>NC_083412.1:73953914-76453914 GCF_020745735.1 Hemiscyllium ocellatum
CATTAATCCATTGTTAATGATTGAAATTGTGATAATTGAGTTTGAATCTATCAGCATATAAATAAATGTTTCCGGAATTTTGCAACTATTGGCTCCAGTTATATTCTTCACCAACTGGCATTTTGTACTGTACCATATGGAAAGTCTAGGCAGTGAAATGGTTTCTTCTAGTGGCTTTCAATTCTCACACTTTGATAAGAGTTTCAGAGAAAGAGAACAAAGATGTTACTCCTCAGGCAAGTTATCTCAGATTCTCTGACTGTGTTCAATTTCAGCAGTTTTATTACATCCATAAACTGGGTCATTTGAACTCCCTTTGAAAGTATTGTAGACTGGATGTCTCCATTAAAACACCCTATTCCTTGCAAATGCAATTTTGTTGCTGTTGTAGTCAACATTCTCTGCTTTGCAAAGTTTTCTTTCAAAAATGTTCCTTTCTATAATTATGTCCAATCAATGATATTACAAACTAATCGTTCAGGTAAACATTGTTATGAGAATGTGTTAAGAGAAAGCAATAAAAATACTGGCAAAATCCAAATTGGCTGGTTAAGGGCCCAAATTAGTATTCGATACTGACTATTCACTCCTTATTCTTCCAAGATTTTATCCATCCACAGTATGACAAAGACATGGGAAGCAGCAGGAAGATATTGGAAGCGGTGTCTCCACCTTTCTTGTTGTCTCCCAGATTCCATATCACCAAAATGATTGCTGCCATAGAAACAAGTATTTTAGCTGAGGCAAAAGCAATGAGTTGCTTCCAGTAACTATCTTCTGCCCCCATTGATCCCAAATAATCAGGTCAGTGGTAGGTTGATGCCTGTAATGTTAATTGCCCACTTAATGGCCTTGTTGGGTTGGGAATATGCACCATAGGCTCAAACCTAATTGCCCCACTGTAGTGAGAAGGGAGCAGGTTTCTTAGCTATGTCAAGCTACCTGATTATCTGCTGATTCCACTGATTGGCCCATTACATCTAGGAAAAGGAACATCCTATCCATTAGTTCAGTACTACCTTACATAAAAACTTCATGTTTTAGACAGATGTGAAGATTTTGTAGATGGTGCACAAGAAACTTTCAAAAATGGTTCCTGGGATTAGGGATTACAGTTGCATTGATAGACAGAAGAGCTAAGATTATGTTTAGTAGTGTAGAAGACAATCCCACTTTATAGCTAATACACTCCAATCCAGGCAACATCCTGATAAACCTCTTCTGCATCCTCTCCAAAACCTTCGCATCACCAGAACTGCGGACATTATTCAAAATGTGGCCTGACCAAAGTCTTATACAGTTGCATCAGAACTTCCCAATTTTTATACTCAATGCTGATGAAGGTAAGCATACCATTTATCTTCTTCAATACCTTATCCAACTGTGTTGCCAATTTCAGGGAGATATGAACTTGTACCGCAAGATCCCAATCAATGCTCAATGCTCCTAATGTACTTCAGATTTTTGTTTTGTATTTGACCTTCCAAAATGCATCACTTCACATTTGTCCAGATTAAATTTGATCTGTTATTTCTCTGTCCAACTTTCTCGCTGATCTATATCCTGCTGCATCTTTTGATATGCTTCCTTACTATCCACAAATCCATCAATTTTTTGTGTTGTCTGCAAATATACTAATCAGACCACCAACATTTTCATCCCAGCACTGATTATTGTGGAACACCACTGGTTACAGACCTCCAGCCAGAAAAAAAAATCACTCCACAACTGCTCTCTGACTTCTAAAGCCAATTTTGTATCCAACTTGTCAACTCACTGTGAAATCGATGAGACTTGATCTTCTGGGTCAGCCTACCATGAGAGACCTTGTCAAATGGTTTAAGAAAGTCAAGATAGCTAATGTCCACTGCCCTACCCTCATCTGTTACCATCATCACTTCCTCAAAATATTCAGTCAAGTTTGTGAGACAAAGTCAGGCTGTCTATTCCTAATAAATCCAATACTGTGAACAGTGGCATGCCACAAGGATCGGTGCTGGGTCCTCTACTTTTTGTCATTTACATAAATGATTTGGATGTGAGCATAAGAGGCACAGTTAGTAAGTTTGCAGACGACTCCAAAATTGGAGGTGTAGTGGTCAGTGAAGAGGATTACCACAGATTACAAGATCTTAATCAGATGGGCCAATGGGCTAAGAAGTGGCAGATGGAGTTTAATTCAGATAAATGCGAGGTGCTGCATTTTGGGAAAGCAAATCTTAGCAGGGTTTATACACTTGATGGTAAGGTCCTAGGGAGTGTTGCTGAACAAAGAGACCTTGGAGTGCAGGTTCATAGCTCCTTGAAAGTGGACTCGCAGGTAGATAGGATAGTGAAGAAGGCATTTGGTAAGCTTTCTTTTCTTGGTCATAGTATTGAGTACAGGAGTTGTGAGATCATGTTGCGGCTGTACAGGACATTGGTTAGGCCACTGTTGGAATATTGCATGCAATTCTGGTCTCCTTCCTATCAGAAAGATGTTGTGAAACTTGAAAAGGTTCAGAAAAGATTTACAAGGATGTTGCCAGGATTGGAGGATTTGAGCTATAGGGAGAGGCTGAACAGGCTGGGGCTGTTTTCCCTGGAGCATCAGAGGCTGAGGGGTGACTTTATAGAGGTTTACAAAATTATGAGGGGCATGGATAGGGCAAATAGACAAAGTATTTTCCCTGGGATTGGGGAGTCCAGAACTAGAGGGCATAGGTTTAGGGTGAGAGGGGAAAGATATAAAAGAGACCGAAGGGGCAACTTTTTCACACAGAGGGTGGTACGTGCATGGAATGACCTGCCAGAGGATGTGGTGGCAGCTGGTATAATTGCAAAATTTAAGAGTCATTGGGATGGGTATATGAATAGGAAGAGTTTGGAGGGATATGGGCCTGGTGCTGGCAGGTGGAACTAGATTGGGTTTGGCATGGAGGGTTTGGACCAAAGGATCTGTTTCCATGCTGTACATCTCTATGACTCTGTGACTCTATGACAAGGGAATTGTGTCCCTAAGAATCATCTTAAATAATTTCCCTCCCACTGACGTAACACTCACCAGCCTGTAATTTCTTGGCTAATCCCTGTTGCCTTTCCTGAAGGAAAGAACCACACTGACTATTCTCCAGTCTCCTGGGAGCTCATCTGTGGCTAAAGGGGATACAAATATTTCTGTCAAGACCTCAGCAATCTCCTCCCTTGCCTCCTTCAGTATCCTGGGAGAGATCCCGTCAGGACCTGGGGTCTTATCTACCCTAATTTTTTTTTTTAAAAAGACCCAACACTGCCTCCTTCTTAACATTGACATGGCTTAGAGTATCAACAAAGCCTCTCTAAACCATCATCCATGTCTTTCTCCTTGGTGAATATTGATATGAAGTACACATTAACATTCTTCACACAAATTCCCTCCTTTGTTCTTGAGTGAACTTATCCGTTCCCTATTCCCCGCTCAGTTCTAATGTTCATATAGAATATCTTGAGATTTTCCTTAATCCTACTTGTGAAGAACATTTCATGGTCACTTCTAGCCCCCCCAATTCCTTAAGTTCTTACCTGCTTTCTTTCTACTCCTCACAGACCTTGTTTGATTTCTGTTTTCTAAACCTTAAATATGCTTCCTTTTTCTTTTTCACTAAACTTACAACATCTCTCATTATGCAAGGTTCCCGAATCTTGCCATCATTAGCTTCCATCCTCACAGGAATTTGCTGGTCCTAAACGCTGGTCAATTGGTTTTTAAAAGACCCCCCACATTTCAGATGTAGATTTATCTTCAAACAGCAGCCCCCAATCCAATTTTTGCAGTTCTTGCCTAATACTCTTATAATTAGCCTTCCCCCAATTTAGCACTTTCACTTTTATCCTTTTCCATTGCCATCTTAAAACTAGTGGAATTATAATCATTGTTTCCAAAATGTTCCCCCACTGAAAATTCGATCGCCTCGCCAGACGCATTCCTCAAAATAAGGTCATTCCCTAATTGGACTATCTGTATATTGTTTCAAGAAGCCCTCCTCAATACACCTAACACATTCTACTCTGTCTAAGCCCCAGCCTGTAAGTAAGTCCCAGTTAATATTGGGGAAACTAAAATTGCCCACTACCATAATCCTGTTATTTTTATGTCATTCCATGATCTGCTTACATATCTGTTCCTTTGGCTATTGGGAGGCCTATAGTATAACCCCATCATAGCGATTGCAACTAAGTGGGTGGCACAGTGACAGTGGCTAGCACTGTTGCCACACAGTGCCAGAGACTCAGGTTCAATTCCTGCCCCAGGCAACTGTCTGTGTGGAATTTGCACATTCTCCCCGTGTCTGCATGGGTTTCCTCCAGGTGCTCCGGTCTCCTCCCACAGTCCAAAAATGTGCAGGTTAGGTGAATTGGCCATGCTAAATTGCCCGTAGTGTTAGATGAAGGGGTAAATATAGGGGAATGGGTCTGGGTGGGTGGTGCTTCAGCGAGTCAGTGTGGACTTGTTGGGCCGAAGGGCCTGTTCCACTCTGTAAGGAATCTAATCTAAGTTCTATCCTTGTGACCTCAGTGGATGAGCCCTCCAAGATGTCCACTCTTTATTACAACTGTGACATTCTCTTTAATAATGAATGCAACTCCCCAACCCTTTTACGCCTCTCTCTATCACACTTGAACTATCTAAATTCTGGAACATTGAGCTACAAGTCCTGTCTTTCTCTTAACCAGAACACAAGGCTGTTCGCTCATTATAGAAGGATGATTAGTAGTCATTTAATCTGAGGGTCAATGTTGCTCAGAGGGAGGTCGAGAATTTCAGTCCTTCACGGGAACTTCAACTGGTCCATGAATTGAACCCAGTCTGTTGGCATTTTCTGTTTTACAAACTAACCATCCAGTCAACCTGAGCTTATGATCCCCTCTGAAGGCAAGAGATCTTTGGATAAAGGCTGTGGAGGGAAATTGATTTTCGGTGGTTTATGGATCAATAATCAGAAAGCACAGATGTAAGGTGATTGGCAAAAGAATCAGAGCGGAGATAAGAGGAACCCTTTTCAAGCAATGAGCTGTAAAGTTCAGAATTTACTTGCAAACACGGTGGAGGGCATATATCAGTAGTAGCCCTTAAAAGGGTAATGGTTAAATACAGGAAGAGAAAAGATTATAGGGATTTTGGAAGAGTAGCAGTATGTGACTGACTGAAGTGCACTTCAAAGGACCCAGAGTCAGAGAGGCTAAATGGCCTTCTGCTGAGCTGTGCTATGTTATGCTTCAATGATTAGTTGGTTGGTAGAGCAGAACTTGAGTATTGCTGATAAAAAGACCATTTTTATTGAAGCTTTTTAGTTTGCACTCATCATGAAAATTCAGTTGTCTCTTTAAATTGATAGTTTTACAAATTATCCTGATGAGTGCAAGACAAAAAGCTTTGACAATATGTGTCTTTTTACAGCAACACTCAAGCTTCTATGATTCAATAGTATTTTGCTGGAAAAGGCAACAAAAATGATTACTGTTCATTATAGCCATTTTCTCATTTGTAAGAAAGTATAGGAATGTAACTGTGGGTCCATTTATGGTACAGTATGATGTTTTGAATTGCAATCAGTGTTGTGAATAATTTTCTCACTGACTCATATTAATTTCAAGTCCTTTAATACCTCACCATAAAAACAGACAAACCTTAGAAGAAGAGATTTATTTCTCTCTTGAAGAAAGGAGAAATTAATATGTCAAAAGAAATTTATAACTCATTAGCAAAGTCAGAGCAAAAAAGGGATTTGAAATGATCGTGTTGAAGAGTGTTGTTGGATTACTAACTCTGTCTATCATTTATGCAAATGATCATGAAATATTTTCTGAGCAATTACTAAGCAAGTTAAAATTCAAGAAATTTTGCTGTTAGCTTCCTCTCAAATGATAGCTCTTGCCTCTGCAACAGAAGGTTATATGTTAAATTCTTGTTCAAATTATTGTATGAATGACCTTAGCTGGACTGAAGGATTGTTGCATTGTTGGAAATGCCAATGGCAGATGACAAGTTAAAGTGAAGCTTGATATTCCCTTTTCACTGGCCACAAAAGATCTCTCAGCTCAAGCCAGCAGGAGACTCCTTCCAATGTTCTGGGGCAGTGCTTATCCTCCAAACATCTTATGATTTCATTTATTCCATCACTGTATGGCTTTGCAACATTGCTGTGTTTGCCTATTGTGTTAAAGTCATAACTCATTAAAAAACTAGCTGGAATGAAATTTGACACATACTTCTGAAGCCACAAAAACTGCTGTATAGATACAAATTATCTTTTCTGTTTCTTTTTGGTTCTTAGTTCAATTACTCGACGCACAATATTTAGTCAACATGCTTCTACCGCTAATCAGAATGCTGCTTTTATTGTACAGAAACTAATTCTGCTACTTCACTGAGCAGGTTTATTGTAGGGAAGGACTATCTTCAACATTGCAAATGAAACAACATGCCATCAGAGGTGGCAGTGACACAATTCTTCCATGTATGTAAGATTTGTAGCAAATAGAATTCATTTGTGGTCAGGGAGTCTCAAAAGCTGCATTTTTACTGATGACAGTAGAAACAAATCTGTGAGAGGCACGTTCTGCTACAGCTGAAAAATGAAGTGGTTATCAGATTTAATTGTAGGTTGGTGCTTCCAAAGTGTCAGTGCCAGTTGCTAAGCTACTGTAGTTACTGAGCGGCATGGCGGCATGCACTAGCCCACTTAATCCCCTCCTGTAATATTCTTCTTTGAACGATGCCTGTTTGCCTGGTGGACTAGAAATTATAACCTCACAATGTTCAGTGAGAAAACTATTCACAACAGCGATTGCAAATGAAAACAACAAACTGCATCATAAATGTACCCACAGTTACATTCCTAAACTCCATTGTGAATAGGAAGATATTAATAATATACATTTCCTTTTGTCATTGATCAATGTATTCCAAAATGCAAAAATGATGTTTAAAGCCATCCTACCAGGTGTGAAAGCATGCTTGAACTGGAGTTTTGAACATCACTCCAATTTTTTGGCTCTGATATTTCACCACATGGAAACTTCTTGGATATCCACTTGTCCTCTATCCTGTGAACATGCCCAAGTCAAAGGTGTCGCTTCTCCCTCATCGGCGCAAACATACTTTGGAGATTTGTCTTGGGAGGACTCCTCTTTCATAATTCTGTCATTCCATGAAATTTCTAGAATGTACCACAAACAGTAAAGATGGAAGTTGTTAAGATCCCTTTCAAAAAGTCTGTAGGTCATCCACATTGACACAGCCATAGGACAAGGTGCTGCACAAACCTCAAACTAGCACCTTTGACCCAAGAGTTAGACTTGTGTTTTTCCATGCATGCTTCATAAATCAAACATAGGAGGGCACTGCTTTGCCTATGCATATATGGAGTTGTGCAGATAGTCTGTCTGCAGGATCCGAAGTTGCAGAATTTGCTAACCACTCCAGTGGGATGTTATTCAGAGTTATAAAAGTGCAGGGATAGGATATCCTGTCCACCAACCATTTCTTTCTTGGTGATTATATAAAGTTACTGGCTTGGGACTGCATGGCCTAAAAGGCCCAGAGATAACAATGATGAAATTGAAGAAACTGTCTAGTCAGAAGGTGCAGAATAAGTTGGATGACTTAAAAAAAGACAAGTTTGTGGTAAAATAAGTTCAATTTGGCTGATTGTCTTTGTAGATGTTATAATCTAGTTGATATACTTCAATCATAGCATCATGAGGCAGCACGGTGGCTCAATGGTTAGCACTGCTGCTTCACAGCACCAGGGACCTGGGTTCAATTCCTGCCTTGGGCAGCTGTCTGTGTGGAGTTTGCACGTCCTTCCCTCAGTATGCGTGGGTTTCCTCTGGGTGCTCCGGTTTCCTCCCATAGTCCAAAGGTATGCAGGTTAGGTGGATTGGCCATGGTAAATTGCCCATAATGTTAGGTGGATTAATCAGGGGTAAATATAGGGGGATGGATTTCTCTTCGGAGGGTCGGTGTGGACTTGTTGGGATCCATTATTAAGGTTAGGTAGTGTAAGAAACTTTATTGTTAGGTAGTGCTCACATAAGGCAGTATTAGCAAGTCTGGAACTTGTTAGCTTCACTAGACAACAGTAAGCCATTATGTTACACTAAGAACAGACTGAAAAGCTGATGGCATAGCCTGAAGAGGCCCCAGGGAGGGTGAGAGATAACAGGACATTGGAGCCATGTCTAAATGCACGTAGCTCAAACTGAGGTAATAGAATGTTATCAGGTGAGAACCAATGACATACTAAAATTCTGCATTTTACCAAATAAGGATGCAACTCTGGAATGTGAGAGAACAAAAGGATAGACAAATTAAAAATATAGTCAGAATGCGCCTTCTCCAGTGAGCTAGACACCTCACTGTACCGTGTACGATTCTCTCTCATTAAACCTGTTTATACTTTTAATCAGACCCGGTGTCTCTCGCCTCCAAACGAACACGGGGACAGAAGATCTGTCCCAACAGATGGTGACCCCGATGCAAGATAGGAGTAGAGACACGCCTGTTGGCAGGGATTGAGAGCTCGCCGGACGGCCGGCCACTCCTAATCGGGCTCGGAGACGCCCTTTATACAAAAGATCTCCAGTAGGGGTTTGAATACACTAAATTCTTATTTTGTTTGGCGTCTCACAACTCTTTGCCAACCGAAATTCTGGGCTTGTCAGCCCGAGAGAATCGAACCGTTTTGTTTTATAGTAACAAAAGTCTCTGGGTCAAGGATTGAAAGTCCTAGAGATGAGTAAGTAGAGTGAACCGGTGATCAAGAGTGGTGAGTCATTTTTGGATGCAGCGCTGCAAAGTTTTGGTGAAGAGATAGTTTTGGGGTAAAGCGGATACTTCCCCTGCTCTTTGGACTGGGTTGGGGTAAAGTGGATACTTCCCCTGTGCTGACGAGTTTGGGTAAAGCATATGCTTCCCTCCGCGCTGACGAATTTGGGTAAAGCGTATACTTCCCCCCGCGCTGACGAATTTGAGGTAAAGTGTATACTTCCCCGACCAGAGGACAGTGTTGACTGGAACAGGCTTTGTCAGGAGTCGAATTACAAGGATATGAGAACCCGATTTCTGGACCGTATTTCAGTAGCCGGCCCGTCCCGCAAGATAATGGAAGTATTTAATAGGGGCTCACGAACCCCGACGCACATAAGTTGAATTCCTAGAGTAGGGGGGCATTGGGCAAGGAGAGAGAGACAAAGACAGAGGACAGGGGACAGAGACAGACACAGAGTTACGGACAGAGCAACTGTGTGTGTGAGAGAGGGAGTCTGTTTATGAAAAAGATAGAGTCTCTGGGTGTGTAAAAATCTGTGTGTGTATAAGTATTTCTGTGTTTGTAAAAGTCTGTGTGAGAAAGAGAGTTTCTGTGTGTGGAAATCTGTGTGTGATTCTGTAAAAAAAAAGTCTGTATTGTTGCCCAAAGAGAGAGAGAAAGCTATTGCTGCGTGCTTCAGCGGTGTGTCTGTGTAAAAGAGAGAGACTGGCTGAAAGCTTCTCTGCTAACACACAGTTTAACACTTTGTGCTCTGGCTTGAATTCATCTGTTTGATAGTGATTGAATGTTTAAGTCTTGTCACCTAGGGCGTAAGTCCCGGGACTGTTTTGGATGTGATTGTTATGGTTGTTTAACATGATTTAGATGCATCTGTTTGTTTGGTGATTGAATTCTTGTTTTTGTTTCTAGAGCCTGAGTTCCAGGACTGCTGTTTAAAGTGATTTCTTTTTATGTGAACTTAACATGATTTTTTAAGGCTGATAACTTCTGTTCTTTTATGAGTCATGACTCCCTAACTACTTTTCTTACTAACCTCTTATTTTTACATAAAAGCAATATATGAAGGACAGTCGAAGTTTCGTTCGACAGTGGGTAGTTGTAAAAACGAAAATTTCCATGGTTATTATCTGTGACCTTGGATTCGACCATTGTGCATGCGTTAGAAGTTTTTAACTTGAATTGACAAATTGTTGTAAGACAGCTCTGATTATTTTTACGACCTAAAGTATTGTAATTGAGAAATGATTGGTCAGGAGTACATAAGAAAACTAATTTTGGATCTAAATTAGGGTACTAAATCTGGACGATTACAGTGGATTTCAAAATTGGGAACTGTATGCATTTTACATTTTAAATATTAAACACTGAATAAATGGACGTAAATATACAAATATGTTTACAAGTTAGGAACAGGCCTTAAAGTTAGTCAAGCATGAATTGATAAATTGGTGTTTGAGCATATGGGAAGATAGGAACATTGGAAAATTTCTTAAAAGAAAGAAACAGGGAAGAACATAACGACTTGTCCCCTTTGGGAAGTGTTGATAGGGGACAAGGAGATTGGGTTTGTATGTGACCCCCTCACCAGTGGGGAGGTCGGAACATTTAAAAGGAAATGACGGTCCTGGTTGAGAATCCGATAGGATTGTCAGAACAAATTAATTTATTTTTGAGGCCCAGTCTGTATTTGTGGGCTGAGTTGATGTCTATTTTGAATGTTACTATTTACTGCGGGAGAAAGGAGACTTATATGGGGATGCTGGATAGGGAAAGATACGGAAGATAGAAGGGTGAAGTGGGATAAAACCATTAAATGAATTGTTAGGAAGGGCACAGAAAGTGTTTGTAAAGAGAGAAAGGACGAGTGACTGGAGCAGTACGCGTAAATGATGGTAGCTGCGGTTGATGAGGTAATTAGGAGAAGAATGCAACCAAAAGTGAGCAACCGGAGCAGCGAGTGATAGCATGTAGGGCAGAGAAGAAAGGGGATAGGGAGAGACAAGGAGGACCATTTGATAGAGAGTTTGAGCGACAGGGGCAGAGACGAAGGTCTCCACAGGCAGGGTGCCATTATTGTGGAAGGACATTTGATACTGAAACAAGATTGGTGGCTCAGGATTTTGAAGGGAGGCGCACACAGGGAGACAGTGTTAGAGAGGCCACGGAAGAAGGGATAACGGATGGACAGGGGACACCACATGGGAATGAGCGCGATGTGGGCAGCCCAGTCAGCCGGGAGGATGCCATTATGCACCTTATTGAGTTACAAGACCGCGCAAGTGTGGCCGAGAAAGGTGAGTGGGAGAGCAAGGGGGCGGTGGCCCAGACGATTTGTGTGGGGACGTCGCAGCATCGACTATGGAGATCGGCAGGCGGAGAGGTAGTGGCGCCCCGGTCCCTGCTCCCTACACTATTTGCTGAACTCCATGGGCCGACGCATGTGGCACTGACTAAGGTCCTCCTAGCAGTGCGGGTTCATTGGTGGGCTCCCAAGCTACGGGAACAATTGGAAAATCTGAGAGCAAAGTGTAAGATTTGCAACGAGCATAACGCTCGCAAAGTTCTTCCTCACCCACTACTTACTTTCCCAACGCCCCTCGGCCCGTGGCAGGAAATCTGCATGGACTTTACTGACATGGGGGCCAAGTGGTGCACGCCAGACCACTACAGGTTCCTCCTGGTGATTGTGGACCGTTTTTCCCGGTGGGTGGAGGCGACGCCAACAAAGAAGGAGGATGGGGAGGTAGTGGCCAACTGGCTGCGAAATGAGTTGATCCCCAGACATGGGGTGACCAGACTCGTTTGTACCGATAACGGCACCCACTTTAAGAACGAACACCTAGCCCGTGTGGAGGCGGCGCTGGGAATAAGCCATAGATTTGGCAGTGTATACCATCCAGAAAGCCAGGGCTTAGTTGAGCGGGCGAATAGGACCCTGAAGGACAAGATAGCGAAGGTCCTGGCGGGGACCTCCATGACTTGGGTACAAGCACTGCCCCTGGCTCTTATGTCCATGTGCCAGGAGAAGTGCGGAGATACCTTCCTTTCCCCTCATGAGATTCTGACCGGTAGACCCATGCCCGGACCTCGCTTATCACCCCGGTGGGAGGACACCTGGGACTTCATGAACCAGGGCAAGACCCAGTACATGCAGGTCTTGCACGAGATGGTTAGGCTAGTCAGGCAACAGGTGATCGATGCTCGGGAAAAGGAGACTGATTCGACGGCACCACTCTCGGTGGGGGAGGAAGTTTACCTCCGGCACCCAGGCAGGACACCTGGAGTGAGCAGAGGTGGCAAGGGCCATTCCGAGTCACCGAAGTGGCTAACAACACCCTGAGGGTGGACAGGGAGGAGGACAATAACTGGCACCACTTTTCACACTGTTCCAGATCTCCAAAAGGACAATCACTGGCGGAGGGCGCTCCCGGAGAGGAGACGGAGAGTGGTGGTGGTGATGATGTCTGAACCAAGGCGGACTGGTCATCTTCTCATAGGGCTGGGTCTGTGCTTTGCGGTACGACTCTCCGTGCAGGACCCTTGTAACTCGAACTATCGACCGAGCCCTTACAGGCAAGGATGACCACCTTTCTTTGCCCCCACCTTATCAAGCTGTACAGCAGGAGTGCGCAGGCGCTCCCTGTGCGACAGTTGGCATGGCCGAATTTGAGATGGATGGGGACCTCCCACCCCCATGTTACGACTTTTGAGCGCTTATGTCTGTTATGTATTATTTCACTGCTTCTCGTGCCTTAACGATTGTATGCGAACTGGAGAGGCGCCTAGAGTAGGGATTTTTTGCGACGCGGATTGCTTTGTGAAGTTGTATGCTGCTTAGGGACTCCTATCCCCTATAACTATGTCTCCCTAGAGTCAGACAAGCCGGGTTAAGCTAATTGGTCGGTCTTGCAAAGGAGCGACGGAGGGGCGCTCACCGACCATCCGGGTCCTGACTGCTGCGCGCGAACTTCTGTATTTTGTGTGGCCTCTTTCGAGGCCAAGGGAGGGAGTGTTGGGATCCATTATTAAGGTTAGGTAGTGTAAGAAACTTTATTGTTAGGTAGTGCTCACATAAGGCAGTATTAGCAAGTCTGGAACTTGTTAGCTTCACTAGACAACAGTAAACCATTATGTTACACTAAGAACAGACTGAAAAGCTGATGGCATAGCCTGAAGAGGCCCCAGGGAGGGTGAGAGATAACAGGACATTGGAGCCATGTCTAAATGCACGTAGCTCAAACTGAGGTAATAGAATGTTATCAGGTGAGAACCAATGACATACTAAAATTCTGCATTTTACCAAATAAGGATGCAACTCTGGAATGTGAGAGAACAAAAGGATAGACAAATTAAAAATATAGTCAGAATGCGCCTTCTCCAGTGAGCTAGACACCTCACTGTACCGTGTACGATTCTCTCTCATTAAACCTGTTTATACTTTTAATCAGACCCGGTGTCTCTCTCCTCCAAACGAACACGGGGACAGAAGATCTGTCTCAACAGGCTGAAGGGCCTGTTTCCACACTGTAGGTAATCTAATCACTGTTCAGCCGATGTTTCCTGATTCATTGTCTTCCACTATGGCCAAATACTTGACTCCGGGGCATCTGCTCTCTTAGATAATATTCACTTTGAATCATGTTCATTCTTTGTTCTGTCTACTTCCTGCCTGCTCCACTGTGATATGTATTTCAATACATGACCACTATTCCCTTGCTGTTGAGCAGAATACACTCAGCTCCTTTCATTAATTGTGATGATAATTGTAAATTTTCCTCCTTGTAAGACTCAAGAATCCAGGGGCTGTTGCTGACGTTACTCACTAAATTTGATTGTGCATCCTCATCCATCTCCATAACAAGCAAAACCTGGGTATTTACCTGTTAGTGTCCAGAAATCCAAACTCAGAAAGATAAGAATGATCAGAGTAACACAAGTGTGAATACTTTATTAAGACTTTATATCATTTAATTGCTGAGAGATTTAACTATATTACTAGTTCAATAAATAACTAAAAAATAAGCAGATTTATTTCAAAACTAGACACAAACTTAAAGTTCCACTTGATAATTGTCCATCCATTTCCTTCTGATGATTGTACTAATGGAATGTGGAGAAGACAGTTTCTATTATATTAATTATCAGGTGATCTGCCTTAAATTAGCTAAAACTCATTCCTCCTGTAGGAAACTACTTCCTTCAGACACAGTCTCCTAGATACAATTTGTTCCTTCATCAGTTGCTTGTCCTCATTACATTTTCCAGACTTGCAGATTATTTAGCATTTTTCATTACATTTTTTTCATCTTCACACTTACAAAAATAATGATCAAAGGAAGCAGTTTTGGTTGCTACTGATGCTGTTTCATGACCAACTAACTCATTAAAAATGTATGACATTTAAAGAAAAAATCTTTGAATTAATTTCAGGAACAGCAATAGTCATGTTACAGTAATAATTTAAAATGTGGGTGAGCTGAGCAGGCCACACTGCAAGTTTCTCCACCTACACCAATCTGACTATGCTGTACAGACTGCCCAGTCGTAGGCATGATAAATTGATTGATTTACCCTCCTTAAATCAGCAACTGTATAACTTGAAGTTTTCCAACATGTTGGCATTGAAAGCACAAATTTTGATCAGTTGTTTCATCAGCCAAGATTGACTGCAAACAATATGGTGGGTAGGCTGAGTTTAATCAGAGTCTCAGGCCAGTAACACACCAATTATATGAAAGGGAGTTTTGTGGGTGATTGCAGTGTTCAGAACCATTTGCAACACTTCAGTTACTGAAGCAGCCTGTGTGCACATGCCTCAATACCCGAACAACTTCTTACCAATCAGTGAGAAGTAGCATTTCTGTCACACCAAGTGCCCATCTCAAACAAAAGAGAAATCTAACCATTTTCCTTTACATAACACAACATTACCATCACTGAATTCCCCCAACATTCTGGATATCACCTTCCACAGTCCAGACTTTCTGTATCATGTACCATGTACACAATGCACTATAAGAACTTAGCAAGGTGTCTTTGACAACACCTTTGCAACCTGCCCACAAGAACAGATGGCTGAGAACAACACCTTCTCCAAGCTCCTCTCCTAGTCATATACCATCCTCTCTTGGAAGTATGTAACTTCTCCTTCACTGTAAATGGGTTGATTCCTGGACTATTCTCTGAAACAGTACTCTGGTGTATCCATGTCACATGGACTGCAGCAGTTCAAAAGGGAGCCCATTACGACCTTTAAAGTGCAATTGGGATGACCTTGACAGGGATACTCACATCTGCTGAACAAATCTTTAAAAATTACAGAGCTTGGTATTTATGACACTGTGTGAAGAAGTTGAAGACAGACAAAGAGATTGCTAACGGCGGAGATAGATTAAATTTGACAGAAACTCATAATAACCTTTTTGTTCCAATTCTCACTCGGCAGGCAGGCAAATTGATTATCTGGCCTCTGAGCAGGCAGCATGAGGTCATGTAGAAAGAGTTTTGTGGGGAAAGATTTCAGGCAAAATGGAAGAATGAATGCTGGCAGTGGGGGCTAGGAGGGTGAGAGAAGAAAGAATAGCTTATCGAATAGGAGAAATTGAACACTGGAGGAGCGGTAAGTGTACAAAGGCAGAGAGTTTAGATTAGATTCCCTACAGTGTGGAAACAGGCCCTTCGGCCCAACAAGTCCACACTGACCCTTCAAAGAGTAACCCACCAAGACTCATTTCCCCCTGATTAATGCCCCAAACACTATGGGCAATTTAGCATGGCCGATTCACCTGACCGGCACATCCTTAGACTGTGGGAGGAAACCAGAGGAAACCCAGCAGACATGGATAGAATGTGCAAACTCTAGACAGACAGTCGCCCAAGGCTAGAATTGAACCTGGAACCTTGGTGCTGTGAGACAGCAGTGCTAACCACTGAACCACCGTGCCGCCCACGGGAGATTGCTCATCCTGGTCAGGTAGAATGGGAAGCCACATTTGGTGTAAAAGGACATGGGGGTGTCTATACGCTTCTGCTTCATAAGGACTGTGCTGGAAAAAGCAATTGCCTTATGGCACCTAGAAACTCACTTCTATCTTTGAGTATCAGGTTTCCCAATACCTGGAGAAAACACACAGCAAATTTTATGTCAGCCCAATTTGCACTTTCAGACCCTTAACTTTAGGCCACCACCACAATGGGACACTGTACTCTTGATACCATAATAATTAACAAAAGCATGAATGCATACCTAGTAGACTGGGGGCTTTGTGTTATTATACTTAATATTAAATTCACTCCCTTCACCCCCCCATTTTTCCCGTTTGTTATAGGGAGATGGTATTTACAACACATTATTTGATATTATAGATGATCTTGAAGGAAGTGGGTAAGGTAGAGGGGATGGCAATTTGGTTTTGTTTGCTAGCTCAAAATGAAGTTAGCTGAGACAAAATAGCTGAAAGATTGTGCTCAAGATTGACAATGTGAAGCAGATAGTGATTGCTTACAGTGGTTTCTTTATCACCCTGCTTCTAAAATTCTTGTCATGAAAGTTTAATATTGTTGGGAAGTTATTTAGTTCAAAGATCACAAAACAGAGAATGAACAATCAGGCAAAGTGCAGTTATCAGCCCATTCAATCGATGTAGAATGGAGTATATAGGTACTGAAATATAACAAAGTGAAACCATGGTATTGAGAGATAGGGAGTGTTTCAATGTGAAGTAATATCCTTTACAGTTTAGAAAATAAACAGCTTGTTAATTTATTCCCATCACTGTTTCCCGAAATCACAACTCTGATAGGTCATTGGCAGTTTGCAGAAGGGCAAATGTGTTTACTTTTTCAGTTTGAAGAAAGATTTATTCCATTGACATATGTGGCGGATTGCCAGTGCCTGTAAGTATAAAGAATGGCTTCTCTTCTGTCCTAGACAATGAACACAAAGCTACAAAATCATTTTTAAATGATTACCATTACTATAACATTCCAATTAGAACCAAATTAAGGACAATTTTTATGCAGCTAATTTGTGAACACTAGGAACTAAATCAAGAGCATCCAATTTCATCTCATTTGCAAACCTAATAGAGGAATCATCTCAGTCTACTCTTAACTCAGCCCGAAGTTCTGAAAATAAAACTTGAAAATGTGCTACATAGAAATTAATATAAGTTCAAATTTTAAAGTCCGACCTTTGATGGCAAAGCTTTTTTACATTATGATGTTGTCTTCATATCATTATTGAATAGAATTATTAATTTAATATTAATATCATCTTAGGAAAACTCCAAATAACACGACTGTGGTTCTGGATGTTATCCAGTCAAGAGTGAGGACACCTCTGTCAGCCTTTTTCCTGTATATTTAGTAAGTTGAGAGTCAGGAATCTACCCTTTAAACTTCAAGTTAGCTACTTTTAATAAAAACTGACAAATCAAAGCCAAGGAACTACAAGTATATTGACCTAATGCCTGTTGGTCAGAGGGATACTAGAAGAATCACAAGAGATGCAATTTATGATCACGTGATCATTTGAAACACCACATTAGGAATTGTCTTCACTCTCACAGCCAAAGATCTGAATTTTCACTTCCAAATTGGGTACAGAGTCTTCAGAAATTTCGGCAACTCTCCAAACCTCACCTGACTTGACCTGACCCAGGAAAACCGTCACAAAGCTAATTTTCATTCCGTTGTTTGGGTGGGGGGGGGGGGGGGGGGGGGGGGAGGAGGTGGGAGGGGGTGTGTGTGTGGTTTGGGTTGTGAGGTGAGGTGAGGAGAGGTAAGAGGAGGGGCTGGTCAGTGCAAACCGGAGTGGGTCCTTCTTCCACTGGATACAGAGTAGATGCAGCCACAGGGACTGCCTGATGTCAAGCCAGGCTGTTTAAAATGCTCACTGCAGCACTTTGGGACTATGTCCCATTTATAGTAGAAACAATAAGGTATTCTAGACCTCACCCATCATAGATCTTCTCCACATAAGCACTCTGTATGCCCATCCATGCCAACCCATCCCACCTCACGCCCTTTAATATGGCCACATATTCCATTCTGCATAAATGTCAATCTATGCTAACCCATGACTCTAATTCATCCCCATTGCTTTTTATAGCCCCAGTGCCAACTTGGTGTTAACTCATGCCAATCCATGACTTCCCAACAACTATCCTTTGCCCTTACACACTCCATGCAAATCCACTCAGCATCCTCCATAGACAAACTTCATGAGTCATAGAGATAAAAATCAAATAAAGTTCTAAATATCTATTGCAGTCTTCACTCTATTCAGAAAACACATAATTGATAAAGTATAATACAAAATTGAGAGCAAAGTCGATATTAGATGCTGCTTCACGGCATATTGGGTGGCATGGTTTCTCAGCAGTTAGCATTGCTGCCTCACAGCCACTAGGTATCTGGACTTGATTCCACCCTCGGGTGACTGTCTGTGTGGAGTTTGCCTGTTCTCCCTGTGTCTATGTGGGTTTCCTCCGGGTGCTCCAGTTTCCTCCCAAAGTCCAAAGATGTGCAAGTTAGGTGGATTGATCATGTTTAAATTGGGGGTTGATGCTCTTCAGAGAGTTGGTGTGGACTGGATGGGCTGAATGACCTGCTTCTACAGAAGGTAGGTTACTGAAAGTGAAATGTTAATTCTGATTTCTCTCCATAGCTGCTGCCAGATCTGCTAGGTTTTTCCATCAATTTCTGTTTCTGCCAATGACTCTTTTCCTAGCTGACAATTTTGTCTGTTTATAAATTCAACTGAGTGCTCGCTAGTTAGCATTGTTGTGAATTATACACATGATGAAAGTGATGATTCTAACTTGCAGCTTCATTGCTGATGTGAGTGAGATTAATCAGGGCTTTGGACTTTGCTTCAAATTTAAGTTGATTAGTTTCATTGTTCTTTCCGAGCACAGTTGGAGATGGATTAAAAATAATCACAGGGAAGAATAAAAAAACTGCAGATTGTCTGTGGCAGAAATTTTCACAAGAATAAAATTCATGGAATGAAAAATGGCATTTGCCAAATTAAATCCATTTCATCTTTTGTTGTATTTGTTCCATACTGGACTCTGTTTGGTCAGCCCGTGGCAAGAGACCACCAGCATTGGCTATCTGTCTGGCAGTCACAAAAAGCCAATTAATGTCAAATATTCTCTGCTTGAAGTCAGATGTTGGTTGATGGGTCCCATACTCTGTGTGTAACATTAGTAGGCCATAGGCTTGCTAAGACTTTTTTATTTATACCTCCATTCCCAACCCACTACTCCATATCATCAACTGGGACTACAACAAAAAAAATCAAACACCCAGTACTAAGGGAAGTAGTTATGATTGTTGCAAGCTCATCATCTGACACCAAGGACATTGCTACAGGAATTCCTCAGTGTCATGTTGTCTACCCAAGCTGCCTCATCAATGAGCTTTGTACAGTGGGTCAGTGGCTAGCATTGCTGACTCACTGCACCTCACATGGTAATTCAACAAGATGGATTAGCACTATATCCTATAGAAACTGAGGAAGGGTCACTTGGCCCAAAAGATTAACGGTGCTTTCTCTCCACAAAACTGCCAGACCTCCTGAGATTTTACCAGCAATTTCTGCTTTTGAATTAATAGCATAGATGGAAATAAATTGGTTTAATCAAAAGACATTATAGATAGATGTTTGTAGCATGAGCAAGCTTAGGAACTATGTCAATACTAAATGTTGGAAAGGGAGCATTTAGAGAGATGTGAGGACTGGGGAGTGGTGGTGGGGTAAGTAGGTATTAGGTAGCCTGACAATGAACAATCTGATAAAGGCAATGACCAAAACAATCATAGCTTAGAAAATCACAATGTGAATTAATTTGGGTGGAGCTCATAAACAACAAGGACCCACCAGCAAACAATAATGTGGGTACTTTACAGGTCCACTAACAATGGAATATCAAAAAGTTGGGCTTGCATGCAATAAGGGCAATGTATAAATAATGGGAATTTTAATTTGTGCAAAGTTTGGGCAAATCAAATTTTCATTTTTACTGAGCAGGCAGTGTTCATGAAATATGATTTCCTGGATCAGTAAATCAATGAACTAATTAGGATGTAGTCTATTATAGATCGAGTCTTGCGCAGAGAGAAATGGCAAATTAATAATGTCTGAAGAGGAGTGATTGCAGAATATGTATTCAGCTTGAGCGCGATTGCGATTCAGTCCAAAATTTGGCTTTAAAACCTGAAACAATCATGAAACGGTTTTGAATACAGATGAGAGGTATCGTTCCACTGAGCAGTTCAGTAAGATCCAAACCCACACCATCATGGTCAAATCAGCTATTTATTGGGGTATGCATGGGTTAGGGAAGGAGTTAAAAAGAAAGTAAGATGCAAAGAGAAAATATGAGATGAAACTGATAGCTGACAAAAGATCTTTCAAGAAGTCATCTGTAGTATAGATACATATTAGGGAGACAAATGGAAAGAGAATTTGAGGCTAATGAATCAAAAAGGGGATTCACACATGGACGCAGAAGTACTTGAGGTACCAAGTGGTTAATTTACATCTATCTTAATTAAATGTGAATGTCATTGTGAAAGAGAAAGTAGTTGAGGCATTGATAAATTAATAGTTGATAAAAGAGAGCATTATAAAGGGCTAAAATGTTAACTTTATATTATCTCTCCACAGATGCTGCTTGATGTGTTGAATGGTTTAAGTATTTTCTCTACTTATCTCAGATTACCAGCATCCACAAGGTCTTATAAAGGATGGGTGTATTTTAAGTTGGCAAGTTCATCAGGACCAAATCAGAACTAAGAAGGTTAAGAGAAATAAGGATGGAAACTGCAGAGCTACTGACCAGCAACCTTGAATCCTCCTCTGTCACATTATGGTGTTAGAGGACTAAACATTTGCAAATGTTAATGTAGCAACTGGAGGGCCAGGTGGATCTCACTGACTATGAGATCTTTGATTGGGGTTGTTAATCTGGGCCGATCACAGAGTCCTGGCTGACAGATATAAACAGGAAGTTAAATAAAGATTTGTGCACTTTGTGTCTCTCACTGCACACACATTATGGGTGCTGGGGAAAAAATAAGCACTACCACAGTTAGGCCGTAGTGTGGGATTATATAAAAAAAAGAAAGAAAAAAAAATAACAGGAAGTTCAAAGATTCTCTTCAATCTAGGGACTGACTCTGAGCTAGCTGATCAGAGTCCATGTATGATGCACATGTGAATAAAGGGTTTCTTGGTGATGAGAAACTGGCCTTTGTGCAGTTGTTTCAGTTATGATCATGTTCAAAATAGGGTGTAAAGATAAATACAGCAACTGCAGATCAGTTATTTTTCTTTCAGTGGTGAGAGAGTTTTTAGCAAAAATAATGCATAACAAAACTAACAGTCTTTTAGTCAAATGCAAATTAATTAACCAGCAGGCATTTGTTAAGAGCAAACTGGGTTAAACTAAATTGTTTGAAACGTTTGATAGTGTAACTGAAAGGGTTGTTGAAGACAATGCACTTTATTTGGTCTACATAAGCCTCAAAACATGTCTGATAAAATGTCACATAACAGGTTCGTCAACAACATTGAAGTCCTCGGAATGAAGGGTATAGTAGCAGCTTAGATATGAAGTTGGCAGAGTGAAAAACAGTTATTCTGCAGCCTGAAGGAAGCATAATTGTGGTGGACCCCAGAGATAAGTATAAGCTTCCGTGCTTTCCTTGATTTATATTAATGACTTAGACTTGAGTTGACAGGGCATGATTTCAAACATGCTGACGACACACCTTAGGAAATATTGTGAATTGCGAACAGGACAATGATATACTTAGGCTGATGGACATGACATGAAATTTAATGCAGTGTAAAGTGTTACATTTTGATAGGAACTATAAAGGAAGACAATGCATAATAAAGGATACAATTCCAAAATGGTTGGGGGATCTGAGAGATGCAGGGTTAAATTTGCACAAATCAGGTTAAAGACATGTCAAGTAAGGCATATAGAATCCTAAGTTGTATAAACAGAGGCATACATACAAAAGCAATGAGGTCATGGTGATTCTTTACTATACAGTGATTGGACTTAACTTGATTATTACATCCAATTCTGGGCACCAATAACTTGCTGCAAAACTTCACTCCTAAACAAGTTAAAAGGTTATTTTGTTACAAAGTCAAAGTTCTAATTATAACACGTGTACAAAGATTAAAATTAGGAAAGGGTAAATTATATATATAGAAATTTGAAAAAATAGATTGTTGCAGATCAGTTGCATCATGAAGTTTGTCTCTTTTGAAATGAAGAGGTTCAAAATTTATAATCATATTCAGCAGCTGTGATGGCTTATATAGTTTATTAGTCAGTATTTATCTTTATAGTTGGACTCAGCAGGCCACAAGGTTTTGGGGGTCAGAGAGAGAGTGAGAGCGAGAGAGACAATTTTCAGATGTGGTACTTGCAAATTACATAAACACTTTCAGCAGAACAATATTGTTTTCTAAGTACCTTTCTGTTTGTGTTCCCTTGGCCAAAAACTCTCTCTGATTTCTGTCAGAGTATTTTCTGGAGTTACTGTACATAAATAACAGTTCAAAACCCAAAATGGCTGCTATGTAAGTTTAAATGTGTTATTGTTTCAAATAATACAGATGTCAATCATGCTGGAACCCTTACTTGTTGCTATTATCAAAATGAAACTATGTTTTTCTGCCCATTTTAAAGATTAAATTGAAATCCCTGCATATAATGGTTCTTCAATCTGTTCTAGAGATAATGGAGGCTGAATAAACACAGAAAGATACCTAGCTGTCTGTCCATATGCCACCATTTTGAAAAATGACATTTCACATCAATTTAAAAGTTTAGGTCTAAGAAGAGTTGTTCTTGAAAGATACAATGTCACCATTGTCCTTGATAACAGAAATGTTTCAGTTTAGATTTGATAGAGGTCTTCAAAATCATACGAGTTTGGATAGAGTCAAGAGGGAGAAACTGTTCCCATTGACAGGAAGGTCAGAACTAGGGGACAAAGATTTTAGGTGATTAGGAGAAAGAGACAGCAGTGACATCAGGGAAAACTTCATATAGCAAATGATTAGGATCTGGAATGCACTTGCTGAGTGTATCGGGAAGCAGGTTCAATCACAACTTTCAAAAGTAAACTGGCTAATAATCTGAGGAAAAATAACCAGGATTACAAAGTAGAGACAGGGGAATGGGAAAACTAAACAGCACTTATAGAAAATCATGACTGACCTCTTTCTGTGCTGTAACTGCTCTGTAACTTGCTGATTCTATCAGCAAGTACTTGGGATTTAGAACACAGAAATGAGTGTGAGCTGGAATGTGCATGGTGTTTTTTTGCTGACAAATCAATACCATTTGACAGCATTGTTGAAAAAAGATTGCAGAAACTAAAATGCAAATGATGTACATTCCTACCACTTGTGTTTGAGCTTCTTGAATCCTGAGGAACATCAAACATCTTCTAGTCTCAAGAAGTCAGTCCTCAACCACAAACCAACGGTGACAAAGAAACTTTTCCCCATTGTGTCCAATCAAAGAGGATCAACATATTGTGTTCAGAATTGGATTTGCACAGGCAACCGTGATTGAATTAATCCACAATGACTGACCTTCAGCTTCAGCTAAACAAACCTCGTCAAGGTCTGCCTCACAGACTGATGTTACAAGTACTTTAAATTCAGTTTAAATGAGTTCAAATTCAGTCAATTGGCCTGCTCTTGGTACATGAGACCTGTGACCTGCAGACGATTGAATCCACTGAGAGGCCTGTTTACCAGCTGCAGCTGTTATTGGCAGAGATTTGCAGTTTAATTTATTTCAATGTAATAATGTAGAAACGACATTGGCCATGTCCCAGTCAATAATTAATTCCAGTTAATGATGTTTACTAATTGGAGATTTTCATTTGCATAGATGATAAGGAAATTTGGGCACAATGTGGCCTTGGCAAACTTAAGAAAATATCCAGTGCATTCTGGTTTGATTTTACTGTTACATCTCTGGCAGAAGATCCAGACCTCCTTTACGTTGGCAGGTCAAATATATTTAGTTATTCACTGAAAACAAATAAAATATTTCACTGTTTTATTTTAGCTATACCAAATGTCAAGAGTTGATAAAAGAAGTCTTTGTTACCAGCAATAACATTAATAATGTAACAGCTCAATTCTGTTCCAACAAGATAGGTTGCTTGGGTTTTGTTCTCCAGAGCAGAGTTGTCAGAAACAGAACAACCTAAACATGGAAGAGGATATTTGCTTCAGAGGAAAGCATCCTCCCGTACAGCTATTGCTCCAACTCAATTAACCCCTTCAGTTTTCTCCTCTCTCTAAAGTGGAGTGCAGAAAGAGGCCCATCAGGTTTGCACAGGCCCTCCGAAAAACATCCCAACCAGATCCAGCTCCCCCAGACAATCCTCATAATCCCGTCTAATCTGCACATCCCAGGATTAGTGTCCTGGGATTGTGCTAGACAATTTAGCACAACCAATTCACCTAACCAGCCCATCTTTGGACTGTGGGAGTAAACCCTCACAGATACAGGGGGAATGTGCAAACTCCACACAGACAGTCGCCCGAAGCTGGAATCAAACCTGAGTCACTGGCGATCTGAGGCAGCAGTGCTAACCAGCAAGCCACTGCACCATCCTTTTTGTTTCCCTCTCCCCTTCACTTACATGAAGGTGATTGGATAATTTCAAGAATATACTTCCATATATATATATATGCAGTCACTAAAGCATTTTGGTTCTGTATAGTCTAAGCATATCAAGGACAAACAAATGTTGGAGTTTGACTCTCTCAACAGTTCAAAAAACTCCAAGACATTTCTTACTTGATACTATTTATACATGCTTGAAGCACCAGGAGGGTCTGATAACTGAATGGACCCCACATTATATTTTGGCCAAAAGGCCTTAGACTGCCATCTTTCCCCACTGTGCCTTGGCAGCAACTGCCTCAAGCTTTAGTGCATCCCTCAGCTCATGGTTCTGGATTTTGGAATGTGCCAGTCTGCAACACTTGATCGAGGTCAACTCCTTTTTTTCTGGCAGACCAACATGTTTCGGGCAGACCAAAGAGCGTTTTTCACTCTTTGCTCCTGCTGGTGCTCCATGCGCAGTCAAAGTTTGTCTCTCTGTGCATCCCAAGGAACAGGCCGTAGAGCATGGAGTCCCACGTCACATAGCTGCTCGGGACAAACCTTGAGAAAAAACCACTGCATCTCTCTCAAGAAGGCACATTTCAGAAGGAGATGTATGACAGTCTCTACTTTGCCTGGACAGGGAGTAAAGACATTTACATTATTATTGCATTAACCTAATATCCACTAATCAGGACTGTTACATTTTTCTCGTTATCAAACGCCTTGTAGATATTTAAACTAACAACATTCTGGAAGGTAACAGAGCCATCTACTGGTTCACAGGAGATCTCGATAAGAAACTAAGACACTTAAAATTGATTAGAATGTAGCACTCACTATCAAGTGGAATAGTTCGGGTGAAAAGCATCACTGAGTACAGGAGAAAGCTGGATAAGTACAGGAAAGACATCAAATTTTTTTAAAATACCATGAAGATGGAGTTAAATAAATAGGATGGGAGGAAGGTCAACTAGGAGAAAGTGAGGACTGCAGATGCTGGAGTACCAGAGTTGAAAAATGTGGTGCTGGAAAAACACAGCAAGCCAGGCAGCATCCGAGGAGCAGGAGAATCGACGTTTCAGGAAGAAGGGCTCATGCCCGAAACATCGATTCTCCTGCTCCTCCGATGTTGCCTGGCCTGCTGTGTTTTTCCAGCACCACATTTTTCAACTCTAGGATGGGAGGAAGCCTGATGAAGGGCTTTTGCCCGAAACGTTGATTTCGCTGCTTGTTGGATGCTGCCTGAACTGCTGTGCTCTTCCAGCACCACTGATCCAGAATCTGGTTTCCAACATCTGCAATCATTGTTTTTACCTGGGAGGAAGCCTGTCTGGAGCATTAATAGGATAGTGTTGTTAACATGTCTGGAGTTATTTAGATGAAAAAACATGCACATACATTGCCTCATAAAAGTCCAGATCCTATTACTCGTATCATGCTCCTCAGTCATTCTATAGAGTCACCCTTAGGACAACTGGGAGTCTGAATAAGCAGCACTATCAAAGCTGGGTGTATGTCACGTTGATAGGGGTAGTCTACACTGTACATTAAACAATCACATAAACTGCATTTGCAAAGGAAAATGTCATTATTTTTCCTGTGGCAAAGGCAATTCAACTGGAGAGAATGAATGTCTTTTATTGAGTGCTATGTGATCTGCCGTATATGGTGTGACCTTTGTCTCCACCAAGTATTTACACCTGATTTACACCTGAAACACTTACATTAGCTCATGTAACATTAAAATGTAACATGACAACATGATACGGAAGGATTTAACAAATGTTTATTACTGCTGATATCTACATACATTACAGTTTGGGTTACTTGGATGTCTGGCCAAGTGCAAAGTTATTCAATTACAAACTGAAGAACACTTGGCCCAGTGAGTCGTTCTTCATGTGGCCCCGGTTAAGATGGGAAATGAAACCTTTATGCCCTCAGTTCACAGGCTACAATAAAGTGATGATAACATGAGCATGTCCCTTAAAGCTGTACTCTACTACACCATACTGCATTACACTAGCTGTAAGATATATAACACCAACAAGCTCCCTTTGAGAGTAAGGTGTCATTTTTGATAACCACCCGGTGGTAGTTCTTTGCAGCATCCAAATGGCTCATGTGCAAAGTAATGCTTTGTATTAGATCAAGGTTTATGTGATACATGCTGGCTGAAATATTAATATGAAGGTCAGTGCTTATCACTGTCATTGAACGATGTTCTTTTGTAGCCCAGTTTCTGGAAAAAGGTGGACAATTGGGTCTTAGGAGATCAGGATTAACTTCTTTATCCATGACACCTGACTACCCCAAGCAACTGCCTTGGGTTACAAATTTGAAGAACAGTTTACATCACTGATGATAATTTTCAAAGATCCCCATGGCACTCTTTGTACAAGATCAGGAAATATTTTTCTTGGTGTCCTTGTTAATGTTTATCCTGTAAGAGATATTTAGGCATCAAGGGTTAAATATGGAATTCTATGTTCACAGTATTATTTTAGGAACTGACTTGGCTAGGTGAACTTTGTACACCACAAAAACCAAGGACCTTCCTGAAAGGCCTTGGGAATCATAAAGGAGTAACTGGTTAGAAGACAGAAGGGGGAGTGGGGATGTAATAAACAAATAATGGCTATAGTAAACATTACCAAGTTAGGATAATGTGGAGGAGCTGGTGTTGGACTGGGGTGGACAAAGTTCAAAATCACACAACACCAGGTTATAGTCCAACAGGTTTACTTGGAAGCACTAGCTTTCGGAGTGCTGCTCCTTCATCAGGTAGCTGCGGAGTGGGATCATAAGACACAGAATTTATACCAAAAGATTACAGTGTCATGCAACTGGTTAAGATAAGATTAAGGGATCCCTGTCTGGCTGAATGAAGTTAAGTACTTAGGATTCAACACATTTGTTTATTGTATCATTATGCATTGACAAGGTTGGAGTTTACAAATGTGACTAAAGACGTAACCTTAATAATCCTTCAATTAATGTCTACAACAGCTTAATATAAAAATAAAATATTGTGTATGCCAGAAATCTGAAATAAAAATATATACCAGTTCTGAAGAAGTTGTACAGGACTGGAAATGTTAACTCTGTTACTAACTCCTCAGATACTGCCAAACACACTGAGTTTCTCCAGCATCTCCCCTTTTTATTTCCTCAAGCCGATTATCTGGGCATGATCACACAGCTGTTTGAGATTTGCTGTGAGCACGCTGGCTGCTGTATTTCTTATACTACAACTGTAACCAGACTCAACTGTACTTTATTGTCTATATGGTGCTTTGGGGTGTTCCGAGATTGTGAAAGGTATTATAAATATACCTTCATTGCTTATACTTTTCATCCTCCATTCCTTTCCCTTCATTCCTGTCTTCATTTCTCCCTTCCACAAAGACTAACTCCACCTACAAAAGAAGTGTGCCATTTAGTTTTGACACAATGCAAAAGGAGCATTCAATAGGTTAATACATGAATACAGCGCCTACAAGAGAAAGAAAGTACCTGGCCCTTGCAACACTAACATTTTTATTCAGTTCTGTGAATGTCTTGTAGATGAGCGCCCTCAAATGGCAGAAGATTCAAATGCATCGAAGTTACTGATAAAATGTAAAAATTCTAACTTGTTGAAAGAGTTAGTTTCGTTATAAGTCTGGTCATGCTTTTGCATCTAATGGTTACAGGAATGTTGGGAGTTCTGTTCAAGGAAAAATGTGCTTCTTACTATTTCCCTTTAACATTCACTGGAATTGCCACGAATGAATCCCCCCATCATGACCAGAAAATGAACTGCATTGACTGTTTAAATAGCGTGGAGATGACAGCAGATCCGAGACTAAGTGTTGCTGGCAAGGCCAGCATTCATATCTTTGGTTAGTAGCCCTTGTGTTATGTACCCTGTGTAGCCACTTCAGAGATCAGTTAACAGGTAATAACATTACTGTTGATCTGAAGTCACGTATGCCAGACCAGGTAACGATGCAGATTCCCTTCCCGAAAGGACATTGGTGAACCAGATGGGACCATTTGTTTAATGCTGATTGGTGGTCACCATTACTGAGACTAGCTTGCTAACTTACAGAGAATAGACCTTATTAATTAAACATAAATTTCCCTAGCTGGGACTTGAATTCAGACCGTTAACCTGGACTTTTGGGAAATTAGTCCAATAACGTTACCTCTATGCAACTATCTCTAAAATCCTTAGTTCTAGAACTATCCCGCCTTTGAGCCCCTCCCTGACAAATTGGGAAACAGCAGCATTTACTCTCAGCTTCTACTTGTCAAGCTCTCCACAAATTCAATCACTTTCAGAAATGCCAACTGATTATAAAGGTAAGAGGAAAATACCACCGATGCTGTAAACCTGAAATAAACACAGGTAATATTAGAGGAACTCAACAGTTCTGGACGCATCATTAGATTAGATTACTTATAGTGTGGAAACAGGCCCTTCGGCCCAACAAGTCCACACCGACCCCTCGAAGCGCAACCCACCCATGCCCCCACATTTATCCCTGACCTAACACTACGGGCAATTTAGCATGGCCAATTCACCTGACCCGCACATCTTTAGACTGTGGGAGGAAACCCACGCAGACACGGGAGAACATGCAAACTCCACACAGTCAGTCACCTGAGGTGGGAATTGAACCCAGGTCTCTGGCGCTGTGAGGCAGCTGTGCTAACCATTGTGCCACCCATGGGGAGAGACAACTGATATAACTGACTTGAAATGTTAAATCTGTTTCGCTGTCCACAGATGCTGTTAGACCTGCTGAATTTCTCCAGCCTTTTAATTCTTGGTCAATGAGCATATGTCAAACCCACTCAAATCTTAATTATAAAATGGCCCCTTTGACCCAGGAATCAATATTGTGATCTTCCTCTGAACTTGCTCCTTTGCAAAAATTTTCCTACTTAGATAAGGAGACCACAACAATACATAGTACTCTCAGAAGAGAAAATGCTGGAAAATCTCAGCAAGTCTGTAAGGAGAGAAAAGAGCTGACATTTTGAGTCTAACTGACCCTATGTCAAAGCTAAAAAAGAAGGAAGAAATTGGGAGGTATTTATACGAGGCTGAGACAAGGTGAGTCATGGCTCTAGAAGCAAACGTAGCAATAAAGAAGTGATAATGACAGTGCATATAGGGAGATTAGTAGCTGTGAATGACCAAGGCTGAAGCCAGTGCTATGTGACAAAATATGTGGGGGATGGGTGAAGCAGAGGCAAAATGGAAAACGGGAAGAAGGATAGCAAAGGGGGAAGAGGAGAGGAAAAGGGTGATGAGAGAGTGGGGAGCGAGAGAAAGAGAGACAATGAAGAAATAAGAGGTACAGAACAGTGATTTTCCAGCATTTTCCCTTTTGGTTTCAGATTCCAGCATCCGCAGTAATTTGCTTTTACAGTACTCTCGATACTGGGTTGCACTGAATGATGGAGCAAGACTAAGGACTTAAATGGATTACACTTGTTGCTACATTCCTGACCATCTGTTAATTAACTGATTAACTTTACAGTAAATGCTAGATAGCAACTCACCATACTTAGTATGAAGGCATCAAACATTGAAGTGAATTCAGGGCTGAGAGTTCAGTCAGAGTTTCTTCCAGTTTGCCAGTTATTCATCATCTGAATGTGAGGAGATATTTGAAATGACTAGCTTCCTGGACTGACATTTCCCTGAACACATTTTGACATATGGCATTTCTTGTCTTGACTTAATTCCTCCGCAAAATCTGTACTCTGCTGGCTCAACTCCCACCTGACACTGCTGCGATCCATTTGACTCAAAAACCAATTTTTGGCCAAACTGTCCTACTTGGCGGTTAAGGTCTGAACAAAACATATAATCTAAGTTAAAGAATTCTAAACAAGTAATAAGGTTTTGAGAATTGCAGCTGTTACATAGGCAATACAGTGACTATCTTGAAATTATAATGTTGGTTTGATATATGAAGTGAAAATTTCAAAATAGTGTGCCAAATTACTCTGAACCTTAGTATATCTAGAAGAAATAAAATTAGCGGGAGTAAGCAGTTTCAGATAATTTTGTAATTTTGAGAACATTAACTGTTCAATAAAGAATTAATTCTTTTCTCTCTGTTAGTTTTACTACATTCACTAAGCTTAATGTGTTTGTGGATAAAATTTCTAGCAAGTGTACTTTTATGCATAAATACTTAACAAGCTCACACTACATTCCTAGGTCCAATGTTCAGCTCATAACCAGAACTTGTCAGCAGTTGATAAACACACTTATCTCAGCAGCACACTCTGTCTGGCTCACTACGTTGATGAGAATACAAGACAAAAAGGCGAATTACCAAAGCATGTGTAAACTTCAGCAGACAGTCTGCTCTCTCTCTGCATGTGAGACTTGGTCTGTGTACCAATGCCAAGAAGCTCAATTACTTTCACTTGAACTGTCTTCAGAAACCTCTAAAGATCAGATGGCAAGATAAAATATCAGACTCTGAGGCTTGTGCCCAAGAAGGCTTGCCAAGCCTTCACACTATATTGGAGCAGTCACAACTGTGTTAGACTGGTTATGTAGCCAGGATGCCGACAAGTCTTTTACTGAAGCAGATCTTTGATGGACAGCTTGAATCTGGAGTGTGCACTCATGTTGGTCAAATGAATACCACAAGGGCAACATGAAGGTTAAACTAAAGTGTTTCAATATTGATCTTGAAATCTGGGAGAAATCATTCAGGGTTTTTGTGCTGGAACAACCAAATTATAAAATGTCACAATTTCCTTCAAAAACGAACACATATCAGAAGCATAGAGGAAGTATAAGGAGAATAAATCTGGATACACCATCTCTTCTGAAACTGAATCATGCGTAACAGCTTGTCCTATTTCCAGCAGAACCTTTTAGATGTACACTGGGTCTTTGCAGTACACACTAGAACCTCACCGAATATCTTGGATTTTATTTTCTTATTCATTTGTAGGATTTGGACACTGCTGGAAAAGACAGCAGCTGTTGCCCTTCCAAACTAGTGTTGAACTAAGTGGTTTGCCAAACCATTTCAGAGGACAGCTAAGAATCAACCATATTGCTGTGGCTCTGGAATCATGTGGAGGCCAGACCAGCTGAGGATAGCAGAATTCACTCTTAAAGAATGCAATCATCATAAGATCCTTGGGATTGTTGCTGAACAAATAGACTTTGGAGTGCAGGTTCATAGCTCCTTGAAAGTAGAGTGGCAAGTAGATAGGATAGAAAAGAAGGCAATTGGCATGCTTTCCTTTATTGGTCAGAGTATTGAGTACAGGAGTTGAGAGGATTTAGGTCATGTTGCAGCTGTACAGGACATTGGTCAGGCCACTTTTGGAATATTGCATGCAATTCTGGTCTCCTTCCTATCGAAAGGATGTTGCAAAACTTGAAAGGGTTCAGAAAAGATTTAGAAGGATGTTGCCAGGGTTGGAGGATTTGAGCTACAGGGAGAGGCTGAACAGGCTGGGGCTGTTGTCCCTGGAGCGTCGGAGGTTGAGGGGTGACCTTATTGAGGCTTATAAAATCATGAGAGGCGTGGATAGGGCAAAGAGACAAAGTCTTTTCCCCAGGGTATGGGAGTCTAGAACTAGAGGGCATGGGTTTCAGGTGAGAGGGGAAAGATTTAAAAGGCACCTAGGGGGCAACTTTTAATGCAAAGGGTGGTGCATGTATGGAACGAGCTGCCAGAGGAAGTGGTGGAGGCTAGTACAATTGCAACATTTAAAAGGCATCTGGATGGGTAATATAAATAGGAAGGGCTTAGAGGGACAAGGGCCAAGTACTGGCAGTTGGAATTAGATTAAGTTAGGATATCTGGTTGGCATGGATGAGTTAGACCGAAGGATCTGTTTCCATGCTGTACAACTCTATGACTCTATGACTCTAATCACAGCTATCAGCATGTTAATGTACTGGTAAAAACTCTAACTCCCTTCTAAATACACAGACAGACTCAGACAAACAACAACTATTGGTTTTATGGGTGGAGGGAGAAAGCTGAGAACCTCAGTTCTGTAGAATTAATCCATAGGGTTCACTGAGATGATTCACTTGCGTGCCAGGACCTCCTTTCCTTCAATCTATTTCCTCCTTGTTCATGTCACTTCTTTGCAAAAGGCACAGGCAATTGGTACACTAACTGCAAAATCTATTAGACACTGGTTAAAGGCAACAGCTGATCGCAACTAATTGGAGAAAATAACTGGCTTTCTTTAAAATGCAGGGAACTTTAACGTAGAGAGAGAAACTTCCAGTGGTCTGAAGGCTTCGCACTGTATCGTTCAGACACACAAGCTGTTCAGCCAACCAGGAACCAATTGAGAGAGTTGTCATCAGGCTGGCAAACTTTCATATCCATGACTGGTCATAACTGCACAAACCAACAGCTACTTTCCAGTCAAATTTCACTCTGTATACAAGCATTCCACTGCCATGCCACATTTTAAACCCTTCTCCCTTGATTGTAAAGTAACACTGGAAACACAACGTGCAATGAGTTTCAATAACTTATTTTTAAACGTGAAGCAGTTTCTTCCATGATTCTTGACATTAAAACAATCTTGTTATCATTTCAATCTACAATCAGAAATACAGAAAATATATACATATTACGGCTTTGATGCAGGACATCAGGTCAGAAGGTTCAGGGTACCTAGGATCCAGAAGAATAGTATTTGATACACTTAGGCTAGGACATTGGGAACTGATAATAGTAACAAAAAGAGAGAGTAAGTCCAATTTGTTGTGGCCACTTGTATGTATTTATATACCAGAATAAGTTGGTTTTGGTTTGATATTGACTTTCCAGTGTTTTTGTCTATCCTACAAAGATATTACATTTGGTGATGAGGTGAAATTGTGGATATTTTCAGCTGAACAACTTTGAGCTGGTAAACCTCCAGGAAGGCAGTGGAGGATTTGGGAAGTTTTCTTTTTACTCAGTTTCTAATCTGGACTTCATGGAAGTGATGATTACACAAGGACAGTCACAGGTCGATAGGATAGTGAAGAAGGCGTTTGGTATGCTATCCTTTATTGGCCAGAGTATTGAGTACAGGAGTTGGGAGGTCATGTTGCAGCTGTACAGGACATTGGTTAGGCCGCTGTAGGAATATTGCATGCAATTCTGGTCTCCTTCCTATTGGAAAGATGTTGTGAAACTTGGAAGGGTTCAGAAAAGATTTACAATGATGTTGCCAGGATTGGAAGATTTGAGCTATAGGGAGAGGCTGAATAGGCTGGGGCTGTTTTCACCCGAGCATTGAAGGCTGAGGGGTATCCTCATTGATGTTTTTATAATCATGAGGGGCATGGATAGGATAAATAGACAAAGTCTTTTCCCTGGGGTGGGGGAGTCCAGAACTAGTGGGCACAGGTTTAAGGTGAGAGGGGAAAGATACAAAAGGGTTGTAAGGGGCAGCATTTTCATGCAGAGGGTGGTGCATGTATGGAATGAGCTGCCAGAGAAAGTGGTGGATTCTGGTACAATTTCAGCATTTAAAAGGTGTCTGAATGGGTATATGAATAGGAAGGGTTTAGAGGCATACGGGCCAGGTGCTGGCAGGTGGGACTAGATTAGATTGGGATATCTGGTTGGCATGGACGAGTTGGACCAAAGAGTCTGTTTCCATGCTGTACATCTTTATAGCTCTATGACTCTAAGTGAGTCGACTAACCTTAAAAGATGTTTGCTTTGACATATATTATTGTGAAACTGGGAGAATACAATTTTGATCAAAATTCAGCATGTGGGGAGTGGTTCAATATTATTAACTTCAAATGAAATCCGGGATATTCCTGATAACATGACCATGAATAGCACAGTGACAGAAGTGAAACAGTAATATTTCTGATCAAAGCAGACCCAGAAGTGTATGAAACACACAAAAATTTGCTTTCTCCTGCTAAGCCAAAAGACACGTCACTGTCAGGTATTTAATTGTGAGCAACATTGCAGCCTCAAACCATGGGAGATTGCGGAATGCTATCAGTTGGTGACAATAGATCTATTGCCCAGTCAGAATATTGGAAAATTTCTCATGGTTTTGAAAAAAGATGTCCATCCAATTTTATTTTGTAGTATTTGATGAGTGATCATTAAAGGATAGATTTGTGTGTGATTTGATTCACAGTAAGTTGCTAGCATTGCTAAAGTTCATTGTCAGCTGAGCCTGGCAAGTAACAATAATTATGAATATGGTGGCACATGTCTTGGAATATTCAGAATTAATAACCGCTGCTTAGGTCAACCATTAATGAATAAATTTAATTCTGAATTATATTCTGTATATTCTGTGTTAAGCAGCAAAGGCATTTTTAGAGGTTTATCAAAGAGCAGGGAGCAGTTATGTCAACAAGGTTAGAAGTCTGTTTTGTTTACTCGTGTTTTGTCATGACAACATACCATGACACCAGATTATCTGCAGACAAATTGAATTTTTAATTTCAACATGTGCTTTTACTTTAAATAGAACGCATAGAGCAAAATAAAAACTGGTAATACAAGTTCTGAGCAATGCAATTTAGTCTTACAGTCATAGAGTCATATAGTGTCCAGAAAATTTGTGTGGATTATCCACAGCCGCAAAGGAGACCATTGAAATGCCAGTAGCTGTCTTGGAAGCTTCAAAGAGAGAGATTCTTCGAAGATAGACAGGAAATCTAATTACCACCTTTCAGCAGGAAACTTATCTCCTGTGTGTTGTATACTCTAAATAGGGGATATAAGTTGAAAGATATGTTTGTGTGTTTACCCTTCCAGGAATATATGAAAACTGAAAACTAAAAATCAACTGTGGGCTGTGTATGTTAGTACTCTAGTATGTTATGAAGATCACAGCTTGAGGACGCCCATTAAATACACCTGCACTGCAGGTAGATGGGAGAAGACATTCTCTCATTCTGAATGCTGCAAGCTAGCCACCATCAAAAGGAAACTAGGCGTAAGAAATCCAGCTAACTTGAAAATCCAAAATCTTAACATTGGTCCTCAACTACCAATGCCAGTGTAGTAGCATTATTCAATTCAATGGTTGCAATATCCCATTATCTTTTCTTCATGAATCTCAGAGATTGATTCGAATATCTTTATAGATTATTTTAAGACTCACCTCTCTCTTCTAATCTATGAGAATGTGAATTGTGTTATCATTTCTTCCCATGTTTCATAATGAACAGACTCGCCCTTTCGTTAACTCGAGAAAGCTTAATTAAATTTGTTCCTTTTAAAGCGTAAGTTTATTTGGGTTTTTGGTTTGGGAGAAAGCCATCAACAAGAAAACATATCCTTTTTTTAATCTGACATTTTTATGACTAATCCGGGGGTGGGGGGGTGGGTGCAGATGAATAAAAAATGGGTGTCACTTCGCGCAGCCTCGCCTAGGAGCTTGACAATTTAGTGTATCTTATCTGGAGGGGGTATCATGTCTGGAGCTGAAATAACGTGAGGGACCTTGTCTCGGGATTGGGCATCATAACAATTTTTGATGAAGGTTTACAATCTGCAACTTGAATAATTTGGAGGAAGGAGTTTTTTTTGCCATGTTAGTGCATTATCAAAGAGGTTAAAAAAAGCCATTGTTATCTTGCAAGTAACAGAGAGTTAGGTTTTCAGTTCGTTTCAGCGAAATACACTGAATTAAGGAGAAAATATTTAGTGACTGCGTAGAAACGCGCTGAAAGGAAATTGATTACAGCTGGCACAGCCTGAGTCAGAGCAAAGGGACCTAATATGAAGATAGTGGTAAATCTCCACTATGTTTTGAGTAAGAACCTTATTGAGGTAAAAGGATAATGTGCCTCAAACCCTTTTCTGATGTCTTTAGTAAAATCTTTTCAAGCTTTCATTTTATACAGTTCATGATTTTTTTCTTATTTAATAAACATCTATTCTTTGTGTTAAAAATACACTCTTCAGTTACTCCATTGTCTTTTCAAGTTAAGATATAATGAGCCTGTGTTTTTCTCTGGAATTTAGCCTGCCCAGTATGAACACCAGCTGGAATCTTATCAAAGTAGTAGCTCTTGCAGGATCAAAACTCCTTGAATTTAAGAAGAATCTGCGAATTCTTAAAGAGGTGAGAAGTTTGGAACTATTGGGTTAGAAACAGATATTTCTGTGAAATATATTACGTGGGTTGGAATTTCAAAATGGTTTTGACTATTGCTAAGATTGTTCTAGGAATAGAAGGTAAAACAGTGGAAAAGTAAAATTATTTTATGAAGAGGAACTTAAGAGAGTGAGCAGATAAATTGAGGGTAGGCATAGAAGCAAAATGGTCCTGAAGGTGATGTGACTAAAGTGGTCACCCATCATTTGGAACTTAAAGAAGAGAAACATGGAAGTGATGCGTCACTACCAGAATTAGTTAAAATTACCGTGGAATTTTTGTTTTTAAACATTGAGTTGGAGTAAAAGAGAAAAAGGAGAAAAGGAGGCAAATTAGACAAAAAAATGGAATGAGAAGAGAATGAAAAAGGGAAATTGAAATACAAAAACTTGACTGGCAAATGAGAGGAATGAAGAAAAGAAAAAGCTATGTGATAGGAAATGGAATTGTAAAAAGTTTGGACTCCAGAGCAAGAGAAAAATAAAACTCAGGCAATGTAACTTGGCTAGACAAAAGCTTAGAATAAAAAAAGGAAGAAGAAATAACAGTTTAGTGGATGATTCCGATTCCAATGAGGAATTTGGTCTGAACACGAAGTTTGGTTAGAGCCTAAATTTACAGAGGATGGAGTTAAAAAATATTTCACATCATTTGGAAAGATAACTAAAAAGTTGACATGGCCATTTGGATCTGAATGCTGCAGAGTTCCTGATAAGTACAGCTATGAAATTGTACACCAGTTTATCAGAAGGCCATTCAGACAGACTGTGTGGAGTTTGCACATTCTCCCCGTGTCTGCGTGGGTTTCCTCCGGTTTCTTCCCGCAGTCCAAAAATGTGCAGGTTAGGTGAATTGGCCATGCTAAATTGCCCGTAGTGTTAGGTGAAGGGGTAAATGTAGGGGAATGGGTCTGGGTAGGTTGTGCTTTGGCAGGTTGGTGTGGACTTGTTGGGCTGAAAGGCTTGTTTCCACACTGTAAGTAATCTAATCTAATATTAGAACAAATCCTAATTAGGCATTTGTAGAATTTGCAAGAAGAAAACAAATGCTTTTGGATCAGGTTTTGATCATTGGAGGTAAAGAAACAAAATTGAGAATATGATTCAATTCAAGATTATGGAAGAATTCTGATATAGTATTCTGGCATCTATTAAGACTAGCCTAGATGAGTATCAAGTATAAAGATCTTAGAAGCAGCAGCTTTGGCTGATGTTTATGATAACGCATGATGTGAAGCTGCTGGTGTTGGATTGGGGTGGCCCAAAGTTAAAATTCACACAACACCAGGTTATAGACCAATAGGTTTATTTGGAAGCATTAGCTTTGGGAGTACTGCTCATTTATCAGGTAGCTTTGATAACTTAGACATACAGTATTTGTACGGAGATGTTTACATGGAAGCAACAAAGAAATTGGAGGAATAGAAAATACGGTGTTGGGAAAGTTGTTAGTTTAAGGGAACTAATGGTAGGATGCCAAAATAATAAAGGAAATATGCGGGAATCTAAATGTAAAGGAAATAATATGTTGTCATGATAATAAGACTGGACAATCAAAAGTCAATTCTGGAAGTTAAATAAAGGCCTGATTCAAGTATTAAGAGTGTTTAAGGAATCCTCCAAAAAGGTTGCACCAAGAAAGGAATTTGGTATTAAACCAAACTAGGAAGAGGGAAGTGGCTCAGGATAGTCAAGTGAGTTCTCCCCTGACTATTGCTGAACTAAATCAGACTTCTGGAAGTTCTGGATATTGATCTGAAAGAGATAGGGATTAGTCTACTTCTCCAAAAAATAAAATACTCATTCTTGGAAGATTTGAAGATTCTGTATACAGAGAAGTATTCCCTTACATTTCTAATCAACAAGGTAAATCAATAATGATACAAAGAGACACTTAAGCAAGTCATTCACTAATGCTGGCTTGGGATAAAATTTAGTTTCCAACAGGATTTGTGAAGGGTATACACAAAATGTTAGAAACTAGTTCTGTTATATAGGTTCAGGACTGATCGACTCTCTTCCAGTTTTATTTTCTTTTTTTTTCCATATTCTTAACTTATTTAACATGGTGTTGTTTCATGATATCAAATGAAAGCTTTTCACTGTATTTTATTGGATTTTTATTGTAAAATACACTTGACAATAAAATCAAAATCAAAGCATAGAGTTAGGTAGACAATGACTTAGCAAGTGGGAAAGTTGTTAGTTGGGGTAGTGCAACAATTCCTACAGAAGGATTTGGTTTTATCTTGGGGAATGACCAGTCTGGTTTCAAAATATTAGCCTCACTTAAAGTGTTGAAAACACTTAGTAGAATAAAAGAACATTCTGGATTATTTCCTGTTCTTAATATCCTCCTGCAAAAAAAAATGAAAAGTATCTTTAAGAGGCATTTTTATTTTTCCAAGACAATCCCCTCCAAACTATTTCTATCTTACCAATGTAGATTTTATTCTAGCAATAAGAATATATTTACACAAGAACTTGTCATAAAAACACATTCTGTACAAGCTTGTTTTAATTGTAGCATTTGTGTTCCTCCACATTTGCTCTTGATAAAGCATCTACTATAACATTGTTTCTTACTACTGCGTGAATGATTTTAAAATTGTATAGTTGTTACATTAAACACCAGTGAACCTCTCATTTTATCAGTAGGATGCTACTATGGCTTTAGGAGATGTATTTTGTCCTTTTTTAAAAATGAAGCAGAGTGCATAGCACAATTTTGTTATGAAGGTGTAGAGGTGTATTGTATCTTTAAGAGAGTTGAAAAGCTAAGTTGACACAGCACAAAGTGTTCTGAACAAAGTAACAATGCAACATTTGGTCAAACAGCTAGTAGTATCTGGGTTGCTATGAGACAAAAACAAATTTCAAATTCGGCAAATCAATTTAAATTATGCCCTAAGATACCAAACTCCAAACTAGTTTAAATTTAGTATATTGATAATATTAAAACCAATGAAACAATCCAATGTTTTGGGGAATAAATATCAGACATTTTGAACAGTAAGCCAAAGCAGCAAAGAGAACTGCCAAAAGACCAACAGATGTAGGCTGCTAGTAAGACCTCTCTGAGAGGTACCTGATTGGTGAAAGAGTTTGCACAGAAAAAAACATCAAATCAACCAGGAAAGATAATCTACAAAGGAAAACTTACAGAGGACATTCGGCAAAGCTGACTGGCTTTTTAAAATTTTATTTGTAAATCATAATCGGGATTTTATTAGATCAGTATTGTAGAGGGTGAAACAAAAGATAGGTTTAAGTGAAAGGAGTTGTAAATAATTGTTAGTTAATATTCTCTGTTAGACTTTTAAAAAAAGGTTGATAACATTTGCTTTAATGAGTGGCTTTTGGGATAGTTCTTTGCCTCTCGAATTTTATCAGATTACAGCACAAAGGTGAATCTTTTCTGTGATGCTGACTTAAATTATCAGAGGGGTTTACCCCATGTTGTAACAGTTTGAGGGCTTGTCTGGGATTTGAACAGTTTGGGGGCTCTTCGCCAGGATTTGAACAGTTTGGGTCTCGGATCTGTGGTTTGAACAGGTTTGATCAGATCAAGCCTGAGATTTGGATAGATTTGAATAGAGTTGGGGTATGAGAAAGCCCAGTAAATTTAAACACTTGCAAGTTAGTCTCATAGATTTTTTAAATACAACGTAGGTGAGACCATTTGTTTACTTTCAATGACTTGTGATTGATTAAATTGAAAATGAGAGAAATGGCTCTTAAAATTGCTAAAGAGGTTCTGGGATTTGAAAATGATTCTCAAATTTGCCAAAAAATCTTAGAAGGAAAGAATAAGGCCATACTTCTGGAATTACCAAAGAAGTTAGATTTAGGTTTAACAAGGACTAATGTAAAGCTGAAATTGTAAGAGAATTACTCAAACACTTAAGTTGTGTTAGAGAAACAAAAAAGTACAGTAGAGGTAGAAAAATTTAATTACAATTGATGAAAATAGAGTTAGAAGACAAACAAAAAGAGAGAAAGAGAAAGAGAGAGAGGAGAAAGAGAAAGAGAGAGAGAAGAGGGAAATATAAAGAGAGAGAGGAAAAAGAGAGAGAGAGAAAGAGAGAAAAGGTTCTTAGCGGAGCAGAGAAAAGAAAGAGAGAGAGAGAGGAAGAAAGAAAGGGAGAGAGGTTGAGAAGTTGCAATTTAGTCAGCAAAGTCAAGGTAACAGGATGGAAATCAAAAGAGAAGGTAGTGATATAAATATGTCAAGACTCTGCCACATTTTGAAGAGAAAGATTTTGAAGCCTTCTTTACTTCATTTGGAAAATTTGCTTGGCAGATGGAATAGTCCAAGGATTTATGGCTAATGCTTGTTCAGACTAAACTGGTAGACAGAACTAGTGAGGTATTTGCTGTGCTGTCAGATGAGGGGTCAAGAGATTATGAAGAGGTCAAACAGGGTATGTTAAGTGCTTATGAATTGGTACCAGAGGCATATAGACAGGGAATTCGACGTTTCGAGCATAAGCCCTTCATCAGGGCTTATGCTCGAAACGTCGAATTCTCTATTCCTGAGATGCTGCCTGGCCTGCTGTGCTTTGACCAGCAACACATTTGCAGCTGTGATCTCCAGCATCTGCAGACCCCATTTTTTACACGCATATAGACAGGGGTTCAGAAACACAAACAAGGAACCAGGTCAGACTTATGTTGAGTTGGAAAGAATTAAACTTGGTCATTTTGATCGCTGGGTGCATGCTTTAAAGATAGGTAGGACCTTTGAGGCTCTAAGAGAGATTATTCTGCTGGAGGAGTTTAAATACTCACTTCCAGAGATGGTAAGAAATCATGTGGAGAAACAGAAAGTTCAGAAAGTGAGAAGGGCAGCAGAATTAGCAGATGATGGTGCAAAAAAAAGCTTCCGGCCAGAATTTCATCCTGTGAGGAATAGAAGTTGGGAGAAAGGGAGATCCTTCACTGCGAAACCAAGAGTAGAGAGCACTGGTAAGGTTTTGCCACAGGTTAAAGAAGTCCAAGAGGGTAGATAGGAGGTGAAAGGCCTCAGGTGTTTTCACTGTAGTGGAGTGGGACACAAAAAATTATAATGCTGGTGGTTTTAGAAGGGCACTGGGAAAATGTGTTTTCACGACCGAGAAGTAGGTTAAGGAAAGGTGCTGTGGGCAAAGATGTGCTGAAAGAAGCTAAGCCAGTGACATTAGTGAAGGTAGTAAAGGAAACCCCAAGAAGAGCCGAGGAGCTGAAGGAATGTGCACAGCCTAGCCAGGGGCTGGGTATGGAGTTAGTTCCTGATCTCTACAAAGAATTTGCCTCTGTGGGTAAGGTTTACTCAGAAAGAACAGAGGAAGAAGGTCAAGAAGTTATAATTTTGAAAGATACAGCACGTAACTAGTCGCTGATAGTGAGAGATGAGTGAATTTACACCCTTTCTGATCTGTTACCTGAGAGTGTAGCAATTTGTGGGATAGATGGATAGAAATTTAGCATTCTCCAGTATAAGATCAGGTCAGAGTGCTAACTCAAGACTGGGGACATGATAGTGGGAGTGATTGATAGAGTGTCAGTTCCAGGAATCCAATTTGTTCTTGGGAATGATTTAGCAGGACCCAAGGTGGGAGTGAAACCCCTTGTTATGGAAAAGCCCAAGGAAGACCAAGAAACTGAAGAGTTAAAAAAGAAATATCCTGGTATTTTGACAACTATGTAGTAACCAGATCCTGCTATCATAAGTCATAGCATGAAGCAAAAACTAAAAGAAAGATGAAGGAGTTGAGGTTCAGTTAGCGAATAAGCTGTTTGACATAATGATGCAGGAAAAACCTGAACAGGCAGAGGGTCAGACAGAAATGTTTACTCCTGAAAGGCTAAGGGACTTGCAACAGCAAGATAAGGTGATTAAAGATATATATGTGGATGCATACCCTGAAAAGGAGGCAGAGAATATTCCAGAAGGTTATTACCTGAAAGATGGAATCTTAAGGTGGAAATGGAGACCATAGCAAGTTGGTGCAGGGGAGAAATGGGCTGAAGTGCACCAGATTGTGATGCCGGTAGCATACAAACATGAACTACCTGTAGGAGGTACAAAAGATGCAGGCAAAGGTACAAAAGCATTTTTATTGGCCTGTTACGTACAAGGATGTGGTTAACTTTTGCCGTAAGTGTCTACATGTCAAATGGTAGGTAAGCCACATGCAGTAATAAAACCAGCACCTTTGTTACCAATTCCCGCATTTGAAGAACCTTTCATACGGGTTATAACTGATTATATAGGTCCCCTCCCATGAGTTAAAAGTGGGAACCAGTACTTGTTAACCATAATGGAGGCATCTACCAGATATCCAGAGGCAATTTCATTATGGAGTATCAAGGCAAAAAAGTGGTAGAGGAGTTAGTAGTTTTCTTCACACAGTATGGACTACCCAGAGAGATTCATTTGGAGCAAGGGTCAAATGTTACTCCTAGGCTGTTTAAGGAGGTTGTGGATAGCTTAGGTATACAATACTTTAAATCCAATGTGTATCATCCTGAATCCCAGGGAGCTTTCAAAAGGTGGCATCAGACCTTGAAGACCATATTGAGAGCGTACTGTCAGCATTGTTCAAATGATTGGGATAAAGATATCCCATTCGTATTGTTTGCCGTTAGAGATGCCCCAAACAAATCTATTCACTTCACTCCCTTCACGATAGTATTCGGGCATGAACTGAGAGGCCCTTTGAAATCAATTAAAGAAAAATTGACAGGACCAAAGTCAAAGATCTCACACTTCGATTATATATTGGAGAAGCTGATGGAGAGACTAAATCGAGTAGGTGACTTAGCTAAACAGCACCTAAAGAGGGCACAGTGTAGAATGAAGCCAGTGGCAGATAAAAGCTCTGACATTTGGACATTTTCCCGGGGGAAACGTGTTAGGACAGTTACCAGTGATAGGAGATCATTCAAAACCAGGTTAAGTGGTCCCTATCAAATTGAGAAAAAGTTGAGTCAGGTGAACCGTCTAGTAAAGATGCCAAATAGAAAAAAAAACAATATTGGATATGTCACGTGAGCATGTTGAATCCGTATTATACTAGAGAGAAAGAGCTGGAGAAACTGGTGTTAATTACAGCCCCGCAGGGTGAGGAATCAAATCCAGATGATGTGGATTTTGATGTGTCTCAAAATAGATTAGAAAATGAAGACGTTCTTGAGGAGTGGGATAGGTTAGTAAGCTGTCTGCCTTATGAGCATTGAACGCAGTTGAAAAGTTTATTACTGCAGTATAAAGACATATGTAAGAATCAGATGAGGAGGACTAATGCTATTATACATGAAGTAGCTGTAGGGAATACTGCTCCGATAAAACAACACCTCTATCGGCTTCATCCTTTCAAAGCCAGACAGGTCCAGATGGAGGTGGAAGCCATGCTCGATGAGGACATCATTGAACCGAGCCAGAGCGAGTGGAGTTTGCCGATTATCTTAGTTCCCACACCAGATGGGACTCAACAATTCTGCGTGGATTATCAGTAGGTCAACGTCATTACAAAATCAGACTTATATCTAATTCCTAGTTTGAAGGACTGTAACGAGAGAATCAGACAAGCCAATTAAATCAATTAAATCACCAAGTTGGACTTACTGCGTGGTTACTGGCAAGTACCTTTATCAGAGAAGGTGAAAGAAATTTTTGCGTTTCAGTTTATATGGGCTATATCAGTTTAAAGTGATGCCCTTTCGAATGAAGAATGCACCCCCGCATTCCAAAGACTCATGAACAGAGTTGTGGCTGGATTAACAAACCGTGCAGTCTATTTGGACGACGTAGTGATTTTTAGTAAGTCCTGGAAAGATCACATGGTACAGTTGGCAGAGCTCTTTGAATGACTATGAGAAGCCAAACTGGTAATAAACTTAAACAAAACTGAATTTATGAAACCAGGGGTTACGTTCTTGGGACATAACATTAGTCACGGAAGGTTGACCCACGGAACGCAAAGATGATGGCCATCGAGGAATTTCCACGACCAACCTCAAAAGGTGCTTCGATTGTTAGGACTCAGCAGATTCTATTGGAAATTTGTTCCAAACTTCAGCAGTGTAGTGGCACCGTAAACTGATTTATTGAAGAACACAAAGTTTCGGTGGACAGAACAATTCCAGGATGCATTCGACCATTTGAAAGCAACACTAACCACCAAACTAGCTTTATTTACACGAAACTTTTCAAAACCTTTTAAAGTTGCCATCCAACTTAGGAATAGGAATTGGAGCTGTACTGCTACAGGAAGATGAGGATGGGATACTTTTTGAAGAAACTCTACATCCACCAGAGGAAATACTCCACAATCGAAAAAGAACTATTGATTTGGTACAGGCCTTACAACATTGTAATGTGTATGTCATGAACAATGTGTCGGAGATGGTTGTGTACACGGATCACAATCCTCTTACATTCTTAGAACACTTTAAAGACAAGATATGAGACTATTTCATTATGTTACAGATTTCTAATTTACATATCGTACATGTTGTGGGTGGTAAGGATGTAATCACAGATGCATTATCGCAGATTTAACTGATAAAGTACTGATAAAATACATCTATTCAATGTTATAGATAGGTGGGAGGTAGTTAATATGAACTTAGATTAAAGTTATCAGTATGTTTTGGTAATGTGTTTAAAGATTAGAAAAAGATGAAGCCTTTTTTTCATTATGATGGTTCATGTTTTCTTAAGTGGGGAGGTGTTATGAAGGTGTAGAGGTGTACTGTACCTTTAAGAGAGTTAAAAAGTTAGCAGGACAACCTGACACAGGACAAAGTGTTCTGAACAAAGTAACAATGTAACATTTGGTCAAACAGCTAGCAGTAACTGGGTTGCTATGTGTTACGACACAGGGTAAAATCTCCTGCTTAATTTGAAAACAACAACACAGAAAAGATTTATCCCATGCAGTAATCTGTAAAAATTCAAGTGGCTAAGAACTATATAAAGTAAAAATTAACAATTTTTTTCTTAAGGTATAACAGAGAATAATTAACCACCATTTACAATTTCTTTCTCGAACCTATCAGTTACCTTCCCTTCTATAAATACTAGTCCGATAAAATTCCCAATTAAAATTTACAAAACAACACTTCTTATTTCAAAACCAGGCAGCTGTACGCTCTTGTCTTCGGATCTTCCTATGTCTTCTTTTCTCCTTGTTAGGAATTTCTGTGTCACAAGTTACTGATCAAAAAGGTACTTTTAAGAGAGATATTTTTTCAAGCAGTCTGATACATGCTAGGACTTGGCAGTTCTCCTCTCAACTGTTCAATTTTCCTCACCCCCAAAGCATTGGATTGTCATTGGCCTTTGAGATTGTCAATGTACTCAATTCAAACTGGATTGGAGTTTATATTTTGGGGGTATAATTTAAACTGATTGGCTGAATTCAAATTTGTTTTTGTCTCCAGGCAACGAACTAATCAAGTTGTTTGACCCACTGTTACATTATTGCCTTAGTGAGAACACTTGATGCTGTGTCTGGAGTTCTGCTGCTTTTAACTCTCTTAAAGGTACACCCACATCTTCATAACACTATGAGACAAAAATAAACTTCAAATTCGGCCAATCAGTTTAAATTATGCCCCAAGATACAAAACTCCAATCAAGTTTGAATTTAGTACTTTGATAGCATTAAAACCAATGAAACAATCAGATGTGTTAGGGTATAAATATCAGACATTTTTTAACAGTTAGTCTGATTGGCAAAGAGAACTGCCAAAAGACCAACAGATGTAGGCTGCTAGTAAGAGGTCTCTGACAGGTACCTGTCTGGAAAAGGAGTTTGCACAGAAAAAAAATCAAAACCAACCTGGAGAGAGAATCTACAGAGGAAATCCTACAGAGGACACATGGCAAAGTCAAGTATTCAAACGTGATTTTGTTTTTGTAAATTGTAATCAGGATTTTTATCAGACCAGTATTTACAGGGTGAGGTAAAAGATAGGTTTAACAGAAATGAGTTGTAAATAGTTGTTAGTTAATATTCTCTGTTGGACATTAAGAAAAAGTTTTAATTTTGACTTTAATTCATGACTTTTGGGATAGCTCTTTGCCTCTCAAATTTTAACAGATTACTGCATGGGGTGAATCTTTTCTGTGTTGCTGGTTTAAGTTGGCAGAAGGGTTTACCTGTGTCGTAACAATTTATTTAACATGTTTTTGTTAAGTAAATGCAAGATGCAAATTGGAAGAAATGTCAGGTCTCATTGAATCACGGACTGACAATTTTTTTGTTTATCAGCTACCTCATACTTCTATTGGAAGAACGCGAGCAGAGCTTTTGCTTAGATTTCAGCCTAGAATAAAGTTTTCATTGCCCCTTTTAACACAGTCAGGTGAAGAAAAGCAGCCCATACAGGAAGAGAGTTGTGACAAGGATATTGTGAAAGAAAGAAGTCTCAGGTTGAGCCAGAGGGTTAAGGGGAATGAAGGTTATCATTGTGGTTGAAACACATAACAGGAAGAGTTGTAAAAATATGTGAACCCATGCACATATTTATTGAAGCTGTTTTATACTGGAAAAATTACATTTGTACTTTGAGGTCATTGTTTTAACTTCAGAGGTTCATGAAGAAAAGATTTGGAAAAAAAATCAAATAATTTTGATTAATTGGATTATTGGTATATTGGTAAAATATCAATGATTATATGATCATAGGATCATATAATTATGTGGAAGAGCAGTGCCACTTTCCCACACTTGGCTCATAGCCTTGAACATTATGACCCTTCAAATACTCATCCAAGTGCTTTTTAAAAGTTGAGGTTTCCTGCCTTAACTATCAGTAAGTAAAAAATGAGGTCTGCAGATGCTGGAGATCACAGCTGCAAATGTGTTGCTGGTCAAAGCACAGCAGGTTAGGCAGCATCTCAGGAATAGAGAATTCGACGTTTCGAGCATAAGCCCTTCATCAGGAATAAGAGAGAGAGCCAAGCAGGCTGAGATAAAAGGTAGGGAGGAGGGACTAGGGGGAGGGGCGATGGAGGTGGGATAGGTGGCAGAGGAGATGACCTGGGGGGTGCAGTGAGAGAGGGACTCACTGAAATCCTTGTAGAGGGAGGAAGAGAGCTTCTTCAAGGAAGGCATCCTTGCAAGAGGATTCGCAGTAGGTTAAAATCTTCGAGTAAAAAATGAGGTCTGCAGATGCTGGAGATCACAGCTGCAAATGTGTTGCTGGTCAAAGCACAGCAGGTTAGGCAGCATCTCAGGAATAGAGAATTCGACGTTTCGAGCATAAGCCCTTCATCAGGAATAAGAGAGAGAGCCAAGCAGGCTGAGATAAAAGGTAGGGAGGAGGGACTAGGGGGAGGGGCGATGGAGGTGGGATAGGTGGCAGAGGAGATGACCTGGGGGGTGCAGTGAGAGAGGGACTCACTGAAATCCTTGTAGAGGGAGGAAGAGAGCTTCTTCAAGGAAGGCATCCTTGCAAGAGGATTCGCAGTAGGTTAAAATCTTCGAGTAAAAAATGAGGTCTGCAGATGCTGGAGATCACAGCTGCAAATGTGTTGCTGGTCAAAGCACAGCAGGTTAGGCAGCATCTCAGGAATAGAGAATTCGACGTTTCGAGCATAAGCCCTTCATCAGGAATAAGAGAGAGAGCCAAGCAGGCTGAGATAAAAGGTAGGGAGGAGGGACTAGGGGGAGGGGCGATGGAGGTGGGATAGGTGGCAGAGGAGATGACCTGGGGGGTGCAGTGAGAGAGGGACTCACTGAAATCCTTGAAGAAGCGAGGAACTTAACTATCACCCTGACTGTGCATTCCAGACCCCCACCACCTTCCGCCTGAAATTAGCTTTGCTCAAATCCCCTCTAAACCTCATGTCTGTCATTATTAAATTATACCTCCTTGTAATTAATCCTTTGACTAAACGATATCTAGTTTCTATTCATCCTGCCCTTCATTATCTTGTACACTTCTGTCATGTCATTCTTCAACTTCCTCTGCTTCCAAAGAAAACATGATGTCGAGGTTCCAGTGTTGGATTGAGGTGGGCAAGATCAGAAGTCACATGATAGCAGATTATAGTCCAACAGGTTTATTTGAAATCACAAACTTTTGAGGAGCTGTTCCTTCATTAGGTGACCTGACATTCAACTGATGAAAGGGGAGTGCTCCAAAGGCTTGTGTTTTCAAATAAACCTATTGGACTATAACCTGCTGTTGTGTGACTTATGGTCAAAGAAATCAATCTGAGCTTATCTAGCTTCTCTTCATGGCTGAAATGCTCTTTCCCAGGCAACATCATAGTGAATCTCCTTTACACTTGCTCTAATGCAATCACATCCTTCCGATAGTGTAGTATCCAGAACTGAACATCGTACTCCGGCAGTGGCTTAACCAAGTCCAACATAACTTCCCTGTACTTATTATCTATGCCATGACTGAGATCGTACAAATTGTGCCTGAAACTAGGTTGGATCCGAGCATAGTCAGACAGAAATGTCTGATTAAGGGGAAAATTCAATTGAAAAACAGGGGAAAATTTAGTACTTGTTGGAGAAAACATCTTACTTTCAGACTAAAATGTGTCAATGTTCTTCCTAAGTTCTGAAATCCTGAGTCAGGAAAATTGGTGTGATCTTAGAAATAGGAAACCAGTGCTTCAGTTAGATATGATAATAAATGGAAAATAAGACATGTATGTAACTTGTGTGGAATTTTTAACATTGTATTCCATATTTGTTAAAGAGGGAGGAGACTAATAGCACTAATTATTGTACATATTAGAATAAACTATTTTTAGTTAATTATTGTATTCACATGTGCTGCACTTTGTTTTAGGTTTTTTTTCTGCAGAGCAAGGTCAAGACAGAGGTGGCCAAAAGACTCCTTGTGTGGGCGAAGTAAGCACTTTTGCTCCTTCTGGAACATACTAGGTTTTCACAAACATATCTCTGGGAATATTTACCTTGGCATCTTCTGATCATTTGCCTCCTCCCACTACAATTTGCAAGTCATGTAAGCTCTGGCTCAATTATATTGGCATCAGGATCACACCATTTTACTAATGCCTTCATCAGGTTGCAACTTCTGACTTTAAGATAAGTCTCTCATGTTTGCAGTATGTGGATCAGCCAGTTTGAAGGTCAAAGGAAGTGAATTGAGCTGGGCAGAATCAATGTGACCTCAAGCCGGTAAAATGATTAGATTTAATCTGAGTAAGTGGGGATTAAAACAAAGACCAAAGGACCACTGGGTAAACACAGACAAAAGATTATTTACCAGATGAAGAGAAGTGAAGAGTATGTGAGAGCAGCAAAATTATTTTAAAGAAGATTTCAATCAATCCAATAGAAATTGGGAACAGTCAAGTGGCTTAGAACCTGAATAAATAAATATAATGCATGACTCCATGATGATTCACTGACTAAGTAAAGCAGCAATGCTAATCTTGACAAGGTATTCATGTGATGCAGTTGACGTGCATTGAATATAAGAGAGCTCCACAGTAAGTGATCGTAGATATTTGACGTACACTGAGACATACATTTGCTGGAAACCAAATTAGTAAAAAAGTAAGTTCAAAAGTTTGGAATCATTTATTGGATGGGGATGTTTGAATATAGTGCTGGACATGTGTATCCTGAGTATCAGTCCCCTCAACTGAAACAATCACAACCCCAAATAACTAAAGTTGATACTTTAATTTCTTATTCCACATACTTTTCTTGAAAGAAATGAAGCTTACACTTCCACCACCTTTTCTGCATTGTCCCCCACTTACCTCCATCTGCCACCTCTGTTTCTAGTTTCTCCTTTACCTTCTCATGGCCTTCAGTTTTACAGATGGGTCCTGAGTTCCACACAAACACAGAGGGTGGAATCTCTGAAGGCCTGGGGGCTATGGCAAGAACTGTGGCAGAATCAGGCAAGAGGTCTGGTGAGAGCTATCTCATTGTTCGGAGCATTTTGCTGCATCTTTTATGCACTTGCCATGCAAGAAGATGTGTTTCTTGCTTGGCAGCAGGCACTTGCTGTTAAGGTGGATGATTGCTTGTTAAATACCTCATGAACACTGCAACTCATTTCTTTAATATTCCACTTCCTAACTTACCAAACATGCTGAGCAAGCTGGGCATCAGGATTTCATAACATGAAAGTCGGAATGGGCACTTGGCAACTTCAGCATGCTACTTTTCCAAAGGACTTCCATGTTGGAAAATGAACAAAAAAAATCTCAGGACAAACTCCATGGGAACCAGAGCCTCACACCCCACATCCTTGGACATTGGCAGTTCACATGTGCTAGCCGCTAATAACCTTCATTGACATCTCTGATCTACTTATAGTACACTTCTGGTCTTCAATGCTGTACCTCAGGGTGCACTGGTAACTATAACTGTAATGCGCGATATGCTTAGGAACACACAGTCAGCTCATGAAGAGGCTAAACTGCCTCTCTGTGATCTTTGTTTGCTGTCTTGACTTCACTTACTTTAAGTTTACCTAGATGCTCACCACATCCACATCCATGCCTTGCGCTGCCTTTTCAGGTCTTGTCCCTCAGCCAAAAATGCCAGGCTCATATTACTTTTATCTTTCTGTTTAGCACAGACACAAAGCAAGGAGGTTGGTCGTGGTTGGCAGCAATACTCAGTGCAGACAAAGAGGACAGCTTTGAGTAAGACGGTCCAGGCATCGTAAGTCAAGGGTAGCCTTCAATTCCAGAGACTAGGTACTTAAACACAGTCTTCGAGGAGAAAGTGAGGTCTGCAGATGCTGGAGATCAGAGCTGAAAATGTGTTGCTGGAAAAGCACAGCAGGTCAGGCAGCATCCAAGAAACAGGAGATTTGACGTTTCGGGCATAAGCCCTTTTCTACTGTATCAGGAGGGAGAAAGTGAGAGCTGCAGATGCTGGAGATTAGGGTTAAGAATGTGATGCTGGAAAAGCACAACAGGTCAGGAAGCATCCAGGGAACAGGAGAATCAATGTTTTGGGCTTTAGACCTTCATCAGGAGGATTAATGGCTATGCCTGAAACATCGATTCTCTTGCTCCTTAGATGCTGCCTGACCTGCTGTGCTTTTCCAGCACCACACTCTTGATCCCGATCTACTGTACCATTCATGTATAAAAGACTTGACTTCCAAGATGAAAAGAACTTTAGAAAAAGAGGGAAAACTTTCACTGGTAGACAAACAAACAGATAGATATAGAACTAGAAAGAAACAATAAACTCATCTGATCTGTCACTGTGGAATGAGAAATAGAGTTGTCTTTTCAGGTGCAACTGATTCTGAAAAGAGTCATTTTGGATTTGAAACAGAAAGCGGGGCTTTTCTGTTTTTGTTAACTTTGCTTCTGTCTCCACAGATGCTGCCAAACGTGTTGAGTTTCCCCAACGCTTGCTGTTATTCAGATTTCCAACAATTGCAGTATTTCGCTTTTATTCAAGAAGTAAAATAACAAGAGTGAGTGTTAGAACTCAATTCTTTACCAATATCCAAGGTATGATTTTGTTGTAAAATTTTACAAAGGTCTTAGGATAAGGGGTAGCAAACATAAACTAGAGTTAAGGAGAAACTACGTCTCCCAAAAGTATATGAATCCAAGGGATTCCCTCACCCAAAGTGTGGTGGATGTTGGGAGAGTGAGTAAATTTAAGGAGGAGTTAGACAGATTTTTAATTGATAACGCATTGAAGGGTTATGGGGAGAAGGCAGGGAAATGGGGGTAAGGAGTATATCAGTATGATCAAATGACAGAGCAGACTCGATTAGCCAAATGGTCTGATTCAGCCCTGATATCTTCTGAACTTATGTAAGAGAGTGGAGGAGGCTGGCCAAATTACAACATTTAAAAGGCATCTGGATGGTTATATAAATAGGAAGGGTTTAGAGGAATATGGGCCAAGTGATGGCAAATGCAACTAGATTTAGCTTTTATTAATAGAGGGATCGAGTTCCAGAACCATGAGGTTATGCTGCAGCCGTACAAAACTCTGGTGCGGCCACACTTGGAGTATTGTGTACAGTTCTGGTCACCGCATTATAAGAAGGATGTGGAAGCTTCGGAAAGGGTGCAGAGGAGATTTACTAGGGTGTTGTCTGATATGGAGGGAAGGTCTTACGAGGAAAGGCTGAGGGGCTTAAGGTTGTTTTCGTTAGAGAGAAGGTTGAGAGGTGACTTAATAGAGACAATCAGAGGGTTAGATAGGGTGGACAGGGAGAGCCTTTTTCCAAGTATGGTGACGGCGAGCACGAGGGGGCATAGCTTTAAATTGAAGGGTGATAGATATAGGACAGATGTCAGAGGTAGTTTCTTTACTCAGAGAGTAGTAAGGTATGGAATGCTTTGCCTGCAACAGTAGTAGATTTGCCATCTTTAAGTATATTTAAGTCGTCCTCGGACAAGCATATGGACGTACATGGAATAATGTAGGTTAGATGGGCTTCAGATTTGTGTGACAGGTCAACGCAACATTGAGGGCCGAAGGGCCTGTACTGTGCTGTAATGTTCTATGTTCTACTAATTTAGGATATCTGGTCAGCGCGGATGAGTTGTACCAAAGGGTCTGTTTCCATTCTGTACATCTCTATGGCTCTATAAGACACCACAATTTCAAAAATATACTTTATTCATACATTTTCTACAAGTAAATACAAACAAGTACAACACAGAATAGACACTGCAGAAAATATAGTAGAATTTCGACATTCTTCAATTCAGCTGCAACTCACTTGCAAGAAAAGCGCACTTCCTAATCTGAAAAGGAAACTATCTGCTTTTGCATTGTGTAACTACAGGGGACACCGTGACTACAGTACAACCTGGTCACAGGAGCATCGCCACGTGCAGCCTTTCGGGGCGGGGTCTGGGTGATTGGCAGTCACCGCCCCGCCCCTCCCCGGTGTCAATCAACGACTTCGCCCCGCTCTCCCCGCGGGATCACGTGATCGCCACGGTGTCTGTCCACCTCCCGTCCCCCCCCCACACCACCAGAGAGTGCGCGATGACGCAAGTAAGTGCGGACGTCGGTACGCGCGCTCGTTCCTGTGCGTGCACGGACACTGCAACGCGATGACGCATTGGCGTGTGGACGCTGGTACGCGCAGGTAGGGGTTAGAAGCATGGCGGAAGAAGAGGAGTTTGATGTAGGGAGTCTGAGGAAAGAGCTGGAATGGATAGAGAACGAGCTGCGAATGTCCCTGGGCCAAGTCAGCGCGTCTAACGAGTACTGCCTGAAGTTCTGTCGAGTGAGTGTGCTGTTGCTTTTTATTTCGTTGTTGCTGCTTGTGAAGGCGGGGGGGAGGGGGAGGGTGTGTGTTTGTTGGGGCGGAATGCAACAGTCTTGGAGTGAGAGCTTCTTGACAGCCCCTGCCACCCTCCCAATTACACCGTCAAAGTTACAGCTTAAAAATAAGCCTCACTGGTTACCTTTGTAGTCCATTCCCTCCCTTCTCTCTACAGCACTTTCCCCCCCCCCCCCCCCCCCCCCCCGAAGCCAAATTGTGGGAGTTGGGATATAATTTCTTGGGGGAGAAAAGTTGTCTTGTCACTCTCACACACACTTTCTTTTACCCCTCTCTCCCACCCCAACCTCCCTTCCCATCTTATTTGTGTATATGTTGTTTCGAGCTGTTTCCCGAAGCTTGTTTCGTGGCTGTGAGGCTGTGACAGTTTTATCTCGGTTTAATGAAAGGTTCACTTTTTTCTCCCCCAGGCCTGTATTTAACTGTCAAAATGCATCATCGTTGCTGTTCAATCTCTATGGCGTCAACTTAAGTCTTTTTTTGGTAAAGACGTGACTTGGGTGTGCAGTGTCAATGAATAATTTTCGATGTTGTGGTTAATTTAAAATCTGGTAATTACAAAGGGCTTTGTCAATGGTGTGAAGAGACTGGCTGCTTTTTCTTTAACTAAACTGATTAACCTGGAGGGAAAAAATACACATTTGAGAATAATTGACTATTTGTTAAGATTTTAACTTTTACTTTTTTTTATGTCCTGATCTAAACCTGTTGACTCTCTTTCTCCTCGGATGCAGCCTGACAGGCTGTGTTTTTCCAGCACAACACTTTTGACAGCATTTGATAGAAAGCTTTCTCCCTCAAGTTTTACAATACTTGCTACACAGTTTACAGACATTAAGCTGATTAGTCTTACACTCATACAGTGCCCCTTCCCATCAATGTGTACACATATATGTGAAAATGATACTGTAATGTGGTGCGGTGTCTCATTGGATGGTAGACAAACACTAAGCTGGAGAAAAGGATGAATTGGGAGTAAAAAAATAAGAAGGGGTGCTCTTCAGACTTTGGAGGACTGATGGGAGATTGTAAGATAAACCTGTTCAGATTGTGTTTCAGAAAGCAATTTGTCAGTAAGTAATATGCAGCTGCACAAGACTTTTGCATAATTCCAGTTGTCTTAAACACATTTTGAGTAGCTGCATTTTTTTTATGCTGAAGAAAGGTGTTATATTTCAGAAGTTTAGGAACATTGATTGAAATGGTCATTATAACTGCTGAACATTATATATGGATTTTGTTTTTAAGCAGTGTTTTTGTATTGTAGATATCTTGTATATGCAGTATTTATCTACATGTTACCTCAACAATGAAATTACAATCTCAGATTTTGCTTATATTGCTGATGACACCCAGATCTATCTCCTCATCACCTCTCTTCATCTTTCCATAGTTGGAATTGTCAGATTGTTTTTCTGACATTCAGTACTGGAAGAAATGATGTTTGCTCTTAAACATTTGAAGGACTGAAGCCATCGTCATTGGGCCCTGCATGCAAACTCTATTTCCCATAAGTGGATTGCGTTCCCATCTTGGGCAGCTGTTTGAGGCTGAAACTGACTGGCACCATATCAAATTAAGAATGCGAACAATGTAGCTGTGCCACTACATAGACTGTCTATTTCTGCTTGTATCTGCCTCATCTCCTGTGCTGCTGGATCCCTCATTCATGTCCCTTTTACCTTTAGAAATAACTCTTGCAGTATATTTCTGGCAGCCTCCTAGATTTCTATCACTGTAAACTTAAGATCATCTGAAACACTCTTGTCCTTGACCTAACACGTGGCAAGTCCGGTTGACCCAAGCCCAGTTACCTACATTTTCTTTAATTTCATCAACTTGATTTTAAAATTCTCTTCCTTGTTTTCAAATCCCTTCAGGGCCTCTCCTTTCCCTCTCTGTAAACTTGTCCAGCACACAGTCTTCTGAGATGGCACTCCTCAAATTCTGACCTCTTGAGCAAGCCCTGTTTTAATTGTTCCACCACTGGTGACATTGCCTTCAGTTGCCAGTTGTCATAAATGTCTGTCTCTTTTACCTTCTACTCCAGCCTAAATCGTTGACACAGTTTATGGTAACTTATTTCTTTAATTGCTCTGTTAATTTTTGCAGCTTACAGCATTTCATAATGTTTAGAATATTATATAAAAAAAGGCTGTTTTACTCATTTCAACTTTCTTGGATTTCTGATGAAATTATATCAAGTGGAAGATTTGCTATCACATTGCTTTAATTAAGCTCGCAAATTTGAATTTTGTGTGGCAAAATCAATGTCATTTTCAAAGCTGCTTGAGTTTCTGAGCTTGTACAAATTATTTTTCTGAAAAGGTCACTTAAGTTGCACATAAGTTTTGTATGCTCAATGCCACGAGTCAGAATTAAATCATGTCACTACCTGTACAGTGCTGGTGTTGCAGTAGGTCTTGTTTCTGAAACAAATTGATCTGTTGATTGTAGTGGAGAGCTATATCGCTGAACTATCGATTGGAGAACTGCCTAAAGGTGTGTGATAGACCAGAGGCTATACTTACTGCATGCATCAAAGTCTGTAAAACCTGTCTGTTGCAATTGGAGTAGAAAGTTGTTTTATTATAGCTTTGCCTTAAATGAGATTCTCTGTCCCTGCTGGTTTCTGTGGAATGTAATAAATGGTCTCTTACTGCTTCAGTTGTAAATTAAAATTGACTTGCAATCTTAAGATGCATTCATCTATTATTTGTTATCATTCCAAGTCTCTCTCTACTGAGGAATACTTGAAATAAGTAAAGAAGCAAATGATAAAGTTGCCCTAGCTGCTCTGTCAGGAAGGGAAGACTGGTACTTTGCCCTGAGGGTCACCATGCCTGAGAGTCACATTGAGAAGTTGGGTCCTTTTTGATAGTATATAACAGAAAAATGTAGAAACAAACCCTTTAAAACCAACAAAATCAATAGCAGAACAGTGTAGAAATCTAGCAAGCTGCTTTGTATAATCAAATTAAGTAAATACGTTTCTCAGAAATATTCAAAAACAAATATAAATCAACTTACATCCATTTACTGTACAATAAATAAGTGTAGAATGGATAATGCAAACGTTAGCAGCACAAATGTGGAAAGTTATGGAAAGTGTGCATGTTATAAACACAAGGGAAAGAACGCATATTTCTTGAGTCACTTTTGTTTGAAGTTGTTTGAGATCGGAAATAAATTAAAAGCACTTTGAAAGAGGGAGAAATATTTGTTTTCTCTAGGATGCAGTTACATAAGGTACAGGAAGTCAGATGTGTACTGACAGCAGGGTAGGAGGGGAAGCTTGATGGTAAGGAAGCACAAACCACGGAGCTTAGTTTATCCAATAAGTATGGAGGAAAACTTGATAGAAACAAGAATGACCGGGAGAGCCTAATAAACAAGAAAAATTATACAAATAAGAGAAAAAAAACAGCACAAAGAAAACTTATGGTGCAAATTTAGCTAAATATGTTGAGAGTGAGTAGTAATGCAGGACTGTTAATGACAGGAGCAGTTGAGGCTTTCATGGGCCATAAGGAAATGACAGATTTGTTAAATTAATTTATTTTTTTTGTTTGGTCAGAAAACAAGAGGCACAGAGAAACCTACAAAATGTCAAGTGAAGCAAATTATTTGATTGATACTATTTTAAAAAAGAATTACAAAATAATTGGACCTAAGATTATTTAGTCTCTGTAACCTGATTGGTGTGAAAACAATCTTGAAAGGAATGGTAACTTTGGTTATAGTTTTCCAAAGCGCACTAGATTATTTTTATTTAAATTGCAAATTTCATTAATTACAAGGAGGTTGAGGAACAAATTGAGCAAATTGCAGATCTGTTTTATCATACTTGAGGAAGCATTATCAACTGAATAACTGCGAAATAACACATTTATAAGGAATTGGTGAACAGCCGCAGGATTTATACCTACAAGGTTGCTCTGCCATTCAACAAGATCATGACTGATCTTATTGTGGCCTTAATTCCACTTTCCTGATGCCTCCCATAACCTTTTGACAATGTTGTAGTTTAAATTCTGCTCTTGAATATAGTCAATGATATGATCTCCATTGCTGTCTGGGGAGACAGTTCCAAAAACTAATGACTCTTGTAATTTCCATCTCAACTTAGACACTTTTGGAGCTCCATGTCGCCTAGTTCAAGATTCCCTTATGATAGAAAACATCCTCACACCTACCTTGTCAAAACTCCCAAGTCTTTTGCATTTCAATATGGTCATAACTCATTCTTCTAAACTCTCATGAGTATAGACTAAATAATTCTTTATATGTTAACCCCTTCATGGCAGGAATCAACAGAGTCAGCTTTCTCTGAACTGCTTCTGATACAAGTGTATCCTTCCTAAGTAAGGAGACTAAAACTGTACAGAGTACTCTGGGTGCCATCTCATCAATACAAAGGTAACAAATTATTTGTATTTTTATATTTCCCCTTTGCAATAAAGTCCAGCAATCCACTTGTCTTCCAAAATATTTGCTGTGTACCTGTTTGCAAACTTTGTGATTCATATACTAGAATATCCAGATTCCTCTGTACTGAAGCATTCTCAAATGTTTGTCAGTTTGAACAGTAGTCTGCTTTTCTATTCTTGAAGTGGAAATTCAAATTTATTATTTTTGTTCAGGGAAGGTAGGTGTTCCTGATTTAGTCAGCATGTATTACTAAATATCCATGCTTAAGTGCCTCTTGAACTGATTGGCTTGTAAGGTCATTTTGAGGGCAGTTAAAAGTCAACCATATTGTTAGGCCTGGGCTCGTATCTCCCGCAACTACGGGTAAAGTTTTATTCACTTTGCAAGCTGAACCCTCAAAAAGTGCTAATAAATGTTTTGAACACAATTTTCCTTTGTGCTGTTATTTTCTAGCTGTCAGTAGCTATTTATTTAAAGAAACAAACTGTGGATGCCAGAACTCAGAAATAGAAACAGAAATTGCTGAGAAACCTCAGCAGGTCTGGCAACATGTGCGGAAAGAAAGCAGAATTAATATTTCAAGTCCAGTGACGCTCCTTCAGAATTGAGCATTGGAAATAAAATAAGTATCATTAATGGAAAAAGTGCTAGAGAAACAAATGGTGCTAAAGACTGAAATCCATTGAAGCTGATTAAATGCTTTCTTGTGTATTAGTGGAAGTAGCTAAAGAGATGGTGAGTGCACTGGTAATAATCTTCCAAGAATCCGTAGATTCTGGAAAACAATCCCAGCAGATTGGAATACTACCATTAATAGTATTTTGGTTAAAAAAAAGACCAAAAAAGGTAGCTCTGGGCCACTTATCTTCACATCTGTTATTTTAAAATGTTAGTCTACTATAAAGTCTGTAATAGAACATTTAAGTTTCACATAATCAAGTGGAGTCAGCATGGCTTCATGAAGGAGAAATCATGCTGAACAAACTTATGAGAATTCTTTGAGAAAGTAACAAGTAGACTAGATAAGGGTAAGGCACTTGATGTCTTATATTTGGACTTTCAGAAGGAGTTTGGCAACATCAAACTATTTGATTAAAGCCTATGGGATTGGAGGTTGTCCATTAGAATGGGGAGAGGTTGGCTCACTCATGGAAGAAAGAATTGGGACAATCAGGATGGCAGCTTGTTACTAGTCGTGTGCCACAGGGTTCAGTACTGGGGCCACAATTAATTATAATTTATATTAATGACTTAGATGAGGAAAGTGAATGTACTATAGCCAAGATTTTGAATGAGACAAAATTCAGTGATACATGAAGTGGTGATGATGATAACAGAGCAATGTGGGTTAACTGATCAGGCAAAATGCTTGGTGGATGGAATATAATGTGAGGAAATGAGATTATACACTTTGTAGGATAAATAGAAGATCTGCTTATTACTTAAGTAGCCAATGACAGTAGAAGACTACAGGCAGAGCGATATAGATGTCTTTGTCCATGAATCTCAAAAAGCTATCATCCAAATTCAGTGGGTAATTGGAAAAGCAAAATGAATGTTTGTCTTTTATTTGAAAATAAATTGCTCAGTTGGCTGGATAACTGGTTTGTGATGTAGAGTGGTGTCAACAGCTTTGGTTCAATTCTTGCACTTCCTGAGGTTACCATGAAGAACTCTCCTCCTCAGCCTTTCCTCTCACCTGAGGTGTGGTGCTCCTCAGGTTAAACCAATAGCAGTAATCTCTCTCTCTCTCATGGTCTGTCAAGATTAGCCTTTGACAAGGTGCGATGTTTTTGGTTCATCTCTGCATTGCATTGAATAGACTAAACTGTTGCAAACTTCATGTTCATCAAACTTTTCTTTTTGATACTGTGAAGTACATTTGGTGATAGAATTGCAGATCAACCTTTTTCCAGCTTAGTTGCTTTCCTGTAGAATTCCCATTTGAATTATGAGTAGATTGTGTAAACTGTGGGTATACACAGTCACTGTAATCCTCAAAAGTGTTTGGCCCAATTTCATGTTTGATGCAAATGTCCATGTTATTCGGCATTGGGATCGGGGTAAATTGGGATTGTTTGAATTGGAGCAGGTATGGAGGTGGGTTTAGGATCGGTTGCATCCCAATCATTTGACGTTATAATTATTATAAGAAATAATTTTAACAAAGTTAGTGGTTTTTCGAGGAAGATTGTTCCTTGTCTGCAATCATATAGTAAAAACATGTTGCAAATGTGAGATATTGTATTATAGGTCTCTTTACGAACTCACTCAGCTAGCTATATTTACTAATACCGCATTCCCATTCATTCATCCGTAACTCTTTACTAGCTTACTATGTTTACTGTAATATATTTTCATTAATTTATTCATATAACCATGTTTTTGTATTAAGTTTTACTATTACAAGATGAACTAAATTAAAACATCCCTTTCAAAGCATTGCTGCTTCTTCACATCTTCAATCCTTGTTAGCCCCATGCTGCAACCAGTGTTTAGGCCTTTTTCTACAACAAAACTATCTCTGAATAAATATAAATATCATAATCTGTTCAGAAACAATACTCTTCAGAGATCGTGTCTCCACGACTCAATCGAAGATTTGGAAATGTAATATTAATCAGCTCTTATCAACTGTCTCTCAGGACCTGTGTAGATTACAGAACACCAAACGGTTTCCCCAACTAGTACGTACCTAAGTTATCTTGAGAAGGTGATTAAAAGAGGTTCTGGGATTTACATATTAATGAACCAAAACTTGCAACTCATTCTAAAAGCTGAAAGACTTGACAATCCAGGTTTGTTCACTATATCATTTCAGTTTCATGACACTGTAATCTTTTGCTATAAATTCTGTCTATGGTCTTATACTCCATAACCACCTGATGAAGGAGCAGTTCCCCGAAATCTAGTGCTTCCAAATAAACTGTTGGACTAGAGCCTGATGATGTGTGATTTTTAACTTTGTACCTGTTAAATAAATATCAAAGAGGGCTGCAAACCCTTTAAGAAACTTACTTCCAAAACAGTGCTGTTGTGAAATTGCTTTAATGAAAGAGTAAAGAATTGTCAAACCAACAATAGTAAATAAAGTCTCATGACCCAGTTGTGATAATCAGTTTAATCTCCTTTATAATTTAGTGTATGTATAATTTCTAATTTATTTAGATCATACACAGGTCTAGTACTTTCACTAATATGTACTAACTTAAAAGATAAAGGGGCTTTAATTATGCAAGCAGACCAGACAGGCACTCTAATCCTCGTAGCAGCCAGCATTTGGCAAATGTTTAAGCAATCTCCTTCCCCAGGACAGATGTTACACAAACTTTTGTGTGTAATAGATAAAACAATGTAAACCATAGTGATAGGTTTTAATATATGTAAGAACGGTGTATAGAGAGGCTACTGTAAGAACTGTACTTCATGATTTAATTGCAGCCTCAAACTGTGCCGCTGCACTTGCTGAATGAAGAGGCTATTTTTACCATTAACCGATTTCATTCGTTATTTGAACACTATCTCTCAATTTGGCATAGTCGGTAGGATTGCTGGGGTCACTACCTAAACTGACCGGTCACTGACAGCCCTTTTGAGGGTAAGAAGCTTCCTTCTTAGTCAGATCTACCACCTGAACGTGATCCTGAATCTTTTATGAGTTGGCCATTTTTCGAATGCCTCCATGTCTAGACCTTGCTCCAAATTGGCAGGAAATTGCCCGTGACACGTATATTCGTATGACCATAAGTGACCCAGTAAGCTGCCTGTAACCTCCAAAAGCAGACTGACCCATCCTGACACAACTGCAGAAGAAATTCTGCGGCAGTTATAAAACTGCCTTGAGGTACAGTTCTTGTGAGGGAAGATTCTAACCAAAGTTGGGCAGCAATATAATATACCCAAGGACAGTGCACTTTGGATGATATGAAATGGGTCTAGGGAAAATATCATTGACAGTAAGATAAACAAAGAATTAAATGGTCCCTTGCATTAATGGGACAAATTTGCCAGAGAAATGAAAGTATATCCCGATCAGCCCATGATTGTGAAGTGACCTTGCTTAAAGAAAGCAATTAAAAGTGGTACATGAGTAGCTGCAAAAAGAAAAGTCAAAACAGGAAAAAATTCACCTTAAAAAGCAGGAGGTTGAAACAGAACAGGAAATTGAAGGATGAGATAACAGTCCCTGTAAGTTTCTTTCCTTGTTTCCAAATCCATATAGAATATGTATTTGACTAACCATGATGTCCAGGAAGTGGTTAGCAAAACCAAGCTATTGCCCTTGGGAAACAGAAGAACAAAGTGATGGTCCTCTAGCAGTGAAAACGATGAGGACTGTATATCCCCAGCACCATGTTTTATGGTCCTTTAAAACCAACATAGTAAAGATCAAGAAAGTCGTCAGGCAAAAGTTAGAGGACAACACTGAGGTGGATGTTTTGGTAAACTGGTTTGAAAAACACACTGCATCAATCTGCAACCCCCGAAAACATGGACAGGTAGTCTTACGAAATGCCTCATCCAAACAATGAGGATGGGAAAACATGGGAAAGCCTAGACTGGTTAAGGGAAATATGTATGTTCCATCCCTAGAATGGGGTACAGATTCTGAGCATGATTGTAACTAACAGAGAAGGGCGCCTTCTTCATGAGGCAGTCAAAAGTGCCCTTGGAGAGTATGAGCAGGAGCTGCAAACTGGCTGGACAGTAATAAAACATTGGCTACACAGCTAGAGTCCACCTAACACTGATTGGACAAAAGTAACAGCTTGCTGTCAAAAAGCCACAGAAGAGTTCCCCGATATAAGGGAAGGCTTAAGACGACCTGGAAAGAATATGCTGGTATCCCAAATGTGCAGGAAGACAGGGATTTTCAAGGTGCCGATTATGGTCTGTGGAAATTTGCTTTTGCCACTGGACTTAAACCTGAGCTCACTAAAATGTTAAAGCTGACCAAACCAGATTGGACCAGAGGGGGACTAATTATTATGAACAAGTTGACCAAACCCACTGGCTGGAATGAGATATTAGTGCTGAATTGCAAGCCCTACAGGCAGGACAAATAGAACAGACCCCCAGTAACTCCCGGAAGACCCAAGAGAAATAAACAGACAAACAATGAATTCAACCAGCTCCCAAGCTGCAGATCTTGAGACAAACTTTAAACTCAAGAGAAACACCCAGGGAAGTGTCAAGAATGTAGGAAGGAAGGCTGTTGGGGCAGAGGGTGCTGGCAAAGGGGAAAAGGGAGACGTCACCCAATAAACAATAAGGAAGAAGAGACCCTGGAACATGGGAGTAGGATTGATCTAGAACAGTTCAACAAGCAAGCCTCCCAGCAGGAGCTGCTGAAGTTGACAAAAAAAACTGAGAGTCTCCCCCATGCTGCTTTACGCTCTTACCGGCTTTATGCCTCCAGAAGGAAGATCTGTGACCATGGGGGTGGCTGACCTGGAGTGTCTTTTCGACACCACAAGACCAGAATTTCTGTGCCTTCTGCAGAGGTACGAGACCAAACTCCCACTAAGAAGGACAGTGAAGATAGCTGATGGAGCAGGAGCTGATAGAATCAAAAGGACCAAACTTCCACACACTGAATTTATGTTAGTAACCTTTATATTGGACCTTTCGTCCGGCTGCTCCTCTGGATGGATATCCTCACCCAACTGAATTCATTTTTACATTTCAAGATGGTCAGATAATGTGGTCCATCAGAACCTTACTGAGGGAAGAATTAAAAGATCATTCTGTCTGGGTAAAGACAAGGATGGCTGTGGGTTACTAAAAATGGATCAGTTTGCCAACATTTACACAGACTCGCATAATGATTTTGGAGTTGCCCATGATGTTAGAAGGACTGACTGGAACTTTCACTGTCCTTATCATCCACAGTCGTCAGGGCAAGTGAAAAGAATGAATCAGCCCCTGAACCAGCGACTGTCTAAATACCACCAGGACAGAATGCCCTGACCCCAGGTTTTACCAATAGCTCTGTGCTGTGTCAGGGCTACCCCAAACAACATGACAGGTCTGAGTCCATTTAAATAGTGACACCTGGGCCAGCGTCCCTACCTGGGACAATAGACCTCCAGAAGGCTGACTATCATCTTATGAGTGACACCCTGTTATCCTCATGTCAGGTACTAACCGATGCTGCAGGTTCTGCCGCCTCGGGTATCAGCCGCATGGAAGAACCTGCCAGAGGAAGTGCTGAGTGGGTTCATGTGAAAAAGATTGACCAGAAACCTTCAGGCGTGACGTGGGAAGGACCAGACCAGATGCTGCTGATCACCCAGTTGGCTGTCAAGGCCCAAGGGAAGGAGGCCTGGATTCACGTTTCACACATAAAATGAATGACCTACAATACACTGGAACCAGAGACTGACTGACCATCATGATGTTTATTATTATTCTAAGTGTGTATGTTGTCTCTTTTTTTTTTACACAAAGTGCAGTTGCCAACAAACTCTTAAAATTTGAACTGTACCAAACTATGAGCCATGTCCCCGCAAGACCCTGGTGGTACATTTGAGTTTGGATGAGAATTGTTATTCTCTTTGAAAGGTATCAAGTAGAGTCAAAAGGTGGTTGGGGGTTGGGGGGAGGGATTGAGAGATATTATGTTATAGGTCTGTTTACTAACTCACTCGCCAGTTTACTATATTTGCATACTGCATTCCCATACATTCCTTCATAACTCTTTACTAACTCACTTTATTTATTATAACACGTTTTCATTCATTCATTCACAACCGTGTTTTTGTAGTACATTTTATTATTACAAGATAAACTAAATTAAAACATTCCTTCCAAAGCATTACTGCTTCTTCACATCTTCAAATCCTTATTAGCCCCATGCTGGAAGCAGTGTTTAGGCTTATTTCTACATCAAAGCTACCTCTGAATAAATGTCAATATCGTAACCTATTCAGAAGCAATACTCTTCTGGCACTGTATCTCCATGACTCAACCAAAACTTTGAAAACATGATAATATTGATCAGATGCCCGAAACGTCGAATTTCCTATTCCTTGGATGCTGCCTAACCTGCTGTGCTTTAACCAGCAACACATTTTCAGCTAATATTGATCAGACCTTACCAACCCCCAGGACCTGACTAGATTACAACACATCAAACAATTTCCCGAACTAGTATGTCCCTCTTATATACATATTAAACTCCTTTTTAAGAAACTTACTACCAAAAAAGTGCTGTTGTGAAATTGCATGAATGAATGGATTCTGGGTAATCCAAGATGGAGGACGGGAAAAAGTTCTGGCTGTAACAGTTGCTCCTTTGAGGTATTTTAGGTGTATGAGGTGATTTCCTCAAATTCAGGAGCAGCAATTACTGTTTTACATGCTGTTGCATTGCTTTGGAACTTTGGGAAAATAAAGTCAAAACAACAACAGTTTTAAAAGGGAGAAGAACAGACAAAGGAAGCACATGATAAAGTCAGTGCAGGAGAGAGACAAAGAAAGGAACTGACACTGCCTATGCTGTTTTGAATTCATGGATTGCTGGACATCAGAGTGCATCTGGGAAAATTAATAAACCGTGAAATTCACAACTGATCTTGGAGGAACTGTTTGGTGAAATTCGCAGCACAGAAGTAGATAAGTGTATTGTTGTTTTAAGTGTGATCTACAGAAAGGCTGCAGTAGTGAGTAGAGTGGGTTCTTGATTATGTGTTTTTGGAGATATGTCTCTTGATTAAACTTTAAAATATAAGCCATAATTAATAATTTAACCTGGGTCAGTGTGTGTGGCATAATAAGACTGTGTTAATTTCTAGGTGTAGATTGTGAAGATGCGAAAAGGGCCTTTAGTAGAGTGAAATGTGCTTCCTGTCAGATGTGGGAGTTAAAGGATTACAGTAGATTATACCTGCCATAAATGCTGTTGGTTGTGAATCCTATCAGATCGAATGGGTTAGTTGAAGAGACAGATAGAGAAAATGAGGAATTTACAAGAGCAAGGGGATGTGATGGGTGGCAGTTAGAGGAAGGGGGGAAAGTCTCCGATACAATCACATAGATGGGTTAACTCCAAGAAAGGTAAGAGAGGTAGGCAGCTAGTGCAGGAGTCTTTTGTGGCTAAACCCATTTCAAATAAGTATGCTGTTTTGGAAAATGTTGGAGGGGAACGTAGCATGAAGAGCCAAGTTTCTGGTATTGAGACTGGCTCTAATGTAACAAGGGGTATGTCGGGTTCCAAGGGATCAATTGTGTTCGGGACTCTAGTTCGAGGTATAGACAGACGTTTCTGTGGCCAGCAGTAAAAAATTCAGAATGATGTGTTAATTCCCTTTTGCCAGGATCAAGGATGTCTCTGAGAGGGTGCAGAATGTTCGCAACGGGGAGAGGGGCCAGCGAGAGGTCATTGTCCACATTGGAACCAACGACATAGGAAGGGAAAAGTTTGAGATTCTGAAGGGAGATTAGAGAGTTAGGCAGGAATTTAAAAAGGAGGTCTTTGAGAGTAGGAATATCTGGATTACTTCCAGTGCTATGAGCTAGTGAAGGCAGGAATAGGAGGATAGAGCAGATGAATGCATGGCTGAGGAGCTGGTGTATGGGAGAAGGATTCGCATTTTTGGATCATTGGAATCTCTTCTGGGGTAGAAGTGACCTATTCAAGAAGGATGGTTTGCACTTAACTTGGAAGGGCAGTACTGGCAGGGAAATTTGGTAGAGCTGCTTGGAAGGATTTAAACTAGTAAGGTTGGGGGGGAAATTATTTGAGTGGAACTGAGAAATAAGACAGGGATGATCACCTTATTGGGATTGTATTATAGATCTCCTAATAGTCAGAGAGGGAAATTGAGAAATTTATAAGGAAATCTCAGGTAAGAATAATACGGTGATTATGGTCAGGGATTTTAACTTTCCAGACATAGACTGGGACTGCCATAGTGTTAAGGGTTTAGATGGAGAGGAATTTAAGTGTGTACAGGAAAGTTTTCAGATTCAATATGTGGATGTACCTACTCTTGGAAAATAAGGCAGGGCAGGTGATTGAGGTGTCAGTGGGAGAGCACTTTGGGGCCAGCGACCATAATTCTATTAGCTTTAAAATAATGATGGAAAAGGATAGACCAGATCTAAAAGTTGAAGTTCTAAATTGGAGAAAGGCCAATTTTGACTGTATCAGGCAAGAACTTTCGAAAGCTGATTGGGGGCAGATGTTCGCAGGAAAAGGGACAGCTGGAAAATGGTAAGCCTTCAGAAATGAGAACGAGAATCCAGAGAAAGTATATTCCTGTTGGGGTGAAAGGGAAGGCTGGTAAGTGTAGGGAATGCTGGATGACTTAAGAAATTGTGGAGGAAGTGTGGACTGCAGATGTTGGAGTACCAGAGTCGAAAAATGTGGTGCTGGAAAAACACAGCAGGCCAGGCAGCATCCGAGGAGCAGAAGAATCGACGTTTCGGGCATAAGCCCTTCTTCAGGAATGAGGCTGGTGTGCCAAGCAGGCTGAGATAAAAGGTAGGGGGGAGGGGCGCTGGGAATACGATAGATGGAAGGAGGTGAGGGTGATAAGCCGGAGGCACCCTCTCTCCGGCCTCTCACCCTTACCCTCACCACCTCCTACCTATTGTATTCCCAGCGCCCCTCTCCCCTGCCTTTCATCTCAGCCTGCTTGGCACACCAGCCTCATTCCTGAAGAAGGGCTTATGCCCGAAACGTCGATTCTTCTGCTCCTCGGATGCTGCCTGGCCTGCTGTGTTTTTCAGCACCACATTTTTCAACTTAAGAAATTGAGGGTTTGGTTAATAAAAAGAAAGCATATGTCAGGTACAGACAGGATAGGTTGAGTGAATCCATAGAAGAGAATAAAGGAAGTAGGAGTATACTTAAGAGGGAAGTCACAAGGGCAAAAAGGGGACATGAGATAGCTTTGGCAAATAGAATTAAGGATAATCCAAAGGGTTTTTACAAATATGTTAAGGACAAAAGGGTAATGAGGGAGAAAATGGGGCCCCTCAAAGATCAGCAAGGCTCCTTTGTGTGGTGCCGCAGAAAATGGGGGAGATACTAAACTAGTATTTTGCATCCGTATTTACTGTGGAAAACGATATGGAAGATATAGACTGTAGGGAAATAGATGGTGACACCTTGCAAAATGTCCAAATTACAGAGGAAGTAGTGCTGGAAGTCTTGAAACGCATAAAGATGGATACGTCCCCAGGACCTGATCAGGTGTACCCAAGAATTCTGTGGGATGGTAGAGAAGTGATTGTTGGGCCTCTTGCTAAGATATTTGTATCATCGATAGTCACAGGTGAGGTGCCTGAAGACTGGAGGTTGGCAAACGTGGTTCCACTGTTTAAGAAGGGTGGTAAGGACAAGTCGGGAACTATAGATCGGTGAGCCTGACGTCGGTTGCGGGCAAGTTGTTGGAGGGAATCCTGAGGGACAGGATGTACATGTATTTTGAAAAGCAAGGACTGATTCAGGATAGTCAACATGGCTTTGTGCGTGGGAAATCATATCTCACAAACTTGATTGAGTTTTTTGAGGAAGTAACAAAGAGGAATGATGAGGGAAGAGCAGTAGATGTGATCATATGGATTTCAGTAAGGCGTTCAACAAGATTCCCCATGGGAGATTGATTGAGCAAGGTTAGATCTCACAGGATACAGGGAAAACTAGCCATTTGGATACAGAACTGGCTCAAAGGTAGAACACAGAAGGTGGTGGTGAAGGGTAGTTTTTCAAACTGGATGCCTGTGACCAGTGTAGTGCCACAAGGATCGGTGCTGTGACCTCTACATTTTGTCATTTACATAAATGATTTGGTTGCGAGCATAAGAAGTACAGTTAGTAAGTTTGCAGATGATACCAAAATTGGAGGTGTAGTGGACAGCGAAGAGGATTACGTCAGATTAGAACAGGATCTTGACCAGAAAAGTCTATGGGCAGAGAAGTGGCAGATGGAGTTCAATTCAGATAAATGCGAGGTGCTGCGTTTTGGGAAAGCAAATCTTAGGACTTTTACACTTAATGGTAAGGTCCTGGAGAGTGTTGCTGAACAAAGACCTTGGAGTGCAGGTTCATAGCTCCTTGAAAGTGGAGTCACAGGTAGATAGGATAGTGAAGGCAGCATTTGGTATGCTTTCGTTTATTGGTCAGAGTATTGAATACAGGAGTTGGGAGGTCATGTTGCGGCTGTACAGGACATTAGTTAAGCCACTGTTGGAATATTGCATGCAATTCTGGACTCCTTCCTGTCGGAAAGATGTTGTGAAACTTGAAAGGGTTCAGAAAAGATTTACAAGGATGTTGCCAGGATTGGAGGATTTGAGCTATAGGGAGAGGCTGAACAGGCTGGGGCTGTTTTCCCTGGAGCGTTGGAGGCTGAGGGATGACCTTATAGAGGTTTACAAAATTGAGGGACATGGATAGGATAAATAGGCAAAGTCTTTTCCCTGGGATTGGGGAGTCCAGAACTAGAGGGTATAGGTTTAGGGTGCGGGGGGAAAGATATAAAAGAGACCTAAGGAGCAACATTTTCACGCAGAGGGTGGTAAGTGTATGGAATGAGCTATCAGAGGAAGTGGTGGAGGCTGGCGCAATTGCAACATTTAAGAGGCATTTTGATGGGTATATGTATAGGAAGGGTTTGGAGAGATATTGGCCAGATGCTGGCAGGTGGGACTAGATTGGGTTTGGATATCTGGTCGGCATGGTCGGGATGGACCGAAGGATCTGTTTCCATGCTGTACATCTCTAAGACACTATGACTGTAATAAAGAACCATCAAACCATGGATGGTAAATAAATTTCATGATGCAACTGCGATTATCAGTTTAATATTCTTAATATACTTTTATTTAGTGTATGCATAATTTCTAATTTGTTTAGATTGTATATAGGTCTGGAACTTTTACTAATATGTACAAACTTAAGATAAATGGACTAACACCTCTTAATTCTGCCAGCAGACCAGACAGACACACTAATCTGAGTAGCAGCCAGCACTTAGCCAATATTTAAGCACTCTTCTGCTTCCATGGGAGATGGTGCACAAGCTTTTATGTGCAATAGATAAAACGATGTAAAACCATAGTGATAGAATTTTAATATATATAAAAGAACTGTGTATAGAGGCTACTGCACTTCGAGATTTCATTGCTGCCTTGAACTGCACTGTAGTTGTTGAATAGAGAAGCTATTTACTGATTTCACTTGTTATTCGAAAATGATCCTGCACAAGGTACATTATTATCAGTATGTTTTTGACAGTTTTGGGGGACCTGCTCCCATTTAAATAACCAAAGTCTTGCTTACATGCTGCTGATTTGGGAGGAAAAAATCAACTGGTTAACTGTTTCTACCCTCCTAGGCTTTTGTTTTAGATTGGTATACTTCTGCTCAATTGACAGTTGACAAATCAAAATCATTAGTAGTCAGACTCCTATAAACAGAATGTGATTTACTTAAGTAATATATTTTAAGGATTCTAAGTGGTGTCATCCTAATAATTCACATTTTTGCTGCAATTCACACGAGTGGACCAACATATTAAATAGCAAAGTGTCATCTTGTTGTAAGCGCTGGTTTCTCAAAACCATTCGGGTTAATGGCACTTGTTGGCACGGTCACTAGTTAAGTAACGTTTTACTGACTTTGCAAAAATCTGCCAATAAAGAATAGAATAGCAATTTATTTTCACTTTATGAAAATACAGTGAGATGTGTATAAGTTGCCACAATTCGGTGCCATCTTAATTACAGAAATTGTAAAAGGAAATAATTGAGACAAAGTTAGGACAAAGTTCATTCTATGTTCTATCCATGGCAGTCTGGGTTTCTGGATTGGAACAAGACCATGCTGTTGAAGCCACTTCTCAGGCCATCAAAGCAAGGAATTTTGGACTGGACCCATCATGCTGCTCAAGTCGACACCAAAGCCACTGCATCAGGGATGGATCAGACCCATCAAGTTGCTGACACTGAAGCTGTCACCACTTCAGTTGCTGCCTGAAACCACCATGTTGCCATAGCTACAAGGAATGATCCAGAACCACTGTGCACCACCACTAAAGTCACCGCTGAAACTGCTGCCAGGAGGAACAGACCAGACCCATCAGAGATGAGGCCTTCGGTAAAGCCATGGTCACTATGCCCACGAGAAATGGACGTCTGGATTCGCCACGCTGTTGCCGTCCACCACTACAACTGCAGTAAAGAAGAAAAGGTGAACTTTGAAACAAAATTGAAATTAAGAAAAACAAAAAATACAGCCGGCTAAATGAGCCGGAGCTACAGGCAGAGTTTCAATGTTTCCTATCCTGCAGCTGTTCCTTCATTGATATAGTGATCTCTATGCCCTGTTTCTCCTCTTCTCATGGCAGTTTAATTCTGATGCCAGGTAAAGGGTTTGTTGGGATGCAGCACCAAGTTCTTCATGATATTCTTATGAAATGACCCTTAAATTTTTTTCCCTCCTAGATTTTAATCTGCACTCGAGTGTAATTTGCCAAAGCTTTGTTTCCTCCTGATAGGTAGAACTGAATGGTATTATATGAATGGTTAACTTTAGATTTTATATATAAAACAGCAATTAAAAGTGTAAATTTTGATGCAAAAACATCAGGGAACTTATATTTAGTGAAATAATAGAAGTGTTGAAACTAATAGTTGAGGATCTTGCAACAATATTTAACCTTTAGTCTTCTCTTCCTTGAACAGGTAACTGAATGGCATGCTGGAAGATGGCAGGTACCTTTGCCACTAGTTCATGTGCTTAAAAGTGCTATTTGCTGTTTTACCAAAGCTAGACCCTTCCTTGCTCCAGAATGTGAACACATCCAATATGTCTTGAGCCGTCTGGCATTGTAAGTAATTTTTTTAAAAATCTATTTATTACCTTGTCCTTTTAAAGATAGGAAGACCATTAATTGTTTCACACTTGTATACAAAACCAGTATTCAGCAAGGCAATTAGAATATTTGTTACAAGGGTGATGGAGTATAAAATAAGAAAGTCTTGTAACCAACTTTACATTAGTGAAGTTGCACCTAGAATACTGTTTTGTTTTATTCTTAATCAAAACGAATATACTTGCTTTGTAAGCACTTCAGGGGAGGTTCACTGAACCGCTTTCTGGGATGAAGCGGATTGCCTTATGAGGAAAGGTACAGCAAAATGGTCTTTACTCTGTACTTTCAGACATATATTTTCAACTGCCTTCTAATGCACATGTGTATTATTCTGTGTACTTTGTAGTTCTTAGCATTAGGTCAGACATGGGTAAGTAAAATAAACCATTTGTGATTTCATGTTTTGAGGCCATCCTATCCCTATGTATTGTGGCATTCTGGAGTCTCTCAATTTGAATAAGATTTTTCTTTTCCCTCCTTGCCAACATGATCGTTTCACAATGGTTTTCTTGTATTCTCATCTGTCAGATTTCTGGTCACTATCTGTAACCTTTCCACCTCCTCCTCTTTCCCCCCCCCCCCCACCCACCCCGTCCTTGCCTTCACGATTCCAAGATCATTTTTGTTGTGTGGGTACGTTTTTTATGGCACACTATCAAATGCCTTTTGAGAATCTAAAAGTGCTGCATTCTTGGTTTCCCTTTTTGCTTTCTGCTCAATATGTTCTCAGAGCATTGGAATCGCCTCATCAAACCATTCACGTGAACCATGTCACCTCTGATTATATTGCACTTTTTAAAAATGTTTTGCTGCTAGCTCCTTAATAGTGTATTCCAGAATTTTTCTGATGACAGATGTTAGGCTACCCAGACTGTTGTTTCCTTTGTCCTTTCTCTCTAGAAAAGGAGTTTACATTTGCAGTTTACCTTTGGCTGTAATCATCCCAAACCGATTCTTCAATGTGTCTACTATCTCTGTAGCAACCTTTTTTCAAGAATTAGTATGCAAGCCGTCAGGTTCAGGATTGTCAATTTTACGTCCTAAGTTTTCTTCCAACAAGAATTAACACTTTAAAGTTCCTCCTCTCTTTCTCCCCTTGATTGTTTATTATTATTATTACTTTAATTTCTCTTATAGTGATGGTTGGTAAAATTATTTCTTCAGTCTCTGCATCGTCCTTGGCTCCGTTATTAATTTCCCAACCCAAGGGGCCAACTTAGCTACTATTATATACTTGTACAAGCTGTTCCTGTCTTTTTTGACATTTCTTGCTAGTTTTCTCCTTCAATTATCCAAACCTGGTTTATAGTATTTCTCCAATTTTCTGGTGCATTGCTAATCTTCACATTATATACTTTACCAATTTGATGTCATTCTTAATTGTCTCAATTTATCATGGATGGTTCATGCTCCCCAGAGTTTTTATTTCTCAGTAAAATGGATCTTTATTTCGAGCTATGAAATATCATCATTCATGTCTGCCATAGCTAATCTACCATCATTTCCTTTAACTTATTTTCTCGTCCATTTCAGATGGTTCAGGACTCATAATCTTATAATGGCATAAAAATGGAGAACTGTCACTACCAACTCCTGAGGGTTACCTTCCAAACCCATGACCATGTCCATCTATAAGGGCAAGCGCAGCACGTGTATGAGAATACTAGCACCTGTGTCAAATGAACAGCTCCAATGCCGTAACAATTGTGATAATGTTCTAACTTGCGATAGGAATCAAGCATTCAATTGACCATTCGAATGCTTATTGTACCAACTTTCCCACTATTTTGTAATTCAGAAGTAAGGATGCAAGAATCCTATTTCAGTGTTCTGCAGTATCTTGCCATTTAAACAGCCTTGCATTTCGCCGTACTGTACTCCATCTGCAAAATTCTTGCCCAAGTTATTGTAGGTTGTAATAATTTGAGCCTTGGCACTGCTTGTTGTGGTATTCTCAATGGACTTTAACCAGCAATCTACAAACTGGCCCTTTGTAATAACTCTGTTTCCTGTTAGTCAATCCTTTATATATGGTAAGCTATCACCTCCAACAAGCTCTTCCTTGTATGGTAACCTTTTGTTTGGCATTTAAAGTCCATAAGACATAGGAGTGGAAATAAGGCTTTTCGGCCCATTGAATCCACTCAGCCATTAAATCATGGCTGATGGGCATTTCAACTCTACTTACCTGCACTCTCCCTGTAGCCCTTAATTCCTTGCGTGATTAAGAATTTATCAATCTCTGCCTTGAAGACATTTAACGTCCTGGCCTCCGTTGTGGTCCGTGGCAATGAATTCCACACGCTCAGCGTTCTCTGGCTGAATAAATATCTCCTCATTTCTGTTTTAAATTGACCCCCCTCTAATTCTAAGGCTGTGTCCACAGGTCCTAGTCTCCCCGCTTAACAGAAGCAAATTCCCAACGTCCACCCTTTCTAAGCCATGCATAATCTTGTAAGTTTCTATTAGATCTCCCCTCAACCTTCTAAACTCTAATGAATACAATCCTAGGATTCTCAGCCGTTTATCGTATGTTAGGCTTACCATTCCAAGGATCATCCATGTGAATCTCCGCGGAACATACTTCAGTGCCAGTATGTCCTTCCTGAGGTGTGGGGCCCAAAATTCGACATAGTATTCTAAATGGGGCCTAACTAGAGTTTCATAAAGTCTCAGTAGCATATCGCTGCGTTTATATTCCAACCCTCTTGAGATAAATGACAACATTACATTTGCTTTCTTAACCATGGGCTCAACCTGCAAGTCAACCTTTATAGAATCCTGGACTAGCAGTCCTACATCCCTTTGTACTTTGGCTTTAGGAATTTTCTCACCATTTAGAAAATAGTCCATGCCAGTATTCTTTTTTCCAAAGTGCAAGATCTTGCATTTGCTCATGTTGAATTTCATCAGCCATTTCCGGGATCACTCTCTTAAGCTGTCTAAATTTTTCTGCAGCCTCCCCACCACCTCAGAACTACCTGCCTGACCGCCTAACTTTGTATCATAAGCGAGCTTCACCAGAAAGCCCTCAATCACTTCGTCCAGATCAGTAATCCGTGGGCCCCCGCTTGTCTCTAGTTGCTATTCCAATAAAGAAGCTTTTATCCCAACTCTCTGCCTTCTGTCAGACAGCCAATCCTCAATCCATGCTAGTACCTCACCTCAAACAACATTGGCCGTTATCTCACTCAACAGCCTCCCATGAGGCACCTTATCAAAGGCCTTTTGGAAGTCTAGATAAATAATATCCATTGGATTTCCCTGGTCTAACCTACTGGTTACCTCTTCAAAGAATTCTAATAGGTTTTTCAGGCACAATTTCCCCATGCTGACTCGTTTTAATCCGACCCTGCACTTCCGAGACTTTAGAAATCTCATCCTTAATGATGGATTCTAGAATTTTACCTACAACCATGGTTATGCTAATTGGCCTATAATTTTCTGTCTTTTCTCTTGATCCTTTCTTGAACAAGGGGGTTACAATAGCAGTTTTCCAATCATCTGGGACTTTCCCTCATTCCAGTGATTTTTGAAAGATCACAACCAACGCCTCTGCTATTTCCTCAGCCACCTCCCCGAGAACTCTAGGATGTGGTTCGGCCACATTTAGAATACTGTGTACAGTCCTGGGCATCGCACTACCAAACGGATGTGGACGCTTTGGAGAGGGTGCAGAGAAGGTTTACGAGGATGTTGCCTGGTATGGAAGGTGCTAGCTATGAAGAGAGGTTGAGTAGGTTAGGTTTATTTTCACTAGAAAAAAGATGATGGGGAGGAGACCTGATTGAGGTTTACAAAATCATGAACGGTATAGACAGGGTGGATAGAGACAAGCTTTTTCCCCAGGGTGAAGGATTGAATAACGAGAGGTCATGCTTTCAAGGTGAGAGGTAGAAAGTTTAAGGGGGTTACATGCAGCAAGTAGTTCACATAGAGGATGGTGGGCGTTTGGAATGCGTTGTCAGCAGAGGTGATAGAGGCAGGCACAGTAGATTCGTTTAAGATGCGTGTGGACAGATGCACGAGTAGGTGGGGAGCAGAGGGATACAAATGCTTAGGAATTGACCGACAGTTTGAAACATTTGGATTGGCTCAGGCTTGGAGGCCTGTAGGGACTGATCCTGGGTTGTAAATTTTCTTTGTTCTTTGTTTTTTAGCCCATCGGGGCCAGGAGATTTATCAATTTTTAGACCTTTTTAGCTTTTCTAGCACTTTCTCTTTTGTAATGGCTGCCACACTCCACTCTACACCCTGACTCTCCTTAATTGTTGGGATATAGCTCTTGTCTTCCTCTGTGAAGACTGACACAAAGTACTCATTAAGCTATTTCCTTATCTCCCATCACTAGCATTCCTGCATCAATTTGGAGCAACTCAATTTCTGCTTTTGCCTCTTGTTTGTTTCTGATGTAGTAAAAGTTTCTTTCAATATCATTTCTAATATTACTGGCTTGCTTACCTTCATATTTGATCCCCTCCTTATTTCTCTCTTTGTTATCCTCTGTTTTTGTAGTCTTCCCAATCTTCTGAATTCCCAGTGCTCTCGGCCACTTTATAGGCTCTCTTCTTTGATACATTTCCTGATTCCTTTGTTAACCATGGCTTTCTAATCGGGATGAATCTCTGTACTGTGTCCTCAATTACACCCAGAAACTCCTGCCATTGTTGCTCTACTGCCTTCCCCATTAGGTTCTGCTTCCAGTCAGCTTTCATCAGTTCCTCTCTCATGCTACGTAATTACCTTTATTTAACAGTAACACCGTTACATCCAATTTTGCCTTCTCTCTTTGAAACTGCAGACTGGCTCATTACATAGAACTAAGTCCAGAATTTAATTGAATACCTTTTGGAAATCTTAATAACCAAACGTACTGGTATTTCATTATCCATCCTACTTATTACGTCCTCGAAGAAATTGTAAGTTTTTGAAATACAACTTGCCTTTCTCAAAATTATTTTGTCTGATTTTCTAGCAATCCAGCTACTGCCTCATTTTTTGATGTTTTTATTTCCCCAGTGACAGATTAGACTAACTACCATATAGTTTCTTGTTTTGTTTGTCGACTCCTTGAATTTTGATATTACATTTGCACATTTCCAGCTTAAAAAAATTTTTCTAAATGTAGTGAGTATTGGAAGATGGCAGCTAATTTATCCACTGTTGAGCACTCTCAAGATTCCTAGGACAGATCGCTACAGGTCCAGGGCACTTGCTAGCTTTTTGTTCCATTAATTTTCCTAATACTTTCTCCAGTGCCAGGATTATTTGACATTCCTTCACCCCTTTTGTTTGTTCTATTTTTGATGTATTTTCTACTTTAAAGATAGATACACAATGCTTACCCCAAAAGTCTGTTACTTAGACAGATTCATCTTAACTGCTCCTTTTTTCTTGTATATTTTATAAGTTTTGAGACCGGTTTTCTCTCCTCACACTGATTTAATTTCTCCCTTTTATTTTCTTAGTCATCCTTTGGTTTCTGAAGTTTTATCAATCCCTGGCTGTACTGTACTTTTCTACTAACAGCGTTAAGTTTTGCAATTAACCTCAAATGGTACATTGTTCCTATAAGATCTTTCTTTTTTAATGGAATCCAGAGGACCCTAGATTACCTGACATTTGATTAACCCAAATTTCAGATGATCCGAGCAAGATTGCAAGGACTCGATGCGTGGCTAGCTATGTTATCTGACAATCGATTGAACAGAGAGTCCCTGCCAGTGTCCTTAGGATAATTGAGGTTCCTTTGTATATCTTTGCTGAATGTTTTAAAATATTTCCATAAATGGCTGCCACTGCTTTTCTACCATCTTACCTTTAAATGTGCTTTCCCAGTCCACATCTTTTTCTTCAAGATCTTGCATTACTTATTTTTAGGTTTAAATCTCTTACCTCCATCAACATTGTTGCCCTTAAAAGGAATGTGAATTTCAGACACATCACGGTCATGCTTGCCTCGATCACGCAATGATGGTGCACCAACCTCATCCTTTATTAGGAGATAATGTGGAGGTACCAGTGTTGGACTGGGGTGGACAAAGTTAAAAATCAAACAACATCAGGTTATAGTCCAACAGGTTTATTTGGAAGGACATGTTTTCGGAGCACTGCTCCTTTATCAGGTAGCTAGTGGAGTAGCATCGTAGGACACAGAATTTATAGCAAAAGATCATGGTGTCATACATCAATGCGATATATTGAACAAACCTAGATTGCTGTTAAGTCTTTCATCATTTAGAATGGGCTGCCAGTTTTGATTAAAATCCCAGAACTACTTTCAAGTCACATTCCCTAGGTAACTTAAGGTTTTATTTTAAAAAAATAGTGACCTCTTAGCTCAGACAAGGCATTAAAGTTGTGAGGTTCAAGTCTGTATGTATTCCAACCTTGAATCAGACTGGTTCTATTTCCAAAGTAGGAATTTATAAAATGTCACGTGGATTATAAAATATTGACTGTCAACAAATCGTGCGCTTTTTGAACAAAATAGAACGTATCTGCATATTCAGATACTGGCTGTTATTAATTTGCAATCTTGTCTCTGAAATGGTTATCACAACTGTTTGTGTATTCTACTGTCAATGCATCCATCTTCACAGAATTGCAATTATTAGGCAGAAGGAATGCCATTTGACCCACCTTGTTATAATTGCTGTATGCATTAAGATTAAGAGCCTCGAATATTGTCTCTATTTGACTTCTGACCTTATTTGTTTGTGTACCTCTGTTTGTAACCTCTCTCCTTTCCTGCCACTATCCGGTTATCATTACCCATATCGTTACGCAGCTCTATTAGCTCAGCTGTGTCAACTCTGGAGTAGCAATCTGTATGAAATCCTACCCTGTTTCGATAAACATAGATTTTCCATTAAATTCTGATTTTTTTTTTATATTGATATTATCAACCATTAGTAGGGAAATCTTTTCTGAGCAGTCATATTGAAGTTAATGCTAATTCTTTTTCTTTCTTTCGCCACATGGTGTCAGATTTACTGAGCGTCTGCAGCACTTTATATTTCAGATCTCCAGTATCCATAGTACTTTTCTTTAGTAGCCAAAATCATTTAGTCAAACCTGTGGTGGTCTCAACATTCAGAAATGGGTGAGGGCCCAATCAAACCTTTGTTCATTATGCAGTATATATTTCATTACTTAGTTGGTAACTTGGCTCAACTGGAAGTATATTTAATTTTGGGTAAATGGTTGAGAGCTCCAGACCCCCTCTAGGATGAATCACAATTCAGGCTAATATCCTGGTATGATAAAGTGAGGTCCTGTCTGCTATTTTTACTTAATGTTAAATGTCACTGCATTAATCAATGATGAATTGGCACTGTTAAGAAAGCTGACCTAACATTATTTCTTAAACCAAAAACAGCTTCATTGATCATTCATTAAATTACTCTTTGTGGAAACCTGCTTTGCAGGAAAGAGCTGCTGCAGTTACCCAAAATAAGACATTTCAAACCATTGGAGATGTGATTTGATAATTTTTTTTATTTTTGGTTTTTATGGGATGCAAGTGTTTCTGCCAATGCCAACATTCCCAAGTATTTGAGATGTCTCTTGAATTTCATGGAAATCAGATCAATTTTCACTTATCTGTTTTCTCTTTTGAACTTTTAGGAGAATATTTGAACCAAAACATGAGAGATTTTTGGTACCTTGTCACGCATGATTCATTTATGGCTTTTGAAATATCTTTTATTTATCATCATTCTATAACTGTGAAGAGTGTAGTGTCCTGGAAAAAAGATAGGATATGTTTATGAAAACTTTCCTTTGTCAAGCTAATAAATTTCAATTGATGGGAATGTAAATGCTGGATCAGTATGTAACTTTCAATATGAACTAATGAACTTGGCAGTATTGCCATAGAAAATTGTCATTATGTACTGCTGGAAATTTACAAAAGGTATATGTAATTTGGCAGCTGATGAAAGGTCATTAAAATGAAGCATTTAACTCTGTTTCCTTCTTCACAGCTACTGCCTGACCACCTGAGTATTTCCAGCATCATCTTTTATAGTGGGCGGCACGGTGGCACAGTGGTTAGCACTGCTGCCTCACAGCGCCTGAGACCCGGGTTCAATTCCCGACTCTGGCGACTGACTGTGTGGAGTTTGCACGTTCTCCCCGTGTCTGCGTGGGTTTCCTCCGGGTGCTCCGGTTTCCTCCCACAGTCCAAAGATGTGCGGGTCACTTGAATTGGCCATGCTAAATTGCCCGTAGTGTTAGGTAAGGGGTAAATGTGGGGGTATGGGTGGGTTGCGCTTCGGCGGGTCGGTGTGGACTTGTTGGGCCGAAGGGCCTGTTTCCACACTGTAAGTCTAATCTAATCTAATCTAATCTTTATCAAACTTTTGCTGATTTTGTGTTCCTTAGCTTCTGGCTGGTAATTTTTCTACTTAAGTTTTTTAAAGCATTTGTTGCAACACCATGAACTGGAATAGTTGTATTGTTTCCAAAGATCTAGAATATTTGTACTTTCAACTTTTCTGCATTGTTAATAGGAGCTGCTTTGAAGTATTGCTGTATTGCATTGAGGGTGATTCATCTAAAGGGTTCTGGAACGAATTTTTAAAAACCATTCAGGTAATATTTTCTGTTTTTACATGTCAGGAGTTAATTACAGAAATTAGTTTCAATATGTCACAAGATGCTTGCTTTGTCTCTTGTTATTATCACATCTTTTAATTTAAAACAATGTATTTATGACCCTGTCTACTGATTTCTATTTACATTCTACATTTTCTCTACAGGAATGTCACACTGTTTTACAAAATGACTTAAATGCAGAATTTGATGTACTAATCAGGTTGAGTAGAAATGGAGGCCCGTGGCAAAATCCAGTACTGATGTCCATCCTTAACCAAGAGTTAGTAACTCAGGAATTAGGTATGTATTTAGTAGATTAATAGCATTTTATTTCCCTAAAATCTCATTTGAAATGTTTAAACTAGCGTTATTGGCATTGCTAAAACTTAATTTTTAGGCTTGATCTTCTCCAAGGATGGAATTTGGCAGAATGTTGAACTACAATTGTATTATTTCAAATAGCATTTTCCCTGTCTGCTGTTCCTGTAATTTAAAGAACTTGGATGCACTCAGTAATGCACACTGATAATGCTTTAACAGCCGTTCCTTTTATGTCCTGCTCTGCCAGTTTTGGGTTTGAGTTTTGAACTTAGAGTGAAGAATTTCTGGAAGCCTAGGTAAAGGTAAAGTTGCCATATTCCTACCAGACTATTGAGAGAGACAACTGGTTTTGCTTTAAGCTGAGGGTCACTATGCTTTAACACAAAGGGAGAAGTTGAAATGGAGAGTCTTTCATGGTAACCTCAGCTAGTGCAGGAATTGAACCTGTGCTGTTGGCATTGCAAACCAGCCATTCAGTGAACTGAGCTAACCGATCCCCTTTTGAAACTTAGTCCAGAGTAAGGACTTGACTGCATGCATCATTATTTAAAGGTAAAAGTTCCAAGAAAAAATAAAGGGAGCAAGTTGTACCTGATACGTACCAGCAAAGAATGATACCATGCAAATGCTGCTCTGCCAGTTGGTTAATCTGAGCTAGAAAAGTTTCTTAGTGCTGAGCCCAGCACTCCAGTTGGCCAGAACCTCTAATTTGCTTGATTTAATAAAAGTAAAGTACTGCAAATCCTGGAAATACTGAGGTCTGGCATTGTTTTTAGAGAGAGAAATCCAATGTTTCCTGACCTTCTAAATATTTCTAGTACTACTTTTGAAAACTTGAAATATTTCCTGATGTCTCAATCATTTGGATATGGAAACAATTTTTCTATAGTACTCTAGAGCCAGAGAGCCATTTTAAAAATAAGGGACCAGCCATTTAAGATAGGATTTTTTTTTCCCCTCTTTGGAACTTTTTCCTCAACAGGCAGTGCAAGCAGAGCCTTTGAATCATTTGAAGGCAGAGATAGATTCTTGATAGTGGTATGAAAGATTATTTTGGGTGAGCAATCAGGTCAGGCATGATCTTGTTGAATAAGCACAGGAGCTGAGTGTCAGAGTTCAAAATTCAGGTACCTCTGAAAAGTAAACCAGAATTACTCTAGGGTTGATTGAGAGCTATTTATGCTTTTTTTTTCTTAATGGTTCAAATGCCATCTGCTGCAGGGATGTCATAATATTCATGAACAAGCTGATTTAAAAGCTAAGAACTGGGTTCTTGGGGCTTTTGTGGTACAGTGGAATGTTCCTTCCTCTGGGCCAGAAAGTTTCGGGTTCAAGTCCTACCTGTCTCAATGGTGTGTAATAACGTATCCAGACAGATTGGTAAAAAATATTTCCTCAAAAACTAGGACTATTTTGGCATGGTGGTAATGTCACTACTCTGAGCCAGAAGGTTGGATTTGAAGCAGGAAGGATTTGAACCCATACTTCTGATGTGTCATGATATCTCAACAGGTGCTTATAAAAATCTGTTGTGACAGAAACTATTTCCTTTGTAAGTATCCAGAATAAGAAAGTTAGGCTTAAAATTACCTGCTCGAGTGGAATTGTTCATCGGCCTCCAATTGCAGAACCTTTCTAAGGGCCTGTGCCCATCATGTGTTTTTTGTGTCTTTTCTATGGCATGGAGGAGTTTCCCATATAGGCTTCTGCTATACACCATCCACTTTGCTTTCTTTATCTATGGGCCTGGGCACACCTATTCTACCAGTGATTGGGGGTTCCCTATTGGAGGAATGTCTACATGGGAGTCATCCAGCTTTCCATAAGGGACGTTGTATGGATAATGTTGATTGCTGCAGCCATGTAGAATTATAAGTTAAAGTAGTTCATGGTTTCCAAGCTCAAATATTTATTCTGCATGTAATGCAGACTGTGGACAATGTATATGTTGGTTGAGGACAGGTACATCGCTGTTTAGTTTTTTTAAAAACCTTTGTTCATTGGGCACCTGGTGCAGAGTGGTGGATAAATCAAAGGTGAAAAATGTGTTGCTAGAAAAGCGCAGCAGGTCAGACAGCATCCAAGGAGCAGGAGAATTGGCGTTTCGGGCATAAGCTCTTCAGGTCCTTCCTGAAGAAGGGCTTATGCCCGAAACGTCGATTCTCCTGCTCCTTGGATGCTGTCTGACCTGCTACGCTTTTTCAGCTCTGATCTCCAGCATCTGCAGCCCTCGCTTTCTCTTCGATAAATCAGAGGACCTTCTTCTGGGCCTGGCCAAATTAGCAGGTCCAAGCAGCTGACCGGAGTGGGGATCATAATTTCCAACTACCCTATCTTTTTGTCACAGATGTATTCGTGCCTGGGTTTCCTTAGAGAGGATTCAGGCTTCTGAATATAAGGTGAAAACTACAGTTGTTGCTAAACTACAGATTTATGCAATCATCTTTGTAAATTTCAGTCATATTTGCTACCTAATTGAACATATGGATATCAGTTTGTAAACAGTATTTTTGCTCCTAATTTTAATGTCTTTTTTTTTGCTGAACTTAGTGTGACATCATGTGATTTTTTTAAAAAAACACTGATCAAAATGGTTTTGCTGTTAAAACAAGCTAACATGCTAACTGATCACACTTGGGTGACATTTCTCAATATGAAAACTAATCTTGTTTCACCTTGCAAAACCAGTAGACTAAATTTAAATTGTTTTGAAAAATATTGCAATTCTTGTCAAATGTTCAAATTTCTTAATTATTTCATCCATATTATAAGGCCACAGGTAGGCTATTGAGCCTATCGAGTCTGCCATTCAATGAGGTCACAATTCACAACATACTTTCCTGCCTTTTCCCCATAACTGTTGATTTCCTCACTGAAAATCTTTATCTCAGCCTTGAAAATACTTTGCGACCCATTCTCCACAGTTTTTGTAGTAAAGAAATTTTAAGATTCACAACCCTCAGAAGAAATTCCTCCTCATGCCTGATTTAAATGTGCGACACCTTAATCTGAGTTTATGCCCACTGATCCAAGATCCTTCCACAAGGGAGATCAACCTCCCTGCATCAACTTTGTCAAATCCTCTAAGGATCTTGTATCATTTAATAGGGTCACCTCTGATTCTTTGAGAGTCCAATGAGTACTGGTCCAGTGGATACTTCCTTCATCCCTGGTATCAGTTTAGCGAACCTATCTCTGTACTGCCCCTCAGTACATCTTTCCTTAGATAAGGTATTCAGTATTCCAGCTGTGGTCTGACTAATACCTTGTATAATTTTAGCAAACCCTCCCGACTTTTATACTTCACTCCTTTTGCCAACATTCCATTTGTCTTCCCTATTACGCACTGAAATTTGATGCTAGCTTTCTATGCTTATCCAGTCCCTCTGTTCCATAGCTTTCTGCAGTCTTTGTACAGTTAAATAATGGTCAGCTCCTCTATTCTTCCTGCCAAAGTGCATATGCTTTCATTCCCTACACACTGCATTTGCTAAGTTTTTGCCCATTCATTTAACCCCTGTCTATATCCCACTGCAGCTACTGAGCCATCCTTACCTCTTGCCTTCCCGCCTATGGTCATAGTTTGTGAATTATGTTCGCTTTCCTTATCTAAGTTATTAATATACATTGTCAATAATAATGGTGCTAACACTGATCCCTGTGCCGCTACACCAGTTACAAGTTGTCATCCTGAAAATATCCCTCTTATCCCAACTCTGGTGTCTGTTAGTTTGCCAATCCTCGACCCATGCTAATGCACCACCTCCAACACCATGGGCTATTATCAAGTTACCTGATGAGTGTTAATTTATCAAATGCTGTCTGAAAATCCAAATGTACTACATTTAATGCTTGCTCTTCTATCTTGTTTGTTACCTTTAGAATTCTGCTAAATTTGTCAGGCATGAGTGAAGGCATACTTGCTCTGCTTGATCATATTCTGCATTTCTAAATGTTCTGCTATTAGAATATTTTATTATAGACTCTAAACTCTTTTCTGATGACCTATAATTTTTTTTTTGTCTCTTTCACTTCCTAAAATAAAACTACTACATGGGAAGTTTTCAAATTGTTATTGTTATTGTTCAAATTGTGTGTACTGTGCCTTTAAGAGTGGCAGCTGGCACAGACCTAGAGAGGCAGAGAGTGTGCTGAACAATTAAATGTAACATTTAGTTGAAACAAATAACTGGAGTTGCATTGCCATGGAAAAAAAACAAATTCAAATTTGGCCAATCAGTTTAAATTATGCCATAGATACCAAAATCCCAGGGAATTTGAATTTTACTGTTTGGGCTGACATCAAACCAATGAAATAATACGATATTTTGGGGTATAAAATCGGACATTTTGAACAGTTCGGGCGAGAACTGCCAAGAACACCAGCAAGTCCTGACTACTATGCAAATAGCTCTCTGAAAGTTACCTGTCCAAAAGAAAAGTTGTGCAGCAGAAGACCAAAGAGATGGTCCAGGAAAATACAGGGAAAAACTTGCAAAGGAGAGTCGATAAAGTTGGCTGGTTTTGAAATGTGATTTTGAGAAAAATTTGGCCCAGTATTGTAGAGTAGGAGGTAAAAGATAGGTTTAAGAGAGAGGAATTGCAAATAGGTGTTGTCTAATGATATCTTTTGGACTTAAAGTAAAAATTAACAGTTTTATTCTTTAGTGAGATCTGGGATGGTTCTTTACCTCTCAATTTAACAGATTATGGCACGAGGTGAGCTTCTGTGTCAGTTTAAATTAGTAGAGGGGTTTATCCCATGTTGTAACAAAATCCTCCTGGAATTTTCCAGAATCTAAGGATTCCTGGGACATGGCTACTGCGAATCCACTATTTCGAACTGCTTCCTTTAATAACCTAGGATATAATTTTGGATTTTGTTTTATTAGTTTGTTGGCTCAAGTTGACAGATGTTGAACAGAAAACGTTGCTTTATCTTAAAATTAAAGCGTACTGGCTATTGGTGCTTGTTGCAATCCATAAATTGTCATTGCATTGAATTGGAATCTCAAAACCAACAACCAGAGATGGTAATGGAGAGCAATACAATCTAAATTTGCACTTATTGTTGAGTAACAATTGAATATTCAATAGTGCAAAACAATCTAAAACTGATTTTCTAGTGGGAGTTTGATCTGTTCAATGTGGATTGCTGAAATCTACAATGGAAATGAAAATGATATGTCAAATCTGTTGCCATTTGCTCTTATTTCATTGGTTGAACAACTCGAAACCCTGGTGAAACAAATTTCAGGCAAGTTAAAAGTTCTAGCTGTGCAAGGGAAATATGAGTTCAGAAACTTAGCAGGGGATCCATTCAAAGAAACCTTAAATCACTATTTTGGTGGGCAACTCTGTTCAGAATCTGGGACAGATTGATTATCATGCATTAAGATCAGGCATGGTTGGTTGTAATAAGCTGATGGCCAGAGTATGATGGCCTCAAACTGAGTACATTAACTGTTTAGTCTATTGTCTGGACATCCCTGGGTAATTACACCCAATTACTCCCTGCATGAGTCATAACAATACACACTGGAAAACCCAAAATATTTCATTTAAAGCAAAATTAGAATTTAAACATCAAATTCCAAATTAATGGATAGTACAGCATGTTGAGAGATTCATCAGGTATGCAGCAAAAAAAAAGTGGCTATTCAAGGACTGGAGTTCTCAAAAGGCGAATTATAGTTAGGTGAGCAGATTGTTTTCCATCCAGTCTTAATCATTTCAAAATGCAAGGTTGGGCAATTGAATAAAATATGTCACCTTTTTTTAAAACAAACTGGTTGAGAATAGATTGTATTTATAAGAACACACTAAGAAATGGAGTAGCGACTGAATAAGTATTTGTGGGCATGGAATAGATAGAATAGTGGTAAAGTCTTAAAATTCCAACAGTTTCACCTTTATTCTGGAATACAGTTTGGATATGTATACTCTTTCCAGCACCTTCCTTTAATCTTCATGTGTGAGATTAGATGAGATTCAATAGGCCTATGAACAATATAAGTAGTTGCAATAAGGCAAATTCTGTTTTCATTTGATCTCCACACACTTACATTTGCCTGCAGAATTTTTTGAATTGAAGCACAAATTATTATTTTCTGCCCTTCATCCTAGTAGTCTCAAAGCATGGACTAGATTGTGGCCCATATACCATAGCCCCATGTTAGCTTAACTAACATAACAAAAATGAAACCTGAGACCTTTTTTAAGCTACTTTTATGCGCACTGGGCTGTCAGTGGACCATTATATTTATTCAAAGTCGTGTTTTAAAAATTAATAAAGTACAAAGCTCTGCCAGACATTTGGTTGCCTGTGATGTTTCATCTCGACATCACCAACATGCAAACTGAACTTGAAAAGCAACCAGTCCAAGGAGATTGGAATTCCCTTGATTGTCTCAGCAGTTGTGGTGAAAGCAGCAAAGGGAATTACCTAATCAACAACATGGTTTTAACTGCAAGCCTGTTTAGTACCTGGGCATAGCCTGCGCAAATCACTTATTGATTCAAATGCTTATTGCATCAATTAATCAGTTTGACATGATTGTACTTGAGTTTAATTGCACAGCTCATTTAATTAAGCAATAGCTCTCGGTATAATAGTTTGTGTACATCCAAATTAAAGGTTTTATTGTTGCTCAAATATTCTTGTTAAAATGTTCAGCTTGTTTACTTGCACATATGCTGGTAGTTAAACACTGCCTGACATTACAATATAAGCTAAACACAACGCAGTAAATTTTGGAATCTGTTTTACTTCGGTATGATTAATGCTGAATGCATGGCATTACTGAAAGAATTATTGGAAACTTAAGTGTCAATTATTAATTGAACTGAAACAAAAATTGAAGTTACAAGCCTGCACATGCATAGTTTTACGAAATAGGCAAAGATGACTGCAGTTAAGCATTTTTGCTCTTCTGCACTTTTGTTCTGCATAGAGTAGTAATTAATTGTGCTTCACCTAATTTTGACAGGTGACGATAAAGCAGATGAAGGTGGGTTTGCTAAGAAAGCATACTATACTTCATTGTGAGCTTGTTTTTAAAAGATACAGTAGAAAATAAATTAGATCTATAATCTGAAGGAGTGTCTAAGAAAGGTTGACCATCTCAATTTACAATTTGCAAGTAGAGTCATATGTTTTGTTCGTGTACCAGCAGTTCTAATGTCTGTTAGTTAGCCTGCTTAATAGTTTTAGACTCATTATATGATTACCTGATTTTGCAATTCACAGAAATTGATTAATCTAAGTTAAGATTCTAAAAATGTACTTCAGTTGGGCAAACTTTATTTGTGTCCTCCTGTCAATTTTTTGTTTTTAAACAGTAAATGAATACTTGGGATCAGAATCTCCAATGTTCTTTGAATATCGAGTGAAATACTTGATGAAGTACAAGCATATTGGAGAAGCAATCACGTTGACCAAATACTGTGTAAACCATCCTCAAACTGGCACAAACAAGTATTTTCTCCATTTATTTTTAACATGGCTATGCCGCTCATCACCAGAAGAAATTCTGTTGCAGGAGGTAAGGTTGCATGATATGTTTCATTTGTTAAGAAAAATTGAAATCTTTTTTGTCAGGTTTTGCAAGTACTCGAATAGACTTTAGAATTATAGAATCCCTGTTGTGCGGAAAGAGGCCATTCGGACCATTGAGTCTGCATCGACCCACATTGACCTAACCCCTACCCTATCCCCATAACACCTACACATCTCTGGACACTGCAGACAATTTATCACAGCCAGTCCACCCAACATCTTATGTAGTGATGAGCAAGTAGGTAAAATAACTTATTTTGAAAGTACTCTAACATACTTTATGTAGCAATGAGCAAATTGAAAAATAATTTGTTTCTTCAATGCTATCTATCAGTTAAAGTTCCCTCTTCAGCAAGTGCATCCACCATCTCCATGTCTGCATCCCACATAGGCATATGAATGTTTTCTGCTTCTTTCTCAAATGATGGCCAGATAAGACCCCATCAACCCACCAATCTTCTCTCTGTTTGAACATGTTCTTCTGTTAAAAAAATTCTCTTTTTATCTCTCTGACTTGCTTGTTGTTAGGTGTACCCTATGGTTTTGTCTAAGCCGACTATTTTATGGAATATATGAACATTCATTGTTAACAGCCCTACAGTCCCCTCTGTCATCTCTTTTCTTTTTCCCCTGTTATATTAATGGTGTATTGTTATAATTTCTTCCACATTCCCTGAATTGCAAAATTAAAGCCATTTTGTTTCCTTATGTCACCTTTCTCTAAACTCGCTGTGACTCTTAACTTCTCTACTTCTTGGGTATCCCCTAGAAATAAAGGCAATGAACCAGTGTTCACTTTAATCCCATGTGCTCCCACAGCTATCTTGTCTTTCTCACCTGGGTTTCAGTTCAATTCTGTCAATTTCTGTTTCTGTTGCATCTACTTCATGCATGTCTGATCTCACATCTTTCCCTTTCAAACAGAACCACATTAGGGTGCCCTATGTTCTCACTTTTCAGCCCATGAGCCTGTATTCAATAGCTATTTTCAGCCATTTCTGTCAATGACTTTGTGATGCTACAAAGAAATTCATCTTTCTCTTTCCTTCTGCCCTTTCTTCATTGCAAAGGGACAGTTGCCTAGATAACCCAAGGCCCCCCTCCTTTCTACACAAGCAGAGCAGAAAATGCAATACCTTTCATGATCTCTTCCCTTCTCACTGTCCCAAGCCCTCAAGAATTCCTTTCAGGTGAACCAATAATTTACCTGCATAACTAATGTAAATTGGGCAGCCATGCTCTGAACTGCCTCCATTCATTTCAAAATATGGTCCAAATATTCAGCTGACTGTCATTTTAATTCTCTACTTATCTCCCACTCTGTTCTTTCTGACCTATCTTCAGCAGTGTTCTAATGAAATTCAAGAAATAATACTCCTCTTTCACCTGGGCATTTTGCAACTTTACAAAGGATTACCTGATCAGCCATCATCTCATTCAATGGTGGAGCAAACACGATGGGCTGCTTCTACTACTACATCTTATTAAGACATTTAGATTGTAGTATCAGATCCCCTTTTCTTTGCTATTGTGGTTTAAATTTTATTTTTTTTCAGTTCTACAATTCTCACTGCCTCCAAGCACAACATTTCTGTTTCATTTAATGCGTTACTGCTTCTGCAACCTCTTAGCATGAGCCCTTTTTAATTTTAATCTCATCTTGTTTTGGCCCCATTGAAAACATTTCGTTGTGTTGTTTTCTCCCACATTTCCCTTTCAGGTAGTTAAGTTATTGCACCATCTCTTAACTTTTCCGAGTGCTAATGAAAGGTAATTGACTTGAAACGATAACTCTGCCTCTGATTCCACAGATGCTGCCTGAACTGTTGAATATTTGCAGGTTTTTTTTATTATTTCAGTTAGCAGTTTTGCTGCCTATCTAAAATACAGTAGTATTTCACAAAATTAATTTTTGTCTACAAAATTTGGGTTAGCATTCATCTATATTTTGAATGCATGAAATGTTTTTGCTATCCTGTCTTATTTTGTAAACTTTACACTGCATTTACTACCTATTCAGTAAAAATTTAATTGCCTTTGTTTAAAATTTAATCTCCATTATTTACCTTTAAATCGGTGCCTTCTCCCAAATCTTTTGGACCTAAGAGCATCAAATTTAATGTTTTCTTTTTATGTTACCTAATGGACATTTTAGCCCTTTTTAACACCTGTTCCCTTGTATGAATTCCTTTATTTTGTTATGTTGAGCACATTTTACATGCATGGTTCCAAATGTTGTATCAGACCATAAGAAATAGGAACAGGAATAGGTTGTTTGGACTCTCAAATCTGCTCTGCTTCACAGAAGGATCGTGGCTGGTCTGACACTGTTCACTTCGACTTTCCTGTCCTTTCCCATAACCCTTGATTCCCTGACTGATAAGAGTCTATCTATCTCAGCCTTAAATATACACAACGACTCTGCCATCACAGCTCTCTGTGGCAGGGTGTTCCATAAACACTGCATCCTCTGAGAGAAGAAATTTCTTCTCAGCTCAGTCTCCATCTGATGACCAAAGCATTCTAAAATAGCATACTATCCATCTGTGGAGATGGTAGTGACATGATTATGTTGTGGGACTAGCAGTCCAGAGAATCCTAGCTCGTATTCTGCAGTGAATGTAAATCTACTTTAATAATCAGGAAATAATAAACTGGCATCAATAAAAGTGATCCTGAAAAGAGCTAGAACAGAAACACAAACTGTTTATCATGTTCAAAGGAAAGACAAACCGCTCACTGACAAGGATATACTTCTCTTCGATCATAATGTAATTAACAGATCAAAAGCATTCATTGATTATTTTTCCTCCTATTTTTGAATACATCAGATTGCCCAAATTGACTGCCAGGAAGCTCTTGATGTTATTTGCAAATTGGATTCAGAAGGGCAGGTGGAATTAGCTTGGATTTTGTGTGTGGCATTCCTTACTCAGCAGTTGCGGAATGGAGACATGTATTGTACGAGGTAAATATTGTTATTGCTTCTGAGGCTTTCATTTAGGAGATGAAATTATTGGTGCTGTGTGAGTAATAGCTTGAAATACTTTACCAGGTAATAAGCAGATTTTACATGGACATTCTAATTAATTTCCTTATTGAGAGGGTGCACATCCTCCATTTGCTGTTGCAATACAAGTCTAAATAAGTTAAACAGTCCGAAAAGTGCATTAATTTTCCTGAAATTTTGATTCTCATTCAGGGCCGGGTTCTATTCTAAGAATTCCAATGTTAACTGCTCTTAAAAATTTAAAATACTAAGGTGATTTTCTTTAGTGGCAAAATATATTTTATGTTGAAAAGTTTTGTAGATTTGACCCTTTTATTCTGTAGTCTTACTTTAATGGTTTATAAGTATTGATCTTTTATTTAAAAACAGGCAAAAAAACTCCTGCACCAGTAACTCAGTAAATTTTCAAATATATTGGAGTTTCAATTAACTTGTGCTGTGAATAAAGGATGGCCAGTAGATATGCTGTACTTCAATTTGCTGAAGAAGCCAAGATGTGGTGCTGGAAAAGCATAACAGGTCAGGCAGCATCCGAGGAGCAGGAGATTCAACACTTTGGGCCCAAAACATCGACTTTTCTGCTCCTCAGATGCTGCCTGACCTGCTCTGCATTTCAACTCTGATCTGCAGTCCTCCCTTTCTGCCAACTTGCTGAAGAAGTTTGATAAGCTTCAAATCTATGTTTACTGTGGGAAATAAAGGCTTATGATGTAGGGGCATTATATTGTAATTGATAGATGATTACCTCATTATCCAGAGCTAGTAGGTGTAAATGGCTCTATTTCTGGTTAGGAAGATGTAATGAGTGACATGCCACAGGAATTGGTGCTGTGACCTTAACTACTTACAATTTACATAAATGTCTTTGAAGCCATGGTGTTTAAAGCTGCTGATGACACAATTTTCAATCTCAGGAGGCTATAAAGTGATAAGTTAAATAAATGGTTAAGAATCTGGCAAATGAAACAAAATGTGAAATTGTCCATTGCAATAAGAAAAACCAGAACTTGCATATTTTCTAAATATGGGTGATGGTATCCTGGATACATGATTCACAAAAAACTAATATGCAGGTAGAGCAATTAATTAGAAAAGCTAATAGAATGTTTTTGTTTATTGCTAGTGGAATTGAATATGAGTAGGGAATTCTCTAGTTATATGGGGCACTGGTGTGACCACATGTGGAGTACTGTTTATTTGGTCTCGTTATTTAAGTTAGGATGTAAATCCATTGGAAGAACTTCAGAGAAGATTTGTTGTAGTCATGGCAGGGTGGGTATGTTATTTGCAGAAAAATAAGACAGGTTAGGCTTCGATAAGCTTGAGTTGGAAAGAGTAAGATCAGAACACATCCTGTGTGGTCTTGACAAAGTGGACGTAGAAGGCTTGGTGGCTCTTTTGGAATAATCTAGAACTAAGTTCATTGCTTTTCTGAAATAAAGAAGATTGGCCATTTAAAGCAAACAAGTGAATTTTTTAAGTTTCATGTTGAGGGTTATTGCTCCTCAAGGGAAAGCAACAATAGCCAAATTTGTTGCACCATGTTTCGGTCTGCACAGTGGAGAAGTAACAAGTGTGAGAACTTAGTAGTTATCTCCAAATCAGTTGTAAAGGTATTTCTGTGGCTGCAAGCCAGGCCCCAGAATGATATGTTGCCTCATTGGTACACGGGTGATGAGGATAGTCTTGAAGCAAGTGGGGACTTCAGATTGTCGCAAGGAGAGGTTAAAAATGTCTGTGAATACTCCTGCCAGTTGGTCCACACAGCGTCTGAGTGCATGGCCGAGGACTCCCATTTGGGCCAGTCTCTTTCCATGGGATCACTCATAAGAAGGCTGATCTAACTTCTTGTGGCAGTGACCGTGGGTATGTGTGCATCCAAGGCTGTTGAGATAGATGATGTAATTTCACAAAACTTCAGTTCAAAGTGAGAAGAGAATGCGATGGGCTGTTACCTGCGATTCAGCCTCTTGCATTGACTGAGGACATGGTGATCCATTTGATAAACTGAGAAACATCCATTTTTTTTTAAAGCTTGAATGGCTTGCTCCTCTGGTTTTCTGTGTTAAATATTCCTTGGTACAAGATGCTCAGAGAAGACTGTACTTTAACAGCAGAAGGTAGACTAGGACAGCATTTTCAAACAAAAGGTGGAGAGGGGAAAAGGTTTCTGATTCCTGATGAAGGGTTTTTGCCTGAAACATCTACTCTCCTGCTCCTTGGATGCTCCCTGACCTGTTGTGTTTTTTCAGCACCACATTCTTCGACTCTGATCTCCAGCATCTGCTGTCCTCACTTTCAGCAAGAAAGGTTACCTGGTTCTGAGTCCACTCCATTTCCAGGTTTCAGTAGGAGGATATTTAGACAGCAATCATTGTATCCTAAGGTTTGGGTTGATAGAACAGGAAAATAAGCATTCTAGACTAAGAATAATTAACTAGGGGACAGTGTACTTCGGAGTAGGATCAAAGCTGGGTCAGATAGACTGGAACAAAAGGTTGGAGTTGACAATGTGGTGCTGGAAAAGTAGATCAGGCAGCATTGGAGGAGCAGTAAGTGCATTTGCCTGAAACATCGACTCTCCTCCTCGGATGCTGCCTGACCACCTGTGCTTTTCCAGCGTCATACTCTTGACTCCAATCTCCAGCATCTGCCGTCTTTACTTTCGCCTGGAACAAAAGGTTGGCAGGAGAAGCCGTGGCTAAACAATGAACTACTTTCAAAGTGATGGTTTGGGTCTAGTCCTCAAAAGAGAGATGACTAACCGATCCAGAGGCCTCGAGAAACTCAAATATAGGAAAGTGTGCTTGTGGCAGGCTTAAGAGAAAACACAATTGAGTACCAAGAGGAAGACAGAAGGTTTAGAGGAAGGTGGAAAAGCAAATTAGAGATGCAAAGGGGGACTGTGAAGAGACCGGTGGTCAACATAAAACAGTATCACAAAAATATTGAGGTACATCAACAGTAAGATTGTGGTAATAGGAAGAATAGGGCTGGTTAGAGATCAAATTCAGGTTTTGCACTTGGGAGCCAGAGGCATGACTGAGGTGTCAAACTGAAGAGATAATTGGCTATGCCAAGAAGGTGGATTCTATCCAAGTCATTGTGACAGAGGAGGAAATTTATCACAAGATGAGGAGAGGGGGGTGTTGAGGCTGTCAATACTTGAAGTTGACCAGAACTGAGTGAGATACATCAAAGGTTGTTGAGGGAAGAGTAAGTAGAATTTGCAGGGGCATTGAAATAAAATTCGACTTCCCTAAACCAGTGTAGGGGAAATGTTGAGAAAGTTAGAGATTTACACTCCTTACTCCTTTGTTCAAGAACAGTTGCAGGATGAGCCCTGCAAATACTGACCGATCAGTTTGATATTAGTGATGAAGAAGCTTTTAGACCTGTTTTTATATATTAACCACATGTGAAAAGGTGGGTTGATTAGAAAACCATACTGGCTTTTCATAAAGGGACAATGGTGGCTAACTGATTTGGTGGAGTTTTCTTTTGAAGAGTAGCAGGAAAGTTTAATGAGGATAATACTGTTCATGTAGTATAAATGACTTCCAGAAAAGGGTTTGATACAATGTCACACCACAAACTTGAGACAAATGCATGCAATAAAAAAGGCAGACGCAGTATAGATTTGGAAATAGCTGAGAAATAGGAAATGAAGAGACGCCAATAAATATTTTTCAGATTGAAGGCAGTCTTGTAGTAGAGTGCTACAGATGTCTGAATTCGGATCCTTTCTTTCCCCTTATGCATAAATGAACCAGGTTTTTGTGTGCAGAGCACAGGTTGCTGATGGTAGAAAAATTGGAATAATTCCATCCTGTGAGGATAGTGTGGACCTTGAAAAGGATATAAACATAGGTTGATAGCAGCTCAACAAGCAGATGTTAGGTGATGCATTTTGGTATGAAAAACATTGGTAGACAATACAGAATAGGGCGTACAGGAGCGGAGGGATGTATAAGTGCATGTGTGTAGATAATTGAAGTCAAAAGGACATATCGGGAGAACAGTTAATAAAGTATACAGTATCCTGGGCTTTATTAGTAGGAATCTGGAGTACAAGACCATGCTGAAGATGCTGCTGAACTCGTACAAAACACGTGTTCAGTCTCAGCTGGAGTAATGCGTATAGTTCTAGATTACACATATTCTGAAGATACATATGTAGTGGAGAGAGTACTGAAGAGATTTAGAAAAATATCCAGGGGTGAGAAATCTCAACTATGAGGCCACTTTAGGGAGATTGGAACTGTTCTCCTTGGAGAGAAGGCTAAGAGGACAACTTTAAAATGACTGGAATGTAACAAATCTGATGCAAGAAAAGCTTTTTCACACAAGTAGTTTGGGTCTGGAATGCACTGCTTGAAAGAGTAGTGAAAGCAGATTTCATTGCGGTATTCAGGAGGACATCAGATGAATATTTAAATGGAAATAATGCGCAAGGATACAGGATAAGGCTAGAGAATGGCGCAGGTCATAATGCTCATGTTGCAGATCTGATGGACTGAAGGTTGTTTCCTACACTGTAATGATTTGTGTTTCTGGGCCAAATGGCCTCCTTTTCATACATTTTTCCTTAATTTAAAAAAAAATGGGAGTCATTAATTCCACAAGTTTGTGTTTATCATTCTTATGCAAAGGTTGTTAACAAAAATTGTGGCACTTTATTGACAAAGTGAAGACACTTAATGGATCTGACTTCCTTCAATGCCCTGAATTTTAATTCACCTTTTTTCCTCACCTTGATTCCTCAAAATATACTTCATTATTCCATTGATATGCTGTCATGATTGGAACGATTTGTAAAGGCTTGTAGTTTAGTGTATCCAAGTTGCATTACTTTGGAAAATGTTAGCAACATTCGCTTGAAATGTTTGTGGTGCTAGCTGTAGGACTAAGAGTAATGAATTTTGAAAAAAAGTGTTATAAGATTTAATCTGCTTTCTTGCCAGATTACATTGAATTGGGCTGGAGACATTGTTTTTGTTTTGGATGGGTTGGACAATGGATTGGAGAGAAGAACTTTCTAAACTGTTTAGTGCAAAACCTACTTGGGTAAACCAGACATGGCACATTAGTTAATTGGGCAGTAGCCTCAAACTATCCTCCAGTGGTTGTAAGGATAACTTCAATTTTACTGTAAGCTTTTAATTTTATACAGGGAATTGATACTGGTGTGGAGCAAACTGCAGCTGAAACTTGATTCATCCAAGCAACACTTTCTAGAGAAATGTCGTCATCTTTTATTAACATCCAGAAATGTGAATCATATCTTCCTCTTTATTAGGGTCATTCAGAATGAGGTAAGCAACTTGCTGCTGTGCATTGATCATTAAAATACTGTGGGCATTTATAGAAAATAGTAAGAAAAGCAAATTATCGGGCTTTCTATTGAGAGGACTATAATGAAAAGGATGTAGAGATTGAGCAGTAGTTATAAAAAAACCCTAGACTAACCACAGCTGAGGAAGAATATATTAGCCTTGGCAGACTGGTAACTACAGTGCAGGGGTTAAATTAACAGGAAATGTTACGCAACTCTGATTGTAGATATTTTTAATTAACCTGTTTAATGTGATGCACACCTGGAGCATGTGGGACTTGAACCTGGGCCTCTTGGCCTGAAGGAGGGGAAACTACCATTGTGCTATAAGAGCCCTTAACTAAAATTGTTCCCAGGGGTTTAGCATTGTTATTTATTAAAAGCTTTCAAGACATTAAGGACAGTTGGAAATGAATGATTTCCATTTGATGAGGGAATCTGGGATTAGGTGAATAATTTATGATAAAAGTTTAGAATTGCTTATGTGACTGCCAGGTGTTGCTTCAATTGTTAATTGTAAATCAGGTTAATGAGTTTTGCTTAATCAAGGGTATTATGGATTTAAGATGAACATCAGCGGTGATCTCATTGGTGAAACAGATGGGAGAAATTATCTGTTTACTCCTGCAAAGCTATCATAAAGTGGTTATAAATCTTAGTTTAGTTTATCAATTAGAGAGGTAGCAAAGTTTTTTTTAAATATTCTCTTGTGGGATGTGGGCATCTAGCTTGCAAGCATTTATTGTCTATCCTTAGTTGTCCTTGAGAATGTGCTGGTGAGGAGGGGCTGTTTCTGCCATTGTCTTTACTGGTGCCTAGGTCGCTGCCAGGTAATTTGTTGTTTCTTGTTTTTCTTTGTTGAGATTGATCAAATTGAGTGATTTGCTATGCCATTTCAGAGAGCAGTTGAGAGTGGACCACATTGCTGTGGCTCTAGTGTCAAATGTAGGCCAGGCCAGGTAAGGATGGCAGATTTCCTTCCATGAAAGAAATTAGTGAGCCAGGTGGGTTTTTTTCCAGCAATCGGCAATTGTTTTAAGGTCATCAGTCGATTCTTAGTTCCAGGCAATTTCTATAAATCACATTCCACCATCTGGCATAGTGGTATTCAAACCTGGGTCTCAGAATATTAGCTGAGCTTCTGGATTAATAGTCTTGCAATAAGGCTCTGCCGTTGCCTTCCCATCATCTTAGTTGATTTTGTGCGTAGCAGTGATAATTTATCATTTTATGTGTTGAAATATTGAAACTTCAGCTCCTTTTAACCTTAATTACTATTTAATTGCAGGCCAGTACTGTACAAATGTTTTACTCAATCATAAATTATTGCCTTCTCTGGAAAATTTGATCATTCATGCTTCAGACTTTTGGTGTTTTTCATTGGATGACCAGCTAGTTTTAAAATTGTAGAGTCGTAGAGCATGGAAACAGATCCATCAGTCCAACTAGTCTCCGCCAATCCCAAACTAAACTTGTCCCACTTTTGTGCAGTTGGCTCATATTCCTCCAAATCTTTCCTGTTCATGTACATATGCAAATGTGTTTAAAACATTGTAACTGTACGTGCATTCACCACTTCCTCTGGCAGTTCATGCCAAACGCAAACCATAATGTTCAAAAACATTTCCCATCATGTTCTTTTTGAATCTTTCTCCTCTCACCTTAAAAATAAGCCCCCTAGTTTTGACCCCCCCCAAGAACTTATCTGATACCAGAAAAAAGCCTTCTCCTCTAGTCCTCTATCAGTCAGCTTTCAAATCTCTGGACAAATACAAAAACACTCTCCAGAACTGTCGAGCAAACATTTAGACAAGCCTCTCCCAAGCAATTGTGTGTAAAACAATCTCTCCTCCTTCGTGTTTTTTTTTTGCATATTTCTTTTAAACTATAAAAGTTTTAAACCGAGAACAAAAACTCCCTCTCCAGATCGACACTTGACAAACATGTGGAGGCGGGTGGAATGCACTTGAGCATTTTCCTTTCTCTTAACATTGGACTATAAAAGTTCCAAAAAAAAAATCTACAACTGAAAATTTTCTACTTCTGCTATATCATGCCAATAAGAAACCCATAAGACAAGGCTGCAACTCAGGAGCAGCTGCAAGCTCCACACTTCTCTGGTTCCACCATTTTCCTTTATTATGAAGATTCTGCATATTTGAACTTTTGATTTTAAAAGAAATATTTTAGAGAATCTTATTTGTTTGTACAAATGTATATCTTCCTGGTGACTATATCTTAAGAAGTAGGGAGGCAACAGTACAGGGGTAATGTTACTGGACGAATAGTCTAGAACTCCATTTTAGCGTTCTGAGGACATGGGTTTGAATCCCACCTTGACAGAAGGTGAAATTTGACGTCAACAAAAAAAAACGAGTGTTTTTTAAAAACCAGCTAATTCTATAATAATCATACAACCACTGTCGATTGTAATGAAAACCCATCTGTTTAACTAATGTCCTTTAGGGAAGGAATGTGGCCATCCTTATCTGGTTTTGCCTACATGGGACTTAACCCAGGTTGAGTCTTAATTGCCAATTGGATATTTTAAGGATGGGCACTAAGTGCTGGCCTGGTTAGTGACATCTTCTGTATGAACTTTTAAAAAGCTGTGTTACTGGCTGCAGTAAAGGAAGATTTCAGTTCTACTTATTTTAGGTGCAGCCTCTCCAAAATCTTTATTTACTGTAATCTATATAGCACTGGACTTATTCTGCTTATTTTACAGAGGTGCAAATTATGAATCACCTTGCTATTGCTGACACTTCTCTCTAAAGCCTTAATGTATTTTGTGACAGTGCATTTTTGTTCTTTGGTTTTAAATGCAAAATCAAATAATTTTGCATATGCATTATTTAAACATAGGTTGGTGCTGAAGGCTTGCAGTTCTGTGTGGAGCTTTGTGCACGTGCTCTACGGATTGATTACCAAGATGAACCAAATACTAAAACTTTGGTGTGTAAAACACTCTCCTATCTGCTGCCAAATGATTTGGATTTCTGTAGAGCTTGCACCATTACAGTTTTTTTCTCTGAGTGCACATTGGAATCTTTCCATGCTGTTGAAAGTCTGTACAGTCAGCCAGATCAGCTGTACACAGAAGATACTAGTTTGGTTCCAAGTTTCCTTCGCTGTGAGCTGCTGCTTGTTTTAAAAACCACCTGGCCTTTTGATCCAGAATTTTGGGACTGGCGGATTTTGAAGAAAAACTGTCTCGCTTTAATGCGTGACAAAGTAGCCTTAACTCATGGATGTAAACTAGTTTCAAAGAATGGAAATACCTTGTCTCATAACGGAAATTCAAAAATCAAGACTAAGGAAAAACCTACTAAAATGCCACAGTTAATCCCAGGTGCATCCAGAGCAGATGGCCACCTTGCTTCAATGCATCGCTGTGTGTTATGTAAAAAGGAATTTCTTGGTGGGCACATTGTACGCCATGCACAGGTTCATCCACAAAAAGGTGCCTTCTCTTGCCTAATTTGTGCAAGAAAATTCAGATTGAGGGGACAAATGCTTAAACATTTAAAGACTCACGTGCGAAAGCTTCAAAAGCAAAAACTTGCTGCTCGGACAAATACTCATGAATCTTCCAGTGTTAATGATGGTTTGAAGGAAACCTGTACCCTCATAAATGGAGTTCTTGGTAGTGAAAACAGGTCAGCTACTTCAGAAACTGCTCGTGTAGATAAGCAGACTAAACTCGGAAAGTTAACAGAGGACGAGGATAATAAAATTAATATTGCTGATGCTCCAGATGAGCCACAGTGTTCAACTGATCTACATGGACCACCGAATGAATGTTTGAAAATTCAGGAAGATCCTAATAAAGATGTTGCTCCTCAACTGGATGATGATGTGGTTGATCAAGTGACAAAGGAAATATTTGGTTCGGATACAGCAGCTGTTCAAGCTGAAAAGAACGTGAAGAACTGTGTTCTTACTAAACAAAATTTGACCACTCACAAAAATAATGGAGCTCTGTGCCGCCAAGAACAGACAGAAGATAGTTCTGCTTCGAAAGAAGAGTTGGAAAATGAGAGTGAACGTGAAAGTTTCCTCTGTTGTCCAGGCCATGGTTGTTCAAAGATCTTCAGTAAGATTCAATTTCTGACTAAGCATGCACGGAAATGTCACTCCTCTGATGAAAATGTGCAAGATTACCTAATGAAGTGGTATAAGGGCAAGTGCCGTTATTGCCAAAGAAAATTCACACATTCCCAGCATTTGATTGACCACCTTAAAAGGCATCAGTATCCAAAATTGTATTTCTGTTTACAGTGTGGCTGTGGCCAGACATTTAAATCTGCTTCAGAACTTGCAACTCATACCAAGGGTCACGAAGCTTTTCGGGCACAGTGCAGCTTTCGTGACTGTGATAAATTGTTTGATGAACTTGATATGCTTTATGAGCATGAGGCACAACATTACTTAAGTGGCAAACCTATCCGACTCACTGAATGTGATCAAAGAAACTTTCAGACAAGCAAAGTCCAGAGCCACCAGGAAAAGGCAAGTGAAGACAAATGTTTGAAAGGTGAACAGAATCCTACGGAATTGCTCGTTCCACTGTGGAAGTCAAGAAAAGAGTTATTGGAACCAAAGACCTACCTTCACAATATGGTTAGCAAGCAAAGTGGAAATCAAAATGGAGATGGCAAATTAACTGATACTCTGCATATTTCAGTTGAATCAGATGAGAAGACCTTGCCTATTGAATCAGGCAGTGAAAGCTGTTGTATTAATAATAAACAAATAGTAAATGGGCATAGTAACTTGAAAGACACTTCGAGTGAGTCAAACCCTACAAATCCATTTTACTCAGGTGATATATCAAATGATGGTGTTGCTGATTTAGATAAGACTCGGCTTACAACAGATGCTTCAAGCTCGGAGTCTACACCAGCAGTGTTGAATAACAGTGTTTCAAAAGGTGCTGTAATGGAAGTGTCACAGAATGCCAGCGATCTGTCACAGAGTAATGTTCCTCCAGTTTTGCATGCATCCTCTAGCCAAGAGCAGAAGAGTAATAGTGGTAGGGACGAACATAAGGGCTATGGCAGATTACAAAAGTACTACAGACCACAGCCTCCAAGCTACCTAGATGAACGATATATCAGTATGCCAAAACGAAGGAAGTTAGCCACAGATTCAAATCAGCCCCCCCATTCACATACAAATGCAGTTAATGTGAAAAATGAAAGACACATATGTCGAAAGTGCTTCATGATCTTCAACAGCGTTGAAGCGTTAGAAGGGCACAGCACTGGGGACAATTGTAGACCGCTCTTTGTTATGGAATCGGATAGTGATTAAGGTAAGTGGAATGGTTGAAGTTCTCAAAGTATGAATAATTAACTTGGTTATTGAGTGCATCCATAATTTTTTTTTCAAAGGGGGCTATGAATGACTAAGCTGATGGGAAATTTGTGTACTTTGTGAAATGTCTAATTTGAAGCAACTCTTGGAAAGGGCTTAAAAGAGATTACATATAAAAAGAAAAGGTAGGTTACAGTGCTAAAAGTGATGTGATGTTTCTTGATGATGGGACCGTGTGAAGTTTCCTGCAGATGATATTTTCCTATATTGAAACATAAAACTGGCTTGAAGCACAAACGAGTCACAGGGGGAGTAATAGCAAACAGACTGCTTACTCCCAGTGTGTCTTGCGTCTCCTGTTCGTCCTTTCATTACACAGGTATAAGTCCAGCAGAAGCCATCCGTCATACTTAGTTCTGCTGAGTCAGTCAGGTGGGATTTGTTGTTGGTAAGTAGAAGTCTGATTAAGTATAGTGCAAATCTGAATCAGGAAGGTTTTTTTTTTGACACAATAAATGTCATTAAAGTATGGTATCAAACTTCCAAAAATCAATTACACTGATGTTAAGTGACTTTTAATCATCCATGCAAAAATCTATGTGCAGTAAGTGTAGAAAAGCTGCATAATGTTTTGTACCAACCCTGGTAGCCCATAATTGCATTAACTAGCCTAAAGTTTAATAATTTGATAATGTAATTCTTGCTATAGAGTCATAGAGATGTACATCACGGAAACAGACCCTTTGGTCCAACCCGTCCATGCCGACCAGATATCCTAACCCAATCTAGTCCCACCTGCCAGCACCTGGCCCATATCCCTCCAAATCCTCATATTCATATCCCCATCCAAAAGCCTTTAAAATGTTGCAATTGTACCAGCCTCCACTACTCCCTCTGGCAGCTCATTTCATGCATGTACCACTCTGCTCCTTAGGTCTCTTTTATATCTTTCCCCTCTCACCCTAAACCTATGCCCTCTAGTTCTGGACTCTCCCACTCCAGGGAAAAGACTTTGCCTATTTATCCTATCCATGCCCCTCATAATTTTGTAAACCTCTATAAGGTCACCCCCTCAACCCCGACGCTCCAGGGAAAACAGCCCCAGCCTGTTCAGCCTCTCCCTATAGCTCAAATCCTCCAACCTTGGCAACATCCTTGTAAATCTTTTCTGAACTCTTTCAAGTTTCACAACATCTTTCCGACAGGAAGGAGACCAGAATTGCAGGTAATATTCCAACAGTGGCCTAACTAATGTCCTGTAAAGCCCCAACATGACCTCCCATCTCCTGAACTCAATACTCTGACCAAGAAAGGAAAGCATACCAAATGGTGCTTTTACTATCCTATCTACCTGTGACTCCACTTTAAATGAGCTATGAACCTTCACTCCAAGGTCACTTAGTTCAGCAACATTCCCTAGGACCTTACCATAAATTGTATAAGCCCTGCTAAGATTTGCTTTCTCAAAATGCAGCACCTCGCATTTATCTGAACTAAATTCCATCTGCCACTTCTCAGCCCATTGGCCCATCTGGTCAAGATCCTGTTGTAATTTGAGGTAACGTTCCTCGCTGTCCACTGGTAGATATAGGAAATGCTGGATGACTAAAGAAATTGAGGGTTTGGTTAAGAAAAAGAAGGAAGTATATGTCAGGTATAGACGGGATAGATAGAGGAAATCCTGAGAAGAGTATAAAGGCAGTATGAGTATACTTAAGAGGGAAATCGGAGGGCAAAAAGGGGACATGAGATAGCTTTGGCAAATTGAATTAAGGAGAATCCAAAGGGATTTTACAAATGCATTAAGGAAATAGGGTAACTAGAGAGAGAATAAGGCCCCTCAAAAGTCAGCAAGGCAGCCTTTGTGGGGAGCTGCAGAAAATGGGGGAGATACTAAACAAATCAGTTTTATTGTGGAAAGAGACATGGAAGATATAGAATGTGGATTCTCGTTATCTCATTTCTGAAGGCTTCCCATTTTCCAGTCGTCCCTTTGCCTGCGAACATTTGCCCCCAATCAGCTTTTGAAAGTTCTTGGCTGAAAATGTGTTGCTGGTCAAAGCACAGCAGACCAGGCAGCATCTCAGGAATAGAGAATTCAACGTTTCGAGCATAAGCCCTTCATCAGGAATGAGAGAGAGTAGCCAAGCAGGCTAAGATAAAAGGTAGGGAGGAGGGACTTGGGGGAGGGGCGATGGAGGTGGGATAGGTGGAAGGAGGTCAAGGTGAGGGTGATAGGCCGGAGTGGGGTGGGAGCGGAGAGGTCAGGAAGAGGATTGCAGGTTAGGAGGGCGGTGCTGAGTTGAGGGAACCGACTGAGACAAGGTGGGGGGAGGGGAAATGAGGAAACTGGAGAAATCTGAATTCATACCTTGTGGTTGGAGGGTTCCCAGGCGGAAGATGAGGCGCTCCTCCTCCAGCCGTCGTGTTGTTATGTTCTGCCGGTGGAGGAGTCCAAGGACCTGCATGTCCTCGGTGGAGTGGGAGGGAGAGTTAAAGTGTTGAGCCACGGGGTGGTTGGGTTGGTTGGTCCGGGCGTCCCTGAGGTGTTCTCTGAAGCGTTCTGCAAGTAAGCGGCCTGTCTCACCAATATAGAGGAGGCCACATCGGGTGCAGCGGATGCAATAGATGATGTGTGTGGAGGTACAGGTGAACTTGTGGCGGATATGGAAGGATCCCTTGGGGCCTTGGAGGGAAGTGAGTGTGGAGGTGTGGGCGCAAGTTTTACATTCCCTGCGGTTGCAGGGGAAGGTGCCGGGGGTGGAGGTTGGGTTGGTGGGGGGTGTGGATCTGACGAGGGAGTCACAAAGGGAGTGGTCCTTGCGGAACGCTGATAGGGGAGGGGAGGGAAATATATCCTTGGTGGTGGGGTCCGTTTGGAGGTGGCGGAAATGGCGGCGGATGATACGTTGTATGCGGAGGTTGGTGGGGTGGTAGGTGAGAACCAGTGGGGTTCTGTCTTGGTGGCGGTTGGAGGAGCGGGAAGTGGAGGAGATGCGGTGGAGGGCATCGTCGATCACGTCTGGGGGGAATCTGCGGTCCTTGAAGAAGGAGGCCATCTGGGCTGTGTGGTGTTGGAATTGGTCCTCCTGGGAGCAGATGCGGCGGAGACGAAGGAATTGGGAATATGGGATGGCGTTTTTGCAGGGGGCAGGGTGGGAGGTGGTGTAGTCCAGGTAGCTGTGGGAGTCAGTCGGTTTATAATAGATGTCTGTGTTGAGTCGGTCGCCCGAGATAGAGATGGAAAGGTCTAGGAAGGGGAGGGAGGAGTCTGAGACAGTCCAGGTGAATTTCAGGTCGGGATGGAAGGTGTTAGTAAAGTTGATGAACTGTTCAACCTCCTCGTGGGAGCACGAGGCAGCGCCGATACAGTCATCGATGTAGCGGAGGAAAAGGTGGGGGGTGGTGCCAGTGTAGTTGCGGAAGATGTTCTTGCCTAACACTGTCAAAATTGCCTTTTCTCCAATTTAGAACTACAACCTTTAGATCTGGTCTATCCTTTTCCATCACTATTTTTAATTTAGTAGAATTATGGTCGCAGTGCTTCCCCACTGACTTCTCAGTTACCTGCCCTGCCTTATTTCCCAAGAGTGGGTCAAGGTTTGCACCTTTTCTAGTAGGTACATCCACATACTGCGTCAGAAAATTGTCTTGTACACATTTAACAAATTCTTCTCCATCTATACCCTTAACACTATGGCAGTCCCAGTCTATGTTTGGAAAATTAAAGTCTCCCACCATAACCACCCTATTATTCTTGCAGATAACTGAAATCTCCTTACAAATTTGTTTCTCGATTTCCCTCTGACTATTCGGGGGGTCTATAATGCAATCACAGTAAGGTGATCATCCCTTTCTTATTTCTCAGTTCCACCCAAATAACTTCCCTGGATGTATTTCTGGGAATATTCTCCCTCAGTACAGGTATAATGCTATCCCTTATCAAAAATGCCACTCCCTCTCCTCTCTCACCTCCGTTTCTGTCCTTCCTGTAGCATTTGTATCTGGAAAATTAAGCTGCCAATCCTGCCCATTCCTGAGCAGTTGACTAATGTAATCAAATTGACTGTAGGAAACAAAATGAATGCCTTTCTCTGGACAAATATTTTGAGATCTCTTTCGAAATTGGATCTGATGTACAAATGAGACTTGCTTTTGTTCATAGAGCTATCTCCCATGTTAGTTTAGTATCTGTCATTGATTTTCAATTTAATTACTTGGGATATTCATTCTGCATTTGTTGAACCATTATCTTAGCAAAATTAAACTTCAAATTGGAAAATCAAGTTATCCAGTCTATGGGCTCCTAATTTGAATTATAGATTATACTGTATATGTCCATCTTTAAGATTCAATTTAAGTAAAATGAGTATGAATGAATGATTATGGTTCATTTCTGCCTTCCAGGTTCCTACGAATTCCTTGCAAGAGAATGGACATTCTGACATATCAATTGATAAGTCAAACTAGGATATCAATTTTACTGTACAGAGTTCATCTCAACTTAATCCAAGTGCCATGTAAGGTCTATAAGTTCAGCACAGTGAAAAGGTTAAAGAAGACAAAATATCAAGCATACGTGTTTGAGATGGACACCAAATTTAAAAGCAGTAGCACTTACTCACGAAGTGCTCCTACAACTGAAGAGTCATGAAAAGTGCGGATAAATCTGTGATACTTTGTAGAAATGGATATGAAGTGCAGATCTACATAAATGCATGAATATTTGTCCTGCCACATCAAATTGGAAATTTAGTGCACTACAAAAAGGGAAGTAGTCTAACAGCACAATAGGAGAGAACCAGAAAACATGTGTGGGCTAAATCTTGTTGGAGTATGGCATCTCGCAGCCTGCACTGTTTGACTTTTTTCAGCCCCCTTCAGTTTGAATATAATTTGTGTAGTATCTTGCTGGAAATGTGAACTCGCAACAGGGCACCAGTGAGGGACTTAGTCAAAAGCAGAACGAGAGTATATCTAACTCAGTAAAGTTTATGTATCAGTAAATGAAGTGGCAATGAAGAAAATGTTTGTGAATTGACTCTAATCAGGTGAAGAAAGTGATATGTGAGGAAATAAAGATTGGATTAAGAGAACAAAATAAATAATTTAAATTTTAAAATTTGTCTAAATCTCTAAGAAGCTACTGCATGCAGGATTGAGGCTCAATGATTTAAATTGAGAGCAGAGATTTTGAGTGAAGTTGAATTAATCATTGGGTTGTTAATTATGAGCATTAATGAAATAGAGGTTTTAATCTGGCAATTGTTGTGCAAAACCAGCAAGTTAAGGGGAGATGTAGTTGAACGTGAGGCAAATGGTAGAATGACAAAAGTTGACCAGAATGTTCTGGAGGTTCATAACTGAATGGTTTTTCTCTTTTGAACATGCTGGCCAATTTGCATATTAATAATACCATGCATCCCATACAAACGATTATCTTTTCTGGAACATGTAGGCCATTGTAAATGCTGTTAAGGATAGGTGTGGTAAACCCAAGTTAGTTAAGCACAGTTGAAGAGTATAAATCTATTCATTGTAACAGTTTGAGGAATTCCTGATGTATATGCCCAATTGTCTTCCAAAACAAGCACAATGTTGAAGAGTTTTTGCTCTTTAATGTGTGCTGAAGAAATGAGAGGTGAACAAGAAGTTCAAAGTTGACTAGCATAATAAAGATTTTTTTTCTTTCTGGGTGCATTTATCTTCTGTTGTGATACAATGAGGATATTGACTGTACATATTACAATTATTAAGGCTGTTATTGTTAAACACTGGACTCTGACTCCCAGTTTTTCTACTTTTATAAGGCATTCAGAATAGCATGCACTTTGGTATAACATGCAAAATGCTTAGCTACTTAAAAGACTGCTGCATTAAGGATGTAGTGTTTTTTGTTTAGAATGTTTGTTTACCTCAAGCAGTGTGCGAAAGTTTAGTCCTAATGCACTAAAATAGCTCTTGACAGAGCTTTTCAAATCTGAACATTTTGTTCGTCTTAACTCAAAAAAAAATCCAATGTGAAATTGGACTGACTTATAGAGGAAAATGCAAGCATTCTGCTCCTAATTAGTGTTTGTTTCCAATATGAAAATGAAAGGGTAACAATCCAACAGTAGTCACCTGTGAAATTTAAAATCGCCTTGATCTGAATGGAAAACAGCGATGGATGGCCTTCACTTTACATCTCTGGAAATGCTACAGAAGTCAAGAAAAATGAGTTTACTGTCACAAAACTCAAATGCTAAATGTGTTCCTATCCATGCATTACAAGAAATGGGGGAGGGGGAAAAGCAATAATGATACATCTGAAGGTGATATGCAAAAATCAAGTTTCTTCAATTTACACTGAGAACTTACTTGGCCAAACAGGCCCTCAGCTCAAATGCCTTATGTTGAATGCAGGGAGATTACTAACTGCAAAAGAGTGCTGATCTTCTTTTAAATTATACATTAGAAATTTAATAATTTTGCTTTAAATTTTGATCAATGATCTTTGCTCTGCAAATAATAATGAAGTATCCATGATAACAATTCATCGCCTACTGTTGCATCTATGATATTACTGTGTGGTGGCTAGTCTTGGAATTCGTAATTGTGATTGGAAAATGAGGCAACAATGCAAGCAGCTGGCTAAATATTCCTTGATCTGGTAAATGTTGAAGAAAGTCAACCTTTTCAGAAAGTTAGGTGAGATAGTTTTAAGGAGTTTGCTTTTTCAGTTTTAAAGTTGTATAAATAAACCATAAATCACAAGCAAGAAGAGCAAGAAAGATAAATGTTAGCATTCTACTTGTTGAGGGAAGTTCTTTGCCTCAGCAAAGTTCAAAGTCAGGACCAAGGTCACTGTTTGTTGGTTAGTCTGTTAATGAATAGTATTACATGCACATAGTTACCGCGTTGTGTGTGTGTAGAGGAATTATCACTCCCGTAGGCTTAGTTTTGGACAAAATATGTGACCACAAGTTTTGAAGCAATGTAAAATTAGAAAGATGATCACCATGACAAGTTAAAATGAGAGCACACCTCTTAATTTATTCTCTGGTACATGAACATGTGTAATAAATTTCAGTACAGCACAATTTTATTTTCTAATAGCTTCTTATGAAGCTTACATCAGTCATTTATAGTTTGTTTTACATTCATCTTGAACAAGCCTAATAGTCTGACAAACTGCATGCAATCCAATAATTTTTGAAGACCAGTTTTTTACATTTGAACATTTTAGAGTGGTAGAACCCATCAATATTGGGTTTTTGCATCATCAATATTGCTTGCAATTTGATAAAGTATTTTTGTAACAACACTAAATTGATCACTTGCATTTAAAAAAAATCAGGTATGGATAAAGGTCAGTTTGGCCTGTTGAGCTCTGGTTTTTTTTTTAGCATTTTTGCCTTGTTTTTAAGAGATCTTTATGCATGTAAGACAAAAGGATCAAGGTTGGAAGAATTAGGGAACTAATTTCTGATTACTGACTTTTAGATAGGAGTACCAATTTATCCAATTTAATAGCTGAACTTTGCAATGTAGGAATGAAACCTTAATAGGAACGATCAAGTCAGATGAATGACTGAAATTGGAAGCATGGTTAAGCCCAGGTGAAAACTTGTAATAACTTGTGGTAAGGCAGCAGATGCCATTTCAATTTGTCCTAAATCTTGACAGAATTAAATACTTGGATTAGATATCCATGCATCTAATTTTATATTTGGGCTTTCTCCTGTTATCACATTGCATAAGGTTTCAGTGTTGTCCAGTTTTAACATCTGTGCATTAAAACAACCTAGAAAATGTTCCTGTTGAATTAATTGCCAGTCCTGAATAAAATAGCTATGTCTTAGGTAAGATAGTAAATGACCGGTGGATAAAGGCACAATGAAACAAATTACAAATTCCTGAGTAGTGCATTACACTATTTAAGGATATGATGTATCTGTTGACAGTTACTGTTGTGTCCTGTAACAAAATAATATAAAGCTACTGTTTTAAGTAGGAAAATGTACATTGGAAAATATTTTTAATTTTTTGCAATCTGATTTATTAACTCTAAGGTTTCCTACAAACCTAGTCCTTAAGAGGAAGTAAAAACTATGAACAACATGTCTACTAAAATTTGAGTAATATGCAGATTCCTTGTACATGCAATGCTGCTTGGACGAATGCAAACAATTAACGATTGTAAATCGCCCACCTTAAACAAGCAGCAGTTCAGATCTTCATTTAAAGCACTTTAAAGTGCAATTGTCATTCTCAGGTCATTTTTCTGGGATTTTCCATCACAGCATTATTTTTCCTCTTAGTTTTGCGATAATTCAAAAAAGCTCCTTTTAAAGAACTATTTATTTCTTTTCCTTATTGAAAAAGGCACTGATAACTAAGGGAGGAAAGCCTTATGTGGTATCAATGTTTTCTTGTATTTTTAAACTGAGATTGGAAGAAAATTCCATGCAAGATTAAATACACTTTGAAATGTTAACTTTTGCACTTTTCGCTATTGATTATTTGTAATGGAACTATTTAAAATTTGGTTTGGCAAGTTCTACATTTTGTGCTTCTTGTTGAACATTGTACATTATTCTACCTTTTATGCTTGTTAATATAAAGCTCAAGCTGAGCCATAAAGGAACAGCAGTCATTTTGAGTTTATGGTCTAGAGTTTAATTTTGATGCAGTTCTGAAAACATGATTCAAAAAGTTAGGTTTTTGTACATTGCCTGAATTTACTGATTAAAAATCACTGTTGTCTCCATTCGTATGTATTACATTTCCCAAAATCCAACTGCACAATGAGTGGGTAAGTACATTGCATTGTGGTCTGTGATCAATAGTGGGTTAGCAGCTGGCTTAATATAAAAGTGCTCTCTTTCCCACTCTCCTTCTGAAAAATAATTATTTACTGAGCAAAGCAACTGGGATTGATGACCTGCTTTTATACTTCTCCCCTCATTGTCTAAATGAACAATTTTTGTGAAACCAGGCTGAATTAAAATTTTTAATTTTATTCCCATGTTGCATAGCAAGTACGATCAAGACTCTGGGGAAACTGACGGCATAAATTCAATAATCATGTCCTTCATTTTGATTAAAGTGACATTTTAGTCCTGCAAAATAAGGTGATTAGAATTGGGGCCAAGGGTGTTCCAATCATGAACATTTAGAAAATTGCTACAAGGGAAGGTGTGGTGAAACTTTCCCATAAAATATTATCGGAATAGAACATGCAATTCTTTTCATAATTTTGAATGTGACTGAAAAGGTTATTTTCCAAATAGTCTATAACAAAAAGATACAAAACCAATTATTTTGGAAGCAAAAGGAATTCAGGAATTTATTTTCATAAAAGATTATTAGGATTTATGCACTAAAATATAGCATACATGAGTAACCCTATGACCTGTATGTCCTTGTATGTTGTGTTTGCAAAACAGAACTTTTCACTGTACTTGTGATAACAATAAATCAAATCAAATCAAATGAGCCAGAATACACTAATGCTGCTGGTTACTCCAGAGCAGTGCTAATATTCCTATATATTAGAAATATTTTCACCTGGAATTTAATTTCTGTCTACTTCGAAACTTGATACTAATAGGAAAGAAATTTTATGGTCAGGGTTCCCTAAGATAGCATTGAATACAAGAAAAGTTATATGAACCCCATTAGCATCCTGGCTGTTATGCTAGAGCTTGTTCTCCAATAGGTTGTTTCATTACAGCTGCTACATTAGCATACACCACAAAGAAAAGGAGCAAATTAAATCCTACTAATGATCTCCCTGTCACTGGACTTGATCATCGCCTGAATGATGGAATGTATCATTGATAGTGCTTTCAAATGACACTAAAATAGCAGTCATCCACTCATTGACCCTTAGTTTGTCTTCCACAAGGACTCCTGACACCAATATAGCCTTAGCTCAAATATGGGAGGAAGGGGTCAGGTGAGTGACCATCCCTAACAGGAAGGCAGCGTTTGGTGTAGCAGCATTGGACTTGGCTGCCAGAATAGGTCATTTGGTCCTTTGATCATATTGTGCTATTCACTAAGATGATGACTGAACTGTTCGTGGTCTTAATTCCACAGTTCCTACCTTTCTCTCTTTCTTCTCTCTTCCCCCCCCCCCCCCCCCCCCCCCCATTAACTGTTGATTCTCTTGTCTATCATTAAACACTGATAAAAGGCATTGTTACATTGAAAGACAGACTATAAGCATCAAGAAGACATAGCAAAATTTAAGACACTGGGAATAAAGGGTACATCTGGTCATGAAGTCATACCAAGCCCAAGGGCTAATGCTTGTTAAATACAATAATTTTAGTTCCAGCACACTGTGGCAAGAATTCCCCAGCATAGAGTCCTAGGTCCAACATCTTCATTAATGACCTTCCTTTATTATAAGGTCAGAAGTGGGGATAGTCACTGAATTACTGAACTTGGATGTGGGTCACTTCAAAACACATGCAGCAAGAGCTGGGATAATATTGTGGGTTGGGCTGATAAGTGGCAAGTGATTGAGGCACACAGATAGTACACAATGAATATCTTCAACTATATTCCCTGATCCAAACACCATTGCAATCATTGAATTTTCCCACATGAACATCTTGGGTTTACTGTTGTTTATCAATATAAATTGAATGGCCCCAAGATTAAGTCAGCGTTCGGGTATTATGGTGAGTAACTTGATTGATTTCCTAAAGTCAAACAGCCATCTATGAGGCATCAGTCAGGAATGAAATAGTATGTTCTCTATTTGTCCAGCAACATTCAAGAAGCTCAATATAATCTAGAACAAAATAATTTGCTTGTTTAGCACCCTATTTGTTAATTTAAACATTTACCTCTCCATAACCTATGTATCTTATCTGTAATGTGTATACATTTGATTTACTGCAAGAACTCAGCAGACTGTTGTGGCAATAACTTACAAAGACGCAAACTCCTCCATCTAAAGGAAGAGTCCTTAGATGCAAATTCCTCTCCAAGCGTGCAAAACTTCAAGTTAGAAAACTTTACCTTTCCTCTACAGTCAAGAGCTCCCCAACAAACTACAGGTTGCCTACTATGTTGTGCAGTTCAAAGAAGCTCTTTACCACCAACTCCGAGATAATTAGAGATGAGCAACAAATGATGGCCGAACCAATGATGCTTGCATCCTATGAAATGATCTTTTAAAACCTCAAAATTATTGTGACTGATCATTTCCTAAATATTGCTCAAAATCGTGTGCCCTCAAAAGGAAACACATTTACTTTTGAAATGTTCTATTTTATGATTTCCATGGAGGTCTAAAAGAACCAAACTTACTGAATGACACCAATGGATAAGACTTTAATTTTAGGACCTGCTGCTTATGATGTCAAAAGAAAGCAGAAGTGATTACCAATTTCCACTGCATACTTCAGTCCAGGATCTGAACCCGACCCTTCACAGTCCCCTACTATGTTTTATAACGTCTTCCCCAGAATGCATTAGCCATGGATTTGACAAATCTAATGGCCAAAACTTCATTAATGACAATTTAGACACTGTCCACACAGGATGCTACAAAATAAACTGCGAACAATCCAAGACTTCCTGTGAAGCACTCAGTAACCTAGACAGCAACTTGTGCCAAGACTTGATGAGAACTAAAAGTAAGTTTGAGAGTAAGTGTAACTTATTCTGACCAGGATCTGGTGGTGAAAGCTGCCCAGCCTTAACTGAAGTCTGTGCTGGCTATGACCGTATGTGTAGGAGTGTTAAGATAGCTTTATTCTGCCTATGCTCCCCTCCTCTCTGTCTCTCTTTCCCCCCAAAAAAGAAAATAGGAACTGCTCAATATTTCACTTTAAACAAAATAAAAATCTTTTTTCCTCTTGGTTTTGGTTACAATCTCTCATCAGAATTTCTTAGGAGTTTTCTCTTGTCGTCGACTGAGGATTTCTCTCCAAGGTGCGAGACAGGACCTTTGTTTTAAGTTTGTCCTGATTCCCATTCTTCTGTTTCGACCTTGCTACATGGATACTTCATTAATATGAGTTAAACCGAAGGATCTATTTCCATGCTGTACATCTCTATGACTCTAAGTACATTTACTAAATTAACATCACCATTCTTGAGAAGATTTGTAGCTTGGGTTGTGGAATGAAGTCAAGGATTCATTCGCTGAGCTGGTGTGTTTTTCTGCAAATGATGCATCACCTCGCTAGGTGATATCATCATGCAATTTTGATAAGGTGTTCAGAGGTATCTCTTTGTTGTTTATTCTGCTTCTGTATCTGAATGGTTTGTATATGGGGTCCACATCAATATATCTATTGATTGAGTTCCAGTTGGAGTGCCAGGCGTAAAGGAATTCTCTGGTATGTCTATTTTGCCTGTGCTACAATTCAATCATTTCAGTTTAATTTGTGTCCTACTTTGTCCGAGCATGTGCTGGTCGTGTCTGGCAGTGGCAAGCTGATGTTCGTGCACTCGTATGGTCAGTTTTCTACCTGTTTGTCCTATGTAGTGTTTTTCACAGTCCTTGCAGGGTATCTTGTAGGTAATGTTTGTCCTGTTGGATGTAGGTGTTGGGTTCTTTAAACTTTGTGAGGAGCTGGTGGAATATGTTGACTGGCTTGTGGGTCTGAATAGTCAAGTAGCTATTTCTGATATGTCTTTGATGTATGGTATGGTCGTTATGTGGTTTTGTAGTGTTTTCATCTTTGGGTTTGTCCCATGGGTTCCAGAGGACAGTGCTCTGAGGATACCTGTTTCATTTAAATCCTTTGAATTAGTGTTCCTGTTCTGTCTTCTGGAGTTCCTGGTTGATGCAGTGTGTCCTTGCCCATTTAAATAATGTCCTCATGCAGCTCCGTTTGTGCATCTAGGTGGTTGCTGTTATAGTTCAGTATCTGGTTGGTATAGGTGTTCTTCCAGTACACACAGTGAAAACCACTACACGGGGCAAACAGAAAGAAAACTGACCATATGAGTGCACGAACATCAGCTTGCCACTGCCAGACATGACCAGCACATTCTCATTAAACACAGACAAAGGACACAAATTCAACTGGGACTGTGTAACCATCCTAGTGCACAGGCAAAACCGAGACATGCCAGAGAGTTTCTTTATGCCTGGCACTACAAACGGAACTCAATTAATTGACATATTGAACTGGACCCTGTATATAAACCACTCAGATACAGAACTGTAACAACTAACAACACCGGGTGAAAGTGAGGATTGCAGATGCTAGCGATTTGGAATTGAGACTGTGGTGCTGGAAAAGCACAGCAGGTCAGGCAGCATCTGAGGAGCATGACAGTCGATGTTTCAGGCGAAAGCCCTTCATCAGATTGTGCTTTTGCCTGAAACATTGACTCGCCTGCTCTTCTGATGCTGTCTGACCAGCTGTGCTTTTTCCAGCACCCCACACTAGATATATGTATGGTATGTATGGTGGGCCCTTGGTGGGCGGCACGGTGGCACAGTGGTTAGCACTGCTGCCTCACAGCGCCTGTAGACCCGGGTTCAATTCCCGACTCAGGCGACTGACTGTGTGGAGTTTGCACGTTCTCCCCGTGTCTGCGTGGGTTTCCTCCGGGTGCTCCGGTTTCCTCCCACAGTCCAAAGATGTGCGGGTCAGGTGAATTGGCCAAGCTAAATTGCCCGTAGTGTTAGGTAAGGGATAAATGTAGGGGTATGGGTGGGTTGTGCTTCGGCGGGTCGGTGTGGACTTGTTGGGCCGAAGGGCCTGTTTCCACACTGTAAGTCTAATCTAATATATGCATACTAGGCAGGATATACCACCAACACCTTGTCAAAGATGCACTGATGATATCACCTAGCGAGTTAACAAAACATTTGCAGAAAAGCACACCAGCTCGGTAAACTAATCCATGACTTTAACAACACCATTTCTGCCACCAGGGGGTACAATGGCAAAGTGCTTATGTTATTGGACTAGTAAGGCCTGGATGAATGCTACAAATTCACATTCCACCATGACGGCCAGGGAATTTAAATGCAGTTAGTTAAATCAAATTTTTTTTTTAAAAAAAGCTACAATGGTGACCATGAGATTATCAATGTTGTATGAAATCAGTCAGATACTTGAATGTCCTTTCAAGACTGGATTTACAACAAGGAGTTTGAGAAGTTTAAGGGCCCACAAAATTTCTACATGGTGATTGTGAACTGTCACTGCATTATCCTCCATTTCTGGTGCAGTCGTTAATAAAATCTTATTCTTCACCTGATTTTTTTTTCCCCTTTTGCTTCTTTCTAACTGTTTCAACCTTGCCCCTGACCACACATGCACACTGGTAAATGTAACAACAGTGGCTATACTGATACCAGTCCATTTTTGTCACCTGTACAGTCTGTATATTGACACTGGAGCCTGTCAGCAGCCCTTGAAGGAACGGAAAATGCATGTGGGACATGCCTCAGCAGGGTTTGGCTGATAATGTTGAGCACTATGCTCAGTTTCAGGATGATAGAAAATCCTACTCTTTAGTGCCTGTTATCTAGCACCTCAGTCTGTAAAGCACTGGGTCATGCTTCCAACAAGCAATGAACTGCTAAAAAGATTCAAAGTAATGATGGCTATTTTATGTTTATATCTTCTGAATACACAAAGTGTGTATCAGCGACATCCTGAGTATGTAGTGTTTAAACTGATACAAGGATCTCTTTAATAATGCCTGAGACACACATTTTAGACCTGCCTTTTTAAACTCTATTTGCCATTCACAGTGTTAATATTACTTATTTTTATTTCTGAAATGCTTCCAAGGCTGGAGTACAAAAGTAAAGATGAACTGGTCAGACTGCATTTGGAATATTTTGAGAAGTTGTGCATGATGTATCTAAGGACGGATGAGCTGGCATTAGAAGTTTGTAAGAAGAACCCCAGGGTTAAAGGGCTTGTCATATAAGGAGCAGAAATTGTGAGGGGGTGGGGGAAGCCTGATTTAAACTTAAAATACTGAGATGCCTGGATAGAATGGATGTGGAAAACATGTCCCCAAACATAGGGCAGACTATGACCCTTTGAAAGGATGAACTAAGATGAGAAATTTGTTCAGTCACAAGGTGGTTAATCTGTGGAACTCATTGATGCAGAAGGCTGTGGAGGTCAAGAATATTTAAGACAGAGATAGGTAGGTTCTTGATTAGTAAGGGGATCAATGGTTACAGGGAAAAAGCAGAAGAATGAGTTTGAGAAACATATCGACCATGATGGAATTAAGGAGTAACTTGATGGACCAAATGGCCTCATTCTGCTCCTGTATATTATGGTATTACTTATAACCTTATTTGGGGAGGGGAAGACATTATTGGGAATTTTAAGGTCCAACATACATAGATATACTAAAACCATGAGCACAAACACTGAAAATATTTAGGAAGTATTTGGAAAGTGGAGACAGGACCAAAGGTAATGTTCTGCGTAGCTGTCCAAAATGTGAAGAAAGGTCATGCATGACTTGAAATCTCAACTCATTCTTTTCCCACAGATGCTATCTTACCTGGGGTGTGCTTAGAATTGGAATTGAGAATTCTTGCTTGGTCATAGCAAAGTGATTTACATTAAACAAACCAAATAATAAAGTTTAATTGGATAACTACTGCTAATTATTCATATTGCAACTTTAATATAATGAAACATTTCACAGCATCTCACATCAACATTATAATATAAAATATGACACTGAGCAACAAAAGGAAGTATTATCTCAGGTGACCAAAAGCTTGGTCAAAAAGAGTTGCTCGCTGAGCTGAAAGGTTCATTTTCAGATGTTTCATCACCATTCTAGGTAACATCTTCACAGTGAGCCTCTGGACGAAGCGCTGCTGCTGATTCCTGCTTTCTATTTATATGTTTGGGTTTCTTTGGGTTGGTGATGTCATTTCCTGTTCTTTTTCTCAGGGAATGATAAATGGGGTCCAAGACTTTGTTGATCGAGTTCCGTTTGGAATGCCATGCTTCTAGGAATTCTCGTGTCTCTCTCTCTTTGGTTTGTCCTAGGATGGATGTGTTGTCCCAGTCGAAGTGGTGTCCTTCCTTATCTGTATGTAAGAATACTAGGGGGAGAGGGTCATGTTGTTTTGTGGCTGGAACACATAAGAGATATGCATGAGAATTCCTAGAAGCATGGCATTCCAACTGGAACTCAATGTGTTTGTTGTTAGACTTGGACCCCATTTACCACCCCCTGAGAAAAAGAACAGGAGGATCACCACAGGAAATGACATCACCAACCCAAAAGAAACCCAAATATATAAATAGAAAGCAGGAATCATCAGCAGTGCTTCGTCCAGAGGCTCACTGAAGATGTTACCTAGTATGGTGATGAAATGTCTGAAAATGAACCTTCCAACTCAGCGAGCAAACCTACATCCAGGTGATATATGCGTCTTAGAGATGAACTTGCAGGTAGCATGTGGTGGCCTTGGCTTTTTGAATTGTGGACATCACAGGTTTGGAAGGGGATGTTGATGACTTGAAGTGCATCTTGTGGACCATATGCACTGCTCCCACTGTACTGGTGACAAAGGGAGTGAAGTTGTAGATGATAGATGGAGTTCCGAGCCAGTGACCTACTTTGTTCTGGATTTTATTAAACTTCTTGTATTGTTGGAGCTGCACTCATCCAGGCAGGAGTGTATTCTGTCCTAGTTGCGCCTTGGGCCAGGCTTTAGAGTGTTGGGATTGGCCAGAACCATTATCGCTGTACAATCCATCGTGAAACAACCTATTTCTCTGACACCTTTCTGTGTAGATACAAGAAATATAATACATATATGTTTGCTTTCTTCCTGCACTACTATCCAGGACCCTGAAAAATTCCATGTTTGCCAAACATTTACAGCACTTTCTCCAACAATATTTGCTGAACGTAGTACACAATTTACAAGTGAGGTCCTGAGATCACTGTTGCTTTCACTTCCAAATTCTCAACTTATTTTCATTTATACCATTTCAATAAAGCATCCCAATATCTTGAGCAATCATTCTTACGTTTTTTGTTGGATCCGTGTTATGTACTTTCTGCTTTTGGCATTGATTTTATCATCCCCTTTGGTCACAATCTCTAGTTAAAGCTGACTGCTCTAACCTTGACATTCTAAGTGACCCATGAACAAATGGATTAGGAGCAGAAGTAGACCTGCAACCTCATTCTGTCAATCATGAATGGTTGGTTTGCATTTGCATCCAAATTCTGCAATCTTATTTATCCACAAAGAAATCTGATTGAGTTAACTTCCCAATTAATGTAATTTCCATCACAAAAGACCAGCTACTAAACCTGGTGCAATTTCTTCCTCTATACTGCTGATATACACATCCATACTTTATCTTCATAAATTACAACATGACATTTGTGTCTCAGTCTTGAATCTTCACTTCTGCTAAACATTTAACATTTTGTGCAAAAGGTTAATAATTTCTAATGATCACACTAAAAATACCTAGTCCTTGAAAATACAAATTTAAACCTACCCATGATTTTGTCTCCCTACATGTAAAACCTCTCGAGCTCACCTGTACTGCAATTCCCTGCCCTAGCTCCCACCTGTTCCTCAAAACTAACTGACCAAATTCTTGGTCACCCACACAAGTGTTGCTTTCTCTGACAGAGTGCACACTGTTCTTCATGGCTTTGCAAAATGATTTGAAATGTTATGTTGAAGGAACTAAAAACATATCCAAGGTGCTGTATCAGCATCTTTGAGCAACGCATCCAACCTTTTGCTGAGGTTTCTTTAGGTTACTTAGTGTGGAAGCAGGCCCTTTGGCCCAACAAGTCCACACCAACCCTCCACAGAGGAACCCACTCAGACCCATTCTCTTACATTTACCCCTTCACCTAACACTACGAGCAATTTAGCATGGCCAATTCACCTAATCTGCACATTTTTTGGACTGTGGGAGGAATCCGGAGCACCTGGAGGAAACCTATGCAGATACGGGGAGAATGTGCAAATTCCACACAGATAGTTGCTTGAGGCGGGAATTGAACCCGGGTCGCTGGCGCTGTGAGGCAGCAATGCTAACCACTGTGTCACCGTACCACCCATAAGGCGAATATCTTAGAACGCCCAACGGCACAGGCGAATATATTAAGTACACACTTCCATGGGAGTGTATAAGAACTTGGACAGGAAATCCAATCAGGCTTAGATGGCTTTTTAATCAGTTTAAAAAAATGGTCAGGAACTAGATATTGCTTTGCACCGACTTTATTTTGATTCAGAAAACAAGCTTGTAGAAAAACAAAATTTAGAAATTATAATTCATCCCTTACAACCTTTGATAGTTGAAAGACAATTATTAAAGGGCAATTAACAGTGTCTATGTTCCCATTCACTTTCTTTGGAGAGAATGGTAATAATGCAAATGGAACAGACTATCCTTTTGAATAAAAGATGCAATTTCAGATCAGACCCCACTAGGAGAAAATAAAGTGAAAAGATTCCCTTGCAGAAAAGAAAGTACAAACCTTGCAAAAAATCATAGAATTGTTAGTGGCAATGCTTGAATTTGGGCGCAAAGTTGTCACGCAATCAATTCCACGTTTATTCATAGAAATTTATATTAAAATTTCTATTCAAAAGAGCTTTGGTTACTATTTCGGAAGACATACAGAGCATATGCAATGGGTTGCTTGGAATGTGCATTGCAGGCAGTCAGTAACTTCCACTTCTACCTGTCATCAGTCTTTAGCATTTGAAGACCAGTCATATGGAAGATATGTAACTTTGATGTCCCCTTGAGCCTGGAGTTCTTTTAGTACTTTCTTCTTTGGTGACTCCCCTAGATGCTCCAATACCCAACTCAATAGCTGTACAAAGGGACAAAGCGCAAATATGTTAAACTAAATATTTACCTTCAAATTGAATAAAATTATGTATTATACTGAAGAATGCAAAGTGTGATTTAACCTTTTAAGAAAGGTGGTGATCATTCACCATCAGTGTATTATATAGTACCTTATCACCACAGGTCATCCTAAAGTACTACTTATCCAATCGATTGCCTTATTAGTGTATGACATAGCTGTCAATTTGCACACCTGATTTTACAAACAGATGAATAACCAGCAGTTTTATTTCTTTGCAAGTTCTAAAATTGAGGGTGAAGACTAGGAAAATTCTCTATCTAATTGTGCTAAAGGTTTGTTCATGTTCATATTTGACAACGCAGCAGCTCAAAAATTGGCATTTCTACAATGACGTTATTATAGTTAAACAGTCCCTGCTTTACAGGCACTTTATCAGACAAAATGTGGCCCTGACTCTCAAAGTAAGGCTTTGTCAAGAGAAGTTCATGTTCTAATAGTCCCTGCAGATGAAAATACTGAACAAGTTAGATCTCAATATTAACCTGGCTTGATAAATAATAAGTTTTAGTTTTAGGGTTTAGTTAGCTTCAATGGCCACTGAATATATTCACTTTTTTTTAAAAACAAAAAATACAGGTTTGTAAAATAAACAAACCAATATTTTTTCAGAGAATTTAGAAACATCTTAATTTCAAGAACAAATATTAAGATTTGATCCTTCTCCCAACAACATCCATTAATTACTCAAGTTCAGTGAAGTATCACTCCTATTTTAAACTCTTTAATTTCTCACTCAAATCACTCCTCCCAGTTTTTCCTCGTGCATCAGCTTAAGACGTTTTTCCTAGGTTTGATGGCCTGAAAACTGCTACAAACTAACAAACCCTTGGAGTCTTGGGATTTCTATAAACTAGAAAACTACTCTTCTATCAGGCTGACATGTCTTCTGAGCTGACCATCTGTTTCTGTATGATAAAGCTCGACTTTGTGAACGTTCAGCAATGACCTCTACAGGCTATCTCAGGATATTTATGTTAAGTCATATGCATTCTTCAAAGAGTTGTTAAGGTGTAGAAGACGACCATTTCTGCCTACACCAGCTCTTCAAATAAAGCATCATTACCCAGTGCTAATCTCTTGCTTTTTTTTTCCATACCCTCACACAAAATTTCTATCTGTATAATCATCCAATGCTCTCTTGAATGCCACATGTGAACCTCACACAACACCAGGTTATAGTCCAACAGATTTACTTGGAAGCACTAGCTTTGAAGCACTGTCTCTTCATCAGGTGGTTGTGGAACATCACCATACAACACAGAATGTATAGCAAAACGGTGACAGTGTCATGGAGTCATAATGGTATATTAAACAACTTTAGTTAAATATCACGCAACTTGTTCTTAAACGAGTTTAGATTAAGTGTTTCATCTTTCAGAATGGAATATAGTGATTTAGGTTCTTTAATATGTAAATGCCAGAATTACATTCTCAAGGTGTACTAGAGGAAGAATGCCTCATCTTCTGCCTCGGAACACTTCAACCCCAAGGCATCAATGTGGACTTCATCAGTTTCCTCATTTACCCGCCACCTAACCTTCCAGCTCAGCACCATCATCATGTCCTGTCCTACCTGCCAATCTTCCTTCCCACCTATCCACCTCTTTGACCTATCACCCTCACCCCCACCTATTGTTCTCTTGGCTACCTTCTCCCCAGCCCCACCCCCCTCCACAGATATATATCCTCCTGGAGGAGATTCCTTGTCTCTATCTTCAACATATGACACCATATTCTGAGCTTATATGCTTTTGTCCTAGACTCTCCCAGTGAGGGGAAACAACTTTCCTGTCAGGTCCTTTAAAAATCCTAAATGTTTCAATAAAGTCACCTATCTATTCCAATGAGTACAGGCCCAATCTACTCAACTTCTACTCAGACCGCCCCATCATATCTGATAACAATCTCGTGAATCTTCTCTGGACTGTCTCCAATATCAGTATATCCTTTCAGAGACAAACAGCCAAAAACTGTTCACAACTGAGATCTGACTAGTGCCTTGTACAGTTTTAGCAAAGCCTCCCTACTTTTATGATCCACATAAAGGGCAACATTCCACTTGCCTTCCCTGTTACCACTGAACTTGGATGCTAGCTTTTCATAATTCATGAATGAAGACTCTCAAATTCCTCTGTTCTGTGGCTTTCTGAAGTGTTTCTCCATTTAAATATTTCGTTATGCATGAATGATGGGTGAATGTTGCAAGTAACAATGCAGACACAAGAGAGTTTGGACAAGCTTAAGTTTAGGCAAGATAGAAAATGGGAGGTCACTATAATGGAATTGGAATATTGGAATAGCTCTAGAGCTAATAAGGGTGACTGTTTTTACATCAGATGAACCAAAGAATTAAGTGATTTTCCAGAGGTGAAGGTAGGCAGTCTTACTGATGGTGCAAACGTGTGGTGGTAGTTCATTCAAAAACTGATGGAATCAGTCACTAAGGAATGAAGTCCGCGGCAAGGACTAATGGCAGTATCTTCAGTCTTCCAGAACTTCTATTGGAAGAAGTTTCTAGTCATTCCATACTTGATGTTATCAAGCGTTGTGATGAACTGCAGGCAGAGCAACCGTTAAAAGGTGCTGGTGGAGTAGAAGAGCTGTAATTGTTAGTGTACGTGTGAAATCTGTCATGTTTTCAGATTATGATAGGCAATATGAATGTGAAACATTGGAGGCCAAGGGCAACCAACCTACTTCCAGGAAGTAGTTTGAAATTTTTTTAAATATTATGAAGCAGGAGGAACCTCACATGAATGGATGATTTGAAATTTAATGTTTGCTGGTCTGGTTCCTGAGAGAAAACCTGACATCTAAAAGATCAGGGCTGCTGGGTGTAAATGCTGAGTGTTTTTCCTCGTACTTGGTGGATCCAATGTTCTTGTTTCACCCACCTATCAAGATTGAGGAACCAAAACCTCCATCCCTGCAGGAACCTCCCACGTGAGGCTTCTCATCCCCACAACCCTCTCCATCCACTTCCCTCCCTGGCTGCCTACTTGTCTGACATCTAGCCAACCTCTCAGACTCACTGACTGGCTGGGGCTCGGAGACAACAAAAAAAAAGAGTCAATCAGGATCTGCTGGAAACACTGAGAGTTGTCAATTGTTTTGAATTTCCCCGATTTCAATCCAGCCCCCTTTCTGCCTCAGAATAAAAATCCAGTACAGTGCCTTAAAACATAGTGTTATAAAAAGACTCATTAGTTTATTTTCACTTGTGTACAGCAAGAGTGAAGTTCATGTGACTATTTCTTTACCTTTTCATCGGTTCCGCCAAAGTCAATCTTGTACCATTTGAAAATCTGGCTGAAGCGAACTTCCTTTTTGGACACATCAACCTGGCAGCCATCAGGACCATCAAGAAAAGCCGCAGCTGAAAGCTTCAGCTGCTTGTCAATATGCTGTAAGAAATGGAATAAAATACACCATTCATTGACCAGATTCTACATTATCTGCTTCCTCTCCCCAAATTTCTTTTAAATGGCTTGTGTCTGGACAAGGTTCCAAAAACTCTCCTGCTTCTTACCCATGGCCTCAGCATTTCGTGCATATATTCATTTGTGGAAGGTAAACAACTGAGCTTAATTTTATTCACAATCAGCGTCTGGATACATACACACACTGTACGAATAATTCGATAGGCTATAGACTTGCCCTACACTTGGGAAAACAGGCCAACTGTTTGTGTGTTCCATTGCTTCCCAACTGAAATCAGCCAACTTACGGTAGACCAGCAATTAAAGCTCTGCCAATCAATAGGATCATTCCTCTTGGTTCACTGATGTCTTGTGAGAAGAAAACTTCTATCTTTACTTGGTCTGGCCTATATGTGACGGCAGGCCCACAATAATGTGGTTAACTCGTAAAGGCAGTTAGGGATGGGCAATTATTGCTGGCCTAGCCAGCAATGCCATCATCCTGTGAAGGAATAAAAAATAATTTCAAGCTTCCTGCCGTTGATTCTTAACTGATCAAGAATTTATCTTTCTTGGCCTGAAATATACACAATGACTGTGCCCCCACAGCTCTCAACGGCAGGAATTCTGAAGACTCTCAATGCTTAGAGGAGAAATTGCTCCTCCTCTTAGCATTGAATTGACGCAGCTTTATTCAGAGATTGCACCCTCTTGTCCTAGACTTTCCCATGAGGGGAAATATCCTCTCTGCATTTACTCTCTCAAGCCCCTTAAGAACCCTATATTCAGCTTTTTAGATTTGTGAGCCACAACTGAATCTGCGCCAACACACACACACAGGAAGCACTTTCTGGATTCTAATTACTTGCTGCAAACACAAACTTCTTTTCTCAAGGCCCCTTGGGTTCTATTGCTAAATCTGTCCTCTGGTTGAGAACAGATTTTTCTTGTTTAGATCCCTCACAACTTTGAGCGTTTCTACCAAATCCACTGTCAACTTCCTCTGCTCTAAGAACAGCAACAGCTTCTCCATGTATCGGAAGGTCTTTTGCTCTGCAATCATTCATCAATATCTTTCTGCATTCTCTCTGATACTCTCACATCTTTCTTCAAACGTGGTATCTAGATTTAAACACTAATTAAGCTGAAGCTAAACCACATGAGGTTTTGTAAAAAATGTACGCTTTTACATTACTTGCTTTTGATTAATTAAACTGCCTGGGTTCCCATGTGATGTTTTAACTGTTTTCTCAATCTCCATTGCAATTTTCAACAATTTGTTCACATATATGCCAGATCTCTCGCTGCCAAATCCCCTTTAGAAATGTATGTTTCATTTGATGTCTACTTGTTCTTCCTACCTATATATATATATATATATATATGCACCTTTTTGCATTAAATTTAAATCGCATGTGTTTATCCATTCCACTAAGCTGTTTAATATCCTCACAAAGTCTATTACTTATAGTTCACTATACAAAATGATCAGAGAAATGGATTACTATTAAGTTTTGACAGTTAATGAGAGGTTAAAAATTCCATTATACGAGATTGTTCTAAAGCAACATCCAAAATGAAGGCAAGGGGAGATGGCAACAGTGTGATACACACACAAACCAATCTTGGAATGATTCAAGACAAACCTTGGCGGAATAGGTCTTGACTGGAGGGCAACTTAAGACTCCACAGTTTAAAGCAAAGTGGATCAGCGGTTCAACTTCTTCCAGAGCAACCTGAAAAAACAAAAGTTATCACGTTTAAAATAAGAGGTAGAATTCAGAACAGGGAATGAAGGTGACAAGCGACATTCTTCTAGGCTGCACAATTAAATCAGAATTTAACCTGAAAGATGAGCTGCTAATCCTTATGCTTCGTTAAGAAGCGTCAGTTGCTAGAGCCAAAATGTCAATTTGGCACCTTATAGCCTTTTGCTGTTAATATTGTGTTCAACAATTTTATAATTTATAATAAAACTATAATAAAACTATAATAAATATAATAATTACCAGTTGCTTCACCTTCAGATCCATAAATTGCTTTCTTTATTTATTCTTTTATCACCCCCCACCTTTTATGTTGCATAATTTTTCTGCTGTCATTTAGTCTCTCCTACCTTTCTTTACGTTCTTCCTGCTGTCCTTGTTTCCTAACTCCTATATTTGTTTGAGATTTTGATTTTAAATTATACAGAAACAATACTGACCTCCACCATCAGCTTCATTTTGTTCTACGATTTTGTTAAACTTTTCCAGCCTTTTCTGTTTTTATTTTCATTACATCACTTGTGGGATATGGGCATCTCTGGCTATCTGTCCCTAGTTGCCCCTTGAGAAGGTGGTGGTGAGCTGCCTTCTTGAACCACTGCAGTCCACCGGCTTTGGTTGACCCACAATGCTCTAGTGACCCAGCGATATTCAAGGGTGGGAACTTGCAGATAGTGATGTTCCCATGTATCTGTAGCCTTTGTCCTTCCAATTAGAAGTGGTCAAGGGGTTGGATCACATTTGAAACATTTGGAAACATATCATAGCTTCAATATGTGCCAAATGCACAATGATAAGACCATAAGGCTGTAAGACACAGGAGCAGAAATTAGGCCATTTGTCCATTCAATCATGGTTGATAGGTTTTCCAAGGAGAAAACAAGGACTGCAGATGCTGGATTTCTGGTGAAGGGCTTTTGCCTGAAACGTCGATTCTCCTGCTCCTAGGATGCTGCCGGACCTACTGCGCTTTCCAGCACCACATTCTTAACTCTGTTAGTTTTTCCAACCCCATTTTCTCACTTTTTCCCTGTATCCTTTGCTCCCCTTAGCAATCAAGAACTTATCTACCTCTGATTTAAATGTACTCAATGACCAGGCCTCCACAGCCCTCTGTAATAATGAATTCCACAGATTCACCACTCTCTGGCTGAAGAAGTTTCTCCTTATCTCTGTTCTGAAGTGTCTCACCTAAGGCTGTGCCCTTGGGTACCCACCTCTCCTGCTAATGGAAACATCTTCCCAATGTCCACTCTGTCCAGGCCATTCATTATTCTGTTAAGTTTCAATTAGATCCCCACCACTCTTCTTAAACCCCATCGAGTATAGTCCCAGAGTCCTCAAACACTCCTCATATATTACGCCTTTCATTCCTGGGATCATTCTCGTGAAACTCCTTTGGACCCGCTCCAGGGCCAATACATCCTTCCAAGGGTATGGAGCCCAAAATTGCTCACAATATTCGAAAAATTATCTAACCAGAGCTTTATAAAGCTTTAGAATTACAACCCTGCTTTTATATTCTAGTCCTCTCAAAATAAATGACATTATATTTGCTTTCATAACAACTGACTCAACCTGCAAGTTAACCTTAAGAGAATCCTGGACTAGGACTCCCAAGCCCCTTTGTACTTCAGATTTTTGAATTTTCTCCCCATTTAGAAAATAGTCCACACCTTTATTCTTCCTCCCAAAGTGGAAAGAAAATTCTACCTCACATTTCCCTACGCTATTTTCCACCTGCCACTTTTTTGCCCACTCTCCTAACCTGTCCAAATCCTTCTGCAGTCTCCTCAACAATACCTATCCCTCCATCTATCTTTGTATCATCTGCAAGCTTAGCCAGAATGCCCTTAGTTCCATTGTCCAGATTATTAATGTATAAAATTAAAAGTTGTGGCCCCAACACTGTACAACTGACCCTTGTAGAACACCACGAGTCACCAGGTTTCCATCCTGAGGACCCTTTTTTCCTCACTCTTTGCTTTCCGCCGGACAGCCAATCTTTTATCCATGCTAGTCCCTTGCCTCTAACATATGGGTCCTTATCTTATTCAGCAGCCTTCTGTGTAGCACTTATTTCTCCAGCATCATTTTCCAGCTGTCCCATGTCCACTTTGGCCTCTCTTTTGCCCTTCAGATACATAACGAAACCCTTGCACTCATTTCTAAATTACTGGCTAGCTTACCCTCATATTTAATCTTCTCCCTGCTTATTTCTTTCTTTGTTGTCCTCTGTTGATCTTTGGAGGCTTCCCAATCCTCTGGCTTCCCACTGCTCTTTGCCACATTCTATGCTTCCTCCTTTTATGCTGCCCCTGACTTCCCTGGCCAGCCATGGTTGTGTCATCCTCCCTTTAGTGTGCTTCATTTCCTTGGGATGAATTTTGCTATGTCTCCTGAATTCCTCCCAGAAACTCCTGCCATTGCTGTTCCACTGTCTTTCCTGCTCGGCTCCTCTCCCAGTCCATTCTGGTCAGCAGCTTCCTTAGCTGCTTTTATTCAGCTGTAATACTGTTACGCCTGATTCCACCTTCTCCCGCTCAAATTGCAGAGTAAATTTTATCATATTATGGTCACTGTCTCCTAAGGGTTCCTTTACCTTAAGAAATGCCTGTTCCCTAGTGGGCTCCACCACAAGTTGCTCCTAAAAGTGATATCATAGACATTCCACAAATATCTTTTTAGATTAGTTTGGATTCCCTACAGTGTGGAAACAGGCCCTTCCGCCCAACAAGTCCACATTGACCCTCTGAAGAGTAATCCATCCAAACTGATTCCCCTCTGACTAATGCACCGAATATTATGGGCAATTTAGCATGGCCAATTCACCTAACCTGCACATCTTTGGACTGTGGGAGGAAACCGGAGCACCCGGAGGAAACCCATGCAGACACGGGGAGAATGTGCACATTCTACACAGACTGTTGCCCAACGCTGGAATCAAACCTGGGACCCTGGTGCTGTGAGGCAGCATTGCTAACCAGTGCTACCCAATTCTTGCAATCCACTAACAACCAGATTTTCCCAGTCGACCTACACATTGAAATTCCCCATGATCACTGTAACATTGCCTTTCTTACACACCTTTTCTATTTCCTGATGTATCTTGTGCCCCACATCCTGACTACTGTTTGGAGGCCTGTGCATAACTCCCATTACGGTTTTTTTACCGTCATGGGTCCTCAACTCTCCCTACGCAGATTCTACATCATCTGACCCTATTTCATTTATTGTTATTGATTTAATTTCATTTCTTACGAACAATGCCTCTATCCACATGCCTGTCTTTTTGATAGGATGCATATCCTTGGATATTTAGCTCCTGGTCCTAATCCCCTTGCAGCCACCATGTCTTAACTGCCAATTTCGATCTGCCCACAAGCTCATTTACCTTCTTCCTTGTACTGTGTGGATTTAGATATAACTCTTTCAGTCCTGTATTTACCATTCTCTCTTCTCATTGTCACTCGTTTACCCACTGTGTTTGAAGTTTAATTCCTCACCCTTTCCAAACACTCGGTTCTATTTTGTGTGCTGGAGACTTTAATAACCTCTCATGAGTTTTCTTTTCTTTTTGTTTTTTTCAGTGCAGTTGAATCCACTCCCACTGATTTTAACCTGCAGCTTTGCTTTGCATTGCCATTCTACGTCTTGGAGTTTTACCCTTTCCTTCCTCCCAGCTTCCTAGTTTAAAGTCCTGTTGACCACCCTATTTTCCCTTTTCACCAGAACACTGGTCCCAGCTTGGTTCAGGTGGAGACTGTCCCAACGGTTTCAATACTGATATCAGTGCTGATGACACACCATCCTGTGCATGAAGGGGATTTTGTCCATTTGACATCAGACTACAAAAGACTGGCTTCAAAAAAGCTTGGCCTGTCATGATGGTCAGCACACAGAGTCTGTTGGACATTCTCTATCCCACACACCCCACCTGGCAACAAATGGAAAAATGTTTTGAAAAATTGACTACAGTGACAGTTGGTACCTGCCAGGCCGTTCTCCATTACCTTAGAATTAGCTTTATTTATCATGAGGTGGCACTGTAGCATAGCAGTTAGCACTGCTGCCTCACAGCGCATTGGACCAGGATTTGATTCTACCATCAGGCGACTCTCTGTGTGGAGTTTCTACATTCTCCCCAGACCTGCATAGGTTTCCTCCCATTGTCCAAAGATGTACAGATTAGGTGGATTGGCCATGCTAAATTGCCCATAGTGTCCAGGAAATGTGCAGGTTAGGTGGATTAGCCAGAGGAAATGCAGGATTATTGGGATAAAACAGGGTGGGTGGGAGGGGAGGTCTAGGTGGAATGCTCTTCAGAGGGTCAGTCTGGACTTAATGGGCTGAATGGCCAGCTTCCACAAGTAGGGATTCTATGATTGTATTGTCACATGTTCTCAAATGAGTACAGTAGAAAGATTACACCATCTTGCACGCAAAGGTACCTAGGTACAGATTCTTAAGTACAAATCCTTAGGGAAAAAACAATTTAGAAACATCAAGGAATAAATGTCCAGCATTTCAGATCATAGGAAGAAATTAGAAAAATAAAGAAATAACAGTTCTCCCAATCCAGTCCCCTCTGACACCTCTTATCTAGTCCACACCAGGCCTTGACGGGCTTCACCTTGAGGTTAGCAGGGCCTAGAGAGCCCTCCAGAATCATCTGGAGGCCAAAGGTCCACGCTGAGGCCAAGGTGGGCTGAAAGACTGCCACACCAGGCCAAGAGATTGCCATGCTGGATCCGCCAAGAGGCATGACCCCACCCCCCCATCACCAAACCATCATCTCCCAGACCATACAGAACCTCATCACCTCAGGAGATCTCCCACCCACAGCTTCCAACCTCATAGTCTGGGAACCTGCACTGCCCGGTTCTACCTCCTTCCCAAGATCCACAAGCCTGACCACCCTGGCTGACCCATTGTCTCAGCATGCTCCTGCCCCACTGAACTCATCTCTACCTACCTCGACACTGACCTATCCCCCCTAGTCCAGGAACTCCCCACATATGTTCTAGACACCACCCACGCCCTCCACCTCCTCCAAGACTTTTGTTTCCCCGGCCCCCAACACCTCATCTTCACCATGGATATCCAATCCCTCTACACCTCCATCCGCCATGACTAGGGCCTCCAAGCTCTCTGTTTTTTCCTCTCCAGACGTCCCCAAAAGTACCCTTCCACCGACACACTCATTCGTTTGGCCGAACTGGTCCTCACCCTTAACAATTTCTCCTTCAAATCTTCCCAATTCCTCCAGACCAAAGGGGTAGCCATGGGCACACGTATGGACCCCAGATATGCCTGTCTCTTTGTTGGCTACGTAGAACAGTTGATCTTCCATTATTACGCCAGCACCACTCCCCACCTCTTCCTCCGCTACATTGATGACTGCATTGGCGCCACCTCGTGTTCCCGCGAGGAGGTTGAGCAATTCATCAACTTCACCAACACATTCCACCCTGACCTTAAATTTACCTGGACTATCTCTGACACCTCCCTCCCCTTCCTGGACCTCTCCATCTGCATTAATGACGACCGACTTGACACTGACATTTTTTACAAACCTACCAACTCCCACAGCTACCTGGAATACACCTCTTCCCACCCTACCTCTTGCAAAAATGCCATCCCATATTCCCAATTCCTCCGCCTCCGCCGTATCTGCTCCCAGGGGGACCAGTTCCACCACAGAACACACCAGATGGCCTTCTTCTTTAGAGACTGCAATTTCCCTTCCCACATGGTTAAAGATGCCCTCCAAAGCATCTCGTCCACATCCCACACCTCCGCCCTCAGACCCCACCTCTCCAACCGTAACAAGGACAGAACGTCCCTCGTGCTCACCTTCCACCTTACAAACCTTCGCATAAACCAAATCATCTGCCGACATTTCCGCCACCTCCAAAAAGACCCCACCACCAGGGATATATTTCCCTCCCCACCCCTTTCCGCCTTCCGCAAAGACCGTTCCCTCCGTGACTACCTGGTCAGGTCCACGCCCTTCCTACAACCCACCCTCCCATCCTGGCACTTTCCCCTGCCACCGCAGGAACTGTAAAACCTGTGCTCACACCTCCTCCCTTACCTCTATCCAAGGCCCTAAAGGAGCCTTCCACATCCATCAAAGTTTTACCTGCACATCCACCAATATCATTTATTGTATCCGTTGCTCCCGATGCGGTCTCCTCTACATTGGGGAGACTGGGCGCCTCCTAGCAGAGCGCTTTAGGGAACACCTCCGGGACACCTGCACCAATCAACCACACCGCCCTGTGGCCCAACATTTCAACTCCCCCTCCCACTCTGCCGAGGACATGGAGGTCCTGGGCCTCCTTCACCGCCGCTCCCTCACCACCAGATGCCTGGAGGAAGAACGCCTCATCGTCCGCCTCGGAACACTTCAACCCCAGGGCATCAATGTGGACTTCAACAGTTTCCTCATTTCCCCTTCCCCCACCTCACCCTAGTTCCAAACTTCCAGCTCAGCACTGTCCCCATGACTTGTCCGGACTTGCCCTACCTGCCTATCTCCTTTTCCACCCATCCACTCCACCCTCCTCCCTGACCTATCACCTTCATCCCCTCCCACACTCACCCATTGTACTCAATGCTACTTTCTCCCCACCCCCACCCTCCTCTAGCTTATCTCTCCACACTTCAGGCTCACTGCCTTTATTCCTGAGGAAAGGCTTTTGCCCGAAACGTCGATTTCTCTGCACTTTAGATGCTGCCTGAACTGCTGTGCTCTTCCAGCACCACTAATCCAGAATCTGGTTTCCAGCATCTGCAGTCATTGTTTTTACCAAGTCCATGAAGCCAGGAGTTCAGGACATCACTGCATAGAAAGAAAGAATAAAACACAAAAGAGAGGGGAAAGAAAGGAGCGGACAAAGCAGACAAGCCCTAGCTGAGGAGTCCTACTCTGCTACCATCTTAGAATCACTTTGTAGCAGAATCATGGTGAAACACCATGAATGGTGAGCTGCAGCATGTAATCAAATGTATGAAAAACAACACAGCCAGTAGTTCTGATTGGAGAGGTATTCTATGTTTGTTACTCTTGCTCATATCAAGACACCATGTGCATGTCCTATGGATTTGGGAGGAAAAAGACTCCATCGAACCCACTTTCTGACACCCCAATCCACGCACATCCACAAACACCACCACCATCTCCAGTCACAGTGACTTCAGGAGTTTGACAATTGTAGCTATTTTCACAAAGCAATATAAATTAAGCCGAGTTATTTCCTTCCTGCCCGTAGCAGGACAAACGCATTCTCCTAAATGGCCTACTTCCTAAGGAAATCCACTCAGAGATGCAGCGTGGCTTTAGGCTTACTAGTGGGACCTCTAACTTGGTGTCTATTGCCACACAATCCAAAGGAAGTGTTGAAAACAAAAGCAGGAACTCTTCATTGCATTGATCAATCAGATCAAGGCATTTGACTCAGTAAACCACAAGGCTCTATGGTCTATGTTCCAAAGATATGGATGATCAAGTATCTTCATAATCTTTTAAATGTTTCATCGTGATAAAAGAAGTATTTTTCAATCAACCAGTTGGACAGGGTATGGCACACTTCCAGGGGAGGTGGTACTTGAACCCAGACCATAGAGCTAAACTGTCTTGATTAGGAAGTCTGAAATCGATGCATTTAAAATTCAGATTCTTGTTAAGCAAAGCTGAGAGGTAACCGGTATACTATTTATCATCAATGTGACAGGGGCATTTCACGACTGGCCACGGTGTCACTGTCCATGACAAACTCTTTGACCTCCCATGCCGAAACGATACTATACACGTGATGTGTAGTTTGTGGACAACTACAGTGATGCTATCCACTCTACGAAAAATTTGCAAATCACTCTCACTCTTCAGTTCGGCATTCAAGAAACTCAGCCTGTCCTCAAATGTTGCCAGAACAGAACTCATATTGACTCACGCCTGGTCAGTCAAATATTCCACCTTTTACAGATGCTGAAAGAGAAACTTTGGAATATGTTGTGCACTTCCCATACCTCAGCAAATACCTTTTTCAAAAGATCACCATTGATGACAGAATCCAGTGCCAGTTAAGATGGGCCAGTTCAACCATGTAAAAACTATGACAGAGTGTTGTCAACAAAGGTCTCCATATCTGAACAAAAGTACAGTGTACTGAGATCTGGAGTGTGTATCAGCAATGTACAAGAGTGCTACAGAAATTGCATCAGCCATGGTCCCACTATCTCTTCCGAAGTAAACCAAAGGATCAGATCCACGGCATTCAGAGAATACTCCTGCAACAATAGCCAATCTACTGAACCTATTTCAGCTATCGAAAAAGAATAGCCAATGTTCCAGGTCAGGATATAGAAAACACACATTCTAAAGCTGTCCTTGAAGTGTGACATGAGGAACTTGCTATGGATCACCAACAATGACAACAACAATGTCATCAAGCTTTGAGATCCAATGCCTTATTGATGAGACAGAGTGACAGCACAGAAGGAAAAACACCCTGCCTGATGTGTTCAAAGGTCTATGGTCACGATTCAGTGACTTGAAGAGCCAGATGGAATCTTACAACAATGATGATTGAATGTCAAATACATTTTTTTAAAAAATCATTCACAGGATCTGGGCATCTCTTGCCAGGCTAGGATTTATTACCTATCCCTAATTGTTCAGAGGGCAGTTAAAAGTCAACACATTGATGTGGCTTGGGAGTCCAATGTAGGCTAGGTCAGAATAGCAGATTTCCTTCCCTGAAGGACATCAGTGAACTAGACGGGTGTTTCAGATAATCAACACCAGTTTCATGGTCATCATTCAACTCTAAAGTCCAGATTTTTAATTGAATCCAAATTCCACCAGCTACCATGACAGGATTCAAACCTGGATTCTCAGATTATTACCAGAGTGTCTGGGTGAACAGTCTAACATTAATCCCAATAGGCCATTCCCTCCCCTAGCAATTCTAACAATTATTTTCCAAAAATTATGTCTACAGTATCAAACTGATTTGAATCTAAAATCTAAATATGCAAGGTAATTAAATCCTGTAATAATGAGTACAAGGAGGCACTTTGTACTGTATTAAAGTAAACAATTTAATATTACAGGAAATACAATAAGGTTGTATCTTCTAATGCTGTACAAAGTGCCTACTACCTGTAATATTAAATTAGTATATTTATGTAGTGTACTTGTACAAATTTTCTAAATACCCCATATTTTTGGAAAAAAATTCTAAAAGATAATGTCAAGCTCTTCAGGTTATCTGAGCTGTTCAACTTTTCATTTACAAAACAGTGAAGAAAGCCTTTGATAGTCAAAACAGCTGATTTCAATGAAAGCATGGAACACAAAACATGACCCACACAAAGATGAAACTGTGGAGAAATATGAAAATGATTTAACAGTCGTAAAATTTTCAGCGAATTATTACAATTTGCTATAATAATTGCATATAGGGTGTGATGAATAAAGCAGAACACCAGCATCTTTAGTTTCGCACCTGAATGTGGAAGCATCAGTAATCAGTTAGGAGAGGAGTAAATATAGTGATGGCGACTTGAACATTAAGAATAATTTCCTGTATAGTTAATTTGGAAAGTCCTCATTGGCTCCTTCACTGAATATTTAAAATTTGCTATTTTTAATCTTAAAATTTAGTTGGATCAGAACAATTATTGAAATAAATTACCCTCTGCCTCAAATCAAATTCTGAGTTTAATATTTGAACTGCTTGGCTGTACTGGGCAGATACAGCTAACTATTAAAGGTTGTTCGGTTATTTTGATTTCCAGTTTGAAGGATTTACTAATAAGATTTGATGAAACTTAAAACAGTTGCATCTTGAGCAGGGTAAAGGCCATATGTTCGAATGACATCATGTGATGATTTCTGTCCAGTTTTATAATTTTAAAATTAATACATTTTGGGAAGAACAAAAATGATCAATCTATAGGTAATTATATACATAGAAATCACCCAATGAATTCTCTTATTTACATACACTCAGCAGTACACAGAAAGACCATTAATAACTGACCTTAAGACGTGGATCGCCCTTTGAGAATGGTTTCGAGATCTGAGCAATGCCTTTACGGTTTCCACGAAGTACCCCATTTTCAATATCTTGCAACGTATAGACTTCTCCACCAATCACGTAACTTACAGAATTGAAAAACTAAAAACAAAATGCAGAAATTACGTTCAGAAGATGATTCCAATATGGCAAGCAAATCAAAGCTACTCAAGAGGTAGATTTAAACATGAATAAGAATGCTGTGGTAGATTGCTACAGCATTTTCACTCAAGATTACAAATGATGGCATGAGATATTGTGACACTTACATCATGAAATATTATAATTTTTAATAAATTGTATCAATGACCATTAAGCAAGTAATACTATAAATGTTTATGTAGCAAACAGGGTGACTCAATGGATTAGAAATCAGTCCTGTACCTGCATGATCTAGATTTGAATCTAGGTCCAACTATTGGTATGAAAATCCCTGTCTGCTACAACAATCAGAAACCAAGTTTTAGATGGTTCTATATATATATATATATATATATACACACAATAGATATCCTTTAAAATTGTTAAACTAACTATCCTTTTTTGATCACATGGGAGCATTTTATCAAGCAACCTCCAATGTGATAATTATGAATTAAAATCTGCCATAAATAACCTCAAGATCAGCAATGTCCTTTGCTTTCAAAAGAAGGGTAATTGTGGAAATTTGTGACATGAAACTAATAACACCCATGTATCTGAACAAGCCAGTGGGGTCTGGCAAATTCCTCATTCTGGGGGAGTTTGGAGAAGGGTTTTTTTTAATTTGAGGGCAGGGGGAACACATCTTTCTTGTCCTAACCCACAAGCAATGCTATAAAGACATTTTCACCTCTTTCACTTTGGGGTCTCCTCAGAAACCCTGCACAACAGTTAAATCTGCAAAACACATTAATCAGAGTCGACCAGCCTCATTAAGATTATTTAAACTGCCAAGCTGTCTCCTAGGAGCGGGTTGGTTGATTGCTCTTCAGCTTGCCTCTATTAAACCTGAAAGTGATTTGAAATGTGTTCAAGGTTTTAAAATTTTAACGTTTGATCTTAAGTGTCCGCATTCAGAAAAAAGAGCCTCCTACTTTTTTTATTGTATTTCCCTATTCTGACCTTATTTGTTGACTTTTGTGCTTGCATAATCTTTCACTTCCTGGCACACTTTGGTTACGATCACCTGTATCGTTACCTTGCTCTATTGCCTTGACGTTCTCTTTAACTCTCCAAACCTCCCTCCCTGGCACACACTCTAACCATACTCAGACATGAGGCTTCTTTATGAAACACTCACTAATACATGTGCAAGTTGTTATTCATCGTGAAACAACATCTTACTTTATATCTCTGCCACACGTTTTTTGGTGATCCATGTTTAATATTTCCATGAATAACTAATGCATTGTATATGTTGATGAAGAAAGCTAGCTTCTCCTTTCTCGTGAGACTTTCAACATCCATGCGTTGTAGCTGTGTTGCAAGTTCACAGTAATCATCAAAAACTGGACTGTTCACCATGGATTTGTAATCTACCAACTACAATGAAAAAAAAATGTTACTGATTAATTTGCTGCAGTTACTCTGCAATTTTAGATTACATTTTGGTAATGAAAATTTTATTTCCTAATTGTATCTCAAGTCAAGCTAAAGTTATTCATGAAATAATTATCATAAATATTGTAGTGAAATCTAAGTAGGCACTTAATATTTTAAATGTATACAGTGTATTACTAAAACTAGGATTAAGGTTGAACATTTCAATACTACTTTAACAATGTATAGTGAGTATTAAATATAGACTATTTTTTCAGGAAAAATAAACTGACTAACCTTGCCATCAGGTGTAATGTGTTCTGAGAATAGCTTCAGAGTTAAGTCTCTCATAGCTTCAGAGTGTTTAGAAGCTGAAGTATAACAGAATATTCAGCAGGTTAATGTTAAAAGTGAACATGAAAAATTAAGTTATTAATACAATTGTTCTTTTTGGAGGATGGTGGAGGGACATTGTGCTGGTTTAGGGAGCACTTCACTTTGTTTTATTAATGCCCAATTTTTTGCCTTTACTGGACATCTCAGCTTCAAGATGCAGAAAATTACGAATGAGTAAACGCCATGATACCACACTCTGCAACAAAATTATTTAGCAAATTATTACACTGTGTGGTCAAACATACTCTAAAATTCAGCTGTCACTTTGGAAAATCCGTCAATGTACTTCAGTTATGGAAGTATGCAGCAGCTCTTTCGAAGCATTTTCTGGTTTCACTTCAAGTCCCCAGTATTGCAGGTTTTATTTCTGCTTTTATTTATGTTTCTTTCCAATTTTCATCCACCTACTTCCCAAAGAAGACGACATCTTTGCATCTCCCCCTTCACCTCCATCCAAGGCCACAAAAGATCCTTCCACATCCACAGAAATTTATCTGTACTTGCACACACATCATCCACTGTATCTGTTGCACCCCGTGTGGTCTCCTCTACATCGGGGAGACAGGATGCCAACTTGCGGATCGTTTCAGAGAACATCTCTGGGACACCCACACCAATCAACCCCACCGCCTTGTAGCTGAACACTTTAACTTCCCCTCCATATCCGCCAAGTGCATGCAGGTCCTGGGCCTCCACTATTGCCAAATCCTTACCACCCAACACCTGGAGGAAGAACATCTCATCTTCCGTCTTGGGACACTTCAACCACATGGGATCAATATGGATTGCATCAGTTTCCCCATTTCCCCTCCCCCCACCTTATTCCAGTCCCAACCTGCCAACTTGGCACTGCCCTCTTGAATGGCCCTACCTGCCCATCTTCCTTTCCATCTATGTACTCCTACCCATCACGATCATCCCCACATTCATCTACCCATCGCATTCCCAGCTACCTCCCCACACCCCCCTCCCATTTATCTCTCAGTCCGGTTGGCCCACAAACCTCAGTCCTGATGAAGGGCTTATGCCTGAAACATCCCCTGCTCTTCGGATGCTGCCTGACCTGTTGTGCTTTTCCAGCATCACACTCTTCGACTCTGATTTCCAGCATCTGCAGTCCTCACTTTCTCCTAGTTCATGTACTTTGAAAATCTCAGATGTTCTAATTAAGTTCCATTATAAACTTTAGCCAATTCAAAACTCTAGCGAGTTTTGAGAAAAGTTGCAGCTCAGGTTGAGGTTCTGGATGTAAGTTTGCTCACTAAGCTGGAAGGTTTGGTTTCAGACATTTTGACACCATGCTAGGTGACATCATCAGTGAGCTTGTGGATGAAGCACTGGTGGTATGGCCCGCTTTTTATTGATGCGTTTAGGTTTCCTTGGGTTGGTGTCATTTCCTGTGGTGATGTCATTTCCTGTGTTTTTCTCACGGGCGGTAATTGGGATCCAAGTCAATGTGTTTGTTTGTACAGTTCAGGTTGGAATGCCATGTTTCTAGGAATTCTCACGTGTGTCTGTTTGGTTTGTCTTAGGATGGATGTCATATACAAATCTCCCCTTAACACCCCACTGGCCAAAAGAATAGCAGAGCAAAACGGTCACAGAATGCTTAGAGAGATGATTAATGATGCCCATGACAGACTTTGTAAATACAACCGGGAAATTTTGCGCCAAAAAACTTTACTCACTAATGCAATAGACCATTAATGGACAGACACAGTACAACAAGCCTTTTGACAGCAACAGACACAGAAAATGAAAACATAACTGGACAAACCTACACAAAATAACAACACAGAAGCATGGATAAAAAACTTATCTGATTGACCCTTAACAGACATTGAAAAAGCCATCTTAGTAAGAGGATTATCAGAGAGTGGTGAGGGCGTGGAATGCCCTATCTGCCAATGTAGTTAACTCAGTCACATTAGGGAGATTTAAATAATCCTTGGATAAGCATATGGATGATGATGGGATAGTGTAGGGTGACGAGCTGAGAATAGTTCAAAGGTCGGCGCAACATTGAGGGCCGAAGGGCCTGTTCTGCGCTGTATCGTTCTATGTTCTATTAAATTACAACTTCCAGGATGCGGACAAGAAAGACTTCTTAGCAGCATTAGAAACAAGACTGAAAGACAACAAACTCACAGAAGGAACCTAGCAAACCATCAGACAGACAGTTGCATCAACATTAAGCAGGAAAAAGGAAGGAAACACACTCAGTACACAAGAAAGGAAAGCACTAGAAGGACTCCAAAAATATACAAGACAAAGGACACTTGACAGCCATTTTAAATCAAAGACTTTACATTTAGAAAGCGAACTCACTGCTTGCAGATACCAACAAGTGGCGATAGACCCAATCCCACAACTAAAGAACCAAATCTCAGACCTACTCAAAAACTTCAGAAATCCGGAGAAATAGAAAGACCGATTTCCAAAACATTAAACCAGATGGATCCAACACACCACGCTTCTACGGATTACCTAAAATTTACAAACCAGGAGCTCCCCTCAGACACATAGTTTCGCTTCCTGGAACACCAACTTACAGATCGGCCAAGGTGCTACACCAAAGCCTAAAACACTTAGTAGAAGACTCAAGCCATTCCATTCATTCTACCCGAGAATTCCTGAAGACCATCAAAGACACCAAGATAGAAGAGGATGAAATAATAGTCTCCTTTGATGTAATAACCCTGTTTAAATCCATCAACATCAACCTGGCCAAGAAAACACTGACTATGCTATTAGAAGAACCAAAGACACATACAACAAACACCATCAACTTCATCAGCAAAGACAATATCGTCCAGCTAGTGGACCTATGCCTTACCACCCACTTCACCTTCAAGATCAAAACTGACAGACAAACCAATGGAACACCCATAGGATCTCCGATATCAGGGTTCTGAGCAGAGGCAGTAATGCAGAGACTTGAACAAACAGCTCTGCCAACCATCCAATCCAAACTTTGGGTCTGCTACATGGATGACATCTTTGTCATCACTAAATGAAACAAATTAGAGGAAACCTTCAAGATCATCAATAATATCCTTACTGGCATAAAATTCACTAAAGAGGAAAACAACAACAAACTGCCATTCCTAGATGTCGCAGTAGAATGAACAGCCAATGGGGAACTTCAAACCAGCATCTACAAGAAAACAACACATATGGACCAAATACTGAACTACAGAAGCAATCATCCCACCATCCACAAATGAAGTTGCATTAGAACATTATTTCAACAAGCCACAACACACTGCAACACAGAGGAACTACGAAGAGCAGAGGAAAATCACCTATACTGTGTATTCAAAAAGAACGGGTACCCAACGAACACAATCCAATTTCTCAGCAACAAACTCAAAAAAGCAGACAAAACACGTCCGGAAACCCTAGCCACTCTCCTCTACATCAAAGACATCTCGGAAATGACTGCCAAACTACTCAGACTCTTGGCATTATGGTAGCCCACAAACCCACAAACACACTAAAACAGCAACTAATGAACTTGAAAGACCCTATACAGAAAACAACGAAAACTAATGTCATTTACAAAATATCCTGCAAGAACTGTAACAAACACTAATTGGACAAATAGGCAGAAAACTAGCCAGCAGGATACATGAACATCAACTAGCCACAAAAAGATATAAAGTCATAGTCATAGAGATGTACAGCATGGAAACAGACCCTTCGGTCCTACCCATCCATGCCGACCAGATATCCCAACCCAATCTAGTCCCACCTGCCAGCACCGGCCCATATCCCTCCAAACCCTTCCTATTCATATACCCATCCAAATGCTTCTTATATGTTGCAATTGTACCAGCCTCCACCACTTCCTCTGGCAGCTCATTCCATACCCGTGCCACCCTCTGTGTGAAAAGATTGCCCCTTAGGTCTCTTTTATATCTTTCCCCTTTCAGCCTAAACCTATGCCCTCTCGTTCTGGACTCCCCGACCCCAGGGAAAAGACTTTGCCTATTTATCCTATCCATGCCCCTCATAATTTTGTAAACCTCTATAAGGTCACTGCTCAGCCTCTGATGCGCCAGGGAAAACAGCCCCAGCCTGTTCAGCCTCTCCCTAAAGCTCAATTCCTCCAACCCTGGCAATATCCTTGTAAATCTTTTCTGAACCCTTTCAAGTTTCACAACATCTTTCCGATAGGAAGACCAGAATTGCAGGCAACAGTGGCCCAACCCATGTCCTGTACAGCCGCAACATGACCTCCCAACTCTTGTACTCAATACTCTGATCAATAAAGGAAATCATACCAAATGCCTTCTTCACTCTCCTATCTACCTGCGACTCCACTTTCAAGGAGCTATGAACCTGCACTCCAAGGTGTCTTTGTTCAGCAACACTCTCTAGGACTGTGCCATCAAGTGTATAAGTCCTGCTAAGATTTGCTTTCCCAAAATGCAGCACCTCGCATTTATTTGAATTAAACTCCATCTGCCACTTCTCAGCCCATTGGCCCATCTGGTCAAGATCCTGGTGTAATCTGAAGTAACCCTCTTCGCTGTCCACTATACTTCCAATTTTGGTGTCATCTGCAAATTTACTAACCGTACCTCTTATGCTCGCATCCAAATCATTTATGTAAATGACAAAAAGTAGAGGACCCAGCACCGATCCTTGTGGCACTCCACTGGTCACAGGCCTCCAGTCTGAAAAACAACTCTCCACCACCACCCTCTGTCTTCCACCTTTGAGCCAGTTGACCCACTCTCATTAGTATTTTTACATATAGATGAGAAAGGACACCATTTCGATTGGGACAACACATCTATCCTCAGACAAGCCAAACAGAGACATGTACAAGAATTCCGAGAAGCATGGCATTCCAAGTGTGACCTTACAGTAAGTCTGCAGTAGTGAGTAGACTGGGTTCTTTCTTGATTATATGCATTATTCAGAATGTGTCTTGAGTAAACTTAAAAATATAAGCCATTAGTATTATGTTAGCCCGGAGCAATGTTTTGTGGAGAAATAAGACAGTGCTTTTTCTGGGTCTGTAGATTGAAAGAAGCAAAAACGGCCTTTAGTAGAATGATATGCTCTTCTTGTCGGATGTGGGAGCTTATTGAGAATTTACGTGCTATTGAGGATTATATCTGCAATAAATGCTGTTGGTTGTGAATACTATCAGATCGGATGGATCGGTTGGAGAGACAATTAGTGGCAGTGAGGAATTACAAGAGCAAGGGGATGTGATGGATGGCTGTTATAGGAAGGGGGGAAAGTCTCAGATACAGTCACTTAGATGGGTTCACTCCAGGAAAAGTTAGAGAGGTAGACAGCTCGTGCAGGAGTCTTCTGTGGTTACCCCCATTTCAAACAAGTATGCTGTTTTGGAAAATATAGGGGGTGATGGATTCTCAGGGAAATGTAGCACAAACAGCCAAGTTTCTGGTATTGAGCCCAGCTCTAATACAATGAGGGGTACATTGGGTTCCAAGAAATCAATTGTGTTAAGGGACTCTCTAGTCCAACGCACAGACAGACGTTTCTGTGGCTAGCAGCAAAAACTCAGAATGGTGTGTTGCTTCCCTGGTTCCAGAATCAAGGATGTCTCAGAGAGGGTGCAGAATGTTCTCAAGGGGGAGAGGGGCCAGCAGGAGGTCCTTGTACACATTGGAACCAATGACCTAGGAAGGGAAAAGGATGAGATTCTGAAGGGAGAATACAGAGAGTTAAGCAGGAATTGAAAAAGGAGGTCCTCGAGAGTAGTAATATCTGGATTATTCCTGGTGCTACGGGCTGGTGAGGGCAGGAATAGGAGGATAGAGCAGATGAATGCATGGCCGAGGAGCTGGTGTATGGGAGAAGGAATCACATTTTTGTATCATTGAAATCTCTTCTGGGGTATAAGTGACCTGTAAAAGAAGGACAGTTTGCACCTGAATTAGAAAGGGACTAATATACTGATAGGGAGATTTGCTCGAGCTGCTCGGGAGGATTTAAATTAGTAAGGTGGGGGAGGGGGGGACTCAGGGAGATAGTGAGGAAAGAGATCAATCTGAGACTGGTACAGTTGAGAAAAGAAGCGAGTCCGTCAGGGCAGACAGGGACAAAGCAGAGAACAAGGCACAACTGATAAATTAAACTGCATTTATATCAAGACAAGAGGCCTAACAGGGAAGGCAGATGAACTCAGGTCATGGTTACAAACATGGGACTGGGATATCATAGCAATTACAGAAATGTGGCTCAAGGATAGACAGGACTGGCAGCTTAATGTTCCAAGATACAAATGCTACAGGAAGGATAGAAAGGGAGGCAAGAGAGGAGGGGGAGTGGTGTTTTTGATAAGGGATAGCATTACAGCTGTGCTGAGGGAGGATATTCCCAGAAATACATCCAGGGAAGTTATTTGGGTTGAACTGAGAAATAAAAAAGGGATGATCACCTTTTTGGGATTTTATTATAGGCCCCTAATAGTAAGAGGGAAATTGAGAAACAAATTCGTAAAGAGATCTCAGCTATCTGTAAGAATAATAGGGTGGTTATGGTAGGGGATTTAAATTTTCCAAACATAGACTGGGACTGTCATAGTGTTAAGTGTTTAGATGGAGAGGAATTTGTTAAGTGTGTACAAGAAAATTTTCTGATTCAATATGTGGACGTACCTACAAGAAAATGTGCAAAATTTGACCTACTCTTGGGAAATAAGGCAGGGCAGGTGACTGAGGTGTCAGTGGGGGAGCACTTTGGGGCCAGCGACCATAATTCTATTCATTTTAAAATAGTGATGGAAAAGGATAGACCAGATCTAAAAGTTGAAGTTCTAAGTTGGAGAAAGGCCAATTTTGATGGTATTAGGCAAGAACTTTCAAAAGCAGATTGGGTGCAGATGCTTGCAGGTAAAGAGGCGGCTGGAAAATGGGAAGCCTTCAGAAATGAGGCGAGAGTCCAGAGAAAGTATATTCCTGTTAGGGTGGAAGGAAAGGCTGGGAGGTATAGGGAATGCTGGATGACTAAAGAAATTGAGCTTTTGGTTAAGAAAAAGAAGAAAGCATAAGTAAATTATAGACAGGGTAGATCAAGTGAATCCATAGATGAGTATAAAGGCAGTGGGGGTATAATTAAGAGGGAAATCAGGAGGGCAAGAAGGGGACATGCGATTACTTTGGCAAACAAAATTAAGGGGAATCCAAAAGATTTTTACAAATACATGAAGAACAAAAGGGTAACTAGGGAGAGGATAGGGCCCCTCAAAGATCAGCAAGGTGGCCTTTGTGTGGAGCTACAGGAGATGGGGGAGATACCAAACGAGTATTATGCATCAGTATTTACTGTGGAAAAGGACATGGAAGATATAGAATGTGAGGAAATCGATGGTGACATCTTGCAAAATGTCCATATTCCAGAGGAGGAATTGCTGGATACCGTGAAACACATAAAAGTGGGTAAATCCTCAGGACCTGTACTCCATCTAAATACTTAACACCCCTGGGTATACCCCAGAACTCTGTGGGAAGCTGGAGAAGTGATTGCTGAGCCTCTTGCTGAGATATTTGTATCATTGATAGTCACAGGTGAGGTGCCAGAAGACCGGAAGTTGGCTAATGAGGTGCCACTGTTTAAGAAGCGTGGTAAGGACAAGCCAGGGAACTATAGACCAGTGAGCCTGATGTCAGTGGTGTGCAAGTTGTTGGAGGGAATCCTGAAGGACAGGATGTACATGTATTTGGAAAGGCAAGGACTGATTCGGAATAGGAGAAAGTGAGGACTGCAGATGCTGGAGATCCGAGCTGAAAATGTGTTGCTGGAAAAGCGCAACAGGTTAGGCAGCATCCAAAGAGCAGGAGAATTGACGTTTCGGGCATGAGCCCTTCTTCAGGAATGAAGAAAGTGTGTCCAGCAGGCTAAGATAAAAGGTAGGGAAGAGGGACTTGGGGGAGTGGCATTGGAAATGCGATAGGTGGAAGGAGGTCAAGGTGAGGGTGATAGGCTGGGGGTGGGGGGGGTGGTGGGGGGCGGAGAGGTCAGGAAGAAGATTGCAGGTTAGGAAGGCGGTGCTGAGTTTGAGGGATTTGACTGAGACAAGGTGGGGGAGGGGAAATGAGGAAACTGGAGAAATCTGAGTTCATCCCTTGTGGTTGGAGGGTTCCTAGGCGGAAGTTGAGCCACTCTTCCTCCAGCCGTCGTGTTACTATGGTCTGGCGATGGAGGAGTCCAAGGACCTGCATGTCCTTGGTGGAGTTAGTAGGTTTGCAGATGACACCAAAATTGGAGGTGTAGTGGACAGCGAAGAAGGTTACGTCAGATTACCACAGAATCTTGATCTGATGGGCCAATGGGCTGAGAAGTGGCAGATGGAGATTAATTTAGGTAAATGCGAGGTGCTGCATTTTGGGAAAGCAAATCTTAATGGGACTTATACATTTAATAGTAAGGTCCTCGGGAGGGTTGCTGAACAAATAAACCTTGGAGTGCAGGTTCATAGCTCCTTGAAAGTGGATCACAGGTAGATAGGATAGTGAAGAAGGCGTTTGGAGTGCTTTCCTTTATTGGTCAGAGCATTGAGTACAGGAGTTGGGAGGTCACGTTGCAGCTATAGAAGACATTGGAATATTGGAATATAGGCCACTAGGACATTGGAATATTGCATGCAATTCTGGTCTCCTTCCTATTGAAAGGATGTTGTGAAACCTGAAAGGGTTCAAAAACGATTTACAAAGGATGTTGCCAGGGTTGGAGGATTTGAGCTATAGGGAGAGGTTGAATAGGCTGGGGATGCTTTCCTTGGAGCATCGGAGGTTGAGGGGTGACCTTATAGAGGGACATGGATAGGATAAATAGACTAAGTCTCTTCCCTGGTGTGGGGATGTCCAGAACTGGAAGATATAGGTTTAGAGTGAGAGGGAAAGATATAAAAGAGATCGAAGGGCAACTTTTTCACACACAGCATGATATGAGTATGGAATGAACTGTCAGAGGAGGGTGGAGGCTGGTACAATTGCAGCATTTAAAAGGCAACTGGATGAGTATATGAACAGGAAGGGTTTGGAGGGATATGTCCGGGTGCTGGCATGTGGGAATACATTGGGTTGGAATATCTGGTTGGCATGGACGAGTTGGACCGAAGGGTCTGTTTCTGTGCTGTACATCTCTATGACTCTATCAACAACATATTGACTTGGATCCCATTTACCACCCCCTGAGAAGAAAAACAGAAAATGACATCACTGCAGGAAATGATATCATGGCATGACATCACCAACCCAAAGAACCCTAAACACATAAATAAAAAGTGGGCCACCAGAGCTTCATCCAGAGGCTCACTGATGATGTTACTTAGTAAGGTGACTAAAAGTCTGAAACCAAACTTGCAGCTCAGCGAGGAAACCTACATCCAGAATTCAAATCTCTGATGCTTGGATCTTAATTTGCATTTGGTCTTTTCCAACCCGTACCAACTTGCAGTGTTAACAGATTGGGAGGAAATGTGAGAATTCTCTTCCTTGTTTACAATACTACATGGCCTCACTTCTCCCTATTCTTGTAACATCTGGCTTTCTGAATTGTATGATTTGCTTCATTCCAGAGTACCTTCAGTTGTAAAGGCTCTAAACACTGGAGATGTAAGTGCGCACATGTGTATATACGTGCGTGCGCATACACACACACACACACACACACCTTAAAACTTTTCTCTTTGACAACTTTCATGAAGCTTCTTGGGCATTTAACTTTGTTAAATGCACTCTATAAATGCAAGTTGATGTTGATGGGAGTTTAGCTGGAAATGTTCAACATCACTTGATCACTCTTCATGTCTTTGGGGGTGGCTTTATTGGGAAATTGCCATGTTCTGCAACTTCTTGGTAATCTACACTAGTAAGGGGAACTTATAGTTTATCACAAGGGCTGAAAATATCAGAAGCTTGAGAAGCACATTTCAAATGTAGGAAGTTACTCAAAATAGAAATTAGTGAACAGCGACGTGAAAGAACACAGGTGGGTAGAACAGAGGAAAATCCAAACAGTTTATATTAGAGGCAAAAAAGATAACCAGGGAAGGATTAGGGCCCATTAGAGACCAAAATAGCAATGTGTGTGCGGAGCCATCAGACATTTGGGGATTCTCTACATTTGCATCCACATTCACTACGAATAAGAATGGTGTAGCTACAGAAATCTACAAATGGGACTATGATAATATTGAATAAATTATCTCCAAGGAAAAGTGATATTAATGGTTAAAATTGGATAGATTGTCAGGCCCAGTGAGATGTGTCCCAGGTTGCTCTCAGGTGGGAGGCAAGGGAGGAGATTGCAGAGTCCCTAACCTTAGCAGCTATCAACACAAAAGAGGTGCCAGAGGACTGAAAGACAGCTATATGGTGAAGAAGGGCGGGAGGGATTAACCAGAGAAGTATAGGTCAGTGAGTCTAACATCAGCGGTAGAAGAAATTTTGAAAAAATTCTGAGACGGAATTAACCTTCATGGGGAGGGAAAAACATTAATTATGGATAGTCTGTCTGGCTTTGTCTGGGGAGATCATGTCTAACAATTTGATTCAACATTTTGAGGTGACTGTGTGTGTAGATAGTCACAGAGTTGTACTGTATGAAACCAGACTCTTTGGTCCAATTTTTCCATGCCAGTGAGATATCCTGAACTGACCGAGTCACATTTGCCAGCATTTGGGCCATATCCCTCTCAACCCTTCCTATTCGTGTACCCATCCAGATGCCTTTCAAATATTGTAATTGTACCAGTCTCCACCACATCTCTGGCAGTCATTCCATACACACACCAGCCTGGGCATGTAAAGGTTGCACCTCTCACCTTAAAACTATGCCCTCTAGTTTGGATTCCCCACCTTAGGAAAAAAACCTTGACTAGTTACACTATTCATGCCCCTCATGATTTTATAAACCTCTATAAAGTCACCCCTTAACCTCGGACACTACAGGGAAAATAATCCCATTCTATTTAGCCTCTCCCTAAAGTTTAAATCCTCCAACGCTTGTAACGTCCTTGTAAATCTTTTCTGCACCCTTTTAAGTTTAATGAGGGTAGGGGTAGTCAGCTATTAGTGTCATCCAAATGGACTTCAGTAATGCTTTTGACAGGGTGTTATATGATAGGACAAGGTGGCAAGAATCCATGTGGTTCAGGATTCTTTGGGAAACTGGATTCAAAGTTGACTTAACATTAGGAGGAAGTGATTGAAGGCTGTTTTTGATGACTGGATATTTGAGTTAGCGGTAACGATTTGGACATAGGAATTGAATGCGATATCACCAAATTTGCAGATGACACTAAGCTGGGTGGCAGAGTGTGCTGTGAGGAGGATGCTAAGAGGCTGCAGGATGACTAGGACTGGCTGGCTCAGTGGGTAAACATCTGTCAAATGCAATATGATGTGGATAAATGAGAGATTATCCACTTTGGTCACAAAAACAGGAAGGCAGATTATTAACTGAATGGTGGCAGTTTCGGAAAATATGAGGTGCAACGAGACCTGGGTTCGCATGCAGGTGCAGTAGGCAGTGAGGAAAACTAATGACATACTGGCCTTCATAGTGAGAGGATTTGAGTGTAGGAGTAGGGATGTCTTGCTGCAGTTTTACGGGGCCTCAGTGAGGCCACACCTTGAGTATTGAGTGCAGTTTTGGTCTCCTAGTCGGAGGAAGAACATTCTTGCTATTGAGGGAGTCCAGCAAAGGTTCAGCAGACTAATTCCTGGGATGGTAGGACTGACATGTGAACAAGGATTGGACGTACTGGGCTTGCCTTTGCTGGAATCCAGAAGAATGAGGGGGGATCTCATAGAAACAGATAAAATCCTGAAGGGACTGGACAGGCTAGATGTGGGAAGAATGTTCTCAATGTTGGGGAAGTCCAGAACTAGGGGTGTCAATCTAAGAATAAGGGGTAAGCCATTCAGGACTGAGATAGGAAAAATTTCTTCAAATTAGAGTTGTGAATCTGTGGAATTCTCTCCCACAGGAAGCTGTTAGGGCCAGTTCATTATATTCAGGAGGGAGCTGGACGTGGCCTTTGTGGCTAAAGGGATCAAGGGGTCTGGAGAGAAAGTGGGAATGGGTTACTGAAACTGCATGATCAGCATGATCATATTGACCAGTGGTGCAGGTCCATTGGCCTACTCCTGCACCTGTTTTCTATGTTTCTATGTACAGTGTACTGCAGAGTTCAATGCTCCTCTGTATTGTTCATACTGATCTAGCTACAAATTTAGCTGGTTTGTTCTGTAAGTTTGCAAGTGACACGATAAATAGTGGTGCAGCAAACAGCAAGGAGGAAAGCTTTAGAATACAAAATGATTATAGATGGGCTAGTCAGATGAACAGAACAGTGGGCGATGCAGTTTAATCCTGAAAGTGAGAGTTGATACATTCTGGGAGGTTATGTGAGTGGGCAAAAACTCGGCAGATGAAATATAATGTTAAAACATGATGACATGCACTTTGGAAGGAAGAATAGAGGAGCTGACTATTATCTAAATGGAGAAACACTGCAGAAAGCTGCAGCAGACAGGGATTTAGGGACCTCGGGTGTAAACACAAAAAATGCTTTCATCCAAGTTCAGCAGGTAGTCAGGATAGCAAATAGAGTGTTGGCCTTAATTTAAAGGGAGTAGAATATAAAAATAGGGAAGTCTTGTGAAAATTACACAAAGCACCAGTCAGACCACATCTGGAATACACTGTTCAGTTTTGGGCCTATTATCTAAGGAAAAGTATATGAGCATTGTAAGCAGTCTAAGGAAGGTTCACTAGGTTGATCTTAGTGGTGGAGGTATTTTCTGATGAGAAAAGGTTCAGAAGTTAAGCCTGTACTCATTTGGATATTTGAAGAATAAGCAAACTTATTGAAATATATAAGGTTCTTAAGGAGTGACACAGGTTAGATCTAAGAGTTCTTTTCCCCAGTGTATGAGAGACTAGAACTACAAGCCATAATCTCAGAGGAAGGTGTCACCCATTAAAGACACAGATGAACAGGAATTTATTTTCTCAGAATATAGTGAACCTGTAAGATTCTTTACTGTAGCTGGTTGTCGAAGCTGGGTTGTTAAGCATATTCAAAGCTAAGATAGTCAAATTTTTAATCAGTAAGGGAATCAAGGGGGAGAAAGTCATGAAAGTGAGGTTTCTGAATGCTGGAGCAGACTTGATGAGCCAATTGGCCTACAAATGCTGCAATATTTCGTGATCTGATGGTTTGCCTTGTTTAACCTGTGAGGTAATTTGTAATGATTGTTATATCTATACTTTGAGATTTTTGTATTCCTCTACCAACCTACATCCACAACTTCCAAGTAATAAGTGATATCTTTAATCTTCCCAGCAGGTGGTACTCTCTCATGTTTATCTGTGCTAAACTTCACTTGCCAATTATTTATCCATTCTGCAAATTTAATGTCCTCTGTAATTTGCTTCTCAGTCTTGAATATTCCTTCGCCCAATCTGACATCATTCTTAAAGTTAGAATATTGGTTAGGGATGGTAAAGTAATGTTTAAGCAAAAATATTGAATGTACGATTGCAGTGGTTGACAATAAGGCTTCGTAGATGGAAATCACAATTAGTATTGTTTTGATATTAAAACCATTTGAGCGTGGAGAGAGATAGCCAAATTTATTAACAGTAACCAATATATTTTAAATGTTATCCATCACAATTGTGAAACTCTTGCTAAACAACCTTGCAGTAGACATCAGTGAAACAGGCACAAGGCATTACCTACCAGAAACTGCATCATACTCTGCTGTAGCTCCAGTGTTTAGTGATGCAGTAAAATCGTGCTCCATTAATCTGTATAGAGTGTCGCTGTCTTCAAATTCTTTTGCAGTCAAAGGGCTTAAAAACTTTTTGACCATCAAATCTTTCGCTATGTCAATTGCTGCAGCATTTTCTATGTTAAATAAAGATCCATCAGCAAAAGATACAAAGTATTCATTGGTAAATGCTCAATAATCCAAACACATAATAGATTCAAATGTTAAATTAGTATTTTTGCTTTTACACATCAGTTTTCCCTACCATTCCTCTGTGTAAGGCACCAGTGCAGTAAGGTTCTAAATTTTTCCTGTACAGATATTGACGGCTGGTTTACTGCCCAGTCCTTCACCCTTCCCCTCATGCAATGGGAAGAAAAGAAATTCCCTTTGCTAATTTGTTCTTGAAATAAAATCTTTGAACTAAAACTTCCATGAAAGGGAATTCAGCAATACAGAGATTAGGTGTTGAGGTAGAATATGAACAATGATCTTATTGAATTTTGAAGCAGGTTCAAGTGACCATTTGGCCTACCCAACTTTTCATGTTCCTTTAGCCATTTTATCTTTCCTCTAGGATCATCTTCTTTCCCCTTTTCCTACCTGGAAATCTGTAACTGAAGAATTCCTTGAGAACCCAGCGAATATGTCACTTGCATAACAAAAGACATTCTATAATTAATAGCTCAGCATTGACACCATTATCCTAAGTTTTTTTAAAAAATCATTCACGGGATGAGGGCATCACTTGATAGGTCAGCATTTATTGTCCATCCCTAATTGCCCAGAGGATAGTTAAGAGTCAATCACATGGTTGTGGATCTGGAATCACATGTCGACCAGACCAGGTAATGGTGGCGGTTTTCTTCGCTAAAGGACATTAGTGAACCAGGTGGGTTTTATGGTCATGGATTTGGATGGATGGTCACCATGACTCTCTTAATTCCAGATTTTTATTAGAGTCATAGAGATGTAGGATACAAGTCCTGTCTCCAAAATATTTATTAGCTTGGTCTCTGGATAAACAGTCCAGTGGTAATATCACTAGGCCACTGCCTCCCCTAAATTATTCACAGATTGATATAGGAAACAGGAAACAAATTGTAGTTAAGGCAACAATCATACTGACCATGATCCTACTGAATGGCAGAGTAGGCTTGAGGAGCCAATCGGCCTACTCCTGCTGCTAATTCTTCTGTTCTACATTATGTAGAGCATTCTACATTTGGAAATGGGAGTGATAGGAAATGGAACACCATTCCATAATGTTCACATTCAGTCAGAATGAAGCATTCCATTATATATACAGCGGTGTCAAATGCAGAATAAAAAGGTTCCTCCACTCTATCCCACCTCTATTTGTTCAGCTACGGAAAAATGAATTTTATGGCTTCCTTTTTGTAATCGAATTGGTGAAAGACACATTCTGTTTCAGACTAATTTGTTTTAAAATGGAACCCCAGATATGAAGAAATTATGTGCTAAATCTACCAGTTTTCCATTCTAGTCATTCAGAACTGGACACTCCATTCATAAAGTGTTCCCAATCAAAACACCAGGTATCAGTTCATGCTTAAAATAGCCAAGTGTTTGTATAAAAGTTTGAATGAGGCACCTCTTAATTAAAAAAGTGTCAAAATTGGGTAGTTGAACAAGAAAGGAGATGCATAACACTGCGGACTGAATTTAAATTCTGACTACTTTTGCTTTACAATGCACATTGAAAAATAATTGTTTTTGATATCTCTTTACTGCTATTAACTTTTAGAAGCACAAATGAAGATGATCATCTTGATTCGCAATGGATCTGTGAAAACACCAATACAGCTATGTTCGGGGATTCTTGTAAATAATATACCAAGTACTACAAAATGAAATGTTGTGTTAACAAAACTTTGTCTCTTTTGACCCTTCCATTACAAGCCCTCAATCTGCCGCCCTGCCATCTCAGTATTCACATGCAAAGAAAATGATCCACACTGTATCCAGTACCAATATTGTCTCAAATACCCTTACATAGTTTTTCACTTTACAGGTGGTGGAGATTCCTGCTTTTCCCAGCAGAAGGACTGTCGAAAATCCCAACTTGTTCTGGGGAAGGAAGCTGCCAGACAGCTATTTAATGATCTGAGGCGTGTTAATTGGCTTGAGATGGGTCTTCTGCCCCATCTGTGGAGAAAGTCCCATGTCTGAGAGCTATGGAACAATGTAATGGGAGGTAGGTCTCTGCTATCCCGTCCCCACCCTTTTCCCGCCCCATGGTTAGTGCTGGTACTGGGTGCAGTTCTCAAACAGGAACAGAATGACAGGTAAGTTGGAGTGGATCGGCAGGAGATGTCCTCGTGGGGCCCACGATAAGAGGTGGCAGGGAAGTCGCTGGGTGCACAGATTATGAGCGAGTTGGAGGAAACTCTGATCAGAAGGAGACTTTTTCTCTGCTCCCTCCACCCCAAATTCCCACCTGGAAGCCCAATCAAGTTATATCAGTCACAGACACCTACCACGTGGAAAAAAGTAGTGAGATGAGGAAGTGAAGTTCCCAATATTTTGCCACTTAATGCCCGCAATTGGCAGAAGGGTGTAAGAGACTTCACCTGCTGTCCATCATACAGAAGAATTTTCACAGTCTGAACATTACTAGCCATCTTCGCTGTTAAAAGTGCCCCCCTCCCCCCAGTTCCTTCCCTAACTCCATGTAAATATCAGATTCATATCTTAGTTTCTCCCTTATGCCAGCTGAAACTGGTGCTGTAAACAATGCAAGGTTACATTAGGCGATTGGAAAATTACAGGCAGATTTGTTTTCTAAAAAGTGCTGTGTCATGCTGCTGTGTGGCACAAATCCAACATGCTGTTGAAATGAACAAAGTACAGATTTGGAAAGAACACTTTGTTATTCACTTTAATTTAAAAAAAAACTTACTGTTTTGAACAAAATTTTATCCCCTTAAAAATTGTGCTCGTAAAGCATGGACAAAGAACTTCTCCTTTTGATGAATTAATTGCGGCACCCGAGCTTCTTTAAACATGCAACTTGATGTAATTTCTCAGAATTTTAAAATGTTATCATTGCACACAGGCAAACCTCTGTATGCAACCGAGAGACGGGAAGCGTTTGTTTGAATGATTTTTCAAATCACGGTGTGTACAAGAAGCTTCACCGAGCTGACTCACCAAGATTTTTGACTTCCATCAGCCAGTTGACTAATTTCTTCCCAGTGAAGGTATTTTGATGCATTTTCAGACAAGACCAGTGATTGCCAATAATACCACTTTCCTTGAATTCCAAGATCAGGTCTGCATATTCATCTCTTTTGCTTTTCAATTCTGTAAAGCAAGTAAAATATTCTGGCATTTTTGGGTATAGATGCATTAAAATTGCTTTAAAAGCATTACCTGATGAAGCAGCAGTGCTCCAAAAGCTTGGGATTTAAAATAAATCTGTTGGACCACAAACTGGCATCGTGTGACTTCTGACTTTGCCCACCCTAGCCCAACACCGCCACCTCCACATTTTAGATTAGTTTTCTCATCAGCAAATACAATCTGGAATAATCAGACATTTGGGGACAGATTTGGGCTGGCACGGTGGCTCAGTGGTTAGCACTGCTGCCTCAAAGCACCAGGGATCCAGGTTCAATTCCAGCCTCAGGCGACTATCTGTGTGGAGTTTGCACATTCTCCCCATGTCTCCATGGGTTTCCTTTGGGTTCCTCCCACAGTCGCAAAGATGTGCAGGTTAGGAGGATTGGCCATACTAAATTGCGTATAGTGTTCAGGGATATGCAGAATAGGTGAATTACCCATGGAAAATGCAAGATTACAGGATAAGGCACGGGATGCTCTTCAGAGGGTTGGTGTGGACACGATGGGCCAAATAGCCTGTTTGCATACAGTGGGGATTCTACGAATTTGATTTGTGGTCCAACAATGCGGTATAGCTGAATTGTCAAGTGCAAATTAATGCTCAATAATGAATGCTTATCCATGTCAATCACACTTCTGTTTCAGGTAATTTATAAGCCCATTTCACTTACAAAACCTAACACCAAAACCAAAAGTTGTCTTCTAGCCCTAGCCACCTCCTCTTCACCATGTATATAACCGTCCCTAATCAAAACAGGTCTTCTTTCTTGAAAAGAGGCATGAACAGTCCCCATTCTGCACAACTCTTTGATTGAGCTTGTTCTGTCTTTGAACAACATCCACAAAATCTAACCACATAATTATTCCATCAAATCAGGTAAATTTCTGGTCACTCCAATTATGATGAAACCCATTTCCAGCATTCTGCAAGAATTTATCCATCCATGTACATTCAATTCCAAGAGACTGTTTCAGATGCAGTTAATAACATGCAGTTCTGGCCAGCATAGGGGAGGGGACAGGCTTACTGCAAGGTTTTCAATAGCTCAGTCAGGACAGTTTGGAAATGACTAAAGAACAGTTCAAAAAAATACAGGAAATTACAGAAAGAAAGACAGAGAGAGGTAGGACCAATGTTGGAATGTTGCAATTCACTGAGAAGACAGTTGAACTACTCAAGATGCTGTGTAGTAGAACTGGGAGGCAGCCAAGTGCAGTGAATAACTTCCTATTGGACCTCAGGAAGCTGTAATAAGAACCAGCAGGCACATAAGTATTGGAGTCAAGACTCAGGAGTTGAGAAAGGTGGAAGGTCACTAGCTCTGTGTTGGGTAAAGGGGTGAAGGACTTAGAAGACGCCTGTGAGCACAAATATTTCAGACAGTGTGGTGGAAAAGCTCACAAAATGTATATGTTTGGTGTAGCTCAAAAACAGTGGAAAACAGGGAAAACGAATTCCTCCAGGTCAAAGGTGTGGCTATATACACATGCATGGGTCCTAACCACGCATGCCTCTTTTTGGAACATTCACTGTTCCAGTCCGACTTGGGCACTCCACCCACCAATCATTCCCCAGAACAACAACAATGTCAGTCTGCTCTCGTCCTGAATTGGAAAGTTCATCAATCTTACTTCTATTTTCCATCCTTGCCTCACCTTATTTGACTTCAGTGTTTCCATTTCTGGGAATAAACTATATATTCAATATCCATTTCCCATCTAATCGCAGAAGGTAACACTAGCCCTTTCAACTCCTCCTTCCTCACTCTGTCCCTGAACCATCTGAGACACTCTCTTGCTCCAGTACAGCAATATACTCCTTAACCAAGATTACTTCCCCCTTCCTTTCTTTTCTATCTTTCCTGAATAAATTATATGCAGAAATATTTATACCCAGCCTTGCCCTTCGTTGTGCTAGGTCTCTGTTATTGCTACATCATATTTTGACATGGCAATCTGCACCTATAACTTCCAGTTCTATTTACTGTACATTGGGCATTACATAGATGCACAATAATTCTGATTTGGATTTGATATATTTCTCCCTTTCTCCAACTTCACCTATTAATTTATTATTCTCCATGCTAGCGCCAGCTGTATTAAGTATTCTTTAAGACTTGATACTCTCTGGTAAGCTCTAGTAAATCTGAGATAGAGACGTTTCTGTTAAGCAAAGGTATTAAGGGATATGGACCAAAGACAGTCATATGGAGCTAGGCGACTGATCAGCCAAGACCTTACTGAACGTTGAGACAGACTCAAGGTGCTAAATGGCTTACTCTTGTTCCTACATTCCTCTATTATTCTCCCTTGATTCCCAGATCCCTGCCAATTTACAGTCGCACTGCTGCCTCACAGCACCAGGGACCCAAGTTCAATTCTAGCCTCGGGCGACTGTCTATGTGGAGTTTGCACATTCTCCCCGTGTCTGTGTGGGTTTCCTCTGGGTGCTCCGGTTTCCTCCCATAATCCAAAGATGTGCACGCCAGGTGAATTGGCCATGCTAAATTGCCCATAGTGTTAGGTGCATTATTCAGAGGGAAATGGGTTTGGGTGGGTTACTCTTCAAAGGGTTGGTGTGGATTTGGGGCCGAAGGGCCTGTTTCCACACTGTGGGGAATCTAACCTAAAAAAAAACTAAAAAGTAATTTTAAAGCATCCCTATAACATTAGCGAAGCACCCACAAGGATTTCAGTCCCAGCTCTGTTGGTGCAACTTGTCCATCTTCTATAGGTGCCCGTCTTCCCAAGAGCCAGTACCAGTGCCAGGAATCTAAAGCCCTCTCTCCTGCATCATCTTTCCAGACACACATTCACCTGCCTTTATCCTCCAACTTCTGTACTCACTTGCATGTGGCACTGAGATTACTACTTTATGATCCTACTTGCTACCTAAATTCCTATGCAAGTCTTTGGTACCAATGTACTTCACCTGGTCCATCTCTGACTCGTCCCTTTCTCAACATCTCTGTCTCCATTTCAGGGGATTGATTAGATACCAATATCCAAGACAAACGCACCAACTCCCACAGTTACTTCGACTATACATCCTCACATCCCATTTTCTGCAAAGACTCCATCCCATTTCTCCATCTCCCTGTTCTGACCATACTTACCTCCAGCAGGGCAGCCTCAGAAAAGTCCACCATTTTTTCTCAACCAAGGATTCCCCAGAGACCTTTCTGTGTTTTACACATCTCCTGCACTTCTGTCCTCATCCCTTCCCTCCCACAGCAAGGAAAGTGTCCCTTTGGTCCTTAGTTATGACCCCTCCAGTCTCTGCATCCAAAGGACTGTCAGCTGCCAGTTCCATCACCTCCAATGGGAAGCTACAACCAGACAAATATTCCTCTCCCCTCCCTTGTCAGCATTCTTTGGGACCATTCCCTTCAGGATATTTTGGGGATACTCCTACTCCACTCCCAACATTTTGCCACATTCCCACAGCACTCTTTATGCAATTACAGGAGGTGTCATAACTGCTATTTACCTTCTCCCTCCTCACTATCTGAGACCCCAGATGTACCTTCCAGGTGAAGCAACAACTTTCCTGTAGTCATAGAATCCTACAACACAGAGACAGACCCGCTGGCCCAAACTGGTCCATGCCAACCAAAATGTTTGCTCATGCTAACCTCATTACTCTACACTTGGCCCATATCTTTCTAATCTTTTCCTATTCATACATTTATTCAAATGCCTTTTAAATGCTGTTAATATACCTGCCTTGACCACTTCCGCTGACAGCTCATTCACCATGCGTACCACCCTCTGTGTAAAGAAGTTGCCCCCCAGGCTCCCTATTATTCGTTGCCCTCTAACCTTAAACTGATACCCTCTAGTCCTCAATTCCCCAGCCCTGGGAAAAGACTAAGTACATTCATCCTATCCATGTCTCTCATGATATTGTACACCTCTATAAGGTCTCCTGTCAGTCTCGTATGCTCTAAAGAAAATTGTCCTAGCTTGTGCAAGCTGACCACTGAGTTCAGGCAACATCCTTGAAAATTTTTTCTGCGCTCTTTTCAGTTTAATAACATCTTTCCAAGGTGACCAAAACTGAACACAATACTCGAAGTGCGGCCTCACCAACGTCCTGTATAACTGCAACATAACTTCCCAATTTCTGTACTCAATGCCCCAACTGATGAAGGCCAGTGTGCCAAAAGCTTTCTTCACTGCCATGTCTATCTGTGGCTCCACTTTCTGAGAACTGTGAACCTGAACTCCAAGATCCCTCTGTTTCACTACAGTCCCTAAGGCTCTATCATTCACCATGGAACTCCTACCTTGATTTGACTTACCAAAATGGAACACCTCACATTTATCTATATTAAACTCCATTTGACATTTGTTGGCCCATTTCCCCAGCTGATCAAGGTCCTGTTGCAATTTCTGATGACCTTCCTCACTGTCCACGATGCTGCCTTTTTTAGTGTCATCTAATGATGCGTTGTACATTCTCATCCAAATCATTGATATAGATAACAAATAGTAATGGGCCCAGCACCGACCCCTGAGGCACTCCACTAGTCACAGGCCTCCAGTCCAACAAGCATCCTTCACTATTACCCTCTGTTCCCTACCATTAAGCCAATTTTATATCCAAGTTGCACCTTCATCTAGATTCCATACGATCTAACCTTCCAGAGCAGCCTATCATATGGAACCTTATCAAAGGCCTTACTGAAATCCATATAGACTATGTCAATCACCCTGCCCTTGTCAACCATCCTGGTCACTTCACCAAAGGACTCTAGCAAATTTGTGAGGCATGATCTCCCACTCACAAAGCCATGCTGATCAATCCTAATCAAACTCTGTCTTTCCAAACGGATGTATATTTTATCCCTCAGAATCTTCTCAAGTAACTTACCTACCACAGATGTTAAGCTTACTGGTCTATAGTTCCCAGGCTTTTTTTTGCAGCCTTTCTTGAATAATGCATAACATTCGCTACCCTCTTGTCTTTCTGGATCTCACCTATGGCTAACGATGATGCAAACATATTAGCCAGGGCCACTGCAATTTCTTCTCTGCCTCTTGCAGTTTTCATGGATCTATCTGGTCAGGACCAGGAGATTTAACCAACTTCATACATTTTAATACATCCAACACTTCCTCTAATGTGATATGGACTGTCCCCAAGATATCACTACTAACTTGCCCAGGTTCCTAAGTCTTCATGTTTTTTTCCAAGGTAAACACAAAGAAGAAATATTCATCGAGAACCTTGCCCACCTCCTGCGGTATGACACATCCATATCCACTTTGGTCCTTCAGGGACCCTATTCTTTTTCCAGTTCCTCTTTTTCCTTTAATATATTTAAAGTACCTCTTTGGATTCACCCTAATCTTCTTGGCCAAGGCTATCTCCTGCTCCCTTTTCGACTTCCTGATTTCCTTTTTCAGTAAATTTCTGTATTCCTCTAGGGTTTCCCTCGATCCCAGCTTCCTGTACCTGAGCCATGATCCAAAGATGTGTAGGTCAGGTGAATTGGCCATGCTAAATTGCCCATAGTGTTAGGTGCATTAGTGAGAGGGAAATGGGACTGGGTGGTTTACTCTTTGGAGGGTCAATGTGGACTTGTTGGGCCGAAGGGCCTGTTTCCACACTATATGGAACCTAATCTAATCTAATCTTTCGGGTCAAAACCTCAATATCTCATCAACTAGGGCTCCCTATTCCTGCCAACCTTGCCCTTCACCCTCACAGGAACTTACAGACCATGAACTCTAGCTATATCACTTTTAAAGGCCCCCAGTTGCCAGAGGTTCCCTTGCCTGCAAACAAACTACTCCAAACAACCCCTGCAAGCTCCTGTCTAATTCCATAAAAATACTGGTTAGAATTTGAATCAGTGGACCAGTTTTGTCCCTCTCCATAACAATTCTAAAATTAATAGGAACATGGTCACTGATCCCAAAGTGCTCCCCCACTGTCACCTCCGTCACCTGTCCTGTCTACTTCCTAAGAGTAGGTCGAGTTCTGACTCTTCCCAAGTAGGACTATCTGTATGCTGCTTGAGGAAACTTTCCTGAAAGCACCTAACAAATTCCACCCCATCTAAGCTCTGAACCCTCTGGCCGTCCCAATCTATGTTAGTAAAATTTAAATCCCCTACTGTGACACCCCTATTGTTCCTGTAAGTCTCCCCAGTCTCCCTGCTATTTATTCCTCTAATTCCCATTGACTACCTGGGGGCTAGAGTACAACTCCAATAATGTCACCATTTTCTGCTTATTTCTTAGCACCACCTACAAAGCCTCACTGGATGATCGTTTAATTATTTCATCTGATACATGCCTTAATCAAAAATGCAACTCCCCATTCTCTCCTTCCACCACCTCTGTACCTTCCTAAAGAAACTGTACCCTGGCACATTAAGCTACCAGTCCTGTCCCTCCCTCAGCCATGTTTCTGTCATGGCTATAATATCCCAGTCCCACTTATCTATCCACGCCCCAAGTTCATCAGCCTTACCTGTCAGCCCTCTTGCATTGAGATAAATGCCATTTAATCCAACAGGCATTCCTTGCTCCCTATCATGTTCCAGCCTCACCTGTCTCTTCAACTTCCTATTTCTGACTACTGTATCTCCTTTGAACCTTGTATTTGCCTCCCTGCTGCTCAGGATTCCACCCCCCTGCCAATCTAGTATTTCATTCAGCCTATTCTAATGTATTCACTGTTGACAATGTGGTCTCCTCTACACTGGGGAGACAAAACACAGACTGGGTGGTCACTTGATCAGTTTGCAAAATGACCCACAGCTTTCAATTGTCTGTCATTTCAACACATCTCTGTTGCAGGTCAACTACAGTGTTCCAACAAGCCTTAATGCAAGCTCAAAGAGCAGTATCTCATTTTCTACTTGGGAACCTTGTAACGTCTAGGACTCAACATTGTATTCAACTTTTGAGCCTGATTCCATTTTTCATGTTTTTTTTAACACCCCCTCCCCCCCCAAACCCGGTCATGTTAACAAATGAGTTGCTTTTAGCACAGTCACCCACGTCCATGTACTCCTGGGCCCATTGTCACATTATGTGGGTTGCATTCAGCATAGCTTAACCCGTTTTCTCATTTTTAGCTCTTTTTACCACTTATTCAGCCTCTCTTCTCTCCTGCTATCCTTCATCTCCTTGTTTACCTACCACTTTCATATCTCCCTCTGGGCTCCTTCTATACATATCTGCACACCTCTCCCTATCGCCTCAACTGTTCCCTTCTCCCGTCCACTCCGTCCCCTTCTCTCAATGGACTGAAAGGCATTTTTCTACACTATAGAGTTCTCGGACTCTGTTTCTAATTTTCCACATACCTCATATCCCATTAAGGTGAATCATTTTAATATTGCTATTCAACAATAATATAACATTTTATAAATTGTGACATCCTTCATCCATTCTTGAATAGTTCAAGATACATTTAATAATTTTTAGCTTTTGAATATTCAACTAATTATAGACTGAATAGAAAACAAAATTAGACACAGCAGCCTGTCATATTTGGTTGGTGTACTTACCTTACATTTGGAAGCCATGCCTGACAAATCTGCTAGAATTCTTTGAGGAAGTAATGAACAGGTTAGACCAAGGAGAGCCAATGGATGTTATCTACCTGGACTTCAAGAAGGCCTTTTGATAAGATATCGCACAGGAGGCTACTGAGTAAGATAAGGGCCCATGGTGTTACAGGCAAGGTGCTAGCACGGATAGAAGCTTGGCTGTCTGGCAGGAAGCAGAGAGTGGGGATAAAAGGGTCCTTCTCAGGATGGCAGCCAGTGACAACAGATGTTCCACAAGGCTCAGTGTTGGGACCACGGCTTTTCATTTTATACATTAACGATCTAGACGAAGGAACTGAGGGTATTCTGGCTAAGTTTACAGACGGTACAAAGATAGGTAGAGGGACAGGTAGTATTGAGGAGGTGGGCGGGGCTGCAGATGGATTTGGTCAGGTTAGGAGAGTGAGCAAAGAAGTGGCTGATGGAGTACAACGAGGGAAAGTGTGAGGTCATGCACTTTGGGAGGAAGAATAGAGGCATAGACTATTTTCTAAATGGGGAGAAAATTCAAAAGTCTGAAGTGCAAGGAGACTTGAGAGTTCTAGTCCAGGATTCTCTCAAGGTCAACTTGCAGGTCAGGTCAGTAGTTAGGAAGCCAAATACAATGATGGTATTTATTTTGAGAGGACTTGAATATAAAAGCAGGGATGTACTTCTGAGGTTCTATAAGGCTCTGGTCAGACCACATTATTGTGTGCAGTTTTGGGCCCGATATCTCAGGAAGAATGTCCTGGTCCTGGAGGGTTTTCAAAGGAGATTTACGAGAATGGTCACAGGAATGAAAAATGTAATATATATGGAACGTTTGAGGGTTTATACTCGATAGAGTTTAGAAGGATGAGAGGGGATCTAAATGAAACAACCAGAATACTGGATGGCCTGGACAGAATAGATGTTGGGAAGATGTTCCCATTGGTGGAAGAGACTAAGATCTGAAGGCATAGCCTTAAAGTAAAGGGGAGACCCTTTAGAACAGGGATAAGGAGAAACTTCTTCAGCCAAAGAGTGGTGAATCTATGGAATTCGTTGCCAAGGAAGGCTGTGGAGGCCAGGTAGTTGAGGATATTTAAGACTGAGATAAGTAAGTTCTTGACTATCAAGGGATCAAAGGCTATGAGGAGAAAGCAGGAGAATGGAGTTGAAAACTTATTAGCCATGACTGAATGGCAAAGCAGACTGGATGGGCTGAATGGCCTATGTCTTATGATCTTAATAGTTATCCTTAGTATATATGTTATCTTCCTTTCTACTTACCTTCAACTGGTGCTTTTTTTACAATTGTTTCTGGTTCAGGAATTGGAGGTGCATCGGAAGGTACTGGATTATTCTTAACATTGTCAATCAGATTGTCCAGCTCATCTGGTGACTGGTGAAAAAAGGAGTGATTTGTAGTCTCTCATTACTGTACTGCAGTAATCGGAAAAAAAAGGTACATTGCAACGTTCATTTGTAGAACTGCTCATAGTTTTTAACCCAACAGAGAGCTATCGAGACAATCATACAAACAAAAAGATTCCTACAAAGGGCCATTCTTAAGATATTGTCTTCAAACATTCCAAATTGTTGGAAATTTTTCGTCCACAAGACAACATGTATTGTATTAGGTACCTCTAAAATAAAACTTCTTATCTTTGTGCTGCCAACTATTTAGTCATTTATTTTTATCCTATTCCATTTCTCTATTCACTCCTCCCTTATTGAGACAATGGCAGCATTAACGTAGTAATCAGTATGCTACTGTAATAAATTGGAACATGGAGGAGGAAGTAATAAAATCTTGTCAGAAAGGCAGGGCAACAATCATGGCATGTTTCAATGTGCATATAGACTGGAAAAGTTGGAGGGATCTCAGTTAATCAGAAGTTAGTGCATTCACAAAGTTTTTTTATTGAATCTGCACCTCCCCCATTCACTGTTCATTTTCATATTTTTGGAATTAAGGTTACCTCCAAAGCTCTGAGGAAGGGTCATTAAAAGTGTTAATTTTCCACAGATTCTGACTGACCTGCTATTTCGATTTTTATTTAATTCATATTGCTTTGCTCTTCTGTGAAAATCACTGCATAGTGACAATGTTATCAAGATCTTTAACCACAAGTTATGTTACTTCTTCGTATTCAATTCAAACTGTATTACTGGGAACATTCAGGTAGTATATGTGGAGAGAGAAACAAAAATGTTGCCTGACCTGATAACTTGCACAGTTTTTGTTGCCTTACTCATTCCTGTTCAATAACATGTTGCACCAAGAAAGGCAGAGTCAAATGAACCTTAATGATTTCAAACATTTTATTTTGTCAGAACCGGTTGAACCAGTTGATTCAATGGAATGGATATCTGTTCTATCTGCTGATGTTGCGAGATACATGAAAGATTAAAACTTTCTATACATTAAACACTATTCACAAACTACAATACTGGAAAATTGCTTTGCTTTTACATCAGTGTTGGCAGCTTATAAATAACACATGCTCAACACAAAACAAAATTATTCTTGACAATCTAATTAGGCTGTAACAGTTGAGGATCAACCAATTTGCATTATGACATGCTAATTCAGTGACAGACCACAACACTTCATGCACTTTGAGACATCTTTTAATTGTCGCAGTACCTACAAATATCCATTAACCCAGCAAAGTCACTTTGGCAATTTTTCTCTAACACTAACATTTTTGTCCTTGAATTTCTACCAATCAAATAAAAATGAGACAGTTACACCGAAGCTTGAACATTCATAACGAAAACATCCTACTCACTTACTGCATTATCATATGATTGTATATTTATAACCAATTATACGTACCAAATTTGTGAAATCATTGTTTCCACCAACATGGATGTTGTTAAAGAAGATTTGTGGTACAGTAAGGTACCCAGTGAGATTGATAATCTGCTGATGTATCTCAGGACTATCCTTTAAATTGACTTCAAAAAACGGGAGACCCAGATTATTCAAGCGAGCTTTGGCCCGTAAACAATGAAGACACCCTGCAATAGTGTAAACTGTAATCCTGCCTTTTAATTCCTGCAGGGCCACTGGTTCGTCTGCCTCCATTTCAGATTTGTGGACTGAAGAATGTTTTGCCAATCTGCATTTGTTTATGTCCTACTGTTGGAGTTCCTTCACAGCTGCCTTGTACAATAAGTCATTCACTGTGGCTTATCAACGCTGTGTCCCTTTGTTCCTTCTTCTCCGTGTGCCTGGCACTGCATTCTCAATTTCTAAAAGATAGAATTGCCCCAAATGAGCTCAGGTTACAGGAGAAAAAGTGCTTGTATTTAACAGCCGCAGTTCACAGCCTCCGGCTCATCTCAAAACACGTCACAAAAATAAACTACTTTTGAAGTGAGATCACCTATCTCAGTTTACCCTAGTACAGTCAAGCACAGATGACTAAAAAAATGTTCACTCCCTAAACTCTGTTCTTACTTCCTGTAAACACTGAACATTTTAGCATTTCTTGCTCAGAAATAAAGTTTATCCCAAGTTGATAAAAGAGCAATACCACTCTCTAAAACAGAGTGGGAATTGTAGACAATGTATACAATATACAATAACTAAGTTGGGACTTCTACATATTTTCATAGTTATACATGTTGGCACAGATCATCCCATTGTATTGTACCGATAGTGTGGGTGTGAATTCTAAAGTATCCTAATGTTAATTCGATTCATGTGTCAACTCTAAGAATCCAGCGGAGATGCTATTAAACAGGCTGAGCAGACAAATGCATAGATAGGAAGGTATCTCAGTGGTGATGTTACCATTCTGTAAGTCAGATGTTATTACTGGACAAGTTAGATCCTAGACTGAAACCTATCTGGATAGATCATATTGGATTTTATTTTGGTTTCAACACAGTGGTCTCTTGATGAAACATAAGCATGCAATGTTGCACAACAGATGTTTTTTAACAAAAGAAATGATGATTAGAATAGAATAAAGCAAACCATCTACTTATAATAAACTTTTTAAAACACACAGTAAAAATATAATCCCATTAATATTAAAACACTCAGTTATAAACAATCTGTTCATGCCTGGCTAAAGTACATTGCTTTCTTCTTCTAAGTCATTAAAATATGGTCTCAGCACTGATCCCTGTGGAACCTCACTGACTACCGGTCACATGTGCGAAAAAGAACCCCTCATCTTCGCTCACTGTTTCCTATCCATTAGTTAATTCTCTATGCATGCCAATATACTACCACACCATGGCCTCTCATCTTATGCCTTACCCTTTTGTCGGGTACCATGTTGAATGTATTCGGACTTCTACAAGACAATACCGCTACTGATTCCCTTCTATTTAATATGGTTAGGCTTTCCTCAAAGAACTAGAATAAATTAGACAGACATGTTTCATTTTTACAAAGCCATGCTGATTCTACTTGATTATATTATGAGTTTTCAGATGTGCTGCTATTCTTTCTTTAATAATTGATTCCAATATTTTTCCAACAATATAGATATTAATCAGTCCACAATTGCCCACATTTTGCCTCTCTTCCTTTTTGAATAGGGGTGACACATTGACATCTTCGCGATATTTCTCCAGGATCCAAGGATTTTAGGAAAATTACATCCAAGCCTACACTCTTTTAGGATCCCAGGATGCAAGCCATCATTGTGGGCTGGTCACCACCAGGAATGTGAGACAGGCAAGTGTTATGGGAGATGAAAGTGGGTTGCAAAGCTGTTACTGTTGGTGCATGTGGGGAGATGTCCCAACCAAATGAGTAAGCAGGGCAGAAGGCACAGATGGTTAGTGATGTCAGGAGTTGTGGTGGGAAACAGTGAGTGAAGAAAGATATTGCAGGCATGATTGAGAGTGGTACAGCATGAGCTTTAGTAGGAGATACGACAAGTAGCAGAGATAGAGACAGTGTGAGGTATCAGAGAGAGGACGGTGGCACTTACCCTGTCAGAATGGAGATCATTGATCTTCTTCCTACAGTGCTGAGCATTCCTCCAGATGGCTGAGACTGCTTTAATCAGGGTGGCAATCCCAGACTTGGGGGGCGGCACGGTGGCACAGTGGTTAGCACTGCTGCCTCACAGTGCCTGAGACCCGGGTTCAATTCCTGACTCAGGCGACTGACTGTGTGGAGTTTGCACGTTCTCCCCGTGTCTGCGTGGGTTTCCTCCGGGTGCTCCGGTTTCCTCCCACAGTCCAAAGATGTGCGGGTCAGGTGAATTGGGCATACTAAATTGCCCGTAGCGTTAGGTAAGGGGTAAATGTAGGGGTATGGGTGGTTTGCGCTTCGGCGGGTCGGTGTGGACTTGTTGGGCCGAAGGGCCTGTTTCCACACTGTAAGTAATCTAATCTAATCTTAATGGTCTGGTGTCAAGGCCTCCACTGCTAGTTCTGGAGTAAGAGAAAGTCTTACTTCTCCACTATACAATCCAGCAGGACCTCTAAGTTCTTTCTCACAAAGCAGTCACTAGTTTCCCTCTGTCTATCACATCTCAGTCAGGAATTATGTGGAATAGCTCTGGACTGACAAATGTTTGCCTGAATGCACAGTGGGCTTTTAAAGACAGTGCAAATACAAGGGATGCCACTATTACAGTGGATAGCTGCTGAGTGGCGTGTTGTTCCAGGTTTGTGTAAAGATTTGTAGCTTGGATGCCAGCTGTAGTTAGAACATAACATAAATAGCATAAGAATTAGGAGCAGGAGTAGACCATCTGGCCCTTTGAGCTTACTCCACCAGCCAATAAGATCATGTTGAAGCCTCAGCTCCATTTACCCGCCTGCTCATCATGACCCTTTATTCTTGTACTGTTCAAAAATCTATCTTTGTCTTAAAAACATTCAACGAGGTAGCCTCAAATGCTTCATTGGGCAGTGAATTCCACAGATTCACGATCCTTTGGATGAACAAGTCCTTCCTCAATGCAGTCCTAAATCTGCTTACCCTTAATCTTAGGCATTGCCCTCTAGTTCTAGTTGCACCCACCAGTGGAAACATCCTCTCTTTTTCTATCTTATATATTCCTTTCATAATTTTATATGTTTCTATAAAATCCCCCCTCATTCTTCTAAATTCCAAGGAATATAATCCAGTCTATTCAGTCTCTCCTCATAAGCCAAGCCCCTCAACTCTGGAATCAACCTAGTGAACCTCCCCTGCATCCCTTCTCGTGCCAGTATATTATTTCTCAAGTAAGGAGACCAAAGCTGCATACAGTACTCCAGATGCAGCCTCATCAGCACCCTATACAGTTGCAACACAATCTCCCTGCTTTTAAACTTAACCCCTTTAGCAATGAAGGACACAATTCCATTTGCCTTCCTAATTACTGATTGTACCTGCAGACCAACCTTCTGTGATGCATGTACAAGGACACTTTTTAGTATTCAAGTAATGGTCCTTTTTACTGTTTTTCCTACCGAAATGGAAGACTTCACATTTATTAATATTGCATTCCATCTGCCAAACCTTTGCCCACTCATTTGAACTACCTAAGTCCCTTGGCAAAGTTTCACAGTCCGCTGCACACTTTGCTCTACCATTCATGTTAGTGTCACCCGCAAACTTTGATATGAGATGTGGTCCCCAACTCCAAACCATCTATGTAAATTGTGAATAATTGTGGTTCCAACGCTTATCCCTGACGCACACCACTAGTTACTGATTGCCAACCAGAAAAGCACTCATTTATTCCCACTCTTTGTTTCCTGTTAGTTAACCAATTCTCTAGCTATGCTAATACATTGTCTGTAATACCTTGCATCTGTAACTTATGCAGCAGCCTTTTGTCCGGCACCTTGTTGAATACTTTTTGGAAATCTAGATATACCACATCTATTGGGTCCCTGCTATTCTCTGGGCTCATAATTTCTTCAGGAATTCTAGCAGAATAGTTAAGCTTGACCTGCCCTTCATGAACCCATGTTCTGTCTACCCAACAGGATAATTTCTATTGTGATGCCTTGCCATTTCTTCCTTGATAATAGACTCAAGCATTTTTCCCATGACAGAAGTTAAGCTAACTGGTCTGCCTCCCATTTTAAACAGTGGCATCACATTTGCTGTTGCCCAAATTGCCGGAACTGTCCCAGAGTCCAATGAGTTTTGGAAAATTACCAGAAGTGCATTTGCCATTTCTCCTGCCATCTCTTTTAATACCATGGGATGCATTCCTCCAGGACTGGCAGACGTGTCTACCCTTAGCTCCATTAGCTTACCCAACACTACCTCTTTCATGATAATTATTGTTTCTAGGTCCTCACCTACCTTTACCGCTTTGTCAATTTCTGGCGTGTTATTCATGATGTTCACTGTGAAGACTGATACAAAATACCTATTCAATAACTCATACCATTTCCACATATCCCATTACTAAATTCCCCTTCTCATCCTCTAAAGGACCAATCTTTACTTTAGTCAGTTGTTGTGGGTATGTTTGCTGAGCTGAGAATTAGGTTTGCAGACGTTTTGTCCCCTTTCTACGTGGCCTCCTCAGTGCTGTGAAACCTCCTGTGAAGTGCTGCTTTACTGTGGTTAAATTAGATTAGATTCCTTACAGTGTGGAAACAGGCCCTTTGGCCCAACAAGTCCACACCAACCCTCCAAAGCGCGACCCACCCAGACCCATTCCCCTACATTTACTCCTTCACTGAACACTCCGGGCAATTTAGCACGGCCAATTCACCTAACCTGCACATTTTATTTTGGACTGTGGGAGGAAACCGGAGCACCCAGAGGAAACCCACACAGACACGGGGAGAATGTGCAAACTCCACAAAGACAGTTGCCTGAGGCGGGAACTGAACCAGCGTCTCTGGCACTGTGCCACACAAATTTATTTGGTTTCATTCCCCTACTTCCAGTTGCTTGGTATATCAAGTCTCGGTCAGTGTGTTTATTAATGGAGGCTGTGGATGAATACCATGCTTCTCGAAATTCTTTGGCTGTTCTCAGCTACAGACTCCATCAAAAACCACATTGACCTACACCCGATATACCGACCACTGCAACGAACAACCGGAAACAGCGGGAATGAAACCAACTAAATTCCAACCAAAGCAGCATTTCACAGGAGGATCCACAGCACTGAGGATGTCAAAATGTCTGTGAACCAACTTCCCAGCTCAGCGGACGTACTCACAATAACTGTTTCAGAACAATGCACAGTAAAATGGAGTGGGAAACAGATGGGAGACATGCCACAGGGGCTTGGTAAGCAATTAGTGAGCTGGGTTTGGTAAGATACGGGAAAGAAAAACTTGCTCAGCCTCGCGGCAAAATACAAATACTAAAAAAGCTCAAAACTACTAGGACTTCACCAAAACAAAACGTAAGATTCAACCCAAGTGAATTGATCTATACCCTAGCCTAGTATACCAGTTCACTTCAGCTAGCTCAGCTTTATAGCCACATAGTTGTCTTTACGTTTAAGTCTTAGCACCAATCTTCTCTTTTCCAATTTGAGTGTAAAATTTAATCATATTGTGGTTGCATAATTTCAATCATTTTCTGAGAGCTTATCATTTGAGTATACCATTATCTTAATTATCATTTGTTTGTAGCATATTTTAATTTCTTATTCTGTTTTTCATTTTATATTTTCTCCACATCTTTAATTGACCATTTTTAGTGTCTTTCTTAAACATATTACATTCCCTTTCAGTTACCCTCTTCCTTGTTAGTAGACATTATAAATGGCTTTTTCTTTAGACTTAATCCTAACCTTTAATTCTACATGGTATTTATCTAACTAGTGAGCTCTATTGATTTCTTACTGATCTATTTTGGCATTTTTTTCAAAAGTGTTCACTCTACCTTCCGGGACTCTTTTGTAATTCCTTCATAGTTGGCTTTTTCCAATCTATTTCAGATGTCCAACGTCTGTAATACTTTGCTTCAGTGTACTAATATACTTTCATTATATTGGTACATACCGTTTGTTTTGTGGTTTTATGAGCATAGGTCTGGATTGTATGTTTCTTCAATGCTGATTTTGAAGTTGGGTTAGGCACATAAAATCCAATGGTTGACTTGCATGTTGCTTGCCCACAATCGTGCCCCCCACCATCCCATCTCAACGTTATCAGCAGCAATTTAACTGGTGTCAACTGGTCCTCCCACCAGTGAGCCAACTGAGTGTCTCCGGTATGTAATTATCACTTCACATAACAGGGATTTAAGTGGACAGGGTAATAGTGAGCAGCGGAAAGAATCCCTACTTAGTGAGGCCATCGGGCCCACTGGACACATAACCCCAAAAGTGAATCTTGTATCTTCAAGCAAGACATTCTACACACCATGCTAAGTGTCTGCATTAAGAATTAAATATTAACAAAATACAATCATAATAACCAAGCTGGGATAATTTATTACATACATGACTGAGATTTTAGCATGGATAACAATTTACATCTTCAATGCTACAATTTGCCAACAGTTTAAATTCTTTTTAAAAAACTGAGTATTATTTTAAAAATACTTACAGGGCCAATGTGTAACAGTAATTTAGTGGATCAGACCATTCATGACCTGTAGAGAAGAAAACACTGCAAATAAGACATCTTAAAATATCCAGTCAGAACTTGCTTTCCTATGAATTTTCTCTTCTTTCTGAAGACTTATGAAAGTCAATTTGGGTGGGCATTAGTGGCAACCCAAGTACTGATTTGAGATGCGTTCTGAATGCTGTGCTTCACTTTGAGGAACAAAAAGGGAAATTCTACTAAGTTTAGTCAATATTCTTAGACTAGAGGTCTCATGCAATGGCTCTAAAACCAGCAAATCTAGCTCATCAAACTAACAGATATTGAGATAGTTTTCAGATAATGCTGTCTGGACAAGATTAACTTGACTGGGAGGAATGTAATGGCACAATAGTTTATCTATTAACATAAACATTTCCATTTCTTTAAAGTAAGTAAAAGATAGAACGAGTGAGTTAGACACGTTCAGCTTTTCCTTTACTATATAAGTTATCTCATTTTATATTACTGACATAGAACAGTACAGCACAGCAAAAGATCCTTTGGCCCACCATGTCCATGCTGACCATGATGCCATTATAGTCAGCTTTTTCGCTGTCTGCTCGTGTATTTGTCTAAATGACTTGTAAACATTGCTGTCATATCTGCTTCTACCACTATCCCTGGCAGTGCATTTCAGGCACATACCACTCTATGTGTAAGAAAACCTGCCACGAATATCTCCTTTAGTCTCTCTCTCTCTCACACTCACCTTAAACCTACATCCCCAAGTACTCGTTATTTTCGGACTGGGATATCCATGCTATCCAGGCATCTCATAATTTTTATCAGGTTGCCCTTCAGCCTCCAATGCTCGCACAAAAACAGTCCAAGTTTGTCCAAACTCTCCTTCTAGTTAATTTACTCCAATACAAATAACTTCCTGGTAAACCTCTTGTGCATGCTCTCCAAAGCCTACACATCCTTCCTATAATGTAGCGTCCAGAACTGGACTCAATAGTCTAAATGAGGACTAAAGTTTTATACTGCAACTTTTATGCTCAATGCTCTGACCAATGAAGGCAAGCATGCCATATGCCTTCTTTACTACCTTATCCATTTGTGCTGCCACTTTCAAGGAACTTGGACTTGTAGCCCAAAATCCCACTGCACATCAATGCTCTTAAAGGCCTACCATTTTCAGTATACTTTACTCTTGCATTTGACCTCCCAAAATTCATTCCCTTGCACTTGTCCGGATTAAACTCCATCTGTTATTTTTCCACCCCACTTTCCAATTAAACTATATCTTGCCGCATCCTTTGGAAACCTTCCTCACGATCCACAGCTCTATACCAATTTTCATGTTATCTGTAACTTATTCAGACTGCTGACATTTTCATCCAAATGATTTATATAGATTCCAAACAATGGAGATCCACATTGATCCTTGGTTACAGATGTCAAGTCAGAAAAACATCCCCCCTCAACATGCTGTCTTCTATGATCAAGTCAATTTTGTGTAGGTAATTAATGTAGCGAGTTTGTTAAGATAAGATAAGATAACTCACTAGGCCTCACAGTAACAACATTCCAAACATTTCAATCCATCACAGATTTAGCCAAAAAAAATTCTGCCCTCGGGGACAATTGTGCATTCACTGAAGGTGGTGTGAAAGTTTGCAAAAAGGGCAAATAGGCCCTGGAGAATTACTTGCACTCTTCTTGCAACTCAGTAATTAAGTGCTGAATGAGAAGATCTGTGAGACCTTCTAGACTGGCCAGCATTTAAGGCCCATTACGTGGCCTATTACGACCCTCAATTTGCCACTAGCTCAAATACCTGCTTTCCTGGCAAGCAGAAATGTAACTAGACTTAAAACCAGGATGGCAGCCTTACCCAATTGGGGGATGGCTTTTGTTTGGCAAGCTTGCCAGCCTCTAACCAGCTTCTGGTTAAGTAGGACTTCAGCATCAAGACTTGCGTTTCACCGAGAAGCTCATCAGTAAACTCTTGTCATGCTAACTTACAGCCCAACTTGGCATACCCTGTCCTTGGTGGAGATCATGAGCCAGACATCGTTCAACACTCCAGCCCTGCACAATGGTGCCGCAAAATGGAAAATGCCAATCAATGCTCCCCTACATGAAAGCAAATACAGAAGTCTCCTAGTTTTGAAACAAACCTAAGCACGAGAGTAGTCCCCAAAACTTTGACATACATATTATATACAAGAATAAAAATCATGGATCTATCAATCATAATGATTCACATACCATTGAATCACAAATCAAAACTACCACAGTACAGAAGTCATCCCACAATTGTGCAAAGTAAAATCTCAAGAATAAGTTTGGAACCCAGAGCCACTTCAATGAGGTCACAAAACACCTTCAGTGACATCAAACCTATTATTATTACCACTGAATAATTTGGGAATGTAAAATAAATAATTGCAACCACTTGAGGATCCAGTTAGTAGCTCTTCAGATCAAACTTCTCTGACAGCATCCTGGTGGGGCACAGCCTATTAGAGGCTGGAATTCTGCTACTGCGGTGGTGAGTTCAAGTTAGAAACTTTCATACCCCCATGCCAATGCCACCATCACCTGCACATGTCAACTCATGGAAATATCGAAAATAGCAGCAGGAAACCTTTTGACCCTTTGAACCGGCTTCATAATTGAACATGATCACGGCTGATCCTCTATCTCAGCAGTACACTGTGCTCTCTCCACATATACTTTTGACACCTTTAGTCTCTCAAAATATATCTATTTCTTTCTTAAACATATTCAGCAACTTGGCCTCTGTAGCATTCTGTAATACAGAATTTCACAGGTTCACCACCCTTCCAGTGGAGAGGTTTCTCCCCATCTCAGTCTAATTGCATATCCTGAGACCGTTACACCTTCTTCTAGACAGCCCTGGCCATGAGAAACATCAAGCCTACATCCAGCCTATCCAGCTACATGTTTCAATGAGATTGCCCTTATTCTTCTCAAAACTAGTGGATATCAGTCAACCCAATCTCTCCTCATACAACAAACCTACCACCTCAGGAATCAGTCTAGTGAGTCTTTGCTGCATTCCCTCTTGTGCTAGGACTATTCGTAGTAATCCATCACGGCCTCCATACCAATTCATTCCTCCCACCACCATCCCCCACAACCTACCTCTACAAGCTCCTTCAGACTCCTCATGTCACCATCATAGCCACTTATCTACTGGAAAAACACTGGAGTTGTGCAGGTATATTAAAACAAGATCTAAAACAAATTTCACATACAATTGTAGAAAATCATGAGGTTATACACTTTGGCAGGAAGAAACAAGGGCTGAATATTATTTAAATTGATAAAGACTGCAGAAACCAATTTAGGATTTAGGAGTTCTTCTGCATGAATCACACACAGCTAGCATCCAAGTTCAGCTGGTGAAAGTGAAGATAAATGCAACGTTGGCCTTTATTTCTAAGAGAACAGAGTGTAAAAGTAAGGTGGTCTTTCAAAACCTGTATGAGGCACAAGCCAGACCGCAGTTGGAAGACTGTGAATAGTTTTGGTCTCCTGAACTAAGGAAAAATTTACTGGCATTGGGGGTGAGGTGAGAGAAAGTTCACTAAGTATAACCTGGGTATGGAGGGATTTTCTTAAGGAGAGAGGTCAAATAGGTTGAGTTTGTACTCATTAGAATTTAGAAGATGACCTTACTGAAACATACAAGACTTCAAGGGGACTTGACAGGGTATATGGAGGAGTTTATTTCACCTTGTGGAGGAGTCTTGGACCAGGGGGCACCATTTTAGTGTCTGGGGTCACCCATTTACGTCAGATAAGGAGGAATTTCATCTCTCAAAACATAGTGAATCTGTGGCATTCTTTACTACAGAAAGCTGTCTTACTGAGTATATCCAAGACTGAGATAGAGAAATTTCTAATCATCATGGGTATCAAGTATTATACAGAAAAGACAAGAAGCTGCTGTTGAGGATTAAAAGATTAGCCATGATCTCATTGAATGACGTAGTGGTTTTGATGGGCTGAATGGCCGACCTCTTATCCTACATGTTACGTTCTCAGACCTGTCACTCAAGACACACTTGAGAGCTTTTTAAAAAAAACTCATTTAAACAAACCTTTAAATGTGCTGAATTGGTTAATTTCTTTATCAAAGCAATCCTCCATTTAGACAGTTTTTCAATTGTTCCTTCAAACTGTTAATTAAACTGTGAATTCAGAATACAGAGACAATTGTTGTCTTTGAAACTCAATCAACTTCAGAAAGTACTCAACTGATATTTATGGGCGGCACGGTGGCACAGTGGTTAGCACTGCTGTCTCACAGCGCCTGAGACCTGGGTTCAATTCCCGACTCAGGCGACTGACTGTGTGGAGTTTGCACATTCTCCCCGTGTCTGCGTGGGTTTCCTCCGGGTGCTCCGGTTTCCTCCCACAGTCCAAAGATGTGCTGGTCAGGTGAATTGGCCATGCTAAATTGCCCGTAGTGTTAGGTAAAGGGTAAATGTAGGGGTATGGGTGGGTTGCCCTTCGGCGGGTCGGTGTGGACTTGTTGGGCCAAAGGGCCTGTTTCCACACTGTAAGTAATCTAATCTAAAACCAAATGGTATTTCTTTTCTCTCTAACCTGGACGTCAATCAAAGTAGTCCAGCAAAGTTTCTTCCACCCTCAGACAGCTTTAACTTGTTTTATTTCAGGTTTTAAAAAGGAGAATTTTCGTTATTCATTCACTCACGGGTTGTGGACATCGCCAGCTGGGCCAGCACTGATTGCCGGTTTAGAGTTGCTCTCAAGAAGTGGTGAGCTGTCTTTGTGAACCGTGGAAACAACACTTCAACCCCACAGGACCCTGCAGTGGTCACTCTTACCAATGCTATCATGGACAGATCCATCGGTGACAAACAGATGAGGTGGATGGGGTCAAATATGCGCTTCCCTCTTGTTGGTTTCCTCACCACGCGCTGCAGATCCAGTCTTTCAGCTATGCCTTTTTGGTCTCGACTGGCTCGGTCAGTAGTGCTGCTGCCGAGCCATTCTTGGTGGTGAGCATTGAGATCCCCCGAGTAAGCTTATGCCTTTCCCATCTTCAGTGCTTCCTGCAAATGCTGTTAAACGTGGAGGAGTACTGATTCATCTGCTGAGGGTGGATGTAATATGATCATTAGCTTCAGTGTTCCTTGCTTATGCCATCAGACTTCCTAGGGTTCACAATCAATGTTTATCAGACCCAGGACAGCTCTCTCCCAACTGCGTATCATTGTGCCACCATCTTTGCAGGGACTGCCCTGCCAGTGCCAGGGATGGTGATGGTGTTGTTTGGTACATTGTGTGTAAGGTACAATTTTGTGAGAATGCCTACAATCCGGCTGTTGTTTGACCAGTCTGTAAGACAGCTCTCCCAAGTTTGGCACTCGTCCCCAGAAGTTATTAAAGAGGATTTTGGGTTAATAAGGTTCTGTTTGCCTTTGTTACTTCCAGTACATTACTTGTTGCCAGGTAGTCTGTCTGGTTTCATTCTTTTGTTTCCCTTCTAGACGTTAATACATGGCTTGCTGGGCCATTTAGGAAGTATTTAAAATTCAACCACATTACTGTGGATCTTAGGCCAGACCAGGTAAGGAAGGCAGTCATCTACCCTAAAGGACCTTTCCGACAATTGTCAGAATTGTCCCCAGAAGATTACTTGAATTACTTATCCAGCGGCAATGTCACCAGGCCATTGTCTTCCCCTAAATTTAGATTTTGAAGGAACTTCAGATAACGACACTTTTACAGCTCTTATCTGTCCTTCAAAACCATTTATGACTACAGCACAATTTTGATTCCCAAACTGTGGGTTAAAGTTTAGCAGGAAGATTTGAATCTTTGTTCTATTCTGGGATGAGCAAACCTACGACACAACGATAACTTAGCAGGTGAGATGATTGGTCAGAATGCAAAGCATGCAGAGAACGATTAAAAAGGTTAATCAAGAGTTAGAAATTGTTGTTTGTGAGGAAATTACTTTGGAATGTAAGAATGGATAGGGGGAGTCACTACAGATGGTGAAAAAGTAAAAAAGTAAAGTGAGCATTTGTCTTCGGCCATTACTAAATGAGGAAGCAAGCCTAAGGATCTATTTTTGTTCCTATTTCATATGTCTGCATTGTATAAGCAGTACCTTGTTATAATTTTAGGCATGTTGTGAAGCTTTTTGAGTGGAAGACTTGTCTCAATCATAAGATTCCTGCGAGACACTTGTGCAATGCCTTAGCAGTTGAAGTCCCATTCCAAAGACTAACTTAGGCTGACACTTAATACAGAACTGTATGACTTTTTCACTGTCAGACGTGCGATTTTTGAGGTGGATATTAAACTGAGGTGCTCACTGCCTTGTCAGGTAGATGGAAAAGATCCCATGGCACTATCGGAAAAGCAGAGAAATATTGGAAAGTCTATTTTTTAAATCTTTACCACCATCACTGGAAAGGTAGATTATCCAGTCAGGTCATTCACTGCTCTTTGTGGAGCACCTGGAAAGTAAAGTTGAAGTTCAAGATCAACTATGATCATATTGAATGATGAAGCAGTCTTAATTAGTCTCTTCCTGCCCTATTCCTTATATCCTTGGGTTGTAAAGTCTACTGTGTACAAATTACACTATGTACGATTCTAGCTTTCCTGCATTGCAATATTAAAGTAACAATTTGAGACAGCTCAGGAATCCCTGATGGACTCGACCCTTAAGCCTCTCTGGGTTCGTCCTGGAGATCGTACTCTGTGATAGAGTGGAATATAAAACTCTTACAGACAGTTTAGTTTAAATTATTACCTTTATTTAACAATGGCATCAATGTTACACTATAACATAGATTCCTACAAGCCAAGCTTGAGCTAAGGTTCTGAAAACACTAGCAGAGTAGTGGTGCCAGCTCTTACCCCTAAGAGCTCTCTCAGGCTACAACTCCTTCTTGCTGCAAACAAGCTATTTTTATACAAAATTTGGTATTAAAATTACAAAAACACCACATGTCCTTATTCAGACAAGCAGCAATAAAATGGCAAAAGTTTGCAGAGGAAGAGAAACTCATTGACAGGTCTGTGTACGCCTGACTACTTAAACCACATGCACACCAACGTGGGAAACCTTGATCCAGCAAGGCCCCAAATGGCTGATTGCTTTGGCTAGATAACCTTCCCTTTTAACAATACATCATAATGAGAGACTAGTCTCTAAACTATGTAGAAAGGTCATGAAGTAACCTTTCTCAGCTAACATGTCCAGTATCATTGTCCGACAAAACATTTTTTCTTTTAAAATCATCTTAGATTCACAGAATGCAAATTAAGTAGAGTCATAGAGATGTACAGCATGGAAACAGACCTTCAGTCCAACCCGTCCATGCCGACCAAGCAATCCCAACCCAATCTAGTCCCACCTGCCAGCACCCGGCCCACATTCCTCCAAACCCTTCCTATTCATATACCCATCCAGATGTTGCAATTGTACCAGCCTCCACCACTTCCTCTGGCAGCTCATTCCATACATGTGCCACCCTCTGTGTGAAAAGATTGCTCCTTAGGTCTCTTTTATATCTTCCCCTCTCACCCTAAACCTGCGCCCTCTAGTTCTGGACTCCCCAACCCCAGGGAAAAGACTTTGCCTATTTACCCTATCCATGCCCCTCATAATTTTGTAAACCTCTATAAGGTCACCCCTCAGTTTCCGATGCTCCAGGGAAAACAGCCCCAGCCTGTTCAGCCTCTCCCTATAGCTCAAATCCTCCAACCCTGTCAACATCCTTGTAAATCTTTTCTGAACCCTTTCAAGCTTCACAACATCTTTCCAATAGAAAGGAGACCAGAATTGCATGCAATATTCCAACAGTGACCTAACCAATTTCCTGTACAGCCGCAACATGACCTTCCAACTCCTGTACTCAATACTCTGACCAATAAAAGAAAGCAATACCAAACGCCTTCTTCACTATCCTATATACCTGTGACTCCACTTCCAAGGAGCTATGAAACTGCACTCAAAGGTCTCTTTGTTCAGCAACATTGCCCAAGGCCTTACCATTAAGTGTAAAAGTCCTGCTAAGATTTGCTTTCCTAAAATGCAGCACCTCGCATTTATCTGAATTAAACTCCATCTGCCACTTTTCAGCCCATTGGTCCATCTGGTCAAGATCCTGTTCTAATCTGAGGTAACATTCTTCACTGTCCACTACACCTCCAATTTTGGTGCTATCCGCAAACTTACTAACTGTACCTCTTATGCTCACATCCAAATCATTTATGGAAATGACAAAACGTAGAGGACCCAGCACCAATCCCTGTGGCACTCCACTGGTCACAGGCCTCCAGTCTGAAAAACAACCCTCCACCACCACCCTCTGTCTTCCACCTTTGAGCCAGTTCTGTATCCAAATGGCTAGTTCTCCCTGTATTCCATAAGATCTAACCTTGCTAATCAGTCTCCCATGGGGAACCTCGTCGATCGCCTTACTGAAGTCCATATAGATCATATCTACTGCTCTGCCCTCATCAATCCTGTTTTGCTACCTCATTCTCAGATCTCGAGCTCCAGGGAACAACACACAAACATTCAATCCATGACAAGCTAATGTTCACTCAAATCAGACCACAAAGGGTTAATCTTTCCACCAGCTTCTGTCCTGTCTCTCTGTCTGTCTCTCTCACTCTGTGAACCTTGAACCCTTCGGTCAGTGAATGTAATTTATAGAAGAATTTTTTCTCTCTCTCACTCACACATGAACATCTTCCAATTTCCTTTCTATGTCAGTTTTTAGCCTTCATGTTTTCCTAGCCTGTAAGGGTAATGAGACATTCACATTCCAGAACAGTCAAAATGAGGAACTCAGCTTCATAAATTCACATCTGCTCAGTGTGGTATGCATTAAAGTGTATCAGGATTATTCTATAATGTGCATTTTCCACTCAGCTTATTAAATCACAAGTTCTTTTCCTACTGAGTATGAGTTTTGTTAAGAGTCTTCAAAATAACCAGAATTTCTAGTTATCCAACATCTCGCTGTGAAACATGTGTGTCTCCAGCCCCCAGGTGAGAAAGAAATAGTGCCACACATTGCACAAGTGAACAAATGTTCTCACCTTATTTACACCGAACCACTAAGAACACATGTCCCCAATTCTTCGAAACAAATTGGCACTGACGACCATGGTCAAGCGCTTTCCTGCATTTCCTTAGCGGATGCGTAACGGTAAAGCTACAAACTTTCTCAGCAACAGCTTCTCACGTGTCCATTTCTTTAGCTGTATAGCAGTTTGGGACTTCCTGAGATTGAGAGAGATGCTATGCTTTTGCAAGACTTTATGAATTAATTTGGAACATCCTAAAGTCAAAAAAGGTACATTAGATATTTAGGTTTTTTCTTTTTATCTGCAATTTGTCTCTCTCACTCCTTTTGTTAAGTGTTCTTGGATTCTTTATTCTGTCTTTTGTCTTTCCTGATTCAGATTATTTTCGGCAAATACAATGTCCTATTTTTCTTATATTTGTTTCTCCAGCTCTGCCACTTGTTCACAGATTCAGTTAAAATGCTAGTCACTCTTGTTATTCATATTCTACAAGAGAATAATTTCAGCCCAAAACATTGGCACAGCCTTTTCAATTCCATTGAACATGCTGTTGCGTTTCCAGGGATTTTCTTTTGTCTAAGGGAAATTACAAATTTTAAAGTACTTTGAGAATCCAGTGATTTTGAATTGCAATGTATAAATGAAAGAATTTCTTTTAAAATAAATATTTATGTAGTATTTTTATTACAACAAAATATTCCAAAACACTTCTCAAGAGTATTTTGAAACAAAGCAAGGAGATATTTGGGGCGGCACGGTGGCACAGTGGTTAGCACTGCTGCCTCACAGCGCCAGAGATCCGGGTTCAATTCCCGCCTCAGGCGACTGACTGTGTGGAGTTTGCACGTTCTCCCCGTGTCTGTGTGGGTTTCCTCCGGGTGCTCCGGTTTCCTCCCACAGTCACAAAGATGTGCGGGTCAGGTGAATTGGCCATGCTAAATTGTCCGTAGTGTTAGGCAGGGGGTAAATGTAGGGGTATGGGTGGGTTGCGGGTCGGTGTGGACTTGCTGGGCCGAAGGGCCTGTTTCCACACTGTAAGTAATCTAATATTTGGACAGATGACCAAAGTTGGTCGAAGAAGTAGGTTTTAGGAAGAGCAGTTATACTTACAATTGCCCAAGAGGCCAGAAACAGTGGACAATGGATTTTTCAATGGTAAAGAAAATGGACATAATAAATAATTAATTAAATACGCCAAATAACAACAATAATATGGGTCAAGTTTAAATTTACATCCTTCAAAATAAATAAGACAATTTGACACAATTGTTTTGCATTTAGATCTCTCTTGAAACTATATAGATTTTACTTCTTACTCTGTAGATGTTGACATTAAAAGTTTGCAAAACAGGTCTTTTGGCTGAGTAGCAGTGTCCCTACACCTGGGCCAGGAGGTCCAGGTGCAAGCTTATTACTATCATTGAATACACCAGGATCAACATCAAAGGGATTACCATTGACTAAAGCCTGCCCACCCCATATACAAGGCACAACTCAGGAGTGTGATGAAATATTCTCCTTATACCTGGATATATCCTTGTACATGGATAGCATGATGGCACCACATCCACAAACATTCACTCCCTCCACCACTACGTCTCAGTGTCAGCAGTTTGTACTGTCTCCACGTTGCACTCCAGAAATTCACCAAAGCTCCTCAGACATCATACACCAAATGCACAACCAATTCCCTCCAGAAAGACAGAACACCAGATACATGGGAACACTACTGCTTAGAAGTTCCCCTCCAATCTACTCACCATCCTGGTGTAAAAATATACCATCATTCCTTTATTGTCACACAGTCAAAATCTTGGAACTCCCTCCCTAACAGCAGTTCAAGACAGCACACTAGCACCTTCTCAAGGGCAACTAAGGATGGGAAATACTTGCTGGCCCAGCCAGTGACACCCAAATGCTGCAAAACAATAAATGAAGGTCCCACCTCAGGACATGATGGCAATGGAAATATGTCATAGCACATCCAAACAGGTTGCGTAAATATGTTTAAAACTTGCTGAAAACGGAAATGATAAAAGCAGAAGCCCTCAGCAAATGTGTGCACCCTTTAAAGGGAAGTCATGCTAATGTTTTGGTATGTGGATAGCCTTGAAAACAGTAAAACCAAGTCAGTCACAAACTTGTCCCAAAATGTGTAACTATTTTTATCTTGACAATAATGAAAACTTAAATTCCCAATCTTTTGCTGAAACATTCCGAGAGCCTCATCTACATTCCTCCCTAAGAACAAAAGATATTACAGCAGAAGTTGGCCATTCAGTCTCAGAGCCTGCTCCACACTTCATCATGGACCCCATCTCTTTTGTCCAGTTTGAAGTAAAAGTGAAATGAAGAATTTGCTAAAGCTCTAACAAAGGCCAAAACAGTGGCACTAAACTAAAAAGGAGCCAACTAGAACCAACCAGTAAGAGGTCTCAAAATAAAACAATGATAGCTTGGTCTATATTGCTCCATTTGCTCACATTTATCCAGAACTAGAGGAGGCTAATAGAGAAATATCAAATGCAAAGTCATTAGAGACATGTGGCTTTGAGTATATCTGAAATTTATGGTGCCTTGAGGGCCCCAGGTCAATTATAAATAGAGGATACTGGTGTATGGCTAACTTGGGCCAAGGTGTGACCAAGGGCTAAAATGGGACACTGTTTATTGGCAAGCAAGCTCATAGTCACTTACTGGGATAATGGAGAAATGAATACAGAAATTAGCAATCTAGAAATTGGGTGCAGGATGTATCTGGGTGGGGAATGTAACAGGAGATTAAGCTGATGCAACAATTGTTTCACAACAAGATGAACACACAATGAGAACTGCTTGTGAAATGCTGTGAATGTACAGCATTAACAATAAGTAATTTTTTGATGATATAAGTGGCTTGTCAATTTTTTGTTAATATAATGAGTTCTTATTTATGTTTATGAGCGTATGCTTGTGGGCACATGGAGGTGCCCTGTGCTGGTTTACTCCGAACAACCCTTGGACAGAGACTGTGAAACTGCCTTTTTAATTTTGCTTTTTGTTTTTTCTGACCAATGTCGATATGGTGTATAGCTATAATGTAACTTTATTCTTCATTTCTCTATTCTGTAACTAAAGATTGCACCTGGCTACTCTGTATCAAAGACGATGCCTTGTGTTGGTGGGATTGTTACACTGTAACTAATCTTGCAACTGAAGAGACTATCTAGGTATCTTTGGACCTAAGATGGTGCTGTAAGTGGCGACATATAAACTTTTCACTGAACTCATTTGAGTACACATGACAATAAAGCTAATTCAATTCAATGCATCCACGAGTTCTATGGCTACACTTTATGTATATTAGAATGTAGAATATTGGGCCCTGGTAATGTATCATAGACAGGCAAGAAGCAGGAAGAACACAGCAAGCCAGGCAGCATTTGGACGTGGAGAAGTCAATGTTTTGGGTGCAACCCTTCTTCAGGATTGGGGGTGGGTGTGGGGGGAGCTGCAGATAAAGAGGGTGGCGGGAGCAGGATAGTGAAGTGGGGATAGGTGAAGACAGGTAGAGGGTACGAGTTGGTTGGACAATAGGAGGGATGAATCTGTTTGCTGGCTGGGAGGAATGGAAGGTAGGGGGAGGGAGTCAGGGATGGGGAGGGAGGTTATTTGAAATTGGAGAACTCAATGTTGAGTCCGCCGGGCTGTAGGCTGCCCTGACGGAAGATGATGTGTTGTTCCTCTAATTTGCTCTATTGCGGCCATGGAGAAGGCCAAGGATGGTCATGTCGGAATGGAAGTGGTTGGGGGAATTGAAATGGGCAGTGACTGGGAGGTCCAGTTGACTCCTGTGGGCCTGCCTGCGATGCTCGTTGAACTGTTCCCTAAGTTAAGGTTCAGTCTCCCTGATGTAGAGAAGATCACATCAGGAGCACCTCATGCAATAAACTAGGTTGGAAGAGAGGCAGGTGAACATCTGTAACACCTGGAAGGACTGTTTGGAACCATGGATAGAGGTGAGCGAGGTGGTGTACCGGCAGGTTCTGCATCTTTTCTATTTGGAAGGGAAGGGGTGGAAATCGATGGGGAGAGTGGTGCAAACCAAGGACTGTCTAAGGGAATGGTCCTTGCAAAAGGCAGAGAGAGGTGGGGAGCGGATCTCCCCTCCACTGTCTCCAAACTCTCAGCCCCCCAGCCCTGCACTGCCTGGTTCTACCTGCTCCCCAAGATCCACAAGCCCAACTACCCCAGCCCACCCACCATCTCGGCATGCTCCTGCCCCACCGAACCCTTCTCATCCCACTGCAACTCCATCCTGTCCCCCTTAGCTCAGGTACTTCCCAGCTACATCCGCGACACCGACCACTCTCTCCATCTCTTCAGCAACTTCCAGTTCCCTGGCCTCCAGTGCTTTTTCTTCCCTATGGAGTACAGTCCTTAGACATGTCCATACCCCACAAGGACACCATCCAGGCCCTCCGCATATTCTTCTCCAATAAATCCATCCAGTGCCCCTCCGCCAATACCTTACACTGCCTTGCCGAACTGGTCCTTACCCTCTCTTTAACTCTTCCCACTTCCTCTAATTCTAGGAGGTAGCCATGGGTACCCAAATGGGCCCCCGTTACACCTGCCTCTTTGTTGGTTATGTCAAACAGTTCCCCTTCAGTACCCACACAGGCACTGTGTCCCAACTCTTATGCCATTACATCAATGACCGCATCAATGAGGCGTCCTGCACCTGGGCTGAACAGGAGCTGTTCATCGACTTCGCCTACAACTTCCACCCCATCTTCAAATTCAGTTGATCCAATCGGACACCTTCCTCCCCTTTCTGGACCTCATAATTTCCATCTCTGGTGACAGTCTCCAGTTGGACATTTATTACAAACCCACAGACTCCCATAACTACCTGCACTACAACTCCTCCCACCCAGTATCCTGCAAGAATTCCATCCCATTCTCCCAATTCTTCTGGCTCTGTCACATCTGCTCACATGAGCAGCCACTCCACTCGCGAGCATCCCAAAGTCCACCTATTTTGAGCAATGTACTTTTCCTCCCTCTGCCATCCACACAGCCCTTCGCTGCACCACTTCCATGCCTCATTCCACTGCTCTAAACACCCCCAACATAACAAAGACAGAGTCCCCTTTGTTCTCACCTACGAGTCCACCATTTTCCGCATCCAACGCGTCTTCCTTAAACACTTCTGCCAACTCCAACTTGACTTCACCACCAAGAACATCTTCCCCATCTCACCCCTCTTTGCCTTCTGCAAGGACCATTTCCTTCGATAGTCCTTGGTTTGTGCCACTCTCCTCACTGACCCCAACGACCAACCGCTCCCCCACTTCCCCCCCGCCCCACCCACAACCGAACCCCAGGTACCTTCCCTGTAAATGGAAAAGATGCAGAACCTGCTAGAACATCACCCCCCCCACCCCCCCCCCCCAACAACCCCACCCCCACCCCCACCCCCACCCCCCCCCCCACCCCCACCCCCACCCCCACACCTCCATCCAGTAGCACATCACGTCTCCACACCTCCATCCAGCCTGGCTTGCCGTGTTCTTCCAGCCTCCTGTCTGTCTACTTTGGATTCCAGCATCTGCAATTTTTTTGTCTCTAACACGGTAATGCATCAGCATTTAATCTTGTCAATTTCGCCAACACTAATTTCCTGACTAATACAGATTTCCTTCAGCTCTTCCCTTCACTAAATAAACCCCGTGTATCCCAATATTTCTTATATGTTACTTGTGAACACAGAAACAAAGGATTTAACTGGTCTGCCATATCTTTGTTCCACACTATAACTTTCCCCGTTTCTGACTGTATGGTATCTATATTTGCCTTTATTAATCCTTTTCTCTTCACAAACTTTTAGGTGATTTTACACTCAATTTCTACATTCCCCGAAAGCTTACTCTCATAATCTATTTTCCTCCTTTGCTGAAACTGAAACTGATCCTCAGGTCTGCGGCCAATTTGTATGCCAATAATACTATCCTGAAACTCTCCTATTAGCAACAGTCAGGACACCTTTCTCGTTTTATTTTTGTGCCAGGTAAGAATGCTGCAGTTCATCCAGTCACTATTTCAATGCTTGCCTTTGTCTATCCACCTTTATCCGTTTAAGTAACAATCCTCCACTTCATATACTATTGTAATTTCCTTTATTTAGATTCAGGACCTAGTCTCAGAATCAATTATGCTAGTCTCCATCTTAATGAAGAATTCCATCATACCCTGGTCACTCTTCCCCAAGTGTTCTCACACAGCTAAATTGATAATTAATCCATTCTCATTACATAATACATAATCAAGAATGTCTGATATCTAGTTGATTACTCACTGTATTGTTCCAGAAATCCATCCCATATAAATTCCAGGAATTCTTCCTTTATGACACACCAATGATTTGATTTACCTTCTCCAAATACCAATTAAAATCACTCATAATTACAGCTGTACCATTATTGCTTGGATTTCTAATTTTCTGTTGAATACCTTCCTTAACATTGCAACTACAATTTGAGTGTTTATATACAATGCTTGGAATCATTATCTGCCCATGGTATTTTGTTTTCTACACATTGATAGAGATTCAACTTCACCAAAGCTAATATTCTTCCTCACTCTTGCCTTAATTTTCTCATGAACCAGTAATGCTTTCCCTTTCTGCCTGTCTTCCCAAAAAACTGAATACACCTGGAAGTTCAATTTTCTTCCCTGATCATGCTACAGCCACACCTCTGGAATCCCAACTATATCAGACCAGCTTAGATCCACTTACACAAATAACTTATCCACTTAATCCTGAATGTTTCACACACTAAGACAAAAGGCCTTAAGGCTTGCCTTTTTAACATGCCCAGTCTTGTTCATATTATTCTGCACTGTGGCTCTGTTTGATTCTTGCCCTTGAATTGTCTACCACTGTTTATTCCCATTCTGTCTTTTTTTTGTTTCACTTGTTTCCCTCTGTTCTGTCTCTTAGAATAGTTCCCATCCCCTTTCTATTTTAGTTTAAACCCTTCCCAAACACACTAATAAATACATCCATAGGAGACAAGTTCCCGTCCAGGTACAACCCATCCAGCTGGCACTGGTCGCACCTCCCCAGAACCAGTCCCAACGTCCTAGGAATCTCAAACCCTCCCCCTCACATCATCTCTGTAGCCACACATTTATTTGATAATATCCTGCTATTTTCTACACTTAACTGAGATCACTCCCGTTGAGATGCTGTATTTGAACTTGCTTCCTAACTCCCTACACTCTGCTTTTTGGATCTCATTCCTTTTTTTTACTACATTGCTGGTATTGATGTATACCATGACCACTGGCTGTTCACCCTTCCATTTCAGAATATCCTGTAGCTCCTGTGAAATATCTTTGACCCTAGCACCCAAGAAGCAACTCTGCTTTCTTTCCACAGATGCTGCGAGACCTGCTGAGTTTCTCCAGCAATTTCTGTTTTTGCTTTAGATTTCCAGCATCTGCAGTTCTTAGTTTATTTTAGCAAATTGCTTTTGTAGTGACTAAAATATTTATCTACTTACCCTTCAATACTACTGCCTTTCCATATTTGTTCCTCCTCTCCTGCGGAGCAGAGCTAACAAAGGTGCAATGGAACTTGGCCATTGCCTTTGAGACGCCATTTCCCCCACAACAGTATCGAAAATGATAAATCTGTTCTGCAGGGTAATGACCACATGAGATTTCTGCACTGTTTGTCAAGCACTCTTATTCTGCCTGGTAATTATCCATTCACTCCCTATTTGTGGAGTTTTAGCCTGTGGAGTAACTACCTCTCTATATAGTACCCACAATACTCTCAGATTTGCAGATGCTCTGCAGTGTCCCAAACGCTACACCAGCTCCAAAACTTAAGCTCTCAGGAGCTGCAGCTGGAGATACCTCCTATAAAAGTTCTAGTCCTGGGCACTGGTACTTTTATTATCATGATTTATAATAATAACCATAATAAGCCAATGATGTTATTGAATGTCAGTGAACTCGGTGGGCTGAATGGCCTATTTCTGCTGCAATGGTTTTATAATAAGCAAGTGAAACTGTATCAGCGTCTCCAACATATGTTACTTGGAAATGCATCCAAATACAGACGAATGCAGCTTTTCCACGTTTGCAGATGATACGAGACTTAGTGAGAATAAGAGTTATGAAGAGGATCCAAAGATGTTTCATAGGGATTTAGACAAGCAGTGAAAGTGAGGAAAAAGTGGCAGATGCAATATAATATAAATGGGTGTGAGGTTTCCACTCTGACAGTAGTAAAGCAGTGCATTTTTTTTAAATGGTGAGAGGTCGGAAAGTTTTGATGTTTTGAAAGCCAGTACGCAGGTGCAGCAAGCAACTTGAGAGGTAAACAATATGTTAGCCTTCATCACAAAAAGATTTGGGAACAGAAGCAAAGAAGTCTATCTGCAACTGTACACGTCTCCAAAGTTTTGGTTTCCTTGCTTAAAGATGTATATATATTACACAAAGAGTGCAGCAAAGATTCATCAAACTCATTCCTGGAACGGTGACACTGTCACCTGAGGAGATTACCTGGATATAATTTAGGAAAATGAGAGGTGATTTCATAGAAACATGGAAAATTCATAAGTGCTGCAAAGGAGATTTCCTTGGCTATAGGATCATGACCTAGAGGTTACAGTCTCAGAATAAAAGGGTCTAAGCCTATCTCCTTAATTAATTATTTTTTGGGGTTGGGGAGGGGAGGGGTGGGGAGGGGAGGGGTGGGGTGGGGTGGGGAGGGGAGGGGTGGGGTGGGGTGGGGCGGGGCGGAGGGGAGGACAGGATGGAGTCTGGTGTGGTCTATCCAGATAAACCTATTGTACCAAAACCTGGCATTGTGTGATTTTAAACTTTCTCCAGCCTGCCTGAAGAAGGGCTTATGCTCGAAACGTCGATTCTCCTGCTCCTTGGATGCTGCCTAACCTGCTGCGCTTTTCCAGCAACACATTTTTCAGCTCTGATCTCCACATCTGCAGTCCTCACTTTCTCCTAGTTGATTTCTCCAGCCCAGTCCAACACCGATTCCTCCAGATCATAAGTGCACGCTCACTCTTCAAGTATACCTACGCGCACACGCACTCGCTCGCTCTTCACGCGCACGCACACATTCTCACTCGTCAAGGGTACGCGTATGTACACATTCACTCGTCAAGTGTACACATGCGCGCACCCACTCACCTGTCAAGTGTACACGTGCGCGCACTCACTCACTCGTCAAGTGTACACATGCGCGCACCCACTCACCTGTCAAGGGTACGCGTGCACACACTCACTCGCCAGGTGTAGGCGAACTCACGCATTCACTCGTCAAGGGTACACGTGTGTACACTCACTCGTCAACTGTATGCGCGCGCGCACACTCGTCAAGTATACGCACGCGCGCACACTCACTCACTCGACAAGTGCACGCGCACACACTCACTCACTCGTCATGGGTCTATGCGTGTGCACTCACTCACTCGTCAAGGGTATGTGCGCGCACACTCATTCACTCATCAAGGGTATGCGGGCACACACTCAATCACTCGTCAAGTGTATGCACGTGCGCACACTCATTCACTCAAGTGTACGCGCGCACACTCACTCGTCAAGTGTATGGGTGCACGCACACTCCCTCACTCGTCAAGGGTACGCGTGCACGCACTCACTCGTCAAGGGTACGCGCGCACATACTCACTCATCAAGTGTACGTGTGCATACACTCACTCGCCAAGTATACGCACACTCACGCACTCACTCAAGGGTACGTGCGTACACACTCATTCATCAGCTGTACGCACGCGCGTACACTCACTCACTCGTCAAGTGCATGCGCGCACACTCACTCACTCGTCACGGGTTCGTGCGCGTGCATTCATTCACTCGTCAAGGGTACGCATGCACACACTCAATCACTCATCAAGTGTACGCGCGCGCACACACTTACTCACCTGTTAAGTGTATGCGCGTCACAGACTCACTCAGTCATCAAGTGTACGCGCACACACTCACTCGTTAATGGTTCACGTGCATGCACTCACTCATCAAAGGTACACGCGCGCGCACACATTCTCACTCAAGGGTATGCGCGTGCACGCACACACTCGTCAAAGGTACGCGTGTGCACACTCACTCACTCGTCAAGTGTACGCGTGCACTCACTCAAGTGTAAAAGCGCACTCACTCACTCGTTAAGTGTACATGCGCGCGTACCCACTCACCCATCAAGTGTTTACATGTGCGCACACACTCACTCACTCGACAAGTGTACACACGCACACTCACTCACCCGTCAAGTGTATGCGCACGCACACTCGCTCACTCGTCAAGTGTACATGTGCGCGCACTCACTCACCCATCAAGAGTACACATGCGCACAATCACTCACCCGTCAAGTGTATGCGCGCACACACTCACTCACTCGTCAAGAGTACGCGAACGCACTCACTCGTCAAGTGTACGCGCGCACACACTCACTTCACTCACTCATCATGTGTACATGCGTGCGCACACACTCACTACCCGTCAAGTGTACATGCTCGCACACTCACCAGTCAAGTGTGCGCGCACACAGTCACTTCACTCACTCGTCATGTGCACACACTCACTCACTCAAGGGTACGCGTGCACACAATTACTCGTCAAGTGTACGTGCGCACACACTCACTCATCAAGTGTGCACGCACACTCATTCACTTGTCAAGGGTACGTGTGCGCACACACTCACTCGTCAGGGGTAAGCGCATGCACACTCACTCGTCAAGGGTACGCGCGCATGCACACTCATTCACTCGTCAAGGGTACGCGCATACTCTCATTCAGTCAAGTGTACGCGTGCACACTCACTCACTCGTCAAGTACACGTGTGCACACACTCACTCAAGTGTACATGCGCACGTACACACTCACCCACTCACGTGTACACGTGCGTGCACACACTCACTCACTCAAGTGTATACGTGCGCACACACTCACGCGTCAAGTGTACGTGTGCGCACACTCACTCACTCGTCAAAGGTAAGCGCACACACTCACTCACTCGTCAAGTGTACGCGCACACACTCACTCACTCGTCAAGTGTACACATGCACTCACTCAAGTGTAAACACACACTCAAGTGTACACGCGCACACACTCACTCACTAAGTGTACATGCACGCGCACCCACTCACCCATCAAGTATATACGTGCGCGCACACACCCACTCACTCGTCAAGTGTACACGTGCGCACACACTCACTCACTCGGCAAGTGTACACACGCTGGATTAGTGCTGGAAGAGCATAGCAGTTCAGACAGCATCCAAAGTGCAGCGAAATCGACATTTCGGGCAAAAGCCCTTCATCAGGAATAAAGGCAGTGAGCCTGAAGCGTGGAGAGATAAGCTAGAGGAGGGTGGGGGTGGGGAGAAAGTAGCATAGAGTACAATGGGTGAGTGGGGGAGGGGATGAAGGTGATAGGTCAGGGAGGAGAGGGTGGAATGGATAGGTGGAAAAGGAGATAGGCAGGTAGGGCAAGTCCGGACAAGTCATGGAGACAGTGCTGAGCTGGAAGTTTGGAACTAGGGTGAGGTGGGGGAAGGGGAAATGAGGAAACTGTTGAAGTCCATATTGATGCCCTGGGGTTGAAGTGTTCCAAGGCGGAAGATGAGGTGTTCTTCCTCCAGGCGTCTGGTGGTGAGGGAGCAGCGGTGAAGGAGGCCCAGGACCTCCATGTCCTCGGCAGAGTGGGAGGGGGAGTTGAAATGTTGGGCCACGGGGCGGTGTGGTTGACTGGTGCGGGTGTCCCGGAGATGTTCCCTAAAGCACTCTGCTAGGAGGCGCCCAGTCTCCCCAATGTGGAGGAGACCGCATCGGGAGCAACGGATACAATAAATGATTTTGGTGGATGTGCAGGTAAAACTTTGATGGATGTGAAAGGCTCCTTTAGGGCCTTGTATAGATGTGAGGGAGGAGGTGTGGGCACAGGTTTTACAGTTCCTGTGGTGGTAGGGGAAAGTGCCAGGATGGGAGGGGGAGTGGACCTGACTAGGTAGTCACGGAGGGAACGGTCTTTGCGGAAGGCGGAAAGGGGTGGGGAGGGAAATATATCCCTGGTGATGGGGTCTTTTTGGAGGTGGCGGAAATGTCGGCGGATGATTTGGTTTATGCAAAGATTTGTAGAGTAGAAGGTGAGCACCAGGGGCGTTCTGTTCTTGATATGGTTGGAGGGGTGGGGTCTGAGGATGGAGGTGTGGGATGTGGACGAAATGTGTTGGAGGGCATCATTAACCACGTGGGAAGGGAAATTGCAGTCCCTAAAGAAGGAGGCCATCTGGTGTGTTCTATGGTGGAACTGGTCCTCCTGGGAGCAGATACGGCAGAGGCGAAAGAATTGGGAAGACGGGATGGCATTTTTACAAGAGGTAGGGTGGGAAGAGGTGTAATCCAGGTGGCTGTTGGAGTTGGTGGTTTTGTAAAACATGTCAGTGTCAAGTCGGTCGTCATTAATGGAAATGGAGAGGTCCAGGAAGGGGAGGGAGGTGTCAGAGATGGTCCAGGTAAACCTAAGGTCAGGGTGGAATGTGTTGGTGAAGTTGATGAATTGCTGAACCTCCTCGAGGGAGCATGACGTGGCACCAATGCAGTCATCAATGTAGCGGAGGAAGAGGTGGGGAGTGGTGCTAGTGTAATTACGGAAGATGAACTGTTCTATGTAGCCAACAAAGAGGCAGGCATAGCTGGGGCCCATACGTGTGCCCATGGCTACCGCTTTGGTCTGGAGGAAATGGGAGGATTCAAAGGAGAAATTGTTAATGGTGAGGACCAGTTCGGCCAAACAAATGAGAGTGTCGGTGGAAGGGTACTGTTGGGGACGTTGGGAGAGGAAAAAACAGAGAGCTTGGAGGCCCTGGTCATGGCGGATGGAGGTGTAGGGGGATTGGATATCCATGGTGAAGATGAGGCGTTGGGGCCGGGGAAACAGAAGTCTTGGAGGAGGTGGAGGGCGTGGGTGGTGTCTCCAACGTATGTGGGGAGTTCCTTGGACTGGGGGGGATAGGACAGTGTCGAGGTAGGTCGAGATGAGTTCAGTGGGGCAGGAGCATGCTGAGACAATGGGTCGGCCAGGGTGGTCAGGTGTGTGGATCTTGGGAAGGAGGTAGATCCGGGCAGGGATCGTCAAGGGTACGCGCGTACACAATCACTCACACACTCAAGGGTACGCGCGCGTCCACACTCACTCACTCACTCACCAAGTGTAAATGCGCGTGCACCCACTCATCCACTCACTCATCAAGGGTACACGTGCGCGCGCACACCCCCCCCCCCCCCGGTCAAGTGTACGCGCGCGCACACTCACTCACCCAAGTGTACGCGCGTGCGTTCACTCGTTAGGGGTACGCGCACACACTCGTCAAGGGTACGCGCGCGCACACTCACTTACTTTCTCGGTGTGCAGGTGAACTCTCTCTCTCTCGGAGGACACACTCTGGGGGTGTATACTCTCTGTCTGTCTGTGGGGGGGTGGAGTCTCCCCCGGGGGGGGGGGGGTGGGGTGGGGTGGGGGTGGAGTCTCCTGTCTCTCTCTGGGGTTGATAGACGCGGTACTGTGTGATACTCCCGGGTGGAGGGTGGACCCACACAGAGAGAGAGCCTCCCGGTGACTGCAGATTCCTCATGGTCCTAGTGCCCTCCCTACACACCGGCCGGGGGATTGGTGGGGGGGAAGGTGCACCCGTCAAATGTTTCCGGCCGGACCGTGATACCGAGGACATTCTGACCAACATCAGAACAGATCGACAAAATACAGCCTCCGCACCCCCACCCCGAGAGAGTCGAATTATTGATTCGACCTGATCATGTTTCTTTTGTTTTAAATCCTAAAGCGATAAAGACAGAGTCTGCCTGACGGTCCCTCCTCACAGCGGTCCCCGGGGCCTTCCCTCCGTCAGTGTCATGGCGCCCGCTGTGTGCGGGGATCAGGCTCCGGGTCCTCATTAAGGCGGTGCCGGGGGTGTGTGTGGGGGAACGTTGTCGCGGGGCTGTGGCGGTGCCCGGAGCGGAGGCGGGTGCCCATCACCATGGCCGTGCTGACGGAGAGGGAGCGGGGCGGCCTCCGCGAGATCCTGCACAGCCTGGGCCACTGTGAGCTCTTCAGTGTCGCCGACACCGTCACCAACCGCATGTTAAAGATCGACGGCGTCCGAGGTGGGCCCGGCGGGCCGGACTGACCCCATACACCACCCCCCCCCACCCTGACACTGACACACCCCACCCTCAGACTGACCCACCCCCCTCAGACTGAGCCTCAACCCCGAGACTTACTCCCCACCGTCAGATTGACCCCCCCAACCCTGAGACTCACCCCCACCCTGAGACTGAATCCCCCACCCTGAGATTGACCCCCATGAGACTCACTCCCACCCTCAGACTCACCCCCCCCCCCCCCCACACAGACTCACACCCCACCTTCAGTCTCTTCCCCCCACCCTGAGTCTCATCCCCCACCCTTGGACTGACCCGCCCACACACCCCCAACCCCGAGACTGCCCCACACACCCACCCCTACCCCGAGACTGCCCCACGCACCCTACCCCGAGGCTGACCCACACACACACACACACACCTTACTCCGAGACTGACCCCCACACTCCCCCACCTCAAGACTGACCCACACCCCCCATCATCCTCGCAGACTGACCCCTGATCCCCCCACCCTCACAGTCTGACCCCCTCCACTCCCATCACTCTGATAGTCTGACCCCCTATCCACCCCCATCACTCTCACAGTCTGATTCCCCCTCCACCCACCCCATCACCCTCACAGTCTGACCCCCCTCCACCCCCATCACCCTCACAGTCTGATTCCCCCTCCACCCACCCCATCACCCTCACAGTCTGACCCCCCTCCACCCCCATCACCCTCACAGTCTGACCCCCCTTCCACCCCCATCACTCTCACAGTCTGATTCCCCATCACACTCTCAGTCTGACCCCCATCACCCTCACAGTCTGACCCCCCCCTCCACCCCCATCACCCTCTCAGTCTGATTCCCCCTCCACCCACCCCATCACCCTCTCAGTCTGATTCCCCCTCCACCCACCCCATCACCCTCACAGTCTGACCCCCCTCCACCCCCATCACCCTCACAATCTGACCCCCCTCCACCCCCATCACCCTCACAGTCTGACCCCCCTTCCACCCCCATCACTCTCTCAGTCTGCTTCCCCCTCCACCCACCCCATCACCCTCACAGTCTGCCCCACCCCCCCACCCCATCACCCTCACAGTCTGCCCCACCCCATCACCCTCACAGTCTGCCCCAAGACTGCCCCCTTTTCTGACCCAGCACCTACTCTGGATTGCTCCTAAATTATCTCCCCCAGCCCAACTGACTCATCTTCCTGATATTCCCTTCCCCCCAAAACTGAATTCTTGCCTCCCTGACTTTCACTTTCTCTTTCTGTCAATTTCTGTAGTGTAGTCAACAGTAATGCAAATGAACACTTTCTTTTGCCTAGACAGCATCACTCTTGCCAGTATGTTTTTAAGTGTGTAAAATTACTCTTTGTTTGAATCTTAGATATTATTTGCCAGATAGCTGAAACCTGAAGTCAGGGTGAATGTGACGTTGACCATTATTTTGGAAGTCAGTGTTATAAACTTTGAATCACAAACTACAATCATTGAAGATGTTTTGTTGTTAGCAATCATGCTAAAGAGTAGTTCACCTATCTGGGAAATTCTGAGTCACTGGTCATGGGTTCTGTGCATCCTCGTGTGGCTAAAGGGCCTGATCCTGGAGCCACATTGCTAATCCTGCATTTGGCAGGTGTTTCCAGGTGGTGGAAGTGGTCCTCAGCCTTGAGGTTGCTGGCATTCCTTTCTCCTGTTCTTTTTTTTCATACTTCCTTCCGCCAACAGGTATTCTTGAACAATTGTTTCCTTCAAATCAGAGGAACTGAAACTTAACCAGTGAGGAGTCATTAAAGGATGTCAGTCTTGTTGAGGCTGAGACTAATTCTTCAATATGCTTCCCTGAAGATGTTAAGCAAAGCTTGCCGATTTTCTTATGAGAGAGCAGAGACAACATTGTCATCTGCATAATGAAATTCTGCAAGTGAGATGTCATTTACCTCTTGGATTTAATGAGTTGAGGTTGAAAAGTTTCCTGTCAATGCTGCAGTCAATGTCCACACCACGAGGAAGGTTGTTATTGACAAGCTGAAGAGTGGCGGTGACTCATCCCTGCTTGACCACTCCTTTGACCTCAGACTTCTTCTCTATTAGAGTTGGTGACGACCATCGCAAAAACCTTGCTGTGGAAAGTTCAGCTGTTGTTGATGAATTGGAGTAGACAGCTGATCCTTGACAGGTTCTTCAATAGCACTTTCTGATTATCTGAGTCAAAAGCCTTGGTCAGATCAATGAAGACCAGTAGGATGGTTGGTGTTGCTCTTGGTATTTCACTTGGATTTGCTGAGCACTGTAGGTTGATGAGCCTGCTAGATGTGGTTTTCTAGCCAAGTGGGTGATGGAACACACTATGTTTAGGGCACCTTTTCTAGCCCCTTCCCTATGTGGGGCAAGCAGAGTTGATCCTGAAGAGGGCTGCTAAAACACACTCCTGTTCCTAGTCCAAGAGTGAAATGACTGACTCAAATTTCATCACCTGCATTTCAGATCTCTCAATCCTGTCCCCATTATCTGTTGCCAAACACCGCAGGACGTGCATGTGTGTGTTGGGATTGGGAGTTTGAATTCCTTTAGGTAGACACTTGTGCGGGATCTTTTAACGATGGAACACTGTTGCACATCAGTCGGCATACACTCTTTGATAGAAAGTCGATCCAGTTCCAGTGGCAAGGAAATCTTGACAACTAGTGATCTTCCTCCTGCTGCAGCCTTTGTTCATCATCAAAGCCATTAAAATGATACAACTATCCACTGCCTGGGATCACCATCGAGGACCTGTTTTGGATTGTGCCTTGTCTGGTTCCTCCCCTTCAAACTTACTGTCATGGATGGTCCTGCCAGGAATTGAGAACTGACTGCATTGCTCTTGGGATCAATGCAACACTCAAGCCTCTGCACTGCATCAAGCTGCAAACCATGGAAATTATCAGTTTGTGGTTGTTTCACAATGTGTGAAAAGGGTGATCCAATCATTTGCCAGGAGACCGATGTCCATATACAGCTCATATAAATAGTGCTTCATTTATTGGCGGTTGAGGTACTCATTAGTCTAGAGCTGAAGAAGTTGTTTACACTGTGCAATGGTGGTGGAAGAAGTGAATTTTCAAGGTGATGGCTGCGTTGCCTTTCAAACAGATTGTCTTGTCCTGGATGATGATAAGCTTTTTGATGTTGTTGGAGCTGCACTCATCCAAGTGGAGGGTATACCATCACACTGGTGCTCTGTCAGTGGTGGGTAGGTGCCGTAGAATTCACAGCCTCTGATCTGGTCAATGGGGATTGTGATGGTAATGCCATTAAATTTCAAGGGGAAATTATTAAATTCTCTCTTGTTTTTTGGTGGTCATTTCCTGGTACTTAAACAATTAAGTTGCTTGATACCTATCAGCCCAAGTTTTGCTGCAAATGTACACTGACTGCTTCAGTATCTGAATGGTGCTGAACATTGTGCAACCATCAGCAGAAATTGCCTCCACTGACCTTATGATTGGAAGGAAGGTCATTGAGGCAAATTAAGATATTTGGGCAGAACACTCCCCTGTAGAACACCTGCTGTGATATTCCAGGAATGAGATGATTGACTTCCAATACCCACAACCATCTTCCTTAGTTCTGGATATGTTTCAAACTAGTGAAGAATTTTCTCCCTAATTGCCATTGACTCCAGTTTTGCAAGGGTTCCTTCATGTCAAGGGCAGTCACTTTCACCTCTCCAATGGAGTTCAGCTCTTTTGTCCATGCTTGGAGCAAGGGTGTAATGGGCTCAGGAGCCGAGTGGCTTTAGTGAAACAGGAACTAAAGGGTAGTGAGCAGTGTATTGCAAAGCGAATTCTACTTGACTGCATTGACAACTTCCGTTGCCTTGCTGTGTAGACAGTGTAGACAAATAGAAAATAGAACAATAAAGCGTAGAACATATATGGCCCTTGATGTTGCGCCAACCTGTGGAACCAATCTGAAGCCCATCTAACCCACATTATCCCATCATCATCCATATGCTTATCCAAGGGCTGTTTAAATGTGCCTAATGTAGCTGAGTTAAGTACATTGGCAGGCAGGGCATTCCACACCCTGACCACTCTGAGTAAAGAACCTGCCTCTGACATCTGTCTTAAATCAAACACCTGTGAATTTGCAGATATGTCCCCTCGGACAAGCCAACGTAGTCATCCGAGGAAAAAGACTCTTACTATCCACTCTGTCTAATCCTCTGATCATTTTGTATGTCTTTATCAAATCCCCTCTTAGCCGCCTTCTCTTCAATGAGAACAGACCCAAGTTCCTCAGCCTTTCCTCATAAGACCTTCCTTTCAGACCTGACAACATCCTGGTAAATCTCCTCTGTACCTTTTCCAATGCTTCCACATCCTTCCTGTGATGGAGCAACCAGAACCGAATCGGTTTGTTTTAGGGACCAAATGAAACAGCCTCAATTAGAGTTAAGGGTTTGCAACTGAAAATCACATGACCTCATCCAAAAACCAGAAAATCTCAACTAAATTCATTGTGAAAGCTAGCCAAGTAACTTTGTTCCCCTTAACACTAACCTCAACTTTGTAGCCAATAGTCTTCATTGCCCACCACTCAAATATGACTTTGCTATATATAGTTTACAGTGCATTTTCAAAGATACTGTAGTCATGCTTGTGCAGTGAAACGGTTGGTCCGAGTTGGTGGATCATTTCTGCAATTCCCAAGCACAATACCACGACGTATAGCCTTCGTAGACACATTTTTAATATTGAAACAAACATGAAAGTCAAGGAATGCCTCAGATAGAGCACTAATTGGCCATGTTCAGTTTGCCCTTTTTTTTTGGGTAGTACTTACCTTTGCAAATTTTCACATCTGGTAGATTCCCGTCTTGTAGCAGTGGGACAGTTTGGCTAGACGTGAGCTAGAACTTGAGGGGTGGTGGTCACCTAGCTCTATATCTGCATGCCAAACAGCATGCAATATAGGTCCTGTGTTGTATCTTCGCCACATTCATATCTAATCTTTTAGACATCTCTGGCAAGCCCACCTTTCCTTACCATTGAACCAGGGTTGATTTCCCCCCAGCTTGGTCGTAATGATATAATACATCTACAATATGCATTGCAACAATTCCACACGGTCCCTTTGACAATGTCTTCCAAATTCGTGGCCTCTGACACTAGAGCTGCAATAGATACACGTGAGAACCATGACCCTACAAGTTCCCTTGCAGGCCGCACACCTTTTGACTTGGAGCAATATCTCAGTTCCTTCATTGCTGGCTGAAAGTCCTGTAACTCCTTACTTATCGAACACCCCATCCCACCCCAAATAGCTGATGACAAATATAAAGCACATTGGTTTTAAGATTTTGGTCAAATGTATGTGGATAATTGCTGGAAAGATCAATTTTTTTTTCTTAATCCATTGAAAGCAAAATACTGGAAATCTGGCACAAACAAAATGCTGGAGAAACCCAGCTGGACTGTGCAGAGTTCTGAACCAGTTCATGCCAGTTCGAAGAAGAGTCATAATGGACTGGAAATGTTAACTCTCTTCTTAGTCTGTATTTGGCCTTTGCATAATGTAGGAGGAAAAGCAGTGACCTGAGGAAATCAAGGCAATCAGTTGGTATTAGTACAAACTTTTGGGGTGTGAGTATATTTCTCAAACCATGGAAATGGAAAAAATGGCATGCCAGAATGTTCATAAATCTTGAACAATCAAAGCAAGATTGTCTTTTATTCTGTAGGGACTTTTGTGATTTATCAACATTACATTTCAACATTTAATGCAACAAGTACTGGAGAGAAGTTTCTCAGGAGACTAAGTCTGCTATTCCTTTCAGTGAAGGTCTCTTCAACCATGCTATTGTCCTATTAAGAAGTGAAGGAACGATGGCGGGGGAAGGAGGGGGGGGGTGCAAGAATAGGGAGAAATAACCACAGAAATGGGAATGAACTACAATGTTGAGAGTTTTCAAAAGGCTTAGCCAAAATAATTTCTGTGCACCTTGGATTAGCATTTTAACTTTTATAACCATCTTACTGCTGTTTCATCTGCAGAAGCCATAGATGCGATACTGAGTTACAGTCAGAGTGCCGAAGAACTGCTGAAAAGAAAGAAGATCCACCGTGAGATAATATTTCAATATTTAGCAAGACATAATATTGTTATGCCATCTAATGCGGAGAAATACCAGCTTGTTCAGAAAGTTATAGAATATTGGCGTGAAGACTGCGCTGAAACCCAGGTACTTCACTTGAAGTGGCATCGTCTTGTAACAGTTTTATTTTCAAATATTTTTACAATGAAATTCAAAACAAAATTAAGTTTGAAAACCGTGATTTTGAAATTCAGATTACTCTCTTCAAATAATTGTTTTATTTTTGAGGACTAGTGTCCAGCTGATTTAGATTTGTTCAAAAAGAATTTGAACAGATTGGATACAGGATAATCTCTCTTGGAAGAGTTAATTATTCTAATCCCTGTAAAGATTGTTTACATTTTGACAAAAAGAATTTCAACTTTCAGTTCATTTCTAAAAGAATAACACAGCATGATATTTTACTTTGGTTACTGTAAAAAAAAAGACTAAAAGCCCGATTGACTAAATGTTATTTTAGTTGCCAACTTGTATTTTAAACTGCAGAACAGATATTTTAATATGACTGGGGAAAAATTAATGCAAGTAATCATATACCATATTTTAAATAGACATTCAACTCTCCCAGAATAATGCAAAACAGATTCTTAACTGTTGAATGTTTGTCTTTGATCTTTTCCATCTCCAGCCTGCAATTTAATTCAGAACTGTCTTTCGTGGTTCATGTTTTTCTGAAGATCTTTTTCCCCACATTGTTTTAACCGTAACAAATTTGACCTCTTGTGCTACAGACGCAAGCTCTCATCATGGGCTATAGCATTTTGCTGTTTGTAGCTGCTCTCCCTTTCCTGCATCCTGGCATTCTAGCCCACTTTTCTGTGGTTGTTTAGAAACCCATTCCCTCTTAAAGCCCATTCTCTTTTTTTTGTCTTAAAAGTAAATGGACTGCTTACAACTTGACATTCTTACACTTAGTTTCCAAAGTCTAAGTATTATCTATTGTTAGCACACAAGATACTAACATTGTCTCCCGGTGTAAACATTTTGCACTTTTTTTCTTAGTAAAATAAGCTCTTTTAAATCTCAAAAACTAAAGCACCTTGATTTGCAGTCAGGCAGACATGAGCACAGACCACTTAGTTTACCTTAAAGTAATTCAGTTTACCTTTAGAAATAATCCCTATATATAATCTCTTAAACCTCATTATAATGATATTAATCTTTAACAACCTTTATAAAACCATAAGACATAGGAGTGGAAGTAAGGCCATTCAGCCCATCGAGTCCATTCCGCCATTCAATCATGGCTGATGGGCATTTCAACTCCACTTACCCACATTCTCCCCGTAGCCCTTAATTCCTTGTGACATCAAGTGATGACTATGGGTCCTTATCTTAATCAGTAGTCTCCTGTGCATAATCAGTTCTGTATTTTTCTGCCTCTGTAAAAGTTGTTCCTAATAATGTTCTTCTGTGAAAGACTAAGCAAATATTTCATGTCCAACTGGACTATCAGTATCATCATCCTGGATGAGGGTAACATCGTGACCCTTTCTTTTAGAAATTTGAGCCATATTGATAGATTTTAAATTATCATCCATATCTTTAACTCTGTTTACATCACTTTTTCAGTAGCCCTCAGTTTTTTTCAGTTTTGGTGTTGCTTCTTGATGAGGTGAGAATGATTGCTCTTAAGATCGAGAATCAAATGTGGCCACATGGAATGCCCCCAGAATTTCAATGGCACTTGGAAGGAGAACTTTCTACTTGGTCATAGAGCCATAGAGATATACAGCACGGAAACAGACCCTTCGGTCCATTTCGTCCATGCCGACCAGATATTCCAACCCAATCTAGCTCCACCTGCCAGCACCTGACCCTTCCTATTCATAGAGGTAGAAGTGGGTGTTGGAGATTAGAGTCAAGATTAGAGTGGTGCTGGAAAAGCACAGCAAGTCAGGCAGCATCCAAGAAAGCAGGGAAAATTGACATTTCGGGCAAAAGCCCTTCATCAGGATGCTGCCTGACCTGCTGTGCTTTTCCAGCATCACTCTAATCTTGACTCTCTTCCTATTCACATACCCATCTAGATGTCTTTTAAATGTTGCAATCATACTAGCTTCCACCACTTCCTTTGGCACCTCATTCCATACACGTACCACTCTCTGTGTGAAAAAGTTGCCACTTAGGTCTCTCTCATATCTTTCCCCCTCACCCTAAACCTTATACGCTCTAGTTCTGGACTCCCCACCACCCCAGGGAAGAGACTTTGTCTACTTATCCTATCCATGCCCCTCATGATTTTATAGACTTCTATAAGGTCAGCCCTCAGCCTTCGACACTCCAGGGAAAACAGCCCTAGCCTATTCAACCCCTCCCTATAGCTCAAAACCTCCAACCCTGGCATCATCCTTGTAAATCTTTTCTGAACCCTTTCAAGTTACCCAACATCCTTCCGATTGTGAAATCACACTGAACAAAAGAAGAACGTGCTTTTGATTGCTGGGTAACAATTATCTCTGGACCAGTGTGTTACTGCAACTGTTCCTCAAGAATGGAGTCGTAGGCCTAACCACTTCTAGTTACAAATGGATCGTCAATTTTATTGCTCATGCCCTCTTAGGTAAAAATATTTAGAAAATGGCAAAAATGTAAACTTTGCATTAACATGCCCGAGCACCCATTCAAGTTTCAAGCATGTAGAAAAATAGTGCTTTACAGATTATCCCAAGTTTAAACTTGGCGAAGGCAAAAATGAAGGTTAAAATGTACAGACATTATGAATTTACTGACTGCATCTGGATGTTTTTCACTGAAACATTTGCTTTGTGGTGATAGCTGTGGATCCCCTTCCCCTGGAATTACTGTTGCTGAGTTGAAATTGTTTTTTAAGATACCCTGCAACAGAAAAGATTTAACATGGGTTATCATGCTACAAACGTGACTCAAAGGCTTTCCTGAGAGTTCCCAGAGAGATAGTCGGTTAGGGCCTTATTCTGGCAGCTTGGGTGCTCTCTACCTAAATTTCAAATTGAAATATTCACACTAAACATTTTAGCGAGTGTTGAGAAGATTTGTCTGATCACATGGCATCTTTCCATGTAGGTTGCATTCTCTAAATAATGTAGGTGACTGGTTCATGACTCAGTTTCCTTTTAGTCATTGTCAAGGTGATTGAATATTTAATGTTCCGACATTGTGTGAATAAATGATCCACCAGAAAGAAGTTGTTCAACCCTCTTTGGTGTAATTGTCTCTGGGATTCCTGTGCCTCTCCATGGATTGGAATGGTGTCTTCACAGATGCAAAATAGCAGTCACTTCAAGTCAGTGTCCTTTCCTTTGTTTAGCAAAGGTATCTTTAGTTTTGGGAAAAAGAGTTCTGTATTTGATGATGAAGGGAGAATAAAATATGAGTGAGCAAGAAAAGACAGTAAAAGCTTGTGTAGGTATGTAAAAAGGAAACATTTGGCTAAGAGACGTACAGGCAGAATAGGAGAATTTATATTTGAGAAATGGCAGAGAAGCTAAATAATTGCTTTGTGTCTGTCATCTTGAGGAAAGATGTAAGAATTAGAGACCCAAAGGACGGGCAATAATTGAGAACTGAGGGAAGATCGTATTAGTAGGGAGGTTAGTTTGAAGAAATGAATGGGACTGATGGTTGGTAAGTCCCTGGTACATGATATTCTACATCCCAGAGCTTTGACAGAGATAGCTGTGGACATAATGAATGTACTGGGGAGCATCTTGGATCTGTAGTAATGAAAATACTAGAATCTTCTATAAAGGATGCAATAAGTAGGTACTTGGATAATAATGATTGGCCATAGTCAGCATGGATTTGTGTAAGTGAAGCTGTTTGACAAATCTTTTGGAGCTTTTACAGGATGTTGTTAACAGAATTGATAAAGGGGAGTCAGTGGGCAGAGCATACTTGAATTTTCAGAAAGTTTGCTCAAGTCCTTTACAGGAAGTACTTTAACAAAATGTAAAGCAAATTAAATTGAACGTAAGGATTTGGCATAGATTAGGGATTGGTAAACAGGCAGGAAAGTAGAATTACTTTAGTCATTCACATGCTGACTGGCTGTGACTGATGGGTACTGTAAGGATCAGTATTTGGGCCCAAACTGTTTGCAATGTATGTTAGTGATTTGGATGTGGCGACCAACTTTAATGTTTCAAAGTTTGTGAATGATGCAAAACTAAGTATGAAAGTTTGTGGGCAAGATGGTTTTAAGAGAATTTGGATTGATTTGGTCAGTGGGCAAGGATGTAGCAGATAGAATGTATGTTGAAAAATGAGTTATCCACTTTGCTAAGAGGAACAGACACACAGCATGTTTCGTTGATAGTATGAGATGTAAAATGTAGATGTACAAAGGGACCTGATCCTCCTCGTTAATCATAAAAGCATTTAGTGGAGGAGAGGTCCTTCAGTCCATTGTATTATATCAACAAAAAACACTAGTCCCATCTTGCAGCACTTGGCCCATAGCCTTGAATGTTATGACATTGCAAGTGTTCATCCAAGTGCTTTTTGAGGATTTGAGAGTTTTCCTGCCTCAGTTTCCCTCCCAGGCAGTGCATTTCAGAATGTGTGTCTAAAATATTTTCCTCAAATCTGCTTTAAACCTCCTGCTTTTCACCTTAAAATTATGCCACCTTGTTTTGACCCTTCAATGAAGGAGAACAGTTTCTTTATATCCACCCTCTTTGTCTCTCAATTTTATACACCTCAGCCCCCTCTTAGCCTTCTCTGCTGTACAGAAAATAACCCGAGCTTATTCAGACTGTCTTCCTAGCTAATCTGCTGCATCTCAGACAGCATCTTGGTGAATCTCCTTGTACCCTCTCCGGTGCAATCGCTTCCTTCCTATAATGTGGTGACCAGAACTGCACACATACTCTAGTTGTGACCAAAGCAAAACGTAGTAAGTCATTGAAAGCAAATGTGCTAGTGCAGCAAACAAGTAGGAAAGATAATGGAATGTTAGCCTTTGTTAGAAGAGGATTTGCACTCAGTAATAGCACAGTTTTGCTTCAGTTATATAGAACTGTGGTTAGACCACGTGTGGAATACTGCTAGCAGTTCCTTATGAAAGATGCTATTACCATAGGGGGAGTGCATTAAAGATTCACAAGGCTTGTTCTTTGTGATGGCAATTGTCATAGAGTCCTATAGCACAGAAACAGACCCTTCAGTCCAACCCTCCATGCCGAACATAATCCCAAGCTAAACTAGTCTCACCTGCCTACTCCTAGTCCATGTCCCTCCAGACCTTTCCTACTCATGATCTATCCAAATGTCTTTCAAATGTTGTAATTGTACCCACATCTACCACTTCTTCAGGAAGTTCATTCCACACCCGAACCATCCTCTGTGCTAAAAAAGACAAATTGCCTCTCATGCCTTTTTAAAATCTCTCTCCTCTCACCTTTAAAATCTCATGAAGAGAACTTGGTGAAACTTGGCCTGTATTCCTTTTAAAAAATGGTAATCTAATTGAAACTTACAAAATATGTAGAGGTAGACAGGGTAGGTGCTGATAAAGTGTACCCCTTGTTTCAGAGTTGAGAACAAGGGAATACAATTTCAAGATGAGGGGGACGCCACGAGGAGGACGAGGAGAAATCATTTACTGAAAAACATTGTGTCCCTTTGGAATTCTCTACCCCAGAGGACTTTGAAAATTCAGTCATTGAAGATGTTTAAAGTAGAAATTGGCAGATTTTTAAATACCAGTGACACGAATAGATATGAGGACAGTGTGGGGGAGAAAGACATTGAAGTGGGTACACAACCGCAGTTATCTGTAAAGGGCAACCAGGAATGGACAACAAATACTGGCCAGCCAATGCCCACATCCCACGAATGAATAAAAAAAATCAACCATATTCATATTAAATGGTGGGTCAGGCTCAATGAGCTGAATGGACTACTCCTGGTCCTATGTTTATATCTTCGAGTAAAAAGTGAGGTCTACAGATGCTGGAGATCAGAGCTGAAAATGTGTTGCTGGTTAAAGCACAGCAGGTTAGGTAGCATCTGCTGCCTAACCTGCTGTGCTTTAACCAGCAACACATTTTCACCTATGTTTATATGACCAGTTGATAAAATTATGAATTCCTGTTGCAAATAGCATATCTTAACCCCATAGAGATCTTGCCTGAATAACTTTTATGCCAATTTGCAGGTATTTTCTCCTCAAAGCAGTAATTTAACCACAGTTAGTCATTTATTTGAATTAGGTTGGCCAGGTAGAAGTTGTGTGCTCTGGGTTGTTTCCTACATCAGTCCTTTTCAATTCCATTGTGTCTTTGTACTCTCAGCTATTACCAGCTTTAATAATGCCTTGCCCTGTGATGTTATTGCCAAGTGGAGATAGAAGTAAAGATTGAAGAGAATGTTGGTCACTGAAGTCCAGCTTTCTAGTTAGTTAATTGTATTTCCAACCTTGATTTGAATTCAAGCAAGAGAATTTTCTAACCTATTAGTATGTTAAAACACAGCATTCTTTATTATTACTGCTGAGGTTGCGTATTCTTTTCGTCAATTTATCTTTTTGAAGCTACAACAATACCTTGAATTTATCTGTCACCTTTTAACAAAGTAAAATGTCCCAAAGCACTTCAGTGGAACTTTGTGAAGCAGAATTTAGAACTAAGCAGACTAGCTCAGATGACTTGCACCTTGGTCAAAGAAGTTGGATTTCATCAAGAATAATAGATGATTTAGAAGAAAGAATGCAAATTTCTTAAAGGTTTTGGAGTTGGAGGAGTTTTCAGAGATAGGGAGGGATGGGAGGCAATGGAATGATTTAAAAGTAAGGATGAGAGTTTCAAAATTAAGATCTTGCTTAAGGCAAGAGCCAGTGTAGCTCAGTGCAAGTAAGGAATAGGTGGATCGGATGCATTAGAACTTGAACAACAATATTTTGGATAACAGCATTTTCCAGACTGCAAATCATTGTTTACTGACAAAGAGTTTGTTGGAATGGTCGACTGAAAATAAAAAATGTTAGATGAGAGTTTCAGCAGTAGATGACCTCATGCATTGCTGACATTGACAGGGGCACAGAGCCAGAAAAGTCGGTGATGACACAGGTGTGTAGCTGGGGAACAGAACCAGGATTGAGGACAAATGGCTTCAGTTTTCTTAATTTTTATTGAATGATAGACAAGCAGTTTTGGCAATCTAAAGACAGTGCAGAGTCATTGGTAAGGTCAAGCTGGTTTTTATCAGTATTTGTAAACCAAAGGTTTTTGGATTATGTTATGTAAGGGTAGCATGTAGATATCAAATAGGAGGGCTCTGAACATATGTCCTTGAGGTGCATCAGAATTTTTCTTTTCCATTTATATTGATTCTTGGGATATGGACATCACTGACTGGGCCAGCATTTACTGCCATTTCCTAACTGCCCTTGAACTAAGTGGCTTACTAGGGTCCATTTCAGAGAGCAGTCAAGAATCAGTCACATTGGTGTGGGTCTAGAGTCAGATGTAGTCTGGACCAGATAAGTACAACTGATTTTCCTTCTAGAGGGAATTCTGTTCTGAAGGAGAGTCTTGAAATGTTAACCCTGTTTTTCTCTCTGTGCAGATGCTGGTAGACCTGCTGAGTTTCTCCAGCATTTTGGTTTTGTTTGAGATTTCAAGCTTCTGCAGTATTTTGATGTTATTCCTCCTAAAGGACATACCTCCTAATGATCTAGATCAGTTTTTGCACACATCCGTCATCACTCATTGAGATTAGCTTCCAATTCCAGGTTTCTTTACTTTAATTTGAACTAAATTAACAAAATTCCACTGGCTATTATGGATTTGAGCCTCTACCTTAGAGTGAAAGCTTGGGTCCTATTGCCGCCACACCACTGTCTCCCCATATGGAAGTTCCTCATAATTCCTGTACGATGCCCCAGTGTTACAAGCATCTTCCTAAAGAGCAGTGGAGAAACAGATGGGTTTTTGTACCAATCAGCAGTGATTAGATGGTCACTACTAAATTATCTTCTAATTCCAGATTTTAGTTGACTTCAAATTTCACTGTCTACATCGGTGATATTTAAACCTATATCTCTGAACATTAGCCTCGGATTCGTGACTGCTGGGGTAGTGACATTACTACCATAACCACTGTGACAAGAAGCCATTTTTCGCTGATACAGTCCCATCTGGAAAGACAGCTGTGGAGAGATGTGAGGGGGTGATGGTGTGGTCAACAATGTCAAAAGTTATAGAAAGATGGAGAGAGAGAGAGAGTACATCTTTGTCAGAGTCCCAAAGGATGCCATTTATAACTTGTAATATCCATTTTGAAACTATGGCTAAGGCAAAATCTTGACTTGAGATGTTCAGACACTGTTCAGCAAAATATGGTTTCAGGCTTTAGAGGCAGATTTATACTTACAGACTGAGTGGGTGGGGGAAAGGTCGGCAGTTGGAAATTGAACAGCAGTTTGCTCGGATTGGGAGCCCAGTTTTTTTCGGAGGGGGTGTGGGTGGGAAATGCCAGCTGCTCTAAAGGAGACAAGACAGTGCCTGAGGGGTGAGAATCATTAACGATCTCAGCTAATGCAGAAGCCAGGAAGAGAATCTTGATGTTTGGTAGTTTAATATGAATTGGGTCAAAGAAGCAGGAAATGGGTAGTCATAGAGGCATCCAGCATGGAAACAGATTCTTCGGTCCAACTAGATTCACATTCCCAAACTAAACTAGTCCCACTTGCATTTGGGTAAAAAATGCTTGGGTAAGGGCTTATGCCAGAAACGTTGAATTTCCTGTTCCTTGGATGCTGCCTAACCTGCTGTGCTTTAACCAGCAACACATTTTCAGCCACTTGCATTTGGCCCATATTCATGTACTTCTCCAAATATCTTTGAAGCATTGTAACTGTACCTGCATTCACCACTTCCTCTCGCCATTTATTTCACACACGATCCACACTCTGTGTTTTTTAAAAAAAAAGTTGCCCTTCATATCCTCTCTCCTCCCATCTTAAAGATTTGCAGTCTAGTTTTGAACTTCCCCATCCTTAGGAAAAGACTCTTGCTAATTCACCTTATCCATGCCCCTCATGATTTTGTAAGCCACGATAAGGTCACCCCTCAACCTTATAGGCTTCAGTGATTTAAAAAGTCCCAGCCTACTTTTATAACTCCATTTCTGGCAATATACTGGTAAATTTTCTCTGAATCCTCTCCAATTTAATAATATCCTTCCTATAGTAGGATGTCCAGAATGGCACACAATACTTCAGAAGACTCCTCCCCAACATCCTCTGTAACCTCAACATGACATCCCAACTCCTACACTGCAAGGTCTGAACAATGAAGGCAAGTGTGTTAAATGCCTCCTTAACTACCCTGTCTACCTGTGACACAAATTTCAAAGAACTATGTACCTGAATCCCTCAGTCTTTCTGTTCTACAGCATTACCCTAGGGCCCTACGATTAATTGGATAAGCCCTGCCCTTGTTTGTTTACCAAAATGCACTACATCACATTTATCCAAGTTAAACTCCATCTGCTACTCCTCAGCCCATTGATCTAATCGATCAAGATCTTTTTGGTAATCTTAGATAACCTCCTACACTGTCCACCATACCACCAATTTTGAAGTCGTCTGCAAACTTACTGATCATAGCTTCTATATATAAACGATAAGTAAAAGCTGACCCACTACTGATCCCTGTGGGAACACTGCTGGTCCTTTTTTTCTCTAAAAGTTGTTCCTTTTCTCAAGGATACTGTGTCCTTGATTTGTTTCAGAGGGGTTGTAAAACACTCTGGGCTCTGAAATCATTGGGTTTGGTTTGGAAATAAAAGGTTATGGGAGGCTTTTTTGTTTATACGTAAGCAGATGAGACTTTAGGCCAAAGCTTTTATGTTTTTAGAAGTAAGTTGTCCAAGTGAAGGGGTATGACCAGCTCTCTAGCTAAGCAGTTCAGTTCAGAACGTTAGAAAGTTCAGCAGTAGAGCTGTGTGGAAACAGGCTGCTGGATGCTCTGTCCTTCTGCTCTTCTAACTTCAACCTGTAAGCCTTTGTTTTATTTTTTGTTCTGTGTTTAAGGGGTTTATTTATCGGGACTGTTGTGTCTATTCGGAACAGCATAGTTAAGTCTAGTTTGGGATAGTCTGAGTTCTGTGGGTATTCTATATTCTGTCTTTGTGATTCATTCCGTAATTTTGTGAATAAAGTTTTGTCTGTTTTAAATGTTGGTAGTCAATCTAGCTAACTTACTCCAAGTAATTTTCACTGTACACTTACTGAAACAAATTGCAAAGTTACGGTCTAGGCTGCCTGCTTAAGAATGTTTTGAGTGGTCTGTCCTAGTCCGTAACAGGCCTCCAGTTTGAAAAACAATCTCCCGCCACCACCCCCTGTCTCCTACTGTCAAGCCAATTTTGTATCCAGTTGGCAAACTCACCCTGAATCCCATGTGATCTAACTTTGTAACTTAGTCAACCATGCAGAACCATATCAAAGGCTTTATTAAAGGCCATGTAAACAGCATTTATCACTTTGTCCTCGACAATCTTTTTAGTTACTTTCTCAAAAATCTCGATCAATCTTGTGGTCAAGATGAGCTTAGAGAGATAGTGTGGACAGTGGATCGAGCAAGGGGGATCTTTGGAAGATTGGCTTGATAGATATGGGGAAGAGAGGGAAGTGGCCGAAGTAGACGACCTGAAGGTTTAATCTTTGCTACAAAGAAACCCATGAGCTGCTCCTGCTTATTGTTGGATGTGAGAATGGAGGACACAGGAGAAAAGCATTTAGGAAGGTTTGCAGTAGAGAGAGAATCTGGGGTGTTACCTTTGCATTCATAATGATCCTGGGAAAGTGAGCAATTTATCAGATGGAAGCAGAACTAGTGAGGTGTTTTAAGGCCTAAGCAGATCTAACTGACTGCATAAAGCAATTGTCCACTATATCCATTTAAGACTGCATCTCTTGGACTTATAGGACTGGGGTAGGGTTCGTGCCTGGACAGCACCCAGATTGTGTGAGGCTAATGATTTTAAAAGCGGATGAGGAACTTACAGGTGGAGTCAAGGACATGCTTGAGCTAAGAGGTAACTGCAAATCTGTCATGATGAATGAAGGGCCAAAGATTAGAAAGTGGGATTTTAAAAATTAAGCCCTAAATGAATCCGGAGAGTTATTTTCTAGGATAAACAGTAAAGGAAGTAGGGTTGGCAGTGGGAAGGTGAATGTGGCTAAAAAGCAAAACGAGGAAGTGAGCAGAGGAGGTCAATATGCTGAACACATGAGATGGGGAAAGTCAAGGTCTTGAATATGGGTTGGAGAGTTTGTTGGGAGGCTGTAAATCATGAACACGTCATGAGGCTTACACTGCTTCGATGGCAATGAAAGAGAAACATCATTCAGCTGGTTGGACCCAGCCCCATGCTGTGTTTGAAAGGAGAGTGAAGGAAAAGTCACACCTTGGTTGGTGATAAACTACTATAATGAGCTGGCTTGAAAGTGCTGTAAATTTAAAGAAGTATTTTAGAGAATTTGCTATACTTGGGATTTAATTGAGAGATACCAGGATTGAGGGAAAATCACAACCAAAATAATGTACAAATATATGTAATGCATACCAAGTACAGTAATCTAAAATAGATTAAAGATAACGTAAGGGAAATAATCCCAACGTATAACGTCTTTCTGCAATCAGAATTTAGAGAGCTAGGCAGACAATTATCAAGCAGGATTTCAAATGTAGTATTCTCCATATTACTCCCAGTCCCATGTGCAAATGAATACAGATGTAGGAGGATAAGCCAGATGAATGTGATACATGAGACAGAGCTTTGGATTGGCTGTGTCACTCGGGAAGATGACACCTGCACAAGCGAGACAGTTTGCACATGAGCAGAGCTCGGACTGACTTTAGAAACATAGAAAATAGGTGCAGGAGTAGGCCATTCAGCCCTTCAAGACTGCACATCATTCAATATGATCATGGTTCATCACGCAATTTCAGTGTCCCCTTCCCACTTTCTCTCCATACCCCTTGATCTTTGTAGCTTACTGTACCTGCATGCCAACCTTAAGCAACTGTTCTACCTTGACAGCCAGGTCTTGTTGCACCTCAACTTCTCCTAAACTGACACCATTCAGATAACAATCTGCCTTCCTGTTTTTGTCACCAAAATATTCCCCGTCTCCTTTTATTTTCAGACTTGATCATTGTAGGCAAGGTTTCATCTCCAACGTGTGATTATTCTCATATTGGTATAATTCAAAATAGGAGATGAGGGCCTTTGCACACCTTCCAAGAAACTGGCTGACTGGTTTCATTAACCTTGGGGAAATGTGTCAATTTCCATTCAGGTTGTCTTTTATCTGATCCACAATAATTTCAGGAACTTGCCCAATTTACATTGATTAGATGATCTGTGTGGCCAACTGAAGTCATCATTTTTTGCTCTTTTTAAAATCATTTTTAAGTTAATAAAAATCCATTTGTTAAATCAAAGTGGTATTCAAAAATCAGTACTTTATAGCATTGTGACAACAGTGCTTGGGTGGACTACTGGGAACAAGGATTTTACATAAGTAGCAAGAAAAATGGTTAGGTGTACCCAAGGTATGAATGAAAAGGGCCACACCATTATCTGTTTATTGCTTCCTTCATGCTCTTCTGGCCCTTTCCCTTACTCAAGTCCATAAGAAGAGAAGTAGGCCATTTAGCTTATAGAGTCACTCCGCATTCAATGAAATCGTGGCTAATTAGAGAATCCTATACAAGAAAGAGGTCTTCACAAATGCAGTTACTCAATTTTAATCTTGTGACAGAAAATTTGTGCATGGTTTTATAGCTACTTTCAAATGAAATGAAGCAAAAAGTAAATCCTCGCTCAATCTGTTTATTATTCAGACACAGAGTGTATTCTCTGCTGTGGATAAATGTACATTTTTTTTCTCTCTCTATTAGACAAATAATTCTTCAGGAAGCACATCAGCAAGTTATGTCCCACAGAATGATTTATCAGCCAATTACAGGAACGATTACCAAGCAATGGGTCTAGAATTCTGCAAGTGGTTTTATCAGCTTCTGAACTCTCAAAATCCATTACTGGAAGAACAGTCGAAAGACTGGGGCCCCCAACATTTTTGGGAAGATGTTATACTTAAATTTTCCTACAGAACTTCTGAACAGCAGATGGAGGTTTACAGTGGTGCAGTTATGGTCAGCCTTCGTTTATTAGCATTGACGAAAGAGGAACATCTATTCCTGAATCCTAACCTGACTAATAGTGGACTGAAGTGCATCCATTCACCTCATGGATTAGTTATTATTGCAGTGGCTGGTACCATTCACAGAGAGTCAGTCTGCCTGGGAATTTTTGAGCAAATCTTTGGTCTTATCCGTTGCCCGAGCAGTGAGAACAATTGGAAGATGAAGTTTGTTCACCTAAAGATCACTGGTCATGGTGCAACAACAACAACACCAACTCTCCAGACTAGTGACGATTCAGAGCCACCTGTCATTAAATATGAATCCAATGAGCTACTGCAAGTGTTTGAAGAACACAGCTGAGGAATTTGTGATTGAACCTGTGTGGCCTGTTGCCCTTTATGAAGATTGTTGTCTGCTAATTGCTCATTGCACTTCAGATTTTATGAAGCAGTAACGCTCCATTTGTGCTAGAAGGCAATAAATTATATTGTGCTGCAACTAGTACTACCATTCATGCTAGTGTGTAAATGCTGGTGCCAAATAAAAACTTATGGAAACAGACTATTGCTCATACAGCATTCTACCAGTATGTGCGATTTTGTCAAAATTCCTGAGCGAAGAAATGTTACAAAATTGGCCTTCAACAGACAAATGTTGTTTCACCAGATTCCCTCGCTTTTTCTGCCCCTACCATTGCTGCTGATGAATATTTGCTCTCCTCTTAGATCATAATTGATTTATGTATTTTATAAGGCTATTTTCTCAGTTTCGGCTTGACTCCTTGTTGCTGGCACTTGGCTCCTGACTAAGAATATTGGCTTTGACCTCCTTCTAGTCTGATGAGCAAATAAACTAGGTTGATGCTGTATGGTAGTGCTGTGGCAGTATTATAGAGTTGGAAGTTGCTGATCCTCAGATGAGATCCAAAATTCAGGATAGGAAATGCTGGAGGTTCTCAGCAGGTCTGTCAGCATCTGTAGAGAGAAACAGAGTTAATGTTTAACAACTGTTGAAAGTTTTAAAACCTAAAATATTAATTCTGATACCATCTCCACATTACCAGATCTGTTGAATGCATGTTATAATTTTGTGGACATTTCAGATTTCCACTGTCCTCAGTGGCTTGTTTTTGTCACAAATTAAAATTGTCAGTATTGGTTGAAGAAGTCGAAAACAAGTTAGCTACTCACTCATTACGTTGCTATTTATAGAATCTTGGTTTACATAGGGCAACCACATCTGCCTCCCACACTCACCCAAAAAAAAGCAGATATAAGGAAAAGAAAGAGGTAATACCTAGCTCACCTCCCAAGGTACCCCACCAGGCGTTACTTAATACCATTTTCAACTCTGCTGACACTTAATTCTACCTGCACTTAATCTTGATAGATGAGAAATTTCTTCCAAAATATCATCAGCTGGGTCCATTGATAAAACGAAACTGTTGGAGCTTAGTTAAATGGTTAAGCAGCTTGTCCAATATGCTGAGTATCATTAAGGAGCCATCTTGTTTCTGCCAGGAATCTCCTCAATATAGGAACAGAGTAGGCTGTTCAGCCTTTCTGCCATTTAACTATATCATAGCTGACCTCCAAAGTGCCTGCCGTGTTGAAATATGATAGTCCTGTCCAAATTTACCAATATAATTTTAACATTTTTAGTATGCATTAAGAGTATGACACAAGCATTGTGAACAGATCTGTAAAGCTCACACTTCAAAGTATTCAACTTTAATTGTGCATCCATTTTGAAGACAGCTGAAAATTAAATTTTTTTTGTTAGCACTCCATTTGAAGTATGAACAGTAGGACTCAACGATCTATTTGGCACCAGCTCTACATTTATGTTCTTCCTAAATGCACATTTCAATATTTTAGTTCTGATTGTTGGTATATATTTTCTGTTGATTATTATTGAAGATTGGATTTATAGTTAACAAATGTTAATGTAAGATATTGTAGACATAATGAAATGTGAATGTGTTATAAATAGAAATGATCTTTGTGTGTTTGAATTGCAGGTACTGTATCATATTTCAACAAATAAAACTGGTCGCTGAGTCAGTCCTTGATCACAGTAACTGCTGGATTTGTTTTGTTGAAAATAAATTTAATTCCCTGGAGCATTTCTGAACATGCTTACTTGGAGCTATGTGATATAATTTGGCCAAGACTTTTAACCAGAGTAAAATTAAGCTGTTGTTTATAATTAAAGCCATCTACTACCTGAAGATGATGACTGTATAAAGTGCATTGATACAAAAATAAGGTTGTATGCTTTCATAATGATATGATATTGAGCCAAATCCCATTGCTCATGTTCTCCTACTTGCTGCCTCTCCTGCTCTAACCACTTACCACACTAACTGGGACTGCAGTCAGATTATTTTGAAGGCACCTTCACAATGTAATGCCAAAATTTTAGGTTTAATCTCAAGTCACATCTGGGTATCTGTGGGTCTGTTGTTGTTGCTATAATTTTGTGTACTACTTAAAATTTAAGTTAATGAAGGTGGAGGGCCCTAATGTTTTTACAGAGTTGAGTATTTCAAAAGCTCTCATTTTCAGCAAAGTGAAACAAATTAGTTGTGTGTACTTTTTGTTTGATACATCCTGTTCACATCAGCTAGTCTTGAGTTTCAATTTTCCATTATGCAATTCGTTTCTGTAAGTTTCACTTCATCCTGACTTTATCCTGACTTCGCTTTAAGTACGCTGATCTGTATTTTGAACGTTTTAAATTTTGGAAACAATATCTGAGGCACTTTTGCCATTTAAAGGAAATTAGATTTTTTTTTCTCCAGTTTTGTTTTAAACATTTTACTAAATTCAGACTTAAACCAAAAAAAGCATTTCTCACTTTTCTTTGAAGCAACAAGCAGGGTGCACTGAAATCCTACAATCTGTAAGCCCCAGTGACTTGTATACACTGAAGGACACTGTAAGCAACAAGCTGACGAACATATGGATGAAAGAGGGTAGGTAGAATTAGGCAATTGCTCATGCCTTAAGTTGCCAGAATGTGTCTTAAGAGTTGTACCTGCTTTCAATTTGTAACTAGATGATAGGTAGGCTAGATTTTGATGCATGTTTAAATCAGTGCAGGCAACTTTTTCTCTTCAGAATATTGAATGGGACAAATTTTCACAAATATAATGCATAAACTTTTGAAAGCATATTTTTCTTTGTTTAAAACTTAGTTGCACTGCATTTAAGATCATTTTACTAATACACAATGTAATGTAATTTTGACAGCATTTCAATTGCGGTAATGGGGAAAAAAGGATCGATTTGAACCAATGATGCCAAGAAAAACAAACTTTTGAGATTTTAAAAATTCCAAATGTTAATGTATCAAAAGCAATATTTTTAAAGAGCAGGATATAACAGGCCTATTTTTAATAGCTCTTGATTTTTTGATATAGTTTTCTGCCTTTTGAAGGTAGGGGCTCACCTTTAGAGTGAGTTCTACAAGTGTTGGTCACACTTTGGTAACCAAATGTCTGTGATACTTTTAAATGTGTGAAGGTAATTTGTGTGCATTGTTTTTCTGTATTCCTAAATAGCTCTTAAAACTTCACTTAATCATGTTTCATAATGGAAACAATACTTAAAATTCAGCAGTCCCAGGTTATTTTAGGATGGAAAGTATTTTTTGCCCTTTCCTTATCAGGCAAAATCTTGGACCAGAACCTCAAACTGTTGTTTTTTCTCTTTTTATATGTTTAGAACAATTAGATTGCACTGCTGATTGTTTACATCAAGAAAAGATATGCTACCTGAGCTGTTAAATATTTTGAGGTGTTTCTCTGTTTTCATGTAAGACAATTTATTTGTTTCAGAATATGTCAGCTCTCCAGAAACAGGTGGGGTTCCTCAATTCCAGTATGTGTTACTCCATTTGCATGTCCCCTCCAAAACTGTAAAAACATGCTTGCATCTGCACGGTTCTGCAAAGAGATGTAATGGCAACTAGATATTAATGTTAAATTTGGCCAGGATTTTAAAAAAGAAAGATGCAAAACATTACAGTACAAAATGTAGATTAGTTTATAATCAAACAAGAGGTATGCCAACACCAAATAAAAGGTTAAAGAACCAACTAACAAAGGAGGAGACCTAATGATATTGTGGAACATCAAAATGATAATAGCAGCTGCCAAAAAGAAGATGAATACACCACTGCAGTTACAAGAGCCTTACTCAGCCTTATGACTCCCAAGACTGGGGTTTGCAGAGAAGGAAGTTTGGTCGGGCAAAGAGAACGCTCTTCATTCAGTTGCATTATTTTAGACTGAATTGCACTGTGGTCATTAGGCAAAATATCTGGTCAATTCTCCTAACTTCAGCACCATCTCAAAGAATGCATAACAACCAACTAATTCCCTCTTTCCTGGAACTAAACAAAACACAATCCCTTAATAGGTTGGATTTTTTTGTCCATGTAATTACAGTCCAGGTCACAATCTAACTATGGCTGCCTAAAAGGATCATTTTTCTGTCAGGTGGAGGAGTTATTTCACAAGATAAGGAGAATAACACTAAATCTATGGCAAAAATATTTAATTGAATCAGTACCAATTCATAATAGGGTGAGAACTGGTCAGTTCCAGATAAGTGGAAGTGAAAGATTAGCATATAAAACCAAAAGGTGGGATAGGCTGCATTTAAAAAGGAAGATGCTTTATTTATCTTAAGAGGGTTGGAATAGGAAAGTAGTGATGCGTTTCTGAGACTTTATAAAGCTCTAGTTAGGCCCCATTTAGAATACTGTGTCCAAGTTTGGGTCCCACACCTCAGGAAGGACATACTGCCACTGAAGCATGTCCAGTGGAGATTCACATGGATGATCCCTGGAATGGTAAGCCTAACATATGATGAATGGCTGAGGATCCTGGGATTGTATTCATTAGAGTTTAGAAGGTTGAAGGGAAATCTAATAGAAACTTGCAAGGTGATGCATGGCTTAGAAAGGGTGGATGCTGGGAAGTTGTTTCCGTTAGGTAGAAGACTAGGGACCACGGGCACAGCCTTAAAATTAGAGAGGCGTCCAATTAGAACGGAAATGAGGAAACATTTCTTCAGCCAGAGAGTGGTGGGCCTTGCCACAGAAATCATTGCCACGCAGTGCCGTGGAGGCAGGGACGTTGGGTGTCTTCAAGGCAGAGATTGATCAATTAAGGGCTGCGGGGAGAGTGCGGCTAAGTAAATTGATGCTCCCGTCAGCCATGATTAAATAACGGAGTGGACTCGATGGGCCAAACAGCCTTGCTTCCACTCCTGTGTTTTATGGTCTTATGATCCAGTCATGAACATTCGTACGAACAAGTAGAAGTAGGATAAATAAAGCAAGAGCTTCACTCTGCATTTGTGAATATGGGAAGGGCTCTTGCTCAAAACATTGATTCTCCTGCTCCTCGGATACCGCCTGACCTGCTGTGCTTTTCCAGCACCCCACACTCAGCTGTAATTTCCAGCATCTGCAGTCCTCGCTTCCTCCATTCTGAATATTTGCATTTATGTCCAGAAAGGGTTTGGCAATGCTTCTTTGTTGAATACAGTATATTTATGACTGAGATGACAGGGTTTTGACCACAAAGAATCAAGCAATATGGTGATTGGATGGGGAAATTGAATTAAACACAAAACATCCATGATCATGAGTCTAGGACCAGAGAATGTGATCTCAGAATATGGAGGTTGTCCATTTATGGCAGTGATGGGGAGAAATTTCTTCTGTGAGGGTAGTAAATCTGAACCACTAGTCCCTTGAGACTGGGTCCATAAAGTATATTCAAGCCTGAGATAGATTTTTAATGGGTGAGAGAATCAAGAGTTATGGAAAGGTGGGGAAGCAGAGTTGAGGATTATCAGATCAGTCATGATTGCATTGAATGGTGAAATGGCATACTTCTGCTCCTACATCTACTGGCATTGGTTCATAGTTTTTGGTGGTATGTGTAGGGAATGCCAGATGATGAGTGAAATTGAGGTTTTGGTCATGGAAAAGGAAGAAGCATATGTCAGGTCTGGAGAGCAGGGATAGAGTGAATCTCTCAATGTATAAAGGCAGGAGGAGTATACTTAAGAGGGAAATCAGGAATGCAAAAATGGGACATGAACTAGCTTTGGCAAATGGAGTTGAGGAAAATCCAAAGGAATTTTACAAATACATGAAGGATAAAAGAGTACCTAGCGAGGGAATAGGGGCCCTTAAAGAATTGCAAGGCCACGTATGTGTGGAATTGCAGGAGATGGAGGAGATACTAAATGAGTATTTTGCAGCAGTATTTACTATGGGGAAGGGTATGGAAGATAGAGAGCATAGGGGAATAAAAAGCGACAACTTGAAAAATGTCCATATTATAGAGAGAAGCTGCTGAATGTCTTAAAATGCATAAATCCCTGGAACCTGATCAGGTGTACCCAGAATTATTTGGGAAGCTAGGGAAGAGTTTGCTGGGCCCTTTGCTGAGGTTGTTTTGTTATTGTAAGCTGTAGGTCAGGTACTGGAGGTTGGCTAACAGTGGGCCATTATTTAAGAAAGGTGGTAAGGAAAAGCCAGGAAACCAAAGACTAGTGAGCCTGATATTTATGGTGGGCAAGTTGTTGGAAAGCATCCTGAAAGACAGGATTTACATGTATTTGGAAAGGCAAGAACTGATTAGGGATTCCTGATGAAGGGCTTATGCCCGAAATGTCGACTCTCCTGCTCTTGGATGCTGCCTGACCTGCTGTGATTTTTCAGCACCACACTTTTCAATTCAATTCTGACTGTCCCTAATCAGGAGAAAGTGAAGAGTGCAGATGCTGGAAAGTCAATGTGGCTTTGTGCATGAGAAATTGTTTCTCACGAACTTGATTGAGTTTTTTGAAGAAGTAATAAGGATTGATGAGGGCAGAGCAGTGATGTGATCTATATGGACTTCAGTAAGGTATTTGACAAGGTTCCTCTTGGTAGACTGGTTAGTAAGGTTAGTTCAAGTTTAGCAAGGTTAATGCAAGGAGAACTGGCCATTTGGATAAAGAACTGGATCAAAGGTAGAAAGCAGGTTGGTGGTGGAGGGTTGCTTTTCAGACTGAAGGCCTGTGACCAGTAGTATACCCACAAGGATCAGTGCTGGGTCCACAACTATTTGACATTTATATAAATGATTTGAACGTGAACATAGAAGGTATGGTTAGTAAGTTTGCAGATGACACTATAATGGAAGGTATAGTGAACAGCAAAGAAGGTTACCTCAGAATACAATGGGATCTTGATCAGATGGGCCAATGGGCCGAACAGAGGCAGAGTTTAATTTAGATAAGTGTGAAGTGATGAATTTTGAAATGGCATATCAGGGCAGGACTTATTACATAATGGTAAGGTCCTGAGGAATGTCGTTGAACAAAAAGACCTTGGAGTGTCAGGTTCATAGTCCCTTGAAAGTGGAGTCGCAGGAAGACAGGATAGTGAAGGTGGTGTTTGATATGCGTGCCTTTATTTTCAATGCATTGACCATAGGGATTGGGAGGACATGTTGTGACTGTACAGGGCATTGAGTTGGCTACTTTTGAAACATTGCATGCAATTCTGGTCTCCGTGCTATAGGAAGGATGTTGTTAAACGAGAAAGGCTTCTGGAAGAATTTACGAGGATAATGCCAGAGTTGGAAGGTTTAAACTTTAGGTAGAGGTTGAATAGGCTGGGACTATTTTCCCTGGAGCATTGGAGACTGAGGGTGACTTTACAGAAGTTTATAAAATCATGAGGGGCATGCATTGGGTGAATAGGCAAGGTCTTTTCCCTGTGGTGAGGGAGCTCAAAACTAGAGGCCATAGATTTAAGGTGAGAGGGGCAAGATATAAAAGGGACCTAAAGAGCAACTTTTTCATGAAAAGGGTGGTGCATGTATGGAATGAGCTGCCAGAGGAAGTGGTGGAGGCTGGTACGATCACAACATTTAAAAGGTATCTGGGTGGGTAAATGAATAAGAAGGGTTTAAAAAGATATCGTCCAAATGCTGACAAATGGCATTAGAAGGGCCAGTTTCCATGCTGTACATCTGTCACTCAATGAAAGTGGAGTCATGGTAGGCAGAGTAGTGAAAAGGGCATTGTTATGTTCTTCTTTCATTCTCCGAAACTCCAATGAGTACAAGCCCAAACTACTCAACTTCTCATAAGGAAATGCTTCCATCCCTTACATCAGTTTCCTTGGACTGCCTTCAATGCTAGTATGCTTCCTTAGATATAGGGACCAAGACAGTTCATAATATTCCAACTGTGGTCAGATGAATGCCTTCTATAGGTTTAGCAAGACCTCCCTATGGGTTACTTTATTCCAATGTTGCACTTAGCTTTCCTATTACTGGGTGAACAGGGATGTTATCTTTTTGTGATTCATGCATTAGCACCCCCAACTCCCTGTGTTCTCTAGCTTAATGCAGTCATTCTCTATTTAAATAACATTGTGTTCCTCTTCTTCCTGTCAAAGTGCACAGTTTTCCACATTATGTTTGATTTACCAAGTTTTTGCCGACTCACTTAACTTGTTAATACCTTTTCCAGACTTCTTGTGCCATTCTGCACTTGTTTTCACACCTATTTTTATATCACCTACAAACTTCCAAGTCATTATACAGTAATGTCTATACTGTGGCACTCCAATAGTTCCAAGTTGCCAGCCTACAAAAATAGCCTCTTTTATCCCAACTGTCTATCAGTTTGGATACACTTAACCCAAAAAACTCCTTGTTTCTTAACATTCTGTCTACTTCACATCCATGCTCTGAGTCCCACTTATTCCATTAAATTGAACTTGAGCCTTGATTGTGTGGGTCATAATCAAATACCTTTTGTACACATCAACTGCATTACTTTCATTAATCCTCTCTTTTTACCTTATCAAGTGACCCAAATTATTTAAGCACCATTTGCCTTTAACAACTTTATGTAAGTTTTCCTTAATTAATACACCAATGTTCAAGTGACTGTTAATTTTGTTCAGGATTAGTATTATTAAAAGCTTTACCATCACCCATGTTGTACCAACAGGTTTGTATTTACTTTGCTTATTCTTACATACCTTTTTTTAAAATATAGATTTAATATTTGTAATTCTCCAATCTTCCAGCACTAATTCTTTATCAAAGGAATATGGCAACTGCATCTGCATTTTCCGCCTTTATTTGTCCCATTCTCATTCAATGTATCCTATTCAGTTCTGGTGATTTTTCAACTACAAGTACAACATTGTTCAACTAAGTTCAACTAAGACACATTCATCATGTCAAATACCTCCTCTTCCAACATGAATTTGGTTGCATTTTCTTTCACTGTAAGTGCAGATGTAAAACAGTCAATAAATATTTCAGTCTTAATGTATAGATCACATTAGTGATCCCAAGTCAATCCATCCATTCTTTCACTATTACATGCTAAAAGACTTTTGGATCATTTAATGCTCGCTCTTCTTTCATTTCCTTCATCAATTCCATCTTGAACTTCCTGTATTTAGCCTTGTTCTGACTTGTATTATCAAGCTGGCACCTGCTGTACACCCTATATTTTTTTCACTATCCCTTTCATAATGCAGGAAGAAACATAAGAAGAAGGAGCAGTAGAGCATTCAACATAGAGTCATAGAGATGTACAGCGCAGAAACAGACTCTTCCGTCCAACTCATCCATGCCGACCAGACTTTCTAAATTAATCCAGTCCCATTGGGCTCATATTCCTCTAAACCCTTTCTATTCATGTACCTGCCCAGATGCCTTTTAAATGTTATAATTGTACCAGCCTCCAGTACATCCTCTGGCAGCTCATTCCATACACACACCACCCTCAGTGTGAAAAGGTTGCTCCTTATGTCCCTTTTAAATCTTTCCTCTCTAACTTTAAATGTATGACCTCTAGTTTTCGACTCCCCCAACCACAGGGAAAAGACCTTGTCAATTTACCCTATCCATGCCCTGCATGATTTTATAAACTTCTATAAGGTCACCCCTCAGGCTCCGATGCTCCAGGGAAAACAGCCTCAGCCACTCCCGGAAGCTCAAACCCCCCCAATCCTGGCAAATTCCTGGTAAATCCTTTCTGGTCCCTTTCAAGTTTTACAACATCCTTCCTCAAGTAGGGAGACCAGAATTGAACTGTTAACAATCACGAGGCCTGTTCAGAACAGATAGAGAGAGAGAAGCTGCTATCTTGAGCACAAGAGCCAGATTTAAAGTGAGTGTAGAAAGAGCAGCAGCAGCACCATGAAGAAAACCTTGTATGTGGTGATTTGTTAGGATCTGGAATGCACTGCCTAAGAGAATGGTTTCAAGTTGAAACTGAGTAAGCAACTGAACAATGTTGTTTACATGAAAGTTATATGAATGTTGCATATATGAAAAATTTAAAAACGTACATGATTTTCTTTTAGATGTCATCAGTGTCATTCTAAACTGTAGCCAAAGTGCTGAAGAACTACTAAAATGGGGGAAGGTTGTACGAGAGTTTATATTGAAGTACTTAATCCAACATGGTGTCACCATATCTGTTGCATCAGACAAACGGCAACTTATTGATAAAGCTTGGTTCTATTGGATGCAGCAAGAATGGAAGAGCAAAGAGGCAACAGATAAAACAGGACACAACCTTCTGGCACAAATTAGAAAAGAAGAGTCTGAGCAAAAGGTGAAGCAGGAAATCGAAAATGCAAAGATACAAACACTGGCACAAGAAGTGAAAAAAGCAAGGAAAGAAATAGAGGAGGCAAGGCAAAGGGAGGATCAGTTGAGAAGGCAATTCGAGGAGCAGAGAAGGAAAAGTGAGGAGCAGGTGAGGTGAGCATTGTGGGTGGCATGGTGGCACAGTGGTTAGCATTGCTGCCTCACATCGCCAGAGACCCAGGTTCAATTCCTCCCTAGGCAACTGTCAGTGTGGAGTTTGCACGTTCTTCCCGTGTCTGTGTGGGTTTCCTCCGGGTGCTCCAGTTTCCTCCCACAGTCCAAAAATGCCTAGGTTAGGTGAAATGGCCATGCTAAATTGCCTGTAGTGTTAGATTTAGGGGAGTGGATCTAGGTGGGTTGCTCTTCGGAGGGTCGGTGTGGACTTGTTGGGCCAAAGGGCCAGTTTCCACATTAAGTAATCTAGTAATCCAAAGAGCAGCAGAGAAGACAAGCTGAGGAGGGAATCAAGAGAAAATTGCAGGAACAAATAACAGCACAAACACAGGATGAGGCAAAGAGGCAATTGACAATGCAAATGAACATACATCTGAATATTGCACAGGTAATTACAATTCCCATGACAAATGTTTCATGTTTTGCAGAGATTTTGAGTCTGAACCTCTACATTACCAAAGTTTACTCAAGGTCTTTATATGTTCATGTTTATTAGAAGGAAGTAATTTTTTTCATTAGCTTTGATTATATGTTCATAAATCGACACTATGATCTGCAGAAAAAACAAAGTTGCACAAAAGATTGCAAATGCAAACTGTAGTAGATTTAATATTAGATGATGTATAATAAAAGATGGGAGATACTTTCTAAGGAAATAGTTGTTAAGGGGTCTGGAAAAGGAGTTGGGTTGAAAACAATAAAACAGATGTGACTAACAAAATTATGGACCAGACTGATTGAGTTAAATGATTTATTCACATTTTTAATTAATTGCATTCCTATAACTTGGTTCAGAATTGATATATATCTTGATTTGGGATGTGACTCAATTATCTAAAGTTGTGGTTCACTGCATCTTATTAAGTTTGCTACTTCATCAGTGCCTTCTATATTGAAGACATAGGTCACTGATCTTTCCAAGTTATCATTGTTGCTTAATACCAGTTTGAAAAGCACCAAAACAGTACTGTGGGCAACATTTATTGTGGATGAACAATATACTGTAGCAGTTAAAATCTGATAAACCACAGAAAATACTAGAAGCTCATTGTCAAGCTAGCAGTGCATGTACCTTATGTTGATCCTCAACTGACTTCTGCTTTAGAGGAAGATACTTACATCCAAAAAAACACTTTTATATTCTTTCTGCAGATGTTGGGCAGTCTTGCTGTACTTTTCCAGTATTTCCTGCTTTTGTTTCATTTGGTTCAGGGCATTTTCTGTTCTTTTTAGGTGAGTCCAAAACAGCTCCGTCATTTAGGGGATGTTTGCATTTCTTTACTCACAGTGCAATGGAAGTCAGAAACTCTTTCCCACAATAAGCTGTTGAATTGAAAATTTGAAAACTGAGATTTATCAGATTTATGTAATAGAGTCATACAGCATGGAACCAGACACTTTGGTCCAGTTCATCCATACCAACCAAGTTTCCCAAACAAAATTAGTTTGCCTGCATTTAGCCTATGTCTTTCTGAACCTTTCTTATTCATGTAGGAGGAGAAAGTGAGGTCTGCAGATGCTGGAGATCAGAGCTGAAAATGTGTTGCTGGAAAAGCGCAGCAGGTCAGGCAGCATCCAAGGAACAGGAAATTCGACATTTCGGGCATAAGCCCTTCATCAGGAATGAGGAAAGTGTGTCCAGCAGGCTAAGATAAAAGGTAGGGAGGAGGGACTTGGGGAGGGGCGATGGAGATGTGATAGGTGGAAGTAGGTCAAGGTGAGGGTGATAGGCCGGAGTGGGGTGGGGGCAGAGAGGTCAGGAAGAAGATTGCAGGCTAGGAGGGCGGTGCTGAGTTCGAGGGAATCGGCTGAGACAAGGTGGGGGGTGGGGAAATGAGGCGCAAGTTTTGCATTTCTTGCGGTTGCAGGAGAAGGTGCCGCGAGTGGAGGTTGGGTTGGTAGGGGGTATGGACCTGACGAGGGAGTCACGGAGGGAGTGGTCTTTTCAGAAAACTGATAGGGGAGGGGAGGAAAATATATCCCTGGTGGTGGGGTCCGTTTGGAGGTGGCGGAAATGACGGCGGATGATACGTGGGCGGCACGGTGGCACAGTGGTTAGCACTGCTGCCTCACAGCGCCTGAAGACCCGGGTTCAATTCCCGACTCAGGCGACTGACTGTGTGGAGTTTGCACGTTCTCCCCGTGTCTGCGTGGGTTTCCTCCGGGTGCTCCGGTTTCCTCCCACAGTCCAAAGATGTGCGGGTCAGGTGAATTGGCCATGCTAAATTGCCCGTAGTGTTAGGTAAGGGGTAATGTAGGGGTATGGGTGGGTTTCGCTTCGGCGGGTCGGTGTGGACTTGTTGGGCCGAAGGGCCTGTTTCCACACTGTAAGTCTAATCTAATCTAATCTATATACAGAGGTTGGTGGGGTGGTAGGTGAGAACTAATGGGGTTCTGTCCTGGTGGCGGTTGGAGGGGCGCGGCTCAAGGGCGGAGGAGCGGGTAGTGGAGGAGATGCGGTGGAGGGCATCGTCGATCACGTCTGGGGGAATCTGCGGTCCTTGAAGAAGGAGGCCATCTGGGCTGTACAGTATTGGAACTGGTCCTCCTGGGAGCAGATGCGGCGGAGACGAAGGAATTGGGAATATGGGATGGCGTTTTTACAGGGGGCAGGGTGGGAGGTGGTGTAGTCTAGGTAGCTGTGGGAGTCAGTCAGTTTATAGTTGATGTCTGTGTTGATTCGGTCGCCCGAGATAGAAATGGAAAGGTCTAGGAAGGGGAGGGAGGAGTCTGAGATGGTTCAGGTGAATTTGAGGTCGGGGTGGAAGGTGTTGGTAAAGTGGATGAACTGTTTAACCTCCTCGTGGGAGCATGAGGCAGCACCGATACAGTCATCGATGTAGCGGAGGAAAAGGTGGGGGGTGGTGCCAGTGTAGTTGCGGAAGATGGACTGTTCCACATATCCTACAAAGAGACAGGCATAGCTGGGGCCCATGCGGGTGCCCATGGCAACTCCTTTAGTTTGGAGGAAGTGGGAGGATTGAAAAGAGAAGTTGTTTAGGGTGAGGACCAGTTCAGTCAGTCGAAGGAGGGTGTCAGTGGAAGGGTACTGGTTGGTACGGCGGGAAAGGAAGAAGCGGAGGGCTTTGAGTCTTTCGTGATGGGGGATGAAGGTGTACATGGACTGTATGTCCATCGTGAAGATCAGGCGTTGGGGACCAGGGAAGCAAAAATCATGGAGGAGGTGGAGGGCGTGGGTGGTGTCCCGAACGTAGGTGGGGAGTTCTTGGACTAAGGGGGACAGAACCGTGTCGAGGTACACGGAGATGAGTTCAGTGGGGCAGGAGCAGGCTGAGACAATGGGTGGGCCGGGGCAGTCAGGTTTGTGGATTTTGGGCAGGAGGTAGAAACGGGCAGTGCGGGGTTGTGGGACTATGAGGTTGGAGGCGGTGGATGGAGAGATCCCCTGAGGTGATGAGGTTATGGATGGTCTGGGAGATGATGGTTTGGTGGTGGGAGGTGGGGTCATGGTCAAGGGGGCAGTAGGAGGAAGTGTCTGCGAGCTGGCGTTTGGCCTCAGCGGTATATAGGTCGGTGCGCCAAACTACTACCGTGCCTCCCTTGTCTGCCAGTTTGATGGTGAGGTTGGGGTTGGAGCGGAAGGAGTGGAGGGCTGCATGTTTCGAGGGTGAGAGGTTGGAGTGGGTAAGAGGGGTGGACAGGTTGAGTCGGTTAATATCGCGGCGGCAGTTGGCTATAAAGAGATCGAGGGCAGGTAAGAGGCCAGCACGGGGTGTCCAGGTGGATGGGGTGTGTTGGAGGCGGGAGAAGGGGTCATGAGAGGGTGGGCGAGAGTCTTGGTTGAAAAAGTAGGGACGGAGGCGAAGGCGGCGGAAGAATTGTTCAATGTCTCGCCGCGTGTTGAACTCATTAATCCGAGGGCATAGGGGAATGAAGGTAAGGCCTCTGCTGAGGACTGATCTTTTGTTTCTTATTCATGTACCTATCCAAATGCCTTTTAAATGGTGTACTTGAAGCTGAATCCACCATTTCCTCTAGCAATTCATTCCACATACAAACCGCTGTCTATGTGAAAAGGTTGTCCCTTGGATCCCTTTTAAACCTTTCTCCTCTCATCTTAAAAAATGTCCCCCCTAGTTTTGAATTGCCACACCATAGGGAGGGGGTGGGCAATCTTTGCTATTCACCTTATCTATACTCCTCATTGATTTTATAGACCTCTGTAAGGACACTGCTCAACCTCTTATGCTGCGGTGAAAAAAGTCCCAGCCAATCTCTATAACTCAAACCCTCCAGTCTTAGCAACATCCTGGTGTTTATTTTCTGAACCTTCTCCAATTTAATTATATCCTTCCTACAGCAGGTTCACCAGATTGCACACATTTCTCCAGAAAAAGCCTGACCATAACAGCACACAAACCAACAGCTCAGACAACAACTCACCAGAATGAAGGACCCGATACCCAGCATGAGCAAAACCAATGTAGTGTACAAAATCCCATGCAAGGACTGCACAAAACACTACATAGGACAAACAGGAAGACAGCTAGCGATCCGCATCCATGAACACCAACTAGCCACGAAACGACATGACCAGCTATCCTTAGTAGCCATACACGCAGATGACGAGCAACATGAATTCGACTGGGACAATACTACTATTATAGGACAAGCCAAACAGAGAACAGCCAGGGAATTCCTAGAGGCATGGCACTCATCCACAGATTCAATCAATAAGCACATCGATCTGGACCCAATATACCGACCATTACAGCGGACAGCTGGGACTGACAACCAGAAGCAGCAGATTCAAACCACCACAAATGCCGGAAGAAAGATCACAGGAGGCTCCCAAGCACTGAGGATGTCACCTAGACAGGGCACGAAACGTCTGCAACACAAATTCCCAGCTCGGCGAACAGAACCACAACAACGAGCACCCGAGCTACAAATCTTCTCACAAACTTTGAAGGCCGGACCAATGCCCTGTACAACCTTAACTTTACATCCTAACTCCTATACTTAAAGGTCTGAGCAATGAAGGCAAGCATGTGAAATGCCTTCTTAATTACCCTGTTTATGTATGATGCAAACTTCATAGTATCATATACCTGTACCCCTTGGTCTCTCAGTTCTACAATACTACCCAGGGCACTACCGTCAATTGTATGTCATGCTCTTTTTTGTTTTACTACAATGTATTATCTCTCATTTATTCAAATTAAACTCCATCTGTCACATCTCAGCCCATTGACCCAATTGATCAAGATCACTTTGTAAGCTTAGATAACCTTCTTCTCTTTAAACTGTACCACCAATTTTGATGTCATCCACAAACATACTAACTGTGCCACCTAAATTCTCATCCAAACCATTTATAGAAATGACAAGCAAACATGGACATAATATTAGGTTAGATTACTTACAGTGTGGAAACAGGCCCCTTCGGCCCAACAATCCACACCCACCCTCTGAAGAGCAATCCACCCAGACCCATTCCCCTACGCCTAACACTATGGACAATTTTAGCATGGCCAATTCACCTGACCCACACATCTTTGGACTGTGGGAGGAAACCGGAGCACCCAGAGGAAACCCACGCAGACAAGGGGAGAATGTGCAAACTCCACACAGACAGTTGCCCAAGGTGGGAATTGAACCCGGGTCTCTGATGCTGTGAGGCAGCTGTGCTAACCACTGTGCCACTGTGCCACCATGCCACCCCTTATTGTTGTGAAAGTGAGAACTGCAGATGCTGGAGATTAGAGTTGAGAGTATGGTGCTGGAAAAGCACAGCAGGTCAGGCAGCATCCGAGGAGCAGGAGAGTTGATGTTTCGGGCAAAAGCTTTTCAGAAATTAGCGTTATCCCTGTGGAATGCTACTGGTCACAGGCTTCCAGTCTGAAAACAACCTTCCACTAGCATTCTGTTTTCTACAGTCAAGCCAATTTTTTATCCAATTGGAAAGCTTTCCCTGAATTCTATGTGATCTAACTTTACTAATTACTCAACCACGCAGAACCTTGTCAAAGGCTTTGCAAAGTCCATGTAGACAACGTCCACCTCTCTACCCTCATCAATCTTTTTTGGTTACATTCTCTAAAAACACAATCAATATCTTAGAATCTGAGAAAAATGAAACAGTCAAACATATGTGATACTTCTTTCAGGAATGCAGATTTGGAAAGAAATTACCATTTAGATGCGTTGGGTGATGGAAGTTGCCCAGAATTGGAGTTGCCTATTCTATTAGTATTCTAGATCATTTGCATATTAGGCAAAGCACTTTGCAAGGTGAAGGTATCAAATTGCTGGAGTGTTACTGCACAACAACAGAAATTTGCTTGTGGCCAAATGGGTTGTTAATAAGATGTGCTGCATCCAGGCGTACATATTCTTTTGGGATTCGGGTGGAGCAGACAAGGTATTGTCTGACCTTCTCACACCCATGGTTACTGGGTAGAATTTTGTATGTTGTTAATGGATGGCAAATACTTGCGATTTCTACTTTTCTTGCATGAGTGTTGCAGGAACAATAGAATTTTCTAAATGCCGGATTCCTTTATGTCTTGTTTTATAGCAGTGTTTACTAAGCAAATATTTAGATAGAATATTTGCTGGTAGCACCAATTTGAAACCACTCTAATTAGAAAGGGTGCAGAAAAGATTTATAAGGATGTGGGTGGCACTGGAGGGTTTGAGTTATAAGGAAAAGCAGAAAGGTTTTTTCTTCCCCCTGCAGCATCTAAAGTTGAGGAGTGACCTTATAAAGGACCATAGATAGGGAAAAAACTTTTGCAATTCACCCTAGGGTAGAGGAGTTCAAAACTAGAGGACATAAGTTTAAAGTGAGCAGGGAAAGATTTAACAGGGACCTGAGGGACAATTTTTTCACATAGATAGTAGTTTGTATGTGGAATGACCTGCCAAAGGAAATTCACAACAGTTAAAAAAAACATTTGGACAAGTACATGAATAGGAAAGATTTAGAGGAATATGGGTCAAATGCAGGCAAATGGGGCTAGTTTAGTTTGGGAAACCTTGACAGCATGGATGAGTTGGACTAAAGGTCTGTGTCTGTACTATATGACTTGATGACTGTAAGTTTGTGAGACACTATTTCCCACACACACACACGAGAATTATAAGTTAGTAAATAAAAATAAATAGATGCAGAGAAAATACTGACCAGGTACAATCTAATTGAATCAAGTGACTGACCTATTTCTGTTCCTATATTCTTTTCATATTTGTGAACAGAACTCTGACATCTTCCTTACATATTGCATTAACTTAATTCAAGAGATGGAAGTTTAGGAGATAGATAGTATGGTGGTGCAACATGCTCTTTGTCTTTTTAATGATCTGAATACTATCCCGTAATTTTCAATTTATTGTTCTGTGAATGTTTATGTTCCTTGAGGATCTAGGGAAGACCTCTCGTTGCATTCTGTGTTCTTCTCACAAACTGAGAAAATCTTGGTTTTTGTTTGTAGATTTTAGGTCCTTGCAAGTAGTTAACAAATTTCCTCTGTGTTCACCACATAATTATTGGTGAAAATTTCAACCATTAATTCTCAGGAAGGAGAAAGAGCAAAGTTGCAACCCCCTCTTGCATTCCCTACACAACAAATGTAATAATGTCTGTTGTTGTTCTTAACTTATATGTTCTAATGATCTGACTTTATTTCTGTTTCTTAAAACATTCTAGTCCAAGGCATCATCTCAGACGGGGAGATTGCGACTGCCAAATAATAGGAAAGGAGTTCTGCCAATGGTTCTTTATTCTCCTGAATTCCCAAAATCCTTTATTTGGCCGACAACCAGAAGAGTGGGGTCCACAGCATTTTTGGGATGATGCAATGCCTCACTTTGCTTATTCTGTCCCTGAAGACAAAACAGAGCAATATCAGAGCTCAAGAATCATCAGTCTGCGCTTGCTGTCCAGTGGTCAAGGATGAAGAACTGGTCTTCAATCCCAACATCAGTGAGAATGGAATGAGATGTGCAACCTCTCTACATGGGATAGCTGCCATAGCTGTGGTAGGAACCATTCATAAGAACAAACAGTGTGTGGATATCTTTGAGCAACTTTTTGGACTCATCCGCACACTTGTTGGTGGAAGCAACTGGAAAATCCAATATGTTAACCTTAAGGTGAAAGCTTTGAATGGTCAACTGGGAATCATACAACCCAGTTTATCTATTGAGCTTCCTGCACTAGTGGCTCACCTCAATGAATTAACTGTATTTCTCAAGTAACTTATTTTAAAATTATATGTTTGACTTTGCATCTATGGATTCTACCACAGACATGTGAGGTTATATCTAGAAAGCTAATTTGAAATTAGTCCCCATTGCTTCTGTAATTCAAACTTCTTTTACATATTTATACTCACATGTCAGAGTGTTTTTGAACAATTATTTTTAATAGTAATTTTAATCAATAATTTCAAACACGTTATGATATCTCCAGGGTTCCAGGTGGGTCTTGAACTCAGCCCAGAGTTAGGGATGTTACTACAGTGCCTGGAGAACTCCAATTTTTTTTGTCGACTATTTTATGTTAGAATGAAATATTTTAGACAAAGAGGGCTAGCTTTTCATCATGTTGCTTGAACACGCAACCTAGTATTTCAGTTTGGCTTCCTATTATAGAACCACCCTTCAATGAAATTTATTATTGTGGTTGAAGTCATTTATGGACATGTATAGGATTTTTAATGGAATTGAGAATGAAAGTGTGGAATAACACTTCCAAAAATAGCAAAACAACAGTAGAACAGGGCCCCAATTTCGGAGGTGAGGAGAGCGTGTTAAGGTTGCAGAATACATTCATTCTGATGGTGATCAAAAGATGCAATGGATTACCACAAGTCTACTTAAAGCAAGAGCTCATTCAAGAAATAGATCCTACAATAGGAAGATAATGAGATTGCTATTCTGAATAGATAAAGAATATTTTATCCAATCTATCCTGTAGTCCTACAAAGTGATACAAAATATTTTATGGAACAAAGTTTTAATAATATGTCGATGGTCAGATTTGTTCAGTTGCATGTGATTGAACACCTGCTAATTCTACCTGAGTATTAAAAGTTCTCTTTCCGAAGTGCAGTTTAATGTGGTGATGATACTGTCAGTTTAGAAATGTCACTGACTTCTGCATCCCTCTAGAGACTGATAATCCAACACTAAGTCTACTATATCTGTCCATGTACAATGTCCTACTTCAGACATCAGTCCAAACAACACGAGTACTTTGTTTGTTTACAAGCAAAAACATGGCCTCAATGAATTATAATATCCCTCCCTCATTCTTCTACGTTCTAGTGAGTGCAGTCCCAGTCTACACGATAAAATACAGAAAACTAAGCCAGGAAGAGATGTCCCAGTTCTTTTGCAGTAGGAGGAATTGTAGGAAGAAACCTTACAAAAATAAAATAAATGATCAACTAGAAATTCAGTTTGGCAGAACCTCTACAGAAATTCACTTAAGATGGTTTCTCAGAGATTGCAACAGGTTGCACAGTAAATCGAAACATTGATAAAAAATAGTATGCAGGACAAATAAATATTACTGGTTTTAGATTACAAATGATATATTTGAGGCAAAGAAAAGCTGATCATTTGGCAAAATCTGCAAGACTTGATAGATTTCATCACTTTTACTTTATTTGTGACGGTGTCCTTAAAGAAGTAGATTTAAAAGCTTTATTTAAAGACATCTGTAAGTTTCTGGCAATGTTTGCAGCACATTTTATCACTTATGCTGTTTATGTTTGACATTTTGAATAGTTTGGGAACTAAATTTTTTATGCAATACGTTTGTTTTGAAGGTGACCTAGATAGAATAGTTCATGCTTGAAATGTTATAAAGTGAATGAGGACATGCTAGGGTGATCCGCAGGTTTCAGACCATATCTGCAGACCTTGGAAAACTAATGACTTTTGCAGAATGTGGTCATCTGTTACAAATAGAGTTTTTGCATTTATGCTTTACGTTATTTGTTTATTATATGTATTCTCAGTGACTGTGGCAGTTGAATGTCATTACTTTGTATCAGTGTGTACCTGCAGACCTTGGAAAACTAATGACTGTTGCTGAATGTTGTCAACTGCAACAAGTAGACCTTTGCATTTAAATGTTATGATGCTTGTTAATTTTGTAATATATTCTCAGTCACTTTGATAGTTTACCCTCTTTCATTCTTATCTATCATTCTGTGCCCGACCTTCAGGAGTGTGAAGCAGTGTGAGCAGCTCCTGAAGGTCTTCAAGGCGAAGGAAGGGGAGCCGCTATTCTCCATCTTGTCGGCGGTCCCATTGTGTGTGCTTCCTGCACAGAGGAGTCGGGTTGTTACAATCCATATGTACAATCCCTATGTTTCAGCGGCTGATGTCCTGACCTTCCTGGGAAGGTACGTCCAAGTTGAGGGAGAAGCCACTGATGTGATCAACCCCTTTGGGATCTGGACCAGTAAATGGCAGGTCAGGGTAACTCTGCGGGTCGTTGGTAATGGGAACATTCTCCACCCACCCTCGAGCTTCGCAATTGGAGGGAGCAGAGGCTACCAGACATACGCAGGGCAGCCGAAAGTGTGCCGAACCTGCGGGAAGGCGGGACACGTGGTGGCGGATTGTAAGGTGACCATCTGCAGGAATTGCAAACAGGAGGGTCACCTGACTAAGGACTGTCAGGAAGCAAAGAGCTGCAACCTGTGTGGAGAGGCGGGCCACATGTACAAGACCTGCCCAAGACAGGGGCCCCCACTTACGCACAGATGGCTGGAGGTGGCAATGTGAGCCGTGGACCCCCAAAGACCAGCAAGGTTCACCCAGACAGCAGGGAAACGGAGACTGGTGGCACCCAGAAAGAAGAACAGGCTGGAGTGGAGGAGGCAGCAGCCAGCGGAGAGACACAGCAGCTGATCCTAGCTCTAGCTGGGCAGATGGAAGCAATGGAGGAGGAGGTAATCGAGAAGGCAGAGGAGTGGATACCTGTTAAAAACAGGAAGAGAAAATCCTGCCAGGCCCCCAAAGACTCCCAGCAAAGGGGGAAAAGACAGCTGCATGAGAGAGAGACAGACAGCGCTTCGGATGAGGAAGACGGGCGCAAAGAAGGTCACCACCAATAGAAGAAGAGACAGAGCACCATAGATAATGAGGAGCGCATTTCCTCCCAACCAGGAAACAACGGACCCCCCGAAGTCCACACTCCACCCAGTGAGAACCGGGGGTACCCACTGCCCACAACTACAAGCAACTGAAAGCTGTGACCCTCTGACAGTCCCATTATTAGACACAGAACTGGACGATGCAGACCCTTGCCTTGGCTCAATGACACCAGAGCGGGTAAATGACCCCAGTGAGGAGCTGGATAGCTACCTCAGCCTAGCGAAGGTCCAGCAGTTCGAGCTCACCTTGGGGATGCAGACGGCTACCCCAGAGACAGGACAGTCAAATGGACAATGGTAACCCCATAAACTGGGGATTAAAGAAGGCTCCTTTGCAATCATTTAACAGGGCACCCACTCACTAGGTGGGTTCCGCTGAAGCCACAGCTAAATAATAAGAGCTGGTTAGTTAATAAAGGGACTGTAAATATGATAAATATGACAACTGTAAATTCGATTAATTCAATCTGTTTATTTGTAAGGTTAAGACATGCAATGTGTATATCTGTGAACGACATGACAAAGTGTACAGAGACCAAAGATTTATTTTATGAATAAAGTATATTTTGAAATTAAAACAATCATTCTGTGCCTGATTGAGAACAACAGAAGTTATACAACTGAGGCAGACCCTGCAAGGGTAGATTCATGATTCAAGGAGGTTGGGTGGTTGGCTGTTGATGTGTGAAGTACTCAATTTAAGTCTGTGGCATTAACAGGAACTCTTTAATGTTAAGAAGTGCTACTTATTAGAAATGTTGCTGGAGAGGGAAAACTTTATTTATTTCTTTTATATTTTCTTGTGTATGGAGTCTCTGATTTTGTCTGAGAGTGGTCAACTCGGTAAATCAGTTCATTGAAAATGAAAGTTACTTTTATCTACACCTGACTGGCATCTGTGTAACTAATGTAAATAGAATGAGTGTTGCAAAGAATATAGTCACAACATCCAAAAAAAGCCAGTGAAGTTTAATCACTGTTGTACCAAAGAGAAATATGGAAGTCAAATTACAAATGCCAGCTTCCACAAAAAACAGGTAAATAATCAAATAGAGACCACAAAATTGGATTCTATTGTACCCCTAGTTTCAGAGCCATAGGTGGTATTTTGGTAGCAACATTGTGTCCATTTCAGATGTACACATTTGCAACACATTTGCGCTGAGTGTCTTCTTGATGACTGTGTTAGGAGGAATTGCGCAGAGTAGATTACATAACAAGTGCTGATATCAAATCAGTACTGTCATTTTCACCATGCCATTTCAGCTAATGCCCTCTCTTAAATATATATATGTAGCTAAACATATATCAGTAGAAAAAAAGAATAGTTTGCAAGCGTGATGTAATCAACAACTAGCAAGTAAGTTAGAATCTCAGCAGGACGTATCTATCAAAGGTGTTCTTGGAACACTAACCCCAATTTAGGTGAGACGTATGCACATATGGAACTTGTTAGACGTAAAAAAGTCAGCTCAAGACAAATTCAGGAAAACAAAGTTTATTAGCAATTAGCAAGTCTGCAGAGTTGGGTACCCCTCAAAGAAAGGGACCCTGATCGTTACAAAGCATCCCCTGATATACCCTTAAACTCCACCCCCTGTTGAGTCAGGTGATTCTCAATCTCGAGCAACCGGTACTTTTCCATTACTTGTTTACCCCAATCTTGCAAGTGCAGCTGGACACATTTCCCCCTCAAGTGTTTACAATCTTCCCAGGCAGCTGACAACCACCCATTGTCCACCTCAAGTTGTTTCTCAACGTTTGTCCCTCGTTATCAGTCACGAGGTTCGTTTTCGGCCTTGTGGTTTTGCTGTCTGGACTTGTTTTTGCTATGTGTAAGGTCGCCCATTGTCTGGTTTGTTATCTGTCAAGGGGTTTCATTATTCTGCTATCTATCTAGCTGCTTGTTTTCTGACTTCTGCTGACCTTGTGGTCTTGCTTCGAAACAGCTGCAACTTGTTTACTACTTCAGCCATCTACTATGTGTTAGTGCTGCTGCTATAGCTAAGTTAGTCAATTTCATACGTCGGCCATTTTCTTTTGGTCACCTTCTTGCCCCTTATACTTATGCACATCTTGAATCATTACTCCAACTCTCACAATCCACCCTTTTTCTTTTCAGGATGTGCATAAGGAATCAGTCAGGTAGGAGACTTGCGAAGCAACATGACTTTAAGCTCACGGGTCCCATGTTGAGGAATGGCCATGGCCTCAAGCTGGGATAGGTTCTTTTGAATCAGGGACTGAAAGCAGGGGATCAGGTAAGGAAGGATTAGCAGCAGGGCAAAAACACCCAACCACCGCTCTAGCCAGCCAGTCCAATTAGTATTTACACCTGAATTCTCAGCTATCTCATCAGCCAGTGCCTGGAGACCTTCCAGGGCACGGGTCACCGAGCCATCAGGGGCCGTATTGTTGGGAATAAAAGTATAACATTGATAGCCTATCATGACACAAATGCCCCCCTTTTCAGCTAAGAGCACGTCCAAGGCCAGTCTATTTTCCCAAGCCATACGACTAGTAACCCACCAGAATAGGGATGATTCAAAGCCTGCTGAAGTCTGGTTACGAGCTTTGAACTCATCAGGCACCCCCCTTAGGGACCCCTATTGAATCAAGATAAATCCCTTTATCAAAAGAAGTGGATAGCAGTGATCTCTTATCTCTTCCTTTTTTTTCTCAACTAAATGTTCTCTTTCAAATGCCAAGGTGAATGGTATTGCCAATTGTACAATTGCACATATCCCCTTCCAATCAAGGGGCAGGGTAGGTCTCAGTATTTTCCCTCCACAATACCACCACAGATCCGCTCGGGGAACGTTTAAAGATGAGTAATTTCTTCCTTCCACTGCTTCAGTAACATTTTTAATCACCGAACACAATCTCAGCTCCCCCAAATCAATAGATCCACCCTGTCTATAAACACACGATGTGTGATTCCCAACAGCGGCAGAAAACACAGGGGGAGCTTGCCTCTTATGTCCTTTCAAGGAAGAGAACATCAAAGACAAAGAAGCACAATTCGGATTTTTCCATGCAGTCTCATCTTGATATAGGGCTATCGTGCATTCCATGCCCTATTTGTTTCGCTCCCACCCGAGCGGAAAGGGAACTACCTGAGACACTGTCCTACCGGAGGCACATGCATAGCAATTGCTTTTGTTCAGGCTTTTTACAGTATATTTAACCCATTCAATCCAGGCATTTGTTTATCCATATCCTGTTTCTATTTCAAGAGTCTGTCTCAGGTCTTTAACCTCTATAATCTGCAGTGACTTTGGATCAGTGTAAGGGGTTAAAGGTTGCAGTTTAGAATCAAGGAATCCCAAAGGCTGTCCCCGTCCGACGCCAATTCAAAAACAATAGCCCACAAAACGCTTCCCATACACTGTCATCTCTATCTTTAAATCCTTACTAAGGAGTTGAGACCCATTTTTATGGGGAAATGAGTCTTCAGAGGAAGCATTTTTAATGGTGAGATATATATATAGGATGACACTTCCTGTCGAAACAGTTTAGGGCTGGGCTAAAGGGGGCTCTATGGATAGTGATGCTAGGCGGTGGCTTTTGCGGTTCGGTAGGGTGTGAAGAAATATCTTGGAGGAAAGATATTCCCTTTGAAACTCTACATCTGGGCATTCTACTTAGGCTGCAAGCATCAATTTTTATAACTTGTGGAAATTCCGAAACAGAAATCATTAACACAACATCTGAAAAAGATATATGAGCAAAACTCAGAAGTAACAGGAATAGCAGCATAATTCTGACTAGTGCTAAGAACTTAAACAATATATCAAAGCACAAAACAAGATTAACATACAATTCTGAAGAAACAGTCCCCGCACTCACGTCGCCATAGTATAGTCAGTTAACCAAAGTCTGTTCAGTCTGAGTTATAGTGGGTCACGTGTTGATTCGGCTGTCCAGACTCCTTTCTTAACTGGAGAGGTGACTGGCCATTTGCCAGCTTTTCTCCGCCGTTCAATGGTGAGGAGTACTAGGAACGGGCCGTCCCACACAAGTTCGAGAGTTAACTGTCGTCAGTGTTTGATCAAAACCCCTTCACCGGGTTCAATAGTGTGCACAGCGAAATCCAGAGGTGGTGTCTGAGTCAGGAGTCCCTGGTGAAGTAAACGAGAAACAGCGAAGCCCAGGGTCTCAACATATTTACAGATACACATATCTCGTGACTCAAGCTCTAGGTGATAAACACTCAAACATTCATGCACTAACGAACAGATGACTTTCAGCCAGAAACACAACAAAATGTAATAGCTTCCGTTCTCTCTCTGTAGGTCCTCACACACAGCCAGTCTCTCTCTCTCTCTCTCTCTCTCTCTCTCTCTCTCTCTCTCATACGATGTTGGTCTCTCTGTCTATGTCTGCCTGTCACTGTCTCCTGTGTCTGCGCATCGGAGCTCATAGCGACCTCCCCTCGACCACCAGGTCTTCAAGTGCTAATTCTTTTCCACAACTATCTCCACTCGCAGTCTCCAGTACTGCTGGGCAGTCCCCATGTGGCAGATCTTCCCCCCCTTTTTCCCGGAGGTCACTGCTCTACATATGGAACTGTTCAGGGTCGGTTGTCAGTAACATTTTAATTCTTTCAAGCACATCGCAGTTGTCAAATGTAATGTTTTCCCTGTGTCTGGGCGCATCCGCCCCTGGAGCTCCCGCTCCCTACCTACCGTTTTTCAATGCAGCCCTACGCGCCGTATAGCCCCCACGAACAATCTCAGCGCAATACAGTCTACTTACTGTCTCAACGTCCTGAAACTCACTCTCAAGTTACCCATATTAAGTCGCATCTACCCTCAGAGTTTCTGTTCCCCCCTGCCTTATCAGCAGCCTTTTTCTTTGTACATCTGTTCCAGAGCCACTGCTCCCCTGCCTCATTTTCCTGAAGGTGGATACCACCCCTCATGTCGTGTGAATTTGGAATTGTTCTAACTTATTACTACTTTGCACTCAATCTCATGAATGGTCCTCCTTTCCATAAGAAGTCAGCCGGATTTGAACATGCTCCCACCTCTATCTTAAGGTCCACTCTATCTAAGAGCACTGCCTCATATAGATGTCCTAAATATCTTACTTCCCGTTCCACATACTGTAGTTTGTTCTGACTAACTCGCAATCCCTTCACTGCAAGGTAGTTTAATAAATCATTGGTTCCCTGCTGTGTGTCAGTTTGGGTGGGACCGGACAACAGGAGGTCGTCCACATACTGAATTAACTTTAAAGTTGGTCTTAAAGTCAAGCCCTCAAGAACTTGTTCTAGGATCTGTCCAAACAAGTTTGGTGACTCGGTAAAACCTTCAGCTAAGATAGTCCACCTATACTGCTGTTTTCTCCCAGTATCAGGGTCCTCCTTAAGTTCTAATAAAATCATATCATGAGAAAAAAAATAACGTTGAGCATTCAGAAAATTACAATCAAAAATAGCACACTGAATCAAATGACAAACAACAAGTTTCACACATAAAACCATTAACAAACAGATGAATTCAAGCCAGAGCACAAAGTGTTAAACTGCTTGTTAGCTGAGAAGCCTTTTTTTAAAAAAAATCCATACACAAACACAACTTCTCACATCCACAGAGACTTTTTTACAATCAAATTTACACACACAAAGACACACACAAATCTTCACCAACACAAAATTCCTATCGGGGCCGGCCCACAAAGACATAAATATTCAGATTTAGATAACCACCTTATTTATCCGACTCCTTTTGTCTTTCATACAGTCCTCCCTTACTACTGCTACCATTATCTTAGCCTTCCGTTCCTCCGCCATTATGTCTCTCTATACAAATACTTTCTGAACCTCCTGTAACAACTCCGACTCATTTCTACCGTTCCCGTTCTCTATCTTCTGTAACTTCTTCTGGATATCAGGCCATGTCTTTGTCACGAAGTGAACCTTTACCATCCGTCATCCTATTTCCCCATCTGGGTCTATACCCGAACATTTCCTAACCGACTCCCTTAATCTGTGTATGAATGCACAGGGAGACTCGTCCTTTCCCTGCCTCAGGTCGAAAACCTTAGCTAAAATTTGTTGTTTGGGGATGCAAGTTTGTATCCCTTGGATTATCAAATTTTGCATGTCTAACATATTATTCCACCCTTCTATATTGTGGTGGTCCCAGTTAGGGTTCTGAAGGAGATATTTGTCTTCACCCCTAACCATCCCCCTCTCATGCCAAATTGTCCGGCAAGCTTAATACTGGCACTGCTACTAGTTTTTTTAATCTCAATTAACACTTTCCCTATCCAGTATCCCCATATAAGTCTCCTTTCTCCCCCAGTAAATAGTATATTCAAAAATAGACATTAACTCAGCCCACATATACAGACTGGGCCTCAAAAATTGATTTGTTCTGACAATCCTATCGGATTCTCATCCAGGACCGTCATTTCCTTCTAAATGTTCCGACCTCCCCACTGGTGAGGGGGTCACACACAAACCCAATCTCCTTGTCCCCTATCGGCACTTTAGTCGATACGTTCTTCCTTTTTTAAGAAATATTGCAATGTTCCTAGCTTCTCATATCCTCAAACACCAATTTATTAATTCATGCTTGACTAACTTTAAAGCCTGTTCCTAACTTGTAAACATATTTATATATTTACGTCCATTTATTCAGTATTTAATATTTAAAATGTAAAATGCATACAGTTCCCAATTTTGAAATCCACTTTAATCACCCAGATTTAGTACTCTAATTTAGATCCAAAATTAGTTTTCTTATGTACTCCTGACCAATTATTTCTTAATTACAATACTTTAGGTCGTAAAATAATCAGAGCTGTCTTACAATAATTTGTCAATTCAAGTATTTTTTTTAAAAAAATTCTAATGGCCGAATCCAAGGTCTCAGATAATAACCATGGAAGTTATCGTCTTTTTTTTTTCCGACAGTCTACTGTTGAACTGAAACTACAACTGTCCTTCACATATTGAAAATAAATCATGTTAAGTTTACATAAAGTTCACATTTAAAACAATCCTGGAACTCAAGCTCCAGTGAATAAAACTTCCTCATTCAATCACTAACAAACCAATGTGCATTCAAACCGAATCACAGAGGGTTAAATGTTTTTCGAGCAGTTCTCGCACTCTCTCTCTCTGTCGGTCTTACTGCAAGCTGCTGGTAAAAAAAAATTCTCATTATCCACGTTCGGACCTCCCTCTTCCTTATTTGCTTTTGATTCCTTATTTCCCATTTCCGAGGACTTACGAAGATTTACCCGTGTCAAGACACACTCACAGGACCCTCTGGTCCTCAGATTCGTGCGCGCCACGCCTCTACAGAAGGCCTGCAGGACCCCGTGGCACACACTCCTCCTTGAACCAGACCTCTGCAAGTATCCGTGTCAAAACACACTTACCCCGCAGGACCCTCCGGTCTTCAGATTCGCGCGTGCCACGCCTCTGCAGAAGGCCTGCAGGACCCCGTGACGCACGCTCCTCCTTAAACCAGACCTCTGCGCCCTCGATCGCCCAGGAACACAAGCAGGACCCTCCGGTTCTCAGATTCGCGTGTGCCACGCCTCCACAGAAGGCCTGTAGGACCCCGTGACGCATGCTCCTCCTTAAACCAGACATCTGCAAGGTATCTTACCTGGGTTTGGTGCACCAAAATTACTCGATCGAAAAAAAACGTCCCTTCTGCCTCGGTCCCCTGTTCTTTGTTTTCCTGAGTCCTCCGGATATCACTCGCTCAAGCCGCGTGGGGCGACGAGCAAGCACTCAGGGACTGCCAAACTCGGCAGGGTGCACCTTCCCCGATGTCCTTTCTCAATCCCCTCGCAGCCGGAGTGTCGATCCCGGACGAGCCCCCAAGTTGTTAGACGTAAAAAAGTCAGCTCAAGACGAATTCAGGAAAACAAAGTTTATTAGCAATTAGCAAGTCTGCAGAGTTGGGTACCCCTCAAAGAAAGGGACCCTGATCGTTACAAAGCATCCCCTGATATACCCTTAAACTCCAACCCCTGTTGAGTCAGGTGATTCTCAATCTCGAGCAACCGGTACTTTTCCATTACTTGTTTACCCCAATCTTGCAAGTGCAGCTGGACACATTTCCCCCTCAAGTGTTTACAATCTTCCCAGGCAGCTGACAACCACCCATTGTCCACCTCAAGTTGTTTCTCAACGTTTGTCCCTCGTTATCAGTCACGAGGTTCGTTTTCGGCCTTGTGGTTTTGCTGTCTGGACTTGTTTTTGCTATGTGTAAGGTCGCCCATTGTCTGGTTTGTTATCTGTCAAGGGGTTTCATTATTCTGCTATCTATCTAGCTGCTTGTTTTCTGACTTCTGCTGACCTTGTGGTCTTGCTTCGAAACAGCTGCAACTTGTTTACTACTTCAGCCATCTACTATGTGTTAGTGCTGCTGCTATAGCTAAGTTAGTCAATTTCATACGTCGGCCATTTTCTTTTGGTCACCTTCTTGCCCCTTATACTTATGCACATCTTGAATCATTACTCCAACTCTCACAGAACTCTGCCTTCCCTTGCAACCAGATCTGCAGATTCAGAGCATGGTAAAAGTGGTGTTGGCAGTGATTGTAACTGTGACTATTGCCCTGAATTGTTGTGCATGAAGCAAGTGTGAATCATATGGCAGTTCATTGCAGCTGCATTGGAAAAGTTGCAAATCCTCTTTATGTCAGCAAAGGGTAGGTCATTATGTTCTCTCTGACCAGAGTGAGGATGTGGCTCTGCCAAGTCCGCAGGTTTCTTATGGTGCAGGGCACCGTCCATTGCATACACTGGATTTTTGTGTGCACGTCGCTTGAGATATACTATACACACAATGGCTGCTGATTTCACTGGGGAAACTGCGCGGTGGATTCAAGCAGCTCTGGCTTCAGGTTGCACCACCTGTTGGATAACAGATTTCAGGATTGCTATGAGATTCATCCGTTGCCACAATGAATCAAGCTGCAAATTGGAGGAACAACACCTCATCTTCCACATGGTTAGCATACAATCCAAAGGACTCAACATTGAGTTCTCCAATTTCATACCCCAACTCCCTTCCCTTCCATTCCTCTCAGCCACCTACTGGAATCATTTGTCCCATCGACCAACCGGTCATACTGTCTACCTGTGTTCACCTATCCCCATCTCACCACCCTGTTCCCCCTACCCTCTTTTTATCTGCAGCTCCCCTACACCCATCCCCAGTCTTGAAGAAGGGTTACACCTGAAACGTTAACTTCTCCACCTCCTGATGCTGCTTGGTTTGTCTACATGAGATTCTGCAAGCCATTGAGTACTGATGTCTGCTCCGGAGGTGGCAATATAGGAGAATGCATGACACCAAATGGAGATTTTGTGACCTCAATCTGATTTTTCACTGAAGCTACAGAAACTGAGCTATAACATCCATTGATAAATTCCTGCTTTCGGAAAAAAAACTCAGAGACAGATTCTGAACGAGGTCTCACACCTGCAATTCAGTGTCTGACCTGAGGTGTCCCCTTTTGTATCTATGCCTAATTGAAGTTTGGAAAGTTAGGCAAATACTGATAAAACTTTTAATTATCTCTGGGCTGTGACTTGGAACAGATTCTGAATTTGCATGTTAATCAATCAAAAATTGCATCTACTTTCTTGCAGAGTTCTGTATCTGCCATCTTCAGTTTGTTCACTCCACTTACTCCAATTTTACGATCCTTTGATTTCTGTGCTTATAAGCTCAGTGTCGGTGAGCCCTCTCTCACTACACCTTATGAAGGAGTGTCACTCCACAAGCTTGCAATTTCAAATAAACCTGTTGGACTGTAACCTGGTGTCATGTGATTTTTGACTATGTCTGGTTCATAAATGTAAGTTCTGCATTGAATAGGAATGGTTCTAATTTCTATGCAAAGGCTTGTCTAAAATGGAAGACAGATTCCACTGTGCTCATTGGCAGTGCCATCAGATTTTCTCACTGACAGGCCAATGTAACAACTATTTCCAAATGCGTGCCCATCAGTCTTTTCCTATTCAAGTCCTCTCCTAACCTGGCTGAGACCATAGCAGCTATAAAATCCTTTCATCCTCACTTGGCTGCAGCTCAATGGCATACTATGTGCAGGTCCTGCCTCTTTATCTTCCCCTGTAAAGTGTGTGGTGTTTGTATCAGCACTGGTGATTGTCAGATTATACTATGGTATTTATTCTTCATAGAATCCCTCCAGTATGGAAACAGGCCATGAAGAGTAAACCACCCAGACCCATTCCCCTATTTTATCACTGTACATTTACCCCTGACTAATGCACCTAACCTACACATCCATGAACACTATGGGCAATTTGGCATGGCCAATTCACCTGACCTGCACAACTTTGGATTGTAGGAGGAAACTAGAACACCCAGAGGAAACCCACACAGAGACGGAGAGAATGTGCAAACTCTGCACAGGCAGTCTCCCGAGGTTGGAACCGAACCCGGGCCCCTGACGCTGTGAGGCAGCAGTGCTAACCACTGAGTCGCTGTGACACCCCGTGTTCCTGTATATGGCATTCTCCCAGAGCAGTGACCAGTGGCACTCCTTGTACATGTGAAGGGATCTAGGCATAATGGTCAGGATGAGATGAGGCAGAGGATGGAAAACAGGAGCTGTATTTTTACACCATCTACACCTAATAAATCAGAAGAGATCACAGGATGAGGAGAAAGTGTATATGAAAAGGAGATGTAGGTAAGAACGTCTTAGGTCTACCCCTAAAGTTTCAATCCCACCACTGATTTCTCTAAAATGAAAGCAGCATCCCCTCTTTTATTTGATGACATGTAACCCTGCCTGTTTTCCATTAATTACATAGAAATGAAGAAAATAGAGCTAGGGATAGGCCATTTGGACCTTCTGGTCTAGTCTGCTGTTCATTTTAATCATGGCTGATCATCCAATTCAATAACCTGTATGGCCAAGTGGCCAATGGCCTAAGCAAATAGACCCAATATAAAACTGGCTAAACTTTCTGACAGGGCCTGATGGAATGTAAAGAGGCCAAGGTTACTACAAGTCAAAAGCAAACAAGGACCAACCCTGATTTGTTTTGCAAAATGAAAAGGTATACTTGACACTAACAATGGGAGAGTTGTTATTACCCAAAACTCATTAAGATGTACTCAGACGGAACATTAGGGAGAAACAATATGTTTGTGTATTCCCCAGTTTTGGCCACATAGCTTAGCTCTGTGCAGTAATCATACCTTGGAAAGGGGATGGACACAACAAGAATGATTTGGTGTTGTAACCCATTGGCTGAAATCAGAGAATATTCCAGAAGGGTTCAGAAAGGGAGGATAGTATGGAATGCCTGCCATTCCCTCAACAAAGACTCAGCTGGTGAGGAGTCCGTGTGAGATCCACCTTCGTACCAAAATAAGTCTGATTGCACAGTTGACAGAGCTCAGTGAATGGGTCCAGCAACTCAATTATGTTCACCAGAGAAGGTAGTATACGTGCTTTTCAGGCAATCAGCCGAGTTTGGGAAAAAAAAGGTAATTCAATTTGTGTAAGAATATCATTTTCTTTAACTTGTAAGTGTTTTAATAAAACTATATTGAACTGCAGTACTTTGTTTGTCTCATACAGTAAGACCATCTGGTTACATGTGTTTTATGATTAATGAACTGGTCAAAGTGTTTGCATATTTCCCAGGCATTATTTGGAGTACCTGGCTTTTCTTCCATATTCTTTGATTTCTTTCATTCCAAGTATCACATTCAATTCCTTTTTGGAATAATACAATGGTTTGGCCTTGACTGTTTTCTATGGTATGAATTCCACAGGCTCTCCACTCTGTGGGTGAAGGGTTTTCTCCTCATCTCGGTCCCAAATGGGTTACCCTGTATCCTTAGATGGTGACCCCTGGTCTGGACTGTCCTTCCATTGAGAATACCCTTCCAGCATCGATCACGTCCACTCCTGATTGAATTTTACTGTAATTTTTATGAGCCCTCCCCTTCATTCTTCTGAACTCCAGTGAATATAATCTTAACCAATTCAACCTCTCCTCATCTGTCAGTCCTGCTATCCCTCTATAGCAAGAACATCCTTCCTCAGATACAGAGACCAAAACTGTGCAAAATGCCAAGAGTGGTCTTAACATCATAAGACAGAGGAACAGAATTAGGCCATTCAGCCCATCAAGTGTGAACATGGCTGCTATGTTTCTCAACCCATTTCTCGTGTTTTCTCCCCATAATACTTGATTCCCTTAGCAATCAAGAACCTATGCCTTAAACACACTCAATGACATGGTCTCTACAGCCCTCTGTAGCAATGACTTCCATAGATTCATCACTCTTTTGCTGAACAAATTTCTCCTCATCTCAGATCTAAAGCTTAGTCCCTTCACTCTGAGGCTGTGCCCTCGTATCCTGGTTTCACCTACCAGTGGAAACATTTTCTCCACTTCCACTCTATCCAGGCCTCTCAATATTCCTTAGCTTTCAATCAGATTTCCCTCATCCTTCTAAACTCCATCAAGTACACCCCCAGAGTCCTCAACTACTCCTCACATAACAAATCATTCATCCCCTGAATCATCGTTTTGGCCTTCTCCAACATCAGCATATCTTCCTTAGATACGGGGCCCTAAACTGCTCACAATATTCCAAATATGATCTGAACAGATTCAGCAGATGACCTCTGCTCTTGCATTTCAGCCACCTTGAAAAGATTGCTAACATTGCATTTGCCTTCCTAACTGCAAACTAAAAGTGCATTTTAAACTCAAAAGAACCCTGAACTGGGGGTTCCAGTTACTTTTCTGCTTCAGTTTTCAAATGCTTTTCCTCATTCATAAAATAGTTTGTACTTTTATTCTTTCTCCCAAGTGCGTAATCTCATGTTTTCCTACATGGTATTCCATCTGCCACTACGTTGCCCACTCTCCCAGCCTGTCCAGATTCTTTTGCAATATCCTAGCTTCCTCAACACTACCAGCTCTCTACCTATGTGTCATCTGCAAACTTAACAACACTGCCCTCATAGCCTTCATCCAAATTGTAATGTATAACCTGAATAATTATGGTCCCAATATGGACCCCTGAGAAACCCCTCTAGTCACCTGTTTCCATCTTGACAAAGACTCCTTTATCCATGCTCTCTGCCTTCTGCCCATCAGCTAATTCTCCATCAATGCTAGTACCTTGACACTACCATCATGGGCTCTTATCTAATTTTACAACTTCCTGTATAGCACTTTGGAAATCAAAATAGATCGCATCCACTGGCTTTCCTTTCTCTAACTTGTGCATTACCATGCCAACAGATTTGTCAGGCATGACTACCCCACGACTAAGTCGTGCTGACTCAGCTCTACTTTACCTTTCATTCTTCTCCAATCTCATCCTTAATACTGGACTTTAAAATCTTAGTAAGGACTGAGGTCAGGATGACTGGCCTATAGTTTCCTGTCTTCTGTTTTCTTCTGTTCTTAAGCATTAACCATCTTCCAGTTTACTAGGACTCTCCCTGGCTCCAGTAATACCTGAAAGATCACCATCAATGTCTCTACAATCTGCTCAGCGATCTGCTTCAGAAATCTGGAGTGCAGTCCATCTGATCTGAGTGACTTATCCACCTTCAGACCTTACAACTTCCCAGCACGGTCTCCTTAGTAATGATCACTACACTCACCTCTGTTCCCTGACTCTCTTGAAGTTCTGGTGTGCTGCTGGTTTCTTCCATCATGAAGATAACACAAAGTTCCTGTTCAGTTCCTTTGCCATTTTCTTGTTCCCCATTACTACTCCTCCAGCCTCATTTTCCAGTAGTCCAATGTCTACTCTTGCCTCTGTCTTACTTTCAGAAATCTAAAAACAACTCTTTCCAATTTTCTTTTGTATTGCTAGCTACTCTACTTTCATAATTCATCTTCTTTCCCTCTATTGATTTTTTCAGTTTTCTTTGGCTGGTTTTTAAAGTCTTCCCAAACCTCTGGCTTCCCACTAACCTTCACCACACTGTATGCTTTTTTGTTTGCTTTTACGTTGTCCCTGACTTCCCTTGTTATGATGTCTTTGATTGAGTATCTTATGTTGTTGAATAGCTGGCAGTATTTGCAACTGAGATGTACATGTAAGAGTTGGATCAACTCTAAGTGTGTGGGGTGAGACCAAGAATGTTAGATATGAGTTATGCAAGGTAAAGAGTGTGCAGGAGGAGAGTGATGAATGAAGCAGTGTGTAAGACTAGTGTTTAATTTGTACAGATAAGGTATGTAAAGATACTTTCACTGACCTTGACTATTCTTAATGTTAATAAAAATGTTGTTGTACTGCAGCTGCATCTGCTATCCTGGGATCTATAGTTAGCTGCTTCCACTGCCTTTATAATGCCTGTCTGCAGAGCTTCCTGGACCCAAGAAGAAGAAGACTTTCTTCTCCTGACAACCATCTATAGCATAGCTCCCAATGGAGCAAACACTCTGGCATCTTGCACTATTTCCATTTCTCTTTCTGCTGAAACTGTTCTCAAAACAATCCCAACCCTTGCTGCAGTTACAATGGATTTTGCCTTTAAGAGGAGCAAGTTGACTTTGTAACAATTCACCTTCAGCATTAGGCTACACAGTGATATCACTTAAATTAGCAGAGAGCTCAAATCTTGTGTTGGTCATTACAAATGACATGGAGTAATTTCACACTCAGATATCCACATTGACTCAGTTCCAGATTAATTCAGTGTTTTCTCACGTATTCTTAGTAAAGGGTTGGATATTGATTGAAACAATGTAGAGATCCACTGTCTTCCTTTGATAAAATCCCAAGCGATCTTCCACATCAAGCTGCTGTGATTCTGTGTAAAACATTACATTTTCTAGGAAGTTCCTTAGCAGTGTAGCACTCCTTATGTACTGTCCTGATCTCAAGTTGTTTGAGTGGATCTTGAATCATAAAGGTAATTGGCACAAATATTCATTGTTGTCAATTCCAGTAGTCTAGCTGAGACACATTGTTGCAAAACGTTCAATGATCAATGCTAGTGAGTGCATTCTCACACCCTGTGTTTGAATATATATATAGCCTCCAGTATTCACAATTGAACCATACTGGTTCATAATCTTAAATCTTTTCCTTCATGGCATTTTTAGCAGAGTTAGGATTATTTAGTGAATGTTATCCAATAGCCAAGTTTGAATTTCATTAGATCAGAAAGAATTACATTGAACAATTGCTGCTGCAACTGTATGAACACCATTGTCCAATCAATCAGCACCTTCTACTTACACTATATAGATTGTCGGTTCTTTTTTAAAGTTGGATTTTTGTTTACAGTTCAGTAGGGGCGAGTCCCGGATCGAGGTGCGGTACAAGGAGGTGAATCCCGGACTGGAGGCTGCAGTGAAGAGGCAAGTCCTGGACTGGAGGTGAGTAACAGATGAGAGGCCACCACAGGTGAGGTGAGACCCCTTTGAACTACAATCAAGGCTTCAGGTTTTGAAGCTCAGCACGGTCTGGAGACTTGGCCCAGTGCAGTCCAGAGGCTCCAAGCTGGCAGACTTGGTGAAAAGGACTGCAATTTGACTAGTCATAGAGTCATAGAGATGTACAGCATGGAAACAGACCCTTTGGTCCAACTCATCCATGCCGACCAGATATCCCAACTCAAACTGGTCCCACCTGTCAACATCTGGCCCATATCCCTCAAACCCTTCCTATTCATATACCCATCCAGATGCCTTTTAAACATTGCAAATGTACCAGCCTCCATTACTTCCTCTGGCAGCTCATTCCATAAACATACCACCCTCTGTGTGAAACAATTGCCCCTTAGGTCTCTTTTATATCTTTCTCCTCTCACACTAAACCTATGCCCTCTAGTTCTGGACTCACCCACCACAGGGAAAAGACTTTGTCTATTTATCATATCCATGCTTCACATGATTTTATAAACTTCTATAAGAGCACCCCTCAGCCTCCGATGCTCCAGTGAAAACAGCCCCAGCCTATTCAACCTCTCCCTATAGCTCAAGTCCTCCAACCCTGGCAACATCCTTGGAAATCTTTTCTGAACCCTTTCAAGTTTCACAACATCTTTCCAATAGGAAGGAGACCAGAATTGCACGCAATTTCCAACAGTGGCCCAACCGATGTCCTGTACAGCGGCAACATGACCTTCCAACCCCTACACTCAATACTCTGACCAATAAAGTACTTTTTAAAAAACGTTTTATTCTTCTGCTGGACTTCTTGAGTAATTAGAGTACTTTTTTAAAGCTTTGTATTCCGATGCTGGGTGTTATTTATTATTCTTTCAACTCTGTAACAAATACCTAAGTATCTATACCTAGGTATTCTGTACCTAAACTTGTGCCATAAGTGGCGACATTGCAAACTTTTCACTGCACTCATTGGGTTCATGTGACAATAAAACAAATTCTAATTCTAAAAGTGTAAGATGAAATGATTTGACTTAAATCTCTTTTAAGAAGTAATGACCATTGAAAAACAACAAAGAATATCCATTGCAATGGTCAGGCTTCTAATATGAAGTCAGAAGGTTATTGAATGAGAACAAGTCTGAAAAAAATGCAGTCATTACTACTGATATTATTATCGTCCATTCTTTTGTCCTACCTAAGACTAATATATGTCCCCAAAGTAGTTAATTCTCCCAATGCTGAAAGACACCTGGAACCAATTTGCAACATTGAAATTGTATTGCAAAGTGGTAGCAGTGGTACTGTCCCTATGTTTGGACCAAATCGCACCTTCTCCAGCGGTACATAAAAACATTTCTGAACAGTTTAATTAGAAATGTGTAACCAAGTACTTGAAAACCAGGGTCACAAACCCAAGATAAAAGCTGGGTGCTGGAGACATGACAGAAACTCAGCAGGTCCGGCAGCATCTATGGAGAGAGAAAAACAGAGCTAATATTTTGAGTCCAAGATGGTTGTACAATGTGGTAGGAGCTCTTGTGGTGTAGCTTGAACATCTATACCTCTGGATCAGGAATGAGAGTGTGGTGCTGGAAAATCACAGCAGGTCAGGCAGCATCCGAGGAGCAGGAGAATTGACGTTTCAGGCATAAGCCCTTCATTCTGAAACATCCATTCTCCTGCTCCTCAGATGCTGCCTGACCTGCTGAGCTTTTCCAGCACCATACTCTTGACTCTGATCTCCAGCATCTGCAATACTTACTTTTTCCCTCTGAATAAGGAAACCCATGTTCAAGTCCCACCTGCTCCAGAGGTCAACAATAACATCTCTGAGCAGGTTTATTCGGAACATATCTGGTGTAACAATGGTTGTTGTCCTCATTTGCTAGGGTTTATGCCTTATATCAAGCCAAAACAGGATCGCAGTTGATATTGGCAAATATATTTACCGAGGAGCTGATGTTTCAAATGATAGGCCAGATATTCACTCAGATTTATGCGAGGTATTCAACTGCTTTGAAGTCATTAAGAAGTTATTACAGCCAGTTTATTTCACAATTGGGAATGCCAGTTACAACTGAACCTTTAGGGCAAACTTCTGAGAAATTAATTATCTGTCTTTTAAAAATTCAGACCACACCTTAAACTGTAGGTGTGTTGCTAAAAGTGTTCAATATTTATTTGGCAACAGAGAGAAACAGGTTTAGGTAAAAAATCCATCCACTCAGTCAATAGGCAGAGAATTCGAAAACTTCTATGAATGCAATAAGGGGATCTGAAGAAACCAATGCTAGGAACAAAATACGGTCAGAGGTCAGATGACACCTGGTTATAGTTCCAACAGATTTATTTGAAATCACAAGCTTTCAAAGTGTTGGTCCTTCATCAGGAGAAGTGAGAGAGAAGCACACACGCAGAGCATTTATAGGCAGAGAGATCAATGGGTAGAGAGATTAAAAAATCATACAACTGAGGATGGTGTTGGAGACAAACCAAATGGGTAGAATAACATAATAGGTATAAGGGTTGCATGCCGAGGGTCTGACCAAAGTAATAGATAATCCAAAATCCCACAAGCTAATAAAGGTAGAGAGATCATGACAATTTATCAAGCTGATGGTATCAAAACGGGACAGTAAGTAAAATTTTACAAATATAGAACAGTATAGTGGGGTCAGATGTAGCATGACATGAACCCAAGATCATGGTTCAGGCCATTTTCATGGGTATTGAACTTGGTTATCAGTTTCTGTTGGGCGAGTCTGCGTTGTTGTGTATCTCAAAGCCTGCCTTGGAGGACACTTACCCATAGCTCGGAGGCTGAATGACCTTGACTGCTGAAGTGTTCCCCAAGTGGGAGAGAACATTCCTGCCTGATGATTGTTGCTCAATGTCCATTCATCTGTTTTCGCAGTGTCTGCATGGTCTCATCAATAAACCATGTCTGGGGAATCCTTGCCTGCAGCATTGGGGATAGACAACATTGACTGATTCGCATGAGTATCTGCCATGTGCGAAGGTAGTGTCCATGTCGATGATCTGACATGTCTTGCAGAGTTTGGCATGATAGGGTTGTGTGCTGTTGTAGTCAATGATATAGATATCTGCTACCGGGTCTCTCTGTTGTGGGCAGTTACACTTCCTAAGCTATATACTGTTGTATAAGGTAAAGGTTCTGGGATTTGCTGCTATAGATTTCATTGAGCTCCACCCATAGGGTCTTGGGTAGGGAAAGGCTTTAGCCTTTTGTACAGTGGAAACATATATCTACAAACCTCCCTGTAGTTTTAATAACAAAACTAAAACAAAGCACTGTACATACTGGAGATTTGAAACAAAAATAGAAATTGCTGGTGAAATGTAGCAGGTCTAGAAGCATCTCGTTCCAAAATACTAACTCTGCTTTCTCTCACCACAGATGTGTTGGACCTGGTGAGTTTTGCCTGCAGTTTCTAGTCTTAGTAACAATGTCTACCTTATTAATGTAGCTTGTACCATATGAAATGATCCTGGCCTCCTTGTAAGAAGGATAGAAGTTGTGGAGCTTTTTTTATCCTTAGTTTCTTCATCCTGCCCACCCTGCCTCCCTCACCACCATTACCAACTTTACTGCTCACTTTCACATCCCTCAGAATTTAGGATCAGGAATCAATTTTTATTTCTTTGGACTCTTCTCGTGTTTTTCTCAATTATTACTATTCAATTTTTGGTTTTCAGGGCCCTTTTTTCATTCTAATTAGCTAATTAGAACACTCACATATTAAGAAGGCCCTTTATCTTTCTGTTGGCTTGAGGAATTTGACCTGTACAGAAGCAGAACTCAAAGAATACATCAATATCCGCAGTGAAAACCAACCCTCCATTCATCCTGAAGCCACAACACACAATGAATGTGTTGTATTCTTAGATCCCACATTATCTAGATTGACACAAAGCAACAGGCATAAGTTAGCAACAAATAGTATTTTCAAAATAACTGATAAACTTCTGCACCCAAAAAAGCCATTGCTCTAAACACACCTTCTGCAGATGGGTGAGGTCACTGCTAATGTGTTTCCATATCATGTTACATTTTCCAAATGGTGCACAGTCAGTAACTATCCTTTTCACTTGGTCTCAGTCTCAGATTTAAAGTTGAACAGTTAATACAGCGTTCATTACAATACCATACACTAATTTCCCCTCCTCATTATAATAGCTACTGAAGATATTCAACCTTAAACTAGAGAGTCCGTACTAATTTGCAAGGAATTCATTACCTAACTTTCAGCTTTCCCAGATTCCAGTTAGCTGAGCATTCTTTTGTTGCCAAGTTTAAAACTGTTTGCTATCTTTTGCAGCATCTCTCTTCCACATCCCATCTTGTAGTTTCCCACCCTCTTCTTCTCCTCTTGCATCTTCCCTCCTTTATTGTGTCCCCTTACAGAGTGTCTTCAACCTCCATCTCTCTCCCACCCCTTGCAGCATGTCTCTCTCTCTCTCTCTCATTTGACTTGCAGCCTCCACCTCTCTCTCCACTCTTTGTACCATCATTCCCTCTTCCCCATCCACTTGCTGCTTTCTTCTGTTCCTCTCAGACCTGGCAACCTCCCTTTCTGTTTGCCCTTTCTTATCATCTCCTCCTTCCATAACTGCACCTTCCCTCTCAGTTTGCTGCTGATGGGGGTCAGGAAATATTAAACTGTCAAGCTTTTGTTTGTATGCAAGCCAGGCAAATCAACTCTGGTTGGAGGAGTAGCTCATGAAGCTTACTGTGTCACTGTAAGTGAATTTCCCAGTGCATTCTGGGGTTGAATTTGCCCTTCTGCTCATGTGCTTTGAGTCTTGCTATGCAGTGATGAACTTGACCCTCCACCACACTCATAACATTGGCCTGGTGGATAAGCACTGTGTGAACTCACCCCACAACCCCCGCTCTCTGCCTTGTCCCTCCTTCTCCCTCTTGCATAGTTTTTTTGCAGTTGCTGAACAAATTTCCTTACACACCTTAATATACCTCATCCCACACTAAATGTACCTTTTGAAATGGAGCAATCAAATAAACTCCCTACCCTTGATATGAATGTTGAGGAATCCACTAAAGCATTCATTATTAGTGTCTACTGCAAGCCCATCCTCACTTATCAAAATAAGAGATGGGATTCCTTTCATTTCATGCTCTTGTAAGTTTGACCTCATTGGAGATCTTGGAAACAGGTCCCACTCTGTTTTCTCAGCCTAATACCAAAGCATGCCAAAACATTAATGGTTCCCCAAATCAGACATTGCCTTCTGCTTACCTCATAAGGTCATGAATGGACAGCAGTACCAAAGCAGTTTAATAAAAACAAAATTATGCAGTACCAATAGGCTTTTCCCTTCCGACAAGACAACCAGTTTAACATCACCTGTGAGTCTCGTTTATGCTAGTTAGAAATGACTCATATTCGCATAGGTCCTCATCCTTTGCAAATAGAAAGCATATGTCCATGCATTTTGTGTTTTTCAACAAAATAAATGCTTGAGAGAAAGCCATTTTCTGATGTATTCCCCAAGAAAATGCCGATATCAGTCAGAGCTGATTTGCCTGTTCCAAATACGAAAAGAAGCTGGGCAGAGAATCGTTTCCCAATGCATTGTCCAGGCCAGTGTCTCTACCAATCAGAGTGTACCTGTCAACCAATCAGCAAAATTTTCTCATGCAATATGAATTATTGTTCTCATTGAGATTTGGCATTCTTGTGATTCTGTCCTGATGAGCTTTGGGTTTGCGCTTCTTTCCTCAACAATCCACAAGATTTAGTTATTTGTTTTCATCAAGTATTTGTGCAAAGTATAACATTGAGCATGAATTGAGTGGTAGCATTCTTACCCCTGAGTCAGAATTCCATGCATTTTAACAAAGTTATGTAGTCTAACAAAGTGAAATAGGAAAATAAAATGTTTGTGTATATTAAAAGAGGTTAAAGATGGGTCTCTTATATTTTATGATTGTAGGTATTTTTCTTAAGATTTAGTGGCAATTGAATGTAAATTGTACAATCTAATTGCAAGATAAAAGAAACAAGATTTGTCAAATGAATTGAACTTATCAAAAGTAATTTTAAATGATGCTATTACAAACAAGTTAAGAGGAAAATCCAATATTGCAGATCAGTGAGGCTAATGTGAGATTCTCCACCAGTTAGGTAAGGTCACATGAAACAAAATAAAGTTGTAAATCATTTGTTGATTTCTGAAAATATAGAGTATAAATGAAAGCTTTACTTGTACTGTCAAGCCAAACACTATTGGTGCTTGGACCCAGCTTTCCCAACATATAGAAAGCACTTTGATGAGGGAATCAATGTAACATTTCTATGTTTTCTGATAATGCAGAACGGTCAAAGATAGAGTTGAGAAATATGCAAAGATGCTTTCAATTTGACTTAGAAAAGTGTGCGAGTGCAACATGGCTAAATGTGAAAGTATATATGTGAATGTGAAAACACAAAGGAAGATTATAATTTAAATGACAATATATAGGGAAATGTGGATATACAAAGGGATCTGGTGTCCTTGTATACTAATCAATGAAAATAGATAGGCAGGTGCAACAAGCAATTAGGAAACCAATTGATATGTTGGCCTTCATTGCAAGAAGATTTGAATTCAGAAGATGGATGTCTTACTGTACTTATATAGAACCTTCTTGTGATTGCACCTGAACATATGCATGCAGTTTTGGTCTCCCTACCTAAGAAAGGATATACTTGCCATAGAGGGACTGCAGTGGAGGTTCACAATGTTTGTACCTGGGATGCCAGGACTGTCCTGTAAGTTGAGATTGGTTCAACTGGACCTGTACTCGCTGGAGTTTTAGAAGGACGAGAGGGGATCTGACTGAAATGTAGAAAACTTTAAGTGGCAGAGGCCTGGACAGACTAAATACAGAGAATATGTTTTTGTCGGTTTGTGGATTCGAGAACCAGGGGACACAGCCTCAGGATGTACAGTCAACCATTTTGGACCGAGATGACGAATCATTTCTTCACTCAAAATGTAGTAAACCCATGGAATTGTCAACCACAGAAGGCTGTGGAGGCCACGTCACTGACCATATTCAATGAGTGATTGATAATTTTTTAGATTTTAAAGGCATCTAGCGATATGGCAAGAAAATGGGAATGTGGCATTAAGGTAGAGCATTAGCCATGATCATATGAACAGTGGAGCAGGCTCAAAAGGCTGAATGGCCTACTCCTGCTCCTAGTTTCTATGTTTCTGCTTCAGTACTGATCGGACGATTGCAATGGACACCAAAATGTTCTGCTCAATCTCACAGTGAATCATGTTTTACCTCCATGCATTCTATATACATTCACAGTGGGAAATAGTTTGTTTTATTTTGAATAGTTAAACCCTTTGTGAACAACATTTCCTCATCCAACTTTATTTATCTTTCAGTCAGAGAATGTAATAATGCATATAATGGTGTGAAATGTAGTTTTCTAGGTGAATACGATATATCCAATAACACATATAACGTGTCCATGTTATACTGGGTCTAGTTTCCTCTTCTATCCTTGAGATTGAATCTTGAGAAGACAGTGTATTCTGATCTGTAAATACTAAGGCTCGGATTTTCTGCAGATCGTCACTCTAGCACTTCCTTTTTGTTTACAAAAGTTGGGAGCTCTGCTTTTCTAAGAGGAGAGTCTCACTAGAGACCTTCAGAAATATGGAGCTGCATTTCCTGACAGTTGTTTTGTGGTGCAGAGCTGTCAGAGGAAGTCAAGCCACATCCCCTTTTCACAGTAGTGAGCTGTGAAATGGTTTACAACAGCTGTTGTGAAACTATAAACACAGAAGATAAGTGTGATATTTGGGTGCTGAGAGGACAGGATACCAGATGGATAGAGGGCCAGGTAAGTAAGGTATCAGGTGGGCAGAAGGATAAAATGCCAGGTGAGTATTGGGTCAGGTGCCAGGTAGGTAAATTGCCAAGGGGACAAGTAAATAGGATGGCAGCTGGGTAGAGTATCACGTAGAGAGGGACGAGAGTGCCGGGGCACAATGTCAAATTATTACATCATAATGAGCTAAGTAAGTGGGTAAGCATCCCGGTGGGTAGGATGACAAGTGGGAAAGTGTTAGGTTGCTAGAGTGCAGGGTGGCAAGGAGGCCAAATAAGTGACCTGGTGTTAAGATTCATTGGCGTCTCTGGGTTAAAGCAGATCCAATGGTGGGGTGGGGGTGTCAGGTGAGTCAAGTCCAGTTTGTCAGTTGAGGTGAGAGTGAAGCAAAGGCAACAATACTGACAGGAGGGCTGGGTCCATTCAGGTGGGGCACAGGGTGGTGGGGTGTGTGTTTAGGTCAGGTTGGTCAGCAGGGGTGGATTAGGTCAGACCTGGATCACCAGAGTGGGGGTTTGGGTTGGTTGGGGTGTGATGGGAGGGAACATGGGATGGGCCAAGTGGCAGAGGAAGAGTTGTCAAATTAGGTCCAGCAATGGGAGGAAGGGGTCGGGGTAATGATGTGGAAGTGTGGTGGGTCAGGGGTCAGTTGGGTCCAGACATCAGGTCTGGGGGTTGTGAAGGGCCTGAGTGAGGTGTAGGGGGTAATCTATAATAGATAGTCAAATTAGTTGCTATCACCAATGAATTCATGGTTTATCTGTTTCGTGCTGGGTCCCTATTCCTTTTAAAGAAAATCTTGTAACTATGATCCTAACAAAGTGAGCAAAAAATACTTCTTCCCTTCTACGCTGAATTCCTGCATTGCCTCTATATTCCTCAAACCATATCTTCATTTGGGCTGTGTCTCACTCTGGATTTTATCTCTCCTTCCTGACCATGCAAAGCTTATAATGTATAAAATTCTAACAGTTGAAAATGTGTTGCTGGTTAAAGCACAGCAGGTCAGGCAGCATCCAAGGAATAGGAAATTCGACGTTTCGGGCATAAGCCCTTCATCAGGAATGAGAAGAGGGTGCCAGGCAGGCTAAGATAAAAGGTAGGGAGGAGGGACTTGGGGGAGGGGCGATGGAGATGTGATAGGTGGAAGGAGGTCAAGGTGAGGGTGATAGGCCGGAGTGGGGTGGGGGCGGAGAGGTTAGGAAGAAGATTGCAGGTTAGGAGGGCGGTGCTGAGTTGAGGGAACCGACTGAGACAAGGTGGGGGGAGGGGAAATGAGGAAACTGGAGAAATCCGAGTTCATCCCTTGTGGTTGGAGGGTTCCCAGGCGGAAGATGAGGCGTTCTTCCTCCAACCGTCGTGTTGTTATGTTTTGCCGGTGGAGGAGTCCAAGGACCTGCATGTCCTCGGTGGAGTGGGAGGGAGAGTTAAAGTGTTGAGCCACGGGGTGGTTGGGTTGGTTGGTCCGGGCGTCCCTGAGGTGTTCTCTGAAGCGTTCCGCAAGTAAGCGGCCCATCTCCCCAATGTAGAGGAGGCCACATTGGGTGCAGCGGATGCAATAGATGATGTGTGTGGAGGTACAGGTGAACTTGTGGTGGATATGGAAGGATCCCATGGGGCCTTGGAGGGAAGTGAGGGAGGAGGTGTGGGCGCACGTTTTACATTTCCTGCGGTTGCAGGGGAAGGTGCCGGGAGTGGAGGTTGGGTTGGTGGGGGGTGTTCAGCTTCTCTTTTCAATCCTCCTACTTCCTCCAAACTAAAGGAGTTGCCATGGGCACCCGCATGGGCCCCAGCTATGCCTGTCTCTTCGTAGGATATGTGGAACAGTCCATCTTCCGCAACTACACTGGCACCACCCCCCACCTTTTCCTCCGCTACATCGATGACTGTATCGGCGCTGCCTCGTGCTCCCACGAGGAGGTTGAACAGTTCATCAACTTTACTAACACCTTCGATCCCGACCTCAAATTCACCTGGACTGTCTCAGACTCCTCCCTCCCCTTCCTAGACCTTTCCATTTCTATCTCAGGCGACCGACTCAACACAGACATCTACTATAAACCAACTGACTCCCACAGCTATCTGGACTACACCTCCTCCCACCCTGCCCCCTGTAAAAACTCCATCCCATATTCCCAATTCCTTCGTCTCCGCCGCATCTGCTCCCAGGAGGACCAGTTCCAACACCGCACAGCCCAGATGGCCTCCATCTTCAAGGACCGCAGATTCCCTCCAAACGTGATCGACGATGCCCTCCACCGCATCTCCTCCACTTCCCACTCCTCCGCCCTTGAGCCCCGCCCCTCCAACCGCCACCAAGACAGAACCCCACTGGTTCTCACCTACCACCCCACCAACCTCCGTATACAGCGTATCATCCGCCGTCATTTCCGCCACCTCCAAACGGACTCCACCAGCAGGGATATATTTCCCTCCCCTCCCCTATCAGCGTTCCGCAAAGACCACTCCCTTCGTGACTCCCTCGTCAGGTCCACACCCCCCACCAACCCAACCTCCACTCCCGGCACCTTCCCCTGCAACTGCAGGAAATGTAAAACTTGCGCCCACACCTCCTCCCTCACTTCCCTCCAAGGCCCCAGGGGATCCTTCCATATCCGCCACAAGTTCACCTGTACCTCCACACACATCATCTATTGCATCCGCTGCACCCAATGTGGCCTCCTCTACATTGGGGAGACGGGCCGCTTACTTGCGGAACGCTTCAGAGAACACCTCAGGGACGCCCGGACCAACCAACCCAACCACCCCGTGGCTCAACACTTTAACTCTCCCTCCCACTCCACCGAGGACATGCAGGTCCTTGGACTCCTCCACCGGCAAAACATAACAACACGACGGTTGGAGGAAGAACGCCTCATCTTCCGCCTGGGAACCCTCCAACCACAAGGGATGAACTCGGATTTCTCCAGTTTCCTCATTTCCCCTACCCCCACCTTGTCTCAGTCGGTTCCCTCAACTCAGCACCACCCTCCTAACCTGCAATCTTCTTCCTAACCTCTCCGCCCCCACCCCACTCCGGCCTATCACCCTCACCTTGACCTCCTTCCACCTATCCCACCTCCATCGCCCCTCCCCCAAGTCCCTCCTCCTTACCTTTTATCTTAGCCTGCCTGGCACCCCCTTCTCATTCCTGATGAAGGGCTTATGCCCGAAACGTCGAATTTCCTATTCCTTGGATCCTGCCTAACCTGCTGTGCTTTAACCAGCAACATATTTTCAACTGTGATCTCCAGCATCTGCAGACCTCACTTTTTACTCTAAAATTCTAACAGGGCCAGATCGAAACTGCAGAGATAGTTCCCATGATTGGGGAGTCAATTACCTGGGGCCACTGTCTTAGGATATCAGCGTTGGCCAATTAGGACTGAAATAAGGAAACTTTTCTTTCACTCAGAAGGTGGTCAACCTATGAAATTTGATACTGCAGAAGGTTGGGGAAGCCAGGTCACTGAGTATGCTCAAGAAAGAAATTGATGACTTTTTTTAGATATTAAAGGCGGTGAGTGTCTGGAGAGAAGGCTGGAGTATCGCGTTGAGATGGAGGATCAGCACTGATCATGTTGAACTACAGAACAGGCTCAAAGTGCCAAATGGCCTCCTCCTACTTTCTGGGTCGAACAATGTCACTGTTAGAGAATGCATAGGCAATAGTTAACATTGCAGTTTAGAGCATCTGGATTTTTCCGCTTGGTAGAATGGGACATATTGGACAAGTCTCCATGATCTACTCCTTAGTGGATTATTAATGAAAAAGCATCTGTGCCATGGAAACTAAGTATCATTTTGTCCTTTAGCTGGGAGAGACAGGGTGAGAGGGCATGTGGTTTTGGCAAGATCACAGAATTTCCAGATGTACACACTGCCATCATTCGCAGGTTCTGACTCTGCAAGGATCCTGTAACATTGGAATAAGGTCCAGGTACACAAGGCACTACATTTGGGGAGATGGTGGTATTGTAGTAATGTCATTAAACCAATAATACAGAAAACAAGGCAAGCACTCTGGGGACATTGCTCAAATCCATAATAGCTAATTCAGAAAAGAGTCTGGAATTGAAAGTTAGTCTCAGGAATAATGATCATGATGAATATTACTGATTGTCACAAAACTCTATCCTGTTTTCCATTAGGGAACAGTATCTGCTGTCTTTACCCAACCTAGTCTATATATAACTTCTTGGATCAGGTGGAGTTGGTTAGCTCAGTTGGCTGGATTGTTGGTTTGTGCTACACAGTGATGCCAATAGTATGGGTTCAATTCCCATACCAGCTGATGTCACCATAAAGATCCCACCCCAGCCCTCACCTGAAGCATGGTGACCCTCAGGTTCAACTCACCATCCATCATCTCTGTCAAATAGGAGAGCAGCACTACTATCCTTTGGCACAACAGTGACTGCTATATATAATTCCATACCCCCAGCAATGTGGTTAACTCATGACTGCCCTCTGAAATGGCGCAGGAAGGCCAATGCCAAAAACAAGAACAAACAAATACTGGCTTTGTCAATAACATCTACATGCCACAACAGAGTAAAGACAAAACAAAAATCTATTAACATACTGTCATAAGCACTGTACATTAGGCCAGAGACTGCTCATTATTGTGGTAACAGCCATGATCCATTTATCCTGAGGGGATTTGCCACTTCCAGTATCTTCATGCCTCCATTGAAAACCAGAGGATGGCTTTTCAGGGTGAAAGTTAATTCCTGTATGTGAGGCTAATAACATCGCACCTCCACACCCCCAACCTGTCTCGTGATTATGGGAAGCCAACACAATCCTCATGAGAACCACAGAACCATCAGGAACATTGGGGTACAAGCTATCAATGTCCTCAGGCAGTTGCTCATTACATGTTAAAATAAGGTTCAAAGTTTGTGATGGTATGCAACATCCACTCTGTCTGAAGAAACAGATAAACCATAAATTCATTGGTGATAGCAACAAATTTGACCATCTATTATAGATTACTTTCAGATTGTAGGTGAATAGGGAAATATTTACAGGCTAAAGGACAAGTATGAAAGTTTTAAAAAATCAAATTAAGAACTAGGTAATTAAAATGGAGATGTAGGGTCAGGTGATGCATTGTGCTTGTACGATATGGGAACTGGTAGACCCCATTGTGGTTCATAGTGATTGCATCTGCATGGTGGCTCAGTGGTAAGCACTGTTGCCTCACAGTGCCATGGACCTGGGTTTGAGTCCCTCCCCTCGGGTGACTGTCTGTGTGGAGTTTGCACATTCTCTCTGCCTCTGTGTGGATTTACTCTGGGTGCTCCGGTTTCCTCCCACAGTTCAAAGATGTGCAGATCAGGTGAATTGACTGTGCTAAATTGTCCATAGTGTTCAGGATAAATGAAGGGGAATGGGTTTGGTTGGGATACTCTTCGGAGGGTCGGTGTGGACTTGTTGGGCTGAAGGGCCTGTTTCCATACTGTAGGTAGTCTAATCTAATCTAAAATGTTGATTACTTGAGGAATTGTGACTCAGAGTTGATGAGCTGGAGTCTAAGCTTTGAGCAGGGTGACACATCTGGGAGGGGGAAAGCGTTACTTGGACGCTATGTTTCAGGAGGCAGATCACACCCCTTAGATGAACTACCTTGAAAGTGATCAGGGACAGGAGGATGTGAGTATGAGGGAAGCAGGTAGAGGGACCCAGAAGGTAGTTCTGAAGGAGCCTCAGCCCTTGAGCTTGACGAACACTTTGGGATGTTTGCTCCTTGGGTGGGAGTGGGTGCTGTAGGGAGTATGAAGAAAATGAACATAGCACCATGGGAGCTATTCAAGAAGAGGGAGAAAAGAGAAATGTAGTCGTAATCAGGGATGGTATAGTTAGGTGAACAGGCACTGTTCTCTGTGGCCAGGATCGAAAGCCCTGAAGGTTGTCTGGCCTGCCTAGTGCCCACGTTCAGGATATTTCATCTGGGCTGCAGAGGAACTTAGAGTGGAAGGGGAAAGATCCACTTGTCACGGTCCATGTAGGTACCAAAGATAGACAGAATGGTTTGAGGTTCTGTTGAGGGAATTTGAGCAGTTAGAGGCTAAATTTAAAAAAAAACAAACCAAACAGATAATAGTAGGAATCAGGATGTGGGGAAGAAAATAAACCAGGAGATAGAAAACGCATGTAAGAAAGGCACTGTTGCTATATTTATGAGGGACTTCAAGTTGCAGGTGGACTGGGAAAATTAGGTTGGTAGTAGATCTCAAGAAAAGGCAGTTGTGGAATGTCTGTGAGATGTTTTTTTGGAACAGCTTGTGTTAAAGCTCACTAGGGAACAGACAATTCTGGCTTTAGTGACGTGTGCTGAGGCAAACCTAATTAGGGAGCTTTAGGTGAAGGTAGCCCTAATGGGCAGTGACTGTAATATGAAAGAATTCATCCTGCAGTTTAAGATGGAGAAGTTTAGATCAGATGTAACAATAACTATGAATACGTTAGGGAGGAGCTGGCCAGAGTTGATTGGAAGGGGATCCTGACAGCATTGGCAAGTATTTCTGGGGCTAATTCAGAAGGCACAGAAGAAATTCATCCCAAGGATGAAGAAACATACTAAGGGGAGTGTGAGGCAATGGTGGCTGACAGCATGATTCAGGTGCAGCCAGAGGATTGAGAAGCCTTTAAAAACAAGCAGGGCATAACTAAAAAGGAGGGAAAAGATGAAATATGAGAGTAATCTAGCTAACAATGTAAAAGAAGTTTTTAAGAAATTTTTAAGGAAATCTAAAGAGTAAGAGAGAGGCAAGAGTGGACTGGCAAATGAGGCTGGAGAAGTATTTTTTGGGAACAAAAAGCGGAGGAGGAACTGAATAGGAACTTTTCTTCAGTTCTCACTGTGCAAGACACCAGTAACATACCAGAACTTCAAGAGAGTCAGGGAACAGAGGTTAGCGTAGTGACCATCACTCAGGAGAAGGTGCTGGAGAAGCTAGGATTCTGAGTGTTGATAAATCACAGATGATACAAGAATAGATAGAGAGTGGGTAGTGTTGAGGAAGGCTGCAGAAGAACTTGGACTAGCAAGTAAAATGGCCAAGAAGTGACAGATGGAATACAATGTGAGAAAGTGTGAGGTTATGCACTTTGGTCAGAAGAAATAGAAGTATAGACAATTTCTAAATGGGGAAAGGCTTCAGAAATCGGAAGTGCAAAGGGACTAGTTCAGGATTCTCTCATGGTTAACATGTATGTTTAGTTGTCAGTTAGGAAAGCAAATGCAATATTAGCATTCATTGTGAGAGGGCTGGAATACGGGAGTAGAGATGTACTGCTGAGGCTGTATAAGGCTCTGGACAGAATGCACTTGGAACATTGTGAGCAGTTTTAGGCTCCATATCTAAGGAAAGATGGGCTGGCATTGGAGACAGTCCAGAGGAGGTTCGCAGGACTGATCCCAGTAATAAAGAACTTGTCGTATAAGGAATGGGTGAAGACCTTTGGCCTGTTCTCAGTGGATTTAGAAAAATGATGGGGGAATTTGATTGAAACTTACAGAATATGAGAAGCCTGGATAGAGTGGATGTGGAGAAAGTGTTTCCAATAGTAGGAGAGAGTAGGACCCAAGGTCACAGCCTCAGAGTGAAGGGATGACCCTTTACAACAGAGATGAGGAGGAATTTCTTCAGCTAACAGGTTATGCATCTGCAGAACTCATTGCCACAAAAGTCTGAAGAAGCTAAGTCATTAATGTATTTAAGATAGAGATAAATAGGTTCTTGATTAGTAAGGGGATCAAGAATTCCAGGGAGAAGACAAGAAATGGAATGAGAGTCATATCAGCAATGATCAGTAGGTAGAGCTGAATGGCCTAATTTAGTTTTCATATCTTATATCCCATTTCAATTAAAGCCTCTCTCATTCTCCTTACTCTTAGAGTTATACAGTCATTGGGTCATACAGCATAGAAACAGACCCTTTGGTCCAACCAGTCCAGATTGACCATAATCCCAAACTAAACTAATCCCACCTCCTTGCACTTGGCCCTCATCCCTCCAAACATTTCTTATTCATGAACTTATTTAAATATCTTTCAGATGTTGTAATCCACAACCACCACATCCTCTAGAAGTTGTTTCCACAAATGAACCACTGTCTGTGCAAAAATAAATTACATGTACTGATAGTTAAAGGTGGTAGCCACTTCTGTGATTACCTTCTTAGAGTCATAGAGCTTGGAAATAGACCCTTCGCTCCAACCACTCCATGCTGAACATAATCCCAAACAAAACTAGTCCCACCTGCCTGCTCTTGGCCCATATCCCTCCAGACCTCTCCAATCATGTATGTATCCAAACATCTTTTAAGCATTGTTATTATACCAACATCTACCACTTCCTCACATGTGAACCACCCACTGTGTAAAAGATTTAAACCTCATATATTTCTAAAATTCTCTAGCCTCTCACCTTAAAAATGAACCCCCACATCTTGAAACCTCCATTTTATGGAAAGGACAACTACCATTAACTCTATCTATAGCCCTCATTATTGTATAGACTTCTAAAAGGTTGCCTCTCAATATACTATGCTCCAATGAAAAGACGGCCCAGCCTATCCAGCCTTTCTTTATAACTGAAACTTTCTATACCCAGCAATATCTTGGTAAATCTCTTTTGAACCCTCTCTAGCTTAATAATATCCTTCCTATAACTGGACGACCAGAACTGGACACAGTACTCTAGAACAGACGTCATCAATTTCCTGTACAACTTCAACATGACTTCTCAACTCCTATACTCAAAGAACAGACCAATGAAGGCAAGCTTACGAAATGTATTTTTAACCACCCTGTCTATATGTGATGCAAACGTTAAAGAATTATATTCCTTAACTCCTAGGTTCTCCTTATTTACAACACTACCCAAGGCCCTAACAATAATTGTATAAACTCTATCCTCATTTATTGTACCAAAATGCAATACCTCACATTTATCCAGTTTGAATGCCATTCTGCCATTTTTCATTCCATTGACCCATTTGATCAAGATACCTTTGTAATCTTAGAAAACCTTCTTCACTGTCTATTCTGCCACCAACTTGTGTTGATAGGAATTGCTCTTGGATCAGATGGAGCTAACAAAAATGCTCTTGAAGAACACAAAGTGTATAGGACCTTGCATGAACAGTTCGTCACCTTCTCTCTCTTCACAGCTCTTGTTAAAAATCACACAACGTCTGAAAAGATATATTGACCAAACCTAGATTGCTGTTCAGTTTTTCATCATTTAAAATGGGTTGCAGGTTTCATTTCAGTTTCATGACACTATAATCTTTTGCTACAAATTCTGTGACTTATGATCCTGCTTCACAGTTACCTGACAAAACATCTCTCTGAAAGCTAGTGCTTCCAAATAAACCTGTTGGGCTATAACCTGGTTTTGTGTCATTTTTAATTTTGTCCACTCCAATCCAACATCAGCACCTCCATATTGTGCTTCACAGATCTTCCCCACCCTATAGCCTCTGCTCCATTTTGGTTGGTTGTAGACAACAGGCAATGAAACCACAGCCCTTGTATCTTGTGTAGACATGAGTAACCAAAAACTTTGACTTCCCTAACTGTATGCAGCAGCTCACCTCAAAACCCCTGAAAACAATTTACTTCTCATTTACTGTCATAGAAAGGCAATAGCATCTGACCTGTGAGTTGTATGGCTGTCCCTTCATATAACGCCATAACAAGGAAACTCCTTGTGCTATGAATAGTCAGTTGAGGCTGACCAACAGAGGCCTTTGATACACCAAGTTCTTAGATGCGCTGACCTCATATTGTAAAAGGAAGAAACTGTAAATACAGAATTTCCCTTTTTCATTAATGGGACGTGGACATTGCTGGCTGGCTAACATATATTACACTTCTACAGTTGCTCTTAAGAAGGTGATGATGTGCTGAGTTTTTGTACTGCTGCAGTCCACATATTGTCGGTTGACCCATAACGCCCTTAGGGAGAGGAGTTCCAGGATTTGACCCAGGGACAGTGATATATTTCCAAGTCAGGATGGTGAGTGGCTTGGAGGAGAACATGTAGGTGGAGGTGTTCCCATGTATCTGATGCCCTCATCCTTCTAGATGAAAGTGGTTGTGGGTTTGGAAGGTGGTATGTATGGACCTTTGGAGAATTTCTGCATTGCATTTTGTAAGTGCTACTGAGTGTCGGTGTTGGAGAGGATGGATACTTGTGGATGTGATGCCAATCAAGTGGGCTGCTTTGTCCCTGGATGGCGTCAAGCTTTTGAGTGCTATGGAGCTGCATTTATCTAGGCAAGTGCAGACCAAAGTAGGGAAACAAGTGTCAAATCAATTTGAAACAAAGGATCAATATCACAAATGTGACCTCACCTCAAGTAAACAAGGGAATGCACAACATGTCCATGTTAGCGGCAGGCCCAGAATGGGACATCTCCTGGCACAGTGACACTGTTTATAACTTTAGAGTTCCATAGAACTGGCGTCAGTGCAGCACAAAACTGAAGATATTAATTTTGAGTATTTCTGGAAAATAGACACATTTTGTCAAACGTTTTAGTCTTGCATTAACAAGACAGTTTGCAAGAATAATAATGTTAAAGAAAAGCAATATTCTGTGTAAGAAGAGGCTGCTAATTGGTCGGCAAGTGGAATTTGTTCGGTAGAGTTGCCAAGCAGAATATATTAGTTAGATGATGACTATAGTTAACTGCCAAGCTTGTTTAAATTTAAAGCAGGCAAGTTAACCCTGATTAGTTAAGGTATTGCACTGAGAAGTGTACCAATGTGTCGCTGAGACCTATTTTGTTGAATTGAAGCAGGACAGCATTTGTATATTTTTATTTTATTTATTCATGGGACTTGGGTATTGCTGATTGGGCCAGCATTTATTACCCATCTCTATTTGCCCTTGAGAAGGTGGTGGTGAGCTGCCTTCTTGAATGGCTACAGTCCATGTGCTCTCAGGAAAACCACAATGCCATTAGAGAAGTAATTCCAGGATTCAAGTCAGGATGGTAAGTGACTTGGAAAGGAACTTATATTTGTTGGTGTTCCTACCTTTGCCCTTCTGCATGGTAATGGTCATGGGTTTGTAAGGTGCTATTGAGAGTCATAGAGTCAAAAGCATGGAAATAGATCCTTCAGTCCAATCATGTTCCCAAACTAAACTAACTTATTTGTTTGTATTTTGCTCATATCTCTTCAAACCTTTCCTATTCATGGAGTTATCCAACTGTCTTATAAATGTTATAACTGTATTTGCATTCATCACTTCCTCTGACAGTTCATTCCACATATAAACCACTGTCAGTGTGAAAAAGTGGTTCCTCATGACATTTTTAAATCTTTCTCCTCTCAACTTAAAAATATGTCTAGTAGTTTGAAACTCTCCACCCTAGGGAAAAGGCTACTTACCTTATCCATACTTCTCATAATTTTATAAGCCTCTATAAGGTCACCTATGCTTCAGTGAAAAAGGTCCCAACATATCTAGCCTTTCCTTTAAAACTCAAACTCTCCAGTATTGGCAACATCCTGGTAAATCTTTTCTGAATTTTCTTCAATTTAATAATAACCTTCCTATAACAGGGCAAACAGAACTGTGTACAGTACTCCAGAATAGGGCTCATCAACATCTTGTACAACCTCAATATTACGTCCCAACTCATATACTCAAAGATCTGAACAATGAAGCAAGCCTGTCAAATGCTTTCCAACTGTGACACAAATTTCAAGGTATTATTTACTTGAACCCCTAGGTCTCTCTGTCCTACAGCACTACCCAGGACCCGACCATTAATTGTCTAGGTCCTGCCCTTATTTGTTTTACCAAAATGCAATACCTCACATTTAGTCAAATTAAACTCCAATTGCCATTCCTCAGCCCATTGACCCAATTAATCAAGATATCTTTGTAATATTAGATAACCTTCTTCACTAGCCACTGGCCTAGTGGTATTATTGCTGAACTGTTAATCCTGAGACTTAGATAATGTTCTGGGGGACCCAGATTCAAATTTGCCACAGCAGGTGGCAGAATATGAATTCAATGCAAAAGAATCTGGATGAAGAGTTTCATGATGATCATGAATCCATTGTCAATTGTCAGAAAAACTAACCTGATTCACTAATGTCCTTTAGGGAAGCATAGGGTTAGGGTTACCTGGTCTGGCCTATATGTGACTCCAGACCCACAGTAATGTAGTTGACTCTTAACTGCCCTTTGGTCAATAAATGCTGGCCTAGCCAGTGATGCCCACTTCCCTTGAATAGCTTTTAAAACAAACCCCACCAATTTTGGTGTCAACTGCAAACTTACTAATCATGCCTCCTACGTTCTCATCCAACTGTTTACACAAATAATGAGCAAAAGTGGACCCAGTACCAATCCCTGTGGAATACTGCTGGTCACAGGTCTCTAGTTTGAAAAACATCCCTCTACCCCTGCTCTCTGTCTCCTCCCATCCAGGCAATTTTGTATCCAATTGGTAAGCTCACTGTGAATCCCATATGATCTAATTTTACTAATCAGTCTACCGTGCAGACCCTTGTCAAAGGCTTTACTAAAGTCAATATTAGCAACATCTATCGCTCTGCCCTCATCAATCTTTTTGGTTACTTTCACATATATCTCAATCAAGCTTGTGAGACACAATTTCCCTTGCACAATGCCATATTTTTGACTATCCCTAATCAGTCCTTGCCTCTTCAAATGCACGTAAATACTATTTTTCAGAATCACCTCCAACAATGTACCCACCATTGATATCAGGCTCACAGGTCCATATTTCCCAGGCTTTCTCAATTAAAGACATAACATTAGCCACCCCTCAGTCCTCCAGCATCTCACCTGTGGTTATAGATGATACCAGTATCTCTGCTAGGGGTTCCACGATTTCTTCCCTAACTTCCCACAATGTTCTGGGATACAGTTGATCAGGTTCTGGGTATGTATTCACCTTTATTTTCTAAGCACCTTCAGCACATCCTCTTCTGTATTGTGAACAGTTTACAACACATCAATATTTATTTCCTTGAATTCTTTAGCCTCCATTTCTTTCTCCACAGTAGAAAATGTCACAAAATGTTCATTTTGTATCTCTCCCATTATTGTTGGAGTCTTGGTGAACTTCTGCAGTGCATCTTGTAGATGATGCAAACTGATGCTACTGAGCATTGGAGGTGGAGATTGTGAGTATTTGTGGATGTGGTGCCATATTCTTTCAGTCTGAAATTTTCTGTACCTGATGAATTAACAATTGTTGCTTCCAGTATACACCGAATCACCACACTGCAAGGCTAGCTATTTCAAATTGATTTTCGACATAATTCTAAGCATATTTAGGATTATTTAGCATTTTTGTCCAATTGTAGAATTATCTAATGTTAAAGACTGCCTTTTGAGTTTTGCAAGTATGAGCTCATGGCTTATAATCAGGACCTTAATGTGAACAGCTGAAGTAATATAGTGTTTGATATTATCTTCCAGTCCTTGGGGTATAGCCCCTTTATACCTGTCATCACACCAGCACAGAAATTTATACACAAGAAACCTATTTGCACGGTAAGCAGAGCATCCTTTTGGCTTGGAGACTGCTCCTGGCTAGTAGCGGTGTGAAACAGCTAGTTTCACCCATTGCTCAAATGTTTGAGAATCTGATGTAGACTGGACATTTTTCAGAACTAAACGTGATGCCTGTTGGCCTATTTATGAGTTTGTGCAATATGCAGAGAGAAGTGACCTGATCAGAGTTGCCATTATCCTGCAGACAGACAGAGCATGGATCCACACTATGTATGTTTCAAGTCAACAAAATAGGTGACAGACATTCTCTGGTTCATTTCTCAGGGCAATGCCTTGGCCAATTTCAGTCAACTTATTTGCTTTAAATTTGAACTTAACCAAGCAGCACTTTCTTTTCATACCATATAAAGATATTTCTTCCCCTTTCTTTTTCTTGAAAATTGTCCAGATGAGTGTATGACAAAATGTTTTGACAAAACATGCTTTTTCCTTTCAGCAATACTCTAGCTTTATATGAACAAACTGCTCTACATCCTTGTTAGAAAGATTGAGTGGCATGCTACAGGAAATCCTTCTTCATGGTCAATAAATCATTGCAGTGTTTTTGAATTTTTTAGTCAGGAGAAGTCAAGTCACAATGAATATTAGATGATTGCTGTTGTATTGTTGATATTTGCCACTAGAGGTCAATGTAACCATGCAGGAGAGGCAACTGCATTCATTATGTCAATGTATACATACATTGTGAAACTAAATGAACTATTAAGACAGTTGACCCATATTGCTGCTTTTGTGCCATATGAGTCTGTGTCTATCTATGATTGTTAAACACCGATTTGAAGTAGCTGTTTCATAGATGCTTTTAGAAATTTTGAACTATTTGTAGGTGAAAAATTCTGGAAATATCCAGCAAATTGGCAACACCCCTGGATCTTTCATCCCATGGTGATGCAAGATCACAGTCATAAACTTTTAACTCCATTTCTGTCGGCACAGATTCTGCTGAGCATGTATGGAATTTTCCATTGTATTTCAAGCTTCCAGCATCTGCAGCTACTCTGCCTTAGTATTCAAGTCTTCATGAGTCGGTGCCTCTCTCCTTCTTTGAATTCTATAAGTGCAGCTAACAACTCTTCAATATTGGTTACACCCATGGTTTCTAGAATGTCATATAAAGTCTGGGATTTCCATTATATGTTTAAGTTAACTCATTTCATTGTGAGGAAAGGAAAATTTAAGTACGGTATTTCTTTTTCTACTGGAATACAGAAAGCCAATTCATGAAATAGGCAAACCTGGATAGTATATACACATATGAAATCAAATTCCCTTTTCCTACAAACAGGCTGGCACAAGCTCCCTGGGAAATGACTATAGATGGTAACTAGTTGAAGCTCGAGTTAAACAGAATGAGCAGTAGGAATATCTGCTACACTCAGCAGAAGCAGAGCATTTCAGCCTCATGTTCAGAGAACCTATACTTGGCTGTTAAGAAAGCATTCAGGAAAAGTAATCTTCATCTGACATTCCCAGTCAAAACAAGGTAACCGAGATGCTGTACCTAATGAAAGATGAAACACAGGCATTGCCACCTTCACAACATGTGAACATTTAAAAAGCTGAGATTGTCAACTCTTTATAATTGCTCTGGAGTCTCCAAGAATTAAATATCCCACTGCCATGAGTGAACCAGAAACTAAATCGGAGAGATATTTATAATAACGTTTGTTGGCTTCAAGCATTTTTCTTTATTAGTTGTAGGAATATTTGTGGTGGTGGGGTGAAGGCTGTTTGAGTAGTGCCGTGAGAAATGGAAAGTGTTTGTTGAAGTCTCCAATAATGTGTCCAACTACAACTGGTCACCCAAACAAAAAGAAAAGACTTCATGGGCTTCTTTAATTCTTGCCATTCTGAGGGGTGTCTACAGCATTGAGATAGGCCTACCAGATGAAAGCAGCTACGAAGCAGGGGTTAATGTAGGACACTAGGGGAAAGTGAGGACTGCAGATGCTGGAGATCAGAGCTGAAAATGTGTTGCTGGAATACCACAGCAGGTCGGGCAGCATCCAAAGAGCAGGAGAATCGACGTTTTGGGCAGGAGCCCTTCATCAGGAATTTTTGATGAAGGGCTCCTTCCTGAAATATAGATGTTCCTGCTCCTCGGATGCTGCCTGACCTGTTGTGCATTTCCAGCCCCATTCTAATCTTGACATTTTTCTTAAGACCAATACTTATTTTGTTAACTCATTTTTAAATACCAAAAAAAACCCTTTCGTATCTGTTTTTATATTTTTGGATAACCTTCTCTCCTACTCCAAATGTTCCCACTTTTGTTAATCTTTCAGTAATTCTTTGTTGCCTTTTATGGTTGATCTTGTTCAGTTTCTGGTCAATGGTAACCCCAGGTTGGTGATAGTAGAGGACATAACAATGGTAATGCTGTTGGATGTTAATGTGTGATGGTTAGCTTCTATCTTGTTGGAGATGGTCACTGCTTGGCACTGGCTCAAATATTACTTACCATTTAGAAACCTATGCCTGGAGGTTGTGCAGGTTTTTTTAGATTAGATTAGATTACTTACAGTGTGGAAACAGGCCCTTCGGCCCAAGTCCACACCGACCCGCCGAAGCGCAACCCATCCACACCCCTACATTTACCCCTTACCTAACACTACGGGCAATTTAGCATGGCCAATTCAAGTGACCCGCACATCTTTGGACTGTGGGAGGAAACTGGAGCACCCGGAGGAAACCCACGCAAACACGGGGAGAACGTGCAAACTCCACACAGTCAGTCGCCTGAGTCGGGAACTGAACCCGGGTCTCAGGCGCTGTGAGGCAGCAGTGCTAACCACTGTGCCACCGTGCCGCCCACTGTTTTGTTAAATTTTGTTAAATTTGGACTTGGACTGGTTCAGCATCTGAGGGATCACGAATTGTGCTGAACATTGTGCAGTCACCAGCTGACTTCTAAACACATGGGGGGAAAAGAGTTGGGACAGATGTGAGTATGTTGCACTTAACTCATGCAAGGCATATTCTGGAGATGCTGGGTATCAGGAAGGACAAGTGTTTACCAACAGAAATGCAGAAGGATCTAGATAATTTTAATGAACCTTGAGAGGATTTGAATACCTCTACTGTACCTCATGGTTATAATCCTGAAAGGGTAAATGTTGGAGATTATGTTTGGCTCCTGAGACAGTGTTTCGCAAAGCCGCACAACCTTTTAAGAAAACTAATTCCTTTCATCACTGTTCCAAAAAGACTACCCCTAATTTTTAAACCCGGTTCTGGGCTTGCCCATGAAAGGAATCATTTCTTCCACATCCACTTTGTCAACAGCATTAATGAAGATATCCCTCGTTCTCAAACTCCAGTGGAAACAAGTTCAGTCTGTCCAAACATTTGAGGTAACACAGCCCATTTATTCTAAGTAACAATCTAGTAGACCTCCTCTGAACAGCCTCCATGCATTTACATTCTTCCTCAAATAAGGAAACTAAAACTATGCCCAAAACGTCGATTCTCTTGCTCCTCAGATGCTGCCTGACCTCTGTGCTTTTCCAGCACCAAACTCTCGATTCTGATCTCCAGCATCTGCAGTCGTCACTATCTCCATCCTTACTTTTATGTTCAATTCCTTTCTATTAAATAATAGTATTTTATTAGTCCTTTTCTTTTCATATCCAGATCACCAAATCACTCCAGTTACCTTTTGGTTTCTTTTTCTTCCACCATCAAGTCTATTTCTAATTAGAAGACCAAGTTACATGTAAAGACAATCAGAGGCAGTGCAACTCCCATTCCCCTTCATAATTGCTTATGCTTTAGATGATACTCTATCTCAATCACAATCTACAGTGATTGGTAGATACAGATATGTCAATGTGAATCCAGAGTTGTGTTGGGTGTTTCCATTTCAAATCCAGCTGCTTTGATCAGATAATTTGACATTTTGCTTATGGGGGGGTTTCTTTGCCAGAAATCAATAATCCTGGTGTTAATTTGTCTGTAAATTGTATGTGACAGTTTACTGTGAATTTAGTGAACAAACTAAACATGATGGGATGGGCTGACTCACTGCTGTGTTGACGGGATCTATTGTCACTTCATACAAGTGTCGACACAATCTACATGATTGTTGCTGTTTGTACGATTTCGTGAAGGGGGTACTGTTATTCATTTCATTGATTAAGGATTGCTCTGGAATCAAACTCCCCAATCAGCATCTCCTGAAATACCCATTGTATGATGTACAGTGTCTGTAAGGATTTTTAAATGAGTTAGAAAAAAGAATAATTTTAAGAGTGAAACATGCCCAGCTTCCACTCGAGTGGCAATGGGTATAAAGGAATGCCTAAGCCAAATCTTGTCTGGTTTTAAGCTTAACTTTGGAAATGCTGATAAGTAACATCACTCTACTCTTTGAGAGTTAGTGAAGAGAACTTAACTTTACTGGAACACTTTTCTAGAAAGGAAATAGATCATAAGGTGTACTTTTAACATTAAAATATGATTGTGTCAGTGTTTAGTTTTAGTTTAAGTAATTTAGGAGAGCTACGTTCAGATTTTGAACAGAAAATGCTCCTGCGTAATTGATATCGTCTTTCTTGATCCATAGATACTGAACCCCACAGAAATTCTTGTAATATAGGGTTGAATTTTTCCAGCCCTGTCAGGGGTGAGGTTGGAAGTCAAGGGAGTTGAATTCAACAACAACAGCAACAGTGATAACAACTACTTCTATTTATATAGCACCATTAACATAATGATACTCTTGTGGTGCTTGATAGGCATATTGGAAAACAAAATATGACACCAAGCCATGTAAGGAGATATTCAGTTGGAAGGTTAGCCAATGAGGTGGACATAGAGAGATAGAGCAGTTAGGGAGGCTGAGGAAAGATGCAGTGGAAGTCATGGCCAAGGTAGCCCAAACTCCACACATACAGCCACCCAGGAATCAAACCTGGGTCCCTGGCTTTGTTGGACAGCAATGTTCACACTTGAGTTATCATGAAGCCAAAGCTCAGTGTAGTGTGTGTGTGTGTGTGTGTGTGCGCGTGTGCGCGCGCGTGTGTGTGTGTGATGCTTCCCGTTCTGTAGAATTGTTTGATCATGGTTCTGTTCATTTTGGTTCATTTCTGTGTTTCATTGTTTTCTTGCTTTCACAACAGTCGTTCGGACGGATGTTTTGAAGTAGCATAAACTACAAGGGCTGGACAACCGGAAATGATTTTCATGGATTTGACTTCCTTTTCATGCCCAAAAATATGGACACAAAAGTGATGTTTCCCCATTATACAGCAAGGATTTGATGCAGCGTCCAATCAATGTGAAAGCTCCCTTATCTTTGTCTAGAATCAAACTTCAGTTAATCTGCTTCATACATGCAGCTCTGTGGAATCTATAATATGACAAGCTCTTTGTCACTCACTGTATGTTTGTTTAAGCTAATGGGACATCAGCTATCTGCACAAATTCAGCTGTGCTGCAGTGGAACACTGCAGTTGACTCCCAGCTTAATATGGAATCATCGGAAAGGCATCCATTAACATGCTGAAGTGATTGCTCCGCATCTACCTTCTTGAACTGCTGGTTTCAGTGGACTCAACATCTGGCTTTGATGAGCTTTGTTGCCTGTCCTTTGTAGCTCTTCCTTGTTGCTGACAATTCCTAGCAGTAGGCAGTCCTTTCGAAACAAAACTACCCTGACTGAATGGATCTCAGTGCTTAGGGCTGTGGTTGGGAGCAGTAACTACTGGTCTTCTAACTCTCTGTGTTCTTTCACCCAGAGGCAGATAAAAAATCAGACTTTTATAATGCATTTCATGGTCACCTTAAGTTTCACAGCATTTTATAAGCCAACTGAAGTGTAAAGTAAAGCTAAAGTCACAGTCATCCCAGAGGACAACTCTCTCACTAGACAGTGATGACTACTGGTGAGTTTAACCTGAGGGTTACCGTGCCACAGGTGAAGTGGTGTGGTTGAGAAGGTAGAACCTTTGTAAAGGCCTCAGTTAGTGTAGGAATTGAACCCATATTGTTAGTGTCACCTTGCATTGCAAACCAACTCAGTGAGCTAACCAACCCCCTCTTGCTGTGTACTCACAGCCTCAACATAGGAAACACAATACTGTCCCTCAAATGGCAATATCATTTAAAAATAAAAAGTAAAATAAAGCTGAAAAAACTCATTAGTAAGCATCTGTAGAGGGAAATTTTATTAGTGAGCAGAAATGTCTGGCTTTGAGGATTGACGAGGTGAAAAGGAAGTGCAGTGATTTCCAGCATCTTCAGTTCTTTGGTTTTTTTGTCCAATTCCATGCAATCTCATATCACTATGGCATAGCCCTTTGGCACATGCTATGCTGTGAGTAAAGGTATAGTTAACTTTTTACTCCACCCTTGATGTTAACTGCAATTTGAATTACATAGCACTTTTCACTTAGTGAATGCACTTCACAGGAATAAATAACAAACAAAACCGCAAAAGGAGGAGTTAGGACAGATAAATAACAGTTGAAACGGTTTGGTTAAAGAAGGTTTTTTACATCAGTGCAGGGTCAAGGGAGAGATGTAACATGTTTATTGTAAAAATACCGAAAGGTATGTCTGCTAATGGTAGACTGATTAAACTCTGAGATGTGTAAAAGGCTAGAATTGGAGGAGAACAAGAACTGGAAGGGCATTAGACAATTTGAAAAGGGTGTGGATATAAAAGCATTTTAAAGTAAGGATGAGAGTTCTAATATCGAAGACCATGTCAGCCAACGAGAAGTGGTAAGTGAAGGGAACTTAGAACGTTGGCAGCAGAGCTTTGGATTAGCTCAGGTTTACCGAGAGTGCAGCAGTGACAGGGTGACTACCAGTAGATTCTAAGGTAATGTGCTGCTTATTCTCATCAGTTGAAGTAAAATATACAACACTGTTTTAAAGAAGAGCAGGGAAATTCTCCCTGGTGTTCTGCCAATATTTATCCCTCAATCAACATCACAAATACAGATTGCATGGTTATTATCTTGTCATGATTTGTAGGAACTTGCTATAGATAATATGTTTTCTATGCTACGAAAATTATTACTGTTCAAACCTACCTAATTGATGCAAAGTACTTCAGGATGTTTGCATTTATGCAAGTTGCTATATAAATGCAAGTGTCTTTTTTTCTCCAGTGGCCCTTAGTACCTCAGTGGTAAGGAAGGCGAAAATTCATTAATGCACTGTTAGCCCTGTTGGAAAAATATGGACATTGGGTCAACATAAGATTTGATTTCAGTGTCCTCCACAGACAAATAGTCTCAGAATACTGGGCTTTGAAAAGAAAAAAAACATTGCACAAAGTATGAGAAGAGTGCCATTATGTTTGAAAAAGGAAAAGGCAGAACAGGTGAGAGGAGGCAAACAATTTCCTTTCTGCATTAAATTACACTTCAGCTTGTTTGCTGTTGCTGAAAACAGGGGTTGATGTTATTTGCCCACACTGGAAGGGAGGGATGGCCGATAAAATAGGTCAAGAAGCTTTCCCATAATCCACTAGCTTAGCTGCACAATACAGTTGCATCATATGGTCACCATATGTAAACAAATAATCATAAGTCAATTAAGATTGATACATGCTTAATTGATCCTGGAAGTACACTGCACATGGTTGTTGTGGGCAGCTAACTGGGAATCGATAGCTCTTTTAAAAAAGTGTTTTTGAACAGTGAGGTGGGGATAATATAATCAAAAGGTGTCCCTCGCTCATCAGGGACAATGTACAGAATTGAGTAAACCCCTTCCTTCCTCCTTACCTGCACTGCAAAATACAGCCTCACATCTTCCAATCCCACCCTGACAAATTCCATTCGCTCCACACTGGTCTACTTTGATCCAGAATCCGTTGGATGCCTTCCTCATGGATCTGTCTGTAGTCCTGACAATGACCTCTCACAAACTCTGCTACTGCTAAGACTGCAAGAGCTGCTGGAAATCACATTATTATCTGTGTAACACCAAGCACAGAGCAATATCATTGCAGGGAGGGCACGATTTCATTTAGTCAGTTTCTGTTTGACTTTTTAGTCAGGGGATTGGGCAGTCTGCCCCTCCATTGAGTACATCTCTGCATTTTATCGAGCTCTCAGGCCTGACAATATGTGAGCAGATATTCCAGCTTTTGTTTCGAGATATGATCTAGCAGTTAAGGAAGCCGACACTATCAAACTCCATGTCGTAATAACCATTTGTCTTTCACAAAGTTCTTTGTCTGAGCAGAAATGTATCTATTTGAAACTTTCAATGTCACATTGATGAATTTTATTGTCATATGGCAAAGAGTATTACTTGATAACAATTTGAAACTGATCCAGATTAGGAGTCATTGGCCTGTGGCCTAGTCAAACACTTAGATTTTGAGGAACATCTTAAAAGAAGAGAGGAGGAGGAAAATGCAGGGCATTAGACCAATGCATCTGAAGGTCTGGTTATGAGTGATGGGGGAATTAAAAGTGGTGATATAGAAATGCACAGAACTGAAGGAGTTCAGAGGGTAATGTGGTTTGCCCAGACAGCAAGGGATGAGAATATGATGGAATTTGGAATCAAGGATGAAAATGTTAAAATTGAGTCAGTACAGATCAAATGTTTTATTGCAATACTTTGTTCAATTTATTTATCAAGATGTTATTGCAAAACCATTCCATTGTTTTATTAAAATAAGAGCATCTTTTTGACTTTAGCATAGCTAGTTTACAGCTTTGAACGGTGAGAGGAATAGTTTGCAATGTGGATGCATGATCCCCATTATTTTCTACCAATTACTCAGCGAAGCTTAGTTCCACATGTGCGTTTTCATACAATTTTTTCTGAGGCAGCATTTCATTTTCCAGGTCATAGAAAGTGTAGTTATATAAATCAAGCCTTTGAAAAGGTACATTTGAGAACTGCTCTCTTGTGTTATATCCAGGAGCTGTCGAGGTAAATGCTCACCCTCCTCAGAAAACACAAAGATCGGGCATTGATATATAGGCAGTGGGCTACTGGCTGTAATTTCAATGCAGCAGTTCCTCAGGGAAACATACTTCACTTCATAACCTTACTCTGCTGCTTATTGTCATCAAAGATCTGCTGGATAGCATCAAACATGAACTTCTTCCCTTTACTAATGTCACCATCCTCTACAAATAGTTAACTGTTAGCCTGACTCGCTCTAGCAGATTTAGATGAACTTGTAATATTGGACAGATAAATGATGTGTTAGCTTGAGCACTGAGACCAAGTCAATAAATGAGAAAGATATATAGTGGGGTTGCCCACCCATCTATATCCTTAAGGAATACAAACTCAGGGCAACTGGATGCGTAGGATAGTTGTAAAAAGTGCCGGAAAGTGGGAATTATCAAGAATGCTTAACCTTATTTGCAGACTTTACTGAAACTATTAATGTTAATAAAATCCAATAATATGCAGGTGAAAAACACTTCTCTTCTTTGACTTTAGATAGCTCCTAGTGAGTGAGAGCAGTGACTTTTTAAATCTTGCTGTTCTTTCCCATAAGTGGATAAGTTTGCTGATAGTTACATGATATTCAATGCCATTCATGACTCCTCGAATACTGAAGCAGCCCATGTCCAAACACCAAGACCTGAACAATATCCAGTCTTGGGCTGAAAAGTGGCAAGTAACATTCACGCCACACAAACGACAGAGGGACCATCTCCAATAAGATAAAATCTAACCATTATCCCTTGACGTTCAATGGTATTACAATCACTGAATTTTCCATCAACATCTTGGGGTCACCATTGACCAGAAACTGAACTGGGCTAGCCATATAAATACAGTGGCTACAAGAGCAAGCCAGAAACTAGCAATCCTGCAGTAGTAACTCTGACTCCCCAAAGACTATTCACTATATATAAGGCATAAGTCACAATGGAATATTCTCCATATGCTTGGATGAGTGCATCTCCAACAACACTCAACCAGCTTGACACCATCCTGGACAAAGAGGCCCACTAGATTGGCACATCTACAACCATCCATTCCCTCCACCACTGCCACTCAGTTGCATCAGAGTGCACGGTCTACAAGATTCAGTAAGAGTTCTTTGTATCTTCCTCAATGTGCAGGGCTATGGTACAAGAGATTGGTGCTAAGTTTAGCTGCTCAGAAAGCCAGTGCAGACATGATAGGCTGAATAGCCTCTTTCTGTGTCTTAACAGTTCTGAAATTCTGACCCTCTCCACTGAATGGTATCCACCTGTAAATTTCAAAAACGATTAGGTTAAAAACTAAACTCTGAACAAAGGATTTTTGTGCCTTTATTCGAAAATAAATTCTCTCATATTATTCATCCTGTACTTACCTGGCAAGGGAGAAAACATGATCATGAAAGTGGTTCTGCTAGGGTGAGGCTATCCCATCATACTTTGGGTGTGCTGACAGCTGCAATGTCCCTAAACATGGGATACAGTACTCACATCCAAAATTTGTGGTACTGGAGAGCAGTGCTCATGGCCTCCTCTGACCTTTTTTTTAAGAGTAGGCAATGGCTTATTAGAATTATGACTGCACTGTTAATTCACTGACCCAGGTAATGTTCTGGGAATCTGGGTTCAAATCCCACTATACCAGATCGTGAAATTCGAATTCAATAAAAAACTGGATTTAGGAGTCTAATAATGATCATGAATTGATTGTTAGAAAAACCCAGCTGGTTCACTAATGCCATTTAGGGAAGGAAATTGGTATCCTATGGGCCCTCTTATGGAGCATTGGTGGCGTCCCTACGTTTAGTTGTGAGAGTAAAAAATGAGGTCTACAGATGCTGGAGATCACAGCTGAAAATGTGTTGCTGGTCAAAGCACAGCAGGCCAGGCAGCATCTCAGGAATAGATGCTGCCTGGCCTGCTGTGCTTTGACCAGCAACACATTTTCAGCTTTAGTTGTGAGACCCAGGTTCAAATTCGATCTGCTGCAGATGTGTGTAATAACATCTCTGAATAAGTTGATTAGAAAGATAGGTTAAATAAAAAAAAATCCAAAAGTAACTACATTAAAGTATTAAAATGCCACACAAGGTGGGAATGATATGCTGCTGAGAATTGTGCAGTGCATGGTCATTTCTGCCTAAGGATCAGAAATCAACACTGCTAAGCAGCCAATGCCAGTCAATTTAATCTGTATGATCTTTTTAATGATACAGCTAGCCAAAATTGTTCAGCTAGAAAGTAAAAAGGTAGAATCCAACTATACTTAGCCAGGTACGGCATGGCTTGATTTAATACAGAGTTTTTTTTTGCTGATCACAGACCAATCTGAAAGCATCAACGCCATCACTCCTTCATCTCTGGAGACATTCAATCATTGCTCTATCCTCCCACTTACTCTCCCCATGACCTCTTGGAGAAATATTAACAACTAGGGATGATTTTAGGGCTGTAGAATTTTGTCGATGCAAAATAAATTCTGACTGCTTGACCGTATTTTACTTGAGATCCTTCACTGAGAAGCTACAGCAACTGTTGGTGAGAAAGGAAACCATTGTTTCCTGTGTCTGAACCAGTTCAACCCAGATTTCAGAGCCGACAAAGTCTATATTCCAGCATTCGACCATTTGGTCCTTCAGAATAAATGAACTGCCAGTTATTGTTTTCCAGACTTACTTAAGTTCAACCATATTTCTCTGTTTTTATTCAATGGAAAAATTGTGTCTCACAAAGTCTGACTGGGATCTTTCAAAATCTCCTACTTGTTAGAAAAAATCCTTCTTGGCATCATTGACTGAGCCTTTTTTGAGACCTATCATTTCAGCAGAGGAGGACACCAGAGTAATATGCTATTGACTGCAGCCAAGGGATCAACCACTCCTGAATTAGGGCATCAGTAGGTTTCATCTTGATCGTTCTGTGGTGGTGATCATTTAGCTGTCAGTTATTTTAAGACTCAACCCTGCTTGGACTCAGTTTGGATTAGCTGACACTGGTGACTGTGAAGAAGAAATATGCGTCTGTCATATCTGTTAGAGAACTGGCATAGGGACTGACCCTAAACTCTGACATTTCCCCTCCCCCCCCCTCCCCCAATCCTCATCAACTCTACTATGCAACAAGGAGAATATGATACAAATGCACCCCTGGGGGGCAGCCAAAGGAATCTCCTTGGGCTGATCAATTCACCAAAAACATCAGGCATAAGAACTACTGACAGATGCTTGTGCAATCAACAAAAGACTGGTCAACATCTAACTTCCACCCATAACTCTACCGTTCTGTCTCTCCCCACACCCCCGAAACAGTTACACCTCCATTTATTAATCTCCCATTTCTCTGCTGTAACTGTGGAGATGTACTTCCACAGGAGCACTAATGCTTAGACACTCACCCTTGCCCCCAGAGAGCTAGGATAAATCAATTGTATTTCACGAATCACTGATGTGAAAATAATTTATTTTTCTATGATTGATGGTCGCCAGAATGCCTCTGATTCAGATTATTGATAAAATTCCTGACATTACTTGAAACAAGATTCTAAAACTAACTAAAGTGATGGTATGCAAAAATTTAAAATCATACATCTTTAAAAATGATTGAACTGGTGAAACTCTTAATTTTCTTACATTTTTTAATGAAGTTGCCTTTTCCAATTTATGTAAAATGCAGTGATTTGTTGAAGCTGCATTAATAATATCTTCATGGCCACTTGATACCCCTATTTGCACAGGAAAGAGGAATGCCCCAGTGTTCCTTGATAGTTTCCTGGATATCTGATGTACGGACTGGAAAAGCCATTAATTGTGTCATAGATTTATCTTCTTTGTCATAATTCTGTTAAATGGCTGATTTTTGCCGTAATCTGTGAGTTTACTGGAATTTACTAGTAGCATACTACACAAAACTGAATAAAGTGACCAATAAAACTAACCAATCACAATCTCCAACCCTAAGAATTAGCTTTCTGTTATCTATGTCATTTATTAACATGGGAGGATACCATAAATAAAATAAACCTGCAGATTATTCAACCATCCAGGTAGTCTTTCACCCTCAAATTGCAACAATTAGCTGCAAATGATTTGCAGTTAGTGAGGCTGAATTTGATTGCTTTCAATGGAATGGTAATAACTAAAAAGAAGGGATCTGTAGCCTTGCTGCCCTGTTAACACTGGCAGTGCAATCAGCTCCATATTGAAAGGAGGTACCACCTGGTCCAAAGTGCCTGTCAGTTTCATGCAGTAGTCCTCATTTAATATGGAAATTGATGTCTATACCATGAATAGGACCTTGATTGCCCTTTTAGACAGGGTCTGATGAAAGCCTACATTATGCATGTACTGAATAGTTCCACGGGCAATGGAACTGAAGAGGGCCATTAAAGGCGAGTGTCGAATGAGCTTTGTGATTCCTAGAGAAGCCTTATGTTGCAAGCCAAATTGTGGCATTCTCCACTGGCCAGGGTAGGTTCTGCAGGACATCTTTTTCAACTGATCAGTTGTTTCAGATGTACCTTGCGGCAGGGTATGAGAATGTGAATGGTGGGCTGAGATGAGTACACACCTTATCAACCTACATCAATGGTTAGTGGAGCAGAATGCCAAGAAATCTAGACAAAAAATACTGTTTTCAATAAAGTGCTGCACCTTAGTTGAGATCCATAGGATAGTTAATGGGCTACTCTTAAGAAATCGGATGATGTAATCAGCCCTTTGTCCAGCAATGAATGGTTATGCCACCTACTGTACATTAGCTTCATTCAGACATAACTTTACAAACCAAGTCTGGAGGCATAAGTAAATTCCTGTCTTTTCACTCTTGAGGTTGATTATAACAGAGTTGAATTTTTTAATATATCTACTTTTTCAATGTAATATGTATTTGACCATGTGTAAAGTTATATGAAGGAACAAGCCAAACAGACAACAGCAATAATTGAAAATTACTGATTTTCATCATTGTGTTTTTCTTTATTTTTGTTTTGTGGTCTAAAATAGGAAAAGGACATTATTTTCAAATGTTTTCAAAGCCAAGGATTATGGAAAGCATTTCTGCATTTATTCAAAACAACTGACCTGACACTTATTGTTGGTGCTATTTCCATTGCTGTTTGTTCAAATGGTCAGGGAAATCTGGTTGCAGATGAGCTCAAACCAAGGGATGTCTTTTGGTTGAGGATCATCCAATAAATTTGGCTGATCACTGGCCACTTGAGTGTTTCCTTTCTTCCTAGTGGTGGTAATTGAATAATGATTTGTACACCTTGTGTCTTTCACTGTGTCTCACACCTGCATGCACACAACATGGGTGCTGGGAAAAATATAAGCACTACCACTGTTAGGTGGTAGTGTGGGGATAATTATAAAACAAAATGTAACCAGGAAATAGCACCACTGCTGTTGGAGGGGGAGTGGGTATTATAACTAGGAGATTGAGAATCTCCTGAAAAAAAACAAAAAAATACATTTGGCTGATTGGTACTGGGAATGGTAACCTGTTGTTGCTGCCAAAGGCCTTCTGCCTGCCTACCGCCATGTGATTGGCTCCCAGGTAGCTAGACAGCTTGTGGGTGTGAACAATATAGTCAGAGCTTTTGGACTTTCAGAAGGGAAAGAGCCTTCTTTCTTTAGTAAAATCACCTCAAGCCAATGAGGAAAGCCAATTGATTTTCTTCTGCTGCTGTAAGCTGTGGGTCTTAACCAGAGAATTTATAAATGTGAATCAACTGCTCTAAGCCTCCTGCAAGCAAGTGAAATTTCCCAGACAAGGAAGATCAAGCAGACAAGTGAAAATGATCATCTCAGTGCACTGTGGACAGGGACCATTGATCTGCCTCACAGTCATTTCTCAGCCTTTAACAAGCTTTTTATTGTGTGTCTGTCTGTAAGCTGAGTTTTATAAGGGAAGTAAAGTTTTAACTAGTAGAATTATATCTTGATAGTTACATTTGTTTATCTATAGCTAGAATCTATTTATTTATAATAAATGGTACAGAAACTTGGCCTGCGCTTTCTGTCAGCCTGGATCTAACATATAGGTAAATTTAGGACTTTTGTGTACTTATATTAAATCTTTAACTTTTGTTATGACTCCAGGAATAATATGGCTTGATTTCCAGTGCACTATTCCAGTGATATATAACATATTAAATTAAAGAGTCACTTTCTTTAACTCACTCTGGTAAAGATCTGAGGCTTGTTAGATGGGGGTGGGGGAGGGGGGCGGTGGGGGAGCGGTCTTGAGATTTCTGTAGCATTGTGGCCATTGTAAGCTGCTTGTTCTTCTGGAGACAGTCTCCTTTAAACTGCAATCAACTATTTTCCACTGTGGATGATAAGATACATGATGTTCCCTTTATTGTTAACATATCTGACACTGTGTTCTGTTCTAACTTGTGACAGAGGCAATGTTTGACTTTGAAAGAAAATGTTGAGAGAAAGTGAGCATTTTGCTATCTCATCCCATAGGCCTTCTTGACATTACTCCCCCTGTAACAAACAGATAAGTCTATAATCATAGCTTTTCCCAACAGAGTATCAATCATCCAACAACTGGCTATTGGCACACAGTCCATGGAAGCAAAAGCGTTTCAGTATCCCATTGTCAAATCTATCATGATGCCATTGATACAGCTAGGTAAATCTTTCCACACTCTTTTCTGAAATAGATTTTGATACATTAACTTTTGTTGCTGACAGTTTCTGAAGATTAGATGATTGTTTCTGATTTCCAAATAGTTCGAACAATATCATGGGTGACATTCTGCAGACATGTCTCCTGTTGGTCTACACTGGAGGCTTTTTAGAAAGTTAGTCTCTATAGATCAATTGACCTCTGTAGCCATTTTAATGCAGGGATTCTTTGTTTCATTTAAAGGTGTTTTCTCTCAAACAAAGTTCCAGGTCTTCAATCAGTTGATGAAATTAAAGGTCAATAGTCCATATTAACCAATGATGTGAAAATAAATCACGTTGGGAAAAATCACGTTGGTGCTTGGAAGGACCAGATGACAGCATTCCAGTAGGCCTAACTCTTGACCTGATATCATGTGGGGCAAACAGAAAATATGTCTTGCCTGAATCAGCTAGAGACTTGGGGTAATCAACCAGAATTCCATATCTCCTACCTGAGTAGAAAGGGATACAATTTTCAAGTGCGCAACTTTTCAGCAGCATCATGGCAGCTGCAAACAGCTCACCTCAGCATAGCTGAAGGACCAAACACGAGGCTTTTAAACGTGTTCAGCATCATGCTGCATTTCCCAACCCAGTTCTGGACTCCCCAGGGAAAAGACCTTGTCTATTTATCTTGTCCATGCCTCTCATGATTTTATAAACCTGTATAAGGTCACCCCTCAGCCTCCGACACTCCAGAGAAAATAGCCCTAGCCTATTCAGCCTCTCCCTATAGCTCAAATCCTCCAACACTGGCAACATGCTTGTAAATCTTTTCTGAACCCTTTCATGTTTCACCACATCCTTCCGATAGGAAGGAGACCAGAATTGCATGCAATATTCCAACAGTGGCCTAACTAATGTCCTGTACAGCCGCAACATGACCTCCCAACTCCTGTATTCAATACTCTGACCAATAAAGGAAAGCATACCATACGCCTTCTTCACTATTCTATCTACCTGCAATTCCACTTTCAAGGAGCTATGAACCTGCACTCCAAGGTTTCTTTGTTCAGCAACACTCCCTGGGACCTTTCCATTACGTGTATAAGTCCTGCTAAGATTTGCTTTCCCAAAATACAGCACCTCACTTTATCTAAATTAAACTCCATCTGCCACTTCTCTGCCCATTGGCACATCTGATCAAGATCCCATTGTAATCCTTCTTTGCTGTCCATTACACCTCCAATTTTGGTGTCATCAGCAAACTTACTAACTATATCTCTTTTGCTTACATCAAAATCATTTATATAAATGATGAAAAGTATTGGACTCAGCACTGATCCTTGTGGCACTCCACTGGTCACAGGCCTCCAGTCTGAAAAACAACCTTCGACCACCACTCTCTGTCTTCCACCTTTGAGCCAGTTCTGTACCAAATGGCGAGTTCTCCCTGTATTCCATGAGATCTAACCTTGCTCACCAGTTTCCCATGGGGAACCTTGTTGAACACCTTACCGAAGTCCATATAGATCACACCTACCGCTCTGTCCTCACCAATCCTCTTTGATTATTTTGATTGCGTTCAATGATATGATTCAATCATGTTTCTTTTATGTAGTCAATGCAATGATTATAAAACAATTCATTTCAGAGTTCTAATATAGATGTAAGGAAAGTGTCAAAGTGAAATACCAAGTTGATAGGCTCATTACTCATTGTTGAAGACCAAAACATCATCTTGAACGAGTGTATCAGGATCGACATGTGCCACATTTAAATATCATACACTGGATAAACACAGTTGATGTTTTAGTGAGGATTCGAATCCATGGTCTAAATATTTTGCAAAAGCCACATAACGTGTGAGAGAACTCATTGCGTACCCAACATTGCAGTAGCAGGAAAAGGATGGATTGTTCGCATGGTGTGGAAGCACTGCACAGTGACATCCCTATGTGACTTTGGGAATTTATAATCCCTGTACAGATTGAATATAGTGCAGATATGGTCTGGAATCCCTGTTAGTTTAGCCAGGGAGTTAGCAGCCCTTAAAAGCCTGCTGCCAGCCAACAACACAGAACTGCAGACAGGGCATTCAATTTGAAACCAACATTTGGATCTGCCACTTTCCCCCAGCTTAAAATTTCAAAATGGAAAATTGCCTTAGAAAAGTGAGAAACAAATTAACTTCACTTTTGCATTTGAGAGAATAAAAAGCTAACCACAACTTTGCAATGTAATCAAAGGTAAGGTAGAGAATGGGGTCTATAGGCAAGTAACTCATAATATTTGTTGTACTTTAGTAAGCTGAGTGGCAGCAGCAGGTATGCACCTCCTTGGGTCAATTAATGTTTGTAGAAATAAATAATAGCCAGATTCAAAAGGCAAAACCTCTTCCATTGATTGACCTTTTCACTGATCTCGTGGGGCTTAGCGTCCATTTCAAAGCCGTCTTAGAGTCGCCTGGTGACACTTTCTTCTGCAGTTTCCTGTTATTTAACCTGCCATGTGCTTCCTGTCAGTCTGATTTGAGGGCCTGCAGAATGCAAGGTGGATTTCTTTGGGAAGCAGTTGAACCACCCTGTAAACAGATGGAATAGACTAAATTGGGGTATTATTCATCATTATAAATTTGCAGCTGGGGCAGCAATTAACAGTATTTTCAAATGAAATTCTAAATATGTAAAATTATGGAGAAGATAAATATCTTCATTTGATACTGTATAAAGGATACATCTAATATTTAATTGCTCCTTTGAGAATTGTTGCTGAATTTTTCTGTAAAGGACACTCCATCAATGCACAGAAAAACGTGACACAGATAGAAAGGCTCTTTTGTGAAACAAACCTCATTTTCCAGGTTTCTACTAAGTGAATCATTTAAACTCGTTGCATCTAATGCTCTGACCTTTTCAGTGCTTTTTTAATATTTATTTGTCGGATATGTGTATGGTGCTGACTGGCCAACATTTATTGCCTGTCCCTAGTTGCCCTTGAGAAGGTGGTGGTGAGCTGCCTTCTTAAGCCCCTGCAGTGGGTTGCTGTGAGTTGACCCATGATACCGTTAGGAAGGGAATTCCAGGATTTTAACTCAGTGACTGTGAAGGAATAGTGATAAATTTCCAAGTCGGGATGGTGAGTGACTTGGAGGGGAACTTGAAGGTAGTGGTGTTCCCATATATTTGTTGCTCTTGCCCTTCTAGATGGAAGTGGTCATGGATTTGAAAGGTGCTGTCTGAAGGTGCTGCTGGTGAATTTCTGTAATGCATCTTGTAAATAGTACACATTGCTGCTATTGAGCGTCAAGGGTGGAGGGCGTGCATGTTTGCATGTTATCCAAATATTGAGTGGGAACACTACAGTACGAGTACTATAGATGGGTCAGTTTTTGTCCAGAGTGTGCAGCAGGGCTTCCTGACACAGTATGTAGACAGGCCTACAAGGGGCGAAGCCACTTTAGATTTAGTACTGGGTAACGAGCCTGGCCATGTGTTAGATTTGGAAGTAGGTGAGCACTTTGGAGACAGTGATCACAATTCTGTCAGGTTTACTTTAGTGATGGAAAGGGATAGGTGTTCTCCACCAAGCAAGAGTTACAGCTGGGGGAAGGGAAATTACGATGCAATTAGGAAAGATTTAGGAAGCGTAGAATGGGGAAGGAAACTGCAGGGATGAGCACATTAAAAATGTGGAGCTTATTCAAGAAAAAGCTGCTGGTTGTCCTAGATAAGTATGTACCTGTCAGGCAGGGAGGAAGATATAGAACGCGTGAGCCGTGGTTTACTAAGGAAGTGGAATCCCTGGTCAAGAAGAAGAAGAAGAAGGCTTATGTTAGGACAAAACGTGAAAACTCAGTTAGGGCGCTTGAGGGTTAAAGGAAGTCAGGAAAGACTTAAAAAGAGAGCTTAGAAGAGCCAGGAGGGCACATGAGAAGTTGTTGGCAGACATGATTAGGGTTAACCCTAAGGCTTTCCATAGGTATGTCAGGAATAAAAGAATGACGAGAGTTAAATTAGGGCCAATCAAGGATAATAGTGAGAAGTTGTGTGTGGAGTCAGAGGAGATAGGGGAAGCACTAAATAAATATTTTTAGACAGTGTTCACTATAGAAAATGAAAATGTTGGTGAGGAAGATACAGAGATACTTGCATCTAGACCAGAAGAGATTGAGGTTCACAAGGAAGAGGTATTAGAGTGTGAAAATAGACAAGTCCCCTGGGCCGGATGGGATCCATCCTAGGATCCTCTGGGAAGCAAGGGAAGAGATTGCCGAGCCATTGGCATTGATCTTCAAATCATCATTGTCTGCAGGAATAGTGCCTGAGGACTGGAGGATAGCAAATGTGGTTCCCTTGTTCAAAAAGGGTAGTAGAGATAACCCTGGTAATTACAGACCAGTGAGTCTCACTTCAGTTGTTGGTAAAGTGTTGGAAAAGGTTATAAGAGATAGGATTTATAACCATCTAGAAAACAGTCAGCACAGTTTTGAGAAGGGTAGGTCGTGCCGAATGAATCTTTTTGAGTTTTTTGACAAAGTGTTCAAACAGGTAGATGAGAGTAAACCGGTTGATGTGGTGTATTTGGATTTCAGCAAGGTGTTCGATAAGGTTCCCCACAGTAGGCTATTATACAAATTGCGGAGGAAGGGGATTGTGGGAGACATAGCGGTTTGGATCAGTAATTGGCTTGCTGAAAGAAAACAGATGGAACATGTTCGTCTTGGTGTCCAGTTACTAGCCATGTACCGCAAGGGCCGGTGTTGGTCCACTGCTGTCGTCATTTTTATAAATGACCTGGATGAGGGCTTAGAAGGGTGGGTTAGTAAATTTACAGACAACACTAAGGTTGGTGGAGTTATGGATAGTGACGAAGGATGTAGTAGGTTGCAGAGAGACATAGATAGGATGCAGAGCTGGGCTGAGAGGTGGAAAATGGAGTTTAATGTGGACAAGTGTGAGGTGATACACTTTGGCCGGAGTAATCGGAATGCAAAGTACTGGGCTAATGGTAAGATTCTTAGGAGTGCAGATGAGCAGAGAGATCTCGGTGTCCATGTACGCAGATCCCTGAAAGTTGCCACCCAGATTGACAGGGTTGTTAAGAAGGCATACAGTGTCTTGGCCTTTATTAATAGAGGGATTGAGTTCTGGAACCCGGAGGTTATGCTGCAGCTGTACAAAGCTCTGGTATGGCCACACTTGGAGTATTGTGTACAGTTCTGGTCACCGCATTCTAAGAAGGATGTGGAAGCTTTGGAAAGGGTGCAGAGGAGATTTAATGGATGTTGCCAGGTATGGAAGGAATGTCTTACGAGGAAAGGCTGAGGGATTTGAGGCTGTTCTCGTTAGAGAGAAGAAGGTTGAGAGGTGACTTAATAGAAACATATAAGATAATCAGAGGGTTAGATAGGGTGAACAGGGAGAGCCTTTTTCCAAGTATGGGGATGGCAAACACGAGGGGACACGATTTTAAAGTGAGGGGAGATAGGTATAAGACAGATGTCAGAGGTAGTTTCTTTACTCAGAGAGTAGTAAGGCTATGGAATGCTTTGCCTGCGTCGGTAGTAGATTCGCCAGGTTGAAGTGCATTTAAGCCAATAGACAAATAACAATAGACAGTAGACAATAGGTGCAGGAGTAGGCCATTCTGCCCTTTGAGCCTGCACCACCATTCAATATGATCATGGCTGATCATCCATAATCAGTATCTTGTTCCTGCCTTATCTCCATAACACTTGATTCCACTATCCTTGAGAGCTCTATCCAACTCTTTCTTAAACGAATCCAGAGACTGGACCTCCACTGCCCTCTGGGGCAGAGCATTCCACACAGCCACCACTCTCTAGGTGAAGAAGTTTCTCCTCATCTCTGTCCTAAATGGTCTACCCTGTATTTTTAAACTGTGTCCTCTGGTTCGGCATTCACCCATCAGCGGAAACATGTTTCCTGCCTCCAGAGTGTCCAATCCTTTAATAATCTTATATGTCTCAATCAGATCCTCTCTCAGTCTTCTAAACTCAAGGGTATACAAGCCCAGTCGCTCCAGTCTTTCAGTGTAAGGTAGTCCCGTCATTCCAGGAATTGACCTCGTGAACCTACGCTGCACTCCCTCAATAGCCAGAATGTCTTTCCTCAAATTTGGAGACTAGAACTGCACACAATACTCCAGGTGTGGTCTCACCAGGACCCTGTACAGCTGTAGAAGAACCTCTTTGCTTCTATACTCAATCCCTCTTGTTATGAAGGCCAGCATGCTATTAGCTTTCTTCACTACCTGCTGTACCTGCATGCTTACCTTTATTGACTGGTGTACAAGAACACCTAGATCTCTTTGTACTGCCCCTTTACCTAAATTGATTCCATTTAGGTAGTAATCTGCCTTCCTGTTCTTGCCACCAAAGTGGATAACCATACATTTATCCACATTAAACTGCATCTGCCATGCATCTGACCACTCACTCTTTCTCCCCACCCCCACCCTCCTCTAGCTTATCTCTCCACGCTTCACGCTAAAGCCTCACACTTCAATCCACAGGAACTTCCTTGGACCCGCTTTTTGGGGCAAGTCTGTGGACTTTTAATTTAGGTTAGAGGAGGCCGTACTTTGTAGAACCTGGGGTCTAGAACACACCCACTCAAATAACAATCACTTATCTTCCCGACCGGCTTTGCGCTCCTACTTCACTTCTGCCCAGCTCCCGCCGCTCTCTGCTGCAAAAAAGTCGTCATTGGACAGGCATATGGACGTGAAAGGAATAGTGTAGGTGGGATGGGCTTCAGATTGTATGACAGGCCGGCACAACATCGAGGGCTGAAGGGCCTGTACTGCGCTGTAATGTTCTATGTTCTATGTTCTATGTCAATTAAGCGAGTTGCTTTGTCCTGAACGGTTGAGAGTGTGATGCTGGAAAAGCACAACCAGTCAGGCAGCATCCGAGGAGCAGGAGAATCGATGTTTCGGGCAAAAGCCCTTCATCAGGAATGAGGCTAGTGGACAAAACGGGCTGAGAGATAAATGGGAGGGCATGTGTGGCTGGGGGGAAGATAGCTGGGAAAGTGATAGGTAGATGGAGTTGATAGGTCAGAAAGAAGGGTGGAGCAGATAGTTGGGAAAGAAGATGGACAGGTAGGTCAGGTCAAGAGGGTGGTGCCAAGTTGGAACTTTGGATCTAGGATAAGGTGGCAGGAGGGGAAATGAGGAAACTGGTGAAATCCACATTGATCTCATGTGGTTGGAAGATCCCAAGGCGGAAGATGAAGCGTTCTTCATGCGGGCAGCACGTGGTAAAGGTTTGGTGATGGAGGAGGCCCAGGACCTGCATGTCCTTGGGGGAATGGGAGGGGGAATTAAAGTGCTCGGCCACGGGATAGTGGGTTTGCTTCATGCGTGTGTCCTGGAGATGTTCTCTGACACATTCCGCAAGTAGGCTCCTGTCTCCCCAATCCACAGCGGGAGCAACGGATACAGTAGATGACATGTGTGGAAGTGCAGATAAATCTCGGATGGATGTGGAAAAATCCTTTAGGGCCTTGGACAGAGGTGAGGGGGAGGTGTGGGCACAGGTTTTGCAATTATTGTGGGGACAGAGGAAGGTACCAAGAGGTGAGAGTGGGTTAGTGGAGGGTGTGGACCTGACAAAACAGTTGCAGAACAAGTGATCTTTACGGAATGCAGATACGGGTGGAGTGGGAAGTATATCTCTGGTGGTGGGGTTTGTTTGTAGGTGGTGGAAATGGCAGAGGATGATACAATGTATTTAGAGGTTGGTGGGGTCAGGGAGGGAATGGTCCGTACAGAATGTAGATAAGGGTGGGGATTGTATCAAGCTTCTTGGCTGTTTTTGGTGCCGCAACTATCAGGCAAGTGAGGAATATTCCATTACACTCCTGACTTGTGCTTTGTAGATGGTGGACAGACTTTGGAGAGTCAGGAGGTGAGTTACTTGCTGCAGTGTTCCTAATCTTTGACCCGCTGTTCTAGCCGCTGTGTTTATGTGGTTAGTCCAGTTAATTCTCTGGTCAATGATAATCGCTGCAAATGTGTTGCTGGTCAAAGCACAGCAGGTTAGGCAGCATCTCAGGAATAGAGAATTCGACGTTTCGAGCATAAGCCCTTCATCAGGATAATCCCCAGGATCTTAATAGTGGGGGATTCAGTGATAGTAACACCATTGCATGTCAAGGAGCCATGGTTAGATTGTCTCTTATTGGTGACGGTCATAGTCTGGCATTTGTGTGTCGCAAATTTTACTTGCCACTTGTCACCCCAAGCCTGGATATTATCCAGCTGTTGTTGTATTTGAATATGGAGTCGTGAATGGTGCTGAATATTCTTACTTCTGATCTTATGATGGAAGGAAGGCCACTCATGAAACAGTTGAAGATGCTTGGGCCTAGGACGTTACCCTGATGAACTCCTGCAGAGATGTCCTGGAGTTGAAACGACTAACCTGCAACAACCACAACCATATTTCTACATGCCAGCTTTGACTCCAATCAGCAGGCAGTTTGCCCCGATACCCATTGATTCCAGTTTTGCTCGGGCTCCTTGATGCCACACTTGGTTGAATACAGCCTTCATGTCAAGGGCCTTCACTCTCACCCCATCTCTTGAATTCAGCTATTTTGTCCATGTTTGAATCAAGGCTGTGATGAGATAGAGTCATAGAATCATAGATATATGCAGCATGCAAACAGATCCTTTGGTCCAACTCATCCATGCCAACCTGATATCCTCACCTAATTTAGTCCTATTTGCCAGGACTTGGCCCATATCTCTCCAAAACCTTCCTATTCATGTACCATGCCCTTTTAATGCTGTAACTGTACCAGACTCCACCACTTCCTCTCGCAGCTCATTCCATACATGTACCACCCTCTGCGCGAAAAAGTTGCCCCTTAGGTCTCTTTTATATCTTTCCCGTCTCACCCTAAACCTATGCCCTCTGGTTCTGGACTCCCCCACCCCAAGAAAAGACCTTGTCTGTTTATCTTATCCACGCCCCTCAGGATTTTATAAACCTCGATAAAGTCAACCTTCAGCCTCCGATGCTCCAGGGAAAACAGCCTCAGCCTATTCAACCTCTTCCTGTAGTTCAAATCCTCCAACCCTGGCAACATCCTTGTAAATCTTTTCTGAACCCTTTCAAGTTTCACAACATCCTTCTGAAAGGAAGGAGACCAGAATTGCACACAATATTCCAAAGGTGGCCTAACCAAGTCCTGTACAGCTGCAATATGACCTCCCAACTCCTTTACTCAATGCTCTGACCAATGAAGGAAAACATACCAATCACTAGCCTATCTACCTGCGACTCTACATTCAAGGAGCTATAAACCTGCACTCCAAGGTATCTTTGCTTAGCAACACTCCCAAGAACCTTACCATTAAGTGTATAAGTGCTGTTCTGATTTGCTTTTCCAAAATGCAGCACCTCACATTTATCTAAATTAAACTCCATCTGTCACTCCTCAGCCCATTGGCCCATCTCATCAAGATCTCATTGTAATCTGAGGTAACCTTCTTTGCTCTCCACTACACCTCCAATTTTGGTGTCATCTGCAAACTTACTAACTATACCTCCTATGTTCACATTCAAATTAGTTATATAAATGATGAAAAGCAGCATTGATTATGATAGTTATATGATATAGTTATATGTTAAAATTATAATATAATAATGAATATAATATTAGTAATTTGTTGTAATCCCAGTTTATTGTGATACTTAATAAGTCAGACCCCAGAGTGAAATCAGGTTTGATAGACCTTAAGTTTTATTTTTACAATTTATTTAGCACGGTCATCAATCATGGAGTTTATTCATTAGTGGCTACCAAAAGTGAATTTTTTGAACAAAAGCACATTCATGTTCATTACATAAATGGAGAGAAGCATGAATTATTTTATGTGGTACAAAAGAGCTGGTCAAAATGAAGTTAATACACATATCAGAAATAAAGATTCAGCCATTTTACCCTAAGCAAAGTTCTTACAGATATTCAAGTCATAGTAAAAGGCTCCCTATTTGCACTTCAAAGTCCCTTGTTCAGTGGGCAAGTTGTAATCTTCAGTGAATTTCTGCATTCACCCAAAGTTGTTTCTTTTGTTAATATCTCTTCCTGAGAGCTTCAAACAAACTGCTAATACTTATTTCTTAACATGAGTTCCTTAAACTCTTCTTCCACTGATTTCTGTTTCTGGAACTTTTCTTCTCATGACTTTAAGCCATTCTTATCTTCTGCCCCAATGTTTTTGGGGACTGTGAAACTTCATTGATGATGCTACAAGATTTTTTTTCTCTCTGAATGTTCTGCTGGATGATTTTGTTTCTCTAACAGACTTTTTTCTGTCTCTATCTTCTTGTGCCATGTGACACCTTGTTGTTAGGTAAGTGTTCTTTTCTTCCCTCTTCTATCTCTTCTTTGTCAGCACTGAAATCAAAAGTAAAACTAAAACTATGGTTTCTCCCCTTAACACACAAAAGAGAAATATGAATCAAACATTAAGGTATACATAATTCTGTCCAATCTGGGCCCAAGTTTCTAAACAACAATAATATTTTTTTGCAATGGTAATATATCAAAACCATCCTTGACATATTATAAAGAAAGGAGAAATTTACCAACTTGGATGCTGGAATGAACAATGACTTACACTCTACTGCAACACAAGGTGGCACTGATTGACTGTGGGCTATGCAAGTTTGATAGCAACACTGCCACTCTTCAGAAGACCAGAGTATTTGAAATAGTCGGCAAGCATTAGAATAACTGTGCCTTCTAATGGTGTGCCAAGAAAGCAGGAGACCACAATGACCATTGTATAGACTTCACAGTCAACAACAGATTGACTGATCCATTTGAACCATCAGTAACAATTTCTAAACGCATCATCTCTCTATGTACATCATCTCATTGAAGTGTTGTTGACATCATCTGTGCTTATGCACTAACCTTGATTGGAAATGTCTCAGATGAAGATTAATTTTGTGACTCTCTACTATATGATGTCTGAGGCACATGCCAAATAGCAGGACATTATTTATTCCTGATGATCTCAACATATATGTTGAATCACGCAGTAATTCATGGTGAATGCAATTTGGTCATCATGACAATTGACAATGGCCTCTAGACTTTGTGTTCCTAATGGATATTATTTTTCAGGGCAAACATTACCTCAAGGCATCGTGGTATCATCCAAATCCGAGCAGAGGGTGAGCTGTTGTGGTTCTGTTCGCCGAGCTGGGAATTTATGTTGCAAACGTTTTATCCCCTGTCTAGGTGACATCCTCAGTGCTTGGGACCCTCCTGTGAAGCGCTTCTGTGATGTTTCCTCCAGCATTTATAGTGGCTTGTCTCTGCCGCTTCCGGTTGTCAGTTCTAGCTGTCCACTGCAGTGGCCGGTATATTGGGTCCAGGTCGATGTGTTTGTTGATAGAATCTGTGGATGGCACTCCACAGTGTAGGCTGTCCTACACAATTGGCTTAATAAATATAAAAGAACAAGATAATATGACCAGGCCAATCATGCCATCAGCAATCAGCCAGTGATCCAATCTCACACAAACCCGAGAAATTCAAACTCAGAATTGGCTAAATGCAAGTATCACTATCTCTAACCCCCTCCGCTCCCCACCAGACCACACCCCACTAAGACACTCGAGGTTAACTGAATTGGACATTTGTCCTCTTCTGAATAATGCTGTAGAACTGCAGACTTCTGTCACCTCAGTGGGCTAGATATCAGTCCTTGAAATTGAACTCATTTACACCTGATTTATTTTATTTAGTTGGCTGTGATGAGGTCCGATCACTAACACAAGTAATCCCAGAGGATTTCAGAGATTCATCTATATATCACAAATCTAACTAGAAGAGTCCCTTTCCCTCAGGGATTTGTCAAATTCCCTTTTAGAGCACTGTAATGGCCGGACACTCATCACATAATTCATTCCTGGATCTGCAAATTCAATGTGAAATAAATACTCCAAGACAGCCCATTGAGTCTTTCAGTAGTGGTTTACAGGCTAGACATCATTCTAATCATCTTAATACATTGTAAATAATCTCGACTCTAAGTCACCCTTGATCCTAAGGGACGGCCAAAAAAAATCATCATTTTAAAAATCCTCAATTATATTTCCTCAATGCTGTTCTTCTGAAGTGAATGGAATTGAGTTTAATTTGATTCCTTTTGGGGCATTGGATCACTTGGGACCATGCATAGGGTACGATTGATTAGGGAGAGTACCAAACTATACTAGGGAGTGTCTGTATTTCCATCCATTCATTTAAATAGAATCAGAGTTAAATGATTTCCTTTCTGGCCAACATTCTTCAGGCCTGTACTGCTCTAGCAGATCCATGCACAGGAGGATGAAAGTTCGCACCAATCACTTCAAATAGTATCTTCAAAACACCAAGATTATACTATTTTGATTGTTCCTGAACCCTCTACAGACCTTCAGAATCCTTTACAGTTACCATTGCTGCCATAGCAGAGCATATTATGGTCTAATACTTATATTTAGTGCTCAAAGTTTGAGAAAGACAATGTAAAATCTTATTATCTTGCCCTATTTCATTCCATATTTTCCCACACCTGTTTTGTTATTTGGCCAGATTTTTGCCTACCTTTTCAATGCATTCTTTTCATGAGGACTAAAAAAAAACATAGGATAATCATTCTTAGTGGCATCCTTCCTCCAAACATTCGGAGGAAGCCTGTTCTAAGACACCAACAGGTTGCTCAAAGCTTTGATTCAAGAGTGGTGTATAAAGCCCTCCATATCAATTATGGGAAACCTGAGTTGATGATCGATGCAAAGAGTGACAACAGCATTGGGCAGGAGTTCCATGTGGTTTCAGAAGTTCCAAAAGAGAAGGCCTACAAACAGGATGTCAGTCAAGACCATCCTGCCCTTTTGCCAAGGGACAACATTATGTGTGATGTTTGCGGCAGATGTGGCCTTTCCAGAATCTGTTTATTCTGCCAACAAAAGAAATGTGGCTTATCAAAGAGAAGATAGATTAAAAATGTTACAGCACAGAACACCATTCAATCTTGAATCCATACTGGCTGTCCTAAGTAACTAATCACATGCTGCCATTCTCTGCCTTGCCCCCAATTCCATGCATATTCTTCCTTTTCCAGATTTTATAATACATAACAGATACAATATAACCAGTTGATTATATCTGATGCCACAAGATCCTGAGATTGCATTCTTAACACCTCCCACAGATGGAACAATGTCAAACTAATCAACCTCTTCATATTGAAATGAATGTCAAGAGGCAGTGCTCATATTGTCTCTTATTGATGATGTTGTCGCCTGGCATTTATGTGGCATGAATGTTACTTGCCACCTGTCAGCCCAAGCCTGGATATTTTCCAGGTCTTATAGCATATGGACATGATCTACTTTAGTATCTGAGGAATGGTGAATGGTGCTGAATGTTGTGCAATCATTGGTGAACATTCCCACTTCTGACCTTAGAAGGCCACTGCCAAAGCAGAGTCAAAAAGTGTGGCACTGGAAAAGCACAACAGGCCAGGCAGCATCCGAAGAGCAGGAGAGTCGACATTTCACTATAAGCCCTTCATCAGCCTACATTTCTGATGAAGGGCTTATGCCTGAAACGTCAACTCACCTGTTCTTTGGATGCTGCCTGATCTGCTGTGCTTTTCCACTGCCACACTTTTCAACTGTCTCTCCAGCATCTACAGGCTTCACTTTCTCCTAGTCACCGACAAAGCAGCTAAAGGGTTGGGCCTAGGACATTATCCTGAGGAACTCTTGCAGAGATGTCCTGGAGCTGAGATGACTGACGTCCAGCAACAAGAGCCATCTTCCTATGTAAATGACTCCAATCATTTACATAACTACTTACATAAACTATGAAAATATCTGGGTCAAACTATAATTAATCAATAATGGTCTTCCAATAATATTTATGAATAACTTCATATTCTTTGCATTAAACAAACTGACAGCTTTCTCGAATCATGTATAGGCTTCAATTTACTGTGTCAAAAATTGACAAATATCTGTAGGATAGCAAGAAAATTCCAATATCCTTAAGAGAGATTTAAAAGGCTTACCACAATATTACCAAAAGGTACCACAGCAATAATATTGATATCTGTTTATGATATTCAGGAGACATTTATCCAGTTTCATTTTACAGCATTTGGCATGTTTGCTTTATTGAGGATGTATTTACTTTCCTGAAACTGAGGCCTATCCCATGCTTTCTTGCAATTGCTGGTAATCCTTATATGATTAAAGTCACATAAACACTGTATCATGTTACATTATGAAATGAATATGCCTGGGAGAAACAAAACTTTCATACAAACTAGAACAAATTCATCAATAGTTGCATGCATATGCCAAGGAAGTTTTTTTTTGGTATTAATTAACAAAGGTTAAGTATGTGGCAAATGGCTTGTTGGCCCCAAAAAGAAAGTTTTTTTTTAATACCCGCCTAATCCCTTCAAGGTTATCAGTAGCTTACTTCTGTCTGGATACTAGAATGAAGTACAAGACTTTGTTTATTAAAGAAAATGAAATGACGTACAACTGGAAGTCAAGCAAAAGTATTCTAATTGATTGATCCCAGCTTGGAATATTTCAAAAGTGTTTTATTATCCTGATTAATGAATTCTTAATCTATCCATAGAATTCCAGTGTACCAAATAACATTAACATTCATTTCAATTGTTCAAAATTTCTGATCCATGCGTAACACTTTAATACAAAATTCTGATCCCAGCATAATATGCCCCCTAATTATCCAAGCTTGAATGGTGTGCTTGCTAAATATAATCAGCCCACTGCCAACTTCCACTCAGAAACAGCAGCACCTTTTAGAAATCTAATCATCAAAGATTATGTTTTTGTCAAGCGTTTTCTGTTAGTTTTGTTTCAACTGAGTTACTGAGTGACTGATTAAATGGCCTGTGCTCCAAATGTTTCCTAATTAGCTCTTAATATCTACATTTTACAGAAATCCTCCAAGCATAATCCTAATTGAAGCCTATTTTTGTGAGCTATTTATTAGCATTCAACTGTACTAAAGATGCCAGTTCATTGAAAGACATCTAATTGATCTTTTTCCTATCCTCAATACTACACAATAGATGGAAGCAGCCTCCATATACCTCCTTAGCTGGTCTGAGCGATACTGTGGGACTCTGATTCTCTTCCAAGAACTGAAATCCAACCGTAAAGACAGCACAGGGAGCACTGCACAAACTCAGAAAGTGAACTGTATGTGATTTGCATCAGAGCTGAATAGCAAAAACACACAATTTACCTTCCTAGGCAAAAGTGAGGTACTGCAGATGCTAGAGATCAGAGTCTAGATTAGAGTGGTGTTGGAAAATCACAGCAGGTCAGGCAGCATCCGAGAAGCAGGAAAATTGATGTTTCGGACAGAAGCCCTCCATTAGAAATGAAACTGACAACTGAAAATAACCCTGGTGAATCTGTTTGTCCAATTTTCATTGCTGGGTCTTTTCAAGAACTCGAACGTTTAGCCAAAAATAGAACAAACCTGGGTATTTTTTAAAAAAAAGAGTTCATGGGATGCAGGCATCGCTCAGAGGACCAACATTAATTGCCCATCCCTAGTTGGTATTGGGAAGCTGCCTTTTTGAACCTTGGCAGTCAATTCGGTGCAGGTACCCAACACTGCTGAGAAGGAAGTTGGTATAGGATATTGACCCCACTGTAATGGTGATATATTTCTAGGTGAGGGTAGTGAGTTTCCTTGGAGGGGAAATTGTAGCTGGTTGTACTCCCTATTTTCTGCTGCCCTTGTCTTTCTTGAGGGTAATGGCTTTAGGTTTAAAATGTGCTACTGGGTGTCCTTGGTAAGTTTCTGTTCTGTACCTTGAAGATGGCACACACTGCTGTTATAAGCGTCAGTGATGGAGGGAATATATGCTTGTGGTGTCAGTCAAGCAGGCTCCTTTATCATAAAGGCGTAGAGATAAAGCATGGAAACAAACCCTTTGGTCCAACTAATCCATGCCAATCATGTTCAAACCAAGCTAGTCTTACTTAGCCTGTGTTTTGCCTATATCCCTCCAAACTTTTCCTATTCATGTACTTATCCAAATGCCTTTTAAATGTTGTAAGTATCTGTAACCACCACTTCCTCTAGCAGTTCATTCCACATTTGAACCAGTCTCTGTGTAAAAATATTGGTCCTTATTGTCTTTTAAACCTTTCTCCCATCACCTTAAAATATGCCCCCTAGTTTTGAACTCCCCAACCCTAGGGAAAAGACTCTGGCTATTCACCTTATGTATGGTCCCCAAGATTTTATGAACCACTTTAAGGCTACCCCTCAATCTCCTATGTTCCAGTGAAATAAATACCAGTCTATCTTTATAATTCAAACCTTCCATTTCCAATAACATCCTTTTTGAACCCTCTTGAAGGTAATAATATCCTTCCTATAGCAGGGTGACCAGAACTATACACAGGACACCAGAAGATACCTCATCAATGTCTTGTACAACCTCAACATGACTTTCCAACTCCTACATTCAAATGTCTGAGCAATGAAGCCAAGCTTGTCTTGTCAAGCTTCTTTATTCTTGTATGAAGTGCACCCTTCCAGGAAAGTGAGATTGTTCCATCACACTTCTGACTTGTGCTTTGTAAATGATGCACAGGCTTCAGGCAATCAGGAGGTGAGGTATTTCCTGCAAGATTCTTAGCCTCTGGCCTGCTGTTTTACCCATAGCATTTATATGGCTAGTCTAGTTCAGTTCAGTATAGTCTCTGGTCAACAGCTCCAGCATGTTGATAGTAGGGAATTCACCAATAGTAATACCATTGAATGTCAAAATGATTGGATTCTGCCCTGTTGGCGATAGTCATTGGCTAGCATTACTGATTGATTGATTAATTTACTGTTACATGTACCGAAGTACAGTGAAAAGCTTTATTTATTAGCAGTACAGGCAGTACAGGCAGATCATGGTAAGCAAGAATGTACAATCAAAATGACTTAGTCAGAGACAGCCAGGTTACATTGCACAGGCCGTGTGCGAGGTGAGATCAGCATAACTTGACGCTAGAGAGTCCATTCATCAGTGTAATAACAACCGGGAAGAAGCTATTCCTGAATCTGCTGGCATGTGTGTTCAGGCTTCTGTGTTTTTTGCCTGATGAAAGAGGTTGTAGGAGATCATTACTGGGGTGCAATATGTCTTTGGTGATGTTAGTAGCCTTTCCTTGAGAACAGGCAGTATAAATAGAATCCATGTATGGAAGGTTGGATTCCATGATGGCCTGGGCTGGGCACACTGCCTTCTGTCATTTCTTATGGGCCTTGACAGAACTGTTGCCACACCAGGCCATTATGCACCTGGACAGTTTCCTTCAATGGTGTAGCTGTAAAAGTTGGTGAGGGTTCTTATGGACATGCCAAATTTCCTGAGCTGCCTGAGGAAGAAGAGGCTTTCTTGTGTCTTCTTGACTATCGCATCTACATGGGAACTCAGGGCAGGTTGTTGGTTATCATCATTCCGAGGAACTTGAAGCGCTTTACCCTCTCAACCGCAGTTCAGTTGATATAGATGGGGGCGTGTTCTCATTTCTTTCTGAGATCAATGATCAGTTCATTAGTTTCGCTGATTTTGAGAGAGAGAGGTTGTTCTCATTGTACTACATCAACAAGCCCTCTCACTCCATTCTTTGGTATCTGCCCCACTATGATAGTGGCATCAGCGAACTTGTAAATGCCATTATTTTGGAATTTGGCAACACAATCGTGGCTACTCAGGGAGTACAGTATAGGGCTAAGGACGCATCAGTGCAAATGGTATTTGCTACTTGTTGGGCATGAACTGGCTCAGTATCTGAGGAGTCATGAGTGGTGCTGAAGATTTCACAATCATTAGCAAACATCCCCACTTCTGACGTTATGATGGGAGGAAGGTCATTAATTAACAACTGATGATGGTTGGGCCTTAGACATTACCCTGAGGAACTCATGCAGAAGTGTTGGTGCTGAGATGACTCTAACACCACCAATATCTTCATTTATAATAGAATGATTCCAGCTATGGAGGGTTTTCCCCTGGATCCTCTTGATTCTAGTCATGCTATGGCTCCTCAATGCTACACTCAGTCAGATACTGTCTTGGGATCAAAGATTTTTACCTCAACTTTGGAATTGAGTTCTTTTGTCCATGCTAGTGGCCCTGGCAGAATTGAAACCGGGTATCAGTGAGCAGATGCTGCTTATCAGCACTGTTTAATACACCATCCACCACTTTACAAGATAATCAAGAATAGAGACTCATGGTGATAATTGGTTGGATTGGATTTGTCCTGCTTTTTGTGCACAGGACATATTTGGGCAATTTTTCACATTGTCAGGTAGGAGCAGGTGTTGTAGCTGTACTGGAATAGCTTGGCTAGGGGAGCGGCAAGTTCTGGAGCACAAATCTTCAACACTATTGCCAGAATGGTGTCATGGCTCGTAGCTTTTGCAGTATCCAGTGCCTCCAACCATTTCTTACTATCACGTGGAATGAATCAAATTAGCTGAAGACAAATATCTATGAAGCTGGGGATTTCTGGAAGCAGCTGAGATGGTTCATCCATGCAATACTTTTGGCTGAAATTTGTTTCAAATGCTTGAGTCTTATCTATTGCACTAACTTGGTAGACACCCCATTATTGAGTCCAGGGATATTTATGGAGCCTCCTCCTCTGGTGAGTTATTTAATTGTTCACCAGCATTCTGCAGAGCCTAGATTTGATCTGTTGGCTGTGGACTAGCATGGCAGTTGTTAATAACAGAGATATTTTAGTACTCATTTGTGGGAGGTAAGCATCACTGGCAAAACCAGTACATATTGCCCATCATTAATTATCCTTGTGTAGCAGACACTGAACCACTTTTTTTAGAATGGCTACATTCTACATGGTGTAGCTATACACAAATGGCTGGTTTACAATGCAGAGTGATGCCAGTCAGCCTAAATTCAATTCTTGCACCAGCTGAAGTCACTATGAAGATCTCACCTTCTCACCCCATGCCCCATGCTGAAGATGTGATGGCCCTCTGTCTAATGAGAGAACAGCCCTGTGCTCCTCTGGGACTATGGCTACTTTACATATAAACACCTATTGGGGATCGCTCTGGGATTTGTCTGACTAACACTTGACAATGATTCAAGGAAGACTGTAAACCACAACTTTGTCTGACTCACTGAAATGCTTTTGGATGTGGTGTTCTCATGCATTTGCTGTCCTTGTCCTGACAGGTGATAAAAATCATGGATTTGGAAGGTGCTGTTGAAGGAGTCCTGGTGAAATGCTGTTGTGCATGTTGTAGAAACAACACACTGTTGCCATTGTGCACTAGTGTGGAGAGTATGAATGTTTCAGGTGTAATGGGCGGACACCTGTCAAATGCATTCATTCCTATCAGATGGCATGAATGCTCAAATGAGCTAAATCTGCGTTCACCCAAGTACGTGATGAATTATTCTGCCTTGTAGACAGCCACTGGGAGTCAGAAAGCGATTTACCTGTTCCTGGACTCAGTCTCTGATCTACTCCTGTCATTGAAAATGGGGTACTCAGTGATTGGAATGTCATTAGACCTCAAGGGGGGGGTGTTTAATTTTCATTTGTTTGAGATGGTCATTGCCAGTCACTTGTATGGCTTGAATATGAATTTATATTAACCTATGTCTGAATAATCCCTTGGTGTTGGTGCTGTAACATGGATGGTTTTGGTATCTGAGGAGCTTCAATTGCAATGTGCAGTCTTCAGGCAAGCATCCTGGAGGTTCTGACCTTAAGTTGGATGGAGATTCATTGACAACATTATTGATGATAAATGAGCTTAAGACATTATCCTGAGGATCACTGCAGAAATTGCACCCTTAAGGGAGGAGAAACATTATTGACATAATTCACTGCAGAATACAGTCACACCATTTAGATGAGGTAATCAAACTTGGTTTATGATCAAGTACATGAGGGTTTGATTGTAAGTGAGGCACATCTGGGGATGAAAAGGGCAACTCTCAAAAAGCCTCTGATCCTACAATTGTCTGATAATCATGACGTTCTTACAAACAATGTGAATGAGATTGGGGACTATAGGCATGATAAATTAACTGAGCATGGCACTATGGTATAGGAAACCATTCAAGTCAGAGGTGGGAGGAGCAGGGCACGGTGGCACAGTGGCACAGTGGTTAGCACTGCTGCCTCTCAGCGCCAGAGACCTGGGTTCAATTCCCGACTCAGGTGACTGACTGTGTGGAGTTTGCACGTTCTCCCCGTGTCTGCGTGGGTTTCCTCCAGGTGCTCCGGTTTCCTCCCACAATCCAAAGATGTGCAGGTCAGGTGAATTGGCCATGCTAAATTTCCCCTAGTGTTAGGTAAGGGACAAATCTAGGGGGATGAGTGGGTTTCGCTTTGGCGGGTCAGTGTGGACTTGTTGGGCCGAAAGGCCTGTCTCCACACTGCAAGTAGTCGAATCTAATCTAAAGGACAGGAGAGTAAGGGGGATAGAGTAGACAATGTTAATGGTTCTTCACTTAAATGTAAATGATGTTCAATACAAAATAAATGAATCAACTGCACAAATATAGATGAATGGGTACTATCTTATAAACATAGTGAGAGATATGGTTACAAGGATACCAAAGCTGGGAACTAAATATTTAATTTAAGGATATGTGATTTTCTCAAAAAAAAACAGGCAGGAACAGATAGGTGGTAGCATAGCTTTATTTATACAAGATGGAAAAATACAGCAGCAAGACATTGTCTAAATTATATGCTGTAGGATCCATGTGGGTAGAGATGAGAAATAATAAGGGGAAGTAGACATTGATGGGAGTAATCTAAAAGACCTCTCATAGTCGCTGTTCTATATGATGATATCAGTGATAGCCTAGTAAGTATAGTCACAGGAATAGTGGTTAAGAGACATAGGTAATGTTCTTGGAACCTCAAATCCTACCAAGTTAGATCATGGAATTTGAATTCAATAATTTTTTTAAAAATGTGGAACTAAAAGTCTAATGTTGGTCTTGAAATCATTGTCATAAAAACTCACCATCTTCAGAAATATTCTTTAGAGAACAAAACCACCAGGCTTGTATAGCCTACATGTGGACCTTAATTCAACAAGCCATGCAGTTGTATCAACTGCAACTACCAGAAAGAAAAAAATAAAACTGTGGTCTGCTTACAGCAAATAGGCTGTAGTGGTTCAAAACAACACCAACACCACATTCTCAAGAGCAATTGGAGATGGTATTACGGACCAGGCCAGACCCCCTCAGAATGTTTTAAGATGGTAGCCTAGGCCCTAACTTTTTCTTATTTTATAGGTGGATGTGAGTTGGGTGCTCCAGGTATGATGTAACTGGTCAAACTAGTCAGCTATAAGAAAAACAGAATTTGTTTAAACACTACAGTTGAAACACAAATGAAACAAAGCAGAACTTAAAATAACTTAACTATTGGGACACTTAACCAACCTGATACAACAATTTAACTAATGAACTGTTCCAATATAGTAACATCCCATAAACACACCCCTTAGCAAAAAAGTAAATTCAAGCACTGATTCTTACAGGCAGGTGGGAACAACATCCAGAGAGATTTCAGAGAAAGTCAGTTAGGAATCCTTTACTGAAGCTTGCAACCCTGTTGGACTCATACATCTTGAGACTGCTACAGCTAAACAAAACCCTAATAAAGCCATGAACTGGGAGAACTGGCCACTCCCATTCCATTGTCAAACTGTTTTAGTTTTCGAACTCCCTAGACTTTTGCGCACCTTTGCCTTTACAGCCTCTCTTCAAAAATACCTTTGTTAAGTGACAGTGTTGTCACAATGGGCAACAAATTCTGGCCCAACCAATCATATCCACATCCTAAGAATGAATATAAAATAATTCTCTATTTGCCTAAATAAGGCAGACAAATGTGTAGGCCCTTATCCCAGAGGGACTGGTGTATAAAAATAGGTCTAACTAAAACTATACTGTCCTGTGAACCATGTATCTTTCTTCTCTAAAGAAAGGTATTCTACAGTTAGAATCACTCCAGAGAAGATTCATTAAATTGATCTAGATTATTCACAATGGATGAAGGGATTTTCTTATGAGGAAAATTTGGGTAGGTTGGACTTGAATTCATTGGAATTTAGAAGAATCAAACTAAACAAATAAGATTCTTGGAGGGCTTGACAGTGTAAATGTGGGAAGGTTTTTTTCTGCTTGTGGGTGAGTCTGGGAACAGAGGGCATAATCTCAGTGTGAGAGTTGGTCATTGAAACAGAGAAGAGGGAGATCTTATGTATCTCAGAGGGTTGCAAATATGCAGCATTCTTTACTGCAGAGGGCTCTCAAGACTGGGTTGTCTTAGTAGATTTAAAATCAACGAGGTAAAAACAATGACTGCAGATGCTGGAAACCAGATTCTGGATTAGTGGTGCTGGGAGAGCACAGCATTTCAGGCAGCATCCAAAGTGCAGCGAAATCGACGTTTCGGGCAAAAGCCCTTCATCAGGAATAAAGGCAGTGAGCCTGAAGCATGGAGAGATAAGCTAGAGGAGGGTGGGGGGCGAGGAGAAAGTAGCATAGAGTACAATGGGTGAGTGTGGGAGGGGATGAAGGTGATAGGTCAGGGAGGGGAGGGTGGAGTGGATAGGTGGAAAAGGAGACAGGCAGGTAGGGCAAGTCCCAGTCTGAGGTGCATTTTTAATTAGTAAGAGAATAAGGCAGCAAATCAAGTCAGCAATGATTGAGTTGAATGGCACAGTAGACTCGATGAGCTGAATGACCTACTTTTCTTCCTACATCTCATGATCTTATCGTCAAATCTCTGCCATGATGTCCCAGGACTGAGGTCATCGGCACCAAAATCCACAAATGTCTTTCTTAGTGCTAAGTATTCCCCTCACCCCAGATTTACAATTATTTCAAAGCTGCAAGGGACCCATCATATGTTCAACTTTGTCAAATGCTGCTTTGATGTCAAGGTCAATTAGTTTCATCTCACTTCTGGAATTCAGCTCTTTTATCTGTGTTTGGACCAAAGCTGCAATGAAATCAGGAACTGAGTGGTCTTAATATAATCCAACAGAGCATTGGTAAGCAGGCTGTTGTTGAGTAAATGCCACTTTACAACACTGTCAATGACATCTTCCATCACTGCGCTGACAACGAGAGTGGACTCAGGAGCTGGTAATGGATTGGATGGAAATATCTGGGCAATTTTCCAGACATGTTGGGTAAATATCAATACTGAAGCTGTCCTGGAATAGTATAGATAGAGGTTCAGCTACTTCCAGTTCACAAATACTACTGCCAGGAAGTTGTCAAGACCATAATCTTTGTGCTATCTCATGTCTTCAACACTTCTTAGACTCACATGGAATGAACGTAATTGACTGAAGTCTGGTATTTGTGAGACTGTGTCCACAAGAGGAGGTTGACATTGATCATTGACTTGCCACTTCTAACAGAAGATGGTTGCAAATGATTTCGTTTTCTCTTTTGCATTGATGTATTGGACCCCTCTTCACTGATCATGGGGATAGCTGTGGAGCCTCCTTCTCCTGTTAATTTTTTAATTGCCCACAATCATGGAGTCACAGAGTAATAGAGACATACAGCAAAGAACCATACTGTTCAGTCCAACTCGTTCTTGCCGACTAGATATCCTAAATTAATCTTGTCCCATTTGCCAGCATTTGGCACATATCCCTCTAAATCCTTCCTATTCTATACTCATCCAGATGCTTTTTAAATGTTGTATCGTACCAACCTTCACCACTTCTTCTGGCAGCTCATTCCATACACACAGCACTCACTGCATGAAAAAGTGCCCCTTATGTCCCTTCTGACCTTAAACATATGCTCTCTAGTTTTAGACTCCCTTAGCCTGGGAAAAAAGACATTGTCTATTTACCCTTTCCATGGCCCTCATGATTTTATAAACCGCATGATTAAAAAATAGAACTGGCAGAGAATATCCATCGTGGAGTTTCGCCATATCGTGTAATAATGTAGATTTTTGATCACCATTGGAATATCTCTTTTACATCACTTTGTTACCTTTACTGGTGATTCTGCAAGATACTGTATAGACTTTCCACTGAACTCTCAGGACTGTTTTGAGAACTTATCATAGCTTGTACACTGTCTAACTACTGACTAAAACTGAAGGCTGTAGAGGCAACCTATATTCCCTGAGGTTTGTGGAAAGGGATATAGTGTATTTTATTTCTGAAACCAGAGTGTAGTTACTGTTTGCTGAAAATTACGCTGTATTCATGAAACAAATGTCTCTTATGGTGTAATGTTCTGGATTACTAGCAGGTCATAGTTCCCACCTGCTACATTCATAACTATTAAGTTTCTTTGTGAGCAAGAATGAAATGGTCATAAATTTATCTAAGTGGCTCTTCATTTTTGTCATTTTTAAAAAAATTGAGGAAGTTAAGAAAAGTTAAGAAAAACCAAGAAGACAAACCAAATGTTGTAATTGTTAGTTAACTTTAGTTAATATTCCTGCAGTCAGTCATTTGGTAAGATGTGAAATGTGAAAATAAACTTCATTAACAACTGAAGAAATTCAGAAATTATAACAAAAAGAGAATCTGTGACACAGAAAGGAAGTCCTTTGGTTTTCTAAACAAAGCATAAACATCTAGATTAATATCCATTTCCCATAGTTTTCCCACTTCTCATATGTTCGCGAGAGAGACTTGCTGTGATAAGGATTTGTAAACGGAATTCACCAAGTCACTGCTGCAATTCAATCTGAATGGATTCAGAGCAGAGATGATTTAGTATTGACGAGTTGACTGTTGTTTTGGAGCTTTTAAAACACACATAGGAATGAGAGATTTGTAAAAATGACAAATCTAAGCAGATTAATACAACCACTGAACAACCTGTATCAGGAAAAAATGGATCGCCACTTTGTTTGCCAACCCCAAAGATCTAAAAAAAACTTCACAAACACCCTTTGAAATTCTTCAGCTCTTGGAGTAAACACAGGCAGGAATGAATACATTTTGATATATGTAAAACCACTGCTATTTATCTGCATGCTTGATTTAAACATTTTGTCCTACAGTGGAACATATTGTTGTATTTATTTGTGCTTAATAAACAAAATTGCTTAAATCAGAAAGCAATTTTACAAGTTAATAGATCGGGGAGTAAAAGCTATTTATGTTTAAATGCAACCAGAAACAGCTTCCTCTGATAAACATGTAACTTTCTGATGTGAAATGAACTAAAGCCAAACCAAATCAGGGATGAAATGCAATCTCAGGGACAAATTACAATCTCCTCACATGAATACCATAATAAATTGTTTCTACAGTCTGGATGTTGGTTTTTGTGACCATTTGTTTTAGTCCCTTTGCTTGTTGTGGAGGTTACATTGAGATGTAAATGACTTTTTTCCCTGATTTATTATTATGTAAAATTATTTTCCTGTCAAATAACTTACTTTACTTTGGCTCATAGTTTAATCATAAGAGAAACATAATTTCCTCCGCAAAACTGCCATTTATTCCTGCATTAAAAGATTTAGAATTGCTAACAGGACATTCCTGCTGATATGAATTAGTAATGCAAAGTCTGGGAAATCTTTAGATAATATTACCCAGTCCCCAGTTAGAATGCCAAGCCTCTCTTATGTGAACATCTTATTGTCCTTCAATGGTCATATATGTTGCCCTCACATGAATGTGTAAGAGCTTCATTAAGCACATATGCTGCACAGAAATAAGTAACTTTATCATGTCATGATTTGTTGATCTTGGGGGTGGGAGTCTTGCTTCATATTAATTTCTCCTTTCACCGTGAGCAACAATATGTGAGTAGAAACTCTTAAAGGGGCTAAGTAATTTGAGGTGAGTCCTATTCTTTGTTATGGAGTAATTTGTTTTTAAAATGCTCCAACTGAGTTAGTTAGCCTCTGTTGGCTAGATTGAGATGCTGAATGATGTGTTCAGCCTTCATTCCTGTTGTGTTAGCTCAGGGAAGCCTATCCTGCCCTGTCCACTGCTTAGTTGTTGCCTTATTAAATAATATTTAATCTTCATTGTTACATATGGTCTGCCTGAAAACAGGTGCCTGGTGTTTGTTTGCTCTTGCTTTGTCCTGAGCTGCTTTTCTGGGCAGGTTTTGTCAATAGTGGGTCACTATTGTTTTCCATTTAAAGAGTATTTGAACACGTTGAAATAAAACAACAATAAAGTTTTGAATTGAAAGGGTCTTTCTAACACAGCCTGCTCTAAGAAACCTTCATCAAGGATTTACCATAATGCTCTGCTCTCTTCCAAACAGCTTAGATATTTCACCTGCACTTTTCTGAGCAGCTTCGTTGCACAGCGAATGGAATATAAAGGTAGCAGAATCTAACAATTTAACAAGTGTAAAGGGTTTTGGTGGGAGCACACCTTCATTACTGTGTACAGCTTTAGTCCATTAAATCAGGGGTAAACTTGCATTGGAGGCAGTTCAGAAGGTTCAGCAGTTTGTTTCCTAGGATAAAGGGCTTGTCTTATGAGGAAAGCTTGAGCAGGTTGGGCTTATACTGATTGGAGATAGCAGAAGAATGAGAAATGGTTTTATTGACCTTTGTAAGATTTGGAAGGGGATTAAATGGATAGATGCAGAGTCAATCTTTCCCCTTGGCAGGGAATGTAGAACTGAGGGGGTACAGTTTAACAACAGTTTTGAGATGAGGAGGAATTTCTACTTTCAGAGAGTTGTTAGTTTTGGAAATGTACTTCCCCAGTGAATAGTGTTTTGAATGTATACCAAGCCTAGATACAGACAGACCCCTGATTTACGTGGATGAAGGTTGACAGGCAATAAAATGGTGTTAAGACCGTAATCAGATCAGTCATGACCTCAGTGAATGGAGCAGCAGTCTTGATAGGTCAAATGGCCTTCCATCTTTTACAGTCTTATGCTTAAGCCAACAGGGTCATTATTTAAACATTGATGTCTGATCACAGCTCTGTGGAAAGAGGAGACCAAGTCAGAAGTGGCCTAAAAACATATGATTCATAAGTAGGAATTTTTTTTACCTCTCCTGGAGAAACCAGGAGTGTTTGAAGTTCTCCTGGTCAGAGAAGAAAATGTGGGTATCCACTGCTTCAGATTCCTCCTCCTATTGTGAAAGCTTCCCCTCCGATTTACCGACACATTCCCTCAGTCCTTGTTTGACATTACTGTTTTGCAGGGTGCAGGTGGGAAACTGACAGGGGACATGCAATTGAGATCAGATTTATGTCCCCTTTAAAATCAGGAGTTACAAATCAGCCTCAGTGCACCCACAGAAAATGTATACGCTTCAGCACATCTGATTTCTTGCATTGGATGGCTCTCCTCGTTCCTGATGAAGGACTCTTGCCCGAAACATCGATTCTCCTGCTCCTCGGATGCTGCCTGACCTGCTATGCTTTTCCAACACCCCACTCTCGACTCTCCACCTTTGCATCCTAGTTTGAAAGTTACTTACACCAGTTGAGGATTTTGGAAAGAAAAATTAGAAGAAAGTAATTACAGAGTAACCAAAGAATTTTAGTGTTGGTTTCAAGGAACCAGCAAATGAGGGGTATCCAGCACCTGAAACATTTATTAAGGAGGATCCACTCAGTAAGAAATGCATTTCTTTACAATTCCAGTGCAGAACTGTGATCAGAATGGTAAGTAGTAATGTAGAATTGTTGTTGACTTCAATGCTCCCATTGTCACCATCACCATCGACAAGATCAATGCACCACCTACTGGCTGGTGAATGAGAAGCACAGGAAAATAGGAATTATCATTGACAAGATTGATCTCGTAGAATGGAATATGCAAATTATGCTGTCATTGATGATGTTATGCTGACATGAGCAGATGAAGCGAAGAAGGCATTAGATTAGAAGGAACCATGTTAAAAAAGAAGGATAAGCTGTATTCAGAAACCTGTAATGGAGAGAAGTCAAAGATATGCCAGGATTAAAGGAAGGAAAGAGCCTCAATCAATGACAAGGAGCCTCTAAGAGTGTAACATGAAGACAATACTGCATGGAGATATGAAGAGGAAGTATCTAACAATTCCAGTAGCAATGTTAGTCTAAAACCTACAATAAGGCATATAAGATGCTTCACTTAAGCATTGCAACTTACCCCAATATTGTTGTGAATACAGGAAAATCTGGCTCATTGCATTACTGTTTGCCAGATTTGTGACTTAAATGTTAGAGCTGTCATTGGGAAATGTGCAGATATCAATTGGTAATGAAGGGGATGGCTATCGACTGCGAATTGATTCAATCTGAAGGTTTGAGGAGGGCAAAGAAAGCAAGGGAATACGGGAGGGTATTGAGAGGGATAGAGAAAGTGAGAGACTTTGATGTGCACACACATAGATCCTGAAGGCGCCATGGTAGGTCAGTAAAGAAGGCTTAGCAGATGCTTTTCATTGGATGAGGTATTGAACAAAAAGCAGGCATGGAGTCTGGAACCATATAAGAAAATGATTAGATGCCAACTAAAGTTTCATCCATACTTCTGGTCACTATAGAATCCCTACAGTGTGGAAACAGGCCATTTGGCTCAGCAAGTCCACACTGACTCTCCAAAGAGCATCCCATCCAGTTTCACCTCCCCCTACTGTATCCCACCTAGCCCTCACATTTATGGGCAATTTAGCATGGCCAATCCACCCCAACAGCACATCTTTGAACTGTGGGAGGGAACCTACACAGACACAGAGAGAATGTGTAAACTCCAAACAGACAGTCATCTGAGCCTAGAGTTGAACCCACATCCCTGGTGGTGTGAGGCACAGTGCTAACCACTGAGCCACTCTACCACTCACAATATAGGTAGCACATAATTGCTCCAAAGAGAGTGTGGAGGAGATTTATGAGTATGTTGCCAGGGCAGGAGTGAGGAAAAATTGGATAGTCTGTGCTGAAAACAAAACATTCTGGAGATCACAGTGGGTCAGGCAGCATCCATGGAGAGAAAGCAAGTTAATGTTTTGAGTCTAGACGACCCTTCATCAGAGCTGACATGAAGTGGATAGTTTAGAGTTGGTTTACAAAGGAGGCTGACGGAGGGATTTAACTGAGGTGTACAAAATAATTAAGGGCTTGGGTGAAGTAGAGAGGCAAAACTAGGTTGCCCAACAGAAGGGGTCAAATACTGGAGGGCACAAATTAAATGTGACTAGTAAAGGGATTAGAAGGGACATGAGGAAAAATAAAATGATAAGTGTGTGATATTTGCTGTCAAGTTTTTTACGTTAAGGCAGAAGACCTCATATCATTTAAAATAAAATTGGATCTGTTGCAAGGCTGGGGATCAGATGCTGATCTACTTTATTGGGTCAATACAGACACTGAATGGCCTTTTTCTGAGATGAAGCCTTTCTATCATTCCATGGAGACATATCTGAAATTTATCAGTGTATCAGTGTATCTTGTAGGAAGCAAAATCTGTTTCAACGAGGTATGTCCAGTTCTGTTTCCTGTTTTATTGTCTTGCGTTAAGTGACAAAAGGTGGGGTACTAGAAAAGCAGGCAGCATCCAAAGAGCAGGAGAGTCGATGTTTCGGGCATAAACCCTTCATCAGGAACCTACAATCCTCACTTTCTCCTTGACATTGTGACATTGAATGAGAAAAGACTAACAAATTTTCAGAAAAGTGCAGCCTAATTGTGGAATGCAGGGTGTCGAAGCAGCCAGAGTCCCAAAGAAAAACCACAATTTGACAACGAATAAAAATATTTTGATCTGGATTGTTCCAAAATTTTAACCACCCTCAGTTTTAGAGGGATTTAACTTTAATGCAAAAGAATTGAGCCCGTGAACAGGTGCCACACTATGTCTCTGGCACAGCACCAAGATGATGTAAATGTGCAATCCTCTAGCTCATCCCTAACACAAATATCCTTTAGAAAATGTTTTCTCATAGACAGAGCCCCTTTAAGTGAGCAAACCGTGAGTCTCTGAAGCTGTGGGCTGTCAGAATCTCTTTCAATGTTTAAGCGTATTTCTTTACAGCTTGGATCAGAATAAATCAAATCCCTTCGCCCCTCCGCCCCCATCCATTCAACCCTGAAGCCCCCACGCTGCTCTCGGTCAGTTCATATGTCAAAGTTATTAAATGACCTGCATTGAGTTTTCTTTTTCAGCTGAAATCAGCAAGAGATTCCCGGCAGGTTGTTATGTTAGCTTGATACAAATGACCTGCTGCACAGTCCTAGACAGATACAAGATCAGTGAATGGTGAGCTGACTAAAGGCTATTGTTTATACTTCTGCAGTTGTTAAATCCCACTGCAAAGCATTCACAAGGTAAAGAATGTCTTACTTCCCCTGTTCCCCAAGCACATAGGAGATTTCTCCAGTACACAGAAGCCTTGCTGTAAAAGAATCAGAAACTCTTTCTAGGTACGATGTCTGGAGCATGAATCTTTGCCTCACCAGTTCATATCCTGGGTGTTCTCAAATATTAAATGTTTAAAGCAGTCAATTGCTTTGAAGTTGAAATTCAGCCTACTGATAAACTTGTCTTAAAAAGATAAAAAGGGGTAGAGGTAATGGGGTAGCACTGACAGGGTAGCACCTTCCAGAAGAAAAAGAATAATAGATTTTAAACTGTTGAAAAAAAAATTGAGCTTTCAATCATCTCATTAACGCCCAATCATTGAAATCAGGTCAGGATTATGCATCTGAGATGGCCTTTCAAAAAGGGGAACCCGATAATTAGATAATAATGTAATGGCCTAAAAAGTGTTAATCAAGTCATACAAATTAGGAGCCAGAGTTGGCCATTCAGCCCCTTGAACCTGCTGTACCTGTCAATTTGATCATGCCTGATCTGATTGTGGACATATCACCACTTCTCTCCTTGCCCCCTCCCATGACATTAGTACATTGAAGTGTATTCTGCAGAAACATTGCTCTGGGTCTTGTGCAGCTGATAAAGGTTCTGTTTTTGAACTGAAAGCAGGGGCAAACCACACTTTGCCTGCAGTGATGCCCAGGGATATACACTGCATGCAGTTGTCAATTAACTGACTGTCATTGAGACAGTTTCTCTAATAACAATGACAGCTCATCTTCATGATCTCCCAGGCTAAGCAGAGGGAGCATAGCTAAGTTGTTGGAATACCGCAAAAGATGGCCAAATAGGATTGGAAAAATATGGAGTCAGGCAGGCCGAGGCAACTGGAGTGGGGAGGTGGGGTGGATGGCAGCAGAGTTTATTATGAGGGGAGGCACACGTGGCACCTTTGCAATGGGGGCACCCCATATCACTGGGGGTCATTTCTGTGGTCCACAGAGTGCCCATAAATAAGGGAAGACCTGCCAGTATGGAATGTGTAAGGAGGTGGTTTCACTGGATGGTTTCCTCATGTTTGTTCCTTGATACAGGCAAAACAGCTGTGGAATCAGGAAGTGACTCTTAATTGGTCATTTAAGAAACTCAATTGGGGTCAAGGATTAGGGCAATTCTGCCAATTTTTCCAAAAAAGTGGTAAAATAGCCAGATGGTTGGATGACATTGGACAGGCCTTGACCTTCTTCCTGTCCATTGCCAAAGGGCTGGTGAAAACCAAGCTGTTATCTCCTACAAATCAGATACACAGTAACTGTTATTGTGTTTCTGTTAAGGGATGAGGAGAAAAAAAACCCAGTAAAATCAGCCATGAAGCCTACAGGCCAATGGGAAACATATTTATCAGGTTCCACATCATTCCAGGGGAACAGCTGCTTGGGCATGAGTAAGAACTATGTTATGATCCTGAGAGGATGAATAAAATCGCTCCCTCCTTTTGTTAACTCATTCCTGGTTCTTCAATACAGGTTTCAACTTCATTTTAGCATGTAGTTAGATCACACTTCAACTAAAGTGCAGCTTGCTAGCTCACCAAAATCAAACAAGGTGCAAGTTGTAAGTTTGTCTTCACTGAAAGAAAGTGCAAATTTTGTGATGTGCAACTTCCCTAAAAAGTAAAGAAGAAACATCAAACGCACACTGACAAACACAAGTATAATGTTTCAAGGGGGAACACTGTCTAGAACAAAAAAGAAGTTAAAATAATCTGCAGATTAAAAGTCCTTATAGTGGTCTTGAGGCAGTAGATATTAATTCGAGACTGTGGTTGTTGTGTTTTTGATGTACAAAGTTAAAAATCACACAACACCAGGTTATAGTCCAACAGGTTTAATTGGAAGCACACTAGCTTTCGGAGTGACTATCACCTGATGAAGGAGCGTCGCTCCGAAAGCTAGTGTGCTTCCAATTAAACCTGTTGGACTATAACCTGGTGTTGTGTGATTTTTAACTTTGTACACCCCAGTCCAACACCGGCATCTCCAAATCGTGTTTTTTGATGTTATTCATCTTGACAACAGCTAATACTGCACATATCCTTGAGTTCTTGATCAACAAATGTTTGTCTAACTTCCTTTATCATCAGGATTTGTCCTTCATAAGAGACTGGGAGCAAATTAAAAGAGAGAGAGCAAGCATTTCCTAGTTCCAGCTTCAAATACATGTGTCACTCTGCTGCTTAGCAAAAGCAACTGCTTGAAATAAAGGCTACTTTGTGTATTTCCGTACCTGAATTCAATATCTGCAAACTTGATAATTGCTGATGATGTTTTCCCTCTCTAAAATATAAAAATTCTGAAACAGTTGTAAATCAGAATAGGAAATGAGGGCCTTTTTATGCCTGACTGGATTGACATTTGACACAACATTAATTTCTGTTCAGACTAGTTTTGTTTATTCCAAGTTGGTTCCATGAAGCCTGATGAATTGGAGTGGTCAGGTGATTGCTGTGGCCATTTTAAGTCAGTGGTTTACTCCCTTTTCTGATCCGTCTCAGTCCCTGTAAGTTCCAAGGATTAATATCAGAAGATGAAGTTTGAAATCAATACAATGTATTTAATCGCCATCGCAACAACAGGTTGTTGGATTAGTAAAAATTATTTCATGAAATGTGGACATCATTGGCTAAGCCAGCATTTATTGCATATAAATGATTTCCCTTGAGAAATCATAGAATCTCTACAGCGTTGAAGCAGACCATTGAACCAAGTCCACACCAACCCTCTGAAGAGCACCCCACCCTATCCCCATATTTCCCATTTACCTAATCCACCTACCGTGCACATTATGGACAATTTAGCATGGCCAATCCAACTAACCTGCACATCTTTGGACTGCGGGGGGAAATTGGAACACTCGGAGGAAACCCACACAGACACAAGGAGAAAGTGCGTACTTCATGCAGGCATTTGCCCAAGGATGGTATTAAACCCAGGTCCCAGTGCTAAGTCACCATGCCACCCTCTGAGAAAGTGCTGGTGAGCTACCATCCTGAGTGCCTGCAGTCCATGGGAGATATCGATAGCCACAGTACTGTTTGGAAGGGAGTTCTTTTTCACTCAGTGACAGTGAAGGTACAACATTATGGGCTGAATCTTAATTTTCCTGGCTAAGATTTTGTCAAGATTCATGGAGGGTTAATGTCTGCGATGTCTCAGATCGTGTCTTTGGGGTCTTGAAGGGAGAGGGTGACCAGCCCCAATTCGTGGTTCATGTAGGTACCAATGACATAGGTAGAAAGTGGGATAGGGATGTAAGGCAGGATTTCAGGGAGCTAGGGTGAAAGCTGAGGGCTAGAACAATCAGAGTTTTTATCTCTGGTTTGTCATCTGTGCCACATGACAGCGAGGCAATGAATAGGGAGAGATATCAGCTGAACTTGTGGCTGCAGGGATGGTACAGGAGGGAGGGTTGGGGCTCATTCTGAGGAAGGTTGGACCTCTACAAACAGGATGGTCTTCACTTGAGCCAGAGGAGTACTAATATTCTGGGTGGGAAATTTGCTGGTGCTATTGGGTGGGTTTAAACTAGCTCAGCAGAGGGATGGGAACCTAAGGTATAGTTGCAATGCACAGGAGAATAAGAGTAGGGAGGGCATGGACAGGATTTCATGGTCACAGGAATGTGCTGGCAGGCAGCAAGCTAGTTTGAAGTGTGTCTACTTCAACGTCAGAAGTATCCAAGGTGAGCTTGCAGCATGAATAGGTACCTGGGACTTCGATGTTGTGGCCATTTTGGAGAAGTGGATAGGGCAGGGTGAGGAATGGATGTTGCAGACTCCAAGGTTTAGATCTTTCATTAAGATCAGGCAAGGCAATAAAAGACGGGGAGGTGTGACCTTGTTAGTCAAGGATAGTATAACAGTGGCTGAAAGAACTTTTGATGAGGACTTGTCTACTGAGGTAGTATGGGCTGAGGTTAGAAATAGGAGAGAAGAGGTCACATTGCTCAGATTTTTTTAATCAGCCTCTGCAGAGTTCCAGGGAGGTGGAGGAGGGGATTAGCAACATGATTCTGGGTAGGAGTGAAATGAACAGGGTGTCATAATGGGGGACTTTAACTTTCCGAACATTGATTGGAAATGCTATAACTCCAGTACATTGAATGGATCAGTTTTTGTCCATTGTGTGCAGGAGGGTTTCCTGACACTATATGTCAAAGGGCTGACAAGAGGGGAGGCCACATTGGATCTGATGCATTGTAATGAATCAGTTCAGGTGTTTGATTTAGTTGTAGGAGAGTACTTTGGAGTGAGTGACCATAATTCAAACACGTTTAGTTTAGAGATGGAAAGGGATAGGTACATGCCACAGGGCAAGTGTTATAGATGCGGCAAGGGCGATTATAATGCTATTAGGCCAGACTTAGGATGCACAGAATATGGTAGCAAAATGCAGGGGATAGGGAAATGGAACTGTGGAGCTGGTTTAAGGAACAGATATTGCGTTTCCTTGATAGGCATGTCCTTGATAGGAGGAAGTGATAAGGTAAGGGAACCATGGTTTACTACAGAAACCTCATCTTTTGTTAAGTGGAAGAAGGAGGCTTAGTCTTGATGAGGCAAGATGGTTCAGATGAGGTGATGGAGGGTTACAGATCAGCTAGGAAGGATTAAAAAGAGACTTAAGGCATTCGACAAGGTTACCCATGGGAAGCTGATTAGCAAGGTTAGATCTCACAGAATTCAGGGAGAACTAGCCATTTGGATACTGAACTGGCTCAAAGGTAGAAGACAGAGGGTGGTGGTGGAGGGTTGTTTTTCAGACTGGAGGCCAGTGACCAGTGGAGTGCCACAAGGATTCGTGCTGAGTCCTCTACTTTTTGTCATTTACATAAATGATTTGGATGCGAGCAGAAGAGGTACAGTTAGTAAGTTTGCAGATGACACCAAACTGGAGGTGTAGTGGACAGCGAAGAGGGTTACCTCAGATTACAACAGGATCTTGACCAGATGGGCCAATGGGCTGAGAAGTGGCAGATGGAGTTTAATTCAGATAAATGTGAGGTGCTGCATTTTGGGAAAGCAAATCTTAGCTGGACTTTTGATGAGTCCAGAAACCCAGAACATTTTAACATAATTAAGGTGCAGGAAGGATATTCTCAGTAACCAGTTTAGGACTAACTGTCTCAGTCTCAGAATAATGGGTAGGCCTTTTAGGATTGAGATCAGAAAAAATTTCTTCTCCCAGAAAGTAATGAGTTTGTGGAATTCATCGCCACAGGAAACTGTTAAAACCAAAGTTAAAAATCAAACAACACCAGATTATAGTCCAACAGGTTTAATTGGAAGCACCCTAGTTTTCGGAGCACCACTCCTTCATCAGGTCATTGCTTTCACTCCAAAAGCTAGTGTGCTTCCAATTAAACCTGTTGGACTATAACCTGGTGTTGTGTGATTTTTAACTTTGTACACCCCAGTCCAACACTGGCATCTCCAAATCATGTTAAAACCAAAGCACGGAACACTTTTAAGAAAGGGAAAGATATATCTTTTGTGACCAAAGGGATCAAAGGATATGGGGAGGAAACAGGAACGGCATGATCAGATTGCATGGCAGAGCAAGCTTTGAAAGGTTATTTTTCATGTTTCTACATAAACTGGGCTAAAAAGGAAAAGACCTTAACAATTGTAAATCAGAGTCTTCAATGTTTTAGGGCTGAGGCAGATAGATAGTTGATAAGCAAATGGATAAAAGATTGATGGATCGGATGGAAATGTGGAATAATCAGATCATCTATGATTTAATTGAATAGCATAGCCGGCTCGAGTGGCCTACTTCTGCTCCTAATTCGTACCTTCATATTCAACGGACCCAGTTTAAGTTTCATGGCCCAATTACAAAATCAAGCTAACACAGGAAACCTAAAATCCATTAGGTTAGATTTTAAATTTTCTCATCAAGCGTGGGGAAGAGATATGTATCAATAATAGTAATGGGGGTACGGTATTGACTAACATTTTACAACCCTGTCAATTCTCTCTAATTACCCCCAACTCTAGGACACGCCCTGCCCCAGCCCCACCCCATTCCAGCCTCAACCGAGCTTCCTCCTGCCCCTGCTCGTCTACGCCCTGCCTCCTCAAGCCCCACCCACTTCTATCAAAGCTTCGTTCCCACCTGTCACCAGCCGCAGACACCCCCCACACCGTCCTTCTCTGGTTATGTCATAACGCGGTCCACCCCTTTCAACACAGTCCTCGCCCACTGCAAGGCCCCGCCCTGTCTATCAGTATCCCGTCCTGACCTAGGCCCCACCCTCTCCCATCCCAATTTCTACTTACTGCAGGCAGACCACACTCACTATATGTCCCGCCCTCTCCTGCCAAAGGTCTCGCCACCTGCCTGTGCCTGGACCCGTCCGTCACAGGATGCTCAGAATCCATCCTGTGAACTCCACCACAGGCCCTGCCCTCTACTCGTCTCGCCCACAGCATTCCAGGCTCTACCTCCCATCCCCGCCGTGCCCCCTTTTCTCTCCACCCCCCCCTACACGCAGTTGGTCACCTGACTCCAGCCCAGTGGCTGCCATTTTCTGTCGCTAACTGTAACCTGTAAGGGCGCAGGCAAGATATCTCATAGTTATCAATGGCTGGTTGGCATCTTACCTCTCCTTTCCACGGTTTAGTACAGATTTAGGATGATTAAATGGTCAGGTCCTAGGGAGTGTTGCTGAACAAAGAGACCTTGGAGTGCAGATTCAAGGCTCCTTCAAAGTGGAGTCACAGGTAGATAGGATAGTGAAGAAGGCGTTTGGTATGCTTTCCTTTATTGGTCAGAGTATTGAGTACACGCGTTGGGAGGTCTTGTTGTGGATGTACAGGACATTGGTTAGGCCACTGTTGGAATATTGCATGCAATTCTGGTCTCCTTCCTTTTGGAAAGATGTTGTGAAACTTGAAAGGATTCAGAAAAGATTTACAAGGATTTTGCAAGGGTTGGAGGATCTGTGCTACAGGAGAGGCTGAACAGGCTGGGGCTGTTTTCCCTGGAGTGTCGGAGGCTGAAGGGTGACTTTATAGAGGTTTCCAAATTTATGACGGGCATGGATAGGATAAATAGACAATGTCTTTTCCCTGGGTTCGGGGAGTTCAGAACTAGAGGGCATAGGTTTAGGGTGAGATGGGAAAGATATAAAAGACTCCTATGGGGTAACCATTTTACTCGAGAGGGTGGTACGTGTATGGAATGAGCTGTCAGAGGAAGTGGTGGAGGCTGGTACAATTGCAACATTTAAAAGGCATCTGGATGGGTATATGAATAGGAAGGGTTTAGAGGGATATGAGCTGGGTGCTGGCAGGTGGGACTAGATTGGGTTGGGATATCTGGTCAGCATGCGCGGATTGGACCAAAGGGTCTGTTTCCATGCTGTACATCTCTATGACTCTATGCAGGTCCTTTGGAACAAGTGATGAGCTGAAATCCCCAGGTAACTTTCTGAAGTTTTCGTTGAGAATTGCTGATGTCCAGTTTCTTCATGTTGGATAGTAAGCTACATTTTGTCAGGTCATGAACAATCAATAAACCTTTTACCACTGCCTAGCAAGAAGCTTGTCTAAACAGTCAGAACCTATTAAAAAAAATTAATGAGTTGCTGCTGATACCAGAATATTTGTTATAGCCCATGTTGTTCAGGCGACTCTAAGATCCTCCCCTGTATTTCTGAATCAGAATGATGTGTGCCTGGAAGAGAAATGTTTAGGTTGAGATACTTCCATTCATCTGCTGCAAGTGCCATACAAGTCTAAAAATGCCTGATCTCAGAACCTAAACAGAGTCAGCCCTGGTTAGTATTTGAATGGTAGACTGCCTGAGAATACCAGGTAAGCTTTTCCTGACAGCAATGGCTGCTCATGTCACGTCTCTGCACTTGTGTTCTGTCGTACAATGTAACAGCACGTTATAGGGCTCATTTGTGAAGTGTAGTGTCCCTATCCCTAGACTGAGAGGTCCAAGTTCTAGACCCACCCGCTCCAGAGGTGTTTGATAACATCTCTGATCAGAGTGATTAGAAACAAAAGTCATCTGCTGCACAGCAGTTGTAAGATTCGAAGGAGCTGCACCTTTTAGGTTTCTAATGAACCGCGTATTTATCTTGAACAGCCAATCTGAATGATAATCTTTCCTTCCTGCTCCTTCTCAAGTTATGCAATGGATTTCTTGACTGTATCTCTAACGTGTTGCATATTGGAATCTGAATTCATCAGCTCAGTGACACACTTCTGACATCAGTTTCAATCCATCAATTCTTAATTGTAGCCTGTTGTTTTCAATCATAGATGTTACTGTGGCATTTATTTTGTTACTGAAAGGATTTTTCTTCTGTTTCATGCTTCACCATTTTGGCCAGCAGTTATGCCCAAAATTTGGGATTTGTTAAAGTTTAATAGATTGTTGGTTGCTTGTTATTTATTAAACCATAGGGTCACTAAACCAAAATTAGGAATTGGTAACATTTCTGATGAATGCAAACCTTTGTAGATTTTACTTTCACATATGCAGGTAGTTCTGGGACAATGTACATTTTGGCAGCACAATTTGGCTATGATGTCGTTGAAAAATTAGGGAACAGTATTTTGGAGAAGGCTTATCTCCGTTGGCAATGGCATGAATCCAGTAGTGATTGGTTCACACGTTTCGTTCTGCATGTATGAGCTGATGGTCTTGCCATTCTGCATATGCGCTGGTGTCCGTGTATGTGTGACATTGGTGCTGGTCTTTGTGCTGTTCTGCGTATGTGCTGGTGTCCGTGTATGTGTGACGTTGGTGCTGGTCTTTGTGCTGTTCTGCACATGTGCTGGTGTCTGTGTATGTGTGACATTGGTGTTGGTCTTTGTGCTGTTCTATGAAGTCTCAGCACCGTACTGCGCATGTACGATGCCAACTGTCGACAGAGTAGCTTTCTGTGAAAGTTTCTGTATAGAAAGTAGCTTTCTTACATTGTTCAAATTTTGCTAAATTTATTTTAGTTTTGTTAATAAATATGATTTTAATCTTCATTCAGACTGTGCTATACTATACGTTAGATTTTTGGGCGATTTCTGAGTGATCATGAGTGATTTTTTTTTCTGGTGTCCCCCAACCCCACTTTTCCTTTAGACCCCATTATTTCTATTTAGTGATTTTGTACTAAGCGAGATTTCACTGGAATGCAGCTACAGCTTTATAGGAGAACAACCTGTAATTTTTCAGTGATATTATTCATCGGTTTCCAAACTAAATATAACAAGAATTAGTGTGTGTTTTCTTTTGTGGTGACGATTTATGGAGATGGAAAATTTTGGGACATGCACATGATTTTCTGAGGATTTAAGAACTCGCTGTCAGTTTTAGAAGTCACTCCTCATAAGTAGTAGTGTGTTCATAGCAAAACAATGTTATCAACATCAAATGCACTCACTGGGCAGTTTATTTATTATTGCTCAAATTTGTTCGTTACAAAGGGCTTTTCATACAAAATTGCTGTTCTCATGTTACATGCAGTAAGAATGGAAATTCTTGAGATTTGCCTGGAAATCATGGGATGATTACAACACAGAATGACAATCATTCTATTGTCTTCATGCTGGTCCTTTGCAGAAGCAAGTCACCATGTCCTATTCCCCTGACCCCTTCCTGTAGCTTCACATTTTCCCTTTGCAGATCCAATGATCCACCTGATTTTTGAAACCTCTGATTGTGCTGGGTTTCTGCTCAATAAAGATCTTTCTTACACTGCTGTTGCTTCTTTTAATCAATACTTTAAATCCAAGTCATCTGATTCTTGATTCTTTCATCCATTTCTTCCGATCTGCCCAACTGAGACACTATATGATTTTGAACCACTCTACCAATTTCCAAACGTTCCTAATGAAGGGCTTTTGCCTCAACCGTCAACTCTCCTGCTCCTCGGATGCTGCCTGGCCTGCTGTGCTTTTCCAGCACCACACTCTCAACTCTGATCTCCAGCATCCACAATCCTCACTTTCGCCCAATTTCCAAACAACCTTCCCCTCATGCAGAACTGTCACATCCTCTCCAGTTTATCTACCTAACTGAAGTTCCTCATTCCTGGAACAACTCAAATGAATCTTCTCTGCTACCTCTCTAAAGCCTTCACATACGTATTTTAGGATGTATGCCATCAGGTTGAGATAATGGTCTTTAGTGCCGTTAGTTTTCCTTTCACTTTTTTCTCCAATGATTGTTATTGTATTTATTTTCACTCCTCCTTTTACCCCTTGACTATTTAGTAATTATGAAATGCTATTAGTGTCTTCAGTTGTGAAGATTGATGCAAAGTGTTTGTTCAATGCTTTTGCCATTTCCTCATTCCCCATTATTATTTCCAGAGTCTTGTTCTCTAAAGTTGGAATATTGTGCATTTTTGGTTTTGCAAACCAAGTGTTCTGTACCTAGCTAAATTTTAAATAATCAGCAGCTCCTAAAGGGATTGAACTCATATGCTAAAAACTTATTAAAAATTGAACAAAATATCAATTGGATGACATGAGACTTTCTATTCCCTCACATACTGGGAAAAAATGGGGGCTATTGTGATGTTTAACACTACAAGGACAGTGGATATTACTTGCAGCTTCTCTACTGAAATAAAAAAAGTAAGTGAAGAAAGTAGCAAAAGGTGAGTTACAAATCTTTGCAGGATGGAATGCCTTGGCACCAAATTCATTACTTAAAACCACTTAAAATCAACTGAAGTTAAGGGACAGAATCCAGTTCATGCCAAATTACATTAAAAAATGGTGCTAACATCAGCTGATTTTTAAAATATATATATATTTTGCTCATTCAAAAAAGGCACAACAGCTTCTGAGCACTATTTATATCTACTACTCACAGAGCACTCAATGGCTTGAGTTATCTCCACAACACTTGATTCTTAATCCTGATTTTGCATTTTGTATGCAGCCAGTCAACATTTGGGAAGTATACGCTGAGAAAGCAAACACTGCAATCAATAGATATTTCAATGGTATAGGATAACATCTATCAACTAACGCAAGCCAGCTATGCTTGCAGAAAGAAAATGGAAATAATTTTAGCTGTAATTCAGATGCTTTAGAGATTATTTTTCAATTTGTGACTGTAATTTGAATACTGGTTTATACAGCCAATATTTGAATGCAATTATTAAATTGCAAGAAGACATTGAGAGATTGTTATATTCCTCCATTTCAAACCCCCTTTATTTCCTTCCAATTTAAACTTCTATATATAAATACGATATAATCTGTTTACATGTCTTTTGGAGTGCCTGGGGTTTTGGGATATGTGCCGCATATAGTTGTGGGCATAAAAGGTCCCCGTGCAGTCTCGTTACAACCATGCAGAATATATTGAATGGCCTGACAGTTATTCAACTGTCTTTTAAAGTCACACTTATCGTGGCTTCAATGATACCAAGTGTGAGAAACTGACAATAGTCAAATGACAATAGGCTGATGTTGGTGCATGATGATGGTCTCAAACTGAAGATTAACACATAAAAAGGTCAATTTTACTTTGAAAGTAATCCTTTTTACATTTGATTTCAACATATTTTTATTTATTTTCTTAGGATTCGACATCTCCCTTCTCCACTTCCCCACCCCCCACCCCACGCCCCCCAGCCCCATACCCCGAACACATGTTTTTGTATAATCAAGAGTAAGGCCACATATTGTCTTTATTACTCGGTCAAAGCTGTCCTCTGGATTCATAGAAGTGCATGAGGTTGATACACATTTATTTCAGCTCACTTCTTTCTCTTTTTCTCTTTTGTTCTCTTTGACTCTTTAAAGCTTGTTGTTACAGACCAGGTTAGACCACCTATTTTAAGAGTTTGTGCGAAGATTTGTAGCTCGGGTGCTCGTGTGCTAACAATCCGCATACATGAACATCAACTAGCCACGAAACGACACGACCAGCTATCCCTAGTAGCCACACACGCAGACAACAAGCAACATGAATTCGACTGGGACAACACTTATATCATAGGGCAAGCCAGACAGAGAACAGCCATGGAATTCCTAGAGGCATGGCATTCTTCCACAAACTCTATCAACAAACACATCGACCTGGACCCAATATACCAACCACTACAGCGGACAGCTGAAACTGACAACCGGAAGCGGCAAGGACAGACCACCATAAATACCGGAAGAAACATCAAAGAAGCGCTTCGCAGGAGGCTCCAAAGCACTGATGATGTCGCCTAGCCAGGGGACGAAACGTTTGCAACAAAAACTTCCAGCTCGGCGAACAGAACCACAACAACCTATTTTAAAAGTTTAGCCTAAACTCTATCTTTTTCTTATTTTAAAGGTGGATGTGAAGTGGGTGCTCCAGGTGTGATGCAGCTGATCAAATCAGCTTTAAGCAAAACAGAATTTATTTAAACACTACAGTTGAAATACAAACGAAAGAAAGCAGAGTTTAGAATAACCTAATGACTGGAAAATGTAACCGACCTGACACAGTAACTATTACTAATTAACTGTTCCAATACAGTAACATCCTGCAAACACACCCCTTGGCAAAAAGATAAATTCAAGCACAGATTCTTAAAGGAAGGAAGAAACAACATCCGGGGAGAGACTTCAGGGAAAGTCAGAGGAATTTTTGACTGAAGCTTGCAACTCTTGGAATCATACATTTTGTGACTGCCATGGCTAAAAAGTCAAACTAGAAAAATCCTGAGCTGGGAGAAGTGGCCATGGCCCTTCCATTGTTAAAGTAAACTCTTCAGCACCTCTGCCTTTACGATCTCCCCTCAAAAAAACCAAGGACAAAATAACCTTCTTAAAGTGACAGCATCATCACAGTCTGCTTAGTTAGACTTCAGATGGCCAAAGATTGAGAACTCTGTACTGTCTCCCTGAGATGAAAAATGGCACGAAAGTGAACCAGCAATCTGCTTCTGATTGAGAAGTTCTGACAGCTTTTGAACGGCCTGCAGATACATCCATCGTTAAAAAGAAACTTTTCAAAATGAAGTTTCTGCTCTTTGTCTCTAAACGAAGCTGTTATTCCATGAATATCTATTCCCACACAGGCACTTGATGGCCGGAATTTTATGCCATCCAGGCAAGGACTTACAAGTAGAGATTAAATTGAGTGCCATGCCATGCTCATCTTCTCCTCGCTTCCCTGAGCATTTTAACAATGGCAGATTCGAAGACAGGCAGCCCACCTGCCTTTGAGCCAATTGAGGTCCTCAACTATCCAATTAACACCACTTAAGGACTTCTTTCCACTATCACTTGCTTTTGATCACTGGCTGGAGGTGCCCATGCAGGTGTAGGCTCATGTGAGGGTCTCTCCTGTTACAGCACCTAGTACTCATAGTAGGCCCTCTCAAAAAATGTGATCATCATCCCCAAATATTTCCTCCTCCCTCCACCTCCCTTGTAATTGTGACCACAATCTTTTCTTTGTGATCTCCTGGTGCTGGAAGCTTCCCCAAACTCATCCCCAAATCCAGCCAACATGCTGGTGCTTTGGATGGACAGTTTGTGGTCTGAGCAATGCTGAGACTGTAGAAATTTCAGCCAGCTGCTTGGTTGAACATTGGAAAATATCAGCAAGTGTAGATCATTCAGCCTTTCATGCCTGAATTGCTATTTAGATCATTGCTGATCATTTATCTCAATGCCGTTTTCTTGCACTATTCCCAAATCCCTTGATGCCGTGAGAATCTAAAACTCTGCCTTCAACCTGCCCAATGGTAAAATGTCCACATCTCCCTGGGTGGAAAATTCCAAAAAGATTCTATCCTCTGAATAAAGAAATGCCTCCTGGTCACAGTCCTAAGGCCTCAGTATCACTCATGTTATTCCTCATGATTGAGTGCTAACAGTACTTTTCTTCATCGAAAGATGCATCCAGTTGTTTTCACTTATGGATGGTTGTCCCAGTTGAATTACTGAATAGAGCAGGAATCTAACCTGAAACATCCTGCTGGAGGTCCAAAGAGATTTAAGGATCCATTGTATCATAATAGTCAAGCACAAAAATATGGAACACCAGCCTTTTTGACAAGAGGACTAAAATATGAAAGGGAGGACATTCTGCTGCAGCTGCACCAAGCCCAGATTATATGACATCTAGAGTCCTCTGTACATTTATTCTGCATCTTAGAAATGATATACTAGCCTTGGAAGGAGTGCAACACTGTTTATCCATATGTTAGTATGGCTTTATGATTGAGAGGATGAGGAGATATTATGTATACTAGATTTCTATTTCTGGACTATGGAAAATTAAATAATGATTTGAAAGTTCTTTTTAGGATTCTTAGATGAATTGGTAAGGTAACATTTTCCACTGGGGAAAGATTAAGTCTAGAACAAAGGAATGTGATTTTAACATCAGAGATAAGCCATTCAGGAGAGATGTTTATTCACTCCTCTTCATATAAGTGTAGAACACTTGGCTGGCCCAATTAATAATTATAAATCTCAGGTATAAAACAACATGGAACCAAGAGAGTTACATGGTGGGAAGATGCAAATTAATCACAATCTCATGAAATGGCAGAATAGGCTCTGAGGGCTGAATGGCCCATTCCTTTTCCTATGATCTGAGCCTGAATGGCTCAGTTATACTGGAAGAAAGTGAGGACTGCAGATGCTGGAGATCAGAGCTGAAAATGTGTTGCTGGAAAAGTGCAGCAGGTCAGGCAGCATCCAAGGAGCAGGAGAATCAGGCATGAGCCCTTCTTCAGTTATACTGGGGCTCATTGAATGTGTGTTGACAGTGAGCAAGCCTTCATGCTATCAGAAAAAATCTTGGACATTTTCATAACTAAGGTTCCTCCTGAGTCATTTCAAATAAGCTATTGTGAGCAGGAAATAAATGATGGGAAGATCAGGAACTTCAGTTCTGTAGAAAGATTGGGGAATCTGGGATTGTTCATCTTAGAGCAGAGAAGGCTTAGAGGAGATTTAATCATGGTGTTTAAAATGATCTGGGGTTTTGATAGGATTGATTATAGAAACTATTCATCACAGGTAGGAGGGTTGGTAACTGGAGGATCTAAAATAATTGGCAAAAAATAAACAATTCCAGGAGAACTAAGGCTTTTCTAAATGTTATGACCTGGAAGTTGATTCAAGTCAGCTTTCAAAAGTGGGCTGGAGATAAAATTGAAAAGGTGGAATTTTCAGAGCTTTGTACAAAATATAGAATAGAAACAATGGGATCGTTTTATGAAAGCACATCCCCCCCGCCCCACCATTAACTGAGTGCCCTCCTTGTATCACAATCATTGTTGATTTGATCAGGTTGACTGATGCTTGCATTATTTCAACACTGGAATTTTTTTAAAAAAAGTTTTCCAATAACATGCTACACTGTGAAGTGATATTAGCTTAACAGTCTGATGAAGTGCAAGCCTTCTTTATCATCACTCAATGTTGAAATGCCAAAGCCAGCAGACTGGCTCATCAGATCCCCTCAATCTTTGCACAGTTAGAGGCTAACGCACAGCATGTGTGTCTGGGTGTGTACTTGAGTATGCAGGAATCTGCTTTTCCTCAATTGACATGCCATTCAAGTAGGCAGTATCCTGTATGTCTATAACTCCTTGTTCACAATGTTTGTATGGTACTGCTTACAAGAGCGTCCCGATACATTCTGCAGGAATACACCACACTCCATGACATAAAAGCCACATAACTTAGGAAGGCCCTTCTATTGATTCCCTGTAAAAGTGCAGAAACTGCTGGCCCACTGAATAATTTTGAATCAAGGGCATAAAATGTATGGAGCCAAGAGGGCTGGAATCAAGTGAAAATGTAGATTAACCACAGACACACAGTATGACATAATAGGCTCCAGGGTCAAAATGGCTTCTTTGTGTTTGTTTGTTAAGAACATAAGAACTTAAGGAATAGGGGCAGAAACAGGCCAACTGGCCCATCGAGTATGCTCTGCCATTTGATAAGGTCATGGCTGATCTTTTCATGGACTCAGCTCCACTTACCTGCCTGCTCACCACAACCCTTAATTCCTTTATTGTTCAAATATCTATCGATCTTTGGCTTAACAACATTCAATGAGATAGTCTCAACTACTTCAGTAGGCAGGGAATTCCACAGAGTCCCAATCCTTTAGGTGAAGAAATTCCTCCTCAACGAAGTCCTAAATCTGCTCCCCCTTATTTTGGGGCTATGCCCGTTAGTTCTTGTTTCACCCGCCAGAGGAAACAACCTCCTTGCTTCTACCTTATCTATTCACTTGATAATTTTATATGTTTCTGTAAGATTTCCTGTCCCCTCATTCTTCTCAATTCCAATAGGTTTAGTCCCAGCCATAGAGTCATAGAGTCATAGAGATGTACAGCATGGAAACAGACCCTTCGGTCCAACTTGTCCATGCTGACCAGATATCCCAACCCAATCTAGTCCCACCTGCCAGCACCACCCCATATCCTTCCAAACCCTTCCTATTCATATACCCATCCAGATGCCTTTTAAATGTTGCAGTTGTACTAGCCTCCACCACTTCCTCTGGCAGTTCATTCCATACACGGACCACCCTCTGTGTGAAAAAGGTGCCCCTTAGGTCTCTTTTATATCTTTCCCGTCTCACTCTAAACCTATGCCCTCTAGTTCTGGACTTACCCACCCCAGGAAAAATACTTTGCCTATTTATCCTATCCATGCCCTTCAAGATTTTATAAAACTCTATAAGGTTACCACTCATCCTCCGAGGTTCCAGGGAAAACAGCCTTAGCCTATTCAACCTCTTCCGAGAGCTCAACTCCTCCAATCCTGGCAACATCCTTATAAGTCTTTTCTGAACCCTTTCAAGTTTCACGATATCTTTTCAATAGGAAGGAGACCAGAATTGCAACAGTGGTCTAACCAATGTCCTGTACAGCCACAATATGATCTCACAACTCCTGTCCTCAATACTCTGACCAATAAATGAAAATATATCAAACACCTTCTTCACTATCCTATCTACCTGTGACTCCACTTTCAAGGAGCTATGAACCTGTACTTCAAGGTCTCTTTGTTGAGCAGCACTCCCTAGGACCTTACCATTAAGTGTAAAAGTCCTGTTAAGATTTGCTTTCGCACAATGCAGCACCTCACGTTTATCTAAATTAAAATCCATCTGCCACATCTCAGCCCATTGGTCCATCTGATTAAGATCCCGTTCTAATCTGAGGTAACCTTCTTTGTTGTCTGCTACACCTCCAATTTTGGTGTCATCAGCAAACTTACTAACTATATCTCTTATGCTCACATCCAACTCTTTTATATAAATGATGAAAAGAAGTGGATCCAGCACCGATCCTTGTACCACTCCATGGGTTACAGGCCTCCAGTCTGAAAAACAATCCTCCACCACCACCCTCTGTCTTCTACCTTTGAGCCAGTTCTATATCCAAATGGCAAGTTCTCCCTGTATTCCGTGAGATCTAACCTTGCTCACCAGTGTCCCATGGGGAACCTTGTCGAACGCCTTACTGAAGTCCATATAGATCACATCTACTGCTCTGCCATCATCAATCCTCTTTGTTACTTTTTCAAAAAACTCAATCAAGTTTATGAGACATGATTTCCCATGCACAAAGCCATGTTGACTATCCCTAATCAGTCCTTGCCTTTCCAAATACATGAACATCCTGTCTCTCAGGATTCCCTCCAACAACTTGCCCACCACTGACGTCAGGCTCACTGGTCTATAGTTCCCTGGCTTGTCCTTACCACCCTTCTTAAACAGTGGCACCACGTTAGCCAACACCCAGTCTTTCGACACCTCACCTGTCTACTTAATACCACTTTTTAAGAAAGGTGGGAGAGAGAAAACAGGAAATTATAGACCAGTTAGTCTGACCTTAGTGGTGGGAAAGATGCTGGAGTCTATTATAAAGGATGAGATTACGGCACATCTGGATAGTAGTAACAGGATAGGACAGAGTCAGCATGGATTTATGAAGGGGAAATCGTGCTTGACTAATCTTCTGGAGTTTTTTGAGGATGTAACTCTGAAGATGGACGAGGGAGATCCAGTAGATGTAGTGTACCTGGACTTTCATAAAGCTTTTGATAAAGTCCCACATAGGAGGTTAGTGAGTAAACGTAGGGCGCATAGTATTGGGGGCAAAGTTCTAGATTGGATTGAAAATTGGTTGGCTGATAGGAAACAAAGGGTAGTGATAAACGGCTCCATTTCAGAATGGCAGGCAGTGACCAGTGGGGTACTGCAGGGATCCGTGCTGGGACCGCAGCTTTTTACAATATATGTTAATGATATAGAAGATGGTATCAGCAATAACATTAGCAAATTTGCTGATGATACAAAGCTGGGTGGCAGGGTGAAATGTGATGAGAATGTTAGGAGATTACAGGGTGACCTGGACAAGTTAGGTGAGTGGGCAGATGCATGGCAGATGCAGTTTAATGTGGATAAATGTATGGTTATCCACTTTGGTGGCAAGAACAGGAAAGCAGATTACTACCTCAATGGAATTAATTTAGGTAAAGGAGCAGTACAGAGAGATCTGGGTGTTCTTGTACACTAGTCAATGAAGGCAAGCATGCAGGTACAGCAGGTAGTGAAGAAAGCTAATAGCATGCTGGCCTTCATAACAAGAGGAATTGAATATAGAAGCAAAGAGGTGCTTCTGCAGCTGTACAGGGTCCTGGTGAGACCACACCTGGAGTACTGTGTGCAGTTCTGGTCGCCAAATTTGAGGAAAGACATTCTGGCTATTGAGGGAGTGCAGCGTAGGTTCACGAGGTCAATTTCTGGAATGGAGGGATTACCTTACACTGAAAGACTGAAGCGACTGAGCTTGTATACCCTTGAGTTTAGAAGACTGAGAGGGGATATGATTGAGACATATACGATTATGAAAGGATTGGACACTCTGGCAGCAGGAAACATGTTTCCGCTGATGGGTGAGTGCCGAACCAGAGGACACAGCTTAAAAATTCGGGGTAGACCATTTAGGATAGAGATGAGGAGAAACTTCTTCACCCAGAGAGTGGTGGCTGTGTGGAATGCTCTGCCCCAGAGGGCAGTGGAGGCCCAGTCTCTGGATTCGTTTAAGAAAGAGTTGGATAGAGCTCTCAAAGATAGTGGAATCAAGGGTTATGGAGATAAGGCAGGAAGCGGATACTAATTAGGAATGATCAGCCACGATCATATTGAATGGTGGTGCAGGCTCGAAGGGCTGAATGGCCTACCCCTACACCTATTGTCTATTGTCTATTATCTCTCCACAGAAGCAAACCCTTTCAATTCTGGAATCAACCTAGTGATCCTCCATTGCGCTCCCCCCAGTGCCAGTACATCCTTGCTCAAGGATGGAGACCAAACTATATACACTACTCCAGGTGTGGTCTTATCAGCTGCCTATACAACTGCAGCTTAACCTCCCTGTTTTTAAACTCTATCCCTCCGGCAAAGAAAGACAATATTCCATTTGACTTCTTACTTACCTGCTGCTCCTGCAGACCTCCCTTTTATGATTCAGAAATTTCGAGTCTGAAATACTCAAATATAGTAGGGCTGGATTGAGTGTGTGTTGATGGTGAGCAACATTTCTTGCTACCAGAGGAAACTTGGAATATTGTAACAAATACGGTTTCTCATGAACAAGCTATTCTGAACAGCATGTGAGCAGCATTAAGGCGCAGGCAACATTTGGCTCCAGAAGTATAGGAACTGGCAAAAAAAAACATAAACCATCTCGCATTTTCACCTTTGCGATAATGCCTTGCTCAGAGTTGACTGTGATTGAATAGTTTGTTCCCACTCTTGTACAGAATTAGATAATTTGGATATCTGGTGTTAAACCAAGCTGAGGTATGTGGGTGAGAAACTGAGACAGAATAAAAAGTAACAAGGCATTGCGATTGGCCAATGTTTTGCTTCCTTTAATGATGAGGTCAGTGTTTCAGAAGTGATCTGGGTTCATGGAGTACAGGGGCCAATTAGAGGTAAGCTAATTGACCCTTGGGCAGCTCATGTATTCCTGATAGGTGCAAAATATTATTTCTCTTGCATTCTAAATTCACAACGTGGAGCATGGTTTCTTTTAAATTTTTGAATTCAATTGAAATAATTCCTTCTGAAACTGAGACCCACCCCAAATGAACAAGAACTCATTTCATGCAGAAATGATGTCTCTGCAACTTGCTCAGTTTATTCCCCAGTCGCTGGGCCCAGTGCATCCCCCTGATAAACCCTCATTTGTAAAAAGCTCTCTTGGACACAATTGAAATCAGGAGGAAAGCCTATTTACTTAGGCAGCAGTCCCACAATGCATGGGCTCCAATTGACTGCAGTTCCTAATCAGCAGCTTGCACGTGGAACAGAAACCAATGTGTCTGGAAACCCTTGACACTCATCTATTCCGAAGCATCTGCCTGTTTTTCCCAGTGCCAGTTTATGCATAAATGCCCTGTCAAGAAAAGAATTAAATTCTGACAGCTTTTTATCTATGGTTAATTGGGGTGATGGATGCTCTTGACATTAATATAACTACCCTGACGAAGATTAAGACATCTTTTTTCACCAACATTTACTTTATTAGAAGGGGTCACTTTCTCGGGTCCTTTTAATATGCCTGTGCAATTAATAATACGATAATTCTGCTTCACATCTTAATTCCTTTTAAACTTCTCTATTATATGACAGTCTGAAGTAGCTAAAGCTCTGTCTTTCTTGTTAGTAAGATACAATTACAGCAGTCTTTTCATGTTGACACTCCAGGACCTACTGTACCACTCTTTGAAATGTTTGACAACACTCCTAGCTTCTTTTAAGATTACTCACTAATGTTAGAGATAACATCAAATTGTTCAAAAGTTAATAGGTTCTGGAAAATTAATAATTTTCTTATTATATAATCCTCTGGGAATAGTGGTGATTCTCTACACACAATGTAGCCTGATTCTGATTCGAGATTTCTCACCTATTGGTTGCAACAAAATTTGGCAGAGGTGGTGTATTACCCTTGTGAGAGTTTCAGGGGTGAGCCACTGTGATTTATGTTGGCTGTGCCAAAATCTCAGGGATTATCATACCCTTGAGGCAATTTATTTTAAATCTGAGAGACAATGCAATTGATCACACAATTGTCGTTATAGAAATTGATCATAGAACATTCTGACATGTACAGCAGGTCAATTAGATTAGATTGAAAGTGATAGATTAAAATTCTGGGTATAACAGTCTTTCAGATTCAGAAGGATTGTTTAAAATTGAAGACTTTGGGCTGGGAAGGTGCTACTGGCAGTTCAGCATCTATAATTCTGGGTTGTGAAATTAACACCTGAACAATAACCATGCAACCTGTTCTGAAATCACTGTAACAGGGACGGTCTAATGTAACAGTTAAATCATCAATTTAAGTCAAGAGTGTGATGCTGGAAAAGCACAGCTGGTCAGGCAGCATCTGAGGAGCAGGAAAATCGACATCCATGGCGGAGTGGGAGGGGGAGTTGAAAGTGTTTGGCCATGGGACGGTGGGGTTGTTTGGTGGAGGTGTCCCAGAGATGTTCTCTGAAGCCTCTGCAAGTCTCCCCAATGTAGAGGACACCCCATCTGGAGCAACGGATACAGTAAATGATGTGTGGAAGTGCAGGTAAAACTCTGATGGATGTGGAAGATTCCTTTGGGCCTTGGATGGAGATGAGGTATGGGTACAGGTTTTGCAATTCCTGAGGTGGCAGGGAAAGGTACTAGGATGGGAGATGGGTTGGTGGTGGGGGTGGGGGGGGGGAGTGGTGGGGGGTGGCGTTGGCCTGACGAGAGAGTTGCGGAGGGAACGGTCTTTATATAATGCAGATAAGGGTGGAAGGGAACTATATCTCTAGTGATGGGGTTCTTTTTATTGGTGGCAGAAATGGCAGAGGATCATGCGATGTAGACAGAGGTTGGGGCGGTGGAAGGTGAGGACCGGGGTGGGGCCGGAGATTCTGTCCTTGTTGTAGTTGGCAGTGTGGGGTATGAGAGCAGAGTTGAGGGATGTGGATGAGATGCACTGGAGGACATCATCAGCCACGTGGGAGGGGATATTGTGGAAATTGAAGAAGAAGGCCATCTGGTGTGTTCTATGGTGGAACTGGTCCTCCTGGGAGCAGATACAGTGGAGGAGGAGGAATTGGGAATACGCGATAACATTTTTACATGTGGCAGGGTGGGAGGTAGTGTAATTCAGGGAGCTGTGGGAGTTGGTGAGCTTGTAAAAGATGTCTGTGTTGAGTCAGCCAGTATTGACGGAGATGGAGAGGTCCAGGAAGAGGAGGAAGGTGTCTGAGATGGTCCAGGTGAATTTAAGGTTAGGGTGGAATGTGTTGGTGAAGTTAATGAACTGTTCAACCTCCTTGTGGGAGCATGAGGTAGCGCCGATACAGTCATCGATGTAATGGAGGAAATGGTGGGGAGTGGTGCCGGTGTAACTCCAGAAGATGGACTATTCCATGTAACCGACAAAGAGACAGGCATAACTGGGTCCCATCCAGGCACCCATGGCTACCCCTTTGGTCTGGACGAAGTGGAGGATTCAAAAGTTAAATTATTGAGGTGAAGACTAGTTCATCCAAACGAATGAGAGTGCCAGTGGTGGGATACTGGGAGAGGAAGAAATGGAGGGTTTGGAAGCCTTCCTCATGGTGGATAGAGGTATATAAGGACTGGATGTCTATAGTGAAGATGAAGCATTGGGAGCCAGGGAAACAAAAGTCTTAGAAGAGCTGGAGGGTGTGGGTGGTGTCCCGAATGTATGTGGGGAGTTCCTGGACCAGGGGACAGGACAGTATCAAGGTTTGTGGAGATGAGTTCAGTGGGGCAAGAGCAGGCTGAGACAGGTCGGCTGGGTCAGTCAGGCTTGTTAATCTTGAGAAGGAGGTAGAACTGGGTGGTGCATGGTTGGCAAATTAAGAAGTTAGAAGTTGTGGGTGGGAGATGCCCTGAGGTGATGAGGTTGTGTATAGTCTGGTTTGATGATGGTAAGTGACATCATGGTCAAGGGGGTATTAGGAAGAAGTGTCTTCGAGTTGGCAACTGGCTTCAGCAGTGTAGAGCACCGGTGTAGAACATTAATCTAAGTCCTGAGTGAACTAAGTGAGGCATCTGAAATTAGTTGTAGTGGTAATCTCATAGTACTTGTAGTTTAAATCCATCAAAAGTAAAGCTACATTTCTTTGTGATAACATTGTAAATAACCTTTCATAGTAAGATTCTCCCATGTTGCTCCCATACAAATGAATCACCTGAGCCCTGGTGTTTTCATAAGTATTCATGCCAATGGTCTGAGAGCTCTCTTGTCTTTAAGAATGAGGTGCAGCTGACAGTGTAACTTAGGTTTTCTGAGTTGTGGACTATATGGATACTATCTGAGTTAGAACTGCACCCTCAAGATGCTCGAATGTACCACTACCATATAAAAATCATTTTAAATGAAACAAAATGCCCTAAAAGGAAGCCAACATGAAGAGGGTTAACAGCTCAATCTGGGACAGCTGCCAATTGGAAAGAATAAGTGCTTCTCAAAAGCACATTGTTTCAATTTTGTGTATCAAATTATTACCAAGAACATGTACATATTTCTCTAAAATTAGGAAACCTCTGAATGCTGACAACAATAGTGACAGGAATTCAAAGGAAGTGAATGTTAACAAATGTCAAAAGCTATTATTTTGAGCTCCTTTCAGTGCCAGTTTTAGGAAAGAGATGTAACTCTATCAGCCAGTTCTGTGAATGGCTCTCATTTTTCAGCTAGGTGTGGTGGTTATAGTTTAAATGTCCATTAACCTCTGGACTTTTTCTGCTGAGATTTACTATGACATGAGGTAGAATGATTTGCAATAACATGCAATTTTAGGGATTGGGGCCATCAGATCAATTTATTTGTTTCATTTTATATTGTCCACACTTCTTTTAGATCTTTCCGGACCGCACACAGAGAGGATGAAAATATGCCATGTCAGTGATCAGGCACATTTCTAAGTAGGAATAACAAGGATCAGTGACTGCTTCTTCTTATTACTAGACATGCAATTGTACCTAACAAATTATCAACCTAAATGCCCTTATGTTTTCCTTCCTAATTGGTATTTGAAACTACTTTTGAATGTAGGTAATGATGGACTTGATAGCCATTGAACACTTTGATTACATGTAGAAAACAAATGAACCATATTTAATATAATGATTTCAGATACAGGTTTCTGAACAACTTAAACTGTTTAAAGTTAAAGATGGTACTATATGGTGACAGACTGTTGTTTAAATGTGCTGATCTGACCAGGTTTCCTGTAAAAGAGAAAGATGTTTTATTTGAAATCTCAAGCTATCTATTCAGTAGGAAAGCCTCAGGTGGAATTTAAATAAACATTAGTGAAGTATCAATTTTGAGGAATTTCACAGAGAGATTTTCTCCATGAGCTCCAGTGAGTTATCTTCTAAAATTCTCATGGCTCACCTCATCATGAATGCACTTAGCATCTATGGTACGACACACACACACATGCTATCATGCATTCACTAGTAATAAAAATACTCACTACTGCTTGGACACCTTAGGATTTCAGCTACCAATGCCATAATTCAACAGGCAGGAGGCTGTAAGAACACAGCAAGCCAGGCAACGTCAGGAGTTGGAGAAGCCGATGTTTCGGGTGTAACCCTTTTTCAGAACTGGGGGTGGGTGTGGGAGGAGCTGCAGATAAAGGGGGTGGCAGGGGGACGGGTGGTGAAGTGGTGATAGGTGAAGACAGGCAGAGGGTACAACCTAGTTGGTCAATGGGAGGAATGAATCCGATTAGTGGCAGGGAGCAGTGGAAGGAATGGGGAGGGGTTGGGAAGAGATGTTATTTTAAAATGGAGAACACAATGTTGAGTCCTCCGGGCTGTAGGCTGCCCAGGTGGAAGGTAAGGTGTTGTTCCTCCAATTTTATCTTCTGCCTGGGCAGCCTCTGAAGTCTCCTCATGCTGCCTTCAATCCCTGCAGTTGACTTCTCCATCATTTCAATGTTCTCCAATAAGCCCTTTTGACTTTCAGTGAGCAGACACTAGGACTGACCCTGACCTACCACTCCACCATCCGCCCCCACCCCCACCACCACCCAAACCTTGGACTTGGGCAGACAGCTCTGACTGATGAATGACCAGAGTCCTCACTCTGTGCATCTCCTCAGCTGATCTTGAGACTGGTGGCACTGTACCTGCAAGAGTGACCATCACTCTCTGGACCCGAGTCATATGGAAACCTTGACCCTGACCACATTTCATTGGTTGTGTCCACGCTTCTTGACTGAGATTGGACACTGCGCTTGACTAACTGCGGTCCAGCTCAATGATTGATGACAGTTTTCCTTGACTTGACTGACTCCATGAAGGCTTTGAGACATGGCTATTAGCCTGAAACATACACAATGTACTTATTATATAAGCTGCTGGCACATGCTGTAGGTGTAACTTTGTCTCATATCGTGCCGTATAGCAGCAAGTGTTCAACTTTTGACTAATCACTGTGAACAACTGTGACAAACTGCCTAGCCTTGTGCCTGTGCTGAAAAGCTAGACCAGACATAACTAATTGCTGTGAGCCTGTCAGTTCTGAACTAGGTGGCAGAATATATAATGGCAAGGCAGAGATGCTGTCACCAACAAAGTATTAATGAAGTAAGTGAGCACTAGGAATGTGAGCAAAAATGCTTCGGGGTGCACTCTATTCCAATACATGAGACAGATGTTTTTCTCTGTATGTAAAGCTGCCTGGCAACAGTATTACAATCAAAGGAGTCAGTACCCTCCAAAATATGCATTGAAGTGGACCACCACATTCTAAATGAGTCGGAGATGTGCCAAGTTGATGTGGTGAGGCTGATGATTGGCTAATGCCAATTTTCCTAAATGAAGCAAGATTGTGTTTGCAATCCATGGAATGTTTCCTTAGATGTCAGGGATTGTTGGCCAAGGTGGAGGCCCAGAGGAGCAAGTGGTGACTCGGAGCAACCATGGATCCCGCTCTGATTTTCATGTTGAGAATTGTCAATATCCAGTTTCTCTCCCCGCGAGGAAGAATGGCAAACCACATAAAAATGAGGAGAGTGTCAGTAATAGTGAGATGTAAATGTATACCGATGGACCTCAGGGTTTGGGCAGAAAATCAGACTTTTTTTGGTGCCGAGAATTTTGTTTTTCTGATACTTTGGAGAATTTCATTCAGAGTATCTATTGGAGAAGCTGCTGGGTTTTTGTTTTAAAGAGTTTAGGGTTGATTTGTTACCTGAACTCCAATCAATCAAAATAGGAGCCAAATGGGGAACACTTCACAGTACACTTAAACAGCACTTGTTCTGATTCCAGCGAGAGATATTCACTTAGCAAGTTTTGAGAAGATTTATAGCTCAGGTTGATGTTCGGGATGTAGGTTTGCTCGCTGAGCTGGAAGGTTCTTTCCAGACGTTTCGTCACCCTACTAGGTAACATCTTCAGTGGGCCTCCAGGCGAAGCACTGTTGATAATTCCTGCTTTCTATTTATATGTTTGGGTTTCTTTGGGTTGGTGATGTCATTTTCTGTGGTGATGTCATTTCTTGTTCTTTTTCTCAGGGGGTCCTAGATGGGATCTAACTCGATTTGTTCGTTGATAGAGTTCCGGTTTGGAGAATTCTATCAAAACTCTATCAATAAACACATTAAGTTAGACCCTATCTATCACTCCCTGAGAAAAAGAACAGGAAATGATATCAGCACAGGAAATGACATCACCAGCCCCCAAAAAACTCAAACACATAAATAGAAAGCAGGAATTATAAACAGGGTTTCACCTGGAGGCCCACGAAGATGTTGCCTAGTAGGGTGACCAAATGTTTGGAAATGAATCTTCCAGCTCAGCGTGCAAACCTACATCCAGATATTCACTTAGGACAGATTCGCTAATACAGAATAGAACAAAAGAAGCTGTGGATGCTGGCCATTTGAAAATAAAAAGCAGAAATTGCTGTAGAGACTCAGCCGGCCTGGCAGTATCTGTGGAGAGAGAAACTGAATTAACATTTAGAGTCCCATGACTCTCCATTAGATATATGCTTTCAAAACATTAACTCTGTTTTCTCTCCACAGTTACTGCCAGATCTGCTGCCTTTTGGCAACAATTTCTGTTCTTGTTTCACTAATACAGAGTTCAACTTTGTTGAAGGAGTAAAAGGGTTTAAAGGCATGCATTTGCATATGTCAAAGGATAGCCATGCTTGAAGGGTGTGTGAGTGGATTACACATTGTGGCTCCCATTCTCCTATACACATTCCCTGTCCCCACAACTCTGACTGGGAGTGCAGGAACAAGATGAAGTGCAAAGTTTTAATTGAAAATTTGATTATGTATTTCCATGCCCTTGTAAATGTCAGATATGTATTTACACTCAACTTGTTAAAAACTTTCCATGTCTTTGACAATGAAACAATTTACAAGTAAAAACTAGATACTTCGCCTGTCACAAAAAAAATCTCGATTTTTTTCTTTTTTATACATTTGTATTGTATAATATTCCATATTATACCTTCAGAGGTCATAAGAACTTTTGTGGTTATGGAACACTTTGTATTTCAAAAAATATACTTTATTCATAAAGTCAGGTATAAATCCATATAAGTGTTCTAAACGAGTTGTGCACAGTCTTTGAAGAGAAAAAAATGAACAAAATATTGGAATTTTGACATTTCTCAGAGCTTCTCTACAGTTGCAAACAACAAAGGAATTTTCTCCTTATGCAAAGAACTAATTGTGTTCATTTTGAGGGATTGAGAGGGTCTGATAACTGAGCAGACCCTCATTATACTTTGGCAGAAAGATGGTGGTCTTTCCCCAACGCACCTTGTCAGCAGTGCCTTCGGCTTCAGTGCGTCCATCAGAATGTAATCCTGGACCTTGTGACATGCCAGTCCGCAATACTCGGTTGAGATCATTTTTTGCATTAGAAGACCAACAAGTTTTATGCAGACCAAAGAGCATCTTTCACTGAGTTGGTGGTCCTCAACGTGCAGTTGGTGTTTGTCCCAGTGTGCATCCTGGGAATAGCCCATAGAGGTCAGATCTCTGTGTCACAGAGCTGCATGGGACAAATCTTGACAGAAAGCACTGCATCTCTCTCCAGACCTTCTTTGCACAGGCACATTCCAAAAGGAGATGTGTGACAGTACGGGGAGGTGACAACCGGGTGGTATAATCACTAGAATGTAAATCCAGAGACCCTGGAAATGTTCTGGGGCATCAGGTTCGAATTCTACCCTGGCAGATAGTGGAATCTGAATTCAATAGAAGTCTGGAGTTAAAAGTCTAATGATAACATGCAACCATTGTTGGAAAACCCCAACCATATCATTTAGAGGTGACTTGTAAACTTTTCACTGTTTACGTGTGACAATAAAGCTTATTCATATTTTTATTTATTTTGGGAAGGAAAACTGCCAATATTTACCTGATCTGGCCTACATGTGACTCTGGACCCACAACAATGTGATTAAAATTTAACTACCCTCTGGGCTATTAGGGATGGATAACAAATGCTGGCTTGGACAATGGTGCCCACAACCTTTGAATAAATTAATAAAGAGTCTCTTCATCAAGTGAGTCACCTTGGGGGCAGCATGCAGTGATGCACAGGGATTGGGAGTGCATGAAGGATATGACAGGCAGTGCCCTCCTCATCACCAGCCAAGTTTGGTTCTTGTTGCAAATTCCGGCAACGAGATATTCTGTCAAAGTACTGCTCAAGGAATCACCCAACAGGACTGACCCTCTACTTTTCCTGCAGGGTCTTGACTACTATGTGCTGACTGCTTTCTGATGGACTTGTGCTTAAAAGTGTTTTTTTAGCAAATTTTTCCGTGAAGGACAAGTAATACAGAATGGTTCAACTATTTAGAATGTTCTAAGGTGCCAAGACCAGTGCCATCCATCACCATACTGGGGACAGATAGAACCTCAGTAAGTATTGACACTTTGTATTTTAGTACCGAGGGTCTTATACACAGCTTGATGTGGTCACATACAAAGGTGGCCATCAGAATGAGGGCAATGTTGTTGGGAATGTCTTCTCTCCCTTACCTAGAGCTTTATACATGGTGCCCCTGTGGACACAGTCCATTTCTGATGAAGTGGAAGGTGGCTGGGGCGACTGCCAAAGTGCAGATTCAGTGAATGGGCCAGAACTGTGCCACATGCAGCAACACTGACAGTACTTCACACTTGATGACCAAAGTTTCACCCATAATGGAGTAGGTGCAGTGCTCCCCTAAGCATAGTTTGGTGGATATGGAACTGGGCTCATGTTCCAATCAATGGACAGATTATTAAATCACAGGCAGACCCACCCAGCAAGTCATGAGTTCAGTTTTGTGTCCTGTGGGAAATCAGTGAAATGTTCAGTTCCAGAAACTAACCTTTTGGAACATCAGGCAAAGATGTGAGCCCGATCAATTATGACCACTTCACAAATAGTCAATGTAAAATGAGATGAAGTGCGAAGTGAGAAATAATCTTGTGGTCACAACATACAGAGGCATATAATTGGGTCCAGCTAACTGCTTCTGCAAGGTGCGGAAAATACAATTTACAGCCTAACCTCTCAAACATCAACAAGTTAAAAAGCAATGTGTGATTTCATTCTCAGAAATGAAAGAGGAACAATAAATGATTCGTGCGAAGAAGAATAGCAACTACCATATGATGGGAAAGAGAGTAAAACCGAAGGGCGTAATGGAGAGTCAAAGACAAGATCGCTGAGCTAGATAAAAGACAACATTAAATGAGGCAAGAAGGAACTAGGTTAAAATTAACTAGACATGGTTGTTTACAAACAGATTGGCATATTAACCTGAGCAGCATGAATTGTAAAACAGATAAAGTTCAAGGCAGATGTATTCCTCTGATACCAAAATAACTCGATCAAAAGATAGAGTCCTGTGGATAAATAAAGATGCCAAACTAAAACTGAAGCTTAAAAGGTAGGTTTGTGATAGAATTAAAGCCAGCAATATAATCCCAAATCATGAGGTAAATGTAACTCTTCTTTGTCCTTTTCTGAGAGTGTGAATGCATATCATTATGGTAGATGCCTTTAATAGATCTATCCTACTGGTATAACAGGACATGTGCTTGGATTGTAAAAACTGAGTCTGGAAATTCGTTGGTGCATATGTTGTGCTGTTACTGATTTGTTTATGGAACAGTTGTTCCAGTTTGAGAACCCGCCTCATGACTTTGCAGAATTGAATGGGCTGAGATTGATTTAGTTAATAATAGTATAAACATGAGTCCTCCTTGAGCGCAGAATTATATACCTATAATCTCATAGCTCACACATCCCTTATTCCTTAAGCATCTTTATGAGGGGATTCCAAAGCTGGTTCAATGCTATCTTTAACAGGTCATACAAGCAACAACATCAGGCACACTTTAAAGTGAGGTATTAATATTGGGGAAGCTACAACACAGAGCTACAGCCAATGGACCAGAGAGATTCTGCCACTCCACCATATTCAGTTGAGAATGATGGTAGCTCACAGGAAGAGGAAACCATTTGAAGTGTCTCCAGCGCTGAATAAATGACCTTTGAGGTCTTGTGATTGAGTGGGTAATGTCTCTGCCTCTGCCTTTGAGCTAGAAGCTCTACACACAAGCTCCATTCCAGGAATTGATGACCATGGACATATCATGACCTGCCCAAATAGATTGACTATAACCTGCAAATTCTTTCAATAAGCCATGCCAAGTGATAAGAGTGAGAGTTTCCTGGTCAGCCAGAACCATGTGGCAGCTCCAACCCATCAATCTCCCCTCCTTGAAAGCTCCCCCGCCCCCCCCCCCCCCCCCCCAGCCCCCACCATGCTCAGGATCATTTCACAGGCTGGACTCCAAGGAAAGTATCTAACTCAGTTCGAGGGAATCTGAAGAAAATGAGTCTATCCTTTTCGAAGGATACTAGTAAGAGAGGGTCATATCTTTTTGTGGCTAGTTGGTGTTCATTTGTCCTGGTGGCTAGTTTTCTGCCTGTTTGCTCAATGTAGTGTTTGTTACAGTCCTTGCATAGTATTTTGTAAATGATGTTAGTTTTGCTCATTGACTGTATTGGGTCTTTCAAGTCCATGAGCTGCTGCTTTATTTAGTATCTTCACATACAGGTGAGGAAGGACACCACTTCGACTGGAACAATATATCCATCCTAGGACAAGCCAAACAAAGACATGCATGAGAATTCCTAGAAACATGGCATTCCAACCAGAACTCTATCAACAAACACATCGAGTTAGACTCCATCTACCACAGGAAATGACATCACCAACCCAAAGAAACCCAAACATATAAATAGAAAGCAGGAATTTTCAGCATTGCTTCGCATGAGGTCCACTGAAGATGTTACCCAGTAAGGTAACGAAATGTCTGGAAATGAATCTTTCAGTTCAGCGAGCAAACCTACATCCAAAATGCATAAACCTTCCAGTCCTCAATAAAGCGAGAGTTATTGTACATTGATATCAGGACAGTATTTGAGGTCAAGAGGAATACAGTCCAGCGTTTGGAATCACATCTGGCACAAAAAAAGATGGTTGTAACTGTTAGAAATCTTGCACTACAGCTCCAAAACATCGCCGCAGTAAATCCTTGAGAGTGTCTTTGTTAGAACCATCTTCTTCTGAGGTTCTGTTCCTATGGGACAAGTACACTTTAATATGCGTATGCCTTTTAATTAATGACCTTGGACCTATTCTCTATTGAGCAGTATGTCTGATATCATCTAAACAACTTTTAATATCCTATAATTGTAATTTGATAAAAGTAGTTGGAATAGATCAATGAGTCTCACAGGAAGGAGGCAAGTCAATTCAATTGTAAACAACTTATAGGGCTGCTTACAGTATATGTCTGTTGGCAGGTTTAACTCAGCAAACATTTCTTTGAAACGTGAGACTGTCTGACCGCATAAACTTGGATTATGGTAAATATCTATTTATAATTCCTTTTTGTTTTAGGATGTTTTCAAGACAATTGTAGCTATATTTTAGCTGTAAAACAACAAGAAATTGGCTAATCCCAGTCAGTGGAATTGAATCAGACAACTCTTTGGTTGCAAAGTTATTCCATAGAAAGTGATACAAAGACCATGTTTCAAACTCTAATTATGAAGAACCGAATTCTATATCATTTTGATATTGAGGAGATAAATGATGTAGACAATACCTGTAAATATATTGTCTGTACAAAGTTGTGTTTATTCACCTCACTTCAATTACCCTTTCTGGACAGATTCTGCATATTGTATGCATTTTTAGATTAGATTAGATTCCCTACAGTGTGGAAACAGGCCCTTCAGCCCAACTAGTCCATACCGACCCTCTGCAGAGTAACCCACCCAGATCAATTTCCCCTAACTAATGCACCTAACTTTACGGGCAGTTTAACATGACCAATTCACCTAACCTGCACATCTTTGGACTGTGGGAGGAAACCGGAGCACCCGGAGGGAACCCACACAGACACAGGGAGAACATGCAAACTCCACACAGACAGTCGCCCGAGGCTGAAATTGAACCCGTGTCCCTGGTGCAGGAATTAGGAGCAGAAGTAGGCCATTTGGCCTTCAGACCTGCTCCACCATTAAATAATATCATGCTGATTTGTTGGTGTATCAAACACCACATTCCCATTTATTCCTGACAACGTTTCATTCCCTCATTTAACACGAATCTATTTACCACTACCTTAAAATATGCAAAGACCATGCCTTTATTGCCTTCTAAGGCAAAAAGTTCCAAAGTCACACAACCCAGTAGTGAGCACATTTCTCTTCACCTCTGTGCTAAAAAGGCTACCCCTAAATTTAAGACAGTCCTAGCTCTGAACTGTCCTACCTTGTCACAACTATTCAGGATCACTTCAACCCAATATCCACTCATGCTTCTAAACTCTAGACTAAAAAAGCCCAGTCTGTCAAAGCATTCCTCATTCTACATATCCCTCTCTGAACATCCTCAATATGTAGTCTTCCTATTGCCTTGTATAACTAAAGTATCACATTTTGCTTTTATGTTCAGTTCATTTCATAATAAAAGAGAATACCCCATTAGCTCTCTTAATCACTTGCTCTGTTTGCATACTAACTTTTAATGACTCAAGCATTAGAAATCTGAGTCATTCATTGTTTAAAAATACATTGGGATGTTTCCAGGACTAAAATGCAATCTAAATTCAAAGTACAATGTAATCCTTGCTGTTATCCAGATAAGATGTAGAAATATTGGTGCCATGCAAACCAGCTTTTTAAAGTCTGGTTACAGTCTGACAGAATGCAAATTGTACCACCTACTGCCAATGCTGAAATGCATACTTGGCAATGAGTATAAGGATGGGGATGATCTATTCTGTTCTTAGGTCTTTCTACATTTAGCCAATTTATAAACAGCAAAGTAGCTGGATGTGTGATCTAATAATTAAGAGTATCAAAACATCCATAATCTTAGTGAATAACAAGATAAACAGAATATTTCCTTAGCCAATTAGACTAAAAGATTAAGCAATATAGAGACAGAGAAGGGGAGTAAATTGGAGTGGTCACTTCACTACCAAATCAGGTACATAAAGAGGGATAAAAGAGAAGGAATTAAAGACAAACAATTTTTAAAAATGACATTTTTTTTGTCATTCCTAAATTAAATAAGGAATTAAACTATAGACATATAGCTTTCTGGGAAAGAGATGTTGATTGGCAGTTATTGACAATTGACACATTGTTAAAAAGTATCAAAATAATTAACAACATGATGTAACCATGTAGTAATTTGAATGGACAATAACATTTAAATACACTAATTTCATTAAAGTCATGGAAATGTTAATTACATGGTGCATTTGGTAGGTATTTTACATCTGAGGGTGAATGAACTGACCTTAAGCACTCATGTGAGATGCTTAATCATCTTCTTCCTGCACTGCATCCAGACTTTTGGGAGCCAATACTATCTGGTTTCACTACCTGTGTGATGTTTGTTTTGCTGGGGCAGCATGGTGCTCAGTGGTTAGCACTGTTGCCTCACAGCACCAGGGTCCCAGGTTCGATTCCAGCCTTGGGCAACTGTCTGTGTGGAGTTTGCACATTCTCCCTGTGCCTGTGTCTGTGTGGGTGTAAAAAATGAGGTCTGCAGATGCTGGAGATCACAGTTGAAAATGTGTTGCTGGTTAAAGCACAGCAGGTTAGGCAGCATCCAAGGAATAGGAAATTCGACGTTTCGGGCATAAGCCCTTCATCAGGAATGAGGAGAGTGTGCCAAGCAGGCTAAGATAAAAGGTAGGGAGGAGGGACTTGGGGAGGGGCGATGGAGATGTGATAGGTGGAAGGAGGTCAAGTTGAGGGTGATAGGCCGGAGTGGGGTGGGGGCGGAGAGGTTAGACTCCTCCACCGGCAGAACATAACAACACGATGGCTGGAGGAGGAGCGCCTCATCTTCCGCTTGGGAACCCTCCAACCACAAGGGATGAACTCAGATTTCTCCAGTTTCCTCATTTCCCCTCCCCCCACCTTGTCTCAGTCGGTTCCCTCAACTCAGCACCGCCCTCCTAACCTGCAATCTTCTTCCTAACCTCTCCGCCCCCACCCCACTCCGGCCTATCACCCTCACCTTGACCTCCTTCCACCTATCACATCTCCATCGCCCCTCCCCCAAGTCCCTCCTCCCTATCTTTTATCTTAGCCTGCCTGGCACCCTCTCCTCATTCCTGATGAAGGGCTTATGCCCGAAACGTCGAATTTCCTATTCCTTGGATGCTGCCTAACCTGCTGTGCTTTAACCAGCAACACATTTTCATCTGCGTGGGTGTGCTCCGGTTTCCTCCCATAGTCCAAAGATGTGCAGGTTAGGTGAATTGACATGCTAAATTGCCTGTAGTTTTAGGGGCATTAGTCAGGGGTAAATGTAGGGGGTGGTTTGCTGTTTGGATGGCCAATATGGACTTGTTGAGCCGGAGGGCCTGTTTCCACATTGTAGGGAATCTGATCTGAAGTGGGGTATGTGGGTGAGCACAAACTCCTGTGGTTAAAGGATGTCTCTCTTCCCATCTACGTCATGTCCAAGGCATCAGAAAAATTTGGAGTGCACTCTCTAGCTTGGAACTCCATTCTTATGTTTCTTCTTATTTTGAACATTTTTCTGAGCCATTTCCATCACTAAGTACATCCAGAATATGCATGCTCTTTAGGATGTGCAAATTGACTTTATTCCCTCTTGGGATGTGAGCATCACTGGGTAGGCCAGCACTTGTTGCCCTTGGGGAGGTGGTGGTGAGCTGGCTTCTCGAACGGCTGTAGTCTATTGTCTGGATGTCCATCAGTCCAGAGTAATGAGGACAAGCTTTAACTGATGCAGGCCTGACATGAACGTGGGTTCCCTGTAGAGACGTGCAACCATTCAGCAGCACATTTAGCACATGACATTATATTTACATTATTTTACTTAGCAACCTACATGGGAAGGAACAGGTATAGGTGTATCCTGCACCCATTTCCTGACGTTCATTTTTGCTTCCAGATTATAGTAAATACAATGTTTATTGCCCATCGTGGGAAAAGTCCACCCTTGAGATCGACCGGAGTCTAATAAAATTCAGAATTTTAATATGCCGTATAAATACCATAAAATTAGGCAACTCCCCACAACTTTCTCCAAGGTAACTAGGCTTGGGTAATAAATGCTAACTGGGCCAGTGATACCCACATTCACATGAACAAATATAACTATAAATAAAAAATAGTCATTGCCTTCAAGATAGAAGGAGAAGTCAATTATGGGGCAAGTTATGGGCAGATTTTACTGAAAAAGTAAGATCTAAACTCTGCATAGTGTTATGAATACGCCAGTTAGACAGAAGCTTTCTTCGAGGAAGAGGTAGTCTGAGTTGCAAATTGACACAAGTTGCTGTTCTCTGCAATTTCGCCTTAAAGCTGCAAACCATCAGAAAAAGAAATTACAGCACTCATAATTGGGAGCAAGTGCTCTGAGCAGGACCCTTGAAGTGAGAATTGAAGAGTCAATTCAACTGTGCAATGCCTTGCATTAACACTTAACACTTCACCAATTTTAAAGGACAATACAAACCACCAAACTCTTCAGGTCACTTAACAGTAGCCAGATAAAACAATCAGTGCAAACCTGAGAGTGAATGAAGATGTTTTACAGCAGTGTCAACAGGGGAGCACATGTCGAACTATAAGAGGTTCAGAAAGGAATGTTATTTGGAACATTCAAATTGGAAATATCATTGCCACGGTCAAATCAGTATTATCTGGTGACTGATATCATGATCTGCCTATTTTGCATACTTGCACTGGCATGCTTCAGGCCTGGCACTATTGACCATCCCAAAATGGCACGTAGCATGGTGCACACAAAAGTTGTGTGGATATGCAGCAGCAATTTATTTTGGATATGAAAGAACATCACCACATAAGGATATGGATGCTCCACAGTCAAAGTTTGCAGCCAATCTTTACAGCAGTTACACAATAGGTAATTTACTCACTTTGTTTGACAAGTTGCCTCCCATGCCTTTAAATTTGCCTTCAGTTTGTGGGCATTATGATAACATTTAGAGGTTAAACTGGCTAATATTTGATTTAGAATTAACTAGGAATATGGGTCCCACAAATCTATATATAAATTGGCAATATCAATAGCAACACCTATTGAGCAAATTTGCGATGGATAATTTAAAAGCCATGAGAATATCCATGATTGAATAAAAATCATGAGGGGGGATAGGTAAGTGAACAGCAGATGAGTTTGCCCTAGGGTGGAGGATTTCAAGACTAAGGGACATATTTTTAAAGTGAGGGGAGAACAATTTTAGAAAAGACACAAGAGGCAACTTTTTACATAGAGAGTGATCTGTGTGTGAAATGAACTTACAGAAAAAGTGGGGGAATGTGGGTGGCACAGTGGTTAGCACTGCTGCCTCACAGCGCCAGAGACCTAGGTTCAATTCCCACCTCAGGCAACTGACTGTGTGGAGTTTGCACATTCTCCCCGTGTCTGCGTGGGTTTCCTCCGGGTGCTCCGGTTTCCTCCCACAGTCCAAAGATGTGCGGGTCAGGTGAATTGGCCATGCTAAATTGCCCATAGTGTTAGGGGTATGGGTGGGTTGCGCTTCGGCGGGTCGGTGTGGACTTGTTGGGCCGAAGGGCCTGTTTCCACACTGTAAGTAATCTAATCTAATTTAAAGACATTTTGATAAGGGCGTAAATAAGAAATTAGATATGGGCCAAACACAGGCAGGTGGGACTACTTTGGTTTGGGAAAATGGATGACATGGGGTGAAGGGTCTATTTCTGTGCTCTAGACTCTATGACCCTTACAAATTTGTTTTTCAAAAGGGTAACTAGGGAGAGAATAGGGCCCCTCAAAGATCAGAAAGGCGGCCTTTGTGTGGACCTGCAGGAGATGGGGCAGATACTAAACGAGCATTTTGCATCAGTATTTACTGTGGAAAAGGACATGGAAGATATAGAATGTAGGGAAATAGATGGTGACATCTTGAAAAATGTCCATATTACAGAGGAGGAAGTGCTGGGTGTATTAAAATGCAAAGAAGTGGATAAATTCCCAGGATCTTATTAGGTGTACCCTAGAACTCTGCGGGAATCTGGGCCTCTTACTGAGATATTTGTATCATCGATAGTCACAGGTGACATGCTGGAAGACTGGAGGTTGGCTAACATGGTGCCACTGTCTAAGAAAGGTGGTAAGGACAAGCCAGGGAACTGTAAACCAGTGAGCCTGACCTCGGTGGTGCGCAAGTTGTTGGAGGGAATCCTGGGGGACAGGATATATGGAAAGGATATGGAAAGGCAAGGACTGATTAGAGATAGTCAACATGGCTTTATGCATGGGAAGTCATGTCTCACAAACTTGATTGAGTTTTTTGAAGAAGTAACAAAGAGGATTGATGAGGACAGAGTGGTAGATGTGATCTATATGGACTTCAGTAAGGCATTCGACAAGGTTCCCCATGAGACACTGCTGAATAAAGTTAAATCTCATGGAATACAGGGAGAACTTGCCATTTGGATACAGAACTGGCTCAAAGGTAGAAGACAGAGGGTGGTGGTGGAGGGTTGTTTTTCAGACTGGAGGCCTGTGATCAGTGGAGTGCCACAATGATTGGTGCTGGGTCCACTTCTTTTCATTATTTATATAAATGATTTGGATGTGAGCATAAAAGATATAGTTAGTAAGTTTGCTGATGACACCAAATTTGGAGGTATATGGACAGCGAAGAAGGTTACCTCAGATTACAACGGGATCTTGATCAGAATGGGCTGAGATGTGACAGATGGAGTTTAATTTAGATAAATGTGAGGTGCTGCATTTTTGGGAAAGCAAATCTTAGCGGGACTTATACACTTAATGGTAAGGTCCTAGGAGTGCTGCTCAATAAAGAGTCCTTGAAGTGCAGGTTCATAGCTCCTTGAAAGTGGAGTCACAGGTAGATAGGATAGTGAAGAAGATGTTTGGTATGCTTTTCTTTATTGGTCAGAGTTTTGATTACAGGAGTTGGGAGGTCATGTATCGGCTGTACAGGACATTGGTTAGGCCAATGTTGGAATATTGCATGCAATTCTGGTCTCCTTCCTATTGGAAAGATGTTGTGAAACATGAAAAATTTATAAGGATGTTGCCGGGGTTGGGATATTTGAGCTGTACGGAGATGTTGAACAGGTGGGACTGTTTTCCCTTGAGCGTCGGAGGCTGAGGGGTGACCTTATAGAGGTTTATAAAATCATGAGGGGCATGGATAGAATATATAGACAATGTCTTTTCCCTATGGTGGGGGAGTCCAGAATGAGAGGCCATAGGTTTAGGGTGAGAGATGAAACATATAAAAGAGACCTAAGGGGCAAATTTTTCACTCAGAGGGTACGTGTATGGAATGAGTTGCCAGAGGAAGTGGTGGAGGCTCATACAATTGCTACGTTTAAAAGGCATCTGGATGGGTATATGAATGGGAAAGGTTTGGAGGGATATGGGCTGGATGCTGGCAGTGAGACTAGATTGGGTTGGGATATCCATTGGGTCGGCATGGATGGGTTGGACCGAAGCGTTTGTTTCCATGCTGTACATCTCTATGACTCTATGACTCTATAACCCTGTGAAAATATTCTCCAAATTCAATGTAAAAAATTTCTTTATAAAAACTGAAAGAACTGCAGATGCTGTAAATCAGACACAAAAGTTGAGATTGCTGGAAAAGCTCAGTTGGTCTGGCAGCATCTGTGGAGAGAAATCAGAGTTAATGTTTTGGGTCTGGTAACCCTTCCTCAGAACTGTTGCCAGACCTCCTGATGAAGGGCTTATGCTCGAAACGTCGAATTCCCTATTCCTGAGATGCTGCCTAACCTGCTGTGCTTTAACCAGCAACACATTCTCTGCCGAGCTTTTCCAGCAATCTCTGTTTTTGTTGCATACATTTCTTGTTTCTGTTACTTCAGATTCAGTATTGTAAATCTTCTCACAAAACCTTATATATCAGCAGATTGCTCTAACATATTTCTCATCAGAAATGAAATATAAGCTTTTCCTTGTACAAGCCCCAGTTTTCAGAAGAACGCATTGTGCCATTTCAAATGCCAGTTTTCAACCCTATCAGTGTCAAAAACAAATATTTCTGCTAATGCCTTTGATGTAAAGTTTCTTCAAGACAGAAAAATACTTCAAACAGAAGAGTTCTCAAAAACGACAGAATGGCATTATGGAGTATTGAATTCCCTTAAAAAAATCAACTCTTTGCAGACATACAAATCTAGACAATAGAATAACCTAATTCCTTTATGTCAAAGGGATCATTGCTGTAAATTAATAATGAAATAAACAACTTCCATCTTTTACATAAATAAAACAAGTAATTCAAACCTGACTATGCATGGCTTGATTTCACGGATTTGTATTACTTTTGGGTAACTGCCCAAGCAGCCAATCTTACCATTATAAACACTGAAGAGATCATTTGAAGCTAACTAAATTCACAGGAAACCCATGGGATCAGATTGAATTCTAATTTTACATCCCACCCAATTTTACTCTCCATTGAAGTCAATGGAGATTAATATTGAGTGAGCTGTGGATATTATAGATTTCCTTTTCAGTGAATTAGTTTAGAACTCCCTTCAGAGGATCAGCAGACCACTTTACCATGGTCAACACCTAAGGGGAGTCTTTTCTCAAATCAAACCAATTGGGATGATGAACTGCAAATAGGAATGTAAGTCTTTTCAGGTGTAATCTCCCATTATGACCACTTACCTCAGCACAGTCCAGGAGCTATATTTAGGGATTCTCTCCTCATGGATTTTACAGCTCAGTACTGTTGCATACAGCAATTATTAACTGATAGCATTAACTGACATTGTAAGATAAGTTCCACTCATTGTATATAAAGGGTTAATGTACTACAAGTTGTGTGGTTGAGAATGTTTCAACAGCAGTAATGTGTGCTTTCAAGTTGAGCCTGATGTTTCACAAGACACAATCATAAATGTCAGACATAGTGTAACTAGCTATTTAGTAATATGTAATAAACCTAATTATTATTGATCAAGATAAACCCTGCCTTCTGCTGAAGACATTGTGTGGGCTTACTTTCACCTACTGATAGACTGATATCCAGAAGAAGGACTAATGGCAATGAATCTATCCAATGGTTTAAGTGGACCTGACCACAAAAACATAATGAGCAATTTATTAGTTTGCACTTTTAACCACAGTGATATTAAAGAAGTTAAATTCATAATGCATTTTACCAGACAATGATCTTATCAAATTAATCTGCATACATTTAAGTGATTATTCTAGTGTTATAATTGTATTTTTTACTTTCATAAAGATGACAACTGTAGTTTTGTATCAACAATAAATATTAAGTATCTCATAATCTAGTTCTACTTTATGACTAAAGTCAGGAATGTATGGCAGAGGTCAGGTTATTAATCCAAGTGAGAACCATGTTATAGAATGTTCAGAGTGGCAGCAAGAAAGAAAGTAAGGCAAAGAGAGAGAATGAGAAAAGACCAGCTGTTAATATGAAAGGGAATCAAAAATCTTAGTTCGGGAAAAGAAAAGGAAGGGGATAGCAGTTGGGGCCAACTTGGCTCTAAACTGAAGTGTCACACATTGTTTGAGAAGGAATGGCCAAGGTCATAACTCGTTCACATCATTCTTTCCCAGAGAGGAAGTTGCTGTCAGAGTCCTAATGAAAGAGTGTACAATTGAGACATTGGATAGTCAAAGAAAATGATAAAGAAGAGGGCCTGAAAAGGCTGGCTATACTCTAAATGAATACATCCATTCTTGGATGCAACTAAAGATGTTGAAAGAAGTAGGGATGTAACTTTTCAGGGCCATAATCTTCCAACCATCCTTAGTTAATGAAGTGATGTCAAAATATTGGAGAACTTCCAATGTTATTCACTGGTTCAAGAAAATGTTAAGGCTAAATCCAGCAACTACAGGCAAATCAGTTTAACTTCAGTCCAAAGAGGGATTTTAGAAACAATAATCTGGGACAAAATTATCTGCCACTTTGGACAAGCGAAGATTAATTAAGGAAAACTGGCAAGAATTTGTTAAAAGGCCAAATGTGTTCAACGAACATACTTGAGTCTTTTAATGAGACTGATGAGTGAAATGGGACTGATATAGTGTACTTAAAAATGTGTTGCTGGAAAAGCGCAGCAGGTCAGGCAGCATCAAAGGAGCAGGAGAATCGACGTTTCGGGCATAAGCCCTTCTTCAGGAATGAGGAGGGTGTGCCAAGCACACTAAGATAAAAGGTAGGGAGGAGGGACTTGGGGGAGGGGCATTGGGAATATGATAGGTGGAAGGAGGTTAAGGTGAGGGTGATAGGCCGGAGAGGGAGTGGGGGCGGAGAGGTCGGGAAGAAGATTGCAGATCAAGAAGGCGGTGCTGAGCCTGAGGGTTGGGACTGAGACAAGGTGGGGGGAGGGGAAATGAGAAAGCTGGAGAAATCTGCATTCATCCATTGTGGTTGGAGGGTTCCTAGGTGCTCTTCCTCCAGGCGTCGTGTTGCTATGGTCTGGCGGTGGAGGAGGTCAAGGACCTGCATGTCCTTGGCGGAGTGGGAGGGGGAGTTAAAGTGTTCAGCCACGGGGCAATTGGGTTGGTTGGTGCGGGTGTCCCAGAGGTGTCCTCTGACGTTCCGCAAGTTGGTGGCCTGTCTCCCCAATGTATAGGAGGCTACATCGGGTGCAGCGGATGCAGTAAATGATGTGTGTGGAGGTGCAGGTGAATTTCTGATGGATATTTGTCAAGTTAATCTTGTGCAGTTTTATGACTCAGATTCCTGTACTTCATGGTCTCAGGGATGCACACCAAAACAAACTGCATCTGGAGGCATACACCCAGTGAAAGATACTCTTTCCTGCATGAAATTGGTTAGTCTTCCAATACAAAGAGTTGGCCTCCAATAATCATTGTAGATTAGTACATTCCGAGGTCCAGGGCTTCATTCTCAGCGATGTACTAATGTTGGGGCAGCAGGTGCTGAGGTGAATGGTGAAAGATTGCTGTGTAAGGCCTTTTAGCCAAAGTACTCTGAGAGGCTGTACAAACAAATGTACACATGAACATTTGGGTTAGGAGCAGAAGTAAGTCATTTGGCCCCTCATCCTGTTTTCCAATTCAATAATATAATAGTTGATTTGGTTATGATTGTAAATTTGCTCACTGAGCTGGAAGATTTGTTCTCGGACATTTCGTCACCATGATAGGTAGTATCATTCATGAGCTTCTGGTGAAGTTGGTGTTCTGTCCTGCTTGCTATTTATCTGTACACTGACTTGGAAAAAACGTTCAATAAAATTCCAGTTCAAAGGCTTGACAGCAAATTTGAAAATTGTGGAATTAAAGGCAGAGTAGCAGAATGAAAATGAAGTTGGTTGTGTTACGGGAAACAGAGTAGTGGTAAAAAGCGGTTTTTGGACTGGAGTCAGTAATACAGTGGTATCCCCCAGAGGTTGATTCTCGCACCATCACTTTTCTTGACATATTCAAATGATTTCAGCTTGCGTATACAGGACATGATTTCAAAAATTTACAGAAGAGACAAACCTTGGAAATAGAATGAATTATGGGAAGCATGGACTTCAACAGGAGCAGTCAGGGTGTTGGGGTGGATGGGCACATTTCTGATCAATTTTAATGCAGACAAGTGCAACTGATAGATTGAGAGTTGACCGCAGTCAAGATTGAGAAGACATTTGATAAAGTTGTTCAAGAGGGATTTTGAGAGTAAATAAAGAAAAGCCATTCCATTTGGTAAAATTATTAAAAACCAGAGGTTTTAATTAAAAACTAAACAGCAAAAAATTTAAAGATGACAAGGGTAAAATCCTTTTGAGACAACGAGTACTTACAATCTGAAATGCAGATACATTTGTGGCTTTCAAAACAGAATTGGATAGCAGCTTACGTGAAATGCAATTGCAAGGCCCTGGACAAACATTGTAGGAATGGGATGAGTTAACATGTACTTGTAGATAGCAACCACAAATTCAGTGGGCCAAATGGCCCCCTTCTGTGCTGTAACCATTATTTGATTCTATGCTACGAATATGTTCCAAAACAAAGAAAAATTAATCAAGGGAACTTTGGACTTCAAGCATAGGCAGCCCTGGGTAAACTTCTGTAAATGACTATTTTTATTCTATCTCTCAATAATGTCCCTGTGATAGGGGAGGTGATGGCCTAGTGGTATTGCTGCTAGGCCATTAATTCAGAATTAAATAGAACATAGACATAAACCATTACAGTGCAGTACAGGCCCTTCGGCCATTGATGTTCTGACCTCTGAAACCAATCTGAAGCCCACTATTCCATTTTCATCCATATATCTATCCAATGACCATTTAAATGCCCTTAAAGTTGGCGAGTCTACTACTGTTGCAGGCAGGCCATTCCATGCCCCTACTATGCTACACTCTACTATACTATACTATACTAATATACTACTTCTGACATCTGGCCTATATCTATCACCCATCAGTTTCAAGCTATGCCCTCTCGTGTTAAACCATCACCATCCGAGGAAAAAGGTTCTCACTGTCCATCCTATCTAATACTCTGATTATCTTCTATGTCTCAATCAAGTCACTTCTCAATCTTCTTCACTCTAATGAAAACAGTCCCTCAGTCTTTCCTTTTAGGACCTTCCCTCCATTCCAGGCAACAACCTAGTAAATCTCCTCTGAATCCTTTCCACATCCTTCCTATAATGCAGTGACCAGAACTGTGCACAATATTCCAAATGCAGCTGCACCAGAGGTTTTACAGTTGTAGCATGACCTCATGGTTCTGAAATTCAATCCCTCTACCAATAAAAGCTAACATACCTTATGCCATCTTAACAACCCCATCAACCCGGGTGGCAATGTTCAGGGATCTATGTGCATGGACACCAAAATCATGTTGCTCATCTATCCTTCCAAGGATCTTACCATTAGTCCAGTACTCCTTATTCTTGTTGATCCTTCCAAAGTGAATTGCATCACACTTTTCCACATTAAACACCATTTGCCATCTCTCAGCCCAGCTCTGCAGCTTATCCATGTCCTCCTGTAACTGACAACATCCTTTGGCACTATCCACAACTCTACTGACCTTAGTGGCATCTGCAAATTTACTAACCTAACCTTCTACACCCTCATCCAGGTCACTTATAAAGACGACAAACAGCTATGGACCCAAAACAGATCCTTGCGGTATATCATGAGAAACTGAACTCCAGGATGAACATTTCCCATCAACCACCACCTTCTGTTTTCTTTCAGATAGCCAATGTCTGATCCAAACTGCTAAAGCACCCACAATCTGTATTTTGTACAATAGCCTACCTTGGGGAACCTTATCAAATGCCTTATTGAAATCCATATACACCACATCAACCGCTTTACCCTCATCTACCTGTTTGGTTACCTTCTTAAAGAACTCAATAAAGTTTGTGAGGCACAACCTACTGTTCACAAAACCATGTTGACTATCCCTAATCAACATATACCCTTCTAGATGACTATAAATCCTATCTCTTAGAACCTTTCCAACACTTTGCCCACCACCTAAGTAAGGCTCATTGGTCTATACTTACCAGGGTTATCTCTACTCCTCTTCTTGAACAAGGACAACATTTGCTATCCTCCAGTCTTCTAGCACTATTCTAGTAGACAATGACGACATAAAGATCAAAGCTGAAGATTCTGTAATCTCCGTCTTCTCTTCCCAAAGTATCTGAGGATAAACCCATCCAACCCAGGGGACTTATCTATGTTCTATGTTCACACTTTCCAGAATTGCTAACACCTCCTTCTTCTGCACCGCAATCCTATCTATTCCAGTAGCCTGCATCTCAATATTTTTCTTGACAACATTGTCTTTTTCCTTGTGTGAATACTGATGAAAAACATTCGTTTTGTGCTTCCCTTATCTCCTCTGACTCCATGCACAACTTCCCACAACTGTCCTTGATTGGCCCTAATCTTACTGTACTCGTTCTTTTATTCCTGATATACCTATAGAAAGTTTGAGGGTTTTCCTTGATCCTACCAGCCAATGACTTCTCATGTCCCCTCCTGGCACTTCTTACCTCTCTCTTAATGTCTTTCCTGGCTAACTTGTAACTCTCAAGCCCCCTAACTGTGCCTTTACGTCTCATCCTCATATAAGCCACCTTCTTCCTCTTGACAAGAGCTTCAACTTCTTTAGTAAACCATGGCTCCCTTACTCAACAACTTCCTCCCTGCCTGAAAGATAGATACTTATCAAGGACATGCAGTAGCTGTTCCTTGAATAAGCTCCACATTTCAATTGTGCCCATCCCCTGCAGTTTCCTTCCCCATCCTATGCATCCTAAATCTTGCCAAATTGCATCATAATTGCCTTTCCCCCATCTATAACTCTTTCCCTGTGGTATATTCCTATCCCTTTTCATAACTAAAGTAAACATAAACAAATTGTGATCATTATCACCAAAGAGCTCACCTACCTCCAAATCTAACACCTGTTTCAGTTTATTACCTAGTACCAAATATTATGTGGTCTTGCCCCTTGTTGGCCTGTCTACATACTGAGTCAGGAAACTGTCCTGTACACATTGGACAAAATTGACCCATCTAAATTAATTAAACTATAGTATTCCCAGTCAATACCTAGAAAGCTAAAGAACCCATAACAATTACCTTATACCCTCACTCCTATTGAGAATCATCTTTGCTTTCCTTTCCTGTACATCTTTGGAAATGTTCAGAGGCCTATAGAAAACTCCCAACAGGGTGACCTCTCCTTTCCTGTTTCTAACCTCAGCCCATACTACCTCAATTGATGAGTCCTCAAACATCCTTTTGGCCATCGTAAATCTGTCCTTGATAAACAATGCCACACCTCCCCCTCCTTTACCATCTTCTCTGTTCTTACTGAAACATCTGAATCTCAGAACCTGCAACATCCATTCCTGTCCCTGCTCTATCCATGTCTCCAAAATGCCATCACATCGAAATCCCAAGTACCGACCCATGCTGCAAGTTCACCCACCTTATTCCGGATGCTCCTGATGCTGAAGAAGACACACTTCAAACCAACTTTTTACTTGTCGGTGCACTGTTGTAACTTTGAAAATCTTATTTCTGACCTCACTACTCGCAACTTCCTGTATATTGGAACTACAATTTGGGTTCCCATCCCCATGCTGAATTAGTTTAAACCCAGACAAAGAGCATTAGCAAATATCCCTCTGGTTCAAGTGAAGACCATCCTGTTTGTAGAGGTCCCACCTACCCCAGAAAGAGCCCTAATTATCCAGGTATCCAAAACGCTCCCTCCTGCACCAACCCTGCAGCCACATGTTCAACTCCTCTCTCTCTCTAGTCCTTGCCTTGCTATCATGTGGCACGGGCAACAAACCCTAGCTCCCTGAATTTCTGCTTTAAATCCCCATCCTTCTTCCTACCTATGTCATTGGTGCCTATACGGACCACAACTTGGGGTGCTGTCGCCCCCTCAAGGATCCCGAAAACATGATCAGAGACATCACGGACCCTGGCACCTGGGAGACAACAGGTTAGTCTCTCTCGTTCACCCAGAGCCTCCTTTTGGCCCCCTAACAATGGGGTCCCCAGTGACTAATGGTCTGCTCCTCTTCCCCTTCCCTTCTGAGCAACAGGGGCAGACTCTGTACCAGAGACCTGTGCCCTGCTGATTACCCCTGGTAAGTCATCCACTCCCAACAGTATTCAAAACGGTCTACTTGCAGTTGAGGGGAACAGCCACTGCATTGCGAGTCGGTTCCTTTTCCATCCCCTAACTGTAACCTATCTAACTTGTTCTTGTAACCGAGGTGTGACTACCTCCCTGTGACTCCTCTCAATAACCCTCTCCGCCTTCCGAGTCATCCGAAGTTCATCCAGCCCCAGCTCAAGTTCCCTAACATGGTTTTTGAGAAGCTGGAGTTGGGTGCACTTCCCACAGATGTAGTCAGCAGAGACACTAGTGGTGACCCTTACCCCCCATATCCTGCAGTGGAACTTTCAACTGCCCTCACCTTCATTCCTACTATTCTAAATTTCTAGCGAGATTACTGTAAAACTAAAAATAAAACTCATCACCTTACCAATCCGGCACATGGAACCTTTTTTTTTAGGTTAGACAAGGAGAACAGGTGGGAGACACTACCGAGTAGTGTTTCGGGTAAAGCAACCACCCAAATATATAACCTTACTTACCCAGCAGTCCTGTGTCCGCTCATGCTCAGCGTGTGCACTGCCTATACGCGAGATAAGCTTTTATACTTTAAATTTACCTTCCCATCTGGCCCCTGGTCCTCCCTGTCACTCTTCCCACTGCAACTGATGCGGAAAAATTAAATGAAACAGGGCAGACTGCCTCGCATCAACCTAGGCACTAGAAACAACATTGGCAGAAAAAGGCCTATTGACCCTGCAAAGTCCTCCTTACTAACATCTGGAGTCCAGTGTCAAAAGTGGGAAAGTTGTTTAACAAACCAGTCAAGCAACAGCCAAAAATAGTCATACTCACAGATTCACACCTGATAGAAAATGTTCCAGACACAACATCATCATCCCTGGGTATGTTCTGTCCCACCAACAAGATAGACCCAGCAGAGTGATTAGATTAGATTACTTACAGTGTGGAAACAGGCCCTTCGGCCCAACAAATCCACACCGACCCGCCGAAGCGCAACCCACCCATACCCCTACATTTACCCCTTACCTAACACTACGGGCAATTTAGCATGGCCAATTCACCTGATCTGCACATGTTTGGACTGTGGGAGGAAACCGGAACACCCGGAGGAAACCCACGCAGACACGGGGAGAACGTGCAAACTCCACACAGTCAGTCGCCTGAGTCGGGAATTGAACCCGGGCCTCAGGCGCTGTGATAAAGCAGTGCTAACCACAGCAGTATACAGTCAGAAAGGAGTTGCTTTGGGATCACTCAACATTGACCCTGGACCACAGGGAGTCTCATGGCTTCAGGTTGAACATGAACGAGGTTGTCTCGCAGCTGGTGAATTACGATTTCTCCGTGTTGAACAACACTTGGAAAAAGCACTGAGGGTGACAAGGACGTGAAAGATCCAATGCATTGAGAATTTCAGTGTCCACCACTAAGGGTGGCTCGGCAGCAGAACGATTAATTGAGCTGGATGGCCCCAGTACACAAACATAAACTGACTGATTACTGCTCCATCAGTTCACGCTCGATCAACAGTAAAGAGATGGAAAGTGTCATCAACTGTTCTATTAAGCGTCAACTTCTCAGCAATAACCTGCCTATATAATCGCAACAGTGAGGTAAAAGGCTAATCGGCCCATCAGGTCAATACCGCCCTTTGAAGAGAATACCACCCAGACATAGGCCCCCACTCTATCCCTAAAGCCCTGCATTTGTCATGGTTAATTCATCAAGTCTGCACATTCTTGAACACCACAGGGAAATTTTAGCATGGCCAATCCACCTAACCTGCACATGCTTGATCTGTGGGAGGAAACTGAGCACTCAGAGTAAACTCCATGCAGACACAGGGTGGATGTGCAAACACCACACAGCCAGTCACCCAGGCTGGAATCGAACCCAGGTTCCTGGCACTGTGAGGCAACAGTGTTCTGAGCCACCGTGCCACCCATGCTCAGTGACATCCAGTTTGGGTTCCACCAGGGCCACTCAGCTCCTGACCTCGTTACAGCCTTGGTTCAAACATGGACAAAAGAGCTGCATTCCAAAGGCAAGGTGAGAGCGACAACCCTTGACATCAAAGCTGTATTCGACCGAATGTGGTATCAAGGAGCCCTAGCAAAACTGGAATCAATGGGTATTGGTGGGGGGGGGGGAGCGGGGGAGGCAAACTCTCTGCTGTTTGGAGTCATGAGCTGAAAATGTGTTGCTGGTTAAAGCACAGCAGGTTAGGCAGCATCCAAGGAACAGGAAATTCAACGTTTCGGGCCAGAGCCCTTCATCAGGAATGAGGAGAGGGTGCCAGGCAGGCTAAGATAAAAGGTAGGGAGGAGGGACTTGGGGGAGGGGCGATGAAGCTGTGATAGGTGGAAGGAGGTCAAGGTGAGGGTGATAGGCCGGAGTGGGGTGGGGGCGGAGAGGTCAGGAAGAGGATTGCAGGTTAGGAGGGCGGTGCTGAGTTCAAGGGAATCGACTGAGACAAGGTGGGGGGAGGGGAAATGAGGAAACTGGAGAAATCCGAGTTCATCCCTTGTGGCTGGAGGGTTCCCAGATGGAAGATGAGGCGCTCTTCCTCCAAACATCGTGTTGTTATGTTCTGGCGATGGAGGAGTCCAAGGACCTGCATGTCGTCGGTGGAGTGGGAGGGAGACTTAAAGTGTTGAGCCACGGGGTGGTTGGGTTGGTTGGTTCGGGCATCCCAGAGGTGTTCCCTGAAGCGTTCTGCAAGCAGGCGGCCTGTCTCCCCAATATAGAGGAGGCTACATCGGGTGCAGCGGATGTGGCCTCCTCTATATTGGGGTCCGCTGCACCCAATGTGGCCTCCTCTATATTGGGGTCCGCTGCACCTGATGTGGCCTCCTCTATATTGGGGTCCGCTGCACCCAATGTGGCCTCCTCTATATTGGGGTCCGCTGCACCCGATGTGGCCTCCTCTATATTGGGGAGACAGACCGCCTGCTTGCAGAACGCTTCAGGGAACACCTCTGGGACGCCCGAACCAACCAACCCAACCACCCCGTGGCTCAACACTTTAACTCTCCCTCCCACTCCACCGAAGACATGCAGGTCCTTGGGCTCCTCCATCGCCAGAACATAACAACACGATGGTTGGAGGAAGAGCGCCTCATCTTCCGTCTGGGAACCCTCCAGCCACAAGGGATGAACTCGGATTTCTCCAGTTTCCTCATTTCCCCTCCCCCCACCTTGTTTCAGTCGATTCCCTTGAAGTCAGCACCGCCCTCCTAACCTGCAATCCTCTTCCTGACCTCTCCGCCCCCACCCCACTCTGGCCTATACCCTCACCTTGACCTCCTTCCACCTATCACATCTCCATCGCCCCTCCCCCAAGTCCCTCCTCCCTACCTTTTATCTTAGCCTGCCTGGCACCCTCTCCTCATTCCTGATGAAGGGCTCTGGCCCGAAACGTTGAATTTCCTGTTCCTTGGATGCTGCCTAACCTGCTGTGCTTTAACCAGCAACACATTTTCAGCTCTGATCTCCAGCATCTGCAGACCTCACTTTTTACTCGCTGTTTGGAGTCATACCTAACACGTAGGAAGATGGTGGCGGCGATCATCAGACAGGTGCTGCTCTGATATCCTCACTTCCATTATCGTGCATTTGAGTGGCTGGAGGAATGGAGGGCTGTGGGGGTGACCTGAGACCTATAGCGATAACTATTGCTGTAAGGAGGTATCTTTCTGTGGCTGAGATATTTATTTGGAGCAAAGTGGCAAGAACTTTTGTATCCATTTAGCGATGATATACCAAACCTGAGAGAGCTTGATGCTGGTAATGGATAGCAGTAATGGAAACACTCCATTCCCAGCATCTGTCATCTTGACAACAGAAAAAAATGATCCAGACAACAGCAACAGAAGCAGTACCAGTATTTAACTCACCAGTTCCTTATGATTGCAGATATACTTTTATTAGTCTGTTAATAAAACAAGTTGACAGACATCATATATTACAATGGTTAACTTGGAAATGGTTCTGCTTCTTTCAGCTAAAGTGTAGTTGACTTAATCTAATAAATTCTAATGTCACTTTTCACAAACTGTTCTAATGCACCATTTATACTTATGTGTCAAGCAATTTGACTGCAGGCAACATTTGTTATAATCATTGAGAGCTGTTCTGTTTACACTGTTCCTCCAGCAAGCCACCAAATTACTTTTCAGGTACTGGGATGAATGGGGCTTTATCATTCCAAGAGATTTTAACAGGTGAAGTGCTGTGCTCCTCTGTCAGAATGCTTTTGGGTGCTGGAGAGATGTGAGCGGCACGGTGGCACAGTGGTTAGTACTGCTGCCTCTCAGCGCCTGAGACCTGGGTTCAATTCCCGACTCAGGTGACTGACTGTGTGGAGTTTGCACGTTCTCCCCGTGTCTGCGCCGGTTTCCTCCGGGTGCTCCTGTTTCCTCCCACAGTCCAAAGATGTGCAGGTCAGGTGAATTGGCCATGCTAAATTGCCCGTAGTGTTAGGTAAGGGGTAAATGTAGGGGTATGGGTTGGTGTGGACTTGTTGGGCTGAAGGGCCTGTTTCCACACTGTAAGTAATCTAATCTATCTATTCTGGATTTTCTTATTGGTGACGATTTGGAAGGTTTCTTTTCATTTTCTGGAGTGGGATCTCTCCACAATTAATTTCTCTTAAGAAAGATTTCTTGTGTAAGTAATTAATCAGATACATTCCAGGACTGGGTTTGATCTGTGCTGAATCAGCTGATCTCAGAGTGATGAGACCTTTGGGTGTGAAACCATGGACTTTCAAAGTAATGGGGTGGACGGTGCAAGAAAATCTGGCACTTACATAGCATAGGTGGAAGATATCTGAAATGATGAATCCTGAATGTGAAATGCATACAGTAACCAACTCTATGGGATACAAATCCTGGTGCCAAGTATTCTTCACTATAGAATCATCAGATCCTTTCACGGTGGAAGCAGGCCATTCAGCCCATCGAGTCTACACCCTTTGAAAACCCTCCTACCCTATCCCTGCAACCCTGTGTTTCCCAAGGGCTAAACCACCTAGTCTGCACATCCCTGGACACTATGCACAATTTAGCACAGTCAATCCACTTAACCTGTACGTCTTTGGACTGTGGAAAGAAAATCAGACCACTTGAAGGAAACCCACGTAGACATGGGGAGATTGTGCAAACTTCAGACAGACAGCTGCTTGAAGGTGGAATTGAACCTTTGTCCCTGGTACGATGAGGCAGACGTGCCACCCACTGAGCCACTGCTCTACTCAATGACTATGTCACTGTTTTTTTCAAGTTGATCTCTGCGAGGCAGAACTAACTTAGATGTATTAACTGTGGATGATAATTCACCAAGACAATCTAAGACTTCATATGCTGCACAAGAGTGTGGAGCTGACCTCCTCTTATTTTGGTCGGTAAATATTTGTCAGCATGCAATGCTTCCATTATTGGATGAATTGGAGGTTGGGGGTGGGGGAACAAGATTTCATAAATCCTGCTGTATTCACAATCTCATACTCTATTCACACAACCCGCTTGTGCAGCATACATCAGAATAATGTCCACTGTATTAAAGGTCCATATACATTTGAACAATCTCCTTCTTTTCACATTGCCCTGTGATGATATGGGAACTGAAGGGGAAAGTGATATACATAAACAATAGATAGCTGAGACAAAGAAACAAGTATCTGTAGAAGGGAGTGGGGAGGGAACACACTGAACCTGTTCAACAGATCCCGTTAACTTTAAAGCACTGACATGATGATTGTCTGCAATAATAAAAGTTTAAATGATCTTTAATTCCTCACATCTGGCTACTTTGATTCCAAGCCTGTAATGTGATTAATATGGTGTAACTGTGCTAGTGTTAAAGGAACTGAACAGACAAAAAACTTGTGAGAAGACACTTGAGATAAGATTAAATATTAGATTGATAAGGTCACAGTGCTAGGGACCCAGGTTCAATTCAGCCCTCGGGAAAACTCCTCTGTGTCGAGTTAGCACAATCTCTCTGTGTCTGCATGGGTTTATTCAGGTGCTCTGGTTTCCTCCCATTGTCCAAAGACATGCAGATTAGGTGGATTGGCTGTGCTAAATTGTCCATAGTGTCTAGTGATACGCAGGCTAGGTGGATCAGCCCTGGAAAATGCAGAGTTACAGGGATAGGGTAAGGTGGTGGGCCTTGGTGGGATGTTCTTGGAAGGGTTGGTGTGGACTTGATGGGCTGAGTAGCCTGCTTCCAGACTTTAGTGGATTCTATGATTCTAAGTCTGCACCTTGGAAGCTGCCCTGATGCCTATACCCTTGAGAATCTTCATATTCCTGCTTCACTTCAAGGGCCAGATGCCTCACAGGGATCATTAGTGGGAGACAAATACACCTTCTCCAACTATGACTAACAACACAGTTATGCAACCCCCAGACTGTGGCTAAGGGTATTGCAATGCAGCCTGGTCTACCAGCAGGGCCTTGTTGGAGCAGATAGTAGACTTCCTGAGGATGAGGTTCCGATGCTTGGATTGATCGAAGGGAGTCCAGGCAGGACATTCCAGACAAAGTGTGCTGCATTCTGTGCTCTGCACAACTGGAGCAGGTAAAGATGGGATGGGAAGGACAATAAACAGCTGGGAAACGGGCAGCAAACTTCTGGAGAGGAAGAACAGTAAGCAGGAGAACATCACCTTCATTATGACAGAGTGCAACAAGCCAGCCAGGACTTCATACACTTCCAATAGCTCTGATTGGGTGAAATATCATTTGTTGACTGTAAATATGTTGCTCCTCGAAAGACAAGCAGGCCCTGCTTAATTCCCAGAAATAAATGCAGTTTTTGTTTGTCTTTTTTTTCTAAAATGTGATGTTCTCACATTGAACAATGACCAGATATTGTCCTATGCTGGACATTAAAGAAAGAGTAGCACTCCCTTAGAAAAATTCTAACATAGAACCGCACTGAGAATGCATAGCCTGAATAACTTCATTTGTAAAGCTGTAGGACAAAGATTAGATGGTTGATCATAAAAAATAACAATATATTTACAAATGTGATCTTCTATTGACAGTGAAGAGTCACCAGTGCACCTGTGTGCTCTCTGAAGCTGTTCTCGCTACGTGGCTTTGATGGGCTGTTTGTGGTTGGCAGGGTGGACAGCTGAACTTTCAATATGGGACTGGCAGTGAAAATTGCAGAAGGTTCTGGGAGTGACAAGTACTTTTGTTGCTGGTGAGTGCAAGATAATGACAGCGGCAACTTAGAAGCATAATAATTTGAGCAGCAAAAAATTACAAGAGTTAACTCACTAGAGCTCACAGAGGGAAAACAAAACACGAAATTTCCTGAAACTGACACAATTTGGTAAAATTCAGCCCACTGCAATACCAATTTGAGAAACCGACTTGACATTTTGCCATGAAACCAGATATGATCTTTTGCCTCTCAGGAAAAGAAGGTGGAGAAGTAACATACCCAATCAAATTCTGTGGCATGATGTTCACTATTACCATATACCAAAAAACTGCATGAGAAACACATTTTCATTTCAACGTCATGACAACTGAATTTGTATACATTACACTCTTAATATAAAAATACAATGAAAAATTGGACTCTTACTTAGTCAAAGTAAATGTGAAACCATGAAGAGACATTCTATTAAAGCGATTGAGGAATGTTGAATTTGTAAATGACTAATTGAAGGAAAATTCACTGGAATGGAAAGGAAAATCATGACTTTTTCAGGATGACATAATGGACTGAGATGGAGCCCTTTGCAAGTGCATCTGTGTCAGTAGCTCATGATGCAAACCAAATCAAGCCTTCTGGTTCTCCAGAAAAGGTTTACTGAGAGATTGGTCAAACAAACATCTGGCTAGGGAGCATACAATGACCTTTAAATAGTTTAGTGCTGAAGGAAATGTTGTAATAGCAAGAGGAAAATCTACTAATGCCATTTTGGATACTGTAGACTTGTAGGGACTAATAGCCCAAAGTGCTAATCTCCCTTTGATCCCAAAGACACTGTGTAGTAAGAGCACTGTTTGCTAGCTGCACAAAAACAGGCACCAATTTAATGCACTTCCCCATGACAAACCCACATTTGAAACTCTTGATTAATGAGAAGATCCCATTTCAGGAATTATGTATGGCAAATGTACTGTCCAGTTTTACAGTCGTTCATTGTATTTAAGCTCAAGACCAGCCTTTTCTTGAGCTGAGGGTGGTAGTAGGACAACAGTGAATAGGTAGTTAGACCGATTCAGGTATCTTTCTGCTGTTACATGCTTGTGGGTGAGATCCACAACTATAGATTAGGATTAAGTTAAAGATCACACAATACTCCTCCAGACCCATACACTCATGCAGACCCTCTCTCATACACAATCTCTCTGCCTTACGCTCACACATACACTCCCACACTCACACGCACAAATGCACCCTCTCACAGACTTATACCCCTTTATACTCACACACATACACAGACTGTCTCCCAGAAACTCATACCCTCTGCGCACACACCCACATGCACGCACACATAAGTTTGTGGGGTGAATTTGTACTTGCAGAATTACATTTTATTTTGCACAAAAACTGCATGAATCCATGTAAGATTCTGTAAATCCCTTTTTTTAGAATATAATCAGTCTGAACGTTGGGGCACAGACAGCCTCACACAGGGCACCTCACACCTTCAATGCATTATCTCGGCCAACATGGCATCGATTGTTAAAGTTTGTTTGAGAATGTAACTTCAAGGAGGTTCTGGGACTTGAAAAAACTGAAACAAACATGCCCATTCTAAAAGATGAGAGACTTAACGAACAATCCAGGTCTTTTTGAATGTATAACTTCAGTTACAGCACACTGTAAACTTTTGTTATAAATTATGTATCCTATGATCTTTTACTCCACAACCACCTGATGAAGGAGCGGCACTGTGAAAGCTTTCAACTAAACCTGTTGGACTATAACCTAATGTTTTGTGATCTTTAACTTTGTACATCCCAGTCCAACACTGGCACCTCCAAATCATAGATTAGGATAACTCCCTCCTCTGGAAAGTCAACCATCTCATCTTCATCTGTATCTGAGGCACCAGGCAGCGAGAGCAGGGGTAGGCAGCTGGAGGCGGGAGTGCTGGCAGGTACAGGCTGCAATTTGGGGAGACTAGACAGCCCAGGGCGGTGGTTGGAGGGGGGCGAGGTTGAACTTGAAGCCAGGGAGATCAAGCCCTTGTGAGGAGCGCAAGCCCAGCATGGCCAGGTGCTTATGGACTGTGATGTTGAACTGTTAACTGTGTACTAACAACTGAAAAAACAAAATAACACAAAGGACTGTAATGTTTAACTTTTAAAACTTTATTTCTCTTGTTTTTCTGCTTTGTACTCAAGATTCTGTACCTACATACTGTTGTACCTATAATGCACCATAAGCAGCGACTTATAAACCTTTCACTGTACTCATGTGAGTACATGTGATAGAACATAGAACATAGAACATAGAAGGATACAGCGCAGTACAGGCCCTTCTGCCCTCGATGTTGCGCCAACCGAATCCTACCTAACCTATACTAGCCCAATAACTTCCAAATGCCTATCCAATGCCCGCTTAAATGACTATAAAGAAGGAGAGTTCACCACTGATACGGGCAGGGCATTCCATGAACTCACAACCCGCTGTGTGAAGAATCTACCCCTAACATCTGTCCTATACCTACCACCCCTTAATTTAAAGCTATGTCCCCTAGTAACACCTGACTCCATTAGCGGTAAAAGGTTCTTAGTATCTACCCTATCTAAACCCCTAATCATCTTATACACTTCTATCAGATCTCCCCTAAACCTTCTCTTCTCCAATGAGAACAGCCCCAAGTGCCTCAGCCTTTCCTCATAAGATTTTCCTACCATTCCAGGCAACATCCTGGTAAACCTCCTCTGCACTCGTTCTAAAGCTTCCACATCCTTCCTATAGTATGGCGACCAAAACTGCACACAATACTCCAGATGAGGCCGCACCAGAGTCTTATACAACTGCAACATGACCTCAGGACTCCGGAACTCAATTCCTCTGCCAATAAAGCCCAGTACACCATATGCCTTCCTCACAGCACTATTTACCTGGGTGGCAACTTTCAGAGATCTGTGTACATGGACACCAAGATCCCTCTGCTCATCCACACTACCAAGTAGCCTACCATTAGCCCAGTAATCCATCATCTTGTTATTCCTACCAAAGTGAACGACTTCGCACTTAGCTACATTGAATTCCAGATATTAAACCTAATTCAAATTTAAACTGAATCTGATAATGCAGGCCTGATAATGCCATACAATGAAGCTATCATTGTTGTTTACTAATGCACAATGTTATTTGGCTGATCAGATAATATGGGAACATAATGAAATGCAAAGCACTTCTGTTTACAAATGTTTATGTAAAGAATCCTGATCCTTGCATAGAAACCATTTGTTGGGCTTTGCACTTGAGGAACCCTAGTGAAAGCTAGTGAAAGCACTCTCCTCCATCAATTGATGTTCCTTTTTCAGGGGATAATTCATTTGAACCTGTGCTTGTATAAAAGAAAATCTAACACTGTTTTGATTAGATTAAATTCCCTACATTGTGAAAACAGGCCCTTTGGCCCAACAAGTCCACAATGACCCTCCAAAGAGTAACCCACCCATGACCCATTCCCCTACTAATGCACTTATCACTATGGGCAATTTAGCATGGGCAATTCACCCGACCGGCACATCTTTGGATTTTTATTTACAGATGAATATGCTCATTGCACACTTCCTGATGATCTGGTTATCTTATTTCTTTTTGAGGATCTGACCCCAATTCCTACATTATACTAGTGACTAGTTTTCATCAGGAGAAAGTGAGGTCTGCAGATGCTGGAGATCAGAGCTGAAAATGTGTTGCTGGAAAAACGCAGCAGTCAGGCAACATCCAAGGAACAGGACATTTGACGTTTCGGGCATAAGCCCTTCATCAGGAATGAGGGAAGTGTGTCCAGCAGGCTAAGATAAAAGGTAGGGATGAGGGACTTGGGGGAGGGGCGACGGAGATGTGATTGGTGGAAGGAGGTCAAGGTGAGGGTGATAGGCTGGAGTGGGGTGGGGGCGGAGAGGTCAGGAAGAAGGTTGCAAGTTAGGAGGGTGGTGCTGAGTTCGAGGGAATCGACTGAGACAAGGTGGGGGGAGGGGAAATGAGGAAACTGGAGAAATCTGAGTTCATCCCTTGTGGTTGGAGGGTTCCCAGGCAGAACTAGGTTTCATCAGTGTGTTTTTGGTTGTCCTGAAGTCGTGAAAGGTATTATACAAATACAAGTTCTTATTTAGCTTTTGTTGTGGCACAGGTCTCATTGGCCTGGCACAATCCAAAAACATGAAAACACTGTGGGGTAGCAAGCTTCTCTTGAAGGTACAGAAGTCATTGATCCAACTGTTATTGGCAGACCAGTGCTCAGCAGATGGTTCAGTTCTGTGTTAATGTACCTGGGGAATTTAAAACAAGTTATGACTGGTCTCCTCTGCAACAATCCCTCTGACAAGTCCAAGAATAGTCCTTGGGATGTTAAACCAAAAACCCATCTGCCCTCTCACTTGGAGGTTAAAGATCTCATGGCACTATTCCAGCCAATAAATAACCAAACATTGTTCCATTACTTTCAGAACCCTTAAAAGAGTATGTGAGACTCCTTGAATGCTAACAACAACCATTCATAATAAAGAACAGCATTGGTGGGATCAAGAATGAAATGATTTTAAAGTAAATGATGCATTGAGCTAATTAGGAACATTGTAATAATTGCAGGAATAAAACATAATGTTTTTTTAAAAAAGTCAACAGAAACCTTTCTGAGTTTAAGAGGTCTACATGTCCTGTGTCCTGGACTACCCTTCACCCATTGTATGTGAACAAACTTGAGGTGTGAACAGAGCCTCACCTGGAGCATGGTACCAATGTTACTTGTGAGCTATGTTTTACTAGCATGGAATAAAACACTGTTCAAAGATATTGTTGGTCATAACACCAATCTGCTTGGGTTACACCTAGTGCCTCCTCCTTGCATTATCCTGAACTATTAGCAGAATCATACAAATGATGTTGACCTGAGTATTCTTAGAACTGCACAATGGGGCTCCTCATAGTCTTCTTACTGGTAGCTCTGACCCACGACCTCCAGGTAGGGCAAAACATGGCCCTGTTTGGAACAGGGGTTAAACCATGTGCTATTGACCCTGACCTGACCTATGTCGACAGTCCTGAAGTTACCAGCCCTCACAGGATTTCCGATTATCTGAGGTTGTGGTGGAGTCAATCTCAGTGGTGTGTTTAGGGGATTGGATGATAATCTTAACAGAAAACATGACCATGGCCACCGTGAAGAGGCAGGGGAGTGAGACTAGCTGAATTGCTTTCGTTGATATCAACATGATTGGCCTCATTCTGTATTGGCATATTTCATGATTCTGTATAAAAAAGTGAGGAAAAAGGTGAGGAAATAAGGAACCAAATAGATATTCATCCAAATAAACTGCAAAATATAAACACTGGAAATCTGGGGCTTATTATTTAATTTGGGACTTGTAAATACATTTCAAAATTAATTTTGGATTGTTTCAGTGAAAATTGATTATAACCATATTGGCTAGTTCTTATTGAGATGAGAAAACTTGGGAAAATTGTTCCATCACCATCAATTGGAACTTTTTTAAAAATTTGGAGTAGTTAATGCCAGCAATATCGTTATAGCGTCGGATATTCGAGAATTAAGGTGAAACAGTCTTGAATTAGCTTTTCAAGGGGTTAAATCGCTCGTCCTAGCCCTCATAATACTGAAAAAGCAGTGCAGCGTCTTTGCTGGGCAAATGTCTTTTAACAACTTTGCCTGGGAAATGAGAAATTTAATGATGGATTTATTACATTCTGTCCATCCAAACTGTTGGAATAGGGGGCAGTGAAAACGGACTGAACGAGAAATTGGCTTGAAAGTCAATGGTACGCCGAGATGCTGTAGTTGTATGGCGGACTGCAAGCAGTTGCCTTGCCCGATCTCAGCTCTGCAGTTCATCCGCTGTGTGTTGGTGAGCCCTATTCACAGAGCTGGGATTTCAGCTGACTGCATGTTAACAGGAGCACTCCCTTCTGTTTTGATGTTTTGGTGGTTTCGTGATTGGTACCAGTTTCCTGCAGCCAAAACATAAATTTGTCATAACTTAGTCTTGTGAAAACTAATTGAATAAATCACTCATGACCACTTAAGACCAATTGTGACAGTTAGAGGAGAGTAATGGAACATCATAATTAGTTGCCTTTACACGGGTGCTCACCTGAAATGTCCATAGCAGAAAGCAGATTCGGGTGCACTGTATTGCTTAAGTAAGTACTTGCACGCAAACTGGTGATATAGGATCCACCTTCGTGTCAAGTACTTGCATAACGTTAAAAATTAAAGAGGGAAAGATCTCAAGTGGCTTTCAGTCCACAGTTTGATTCAGGTTTTATTATCAGCGATGGTTCTATAATAAGCAGGAGCTGTCCTGTCAGATTAGTTACGCTTGAATAGTTTTGCTTCCAACCCCTTACTCTCCCTTCACTGAGTGGAACTGGCTGCAGCCAGACTTTTAAACAGTATTCAGCCCAGCTAGCATGAGACTGAGGGAATATTGATGTCATGCCACACAAGCCAGGGAAGGGAAAAAAAAGAGATGTAGATCGCAGACTGAAAAATCGCATCTGCTCACAACTCCATAAATATTTGAATGCTGACCTGTCAAAAAATATACTGTCTCTATCAAGCTTTTGTCTTCTCTGTATATTCAGCTTGACGACTTCCACCACAGCAGCTAATCCTTCGCAATGGAAAGAAGAAAGAATTTAGTTCTTTAAGCTATTTAAGCAGAACGCCCCCTTTATCTATTCAAATGCCATTAAATATCATGTTTATTTGGAAACATGAACTAAATTAGAGTGTTGTGCTCTTGTCTTACTGAACTCTCCCTGGTTTATTGCATTATTTAATAAGGCATAAATTATTCAATGACCTTCATATCAAACAAATATTTTGCAACCTTTACCAGACAACAGTTTAATTTATGAGTGTCTATAGGCAGCAAACAAATTAGATTTTCTCTCTCTCTTGCATACTGTTGAAGAATACTTCAATACATTCATTCCCTTTTTTTTGCAAGTTCAGCTGCACTTTGTGAAAATTCAAGGCTTGAAGCTGTTCTTTTTATTAATTTCTACATGGACTAACATCCCTCACTATTCCCACCTCCTTCCCTACCTCTCCTGCAGCACTCGGCAGAATCTAAAAGACAAGTAAAAGTCAGTCTGCCTTTAAAAAAGATAAAATAGGTTTTTGTGGAATTTTTCTTTTAGGTTTTCAATGAAACAATGTATTTTATCGACAAGCAAGCTCAAATGCCAGCACAAACTATGTAAGGTAAGATGGTCTGCAATATGTTTTTCAGCTGTACAGATCTTTTCCCCTCCCAGCTTTCTGCTGCTGATTACGTTACTGTTCACATGGGCAAATTAGTCATGCTACTGTGAACAGTTTAAGGAGGTCTGAGTATGATTATTGAGTGCTCTCTAATCGGAGCTTGTTTCAGGAGCTTTCAGGCCTTTGTACATAGTTCAGAAAAAAAAATCATCAAACACAGAAAACCTGATTTCACTTCAATACCTTCTCCAATGTCCAGAAAACCATTGAAAATTTGAATTCTTCCTTGTTAAATATATTTTTGTTTCATAATTTGTAATATAGATGTGAAAGTGAGAATTTTTCAATTACTTTTTCCTTTTCATTATATGCAATAAATAACAATTCTAATTTGTGAGCAAAAGAGATCCATCAGCTTCAACAACATTTGACACAAACCATTTACACGTTATAGTTTAATGATTAGAAATTACCTTGAGAACTTCCTAAATCTAAGAAGTGTAAGAAGTGCAATTTCCTTCTTGAGACTTGTGGCATCATATCTTTTTAAACATCATTTTTAAACAAATGGATGAATTGGTGGATTCTACCTCTACATTCCTAAGGACAGGGAAAGAAAGTTTTTATCGGCAAAAAAGCTGTTTCAATCATCAATATTTGTTATCAGAAAACATGTAAATAACGTCAGGCTACCAGAATAGTGGCATGCCAAACATGCACTGTCACTATGCACAAGTGAGGCTTTTTGTCAAATAGAAAGATTGCTTAAAAATAATTTTCTGATTGAACTATTGTGGGATTGGAAGTCCAAATTAACATTCATTTCTATCTAATTTGATTAAAAGTAAACTTCAGAGATATTAATATCAATCATTCATATTCTACCCAAACTGTGGTAGAATCTCCTTCCTACTGCATTGTAGATCACCCTTGTGAATTTATTATGATGCAGAGAGAGCCAGATTTAGCCTCATTTCTATGCAGCTCTTGAACATTAAAATACAGCAGAAAAAGTTCCTTTATCCAGAGATGAGATAACATATTAATTTAAAAGTGTCCTTTCATCTCTTCAGTTCTTTATAGCCCTGCAGCTCACCAGAAAAATATATTAGCAGCGTCAGAACTTTCATTTCTAGCATCCATTAAATATATTTATTTCGTTGATATATTTTTAGTGTCAGGTTTTGTGTTGTGAAAAGAATGCTTGTTCAGAAATCATTCCAATACAAAACTACCATAAAGATGATTTAAAAGTTTAGTACTTACTAACCAGTAAAATATCTTTCAGTGATCTGTAACCTTAAATGTTTACTCAGTGAAAGCATTTGAGTTTCATGCCAAGTTGTTTGTAACCTATATTAATGAACAGGACGTTTCTTTTAAAAGGAAATATTGTTAAAGCAAAATCTTTCTAGGCAAATAGGGGTGGAGCTAGACTTACAACAACAAGGAAAATAAACAAGAAGTATTGATTTTCAGCCCTTAAACTTTGCAAGATGAAACAGCTTTTATTATTCTAGTATTCTGTTTATGAATACTGTGAACAGACTATAGATAGTTGCAAATGTTGTAAATCTGAAATAAAAAATAAAAGTGTGAGGAACAGGTAAAAGATCTGTCAATATCTGAGGAGGAAAGATTAGTTAATGCTTTCTTTGTACGTTCTTCAAACTAAATAAATGTTAAGAATGCCAAAAATTAATCCGCAGTTCTCAGATTTGATGGGCTACATGTTTTCCAGCACTTTTGCTTTTCATGTTGAGAAAATCTGAACAATTGTCCTCTACCTGACATAATTGGTCAAAGAAAGCCTGTGGAGGCTGCTCCCTCATTTTGTAATAGCATAAAGATTATTTATCAGTTCTTTTATTTGACAAAATAATTGTGTTTGAATGGGAAATTCAAAAATGACAGTCGCTATAAATGATCCTTGGCTAAAGAGTAACTTTTCCTTCTAAGAGAACAGCCTGATTAGAACATTACGAAACTGAGAAATTAAAGAAAAAGGCTTATGCTATCTCTGTTTTTCTGTTGCATCACATCTGTTTGTGTAGCAAACTGGTACGCTTCCAGGGATTGTGAATTGAAAAGTGGTTTGGTAGCGTTCTGCAATCGTACCATGTTCCAGGTTATCTGGACATTGTTCACAAGAGTGAGTTACCATTTTGATTTAGAATTTGGCAGATGTTTTCCCCGTGTGCAAACTCACCCAATTCACGGCTGTATTCTCATTGCCAAAATAAGATCAGTGAGTCATGGGATTATGTCTTGTACCCTTTGAGCAGATATACAAATGGTTTACAAAAAAAAGGAAAGAATAGATTTTTGTAAGAACGTCAGATTTTTTGATGAACCAGTTATTTAGCAGTGCATTATATAAAATACGTTTTGAGAAATATTGTACGAGTCTGAAGGGAATTCTCCTTTACATATATAATACTGCTGTTCAAGTGCTCTGGTTACCGTTATAGACTCTAACCTATAACCTAATCTGTGTTTTACTTAAATGTAGAATTATAATTAAAAAAGGTCAAAGTGATGGACGTTGGCACTGGGAATTGAAATGGTTATGAGCAAGAAAATTCATATTATTTTAAATTCCTTCCACTAAACAAACTACTTTTTCTGTTACAGGGATTTAAAATTTGATAGTAGAAGTATTTAAAATGACTGGGAATCATTTACACACTTAACAGGTGAATATTAGCTTGTGAAATACTGAGTGACGTTATTGTACAAATGCTTGATCTATTTGCATCAAATCCATCTCTCCATCATTTTAATGGAGACTTTAACTCACTTATATAAAAAAAATTAATGTATCTCTTGAAATAATGACGAGTGGAACTTGATAGGATTGTGTTAAGCTTTTATATGTTATCCTCACTTACAGTAATTTTTAGTCTATTGTTAGGGGAGACTTTCTCCATGTACTGGATAGTAGTGAAATCATAAATTTGTTTGTACTGAATATTTTTTACGATTTTGCTCAATCTGGATTTCAGAAGAAATCTTTAAATTTGGGAAAAAAAAGGTCATTAGCTTGAGTTGTGTGGTACAAAGTTTAAACATTAAGACTTGAGGAGCACAGTTTTACATTATATTTGCCAAGTGTAGGGTTGAATTGTAGGAGAGAGTTAAAACTGCCTTCAAGTCATGTTTTTGATAAAGAAGAATTAAAATTAAAGCATGAGAAGCAATCTAATCCCAGTCTGAAACACTGAGGAGGGTGAGCCAAAGAAGGAATTAAAGATTGCTTCTTCTGGAAGAAGATGTCACAGAGTAATTCGTGACAGACAACATATTTAAAGCACACCGGTGTAGACTCTGCCCATAACAAAGAATTTTTCAAACCTCATGAAAATAATGAAAATTTCATGATGTCAGCATCAGCAGCCAAGTAGCTCCTGGCATAACCATGTCTAGTTTTGAAATATGAAAATGAGCTGAAATCGAAAAGTGAAAATAAATAAAAGCAAATGATTTAGACATAATTAAGGATGACAAAATGTAGAGTAGTCAGCTCTTCAGTTATGATTTGGATATATCACAAATTATTATTTCAATTGAAATGTAAAATAACACAACCAGCCTTTATCTATTAACACTTGAATTTCTTTGCCATTGTTCTCACTGAGAGTGCCTTCTATTTCTTTCACCTTTTGCAGAGCATCTCAGCCATTTCTTTGGAGAATGCCCACCCTTCCCCCATCCTATCTTTTACACAAAACATAGAAACATTCAGTTCGCCATTTCATTTTTTCTATAAGTTATACTGCTTGTCTTTATATAGTCATTTTCCTCAAGTCACTGGGAATCACAAAATTACTGTTATTGTATATCTGTGCGTTGAATGAATTTGAATATTGCTGGAATTCAAACTCACTCATTCAAAGTCAGGATAGAATAAAGTCACTTCACTGTTTAAACTTGTGGTCTCCACTTATGCAGCTGCAAATGTGTTGCTGGTCAAAGCACAGCAGGCCAGGCAGCATCTCCGGAATAGAGAATTCGACGTTTCGAGCATAAGCCCTTCATCAGGAGCTGCAAATTGACACTCCTTTGCACTCACTGACTTAATGCCTACTTTGATGCTCACATCATCCTTTCCCTCTTTTTGCACTTTTCCCCTTAGCCAGAACTTAAACTGTCACAGGTCTTGTTTTACCTTGCTGTTTAGAACAGACATGAAGCCAAGCAGCTTGTAAAGTGGGGGACATGTTGCTGTATGGCTCTGTACTATGCCAATCTTAAATATGCATTATGTGCCAGAAGCAGACATGGCAAACACATTGCATGTGCTTCAATCAAATGGCCATGTCTCAAAGTCTCAAGGGAGCAGTCCTTGCTCAAGTCAAGGGAAACATCCTTCAGTGAGTTGGTATCAGCAAAGTAAGTCAAGTGCAGCTTCCAATGCTGTTCTCAGGGCTTGAACACAGTCAGTCATCTGTCTAGAGTGTGCAAAGTCTGGAAGTTCATACTTCTACAGTCTGGGGAGTGGACCACAATCAACCCTGTGGGTTCAGAGATACAAGCCCAGGAATTGCACAAAGTCAGTGGGGGAGGTACACCGAGGTCAGTCAGAGATTCGGTCGGTCAGCAGTCGGGCTAAGCATCCAAGTCAACTACAGTCAGCTTCAGAGCTCCTTCTGGAGGGAACCTAATGACCCCCTGTAAACGGAGGGAACCTAATGACCCCCTGTAAATGGAAGGAATCTAATGGCCCCCTGTAAACGGAGGGCATCCAGGCACTCGCAGGCTCCCAATGACATTGCTGAAGTCCTGCAAACTTAATATCAGCGGGTCGTGAGTTCATGGAATGCCCTGCCAGTAGCAGTGGTGGACTCTCACTCTTTATGGGCATTTAAACGGGCATTGGATAGGCATATGGAGGATAGTGGACTAGTGTAGGTTAGGTGGGCTTGGATCGGCGCAACATCGAGGGCCAAAGGGCCTGTACTGCGCTGTATTTTTCTATGTTCTATGTTCTATGTCTACTGCCCCTGACAAACCTCCTCACCATTAAGTGTATATTAATAGTGGTGTTAAGAGGAGGCAGGCAGTAATGGACAATGCTTCTTGCTTGGTTGGTTTCGGCATTCCGGATCTCTCAGGATGTGGGCATCGCTGGCTGAGTCAACATTTATTGTCTGATCCTAGTTGCCCTTCAGAAGATGGTGGTGAGGTGCGTTATAGGTAGACCAACAATGCCTTTTGGGAAGGAATTCCAGGATTTTGATCCAGCAAAGGAATGGCAATATATTTCCAGGATGGTGAATGGCTTGGAGCACAACTCGCAGGTGTAGTGTCCCCATGTATCAACTGCACTTATCCTTCTAGATGGAATTGGTTGTGGGTTTGGAAGGGGTTGCTGTCGAAGGATATTTGGTAAATTTCTGTAGTGCATCTTATATATAGAACACACTGGTGTTACTGAGCATTGGTGGTGGAGGGATGGATGCTCATGGATGTAGTGCTACTCAAGCAGGCTCATTTGTCCTGTATGGTGTCAACCTTCTTGAATGATGTTGGAGCTATACCCATTCAGGCAAGTGGGGAGTATTCCATCACACTCCTGCCTTATGTCTTGTAGATAAGCTTCAGGAGTCAGACATGTCATCACTTGTGTTGGCTCTCTAAGTTTTATTATTGGCCGTTTTCTCCTAAAATGAGCCAAAGGGACTGAGATGGAAGTGGCTTGCCAGCTGTTAGTGCTGGTGAAGATGGGGAAAGATGGAAGATGATGAGGTGTCCTAACTGAGTGAGTAGGCAGTGCAGTGGGAATGCAGGGTTAGTAACTATTACCCAAGTAGCAACGTCTTATCAGGTGACCATGGTCTGTTGAAGGCACCTCTTCTGCTTGTCTTCACGCAAGATGTCAGCCATCTGTACCGCCCGACCCCCACGAGGTCCTCCAGGTCCCTGTCCATAAGGTGGGGTGCGAATTTTCTATTTTTTCCCACATCAAAACAAACTGTACAGAACAGCTCCAGACTGCCAACACTTGACCAGGTATAACAATGCCTTTTAAATATAATGCCAGGCATCCTATGATGTACTGGCAGTGGTGAGTACTTCTGCCCAGAGCGAGTTGGAGATTCCAATGTGCAGGCCACCTTAGGGGCATGATATATAGTTAATGAGGTGAGTTTGGGAATAAAGTGTGAGAAAATTTGATCAGCTTCGTTCAGAGATACCCTCCGTGAGACTTGCAAGTTTCTGGTGAGATTCAGCCCATTGTGTATGCACAACATCGTAAATGAGCATCTTGATATAATACCATCCTCCCCTTCCTTCTCCATAACCTGCACATTGTTCCTTCTCAAATAATCATCTCTTGCCCATTTGAATGCCTTGGTTTGATCTACCTCCACGACAGTACATTCTGAACCTGAACCACTCGCTGTGTGAAATCTTTCTCCCCTACTTCAGATATAATTTATTTTGCAAATCACATAAAATCCATGCCCTCTCCTTCTTCATCCTTTTACGAGTAGAAACAGTTTCTCTCTGTCTGCTCTGACCAGATTTCTCATCATTTTAAAATCTTCAATCAAATCTCCACTCAGATTTCTCCTTTCCAAGGCAAACAGTCCTAACTTATAGAATTACACCACAGAAACAGACCCTCCATTCCGACTCATCCATGCCAACCAAATATCCTAAATAAATCAAGTCCCATTTGCCAGCATATGGCCCATATCCCTCGGAACCCTTCCTAATCATATATGCATCCAGATGCATTTTAAATGTTATAATTGTATCAGCCTTCACCACTTCCTTGGGCAGTTCATTCCATACACTCACCACCCACTGTGTGAAAAAGTTGCCTCTTAGATCCCTTACAAATCTTTCCCCTCTTACTTTCAGCCTATGCCATCTAGTTCTGGACTCTCCCACTCTGGAGAAAAAACTTTGTCTATTTATCCTGTCCATGCCCCTCATGTTTTTATATACCTCTGTAAGGTCATCCCTTAGCCTCTGATGCTCCAAGCAAAATATCCCCAGTCTATTCAGCCTCTCCCTATAGCTCAAATCCATCAACCCTGGCAACATCCTTGTAAATCTCTTCTGAACCCTTTCAAGTTTCACAACATCTTTTCTATAGCAGGGAGACCAGAATTGCACACAATATTCCAAAAGTGAACTAACCAATGTCCTGTACAGCCACAACAAGTCCTCTCAACTCCTATACTCAATGCTCTGACCAATAAACGAAAACATACCAAATGCCTTCTTCACTATCCTATCTACCTGCGACTCTACGTTCAAGGAGCTATGAACCTGCACTCCAAGATCTCTTTGTTCAGCAACACTCCCCAGGACCTTACCATTAGGCGTATAAGTCCTACCCTGATTTGTCTTTCCAAAGCAGCACCTCACATTTATCTAATTTGAACTCCAACTGCCACTTCTCAGCCCATTGGCCCATCTGATCAAGATCCCATTGTAATCCGAGGTAACCTCCTTTGCTGTCCACTATACCTCCAATTTTAGTGTCATCTGCAAACTTACTAATCATACCTCCTATGTTTGCATCCAAATCATTTAAATAAATGACAAAAATCTGTAGACCCAGCACCAATCCTTGTGGCACACTGTTGGTCACAGGCCTCCAGTCTAAAAGGTAACCCTCCATCACCACTTTCTGTCTTCTACCTTCAAATCAGTTCTGTATCCAAGTGGCTAGTTCTCCCTGTATTCAGTGTGATCTAACCTGGCTAACCAATCTTCCATGAAGAACTTTGTTGAGTGCCTTACTGAAGTCCATATAGATCATATCCACCACTGTGCTCTCATCAATCCTCTTTGTTACTTCAAAAAACTCAATTAAGTTAGTAAGACATGATTTTCCACACATAAAGCCACATTGACTATCCATAATCAATCTTTGCCTTTCCAAATACATGTACATCCTGTCACTCAGGATTCCTGCCTACAACTTGCCCAGCACCAATGTCAGGCTCACTGGTCTGTAGTTTTCTGGCTTTTCCGTACTACCTTTCTTAAATAGTGGCACCAGCGTTAGCCAACATCCAGTCTCTGGCACCTCACCTGTGGCTATCAATGATACAAATATCTCAGCAAGGGGCCCAGCAATCAGTTCCCTAGCTTCTCCAATCCATCTTCATAACTGAAATTTCTCAACCCTGGAACATTTTTGCAAACCTTCTCTGCATTCCTTCCTAAGTATTTACATCCATCCTCGAGTGTGACTCCCAGAACTACACACAGTACTCCATCTGAAATCTAACTAATGTCTTATACAGGATGGGCACAGTCTCTTTACTCTTGTATTTGCTGCCATTTTTAATGAAATCTAGAATTCTGTAGGTTTACTAATCACTCTCCATCTATCCTGACACCTTTCTGACTTATGCTCATATACACCCATGATTCTCTGCACCAGCACAACCTTTACAGTAGTAACATTTAACTTCCATTGTCTCTCCAAGTTCTTTCTACAAAAAAAAGTATCACCTCATAGTTCTTTGCAATGAATTTCATCTGCCCACTCCCACTATTTGTCAATTTTCTCTTGAACTCTACACTGTCCTCCTTACAATTTGCAATGCCTTCAAATTTGACATCAGCTTGGTCTTTGAAAAATCATGTCAGTTTTATCTAGTAGCTCAGTACCATGTTTAGCTTCTGCTTTCACCTTTCAGGAACAAAGTCAAAATCAAAACTTCAACCTAATCATTACCTTTGCTGATTAATACAAGCCTAAACAATTTAGTATCATACAATGTTTAGACCTGCATAGAGAAAAAAAAAACCCTTCTTTGATTTACAATTACTGGTACCTTCTCCAAGGTTTAAGATGCATACAGCTGGGAAATACGCTTTTTGTAAGCAGTGGCAACATCAAACATTTCAAGGTTAGGTATTGAATTAATTGGAGCACAATAAAACTCTCTCCCTTTATTCCCAACAATGTACGTTAACCGCCAACCATAGAAGTATGCCCCAATACACCAGTGTGTTTTTTTCCACTTCCCATACAAACCATCCCTGTAGCCCATTCTGAGTGAGATTGCCAATTCAATTAATGCCATACAATGGGCAGTTCAGTTTTTTTGGATTTGTATCCCTGAGAAACCAGCTTGAGATTCTGCCAAACTCAATTCACTTATGACCCTTATATCCATCAGAGAAAGGAGACGTACATTCCACCACTCTGATTTTGTTTCAAACCTCCCAGAGGTGAAAGCCTAGTTTGCGAACCCTTTGCACTACCTCCTCGATCTCCGTTGACTTGATAGATGGCACTTCAAAAGACAGGTAAGTTCAGTCAGAGAAAGTGATAGTTCTATTAAATGATGACGAGGTTTAACTGAATTAAAATGATGAATGAAAAGTGATCTGATCAATATATCAAATCAGGGAGTGAATATGGCACATTGAAGTGACAGCTAAATGATAATTCCATTGAATATTTGAGGATAATTACTGTTCATACATGATGAATTTTAAGCCTGTCTTTTCTGATAATGTGCCATGGATTTGTAAATATAGCATATTTTTCATTCAATGGCAGAAAACATTATTGCTATTGTTACTGCATGGAATTTAATAGATTTGTACAGTGTTCCTCTCTGCAGTTGTAACAAGATTGTGAAACTTATTTGGACAAATGTCATTGCTAAGTATTATAGAGTGAGAAGGATGATGTAGAACACTTGTAGCATTTGTTCAGTAACATCATAAATAGTCTTTCTCAACTGCTTATACCATGTGTTATCCATTGTTTGGTCTTTTGGGCTATTTCACTATAATTCAGATTTTGCTCTCACTCATGCAAACCTTTGTTCAATTTATTTGTTAACTTTCAACCTTTTGCTTTTTTTTTGAGTTAATTCAGTAGTAGAAAGAGACAGACATACAACTCCACACCATTTTTGTACAACATGAACATTTCAGCTGATCCATAGGGAGAATGTGGGAATCTCAAATCAGCAAAAAGCAAAGCTTTGTCATAATACTTAACTGATGAAGAAGCTGCATTGTTAATTGTCTAACTCTTTTGCCATCACATCGGAGCAATATCGTATCCTAACCTGGTGTTTATATAATAACTAACCAACTGGAAGAGCTGGGATGTAGGGAACAGTTTTACTTCATGAGCCTTTCAAAGGCTGAAACAAATGTCACCCTCAATTTTGTCACTTGAATTCTCTTTAATTCCCCATCTCTCTAAATGTTACCAAGATGGAATTTGCCACTCTTACCATTTGCTTGCTCCCTGCATGTTTTCACATTTGATCTAGAACATGAATAATTATACAAAATAGCCTGATCTACAAAACTACCAGTATGCTGATGATCTGGCAAATTAGCACAAGTTCTTAGCTATGTGAATTCAACAGCAACACATGCAATATCTTGTGTTGTGTTTACACTGCCATTTTTTTAGCTGCTGTTTTGGTGTGATGTTTAATGTTCATTACCAAAATATAACTATTTTAAGGATCCTCCTTTTATTAGTTATTATTTCCATGAGATGAGTTGATGTCAAATTCTACATATTTCTCATTACTTAGCTGCTATCAATCTATGACCAGCTCCGAATAACATTCAAGTCAATAGACACAGGTCTGTTACCACTTTGCGACAAAAGATCACAACACTGAATTATAACTTGTCCCTTATCTTACTGCTGGAGTTAGATTTCAACATTATTATGGAAGAGGTCAGGGGACGGCAAATCACCTCAGATGTGTCACACAAAGTTATACCAATATTTGTTCTGTTTTAAGCATTCAACCTGCCACCACACAGACTCATTCAGAATACTGCCATCTTTAAGGTTAGCCTGGCAGAAGTGTTGCTTCTTTTGCATACTTTCATTAAAAATAATAAATCTCTGGTGTTCAGTACATCTATTAACCCCATGACAGTGCCAGTTTGTAAATCATCTCCTTGCACTCACCTCTTTAATCAGGGAATTATGTTGAAAATGCATTACTAATGCAACATAATTTCTTCAAACTATAAATAGGGAATATTACTACTATTAGCTTTGTGAAGCAAAATTGTGGTCTCTCATACCCAATTATAATTTCACCACATTTTGTTCTCTCCCAAGTGTCATATATTGACAATAGTTCAATAATATACAGATTTGACTATTGACTACAACATACATTCCTTCACTTAAGTAGAGTCTGTGTGGGAAGTTCTCCATGTTTTTTCTTGTTCAGTGGATTCTCCTCGATTTTCAAGCATTGATTTTAAAGTGCCTCAACTTGGGTTTAGGTTTTAGCCACTTCTCTCATGTCACCTCAGTCACAAGATGCTGACAATTGGGGTAAGTTGCAGCAGAATTAAAGGAGATCTAACTTGGTGATTGGGTGAGGATCTATTGTTGCTCCATGGGTTTCCCACAATCCCTGACCATGAGACCATAAAACATAGGAGCAAAGCAGGCCATTCAGCCTATCAAGTCTGCTTGTCTACCATGAAGAATAGAATAGACTTTGACAGTCTTCAGCTTCCATCAGATTGTCCATGTTCCCCATCTCCTCCGTTAGTCCACTGTAACAAATGAACCCACATTTGACCTTTTACTTATCCCATTGTTAATGCTTTTTAACCTTGCACTGTCACCACTTTTTTATTATTTGATCTCTCCGGCCCTCCAACCTATCACAGACTTTTTTTTGTGTTTATTTTTGATCCACTTCCCTCCCCTTTTCCTGCCTCTTAAAATCTATAACATTTTTGCCTTCCTGCAGTTATGAAAAAAAGCCTTCAGCCTAAAACATCTGTTACAAGTTGAGCTTGAATGATTATTTTATTTATTCAATGAGACAGTCTTTCACTGAAACACAGTCATAAAATGTTATTTTTAACATTAAACAGACGTTTATTACATAAAAGATCACAATAGAATAAACTAAACTGTTTACAAATAAGACAACTTGAAAAATTGGAAATATACTGAAAAATATAAATCCATATACAGAGGAACCTCGATTATCTAGCATTTGATTATCCAAATATCGGATTATCCGGCAAAAATGCAAGGTCTTTTCTAAACAATGTTATCCGGCATTTGATTATCCAGAATTCGATTAACTCCTCATCGAAATTCTTCTCGTCTATGTCCTTTGGATAATCAAGGTTCCTCTGTATTCCAACACACCCTCTAATAGTAGAGAGAGAGAGAGTGATAGATAGATGGATAGATAGATACATACATCCCTTTTGTATCACATCTATAGGACTAGCCTAACTGTTTCTTTTGGTTCCCTGTCCTCAGAGTTTGGTAGTCTTTTCCTCGATTAGTCACAGAACTGAACTTTGATTTCCTCAGCTTTCAGTAATGCTATCAGGGTTCTCACGAAATAATTCTGGTCTGAAAATTTCAAAATAAAATCCTTATGCTGCGTTAACATATTGCCTAACAGTTTAAAGCTAAAGCTTTTGTTCATGAGAAACTGTTTCACACATCTAACTTCTATTCAGACTTCTGTGATTCTGAAACAGCAGTTAGCACTGTTGCCTAACAGCGCCAGAGACCCGGGTTCAATTCCCGCCTCAGGCAACTGTCTGTGTGGAGTTTGCACATTCTTCCTGTGTCTGCGTGGGTTTCCTTTGGGTGCTCCGGTTTCCTCCCATAGTCCAAAAATGTGCAGGTTAGGTGAATTGGCCATGCTAAATTGCCCGTAGTGTTAGGTGAAGGGGTAAATGTAGGGGAATGGGTCTGGGTGGGTTGTCCTTCGGAGGGTCGGTGTGGACTTACTGGGCTGAAGGGCCTGTTTCCACACTGTAAGTAATCTAATCTAATCTAAAAGGGTTCAAAGTTATCTTTTTCCCCCTAAGCAAAGAAAACAATTCCTGATACTTCTAAGCAGAAAATCAATGTTTACTCTGTCTACTTGTAAAACTCTACCAATTTAAATAATTTCTCATTATAGCCCCCAGGCTGTCCTTCTCTTATACTAGTTTCAAAAAATCATGAATTCAGAAATACGGACAAGTTAATCATTAAACCTTTTCATACACACAGACCTAAATCCATATGCCACTAGTTCAAAATCTAATCTCGAGAATAAATGATGTTCTGCTTGTATTTGAGATTTCCAGTAGGTAAAAACAATGACTGCAGATGCTGGAAACCATATTCTGGATTAGTGGTGCTGGAAGAGCACAGCAGTTCAGGCAGCATTCGAGGAGCAGTAAAATCGACGTTTCGGGCAAAAGCCCTTCATCAGGAATACAGGCAGAGAGCCTGAAGAGATAAGTGAGAGGAGGGTGGGGTGGGTAAAAAGTAGCATAGAGTACAATAGGTGAGTGGGGGAGGGGATGAAGGTGATAGGTCAGGGAGGAGGGTGGAATGGATAGGTGGAAAAGAAGATAGGCAGGTAGGACAAGTCATGGGGACAGTGCTGTGCTGGAAGTTTGGAACTGGGGTGAGGTGGGGGAAGGGGAAATGAGGAAACTGTTGAAGTCCATATTGATGCCCTGGGGCTGAAGTGTTCCGAGGTGGAAGATGAGGCGTTCTTCCTCCAGGCGTCTGGTAGTGAGGGAGCGGCGGTGAAGGAGGCCCAGGACCTCCATGTCCTCAGCAGAGTGGGTGGGGGAGTTGAAATGTTGGGCCACAGGGCGGTGTGGTTGATTGGTGTGGGTGTCCCGGAGATGTTCCCTAAAGCGCTCTGCTAGGAAGCGTCCAGTCTCCCCAATTTGGAGGAGACTGCATCGGGAGCAATGGATACAATAAATGATATTGGTGGATGTGCAGGTAAAACTTTGACGGATGTGGAAGGCTCCTTTAGGGCCTTGGATGGAGGTGAGGGAGATGGTGTGGGCGCAGGTTTTGACCATCTCTCCCCTTCCTGGACCTCTCCATCTCCATTAATGATAACCGACTTGACAGCGACATTTTTTTACAAACCCACCGACTCCCACAGCTACCTGGATTACACCTCTTCCCACCCTACCTCCTGCAAAAATGCCACCCCGCATTCCCAATTCCTCTGCCTCCACTGTATCTGCTCCCAGGAGGGCCAGTTTCCACCACAGAACACACCAGATGGCCTCCTTCTTTCGAGACTGCAATTTCCCTTCCCACATGGTTAAAGATGCCCTCCAACGCATCTCATCCACATCCCTACCTCCCCCCTCAGACCCCACCCCTCCAACCGTAACAAGGACAAAGCCCCTGGTGCTCACCTTCCACCCTACCAATCTTCGCATAAACCAAATCATCTGCCGACTTTTCCGCCACCTCCAAAAAGACCCCACCACCAGCGATATATTTCCCTCCCCACCCCTTTCCGCCTTCCGCAAAGACTGTTCCCTCTGTGACTATCTGGTCAGGTTCATGGCCCCCTACAACCCACCCTCCCATCCTGGCACCTTCCCCTGCTACCACAGGAATTGCAAAACCTGTGCCCACACCTCCTCCCTCACCTCCATCCAAGGCCCTAAAGGAGCCTTCCACATCCATCAAAATTTTACCTGCACATCCACCAATATCATTTATTGTATCCGTTGCTCCTGATGCGGTCTCCTCTACATTGGGGAGACTGTACACCTCCTAGCAGAGTGCTTTCGGGAACGTCTCCGGGACACCCACACCAATCAACCACACCGCCCTGTTGCCCAACATTTCAACTCCCCCTCCCACTCTGCCAAGGACATGGAGGTCCTGGACCTCCTTCACCGCCGCTCCCTCACCACCAGACGCCTGGAGGAAGAACGCCTCATCTTCCGCCTTGGAACACTTCAGCCCCAGGGCATCAATGTGGACTTCAACAGTTTCCTCATTTCCCCTTCCCCCACCTCACCCCAGTTCCAAACTTCCAGCTCAGCACTGTCCCCATGACTTGTCCTGCCTGCCTATCTTCTTTTCCACCTATCCTCTCCACCCTCTCCCCACCCCCCACGAACTGTCTCCTTCATCCCCTCCCCCACTCACCTATTGTACTCTATGCTACTTTCTCCCCACCCCCACCCTCCTCTCACTTGTCTCTCCACCTTCAGGCTCTCTGCCTGTATTCCTGGTGAAGGGCCTTTGCCCGAAGCGTCGGTTTTGCTGCTCCTCGGATGCTGCCTGAACTGCTGTGCTCTTCCAGCACCACTAATCCAGAATTTGAGATTTCTAGTGTTGACTGTTTTCTGCTTTGGTTTTAACATAATGTAAATGTGATAAAGTACATGCTTATATAGAGTCATAGAGCTGTACAGCACAGAAATAGACCCTTTGGTCCCACTTGTCCACACTGAGCAGATAGCCTAAATTAATCTAGTTCTATTTGCCAGCATTTGGCCCATATCCCTCTAAACCCTTCCTATTCATATACCCATCCAGATGTCTTTTACTTGTTGCAATTGTCCGACCACTTCCTCTGGCAGCTCATTCCATACTCGCACCACCCTCTGCATGAAAACATTGCCCCTTGGATCCCTTTTAAATCTTTCTCTTCTAACCTTCAACTTATGCCCTCTAGTTCTGGACTTCCCCCACCCTGGAGAAAAGACCTTGGCAATTCACCCTTGTTTTAATATTAGTGGGGGATTCTTTTCCGCACTTCAGAGGAATCTTGGGAGTTGCTTTAAAGTTTCTCATATAATCTTAGTTTGCTGCCTCGTGTGTGAACAGTTCACTAATGTTGATCTTGCTTTGTGTACCTCCTGTGCAGCCTTAGCCTTGTTATGCCTTGCTCTGTCTCAGTACCCAATGAAGTGTATGTCTTTGTTTGCCAAGATCTGCCTGTACTACTCACAGAACGAAACCTTTCACTGTGCTTGGGTACATATGCCTACAATAAATCAAATCAAACCTCCCACAATACGCACAGCATCCAAAAATGTTGCCATTCTCTAGAAAATGTTAGCATAATGAAAGAGGCCAGGAAGACAGATGATGCTGAACATTTTATTTTCAGAAGTGTTGATGGTCAGATAAATATATCAGATGCATCAGCAAAGAACTTGTACAAGGTACTTTCAAAGTCAGAGCTAACTGCTGATGAGGTATCAATATCACTTCATTTTGCTATACTATTAAGAACAGTAGGAGGTCTTGTGGCATAGAAAGTAGCTTCCCTGCTTCTCAGCCACATGTTCTGGGTTTGGATCCTACCACAGGATTGATGGCCAAGGAAGCTACATTCATTTCTCAGCAAACAGGATGAGTATCAATTTGTAAATCTTTCCAATACACACACAGTAGTGGATATAAGAGCAGAAGAGAATCTTTGTCAGCAACATGATGAAATAAATTTGCACCTCTCCCATTACTGTCTATAGATCGAGAATACATGTGCATGTTACCATAACAACTTGGACTGTGTGTGTGTGTGTGTGTGTGTGTGTATGGGGGGTGTAGGGTGGGCTCAGTTAGCTGTGTGACTAGTATGTGGACCTGATAAGTGCCAAAAACATGGGGCTTGATCCTTATTCTGGGTGGGATAGATTCAGGACCTGCCTCCTTACCCTGCCCTTGGCAGAGGTCACGGTGCTGTGGTACAGACACACCTTCAGGCAAATAGCAGAAGAAGAAGAATTTAAGAGATGCAAAGACAGGGCATAGGAGCATGGGTAGGGTATTTGGCTCTGTGAGCATGCTTTGCCAGTCAATATGATCCTGAGTGATCATCCAACTCAGTAACCTGTTCCCCCTTTGACCCATGGAGACCAAAGAACTGTATCTAACTCTTTTTGAAAACATTAAATGTTTTGGCCTATGTGGCAGAGAATTCCATAGGGTCATCACTCTCTGGGTGAAGAAATTTAGATTAGATTCCCTCCAGTATGGGATCAGGCCCTTCGGTCCAACCAGTCCACACCGATCCTTCGAACAGTAACCCGCCCAGTAATTCCTCTCTGACTAATGCACCTAACACTATGACCAATTTACCATGGTCAATTCACCTGGCCTGCACATCTTTGGACTGTGGGAGGAAATCGGAGCACCCGGAGGAAACCCACGCAGACATGGAGAGAATGTGCAAACTCCACCCAGACAGTCGACCGAGGGTTTACCTTGTATCCTTAAACTGTGGCCCATGATTCTGGACTCCTTAGTCAGCAGGAACATCCTTCTTGTGTTTACCCTGTTTAGACCTGTTAGAATTTTATTGATTTTTATGAGATACCTCTCATTCTTCGAAGCTCCCTCTAAAATTCTGAATATAGTCCTAACTGATCCAATCTCTTTTCATACATCAGTCCTGCCATCCCAATCTCAGTTTGGTATAATGGTAATGTATGAATGATAATGAATGACAGGTGATACCTTACAAGTATGATATAAAATTTAATTTGCCCAACCATTAGATTTACCACAGTATTCAAACTATGTAAAATAGCATGCTTAGAGGCCATGAAGAACAGAATAATGGGTGTAGGTTGTTGATAGGTTGTGTTTAGATCAAAATTGTATGTAGCAAAAAGTACAATCCTAGGTTTGAGTGGTTCTGTAACAGAAGTATTGTGATTAGATCAGGGAAGGGCATAGCTTCCACATTAGTTAACGCCCTTCCTTAGTCAGTTAGAGCCATATTTTTCTTTCTTTCTTTTTCACATTTTGCTATCAGAATACATTTAAACCTTGATTAAAAATAGACAACCAATTCCAAAGGTTTTTTTGATTGCAGTTACATTACTTTCAAAAAGAAGTAACAAACACACAGATGGAGGCAAAGAGCTTACAAATATTGTATTGGGTTGGTGTGGGTATCTGATACAGACAGGAAGATAGAGGACGTTGTAGTTTACAGTCTTTGAGTTGAGAATGAAAAGACGTGAATCTTACTGTTTAGCTGTTGTCTGGTTTCCTCTGGAATGACAAAGCTACAGATCTCCTGATGTACTTCATGAATCATGGTTGCTATTCCAAGTTACTTTTCATTTTGAGATTGAGATTGAGAAAGAGAGAGTGACAGACAGGGAAATAGCGTGGTAGACAGGGAAAGTGTCTTCAAGTTCTTGTTTACAAATCTCATTTTCCTGCTGTTTAGTCACAGCAGTTGATACCAGTAAGTTAGTATATTCCTGATTCTACTTATTATTTTTCTGTGATGAATATTCCACAGACAACCTTTCACCTCCATGTGTAACTTGATAAAGTTGTGGATCAATCAGGAGGTACAAATCTAAGTTTCAGAGCCCTTTTCTAATGCTGTTAATTTTGGCTGAGACTGATGCTTGTGAACTAGTGGCTGCATGAGTTTGACTCAAGCTGGTCAGGTGATCACAGCAGCCATCTTAGGTCAGTATTTGCCCTTTTTAAACCCATTTTTTGTCCATAAAACACACAGCTATTAAAGAAAATTGATAGAAGTTGAATATTGAAAATCTACACAAGTAATAACAACTCGGAAGCTTACTTACGCTATTACACAAAATCAAGATCTGCACATTATTACAAAATTAAACATACACTGAGGTCTTAATGATAAATTTTAAATGAATGTTTATCAATTTACTTGGAACAATGATTGAGTGGTGAATTCATTGATGAGTCTCATAGTGGAATGCCTGTTTCCATTGATACTTGTATTTAATTAGTTAATCTCAGTTGAGACGACAGAGTTAAAGATCACACAACACTAGCTGGTTGTGGAGTATAAGATCATAGGTCACAGTGTGATGTAACTGAAATTCTATATATTGAAAAAGACTTGGATTGTTTTCTCATCTTTTAGAATGGGCATGTTGGTTTCAGTTCTTTCATATGTCAATTCTGGAACTTTCTTATAGTTAATTCTCAAGTGAACTTTAACAATGGTACCATGTTGGCCTGATGCACCACACTTGTGGTGTGAGGTTGGTGTGTGTTTGTCTCCGTATCCTTTGCAATGTTGATTGCTAACCAATCAAGCCATATGTGTGTGTACATTAAGGAATGATTGGGCCACGTACCATCAGAATAGTCCATCTCCCACTCTCACAAATATTTTGAGGTAGGATTTCCTCATCAGTTCCCTTATCATCCACAAGAATACACAGATGTTGTGATCACTGGCTAGGTCAGCAGTTGTTAACCATCCCTAATTGTGTTGGAAAATTGATCATGAGCTATCTTTTTGAACCTTGTGGAAGTGGAAATGGCCACTACTGATAGCAGAGTCAACCCTGGTTATGAATCAATCTTTAAAGGGAAAGTAAGGGGGAACAAGTCTAAATATAGCAATGAAGAACACATCTTGTGGAATGAAATTAATAATTTACCATGAAATTAATCTTGCTCCATAGTTCATCCAGCTGATCGGGTTATCAGAGATAATGCAATTTTATATCACATGATTAAATAATGCATTGAGTCTAGAAATGACTATAATTATAAATCTGCCATAACTGGCCCTCCCTGCCAAAAGCCGGACTCCTAGCCAAGAGCAGAATCTGTCAGGACAACCTTAGTAATTGGTAGTGCTGTATGATTAAAATGAAAATAATAATTTTGCTGCGTTGATTATTTTAATTACTCGATCGTTTGATAACAATGTGATCTATTTAGATGTTAATCTAGTAATGACCTATCTTTAATAGAATTCCATATGCTAAGAATGTGAATTTATAAAACAAACAAACAAATGTTCTCCCCAAGTATTCTTAAAGATAAAAAAAGGAACAATAGCTACACGTGGAAATTGTTAATTAGAATAATTAAAGCTACCATGTGGTATTCTAATTATTATGCAAACTTTTTATTTCATCCTGGAACCTTTAATAGTCAGAGTGGATGTTTGTATTTGCACGATGTTGATAAAACTATAAGTCCATACTGACCCTCTGTATACACTCACAATCAATGGAAGTTACTTTATGGGAAAGAACAAATTCAATTTGTGCATGGGGAAAGCTCCTGCTGATTATATTTGTGGAAGGGAAGATGCTGATTTGTTACTGTAATAATAGCTGCTTTTATCCCATCTATATTTCATAGCAGCTGAAGTGAACAACTCAGAAAACAGCTGATAGTTGTTTCACAATGACATGTTTCTTATTGATTGTTAGGCATTCTACTCATATAGAGAGCAGCTGGCTTGACTTACAGTTAAATGTGACTTACTTCCCATCAGGTAATCTATTCAAACATTTATCAGAGCATTATTCACTCTTCTGCTTGTGTTGTTAGTTTATTTTGTTTCTCACAGCCTATTGGTCATATAGTCTTAACCTATTTTTGGTCCTATTACAGCAGTGAATACATTACAAAAGGATGTCATTGACTCTAAAGAGCTTTGAGATATCCTGAGGCTGTGATAAGCACTGTATAAATCCAAGTTTATATTTCTTTAAGGATGGAGTGGGAACAAGTCAAAATGTGAAATAAGTTGGGTCTGAATTGAGCAACAACAATCCTATTAATTTTCTTCTATTCCTAGACAGTGTTAGGGCTATATTTCAAACAGAATCATAGAATCTCCACAGTGTGTAAGCATTTGGCCCATTGAGTCCACACCAACCCCTGAAGATCACTCCACCCAGACATACCCCATCTCTGTAATCCTGCATTACCATGGATAATCCACCTAGCCTGCACATACCTGCACATTGTGGGCAATTTAGCATGACCAATTTACCTGGCCTGCACATCTTTGGACTGTGGGAAGAAACCGGAGCACCCAGAGGAAACCCACGCCCTCATGGGGAGAACGTACAAAGTCCACACAGACATGCGTCCAAGAGTGGAATCAAACCCAGGTCCCTGGTACTTGGGGCAGCAGTGCTGACCACTGAGCCACCATGCCACCCACATAAGTGGGATGGTGGCTCAATGAGAGCATACTTACAATGGTTGGAATTGTACAAGTGAAGCAGGATGAAGGACAAGTGCATTCAGGTAGGTTTTATTTAAGGGAATAAAGTGGGGAAGGGAATTTGAAATGAAAACAAGAATCCCAAATGAAAGAAACATGCTTTTGCTCTTATCTATTCTGCAGGTATTAACTTGAGTGATATTTTTGTGCATTAGGCTGTCCCCATCCATTGTGTTCATGGAGATTTTGGGGTCCATCATACAGGCCCTGTACCTCTTTCTCTTTTGCCTCATGTTCTTTCACATAAGAAACATCACTCCATACATCCCATTTGTTTTGAAAAAGATTGAAAGTGTCAAAGATAAAGGATTGGCATAGAACAAGTAGACATTTGATGGTTCTTCTTTGGCTGGAATGCAACTGGTCAGAGTTACAAGAGTGGATAAGCTAGAGTATTGTATGATTTCTTTTACGCACTAAGAACAGATTTTAGGAGCTGTCTTTTCTTGAATATTTACCTTTGTTTTGTTATGTACCTATGCAAATGTCATGGATTGGATATAGCAGAATCCAAAGGAGGGTGAATTGCACATAGAAGCTGTGATTTTAGCACAGACAGAAAACATCTTTATTATTTATTAAAACTTCTCCTGGGTGCTGATTTCACAAGATCCTATTTCTGTGCTTTCTTCCTAACCTAATCCTGTTTTCCTGCTTTATGTTTCCATGTTTTATATTCCTCTGAATAATAATCCAAAAACTTTTTAAATTCAGTAATCATGAAACGTTGATTACATTTGAGATAAAGCATGCTTTCGCAATGCTATAGCTGTGTGAAAACATTTCTTCCAACTAGTTCAATGATTATTCATCAGAACCAGAAAAAGGTCATTACCTCAAACGTTAAATCTACTTTACACTCTCCCCGAAGCAGTTAGACCTGCTGAGTATCTCGAACACTTCATGCTTATAAAAACACTTTATGTTGATGCATTATGGTAGTCTTGTGGTTATGTATAACTGGCTACTGAATAACTCATCTAGACCTTGGAATAAATACTTGGAAACACACAGTCAAATCCCACCACAGGATGTGGGGGAGTTGTCATTAACATCCTTATCAATTTGGCCAAGATGTGAGCCCAGAGAACAGAGAACATGACAGCACAGTACAGGCCCTTCGGCCCTCGACGTTGTGCCTGTGAAATGAATCTGATGCCCATCTAGCCTACACCATTCCATCATTATCCACATGTATGTCCAATGCCCATTTAAATGCCCTTGACGTCGGTGAGTCTACTACTGTTGCAGGCAGGCCGTTACACGCCCCTACTACTCTGAGTGATGAAACTACCTCTGATACAGTAAAATGGTGGCAGTGAAGTAGCAACATATAGCGGGGGCTCCTCAGCCTATAAACCTGTTGCATCTACTCAGTTTGTTCAGTTTGCCTTCTTAACAACCCCATCAACCTCAGTGGCAACTTTGAGGGATTTATACACTAGGACACCTTGAGATCTCTGTTCATCTACACTGCCAAGAATTCACCATTAGCCCAGTACTCTGCATTCCTGTTACTTCTTCTGAAGTGAACGACCTCACACTTTTCCATATTAAACTCCATTTGCCACTTTGCAGCTCAGATCTGCATCTTATCTATGTCCCTCTGTAACCCACAACATCCTTCGGCATTATCCACAACTTTGCCTACCTTAGTGTCATCTGCAGGTTTACTAACCCATCCTTCTACGTCCAGATCATTTCTAAAAATGACAAACAGCAGTGGCCCCAAAACAGATCCTTGCGGCACAGCACTGGTAACTGAGTTCCTGGATGAACAATTCCTATCTGTCATCTTTCAGCTAGCCAATTTCTGATCCAAACTACTAAATCACCTTCAATCCCGAAACTCCATATTTTGTGCAATAGCCTACTGCATGGAACCTTATCAAATGCCTTGCTGAAGTCCATATTTAGCACATCAACTGCCTTACTATCACTCACCTGTTTTGTCACCTTCTCGAAGAACTTAATAAGGTTAGTGAGGCACGACCTACCCTTCACAAAACCGTGTTGACTATCTCTAATCAAGTTATTCCTTTCCAGATGATTGTAAACGCTATCTCTTATAACTTTTTGCAACATCTTAACTGCAACCGAGGTAAGGCTCACTGGCCTATAATTACCTGGGGTGTCCCAACTCCCCTTCTTGAACATTTGCTATTCTCCAATCCTCTGGCACTACTCCTGTTGACAATAATGACATAAAGATAGAAGCCATAGGCTCTGCAATCATCTCCCTGGTTTCCCAGAGAATCTGAGACTAAATCCCATCCGGCCCCAGGGTCTTCTCTGTTTTCAGATCTTCCAAAATTGCTAAAACGTCCTCTTGGTCAACCTCAATCCCATCTAATCTTGGAGCCTGTATCTCCATATTCTCACTAATATTGTCCTTTTCCAATGTGAATACTGACAAAAAGTATTCATTAAGTGCTTCCACTATGTCCTCAGATTCCTCACACAACTTTCCATTACTATCTTTGATTGGCCCTAATCTTACTCTAGTCATTCTTTTATTCCTGATATACCTATAGAAGGCCTTAGGGTTTTTCTTTATCCTATCCGCCAATAACTTTTCATGTTTCCTCTTAGCTCTTCTTAGCTCTCTCTTTAGATCTTTTCTGGCGAACTTATCACTCTCAAGACCCCTAACTGAGCCTTCACACCTCACCCTCACATAAGTCGCCTTCTTTGTCTTGACAAGAGCTTCAACCTCTTTAGTAAACCATGGCTCCCTCTGTCGACAACTACCTCCCTGCCTGGTAGGTATAAACTTATCAAGGACCCGCAGTAGCGGTTCTTTGAATAAGCTCCACATTTCAAGTGTGTCCATTTCCTGCAGTTTCCTTCCCCATTGTACGTGTCCTAAATCTTGCCTAATTACATCATAATTGTCTTTCCCCCAGTTAGACCTCTTTCCCTGCAGTATATACCTATCCCTGCCCATTGCCATTATAAACATAACCGAATTATGGTCACTGTCACCTATGTGCTCACCTATCTCCAAATCTAACACCTGACTAGGTTCATTCCCCAGTGCCAAATCCAATATGGCATTGCTCCTTGCTGGCCTGTCTACATTCTGTGTCAGAAAACCCTCATGCACACATTGATCAAAAACTGGCCATTCTAAACTACTTGACCTATTGCATTCCCAGTCAATATTGGGGAAGTTAAAGTCCCCCATAACAACTATCCTGTTACTCTCGATTGTATTGAGAATAATCTTTGCTATCCTTTCCTCTACATCCCTGAACAATTCAGAGACGGATAGAAAACTCCCAACAGGGTTACCTCTCCTTTCCTGTTTCTAACCTCAGCCCAAACTACTTCAGTGAAATAGTCCTCAAACATTATCTTAGCTGCTTTAATACTACCCTTGATTAACAATGCCACACCGCTGCCTCTTTTACCATCTTCTCTGTTCCGAATCTCAGAATCTGCAACAATCATCCCTGTCCCGTCTCTGAAATGGCCGCAACATCGAAATCCCAGGTTCCAATCCATGCTGCAAATTCACCCACTTTATTCCAGATCCTCCTGGCATTGAAATGCACAGATTGCAAACCAACATCCTGATTGCTGGTGCCCTCTCGCAACCTTGTAAACCTATCCCTGACTTCACCAACCTCAAACTCCTGTACACTGAAATTACAATTTAGGTTCCTATCCCCCCTGATGCATGAGTTTAACAACCTCCCCTCCCCCCCACCCCAGAGTAATGTACCCCTATGGTTCAGGTGACGACCATCCTGTTTGTAGAGGTCCCACTTTCCCCAGAAAGAACTCCAATTATCAAAGAATCCAAAACCCTCCCTCCTGCAGCCTCGAGTTCAGTCCACACTCTCCCTGCGCCTTGCCTCACTAGCATGTGGCATGGGTAACAAACCAGGGATAACAACTCTGATTGTTCTAGCTCTAAGCTTCAATCCTAGCTCCCTGAATTTCTGCCTTGGATTGCCACCTTTCTTCCTACCTATGTCATTGGTGCCTATGTGGACCATGACTTGGGGGCTGCTGCCCCTCCCCCTCAGGGATCCCAAAAACACGATCAGAGACATTACAAACCCTGGCACCTGGGAGACAACACATCAATCGTGAGTCTCTTTCATTCCCACAAAACCTCCTATCTGTCCCCCTAACTATGGAGTCTTCAATGTCTAAAGCCTTGCTCCGCTTCCCCCTTCTCCTCTGAGCACCAGGGACAGACTCTGCACCAGAGACCTGTGCCCCATTGTTTACCCCTGGTAAGTCTTCCCCCACAACAGTATCCAAAACGGTATTCTTATTGTTGAAGGGAACTACTACAAGAGGTCCCTGCACTGCCTGCTGGTTCGCTTTCCTACCCCTGACGGTAACCCATCTACCTTCTTCTCGTGGCTGTGGAGTAACTACCTCCCTGTAATTCCTCTCAATAATCCCCTCTGCCTCCTGAATGATCCAAAGTTCATCCAGCTCCAGCTCCTCAACACGGTCCTCGAGGAGCTGGATTTGGGTACACTTCCCTTAAATGAGACTAGAGGTGACTCTCACCTCCCACGTACTGCAGGGGGAACATTCAACTGCCCTAACCTCCATTCCCGTTATTCTAAATTCCCAACTAGACTGCTGAAAAAACGAAATGAATAATGAAAGAAAACACTTGTCACCTTAACCAACTGATGCCGAGAACTTTTTTTTGGTTAGAGGAGGAAGATGGGTGCGAGACGATATCCAAGTAGTATTTCACTAAAATCAATAAGAATAAAATGCCCTGGAACACACTGATTCAGCTTCAGCTAAGGCATACCCAGCCCAAGTTTCTACCTATATCACCTAGAAGGACAACGACAGCAGATATATTGGCATGTCACCAGCTGGAAGAAGTCCTGCAAACATCTTGACTTGGAAATATATCACCTTCTCTTCAATGTGACTGGGCCAAAGTGTGGGAACTCCTTCCCTATCAGAGGGTCTAACTGCACCATACAGGCTTCAAAGTTTCAAGAAGGTGTATAGGGCAATGAGGAATTGCCATTGAATATAGAGATACCATATGCTGTGAATTAATAAAACAAAATATAAAACAGAATTTAATCCAGCATTTGATATGCCATCTGCATTTTTCTATGGAGTTTGCAGAAATGTAATTATTCTATGCGGTGTCCATTTGCTTCTAGTATGATAATATGACATAATCAATGAGATCCGGAACTGTGCTGTTCAATCTGCTGAACATAATGAGGTGTCTGACTCTCAATTCAACTGACTCATTCATAAGATTGTGAAGTAATTTAATTACTTGAAGAAAGAAACTTTCTTATGTGGTTATTTGGTCTGCAATTTGATTGTTATTTTTTGCTCATTTAGTTGAAAGATGAACAAAATGAAAATCTATCCAAACACTGTTAAGGGAAGTATAATAGAACAAGACATTGCTGAATGAAGGATTTGTATGTGTGCCTATATGTATCAGGGAGGGTTGTAGGGAATTGTGTTAGCACAGTTGGCTACATAATTAGCAATTGGTCCAATATTTATTACCCATTCCTAGATGCTCACGAGAAGGTGGTGATGAGCTGTCTTTTTGAACTGCTGTAGTCCATGTGCTGTAAGTTGTCCCACAATGCACTTAGGCACGGGATTTCAGAATTTTGCCCCAATGACAATGAAGAAACAGTGACATATTTCCAAGTGGCTTGGAGGGGATCTTGTGGATGTGGCGGTGATTGGAGGTGGTGGTTTCCCATTTATCTGCTATCCTTGCCATTCCAGATGGAAGTGGCCATGGGTTTGTCTACGTTGCTGTCTCAGGATCTTTGGTAAATTTTTTCAGTGTACCTTGTTAATAGAACAAACTGCTGATCCTATGCGTTGATGGTGACGGGAGTGGATGCATGTGGATGTGGCGCTAATCAAGTGGGTTGCTTTGTCTTGGAGGGTGTCAAGCTGCTTGAGTGTTGTTGGAACTGCACCCATCCAGGCAAGTGAGGAACATGCCATCACACTCCTGATTTGTGCCTTTTAGGGTTTAAAGGAGTCAGGAGATAAGCAACAATATTCTTAGCCTCTGACCTGCTCTCATGTACACCATTTTTATGTGGCAAGTCTGGTTGAATTTCTGGACAATGGTAATGCTCAGGATGTTGAAAGTGGGGGATGTTGAATGGCAAAGGCAGTGGTTCGATTGTCTCTTGTTGGTGACAGTCATTGTCTGGCATTTGTTTCATGTGAATGTGGCTTGCCACTGAAAACAACAAATGCGGGAGATCACAACGGACCAGGCAGCATCCACGGGGAGAGTGTAAGCTAACACTTCAAAGCGAGGCGATGCTTCATCAGCTTTGATTCCAAGTTTGTTAGGGCTCCTTGATGCCACACTTGGTAAAATGCATTCTTGATTTCAAAGGCCTCTCACCTCACCTCTGGAATTCAGCACTTTTGTCCATGTTTGAACCAAAGCTGTAATGAGGTCAGGAGCTGAGTGGCTCTGGCGGAACCCAAACTGGGTGTCACTGAGCAGATGCTGCTTGATAGCACTACTCCTTGACAATGGGAATCACTTTACTGATCAAGAGTAGACCGATGGGGCAGTAATTGAACGGGATGGATTTGTCCTACTTTTGTGTTTAGGACACACCAGGCAATTTTCCACCTTATCAGATGGGTGTGAGTGTTGCAACTGCTTGGCCAGGGGAGCAGCAGGTGCTGGAGCACAAGTCTTCAGTTCTATTGCCAGAATGTTGTCCAGGCCTGATGCCTTTGCGGTATCCATTGCCTGTTCTTGATATCATGTGGAGTGATTCTAAATGGCTGAAGTCTAGTGTCTGTGAAGCTGGGGGAGATGGATTATTCTCTCGCCAATTCTAGTTGAAGATTGCTGCGAATGTGGCAGGATAGAATCATTTGTGGAGCCTCCAGTTGTTTAATTGTCCATTACCATTCCGGTTGTGGCAAGACTGCAGAGCTTAGGTCAGATCCATTGATGTGGGATCGCTTAGGTCTGTCTATCCCTTGCTGCTTTGTGCTGTTTGGCATGTAGCAGTCCTGTTTTGTAACTTCACCAGGTTGATACCTCATTTTTAGGCCCTGCTCCTTGCACTCTCCATTGATCTCCAGATTTGATGGCAATGTTGAGTGAGGGATATGTTGGGCCATGGTTGCAGATTGTGCTGGAGTACAATTCTGTTACTGTTAATGGCCCACAGCACCCTATGGATGCCCAGTCTAGAGTTACTAGATATATTTGAAGCCTGTCCCATTTAGCATGGTTTTAATGCCACACAACACAATGGAGGTTACTCTCAATGTGAAGGTGGACCCTGGTCTCCACGAGGATGGTGTGGTAGTGTCTCTTACCAATACTTTCATGGACAGATGTATCTGCAATCAGTGGATTGGTAAGGATGAGGTGTGTTTTTCTCTCTTGCTGGTTCCCTCACCACCTTCTGTAGACCCAATCCAGTAGTTTTGTCCTTTAGCACCTGACCAACTCAATCAGACGTGCTGCTGCCAAGACACTTTTTGGTGTGGACATTGAAATTCTCCAGCTACACTACATTTTGTGCCCTGCCACCCTTAGTGCTTCCTCCAAGTGTTGTTTAACATGGAGTACTGATTCATCAGCCAAGGTAAGGCGGTGCGTGGTAATCAGCAAGAGGTTTCTTTGACCACATTTAACCTGAGGCCATAAGACTTCACAGGGGCTGCAGTCAATGCTGAGGACTCCCAGGGCAACTTCCTCTTGACTGTATACCACTGGGCTATCACCTCTGCTGGATGTGTCCTGCCGATGGGATGGGAAATATCCAGGGATGGTGATTTTTGGGTCATTTTCTGAGAGTTATGATTCTAAGAGTGTGATATGTCAGGCTGTTGCTTGACTAGTCTGTGAGACAGCTCTCCCAATGTTGTCACTTGCCCCCAGATGTTAGTAAAGAGGACTTTACAGGATTGACAAGGCTATTTCAACCGTTGTCTTTTCCAGTGCCTTGGTCAATGCTGTGGTCCCTCCAGTTTCCTTTCTTTGTTGTGACTTCATCACAATTGACACAACTTGCTCAGCCATTTCAGGGGATCAATTGAGAGTCAGCCACATTGCTGTGGGTATGGAGTCACATGCATTTAGGATTTAGGATCTGCCTTTTCACTCTGTCCCTGAGAATGGAAGGCAATGGCAAACCACCACTGACAAAGAAAACAGCTCAGGCTGAAGCACTAGTGGACAATGAGCCAAGACCTGCCTTTGGGGTTAATGCACATAACTTGCTGGATGAATATGAATGGTGAATATATATCCTTATGGCCTCAGTAATTCCCAACATGCACCAAAGTTAAAGCTAACACAAAGGAAGGCTGAAATAATTAGGGAAGTTATTTGAAAAACTGTCGAGTAACACATGAAATAATTTCAGAAAATTAAAATACTTGTAAAAACGATGACAATTCTGTACAAATATCCTAATAAAGACTCATCAAACTTAAACCTTGTGAGGGAATAAAAGCTTGATTCTAATATTTTGTCTTGCAAATTCTGTGGCATGTCTGAAAGGAGTGTGAAGGAGAAATAGGCTTGGAAATGAAATCTTTCTCGACAAAGATAGGATCTAATTTCTTTTTACTGGAATGACCCAGAATCATTTAGGTCACAACGGCTAAACATTTCACTGTGGCTCAAGCATGAGTACTGGCTTTTTCTTTTGCTTTCTTACCTGTTATTTTTCATCATTTCAACATTGACAGCTTGTTCAGACCCCCATAATTGCATTAGCATTGCACTTTGACCTTCAGGAATGTTAAGCAAAGTAATAAATAATAGTGCTGACCTTGCCACTGTCCATTTAAAAGGAACGTGCAACCAATTCCTCATGGTCAAGGGGCAAACCCATATTCAAAAATGTTGCAGTTCAAGGCATGAGAAAGGAAAATGGTTGGGAATAGAGGTGGAGTATTAACGTAATAGATTTCTTGTGTGGAATTAATCCAGAGCACAGAAATCTCCTGTCCTTTATGATTTGTATCATTGATTTGCTGACACAAGTGGGTTATTATTTTTGTATAAATCCTATTGCTATGATTTAGGTGGAGGTGTGGTGTCAAATTGGAAAGGTAAGGGATGATCAGAATTGATTCCAGGGCTCTAAAATGTTTTGGTTCTTGAATACATAACCCTTGAGTTCAGAGATAAAATGCTGAGTTCCTGAGAGTAGAGACATTTTGCTAAGAATAATAACAAACCCATGGCTAATATTCTTATCCCACGTAGATGATGCCGCCTGTAATTTTAAACACTACAAAACTACCCGAGAATTTCTCTTCTTTTTTCAATTCTGTGTAACGGAAGCAAGTTTTTTTTTGTTACATTCAGTGGCTTCTATAGATTACGTTTTTTTCCCCATTCAGAACTCTCTATTAATGGTGGCAGCCTTTAACAAAGCCGACTCCTGCACGTCAGGTGAATGAGAGCCATTAGCATCAAGCCATTCTCAGAACAAACGCATCAAATTGGCCAGCACTCCTGTCACCAGCTACTCAATCACTACCAGCTCCTGAGAAAGAGCTGGGGAATTAGAACATACAATAGCGTGCACTGCCCTCCCAATCTGCAGTGAAGGCCGTGGCTTTAATGGTTACATTTTACTTTACACAAATTACTTAGAAGCACCTTTTTTTTCAATTGAGTGTTTTTCACACTTCATTTCTAGTAAAAACAAAAGGGTTTAGGCACTTTTGATTTAAGAGTCACAGGAAAGCAGTTTGTAGTTATTAAAAATAAAGAATTTTTTTGGCTCTTTCGTTTCCCTTGCTTCTCTCTCCCCATCTTTCTCCACACCTTCGAATCCTTTTTCAGTTATTCACTGTTTACATTTAGGAGTAACTCTGCATCAATCTATTAAGCAACATTTACTCCTACACTGAAACCTTATTCTCTTTATACTCAAAGTCTGTCTACTCCCTAATAACAGGAAGATACCAACATTTTTAATAATAATCAAATGAAAATCCTATAGTACACTAAAAGAATGCACACTCAAAACTAAAAATCGTGTCGTCATGACGTTTACATGTTTCAAAGAGCAATAAAATTTGATAGTTGATAACATTCTGGAACAAATTAAAGAAAACAAATCTGAAAATGATGGAAATTTGGCTTAAAATCAAAAAATGTTAGAAATACAAAAGAACCTATTAGCACACTTCCTGTTTTAATTTCAAAGTTTTCAGTTTTTTTTACTCTGTTCAATTCATTACATTAGAAAATGTTTTATTTCCATTGCTGATGTAGCTGTGGTTAAACCACCTGAGGGTCAGTCCTGTTACCAGACAAATGAAGCAGTTACAAAGGTTACTCGTTTGAATAAAGTCCATGGTCATTCAGGGCTGCAGGCCTACCCTGTTTTCCAAATGAAGGGACAAAATCTGCAATGAACTGATGAGATCAAGGAACTGCAAACATTAAAAAAAAATTCAAAGTGAAATTTATCATGGCATGTAGACATAGTACTTGATATGTATTTAAGATCTTCTTTAAAAAATGGTTAGGATTCTTTTTGGATTAACCCCTTTTCCAGTAAAGACCAGTTTTTACATTAACTATTACAAAATACATGCTCTACTTCACATATTTTATACCATTTGGGTGAACAGTCACAACTGCACTGCAGTTTATATTCAGTTTCCTCAGGCAATTGCTATAATGCGAGTATCAGTTTTAGACCTACACCTGGTGATAGTGAAGTGGTGCTGAGGCAGATCAACACTCCTGCATTGATCTCCAGCCAGTGAAAAAAGCGAGCGTTTTGGTGTATAAATTTTGATTTAGCAAAAATCCAGTAAGGCAGACATTGCCAAGATTAAAATTATCAAGTTTGATATAAAGTTAAACTGAACTCTCTCCTTATGGCAATCCCAAGTCTCACATCATTTAATTACATTTGATTCAAGTACCCCTGCTCCTTACAAAGCGTTGATGCAAAGCCAAAACTGCTTTTGACATCATTATGTGGGATTCTTGAAACCTCTCTTGGATCACTTGCATCACTTCAGGTTTACTATTAGATGAATTACATGCATTTTACTTTAAAATGATAGCTTTACCATTGATTTTTTAAAGAAATATATCATTCGTGCTGTCGTCATACTTGCTACCTCATGCATATGGCTATTGCATTTTTAAAGCTTGGGTACTAAGGGATTAAGAATGCTTGCATATTCTGTTCTCCACACGCAAGGAGGTTGTTATTCCACTCATGAGAAGCTGATACAGCATTGCCTTCTCATCCTGACTAAGTACTGCTGGAACCATTGGCAAACAGTGTTTTGTGAATGACGTTTTACAAATAATTATGTGAAGCAACTTACACATGAGTTAAATTAGGGAAGGAGAGGGGAAGTGGTGATGTGGTGGGGGCGAAGGAGATACTTCTTAATGTGACTGTACGCCAAAAGTTTTTAAAGTCATTGTAAAGTTAAAATCATCTCTCTTTTGGACACGTACATGGGTTCTGATGTGTGGGCTTGCAGCAAAACATCACGCCTCTTGCAGCAGCAACTGTTGTGTGATTCTCACAAACCAGGAATGGATGGGTCGAGGAATTAAATGGTTCATAAGGCTTGGATCTCCAAAGAAAATAATGGGACTATTAAGAGATCAGATTTAACTCTGGATTATAATTATTTGAATGCTGAAACATCTTAGTCTGTGGGACAGGTACTTTCCAGAGATGTGCCCACCTATCAGTGGTAATTCATTGCTACAACACTGACAGGATCTTTTGTTTCACACACAGTAAAATTCAGGGGAGATGTACTTTTAATAGACCACTGAAAACACAAACAAAGCAACCTGTGTTTATTTCTGGAGAGATGGAATTGAAAATGTTATGCTAAATTTATATCAAATCTTGGTTAGATGACACTTTGAGTACCATGTGAGTTTTGGTTGCCACGTTATAAAAAGGTGTCAGAGGCACTGGAGATAGTTAAAAAAAATGTACAAGGATGAGGATAAGAATAGGTCATTTAGCTCTTTAGGCCTGTTCTGCTATTCAATAAGATTCACAAATTGAATTGAACTGAACTTAATTTATTGTCATGTGTACCGAGGCACAGTGAAAACCTTTGTCTTCTGAGCAATACAGGCAGATCACAGAGTTAAATAGCATAGATAAGTAAATAGTAGGTAAACAGCAGCAAAAACAAAAACACGGGTACAGGCGAATGCTAAGTGTTTGTGAGTCCATTCAGTATTCTAACACCAGGAGGGTAGAAACTGTTTTGAAACTGGCTGGTGCATGTGCTCAGGCTTCTGTACCTTCTCCCCAATAGTAGAGGTTGTGGAAAAAATTTGCCAGTGTAGGATGGATCTTTGAGAATGCTGGCAGCCTTTCCTTGATGGTGGGACTGGTAGATGGATTCTAAAGATGGAAGATTGGCCTTTGTGATTGTCCAGGCCAAGTTCACCACTCTCTGTAACCATCTCCAATCTTGAATGGTACAGTTACCATACCAGGTAGTGATACATCCAGACAGAATGCTCTCGATGATGCACCTATAAACGTTGGAAAGGATATTCACCGTCATGCCAAATTTCCTCAGCTACCTGAGGAAGAAGAGGCGTTGAGCCTTTGTAACCAGTGTATCCACATGAAGAGTCCAAGAAGGCGTGTTGTGGTTGACCACTCCCAGGAGCTTGACACTCTCCACTCATTCCACCTCTGTGCTGTTAATGTGTAGGGGCACATGAGTAACATCCTACCGAAAGTCAATAATGAGTTCCCTGGTTTAGCTGGCATTGAGAGCTAGGTTGTTCTCAGTGCACCATTTTTCCAGGTCTTCCACCTCCCGCCGGTAGTTTATTTCATCACCATCTGAGATTCAACCAACTATGGTGGTGTCAACAGTGAACTTGTAAATGGCATTAGTCTGGTATTTAGCGATGCAGTCATGGGTATACAGTGAGTACAGTCGGGGGCTGAGTATGCACCCCTGGGGGGCTCCAGTGTTGAATATTAGTGAGGATAAAATATTGTTCCCAATCTTCACTGATTGTGGCTTGAGTCAGGAAACTGAGGATCCAGTTGCAGAGAGTGGGGCTTAGTCCGAGATCACTATGTTTAATAATCAGTCTGGAGGGGATAATAGTGTTGAAGGCTGAACTGTAGTCAATGAGTAGGATTCTTACGTAGTTGTTCTTGGTGTCAAGGTGTTCTAGGGAGGAGTGAAGGGCAAGTGATATGGCATCTGACATGGATCTGTTGGTCTGATAAGCAAATTGGAGTGGATCAAGAGTAGTGGGGAGGCTGGAGTTAAATAATGCCATGACCAGCCTTTCAAAGCACTTCATGACTACCGAAGTTAGGGCCACTAGGCAGTGGTCATCGAGACACAGGGATGATGTTGGCCTCTTGAAACAGGCAGGGACAGTGGCCTGCTGCAGGGAGAGGTTGAAGCTGTCTGAGAAAACCTTTGCCAGTTGATCTGAGCATGCTCTGAGTGCATGGCCTGGTACTCCGTCTGGTCCCATCACTTTCCTTGGATTCACATGAAGGAAAACTGATCTGACCTCTGATGCAGTCACTATTGGGATAGTTTCGTCAGGACTTGTCAGAATAGGTGTAACCTCTCTGCCAAGATTCTGCTCAAAGTGAGCATAGAAGGTGATGAGGCAATCTGGGATGGATATATCATCATCTGCTATCTTGCCCTATCTCTTTTTAGAACCTGTGATTTCATTCAGTCCTTGATATAGTTGCCAGGTGTCTGTCTGGGTCTCTAGTTTGGATCGATATTAGTCCTTGGCTGTCTTAATGCTCTGTGAACGTCATGCTTGGATTCCTTATATTTGAGTGGGTCTCTTGATCTGAGGCCTCGTGCCTGGTTTTTAGGAGGTTCTTTTGCAGGATCATAGCTGTGACCTAATCTTTGACCTAATTTCATTTACAAAAGCTGACTATTCCCCAATTTCTTTAATATCTTTGTCTGAACTAGTCAAAACAATCATTTAACTATTTGGCATACAAGGTGATGGGCCAAGTGCAAGAAAATGGGATTAGAATAGTTATTTTATTTTTGACTGGCTGGGCTCAATGGGCTGAAGATGATTTCTTTGTGCTGCAGACCACTATGATTCTATCTTAACAGAATGGTGGCAATATTGCAATTAATTCAATAAAGTCAATTCATTGCCATTAAAGGCAACCTTCCCATAAATGAAACTGCTTGCTTTCAAGTATAATTACCTGAAAAAATTCAATGGGACATGAAGATGGAAATCTTGGCAAGAAACTGGTGCCTTCATGATATTATGTTAATATATTATACCTCACAGTAATGATTTTGTTATCTAGCTAAGAGTATTTTCCTCCTTTGTACACATTAAAACCATTGCAGCATTAATCTGATTTTTACTTTAATAGAATAGCAACGTTTGTTGACACAATTTCAGTCTTTGTGTTCTATCTGAACAATCTCATATGGTAGTAAAGAAAATCATGATGTTCTTGGGAATGATTTATGACACTGTTCAGTTGAGCCTGAAAGTGGGATACAGAATGCAGGAGAGAACTGACAACATACACAGCCTGTGGCATCAGTGCAAGAAGCAGGGGTCAGCAGCAGCGGTATGGTTCTCCATGTTCAATAGGAGATACAAATAGATGCTTAGAACTCTCACGGAACTCACCGGCTCCTCACAAAGCTATCAGGGACACTAAGAGACAATACTAGACTAAACCAGAACCCCAGATTAACCACACGAACACATGTTGACTATAGCAAGGCTTACATGATATAATAGGCTACAAAGCAAAGTTGAATAGAATCACTGACAACATTTCATTCTTCCCCAATGAGCTCAATGCATTCTACGCTTGCTTTAAACAGAAGGTCAGTGAAATGACCGAGCAGCCTCAGGTGCACTGATAGCTACAGTCACTGCCGTCGGTGTCAGACCAGCCTTCTTGAGAGTAATCCCACAGAAAGCAAGTGGCATGAATGGAGTGCCTGGTGGTGCACACAGATCGTGTTTGGAACAGCTGGTGACAGTGTTTGCAGGCACCTTTAACCTCTCCTTATTAGGATGTAAAATTCTCACTTGCTTCAGAAGACCACTATCATCCCGGTACAAATAAAAATCAGGCAATATGCCTAAACACTACAGCCTGGTGGATCTGACAGTCATCATTATAAGTGCTTTGATAGGTTAGTAATCATGCACACCAACTCCAGTCTCCCAGATTGCCTTATCTACTATAACTCACCTACTATTGTAATTGGTCTATGGCAAATGCCACTACCCTGGCCCTACACTCATCTTTGCAACATCTGGGTAACAAGAACACCTATGTCAGACTCCTATTTATTGACTTTAGCTCCAACATCATAATTCCAATCAAACTTGGAGACCTAGAAGTCTACTCCCCCCTGCAACTGGGCTCTTGACTTCCTGACTCACTGACCACCATCAGTAAGAATAGGCAACAATACCTCCTCCACAATAATCCTCAATACCAGTGCCCCATAACACTGCATACTCAACACCTTACTATATTCCTTATATACTCACAACTGTGTGGCCAAATTCTGTTCCAACTCCATTTACAAGTTTGCTGATGACACCACAGTAGTGGGTTGCATCTCAAACAATGACGAAACAGGGTTTGGAAAGAGATAGATAGCTTAGTGATATGATATAAAGACAATAATCGCTTGCTCAATGTCAGCAAAATGAAGGAACTAGTCACTAACTTCAGGAAGTAAAGTGGAGGACATCCCACCGCTCCCCCCCCCCCCCCCCCCCCCCCCCCCCCCCCCCGTCTGGATCAATGGTGCTGAGGTAGAGCAAATTTGGCATGTCCACAATGACTCTTACCAATTTTTATAGATGCACCATAGAAAGCATCCCATCCAGATGCATCACAGCTTGGTATGGCAATCGCAGTGAACAAGACCAAAAGAAAATATAGAGAGTTGTGAACACAGCCCAGTCTGTCACAAAAACCAGCCTTCCTTCCATTGACTCTGTCTACGCATCCTGCTGCCTTGGGAGAGCAGCTAACATAATCAAACACCCCTCCCAACCTGGTTGTACTCTCTTCCATCCTCTTTCATCAGTTTGAAGATGCAAAAGTTTGAAATCATGTACCAATAGATTCGAGAACAGTTTCTTCCCCAGTGTTTTCAGACTTATGAATGAACCTCTCATATTAGAGTTGATCTTCCTCTGCAACTTCTTTGTGGCTCTAACTCTATATTCTTCATTCTGCTCTGTTATTTTGATGTACTTATGTAAGGTATGATTTATCAGGATAGCACTCAAAATAATACTTTTTATTGTATCTTGGTACATTAACAACAATAAATCAAATCAAATCAAATGGTAATGCCATGTAATCAGTGCTGCAATACAAGGTGCCACTGCACATCAGAATGAAGGTTTGTGTTTCAGAACTCCATATAATTATTTCTTAGTCTTGCACCAGGTATTGGAGACAGAATTTAAAAAATGAAGATAAAGTGATAAATGTATTGTTCTACAAACTTCCTAGATCTGCATTAATGAAAACCAACATGAAATCCTCACTTTACTTCGTGAAACATGTAGCATTCTTATGGGGCTTGACAGGGTAAATGCTGAGAAGCTGTTTTCCTCAACAGAGCATCTATAACAAGAGAATATAGTCTCAGAATGAAGGGGTACTAATTTAAGACTGTGATAAGGAGGAATTTCTACTCTCTGAGGATTGAGTCTTTGGAACTCCCTATCACAGAGAGCCATGGGGGCAGAGCCCTTGTGCATACGTAAGGCTGAGATAGATAGATTCTTGGTCAGTATGGGGTTTAAAGGCCACAGTGTAAAGACAGGAAAGTGGATATGAGGAATGTTGGATTTTTTTGAATGCTGGAGCAGGAGCAAATGGCCTGCCCCATTCCTATTTCTTATGGTCTTAACACCTCATTTTAAGGTTTTTTTTAAGGGATCATTCTGTATTGTACCAACCAATTTACAGGCTGAAAGGTGTTTAAAATTACTCTTCAGTGCTCACTCACTGCCAAATGTTGGTTTTATTACAAGTAGTTTCCATGCTCTTTTCTCCATTGCTTTCTGTAATATTTTATTGTAACTGTTATAATTCAATTGTTCTATTACTAATCATAAGTATGGGAGAATAGACGTCATCATAATCTGGTTACTTCAAGTGGAATTTAGTAAACCATTAAAACGTGAAAATAAAGTTATGTCAATTGTCTCCTTGTTTCTTTCATTTATATTAGTCTAGTGGGCGGCACGGTGGCACAGTGGTTAGCACTGCTGCCTCACAGCGCCAGAAACCCGGATTCAATTCCCGACTCAGGCGACTGACTGTGTGGAGTTTGCACATTCTCCCCGTGTCTTGCGTGGGTTTCCTCCGGGTACTCCGGTTTCCTCCCACAGTCCAAAGATGTGTGGGTCAGGTGGATTGGCCATGCTAAATTGCCCGTGGTGTTAGGTAAGAGGGTAAATGTAGGGGAATGGGTGGGTTGCGCTTCGCCGGGTCGGTGTGGACTTGTAGGGCCGAAGGGCCTGTTTCCACACTGTAAGTAATCTAATCTAGTTTAGAATGTGCTTGCAGAAATGTGTTATGGGTAGAAACAGACTCTTTCCTCAAGATGTGGAGAAGTAAGCTATATATCTTCTCTCTTTACTCAATATCAATATGACAAACTTGACAACTTAAGGAACCTGGCCTGGGTTTAGTAGTTCATGCTTTTAAGTATTAGTGGCCAAGATGGTGGAAAATGGACATGTTTAGAGTATTCACATCTAGTGAGGTAACATTCCACAGAAGTTACTCCCATCAGTGGGAAAGCAATGGAATGCAACCATCTTCCATCCAGGCTGAAGACCCTGGTATAAATTTTATGCGTAACATCATTCGAGTTCATGGATTATTCATCCAGTGCCTACCAGGGAAATTCAGCTGCAGCTGGCCCAATCCAATCTCATAACAAACCATGGTACCAAATTAAACTAGTCCCACCTGCCCACATTTGGCCCATATCACTCTATATACTTCTTATTCATGTACATATACAAATTTTTTTATACATTATAACTGTACTCACATCCATCACTTCTTCTGGAAGTTTATTCCATATACAATCTACTCTCTGAGCTAAAAAAAAGTGTCCCTCATGTTTTTTTTTAAATCGTTCTCTCCTTACTTTAAAAAATATGCTCCCTGGTCTTGAAATCCCCCATCTTAGAGAAAAGACACCTACCATTCACCTTATCTATAGCCCTCGTGATTTAGGAACCTCTATAAGGTCACCCTTTATCTCCTGTGCTCCAGTGAAAAAAGTCACAGTCTATCCAGCTTCTCCTTATAACTCAAACCTTCCATTCTCAGAAATGTCCAAGTCATGTCTTTCTGAATCCCTTCCAGCTTAATAATATCCTTCCTATAACAGAGCAACTAGAACTGGAGACAGTACTCCAGACGAGGCCTCAGCAATCTCTTGTACAATTTCAAAGGTTTGAACAATGAAAGCAAGCATGCTAAATGCCTACTTAATCACCCTGTTTAAATGTGATGCAGACTTCAAAAAATTATGAGCCTGAACCCCTGGGTCTCTCTGTTCCGCAACACTACTCAAGCCCCTACTTCTAATTATATTTATATACCACGTGTAATTAAAAAGGTCAATAGTACTTCACAAGAGTGTTAGAAAACAAATCTAAATAAGAATCAACACGGCGACTCAGTGGTTAGCACTACTGCCTCGCAGCGCCAGGGACCCAGATTTGATTGCCGCTTCAGGTGACTGTGTGTGTTTGCACATTCTCCCCTTGTCTGTGTGGGTTTCCTCCGGGTGCTCTGGTTTCCTCCCACAATCCAAAGATGTGCAGGTTAGGTGAATTGTCCATGCTAAATTGCCCACAGTGTCCAGGGATGTGTAGGTTAGGTGCATCAGTTATGAGTAAATGTAGAGCAATTGGGTATAGTTAGTCTTTGGAGTGTTGGTGACTTTTTGGGCCTAATGTCCTGTTTCCACACTGTAGGGATTCTATGAATTATTTGGTCAGATGACTGAAAGCTTAGTCAAAGTTTAAACAGAGTGAAAAAAATTACATCCCTCAAGGTTACAGTGAATGGATTCTGGATGACCAGTCAGAAATAATGAGTTCTTGAAGGAGCAAAGGTATGAGTAAGTTGTTCAGCAGCAGATTATCTGAGACAAGGGCAAAGTTAGTAACATTATGGAGGTGCAAATTGAGGACCTTAGTGATGTTGTAAATATGTAGCAAAGGTGACATTTTGACTATTGCATACACTTCCAGCTGACAAATCCTACATTTTGTTATCAACATCTTTGTGACATTTTGCGTCAATACTGGATGACTAGAGATATCAAGGTACTGATCAAGAAAAAGAAGAAGGCATATGTCAGGTATAGGATGGATCAAGTGAATTCCTTCAAGAGTACAGTGGGTGTGGAAGTACATTTGAGAGGGAAATTGGGAGGGCAAAAAAGGGGACATGAGATAATTCTGGTAGATAAGGTAAAGGAGAATCTAAAGAAATATTAAGGACAAAAGTGTAACTAGGGAAAGATTATACATCTATGTGTGGAGCAAAGGAGATGGGTCAGATCCTAAATGAATATTTCTCATCAGTATTTACCATGGAAAAAGACATGGCTGCTAGGGAACTTGGGTGAATAAATGTGATGTCTTTAAAAGAGTCCACAATTCAGAAGAGGTGAGATGCTGGAGACCTTAAAACACATAAAGGCAGATAAATCTCCAGGATCTGATCAAATGTACCCCAAGACATTGTGGGAAGCCATGGAAGAAATTGCAGGACCCCTAGCAGCGATATTTGTATCATCGATGGTCATGGATGAAGTACTGCAAGACTGGAGGGTGGCTAATGTTGTGCCTCTATTTAAGAAAGATTGCAAGGAAAAGCCAGAGAATTATTGACCAGTGAGCCCAATGTCAGTGGTGGGTATGTTTTTGGAGGAGATTCTGAGAGACAGAGTCTACATGCAATTGGATAGGCAAGGACTGATTAGGGATATTCAGCATGACTTTGTGTGGGAAATTGTTTCACAAATTTGATTGAAATTTTTGAAGAAGTGACCAACAAGATAGATGAAGGCAGAGCAGTAGACGTTGTCTACATGGACTTTAATAAGGCCTTCAACAAGGATCCATAGGGTAGACTGGTTAGTAAGGTTAGATCACATAGAATCCAAGAAAAGCTGGCTAATTGGATACAAAATTAGCTTGACAGTAGGAAACAGAGGTGGTGGTAGAGGATTATTGTTCAGACTGGAGGCCTGTAACCCGTGGTGTGCCACAAGGTTCGGTACTGATTCCACTGTTGCTCATAATTTATGTACATAATTTGAATGACAATATAAGAGGCAAGGTTAGTAAGTTTGTGAATGACACCTAAATTGAATGTACAGTGGACAGTGAAGAAGTTTATCTAAGAGTACAATGGGATCTTGATCAACTGGACCAGTTGGTCAAGCAATAGCAGATGAAGTTTAATGCAGATAAAAGCGGTTACCAATGGTGTATCACAAGGGTCGGTGTTGGGTCCACTGCTGTTCATCATTTTTATAAACAACCTGGATGAGGGCGTAGAAGGGTGGGTTAGTAAATTTGCAGACGACACTAAGGTCGGTGGAGTTGTGGATAGCGACAAAGGATGTTATAGGTTACAGAGAGACATAGACAAGTTGCAGAGCTGGGCTGAGAGTTGGCAAATGGAGTTTAATGCGGACAAGTGTGGGGTGATTCACTTTGGTTGGAGTAAAACCGGAATGCAAAGTACTGGGCTAATGGTAAGATTCTTGGTAGTGTAGATGAGCAGAGAGATTTCGGTGTTCAGGTACACAGGTCCTTGAAAGTTGCCATCCAGGTTGACAGGGTTGTTAAGAAGGCATACAGTGTTTTAGCTTTCATTAATAGAGGGATCGTGTTCTAGAACCATGAGGTTATGCTATAGCTGTACAAAACTCTAGTGTGGCCGCACATGGAGTATTGTGTACAGTTCTGGTCACCGCATTATAAGAGGGATGTGGCAGCTTTGGAAAGGGTGCAGAGGAGATTTACTAGGATGTTGCCTGGTATGGAGGGAAGGTCTTATGAGGAAAGGCTGAGGGACTTGAGGCTGTTTTCATTAGAGAGAAGAAGGTTGAGAGGTGACTTAATAGAGACATATAAGATAATCAGAGGGTTAGATAGGGTGGGCAGGGAGAGCCTTCTTCCAAGAATGGTGCCAGCGAGCACGAAGGGGCATAGCTTTAAATTTAGGGGTGATAGATATAGGACAGATATCAGAGGTAGTTTCTTTACTCAGAGAGTAGTAAGGGTATGGAATGCTTTGCCTGCAATGGTAGTAGATTCTCCAACTTTAAGTACATTTAAGTTGTCATTGGACAAGCATATGGACGTACATGGAATAGTGTAGGTTAGATGGACTTCAGATTGGTATGACAGGTTGGCGCAACATTGAGGGCCGATGGGCCTGTACTGCGCTGTAATGTTCTGTGTTCTATATTCTATGTCCTATGTTGCATTTTAGTAAAACAAACTAGGCGCAACTTACACAATTAATGACAACCATGAGGGTGTTGTCAAACAGAGAAATCCAAGGGTGCAAATACCTGGTCACTTGATAATGGTGTTACAGGTAGAAAGGGTAGTGAAGTAGGTATTTGATACCCTTGCCTTCATATCAGTCAGAGCATCAAGTACAAGATTTGAGACATCATGTTACAACTATAAAAGACATTGGTAAGGCCACATTTGGAGTACTGCATACAAATCTGGCCACCCTGCTATAGGAGGGATGATATTAAACAGAAAATGGTGCAGGAATAATTTACAAAAATATTGCTGAGACTGGAAGGTGTGAATTATAAGAAGAGGCTAGGACTTTTTCCCTGAGGAATGCCATCACTTGCAAGTTCCCCATGAAAAATCCTGGACCGCCCTTTCTAAATACATACCTTAATTACCTACTGAAAGGACTGCAGTGGTTCAAGAAAACAACTCACCACCATCTCCTCTCGGCAAATTAGGAATGGCGGTAAATGCTGGCCCAACCTGTGACATCCACATCTCATGAAGAAATATATAAGGATTTAGATACATTCTTTTCTTAACAATTCTCACACAGGAGAATTGATCATGATCACAGCATTCACAATAATTACTAGATTTAAATGCTTCAGTACTTCGAATTGTTGTTATGAGTAGGAGGGGAGACTGTGTGCATTATCAATTAGAAGATTGCCTTTCCTTGAAGTAGAGAAAAGATGAAGAAAGAAAGGGATGTGCAAGTGATGATTTATTGGCAGGAAAGAGATCCAGAAAGCAGTATTCTCATGTTATACATGGAAATAATTACAATTATCTTACACCAGCTTACTCATGTACAATGGGAGAATGCGAGTACAGTATAGAAATTCATTACATTGTAATTATACGCTCCCACCAGCATCTTTGTTTTCTACAGTCTAGCTCCTTAACCTGTCATCCAATTTCTCTGCCTCCCAAATTGCTTTTTATTGATATTAAACCAACATATCACTTAAGGATAGAATCTATCACTTTGAAATGCAGTCTGATTTACATGATTTAGTTTAATTCTCCCTTGCTTGCTAACACACACTACCTGAAGCAATGTCATAGAAGGTCATGGTAAGTTAGAGAAAATAAAGTACTGTACTTCAGCAATGTTCTATTAATTGTAATTTCAATTAGTTTATTATAATTAAATACTAGGATGAAATTAATCTGGTTGAACTGAATGTTTAACACCATTGATTTATATGGGCAATAGTTCCTCACAATATTTTAAAAGAGTATAAGCCATAGTCTGTTCATGTTAGATAATCATTATTGCAGTTAATGGAATGAGACTGTAAAAGGCTTCTTAAGAGGAATAGGTATAAATATATTAAAAATATTAATGTATATAGCTTATCAACCTATGCCATTTTCATTGGGGATGTATCAAAATTGTCTTTGAGCTTTCTTGAATTCAGAAATACATGGAACTTTATATAACATGCCAATAAATGTGGGGTCCCTCCCAATTTTAATGTTCTGCATGTTTTATTCACTAAAGTTCTTGAAAAGGTCATGCTCTCAAGTTCCTTTGTATCCTTGTGTTAAGGTCCTTTTTTTTTGCACTGTAATAATCCAATAATCTTCATTACAGGAACAAGAGGATTGAATTGCAAAAGGCAAACAATGTTTTGTAGCAATTCAAAGTGATAAGGTTTTCAGCAGTTTTTAGAATATTGAACATGACCTGCAATTGTACGTCAATCTCTCCAGTTTAGATATTCACCACTCCCTTTTTCTCAACTCTGTGATTAATGCTCTTTGAATAAATTCAATGACATCCAGGTCATTTTATCTGCAACTTCACTTTTTAAAGTTTCCTTACATAATTCTGTTAACCTGTTTTCCTAACATTCTCCTGGATTTCACTTACTGACTTCCCTTCAGTTAGAACAGCTTAATTTGCTCTCAAAAACACAATAGCACAGGCAGCCGCAGAACCTTCTCACCCTCAAATACTTGAGGTCTCAATTTACGCTCATGGTTAGGTTACTCCTCAAATGGTTAGTTTCACTCAGGGTTGCCTCTGTACTGTGCTTAAATTCTCAGCACAGTTTTATTAGGCTAGATCTGCTTCCAGATGGATTTAATACATTTTAAGGAGAATACAACTTATTCATATGCAAGCTACTTTAGCATTTATGATTCCACATTGTCTCCAGATATTCTCATACTTCACAAAATGCTTGAAATTCAGCTAATGTTTTGACTGACTGCAGGTTTAGAAGCCTTATTTGCTGGTATACATGTGTTAAATTCATAAAAGTGGTACTCACTAAATCCTGGAGTTTCCACTAGATGCTTTTTCATAATCACAATCCTAATTTAGTTTGGAATACTTGTAATGCTCTTTTTTTAAATATCTCAATTTGATATTGCTATCAACACATCTGCTTGCAAGAAACACGTGCTATTATATAGTGAATAGAACATTATCAGGCTAAGTAAAAAAAGGTAAAAACAATGACTGCAGATGCTGGAAACCCAATTCTGGATTAGTGGTGCTGGAAGAGCACCTCCCTGATGAAGGGCTTTTGCCTGAAATGTCGATTTTACTGCTCCTCGGATGCTGCCTGAATGGCTGTGCTCTTCCAGCACCACTAATTCATTATCAGGCTAAGGCCAAACTCTGACAACCTCTTCAATTTCACCTGATAAATAGTAATATTTCACAATTGATACTTCTCAATATTCCCAGGCCATAATTGACCCTCTTTCCTCTTTAAGGTTTTTTGACTTCCACAGCAACCAGGGTAAGGTGCTTATTCCTTTCTCCCCATCAAATCTGCTCTGACTTTTCTACCATCTGCAGCAGATATGTCTGGGTTTTCTGCAAGTTTCCCCTGGCTAGGATCTTCCGTAATTCATCCAGTTTTTCCTACTTTTGTCTGAACTTAGTCATATAGCATGGAAACAGATCCTTTGGTCCAATCCATCCATGGTGACCAAGTTTCCCAGACTAAACTAATTCCATTTACTTGCATTTGGCCCATATCCCTCTAAACCTTTTCTATCCATGTTACTGTCCAAATGTCTTTTAAATGTTGTGACTGTACCTGAGCTATACTTCCTTGAGCAATTCATTCCATGTATGCACCACCCTCTGTGTGAAAAAGTTGCCCCTCAGGTCCCTTTAAATCCTTATCCTCTCACCTTAAGCCTATGCCCTCTTGTTTTGAACTCCCCTACCCTAGGGAAAAGGCCTTTGCTATTTACCTTATCTATGCCCCTCCTGATTTTATAAATCTCTGGAAGGTTAACCTTCAACCTCCTACATTCCAGGGAAACAATGTTCCAGCCTATCCAGCATCTCCTTATAATTCAAACCTTACAATCCTGGTAACATTCCTGTAAGTCATTTCTGCACCCTTTCCAATTTAATTCTAACCTTCCTGTAGCAGGGTGACCATTTATGTATGCAATACTCTGAAAGTTGCCTCGCCAATGTTTAATACAGCCACAGCATGTTATTCTACCTCCCATACTCAGTCCTCTGATCAACGAAAGCAAGCGTACCAAATGCCTCCTTCACCATTTTGTCTAGCTCTTACACCACTTTAAAAGAACTATGTACCTGAACCCCTGGTTCTCTCTGTTTCACGACACTACCCAGTGTCCTACTATTAACTGTACAAGCCTTGCCCTGGTTTGCCTTACCAAAATGCAAACCTTGCAATTATCTAAATTAAACTCCATCTGCCACTCCTTGGCCCAATGACCCAGTTGATCAATAACCCTTTGTAATCTGAGGTGGCTGCCTTCACTGTTGACCAAACCACCAGTTTTGGTGTTGTTTGCAAACTTACTAACCATGCTCCTAAATTTTCATCCAGATTGCTTATATAAATGACAGACTACAATGGACCCAGCACTAATCCGTGGATCTCCTTCATCCTCACTTTCCACCATTGTAGCTTCTGTATTCACCAATCATCCTGATATATAAATAGCCTGTGACTTAATCCTACCATGAAACACACTTCACCCCCACTCCTCTCAATGTTTTTATAAAGGAAATATTTCTTCTGTAGCACCCTCATTCACCCCAACTTTGCCATCTCCAATTTATGGGCGGCACGGTGGCACAGTGGTTAGCACTGCTGCCTCACAGCGCCTGTAGACCCGGGTTCAATTCCCGGCTCAGGCGACTGACTGTGTGGAGTTTGCACGTTCTCCTCATGTCTGCGTGGGTTTCCTCCGGGCGCTCCGGTTTCCTCCCACAGTCACAAAGATGTGCGGGTCAGGTGAATTCCAAGCTAAATTGCCCGTAGTGTTAGGTAAGGGGTAAATGTAGGGGTGTGGGTGGGTTGCGCTTCGGCGGGTCGGTGTTGACTTGTTGGGCCGAAGGGCCTGTTTCCACACTGTAAGTCTAATCTAAAAAAAAATCCAAACTGTCTTTCCTTTGATATCTTTTCACTTGAGCACAGGAGAGACAGCTCTGTTCACTCATTTTCTCCCACACCTCCAACTTCTGTATTCAGTCCACTAACCACTCCTTTCTAGAAGGCACTCATTTTGCATTTTCTCTTTTATTGCTTATTCTGCAATCACTTCTAAACTGGGCAGACTAAATGCAGATCAGTTGAGTGATTCTTTAAGCCTGTATATGTGAGGTAAAAGAATTAATCATCTCAAGCCCAGTTAAAGAATGCAGAAACAGTTTATACCAGCACTTTTACATTACATACAAGAAAATGAGATAGTTAAAAACAGTATAACTGCAAGCATACGATTGCTTAGCTGCCTTCACTTGCTGAAATAAGAATGAAGCATAGTATAAATTCTTGGGCTTCATGATAGTTATGACATTTGATTTAAGATACAGAAGCAGGATGTTCAATCACAAATGGCTTGCTCTGAAAGGAAGGAAGGAAGGAACAAATAAACAATACTTTTTTTTTGCTTCCTACTGGTTTGAAATCCACTTCTAGCAAAATGAGAAACAGATGCTGTGAGGTGTTCCAGATGCATTATGAAATTTTCCAATTTTCCAATTGAGTTTTTTCTTCCAATTTATTCCTTTTTCATTTGTCTTGACGGTGAACTACAGGTCCCAGCATCGCTGTGATATGTAAACCAAATGATCACTTTACTTGTATGAATCTAAAAAAATGTGATCACTGATAATGATCATGAACTGGAATCATGATTAATATTTCTCCAACTTCGCTAGTAACAGTAAAATTTATATCACTACTCACATTGATTCTCTCAGATATAAAGACAGTGTGTGTGTGTGTGTGTGTGTGTGTGCGTGCGCGCACGCGTTCATCTATAATCAAAATTAAATGGACATTTGTTTAGTTCTATAAATTCTATTAATTAACTTTGTTCTTGAATTTTTCCATTTCAAATACTGTAGTGTCCATACAAAACTGGATTTACGTGATGTGGTCTACAACCTTATAATCTCCAAGTAATGCCGAATAGCTCTGGATGTAGGTTTGCTCACTGAGCTGATAGGTTCGGTTTCAGATGTTTCATCACTATAACAGGTAACATCATCAGTAAGCCTCTGGATGAAGCACTGGTAGTATGGCCTGCTTTTTATTTATGTGTTCAAGTTTCCTTGGTTTGGTGACATCATCTCATGTGGTGATGCAATTTCCTGTGATGATGTCATTTCCTGTGGTGATGTCATTTCCAGCGATTATGTAATTTCTTGTTCTTCTTCAAGGGATGGTAAAGGGGATCCAAGTCAATGTGTTTGTTGATAGAGTTCCAACTGGAATGACATGCTTCTTGGAATTCTCCGGCATTTGGCTTGTCCTAGGATGGATGTGTTGTCCCAGTTGAAGTGGTGTCCTTCCTCATCTGTATGTAAAGTTACTAGTGAGAGTGGGTCATGTCTTTTTGTGGCTAGTTGATGTTCATGTATCCTGTGGTGGCTAGTTTTCTGCCTGTTTGTCCAATGCAGTGTTTGTTATAGTTCTTGCAAGGTATTTAGTAAACTACATTAGTTTTGCTTGTGTCTATATACGGTCCTTCAAGTTCATTAACTGCTGTTTTAGTGTGTTGGTGGTTTTGTGGGTTACCATGATGCCAAGAGGTCTGAGTAGCCTGGCAGTCATTTCCAAGATGTCTTTGAAGTAGGAGAGAGTGGCTAGGGTTTCTGGACATGTTTTGTCTTGTTTGTGTTTTTTGCTGAGAAATCGGTGGACAGTGTTTGTTGTGTATATATTCTTTTTGAATACATTGTATGAGTGATTTTCTTTTGCTCTTCATGGTTCCTCTGTTCTGCAGTTCTGTGGCTTGTTGAAATAATGTTTTAATGCAGCTTTGTTTGTGATTGTTGGGATGATTGCTTCTGTAGTTCAGTATTCGGTCTGTGTGTGTTGTTTTCCTGTAGATGCTGGTTTGAAGTTCTCCATTGGCTGTTCGCTCTACTGTGACATCTAGGAATGGCAGTTTGTTGTTATTTTCCTCCCCTTTAGTGAATTTTATGCCAGTAAGGGTATTATTGATGGTCTTGAAGGTTCCCTCTAATTTGTTTCATTTAGTGATGACAAAAGGGTCATCCACATAACGGATCCAAAGTTTGGGTTGGATGGTTGGCAGAGCTGTTTGTTCAAGACTCTGTATTACTGCCTCTGCTAATAACCCTGATATCAAAGATCCTATGGGTGTTCCATTGGTCTGTTAGTAGGTTTTGTTTTTGAAGGTGAAGTGGTTGATCAGACATAGGTCCACTAGTTTGACGATATTGTCCTTGCTGATGAAGTTGATGGTGTTTGGTGTATGTGCCTTTGGTTCTTCTAATAGTGTAGTCAGTGTTTCCTTGGCCAGGTTGATGTTGATGGATGTGAACATGGCTGTTACATCAAAGGAAACAATTATTTCACCCTGTTCTATCTTGGTGTCTTTGATAGTCATCAGAATTCTTGGGTGGGATAGATGGAGTGGTGTGTCTTTTTTAAATGTTTTAACCTTCGGTGTAGCTCCTTGGCTAATCTATAAGTTAATGTTCCAGATAGCGAGACTATGAGTCTGAGGGGGCTCCTGGTTTGTGAATTTTGGGTAATCCACAGAAGCGTGGTGTGTTGGATCCATCCTGTTTTGTTTTTTGGAAGTCTTGTTTATTTCTCTGGACTTCTGAAGTGTTTTGAGTAGGGCTGTGATTTGGTTCTTTAGTTGTGGGGTCGGGTCTATCACCACTTGTTGGTAAGTGTTGGTATCTGTGAGCAGTAGATTTGCTTTCTCAATATAGTCTTACATTTAGAATGACTGTCAAGTATCCTTTGTCTGCAGTTGGCTAACAATGTTTTTATCTTTTTTTAGTCCTTCTAGTGATTTCCTTTTCTGTGTATTGAGTGTATACAGACAGCAAGCAAAACTAATGTCATTTACAAAATACCTTGTAAGAACTGTAACAAACACTACTTGGACAAATAGGCAGAAAACTAGCCACCACAGGATATATGAATATTAATTAGCCACAAAACGACATGACACACTCTCATTAGTATCTTTACATATAGATGAGGAAGGACACCACTTTGACTGGGACAAAACATCCATTCTAGGACAATCCAAACAGAGACATGACCGAGAATTCCTAGAAGCATGGCATTCCAATCGGAACTCTATCAATAAGCACATTGACTAGGATCCCATTAACCTGAGAAAAAGAACAGGAAATGACATCACCACAAGAAATTGCATCACCACAGGAAATGACACCACCAACCCAAGGAAACCTAAACACACAAAAAAAAGTGGGCCATACCACCACTGCTTCATCTGGAGACTCACTGATGATGTTACTTCATAGGGTGACGAAATGTCTGAAACCGAACCTTCCAGCTCAGTGAGCAAACCTACATCCAGAACCTCAACCTGAGCTACAAATCTTCTCAAAACTCACTAATGCCTAATTGCGATTATTTGGGATGGATTTTATGGCTTCCATCAGGATAGCAAGCATGACCGCACTTCTTCAATCACTTGGAGGTTACAAACCCTCCCCTGAATAAGTCAGAGGGCAAAAGGAATTCATGACCAGTGACATTGGGATGTCAATGAGTGCATTAACTGCAATAATTGTTACTTCCTTTTCAAGTAGTTTTTTTCTTGCTGAACACAGGAAATAAAGTTTTATTGAAAAAGTCATCTTGAAATCATGAAGAGATGTTTTGACTTTGTGTCTCTACAATTAATTTATTTTATTTTTTGTGCAGGATAAATACTGTTGATCCTAAATAAGGTTTTATCTAATCAAGGGACATCTGGAAGGAAAATTGATCCTGGAATCTTTGTTCAGAAAGTTTGAGCTCAGTATGAACATACATATTACATTTATATGCCACTGAAACATGATATGGTAGCCTTTGGTAGAAAAAATACAGACATCTCGAATGCCTTAGAGAATAGGAAACTGAGTGAAGTTGTTGAATAAGAAGATATAGGGATATTGAATAAGAAGATATAGGGATACAGGTGAAAAATTCATTATAAATATCAATGGAGAATAAAATAAAATGACAAATGTTGATTAGCATTCATTTCTGGACATAGCATTAAATATAGTAGACAAGATAGATTTGTATGAAACCTGGGTTAGACAGCATCTGAAGTTCTGTGTTTTTGATATCAAAAAAAGACACCGAAGCAATGAAAAAAAATGCCAAAGTGACTTACAAAGATAATATCAGAGCTAGAGATTGCAGATACTGGAAAAGATTGAACAGATTGGAACCTCCAAAGAGAAAACTTAGAGCTGATCAGACACAGGATTTTAAACTTACAAATGGATTTATCAGGCTAGGTGAGATGAGGATGTTTTTCTTCCAAAACTAGCAATATTTTTTTTAAAAATGAATACGTTCAATATATGGAGATCAGGAGAAATCTATTTGTTCAGCGAGTGGCTAAAAAGTGGGAATCATTGTCACAGGAAGTAGTGAGGCAAGTAACTGGCATATTCAGAAGGAAACTAGTACAAGTACAAAGGGAAAAGCAAGATAAGTTGCATTCATTGCGATGCGACAGGTGAATGGAACAATGTGTGAAGTATAAACACCAATACAGAATGACTGGGAGAAATGAACTCTTATTTTTTGGTGTTCTATGTAATTCAATTGATCTGTAGTTTAGTACAGAACTTGAATATTGCTGAAACGAGAAGCAATCATCCCAACACCCACAAACGAAGTTGCATTAGAACAGTATTCCAATGAGTCACCACACACTGCAGCACAGAGTAACTACGAAGAGCAGAGGAAGATCACCTATACAGCGTATTCAAAAAGAATGGGCACCCAATGAACACAGTCCGCCAAACAAGCAGATATAATGTGCCCAGAAACCCTAGCCACTCTCCCCTATATCAAAGAAATCTCAGAAATGACTGCCAGACTACCCAGATCTCTTGGCATCATGGTAGCCCACAAACTCACCCTCACACTAAAACAGCAGTTAATGAATATAAAAGCCGCTACACAGACAACAAGCCAAACGAATGTCATTTACTAAATACCTTGCAAGAACTGTAACAAAGACGACATTGAACAAACAGGCAGAAAACTAGCCACCAGGATGTATGAACATCAACTAGCCACAAAATGACATAACCCATTCTCACTAGTATCCTTTCATACAGATGAGGAAGGACACCACTTTGACTGGGACAACACATCCATCCTAGGAAAAACCAAACAGAGACATGCACGAGAATTCTGATAATCATGGTATTCCAACTGGAACTCTTTCGACAAACACATCGACTTGGACCCCATTGACCTCCCTCTGAGAAAAAGAAATGACATTAACACAGTAAATGACATAATCAACCCAAGGAAACCTAAACACTTAAGTAGAAAGCAGGACATGAAACCAGCGCTTCACCAGAGACTCACTGATAATGTTACCTAGTATGGTGACAAAACGTCTGAAAGTGAACCTTCCAGCTCGTCAAGCAAACTTACCAGAACCTCAACCTGAGCTAGAAATCTCAAAACTCGCTAACGAGAGATTTGTTGACGCTCTCTGACTTGTATTCATCAGGACAAATGCAAGAATACCAAATTTTAAAATATCAGACCAATGTAGACCACAAGAGAAAAGGAGTCCTGTTTGGATGACAATTTCACTCTGATTAGCCAAAGCAATGTTATGGGAGGGAAAATAACAAAGTTCATCAAACTCCTGGAGATTGTTTTGATTTTCAATGAAAAGTCAGAATCTGGAGATAATCATAATGCTGGTTTTATAAGAAATCAAAGCAACCAATAGATCTTTAAAAGTCAGCCATAAAGAAAATTAAGTTTGATTGCTTGCTTAGCTTTCGGTTGAATGGTGACGACATAACTGGAAGCAGATCTGAACTCTTATGATGTGATAGCCTGAAGCAACATACACACAGCTGTGGTTGAATCATTCTGGATTTGTACTCCTGTTATATTGATGTCAACTGAATTCTACTTAACAGTGTTGGGCTCAGTTAATTGTCCAAACCATTATGTGTGATGACATAATTTACACAACCATAAATAAAGTAAGAAAAAATCGGAAATGGAGTTTGAGTTAGTGAACGTTTTCTGTGGCTATTTGATTGTCACAAGGGAACCATGAAATTCTCTTGTTTAAGTGAGATCTATAGTACAGTATTGACATTTATTTCTTCATTGGGATTAGCAGGGTTGCACTCTTGTTTATTTTCCTTCACACTACATGAATCGACAGTTCCAACAGTGATTTATGACCTGTACTTGTCACAGCAGGAACCGCTCCACGGTGATCACATCATGTGGTTGTGCTGCCAAGCATGTACCTTACTTACACTTACACTTACACTTACACTTACACACACACACACACAAATAAATAATGCATTTATAATTTTACAAGGCATTACCAAACTGGCCATAAATACTTTACGATGGGAAATTGAAGAAATAGCAATCCAAAATCATCGCCCGACAATAAAACAATTACTACTGACACTGCTGGGTTACATAGCTCAGTGATACCATGGCATGAATGAGTTATGTGATCTGGGGTTCCTCAAATTGCTGGATCTTTGCCATGCTCTATTTATCTTTTATGAATGCCTTCTCTGTATGTGGAGCAGAAGGTGAATGGCGAGCAATGGATATTAATTTTATCCTGACTGGGACATTGTAAAGCTCTTCTTCTGGAATAAAATTGATATTCTATTGTTTATCTTTGTAGTAATAATATCTTTAATGAAAATTGTCTGCATTGTGCCCATTACTTGTATTGTGAAGGTCAAATCTGGCAAGCTGCCTCGACAGCCTCTTTTTCTATCAGGTATAGAGTTATAGATTTGGGGCATGGTTATTACAGAATGGGGAGGATTTGCTCACTGTATTCCTCCCTTCCCCAAATGCTCTGTTCCCTGCTCCAGTGCCAGGCAAGTGTATTAGACAGGCAGAAGGCACAGTTGTGGTAGTGGCTGTCATGTGATCTGCCCTCCTCAGTGAGCTCTTATCCTCTGGCTGGGTTTGGGCATGATATGCATGGATTTTTAAAATTCATTCATGGGACCTGTGTATTGCTAGCTTTATCAGCATTTATTGTCCATTCTTCACTGGCTTGAGAAGGTGGTGGAGAGCTCTTCCTTGAATGACTGCTATCCTTGCTGGAAGTAAACTTCCAGTGCCTTTCTGGATGGAGTTCCAGGGTTTTGACCCAGGAACGCAGAAGGAATGGCAGTTCAGCATGTTGAGTGGGTTAGAGTGAAATTTGCTGGTGGTGTACACGACTTTTTGCTACCCTTCAACTACATGGTAATGGTTTTGGGTTTGGAAGGTGCTGTCGAAGGAGCCTTGGTGAATTTCTACAGTGCATCATCTTGTAGATAATGCTAATCATGGAATCCCTACAATGTGAAAACAAGCCATTTGGCCCAACAAGTCCACATTGACCCTCCAAAGAATATCCCATCCAGACCTATTCCCTTACCCTATAACTCTACATTTCCCCTGACTAATCCACCCAGCCTCCACATCCCTGAACACTGTGGACAACTGAGCATAGCCAATTCGTCAAACCTGCACATCTTTGGACTGTGGGAGAAAACCGGATTACCCAGAGAAAATCCACGCAGACATGGGGAGAATGTGTAAACTCCACACAGTCAGTCACCTGAGGATGGAATCAAACTTGGGGCCCAGGCACTGTGAAGCAACAGTGCTAACCATTGTGCAACCATGCTGCCCTTGCATTAGTGGTGGAGAGAGTCAATGTTTGTGGATGTAGTACTAATCAAGCAGCCTGCTTTGTCCTAGATGATGTCAACTTTCATGACTGTTGTTGTAGCCGTACTCATCCAGGCAAGTGGACAGTATTCCATCACACTCCTGACAGGGTATTATCTTGGTATTGCTGCAATTGCATATGGGCTGCTTACAACAAGTAGTAATCGTGTTCTCTGGAATTTCCAAGTTGGGGAGAAACAATTTTGTCAAAGTTTTAAAGTTTTCATACAGAGGGTGGTGCATGTAGGGAATGAACTGCAGAGGAAGTGTTGGAGGCTGGTACAATTGCAGTATTTAAAATGCATCAGGATGGTATATGAATAGGAAGGGTTGAGAGAGAGATTGGCCAGGTGCTAGCAAATGGGACTAGATTAGATTAGGATATCTGGTCGGCATGGACAGGTTGGACCGATGGGTCTGTTCCTGTGCTGGATATCTCTATGACCCGATGACTCTATTAACCAAAATTGACAGGTGACGTGGAGAGAAACTGGTTCCACTAGTTGTGGTGTTTAAGACTAAATAGCATGTGCTAAAAATCCTTGCTATAGGAAGGATATTATTAAATCCAAGCATGTTCAGAAAAAATTAACCAGAGTGTTGGCAGGTCTGGAGGGTTTGAGTTATAAGGATAGACTGGGATTGTTTTCACTGGAGCTTAGGAGGTTGAGGAGTGATCTTACAGTGGTTTAAAAAATTATGAGGGACAAAGGGTGTTCAAAAGTAGGGGACATATTTTTAAGGTGAGAGGAGAAAGATTTAAAAGAGACCTAAGGGGCAACTTTTTCACACAGAGGGAGGTTCATACATGGAATGAACTGCCAGGGGAAGTGGCAGATGCAGTTACCGTTACACCATTTAAAAGACTTTTAGATAGGTATATGAGTAGGAAAGGTTTAGTGGGGTATGAGCCAAATGCTGGAAAATGGGACTAATTTAGTTTGGGAAAATTGATCAGCATTGATGAGTTAGATGGAAAAGTCTGTTTCTATGCTATATGCCTCTGACTCTATAAAGAATATAATCATTGAGAACCCCTTAACATTCAATGACAGTACCATAATTGAATACTCCACTATCAATGGTAGGGTGCCACTGAACAGAAATTGAACTGGACTAGCATATAAGTACTGTGGCTACCAGAGCTGGTCAAAGGCTAGGAATCTTGCAGTCATCTCTTGACTCCCCAAAAGCCCATCGACTGTCTGCAAGGCACATGCCAGGAGTATGATCATATTTTATTCCACTTGTCTGGATTAGTACAGCTCCAACAATGCTAAAGTAACTTGCCAATACCCAGGACGTATCATACCACTTGATAGGTACTATATCCATAAATGTTCACTTCAACCACTGCCAACACTCAGCAGCAGCATGTATCTTCTGTAAGATACAGTACTGAAATTCTATAAAACTCCTTAGACAGCACTTTCACACCACAACTATTACCATCTAGAAGGAAAAGGCGCCAGATAAATTGGAACACCGTCACCTGAAAATTCCTCTTGAAAGCACTTACCATTCTGACTGGGATGGGGAGAAATTTCATTATCCAGAGAGGGGTGGGCTGTGGAATTCTCTGCCATAGTAAATAGTTGAGGCCAAAACATTGAACGTTATCAAGAAAGAATTAAATACAGCTCGTACAACTAAAGGAATCAAAGGATATGGGGAGAAAACGGGAATAGTGTCCTGAGCTGGATGATGTGCTGTGATCCTGTTGATCTTGAAAGAGTCTAATGGCCTACCCCCTGCTCTTATTTTCTATGTTCCTGCAACTTGGAAATATGTTGCCAAAGATGGAGGATCCTAGAATCAGAGTGTCACAGAGTCAAAATCTGGGACTCCTTCCCTCACCACATTGTGAGTCCACCTCCACCAAATGGACTGCAATGGTTCAGGAAGGCACCTAACCATTTTCTTGAGGGCCCCTTTCTTTGATTGGTCAATAAATGCTGGCCCTTCAGCGATATCCACAGGCCATGAGTAGATTTTACAAAATGTCTCTTCATAATTTAACCTCTGAAATTCAAGTATCATTCAGGTAAATTATTACTGTGCTTGTTTGAACGGCAACACACCTTTCCTAAAGTGTGCGCCCAGAACTGCTCACAGTGAAAATGTAGTTTAGTAAGAGATTTTTGCAGTGTCCCATAGCTACTACCTCTTGTATTCCAGTCCTCTAGATAGAAAGACCTGAACTCTAATCTCCTGCCACAATTCACAGATATAGGCATCGAAGATAAGAGCAGGAATAGATCATTCAACCCCTTGATACTGCTCCATTATTCAGTGATTGTGAATGATCAATCAGTTCAATACCCTAATCCTGCCTTCCCTATTAACCTTTGATCCATTTAGACACAAGAGCTCTAACAACTTCCTTCTTGAAAATAATGTTTCGGCCTCAACCACTTTCTGTGGTAATAAATGCCACTACTCCTTAGCTGAAGAAATGTCTCCTCATCTCAGTCCTAAAAGGTTTATCCCTTATCCTTAAACAATGACCCTGATTCTGGGCTCCCCCATCTACATCTAGTCATAGAGTCATGGAGTCATACTGCATGGAAGCAGAGTCCTTCATTCCAACTCATCTATGCTGACTAGGTTTCCCAAACTAAACTAGTCCCAGTTGCTTGCGTTTGGCCCATAGTCCTGCTAAACCTTTTCTTTCATGTACCTGTCCAAATCTCATTTAAATGTTGTCATTTACCTGCATCAACTACTTTCTTTGGCAGTTCATTCGATGCACCCTGTTGGAATTTTATAGGTTTCTATGAGACCCCTCTAATGCTTCAAAATGCCAATGAATACAATCCTAACTGTCTCAATCTGTCCTTGTATGTCAGTCCTGCCATCCCAGGAGTCAATTTGGTAAACCTTCACCCCACTGCCATTATAGCAACAAAAGTACTCGGATAAGGTGACTAAAAGTACACACTATATTCCAGGTACGGCCTCACCAATGCCCTGTATAATTGTAGGAAAACATTCTTGTTCCAGTACTTGAATCCTCTTGTTACAAAGGCCAAAAAAAAACAGTTTATCTTGCAAGGTTTGTGAAGGTTTGTAGCTCAGGTTGAGGTTTAGGGTGTAGGTTTGCTCGCTGAGCTGTAGGTTTGATATCCAGACGTTTCATTACCTGGCTAGGTAACATCATCAGTGGCAACCTCCAAGTTAAGCAAAGCTGTTGTCTCTTGCTTTCTATTTATATCTTTCTCCTGGATGGGGTTCCTGGGGTTTGTGGTGATGTCATTTCTTGTTTGTTTTCTGAGGGGTTGATAGATGGCTTCTAGATCTAGCGTTTCTTTATGGCATTGGAGTGCCAGGCCTCTAGGAGTTATCTGGCATGTCTTTGCTTAGCCTGTCCCAGGATAGATGTGTTGTCCCAGTCGAAATGGTGGTTTTTTTCATCTGTGTGTAGAGCTACAAGGGAGAGAGGGTCGTGTCTTTTTGTGGCTAGCTGGTGTTCATGTATCCTGGTGGTTAACTTTCTTCCTGTTTGTCCTACGTAGTGTTTGTGGCAGTCCTTGCATGGAATTTTGTAGATGACGTTGGTTTTGTCCATGGGTTGTACTGGGTCTTTTAAGTTTGTTAGTTTTTGTTTGAGAGTGTAGGTGGGTTTGTGTGCTACTAGGATTCTGAGGGGTCTTAGTAGTCTGGCTGTCATTTCTGAAACTTCTTTGATGTATGGTAAGGTGGTTAGGGTTTCTGGCTTTGGTCTTCTTTATCTTCTTTACTCCTGGCTGCATCTGCGCATGAAGTCACATGGATCTTGTTGAACATCCCCCCCGCTACCCCATCAATTTTCAGCCTTCAAATAATAATCTGCCTTCCTATTTTTGCGACCAAAGTGGATAACCTCACATTTATCCAGGTTCAGCCTGTCCAAAGTAACATTTCCATGTGCTCCTCACAGCTCACTCTTTGTTATCTGGAAAACCTCAGATGTTACATTAGTTCCCTCATCTGAATCATTAACATGTATTGTGAATAGCTGGGGTCCTAGTACTGATCCTTGTGTATCCTATTAGCCTGCCATTCAGATAAAAGATCCATTTATTCTGACTCTTTGGTTCCTGTCTGCAGTCCAACGTTCTATCTATTTCAGTAGACTCACCCACTTCTATGTGCTTTAATCTTATGTAATAATTTCTTAAGTGGGACAAATAAATCACATCCACTGACTCCTCCTTATCAAAGATACTAGTTACATTTTCAAAGAATTCTAGTAGACTTGTCAAGCATGATGTCCCTTTTGTAAATCCATGCTGACTGTGTCTGTTTCTATCACTGTTTTCTAAGTGCTCTGCCAGAAAATCCATGTTATTAGACTTGAGCATCTTCCCCACTACTTATGTCAGACTCAGTGTCTATAATTCCCTGTTTTCTCTCTACCTCTCTTTTTAAGTTATTGGGGTTACATTAACTATGCTCCAATCTGTTGGAACTGTTTCAGAGTTTAAAGAATCTTGGAAGTTGACCACCAATGCATGCCATATTTCTAGGACCACTACCCGAGTACTCTGGGATGTTAGCTATCAGGCCTTGGGGATTTATTAGTCTTCAATTCCATCAGTTTCTCCAAAGCTTCTTTGACATCCAGCATTACCCACATCCCTTGCGTGAATTGTAAAATATGACATTTTTGTGTGTGTGTCTATGACATTTTAACGGTTTCTATACATGGAATCTCAAGTTTCTTGAGACCCGCACAGTTTTGAGCTTTGATCATATGCCAAATCTCATCTGTCCTTTCTACATACAAAGTAAATGATCTCACATTTGCCTACACTGAAATCCATTTGTGGCAAATTTGCCCATTTCCTTAATCTATTAATCTCTTTGCAATTTTATATTCCGATCTACATTATTTACCACGTGTCATTTCTCTATGTCATCAGCAAACTCAGGCATATGACTTTCTATTCCATCTGCTTTTTCAGATTTGATGAATAAGTTGAGGCCCCAGCAGAAATCCTTCCAGAACACCACTTGTCATTTCCATCAATTGGAGTGCCTGCTCATTGTTCCTGCTCTATCACAGCCAAATTCCTAACTAGGCCAATAATTTATCTTCAGTCCTATAAGCTTCAAATATAGTTAAAACAATCTTCTGTGGGGAATTTTTTTTATCAAATGTTTCCCAGAAGCCTATAAGGATGACATTTATAAACATTTCCTTGTCCAATACTTCAAAATAAATACGTTCAGATATGTCAGGTATATTCTACGTTATACGAACTGAACATTTTCAAGCTGCTGAGCCAGTGAATTCTTGTGTATAAATTCAAATAATTTTCCAACAAACGATGTAAGATTAATTGTCAATAATTCTCCCGTTTTGCTATCCCATCTTTTTTAAATAGCAGATTGACATACGTAATTTTCCAATCTAAAAATAAATTCCAAATTAAGGGAAATTTGGACAATTAGCATTAGGTCATCTGCTGTTAATTCATTCTAAAGTCTATTGGCAGAAGAGAGGATGAAAATTGAACTTAACACAGACTATAACTTCAGAAATGCTTGTCTCCTTCCTAAGTGACACTCAGTGCCCCAGAAGTCTCCCTTTATCTGCTTTTCAAATGCAGATTAAAATAAACCAATCAAACCAAACTAATCAGATCAAAGAATGGTAATCCCTGAAATTGGCACCACACAGAAATGAAAACTTTAAAATAATCTTAGAATCTAGGTTGGAGAAAATGCACTCCAGTCCCCGCAATGCCCACTATCATAGGAGGCCCCATGGGTGCCCGGAACCAACACATGATCCTTTGCCAAGGGAATGCAGACAAGAGCATAACAATGGAAAATAGGTAGGCAGATAGAGATAGCAAACCCTTCTGTGGCCCACTGCCTGGATCTATGTATGAAGACTTTGACCAGACCAAGAGCAAACACAAGCACAGACCCTCTATGATGTTGACCCCTTTTTGCATTGGGATGTAAGGATCTGCACTGTGGACCTGAGATGGAACCAAACAATAAAGCAGTGTCCCATTCAGGAAATAGAAAAGGGCCTACAATCTGGTGCAACAGGTATGCACAGGGGACAGGGACCCCTCAAGGTCCCAGAAAACACAAGCAGCCTTTGAATCCATGAAGCATTTTAGTTTTACATTGCATGCAACTTCCACCATGCCAAATACACAAAGGTGAATAGGAGAACTCCCATCTATATAACCTCCCAACAGTGACCTCTGTCACCTCTGGACAGCAGAATGGAATGACGTAGTACGTTTGGATGGTTGATGATGGTAAGGATGTGGAGGGAATGCAGTAGCAGCTCATATAGTATAACCCTGCTCTCCCGAGCAATGGTACAGAGAGAATTTCTGTGAGAAGGCTTAAATTGTGGGATGTCAGTAAATATTTATTTATTTGTGGTGAATGTGCTTTATCAATCAATACCCTCCATCTATATATCCTTTGTCTCAATAAAACTATTATCATGCAATTAATGTTTAAAAGCTTGGGAAGGAAGCCATCTGGTCTTGGGATTTGTCATGGTTATTATGTCTTCTTATTTTCTTCCACGCTATTATATTGTCTGTGTTAATTATGGTGAATCCAAACCAAATCAATATTAGATTCTTTGGGAGGTCTAGTTTATTGACCTCTTCTTGTTCTGTAAATGCAGCCAAAACCCAACAGGCATGGACCATGCCACAAAGCGGTAATACATGGACTATTAATCTTTAATTCCATTGATTGAGTTAACATGTGGGGCTTTCATTTGAAAAACACACCTTTAAATGAGCCAGCACACTGTGATTAAGCTGTGTTTTCAAACTCTGATTCTTTTAGAAGTTGAATACATCACAGACACATAGAATTCAAATTTAAAAGGAACTTAAAGGGCCACAGCATGCAATTGGGAAAGCAAAAAATTGTAATTTAGAAGGAACTATCTCTTAAAAGAACAATTAGCTCACATCAATGAAAGCACCACTGGAAGCCCAAGCAACTAAAGAAATGTTGAAGCACATATTTCTTTTTGCTTGTGGACTTAAACGTATTTCTAATTTCCTGCTGTGATTTGTTCTGTTTGTATGCCTGCTATTGTATGAGTATGTTGCAGAATTTGTCAGATATTACCTTTTAATGATGTTTACATTTATCCCTGAGTTTTTAAAAAGTAAAACAAGCCTTTAATATGTTAATGAAAGATGTCTGATTGGCTTGGTTAGCCAGCTAGTCGCTGATTCACTTAAACATTGTCAAGTATATATTGAAGTGAAAGAAAAAACAGCAAACTACATAATTATCAATCTCAGTAGTGAAAAGCCGGAAATTTATTCATCCCTCCGATCTTAAATATAAACACAGATATTGTGAGCAGGAGTAGGCCATTCAGCCCTCAAGCCTGCTCTCCCATTCAATAAGATCATGGCTGATTTGATTGTATCTCCAAATCAGATGTCCCATTTAACCTTTCATCCTCTTGCTCAATAATAATCTATATATCTCTGCCTTAAAATATTCAGGGTCTCTGCTTCTAGCACCTTTTCAGGAAGCGAGTTTTAGAAATTCATGATCCTCTTAAAATCCAAAATCATTTTTGCTCCATTCTATTTTAAACTAGTGGTACCCAATTTTTAAACAGACCCCCTAGTTCTACATTCTCTCAAAAGAAATTCCCCACATCCAGACAGTGAAGACTCTTCAGGATTTTATATGTTTCAATCAAGCTGCTTCTTACTGTTCTAAATACCAAGCTGAGGCTGATCAACCTCTCTTCAAAAGATAACCCTCTCATTCCAGGTATTAATCTGGTAAACACTCTCTAAACTACCTCCAATGCATTTACTTCCTTCCTGATATAAGGTAACCGATATTATGCATAGTACTCCAGATGCAGTCTCACCAATGCCTTGTCTAACCGAAGCCTAATCTCTCAACTCGTGGAAGAATTTAAGATATTTTGAATCAACCTGTTCTGGGATGTTTTGACATGCCTCTAGAACAGATAGGATTTGTGGTTTTCTGGCCAGGAGGTAGGGACAGTACCGCTGTACCACAAGAGCACGTGAACTTGTATTCAGTTCTGCTCCAATAAATTCTACAATAAATTCTAATTAATTACTACAGGCTGACCTGTTGTGATTCATGTATGAGGACTCTCAGATTTCACTGCATCTCAGCCCTCTGCAATCTCTCACCATTTAGATAGTTCTTGTTATTTTTCTTGCCAAAATAGATAGTTTCACATTTCTCACCTTTTACTCAATTTGTCACATCTTTGTCCATTCACTTAACCCATTTATAATGTTTTGTGACTTGGTCATAGAAGATTAGATTAGATTCCATACAGTATGAAAACAAGCCCTTTTAGCCCAACAAATCCACACCGACCCTCTGAGGAGTAACCCACCCAGACTCATTCTCCTACCCTATATTTACCCCTGATTAATGCACCTAACACTACGGGCAATTTAGCATGGCAAAGTCACCTGATCCACAGGTGAGAGATCCACACATCTCTGTTTTTTTGTGGGAGGAAACCAGAGCACCCAGAGGAAACCCACACAGACTCAAGGAGAACGTGCAAACTCCACTCAGGCAGTCACCCAAGTCTGGAATCGAACCCGGGTCCCTAACACTGTGAAGCAGCAGTGCTAACCACTGAACCACCATGCCGCCCCAAGCAACTGACTATTCTAACCTCCTTCTCTTCATCTTGGGAGTATATCCATTTCAGTGTTGATGGAGGTGGTGGGGATGTGAGTGAATATCCTGACAGCAAGACAGCATTTGTGGAATAAAGATACCTTGGCAAAATTGATGTCAATGGGAAACAGTGTGAAACTCTTGACTAGTTGGATTCATGTCATATTGAGCATAAAGTAGATGAGTTATTTTTGGAGACTAATCATTCAGGAAATCTCTGCACAACTTCCTCAGGGTAGTGTCCTAGGCCCAACCATCTTCAGCTGCTTCATCAATGACCTTCTCTCCATCATAAGCTCAGAAATGGGGATATTCATTGATAATAATATAATGGTTCAGTACCATTCACAGCTCCTCAAATTCTGAAACAGTCAGTGTGGTCTATTTGGACCAAGAACCAGGGACAGAATCCAGATTTGGGCTGATAAATGGCAAGTGATATTTATATTACACAAATGCCAGGTAATGGCCATTTTTAACAGGAGAGAATTGAATCATCCCTGATTCAATGGCATTACTATCACTGAATCTCCCACTAACATTGACTAAAAACTGAACTGGACGAGACATGTAAATATTTTCGTCATTTATATAAATGATTTGGATATGAACTTAGGAGGTATAGTTAGTAAGTTTGCAGATGACAACAAAATTGGAGGTGTAGTGGACAACAAAGACTACAATGGAATCTTGATCAGATGGGCCAATGGGCTGAGGAGTGGCAGATGGAGTTTAATTTAGATAAAGAGGAGATGCTGCATTTTTGGGAAAGCAAATCTTAGCTGGACTTATACACTTAATGATCAGGCCCCAGGGAATGTTGCTGAACGAAGAGACCTTGGAGTGCAGATTCATAGATCCTTGAAAGTGGAGTCGCAGGTAGATAGGATAGTGAAGAAGATGTTTGGTATGCTTTCCTTTATTGGTCAGAGTATTGAGTACAGGAGTTGGGAGGTCATGTTGCGGCTGTACAGAACGTTGGTAAGGCCATTTTGAAATATTGCGTGCAATTCTGGCCTCCTTCCTATCGGAATAATGTTGCGAAACTTGAAAGGGTTCATAAAAGATTTACAAAGATGTTGCCAGGATTGGAGGATTTGAGCTATAGTGAGAGGCTGAATAGGCTGGGGCTGTTTTCCCTGCAGTATTGAAGGCTGAGGGGTGACCTTATAGAGGTTATAAAATCATGAGAGGCATGGATAGGATAAATAGACAAAGTCTTTGCCCTGTGGTGGAGAAATCCAGAACTAGAGGGCATATGTTTAGGGTGAGAGAGGAAAGTTATGAAAGGGACCTAAGGGAAATCTTTTCAACAGATGGTGGTGCATGTATGGAATGAGTTGCCAGAGGAGGTGGTGGAGGCTGGTACAATTGCAACATTTAGAGTCATAGAATCATAGAGATGTACAGCATGGAAACAGATCCTTCCGTCCAACCCATTCATGCCAACCAGATATCCCAACCCAATCTAGTCCCACCTGCCAGCACCCAGCCCATATCCCTCCAAACCCTTCCTATTCATATACCCATCCAAATGCCTCTTAAATGTTGCAATTGTACCAGTCTCAACCACATCCTCTGGCAGCTCATTCCATACACGTACCACCCTCTGCGTGAAAAAGTTGCCCCTCAGGTCTCTTTTATATCTTATTTAAAAGGCATCTGGATGGGTATTTGAATAGGAAGGGTTTGGAGGGATATGGGCCATGTGCTGGCAAATGGAACTAGATTAGTTTAGGATATCTGGTCGGCATGGATGAGTTAGACCGAAGGGTCTGTTTGTGTGCTGTAATTCTGTATGACTCTATGACTCTAAGAGTAGGTCAGAGGTTAGAAACCCAGCTGTGATTAACTCAATCCCTCACTCCACAAATTTGCTTCACCCTGTACAAGGCATAAATCTGGAGTGTAATGGGATTTTTCCATTTGCCTGGATGAATGCGACTCCAACAACACTTAAGAAGCTTGTCACAATCCAGGACAAAGTAGCCCATTTGATTGGGATGCCAAACACTGGCTTAACCATTCACCACTAATGCACAGTGGCACTACTGTACACCATGAAACACTGTGACACTTATTTAAGCTTTCTCAACAGCACCTTCCAAACTCTTTACCACCACATACCTTTCTCACGTGGAATTTTATCACCGTTCCTTCACCTTCATGGGATCAAAATCCTGGAGCTCCCTTCCCACAGCACAGTGTTTGTACCTGCACCAGATGGGCTGTAGCAGTACAAGCAGGTGGCTCACCATCACCTTCTCAAGGGCATTTAGAGTGGGCAGCTTATGCTGGCAGCATTCCTCACATTCCATTGAATAAAAGAGAAACTCTACTGCAATTCTCCTTGAGGAGACAATATCCTGAATGTTCATCTACAGTATTTTTACATCTGATCTGAATTCCATCCACTCTTGATCATAACTGAAGTCTAATCTTATCAAAATCTTGAAAGTAATTGCATTATTGTCATGTCAAAATAGTATTCTTTCTTTGACCTTCAAAGAAATGAAGAGTGCAAAAGGATCTTTCTATATTTGTTGGCTCTAGCTAGATTTCTGAAAAGCATTCAAACTAAAGTTCCACGAGCATTCGGTTTACATATTTCATGAGAACATTCCCAGCAGAGGGATAGGGTAAGACGTTACATTATTCCAAGTGCCAACTCAATTAAAATAATTCATTCTTTGTGAGTTCTGAAGAGATTGTCTGCACATATGTTTACTTGCCCTCTGTTATACAGTTTATGCTTACCACATTGGCATCTATATATAATTCAATTGTAAGGGACTCTGTTCAACTTATGCTATTTACAATTCTCTATAGATGTAGTAGAGACCCTGTGAAGATGTTTTTATATAGAATGCTTCTGGTGGGGTTAATAGCTTGACCTGGAAGCTGTTGTCAGGGCAATTGGCCAAATAAAGATGTTAAGAAGCTTAAACTCTAATGTAAATATAAAGCCATTTGACTTCTGATGTATACATATAAATATCAGACCTGATGTGACTGCATTGTGTAATCATCTAGGAATTAAAAAATGTGGTGTCCAGAATTGTTATGACAGCATTTAAAAGTGTGCAGCGGTAAGAAAGACCAGGGACTCTGTTTGCTGCCACAACAATCTGGACCTGCTGTTCACTCTTTATCACCAGCTGTGCCCTCTGACATGCCACATGTTTAATAATTATCAGTACAGAATGTGTCTTGTTTCAAGTGCAGTCAGTACTGATATACACGGTTGCTGCTTTTCCTAATATGTTCATGGGATGTGGGCATCACTGCATGGCTGGTATTTATTGTCCATCCCTAACTGTCTTTGAAGAAGCAATGTTAAATACATCTGCAATTCATGGTTTGAAGATACTTCCATAATGCCAATCAGACTAAACGTCTTGCTAGCTCATTGAAGAAGGCAGTTAAGAGTCAACCAAATTGTGGATTTTGAGTCATATGTAGGCCTTGCCTGGTTAGGATGGCAGGTTTCCTTCTCTTGAGGATATGAATAAACCAAATGGGCTTTTGCAACAACCCATTGATAGTTCTCATGGATATCAGTACTGAAATTGGATTTTAAATGCCAAATTATTTCTATTTGGTTAAATTCATTGCACACATCCCAAGTAACTCATTAGTTCAGATGTCCAGTTTACAAGTCCAGCCACATAACAGTTAGGCTACATCTCCCACTGTACAGCAGACATGCCATTCTCTGGTCATTTTGTCCTTTGGGGAACTGAAATTCCATAGAAACCCTACTTATATTTCACTATAACTTTTATGAGACCCTGATGGAAAATTGTGAATGAGATAGCTGGCAGAGTGAATGGGCAATCAGATGGCTTGGCAAGGGGTTCCTCTGGCCATTGTCTATCCATCACCACCAGAATTTATCAATGAGGCTTTTATGTAGCCTGAGTCAGAGAAGGTAGGTTCTAATTGAGCCTTCCATTTGGACACTTCCTAAATAGAAACCTTCTTCCCCCAAGTGATGATAGCAACCACTCCAGATTTCCCTCCATCCTACCCACCAGCCTTATAATGCGAGATCGCACAAAAACAGAATTATTGTGTTAAATCAGAACTGACTATAAATTAGTCTGTGTTCAAAGTCTGAGTAAATAAACTATTTACAATCACCTGACTCATTTCTTTCTATCTTTTAAAGGTCAGGTCTTAACCTTGCTCAATCTTATGCTTGTGCTTCACTGGTAAGACGGGAATTTTTAGATCCTCCAAAATTTGCCTTAAGAATATGGCAGTGAGTCTTTATTGTAGTGGTTAGATGTAACTGAGTGGCTTGTAGGACAGTAGAAAACTAACTATGTTGGTGTTGGATAGAGTCTGATATATGGCAGACTGACAGTGGATGGCCATGTTCCATCATTAAACCACATTGGCACACCTACTGGGTTTAAACAACAATTCAACAGATTCAAGGTCACACTTACTGATATTATCTCTTAATTTCCAAATTGTTTAAGACAACTGGAATTTTAAAAAATCTAAAATTGTGGGATTTGAACTCACTCTCAAAACACACCATAGCTACCAAACTGCTAAGTCTGTGCATGATTTCGTAAAGGAACCCAAGAAAGAACTGGAAGATCCTCAGCATCAGTGGATCTCTCCAGACCTACTCTACAGTAGCAACTGAGCAGTTTCAGCATACAGCCATTCTGCAACCTTCCTTATGGAAGTAGCAAATGCGGATTGAACTTTGCCTCTACTCAAAAGGTTCTAAAAACAAGAGTACATCAGCAAGCTCTTATACGTACTGACAAGAATAATCTAACCTTGTGTATCAAGAGAAAACAAGTTAAACAATAAGATGTTTAGGATTGGTCATACATCATATAATCAGAAGATTATTATAGAGGGAAGTCATTCAGACTACTGTAAGACCAACTCAGCTAATCCTGTTCCTCATCTATTCTCCACAAAGTCCTTGAAAATATTTTCTTTTCAGATGCTCCCCTTTGAAAACTACAGTTACTTTTCCCTCCAACACACTCTTAGTGTGTTTCAAATCTTAACCACTTGCTGCATTTAAAGGTCTCACCTTATGTTGGTTAGGTTCTTCTGTCAATTGCATTTCATTCTTAACCTGGAATGGCTTCTCCTTATCTACTTTGTCCAGGTTCCTCATAATTTTGGCACTTCTATGAAATTTCCTTCCAACTTCTCTTCTCTAAGGAAAACAATTCCAACTTCTCAAATCCATCTGTAGAATTCAAGGCTCGAAATCTGGGAACCATCCTTGCAAATTTTTCAGCACTCCTTCTCACACCTGTATTGTCCTTGCTTTTGTGTTCTCTATGCATCAATGTTTCAAGCTCATGATCTTCAAGTGTCGTTTAACTGTTTTCTCAACCTGCTATGTCACCTTCAACAATACAGGTACCTATATCTCCAGGTCTGCAGGAACTGAAGTACCTTATCTCTCACCACAACAACATTTTAATATTAATTAATTAATTCTCTTTTGACCATCTGACATTTGCTACAGTACTTTGTAAGGGATGTATCACTGATTAATTTTTTAAATTACAAGTAGTTAGCTTGTTTTGATTGGTTTTTAGAAGAGCATGTTTCCAGGTCCCTCTGCAAGCTCTTTAGAATGGGAACCTTAAAGTCGTTTGCCTGCCTTTGTTCTTTTTACTCAAACATATCACTTCACGTAAAACAAAATTAATTATTCACAATTCTGCTGAGAAAGTGTGATAAAATAACATATCCACAAGCTCCCTGCTATTCAGCTGGGGTAGAACAAAAGATGTTGCAAAAATGAATGATATTCCAGAAGCGATATCCTGTAGCTCGTAACAAAAATTAATAGGGAACGTGTAATTTGTTGGATGGGAAAATGTCTTAACAGCAGACTGTCATTAGTCTGCACTTTCCACCAGTTTTCTGTGGGGGGAAGGGGGAGACAGAGTTCAGCTTCTTGCATTCTGCCCCAATCTGTCACATGTCACTGATCAGGTTAATAGTCTGAAGAAAAAGCTATCTTGTCAAGGTAAACTAAACTTTCATCTTGACTAGATCCTATTCGAAACTAGATGTCAAATTGGCAGATGGGGGAGAAAAAAACATTTTAATGATCCATTCAATTTATCTTGCAGAGCAGCTGCTGCCAGTTACTGGTGCTGGGCTGACTGACAGCCAGTACTTTCCAGTTAAATACACATCAAACACTGCCACTTTATTCAGGAGGCTGCCTGTGAGTTTAAAAGGGCCATGTTTGCCTTACCAGAAGGTTTGAACTTTATTTTGCATTGAGTTAACAACACAGTCAGTCTGCCAAATAAAGCAAAAGACTGACCTGAGTGCTAATCTTCATTGTGAAGTTATATCAAAGGAAGTGAATTAGCAAAACTATTGCCTGATCTGTAGGGATTATGAACATAATTTGTCTTTTCAATAGCGTTCACTGCAGTAGACCTTCAGATGCTATATTTAACAAAGCAGTGCATCGCATTCAAAAAACCCTATGATTTCCTGTTTAAATGCTTAAAGTGCAAAGTGTACATAATAAGAGTATATAACTGTTGCAAAATCACATAATTTTTATTTATATCTACTTGTAGTATTAGAAATAAAGGTTAGCCAAGAGACGAGGTACAGGCTGCAGTTCATTCAAATCCTCTGTTTGAAATCATGCATTATAAAGACACATTTTTTCAAGATTATGATGTAGAATGCACAAGGGGCAGGAAGAACAGAGACAGTATGAACAGGGGCTGGAAGAGAAAGGGCTGTTCACACGAAGTGAATGGAGCACAGAGGGCATGGCATGCAGTGGTAGGGAACACGGAGATGCCAGGGGCAAAGAGTGCAGGGATGAATTGTTCAAATCCAAAGTGTGGTTAGAGAAAGAGCCAGGGAGTGTAGGAGCTGAGCATTCAGTAGTAAGCAGTTGTAGAGTTTCACACTGAGTGTAGTTGGCAGGACATTTAGGGGGTGGAGGTGCAGAGATGGGACATGTAGGTGAGGGGCATTCAGGAAGCAAAGTGTGCAGGGTGGATTTTATGGGATAGAACCTTCATGGTGCTATGTGCCAGGGTGAGACAAATTGGGTTGGTTGGCAGGGATTAAGAGTAGAACATTCTGGGATTAAACATGTAAAAGATGTGTTCACAGGAATTGGGATATTGTAGAAAGTGATGCATTTAGGTAGTGGTGGGCAGTCCAGGGCATATTCTGCAAATTCCTGTTCATGTGGTCACAGAGATAGTGGGAATCTGGAGCTGGGACCTCATTATTTTCAGATCCAAATGTAGTCAATGGTACTCCCTATGTATTGCGGAGCAAGGGAAATTAGGCACTGACTGAGGAGAGCCAGCATCTCTTAAAGGGGTCACACACTGTGGTTGCAGACAGCAGCTTACATTCTGAAAGGGGTACCATGACAGCAGGAGCTCCATAGAGGGCAGCAAAGTGCTTTTGGTTCTCCAGACTGTTGGCTCAGGAATATTTCCAGAAAGGAATGGAAATACAGAAAGCCCTCGACTTCAGAAAACAGTGGGAAGAGGTGTTTGAAGATATAAATGCAAAGGACTGAACTCCTGCGACATGTCTACAATGATGGAGAGGCTCAATGATCTAATTAGACATGACTCCACATATACTGACAGTGACTCCTCACCGACGCTCCTTACCTTCCTACAAATGTTCGGAATCATTCATTCCACCTCCTCCTCCTCTTGCTCACACACTGCACCTCCTACTCTTGACACTATGACAATCTGCACATCCCCACACATTACAAGTTGTACACCTTGTCAATAGTATGAAATATATTCCTCGAACATTCGCTTTATATCGGGCTGTTGAAGTCTTACCTGGCTGTTTTTGCTCATTTTGCCTTCTTTACTCTTCTCTCTCTCTTTCCCAATCCAATACCAACACAAAGAACTCTTCAAGTCCATTTTGGTACACAAAAAAAAAGCCAAAAACAAGAAATCAGGAGGAAGGAGGCACCTTAGAAAATAGACAGTTACTGAGGGGATGAGCAGCAAGAGAGTGTGGCGATCCCCATGAATGGCATTGCATTAATCGGAAATGGTGACATAGGGATGATGGCACTGGACTAGTAATCCAGACCCCAAGCTAATGTCTGGGCACAAGTTCTAATCACCTCATGGCAAATTGTGAAATTTGAATTCAATAAGTATAAATTTTTTTAAAAGAGCAAGTTGAATACTGTGATTATGGAACCAATGTTGGGTGTTGCCATTTAACTTATAGTTCACTAGTGTCCTTTAGTGAAGGAAATTTGCCATCCTTACCTGGTCTGACCTACATGTGACTATATTGTAGGTGACACTTAATTGTCCTCTGAACAGTCCTTGGTGTGCTGCAATGCCCCAGCGAATCACAGCAAAAACTGGTGGTCAACATCTCATCTTCAAGACTAGGCACTTGACAACATTCTGCTTGTAACGTTGAGTTCAACACCTTTAGATTGTGAACCCACCTTCATTCCTCCCCTTTCTTTTCAATTTACTTGTTGCATTGTCTGTCACCATGTCCTTTCTCCCCTCCCCCCCCACTCCAGTGGGACTGTCTGTTCTTTCCAGTTTGGGAGTTAGAGACACACCATTGTTCTGCTGTTCTAACATTCCAATCACTTAATCTGGAGTCTCAACATCCTTTCTCCCCCAGCTCTCCACTCCCTTCCAATTGCATAAATGCTGCCCTACCACATTTCACTTCAGCTCTGATGAAGAGTTGTCAAGAATCGAAATGTTAGCTTGCTCTCTCTGCATGGATGCTGCCTGTCTCGCTGTGATTTCCAGCATTTGTTGTTTTCAGTACAGATTCCATCATCTGCAGCAATTTGCTCCCACACTTCTATAACGTCACGTTTACCTCCCCAGGACCCCTCTCCCCTGATGACACAATATTCAGGCCTCTCCTCACGGGCCCCCACCTGATCTCTCTCAATCTCTCGCTCTCTCAGTCTCACTCTCTGTATCGCTCACACATGCATGTACACACACACAGATGAAAATATACACCAATTCAACCGATATATGCAGACTCAATCTTTGATTCTCAGTCCCTGTTGATCTCTGATCCCTAATTTCTGCAGTGTTTGGTCCTCATTTGGTCTCCATCTCTCAGTCACCTAAGCTTCTACCCCATTTTCCTTGCTCCCAGAATCCAATCCCTCAGCCTCCGATCTCTACCTCACCCAACTCTCACTGTCCCACGATACCTCCCTTACTCCTCTCTCCTTTTCAGCTGCAGCTTGGTGCCAAAGCCCTAACCCTCAGTCACCCTCTTAGTTGGGCTGGCTGAAGCTGGAAAGTGGAGATGAAAAATCACTACTCATCAGATCCTGCAATCAATCTAAGTGAATCTGGAGTATGTTAGTATGTTATTGACATGCTTCCTGTTCCAAAATGTTGCTAGTATATCACATTGCTACCTTGACTTGTTTAGCCATGAAATTGGTCTAACAGCAGATACAAAAGGCCAAACATCTATCATTCTTTCATCAGGAACCTCCATGCAATACACTGCCAACTGATAAAACCCTTCCTCTTTATTGCAGTCAGACCAGATTGTCAACTTGAGCCCAAAACCATATCTGTCATTGTGTACAGTAGTTGTCGGGCAAATTGGGAAATTTGTTACTGATGCTTATCGTTTTTCTTTATAATATGTTGTTCATCATTTTGTGCTATCAGCTGTAAACACAATTACTGAGATAGCCCTTATGGCTCTTAGAGAGAGATGTTTAACTCTCTGCTCAAACTGTCAATAATCCATCTATCCTTGAATTCACAGGAAAAAGCACAACTGCACAACATTTTAGAACATATTAAATAGAAATATTTAAAAGGAAGTACTTAACTTTTCTTTTCCCTACAACTTTGCAATTGTTTTCACTTTGAGTAATGATCCAATTTCCTTTTGAGTGCAACTATGGTGTCTATTTCTGCTACTCAGTAAATTCTACATTACAGTAATTCCCTGTGTGGAAAATATGTTTCCCCATATAGCTTTATATTGTTTCCTTTTGTTACTGAACAATGTTAATGGAAATAGTTTATCCTTACTTTCTTTGTTAAAATTGTTCCTGATTTTGAATACATTTTTCAAATTTGTTCTTAATCTTATACGCTCAAATGAGAACTATTCTAGACTCCAAGTCCTTAACCTTAGTCCCATTTCTTGTGAGAGGCACACATTTAAGTAGGGTTTGATAACGTTTGAGGAGACATTGTCTCCATTAGTGCAGTGGTTGATAATAAGAGGTCCCAGATTCAAAATAATTGGAAAAAGGACCAGAGGAGAGATGAAAAGTTGAAATAATCAGAATGAAGTGCCTGAAAGGGTCCTTGATGCACGTTAAGTATAACTATAAAAAGAAGCTGGATATATTATAGAGTTGAAATAAAGCAATTGTTGAGTATTAGGGAGAGGGAAAGGGAGTGGGACACATTATACAAGCATGTCAAAGAGGCAGCAAAGGTACCTTGTGCCAAACATCCTCCTTTCATGATGTAAGATTCTCACTGTTGCTGCCTGGCAGATCACTCACTTGCTCGGCTATGTTCTACCTGAAATATATAATTCTCATTACATTCTTGTATATTTTGTGAAATTGTCTGATTTCATTTTCATAATAATATTTAGCTCCTTTTAGACAAGTTACTATAATTGCAGTAACTCGAGGCCTTGTTGCTTTTATTTACAACAGTTGTAAACATTTTAATACATTGAACAATGATACAATTATCCATAATTCAACATTAAAACTGAAGATTGTACCTTCCCTAAGGAACAGACAAATTCTGGAATAAACAGTAATGACAGACCAATAACATTTACCTTTGAATTAGCATTAGTACTGTAATTTTTTTTCAGGAAATATGAAGAGTTTATTACAAGTGTAGATAACTGCTTTTTGTGAGAAGATTTGTAGCTCGGGTGCTCATTGTTGTGGTTCTGTTCGCCGAGCTGGGAGTTTGTGTTGCAGACGTTTCGTCCCCTGTCTAGGTGACATCCTCAGTGCTTGGGAGGCTCCTGTGAAGCGCTTCTGTGATGTTTCCTCCAGCATTTATAGTGGTTTGTCTCTGCCGCTTCTGATTGTCAGTTCCAGCTGTCTGCTGCAGTGGCCGGTATATTGAGTCCAGGTCGACAAACACATCAACCTGGACCCAATATACCGGCCACTACAGCGGACAGCTGGAACTGACAACCGGAAGCGACAGAGACAAACCACTATAAATGCAGGAGGAAATATCACAGAAGTGCTTCACAGGAGGCTCCCAAGCACTGAGGATGTCACCTAGACAGGGAACGAAACGTCTGCAACACAAATTCTCAGCTCGGCGAACATAACCACAATAACGGCATTTTCCTGAAATTACCATAACTGACATCTTGAAACTGCGCTTCCCAATGGTTGCACTATTAATGCAGTTCATACTACGATGTAGTAATTTATACTTTTTTAATTTAAAAATCATGAACTGTAATTGCTGAAAAACTGGATTTATTTTTCTGTGAGTAAGCATTCCAATGATTTTCGTTAGTTCAAAAGAACGATCTAAAATTGGTATGACTAGCATGCTTTTTGACTTTATATTTAGATTTCTGGCCAAACTATTTTATAAAGCATTAAAAATAGTGATAAAAAGCAATGTGCAAGCAAACATCCACTGCCTCGTAATATAAATGATGGGAGTTGGAATATCTGTTATCATTGATCAACTCTATCCATTGCACTTTTCAAAATATGAGAGATAAAAAGCCATGCATTTCCTTTTTGAAGTACAACTTACTTACTAAAACCTACAAGAAGCCATCAATCCTGGCCAAAAAATGATGTCAAACTCGAAATAACTTTGCCCAATTAGAATTTGGGACTTTAACAGAAGCACAAATTCAACTTAACAGTCAAATAATACGTTGTGTGTTTCATCAAATGATATCCCAATCATTATTGAGCAATACCTAGAGTGATATTAACAGGAGTGGTGATGTTGTGTAAGATCTGCAATTGTATGTTGTACCAAGTGCAGGAGTCTGAAAGAGTTAATGCTATGGAGTGCCTTAAGCACCACCCACCATGATGATATATAGACTTGTTGGGAGAACATCTTAAGATATTTCTCATAATCTCTGTAACGCAGGAACATAAGAGCCAGAGTAGGCCATTCAGCCTCTCAAGCTTTGTTTAAATTCAAAAATGGGATGTGGGCATCATTAGCTGGCCAGCATTTATTGCCTGTCCCTAGTTGCCCTTGAGAAGGTGGTGGTGAGCTGCCTTCTTGAACTGTTACAGTCCACATTTACCCACAATGCCCTTTGGATGGAATTCCTGGATTTTGACCCAGCCATAGTGGAGGAACGACAATATATTTCCAAGTCAGGATGGTGAGAGGCTTTGAGGGGAACTTGAGATGATGGAGTTCCCGAGTGTCTGCTGCCCCGACCTTCTAGATGAAAATGGTCGTGGGTTTGTAAGATACTATGTAAGGATCTTTGGTGATTTTCTGCAGTGCATCTTATAGATAGTTAACAGTGTTGTTACCGAGGATTGGTGGTGGAGGGAGTGGATATGGTGCCAATCAAGCAGGCTCCTTTGTCCTACTTGATATCATTTGCAAACTTTGAGATGTTACATTTCATTCCCTGATCCAAATCATTAATTTACATTGTAAATATCTGGGGTTGCAGTCCCAATCCCTGTGGCACCCCACTAGTTACTGGCTGACAATTTGAAAAGGATCTGTTAATTCCTACTCTTTGTTTCCTCTCTGCCAACCAGTATTCTATCCATCTCAATACACTTCACCCAATCCCACACAACTTAATCTTGCACAATAATCCCTTATGCTCATTCAAGTTTTGCTTGGACTCCTTGATGCCACACTTGGTCGAATGAGGCCTTGATGTCAAGAGGCATAACTCTCACCTTAACACTGAAATTCAGTATTTTTGTGCATGTTTGAACCAAGGTCAAGAGCTAAGTGACCCTGGTAGAACCCAAACTGGACGTCGCTGAGCATAATAATACTGAGCAGTTGCTGCTTGATAGCACTGTTTATGACACTTTCCATCACTTTCCAGATATTCAAGAGTACACTAATGGTGCAGTATTTGGCCAGTTTGGATTTGTCCTGGCTTTTATGTACAGGACATACCTGGACAATGTTATGCATTGTCAGGTTGATGCCAGTATTGTAAATGTACTGGAACAACTTGGCTAGGAGAGCAACAAGTTCTGGAGTATAAGTCTCCAGTACTATTGCTGGAATATTGTCAGGGCCCATAGCTTTTGCAGTATCCGGTTCTTCCAACTCTTTCTGATTATGATGTGGATTGAATTGAACTGGCTGTAAAGCTGGGGCCCACTGGAGGAGGCTGAGATGGGTCATTCACCTGCCACTTCTGGCTGAAAGTTGTTGCGAATGCTTCAGCCTTATATTTTACATTAATGTGTTGATCTCTTCCTTCATTGAGGATGAGGATATTTGTCGAATCTTCTCCTCTCATGAATTGTCTAATTGTCCACCACCATTCATGCCTGCTCTGGCGATTCTATATCACAGTTAACCATTTACTTCAATGCTATGCCTCTATATTGTTCCTGTACCCCTTGATGTTATTTGTAATTACAAATCTGTGATTTTTTGGTCTTGAACTTAATTATTGAGCTTTCAAACATTTATGACCTTCTGAGCAAAGACATTCTTAGTTGTCATCTTGAATTTTATTCTGAAATGTCGATCACATCAGTTCAATTTGTATCTAGTTACTGTCATGCAATAAGTTTCGTATTGCTTAACACAAGTTGCTCTTCTCATTAGACCATTCTATCCGGATGCATCACAAGGTGGTATGGCAACTGCTTTTCCCAAATCCACAAGAAACCATAGAGATTCATGAACACAGCCTAGTCCATCACACGAGCTGGCCTTCCATCCATTGATGCCATTTATACTTCCTGCTGCCTTGAGAAACTAACTAAAATGATCAAAGATTATACTGTTGGGCAGAAGACATAAAAGTTTGAATACATGTACAACAAGATTCAAGAACAGCTTTTTCCCTGCTAGTATTAGACATTTGAATGGACCTCTCAAATATTAATTCTAATCTCCCTCACTGCACCTTCTCTGCAGCTGTAATACTGTAATCTGCACTTTGTTCTGCTACTCTGATGCATTTTGTATGGTACAATCTGCCTGTGTAGCTCGCACAACAATACGTTTCAGTGTATTTGGGTGCATGTGATAATAATAAATCAAACTCTAACACACTAGACTGAGCAGGCCTTGTAAATTACTATTGGGAAAGAATAGTGGCAGCAAATCTAGCAGAGGGTTCAATTAACATGATAAGCAGTGGAGAGGCTTCATATTGTAACATGGTAGAAATGACTGTATTAAACTACTCCCTGTAACTCTGTCAGTTTTGGAGGTCAGAATATTGCCTCGGGCAAGCTTTATGAGGGCTGCTCATGCAGGCAGTTACCTGATAGAAGAGCTGAATATTCGTGAATCCTACAGAAAACAGCCTTCTGGCAAGACTTGACACAGCACAAACTACATCTGATGGTAGAAAGCACATCAGACCCAGTAAGAAATGCACAGCAACAAGACTGAGCTAGGAACTCAGTTACACAAGACAGTAATAGATTGCAGTCGAGCAGTGTGGTGCTGGAAAAGCACAGCAGGTCAGGCAGCATACTTGGATGTCCTCACTTTCTCCTTGTAATAGGTTGCATCAATTGTCAATCATCTGTAGGATTGGTTGCAAGTTCAGTTGGAAAGTAAGCAGATATCGAAGGTTCTATGAGTAATAGTTAAATTCATGGTAGACAAAAGGATATGTCTTTGAAAATAACACAGCTTTCAGGCTGGAGGATGTAAAGGTAACCAAGGTACTTATGTGGAAGTAAGCGAAGTACTTATCGCTCAGATTGGAAGTCAGTGCCATAGCAAGTTAGTACAATGAGGCACAGCCTCAGCAAGGGAAATCAAAAGTCACAGAAGCAATTTCAAGCAAGGCATAGGATCCAGGAATGTCACAGGGCCAGAAGCAAAGTGATAAAGGGGCCATTTAGAAATTTAAGGAGACAATGTCTAATATAAAAACAAACTTAGATTATTGAGGAAGGGGATCTATTACTCAAATCACAGTAAAGGAAAGATGCATTTAGTGAAGCTTCAAATAGTGGGAATCAATGAGGAAAAACTGTTAATGGAACACCATTAATTTTATGGAGCTGCAGAGAGCAGGATTCATTTGTAAAACTGTGAAGGAAATGGGAATCATGTACTGAGACTGTGATTCATGGGGTTCATCTCGAAAGATCAAACAAAATAGTGAGGAGTGATACATTTTATTTACAAAAGGGAAAAATGATCTATTTTAACTGTAAAAGCATGAGAAAAGCTTCCAGAACAGCAGTATACAGTAGCAGCATTGCTATACAGCAGAGTTGAAAACCTTTATAGCAAGCAAGGATCAGCGTCGCTGGGTCAAAATCCTGTAACTCTTTCCTCAATGGCATGGTGGTTGTACTTAAAACAGATTACACCAGTTCAAAAAAACAATCCATTACAGAGGAACCACCATTATGCAGCATTCAATTATCCGAATTTCAAATTATCCAGCAAGATTCTTGGAGTGTAGAGGAACAGAGGGATCTGGGTGTGCAAGTACATAGATCCCTCAAAGTTGCCACCCAAGTGGATAAGGTTATGAAGAAAGCATATGGTGTTTTGGCTTTCATTAACAGAGGGATCGAGTTTAAGAGCTGCGAGGTTATGCTGCAGCTCTACAAGTCCCTGGTGAGACCACACTTGGAATATTGTGTCCAGTTCTGGTCACGCTACTATAGGAAAGATACAGAGGCTTTGGAGAGGGTGCGAAGAAGGTTTACCAGGATACTGCCTGGACTGGAGGGCTTGCCTTATGAAGAAAGGTTGAAAAAGCTCAGAATTTTCTCTCTGGAGAGAAGGAGGAAGAGAGGAGACCTGATCGAGGTGTACAAAATAACGAGAGGAATAGATAGAGTCAATAGCCAGAGACTTTTCCCCAGGGCAGGATTGACTGGTATGAGAAGTCATAGTTTGAAGATATTAGGAGGAAGGTATAAAGGAGACATCAGAGGTAAGTTCTTTATGCAGAGAGTTGTGAATGCATGGAATGCGTTGCCAGCTGAGGTGGTGGAAGCGAAGTCATTTGGGACATTTAAGTGACTGCTGGATATGCACATGGATAGCAGTGAGTTGAGGGGTGTGTAGGTTAAGTTACTATATTTTACATTAGGATTAAGTCTTGGCACAACATTGTGGGCCTAAGGACCTGTTCTGAGCTATACTTTTCTATATTCAATGTTCAATGTTCTAAGATAGCAAGGTCCCAATGCTTGGCTAAACTGTGTTATCTGGCATTTGGTTATCTGAACATTCGATTGTCCAACAAAATATTCCTCGCCCATGTCCTTTGGATAATTGAGGGTCCTTTGTACCACCTTCTCAATGGCATTTAGGGATGGACAATAAATGCTGACCTAGCCAGTGACATCTACATCTCTTATGTGAATGAATTAAAAAAAAAGCTAAATAGTCACTTATGTTGGACAGCAGCAGTAATTATATTGCCAGAAATATTGAATTTCAAGGATAGACCAAATAAAACTCAATATTGTAAATTTTGGAGACAACAGTTCTTAAGATGCTGTACTGCTTCCAATCTACATACTAGACAGAAGGTGATTGTATAAGTATACTTTTGTATGATTTGGAATTATAGCTGATGATGTTCTAGCTTGTCAAGATGTGTAAGAAGAAACAGATACTTGTAATGAATTTCTGAAAGCCTTTGACAATCACTTTAACTGCTGGACAAAAAGAAAAGTACTGGAAAGAGCAAGATTTAACAAAAGAAGTCAGCATCAATAGGAATCCATCAATAGTTTCATTAATGACCTCTACACATTAGTGGAGATTTAAAGTCAGAATTCATATGAGAGTTGTTAGAATTGCTGAGTTGTCTTTGTCAGATTTATTACACTTAAACAAAGATGTGACTCTCAAAAAAGCCATTCAGATGGTGAGTAAAGCAAAAGTCAGGAAGCAGCACAGATCGATCCTAAGAGGAGAATCTTATCGCAGTAGATCAGCAGAATTATTTAGTTCTTAATGTACAAAACCCTAAAGATAAATGTGAGAAGCCAGAACAGCAAGGACCAGATACCAGATACTGAAAAATAGAGATATAGAGACGAGAAGCTGGAGTAGGCCAATTGACCCTTTGAGCTTGCTTCACTATTCAGTTTGTTCATGACAGATCTTCTATCATAATGCTATATTCCTGCTTTTTCTTATAACGTTTGATACCTTTAAAATGGGTATCTATCTCTCTATATTCAGTGTTTTGGACTCGACAGCTTTCTGTGGTAGAAGATTCCACAGGTTCACTATTCACTATATTAACAGTCCTTCTCAACAACGTGCAGCAAGGAAACCTCACAAACCTGTTAATCAGAATAGGCATAGGTGAGGACTGCAGATGCTGGAGGTTAGAGTTGAGAGTGTGGTGCTGGAAAAGCACTGCAGGTCAGGCAGCATCAAGGGAGCAGAAGAGTTGACCTATCAGGATTCTCCTGCTCCTCAGATGCTGCCTGACTTGCTGTGCTTTTACAGCACCACTTTCTCGACTATTAATATAAATACTTTACTTGTAAAATAATGTCATTTTCAGAAAATCTGCTGAATTAGGACACATTCACAAAGCAACAAGAAATCAAATAGCTATCACATAAAGAAAAGGCTTTAAGAAAATAAAACTGTATAAATAGTCTTAGTGGAAATAAGTGATATGCATCCAACCTTATGACAGGAGGATATTTATAACAATGGGCATCTCACTAATTTTATACTTGATTGAAAGGTGAGTTCACTATGTTATCTAATGATGCACATTGCTTAGAAAAACATAGGAATTGAATATAAAAATAGAAAAGTCTTGCAAAAACTATACAAGGCACTATTTAGACCACAGCTGGAATGCTGTGAACAATTTGTTCCCTTTTTTAAGGAATTACATACTGATGTCGGAGACAGTCCAGAGAATTTTCACGAGGTTGATCCCAGGTATGGAGAAATTGCCTTAAGAGGAGAGGTTGAGTAGCTTAGTCTGTACTCATTTGAAGTGGGAAGAATGAGAATCAACCTTATTGAACCATGCAAGATCTTAGGAGACATTAACAGGGAAGGTGCAGTGTGATGGTTTCCCCTTGTAGGACAGTCTAAGACCAGAGGGCATAATCTCAGAATAAAGGGTTGCCCAGCTAAAGCAGAAGTATGAAAGAATTTCCTCTCTGAGGGTAGTGAATCTGTAGCATTCTTTATGGAAGAGGGCTGTAGAGTTTGGGTTGCTGATGATATTCATTGCTGACATAGACAATTTTAATCAGTAGGAGAACCAAAAATTATGGGATAGGGCAGGAAAGGGGAGTACATGTTTATCAGATTAGCCACAGATTCCATGGCTTACTGCTGCTTCTCTGACTTTGAGAGCAATTCTAGTCCTTACATTGCAATTCTGGTAGAGATCAACAAACTTAACCAATTCAAAGATTGAAACGAAAATCTTGCTCATTTGTGTTGGCTACTTTGGTGTAAACAAGCTGTGTTCACAGAATCACAGAATTAACATAGGTTAGAGGCGGCCATTCATTCTCATCTCTGATTATGTGCTTAGAGTCATAGAGATGTACAGTATGGAAACAAATCCTTTTGTCCAACCCATCCATGCCGACCAGATATCCCAACCCAATCTAGTCCCACCTGCCAGCATCCGGCCCATATCCCTCCAAACCCTTCCTATTCATATATTCATCCAAATGTCTCTTAAATCTTGCAATTGTACCAACTTCCGCCACTTCCTCTGGCAGCTCATTCCATACACATACCACCCTCTGCATGATTAAGATACTTTGTCAATCAATGTCCTTTATCTGTGAATCTTGGCTTTGATCATGTATTTAACATACTATCATGTAATTAATATGTTACCTTCTCAAAGTCAAATAGGTATGGGCAATAAATGTTGGGAGAAAGTGAGGACTAAATGTTAGCCCAGCTGACAATGTTCACTTCTTATGAATGAATAAACAAAAGATGAGGGGGTGGAAATGAGGCAGACGATTTGGTCAAACCTGGATTCAAACTTCTCAAGGGGGTACCATTAGGCAGTTGAGTTGCCCAAAATAAGGCATGTCCAATAAACTTCAATTTGCATGCTTTTGATCGTCATGACCAAGATACTATATTTGTATGACCAAGCAAAATGCTTCGCCTTTAGCAAGCAGAACATATTTCATTCCTGCATGAATCATTTTTAATTTACTGGGACCCTCCCCACTTTCATCCTTCCACTCTTTCACACTCTCAGACCAGCAGTGAAGAAATCTACTTGTGGTTTTCCTGTACAACTGTGTCAAGTGTTTCAATTAAAATTGGGCACAGAGTTATTATTCCACAATCAATCCAATAGGCTAAATTAATCCAGAGGTTACAGGCACAGCAGACAAAAGTATGGAAGAAAGTTATCACATGCAAACTCTGCAGATGAAAGTAGTTGTTGGCATTTTTGGGGTATGACTTAGTCCCTGACCAGGCTCAGGTGTAAATATTAACTCTATTTATTATTATCTCCCCATTAAAACTTTACAGTGGTATCTCAGTGATTGCCTAAACTCAACTAGAGCCATTGTGTTTATTTTTATTGTCTAAATACGTTTTGGTCTTTCAGGCATGAAACTCATAAAAGGCAGTTATGAAATCAACTTACTCCATAAAAGAAGGTTTCATTACCCTTGAAGTGATTGCTTGGCTGACAGAAATCGCAGTTTAGCATACCAGAGTCTCTGGCTGGCATATTGCTTCTGAATTATTCTGCTGCCCTTCCTGAAATGACATGTTCTGAATGCGAATCCAATTACTACTGAAGTCATGTAATTTAGCTGCAGTTGGCTAAACTGTTTAATAAATGTAGCTTTGGAGGGGGCAAGGGGCAGAGCTTTTGATTTGTGTAGTAATTAGGGGGATAAGGTCAAGTGTAATAGAATCGGCTGGCACAGAGTGGAAACTAATGTGACTTCCCTTCTGTTGTGGAGAGGGATGCTATCAACAGATCCGCACTTTCATTCCAATTAATGTTGTTGTTGATAAGATAATATGTAGAAAAGAAGAGTTCCACGATGGCTTTGATTGATTGAGTGATTAGTAATTCCATCCCACTGGGTTGTAGAAAGAAATTGTCATTTCACGTTAGTTGCGGAATACAAAATCACCGATCAGCTAAGTGAAATGCTCACATGTTTGTATGCATTTGACACAGAGCTTGAGTCTGTAATCAAGATGTAGACAGGATACATACAACATCTTGGGACTAGCTGGAAACAATATCAATTAACCACGCACAGTAACTATTTGTAAAGCTACCCTTGTCTTTCCAAGGCCATAAGTAGATTTATTTTTCCAAAAGAACTTGCAGAATACTTTCTTAATTAATCATGTTGGAGTAATTTTGCAATTAAGTTTTTTTTTAAAGAAATTATAAAACTGGTATATTTGAACTGTGACTTTTGAAACTCTTGGTCAAATTCCAATAAATGTATGAAACATTTGAACCATTGTGCTGAGTCATATGATATTTCAGCTAGTGCTAATTTTGCCAGCGTTTCTCTCTGTGAGGCCTAGCGAGATTAATTGTATTATCTAAGACTTGCCTTATTAACTGCCATGGTTACATGGCATCTCTCTCCTCTGATGCTCGACCAGATCTACCACTTGGTGTAGTTGCAAGAAATTACCCAGATTTCCCAGAATAGATCAGGATCCTTGCAGCCAGAATTCATCTTTAAAACACCACTGCCCACTCGGCCAAGTGCAAGCAGAGCAGACGTATCCTGCATGGTTCTTCACCTTTTCCTCGGGCATGGCACATTGGGGAAAAACAGTGAATTGCTTTACAGACGGGTACCTGGATTTCCTGGTTGATCAGCGGTGAGGTGTCCTTTTACCCCAGAACTGACAGAGAAAGCCTGTTCTGAGATCGTCACTCAGTCACTTTTGTCTCACAGTCTGGAGGAATGGCGCCGCAAGAGTACTGTCAGGTTGGCAATTATTGGATATCAAGATCCATGGAAGGAGGGTGTGGTGTGGATGCTGTTCTGAAATACTGTTGGCGGGTGTCTGAGAGGGCAGCCTGGATATGAAGGCAACGTGCTGAAGTAACCAGCTACTTATTCTGACTTTCTTGTCAGAAATTGTTGACATCCAGTTTCCTTGTGGCCAGGGGTAAAATAGGAACCTGTATGTTAATGGAATGAGCTTTGTTAATGAGGCTGTTAACAATAAACCTAAAAATCATCCCGTTGTACCTCAGCAAGAGTCTTGTCTTCATGCCAGGAATTTTGTTTGAAAATGCATCTAGTTGCTTCCAACATCACAAAAAGCCTCACCTGACTTCATGTGATTCTCCCACATTTCTCCTAATAGCCCACATCATTCAGGCCCCTGTAAGATTCCATCCACCTCCCTGCTCAACCTCTCCAGAAGTAAAATGACTATTTGCATTAAAATATCTTGACAGATTTTCCATTTATTACAAATAGCTAACATTTTCAAGAAGGATGTTAGGAAATAAAGTCAAAACTATTCATATATCCTAAGTTAATATTGCACTGGACCTCAAACTATATTAAGATTATTAAGAACATTAGTAGGATTCCAGCCCCATTCAATTAAGTCATGGTTAATCTGATTGTGACCTTAACTGCACTTTTCTCCTTGCCCGCTCCTTGACTCTTCTGCAGATCAAAAATCTGTCTAACTAAGTCTTGTATATAGTCAACCTTCCCACCCCCACTCCTCTGTGGGGCAGAGATTTTCACAGGCCAATAAGAAAACATTCTTGGAGAAAAGAGACTCTTCCTCAACTTCAAATTAAGTGGACGATTGAATACTTTTAAAATGCACACCCTATTAACCATAATTATGTTATTTGCAACATTGAAAAAAACTGAATAATTATTAATTATAATAATATATTATCTAATTCAAAATTGTAGAAACTGCAAAATCTTCACCTGATGAAAGAGCAGTGCTCCGAAAGCTTGTGATTTCAAATAAACGTGTTGGACTATAACCTGGTGTTGTGTGACTTCTGACTTTGTCCACCCTTGTCCAAGACTGGCACCTCCACTTTCAAAGTCTTAGTAATTCTGTTTAATGCCTTTAAATCACACACCCAGGATAAATATTTTTACAGAGAAATGTACTCTTATTGAGTGTCATACTACAGTATTTCTTATCACCAATACTGGATTAATGGAATTGTTTAATACTAAGGAACAGAACTACCAGTCTGATTGTATTCTTCTCATAGTTTTAAGTTTATTGCTTATCCAAAAAGACAATAAAGTACATTTGCAATTAATCAAAACTGTGAATAAAAATAGATCTCATACATACCTGTATCTTGACACCAAGTAACTTGAACACTGATCTCTTTTTTCCAAGTCTCAATTCATATCTAATTAATGCTTTGATGTGATATAAATAGATAAACTTGGAGTTAGCTGGCTGATTTATTATGTGCTAAATGGACCATCATTCTGCAGACAGTGAAACTCCAGTAACATTCATAGATAATATAGTGTGATGACATTGCAACTTTAAGAGTTTTAAGACAGAGGTACTGAGCTGCCTATTTGAATTCAGTAAAGTAAATAGGTTGCGACGCTTTGGTTTTTTTAAATGTTGGAACAATAGAAGCAGTCTGAAAGGGTGGAGTCAAGCTCCCCCAGTTCCAATATTTTTAGTTTTAGTTTTTCAGTAACATTGCTAGAGTCTTGAAGCTTGATTTGGAAGCTGCAGTACATCTCGCCCTGCTGTTTTCTGTCTCTCAAAGTTTTCTCTTGATGTTTTCCTCATGGACTGGAGAATTACCTGTGAGGTTATCTAATTTACTGAATTTGCCTTTGACAAAGGTGTGTTTAAGGGATGTTATTATATTAGAACAGTGTACTTATTAAATAATCGATTATTCTGTTAGGTTTTCCGATAGAATTAAGTTATTCCATTTTGTCTTTCCTCTGTTGTATTTTAACTATAGTGTATGAATAAACTGTGTTTTGCTTCAATTCTGGTAGTTTGATCAATCAAATTCATTTTAAAATACAAAAAAAAAGGTCTAAGCTATCTTCATAATATATTTGAAGGGGTTTGGTTTGGTCTATTACCATAGTAACGAAACTTCAATCTGACCTAGTTTATTTGATGACATATATTTTCTCATGGTAATCACAGGTATCAGACAGTAACCATTATCCATCCAAAATTCATAATATTGTACGAGTCATAAATTGCTAGAACCTCAGATAATCCCAAATAGATATTCAAATTTCTCATACCTGAAAAAACAGACAAAGCATTCTTAAATTGTTACAATAAAACTGAAAATCCCCAATAAACATAATAATAACACAGCGCCTAAAGACCTGAAACTGGATATATGGCTTATTCCCATCTGTCACTAAAAGTTGATTAAAAAATTTGCCACATCATTTAAAACATCCAGCAAATTATGTGTATCATTATTTCTTGATCTCCTCAATTGTGATAATAACACAAGAATCCGAACATGAACTAACCCAGCTCAATTAAAAAAAAGAGAAATTCTGAACTTCTATGAAAGATTTAAAAAGAATAGAGAGCTTTTGGTGAGGCCTAATTGACTGAAGATCAGAGCAGAGCCTGAACATAAATTTCTGGCACAGTTCTGTTATGTTGTCTGACACAATTTATTTATATGCTGTTGCTACATCCCAAACTATTTCAATGGAGCTTTCAATTTTTAATTCTGAGTGCTGGATTCTATCTTAGCCCCATTCTGGGATAAGCCAATAGCCTAGGCTGACACTCTGCTCTGGTGCTGAAGGAGTCAGATATTACCAGAGATGCTGACCTTTTGTAATATGAGATCCCCTGTGTAAGATTCAGGTAGCTATTGAAGACCTTACTTCATTCAACACTATCTGACACAGATCATCTTGTCATCAGGCATTATACACATATTTCAATAATTATTGCACTTCAGAACAATTTATTGTATGTGAAAGCTTTGAGATATCTCTTCAAGTATTTCTTCATAAATTGAGCTCAAACTTTTATTGGAACAAAAAGAAATGCACAATGCTTATTCCTTTCGAATTAATAACTATCTAACAGAAAAAACACCATGGGAACAAATACCTTAACAATGCAGTTTCTGGGAATGCAGTTTTGTTAATGTGTGATTAATTATGAGTGGAAAGTCTTTCTTTCCTTTTGTTAAAATAGGAAATGCATCACCATGATATACTAACACATTAAAACCAAACTCAAATCTTCCATTTTCAACCTTCTGATTTATTTTGACTCAATGTCTGTCAAAAGCACTAAATTTTAATGCTCTGTTGTAGTCAAAATAGTCTCACAGCAGAAACATCAATCTACCATTCAAAGTATCCATGCAGGAAAGGAAAAAAAAAATGAAGCAATCTTCTTGTCAGAGTGCTTCATTTATATTGCTAACTCTGACAAAATTGTATTCAGTTGAGAAGAGGATGACCTGAACTCAAAGTGACTCGCTAGGATTTATAACGAGGGCTATTCTGAGTCAGTTCATGCACTGCGAGCCATCAAATGACACTGACTTTGAGGTTTATTACTAAAGTTCATAGGAATTCCAATACAAGAATGCTTGATCGTCTGTTTTATAGACAGTGTCAGTGCAAGTGGTGGGAGTTTGTGTTCTTTACTCATTTTAATTGAATACTGAAATGCTTTTACAAATGTAATTTACGCACGTTTAAGAGTTGATTTACTCTCCTAGTTTCTTTGCTCATTTCTTTGTTGAGAAATGGGAATGAAACAGAATTGATTGGCACGGTGGTGAACATGTGTTTTATTTTGGAGTTTAGCCCACAACCCAACTGGATCGGCTTCACCTTGGGGGTATTCCCTGACTCTACTGAGAATTCTGCAAGGTGCACCTCTCAAAATACCTCAAAATTGGCTTCCACGTTGTTTTGTGCTGCAAGTGGTCTATGTACACAATTGAAGATTTCAGGACTGGATCGAATAATTGAGGTTCTATTTTTGGCCCCTTGTTCTAAAATACCAACGGTAATAGTGGTTACATATGGGAATGATTTCTTTCCTGGGATTTTGGCTACTGTCACCTAAATGCCAAGGACACATCTGGAATTTCTGCTCACAATCTTTTACAGAACAGAAACACTGTCATGTTTATTCTGCTTGGTGGTTGTGGAAAATAGAGCTTCCAATAGCCATGGGGTGGGTAAGTAATTGGGCCATTGTTTGTAAACACACTCTTATTATGTTAAAGCAATTACACATCATTGCACGAACTTAGACTGGGTATTTTAAAGGAACATCTCTGTGAAGCACTGAATAATATAAAAACGTTTGCATGTTGAAATGAGGAAGCTCACCTCGGCATATCTACTCAGAATGAAACAAATGTAGTCCCATCCTCCACACTGACCAACTGGCTGTGAAACAGCTTGCCAGATGACTGCTACTGTGGAGAGGCTTACTGCCCACGGCTGCACAGTGTTGATGGATGGAAGTGAGATGTTGCTGTGCACAGAATTGTTACCACATTTAGTTTACATAAGAGTAGTCACAGCAGTTGTTGAGTAATTCACTATTTGATTGCCATTCACTAACCTCTTTTCCCTTCACTAAATGCTTGGTGCATGATGACACGCAAACGCTCTCTTCCTGAATCCATTATTGGAAAGCATAAACATTGTTCCAGTAGGCCTCAGTGAAAGCATTTGCTTTCCCAAACTGCAGTAACAGAACACAACATATCAAGGATCAACTTTTATTTTTGTCGTGCCTCATAATTACGTGTAACTGGAGAGAAACAAATCCAAAATATCATAGTTTGTTTCCTAAAACATGCATGTTGCAAATATTTAAAAGTGTCTTAATGGGACAGGGATCTGCCAATACATATACGTATGATAAATCTGATTGTGTCCATTCTCCTTCATAATGTTAACTATTTGTTGTTCTCGTCAAGAAGAGTATGTATCGTATCAGGTTTAGCCTTTTGGATTACATCCATTCCCCCCAGAATTTTATATACAAACAGTGATAGACTTATTTAGACTTGACTAAAGAGGAGTCATTACAAGCTGTATTTCCAACTTTGGAGCATGTCAGAATAGTGCCACGTATTACAGTAGAACTAAAACAGTAATATGCCATTGCTAGTGGCTATCGCAGTAATTATGGCTTAAAGAATCATGCTTCAATTCCACACCACTGGAGGGGTTATCTGTAATATGAATCAATCTATAATATCAATCAATTTTCAGTGCACAAATATATCAACCAGGTGAATGTTGCTTTATTTCCTATAGAGCCAGAAGCTTTGACACTTTTAAAATTGACATTCAGCAACAGCATCTGCCAGATAACACACTTTACTTCAAATGACAAAATTCAAAGCACTAATGTTGCATCTGTGTTTCTGAAATGCAAGGATTCATCTTTTACTGGACTGAATGACTACAAATGACTGCTTCCCAATGTGCAGCCATGAATAGAATAGTAATTTAGAGAATAGTAATTTATTGTCACTTGTATTTTTACAAAAAATACAGTCAAAAGTGCTTAAGTCGCTACATGCCAAAAATAACAAAATTCACTTGTAAAAACATTAAGACATTAGAAATGGGTATAATGTAGCGATGGGTTTGAAGAACTCAAATGATGTGGCAGCTTGTCTCATTTTAAGGTTGTCCTTGGGAAGAAAGTTTGTTGATACATTATTGGAAACAATTGCTCTTTGTAGATTGTGTGGATGACTACATCAAACTCTGTCATTACAGGGGAAGGGATGGAGGGAACACTGCAAATAGTTATTTCTGTCAATTTCTATCAATGCATTCCATATTTTCTATTTTCCTCCCTCCTTTGAATTCTTATTTCAAATCTTTGATCAAGGATTTGACACTGGATGAATGTGCACTGGAGCCAAAAATGCTAACTCTTCTTTCTCTCCAAATGTGCTGTCAGACCTGCTGAGTTTATCCAGCAATTTCTGTTTATCTTTCTGATTTATGTAGAATCATTTGCCTTTTAGATGACTTTATTGTTATTTTTATGTATGGGAAGAAATACACTGGATATATGAAGCAGACACAAGGCATAGCAGTGGCACACTATCGTACTGAATGACACTCCAGTGGCCTCATAAACTACTCCTGCTCTTAGTTTCTATGATGGCAAATCTCCAGGCAAGCAATCTTTGAGAGAGGGACAGAACTGGCAGCTCAGTTTTCCAAGGCATATGATCTGTAGGTTAGATGAAGAGATGAGGTTTATAAAAGAGGAGGTGATGATGCAATATTGATCAAGGAGCCAGTTACTACAGGATAGAGGGATGATATCTGAGAAGATTCCTCAAATGAGGCCATATAGAGAGAATGTAAAACTAAAAAGGGGCAATCAGTTTGCTGGGGTACACTACAGATCAGGGAGAGATAGAAAGACAGATACATTGGTAAAACTCAAAGAAATGTAAAAATAATAGAGTAATAATTGGGGATTTCAGCCTCCCTAATATCAATTGAGATGGACAAAATGTGAAAGGCTCAGAGGAGATAAAATTCTTAAAAGTCCAGGAGAGCTCGTTAAGCCTGCACATAGAAAGTCTTACACGAGAAGGGAGCAGGGCCAAACCTTATTTTATGGAACAAAACCAGGCAAGTGTTAGATGTGGCAGTGGGGGAATCATTGAGTTATAGTAACTCAGTAAAATTTAAGTTAGTTATGAGCAAAGATGAATTGGAAATCAAGGTTTGGGGAAAGGCTAATATTAATAAGATAAGCTAGTATCTGACCAAAATGGATGGAGCAACTACTTGCAGGAAAATTCAAATCAGAACAATGGGAGGCACACAAAAGGGCAATAATGAGAGTGGATAAAATGTGGAGCTGGAAAAACCACGGCAGGTCAAGCAGCATCAGAAGAGCAGTGGCTGGACCCTTCATCAGGAGAGTGTCAGGTCAACATGTTTCACAAGGCAAAGGGTGAGACCAACAACTGCAGAGAACCCTGGATGTCAAGGGATATACAGGATTGGGTAAGAAAAGAAGCTGATGGTACATGCTGAAGTCTCAAAAAGAACCTGAAGGAGCACAGAAAATGCAGGGAATTGCTTAAGAAATAAATTAGGAGAGCAAAGAGGGTGACATGAAAATCATTGGCAGGTAATATTAAGGAAAGTCCAAAGGTGTTGTACAAGTAAATTAGGGAGAAGAGAATAATCCCGGAAGAATAGGGCCTTTTAAGGAGCAAAGTGGCAATATGAATGTCATGCTGGAAGACAAAGCTGAAATTATAAATAACTTTGCATGTGTATTCACTATAGAGAAGTATGATGTGGGTCTAGAAATCTGGGAGGTGGACTGTGAACAAATTAGCAAATGTGATATATCCAAGGCTAGTGAGGGAGGAAAAGGAGGAGATTGCAGGTGCTCTGACATAAATCTTCAAATTTTCTCAGGCCACAGGAGGAATGCCAGAGGATTGGAGGATACCTAATATGGTATCATTATGTAAGACTGTAGTAGGGAAAAACTAGGAAACTATAGCTCAGTGAGTTCAAAATTAGCATTCTGAGACACAAAATTAATCTCCACTTTGAGAGGTGAGGATTAATCAAGAATAGTCAGCTTATCTTTGTAAGAGTGACGAGATCATGTTTAAGAAATTTGATTGATTTTTCAATGAGGGTGACTAGGTGTGTAGGGGAGGGCAGTGCATTTGCTATAGTTTGCATGGACTTCAATAAGGCTTTGACAAGATGTTGCATGGCAGACAGATTAACTAGCTAAGAATTCAGTGATCCAAGGGAATTTGTCAAATTGGATCTAAAATTGGCTTAGTGGCAGGAATTAGAAGGTGCTGTTTGAAGGTTGTGACTGAAAGACTGTGTCCAATGGTGTACCACACGGTTTGAGCAGGTCCTTTGCTGTATGTTGTGTATATTAATGACCCGTACATGAATGTAGGAAGTATGATCAGCAAGTTCACGAAGGATACGGAAATAGTTGGTGTGGAAAATAACAAGGAGAGAAGCTTTAGACTACAATATGACATAGATAGACTGAACAGTGGCAAATTGAACTTAATTCTGAAACATGTGAGGTGAAGCATTTTGGTAGGACGAACAAAACAGGGAGCACACATGGAAAGATAGGACGCTAGGAAATACAGAGTGTCAGAGGGAGCTTGGTGTGCACATGCACAGATCCTTGAAAACGTCAGGATAAGTAGATAAGGTGGTTACAAAGGCATAATGGATATTTGCCTCTATTAGGGAAAGCACTGAAAACAGTGTAATGCAAGAGCTATACATAGTGCGAAGTGACCACAGTTGGAGTACTTTGCACAGTCCTGGTAATCACACTCTGAGGGGAATGTGTGAGCTAGAGAGGGTGCAGAGAAGATTCACCAGGATGTTGCATGTGCTGGAATGAATCAGCTATGTGAAGCGAGACTGGGTAGGCTGGGGTTGTATTCCTTAGAGCAGAGAAGGCTAAGAAGGAACCTGATTGAATTATATGAAGTCTCAAGGGGCACATGCAGGGTAGATAGGGAAAGATATCCTTTCTTTTTAATAGAGGAATCAATAACCAGGGCACAGTTTTAAGGTAAGGAGCAGAAGATTTGAGAGAATTTCTTTTTCACTAGAGGATTATGGGTATCTGAACTCACTACCTAAAAAGATAATCATGGTAGGAATCCTCAAGACCTTTAAGAACTACTTAGATGGGTGCTTGTCACACCATGGCATACACATCGTCGTACTAAGTTCTGGAAAGTGAGATTAGAAAAGAGAGATGTTTGATGACTAGCTTGGACAGATTGGACTGAAAGACCTCTAGCCATGCTGTAAAAACTCTCTAACTCTGTGACTCTAGAGCAGGTTCTGTCAAGTGTGTGTTCCTGACTTCATTTAAGGATGAATATGGGGTTCTATTTTGAGCTCTTCGGTATTGTCTGTGGTTTAGTACTAACCCTCTTGCTGAGTCAAGTTCAAGTTTCAGTGCAGAGCACAAAGTCTAAGCTAAAGTTATCTTAAGGGATAAGATATGCTTTTGGAGGTTTGTCTTCAGGGTATAATGTTCAACTGATGCCCTATCTAGCCTATTGAGTGATTATCATTTTGAAAATTAACAGGTAAATTTTCCTTTAATATCTTGGCCAATATTTGTGCCTTAACCCACATTACTAAAATACATTTTCTAGCCATTGTCATCTTGCTGCTTTTGGAGCCATGTATGAGTTCATCCATGGCATGAACTGATAAATCCAGAATGAATTGCCCCTCCTTAACTTCTTATGAAAAAGTGATGGTAAATTGCCTTCTTGATTACAATGTTTGTGGCTTGTGAGACAATTTCAGGTGAAGAATAAGGATCAACCAGATTGTTCTGTCCTTGGAATTTTAAAAAAGCGAGACAGGCTGTCATAGTAATTGAGTATGTGGTCAAGCGACCATAGACTAAAATTGAACATTCTAAATTGACCCACAGTCGGAGAAAGCAAGCCTGGTAGGAAATTTGCCAAACTAAATTAAACAGCAGCCAGCTACAGAAAACAAAGGAAGCCCAGATCTAGAGAGGTCACAACTCGTCCGAGGGTATGTTTTAGAGATGTGTCGACCAGATGTTTTGGCATCTTAACTGCCTGAGAGTGTGCACTTCACACTTCCTGCTATGACAACAATGAATGGTATCGGCACAACCTCATTGGATGATTTGAATCCCATTGGCCAAAGGCTACAGAATATTCTAGAAGATCGGGGCAAGGACGGGGTGATAGGAACACGCACCTGGATGCTAGAACCTCAGTGAAAGCTCAGGGAAGACACAATAAAGACATGGTAATGACTCAGCAAAGACCTGACCTGGCCCAGCAGTTGAGCTGTGACCACCAGAAGGGAGAAAGAGAGAGGCAGAGAGTGAGAGAGTGTTAGAGGGAGGATCCATCCTGACTTGTAAGATCCACCTTCTTGGAAGAGCCATACTTACAGGGAGGAATGAGATTCCAACAGCCCAGTTCAAGCACGTGGACCATTGCAGATAATATCTAGCTGGATAGAACTAGGTAGAGAGTAAATATTGTGGGAATTTTTGAAATGCTCAAATAGTGTTTTTAATAAGGAATAGTTTGTTAATAAAATTGAGTTGAACCACAAACTGAATTCTGTGTCCCTTTGTCCACTACACTGACAAATGCGCTTAGGAAAAGTGTTTCTTATATGTAAACTGGTTGAAAGGTCTAAAGCACAGACAAAAGCAAGTCCTCAGATTTTTATCCTGAGGATTTTTATGTCATATTTTCTCATTAACTTTCCAAGTTGTCCCATGAGGATTTAAACTCATATCTTTGGGCAGGGTCTTGTAACAAAGTGGTAATGTCCCGTCTATCAGCTGGCAGACTTAGGTTCATAACCCCTCTACCCCTGATATATATCATAACACTCCTGAATAGGTTGATTAAACCTTTTTTGGATGCATTAAAATTGAACTCATGCCTTCAGATAATTTGTGTTGGCTTCTCTATTACTTGGCAAGTAATATGTACTATTATACTCGGTGACACTTCAAAAGTGTTTTGATTGGGGATATCTAAGATGCTGGTGATCTAATAGGTCTACCCTGCACCATAACCCAGGCAAGGTAGTGCTTTTACCCTCCCTTTATTGGTTATTTTGACAAAAATCGACAATTTTAGGTCCCCGGAATCTTTGGGCCTTAGTTTTGGCTATCAGGGAAGATGACTAAGGGGAAAGAGCCGCGTGGATCCTAACAAGCGGGGCATTCCCTGCAGCAATGGACATGCCAGTGGCCTCAGCATCGATCTCCGTGGATGTTCCTTTGGGCCTACCTGCACAGCAGAACCTGGTCTCGGAGTTCATGAAACTCTAAGTGAAGATCAATTCAGCGATGGAGGAGACCTGAACCAGGCTGGAACCGATATAAGGCCCCCAATGCCTTATCTTCATTTCGCTTCCCTGGCCCCCAACGCCTTATCTTTATTTCGCTTCCCCGGCCCCCCACGCCTTATCTTCATTTCGCTTCCCCGGCCCCCAACGCCTTATCTTCACGATGGACAGCCAGTCCCTAAACACTTCCATCCCCCATCACGAAGGCCTCCAAGCCCTCTGCTTCTTCCTCTCCTGCTGACCCAATCAGTACCCTTCCACAGACACCCTCCTTCGACTGACTGAACTGGTCCTCATTCTTAACAACTTCCTTCCAATCCTCCCACTTCCTCCAAATCAAAGGAGTAGCCATGGGCACCCGCATGGGCCCCAGCTATGCCTGCCTCTTCATCAGATAAGTGGAATAGTCCATCTTCCGCAGCTACACTGGCACCACCCCCACCTTTTCCTCTGCTACATTGATATTGTATTGGCGCTACCTCGTGCTCCCACGAGGAGGTTGAACAGTTCATCCACTTTACTAACACCTTCCATCCCAACCTCAAATTTACCTGGACCATCGCAGACTCCTCCCTCCCCTTCCTAAATCTCTTCATTTCTATCTCGGGCGACCGACTCAACACTGACATTTACTATAAATCGACCGACTCCCACAGCTACCTAGATGACACCTCCTCCCACCCTTCCCCCTGTAAAACACCATCTCATATTCCCAATTCCTCCGCCTCCATCGCAACTGCTCCCAGGTGGACCAATTCCACTACCAAACAACTCAAATGGCCTCCTTCTTCAAAGACCGCAATTTCCCCTCCGACGTGGTCAATAACGCTCTCCACTGCATCTCCTCCATTTCCCGCAGCCCCGCCCTTGAATCCCACCCCTCCAATCGCCAACAGGACAGAACCCCACTGGTCCTCACTTTCCACCCCACCAACCTCCGGATACATCGTATCATCCTCCGTCATTTCTGCCACCTCCAGACAGACCCCAACATCAGGGATATATTTCCATCTCCACCTCTACCAGCATTCAGGAGAGACCACTCCCTCTGCTACTCTCTCATCAGGTCCACACTCCCCAACAACCCAACCTCCACTCCCGGCACCTTCCCCTGCAACCGCAAGAAGTGCAAAACATGTGCCCGCACCTCTCCCCTCACCTCCCTCCAAGGCCCCAATGGATCCTTCTATATCCATCACAAATTCACCTGCACCTCCAAACATATCATTGACTGTATCCGTTCACCCGATGTGGTTTTCTCTACATTGGGGTGACAGGCCGCCTACTTGCAGAACTTTTCAGGGAACACCTCTGGGACTTCTGCACCAACCAACCCAAGTACCCCGTGGCTGAACACTTCAGCTCACCCTCCCATTCCGCCAATGACATGCAGGTCCTTGGCCTCCTCCATCGCCAGACCCTGACCACACAACACCTGGAGGAAGAGCGCCTCATCTTCCGCCTAGGAACCTTCCAACCACACGGGATGAATGTAGATTTCTCCAGCTTCCTCATTTCCCCTCCCCCCACCTTGTCTCAGTCCCCCCCTCGGATTCAGCACCGCCCTCTTGACTTGCAATCTTTTTCCCGAACTCTCTGCCCCCCACCCCTTCTCCGGCTTATCACCCTTACCCTCACCTCCTTCCACCTATCGTATTCCAAGCGCCCCTCCACCAAATTCCATCCCCCCTACCTTTTATCTCAGCCCGCTTGGCACACCAGCCTCATTCCTGAAGAAAGGCTTATGCTCAAAACATTGTTCCTGCTCCTGCTCCTCGGATGCTGCCTTGCCTGCTGTGTTTTTCCAGCACCACATTTTTCAACTCCGGAACCGATATCAGCAAAAGCAGGAGATCCAGCGTCTCTGGCAACACGAGGAGGAGGTGGAGCAATGAACCACGGCTACAGAGACCGTGGCAGAATCCTCACAGGTCGGATCCAGGCCCTGGAAAGGCAGGTATGGGCCTTAGTAGAGAAGGTGGAAGAACATCTGCCTTAAATAGGCTTCTGGAATGGGAGGAAGGATAGCTAGTCTGCTTCCTGGAGCAATGGCTCCTTCAGTTCTTGGGGCTGGAGTTCGAGCTGGTTCGGGTGCGAGTCAAGTGGGCCCACCGGGTTGCAATGCAGAAGTCCGGATTGGACCAGCGCCCCCAACCTGGTCCTAGTGCAACTCCAGCTCTACACAGATAAGCAAATGGTGCTGGAATCTTCCAGAGCACTGGGGAAGAATCCACAGGCTTTGGATTATGTTTGTATGTTATGTTTTTTCAGGACTTTTCTGCAGCTGTGATCTACAAGAGGAAGACCTTCGATGAAGTAAAGAAGAGGCTGAGAGCCTTGACTCTTCAGTATTCTGTAAGCTACCCAGCAATGTTATGTTTCAGCCACGGATGGTCTGTGCACAATTTTGATACATCAGTAAAGCAAAGCACTTTGTGGACACTGCAACAAACACTGGCCAGTTCAAGTAATATGGACAATAGTGTTTCCTTTGTTTTCTCTGTTGTTTGTGGGTGGCACAGTGGCACAGTGGTTAGCACTGCTGCCTCACAGCGCCTGAGACCCGGGTTCAATTCCCGACTCAGGCGACTGACTGTGTGGAGTTTGCACGTTCTCCCCGTGTCTGCGTGGGTTTCCTCCGGGTGCTCCGGTTTCCTCCCACAGTCCAAAGATGTGCGGGTCAGGTGAATTGGCCATGCTAAATTGCCCGTAGTGTTAGGTAAGGGGTAAATGTAGGGGTATGGGTGGGTTGCGCTTCGGTGGGTCGGTGTGGACTTGTTGGGCCGAAGGGCCTGTAAGTCTAATCTAATCTTACCTGGTTTTGCTGTTTTGAATTGTGGGGTCCTTTTTTCTCTTCTTTCTCCCCACCTATTGTCTTTACCTCCACCCCTTTTCACCCCTTTTCTCTGTCTTGGTTTGGGATGGGGGTGCTTGTGGGGGGGTTGTTGGTTTTTATCAGTAATGACTGAGGTCGATGTGCGGGTGGGACGGGTTAAATGTCCACTTCTAATTTTCTTGTTATATACACATGTAATCTTTACTTTGTTTTGCCTGGGTTTGGGCAACTCTAGCGTGAAGGGGCTGTGGAGGGGTTAGTGGGTAGTGTGAGTGCTTCCTGTGGACAAAGGGGCAAGTCTCCTCTTATTTGTTTCAGGTGTTGGTTCATTTTAGGAGTAGGTTTTAGAAGTTTTGCTTTGATAGTTTTTGTAGTTGTATTTTCTAGTTTATGTGAACTTTTACTGTTTTCCCTTGGCACATTATGAATGGGGTTCTTCCTCTTGGGGTGGGTTTCAGATGGCTATGGCTAATTGTTCATTTAAATGGTGCACCTAGAATATTAAGGGGAGTCATTCATCAATTAATAGAAAGAAGATACTTTTGAATCTTAGAAAAAAAAGGGTCAAGGTTGCCCTGTTGCAAGACACATCCTTAGGCAAAAAGAAGCATTTAAAGTTACAGCAGGGAGGGTTCAGCCGGGTGTTTTTCTCATCTTTTATTTCTGAGAGGAAGAATCCCAAATAAATATGGGTATGCCAACTGACAGTCCTGGAGCTTTGGTGGGATTGTGCTGAGTGCTGTAATTTAACTTAGTTCAATCTAATTTAGTTTTGTCTATTTTGTTTCATTATTAATTGCATTGTAGTATGAGTAGATTTGTTTCTCTAATCTGTTTATGTAGCAGAGTAGTAGTTCATTTATTGTCATTATTGTTATACTATAAGATTGTTATCCTATTTTATAATAGTAGTTTTATAATTTTGTCAAAAATTGAAAATGTTGTTCAATTAAGAAAAATTTTAAAAGTGCTTTGATTGTCTTCATTCAATTACTTTTTCAGGTGTTTTCAGGTCATGATAGTTTCTACTTGGATAGAAACTTTCTTTCTCTTCTGTTACTGCCTTGCTTGCATGAGTGTAGATCTATCTGAGTATATTTCCAGTGATTCAGGGTGAAAAATGTGGCATGCTAGTAGGCATTGTATTCCGTGTCATCAAGCAATAATGGGTATAATTACCTGCGTGCGCTAAATATAGCTGCATCGAAAGGGAAGGATTTCAGGTCGGAATCACATTTGAAAATTCAAAGGAATGAACAATTACAAAGAAAAGTTGCAACTGTGAAGCAGTTCAGTATGAGGACTGAGGGATATAATCATATGTAAACAGACCTACCACAGCCATCCTTATATTGAGGAAATGCAATGAATTCAGGAATGCTTTCATCAGTAAAATAACCACTTACCACAATTAACCGACTACATACTTTTGCCAGTGACAGCACTCTCCTTCATGGTTTTCATCTGACTCTGAATGCTGTGTCTAAATATTTTCTCTTAGGTTCGTGGTTGAGGCAAATAATAAGTTTTGAATCCCCAGGTACCCAGGGCTGCTCCAGCATCCTGCCAGTATTCAGCACACTCTGTAATAGCAGGGTAGGAAAGCAACCTTCCCCTTGCAATGCTCAACTGTCGCAACACTAATCCAACTTCTTTCATGTTTTGCTTTCAAACAAAGAACAAAGAATAGTACAGCATAGGAACAGGCCCTTCGGCCCACCAAGACTAAAAGCCCTTTACCTCTACCTGGTTTATATTCCTCTATTCACTGCATATTCATGTATCTGTCAAGATGCCTCTTAAACATTGCATCGTATCTGCTTCTACTACCTCCTCTGGCAGGACAATCCATCTTGTGTGTAAAAATTTGCCTCTCATATCTCCTTTAAACTTACCGCCTTTTACCTTAAATCTATGTACCTTAGGAATTGGCATTTCAACTCTGGGGAAACTAAGGGCAAAATGTTCCCACAGGTTGTGGCACATTAGGATTAGGATACTGAAGGTTCCAAGCCCCCACTTGATGGGAGAGAGATTGGCCAAGTTTCTCGAATATGGCCTCCTCTCTTGCTGTTTCTTTGGGGTGCCCAATCTGATGCTATGCAGCTCTGGAGCCTGGACTTGCACACAGAGTCAGGTGGGAACCACACTCAGGCAGGTCAGAGAATTCAACATGTTCAATATGGAATACCCTCATGAAGATAAATCTAAATGAAAACTCCCGAGTGAGCAAACAAGTAGGATATTTATGTTAAATAATTAATTGGCCAAAACACTGTGTGCTTTCAAGAAGGTGTTGGATGCTGCACTTGAGGCTAATGGCATCACAGGATATAGGGAGAAAAGCAGGAATGAGTTGTTCAATTAGATGATCAACCATGACCATAATGAATGATGGAACAGGCTAATCTTGCTTCTACTTTCTATGTTTCCATGCTAAACTTGGCTAAGGAGAGAAATGAAGTTGAAGCTCTTTGTCTTGTGCTCAATAAGAATGAAATGTAAGATTTAAGAAAGAGACAACAACATATAAGCAAAAAGAAAGAATGCATTGATGGTTGGATTATGGTTGGCATGGAGATGCAGAAATTGCTAACTATCGATCTTAGTTCACCCATTAACTTCAAATCAGGCAAGTTTAGTTGGGGTGTTACCAGAGAAAGTAATAGAAATTGGCTGTCTTTGTATCCTTATTGGTGTGACTTGTCCAGTTTTCAACACTTGCACGGTATGGGGTCTATCCTCTGATTAAAAAGGTGTGAAGTGTTGTTAATGTGTTTGGGAAGTCTGTGCACAACAGCGAATTTTACAAAAACAGAAACACTGCTCCTAATGTGGCTTTTTGCAGCTGAAGTACAGATACCCATTTCACAGTCAGCTACTTCTTCTTTCCAACATCGTGTCACAGAATAATTTGCAACACAGAAGGAGGTGATTTGGCCCAAACAAACACAGAAAGTGCAGCAGAAACTCTGCAGATCTGGCAGCATCTGCAGAAAGACAGATAGAGATAACATTTTGAGCCTGGTATGACTGTTCTTCAGACCATCATTGATTCACAAAGTAATTCGGCCCATCAATTGCCTGGAAGCTTGCCACCATCTAGTCAGACCCCATTTCATCTCCACAGCCCTGCAAATCTAAACATCTTCTGATCAACCTTTTGAGCAATGTTACTAGATGCCTCTGGAGTGGGTGTGACTTGAACCATGGCCTCCTGGCACAAAGGTAAGGACACTATCACTGTGTCTCAATAGCCAGCTTCATCATTCAAATTCAATTTTGAAATCATGGATGCTGTGGAAGTTTTGCCTTGAATTATATTTTGAATCACTCCTCCATGGTTTAACTCTATTAAATAATGTTCATAAGAAACTGGTGGATAATCATGAAAGAACACAGGAAGTGACTTTTTGTGAGAATGGTAAAGGACATTCTGACTGGAATTACTTCTTGGCTGTCATCTAAAATTGTGATGGTGCCAAGCTTGCTTCCCTCCTCCTTGACTGTTGAGTTCCATTTTATTTCTCAGTTGGTCGCCACAAAGATCAAACAATACCTTCCTAACAATCCTTCGACAAAAGTAAGGTGAAAGTGATAGTGCCCTGCATGCTATCAATGAGAGGGAGGAGGTCAACTATAGTTTTTCCTGAAGTGAAGGGTATACCAACCTCAGAGGTTATAGTTCAATCTGATTTCAAGCCAATGTTAAAGGTTTAACTGAAAAGTGGTCATCACGATAGGTACTATGGTGCAGCAACATTTCAAATCACAGTCTGTTAACCCCCATGCACTGCCAGTGACTGTGAAGATTATTATGTGTTTAAATGCTTATTCACCAAGGTCTTTTCAGGGCTTAGCAAGCAACCACATATAGTTACATTGAGACAGTACCTGAGACACTGTTTGCTTGAGAGGGAGTACACTAACTTCTTGAAAGTTGCGACACCTCAGATGCGGACAGCCATGGGATTTGTACAAGGAACAGGATTTCTTCAGATGAAGGGGCTTATTGATTGCCATCCATGTGACCATAAAGACTCAAAGTCAACAACGAAAATCATTTGACAAATAAAGGTTCTTCTACTTCCCCAAACTACATGTAGTTTGTGACCATCGTAAGTATTTCCATCAAGTCTGTGCATGGTTCTTTTGTAGCTGTCACAACTCCTTCATACTGAGGAATTTCCAACTCCCTCACATTTGTCATCCAACTGCCCCAATTAGCCACCAACTGAGCCCAAATGGAACAATTACAACAGCCAGGTGATGATACTGAGTGCAACAAAACGGACTATTGGCATTCTCAAAAAGTGCTTCAGGGATATAGACTGCTTAGCTGGAGCTCGGCAATGTTCCCCTGTAAAAGTATCGATATTAACAGGGGTGCACTGTATGCTGCACAACACTGTGTGATGGAAGGGCTTACAAGCCAAATTGCTGTAGCCAATGCTCAACATCTGAGGAGGTAGATGACAAGTGATATGATGATGTTGAGGAAGGTTCTATTCATTTTCAGGATTGGGAGATGGAGGAGGACGAAGAGAATAGTCATGGCAGAGCAGCTGAGAGACATCCCCATATGGCCACAGCTGATGCTGTGCAGTTTGAGAAGCCAAATGTTAGATGTGAACAAACCAGAGTAGATTCATGTCGTGTCCTGGTATCTAACGCTTGTAACCATTCACACTCTGGTATAATAAATAAAATATCTATTCTATGGAAGCCACAGTTATTCAGGGAAATGCCCATCCCTGACAAGAGTGAAAAGCAACAGCAACAAGTTTGACTCAATTCCATAAATAAATCTGAAATCATCACCCTGATAACTATTGGCCTCAACATACTACAAACAACCACGCAAGAAGTCCTTCGTAATCTTGAACTTTCACATTCCCGCTATTGGCTGCCAGTGAGGTGCTGAGACCACTGATGCGTATCTTCTCAAACCCTGCCCACACTATTCAGAGTAGACAGGCAGGAGGCTGGAAGAACGCAGCAAACCAGGCAGTATCAGGAGGTGTAGAATTCAACGTTTCAGGTGTAACCTTTCTCTAGAACTGGGAGTGGGTGTGGCAAGAACTGCAAATTAAGTCAGTGGCAGGGGCAGGATGGTGAAGTGGTGATGAGTGAAAACAGGTAAGGACATGACCTGGTTGGTCAATGGGAGGAATGAATCTGGTTGGTGGCGGGGAGCAGTGGAAGGGAGAGGGAGGGCTGGGAAGGGAGTCGGGGGATAGGGGCGGAGGTTATTTGAAATTGGAGAACTCAATGTTTAAGTCCGCCAGGCTGTATGGTGCCCAGATGGAAGACAAGGTGTTTTTCCTCCAGTAGGAGCTGTGGTTTGATTTGGTAATGGAAATGGCCAAGGATGGTCATGTCAGAAAGGGAGTGGTTGGGGGAATTGAAATGGGCAGTGACTGGGAGGTCAGGTTGGCCCTTGTGGACTCAACTTCCGCATCATCATTAAACACTTCCGCCAACTCCAACTAGACCCCACCATCAAAAACATCTTCCCCATCCCACTCCTCTCTGCTGAAAAGTCGAATTCTGTATCTCCTGATGCTGCCTGGATTGCTGTGTTCTTCTAGCCTCCTGCCTGTCTACTCTGAATAGTGTGGGCAGGGTTTGAGTGCATACACATTGGTGGCCTCAGCACCTTCCGACAGTCTTTGGTTCATGCCACCTTTGCCACTGAACCCCCAGGCTCCTTCCCCTGCAGCCAGAAAAGATGCAAAACCTGCCAGTACACCAGCCCCCTCACCTCCATCCAGGGCCCCAAACAGTCCTTCCAGGTGAGACAGAGATTCACCTGCCTCTCCTCCAAGCTAGTTTACTACATCAGGTGCTCTCATTGTGGTCTTCTCTACATCTGGGAGACCAAACATAATCTTAGGGAACGGTTCACCTAGCGTTGCAGCCAGGCCTGCAAGGGCCACTGGACCTCACAGTCACCACCCATTTCAATTTCCCCTCCCACTCCCTTTCCTACTTGACCATCCTTGGTCTCCTCCATTGCCACGCCGAACCACACTGCAAATTGGAGGAACAACACCTCATCTTCCACCCTCCACCCTCCACCCAAAAGACTCAATACTGAGTCCTCTAATTTCAAATAACCTCCCTTTCCATCTTCCCCTTCCCTTCCACTTCTCCCTGCCACCAACTGGATTAATTCCACCCTTCGACCAACCAGGTCGTACCCTCTGCCTATCTTCACCCATCCCCACTTCACCACCCTGCCCTTGCCACCTCATTTATCTGCAGCTGCCCCCACACCCACCCACAGTTCTGAAGATGGGTTAGACCTGAAAGGTCAACTTCTGCATCTCCTGAATCGGCCTGGCTTGCTGTGTTCTTCCAGCCTCCTGCCTGTCTATTTTGGATTCCAACATCTGCAGTTTTTTTTTGTCTCACCCCACTATTGAGAGGGCAAGTCAGAATCCGGTCTTCAAATACCTGCTGAACAGACTAAATGGCTACCTGACATGCAGGAAATGTACATTTTGCCACAACTATACTCGATCAGTTGTTTGAATGATGTTCCATATTATTAGTTTCGGGAGTGGGTGATACATGTAATCTGCAATGTTTGCATAAACCTTAGCTCCCTAACAAAGCCTGTGCCACCCCTACATGATGGGATGACTGCCTCGTACCTGCATTCACATTTAAACTTCACCTGATGACATCCATCTGATTGCTGAGTCTGATCACTCAAGCATGAATGAATAATGAATGCTATAAGAAGCATCTTTGTTCACTACTCCCTATGTAAAGCATCAGAGAAGGAAGAAACCTCCAATGCATGGTCACACCCTTGTTGTTGATGATATCGAGGTGAATTGTCCTCAGCACGACACCTTCAGTGTTACTAATAAGGACATCTTTCATTGTGTCAATATTCACCCTTAGTTTTACAGCATCTAAATGTGCACTGAGGGATGTAGGAGTGTATTTATATGTTCAAAACATGTTTGATAGTTATATGGACAATGTGAAAAGTAGAACCCTAGTGAACCTACTAGTACTCCAGGTGACACAGTTCCACAATCAGACACAGAGGCCCCTGTCTTATGCCTTGGAGAAAGTGAAGGCTTCTGGGTCGATGTCAGAAGGAAAAGTATAATGAGTCAAAAAGTGTGGCACTGGAAAAAGCACAGCACATCAGGCAGCATCTGAGGAGCAGGAGAGTTGATGTTTCGGACATCAGGAATGAAGGGCTTGTGGGTGAAACGTCGATTCTCCTGCTCCTCGATGCTCCCTGACCTGCTGTGCTTTATCCAGCGCCACATGTTTTGAATCTGACCCTCCAGCATCCACAGTCCTCAATGTCTCCTAGTTGCTGAAAAGTACAATGGCCAATGTGATTGTGAAGGCAGCTATCAGTGTCCTCCTTCAGTCGGCAGGCTCTGGGATTCCAAATTGTCAGCTATGGCTATGGTAAGTGTGGAGTAAGGTGGGGTCTGAAAGAACCAGTCAGAGACAATAGGAGACTGAGCAGCTCTTTGCACCTTCACCCACCTTAGTGACCTCCACGGCCCTTGGTTGGCCTTCAGGTGAGACGAAAGAAGGGCATCAACCATTTATATCAGAGAGGCTTGTGCCAACAGTGTGACCTGTATACTATGCACTGACTGCTGCAGTATAAGAAGAATCTAAGAACTATGAGCAGGAATGAGCATAGAGTCATAGAGATGTACAACATGGAAACAGACCCTTCGGCCCAACCCGTCCATGCCAACCAGACATCCCAATACAATCTAGTCCCACCTGCTAGCACCTGACCCATACCCCTCCAAACCCTTCCTATTCATATACCCATCCAAATGCCTCTTAAAGGTTGCAATTGTACCAGCCTCCACCACTTCCCCTGGCAGCTCATTCCATACATGTACCACCCTCTTCGTGAAATAGTTGCCCCTTAGGTCTCTTTTACACCTTTTCCCTCTCACCCTAAACCTATGCCCTCTAGTTCTGGACTCCCCAATCCCAGGGAAAAGACTTTGCTTGTTTACCCTAACCACGCCCCTCATTATTTTGTAAACCTCTATAAGATCACCCCTCAGCCTCCGACACTCCAGGGAAAACAGCCACAGCCTGTTCAGCCTCTCCCTAGGCTCAAATCCTCCAACCATGGCAACATCCTTGTAACTCTTTTCTGAACCCTTTCAAGTTTCACAACATCTTTCCGATAGGAAGGAGACCAGAATTACATGCAATATTCCATCAGTGGCCTAACCAATGTCCTATACAGCTGCAACATGACCTCCCAACTCATGTACTCAATACTCTGACCAATAAAAGAAATGCCTTCTTCACTATCCTGTCCACCTGTGACTCCACTTTCAAGGAGCTATGAACCTGCACTCCAAGGTCTCTTTGTTCAGCAACACTCCCTCGGACCTTACCATTAAGTGTATATGTTGTTTTGACTTTTTTTTCCCCAAAGTTCCAAAGCAATGCAAAGCATATTAAACAGTAATTGCTGCTTCTGGAATTTGAGGAAATCATCTCCAACACCTAAAATATCTCAATAAAGGAGCAGCTGTTACAGCCAGAAATGTATTCCGATTCAGACCCTTGAGACTGCTCCGCCATTTTTGATCTCAACCTTGTTTCAATTCCATTTTCCTGCTCACACCACATAACTCTTTAACCGATTACTAATCAAAGGTATGTCTATCTCTCCCTTCAATTCAAAAGCAAAAACAGAAGTTGCTGGAAATCCTCAAAAGGTCTGGCAGTTTCTGTGAAGAGAAATCAAAGTTAACTTTTCAGGTCCAGTGACTCTTCCTCAGAGCTGAGCTCGGTAAATGTTGGTTTATATGCAGAAGATAGGGTGGGGGAAAGGGGTAAGGAGCAAATTATAGGTGAGGTAGTGCCCAAAGAGAGAGAAGAATACTTGGACAGACAAAGGAGTGGATACTAATCCTGCTGGGAGAGTGAATAGCTGTTAATGAGGACTCTTAGTGACAAACAATAGGTAGTGTGTAATGGCAGACTATGTGATAACAAGGCCTGGAGTGTGGGTAGGGGTCTAGGGCATTGGGAAGTTCAGGCCCTAAAATTATTGAACTTGATATTGAGTTCAGAAGCCTGCAGGGTCCTCAAGCTGAAAATGAGATGTTGTTCTTTCAACTTGCACTGAGCTTCATTGGAGCACTATAGCAAGCCTGGGACAGAGATGTTAGCCAGGGATCAGGGTGATGTGTTAAAGAGGTAGGCAACTGGAAGCTCAAGATCTTTTTTGCAGACAGAATGGAGGTGTTCTGGCAAGCGGGCACCCAGTCTATGCTTCATTTCCCCAAATGTAGAGGAGACCACATTCTGAGCAGCGAATACAGCAGACTAGATTGTGAGAAGTGTAGGTAAAGTGCTGCTTCACCTGCTGCTTCGGTGGTTGAGAAGGTGCCACGGGGCTGTGGGGGGTGTTGGGCGTGAATGAAGAGTGGACCAGGGTGACCCAGAGGGAACAATCTCGGCGAAATGTAGACAAGGGAGGAGAGGGGGATATGTGTCTGGTGGTGGCATCTCGCTGGAGGTGTCAGAAACAGCAGCTGATGATCTTCTGGATGTAGATGCTGGTGGGATGGTAGGGAAGGACAAGGGGGACCCTATCGCTGCGGCAGGAGGGAAGAGAGGGGATGAGGGGAGATGTGCAGAAGATGGGTCGGCCCTGATTGAGGGCCCTGTCAACAACGGTACTGGAGAGTCCTTGGTTGACGAAGAAGGAGGACATTTCAGAGGTTCCCTTGTCGAAGTTGACCTCATCGGTATCAATGGGGGATGGAGGCAGAGGAACTGGGAGAATGGAATGGAGTCTTTACAGGAAACAGGCTGCGAGGATGTATAGCCTAGGTAGCTGTGGGAGTTGGTGAGTTTATAATGGAGATTAGTGGCCAGTCTATCCCCAGAAATGGAAAAAGAGATGTTGAAGAAAGGAAGGGAGAATTCAGAGATAGACCAGGTGAAAGTGAGGGTGGAGTGGAATTTGGAAGCAAAATTGCTAAACTTTTCCAATTCCAGGTGAGAGAGGGAAGCAGCAGCCATTATATTATCAATATATTGGAGAAGGAGTTGTGGGTGGGGCCCGGAATAGGACTGAACAAGGCATGTTCCACATATGCCTACGAAGAGGCAGGCATAACTGGAACCCATGCGCATACCCCTGGTCATCCCGTAATGGGAACTAAATGAATGGAGTTCAAAGAGAAGTTGTTGAGGCTGAGGACGAGCTCGGCTAGGCTCAAAGTGTTGACAGTAGCCAATATCTCAGTCTCAGCTCATTCGGCTGAACCTCCGGAATAATGTGAAGGTCATTATGGCAATGGAACACGCATTTGCAATGTGTGAGATTGCATTGCTACATGGCTCTCTGCCAGATTTCCATATATCTGCAGGTGTTGGTCCAAGAAACTTCATGATCCTATGTATTGCATCATCTCAGTGATCCCCCTCCCTCCACTGGTGGGGACAGGATAGCAATATCTTGACACTGACACTTCCACATATTCTGGTGTGCTACCTTTTTAATCTGTGATACCAACTTTACTGGCACGTTACATCTCTGATGTACTAGGATCTGATTGGTGAAGTGTGGGCTATTCTGGTTTGACAATGCCTTCTCAGATATCCCTTCCTTCTCCTGACACTTGATGGCTAAAGGGACCAGTGGTATATGGCAGGAGGAAAGACACAAAATGCATTATTAAGGTATATCTCTTCACATTGTGAAAACATACCCTAATGCAAGCTATTGCCTTTAACCTTGCTCATCCTGCCTTTATGATAAAACCCCATCCTCATTCTCCGCTCATGCCAACAATACCTTGATACATCTCATTACTGCTACGTTTCAAAGTACGTTCACCACTGGGTTTATCACTTGCTACAGGCAATTTGCCATCACCAAGAGCCAGCTAGACTGGCACACTAACTGTTTTTTATGGCTGTCACTCCACAGAATGAATGGCCTGCAGCCTCACTGTTCCACCTTAAGTCAAGACCTGGTGTTCGGGGCCATTTGGACTACAAAGATAACATGATTTATGTTAGTCAGGTATTACGTGAATTTACAGGGAAATTTCTTCTATATGCCTCTGAATCAACATACTACTTGCCACCAGAAGCCTGGAAGAAGAACGCCTCATCTTCCGCCTCGGAACACTTCAAACCCAGGGCATCAATGTGGGCTTCAACAGTTTCCTCATTTCCCCTTCCCCCACCTCACCCTAGTTCCAAACTTCCAGCTCAGCACTGTCCCCATGACCTGTCCTACCTGCCTATCTTCTTTTCCACCTATCCTCTCCACCCTTTTCCCTCCTGACCTATCACCTTCATCCCCTCCCCCACTCACCTATTGTACTCTATGCTACTTTCTCCCCACCCCCACCCTCCTCTCATTTATCTCTTCACCCTTCAGGCACTCTGCCTGTATTCCTGATGAAAGGCTTTTTCCCAAAACGTCGATTTTACTGCTCCTCGGATGCGGCCTGAACTGCTGTGCTTTTCCAGCACCACTCTAATCTAGACTCTGGTTTCCAGCATCTGCAGTCATTGTTTTTACCTAGTTCACATCTGAATGGTATGCACATAGCAGTTTGGACATATAAGCCTCAGAGCAGAGCTAATTGACAGGGATTTTACAATAGCTACAGCATGCAGATGTATCCTTTCACTTGGAATGCTGTGTGCTTGTGCCAGCTAACTCACCTTGCCAGATCACAGATCACTTGTCAGATCCATCATGGAACCTTTCTCAAGTGCTGAATTCACAATGGTCTATGGTCTTCAGCAGCAGTTACTGCTGGTGATATTTCTGCACAGGTTTCCTTGGTTGTGATGGGAACATTGTACCAGGCAGTAGAGAAAAGGGTGTCAAACTTTTTAGCGCAGTTTCATATTCTCTCAAATCAACACACCTGACTGAGAATGAAACTTCAGGTCTTAGCAACACTTGATTTCATTTAGCAGCACATTGGGGATCCCAATAGTACTCTCACTCAGGGTGGACCGGGAAAGATGAGTCAAAGTAGTTTGAGGGTCCGTTATTTGTACAATAGAGGGTGCATCCCTCCACGCTTCCGGCTCTCTGCCTTTATTCCTGATGAAGGGCTTTTGCCCGAAACGTCGATTTCGCTGCTCGTTGGATGATGCCTGAACTGCTGTGCTCTTCCAGCACCACTGATCCAGAATTTTTTAATTATCAGTTAACTGACCTTGAGTACTTGTAGCTTGACGCAAGGAGTCTTAACCACACTAATAACGCTCAATTTAATGAATACAAAAATTTATTGGAAAAACAGACTCAGGGCACGCTAAAGAGGAAATTGAACTTGTTTCCTGAGGAGACGTTAACTTGACTTCATTCTCTTTCAGTTAAGGCTTAGATTAAAGCCCCAATAAAATTCACACCTACAAATCAGAAGGCTTTTCACATTTTCACTCCCAAAAATAGATTTTCTGAGGTGATATTTCAGCCATTATCTATGGAGTTTATTTTTACTGGTAGAGGTCATGTCTTGAGGCACAGGACCAGGGTGGAGGGTCAGGATGATGTTAGTGGGTGTTGGCTATAGTTTTGTCTGTTAATAGCTTTTAAGCATGAAGCTGTAAATGTCCAGTTCCCTTTACCGTTTGGCTGCTTTTCGCGATCACTGCAATTTTGAACCTTTTTAAGCATCTATTTGTTGAATCAGACTGAGGTGCCCACAGTCCTGTCACCATTCTCTCTACTTTGCAGTGATACTCGCTGATCTCTGTTTGTTCAGTTGCAATTCATTTGGTGCACTATGGCAGAATACTTAAAACTAATATCAGTGGCAAAGCCTATTAGTTTATAAATACTCAAACAAAAATGAAAAGGCCATGGGAGTTTGACCAATAAATGTTTTATTTCAATAAGAGCATTTTGTGACACCCTGTTATTCTTGTAATACTTTCATTAAGTGTTAATATGGCTAGAGTTTCAAAAGACAATACAAAATCATTTTTATTAATTTTACTATTATTAACTGATGCATACAGCTAAAGATGGGGAAAAAAAGCAGTAAATCTTGGAAATAAATGTTACGGATCTTGTATACCTTAAAACTGAGCTCCAATTCAGATAAGGACTGGTCACTTCTAGGTATTACCTAAATGCAGTGAATATCTGACTAGTGACTACTAATGCTGGAAATGATCCTGTGCAATAATGTTGTACTGAAAATGTGTTGCTGGAAAAGCGCAGCAGGTCAGGCAGCATCCAAGGAGCAGGAGAATCGATGTTTTGAGCATGAGCCCTTCTTCAGGAATGCAGGAGAATCGATGTTTCGGGCATGAGCCTGAAGAAGGGCTCATGCCCAAAACGTCAATTCTCCTGCTCCTTGGATGCTGCCTGACCTGCTGCGCTTTTCCAGCAACACATTTTCAGCTCTGATCTCCAGCATCTGCAGTCCTCACTTTCTCCAATAATATTGCTCATCTGCTTAAAACATTTATATTGTATTCCTTTGTTTGTCACTAACTAAAATATTGACAGATATTTTTGAAATTGGTCCAACGAAATAATTTCCTCCACCGGCAGAACATAACAACACGATGGCTGGAGGAGGAGCGCCTCATCTTCCGCCTGAGAACCCTCCAACCACAAGGAATGAACTCAGATTTCTCCAGTTTCCTCATTTCCCCTCCCCCCACCTTGTCTCAGTCGGTTCCCTCAACTCAGCACCGCCCTCCTAACCTGCAATCTTCTTCCTGACCTCTCCACCCCCACCCCACTCCGGCCTATCACCCTCACCTTGATCTCCTTCCACCTATCACATCTCCATCGCCCCTCCCCCAAGTACCTCCTCCCTACCTTTTATCTTAGCCTGCCTGGCACACTCTCCTCATTCCTGATGAAGGGCTTATGCCCGAAACGTCGAATTTCCTGTTCCTTGGATGCTGCCTAACCTGCTGTGCTTTAACCAGCAACACAGTTTCAGCCAACGAAATAAAGCGCATTAACAAAATTGCGCACCAACACAGGCTGTGGCTACATAATCTGACACATCCCTTTCTCCTCTATCAGGTGTAATACACTTCTACAGGGGGTCAGTTCATTCAGTTGGCTGGATGGCAATGCTGAGTGATGCCAACAGTATGAGTTCAATTGCCACACCAGCAGAGGTTTCCATCAAGGGCTCTCCTTCTCACTCTCTCCTCTCATCTAAGGCATGGTAACCTCAGATTAAACCACCAGTTATCTCTCTATCTCTAATGAGAGAGCAGCCCTACCATCTGATAGGACTATGGAAACTTTACTTTTTTTATTTTCCCTCGCAGAAGGCCACACCTGGAGAAGCACTTTAAGATGGGACATGCAGCGACCTGTTAGAGCTATGGTGCAGAACTCACTTCAACACCAAAAGGAGCAGGCTACAGCCAGATGTAAGCAACACTGCAGACTGATCAGTACTAAGCTCTGCTGCCTTGTCACATCCTGTAGAGAATATTCATGAACATGCAGAAAATCTTTTCAGCTAGCTGTGTTCTGACTCATTGAGGCCCTCATGTTCTTGCATTTAAACATCAGCCAATTTCTGTGCCTTGATCAAATATTCTCACCACTGAAGCATAGACAGGTGATGTCTGTAGAGGCCCTACAGATGTCTCAATGCATATGACTCTGTAGGGATTGTCCAGGGACTTTCCATTTCTGATGGGCAATTACTGAGTACAGAGGAACCTCAATACACTGAACAAGATGGGCGGGCACTATTTTGTTCGGATAATTGATTATTCAGTCTTGAACAAGGGAAGCCATGCTGATCTAACGCTGTGCTCTACCAGAGAATTTGTTTAAATCTATAATTTTAATGTATTGTGTGCAAGAGGACACAGATTTCACATGATGAACAAAATAAAGAAATGATAACACGAGGAAACTTTTCAAAAACGCAGCAGTCGTTAGCATTTGGCAAGAAGTGGTGAAGTCAGCATTAAACAAGGTCCCGAACAGCTCCCACAATCACAACAGCATTTGTCAGTTTCCGGGAATTCACTCTGTGATAGAAAGACAGAAGCTCCCCCCTCTTCCACTTTTATACCTCCCTGACTTCCCTGTCACTTATTCGTTCACCCACCTGCCTGCCAGTTAACCTCTCTGCCATTTATTTGGCATCCTACCCCACCCACTTACTCACTTACATTGAGTATTTTAAAGGATTCTCGGTGTAAGGCCCAGCAACACCTTATTCTGTTTTGGAAGCAAATTGACTTTATCAACTGCCTACTGAGTCTAGAGTAGAGTGGTGCTGGAAAAGCACAACAGTTCAGGCATCATCCGAGGAGCAGTAAAATCAGTGAGGTAACTACCTACTGAGCTCCTGTAGTACCCTTCACATCTAATTCCAGCTCCATCGTAGCGTTTATGTTAGATTAGATTAGATTACTTACAGTGTGGAAACAGGCCCTTCGGCCCAACAAGTCCACACCGACCCGCCGAAGCGCAACCCACCCATACCCCTACATTTACCCCTTACCTAACACTACGGGCAATTTAGCATGGCCAATTCACCTGACCCGCACATCTTTTGGATTGTGGGAGGAAACCGGAGCACCCGGAGGAAACCCACGCTGACACGGGGAGAACGTGCAAACTCCACACAGTCAGTCGCCTGAGTCGGGAATTGAACCCAGGTCTCAGGCGCTGTGAGGCAGCAGTGCTAACCACTGTGCCACCATGTTCTCAGCCATTTTGTCAGAAACGGCCCGGTAAAGTTCTGGGAATACAGTAAAACACTTACTTTTGCAAAGTGCTGTGTAACTAGCCCTTACCTAAAAGATATCCAGCCGCTTATGCTTGAGCTGCTTGTGTTTCTTTGTTCTTGCCAGCGTTTCCACATGTTCTTCAGTACAGGTAAATCGAACACACTTACCTCTTTAATGTAACATTTTTGTGGGACCTTGAAATCTTCTTCGGTTAATCTGAAATTTGGATAATCAATATTTGGATAATCGAGGTTCCTCTGTATTTGGAAACCTTCTAAAAAGCCCCCAGCTCTGAATTAGATTCTAACTTATTTATCTTTACCCATCGAAAATGAGAGGGATTAAAAATCTGCTCTAACACCTGACTCACTATAAAACTGAACCCATCCATACACTCCGCACCCCCACCTCACCTACCCTAGCAGCTCTGCCCCACCCCAACCACCCTACAGACAGCTGATCAAAACCCCCCTGATACTAGATTTGACTACTTTCCTACTCCTAGGAGAAAGTGAGGACTGCAGATGCTGGGGATCAGAGCTTATGCCCGAAGCGTCGATTCTCCTTCTCCTTTGATGCTGCCTGACCTGCTGCGCTTTTCCAGCAACACAATTTTAAGCTACTTACCTACTCCTGCCATCTTACAAGCTGACCTGAGTATTCCCCCAACTTGACCTGACCATCCCCCTGCCCCGAATGTGACTTGACTAAACCCTTGTTGATTGAAACCCACTCAAACTGACACCATCTCAATACAGCACAACATTTTCTACTACCCACCAAACACATTCTTGCATCCTGACCCCCCTCTTCCACTTTTATACCTCCCTGACTTCCCTGTCACTTATTCATTCACCCACCTGCCTGCCAGTTAACCTCTCTGCCATTTATTTGCCATCCTACCCCAACCCCTTACTCACTTAATTTGAGTATTTTGAAGGATTCTTGGTGTAAGGCCCAGCAACACCTTATTCTGTTTTGGAAGCAAATTGACTTCATCAACTGCCTACTGAATCTAGAGTAGAGTGGTGCTGGAAAAGCACAACAGTTCAGGCATCATCCGAGGAGCAGTAAAATCAGTGAGGTAACTACCTACTGAGCTCCTGTAGTACCCCTCACATCTAATTCCAGCTCCATCTTGGCACCCACCTTTCCCAGAACAACTTGGTATGTCTTAGATATCTGCTGAAAGACCGGAGCCCCTTGCATCTGCAGGTTATTTTTAAAGGCCTTGTGCAACCAAATGAGCACTAGCTGGCTTGCAATTTTTAAAATATTTACATATGGGACGTGGGTGTTGCTGGTTGGCCAGCATTTATTATTCATCCCTATCTGCCCTTGAACTGAATGGCCTGAAGTTGAGACCTAACCACATTGCTATAGGTCTGGAGACACACGTAGGCCAGACAACGTGAGAATGCAGATTTCTCTCCCTGAAGGACATTATTGACCCAGTGTTTTTTTCTCTATAATCAGTAATGGACTCATAATCATCAGTAGAGTCTTAATTCCAATTTTTTAGAACATAGAACATAGAGAATTACAGCACAGAACAGATCCTTCGGCCCACAATGTTGTGCCGAGGTTTAATCCTAATGTAAAACATAATAACTGAACCTACGCACCCCTCAACTCACTGCTACCCATGTGCATGTCCAGCAGTCGCTTAAATGCCCCAAATGACTCCACTTCCACCACCACCGCTGGCAACGATCTCTGCATAAAGAACCTACCTTTGACGTCTCCTCTACACCTTTCCCCTAATATCTTAAAACTTTGACTTCTTGTACCCGTCAATCCTGCCCTGAGGAAGAGCCTCTGGCTATTGACTCTATCTATTCCTCTCATTATCTTGTATATCTTGTTCAGATCTCCTCTCTTCCTCCTTCTCTCCAGCGAGAAAAGTCTGAGCTTTTTCAACCTTTCTTCATAAGGCTAGCCCTCCAGTCCAGGCAGTATCCTGGTAAACCTTCTTTGCACCCTCTCCAAAGCCTCTGTATCTTTCCTATAGTAGGGCAACCAGAACTGGACACAATAGTCCAAGTGTGGTCTCACCAGGAACTTGTAGAGCTGTAGCAAAACCTCATGACTCATAAACTCGATCCCCCAGTCAATGAAAGCTAAAACACCATATGCTTTCTTAACAATCCTATCCACTTGGGTGGCAACTTTGAGGGATCTATGTACTTTCACACTCAAATCCCTGTTCCTTCACACTTCCAAGAATCCTGTCTTTAACCCTATATTCAGCAATCGAGTTCGACCTTCCAAAATGCAGCACTTCGCATTTATCCAGGTTGAACTCCACCTGCCATTTCTCAGCCCAGCTCTGCATCCTGTCTATGTCATGCTGCAGCCTGCAATAGCCCTCAATACTATCGATGACAACTCCAACCTTTGTATCATCTACTAACCCACCCCTCAACCTCCTCATCCAAGTCAGTTATAAAAACTACAAAGAGCAGTTTGTACCTGTGGGATCCCACTCAACACTGTCCTCCAGGCAGAATACTTTCCATCGACAACCACTCTCTGCCTTCTGTCAGCCATCCAATTCTGAATCCCAATCGCCAAATCTCTCTGTATCCCAGACCTCCTGACTTTATGAATGACCCGACCATGGGGAACCTTATCAAATGCCTTGCTCAAGTCCATATACACCACATCCACTGCTTGACCTTCGTCAACCTTTTTTTAAAAAATTGAATTCAAATTCCACCATTTGCTGTGGCATTTCTGGATTAATAGTCTAGCAATAATATCAGTAGGTCATCAACTTCACTAATATTTGCCCTGGACATGGCAGGCAAGGGAAATGCTACCTTGAGAGACATGGAGGTCCTATACATGAATTGAATTGAATTTATTGACATGTGTACCAAGGCACAGTGAAAAGCTTTGTCTTGTGAGCAATGCAGGCAGATCACAGAGTTAAATAGTATAGATAGTAAATAATAGGTAAACAGTGGCAAAAACAAAAACACAGGTGCCGGCAAATGTGAAGAGTTTGTGAGTCCATTCAGTATTCTAACAACAGTAGAGTAGAAACTGTTACGAAATCCGCTGGTGCATGTGTTCAGGCTTCTGTACCTCCTCCCCGATGGTAGAGGTTGTAGAAAACATTGCCAGGGTGGGATGGATCTTTGAGAATGCTTGGCAACCTTTCCTTGACAGTGGGTCTAGTAGATGGATTCTATAGATGGGAGGTTGGCTTTTGTGATTGTCCGGGCCAAGTTCACCACTCTCTGTAACCTGTACAGATGGGGTGGTACAGACGTGGGATGCTCTTCTCTCCCAGAACCACAGTAGAGACTTTGACAGCAAAACATGCCAGCCTGGTCTGAGATTGTCACCTGGGTCAGTACAGTCAGTCACAGGTGTTTTCAGGATTGACCAGCATTGATGAAGAAAGGTCAATGATCTTGTACATGCTTTCAGCATAAGAACCATCATCCTTTCTCTGATTTCTCCCACTCACTCTCTCTCTCTCTCTGGCACTGTATCTACCTCCAACCCGGTCCCTCAACACCAGCTCCATAGCCAAGAAAGGCAACCAGCCTCTCTACTTTTTGTGTAGGTTGAGGAAAGCCCACCTCCCATCCCCTATCCTCACCACATTCTACAGAGGGTTCATTGAGACCAGCTGCATCACTGCCTGATTTGGGAACTGCACCATGTCAGATTGTAAGACTCTGTAACGGATAGTGAGGACAGCTGAGAGGATCATCAGGGTCTCTCTTCCCTCCATTACAGACATTTATACCACACACTGCATTAGAAAGGCTAACAGCATTGGGGACGACCCCACACATCCTTCATTCAAACTCTTCTCCCTCCTGCCATCTGGCAGAAAATACCAGAGCATTCGGTCTCTCACAGCCAGACTGTGCAAAAGTGTCTTCCCCAAGCCATGAGGCTCCTTAACACTGTATAATCAAATTTTATTCCATTTTTTAATTCGTGGATGATTTTTTTGAATTGCTGCTAAGACAGTGTTTAATTAATGATCATTCATTATTACTCTGTAATTTGTCTATCACTGTGCCTATTGTCTTGTCTTGTCTTGTCAGGAATTATTGTGCTGTCTTGCATGTTTTGCACTTCTCGATGCCCTGTATATGACTGTACTCTCATGTAGTCTGTGTGTTCATATAGTACATTGGTCCTGGTGGAACACTGTCTCATTTTTATTGTACCAGCTGTATATGGTAGAAATTACAAATAAAGTTACTCTACTCTCCTAAGTCTCATGCCTACCACTGCAATACCATTACTGCCTGTAACATCTTCCTGACACGCTGTTACCCATCACCCCCCTGCCAGCACTAACACTGCACGCCCTCTATGCTGTCTACTCATTTGTTCAGGACAGCTCACTGCTAGCATTAAAATTAATAGCTGTGCCACCTGCTTTCATCTCCTTTAATAACTTTCTTTTGCATTTCAGGAGGAAACCATCTTATAATGAGACAGAAAAAGTCAAGCCAGGTAACGGGATATAGACTTTTGGCTACTTGCCCCTTATGAGAAAAGGATCTCAACCCTGACTGCTCCAAACAGCTGACTGACCATGTTGAAGATTCCAGCCTTCTATCAGAGGTTTCCCTTGACTAACTGTGCCAGATCCCTCTGAGTGAAAACTATTTCCCTTGAATTTACTGAAGACAGGTGACAACTATGACTAGCTTTTTTCCTATGTTTCTGTGCCAAACAGAAAAGCAAACTACCATGGCAATGCAAGGCAAGGCAGAAATCTATGAGCATTAGGTAGACTCAGAATGACTGATAACAGCAAAGCAAACAGCAAGCTGGGTGCAGTTCATGAGATGGGTCCATGAACCCATAGTATCCTAGCTGCAGCATTATAATGATTGTTGCCAGTGTGCCCCAAGGGACAGCACTGAAGTTCTGAAATATACTGTAAGTTGATTTGAGATGTACCCTGAGGGTTCTTGGAGACTGACGTATGTTAGATGATAATGTCGTTGGATGTGGGATGTGGCTAGTACCAATAAAGCGTGCCCTGAAATGTTGGTGTCCAGTATCCAAGATGGCAGCCTTTGGAGTTAAAGTTGCCACACACCCACTTTGACTTTCAAGTCAGATTTCTCATCAAGCAACTTGTTTGGACAGTTCAGTAAGATCGTAGGCTAAATATTAATGAGGCGAATTGTGATATTAGGAAGCATTTAACAAACTATAATTCCTCCTTAATTGGCAATGCACAGTTGCCGAGCTAAAAATCATGTCTTGCTGCTCAGCAAATGTGTATAAGATGGAGCAAGATGTTCCTGATGTTAAGAAAGGTCTCACCACACTTGTTTCGCAATTCTACCACAAATCTCACCATAGCCAATTAATCTTTCTTCAATTTCAAAAGCCCTAACCATCAAATGCTGCCCAGATGAATTTACCACTGCTATACTAACTGCTGTGTGCATACACCACAAGCAAATGTTGAGGAAGTTCTGGATGTGCTGTACTCCACCACTAACACCCTGGAGATAGAACACCCCAAGGCCCTGTTTATTGTGACTGGTGGCTTCAATCAAGCTAATCTAAGGAAGGTGTTGCCCAAGTACCACCAGAACATTACCTGCCCCACCAGGGGCCCGAACATTTTAGACCACTGCTACACCACTCTTTTCCCTGCCCTCATTTCAGGAACCCCGATCACAATGCTGTGTTTCTTCTCCCAGCTTACAGGCAAAAGCTCCAGTAGGAGATCCCCTCACGGATACAGGTCCAGCGCTGGTCAGAGGAGGCAGAGGATCAACTCTGGTGCTGACTGGAATCGGCTGATTGGGCCATGTTCAAACAGTCCGCAGATACCTGGGACGGGTAGGCCACCCTCATCACAGATTTTATCAGCATGGAGGACTGCATACTGAGGGTGTCAATCTGGGTGTTCCCCAACCAGAAACCCTGGATAAATCAGGACACACAAAACCTGCTAAAAAAGCCAGGCATGAGATCTTCACATCAGGAGACCCACTCAAATATAAAGAATCCAAGTATGACCTTCGCAGAACCATTAAGACAGACAAGCACAAGTACCGATCCAAACTAGAGACCCAGACAGACACCTGGCGACTATGGCAAGGACTGAATGACATCACAGATTCTAAAAAGAGACAGTGCAAGAAAGCAGATGATGACAGATCCCTCCCAGATCGTCTCAACGCCTTCTCTGCTCGCTTTGAGCAGAATTTTGGCAGAGGGGTAACCTATTCCGACAAGTCCTGACGAACCTACCACAACAGTCACTGCATCAGAGGTCAGATCAGTATTCCTTCGTGTGAATCCAAGGAAAGTGATGGGCCCAGATGGAGTACCAGGCTGTGCACTCAGAGCATGCTCAGATCAACTGACAGAGGTATTCTTGGACATCTTCAACCTCTCCCTGCAGCAGGCCACTGTCCCTGCATGTTTCAAGAGGACGGCACATTTGTTCAGTGGTTAGCACTGCACCAGGGACCAGATTCAATTACTGCCTCAGGCAACTGTCTGTGTGGAGTTTGCACATTCTCCCTATGTCTGCGTGGGTTTCCTCCGGGTGCTCCGGTTTCCTCCCACAGTCCAAAGATATGCAGGTTAGGTGAATTGGCCTAAATTGCCTGTAGTGTTAGGTGTATTAGTCAAGGCTGAATGTAGCGGAATGGGTCTGGGTGGATTGCTCTTCGAAGGGTTGGTGTGGTCTAGTTGGGCTGAAGGACCTATTTCTACACTGCAGGGAATCTAATCTAATCTAATCTAATCTAATCTAATCTAATCTAATCTAATCTAATCAAAACATCATTCTTGTGCCTAAGAAGGCTTGTGCAACATGTTCTCAATGACTACCGCCCAGTGGCCCTAACTTTAGTGGTCATGAAGTGCTTTGAAAGGCTGATCATGGCATTAATCAACTCCAGGCTCTCCAGTACTCTTGTCCCACTCCAATTTGCCTATCGGACCAACAGATCCACGTCAGGTGCCGTATCACTTGCTCTTTACTCCTTCCTAGAATATCTTGACACCAAGAACAATTACGAAAGAATCCTACTCATTGACTACAGTTCAGCCTTCAACACGATTATCCCCTCCAGACTGATGACTAAACTTAGTGATCTCAGACTAAGCCCCACTCTCTGCAACTGGATCCTCAGTTTCCTGACCCACAGGCCCCAATCAGTGAAGATTGGGAACAATATTTCATCCTCACTAACATTCAACACCGTACCCATCTCCAGGAGTGCATACTCAGCCCCCTACTGTACTCACTGTGAGCAAAATTAGGGCGCATGGTATTGGGGGCAAAGTACTAACTTGGATTGAAAGTTGGTTGGCTGACGGAAAACAAAGAGTAGTGATAAACGGTTCCATTTCGGAATGGCAGGCAGTGACCAGTGGGGTACCGCAGGGTAATGCTGGGACCGCCGCTTTTTACAATATATATTAATGATATAGAAGATGGTATTAGTAATAACATTAGCAAATTTGCTGATGATACTCAGCTGTGTGGCAGGGTGAAATGTGAGGAGGATGTTAGGAGATTATAAGGTGACCTGGACAGGTTAGGTGAGTGGTCAGATGCATGGCAGATGCAGTTCAATGTGGATAAATGTATGGTTATTCACTTTAGTGGCTCGAACAGGAAGGCAGATTACGACCTAAATGGAATCAATTTAGGTAAAGGGGCAGTACAAAGAAATCTGGGTGTTCTTGTACACCAGTCAATGAAGGTAAGCATGCAGGTACAGCAGGTAGTAAAGAAGGCTAATAGCATGCTGGCCTTCAAAACAAGAGGGATTGAGTATAGAAGCAAAGAGTTTCTTCTGCAGCTGTATAGGGCCACGGTGAGACCACACCTGGAGTACTGTGTGCAGTTCTGGTCTCCAAATTTGAGGAAAGACATTCTGGCTATTGAGGGAATGCAGCGTAGGTTCACGAGGTCAATTCCTGGAATAGCGGGACTACCTTACGCTGAAAGACTGTAGCGATTGGGCTTGTATACCCTTGAGTTTAGAAGACTGAGAGGGGATCTGATTGAGACATATAAGATTATTCAAGGATTGGTCACTCTGGAGGCAGGAAACATGTTTCTGCTGATGGGTGAGTGCCGAACCAGAGTACACAGCTTAAAAATATGGGGTAAACCATTTAGGACAGAGATGAGGAGAAACTTCTTCACCCAGAGAGTGGTGGCTGTGTGGAATTCTCTGCCCCAGAGGGCAGTGGAGGCCCAGTTTAAGAAAGAGTTGGATAGAGCTCTCAAGGATAGTGGAATCAAGGGTTTTGGAGATAAGGCCGGAACAGAATACTGATTAAGGATGATCAGCCATGATTATATTGAATGGTGGTGCAGGCTCAAGGGGCAGAATGGCCTACTCCTGCACCTATTGTCTATTGTCTATTGTCTACCCATGACTGCGTCGCCAAATACCAGACTAATGTCATTTACAAGTTCGCGGATGTCACAACATGGTCAGCCGGATCTCAGATGGCGATGAAACAGACTACAGATGGGAGGTGGAAGACCTGGAAAAATGGAGCACTGAGAACAACCTTTCTCTCAAAGCCGGCAAAATCAAGGAGCCCATTATTGACTTTAGGCAGGATGTTACTCATGCCCTCTACACATTAACAGCACAGAGGTGGAATGAGTGAAGAGTGTCAAGCTCCTGGGAGTGGTCATCCACAACAAGCTTTCTTGGACTCTTCATGTGGACGCTGGTTACAAAGGCCCAACAACATCTTTTCATCCTCAGGCAGCTGAGGAAATTTGGCATGATGGCAAATACCCTTGCTAACTTTTATAGGTGCACTATCGAGAGCCTTCTGTCTGGATGTATCACTACCTGGTATGGCAACTGTACCATTCAAGATCAGAGATGGTTACACAGAGTGGTGAACTTGGCCCGGACAATCACAAAGGCCAACCTCCCATCTATAGAATCCATCTACCAGGCCCACTGTCAATAAAAGGCCACCAGCATTCTTAAAAATCCATCCCACCCTGGCAATGTTTTTCTCCCACCTCTCCCACTGGAGGGAAGGCACAGAAGCCTGAACACACACACCAGCTGGGTTCGCAACAGCTTCTACCCTACTGTTGTTAGAATACTGAATGGACTCACAAACTCTTAACATTCGCCTGTACCTGTGTTTTTGTTTTTGCTGCTGTTTACTTATTATTTACTATCTATGCTACTTAACTGTGTGATCTGCCTGTCATGCTCGCAAGATGAAGCTTTTCACTGTGCCTCGGTACATATGACAATAAATTCAATTCAATTCAAAAGAGCTAATTGTCAGGAGTAAATGTGAGAGTTATATGTGGAGTTTGCACGTTCTCCCTGTGTGTGCGTGGGTTTCCTCCTGGTGCTCCAGTTTCCTCCATAACCAAAGATTAGGTTCCCTACAGTGTGGAAACAGGTCTTCAGCCCAGCCAGTCCACACCGACCCTCCGAAGAGTAACCCACTCACACCCATTCCCCCTACCCTATATTTACCACTGACTAATTCACCTAACCCACACATCCTGGACACCAAGGGAATTTAGCATGGCCAATTCACTTAGCCTGCACAGGTCGGCACAGTGGCTCAGTGGTTAGCACTGCTGCCTCACAGCACCAGGCTCCCAGGTTCAATTTCAGCCTCAGGCGACTGTTTGTATGGAGTTTGCACATTGTCCTTGTGTTGGGCTGAAGGGCCTGTTTCCTGATGAAGGGCTTTTGCCTGAAACATCGATTTTCCTGCTCCTCGGATGCTGCCTAACTTGCTGTGCTTTTCCAGCACCACTCTTAATCTAGACTCTGATCTCTAGCATCTGCAGTCCTCGCTTTGGCCTGAAGGGCCTGCATCCACACTATAGGGATTCTATGATTCTATAGTATATGACAACCTAACAACAGCAGGGTAAAAAATGAGGTCTGCAGATGCTGGAGATCACAGCTGCAAATGTGTTGCTGGTCAAAGCACAGCAGGTTAGGCAGCATCTCAGGAATAGAGAATTCGACGTTTCGAGCATAAGCCCTTCATCAGGAATCCTGATGAAGGGCTTATGCTCGAAACGTCGAATTCTCTATTCCTGAGATGCTGCCTAACCTGCTGTGCTTTGACCAGCAACACATTTGCAACCTAACAACAGCAGCCAATATGGTTTTAGAAAGAGTGATTCATGCCTGACTAACTGCTTCAAGAAAGTGATCTAAGCTGACTGTTGTAATTTTATATGCTCCATACTTCCACATCCAAAAGACATTCTATAAAGCTTCTCAAGGAATATTGCTAATCAAGCTCAAAACTATTGGATTTAAGGGTAAAAGGAAAACTAGCTGAAGCTTAGAAAATGAGTACTGGATGAAAGGGTGCAGAGGGATTACACTGTGGACTGCACCAGGTCTCAGTGTTGGGAGCACTGCTGATTCAAATTTACAAACTGGGTTGGATTTTGAAACTCAGTGCAAATTGAGTAAATGTGTACATGCTCCTAAATTAGGAAGAGTAATGAAGTCAAATGAGGCAAATCAAAGACTGCAGAATGTGTGTGTGTGGGCTGACCAATGTAGATGAAATCAGTGTAGTCAATATAAAATATTGCAAATGGGAAGTAAAAATGAGCAAAAATTCAATTTTGAGTGGTGTTGAAATAGCAAAGGAGAATTGTACTTGTCTCGCCAAGACAGAGCAGCTAACATCAAAGGCAGTGAATTGTAATTTTTGCAGCTAAAACAGTGGTATGGAGGTTGGAGGAAGTTGTGGTCAAATTGCAAAGTGCTCGAGGCAGACCACACATTAACAATAACTTGCATTCCCTTCTTAGCTTGCATGTTCGTCCTCTTGTGAATGCTTCTTGATGCACAGATACTGATTACCTTTCCCTTGAATATGCGATCATCACTCCTTAAACCCCTCATCTCTCCTCTTGACCACATCATTCATGCAAACTACTATCCCATCTCCAACTTCTCTTTTTTCTGAGAGATGTTTGAATGTGTTGTCACTTCCCAGATCTTTTTCATAACTCCACTTTAAAATTTCACCATTTGGATTTCCACCACTGCCACAGTACCAAACAGTTCTTATTAGTGTCACCAATGATGTCTAAGTGACTGTGACAAAAAGGCAAACCACCCTTCCTTCTGCTTCTCGACCTGTCTGCAACTTTTTACATGGTTGGCAGTAACATTCTCTACCAACTGTCCAAGTCCCAAGGTTCTATTCGTATTTATCTGTCTATCCATCCTTTCATCAATCTATCTCTCTCTATTCATCCATCCAACATAGCCAGAGAATCACAACTTATGGCTTTTCTTTCCATTTCTGCATAATTACATCTGTCATCCCCATTGGATCTATCCTTAATCCATTTCTCAGTTCTCTGATTTAGCAATTGTCTGAAATCCTCATCACAAACGTCATTCTCTGGTCAGAACTCCAACCTTCCCTCTGCACACTGACTGAAGGTGAACAGAACTGTTCATCACCTTGATGTTATATTTAAGTCTGAGATAATCTTGCAATTATGTATTCCCACTAACTTGAAGACCATCTATTTCCATCGCCATATCATTGTACGGCTCACCTCTGTATAAATTTTTTTTTCCATTAAAGCCCTCATTCATGCCTTTGTTACCTTTAGATTTGTATATTCCAATACATTTCAGGCTGACAACTTCATGTTCTAACTTCTGCAAAGTTGAAACCATCCAAATCTTCACTGTCAATGCCCTAATTTACATAGCACCTTTGTATGTGTTGACTTGCTTTGACTTCTGATTGGGCAATAACTCAGCTTTGAAATTCTCATTCGTGTTTTCAAATCGCTCCATGACATAACCTCTTCTAATGTTTGTAATCTGCTCCAGTTTACAACTCTGACATATCTGCACTCCTCCAATATGGTCCTGTTGAGCATATCCAATTCTAAGTGTTCCTCTGCTGGTGCTGGAGTTGCCTGGAATTCCCTCACTAAGCGTCACACTCTCTGCCTTGCTTTTCTCCTTTAAGATGCTCCTTAAAACTACTTGCTTGAACAAGGTTTTGATCGTCTCCCTAATATCTCGCAATATTGCTCAGTCACACTTTGATTACACTACCGTGAAACAGTCTTGCTATGTTTTGGTATGTCAAAATAAAAGTCGTTGTTTTATATTAATATTGCTCCTCAGTTGAAACAGCATATGCCAAGGATCAGAATTTGAAAATTGAAATCGTTTGGTCAGGTTATATATAGGAATTAAAAAAACATATTTATTCTTTTCATGGAACTATTTGTTGTTCAACCCTGACTGAGTGTCTTACTCGGCTATTTCAGAGGCCAGTTAAGAATTACTGCATTAATGTGGATCCTAGAGTTACATACAGGTCAGACTGGGTGAGGATGGAAGATTTCACTCTCTCGGGGGCATTAATGAACCAACAGGTTTTTATGACAATCAAGTCATGATCCCTATTACTAAGAGTAGTTTTCGTTTCCAGATTTTTGAATTGAATTCAAATTCTACCCAGTGGGAATTGAATCCATCTCTCCAGTGTATTATCCTGCACCTCTCGATTCATAGTCCATAGATGGCACAATCTCCTGTGAGGCAGTGAGTGGATGAGAATGGTAAGAGACAGGGTATAGGGAGAAGAATCTTAACAGAACTCAAATTTGAGTTCATACTTTGAATATTGTGACCAGTTCTGCTTACTAAGAGACAACATTGACAGTCACATGCTGGAGGAAGTACAAAAAAAAACACAAGGCATGTTCTGAGTGACAGGATCTGAGTTGTGAAGAAAGACTAAAAGCTTAGTATCTTAGTAGGAATAGTTTCAGAGCTGGTTTTACCTTCCTCTCCAAAACCTACTTCCTTGGCAAAGCTGTTAGTTACCCCTTTAATATCTCTTCCTTTGGCTTAATGTTGATTTTTGTCTGATTAGATTTCTGTGAAGGAACTTAGGGCATATTTCTATTCAAGGCACTTTTTATGCATATATACATATTGTAAATGTGAGTTATTGTTGGAAAGGTCATAGTCTCAACTCCTGTTTAAAACTAAACTGCATAAGTAAGAAAAGAAGAAAAGTAAGAAGCAACTTTGGGACTGATACTTGGAGGTGAATCTTTATGCAGAGATTGATTAGAATGTTAAATGGATTTCTGAGATTAACTGACAGCAATTTGGACACAATCTAAGACTAGCTACCCTGGAAGATTAGATTAATTTCAGTTACAGAGAATAGTCAGAGTCTGCCAATTTGAACATTAAAACACATTCCATTAAATTCCCTTGATGACAAAATGTACACTTTAAAGATGGAGAAAGGTTTTGTGAAGCTAATGAAGACCACACGGAAACTGCAGTTGTTAGAAGCTGCAATGGTAACAGAGCATGCTCAATCCTATCAGAAGGATGTTGTGAAATGTGAAACGGTTCAGAAAAGATTCACAAGGATGTTGTCAGGATTTGAGCTATAGGGAAGGGCTAAATAGGCTGGGGCTGTTTTCCCAGGAGCGTCAGAGGCTGAGGGCTGACTTTATAGAGGCTTATAAAATCACGAGTGGCGTGGATAGAGTAAATAGACAAAGCCTTTTTCCTAGGTTGGGAGAGTCCAGAAATAGAGGGCATAGGTTTAGGGTGAGAGGGGAAAAATTTCAAAGGGACCTGAGGGACAACGTTTTCATAGGAATGGTGTGTATATGGAATGAAATGCAACAGGAAGTGGTGGAGGCTGGTACACTTACAACATTTAAAAGGCATCTAGTTGGGTATATGAATAAGAAGAATTTAGAGGGATATGGGCAGAGTGCAAACAAATGGTACTAGATTAGTTCAGGATATCTGGTCAGCATGGATGGGTTGGACAGATGGATCTGTTTTTGTGTTGTACTTCTCAATGACTCTAATGCAGAAAGAAAACAATTCACTGATGAAAAACAATTAACAATGATGTGGAGGTGCCAGTGTTGGACTGGGGTGGATAAAGTTAAAGATCACACAACACAAGATTATAGTCCAAAAGGTTTATTTGGAATTACTAGCTTTCGGAGTGCTGCTTCTTCATCAGATGTTGCAGAGTAGCATCGTAGGACACAGACTTTATAGGATTGCAGTGTCATGGGATGTAATATTGAACAAATATAGCTTAAGCCTTTCATTTTTTGAAATGACCATGTTAGTTTCAGTTCCTTCATTTGTAAATCCCAGAACTTTTTTTAAAGTTACGTTCTCAAGATAGCTTTTAATATCTCAGTTCAGATAATCCATTGATGGTGCGAAGTTAAAATCTGCCTGCGTCCCAGTGTTAGGTCAGGCTGATTCTATTTCTAAAGGGGGCATTACAGAATCTTAGTTGGGCCCACTGCTTGGCCGATTTGCGTTGTTGCCTGTCCTGAAGTTCGCCTTGGAGGATGGCCAAATTTGGTATCCATGGGGATGGCTTCAACCGTGACCTTGGGTTCATGTCATACTACAGGTCTCCCCATTACGCTATGCACTCTCTCTCACACAAACACAGACACACACACACACTCCTTCAGACCCACACACTCATGCAGACCCTTTATCATACACAATATCTGTCTCATATACTTGCACGCACAGACTCCCACCCACACACGCAACCTCTCACAGACGTATAACCCATAACACTCATGCACAGACACACACACACACACATACACGCGCACAAACACGAGGACACACAGCCCACACTCCCACTCACACAAGCACCCTTTCCAGACTTATAATCCATTACACTGATGCACAGACTCCCACACACACACGCAACACACACACCCCACATGCCCACCCACACACGCAACCTCACACAGACTTATAACCCATTACAATCATGCACAGACACACACTCTGTCACAGACTCTCACACCCTCACACACACACTCACATGCACACATTCACTAGGTCTCCCCTGCACACACACACACACACACACATATAAGTTTGTGGGGTGAATTTGTACTTGCAGAATTACATTTTGTTTTGCTCAAAAACTGCATAAATCCATGTAAGATTCTGTAACTATCACTTTAGAAATAGAATCAGTCTGACCTAACACTGGGACACAGTCAGACTTTAACTTCACACCTTCAATGCATTGTCTGAGCTGAAATGACACGTATTGTTAAACATGATTTAGACATGCCGGTGTTGGACTGGGGTGGACAAAGTTAAAAATTACACAACACCAGGTTATAGTCCAACAGGTTTCACTCACTTTCGACGTGCTGCTTCTTCCACCTGATGAAGGAGCAGCGTTTTGAAAACTAGTGATTCCAAATAAACCTGTTGGAAAATAACCTGGTGTTGTGTGATTTTTAACCTTGTTCCTATTGTTAAAAGCTAGCTTGAGAATGTAACTTTTAAAAAAGTTCTGGGACTTAATATAAAGGAACCAAAACTTACATGATCATTCTAAAAGATGAAAGACTTAAGCTAAATTTGTTCAATATTATATTCCATGACACCGTAATCCTGTTGCTATAAAGTCTATGTCTTATGATGCTGCTCCACAACCACCTGATGAAGAAGCAGTGCTTCGAAAGCTAAGTTAAAAATCACACAACACCAGGTTATAGTCCAACAGGTTTAATTGGAAGCACAGTAGCTTTCGGAGCAACGGTCCTTCATCAGGTGATTGTGACATCGAATACTAGAAATTCCAAATAAACCTGTTGGGCTATAACCTTGTGTTGTGTCATTTTTAACAACTAACAAGGATAACAAATGGAAAGGGAAGTAAACCTCACAAGCAAAGCAGTGTTTATACTCAAATAAGAGATGGCTAAATGGTAGAAATATTTACTGTGAAATGATAGGAGAAATGAAAGACACGGAGGGTGAATTTTCACTCTTATTGCCTGCTTTATACTCTGGCTAATTTCAACGCCTATTGAAGGAACAAGTTACTGCAGATGCTGGAATCTGTACTGAAAACAACAAATGCTGGAGATCAGAATGGGTCAGACGGTATCCGTGGAGAGAGCGCAAGCTAACACTTCAAGTCTAGATGACTTCGTCAGAGCTCTGAAGAGTCATTTAGACTCAAAATATTTGCTTGCTCTCTCTCCACAGATGCTGCCTGACCCACTGTGATCTCCAGCAGTTGTTGTTTTTGACTCCTCTTGACTCTGCTTTCCAACAAATGAAAAGTGAATATTCACCCTTGGTAATAGGCGAGTAGTTGGGCAGTCAGACAATGCAGCAGTTGAAGCATCAGATACACCTGACAACTATATTTCACCCTTTGAAATACCAGAAATGTTAATGTCTGGCTTGCAACTAAACAAAGAAAATACAATAGCTTGGATGAATGTAATCTGAATTGTCATGGACACTGAATGAGCACAAAGTGCAGAATTGCCGAGCCATAAGCTGTGATTAAAGTTCTGTGAAGCTAACACAGTCACTTCTCCTGATTGCACCGTCCCTCAATTTACTGCCCCCAAGCTTTACTTATAACAAGAACTTCTGTTACCATTTGTTTTATTTAAGACCAAAGTAACTATTTATTACTAATGAAAAATTCTTGACAAAATTCGAGGAATGCCAACAATACAAATTCTTAAACATTAGCTAATTACCTGGACTATTACACTAACATTCCCTTTTTCCATTTGTAATGGAGGTTAGATATTAGGTTAAAGATGAAAGGGGAGATAGTTGGTGAGCCATGTGGCTGTATCTGAATCTCGGGCTCGCAGCAGGATGTGTTAAACCTCTCAGAACAGCTCTACCACAGTTTGGTGATGAAAAAGCTGAAACCTGTGAAAGAGTTACTGAGTCGGGTTGGTTCCTTCTTCTAGACCATCTCCTTGTGGTATCCTACCAATCAAACAGTCACAATATGGCTCCTCATCAAAAATAGGCTTCCATTTTGACCTTTCCTGCTCCAAATCCAGTTATCTGTTCTTTGCTTCAAGCAGTGTCCCCATGCTTCTCTACCAAACAGATACCCTCTGTATGTCTCCTCTCCAGGACCAATCTTCCTCACACCTCACTGCTCAAGCTGTAGCCATGCACTGCTCACTCAGGGCTGCAGGGGTGGCTTCACAACTCTGGACCTTCGATTCTACCTCCAGATTGTAATTTTCCTTTTCAGTGACTCTTTTGCAATTATTGTGAGGTCATAGAGTTAAACTCCCTCTTAGCTTTGGTTAGCTTTCTGCAGCATGGGGATGGAGAGATGATCAAACAGTGGCCAATCCTGATCTATGCTGATTCCTGATATCCCTAAGGTCAATTCCCCATGGAGGGTGGCTGGACTGAATCATGAACCTTATATAGAATCCCAGACTTCTCTGATAAGGTTAAAAATTAACTTTAGAAGTTGGTTATCAAAGGAAACATTAGAAGGAACTGATAGGGTTATAACATTATACATGTCACCTTTTCATGGTCCAATGAAGGACTGAAGAGAACAAGTTTGGCAATATTTTAACAAGAGGATTTTATTATTTTGTCAACCATGTATGAAATTTTGGATTCAACATTAAAAAAGATCTTGTCATGGGTCAGGCTGAAAAATACACCATATTTATTAGTGTGTAATCTTGATATATTTACACTAATGGACATGGTATATGTTAATTAGTGATTAATGCACAGTTCAATTGGTCAAGGCAGGAGGGAAGAAAATCTGATTGCTAACATTAATTGTAATGTGCGTTAAGGATGTTTGCTTCTATTCACCTCCCAACTAGACATTTCTCCATTTTTTGAAAATGAAGCGCACACTGCAAGCCACCAATAATATGCAAACAAAACATATAAGCTTTTATTAAAGTTACTGCATAGAAACATAGAAACATAGAAAAATACAGCACAGTACAGGCCCTTCGGCCCTCGATGTTGTGCCGACCAATGCCTACCTAACCTACACTAGCCCAATAACCTCCATATGCTTATCCAATGCCCGCTTAAATGATCATAAAGAGGGAGAGTCCACCACTGCTACTGGCAGGGCATTCCATGAACTCACAACCCGCTGAGTAAAGAATCTACCCCTAACATCTGTCCTATACCTACCACCCCTTAATTTAAAGCAGTGTCCCCTAGTAACAGCTGACTCCATTAGCAGAAAAAGGTTGTCACTGTCAACCCTATCTAAACCCCTAATCATCTTGTACACCTCTATCAAATCTCCCCTAAACCTTCTTTTCTCCAATGAGAACAGCCCCAAGTGCCTCAGCCTTCCCTCATACGATCTTCCTACCATGCCAGGCAACATTCTGGTAAACCTCCTCTGCACTCATTCCAATGCCTCCACATCCTTTCTATAGTATGGCGACCAAAAACTGCACACAATACTCCAGATGAGGCCGCACCAGAGTCTTATACAACTGCAACATGACCTCAGGACTCCGGAACTCAATTCCTCTGCCAATAAAGCCCAGTACACCATATGCCTTCTTCACAGCACTATTTACCTGGGTGGCAACTTTCAGATCTGTGTACATGAACACCAAGATCCCTCTGCTCATCCACACTACCAAGTAGCCTACCATTAGCCCAGTAATCCATCTTCTTGTTACTCCTACCAAAGTGAATGACTTCACACTTACCTACATTGAACTCCATTTGCCACCTTTCTGCCCAGCTCTGCAACTTATCTATATCCCACTGTAACCTGCCACATCCTTCTTCGCTGTCCACAACTCCACAGACTTTCGTGTCATCCGCAAACTTGCTCACCCAGCTTTCAAGTCCCTCCTCTAGGTCATTTATAAAAATGACAAACAGCAATGGTCCCAAAACAGATCCTTGTGGAACACCGCTAGTAACTGCACTCCAAGATGAACCTATACCATCAACTACTACCCTCTGTCTCCTTCCAGCCAGCCAATTCCTAATCAAAACCTCTAATTCACCCTCAATGCCATACCTCCGTAGTTTTTGCATTAGCCTACCATGGGGTACCTTACCGAACGCCTTGCTAAAATTCATATACACCACATCTACTGCTTTACCCTTGTCCACTTCCTTGGTCACCTTCTCAAAGAACTCAATAAGGTTTGTGAGGCACGACCTGCCCTTCACAAAACCATGCTGACTATCCTTGATCATATTATTCCTATCTAGATGTTCATAAATCCTATCCCTTAATTCTCTCTAAGACTTTGCCCACAACAGAAGTGAGACTCATTGGCCTATAGTTACTAGGGCTATCCCTACTCCCCTTCTTGAACAAGGGGACCACATTCGCTATCCTCCAGTCTTCTGGCACTATTCCCGTCGTCAACGACGACATAAAAATCAAGGCCAATGGCTCCGCTATCTCCTCCCTAGCTTCCCAGAGGATCCTAGGATAAATGCCATCAGGCCCAGGGGTCTTATCTATTTTCATCCTTTCCAGTATTCCCCAATCCTCTTCCCTACATACCTCAAGGCCATTCATTCTAATCACTTGTGACTCAATATTCACATCAGCAACAGTGTCCTGCTCCTGAGTGAATACTGACGAAAAGTATTGATTTAGTGTCTCTCCAATCTCCTCTGCCTCCATGCACAACTTCCCACTACTATCCTTGACTGGACCGATACCTACCCTAGTCATCCTTTTATTCCTGACATACCTATAGAAAGCCTTTGGGTTTTCCCTAATCCTACCAACTAAGGACTTTTCATGTCCCCTTCTCGCTGCTCTTAGCTCTCTCTTTAGATCCTTCCTGGCTCTCAATTGCTCCAACTGAACCTTCACGCCTCATCTTTACATAGGCCGCCCTCTTCCCTTTCACAAGGGATTCCAATTCCTTATTAAACCACGGCTCCCTCACAAGACCCTTTACTCCCTGCCTGACTGGTACATACTTATCAAGGACACCCAATAGCTGTTCCTTGAACAATCTCCACATATCATTTGTGTTCTTCCCTTGAAGCCTATTTTTCCAATCCACGCGTCCTAAGTCATGCCTCACCGCATCATAATTTCCCTGCCCCCAGCTATAACTGTTGCCCTGCAGTGCACACTTATCCCTCTCCATCACTGGAGTAAAAGTCACCGAGTTGTGGTCACTGTCCCCGAAGTGCTCACCTACCTCCAAGTCTAACACCTGGCCTGGTTCATTACCTAGAACCAAATCCAGTATAGCCTCACCTCTTGTTGGCCTGTCTACATATTGTGTCAGGAAACCCTCCTGCACACATTGGACAAACACCGACCCATCTAACAAACTCAAGCTATGGCTTTCCCAGTCAATATCTGGGAAGTTAAAGTCCCCCATAACAACCACCCTGCTACTTTTACTCTTCTCCTGAATCACTCTCGCAATACTTTCCTCTACTTCTCTCGGACTATTAGGAGGCCTGTAGAAAACTCCTAACAGGGTGACCTCACCTTTCCTATTTCTAACCTCAGCCCAAACTACATCAGATGGCAAGTCTTCCTCCATCGTCCTTTCCACCGCTGTAATACTATCCTTGACAAGCAATGCCACACCTCCCCCTCTTTTACCCCCATCTCTGACCCTACTAAAACATTTAAACCCTGGAACCTGCAACAGCCATTCCTGTCCCTGTTCTACCCACGTCTCTGTAATGGCCACAACATCGAAGTCCCAGGTACCAACCCACGCTGCAAGTTCACCTACCTTATTTCTTATACTTCTGGCATTGAAGTATACACACTTCAAGCCACCTTCCTGTTTACAGGCACCCTCCTTTGAGATCGATGCCTTGTTCCTAACCTCCCTACACTCAAGGTCCTGTACCCTAAAGCTACAGTCCAGGTTCCCATGCCCCTGCAGAGTTAGTTTAAACCCTCCCAAAGAGCACTAGCAAACCTCCCCCCAAGGATACTGGTGCCCCTCAGGTTCAGGTGTAGACCATCCTGTTTATAGACGTCCCACCTTCCCCAGAAAGAACCCCAGTTGTCCAGAAACCGGAATCCCTCCCTCCTGCACCATCCCTGTAGCCACGCATTTAACTGTTCTCTCTCCCTATTCCTCGACTCTCTATCACGTGGCACGGGTAGCAAACCAGAGACAACAACTCTGTTCGTTCTAGCTCTGAGCTTCCAACCTAGCTCCCTGAAAGCCTGCCTAACATCCTCACTCCTCTTCCTACCTATGTTGTTGGTGCCAACGTGGACCACGATCTGGGGCTGCTCCCCCTCCCCCTTAAGGACCCTTCCTGAAGAAGGGCTTATGCCCGAAATGTCAAATCTCCTGTTCCTTGGATGCTGCTTGACCTGCTGCTCTTTTCCAGCAACACATTTTCAGCTCAGATGAACTCAGGGCATAGTTACAAACATTGGACTGGTATAGCATAGCAATTACAGAAACATGGCTCAGGGATGAGCAGGACTGGCAGCTTAATGTTCCAGGATACAAATACAACAGGAAGGTTAGAAAGGGAGGCAAGAGAGGAGAGGGAGTGGCATTTTTGATAAGGGATAGCATTATAGCTGCGCTGAGGGAGGATATTCCTGGAAATACATCCAGGGAAGTTATTTGGGTGGAACTGAGAAAGAAGAAAGGGATGATCACCTTATTGGGATTGTTTTATAGACTCCCTAATAGTCAGAGGGAAATTGAGAAACAAACTTGTAAGGAGATCTCAGCTATCTGTAAGAATAATAGGGTGGTTATGGTAGGGGATTTTAACTTTCCAAGCATAGACAGGACTGCCATAGTGTTCAGGGTTTAGATGGAGAGGAATTTGTTAAGTGTGCACAAGAAAAGTTTCTGATTCAGGATGTGGATATACCTACGAGAGAGAGAAGGTGCAAAATTAAACTTACTCTTGGGAAATAAGGCAGGGCAGGTGACTGAGATGTCAGTGGGGGAGCACTTTGGTGCCAGTGACCATAATTCTATCAGATTTTAAATAATGATGGAAAAAGATAGACCAGATCAAAAGGCTGAAGTTCTAAATTGGAGAAAGGCCAATTTTGATGATATTAGGCAAGAACTTTCAAAAGCTGATTGGGGGCAGATGTTTGCAGGCAAAGGGACGGATGGAAAATGGAAAGCCTTCAGAAATGAGATAATGAGAATCCAGAGAAAGTATGTTCCTGTCAGGATGAAAGGGAAGGCTAGTAGGTATAGGGAATGCTGGATGACTAATGAAATTGAGGATTTGGTTAAGAAAAAGAAGGAAGCATACATCAGGTATAGACAGGATAGATCGAATTAATTCTTAGGAAAGTATAAAAAAATTCAGAATATAATTAAGAGAGAAATCAGGAGGGTAAAAAGGGGAGATGAGATAACTTTGGCAAATAGAATTAAGGAGAATCCAAAGGGTTTTTACAAATACATTAAGGACAAAAGGGTAACTAGGGAGAGAATAGAGCCCCTCAAAGATCAGCAAGGTGGCCTTTGTGTGGAGCCGCAGAAAATAAAGGAGATACTAAATGGGTATTTTGCATTAGTATTTACTGTGGAAAAGGATATGGAAGACATAGACTGTAGGGAAATAAATGGTTACATCTTGCAAAATGTCCATATTACAGAGGAGGAAGTGCTGGATGTTTTGAAAAGGGGAAAGGTAGGGAAATCCACAGGACCTGATCAGGTGTACTCTGTGGGAAGCTAGTGAAGTGATTGCTGGGCTGCTTGCTGAAATATTTGTGTCATCAATAGTCACAGGAGAGGTGCCGGAAAACTGGAGGTTGGCTAAAGTGGTGCCACTGCTTAAGAAGGGTGGTAAGGACAAGCCAGGGAGCCATAGACCAGTGAGCCTGACCTCGGTGGTGGGCAAGTTGTTGGAGGGAATCCTGAGCGACAGGATGTACATGTATTTGGAAAGGCAATGATTGATTAGGGATAGACAACATGGCTTTGTGTGTGGGAAATTATGTCACATAAACTTGATTGAATTCTTTGAGGAAGTAACAAAGAAGATTGATGAGGACAGAGTGGTAGATGTGATTATGTGGACTTCAGTAAGGCATTCGACAAGGTTCCCCATCGGAGACTGTTTAGCAAGGTTAGATCCCACGGAATTCAGGGAGAACTAGCCATTTGGATACAGAACTAGCTCAAAGGTAGACCACAGAAGGTGGTGGTGGAAGGTTGTTTTTCAGACTGGAGGCCTGTGACCAGTGGAGTGCCACAAGGATCGGTGCTGCATCCTCTACTTTTTGTCATTTACATAAATGACTTGGATGGGAGCATAAGAGGTACAGTTAGTAAGTTCGCAGATGACACCAAAATTGGAGGTGTAGTGGACAGCAAAGAGGGTTACCTCAGATTACAACAGGATCTTGACCAGTTGGGCCAATGGGCTGAGAAGTGGCAGATGGAGTTTAATTCAGATAAATGCAAGGTGTTGCATTTTGGGAAAACAAATCTAAGCAGGACTTATACAATTAATGGTAAGGTCCTAGGGAGTGTTGCTGAACAAAGAAACCTTTGAGTGCAGGTTCATAGCTCCTTGAAAGTGGAGCCGCAGGTAGATAGCATACTGAAGGCAGCATTTGGTATGCTTTCCTTTATCGGTCAGAGTATTGAGTACAGGAGTTGGGAGGTCATGTTGTGGCTGTACAGGACATTGGTTAGGCCATTGTTGGAATATTGTGTGCAATTCTGGTTTCCTTCCTATTGGAAAGACGTTGTGAAACTTGAAAGAGTTCAGTAAAGATTTACAAGGAGGTTGCCAGAGTTGAAGGATTTGAGCTATAGGGAGAGGCTGAACAGTCTGTGGCTGTTTTCCCTGGAGCGTCGGAGGCTGATGGGTGACCTTATAGAGGTTTACAAAATTATGAGGGTCATGGATAGGGTAAATAGGCAAAGTTTTTTCCCTGGCGTCAGGGAGTCCAGAACTAGAGGGCATAAGTTTAGGGTGAGAGGGGAAAGATATAAAAGGGACCTAAGGGGCAACTTTTTCGCATCGTGAGTGGTACGTGTTTGAATGAGCTGGCAGAGGAAGTGGTGGAGGCTGGTACAATTGCAACATTTAAGAGGCATTTGGATGGGTATATGAATAGAAAGGGTTTGGAGGGATATGGGCCAGGTGCTGGCAGGTGGGACAAGATTGGGTTGAGATATCTGGTTGGCATGGATGTGTTCGACCGAAGGGTCTGCTTCCATGCTGTACATCTCTATGACTCTCTGATTCTGTGTCACATTTTAGTCCCCATTAGACCAATTCTCCAAGACCAGATATGGATCAGGAATTTCTTTGAAAGTTGGCTTTTCAAAAGTAAATTCTTCACAATCTACATATATTGTGCTGTTGAGGTGAGAAAAAGGGGCATAAAGTTGTATCTTGCTGCCCTGCCTTAAATTTCTCTTCTACTGCTAGTTGCCTTTATTTTAGGCCCCGATATCAGGTGGCCTACTGCCTATTCATAAGACCGTATGTGCAAGATGGTAGTAATGACCAGCAGGACCTGCAGTAATAACTCTAACGTACTGTTGTAGAAATATGGAGTCATTTAGCAGCAGAATTGCTGCTGTGGTTGGTTATATTCTGTTATAAAGACAGAGCAGCCTCAGAGTACTTATGTTCATGTTGAATTATCAATTAATTAATTACTCAGTAAAGACTACAGCCAATGATGACTGAATGCAAATTCAGTGACTGGAGAGAGAAATCCTGGAAAATCATATCTGATGAGGTGTTAAGGAATTTTCAAAGGGATGGACTTAAAAAGGAGAAGTGCACTACAAATCAAACTATAAACCTCTGGGAGTTATCTCAGATTACAAACATGATGGGAAAAAAGACAGCAGTTTGAGACATATCTTTTTGTCACAAATACACAAGACCAGGAGTTCAACTGTGTATGCCAATAGAAGAAGAGTGAGTTAGGGTCCTCAAGTGTGCCAGTGGGCTGAAATACTCACGTGTAGTAGGTGGGGCACAACCACCAGTGTGTGTTGCAAAGGTCACAGAAGAACAACTCAATAATCAGCCCTGCATTGCAGGTAAATGAATCTCTCTGGTTAAGAGTCATCTGGGCTTGACACATTAGCTTGCTCTCTCTCCACGGATGCTGTCTGACCTGCTGTAATTTCCAACATTTGTTGGGGGGGTTTTCAAAGGAATCTCCTATTGTCTGTGCTAAAAACCAGCTGTTCAGCAAGCAAGTCAAAAGGAAACAGGACAAATGAAGGACTTTCTGACTCTGAGTTCTGCCAACCAGCCACAGTCATAATGAACAAAGTATTTCAATCAATCTGCAAAGCCAAGAACCATAAAACTGTAAGTTGTCAGAGCACAAATAAGTCATTTGGCCTATTGAGACTGATCCAACATTCAATGAGAATATGGCTGATCTCAATTCCACTTTCCTGTCTTATCCCCATAATCCTTGATTTCCTTCCTGATAAGAACCTGTCTATCTCAGCATTGAATATAATTAATGATCCAACCTTTACAGCACTCAGAGGTAAAGAATGATACAGATTGATGAGCCTCAGAGAGTAAAAATTCTGACTTGTCTCTAAGTTAAATGGGTAACCCCTTACTTTTGAGATTATGCTCCCTACTCCTACACTGTCCCAAAAGGGGAAATAGCTTCTCTGCATCTACCCTGTCAAGCTTGCAAATAATCTGATATATTTTAATAAGGTCTTGTCTCATTCTTCTAAACTCCACTGTGTACAAGTCCAACCCCCTCATCCTTTCAAAAGAAACTCCCTCTAGACCCAGACTCAACCAATCAAGTGTACCTTCTCTGGACTGCCTCAATATCAGTATATCTTTCCTCAGATAAAGGGACCAGACTGTACACAACATTCTAGGTGTGATCTGACTAGTACCTTGTGTAATTTTAGCAAACCCTCCCTTTTTGGATACTCTATTCCCTTTGGAATAAATGCCAACAGCCCGCTTGCCTTTCTTATTATCTCCTGAACTGGCATGTTAATTGTTTTGTGATATATGCACAAGGACCCCAAATCCCTCCAAAATACAGCTTTCCAAAGTGTTTGCCAATTCACATAAATTTCACCTGTTCTGTCCTTTCTGCTAAAGTGCATTATCTCACATTTTCCCAAATCATATTCCATTTGCCAAGATTTTCCCCATTCATTTAGCCTGTCCATATCCTTCTGTGGACTTTGTGTCTCATACTTTATCCCCGCCTTCACACCAATTTTTTTGTTACCTGTAAACTTGGTGATGATATCAGGGTTTCAGTTGCTGGTGGGTCAAGAAGGCTGTCCACAGGCTTTCCTGCCATGGATTTAACTGAACCAGTAGCAGGAAGGTTGTGGGAGATCCCACTCACCACCCTCCAGCCTGACCAACCACCAACAAATCCACCAGAGAGGATGGCATCAAATTCTATTCATAATATCTGTTTTATATCTTGCTGTTAGATGAACTTTTACATTCTATTTTTAGTTTTCATCAGTATTTGTTTGCCTTATGTTTGCTGTAACAGGATGGGTTCAGATCATTGTGTTCACCTCTGTTAATTAACCTAGCCATGTATCTCTTAAGCCAATTTACTAGATTACTTAAACAAAGAGGGAGGATTATTCAGTATTTGAAAAACATCAGGACTGATCAGTTTCAGATTCTGATCATCCTGGTGAGCATTTCTAATACTTCATCATTTATGGACTTATTAACAGGTAATAATATTTGACTGGTGAATGTTTCCAATTTTACTAAGTCTTATGTTTGTGTTTCATCATGATTTATGATCCAGTAACAATTTTAGAATGTGGAGTTGTGAGAATATAACCCCATCAGAAACAATGCAAAAGAGTAGCCAACCGCAAAGCACAGTTAGCTCTCAATCACTGAAAGGGCTGTGGATACTGTAAATCAGAAACAAGAACGGAAATTGCTGGAACAACTCAGCAGATCTGGCAGCAGCTACGAAGAAAAATCAGTGTTAATGTTTCAGGCCCAGTGACCCTTCTTCAGAATCGAACCCAAAACATTAACACTGATTTCTCTGCACAGATGCTGCCAGACCTGCTGAGCTTTTCCTGCAACTTCTGTTTTTGTAGCTAATAGATTATTTTGGAAAAAATCAATATTTTCCATCGAACTGTGAAATGCACAATATTTGTTGCAAAGTCTCACCAAACATTTGCAGAAAGAACATTGTGTCTCCTCACCTCAGATGCAGCTGACTTGCTTTTCCTGCACAGAACTAAGAAAACTGTTACTTGAGTTATTGAATAGAACTCTTTGTAAAAGGAGGCACAACTACAGGCGACTATTGGTTGACAGCCACTTTTCAATTGTTTTCCCTGTCCTGTTGCTGGTCCATCTTAACAAGGTCCTATAAATTTTTGCGTTTACTAGATTTGTGGTCTTTTCAAATTTATTGCTAAGGTTTCTGACTCCCTTTTCCATTATCATTTGAAACAACACTCATTGGAGTTTGATATTAGGGTTAATATTGATTAATAGAATCATTGGCTGGGATCAGCACAGTTTTGCAATGAAGTCATTGCCATCCACTGAGAGACAAGATTTAAAATGTAAAGTAAGTAAAATCAGATGATTCATTGGATCTAATGTGGCACAATTTTTTAGATTTTAAAGAAAAGAAGCCAAAACAGGAACATAACTAAAGAAGCAAGGGTAAGATTAGGCCATTTGACCATTGAAACCTGTTTCAGCATGCACTAAGATCATTGTCATTTCATTGTGATGACACAGATTATCCCCATATCACTTAATTTCATTTGTTTCTTACAAAATGGTTAAATAATAATGTTCTTTAAAAAACTGGATATTCAAAGCATATTAATTTAGCATTCGTAATCCTGAGGATGTGCCATACTTACTCCAGCAGTTATATCTTATGTCAAAATCAATAGTCACCCTGGCATTCTGCATTACAGCAACATTTAAGCTCTCATGCACATACTTTTTTTATTATTAAACAATAATTTTCTTCATTGGAATTGGATCTTCATTCTTCCTCAGAATCATAAGAGAGGAAATAGGATAGCAGTATCTCAATCTAAATAGACCCATATTTGTTGTGGTTCTGTTCGCCGAGCTGGAAGTTTTTGTTGCAAACGTTTCGTCCCCTGGCTAGGAGACATCATCAGTGCTCTGGAGCCTCCTGCGAAGCGCTTCTTTGATGTTTCTTCCGGTATTTATCGTGGTCTGTCCTTGCCGCTTCCGGGTGTCAGTTTCAGCTGTCCGCTGTAGTGGTTGGTATATTGGGTCCAGGTCGATGTGTTTATTGATGGAGTTTGTGGATGAATGCCATGCCTCTAGGAATTCCCTGGCTGTTCTCTGTCTGGCTTGCCCTATGATAGTCGTGTTTTCCCAGTCGAATTTATGTTGCTTGTTGTCTGAGGGTGTGGCTACTAGGGATAGCTGGTCGTGTCGTTTCGTGGCTAGTTGATGTTCATGTATGCGGATTGTTAGCTGTCTTCCTGTTTGTCCTATATATATCCTATAGGACAAACAGGAAGACAGCTAACAATCCGCATATATGAACATCAACTAGCCACGAAACGACACGACCAGCTATCCCTAGTAGCCACACACTCAGACAACAAGCAACATAAATTCGACTGGGAAAACACTACTATCATAGGGCAAGCCAGACAGAGAACAGCCAGGGAATCCTAGAGACATGGCATTCACCCACAAACTCCATCAACAAACACATCGACCTGGACCCAATATACCAACCACTACAGTGGACAGCTGAAACTGACACCCGGAAGCGGCAAGGACAGACCACGATAAATACCGGAAGAAACATCAAAGAAGCACTTCGCAGGAGGCTCCAGAGCACTGATGATGTCTCCTAGCCAGGGGACGAAACGTTTGCAACAAAAACTTCCAGCTCGGCGAACAGAACCACAACAACGAGCACCCGAGCTACAAATCTTTGCACAAACCTTGAAGACCCATATTTCTTGTAGATTTAATTCTCAAAGCAACAGTACATTTGGGCAAATAGTCCAGGGTGCTTGTGGTAGTGTATTGCACCTTTATATTCAGATTAGCTTCCTTCCACATGAAAACAGACCCTTTGGCCCAACAAGTCCACACTGACCCTCCGAAGAGTAACCCACCCAGACCCATTTCCCTATATTTACCCATGACTAATGCACCTAACACTATGGCCAATTCGCCTGATCAGCACATCTTTGGACTATGGGAGGAAACCAGAGCACCCAGAGGAAACCCACAGAGACATGGGGAGAACATGTAAACTCCACACCGACAGTCGCCTGAGGCAGGAACTGAACTCAGGTCCCTGGTGCTGTGAGACAGCAGTGCTAACCACTGAGCCATTTTGCCACTCACTTTGGCTTACATTGATAAATTTTATTATTAAATAGAAGAGGATATGATGACAAGAAAATTAGTAATAAATTTTGCTAATAAACAACATTTTTTATGAAGTTCCACATTAAAATCCTAAAATTTCATGTAAAAATATAATTACTTAATGAACACCTGATGTCCATATTTTGAGTTGCACTATTGTGGTTCCACAGCAATTATTTTTCACAGCAATTAATACCTTGCTGATCCTCCTACTTTTGTTAGTGTCCTTGTAACAAACACTTACAAGAGGCATAATAGCTTACTCACAGGAGGTAAACAGATGAAAGGTTTCAGATAGTCATGAAAGACAAATCCTGCATTGAATTTAAAATGTACCAATTGACTGTGCCTGCTGAAGGACATAAACAGTTGATTAATGATTGGAAAACAATTGCTGATGATGAACTTTAGGGACAGAATTTGAGAGAATCCCGCCTCCAGGTACCTTTAATAACTTAAAGGTTGCGACAGCCCTGCAATCAGATGGGTGCAGTAAATCAATAATTTGCAAAACAAAAACTTGATTTATATAATAACAAAGTTTAAGGGCTAAAGATTTGACTTTGTTCACTGAAGCATTGAGGCAAACTAATCACACACTGTTCAACCTAAATAGACAAGCAATTTACTGCTCCTGAAACTACTTCCTAACAAGGAGATTTGTTCTTAACTGCATAAATTATGTGTTATAAATTTTATACATTGGCTCATCATTGTAGGGATCTGGAAATGAAAGATATGTGATAGTTGGTTAGTTAAAGTTCAGTTCCACATGTGACTTCTTTAGTTTAGATAATGCCCTTTAAAGATTTGGTCTTCATACATTAACTTTCCTTCTCAGGGTTAAGAAAGTATATGGTGTTTTGGCTTTTAGTAACAGGGGGATTGAGTTTAAGAGCCACGAGGTTTGGCTGCAGCTCTATAAAACCCTGAGAAGACCACTTAGAGTTTTGTGTCGAGTTATGGTCACCTCATTATAGGAAGGATTTAGATGCTTTAGAGAGAGTAAAGAGGAGATTTACCAGTATGCTGCCTGGAATGGAAGGCTTGTCTTATGAAGAGTGGTTGAGTGAGCTATCTGGAGGGAAGAAGGAAGAGTGGTGACTTGATAGAGGTGTACAATAAAGAGAGGCATAGATAGAGTGGATAGCGAGAGACTTTTCCCCAGTGCAGAAATGGCTGTCACGAGGAGTTATAATTTTAAAGTGATTGGAGGAAGGTATAGGGGCGATGTCAGAGATAGGTTCTTTATACAGAGAGTAGTGAGTGCGTGGAATGCACTGCCAGTGGTGGTAATAGAGTCAGAGACATCAGGGACATTTAAATGACTGCTGGACAAGCACATGGATGACAGTAAATTGAGGGGTGTGTAGGTTAATCTTGGTTGATCTTAGATTAATAATAATGCTCAGCACAACATCGTGGGCCAAAGGGTCTGTATTATGCTGTCCTGTTCTATATTCTATGTTTTATTACTGAGGCGCTATATTCTCTGTGACTAGGACAAAAATGGATTAAATAGTTTAACTTAGTACTTGGAATCTGTTTGCAGTTTTCAATCATAAGAGTGAATGGCTTGGAGTAAGTTGAAAATCTCAACCTGGTTCAATGTAGCAATAATAGTTGCATAAAAGGCAATTAAAAAGACTCAAGTAGGGTAAGTACACATTATTGAGTGAGCTTTATTTTACTGTAAATGGCTGATAGGGTTAGTATAAGCAGTTTATTGTATTAAAATTCCATCTTAAATATATAATCATCACATAATAATACATTTCACTCAATTATTTTTTATTGCATAGCTTGTCTAATAATGTCAATCATCACTCATCTTTTATGCACCTTCAACATATTTTAAATGAATTTAATTAGTTTAATGGGATTTTAACTAGATTTATTTCTGAATTGAATGATTAGTTGTTGAAGTACAAATTGGTTATTATTTTTGAAAGGATTGATTAAAATTTTAATGCAAACAATATTTCTTGATAGATTAGTTATCCATTGATCAGGATTTCCATTTCGTTCAGCATCAGGTACCATGGAATTTATCAATGCCTCAAGTTCAGCTCAATTACCTCAAGTGCTCTATGAGATTTGTTCATGCGAGTTCATCTATCAGAGATTTAAATCCAGCCTGTATTTTACAATCAGTATACTAGTGTTATTTCATATTCTTTTTGAATAAGTCTTTTTTTATTTCATCCATTTGGCAGATTGAATAATTGTTCTCCCAGGCTTTGTCTTGAGGGGTTTTATGGATATTTGCCCTAAAAGTTTCTTTTCTTTTTGCTGAAGGTGGCCTGTTTGCTGAGAGTTAGAAATCTTTTTAAAGTGTGTCAAAACTAAATACTATATTAGAACAACACATATAATAAAAGATAGAAATAGTCAGGGAACCAAAACAAAATTACGATTGTGCACAAGTCCAGGAGAACAGGAAGTCCATAATACCCATAGATGGGATAAGGTCCATCAAAGTGTTCACCTTGTGCTTTAGTTCAGCTACTTAGAGAAAACAAAACTGCAGATGCTGAAATCCAAGGTAGACAAGCAGGAGGCTGGGAGAACACAGCAGGCTTGGCAGTGTCAGGAGGTGGCGAAGTCAACGCATCAGATACAACCCTTCTTCAGGGGAGCTGCAGATAAAGGGAGGTGGTGGGGAGTGGGGGGGGGGTAGGGGGGTGGTGGGGGCAGGGTGGTGAAGTTGGGATAGGTGAAGACAGGCAGAGGGCACAACCTGGTTGATCAATGGGAGGAATGAATCTGATTGGTGGTTAGGAGGAGTTGAGGGGGGGGCAGGGGCTGGGAAGGGAGTCTTGGGATGGGAAGGGAAGGGAGGTTGTTTGAAATTGGAGGCTCAATGTTGAGTCCTCTTGGCTGTAGGCTGTCCAGGCAGAAATTGAGGTATTGTTCCTTCAATTTGCAGTCTGATTCACTGTGGCAATAGAGGAGGCCAAGGATGGTCATATTGGAAAGGGAATGGGAAGGGGAATTAAAATGGGCGATGACTGGGAGGTCCAGTCAGCCCCTGTGGGCCCAGCTGAGATACTTGGTGGACTGTTCCCTAATTTTACATTTGGCCTCCCCGATGTAGAGAAGACCACATTGGGAGCACCTGATGTAGTAAACTAGGTTAGAAGAGAGGCAGGTGAACCTCTGTCACACCTTGAAGGAATTTTTCGTGCCCTTGATGGAGGTGAGGGGGTTGGTGTCCCAGCAGGTTTTGCATCTTTTTCAGTTGCAGGGGAAGGTATCTGGGGGTTCGGGGAATCAGTTGGGAGAGTAGCGCAAACCAAGGACTGTTGAAGGGAACAGTCTTTGTGGAAGGCAGAGAGAACTGAGGAGGGGAAGATGTTCTTAGTGGTGGAGTCTAGTTGGAGTTGGTGGAATTGTTTAAGGGTGATGTGTTGGATGCGGAGATTGGTGTCGTGGTGGTGAGGACAAGTGGAACTCTGTCTTTATTGCATTGGGGGGATTTGAGCTTTGGAATAGGGAATGGAGGTGGTGTGGTGAAGGGCTGTCTGGATGACAGAGGGGGGAAAAGCATGTTGCTTGAAATAGGTGGACGTCTGGGATGCTTGGGAGTGGAATGTCTCCTCATCTGAGCAGATGCAGTGGAGGTGGAGGAATTGGGGGAATGGGATGGAGTTCTTGCAGGATACTGGGTGGGAGGAGGTATAGTCCACGTAGTTATGAGAGTCTGTAGGTTTGTAGTAAACATCTGTCTGGGAACTTTCACTGGAGATGGAAATGGTGAAGTCAAGAAAGGGGAGGGAGGTGTCAGTGCATTTGAGGGCAGGGTAGAAGTCGTGGGCTAAGTCGATGAACTTCTCCAGTTCAGCCTGGATGTAGCTCGTTGCATTCATGCAGTCATTGATATAACGGCAGAAAAGTGGGGCACAGTGCCTGTGTAGATACTGAAGAGGGACTGTTGACCTTTTCCATTGTCACAATGAACCAAACTGCAAATTCGAGGAACAACACCTTATCTTCCGTCTGGGCAGCCTGCAGTCCGGAGGATTCAATGTTGAGTTCTCCAATTTCAAATAACCTCCCTTCCCCTGACTCCCTTCCCAGCCCCTCCTCCTCCCTTCCATTCCTCCCATCGACCAACCAGGTCGCACCCTCTGCCTGTCTTCACTTGTCCCCACTTCACCACCCTGCCCCGCCACTCCCTTTATCTGCTGCTGCCCCCAATCCAAACCTAGTCCTGAAAAAAGGTTGCACCTGAAACATTGGCTTCTCCACCTCTTGATGCTGCCTGGCTCGTTGTGTTCCTCCAGCTTCCTGCCTGTCCGTCTCAGTTTAGCTACTTGGCAGATAAATACTCATAGAACTCTAGTAAAGAATAATAATGCAGGAAAATCAAAAACAAATGGTGTGCTTACTCACGGCAATATCAAAAGGTTTGGAAAATAAATATGTGTTTGCTTGTCTTGCCTTCTGCTTATATATAGGATCCTCAGCAGTGTCTCCATATGGTAACTTTGTTTATATAATTGATATGTTAACAACTACAGACATAGCAATAGATCTTGGCAGTTATCCCTCTGGGTATCATTAAATGTGAAAGAGACACAAGTCTGTTAGTTAATATATTTTGAATACTTTTTCACTGTTGAATCTGTATATATGTGGATTATGTCTCCTAATAATGTTTTGTTGAGCATAAGAAACAAATAAATAGAGGTAGATTAATTAATAATCCTTCAAATATATCTTCCCACATCAAAACATTCAGAGCACTTCACGCAGTGATCTATTTTCAAATATTATTACAAGCAATTAATTGTAAATGGCTAGCAGGTTTAACCATTATAAAGTGGCTGCATTCTAAAGCTATAAACAAACTTCTTAACTGTTAGTCTATTGATAATATTAATAGAGAATGTCCAAAACTGAGCATTAATCTTTGTAGATTATAGCTGGCAGCCTAATTATGCTGCATGTTTGATGGGTTGGGGAAACTGTAGTGTAAACGGTGAGCAAAATCAATAATCTGACAATCTGCCTCATTCCAGGAGGTAATATTATACTATTTTAGATTTGCACTGTATAACTGCAGTTCTGCAAAATAAAGTGTGGGAAGTTGTGTTCCACCCATGGGAACATATTCATGTTTCCAATGAGGGAGCTGCTCTTTCCCAATATGTAAGCAATTAATCTGCTTAACACAATTAACACAGAGTACATACTCCACTTTGCCCGGCCAGGCAGCAATATGAGGAAGTTGGTACAGCTTGGATCTCCCAGGTTTGAATAATACATTACAGGAATATATCCATCCCATGGAGCTGATAATGTCTCTCTCATGAAGAGCTACTGTTTGTTCCCAATCCATTGCTCTGTCCACAATACCCTGCAACCACGCAATTGTTTTTCTTAATTTTAAGACAAATACGGGGTGGAGGACTTTCCCATTAGGTTGGGAAAGGAGGAGGTGCCAGGATATCTTTGTTCACCAATCGCTGAAGGTGCATGCAGGTGATGAAAAAAGTAAATGGTCTGTTGGCCTTCATAACAACAGGATTTGAGTATAGGAACAAAGATGTCTCTTGCTGCAATGGGACAGAGCTTTGAGGAAGGATATTCTGGCTATGGACGGAGTGTAATGAAGATTCACCAGACTATTTCCAGGGATACAGAACTGATGGATGAAGAGAGACTGCTTTGGTGAGGTCAATATTCACTGGAGTTGAGAAGAATGAGGGGGAAGGGGGATTTCTTATAGAAAGCGGAAAAAAATTTGAACAGGACTAGGCAGAGTAAACATAAGAAGGATGTTCCCGATGACTGGGGAATCCAGAAGCAGGGGTCACATTCTAAGGAAACTGGGTAGGCTATTTAAGACTGAGATGAGGAGATATTTTGTCATCCAGAGAATAGTGCACCTGTGAAATTCTCTGCCATAGGTAGCGCTTGAGGGCAAAACACTGATTTTTTTTTTACGAAGGAACTAGATATAATTTCTGGAGCTAAACATATAAGACAATTTAGGAAGAAATTGGGAACAGGGCACTGAGTTGGATGATCGGCCATGATCACAGTGAATGTTGGATCAGGCAAGAAGGGCTGAATGGCCTACTCCTGCACCTATTTTCGACATTTGTCTGTTTCTATGTAAGACTTTTAAAAGCAAATACTGCTGGCATTCCACCTGCTTGTTTAAAGCACCATTACAATCTGAGAATTTAACTTGCAACCACACATTCTGTCTCTGCTAGAAAAGGGCTAAACATAGCTCATATGAGATGTGTGCAGAAAAGCTTTTCTACATTCTGCTGTATGCAAGTGAATAAAATATGAAAATGCTGAAACAAGTAGTTCACCATGCTGTCCCAATATGCATAAGCAATTTCTTGTTAAAATCTCAATGTTGAAAAACTATAGACAAATTATAAGTCAGCATTACTTTTTCTATAATATGAAACATTTTTGTGATGAATTACACTGAGAAAGTTTAAACTTCTCCAGGTTCAATGTGATTGAGGAAGTTGGCAGTCCCCTGCTTCAATAGGGGAACACTAAGGGGAGGTGGTGACATTGTGGTAATGTTACTGAACTAGTAGTACTGGACTAGGAATGGCGATATTATACACTTTCTACAGTACTTCTTTGTCCGTGTACTTCAGTACACATGACAATCAAAGCTAATTCTAATTCTAAATTCTAATTCTAATTCAGAAATATGGTTGCTGGGGGGTGTGGATTTAAATCCTACCATGACAGAAGGTGAAATTTAAATTTGATATAAATCTGGAATTGAAAAAATACTTTAAAGCTGACTTTGCAACCACTGTCCATTGTCATTAAACCCAGGAATGTCTTTTAGGGCCTGCATGTGACTCCAAACTCAGAGCAATGTGGTTGACTTTTAGCTACACTTTGGGCAATTAATGCTGGCCCAGTCAGTGATTTTCCCTGAAGTGTCAGACTCTGAGGGGTAACCTTATCGAGGGTTTATAAAATCATGAGAGGCATGGATAGGGTAAACAGACAAGGTCTTTTCCACAGGGTTGGGGAATCCAGAACTAGAAAGTATAAGTTTAGGGTGAGAGGGGAAATATTTAAAAGGGACCTAAGGGGCAACTTTTTCACGCAGATGGTGGTGCATGTATGGAATGAGCTGCCAGAGGAAGTGGTGAAGGCTGGTGCAATTACAATATTTAAAAGGCATTTGGATGGGTATATGAATAGGAAGGGTTTAGAGGGATATGGGCCAAGTGCTGGCAAATGGGGCGAGATTCATTTAGAATGTCTGGTTGGCATGGACAAGGTTTACTGAAAGGTCTGTTTCCATGCTGTATAGTTCTATGACTCTTATGATGCCCCAAGAACAAATAGAACTTGTAATAACTTTAAGTAAATCCTGGATTGGCAATGTAATTTTTAAAGAGTGAAAATGGGAGTAGAATGGACAGGATTGGTCTATCATGAGTCCCACTAGATCTGAGGGACTAAATGATCTCCATTTCTGCTGTAGTGACAACTCGACCGGGATGTTGCCAGCTCACTGGAGATGGTTAGGAGGCAGGAGATACAACAAAATGGTGTCATGACATGTCAGGAAGGAAACTCAATTTCTCCCTGTCACTGTGGGATATTTAAAAAGGCAGGGGACCTGCAGCAGTTTAGCCAACTAGAGCGGCTTGCTAATTGATTGCCTTCAGGTCAGCCATCTTTTGAAAGGATAGGTGCAACCTCTGAGAGACTGCCAACAAATCAGAGGGCCAAGAACCAGCTGAGAGTGATGGCCACTTCTGGGAACAGAGCTGGAAGAAGAAGACACAATGCTGCAGGGGTGCCAGAGATACTGCTTTTGGGGCTATAGAATGTGGGATGGAGTCTGCTTTCCCTGCACCAAGCCTACAGAAAAGCCAGCAGAGTTCAGCAGGCCACTATGTTACGTGGTGTAAAGTTACGATAGCAGTGGAGGTATGAGCTAAGATGTGCAGCTGAATTCTACCTGCCCCTGCACCCGCACCAAAATTAATTTAGGAAAGTAAAATTTCAGGCAGGGCAGCAGACTGACCACCAGCTGGTTTATACATTGTCCCTTGCCTTCCTACTCGTGGAGGGAGGTTAAATTCAGTCTGATACTATCGGACATTAAATATTGGAGAAAGGCCACTTCTATTTTTAAAACTTAGAGTCATAGTGATGTAGGCATGGAAACAGACCCTTTGGTCTGACTCATCCATGCCAAAGTCCCAAATTAACCTAGTACCATTTGCCAGCATTTGATCCATATCTCTTTAAACCCTTCCTATTCAAATACACATCCAGATGCCTTTCAAATATTGTAATTATACCAGCCTCCACCACTTCTACTGGCAGCTTATTCCATACATGCACCATCCACTGTGTGAAAACATTGCCCCTTAGATCCCTTTTAAATCTTTCCCCTCTCACCTTAAACTTGTGCACTCTGGTTCTGAACACCCCCACCCCAGGGAAAACACCTTGTCTATTTATCTTATCCGTGCTCCGTATGATTTATAAAACTCTATAAGGTCACCCATCAGCCTCTGATGTTCCAGGGAAAATAGCCCCAATCTATTCAGCTTCTTTCTATTAGCTCAAACCCTCCAACCCTGGCAACATCCTTATAAATCTTTTTCTGAACCCTTTCAGGTTTCACAGATCCTTCCTATAGCAGGGAGACTAACATTGCACACAATATTCCAATAGTGGCCTAACAAATGTCCTGTACAACTGCAACATGATATCACAACTCCTATAGGCAAAAGTGAGGACTGGAGATGCTGGAGAATGAGGTTCATGATGAAGGGCTTTTGCCCGAAATGTCAATTTTCCTGCTTCTTGGATGCTGCCCAACCTGCTGTGCTTTTCTAGCACCTAACTCTTGACTCCCAACTCCTATAGTCAATGCGCTGACCAATAAAGGATTGCATACCAAATGCCTTCTTCACTATCTTACCTATTTGTGATTCCAATTTTAAGGAACCAAGGTCTCTTTGTTCAATAACACTCCCCAGGCCCGATTAAGTGTTTAAGTCCTGCCCTGATTTGCCTTTCCAAAATGTAGCACCTCATATTTATCTAAATTAACTCCATTTGCCACTCCTTGGTTCAATGGCCCATTTGATCAAGATCCCATTGTACTCTGAGTTAACCCTCTTTGCTGTCCACTAAACATATAATTTTGGTGTCGTCTGCAAACTTACTAACCATAACTCCTATGTTTACATCCCAATCATTTATTAAAATAATGAAAAACAGTGGACCCAACACTGATCCTTTTAGCATATCGCTGATCACATGCCTCCAGTCTGAAAAACAACCTTCTGCCACCACCCTATCTTCTACCTTCAAGCCAGTTCTGTACCCAAATGGCTAGTTCTCCCTCTATTCCTTGTGACCTAACCTTGCTAACCAGTCTCCGTGAGAACCTTGTTGAATGCTAAAATGGAGCTAGGCAACCTTAGCATCCTGAATTCTACTTGGCAAATCTATTTCCTACATTGTACCCGGGCTAACTGTGGTACTGCCTTGACACTCTCTTGATCTTCTGTAGCACCCAGAGCAGTCTGCTTAAGCCCCTGCTTTTCAGCCAGTAGGTATTTCTGAGATGAATTACTCCAACTCCTGATTGGTATCTGGATGATTCTGATCCCAACACTGCACCCAGGCTGGAATTTCATGCAGCATGTAGGAGCAGGAAAGCAGGTGGGATGAAGGGATGAGAAATAAGGAAGCAGGGTTGCGATAGGTTTTATTTCTTGATGTAGAAAATGGGAGCAGGAGTAGGCCAGTAAGCCATTCAGACTTACTCTGTGATCCAATATGATCATGGTTGATCATCCAACACTGTACAATATTCCTGCTTTCTCTGGATACCTTTTGATCCCTTTAGTATTGAGGACTATATCTAACTCCTTCTTGAAAATAGCCAATGTTTTTGGCTCAACAGAATTGCACAGGCTTACCACTCACTATCTGAAGAAATATTTCCTCCTCTTAGTCTTAAATGGCCCACCCCTTTATCCTTCAACTGGAACTCCTAGTTCTGGATGCCATGGTTATTGGAAACATCCTTCTTGTGTTTATCCTGTCTTGTCCAAGTTTCTATGGTTTTATTGGTTTCTATGAGATCTCCCTCATTCTTCTAAACTCTTGTGAGTATAGTTCTAATCAGTCCAGTCTTTCTTGATATGTCAGTCTTACTATCCCAGGAATCAGTCTGTTAAACCTTTGATACAGTCTTTCCATAGCCAGTACTAGCTTCCTCAGATAATGAGACCAAAACTGCATGCAATATTTCGGGTATGGCATTACCAAGGCCCTTTACAATTGAAGCAAGACATCTCTGCTCCTGTATTCTAATCCTCTTGCTATGAAGGCCAACACACTATTTGCCTTCTTCACCACCTGCTCCTCCCGCCTGTTAACTATCAGAGACTGGTATACTAAGATATTTCACCCCCTTTCCCCAATCTATCACCATTCCAATAATAACTTGCCTTTCCTGCTGCAATGACATTTTATCAGAAAGTAAAAGATAGAGGACAGCCTTCCTGCCCAGAGGTTAATTTGGTATTTCTTGCCAATTGTTGCATATGGACATGTGCATCTGAAAAAACTAATGCTGAGAAGTGCCCTGATGGTATCATTATCAACTTCTGGTTAGAACAGTTTAAGGTTTCAGAGAAGCTCCTCCTTCTCAGAGTCTCTGTAACAAGGTGTATCATCTCAATATAAACTGTAACTTATTACTAAAATATAACAAAACATGGATGGAATCTTCCCAGAAACCGAATGATGAGGCCATTGATGACAAAGTTGAGAAAATTGGGTGAGATGAGCTTTTTGATGTCAAGAGTAAAACATCCCATTTTCGAATTAAGTGTTGAAAGCGAAATGAGATTCTTGCCAGTGAACGGTGAGAAGTCATTTGCATGCATCAATATCTCATTATTACTTAATCTGTCCTCATTTTGATGCAGCTTTTGATTCTCCCACCCACCAGACAGAAACTAACAAGTCCTGACTCCAGCTTTCAGCTTGCCCCTTCATGTCAATTTTGGAAACCAATCACCAATATTTCAGGGTATGCTTCATTAAGAGTGACTGCCTGCATCCCTGCTCATGGATTTGCCAAGAATCAGCTTTATTGCACCCTATTAGCCCATCTCCAATCTACTTGCAAGACAACCCTGCACTTCTGTGATCCACTTTGGAGTCCACTGGGACATGGATACTGCTGCTGCAAATGCATCTGGTACATAGAGATAGGCAACCATCTCACTGGACCAGGTTGTATCTCAGAGGTCTGTGCTTGTTCGCTTAGTACTCACACATTTTGCCTGGATACTCACAGCATTCCTGTCTTCCTTTGTACTTTTCCTGGCTGCCCCTGGTGTCTCCCAACCCCACTTACATTGTGCCAAGAGTAGCAACATGTTGTTTCTGTACAGCAGGTGTCATAACTGTGACTAAAACCTCTGCCCTAGGCATCTGTTGTTCCTAAAGTGCAAACAAGTTACTCAAACGCCAAATGTCAGTTTTTTTAAGAAGTGTTAATAAAAACTACAGGTTAAAATAGCTGTTGCACCCAAAATATTTTCAATGGTATCTACTCATTATTGACCAGACTCAATATTTTAAAATTATCATACAAGGCATTCAGTGTAATTTTGGGTTTACTTTTTATCTTTGTTCTTTAGTAGTTTTGCATTCTGAAAAACCTTGAAGTTGCAGATTCTAAATGGAATCATTTGACTGATTAAACAGTAGTAGATGTCACTAACATTTAAACAAAACATTTTGCATCTGCAGAGCTGTTTGATATTAAATCACAGTGGTTTTCAGCTCAGTAGTGTTTCTCCAAGTTAGCTACACAGCTACAAGATAATGCCTTAAACCACCCTATTATCTTACTGTTCATGCTGTTCTATCATGCTGTTACTATTTTCTTTAAAATCTATATTTTCAACAGAATTAATTTCAAGTATTAAAATATTCCTTGCTCATTAAAAGCAACGTTAACTCAATTTAGTTCTCAGGAAACAAAAACTTTGTCATGAACTTAAGTCTACAATTTCCTGTCCACCATGTTGCTATATTTGGTTAAATAATCTATTCCAGTTGTGCACAAATCCTACATTTAATGCTGGTCCCCTTTGAATAGTTAATATACTGAAAGAAAACTTTGTTAATCATTACTTAGCTTTTGTACTGGCTGTGTTATAATTTTAAAAAGAACAATCAATGCAATAAATAGTAACTCTTGGTTGAGAGTGTGGGAAGTAAAGAAAAGAAGCATGAGGTGTTATTTGAAATGACTGTAAATGCCACAATCTGTTGAAAGCGATGTTGGAGGCGCAATATTCTTCATTTTGTGCATGTGTCACATATGAACGTTTCATTAAAATTTATTGCATTAAGCAACAATTGTACTGCAACGCCAGAAAGTAATCTTGGAGGTGGAACTACAGCAATTGCAAACTGAAGCTTTCAAATTACCTAGACAAAATTCCAAACTTGAAAGCTGTGCATCCAAGTACCAAACCGTGCACATCTAAACACCCAGTTAAAATGCCACAAACATTTTCTGTGTTAACGAGAAAGTTAAAGTTGCACTGCAGTACAATCTCAAGATTGAAAAGAATTAAGAAGCTGGTGCATTGAATCAAGTGGTGATTTGGCAATGAATTTTAAAAGCCAGTAGATTATTTGAGGTAAAGTAGGCTGAGGGGTCGAAAGATATCTACTCTTCCTAGGTAACAATGAGACTGAGAACACATGAGAAAAGGTTGGATTCAACTTAATAAACCATTAGTCCTGCTGAGCATCAGTGTGTAGCATCCTCAAGATGCATTTCAGTAATTCATCAAGGTTCCTTTGGTGGCAATTTCTAAACTCATCACCTTCGCCACCTCGAAAGACAAAGGGAGCAGATATATGGAAACTCTAGACCGAGTTCCCTCCAAGCCATAGAGTCATAGAGATGTACAGCATGGAAACAGACCCTTCGATCCAACCCATCCATGCCGACCAGATATCCCAACCCAATCTAGTCCCATCTGCCCATATCCCTCCAAAACCTTCCTATTCATATACCCATCCAAATGCCTTTTAAATGTTGCAATTGTACCAGCCTCCACCACTTCTCCAGGCAGCTCATTCCATTCACATATCACCCTATGTGTGAAAAAGTTGCCCCTTAGGTATCTTTAATATCTTATCCCTCTCACCCTAAACTTATGCCCTCTAGTTCTGGACTTCCCAAACCCAGGGAAAAGACTTTGTCTATTTATCCTATCCATGCCCCTCATAATTTTGTAAACTTCTGTCAGGTCACCCCTCAGCCTCCGACAATCCAGAGAAAACAGCCCCAGCCTGTTCAGCCTTTCCCTTTAACTCAAATCCTTCAACCCTGGTAACATTTTTGTAAATCTTTTCTGAACCCTTTCAAGCTTCACAACAACCTTCCGATCAGAAGGAGACCAGAATTGCCCACAATATTCTAACGGTGGCCGAACTAATGTCCTGTACAGCCACAACATGACCTCCCGACTCCTATACTCAATACTCTGACCAATAAAAGAAAGCATACCAAACGCTTTCTTCACTATCCTGTCTACCTGTGACTCCACTTTCAAGGAGCTATGAACCTGCGCTCTGAGGTGTCTTTGTTCAGCAACAATCCCAAGGACCTTACCATTAAGTGTACAAGTCCTGCGAAGATTTGCTTTCCCAAAATGCAGCACTTTGCATTTATCTGAATTAAACTACATCTGCCACTTCTCTGCCCATTGCCCCATCTGGTCAAGATCCTGTTGTACTCTGAGATAACCTTCTTTGCTGTCCTCTACACCTTCAATTTTGGTATCATCTGCAAATTTACTAACTGTACTTCTGAATGAGCACTTGAATTGTTATGATATTCAAGGTTTTGGTCCAAGTGTTGGAAAGTGGGACTAATACAGATTTAGTGGTTTTTGTTGGTGCAGGCTTGATGGGTCAAATGGCCTCTTCTATACAATATAATTCTATGAAGATGTTCTCATTTAGCTGGTTTGTAGTTGCAGTTAAAATGTTCCCTACTTGCTGCAGCAAGGCTTATCATTGAGGAAGACTGGAAGGTTTTCCAGCATATTGCTGTAGCAACACTCCCAAATGACATCACAAGCTGACAACATGACTCTTGAGTCAATCTTCTGCTCAATGAAAAGTGACTTTTCTTAATGATTTTAAAACAGCTTTTTTTAATTGTTCTTTTAAAAGCACATGCACCTTTACATAGTTCAACTTGTCAACATTCACTGTTATTAAGACAGGGAAGTCTGCCAATGTCATCCAGAGAAGAGGAAGGAAAGAATGACCCAGAAAGTAGTTGATTGACTCCAGGTATTGAACTTTATCCTACATCATATCCAATAGCTCTAGACACGAGGCCCTACTGATGTTTCAACATTTGATATTTTGTGAATCAAGTTTCCATATTTTAGAAATTATAGGTCATTTCTTGTTTATAGTTCCCAAGGCAGTATAATATAACAGCAAGGTTTTGTGGCATGCAACACCACTTGCTGCTGACTTCAAAGAAAGCTGCCTAAAAGGTGTAATGGTTCCCATGCACAGATTTCACTTATCCTGATGTTAATTTCATTCTGGTGTGAGCTATAGTATGCCTCGCATCCAGAAACATTATCAAATCAGTAATACAAGGACTTCATTTTGCATTTTGATTGTCAACAGAATGCAAATTAATGGCTGGAACATACAGAAATGACTAAGGTAGAAGCTAAAATATCAGCAAAAAAGTTAATTTTTAAAAATGTATACTTTTTATCACAATGGAGAAAGTTTACATTCCACAAATGTAATGTTGGTTTTTCAGGGCCAGCAAAACTGTTCGGAAGAAATTATGGTTCAATACACTACTATATTTAAAATCAGTTACACTTGATTCAACGAGGCACAACCTCTCAATGGATTGTAAAAGATGCTAATAAAAAAGAAGCGCCAATGCTAACCAAATCAAGGGATTTCTAAGATTTCCACTTGCAAAGTCATCAACAGTGCATCGTGTGGAACCACTGATTTGGGAAACTCTACATAGACATAGGGAGTATGTGGAAACTCCACACAGTCTTCCAAGGCTGGGATTGAACACAGATCCCTAGCACTGTGAGACAGCAGTGCTAACCACTGAGCCACTATGCTGCCCACAAATTGCTGCATTAAATGTTGAGTAGTTTTTCGGAGCAATCAATTTTACATGTCTATCCTTTAGTTTGTGTGTCTATATGTCCGTTTAACACTTGTCTGTCTTGTATCATTTCATTTTGATATGTGCTTCATCAACATACATTTAAATTGATATGTTTCACCAATGTTTGATAGCATTAGCACTGCAGCTTTATTGTATTTAATTAATTCATGTGTTTTTGGAAAGATCTTGTAACATGGAATTTTAATACAATTGTGACTAAAGCAATGAATTGAAGAGCTTTCCAAGTCCGTTACATTGTTAGTAAGTCAATCTATAACAAAAAAAACACTTTGCCCCGTCTTTGTAGTAAAATACAAACAGCAAAGATAAATTTCCTCTGATATATGCAGTTGGAGTAACAAACCCTCTAAATACATGTCATTGGGTATTGATTGGAGTGAATATATTGCCTGAGTCACACTGCACACTTTGCTGAAGACCTCATCATTTAATTAATGCAGCATAACTTTCCAGGATCGCAGCATTGCTACAATGCAGGAGACCATTTGGGCCAACATGCCTGCCACAGCTCTTAAGTTTTTAGTGCCAAACTCCTACCTTTCCCTATAACCATGAACATTTCTATTTAAATAATCATGCAATTACATCTCAATTAAACCTGCCCCCATTACACTTCCAGGCACTGCAAACCAAAACTAAACCACTTGCTGTCTGAATCGAGTTTTTCTCACCTTGCATCTGCACCTTTTGCAAAACACTTTAAAACTTACCCCCTGGATCTTGATTCTTTGATGAACAATATCAGTTTCTCCCTATACATTCTGACCTGGTTATTTGGAAGTCTTCCATCAAGTCTCTCTTAACCTTCTCTTCTCCAAGAAAAACAGTTCCAACCTCTCCAACCTATCCTTATAGATGAACTGTTTTATCCTTGGAATCATTCTTGTAAGCCTCTTTATTACTCTCTTGAATTCACATCCTACCTAAAATGTGGCACCCAGAAATATTCCAACTGTCTAATCAGTGTTCTACATAAACTCATAATAATCTCCCCTCTCGTGTGCTCTCTGCCCCAATGAATGAAGCTGAGAGTACTGTATTCTTTTTTAACAGCTCCCTCTGTCCTTGCTTTACCTACACTCAACTTTACCTAAGACTCTTTGCTTTTGCATATACTTTAACGTAGCGCCCTACATTTTATATTGTCTCTCCATAACTTCACACATCTCCACAACGAACTTCAATCTGCCAACTATCCACCCACTCTATCAATTTATCAACATGATCCTGAAGTTCTGCATTGTCCTCCTCACAGTTTGCAATTTTCCAAATTTAATGTCATTGCAAACATTGAAATCATCCTCTGCACCCCAAGATTTCGATTATTTCAACACATCATGAGAAATAAGAAACCCAATACCAACCCCTAGGGAACTTCAACGCAAACTTTGCTCCAGGATGAAAAATACTTGTTAAGCATTTTGTATCCATGCTGCTATTGTCCTTTTTAAGTGCATGATCAATAACTTTAGAACAGTAGAACATAGAACAGTACTGCTCAGAACAGGCCCTTCAGCCAACGATGTTGTGCCAACCATTGATCCTCATGTAAGGTAAACCTAATGTATGAACCCTCAAATTTCTGTGACCATATGCATGTCCAGCAGTCTCTTAAATATCCCCAGTGACCTCGCTTCCACAACTGCTGCTGGCAACGCATTCCATGCTCTCACAACTCTCTGCGTAAAGAACCAGCCTCTGACATCCCCTCTATACTTTCCGTCAAACAGCTTAAAACTATGACCCCTCGTGTCAACAATTTCTGCCCTGGGAAAAAGTCTCTGGCTATCAACTCTATCTATGCCTCTCATTATCTTGTACACCTCAATTAGGTCCCCTCTCTTCCTTCTTTTTTCCAATGAGAAAAGTCCGAGCTCAGTCAACCTCTCTTCGTAAGATAAGCGCTCCATTCCAGGCAGCATCCTGGTAAACTGCCTCTGAACCCTCTCCAAAGCATCCACATTTTTCCTTTCATAGGGAAACCAGAACTGGACACAGTATTCCAAGTATGGTCTAACCAAAGTTTTATAGAGCTGCAACAAGATCTCATGGCTCTTAAACTCAATCCTCCTGTTAATGAAAGCCAAAACACCATATGCTTTCTTAACAACCCTGTCCACTTGGGTGACAATTTTAAGGGATCTATGTACCTGCACACCAAGATCCCACTGTTCCTCCACACTGCCAAGAATCCTGTCTTTAATCCTGTACTCAACTTTCAAGTTCAACCTTCCAAAATGCATCAGTTCACATTTATCCAGGTTGAACTCCATCTGCCACTTCTCAGCCCATCTCTTCATCCTGTCAATGTCACACTGCAGCCTACAACAGTCCTCTATGCTGTCAACGACACCTTCAACCTTTGTGTTGTCTGCAAACTTGCTAACCCATCCTTCAATCTCCTCATCTAAGTCATTAATAAAAATTACAAAGAGTAGAGGTCCAAGAACAGAGCCTTGTGGAACACCACTCACCACTGACTTCCAAGCAGAATACTTTCCTTCCACTACCACTCGCTGTATTCTGTCAACCAGCCAATTCTGTATCCAGACAGCTAAATTTCCCTGTATCCCATTCATCCTGACCTTCTCAATGAGCCTACCATGGGGAACCTTATCAAATGCCTTGCTGAAGTCCATATCCACCACATCCACCATTCAACCTTCAACAACTTGCCTAGTAACATCCTCAAAGAACTCAATAAGATTTGTGAGGCATGACCTGCCCCTCACAAAGCCGTGCTGACTGCATTTCCGGCCTATCACCCTCACCTTGACCTCCTTCCACCTATCACATCTCCATCGCCCCTCCCCCAAGTCCCTCCTCCCTACCTTTTATCTTAACCTGCCTGGCACCCTCTCCTCATTCCTGATGAAGGGCTCTGGCCCGAAACGTCGAATTTCCTGTTCCTTGGATGCTGCCTAACCTGCTGTGCTTTAACCAGCAACACACTTTCAGCTCTGATCTCCAGCATCTGCAGACCTCACTTTTTACTGCATCTAATCAAGCCATGCTCTTCCAGATGGTCATAAATCCTATCCCTCAGAATCCTTTCTAACACCTTGCAGATGACAGATGTGAGACTGACTGGTCTGTAATTGCAGGGGATTTCCCTATTTCCTTTCTTGATGAGAGGAATTACATTTGCCTCCCTCCAGTCCTCAGGTACGATCTGGTGGAGAGCGAGGATGAAAAGATCTTTGCAAGCGGCGAAGCAATCACATTTCTCGCTTCCCAAAGCAGCTGAGGACAAATCTGGTCTGGCCCTGGCAACTTATCAATCTTAATATTTGTCAAAATTTTCAGCACATCAACTTCCTCAATCTTTATCCGTTCCAGCCTACTTACCTGCTCCTCAATGGGTTCATTCGCTACAAGCTCCTTTTCTTTAGTAAAGACAGAAGCAAAAAACTCATTTAGGGGATTCCCCTACCTCCTCAGACTTTATACACAAGTTCCCTATGCTATCCCTGATCAGCCCTACTCTTTCTTTGATCATTCTCTTATTCCTCACATATGTGTCAAATGCCGTTGGATTCCCCTTAATCCTTCCTGCCAAGCCTTTTTCGTGCCCCCTCCTGGCTCTCCTCAGAGCATTTTTGAGCTCCTTCCTTGCCTGCCTGTAATCCTCTAGAGCTGAGCAAGAGCCTTACTTCCTCCACCTTGCGTAAGCTGCCTTCTTTCTTTTGACGAGAAGCTCCTCCGCTCTCGTCATCCAAGGTTCCTTTATCTTACCCCTTCTTGCCTGTATCAGAGGAACACATTTATGCATCACTCGCAACAACTGTTCCTTAAACAGTCTCCACATGTCTATAGTGCCCTTTCCATGGAACAATTGCTCCCAGTCCATGCTTCCCAATTCACGTCTGATAGCATCATAGTTTCCTTTTCCCCAATTAAATATGCTCCCATTGTGCCTATTTCTCTCCTTCTCCATAGCTATGTAGAATGTGAGGCAGTTGTGGTCACTATCACCAAAATGCTCTCCTACCGCAAGATCTGACACCTGCCCCGGCTCATTGCCGAGCACCAAATTCAAAATGACGTCTTCCCTCGTCGGCCTGTCAATGTACTGAGTTAGGAAATCCTCCTGAACATATCTTACAAAAACAGCTCCTTCCAAACCATCTGCTCGAAGGAGGTTCCAATCAATATTGGGAAAGTTAAAGTCACCCATAACAACAACCCTACATTCACACTTTTCCAAAATCTGCCAACCTATGCTTTCTTCAATCTCCCTCCTGCTATTGGGGGGACTGCAGTAAACCCCTAATGAGGTGACTGCTCCCTTATTGTTCCTAATTTCCACCCATACTGACTCAGTAGGCAGACCCTCCTCGACAATGGTAACTTCTGTAGCTGTGATACCCTCTCTGATTAGCAGTGCTACACTCCCTCCTCTTTTTCCCCCTTCTCTATTCTTTTTAAATGTTCTAAACCCTAGAACATCCAGCAACCATTCCTGTCCCTGAGAAACCCACGTCTCTGTTATGGCCACCAGGTACTGATCCATGCTCTAAGCTCATCACTTTTATTCCTGATACTCCTTGCATTAAAGCAAATACACTTTAACTGATCCCTTGGTTCTTTCTCAGGAAATTCCTTCCCACTGGCTGCAATACCTCTTGCTATTGCCTCATCTCCATCAACTCTCACCACCGGTGTATAACTCAGGTTCCCACCTCTCTGCCATACTAAGTTAAACCCTCCTGAACCACTTGAGCAAGCCTTTGACCCAGGACAATGGTCCCATTCCAGTTCAGGTGCAACCCGTCCTTCTTGTACAGATCCAACCTTCCCCAGAAGGCATCCTAATTATCTGAAGCCCTCCCTCCTACACCAGCTGTGTAGCCACTTGTTAAGCTGCGTCCGCTCCCTGTTTCCCGCCTCGCTATCTCGTGGCACTGGTAGTAAACCCGAGAACACGACTCTGTTCGTCCTGCTTTGCAGCTTCCACCCTAACTCGCTGAAATTGCTTTTTATGTCCTCAATCCTTTTCCTGGCTATATCATTAGTGCCAATATGTAACACAATTTCTGGCTGTTCACCCTCCCCTTTCAGAATTTTATATACCTGATCGGAGACGTCCTGGACCCTGGCGCCAGGGAGGCAACATACCTTCTGGGAATCCCGATCCTGACCACAAATCTCCTGTCGATTCTCCTAATAATCAAGTCTCCTATCACTAGCGCTTTTCTATTCTGCCCCCTTCCCTTCTGGGCCACAGTGTCAGGCTCAGTGCCGGAGAACTGACCACTATGGCTTTCCTCTGGTAGGTCATCCCCCCCAGCAGTTTCCAAAACGATATCCCTATTGCTGAGGGGAATGTCCACAGGGGATCTTTGTACTGTCTGTCTGTCCCCTTTCCTCCCCCTGACTGTAACCCATCTATCCTTATCCTGAGCCTCAGGAGTGACCAACTGCCGGTAACTTCTCTCAATTACCCCCTCAGCCTCCTGAATGATCCGTAGTTCATCCAGCTTCAGCTCCAATTCCCTAACACGTTTTTCAAGGAGCTGGAGTTGGGTGCACTTCCTGCAGATGTAGCCAGCGGAGACATGTGTCATGTCTCTCACCTGCCACATTCTGCAGGAGGAGCAAGCAACTGCCCTAGCATCCATACCCCACTTATCTGAACTTTCTTCACAAACCAGTTGTGTGGCATTATATTAAACACTTTTGATTGGCCATGTATGAACCATTAACAGCCTTCCCCTCAACAACCCTCTCTGGTAACTCTTCAAAAAGGTGAATTGGTCAGAATCCAGCAATGATGATGTCGTGAGAGTGATGGTTGCTGATAACAACTTGCCTGGACAAAGAAGCCAGTGTCTAGTGAGCATATGCGGACATTATGTTTAAGATAGAGTTAGATAGAGCCCTGGACTGCAAGTAATGAGCCTCTGTCTTCAGGTAACCACTCTGACTTTCATTTTGGGAACTGGTCATCTCATTTGTCTGAGTAGGAGAAGACAAATGGGGCCTGCATGACAATGATGTGAGATTTAGTAATAATGGTTTGCAAATGCATGATTCAAAGGTACTCACCAATCATTGATGAGGTTTAGAACTCAACCTTTATAACCGAAGGGCAAAATCAGAACTTGTTTCCTCAATGTTTAGTATCCAATTATTCCATTGTCGCCATATTTTTCCCAACTTTCTGGTCATTGTCCATCCCAATGAAGAGAGTGGAGAATTTCACTCTGAGTTTCAAAGGAAGGGGAGCACCCAGAACGAGAAAGCCATTTACACAAGATATTACATCCATTTTTAAGAGGACACCAATTGATGCAGTTATTATTCAATATCAAAAGTGGTTTAAAAAAAGTATGAAAACTCTAATTTATTCTTTAGGAAACTGAAACTGGTATCTTTTATTCAGTGTTGGGGGAACCTTCCTCGTAAGTTTACTACATGCGTGGATGATAAAAACTGATAAAATGAAAAGGGGTGAGAGAGGAGATTGTGGTGACTGAGTGTCATACAGTATCTCAAAGCACAAATAGGAATATTTGCATTTTAATATTATCTTCAACAATCTCAGATGCCCTGATGCATGACAGAGTCAAGTAAGTCATCTGAATTTTGGTCACTGCTGATATACACAAGCCCCTGGAATGAATTTAGCTTTACAAATTTATCATTAACAATTATTGGCACACATGAGAAAAATATATTTAAGGAGTTACAGCAATTTAGTGTGCTCTACACTATTGTACATAGAACATACGTAGAACATTACAGTGCAGTACAAGACCTTCAGCCCTCGCAGTTGCGCCAACCTGTGAAGTTAATCTGATGCCCATCTAACCTACACTGTTCCATTATTATTCCGATGTAGGTCCAATGCTCATTTAAATGCCCTTAACGTCGGCAAGTCTACTACTGTTGCAGGCAGGTCATTCCACACCACTACTACTCTTTGACTAAAGAAACTACCCCGATATCTGTCCTAAATCTATCACTCCTCAATTTAAAGCTATGTCCCCTCCTATTAGCCTTCACAATCTGAGGAGAAAGGTTCTCACTGTCCACTCTATCTAACCCTCTGATTATTTTATATGTCTTGATTAAGTCACCTCTCAAACTTCTTCTCTTCAACGAAAACAGCCTCAGTTCCCTCAGCCTTTCCTCGTAAGACCTTTCTTCCATACCAGGCAACATCCTAGTAAATCTCGTCTGAAACCTTTCCAAAGCTTCCACATCTTTTCTATAATGCATGCAGTACTCTTGGTGTGGCCTGACCAGTGTCTTGTACAGCTGAAACATGATCTCGTGGTTCCGAGACGCAATCCCCCTACCAATAAACACCAACACACCATATGCCTTCTTAACAATCCTATCAATCTGGGTAGCAACTTTCAGGGATTTATGCACCTGGAACACTGAGACCTCTCTGTTAATCAACACTGCCAAGAATTTTACCATTAGCTGAGTACTCTGCATTCCTGTTACTTCTCCTGAAGTGAACTACCTCACACTTTTCCACATTAAACTCCACTTACCACTTCTCAGCCCAGTTCTGCATCTTATTTATGTCTCTCTGTAACCCACAACATCCTTCTGCATTATCCACAACTTTGCCTAACTTAGTGTCATCTGCAAATTTACTAACCCATCCTTCTACGCCCACATTGAGTTCACTTATAAAAGTTACAAACAGCTGTTGCCCCAAAACAGATCCTTGTGGCACACCACTGGTAACTGAGCTCCAGGATGAACATTTCCCAGCAATCATCACCCTCTGTCTTCTTTCAGCTAGCCAATTTCTGATCCAAACCACTAAATGGCTTTCAATCCCGAAACTCCTTATTTTGTGCAATAGCCTACCATGTGGAACCTTATCAAATGCCTTAGTGAAGTCCACATACACCACATCAACCACTTTACTTTCATCCAACTGTTTTGTCACCTTCTTGAAGAACTCAATAAGGTTAGTGAGGCATGACCTACCACTCACAAAACCATGTTGACTATCCCTAATCAAATTATTCCTTTCCAGATGATTATAAATCCTATCTCTAAAAACCTTTTCCAAAACTTTACCAACAACTGCAGTAAGGCTCACTGGCCTATAAATAACAGGGTTGTCCTGACTCCCCTTCTTAAACAAGGCAACAACATTTGCTATCCTCCAATCCTCTGGCACTGCTCCTGTCGACAATGATGACAAAAGATCAAAGCCAAAGGCTCTGCAATCACTTCCCTGACCCAGAGAATCCGAGGATAAATCCCATCCAGCCCTGGGCGCTTGTCTATTTTCAGATCTTCCAAAATTGCTAAAACCTCCCCTTTGTCAACCTCAATCTCACCTAATCTTGAAGTCTGTACCTCCATATTCTCACTAACATTGCCCTTTTCCAATGTGAATACTGATGAAAAGAATACATTAGGCGCTTCCCCATGTCCTCAGATTCCACACACAACTTTTCACTACTATCTTTGATTGGCCTAAATCTTACTCTAGAAGGCCTTAGGGTTTTCCTTGATCCTACTTGCCAACAACGTCTCATGTCCCCTCCTGGCTCTTCTTAGGTCTCTCTTTCTGGCTAACTTATCACTCTCAAGCCCCCTAACTGAGCCTCATCCTCACATAAGCCTTCTTCTTTCTTTTGACAAGAGCTTCAATTTCTTTAGTAAACCATGGCTCACTCTCTCAACAACTACCTCCTTGCCTGGTAGGTATATACTAATCAAGGAAGAGGTACAGTTAGTAAGTTTGCAGATAACACCAAAATTGATGTAGTGGACAGCGAAGAGGATTATCTCAGATTACAACAGGATCTTGATCAGATGGGCCAATGGGCTGAGAAGTGGCAGATGGAGTTTAATTCAGATAAATGTGAGGTGCTGCATTTTGGGAAGCAAATCTTAGCAGGACTTTTACACCTAATGGAAAGGTCTTAGGGAGTGTTGCTGAACAAAGAGATCTTGGAGTGCATAGCTCCTTGAAAGTGGAGTTGCAGGTAGACAGGATAGTAAAGAAGGCATTTGGTATGCATTTGTTTATTGGTCAAAGCATTGAGTACAGGAGTTGGGAGGTCATGTTGCAGCTGTACAGGACATTGATTAGGCCACTGTTGGAATATTGCGTGCAAATCTGGTCTCCTTCCTATCGGAAAAATGTTGTGAAACTTGGAAGGGTTCGGAAAATATTGACAACGTGTTGCCAGGGTTGGAGGATTTGAGCTATAGGGAGAGGCTGAATAGGCTGGGGCTGTTTTTCCTGGAGTGTTGGAGGCTGAGGGGTGACCTTATAGAAGTTTACAAAATTATGAGGGTCATGGATAGGGTAAATAGGCAAAGTCTTTTCCCTGGGGCTGGGGAGTCTAGAACTAGAAGGCATAGCTTTAGGGTGAGAGGGGAAAGGTATAAAAGAGACCTAAGGGGCAACTTTTTCACACAAAGGGCAGTACGTGTATGGAATGAACTGTCAGAGGAAGTGGTGGAGTCTGGTACAATTGCAACATTTAAGAGGCATTTGGATGGGTATATGTATAGGAAGGGTTTGGAGGGATATGGGCTGGGTACTGGCAGGTAGGACTAAATTGAGTTGGGATATCTGGTCAGCATGGACGGGTTGGACTGAAGGGTCTGTTTCCATGCTGTACATCTCTTTGACTCTATGAGTCTATGACCCACAGCAGCTGTTCCTTGAATAAACTTCACATTTCAACTGTGTCCATCCCCTGCAGTTTCCTTCCCAATCCTATGCATCCTTACTCTTGCCTATTCGCATCATAATTGCCTTTCCCCTAGTTATACCTCATTCCCTGCGATATATACCTGTTCCTGCCCATTGCTATTGTAAACATAACCGAATTATTGTTGCCAAAATGCTCACCTACCTCCAAATCTAACAACTGGCCGAGTTAATTTCCCAGTACCAAATCCAATATGGCATCGCCCATTGTTAGCCTATCTAGGTACTGTGTCAGAGAACCCTCCTGCACACATTGAAAAAAATCTGACCCATCTAGACTATTTGAACTATAGCATTCCCAGTCAAAATTTGGGAAGTTAACGTCTCCATAACAACTACCCTGTTACTCTCGCTCCTATCGAGAATCATAGAGTCGTAGAGATGTACAGCACAGAAACAGACCCTTCGGTCCAACGTGTCCAAACCAACCAGATATCCCAGTACAATCTAGTCCAATCTGCCAGCACCTGGCCCGTATCCCTCCAAACCTTTCCTATTCATATACCCATCCAAATGCCTTTTGAATGTTGTAATTGTACCAGCCTCCACTATTTCCTCTGGCGCTAATTCCATACATGTACCACCCTCTGCAGAAAAAAGTTACCTCTTAGGTCTCTTTTATATCTTTCCCCTCTCACCCTAAACCAATGCCCTCTAGTTCTGGACTTCCCCACCCGAGGGAAAAGGTTTTGTCTATTTATCGTGCCCCTCATGATTTTGTTAACTTCTATAAGGCCACCCCTCAGCCTCCGACAATCCAGGGAAAACAGCCTCAGCCTGTTCAGCTTCTCTTGATAGTTCAAATCCTCTAACCCTGGCAACACCCTTGTAGATCCTTTCTGAACCCTTTCAAGTTTCACTCCATCTTTCTTTGATATCCTTTCCTCTACATCCCTGGAACAATTTGGATGCCAATAGAAAGCTCCCACCACAGTGGCCTCTCCTTTCCAGTTTCTAGTCTCTGTCCAAGCTACCTCAGTGGATGTGTCCTCAAACATTATCTCAGCTGCTGTAATGCTACCCTTGATTAACAATTCCACACACCCCCTCCCCTTACCATCTTTTCTGTTATTACTGAAACATCTAAAACCCCAGAATCTGCAACAACCATTCCTGTCCCTCCTCTAGCCATGTCTCTGAAATGGCCACAACATTGAAATCTCAGGTACCAACCCATGCTGCAAGTTCACCCACTTTATTCCAGATGCTCCCGGCATTGAAGTATACACATTGAAAATCAACGTCCTGATTGCTGGTGCCCCCTCGCAACCTTGTAAACCTATCTCTGACTTCACCACCCTCAACCTCCTGTACACTGGAACTACAGCTCAGGTTCCCATCCTCTGCTGCAATAGTTTAAACCACTCCCCCTCCGCCCCTCAAACATGGAGAGCATTGGCAACTCTCGCCTCCCCCCCAGAATATTGGTACTCCTCTGGTTCAGATGAAGACCATCCTGTTTGTAGAGGTCCCACCTTCCCCAGAAAGATTTCCAATTTTCCAGGAATCCAAAACCCTCCATCCTGCACCATCTCTGCAGCCATGTGTTCAGCTCTGCGCTCTCCCTGTTCCTCGCTTCACTAGGACATGGCACAGGTAACATACCAGAGATAACAACTCTGTTTGTTCTAGCTCTAAGCTTCCATCCTAGCTCTCTGAATTTCTGCCTTAGATCTCCACCCTTGTTCCTACCTATGTCATTGGTGCCTATGTGGACCATGACCTGGGACTGCTCCCCCTCCCCCTCAAGGATCCCAACAACACAATCAGAGAGATCCCAAACTCTGGCATCTGGGAGACAACACACCAATCGTGAGTCTCTCATTCCCATAAAACCTCGTATCTATACCCCTAACTATGGAGTCCCCAATGACTAAAGCACTGCTCCTCATCCCCCTTCCCAGCTGAGCAACAGGGACAGAGTCTGCGCCAGAGACCTGTTCCCCATTGCTTACCCCGGGTAAGCCATCCCCTTCTAACAGTATCCAAAGTGGTATACTGGTTGTTGAGGGGAACCACCACAGGAAATCCCTGCTCTGCCTGCTGGTTCCCTTTCCTACCCCTGATGGTAACCCATCTACCTTCTTCATGTGGCTGTGGGGTAACTACCTCCCTGTAACTCCTCTCAATAACCCCCTCTGCCTCCCAAATGATCCGAAGTTCATCCAGCTTCAGCTCCAGTTCCCTAACTCGGTTCTCGAGGAGTTGGAGTTGGGTGCACTTCCCACAGATGAAGTCAGCAGGGACACTCGAGGTGACCTTACCTCCCACATTCTGCAGAAGGAACATTCAACCGCCCAAACCTCCATTCCCGCTATTCTAAATTCCCAAACAGACCACTGAAAAAATGAAACACACAAAAAAAACAACCAATGTACAGAAAATTTTTTTTGGTCGGAGGAGGACCATGGGTGGGAGACACTACCCGAGTAGTATTTCTGGTAAAGCAACACCCAAATATGTAACCTCATGTCATCTCCAACTGCCTCCAGCAACTGAACAACCCCCAAACTAAGCATAAGTACTTTATACTACATACTCACATATCCTGACAGACTCCGCTGCTCCCTGGTTACCTCGTGACCTGTCCAACTGACTCCAGCAACTGAACAACACCTGACCAAAATGTAAGTACTTTACACTGTATACTCATGTAACCTGACAAGCTCCACTGGTCCCAGGGGACCTCGTGACCTCTCTGACTGCCTCCAGCAACTGAACTGAATAAAATTGGGATGGAAGTCAAAAATAACTCAGTTATATTGCCTGGTTATCATTAATTGCCAAGTCTGGATTTGGCTGACGTTCTTTAGCAATGGAACATTTCAGATTAAGCAGTCACACAATCACTGAATAAACACAGAACGCAGCACAAATACTTGAAGAACGAAAGATGCATAAAATCAGTAATATTCAGGCAGCTTAGTATCAACAATCTGTTTGAGAAAATCTTGTCAGATTCATGTTTGTTGATATGCACATCTTTTAACCTTGAACTGCTAACCTTTTTTATTTATTTGAACTGTGTGTAAATTATCCAGATCAGAAGCAAAATGGAATATTTGCAATTGGATGGTTTGCGATATGGATTCACTAATGATGGTAAGTTGACAGCTCATTTCCATTTATAGCATATCTGACATTTTTAAAGTAAGATTTACTTTTCTTTGATAAGTAAGTTATGCAAACCAGGGAGATCTGAAAAATACTGTTCTGATTGCTCATCGTTGATAAACATTCAATTTACTTCAGCCACTTTGGATAAAAAATTTATGACAACAACATGCTTTTATACAGCACCTTTAACATAGGAAAATATGCCAAGATGCTTTATAGGAGTTGAATCAGAAAGAAAATTAGCACAGAAACAAAGAGGTGTTCCAACAAGCAGCTTGAACAAAGAACAAAGAACAGTACAGCACAGGAACAGGTCCTTTGGCCCACCAATCCTGTGCCAACACATGACACCTTTCTAAACTAAAAACCTTTTGCCCTATGCACCTCGGTTGCTTCTACACAACAAACAAAAATTAGAAGCAAAAATAAACCATTTTGCCTCTCAAGGTAACCCCAACATTCAGTTAAGTCATGGTTATTCTGACTGTGATTTCAATTCCAGTTTCCTGTCTTTCTTCCATATAGTGATTGAAACTAGGGACAGGTTAATCTCATTGATTGGAGTTGTTAACCTGAGCCAGTCAGGGAGTCCTGGCTGACAGATATAAACAGAAGATCTAGAAGGCTTCCTCAGATGAGGGTAGACAAACAGGAGAACACAGCAAACCAGGCAGTATCAGGAGTTGAAGTCAACATTTCAGGTGTAACCTTTCTTCAGAACCTTAGAAGGGTTACATCAAAAACATTGACATTTCCACTTCATGTTGCTGCCTGGCTTGCTGTGTTCTTCCAGCCTCCTGCTTGTCTACCTTGGATTCCAGCATCTGCAGATTTTATTTGTCTCTTCCTCAGTCTAGGGACTGGCTTTGAGCTGGCTGGTCAGAGCCAACATACTATGCATATGTAAATAAAGGGTGACTTGGTGATGGAATACCAGCCTCTATGCAATTATTTCTCTCCATATCTAGGTACTGTCTTCACCAAAAATCTGTATAATTCAATCTTGATTATTTGCAATGACCCAGCCTCCATTGCTTTCTGGGGAAGAGGTTCCCTTAAACTCAAAATCCATAAAGAGAAAAAAATTCTCCCCATTTCAGACCTAAATAGGACATACCAACCTTTTAAACTTCAAGCCCCTATGTCTAGTCTCCCTCAGAAAGCAAAACACACTCTCAGTTAAGTCATCTCAGAATTTTATACCCTTCAATAAGATAATCTCTCATTGATGCAAGAGGACTTGAAGAGTTTTATAGGCAATGAACTCGACTGAAAGACAGGGTGAAGGTGACATGAAGGAGAAATTGCAGGCAGAATTTGAGAGCACTGGGCCAAATCAGATGAGGCCACAATTGCAATTAGCAGATCAAAGAAAGTGGCCGAGATGTTCAAGTTGTAGGAATTCGAAGTTTTTGTGTTCCAAGGCTGGAGGAGGTTATAATGATACAAACATATATAGAGGAATCCATAGAACATTTTGATCATAGGGATGAAAGTTTCAAAATCAAGCATTGATGGACTGGGAGCCAATATTGGTCCTCAAGCAAAGGGATAAAGCTTGAGAGAACTTGATGAAGGCTAGGAGAGGGCCAATAGAATTTTGGCTGAGGACAAATTTATGGAGGGTGAAATATTGGAACCTGGGAAAGAGAACATTTGAATAATAAAGACAGAGTTAAAAGAAGAGTCAGATTGTTATAGCAACACATGATCTGATGCAGTGGTGGAAATGAAAGACATGATAGAGCCTGAATTTAACCCGGCCTTCTGGTTTTTACAGCCAGTACATGTGTTCCCTGAGCTATTTGCAACTATTGACCAGTTCAATAAGATCTGAGCACAGTCATCATATTGAACAATGGAATTGATGTTCTGGAAAATGTTTTAAGAGTGAAATTTCAAAGTTCCTGGCGACTCTCTGTGAAAGACATAGACTCATAAGATTTGTCCTATGAAGTTTGCTTACTCTCTACTTTTTATTTACTCACATGTATAAAGTATTTATGCTACATTACATATGTTGTGATGATGCTTTATATTTAATCTTATTCAAAACACTTAAGTATTGAAGGATTGAGAAACATGAATCTATTTCAAGTTTCGAAGAGTAGTTACTTAAATAGAGATCATAAATTGACTGTGAGGAGTGAAGGTTTTTATTTTTAGCAAGTCCACCAGTGAATCACTTGACAGGTGATTACTACTTATTTTCCTGTAGGCCCCTGAAAAAGCTGTTTGAGCAGTGACTGGCTTAGGAGAGATATTTGTTGTATCTGGTTCAGTTGGAAGGATGATTGCTAAGGACATGCTGAATTGGAAGAATGCTTGCTAAGAACAAGCTTCCCAACTGATCTTTCAGTTCTGAAAAGAACACCCGTTGTTTTCAGGTGGAACTCTATTTGTTCTTTGGAAAGCGTTTTTGAAAAATATTGCATTTCTTGAGCAAATTACATTTTCAAGATTTCAGAGACCACTGTGCACAATCAGTGACTTAAACCACAGTGGTCTGAACATCAGAGCGATAAATTCTACAATTTATCATTTTGCCCATTGCCAATTTAATCATCATCATTATTTACCTATTCATGTCACATTACACTCTGGTCATCACAAGGGTGATGATAGGACAAGTCAATGGGTTGCTGAAGGTGCATCTTAAGTGGTCAGACACCCTTCGGTGTACCCTAGCAAGGTGCTTCAAATGTTCAACTGCGTAGTTTCTCAGAATGCAAATAGCAATTGAGGTTCTACCTGTCGCTAATGTTGCAAAGGATGGGTCTGCCCTTGTTGGTGTTGTACACTCCAAGTAATTCAACTGTTTCATATCACCTGTCCCTAGTGGAGAAATTTACAAAGGAAAGCACATTTGACCACAAATCCATCAGGCAATGGTCAGCACATAACATCTTCAAGACTCCGCAGGAGAAGGAGAAAATGGATCCTGTCAGGTGGTTCCCTGAGCAGACTGTCAAAATCATTTGGCAGAATGCTTCATCACCAGAACTTTCCAACAAGCACCAAGACATCATTTGGCTGTTGGTGATAAGGGCACAACCTATGAGATTCTTCATGTACACGGGGACTCTCTGCACCACTGCACACTGTCCTCCAAGTGGCTGCAGAGGGAAAGAGACTGTCATACACGTTCTTCTGGAATATTCCTTTGTGAAGAATCTGGAGAGAGATGCAATGGTTTTTGTTGAGGTTCATCCTGATAGCTCCATCATGCAAGGCTCGGTGCTTTTCCAGCACCACTCTAATCTAGACTTGTGCTCTATGGTCTGTTCCCTGGGACACACACAAGACAAACATTTACTGTGCCTGGAGGACCATCGACTCAGTGAAATATCCTCTTTGGTCTGCCCGAAACTTGTTGGTCTTCCAGAATAAGGAGTTGACCTTGATCGGGTGTTGCAGACTGGCACATTCCAAGGTCCAGGACAACATGCTGAGGGACACACTGAAACTTGGAGAAGCTGCCACCAAGGTGCAGTGAACAAAGCCAAGAGTCTAAGGTCTTTCTGCCAATATATTGAAGGTCCATTAAACTCTGAGACCCTCCATTACCGCAATGGAAATATTAATAGTTTATTTTCATGATTAGAAAATACCCTGTTAGAAAATACATGACAGAAGTCAGATTTCACTACATTTCTTTTTCTTCAAAGTCTGTAGAAGGAGAAGAAGGAGGAGGAGGAGGACGAGGAGGTGAAGGAGTCACTTGTGGTTTTGGGTACCTGCAGCCACTCACCAGGCTGTCAGAGCCAGCAGATAACCTGTGTCTCCCCACATTATTACATTCCTAAAACACAATTCATCCCAATGAACAAGAAACCAACCAACATTGGAATCCTTTCCTCCTCATACAATCTGCTTGCTCCACTCACCTTAAGGCTATTGAAATGAATGGAGAAACAACCAAGTAAAGGCTGGAAGAATCTGAAATTGAAATAGAAACATTATTTGTGAAACAAACATTAATGTAACTCAATAAACGTTGCTACACCCAAATAAAGGAATCCTCTTGTGCAACTAACAACTTTCCCAGCCACTTGCTGGAAGTGGCTTGCACATTCTCCCCGTGTCTGCGTGGGTTTCCTCCGGGTGCTCTGGTTTCCTCCCACAGTCCAAAGGTGTGCGGGTCAGGTGAATTGGCAATGCTAAATTGCCCATAGTGTTAGGTAAGGGGTATATGCAGGGGTATGGGTGGGTTGCGCTTCGGCGGGTTGGTGTGGACTTGTTGGGCCGAAGGGCCTGTTTCCACACTGTAAGTAATCTAATCTAATCTAATCTTGCTGGGACACAGTGCAGCCAATGAGACTTTGGAGGCAGACTGCTCACTGTCTTGCTCTAACAGATGAGATCTCACAGTTTTTCAGACCTTCCTTCCGTCTTTACTTCCATTTGCATTCAGAATCCATGTATCTGCAGCCATTGTAGGCCCTGATATGGTCCCTTCAGCTAGAGATTCTTCAAACACAGATCGTACGTCTGCCTGCACTCTGTCATTGGTCTGAGAGAGGGAGCAGAGAATTAGAATAAAATATAAAGATATGGAAGCAAATAGTTTCTGCAGGATATTTGAATTCAGCACTTGGCTCTTTATCGGTAGGGGGAGGTGATGGTCTACTGGTATTATCACTAGACTGTTAATCCAGAGAGCTAGGTAATCTTTTGGGGATCAAGGTTCAAATCACACCATGGCAGATGGTAGAATTTGAATTCAATAAATATCTGGAATTAAGAATTTAATGACTACTATAAATCCATTGCCAATTATTGGAGAAGCCTATCTGGTTCACTTATGTCCTTTAGGGAAGCAAGTCTACCATCTTTACCTGGTCTGGCCCACACATGACTCCAGAACCACAACAAAGTGGTTGACTCTTAACTGCCCTCTGGGCAATTAGGGATGGGAAATAAATGCTGCCTAGCAGCAACATCCTCATCATGTTAAAAGAATTTTAAAAAACACACTATACCCTGTATTCTTCAGCAACTTGAAATTACCAGTACAAGCCACCAAGTACTTTTACAAATCTTTGCATGAGCTCATAAAAAATTTTTACCAGCAATTAATCTGAAAGTATGTGATGAACCCTTTAAATAGTGCAGTGGGCTGCAGGGGTCGGGCCTTGTTACTTATGAATGTATGCTCAATTGTGCAAGGTTAACAGAGATCGTTAGATGGAACATCGGTCTCCAAAATGGCATCAGCCAGCATGCTCACCGACACAACATCACAATCTGCCCACTCTGTTTATTCTGGCACACATTCCCTGTGCCCTCAGTAATGCCACAACCAAAACAGCTTGGCCAGCTCCATAAGTGTATGTCTTGCATATGCATTTTGGAACAGAAAAGTCATATATTGCATTGAAAATGCAGTTGCTACACTCTCGTGCTTTTTAAATCTGAAGTATTTTTATAACTAAAATAATATTATAATTACTTTATATCATGCTGTGCTAAATTATGAATCAGTAAATTGTTGATAGTTTCCTTTTTATGCTATTCCTCAATGTTCTAGTTCATCTGATAATCAGTATTAAATCATACATGTTTTCAAATAACAATTAAATATTTATTTCAGTTGTTTTATTGTTGACTTGACATGCTTCACTCAGAATACTGACTTCCAGTAACAGTTTGTAGCTAGGTTCAATATGGTCTTTGTGAACTTGAAGCAATTCATTAGACACCAGTCTTTGGGTTTCAGTGTAGTTTCGATTTGATGGTGAGTGTTGGCTAACCAAAACCATCATGTCGAGATTTATTTCATCGTCTGTGTCGATTTAAGGTTAATGGTACATTTATAATGTTCTTCTAATGAAGTTCAAATGTATCAGATTTTCTCATTTAATTCAAGGACACAGAAAAGTGTCACAAAACCAGTCAGAAAATAACACAATGAGAAGGGTCTGACTTAAAATGGTTTTGCATATGAAATGGACCAAAAAAACTATCAAATGGCACTCTGTATTAAGTGTATGTTGTTAGATATGAAAGAAAAAAACACCCTTATTAATGTTTGATTTTTATGTGATCATCAAGCTAAATTGTTCTCATTGTGTTTCAAGTACCCTGATGTCAGAAACAACATGTGGTTTAAGTCCAAATTTGTTTGATGAATATTTTAAACTGTAACCCTATGAAGTAGATCAGAAAGATCCTACATTTGGCCTCTGGTCTATTCTGAGATAGCTTATTTTATTTTATAACTACTGAAGCATTATAACATCTCATTATCAATTTATTATTCAGTGACTAAAGTGCACCTTTGTTGAACCTGAACTGCTTTAAGGTCACAAAAACTAATTGCTGGGATTGTTGAAATCCTAAAACCAATTAATGATAATGAGAGGCATGAGGATTAGCTAATCAATGTAAAGAGTTGAACACAAATTAAAATAAACTCCATTTGATGTGAAGGGCACTGCTTGTCACTGGCCATTCGGGTGTTTCCTTTCTTCCTGGTGGTGGAAATTTGAATAAAGATTCGTGCACCTTGTGTCTTTCACTGTGTCTCACACTTGCACCCACACAACATGGGTGCTGGGGAAAAATAAACACTACCGCAGTTAGGCGGTAGTGTGGGGGTAAAAGGAAAAAAAAGAAAAAAAGAAAACAGGAATGTCAGAAATCCTAAAAAAAAATGGATCTCCCTCAGCAGAAATTCAGTATAAGACCATAAAAAAATAAATAAAACAAGCTCCAAACAGCCGAACCAAGGGCCTATGTTCTGCAAGTAACAGTGATAGCTAGGGACCATCGCCACTGATAACGCCTAAATTTGACTCAAGGTTGGCAAACATGACAACGCGCTTACGAAAAGTGGGGGAGCATGCATGTAGCGTTTCAGGAAGCCCACTCTCTGAACCCATAAAATGACCATCAATATCCCAATTCTGGATGGACAGAATATCCAATTTCTGGCCAGCAAAATGAACAATACAGATTTTAGTCAACTAGATGACAAGACATTTAAAAAGTTTGAGCAACTCTCTCATCAGCTCAATGAAATGTTGAAGGCATGAAGATGAAAACTGAGATGCCAGCCTTCCATACTGCTTTTAAACAGTATGTCATTTACATTGTACCTGGAGAGTGATTGAAGCTTTTTTTTGTTTACAAAAATTAAAACAAACTTCATGCAGTGCTAGTCTTCTTGTTGACACTTTAAGTCATGATGTTGAAAGTATAAACATACATGAAACTTTTATGTATGTTCCATACAGTGACACATATTCATACAGATGTCAAGGGCTTTATCTACCTGATTTTACATCACTATATCTCACTGTTCCTTTTCTCGTTTTGTTTAATTTTCTTTTTTTTCTTTAAAATGTATTAATTCATGGGATGTGGCACCAACAACAGAATTGTTCATTGTCTATCCCACCGGTACCTGGACCACCTGCTTAATCTGCTTCAGCCAAGTGGACTGCTGTTGTCGGAGAAGTTCTAGGATTTTGACCTAGTTGTAAAGAAATGTGTTGTATGCTGGTTAGTCTGGCTCTAGAATGATCACCAAATTGTCAGTTTATTCAAACAATGGCAAGCTTATTATATATTAAATAAGTATAAACAGCTCTTAGTAATGCCAGCAATGATTCCCAGCTTCCAATTTCTTTGAGCTGTAGTTTAATTTATTTCATTAGTGAATGTGCTAGTTTCCTAAGTTTGAAAAGGCATGGAGCTTTAGTATCCTTTTGCAAAGTAATGCTATATCCAGTTTTAAGTCTTCCCAGATCATTAAATAATATTGCGAGGTCATTCCTGGATTTATCCACATTGATTTCTTCTACTTTCTTAATAAAATCAAGATCCTTACTAATCTTTCTACTTAGAGTCATAGAGTCATTGAGATGTACAGCATGGAAACAGACCCTTCGGTCCAACCCGTCCATGCTGACCAGATATCCCAATCCAATCTCGTCCCACCTGCTAGCACCCGTCCCATATCCCTCCAAACCCATCCTATTCATATACTCATCCAAAAGCCTCTTAAATGTTGCAATTGTACCAGCCTCCACCACTTCCTCTGCCAGCTCATTCCATACCCGTAGCACCCTGTGTGAAAACGTTGCCCCTTAGCTCTTGTTTATATCTTTCCCCTCTCACCCTATACTTATGCCCTCTAGTTCTGGACTCCCCGACCCCAGGGAAAAGACTTTGCCTATTTATCCTATCCATGCCCTCATAATTTTGTAAACCTCTATAAGGTTACCCCTCAGCCTCTGACGCTCCAGGGAAAATAGCCCCTACTTCAAAGAGAGAACTTATATTTCAATATAAGATACAACGTTTCTGCTCTCTACATTACCTCGTACTAAGTGTTGCCTGTAACTATTGTTTAACATACATTTTAAACCCTCCTGCACTGTAATAGGGTTTCCAGTGGTTACAGGAAATATATTGGTAGCTGCAATTTGTTGTCTGATAAAACTATTATGCTCACTCCTATATCCAATTTAAAGATAGTGATAGGTCAATTGATATATATTTCTGAGCTGCAGAATACACAGTTAAGATTACTGATCTCGCCACGAAAATATTTTTGTTCCTGTTCTCACAAAGATTATTCAAATCCATTGGTAGGCTCTGTGAGACATCTTCTTTGAGAACTGAGAAGATAAAGTCTTATTTCAGCACACCTTCCCAAAATATATCTGGAGAGAAGTCTTCTGCCTTATTTGCAGGACACTTTTCATCGTCATTCATAGAATCCCTGCAGTGCAGAAAGAGGCTTTTCGGCCATCGACTCTGCACTGACCCTCTGAAGAGCATTCCATTCAGACCGTACACACTTTCCTTGCATATACCCTGGCTCATTCACCTAGCTTGCATTGCCAAGAATACTATGGAGCTACGTAGCATGGACGATCCACCTAACCTGCACTTCTTTTGACTGTGGGAGGAAAACAGAGCACCCGGTGGAAATAATTGCCAACTTGTGGAGAATGTGCAAACTCTGTAAAAGTAGTAACCCGAGGCTAGAATTAAACCCGGGTCCCTGGCGCTGTGTAATAACAGTGAAAACCCCTGAGCTGCCACAGTTCCCTTCGTTGGAGGAGATATTTACACAGTGCCACATGTTAACTGTTATAAACCCAAAAGTTACAGAACAGTGGATATTTCCATGATAGAATTGTGTGTGACTGAAGGGAAACTTGCATGTAACAGTATTCCCATGCACCTACTGCCCTTGTGTTTTTAGGTGATACACTTTGCTGGGTAGTGATGTGCTGTTGAAGGAGCCTTGGTGATTTCCTGTAGTACATCTTGTATGTGCTACACACTACAATGCTTTCTCTGGTTGGTGACGAGCTACAAGCATATTGTTAGAACTGCACTGATTCAGTCAAGTGGAGTGACATGCTCTGAGGATGTTGGACAAACTTTGGGAGTCAGCCAGTGAACTACTAACAACAGAATCCAAGCCTCTGATGTGATCTTCTAGACATTGTACCTATGCAGATAGTCTGATTAGGTTTCTGCTCAATGATAATCCTCAGAATGATTGTTGGGTATTTGTTGATGGAAATGCCATTGAATGACAAGGTGAACTGACTGCTGTCCTTCTTGAAACAGGAGGTTGCGTAGCTCAGGTGGCTGGATGGCTGGTCTGTGATGCCAATATCGTAGGTTCAATGATTGAACTGGCTGAGGTTACCATGAAGGACTCACTAATAACTGAGCAGCCCTATAATCTGATGAAATTATTGTGATGTGATCTTCTTGGAGAAGATCTTTGCTATACACTTCTATGTTGTGAATGTTACTCCCTGCATGTTGCCATAGGGTGGATGTCAACTGAATTGTGACGTCGGTGTGGACTTCATTTTGTTTTCATTACATTTTCTTACTCCAACGCTAATGCCTAACTGCAGTAGTGCTTATACTACCGGCACCCATGCTGTGTGTGTGTGTGCAGGTGTCGGACACAGTGAAGAACAACAAGTGTATAAATCTTTATTTATATTCCACCACCAGGAAGAATGGAAACACCCGATTGGTCAGTCACAAGTAGTGCCCTTCTCAAAGAGCAGTGCTATGTGATCAAACAGTGAAGGGGAGGGCAGGGATTAAAGCAAAATAGAGTTGGAGGGGGAAATAAAACACTCCACTCCCTGCAGTACCCACCTCTCCCTGAACAGCTCAAAGATGTTGGTGGACACCGTGTGCTCCTTCTCCAGGGACACCCTGGCTCTGACATAACCGCTGAAGAGGGGCAGGCAATCAGCCCTGATGACCCCCTCCACGGCCAGTTACCTGGACCTATTTATGGCCAGTTTAGCCAGGCCCAGGGGCAGATTCATGAGGAGGTCCTCTGACCTACACTCCCCATTCTGCACTGGGTGCCCAAAGATCAGGAGCATGGGAATGAAGTGCAGCCAGAAACAGAGAAGAAGGCTTTTATGAAAATCAAAAAGGGATTGCAAGTGCCCACACCCAATATATACATGGTCCATGGACTCCACAGCACCACAGAACAAGCAGTTGGTCGGTGAGGACTTCATTATTTCAGAAACAATGAACATCAGACCATAATCAGTAAATATTCCACTTCTGTTCTTATGCTAGATGAAAGGTCAGTGATGAAGCAGTTGAAATCTTTGGGCCCAGGACACTACCCATTTACCCTCGGACACCACACAGCATGCCAATTTCTTCTGCAATCTTAGCATCAGCTAGTTGAAGTCAGTTAGTAACTAATCTGTATGCAGTCGATGTTCCCTTTAAATAGAAATGATGAAGAGCTCTTCCAATGGCCAAACGTGCATTTATTTATGTACATTTAAGAAATGCCAGCCCTCAGTGACAAAAAGCACTGACATCAAATCACAGTACAAGCTGATTGACATCACTATCTGTCAACTCTGCATACCTCCAGCATATTGATTTCGTGCAATGGAAGGTGTTAATTAATAACCTGGTTGTGAGACATCCTTTAGGAAAAAGTGAATGTTACATGATAGGTTTCCTAAAGTGAAGTAGTTGAGTCCAAACCTAGGGTGATAAATCTAAACAAAGAAAACTACAAAGGTATGAGAGGTGTGTTGGCTGTGATAACATAATTAAAAGGAATGAGAGTGGATAGCTGATGGCTCATACTTAATGAAACAATGCATGAATTTCATCAAGTATACATGTCATTCAAGTGAATAGCACAAAGAGAACATAGACCAACCATGGCTCACAAAATAAATTAAGAACTGTTTTAGAAACAAAGAGAAACCATATAAAGTTGCTAGGAAAGGTAGCAAGCCTGAGGACTGGGAAAAGCTTCAAATTCAGCAAAAGTGTTTTATTAAGGGGGAAGAAATAGAACGTGAGAGTAAAATCATGAGGAATATAAAAGCAGACAGTAAGTTCTTCCGTAAGTAGTTGAAAGGAAAATGATTAATGAAAACAGATGAAGTTCCCCTAAATTCTGAAATTGGAGAATTGATAGTGGAGAACAAGGAAATAGCAGAGCAATTAAACAATAACCTTTGAGGCTGTCTTCCCAGAAGAAGATACAAGTAACTTAACAGAAGTTGCTCAGGAAGTATAGGTCTAGAGGAAAGGAGAAATACAATGAAATTAGTATCAATAAAATAAAATACTGAAGAAATCAATGGGACCGATAAATCCACAGGACCTTATCACCTAAATACTAGAAATGGAGAGGAGGTGGCCATGGAAATAATAATGCGTTGGTTGTTAATTTTCAAAATGTTGCCGTTTCTGCAACAGTTCTGGCATACTGGAAGGTGGCAACATAACATCACAATTTAAAAGAAGGGGGAGGGAGAATATTGGGAATTACAAGACTTGTTAACCTACATCAGTGGTTACAGAAATTGCTAGTCTATCATAAAGGATGTAGTAACAGGATGTTTAGAAAATACCAACTGGATTACACAAAGTTAACGCAGATTTATGAAAGGGAAATGCTTGAAAAACCGGTTAGAGGTTTTTAAGATCATTAGTCAGAATGATGAGGGAGAAACAGTGGATGCTGTGCACTTGGATTTTCAGAATATTTTGATAAAATACCACATAAGAGGGTGTCATGGAAAATTTAATGTGCATGGGATTGATGGTGAAATGTTGACATGGACTGAGAATTGGTTAGCAGACAAATGGGATCTCATTGAGACATATAAAGTTCTAAGAGGGCTGGACAAACTGGACAGAGAGATGATGTCTTCCCTGACCAAGGGCGCCAGAACATTGGGATGCTGACTCAGGATACACGGTAGCCTTTTTGGCCAGAGACGAGGATAAGCTTCTTTACTCAGAGGGTGGTGAATCTCTTGAATTCTCTTCCACAGAATGCTATGGAGGGAAAGTCAATGAACATGTCTATGAAGGAAATAGATTGATTTCGAGAAGGTAAATTTATTGAGGTATGTGAGGAGAATATGGGAATTTAGCGTTGAGAGAGTGGATCAGCTGTGATCATGTACTTGGGTGGAAGGATCCACTTCTGCTTCTATTTTCTGCCTCCATGTACGGAAACCAGTCAAGGATGAATCATAGAGTCGTAGATGTCTACAGCACAGAGAAAGGCCTTTCAGCCCATTATGTCTGCCCCAGTCAAAATTAAGCACCTAACTAGTAAAATAAAACTTTCCAGCACTTTGCCCATAATCTTGAATGCCTTGATATTGCATGTGCACATTTAAATATTTCTTAAATATTATGAGGGTTGTGCCTCTAACACCTTTCAAGCACTGACTTCCTGATTCCCACCATCCTCTTTTCTCACATCTCCTCGAACCCTTCCGCCCCGACCTTAAATCTATGCCCCCAGTCATGGATCTCTCTGTCAAGGGGAAAAGTCTCTTCCTGTGTATCCTATCCATGCCCCCCATAATTTTATACATCTCAATCATGTCTCTTCTCAAATGCTTCTATTTTAAGGAAAACAACCCAGTTTGTCCAATCTCTGTTCATAACTAAAACACTGCAGCCCAGGCAATATCATGGTAATTCTCCTTTATACTCTCTCCAGTGCTATCACATCTCTCCTAAAACATGGATTCCACAAATAGACAAAATACCCTAGCCATGACCTGGCAAATATTTTATACAATTTCAACATAATGTCCCTGTTTTTGAATTCTATGCCTCAGCTAATACATGCAATATTCCATATGTCTGCTTGACCCCTTCATCCACCTATCCTGATACCTTAAGGGACAGGGATATATGCAAACACAGGTTTCTCCAATTCTTGGTGTTTCCCAGGATTCTATCATTCATTTTGTGTTCCCTTGCCTTGTTTGTCCCGCCTTAGTATGTCACCTCACATTCATCTGGATTGAATCCCATTTGCCACTGATCAGTCGATCTGACCAGCCCGTCTATATCCTTGTGTAGTCCTCACAATTTACCACTCTACCACGTTTTGTATCACTTGTGAGCTAATTGATCAACCCTCCCCACATTCAAGCCTAAATCATTTATATAAACCACAAAAAGCATGGGCCCCTAAACTGACCCCGGTGAGATCCTGCTGGACACAGACTTCCATTTGTAAATACACTCCTCCACTTCCTGCTACCCAGCCAATTGTGGATCCAATTTGACAAATTTATTTGGATCACATGGTCCTTTAGCCTTGCTGTCAGTGTAGGACCTTATCAAAACACTTGCTGAAGTCCAAATTAGACTACATCATAGTATTGATCCTGATGAAAGGCTTTTGCCAGAAATGTCAATTTTCCTGCTCTTAAGATGCTGCCTGACTTGCTGCACCTTTCCAGTACCACTCTAGCCTTGACTCTAATATCCAGCATCTGCAGTACCTACCTCTGCTGACATCACCCTTATCACCCTTATCTACACACCTGGTCACCTAAAAACTCAATCAAGTTAGTTAGACATGATTTCCCTTTAGCAAAATGATGTTGACTGTTCTCAATTAATCCTCTGCCTCTCTGAGTGCTGATTAATTCCATCCCTCAGAATTTCTTCAATAGTTTCTCCACCACTGAGTTCAGACTGGCAATGCTGAAACAAGTATTGAACCTCAATTGTACGATTATTGAAACATGTTAGTGAAGACTGAACATGTTGTATAAAACATATAATTTCAAATGCACATTGTGAGCTCTTACTTTACAAAGTTATAGCTCTCCAAGTGAGAGATGAGAGATGCAGAATGAAATCTTTATAAATTATTTTGTGCAGTTTTATTAAACCAAATAATAGGGTATTATTAAAATATTATGCAAGAATCAGATATGGAAACAATTGGATTAGATCAATTGTATTAAGGAAAGTGCTCACAAACATGACAATTGTTTGCAGGCATCAAAAACTTAATTATAACTAAACAGACAGTTCATCGAACCAATTAGTCCTGATGTGGGGAGCTGGTATTGGACTGGGTTAGACAAGATCAAAAATCACATGACACCAGGTTATAGACCAACAGGTTTATTTGAAAACACAAGCGTTCAGAGTGCTGCTGCTTCATCAACTGACTAGCACCAGAACGAGTGAGGCTCTGAAAACTTTTGTTTTCAAATAAACCTGGTGTCATGTGACATTTAACCCAAACCAATTACTATTCATTAGTTAGGCTCATTTGAGATAAGATACAATGGGTTAATGTTTAAAACAAAGTTTTGGAGGAAGATACCATGTTAGCTTGTTATCCTGCGCATTGAAGCAGAGAGGAAATCACAATCCATTTCAGCCTGATCATCTGAAAGAGTTATGAGAAAGTCTGTTTAGTTGTTAAGTTCAAGCTTTTTATTGTTACTTGGAACTTTTTTTTATATCATTCTAACTTGTAATGTTAAGCAAACATTTTAAATTTACCATCTGAAGTATTCGGTCTGACCTTAAGGTTAAATCTTAAACAAATTAGGTAATATGATTGGTAATTCAATGGAGTTAAAGCATTAACTCAAATATATTGTTAAATCACTCTAACAGTTGGAATAAATCTTTTCACAGGATGGAGTGACAAGGTCAGAGTGTAAATTGAGCAGAACGAGGAAGGTTGAGAACATTTGGAATATTGTGTGCCATTCTTGCCTCCCTCCTATCAGAAGGATGTTGTGAAACCTTGAAAGTGTTCATAAAAGATTTACAAAGCATGTTGCCAGGCTTGGAGGGTTTGAGCTACAGGGAGAGGCTGAACAGGCTGGGGCTGTTTTCTCTGGATCGTCAGAGGCTGAGAGGTGAACTTAGAGGTTTATAAAATCATAAGGGTCAGGGATGGGATAAATAGACAAGATCTTTTCCCTGTGGTGGGAGAGTCCAGAACTAGAGGGTGAGAGGAGAAAAGTTTAAAAGGGACCTAAGGGGTAACTTTTTCACACAGAAGGTAGTGTGTGTATGGAATGAGCTGCCAGAGGAAGGGGTGGAGGCTGGTACACTTACAAATTTAAGAGGCATTTGATGGGTATATTAACAGGGAGTGTTTAGAAGGATATGGACCAAATGGGACTAGATTAGGAGAGGATATCTGGTTGGCATGGATGAGTTGGACTGAAAGGTCTTGTGTCTGTGCTGTACATCTCTATGACTGTATAATGAGCCAGGGTCACAGTAACAAAGGTTATCATTTACAATTTCATTTAAGGCTGTTTCACTGTGATGGCAGCAGCTGAAACCAGGCTAGAGAGATTCAAACCATGAGTGAACACTTGCCACATTCGTACATGCTATAGATGTTGAATCACACACCAATTTAACACAGACATCCTTTGGTCATACGCAAGCTGAACTGTAGCAGCTGGAACTTTGTTATCAATCTTGTGGTAGTCAACAGATATATTATTCAAATCAGTGACAAAGGAGGTGACAGCATTAGTCATCAATCACTTTTTTACTGTGTGTGAGGGTAGCACATCCATCACTTGACATATTAACGAGTTGACTATGAGTAGTTGGCATAATGGTTCACTTTGCCAATCATTGATAGCATCGCTCTGCTGCAGATGCCCAGTAGCTGATGACGAAGTATACTCCCCGCTGACCCACAGCAGTCATTGCCAGGCAGGTGTGCCAAAGTGTGCAGATATAAAGTGGCATTCAATGACCCTAGCGTACTTACTTCTCAGTTTGTACTTCCTCACCTAGGGAGACTGTCATAGATAGAGTCATAGAGATGTACAGCATGGAAACAGACCCTTTGGTACAACCCATCCATGACAACCAGATATCCCAACCCAATCTAGTCCCACCTGCCAGCACTCGGTCCATATCCCTCCAAACCCTTCCTATTCATACACCCATCCAAATGCCTCTTAAATTTTGCAATTATACCAGCCTCCACCACTTTCTCTGGCAGCTCAATCCATACATGTACCACCCTCTGTGTGAAAACGTTGCCCCTTAGGTCTCTTTTATATCTTTCCCCTCTCAGCCTGAATCTATGCCCTCTAGTTCTGGACTCCCAAACCTCGGGGAAAAGACTTTGCCTATTTACCCTATCTATGCCCTTCATAATTTTGTAAACCTCTATAAGGTCATCCCTCAGCCTCCGATGCCCCAGGGAAAACAGCCCCAGTCTGTTCAGCCTCTCCCTATAGCTCAAATTCTCCAATCCTGGTAACATCTTTGTAAATCTTTTCTGAACCTGTTCAAGTTTCACAACATCTTTCCGATAGGAAGGAGACCAGAATTGCATGCAATATTCCAACAGTGGCCTAACCAACATGACCTCCCAACCCCTGTACTCAATACTCTGACCAATAAATGAAAGCATACCAAATGCCTTTTTCACCATCCTATCTACCTGTGACTCCACTTTCAAGGAGTTATGAACCAAGGTTTCTTTGTTCAGCAGCACTCCCTGAGACCTTACCATTAAGTGTAAAAGTCCTGCTAAGATCTGCTTTCCCAAAATGCACCACCTCACATTTATCTGAATTAAACTCCATCTGCCACTACTCAGCCCATTGGCCTATATAATCAAGATCCTGTTGTAATCTGAGGTTACCCTCTTCACTGTCCACTACACCTCTAATTTTGGTGTCACCTGCAAACTTACTAACTGTACCTCTTATGCTCGCATCCAAATCATTTATATAAATGACAAAAAGTAAAGGACCCAGCACCGATACTTGTGGCACTCCACTGGTCACAGGCCTCCAGTCTGAAAAACAACCCTCCACCCCCACCCTCTGTCTTCTACCTTTGAACCAGTTCTGTTTCCAAATGGCTAGTTCTCCCTGTATTCCGTGAGATCTAACCTTGCTAATCAATCTCCCTTGGGGAATCTTGTCGAACGCCTACGAAACTACTGTATGGAATTTAAGATTGACTGCCAAAAAATTGTTTCCAAAACATTACATAAACATGAAAAGTTGTATAATGAAAACACCATAGCACTAAAAACCTGATGTGAACATTGTTTCTACAATCACACAAATCTCATTTTCCTTTAGGACCGGGATTACATTTGGGTTTCTCTTGCTTCCAATGCAAAAGGGTACTTCAAGAAAGTGGAGCAAACACATGGAAAATCCTGTAGGGCTACATTAATCCTCATTGAGTAGATTTTGGAACATAGAAGAATGAGAGACGACCTTAATGAACATGTAGGATTCTCAAGGACTTGACAGGGTAGGTGTAGAAAGCATGTTTCCCTTTTTGGGAGAAGTTAGGACCAGAGGGCAGAAACTCAGAATAAGGGGTCACACATTTCAGACAGAAAAGAGAAGGAATTTCTTCTCTCAGAGAGTTGTGACTCTTTGGAATTCTGTACCATAGAGGGCGGTTGAGGCTGGGTCATTAAATATATTCAAGGCTGACACAGACAGATTTTTAATCACCAAGGGAAGCAAAGGTCATGTGGAAAATGCAGCAAAGTGGAGTGAGGATTATCAGATCAGCCTCGGCCTTAATTAGGATAACAAACATGTGCACAAGTATTATAGCATGGCAAATCAAGGATACTGCACAGACTAAAACCCAGTATGACTTGACATCGAGCCACAGCAGAATTGGCCGGAACATGCTTTACACTTTGCATAAGGTTTCCCATTAAGGAAGTCTTTGTAATCCAAAACAGTTTCCTGGCATTTTTAGAAAGTGTAAGTGAAGCCAAAGGAGATACATGCTTGGCAAAACATTTGGCTCTGTGACAGATTTAACACTTTACATGCAATTGCCTGCTAGATATCAGGGCCTGGATTTTCACTGAGTCCTCCTTTTATAAGTGGTGAAAAGTTCCTGATTCTAAGAGTCTCATTGCAGTCCTGGGCATTTCAATTTTCACCAAGATCTTTTAAGGACAGGGCTGAGTTTGAGTCACAAGCCTGCACCCAACATTCCCAACCTAGTGAGTACAACAAAGATAGATATGATTAATCATAGAGTAATAGTCATAGAGATGGACAGCACAGAAACAGACCCTTCAGTCCAACTCCTCCATGCCGACGAGATATCCCAAACTAATCAAGTCTTTCCTGCCAGCACATGGCCCATAACCCCCATACCCTTTCTAAATACATACTTATCCAGATGCCTTTTAAATGTAACGATTGTACCAGCCTCCACCACTACCTCTGGCAACTCATTCCGTGCAAGCACTACCCTCTGTGTGAAGACGTTTCCCCTTAGATCCCTTTTAAATCTTTCCCCTCACACTCTAAACCTATGCTCTCTATTTCAGGACTCCCCCACTCCAGGGAAAAGACCTTGTTTATTGACCTTATCCACGCCCCTCATGATTTTATAAACCTCTATAATGTCAACCCTCAGCCTCTGACGCTCCAGAGAAAACAGCCCAGCTTATTCAACCTCTCCCTATACTTCAAACCTGTCACAAAGCTGGTCCTTTTTTCCCCCAAAAGCTGTTCCTTCTTCTCAAGGTTACTGAGTGCTTGATTTTTTTCAGAGGGTTCGTAAAACAGCCTAGGCTCCGAATTGGCTGAAGTGGTAGAGAAATGAAAGAGTTTACTGAGAGGCCTTTTATTTATACATAAACAGATGAGGCTTTAGGCCGAGGCTTTCATTTTTAGAAGTTACCTGTATAATGAAAGGGGAGTGGTCGGTTCTAAAAGTTGAATTTTTGTTTTCAGTTCAGTTCAGAACTTTTGGTCGTTCAATTCAGCAGTGGTGTATATGTGAGGAAAGGCAGCTGAAGTCAGTCAGTTGAGACTGGAACTTCTCTCTCTCCTTCTGCCCTTCTAACTTCAACCTGTAAACCTCTGTTTCAGTGTTACCTTGTGTTTAAGGGGTTTGTTTATTGGGACTGTGATGTATTTTTGGAACAGCATTACTAAGTTTGGATAGACTAAATTCTGTGGGTATTCTGTATTCTGTTTTTTGTGTTTCATTCCATAACTTTGTGATTAAGTTTTTGTCTGTTTTAAAACCTGGTAGTCAACCTAGCTAACTTACTCCGGGTAATTTTCACTGTACACTTACCGAAACAAATTGCAGTGTTACAGTCTGGGCTGCCTGCTTAAGAATGCTTTGAGTAGTCTGGCCTAGTCCATAACAAACCTTTCAACCCTGGCAACATCCTTGTAAATCTTTTCTGAACCCTTTCATGTTTCACAACATCATTCCTATTGGAGGAAGATCAGAACTGCACACAATATTCCAAAAAAGGCCAAACCAGTGTCCTGTACAACCACAACATGACTTCCCAACATCTATAATCAATGCTCTGATCAATAAAGGAAAACATACCAAACACCTTCTTCATTATCCTATCTACCTGTGATTCTATTTTCAAGGAGCTATGAACCTGCACTCCTAGATTGTTTGTTCAGCAACATTCCCCAGGACATTACCATTAAGTATATAAGCCCTGCCCTGATTTGCCTTACATTTATCTAAATTAAACTCCATTTGCCACTCCTTGGCCCATTGGCCCATCTAATCAAGATCCTGTTGTACTCTGAGGTAACTTTCTTTGCTGTCCACTACACCTCCACTGTCATCTAATGTTTTCATGAAGTTGGCCAGCTTTTTATAGAGGGGTAAAAAATGAGGTCTGCAGATGCTGGAGATCACAGTTGAAAATGTGTTGCTGGTTAAAGCACAGCAGGTTAGGCAGCATCCAAGGAATAGGAAATTCGACGTTTCGGGCATAAGCCCTTCATCAGGAAGGGCTTATGCCTGAAACGTCGAATTTCCTATTCCTTGGATGCTGCCTAACCTGCTGTGCTTTAACCAGCAACACATTTTCAACAGCTTTTTATAGAGCTAGCTTTCAGGGTTCCTCAGAGGTGTTAAGAATGTAAATCTGCATAAGGGAACCTTTCGCTTGTGGTCAGAGACTGCAATTTCCCCTTCCACATGGTCAATGATGCCCTCCAGCACATCTCATCCACTTCCCACACCTCCACCCTTGAACCCCACCCCTCCAACCGCAAGAAGGGCAGAATCCCCCGGTCCTCATTTTCAACCTGACCAATCTCCATATAGATCCCATCATCCTCCACCATTTCTGCCACCTACAAATTGACCCCATTACCAGAGATATATTTCCCTCCCCTCCCCTATCCATTTTACATAATGACCATTCCCTCCGCGGTTCTCTTATCAGATCCATACCCCTACCCCACTAACCCACCCTCCCCTCTAAGCACCTTCCCCTGCCACTGCAAGAATTACAAAAACCTGCTGTGCTTTTCCTGCACCCATTCTCAACTCTGATCTCCAGCATCTGCAGTCCTCACTTTCTCCATTTAACCTTACTGCACAGTCTCTTCCAAGAATGCCCACCTTGAAGAAGTTCTCCTCCTCCCTCTACAAAGATCTCAGTGAGTGTCTCTCTCTCTCACTGCACCCACCAGGTCATCTCCTCTGCCCTGAAGCTCTTCAGCCACATCCTGAAGCAGCCACATCTCCTTCCTTAGTGCCTACCTACAGAACCGACTGATCCTGCATGGACTGTACACTACATTCAGGCCAACACAATTTAGATCTGAACAGGACAACCAGGGCAGATTATACATTCAAAAATCTCCAGAAATGGTTCTCCTTCCCGACCCTTTGCTCCACACTCGCAGCCAGGTGCCACCTAACCTCTTTACAGTCAGCTCAGGGCCATGCTCTCTCGGAACTGCAAAGGACCTCTGCTGTTTACATCTTCAGAAGAATTCACCCTCTTAATAAACATGTTTTCTGCGCCATATCGGACATCAAAAACTATAAGTACAACAAACTTTCATGCACTTATCTCAATAGTTGATCATTCCAGAAGCTTCCCCCAGCCTCCGGAACTGCCCAGCTGCCATCAGCCATGCGGCTGCTCCAGCCACCACTACTGCAGCAAACGATGATGTCACTTCCATCCCCGCCGCCCAACAGCCTGTCACCATGGCTGACCATACCTCCTCCGCGATTGCCAGCCAAACAAGCACCGCGGTGACCGTATTAGATCCACCGCCATCGCAACCGTTCCAAGATCCATTGCTGCTGAAACCAATGCAAGGCCTAACCAGACCATCACTGCTGCCCCCATTTGAAACCGCCAAATCACTCCCACCCCCTCTGAAGCCACTCATCTGAACACCACCGACAGAATCGCCTTTGAGACATGTTACGCCACTTCCGCTCCCGTGGATCCCACAGCCACCATCTCCACCCTACCCTCTGACACCCGGGGTGAGTGTCACTTCCATAAATGATGTCACCCTTGGTCTCCCTACTCCCAATCCCATTCCAGTTACAGTCTCTACACCCACTCCCAGCTCCCAGCCCTGCCAGGTTTTCACCATCCCCCCTAATGCCGCCCTCACTGAGGACAAATGATCAGGCCTCAGCAAAGGCCTTACCATAGTGACATCGAATACTTCTTCCTCCACCTCCGCCTCCAGGCTTCCACCAAGACTCCCGCACACTTTTCAGGGACCCCTTCTCCCACCTCCAATGCACTCCATCTATCTGGATGCCCCGTGTTGGCCTGTTACCCACCCTCAAACTCTTTATTTCCTACTGCCACCGGGACATTGACCACCTCAACCTGTCCACCCCCCTCACCCATCCATCTTCTCACCTTCACAATGTGCAGCCTTCCACTCTCTCCACTCCAATCCCAACCTCACCAACAAACCAGCGGATAAAGGGGGTGCAATGGTGGTTTGGCGCACTAACCTCTACACTGCTGAAGCCAGGCGCAAACTTGAAGACACCTCCTCCTAACATCCCTTTGACCATGACCTCACTCCCCATCATCAAACCATCATCTCCCAGACCATACACAACCTCAGCACCTCAGGAGATCTCTCACCCACAGCTTTCAACCTCATAGTTCGGGAACCCCACACCACCTGGTTCTACCTCCGACCCAAGATCCATAAGCCTGACTACCCTGGCTGAACCATCATCTCAGACTGCTCCTGCCCCACTGAAACATCTCCACAAACTTTGATACTATCCTATTTCCCCCAGTCCAGGAACACCCCACATATGTTCGGGATACCATCCACGCCCTCCAACTCCTCAAAGACTTTCATTTCCCTGGTCCCCAGTGACTCATCTTCACCATGGACATCCAGTCCCTGTACACCTCTATCTGCCATGATAAGCCCTCTAAGTCCTCTGTTTCTTTGTCTCTCAGTGTTCCCACCAGTATCCATCCACTGACACTCTCATTTGTATGGCTGAACTGGTCCTCACCCTCAATAATTCCTCCAGACCAAAGGTGTTGCCATGGGTACCTCGATGGGCCCCAGCTATGCCTATCCCTCTGTTGGCTACATAGAATAGTCCACCTTCCGCAGTTACACCGGCACCATTCCCCAACTTTTCCTCGGCTACATCAATGACTGTATCAGCACCACCTGGTGCTCCCACGAGGAGGTTGAACAGTTCATCAACTTCACTAACACATCCTACCCCGAACTGAAGTTCACCCGGACCATCTCTGACACCTCTCTCCCCTTCCTGGACCTCTCCATCTCCAGCAATGATGACCAATTCAATACGGACATCTTCTATAGTTACCTGGACTACTCCTCCTCCCACATTACCTCCTGTAAAAATGCAATCCCTTATTCCCAATTCCTCCGCATTTGCTCCACCACAGAACACACCAGATGGCCTCCTTCTTTAAACACCACAATTTCCCCTCCCATGTGGTTGATGATGCCTTCCAGCGCATCTTATCCACTTCCCACACCTCTGCCCTCAAACCCCACCCTTTCAACTGCAACAATGAGACTCACTTTTGACCCCAGCAATCTCTGTATACATCGCATCATTCTCTGCCATTTCCACCATCTATGGACCCCACCAGCAGAGATATATTTCTATCCCCTTCCCTATCCACTTTCTGTATAGACCATTCCCTCTGCAACTCCCTTGTTAGGTCCATGCCCCCGACCAACCCCTCACCTCCCGTCCAAGCCCCCAAAAGAAATTCCACATCCATCAAAATTTCACCTGCACTTCCACACATGTCATTTACTGTGTCTGTTGTTTCTGATATGGTCTCCTCTACATTGGGGAGACTGGACACCTCCTCGCTGAGTGCTTTAGGGTATATCTCCGGGACACCCGCACCAACCAACCCCACTGCCCCAAGGCCGAACACTTCAATTCCTCCTCCCACTCCGCCAAGGACATGGGTCCCCTCCAACGCCACACCCTCACTCCCCAATGCCTGGAGGAAAAATGCCTCATCTTCCACCTTGGGACCCTCCAACCCAATGGCATCACCATTACCCTCATTTCCCCTCTCCGCACCTTATCCCAGATCCAATCTTCCAACTCGACATGGCACTCTTGACCTGTCCAACCTGTCCATCTTCCATCCCACCTATCCATTCCACCTTTCCCTCTGACCTATCACTTTCACCCCCACCTCCATCTACCTATCGCACTCTTAGTTACCCTCCCCCCAAACCCCACACCCCTCTCATTTATCTTTCCATCTCCTTGGCCCACAAACCTCAGTCTGATGAAGGATTTATGCCCGAAACATTGGTTCGCCTGCTCCTCGAATGCTGCCTGACCTGCTATGCTTTGAACTTCCAACCATTCTTGGTGAAGATCCTTATGGATAGATTTACTTCCATTTGGAAAAAATATGGACTTATTAGCAATGGGCAGTGTGGCTATGTGTAGGGGAGGTCGTGTCTCTCAAACCTGATTAAAGTATTTCGAGGAAGTGACTAAAGATTGATGAGGGATGGAAAGTTTATATTTCTGCATGGGCTTTAGCAACGTCCCTTAGGTCAGGCTGATACAATGTGGGATCTGCAGTGAGATAGTAAGATGGATACAGAACTGGCTTAGTCATGGAAGACAGAATATCTGTGGAAGAGTGTTTTACTGACTGGAGATCTGTGACCAATGGTGTTCCTCAAGGATTTGGCCTAGAGTCTTTGTTGTTTATAAAATATATATATAAATAAATTGGTGGAGAATGTAGGTGGTCTGATTAGTAAGATTGCAGACGATACAAAGATTAGAATTAGAATTAGATAGAATTAAATTCTATTGTCATGTGTACTCAAGTACAGGGATACAGGAGGACAGTGAAAAGTGTACTATGTCAACATTCCCAGTGCTATATTAGGTACAAAGTAGAAAAGGAAAGAAATAAAGTTAAATGTTGAACATAACAGATTGGGGGAGCTGCAGGTAGTGAGGAGTATTGCCAGATGACACAACAGGACACTGACAGGCTGTAGTCGTGGGTGGAGAAATGGCAGGTGGAATTTTAATCTGGACAAATGGAGGCAGATGCAATAACAATGTTTAAAAGGCATCTTGACAGATACATGAATAGGTGTGGAATAGAGGGATACAGACCACATAGAAGCAAAAGGAATTTAGCTTTAGAAAGATGTCACGTGTCTGCACTGGCTTGGTGGGCCGAAGGGCCTGTTCCTGTGCTGTACTGTTCTTTGACTTCAAAACTCTTAACCTTATGGTGATGAACAAAACTGCAAAGATCAAAGAGTCAAATCTTTCAATCAATCAATCAACATCTTTCCAAGTTCAGGTCTTTACAGCAGAGTAATGAATATCTGGGCTATCATGGCTGACCCAAAAATCCATTTGTCTGTTAACCTAAGTTCCAGGAAAGCATAGCTTCTGATCAACAGCTCTGGCTCTCTGAGCTCTATTATCAGTTGCATATTTTATTCTTTAATTTTTTAAATTAAATCCAGCACCAAATTACCCAGTTAATGAACAAGATTAAATGATTTCAAATGCTTTCAGCCTCTGTCATTAATATTTTAAAGGTCTGGATGATTGACACTTTTATTGTCCTCTATTAAAATAACTTTTAAAAAATATAATGTAAAGTTATGAGTGAATGACTGATTTTTATACCCCTGTTTAAACATCATTTTGTTACTATATGGGTCATTGGTTCTTTGCTTTACATACTGGATCAATGGACATGGAAGGTTTTTGTGATCTTTTTAATGGAACATGGCTTCAGAGGCATGAGTGGCCATGGTGGTTGTAGGAATTGGAAGGTTCATGGATAAAAGCTGAGGAGCCATTATTGCAAAAGGCCTTGAGTACAGAGGCAAGGATGACTTACTGCAGTTGGAAAGGCCTTGGTGAGACTACACCTGAGTATTATGTGCTGTTTTGGTTTCCTTACCTAAGAAAGGATATACTTGCCATTGAGAGTGTACAAGGAATCATCACCAGACTGATTCCTGAGATAAAAGGATTGTCATACAAGGAGAGATTAGTCTGGCTAGGCTTCTATTCACTGGAGGTTCCAAGAATTTAAGTAAATTAAAAATTTAATTGAAATGGACAAACTTCTGACAGGACTGGACAAACTAAATGCAAAGATGATGTTTTCCTTATCTTAGGAATCTAGGGCAAGGGATCACATTCTTAGGATCTGTAGTAGACAATTTATGACAGATGAGGAGAAATTTCCTCCTTGAATATGTGTAATGGCAGAAGACTAAGAAAGCCAAGCCATTAAATACCTTTATGAGAAATATAATTTTGTTTCTAGACACTCTAGGCATCAAGGAATATTTGGAGAGAATAGGAGAATGATTTTGTGAGACAGGATTGGCCATGATCATATGGAATGGCTTTGAGGGCTCAGTGAACTAACTGGCCTATCCCTACTACTATTTACATTGTTTCTTTGTTCCATTATTCTAGGGCAAAGTCCCACAGCACCAAGACAGGCCTTTTAAATTTTACACTTTGGCCCCCAACTGTCCCATGACCACTTTTGACCTTTTCTGCCTGGACCATCTAGCCTGACGACAATCCATACCCACCTCCTGGCAATGAGATGGCACTATGTGGACACTTTCTCCAAAGCAAACCAGATTTTTCCTGATTTCTGCTACTCCAAGTTGCGAATCCAGGTCCAAGAGTTGTGTTTCCTTTGTGTAATGTATGAAAATAAGTTCAAGGAAGTTGATATCATCTGTCCGAGAACAGACATTGTTTTAATGACAGGATTCTATCACTGCACATGCATCTTGTCATACTGCTAAGTTTAGAAGAGTTTTGCAAGTTCTCCATTCTGTACCTTTACATAATACAAGAACATAAGTCGGTGAGGTCATCCTTGAAAGGCAGGATGCTGATGTTGGGAACTTAAGGAAATTACGTAATTAAGAAAGAACAAAACACAAACAAATAACGCTGTTTGCAGTCTTTCCAGTCTCTAATACACGGTCTTAAAATATCAAAAGCTTTTTATAGACAACTACAATTTACAATGGAATAAATGTTTTGGTAGATATTAAGATTGGTCTTCAAATTACTGGTTGAATACTGAGCAAACAAAATACTTCTTATATACATTTCACAAACCCAAGACCCAGTATGCTGCATAAATTATTAAAATAGAATGGTTACAACAGGAACTACTTTCAATCACAGGATGTTGAGTGATAATCATCTGACACAACTACCCCTGAGAAAATAAAGGTTAGCGGCACAATCAAACTGTAAGATACACAAAAGAAACTTGATATCTTTGACTTGACTAGTGTTGCCTTGATGAGCACAAACAAAGCTTGAACCATGTGAGCATGTGACTCCTCTACAATTATAATGATGCTGTAATTTTCTCTTGCATTGCTGAACAAATAGGAGCTGTGTGGCTGGCATGACAAATGCAGGAACAAGCTGTTTGATGTTAACCAAGGCGCTTGTTAATACAGTTTTAACTAATTTTATTATACTCTCCAGCCTTTAGCATAATGGCAAACAGCCTAGCTGTCAGTCCATATAATAATTCAGATCATAATCCTGAATTAAACATAATTAGAACGCAAGAAAACATAGGGAGAGCTTGGCACTTACATGGAAAGTGTGCAGGATTCCCAATTGCACACTTTACTCTATTAATTTATCTTCCTAATTAAACATTGTACACAGATCCTCAAAGATAACAAAGCAAAATTTATGAATATTTTTGGACTGATCAACCATCACCTATTTGTCTCCAGGTTACATTCATCCAAACACTTTTCAACAGAAGAATGAATTGTTTATTATGTACTGTGTAGTTCTATCAATAATGCTATTTTCAAAATATTAGCTACAAAGCATGTTTCTGGAGGACTTTATGCATGAATGGTATGTGTAACCAGCAGCATATTTTGCATCAAGAAAATAACAAGATGCTGGTTTACCTGCTTGTGATGAAATACTGCATCACTACTATAACAACAAACCATCATTTTCCATTTTCACAGCATTGCTACAGTGCGGAAACAGGCCATTTGGCCCAACAAGTCCACACCGAGCCTCTCAACAGTAATCCACCCAGACCCATTCCCCGACCCTAGTACTCTACATTTACCCCGACTAATGCATCTAATCTACACATCTCTGAACACTATGAGCAAATTAGCATTGCCAATTCACCTAACCTGCAAATATTTGGATTGTGGGAGGAAACCGAAACACCCAGAAGGAATCTTGCAGACATGGGGAGAATGTGCAAACTCCACACAGATATTTGCCTGAGACTGGAATTATTTCTATGGTACCTTTCATGTCAAAAATATTCTATGGTACTACTTGAAGACTAAATGGGTAAAACTGGACATTGAGTCAAAGATGGAGATATTAGAATTGAGATTTGGACAAGGAACATTTTAGGATTATTAATGCTTCCTGCAATTTACCTGTAGGCACTACTTTAATTCATCTCAATAAGAAACTAGTCCAACAGACCCTATTTGATTGACAGACTATCTGTCTGTTGAGCTGGATATTAGCAGTTAAATGGATGGTGGGTAAATCCAACATCACGTACTGGGAGGTGGATGTGGAGTGAGTCAGGCATGGGGAGGTTGGGGTGAGGTATAAACATTCCAGTTAGAGCTGGAGAGGGTATGAGCTGACAGTGGGGTGATTGAAAGTTCAACTTCTGCCCCCAAGTCATGCAATAAAGGCTTTTACCTCAGAATTCAGCCCTTCATGCCTCCTTTCATTTGTTGAGCTTTCAGAATCAGTTAACAACAAAAAAAAACTTTGCAAAGCTCGTTTAATGAAATAAGCATCCTAAACTACGTCAAAAGAGAGTTACAAAGCAAAATGTAATTCCTAGCCACATAAATATGGCCTATATATATAAAAAAAGAAAAAAAGACATGCTTTTATTTAGCATTTCTCACGATTACTTGATGACTCCAAGTACTTTACAAAGTGTAGTGACTATTGTATTGTACTTGGATAAAAGCATTCTAAGTGAGGTTGATTCTAAGAAGTGTTCAAACAAAACAGAGGATAGAGAAGAAGGAAGTTTTGGGAGTGAATTCCAGAGCTTAGGGCCGTGGTAGTTGAAGGCATGACCACCAATGGTTACATATGGTATATCATATAGGAACAGACCATTGACCAAAGCAAACCATTGCGACAGTGATTAAAATCTGGGATAATATGATCACAAAATATTGGTGTATAAGTCGGCCATTCAGCCATCAGGTTTTCTTTGCCATTAAATGAGGTCATGGCTGATTTGAAAATGCCCATCTCTACTTTCCAGCCCTTTCCATATAACCATCAATTTCTTTACTAATTAAAAATTTGTCTATCTCAGCCTTGAATCCACTTAATGGCCTAGCCTCAACCATCCACTATGATACAGAATTATCAACCCCCTTAGAAAAGAAATTCTTCCTCATCTCTGTCTGAAACTTGCGCCTCCCTTATTCTGAGATCACGCCCTCTGGTTCTAGACTCTCTCACAAGCTAAAGTAACCTGTCTGCATTTACCCTGCAAGGTCCCATTGGAATATTGTATGTTTCAATAAGGTGACTTCTCAGGCTCAATACCCTCAATTTCTCCTTAGTATACAGTCCCTCCAAACCTTGTATCAGCCTAGTGAGTTTTCTCTAGACTGTCTCCAATGTCAGTACATTTTTACTTAGATAAGGAGCCCAAAACTGTTCACTGTATTCCAGCTGTGGCCTGACTTGAATCTTGTATCGCTTAGCAAAGCTTTCCTACATGTATACTCCATTCCATTTGAAATAAAGGCTAACATTCCATTTGCTTTTCCTATTACTTGCTGAACTTGGATGCTAGCTTTTTGTGATTCATGGATGAAGACTTCAAATTCCTCTGCTTTCTCCATTTAAATAATATTCACTTCCATTATTCTTCCTGCCAAAATGCATCACCTCACATGTTATATTTCATCTGCCAAGTTTTTCTTAACTCTATTATCCTGTTTATCTTCTTCTGTAGATTCTTTGTGTCATTCACTCCATTTGCCTTCCCACCTATTTCTGTGTTACCTGCAAGCTGAGCGATAGCACACTCAATTTCCTCATCCAAATGATTAGCACATATGCTCAATAATTGTGGCCCCAGCACTAATCTTCGTGGCATTCCACTAATTACAAGTTGCCATCCTGAAAGTACCCCACCTATCCCAAATTTCTGTCTTCTATTCATTAGCCAATTGTCTCTCCATGTACTAGCACCAACACCATGTCCTCTTATCTTATTAAGTGACCAACCTAATATGTAGTACCTTATCAAATATCTTCTGAAAATCCAAATATATTACATCACTGCTTCCTCTTTATCATCCTGTTCGTTACATCCTCTAAAAAACTTGTCAGGTTTGTTTTCTTCTTCATGAAGCCAGGATGACTCTGTTTGATCATATTCCAAATTTCCAAATGCCTTGCTTTGACATTCTTTATAATATACTCTAACATTTTCTCAACAGCAGACCAGCAATTTTGCCTGTATATATCTTTTTTTGTCTCCCCTTTTTTAAAATATGTTTTCATGAAGCTGGAATTGCAAAATATTTTGGAGAATTGTGGAGGTTATTCAAGAGAAAATAAGATGTGAAGTCATGGAGGGGGTTTGAAGACAAAGAGGTGAATTTTGATATTGTGGTATTGCTTAGCAAGGACACAACGTAAGCCAAGTGAAAATAGATGTCTGGATGAGATTTTGTTTTGTAAGGACACAGATAGCATAATTCTGATGGGTCTTATGTTCATTGAGGGTGAAACTATGGAGGTCAATTAGATCTCTTGAAACACTTGATAGATAACCATGGCATGAATCATGGTTTTAACCACAGATGCACTCAGACAGGAGTGGAGCCTGGCATCATAATCCAAATTAGTTTTCTTTACGATGGCAAGAATGTGTGGTTGGAAGGTCTTCTCAGGGTCAAATTTCATATCAAGGTTTTGAAGTCACAAGGCAGTTGATAGAGAGAGATGGTGTGTGTAAACACGGAATGGGATTTATAGTGAGGACAATGACATTGGTCTTCCTGATGTTGGAGCAAATTTCTGGTAATAGATGTTAGAAGAGCAGTGAGATAATTTTGAGTTAATAGAAGGGCTGAGGGAAGTGGAATTGAAGGACAGCTGGATGCTGTCAGCATACATGTGAAAACTAACTCAAAGTTTTTGCATGATATCAATGAAGGTCAGTCTTGGGATCCTGACAGAGTCAGGGAGGAATAAGAAGAGGTCCAAAATACGTAAAAAGTCTTTACTTCAAAGGTTAAAAACGAAATCATTGATTAAAATGGAGACAAGCTTAATCTTCATAGACTATTCCATTTATTGACCAGCACCTTGAGAGCAGATTTGATTGCCTACTGCTGAGCTAAAACCAATAATTGCTGGCTCAGAAGCAACTTGCAATGGTATTGCCTGTATTTTATTTTCAACCTCTCCCCAGGCCCTGGAGACTATAATTATTTGCAATGTGTTGTAACATTGCAAATAGAGGCAGATAATATATTCAATCCCAATCATAGCATTTCAGTCCACAGTCCTCTTGCCTCTAAATCAGGTTCCATGATTAAGAACCACATCAAGACATAATGGATACATAATTTGGATATTGCTTTAGGAGAAGTGACGTATTTCATTTTGATGTTAAAAATCCCAATGGCACTGAAAAAGGGAAAATTTGATTTGAAAAAAAAATGGAGCTTTTCCAGTAACCTGACCAGCATCCTCTCCTCAATCTAGAGAAGATTAACTGATCAATCATTACCACTTGTAGGTTCTTGCTGTAGTCTTTGTGATGCAGCAGCTGTATGTGCAGTAAAGGCAGATGTTTTAGGTGCTTTTTAAATGGAAACCTATTTATTTGAGGTAGCTTATTAAGAGAGTGCTCAAGTTACTGAGTTCTAATGTTACAATGTAATTGTGGGTTTTTTCTTACTATTAAAAGGATATGTGCAGTTTTGTTAAACATAGCTAAGTGCAAATACAGGTGATTATGAGCAATATTACAGCCTGAAACTTTATAAAGAACGGAGATGATGCTATGTTTATGCATTGTACATTTATGAATGGTTTATATGCACAACAGGTGGCCTGGTCAGCAAACAAAGCAAATAACCTGCTTCCTTCCCCCAGTTTAGAACAAATGTCATATTGGCAACATTTCAGCTAGTTCTCCAATAAAGTTTAGTAATCAATGAAACCAGCCCAAAACCAGGTAATGTGAAAAAATTAGTTCCTGTGAGGGGTCCCCCCCCTACTATAGGAGAACTGTAGAGACTCATAGTCACTTCTGTCTTGGAAGACAAAAGGTATTAAATCAGGAAAGTAGCAGACTATTGTTGGGCCACCCATCTCATTAAGGCCGATTCAAATGACAGGTTGATTAATCAGAGGCCAACAACACCCAGGAATCCATCCAGGAGTGGTGACTGCTGGAGTTAATACTATGAAGCCTTCACTCAAGATTATCATTGGATCCCGGGAGAGAGGTGATGGGGGGGGGTGGTGCAATTTATTGTGAAGGAGACGCCTATGAGGCAGAAGCTGTTAGGTTGCATGGAAGGCCAGTGCTAGTCCACTTCCTGAGTTCCTGTCAAAGAGGGATCCCTGTGGTAGACCACTGGCAAACTTTTGGCCATTAAAAGGGACAGGAAGTCAGTGTGAAGGCCATTAAGTCAATGAGATACCATTAACCCCAAATGCTCTCAGGAATAATTAGCTTTAAGTGACTCAGTGGTGAGCCTAATTGATATTCCACAGACTAATCAAACAACAGCTTGATATAATCACACTCCTGATATCACACTTTATATACAGTTTTCTAGTCACCATAACCATCATCACTATCCCTGGGTATGTCTAGTTCATTGACAGAACAGTCTCTGCAGTTGCAGTGACACAGTGAAGGACAAATGGAAGCGACTGGGCGTCAACAATGATTCCATGCCACATGAAGACCTATGGCATCAAATCAAACATGTGCAAGGAAAGCTCCTGCTGATTACCATTTAACGCCCCACCCCATAACTGGTGAATCAGTATTCTTCCATAAAGAACACCAATTTAAAGAAGCACTGAAGGTAAGAAGGATATAGAATTTCCTCTGGGTGGAGGAGTTTGACATCTATCACCAACACCAACACCGACCTGAGCTAGGATCTGTGGCAGACAATGAGGGAACCAACAAGAGGATAAAACCACTCAACATCGTCCTCACAATCTACCTGTCACAGATATGTCTACCAATGATAGTATTGCTGGAGTGACCGTGCTTATAAAGGTGAAATTTCATCTTGGGGCACTGCCGCTTTGCTAAATGGCACAGAATTCCTTTTGAGCCAGCAACTCCAAAGTAGGCATATAGGAGATGCTGTGAACTACCAGCATCAACAGAATTGTTTTCCCCTACTCTGCCGTTACCATCAAGCTGGGATATCAACTCTGGTGCAATGAAAAATGTTAGAGAGTATGCCAGGAGCAGCACTAGATATTGCTAACAACAGTGGGCGGCACGGTGGCACAGTGGTTAGCACTGCTGCCTCACAGCGCCTGTAGACCCGGGTTCAATTCCCGACTCAGGCGACTGACTGTGTGGAGTTTGCACGTTCTCCCCGTGTCTGCGTGGGTTTCCTCCGGGTGCTCCGGTTTCCTCCCACAGTCCAAAGATGTGCGGGTCAGGTGAATTGGCCAAGCTAAATTGCCCGTAGTGTTAGGTAAGGGGTAAATGTAGGGGTATGGGTGGGTTGCGCTTCGGCGGGTCGGTGTGGACTTGTTGGGCCGAAGGGCCTGTTTCCACACTGTAAGTCTAAGTCTAAGTCTAAGAAAAGAGGTGAATGTGCATCACAGCACTGCTGGTACACCAAATAGGAGATGCAGCATGTAACAGACACAGCTAAGCCCTCTCAACAATGGGTCAGATCTTGTAGTCAAGTCAAATCCAGTCAATGATTTTATTTCTAGTCACTCATGGGACATGGGTGTTGCTGGCTGGCCAGCATTTAATACCAGTCACTAATTGCCTTTGAGAAGCTGGAGGTGAGCTGCTATTTGAACCTCTGAAGTCCATGTGCTGTAGGTAAATCGACAAAGCCCTTTGGGAGGGAATGGTGGTGGACAATGAAAAAATTAACAGGATGTTGAGGTTACACAAAAATCACCATCCTCGATGATAGGGGGTTCCAACATTTCAGTTCAAAAGACTAGGTGGAAATGTTTACACCAAATGGGAGAGACATGGTGGCTCTGTGGTTAGCACTATTGCCTCAAGAGCACCAGGTGCATGTTCAATTCCAGCAATGGGCAACAGTCTGTGTGGAATTTTTGCATTCCCCACAGTCCAAAGGTGTGCAGGTTAGGTGGATTGGCCATGCTAAAGTGCCCCATAGTGTCCAGAGATGTGCAGGCTAAATGGATTAGTAAAGGGAAGTGCAGGGTTACAGATATAAGGTTGTGGAGTGAGTCTGGGTGGATGCTCTTCAGAGGGTCGGTGTGGACTCAATTGGCTGAATGGCCTGCTTCCACACTGTTAGCATTCTATGAATCTTCCGCCAGAAGTGCTGAGTGGATGATGCAGCAAAGCCTCTCCTAAGGTTTCCAGCATCACAGATGCCAGTCTTCAACCAATTTGATTGAGTCCACACGACATTAAGAAGGCTAAGCAAAAGCTATGGGTCCTGAAACTATTTCTGAGAATTGTATTTGAAGAGTTGTGTTCCAGTGTGGTTACAACTCAGCCACTTACCCAACCATGAGGCAAATTACCTCGTTATGTCCTGTTCACAAAAAGCAGGACAAACACAAATCTGGTCAATTACCACCTAATTACTGTACTCCCAATCATCAGCAAAGATGCCATCAAGAGCTATGAAATGGTACTTACAGGTCATTATGCTATAACATGCATTTCATTAACGTGAACATGTGGCAACACGATTGATGAATTGGGTACACTGTTTCTAAAACGCGAACTTTTAAAATGTGTGTTGGCTGCAATTCGATTGCATTGCCAACACATTTAGTGTTACACAAGAACGCAACTATTGCGTTATAGAAGAATTACCTGTACTTGGTATTAGCCTATTCACTGAGTCAATTTGAGATTCCCAAAGCCACTTAACTCCTGACCTCATGACGGCTATGGTCCTAAAATCTGATTGAAGATTTGTAGCTCGGGTATCCGTTGTTGTGGTTCTGCTCGCCGAGCTGGAAGGTTTTGCTGCAAACGTTTCGTTCCCTGGCTAGGGAACACGAGGCTCCCACCGCACTGATGATGTTCCCTAGCCAGGGAACGAAACGTTTGCAGCAAAAACTTCCAGCTCGGCTATGGTCCAACATGGACAAAAGAGCTGAACTCCAGAGGTGAGGTGAGAGTGGCATCAAGGTTGCACTTCATCAAGGAGCCTTGGCAAAACTGCAGTTAGTCCAAATCAGGGTGAAAAACTCCACTCTTTGAAGTCATACCTGACACAGAGAGAAAAGATTGTGATTGTTAGAGGTCAATCACTTCAGTCCCAAGACATCTCTGCTGGAGTTCCTCAGAGTAGTCTCCTAGGCCCAAGCATCTTCTACTGTTCATCACCTACCCTCCGTCATAAGGTCAGAAGTGGGGATGCTCACAGCTGATTTCGCAATATTCAGTCCATTTACACATGCAGCAAGACCTAGTCAACATTCAGACTTGGACTGATATGAGGTAAGCAAAAATTGTGCCAAGATAGGATCCAACCATCTCTTCTTCATAATTAACAACAATACTATCACTAAATAACTCTATTTTCGTCATCCTGAGGGTGACCATTCATGAGAACCTGAATTAGACCAGCCATATAAATATGCGGCTACAAGAGCAGGCCTGTAGCTGGGAATTCTGTCAAGATTAGAGTAATGCTGGAAAAACACAGCAGATCAGACAACATCCGAAGAACAGGGAAATCAACGTTTTGTGCAAAAGCCCTTCATCGGGAATTCTGTGGCAAGTCACTTATCTGCTTACTCTGCAAAGCCTGCCCTCCACTGGAATGGGAGTGTGTTGCTTGAAGAGCAAATTGTTAGGAAAAATCTCTCCTGAGGCTCCCAACCTCATTCTTGATGAAGGCCTCCAGTCTGAAATGTCAATTTTCCTGCTCCTCAGATGCTGCCTGACCTGCTGCACTTTTCCAGAAACACACTCTCAACTCTGATCTCCAGCATCTACAGACCTCACCGTCTCCACCAGTGAAAAGGCACAAGCCAGGTGTTTGATGAAATATTTTCCATTTGCTTGGGTGAGTGCTGCTTCAATAATTTTCAAGAAGCTCAACACCATCCAAAAAAAATCAGCATGCCTGATTGACATTCCATCTCCCACCCTAACAATCATCTCTTGATACCAGCTCGGCCATCTCCGAGGCATTGCTGTGTGGTCTGGAGTTACATGTAAGTCAGACTTGGTAAGAATGTCAATACTATTTTCCCTAAAGAACATTACTGAATCAGATGAGTTTTAACAAGTATCTTAAATAATTTCATGGTCACCATCACAAAGATTAAATTTCCTTTTAATCTTAAATTTGTTAAGTGAATTTAAATTCCAGCATCTGCAGTGTTGGGATTCAAACTAGTGTCCCCAGTGTGTTAGCCTGGTCTTTTGAGTTGTTCGTCCTGTGACACCACCACTGTGCTACACCTCCTACTATGAATAGTAGTGCAATTAGATTATTAAAGCAGATAAAGCATATTTAAGTAAATTAAAATATAAGAACTTGAACAACAAATAAAACTGATGCAAATGCTGCTTAGAAATAATCTCTCCAAGTTAATTTTTCCACTGGTTTACCTTCACTCCACAATTATAAGCCCCTGGCACAGGACAATCATACAAACATGTAATGGCTTGTATCAGTCCACACCCCTGATTCAGATCCTGGGAAGCTGTGACTACTGTTGGTGCTGCATCCAGGGAAGCCTGCCATCAGGTGGGTGAAGGTGGGGTGAGGGTTTTAGGAAGATGCTTGCTGGACAGGGCGTGCATCAGGGTCAGAAACAATGTTTTCAGCAACCACCTCCCTTCACAATTCAAGGGCCCTCAATGAGATGCTAATTGCCCCTTCTGGAGTTTCGAGAAAGATGTGCTGCCCATGTACAAAACTTAAGGCACTCCTACCTTCCAGTGAATTGAAGACCCACTGTGAGTGGGCAAGATTCTCCCATTGGCCCATTCCCGTACAAGAGCTCATATGTAATCCCTATGTAGACTTTTAATGGCAGTCTAAATTGAGACCAGCCTGTGGTCTCATACTGCTAGAAGGAGTATTTAGTCCATCCAAGCCTTGCCAGTTTGTAATGGAGAGAGGTAAAACACAAAGGATGATCTCCCCACATGGTACGAGCTATCTTAAGAACATTATCACCAATGATTTCAGTGTCTGTAACACCTCTCACGTACAGGAAGAGATCTCAAAGCACTTTACAGTCTGTTGGTAGGGAATGATCTGTCATATAGAATACCTTAGGAGCAGAGAAAAATAATTGCAGAAGGGTAAAAATAGTCATCTTTTTGCAGTAACGTTCAACTCTCTTATTATATTCACACACCATTTTTCAAGCTGGTGATTAATTGGTAGGATGCTAGCATGATTTCTAATTGAAGTGTTGAAGTGCTTGAAGCTCCAAATAAAATAGATAATCATCATTCAGATTGATCTTCTGAAATACAGCATAAAATAAATTGTAGATATAATATGGATGTTAAAAATGTCAAACCTTAATGGCATTTCAGAACTTATAAATATTTCTAAAATAAGCTGTGCCTTATTTTTATATCGGTGTTGCATGGATATTCATCTGCATTTTTGTCCCACTTTCTTCATGACATTAGCTGGCTTTCTATAATTTTTTGGCTGTAGATCAAAGACACTCAGTCAAGTACAACTTTCTTAAGTGTGCAATTGCTCTCAACCAAAGGACATGTGCACAATTCACAGTAGATTGATGGTACTTACCGTATCCAGAAGCAATAAAACACTGACTATATAGTCACTTACAACAGTGTGACAGCTACCTGCACATGTCCATCAGAGCTGTCACTACATCAAATTCTACATGGCCATCTTTGCTTTCTTCAGCATATTAATCACTTAATAACCTTCAGAAAGACAATAATTTCCTCACTTCACGGTCATCCATTTCCTCTATGTCTTTTTCTAAGCATTATCAGTCCCTTTGGTGAAGGAACGTTTTCCATCTGCTCAATGTCTTTCAACTCACTTATTTTCTGTTTGTCATGGTCAGCTTCACAGACAAATCATTTAGATTAATCTTCATATCTCCTAATGACATCATCACCTTTCCTGCCAAGTTTGACTAAAACCAATCAATAACGATGGCATGTATGAGAACGTATGAGCACTACTGACTGATTTCCTTATATCTTTCAGGATAGAACATTCTAACAGCAAAGATAAAATGAAAAACTGTAAATATGAACCAAAAACAAAAGAATGCCATATCAAGTTGCAGTTCAATCATGCATTAAATGTAGGAAAATATTCTTAGGCACTTCAGAGTGGCATAATTACATTTTTCAAAACTAATGCTGAGTCTTAGAAGGTGATCAAACATTTCGTTGAAAGGATGTTATCAGAGGCCTTCAAGTAAAAATGGAGAAGTAGAGAAATTAGAAGAGGGAATTCCACATTAAAGGGCAAACAGCAAATGGTGGAGCTGCCATTGGCGATGGAGTGGGTGGATGCACAAGAGACCAGAGTGGCATGCACAGAGACTATTCAGGGCTGCATTGTACTGGAGGAGGTTTAAAAGTTGTCTGCATGATCAAATCTTATGTTACCTTTTTGGCATGGTCAGCAGGATTTCATAGACAGTCATGGCAGATGAGAAGGAATGGATGTTGGAAGAGTCGCGACTGTCAATATCCAAAAGGAAAGCTAAAAATGTCTTGAGATCTTGGAAGCTCAAGTATTGGTAGAGAAAATCAAATCTTTAGGTCAAAGCCAAGCAAAGTTCTTCACCTGTGTTCCCTCAATGTTATGAAGGAAGGAAGTGGTACCTCTAAGGAGTAAGAAGATGAACAGATTTTGGTTGGGGAGGGGTGGGAGGGTTGGAAACCACCTGAGAATGCAATGGTTTAAGACTAGTTGAGGATGACTTATAATATCCAAGGGCTTCAACCTGAGTAAGCAACCAATGTTCATGATGGAGCTCTGTGCAGGAAATACTGGGGAGAAATACAGATGTTCAAATAATCCCACAGCAGGTCATTGAGGCATTGACAAGGGTTTAGGGACAGCTATAGCCTGAGACAGCTAGTACAGAGGATTTGTGGGTATGAGCAAGCTGAAGTGGAAGGCTTGGTTTCCGTATCCCAGGAGCTTGCGAAGTTGTTTCACCATATTGTCTTTCTTAATCTCTCATTCAAATTGATCAGGGATAGGCAGCTGAAGGTCTGTCAAATGGAAGCATTAAGGGATGAGAATCTTTAAATGGAATTCAGGAGGCTTAATAGTCACAATCCTCAATTGCTTTTCTTTAACACATGGGATTACATAATCCAGAACCTGGGAAAAGCTCAGGCAACTGATAGTTACCATCAGGAAAGAGACTGCCAGCAGCCAGGGATGGCGAGCTCAGACTGAAGAGTCAGACAGAACTGATTTCCACATAGCAAACACAGGTCCAGTCTTGTGTGTTCTATCTCCACAATAATGGCCAATCCCAACTGAGGAATATTCCAAAGCTATATGGGCTTTGTGACAGGGCTGAGCACTTCAGACAAAACTGCTCTCACCAACCATTGCCACCAAGTTAAAAATCACACAACACCATGTTATAGTCCAACAGGTTTATTTGGAAGCACAAGCTTTCGAAGGACTGCTTCTTCATCAGGTAGTTGTGGAGCAGCATCATAAGACACAGAATGTATACCAAAAGCTTACAATGATCCAATAATACATTGAACAAATCTAGATTGTTAAGTCTTTCACCTTTTAGAATGTATTTGCTGGTTTTGGTTCTTTAATATGTAAATCTCAGAACATCTTTTCAGTCACATTCTCAAGATAATTTCAGGTTTTATAACAAAGGGTGACAGTTTAGCTCAGACAATGCCTTAAAGGCATGATTCAGACTGGTTCTATTTTCCAACTGGAATTTACAAATATTATATGGATTCACTGCCTGCATTGACTGCTTGCAGGTTCTGCGTTTTTTAGGCAAAATGGAATGTATCTGCAAATGCATCTGTCAAGCACAGATGCTCTATACAGTGCCACAGCCTTCCCTTCAGGTACCTTCAGGAAATGATTCAGTCCTAAGGTAAGTGATAGGAACTTTCCCTGCTGTGTGTATGAAATTCGGCAAGGTATCAGCAACATGCCTCTTTGCACAGGAGTGAAGATGTCAACTGTTACTCACCAGTTTTGATATGAGCCTTTTGCTGTGGAGTGTGAGCTGATTGATATCTTTCTTCTCGTATACAGCCCACACAATTGTGCCAAGACTTCTACTAGCTTGGTGATGGTGAAGGAATACACCAAACAGGGCAATTGATTAGTCCAAAGGACCCTCCCTGGAGGAAAGGGGTGTCTTCAGGGGATGTCATGATTTGGAGGTGCCGGTGTTGGACTGGGATGGACAAAGTTAGAAATCATACAACACCAGGTTATAGCCCAACAGATTTGTTTGGAAGCACTAGCTTTCGGAGTGTCACTCCTTCATCCGGTTGTTGAGGCCAGCAGTGCTCCGAAGGTTAGTGCTTCCAAATAAACCTGCTGGACTATAACCTGGCCTTGTGTGATTTTCATCTTTAGGGGAAAAATGCCTCATTGGTCGAGGGATCAGACAGACAAAATATTTCCTGAACTAGATGTAAACCATACGTGTAATTGTACTTAAGTACTTTGTTTTCTTTGTTTAACCTTAATTTTGCTTCCTGGTTGTAATGATTTGATCCCAGTGGAATAAAGAATCCCTGCTCATGGTCTTTGGGCTGTTCATGTGATCAAATCTCATATTACAATTGGAGCGGTAAAAATGGAACTAAGTGAAGATCATCACTTTACATCGTATGATTGAGAAAAAGGACAGCGTGGACCATCATCACATTGTGGAGAAGTTGAAGAGGAAGCGGTGGAATTTTGCAGCATGCTCACAAATTTGAAAATACACAGCTTGTTCATGAATATCTAACAAAACAGGAAATTAGTTAACATCATGTTATAACCAGGGCTCAATGGGCTATAAGTCCTCCTCTAGATCATAAATAATTCTATGCCTTGCTTACCCATTTAAAAAATGGATAAATGTGGGATGCAGCAATGATCTAATGTTGGTAAAATAATGTAAAGAGTTGGAGAGAGACTGTTCACAGGTTTAAAGTGTATTGTTTCAGTAGAACAGGAAAACTGTTCAGTTTATTAACAGTCTGATACTCTAACATTGAGTTACATGTTCGTTTATCTCCGTGTATAGCTAACAAAACAAAATGTTATTTCTCCCTAATCTCTTTTTCTAATAGAATGTGCATCAGCTAATGGAGATGTGACTTAGCAGCCAATTCAATATCCACTTAAAACAGCTTGCTTAATAGGTACAATGAGATAATTACAGTTTTGTCACTCTCACAGTGTCTTCATTTGAATAACAATTTTATTTTTATAAACCGGTTATTTGCTGTTTTTTTTTAAAGTTAACTTATTGTGCATTTGTAAAGTATGCATCTTCTTCCTGAACTACAAACTATACTCTTAATGCTAGAAGTTAGCAAATCTTTATGAAGGAGAGATGAAAAAGGAAAACATTTTATGATCTTTAATTGACGACAAATTTATTAGAAAGACAAATTTTGCTTGACAAACCTGCTGAATATATTTCAAGGTTGATGAAGTGTCATTGGTGTTGGATGTGCAATTTGAAACCCAGGCTAATGCTCTGGACATGTAGGTTCAAATTCTACCATGGCAGTTGGTGAAGTTTCAAATCAATAAATCTGGAATTAAAAACTAGTCTAATGGTGGCCAGGTAACTACCATTGATTGTCATTATAAACCATCTGTAAAGAAGGAAATCTGCTGCCATTACCTGGTCTGGTCTGCATGTGACTCCTGACCCACCGCAATGTGGATGAATCTGAAATGCCAAAGCCACTGGGTTATTTCTAATCATTACAATGTCAAATGAAACAAACAAAACTGGGCAGATCACCCTGCATTGGAAAAGACATGAGAACTTTCAACAGCTCCCACAGACCTGTCAAACTAGCAAAGCTGTCCTTACCAAAACATAGGGGCCTGTGCCAAAACTGTCCCACAGGCTAGTTGAGCAGAAGCCTGACATAGTTATACTCATGGAATAATACAGATAAATTTCCAGACATGACTGCCGCTGTCACTGGGTATAACCTATCAAGGAAAAAGTGAGGTCTGCAGATGCTGGAGATCAAAGCTCATCATGAAGGGCTCTGGCCCGAAACGTCGAATTTCCTGTTCCTTGGATGCTGCCTAACCTGCTGTGCTTTAACCAGCAACACATTTTCAGCTATAACCTATCAAACCAACCATGGCAGTAAAACGGTGGGAGAAAGAGTTGTGGGAGTCCTCAATATTGGGGAGCTGACAAATTGGATACACAATTGACTTGGTGTAGGAAGCAGAGGGTAATTATGGAAGAATGCTTGTCGGACTGGAGACCTGTGACTAGTGGTGTGCCTCAGGGGTCAGTGTTGGGCCCATTGTTGTTTGTTATCGATATCAATGATTTGGATGAGAATGTACAAACCATGATTAGTAAGTTTGCAGATGACACTAAAATAGGAGGTATCATGGGGGTGAGGAAGGTTTTCAGAAATTGCAGCAGGACCTTGATTAGCTGGGGAAGTAGGCCAAGAAATAGCAAATGGAGTTTAATATAGATAAGTGTGAGATCTTGCATTTTGGAAAGTCAAATCAAGGTAGGAGTTTCATAGTGAATGGTAGGGCCATAGTGAGTGTAGTGAAAGGGGTGGACAATGAAGTTCAGGTTCACAGTTCTCTGAAAGTGGAGTCACAGGTAAACAGGACAGTGAAGAAGGCTTTTGGCACACTGGCCTTCATCAGTCAGAGCATTGAGTATAGAAGTTGGGAAATTATGCTGCAGTTGTACAGGATGTTGGTGAGGCTGCACTTGGAGTATTATGTTCAGTTTTGGTCACCTTGTAATAGGGGGAAGGATGCTATTAAACTGGAAAGAGTTCAGAAGAAATTTGCAAGGCCGTTTCCAGGACTCAACGGTTTGAGTTATAGGGAGAGGTTGGACAGGCTAGGACTTTTTTCTTTAAAATGTAGGAGGCTGAGGGGGGGATCTTACAGAATATATAAGATTACGAGAGGCATGGATAGGCTGAATGCATTCAGTTTTTTTCCCAAAGTTTCAGAATCGAGGACTAGGGGGCATCAGTTTAAGGTAAGAAGGGAAAGAATAAAAGAGAACCTGAGGGGCAACTTTTTTACATAGAATGTGCTGTACATATGGAATGAGTTGCCATCAGAAATGGTTGAGGTGGGTACATTAACAACATCAAATATATGGATAGGAAAGGTTTTGAAGTTTATGGGCCAAGTGCAGGGAAATGGAGTTAGCGTTTGGTTGGCATGAACCAGTTTGGGCTGAAGGGCCTGTCTCTGTGATGCAGGACTCTATGACCCTATTGACTTTGAAGCTCATGAGTATAGATTTGATATCAGGCCAAATTTAGACAAAACAACCTCTTGCTGATTAGCATCAACCCTCTCAACTGATGAAACAGTACTTTTCCATGTTTGACATTATTTGGAGAATGTATTAAAGGTAACAAGGGCACAAAATGAACACTGGCTGGTGTCATCAATAGCCGTCACCAAGAGTGGTTTAGCAGCACAACTAGTGAGTACTAATGGATGTAGTTGCTATAATGGGCCTGCAGCATACGGTGAGGGAACTAACAGGAATGCAAAATGTATCTGACGAGATCTGCATCGATCTACTTGTTGCAGATATATCTGACTATGAGATAATCATAAGAATGATCACTGCATTGCCATTGTGTAGACACAGTCTCATCTTCACACTGAAGATACCCTCCATTTCCTTGTGTGATATTATCACTGCACTAAATAGGATGCATTTTAAACAGATCCAGCAACTGAAGACTGTGCTTCAGTGGGATTAGATTAGATTACTTACAGTGTGGAAACAGGCCCTTCGGCCCAACAAGGCCACACCGACCCGCCGAAGCGCAACCCACCCATACCCTTACCTAACACTACGGGCAATTTAGCATGGCCAATTCACCTGACCCGCACATCTTTGGACTGTGGGAGGAAACCGGAGCACCCGGAGGAAACCCACGCAGACACGGGGAGAACGTGCAAACTCCACACAGTCAGTCGCCTGAGTTGGGAATTGAACCCGGGTCTCAGGCGCTGTGAGGCAACAGTGCTAACCACTGTGCCACCGTGCCGCCCACGATGTTATGGACCATTGCATTCAGCAAAGTCAACCACAATCTGTAAGCTTGTAGCCTGGCATAATGATCACTCTCTAACATTGCTTTCCAATCACCAAGCTCACTAATCCATGACCTGAGTCTTTCTGCCATCCTGGAATTCTGGTGAGTTCGTCCAGCAACAGCCACTGCCTTTCACCACCTAGTGCTGTTGCTGAGCATAACAATGACTGGATTTTGATTTACCTCTGATTCGCTCCAATTGACCTCTGATGACTTCCACCCATGCAGACCTGATTCCAGGGCAAGGCATGCTGGTGGCTTGTCGCTGCTTGATTGGCTTGTGATTTGCAGATCTTCCCAAAAGGGAATAACATAGGTCATCCAGCAGCTCTCAACTGGCATGTAAGGTCTCAACCCCGAACCAAGATTTGTCCCTTTGTTATAGTCAAATTCCTGAAACGTTAAGTTTTGTGATTGTTCGCAGAGAACTTCATCCATCTTTTTTTTAAAAAATTGGTTTCTTTGGGGATTGTGGCATCAATGAATCTAGATCTTTTAGTGATCGGAAAAACAGTATTTGCTCAATTAAAGAGAACAGCTCAGTAAAGAGTCTGGTGTGTAAATACCATAAAGAGGTCAGATTAGGATCACCAACCTAGTTCCCATTTGCCCAAGTGGCTCTCTGACTACAGACAGATTGCTGGGAGAAAATACTGAATGGATGGTCAAATGTCCCTCCTCACAAAGAAAGAGAAACATGAGTGAACAATACTGCACTATTATTCCCGTAGAGTAGGAATGAATCAATCTTTTTTCTGCGTGGCAAGTGTGGACTGCAGCAACCAGGGGTCCCAACTATTCATGATATATATAAAAGACTTGGATGAGGGAACCAAATGCAATATGTCCAAATCTTTGACAACACTACTATGTCGTGCTGTGGGGAGAATGCAAACAGGAATCAGAGCAATCTAGATAAGTTATGTGTGTGGGAAAACACATGGCAGATGCAGTGTAACTCAGATAAATGTGAAGTTATACAATTTGGTGTGAAAAACAGAAAGGCAGAGTATTATTTAAGTGGTGGTATATTGGGAAGTGTAGATATACAAAGGGTGTCCATGTACACTGGTCAATGCAAATAGATAAGCAAATATAGCAAACAATTAGAAAGGTAAATGGCATGTTGTCTTCATTGCAAGAGGATTTGATCAAAAATAGGGATATCTGACTGCAGTTATAGGGTTCTGGCAAGATTGCATTTGGAGTATTGTGTCCCATTTGAATATCCTAACTTGAGAAAGAATATACTTGTTACAGAGGGAGTGAGGCTGAGGTTCATTCAACTGATACTGGAGATGGCAAGACTGTCATATAGGGAGAGGGTGGTTCAATCAGAATTGTATTCACTAGGGTTTAGAAAAATGAGAGGGGATTTAATTGAAATGTCTATAATTTTAACATGGCTAGATAGGCAAGATGGGAGGAAGATGCTTCCCTGGTTGGTGAATCTAGAACCAGGGTCTAGTCTCACGTTGTGGTCAGCCATTTAAGCCATTCCTCTTCTCCACTTAGAGGGTGCATACCCTGTGGAATTTACTGCCACAGAAGGCTGCAAAGGCTAGGTCATTGAGTTTGTTCAAGAAAAAAATTAATAAATGTTTAGACATTAGAGCCATCAAGGGGTATTTCGAGAAAGTGAAAATATGGTACTGATAAAGGATCAACTCTGAACATATTGAATGGCGGAGCAGGTTCAATTGGCCAAATAGCCGAATTGTAGCTTCTCCTAGTTTCTATGTTAGCATCTGGTTAAAGAGCAGAATTGAGGATAGCCAACATCGTCAGAGAATTTTGCATTGAGTGAGGTAAACTATTCGGGGGCGGGGGGAGGAATTTACAAAGAAGAGCAAAAAGAAAAATGTTCCACAGAATTGAGCTGTAGTCGCACACGAATTTTCAAACTACTCAAAATAACCTGTTTTGATGCTCTTGGTGCTTGCCAGAGTCACAACAGGAAATACTGCAGCCCTACCTCAAAGTTTTGACCATTGATTTTATTGATTGGAAGGTTGTTGCACCTATGTTCTCTGACAGCAATATGGAATTGCAAGGGGGGAATCTCCACTCAGCTTTTCTATCATATAATGTTTTTTGGTGTATATTTTGACAACCTCTGATTGATAACACAATGTGGATTTTGTTGTTTGCACATTATCTCCTATCACAAATCACAGAAGTAATTCTGTACTTGTCAGTTGGTGTGTGATTGTATCAAGATGATGTATCATGCCACAGCCAAATTCCAAACATGAAACAAAGCAATTTTGGATGAGCTTATTGGCTGGTAGTGTTGAGCTCTGGACTGAATATAAACAAGGAGAAGGAGGTGACGGTAGCATGAGGAAAGTAAATCCTATATTTATGGAAAATAACAAATTGTTTGAAATGCCTGTTGCTAGCTCAATCATCAGTCAGGGCTGTTTACAGCAAAGTCCTGGATTGACTAGAAGTCTGTTTTTGTTTTGCCTTTTTCAGGTAAAGACAGTAAATGGTCAGAACTACATAGGTTTCACCTCTGAGCACTAAACAAATCATACAGTGATCTCCAGAAGTGATGACTCCCCTGCATTGAACTCCAGCTGAATTTCGCAAATCAGACAGTGAATCTTATAGTCATAGTCATGCCAGAAAGTCTCAAGAACACTTGCAGATTTTCTCACTCGACAATGAATGGGCAACCCTTGGAAGAGTTGGCTACAAGTGGCTACAAGAGAAGGCCAGAGTCTAGGAATACTGCAATACGTAACTCATCTCCTGACTAACCAAATCCTGTCCACCATCTTCAAGGCACAAATCAGGAGCATAACGGAATACACCCCACTTGCCTGGATAAGGGCAGTTCCAACAACATTCAAAAAGCTTGATACCTTCCAGGACAAAGCAGCCCGCTTTATTGGCGTCACATCCCCTCGTTCCACCACTCACGCACAGCAGTAGTAGTGTGTACTATCTACAAGATTCACCGTAGAAATTTACCCAAGATCCTTAGACAGCACCTTCCAAACCCATGGCCACTTCCATCTAGAATTAAAAGGACAACAGATACATGGGGACACCCTTAGCCTCAAAGTCACCATCCTGACTTGGAAATATGTTGCCATTCCAAAGCTGGATCAAAATCCTGCAATTCCCTCCCTAACATTGTCAGTCTACCTACAGTACATGGATTGCAGCAGTTCATGAACGCAGCTTACCACCACCTTCACAAGAGTCAATGGGTACAGGCAACAAATGTGAGCCCAGCGTTGTCTCTTTTTATTACTGCCAGTACAAATATAGTATCATTAATAAAAAGTGAATTCGTGAAACAGATGACAAGACCAACAAAACAGTGCAAAAGTAGCTAATCAGCTTATTACTTTTCAATTTACTGTTGTCCACTCTCTCTGAGGGCTTCTACATAACAATGCGGGTAAAGAAACTGATTTGAAATGGTGGCAATGCATCATTGTGCTTGAAAATTGATGTCGCTGTAATTCTGATTAGAAACAAAATCCTATGGCAGTGGCACTGAATTTTTAATGAGTCCTAATGAACATACTCATTAGTGTCACAAATGGCAGAGCAGTCATTATCTTTATCAGTTGCTGAACCCCATTACCTTTTGCTGGAAATAGATACTGAATGATGTATCTGGTCAAAGTGGAATGGGGTAGCACTTGGGAAATCACAGATCCTGAAGACTTTTAGTCTTTTTCAATACATTGATTTTACTTCATGTAACTAAAACGAAGATGCATTATTTTGGGAAAAAAAAGGTTACGACCCAAAAGAGTTGAAAAATGCAGCATTAGAGGCAGACTTAACCATTAAATGGGAACAGGTTTCCTGCTGTTAAAGAACAAAGGATTTTAATCATATGTGACAGTGGTGTTTGGAAAGAAAAAAAACTTTCAACATTCTCTACTGATTTTATTGGTAACTTTCCCATGGGAGCATAGTCCCAGATTGGTGGTGCCATTGCCTTCTGATAACAATATATGCTATACATAGAGTCCACAATAGGCCAACACCTGCATGATAGTTGATGGAATTTAACTTTTCTTGATTAATAAGAGAGTCAATACTAGGGTAGGTGGAACTGTGGAATTGAGGCCATAATCAGATCAGCAATTATGTTGTCCAATGGCAAAGCAGGCAAGAAGGAATGCTCTCCCCCAGAAGGCAATGGAGATCAAGTCTCTGGATGCTTTCAAGAAAGAGATAGATAGAAGTCTTAAAGATAGTGGCTATGGGTATAAGGCAGGAACAGGACACTGATTGTGGATGATCAGCCATGATCATAATGAATGATGGTGCTGGCCCAAAGGGCCGAATGGCCTACTCCTGCATCTATTGTCTGTAGTCTATTGTCTAATGTCTAGGAGGGCTAAATGGTCTCCTCTTGCTTCTTATTCAAATGTTTGTATGTTTGCTTATTTGTATGAAGATACATTTAGTTAAAGTTGACTGGGGAAAAGGCTTAAAATAAGAGGATAGATATGCAGTGGAGGTAGATACTTAACAAAGATTTATTTCATTGAAGAAAAGGGGTGTTTGAGAAAGATAAACAATTGTTATTGAATAACAAGGCTAAGGAAAATAACAAATTGTTGTGAAGATTAGTTATGGATCTGAAAATTTTGAAAAGTTTAGAAGTATGTGAAGGAGAACCAAAAATATAGAAGAAGGATAAAATAGTTTATAAGAATAAACTAACAAGGAATGAAAAACAGACAACAAGTACTTCTGGAATCTGATAAAAAGGAAGGGAGTAGCTAAACATTTAACTCTTAGCGAATGAAACTGGGAGATTAATAATGGCAAATTCAGAGTGGAGGGGCCAGGAAGCTCCCAATGCTATTGGCACAACGAAAGGGCATGTATCTCGAGAAATAAAAATAGAAATTTCTGGAAAAGCTTAGCAGGTCTGGCAGCGTCTGTGAAGAGAAATCAGAGTTAAAGTTTTGGGTCCAGTGACCCTTCCTTAGAACCCTTCCTGTATCTCTAAATTCTTGTCAGCCTCCCTGGGAGAGATGGATGTTGCTGTGGGAGGTCAATGACTTCAAGGTCACCTCAATGTGGAAGCACAATTACTGGCCTCACATCAATCATCACATAACTGGCATTTAGACCAGTAGGTAGATGAATTGTCTTTCTGGGGAAACTGTGTCACTGGATTAGCATTTATTAATTCCTGAATCACAGAATTGTTATGTGCAGAAGAAGGCCAAGTGGCCCATCAAGCTTGCATCAGTTCTATTATCTAGTGCTAATCTTCTGCCTTTTCCCCAAATACTTGCACACCATTTCTATCCAAAATATCACTTGTTGCCTTCTTGACTGCTTCATTAAACATGCCATCACTATATTTCCAGGCACTGCTTTCCGTACCCTAACTACTCACTGTGTGAAAAAAAATTCTCATGTCATCCTTGCTTCATTTGCACATCACTTTAAATCTATGTCCTCTTGTTCTTTTTTTCTTCTTTTATGAGTGGAAACAGCTTCTCCTTGTCTACTCTGTCCAGCCCACTCATGATTTCAAAAACCTCTATCAAACCTCCTCTTACCTTTCTTCTCTCTGAGGAGAATGGTCCCAACTTGTTTCATGCGAAGAGATTATGGAGGTTGGGACTGTTTCTACTGAAGGTTCTCAGTCCTGGAAACATGCTCCTGGACTCTTTCCAATGCATTCACAGGTTTTCCAAAAATGTGGCAACAACAGTAGACAATACTCCAGCTGAGCAAGTTCAACATCATCTCCTTCTCTAGTACACTATGCCCCTATTAACAAAATTGAGGTTACCATATCTTTTATTAAAAGCCATCTCCACCTGGACTGCCACCTGTGCATACCCTCTTTGAAGCCTCTCAACCCAATGGCCACCCTGCATTGAAGTTGTTGTCTCTGGTAGGGACAGATTTGGCAAAAACAATCTGGGGAGAGGTCACAACTTTATTGCTAATTGGTCCTCAACCAAGTTATATTGACTGACAGCATGCATGGAGCACACAACCAAACTGTTTCCCAAGGCATCTCTGGAAAAATAACTTGGATATCGAAATGCAAGGGGGAGTCAACCTGACATTGATACCCCCTTCTTCCTGGGGCTGGGAAAATTCTACATAAAGGTTTTGCAAAAGAAATGTGGATAGTTTGAGTGACTGTGCTACCTGGCAGCATCAGTCTAATATCAGAAAAAGTGAGGGTGTCCACTTTGGGAAGAAGACTAGAAAAGCATTCTTTTTTAAATGGGAAGTGACTTGAGAATGCTGATGCACAGCTAGCCTTGGGTCTTTCTGCATGAATCATAATAAGTTAGCATGTAGGTAGATCAAGTTTTTGGGAAGGCGAATGGAATGTTGACCATTAATGCAAGTTGAAGCAATATAAAAGTAACGAAGTCTTGCTAAAACTGAACACCACATTTTAGAGAGACTACACCTATTGCACTGTGTACTTTTTATCTTATCATTTAAGGAAAGATCTACTTGCATTTGAGGTAGTTCAGAGGATGTTCACACACATATCTGAAGCATGTGATGATATTTATTTTATGATATGGCAAGATAGTTGAACCTGTATGCATTGAAGTTTAGAAGAATGAAAGGCGGTCATGTTGAAACATATAGGATTCTGAGGGAAGATGCTGAGAAGGTATTGCCCCTCATGGGACAATCCTGACTTAAGGAGTATAATTTTTTGACAGTGATGTATCTTTTGAATTACAGACAAATTCTAGAACTATAAGGGAGTTAAGGTTATGAGAAATAAAATGCAATCAGAATAGCTCCAATCTTATTGAATGGTAGAGCAGAATCAAGGGACCATATTGACCTTCTCTTATATATTATATTGTTATATTATTATCTTCAATTTATCCCCACACTCTGTATTTCTGCAATAATTTATTATGGCAACATCTTTAATGACAAGTCTGAGCATTTTTTACTCTTTCTGCTTTATATTTTATATATTTAGCAATTCATGAAACAAAACATTATATTCCTATAGTAAAACATTATCCTGACAGTGTTCACCTCTTTAACATTTTAGTTATGATAAAGGATCATTTTTATTCTGTCAAAGAGAATCTTTGGTAATCCTTCTTAATGCTGTATTTTAATTCACCTTAAAAGCTGTTTTGTCCCTGATGTTAGAAACTGCGGTAGAGTAACAAGTTTGATTGAAATGAATTTTAATGAATAATTTTTAATCAGTAATAGCAAAAAGGCATTGCTTTTAATATAATTAATGTGTTGGCATTATGTAGCTACCTCTAATAACAATGAATTGACTTGGCATTTGATTTAGGAAACGTGTCACATGGAAAAGAAATCTCAAATACCATGGTAAAAATCGGAAGGCTTTCTGACAATCAGGATACACTATCTTGTTAATTAAATGTAGAGTAATTCCACAATGAATAAATTAGTCTCTTAAATCTCATCGCTTGGCAGATATTATATCGTGAACACATACTATTTTTACCAAAGCATATTGAGTCAGTATAATGCAAGTTTCAACTAGCTTCAATGGAAAGACATGAAATGGCGAATTGGTCTTATTTAAAAGTGTGAAAATTGCTCCTTTGAAATGATTGTAAACTGTAGACGGAGAGCATATGCATGCATTGTTGATTCAGAGTGTGATTTTTTTTAAATGGAGGAGCTACTAAAAAAAACTAAAATCATGGTGACTCCTTCAACGGGTCTCCAACCCCAGCAAAGCAGTCAGAATGTGGACAGAAATTAACAAAAAAGGTCAAAAGGGCACAGAAGGTACTTAATAACATGCATTTTATGATATGATTTGGAGATAGCTGTGTTGGACTGGGGTGTACAAATGTAAAAATCACACAATACCAGGTTATAGTCCAACAGATTTAACTAGAAGCAATAGCTTTTGGAGCGACGCTCCTTCATCAGGTGGTTATGGAGCATCGTTCCGAAAGCTAGTGTGCTTCCAATTAAACCTGTTGAACTATGATCTGGTGTTGTGTGATTTAACATTTTATAATAGATTTAGACTCTCACTGTACCTTAGATACTTACCTTAGATTGCCTTTATGCTTTGACCTGAAGCAATAATACTTTCCTCATGTGCATCTTTTTCCATGTTACATATGATGAAAGCATTGTTGGGATATCTACCACATTGCTGTCTAGTCAACCCATTTTCCTGCTTAGTTTTAACACTTGACTCTGAACTGTGTTATAATTAGAATGCATCTAATGAAAAACCCAAGTAAATAAAAAATACTTGAATTCATAAGGCAGAATTATTGCAGAATTGTAATGTTTTAAAACACTTACCACTGATAAGGTACTTTTGAAGTGAGGTCATTGTTGTAATGAAGGGGTGACAGCAATGTGGTGAAAATCAGATAAATGTTTTTGTGATGGTTCATTCTGGGTGATATGCATTCTTTTGTCATGTGGTTTGATGCCACGATGTTAGTTTGGGCTCAAGAAAGAGTGATTTAACAGAAGAAAAAGTCACAATTGTCTTCAGTCTTAGACTACACGGTTGGTTCTGTTAGAATGTGTGTTTCTTCAATAAAACCAATTGGCTTTAAAGCGATTGAAGAATTTAGACTGCAGTTTGTAGAATGTGAACTTTCTTTACCTGAATTGGCTGTAAAGCCATTCCGGCCCCATTAGTTTAAACGATGCAGCTATTATGTGATTTTCGTAAAACACGAGATCACACAAGAATGGAGGTATCGCATTCACGTTATATCAGAATCGACTGTATATTTATTCGAAATACGGTATTATCTGGTAATCATAGCCTTTGATTTATAATTACATTAGGTTAGGATGAAATGATCATTTTGTGTTCATGTCCTTGTGCCTCTTAAGACTTAATTTAACTTAACTTTTAATTTAACTCCTAATTCTAGCATATTTAATCTCCACTCACCTTATGCTCAGTGATGTACAGCTCTGAGACATCATCACAAGGTTACTCCATGATCCTGAAGTTTTTACCACAGCATACAACAGGGATAATTCTCTGCTTAGTTTCAAAATAGGGCCATCCTGTCTTTTATGTCAACTCAAGCAGGCAGTTGAGGCCTCAGCTTAACACCTCACCCAAACAAAAACTCAGCTTCAATAGCGCAATGCTCTCTCATTGGTGAACTGCAGTGTTAGCCTTAATTGTTATGCTCAAGCACTGGTATGGATGATTGAGAGACCAATGCTATCAATTGAGTCAGAGCTAATACAACAGGGAAATGATTGACAAGTTGTTCTCCCAACTCAAAAATTCTCCAGTGTCAGCTCACTGATCTGATTTCTAAGATAAAATAATACTTCATGTGTATACATCCAAACCTATCTTTCATTGATCGAAAGATTATAGTAAATGGGATTGTTCTAAGATTTTGAAATAGTAAGTGGGAGGGGGCCATACTGGACCTAGTATTGGGAAAGGAGCCTAGCCAAGTGATCAATGTTTTAGTGGGGGAGCTTTTTGAGAATAGTGATCATAATTCCATAAGGTTTTGGATACTTATGATTAAGGACAAGAATGGACCTTGGATGAAGGTGTTAAATTGGAGGAAGGCAAATTATAAATGAATTGGGCAAGCATTGGATCATATGGATTGCAAGTGGCTATTTGAGGGTAAATCCATTTGACATATGGGAGTCTTTTAATGACCAATTGATGAGAATGCAGGATAAGCATGTTCCTGTGAAAATGAAAGAAAGACAGGAATGGCAGGATTCAGGACCCTTGAATGACAGAGGAAATTATCAGCTTAGACAAAGAAAAAGGAAGCATACCTATATTCTGGGCAAATAAAAACAGACAAAGCAACTGAAGAATATGGAGAAAGTAGGAAGGAGCTCAAATGGGGAGTTAGGAGGGATAAAAGGAGCCATGAAATGTCCTTGGCCAGTGGGTTAAAGAGAATCCCAAAGCATTTTATACATATATTAGGAGCAACAGGGTAGCTAGGGAAAGAATCGATCCATCGATGTTTCGGGCACAAACCCTTCAACAGGAATGAGGCTTGTGAGCTAAGGAAGTAGACAGATAAATGGGGGTAGGGGGGTGTGGATGGTGGTGTGGGGCTAGGGAAAGGAAGCTAAAAGTGCGATAGGTAGATGAAGGTGGGGTTAATGGTGATAGGCTGGAGAGGAGGGTGGATGGGACAGGTGGGACACCCGCATGAAGCATCCCCACTGCCCCAGGGCCAAACACTTTAACCCCCCTCCCACTCCGCCAAGGCCATGCAGGTGCTAGGCCTCCTCCATCGCCAAACCCCAACCACCCAATGTCTGGAGGAAGAACACCTCATCTTCTGCCTTAGGATCCTCCAACCACATTTGATTAATGTGGATTTCCCAGTTTCCTCATTTCCCCTCCCCCCACCTTATCCTAAACCCAGCCTTCTAACTTGGCACCACCTTCATGACCTGTTCTACCTGTCTATCTTCCTTCCCCTCTGTCCCATCCACCCTCCTCTCTGACCTACCACTATTACCCCCACCTCCATATCGCACTCTCTGTTATCTTCCCTTCCAGCCCAACACCCTCCCATTTATTTCTGTACTCCCTTGGCTCACAAGCCTCATTCCTGATGAAGGGCTTATGCCACAAATATTGATTCTCCTGTTCCTTGAATGCTGCTTGACCTGCTGTGCTTTTCCAGCACCTCATTCTGATCTCCAGCATCTGCAGTCTTCAAGGATATAGGAGGGAGGTTATTTATGGAATAAAACAAAATGTGTGAGATCCTTAATGAGTACTTTACATTGGTATTTACCAAAGAAAGGGACATGAGGGATGTTGAGGTGAGGGAAAGATATGTGAATACTCTTAGGCAGGTCAAGATAATGAAGGAAAAAGTCTTGGCTATCTTAAAATGTATTGAAGGAAACATGTTTCCAGGGCCAGATGGGATCTATCTCAGGTTACTGTGGAAGGTAAGGAAGGAAATAACTAGGCCGTTAACAAATATCTTTGCATCATTTTTGGTCTCAGGCAAGATTCCACATGATTGGAGAATGGCCAATGTTATTCCTTTGTTAAGAAGGTAAACAGAGATAATCCAGATAGTTACAGGCCAGTGAGTCTGATGTCAGTGGTGGTGAAGCTGTTGGAAAAGATACTGAGAGACAGGATCTATTCACATTTGGAAGTGAATAGACCTAACAGTGGTAGGCAGCAACTGTTTGTATGGGGAAGGTCATGTTTTACCAACCTGGTAAGATTTTGAGGGAGTGACAAGAATAATTGAAGAAGGAAAGGTTATGGCTGTCGTCTACATGGACTTTAATTAGACATTTGTAAGGTATCTCGTGACAGACTGGTACAAAAAGTAGAGTCTCATGGGTTCCAGGATGTGCCGGATACAGAACTGACTTGGTTATAGAAGACAGAATGTAGTAGTGGAAAGGTGGTTTTCAGAATGGAGATCAGTAACTAGTGGTGTTCTGTGGGGATCAGTTTGGGATCTTTGTTGTTTGTAATGTATCTAAATGATCTGAAGGAAAATGCAGGTGGTCTGATTAGTAAGTTTGCAGGTGACAACAAAACTGGTGGAGTTGTAGATAGTGAGGAAGACTATCAAAGGACACAGTAGGATATAGATAGAATGCATTTTTGGGCAGAGAAATGGCAGGTGGAGTTTAATTGAGACAAATGTGAGGTGTTGCATTTTTAGAAAACCAAATTCAGGTGTGAATTCTACAATAAATAGCCAAAACCTGTAGAGCATTGACTTAGAGGGATCTCTGACGGGGGATAAGATGGTCAAGAAAGCATACAGCCCAATTGCTTTCATTGGCTGGGGCATCGAATATGTAAGTTAGCAAGTTATGTTACAGCAGTTGGCACATTTGCAATATAGCATGCAGTTCTCATCACCACATTACCAGAAAGACATGAATGCTTTGGAGAGTGTGCAGAAAAGGTTTACTAGAATGTTGCCTAGTCTGGAGGGTTTTAGTTTTGAGGAGAGATTGCATACATTTGGATTGATTTCACTGGAAAGATAGAGGCTGAGAGGCGACCTGATAAAGCTCCACAAAATTTATGAGAAGTATAAATAGTTTGGATAGTCAGAGACTTTTTCCCAGGGTGGAAAGGTCAACTACAAGAGGGTACAGGTTCAAAGGGAGAAGGAGAAAGTTTTTCACACAGTGTGTGGTGGGTGCTTGGAACGCACTGCCAGAGGAGATGGTGGAAGCAGGCACATTAGCAACATTTAAGGTGTATCTTCTTAGATACGTGAATGTGAGGTGAACAGGGGGATAGAGACTGTGTATGAGCAACAAGTAGCAGGTTGAAATTCAGATTGTCAATCGGCACAGGCTTGATGGTTGAAGGTGCTGTAGTGTATTAATGTATTTACATGGTGTTGTTGTACATACTCACAACATGTTGGTGTGGCAGCAATTTTATTCCGAAACCAATAAAAATGTAGAAATTCTTGATTGTGCCCAGGTGTTCCATTGCATCTAATAACCAATTTGGCAGCTCGTGAATTTTGTTAATAGTAAGATATATGCAATGATGAAATGCAATTGCTGATTCCACTCTGACCTTAGCAGAGAAGGAGAGCAGCAGAGGAGACCAAGCTGGGATCTTAAAATAGAGCAGTAGTGAGACATTGAACAAGTGAGTTCTATTCAGTAACCCACATATATATATTATGCTGTGTGTATGGACATAATATATTTTTGATGTCTCTATAAATAGAGTGCTACAGCACTGAAGAGAGATTGAGTGCCTTACGTTAACATAAGGGTAAACTATGGATGCTAGAAACCAAGAAAAGAGGCAGCATAGAAACGGAGTAACCTCTAAGAATTTATATGCAAACACACAATATGCAGACACCCACCACCCAGATTCTGTAAACTTATAAAGCATACACAACTAATTTCAGTAAGGATGGTGACTGCAATGGAGACTTAAGAGTTGCAGAATTGAAGTCAGATCACAATTCGCAAGGCATGTGAGGAAAAGAGGGAAGGCTCTGACAGACAGGGTAACATCTGAGACAGGGTAACATGTCTTTCTGGTAATGTGGTGATGAGAACTGCATGCTATATTGCAAATGTGCCAACTGCTGTAACATAACTTGCTAACTTACATATTTGAAGACATGTTACAGCCAGAAGACTTTGGAAAACAAATCGAGGTAATCAGAAGATTTCAAACAAAGAAAAAAAACATATCAGTTACTTCCCTAGGTTAATATAGTACAGCAAGCAACTGGGATAGCAGCTCCATGTCACAGCAGTTTGAAAATGCTGGGGCCTCACAAAGCCATAAGTAGCAATTCCTGAGCTATAAAAAAACCACGTCAGAATTGCATACAACAAAGATAGTGCATCATATCAGTATATTTCTATATGCAGTTGTGCCTCGAGCTGATGAAGTCCTCATGCGGCAAGGTGTCGAAGAAGGTACTTGTTAATTTGAAGCATTAATAAAGGTGTTCAATGCATATTTTAATGCAAAGTGAAATCTGGCCACTGAAAGGATGAGATTTAACCATCAGTCCCAGCAGTGAATGGAATCGATTGGGGAAATTTTAACAGTTTAGCTGCATATACAGAGTCTTAAGAGACAAATTAATAAGTTCTGCATCATTGTAGGCATCGCAAACAAAAAAACTCTGATTCTATTAATTCAAAAGGAAGTCATGCTAGAGCAAGCAATTCAATTTGCTTTTCAAATGGAGATAAAAAAATATTCTTTGAGGAAACATTGGGAATTCTTCTGATACGGTTGGATGGCTCAGCCCTAAGATAGTGAACCCTCACCCGCCCTCCCCCCCCCCCACCACCACCAAAATGCTAAACAAACATGGAAACAATGTACAGCAGGTCTGGCAACTTCTGTGAAGAATTAATATTTCAGGTCCAGTGACCCTTCCTCAGCACTAAAAGCAACAGAGGACTTGATTGACACCCGGCTTCAGTAAATGAGAGCTGGCTGCAACAGACAATCCTGGACTGCACAACGATTGTTTGTCTTCATGCAAGTACTTATTTGTAATCTGGGGCAGAAATACAACCTCTGCTCATTTTGGTTCTGCTTTCTTTTAGATTAGATTAGACTTACAGTGTGGAAACAGGCCCTTCGGCCCAACAAGTCCACACCGACCCGCCGAAGCGAAACCCACCCATACCCCTACATTACCCCTTACCTAACACTACGGGCAATTTAGCATGGCCAATTCACCTGACCCGCACATCTTTGGACTGTGGGAGGAAACCGGAGCACCCGGAGGAAACCCACGCAGACACGGGGAGAACGTGCAAACTCCACACAGTCAGTCGCCTGAGTCGGGAATTGAACCCGGGTCTTCAGGCGCTGTGAGGCAGCAGTGCTAACCACTGTGCCACCGTGCCGCCCAGTTTTGGTGACTGTAAATAAAAGATAACCTTTGAAATGTTTTAAATGTTTTCATCTAGGAGATAGTTCCTCAGTGGACAATTATAAGGTGCTGATCTTCAGTGGCCAAAAGGTACAATGGCTCTGGCAGTTTACAGAAAGTGGGAAGATGGAATGTGACCAAGGACAGGTCAGATGTGTGGCCTGAAAGTTAAAGAGGAGCAAGAAAGTGAAGATGTATGTGGAGGAAGTGTCAGCAGTGTGCCCTGAACAATCTGGGGTTGGTGCTACTGTGCCATTATGATGCCAGTGAAGGACAATGCCCGACAATGGCTGCATGATTGAGCCATTATCAAATGTGAGGGATGTCATTGGGACAGGGTATACAGGTAGCAATGATTGTAGCAAAAGGTTTGCTGATTCTCACATTGAGAAATATTCAATCAAATTGGCACTTAGCCAAACATAAGTAAGATTCAACCCAGTAATATCTTGAAAACTTTCAGAAAAGTAATAGGAGACATTAGCAATAGATTTATTTGACTTCAGAGGAAAGACACCTTTAATGCTAATTAACTACTACTCCAGATGGATTAAAGTTTCAAATGTTCATTGCAACTGGGCCAGTGCTTAGAGCACTGCAACGAGGTTTTGCAATGTGGTGCCCTACAAGAAATAGTTTTGGATAATGGACTTCAATTTGTGAATGAGAATTCAGGATGTTCAATACAGGGGCTGCATTAAACAAGGTGACAGGTTCTCCACTTCATCCTCCGTTAGATGGAAATGTGGAAAGGGCCATTATTGCCAAGAACGCAGACTTGAAATGAGCATTACTCAGCTAGAGACCAGACTCAGGAAACAACAAATATTCACTGGCAGAATTACTGATGGGGAGAAGATTAGAAAACAAAAACACTATTGTTGAGTGGCAATCTTAGACTGAATATTGCATCTCAGGACAATGAGAAGGGAAATAAACTGGTAAAAGATCAGAGAAGAAAGTAACAGAAGTGGCATATCTCAAGACATAAAGCAGCAAGTCTTGACCTTGACAGCAGATCAGAAAATCTGGACATTGGACAGATATGTAGAGGCAACAGCCATCAGAGGAGCAAATTGACCAAGATCAGAATTGGATGATACACTTGAAGGAGTGTTTAGCAGAACTAGGAAGGCATTGATTTTACTTGAGCCAAGAAGTGAGGTGGAGTAAGATTACCACAGAATGGTTGAGCGTTTTCAGGAAAGGTAGGGAATCATCATCCTCATCCTCATGTGGAAATCAAGTGAACCAGATCAGAACAACCATTCAAGGTTTCAGATTTTCTTGACTTGTGAGATTTCTGACTTTGGGAGAAGTGGGGAACTGTCAATACAATGTTCATAATAACAAGGTCAATTAGCAATTAAAAACAGATTGCTTCAATTATGCATAATAAATCAAAGATAAACCTCTTTGTATTGGGACCAGGTGGGGGTGCAGGGAGCGAATGCAATAACGTGTGCAGATAGTAATTATGTGATGATGACATCATCAATGGACAGCAATAGAGCAGGGCAGAGTAGATCAGACAGTGGAGTAGGTTGGAATGGGCTTAAGGCACTACATTAGAGAGCTCTACTCAGTAACTTGCATATGTGTAAGAGTAAATAAAGAGGATTGGCATTAGTGAAGAAAGAGAGGAAGAGCCCTATTTTATGTGACAGACAAATTAGGGATGTTGGAGACAAAAAAGAGTGACAACCTAAGAAAAAGGGTCCAGCCTCCAAACATATTAACGTAGGTACCAAAATCCAGAGAAACAGGAAATGATACGTTGTGCTCATGAAGCATTGAGTACACAAATATATTAAGTCATGCAGCTGTACAGGACATTGGTTAGGCCAATTTTAGAATATTGCATGCAGTTCGTGTCTCCTTCCTATTGGAAGGATGTTGTGAAAGTTGAAAGGATTCAGAAAAGATTTACAAGGATGTTTCCAGGATTTGAGCCATAGGGAGAAGCTGAATAGGCTGGGGCTGTTTTCCGTGGAGTGTCAGAGGCTGAGGGTTGACCTTATAGAGGTTTATAAAATCATGAGGGTCATGGATAGGATAAATAGACAAAGTCTTTTCCCTGGGATGGGGGAGTCCAGAACTAAAGGGCATAGGTTTAGGGTGAGATATGAAAGATATAAAAGAGACCTAAGGGACAATGTTTTCATGCAGAGGGTGGGTACAGAATGAGCTGCCAGAGGAACTGATGGAGGCAAGTACAATTGCAACATTTAAAAGGCACTTGGATGGGTCTATGAATAGGAAGGGTTTGGAGGGATATGGGCAGGGTGCTGGAAAGTGGGATGAGTTTAGGTTGGGATATCTGGTCACCATGGATGAGTTGGACCGAAGGGTCTGCTTCTGTGCTGTACATGTATATGGTTCTATGACTTTATGCTAGCAGCGGTGTTTACATAAAGCATGGCATAAGCATTAATGGCGATGGGATGAATAAGATGTTATTTCTTATATATATACAGGTAAATACAAACATGCAAGAAAATTTCTGTACACTGCAGATCAAGTGTCATGATATGTTATAAAATAGATTTGAAGATAGCATAGTGCTATAGTTGGCAGAGATTATCCATTTGATATAGAATCTAGTAAAATTGAAGGTGAGGACATGGAGAAGTTAATCATGATTCTGAAAAGAGGAACAAGAGATGAAGGCATAAATATGAAAATTATATTGGACAGGTTTGAGCACAGTGAAAGGGATGTTTGATTGAGAAGGAAAAGGAAGACATATTGATCCACTTCCGTAAATGGTGAAATATATCAGAACAGAAATAGCAAATAAATACTCCCCTCCTTATTCAGCATACTAGTGGGACCCTTCCCTCCACAGCTGCCTGGTTTACTTCTCCATCACCCTCAACAACACCTCCACCCTATAATTTGCATATAGCAACTTCCCTATCACTCCCTTCCTTCCCATCATCCAGGGCCCCAACAGTTCTTCCAGCTGAATTAACATTCACTTGCATTTCTCAATTCAGAATGAATCTCAAGAAGTCAAACTGGATGGGAATCCCTGCAAAATTGTGATATCCAAGGTGCCCCTGATGTGGCAGTCACATGAATTCCCAGCAGTCAGCAAAGGAAACAAAATGTCAGTATCAGAGTGTTTTATGGAAATGCAGTGTAACGCTCTACTTCATGGATAGTTTACAAGTTTTAAAGAAAACGCAAAAAACTCAATGCCATTTTGATCCTACACATTTCTGAAACACTTTCTCTTCTGACAATAGGTCACCACTTGGACTCGTTACAAATAATTGCAAATTATTTAACAATTAAGATAGCTGATCCAATATTGCCCGGTTCCAAGTTCAATTAATCATAGACATTACTCCGTGAGATTTGATATTCTATTAGTGGGACTGGCTGATGGCTTCAACACCACTGGAAGTTTGAGTCATCTGGCTTTGACATTTTGAGATTTCACTGGAATATACCATTCACAATGCGGTTACCTTGGCATCAGAAGGACCCAACATGGATAGGGAGATTTGTTCTATCTAAATCAAATACTATTTGCCATTGTGGGAAGATGAGAAGAAATGTTTTCACCCAAAGAGTTCCTAGGATCTGGAATGCTCAACCTGAAAAGGTGGTGGAAAATGATTGCATAAATAATTTTAAGAAGGCTTCAGACAGCTCTTTGAAGATGAACTTTTTGACAGGGTAATAACAATTTCTCTTTCTCAAGTCCAATATTAACATAATCGGCTGCAAGGCTTCATTTTGTGCTGTGCGTTTCTATGATTCCATAAGTCTTCTTCAGTCAGTAATGTGTGATTCTGAGCTGCTGGCCTCCCATTATTCTAAGTCTCAGTTCCTTTCCTGTTCAGATCTTTTACTCTCCATACCCTCCTGTGCTGTCCCAAAGAATCTCAATGGCACCTTGAGGAACAATCCTTTCAGATTTTTTACAATTTGCCAGAATCAATGTCAAGCTCAAAGGTGTAGATAATAACCAATACTTCCATTTGTGGGACTCTGTTCTTAAGAAGAATCACTGCAAGTATTGTTAGGCTGGAAGTTTTTAATACAAAAAGACACATACACTGGAATATGAAGCAAATTTATTAGCTTGATTTACTTAATATATATTAGAGTCATGTGCAAACTAATGAGTGAATTATTAGCTTAAACTACATAATATACATGTATATACAAAAAAGTGAGTCTCATGCTGCCTTCTATCCATCAGAGACTTGGTGACTGTGGCGTGTAGAGCTCCGTCTCAGATTCCAAGGCATCAGTTTGCAAACCCCAGCCCAATGGCAAAAAGTCCATGGTCCCAGACTCACAAACCTGGTCCAATGGGGAAAGTACAATGAGTGGGACAAAGTCCCCTAAATTAATACTATTCTGGTTCTATTCAGTATGACTATTTCATTGTACTTTCATTGTACCCAGATGTTCCATTGTTCAGAAAACAAGGTGAAAACATCTCCAGGTGGCTCCATGTTAACTACTTAAAAGAATGGTTCCCATACACACTCAAGCTTATGCAGTTACCTACTAGCCAAAACAGGCTGTTTTTTTTACATCAGGCCTACTATCATACACTTTTCCCCTTCAATTGGTCATTGTCATGTCCAATTAACCTTTAGTGATTAATCTCTAATGGTCTGGTTTGAAGATATAATTTTGAAGCCCAACACAACACTGGACCCAAAACGTTAACTCTGCTTTCTCTCCACAGATGTCACCCGACCTGCTTTCTCCAGACATTCCTGTTTTTATTTCAGATTTTCAGCATTCGCAGTTCTTTGTTTAACATTATTTCCACATCTTGGGACAGTAGATTCCCATAATGGCTCTGCCTTGCATCCTCTCCTCTTGCCTCTCTCCTGCTTCTTTGCTTAATGTCAAATCTGGTCCATCAGTGACATGTTTCAGTTTTGGCAACAGATCACCACGCTGAAATGTTGACACTTTGTGAATGCCTAACTTATTCAAATTTCGTTTACTTAAACAGTGGTAAAATTGAGCTGAGATATTCCCTGTGTATAGATACTGCTTTGTTTCTAAATAACTACTTATATTTCTCACATTGACGGCATTTTGCCTTCATCCTGATTTGTTGAAAGTGAGTGCGTGGACGTCAAATGTAGAGTCCACTTTAAACAATAAGTGGTGACGTAGCCAAATACACATTATACATGTAAAAATGTCTAACATTATACGAACTGTAATAAAGTGGAAGTATTCATCGAGGAATCTGAAGTGCATCTCCAGCATAACAAATGTTCTCTGAATCCCAATGCAGGTAGAGGTTTGCAGCTGAGTAAATTGCTTCTCATGAGGTGTCTTATAAATTGAAGAGTAGAATCATCAACTCAAACATTATCTATCAGCTCCTCTTGTAGGCTCAGATCTACAGTGAAGGGTACAGAGCTGAAAGAACTGTGTAGTGAATGGGTAATCACTCAACATTTGTATGAAGGTACTCTATGCATTGCAAATTACCTATGATCATTGAATGGATTTCTTTAATGTTGTCAATAGCTGTTGAAAAGACAGGTATACAGTCTTGCATTTATGGATGCTTAGGAAACCAATGATATCAATTTTTTTTTAGTCTTTCATTCTTGATATTTATAGGTTACCGCAACACAAATACAACTTACTTTATAGATATGTGCAGTTACCATTTGCAATTGCAATTATACATTTTACTCGATTCTTGCGTATTATTTAATTGCAGCCTGAGGAGAAACAGTGGTATTGATGTGTAGTCTAATAAAAAAGGCAACGACTCACTTTAGAAATGTTATATCATACCATATATAATTAATTACCATATGAATACACTATATAACCAGTGTAGTCATAAATCCAAAGTCTGGAAACATGAGGCGCTCAAAATTGTTTCGAAAAAATCCAAGCAACTCATGAAAAGAGCAGCATTAAACTATTTGAGGTTACAAAACCATTAAATCTCTCTCTATACACTGTCTCTGCTGAATGTGTCTCTCTGTCAGTCTATTTCTCCACACGTCTCAGGGCCTATGTCTCAGTCTCTCGTTCTCTCTCTCAAACTCTTCTCCATCTTGCGTTTTCTTGATTTCAGATTTAAATCTTTCAGATTGAGCATGTGAAACAATGAAATAGAGTACAGAATAAGTAAAGTAATTTCTATTCCCAATTTGTTTCACAATTTTAAGTTTCAGGTCAATTTTTATATCTATCTTGTTTTCTATTTTAAATACTTGTGGTTCGTTATTCTAATGTTATTCCCTAACCCAGAAAACTCTGAAACCCAACAATGAATTGGTACCTGGTGTTGTGGCAAAAGTGAGGACTGCAGATGTTGGAGATCAGAGGCTAGATTAGAGTGGTGCTGGAAAAGCACAGCAAGTAAGACAGTGTCTGAGGAGCAGGTAAATCGATGTTTCAGGCAGGAGCCCTTCCTGCCTTTGTGGATGAGAGAGCTAATAGTGTGCTTCATTGATTGTTGGACATCCTAAGGCAATGAAAGGGGGCTTATAAATGCTAATGCTTTCACAGAAAATGGTTATATTTAGTACTTCTGCTAATAAGTATAATGACAGACTCACAACCTAATAAATTTCTACGTCTAGATATAATTTCTCCTCTGGATTTTCTCTAGCTATGTGTTTAAATTTAGCCATAATTATATAGAAAAATGAACCTTTACTATTGGAGGTGACATTTGCTCTAAAATCTCTCGATTTCACCATGTAATATCCTAGGGGTTGCTTACTGAGGCACACTGGTGTTATGATGTGAAAAGTAGAAGATGCATCCCACATGAACCACCTCATCCAGTACAAGAACTGAAATTGTGCTGTTGGCAACATTAAGAGTCAAACTAATAAGCAATTGAGTTAACCAGCCCCTTTTGGTTACAAATCAACTGACTATTATTTCACAATTTTATAATGACTGAAAATTTTGAGATTGAAATATAAAATCATTCTCACATGCTCTAAATCATTAGTGGTTTCTCTCAGGCAATGATTCCTTTTAAGCATATATTTCAAAACTGAATTACAAACACAGCAAAGTACTCCTGCAGGGAGGTTGATCACAAACATGTCACTGGCTCATTCAGTGATGACTTGATGTACTATACCTCTGAACAAATGATGTTTTAGTCATTAGAACTGGGCAATTGAGAAGTATGGAATTTACTGCTGAGCCCCACATCAGGTAATAGCATTTTATTTATAAGCTGTGACTTTTCAGGTCAGTCAAAGCAAACTTGAGGCCAAAATTATTCCTTACGATAAATTTACTGAAAAATAAATGCAAGAAAGAAGTGATTGAATTTGTAGAGTAAGCACTAATGGACTATTCATCAGTATTCAGCACTATTCTGAGGAGTCCTTCATTTCCAAGAACCCATTAACCCACAGCAAAATAGTTGGAATAAAAATAATTTATTCTTCCTATGGGCCAATCATGGAAAATTGGTATAAATTGCTCAGCACTACAAGCCATAGTAAAGGTGAATATTTCCTACTACACTCTATTTGCAATAATTATTGATAATTTGTGAATTTAAAATCATAAGACACTTTTAAAAGTGTGTAGTACAGAGGTTTTTCTGCAATAGAAGTGTGTGGTCAGGTTACTATTGAGGTAGCAAGGTTACACAATTTGTGCGTTTACCAAAGCAACGACTTTTGTTTTCCCAATACCTACACAGAGGGAGTTTTGGCTTTTCCAAGAATGGAAGTTGGATGAGATGACTGGGTTTGGCAACACCATGGTGGTGTTGAGAGAAGTAACAGAGTGTAAGGGTTGGAAGTCATCCAAAGTGCTAATAAAAGCTGATTTTATCTCTTTGGATAATCAAGCAGCATCAAACAGACAGGAAATAATGTGACTGCCATTGGTTGCCAGTTGTTTTGGTGGAAAATGGCAACTGGTGACAAAACACTTCCAGCATAGAATCAGGACACTTCACCTAACAGATCCATGATTGTGGTTTAGGTTTCATGTAAGCCTTTATAGAAACCTCTTGCTAATCATTAACTGTACTCTGTTCCCTTAATGTATCATTTTCCTCCTTTATCCATAGCTCCTCCTCAAACATCTTAACTCCACCTCAAGATGGGGAGCTCCAGACTCCAACTGTCCTCTGCTTAAATAAATTTCTCTTGAATTCCCTACTGAATTTATTCATCACTTATAGATCCTAGTTTTGGTCTCATCCACAAGTTCCTTATCAATTCCCTTCACAGTTATGTTGGATTACATAGGATACATGGCATAGACATAAACTATTGGGCTTATTGGGCTCATTTTAGTGATTATTTTCCACTTAAGCCTCCTCTCTCTTTTTCTCATTTAAATCTACTATTATAAGCATCTCCTCTCATTTACCTCAGCAGGCCTGGCAGCATTTATTCAGAGAGAAACAGAGTTGTCATTTCAACCTTAAAATGACTGTTCTTCAGAATTGAAGACAGAGGTGGAAAGATAATGGGTTTTATGCTGCAAAACAAGTGGGAATGAGCAAGTGAAACAGAGGGACAATCAGGAAAATGTTAGAAACAAGGAAGTTTTAGAGGTCACCCAGCCACCCCACACCATTCCCACAGTGTCTAGTTTTCTTGGTATTGTATACACTATAGCTGACCTATATTCTGCTATTAATATCTATTACTAACATCTTCACTGGACCTGTCTTGCTTCCCTATAACTATGACTGCTTCCTTTGCCTTTTATTCTTTAACAACTGTGCCCAGGATCACAATGATATCCAGAAGCTCCCACATTCTCCCGGGTGTAACTTGTCAACTGCCTTGCCATCTTTATTGTGTGTTAATTAGTTCATTATTTTAATTAACTTCTAATTATTAAATGCTAAACCTAGATTCAGTTTAGGATTGCTAGTAAAATCTAACAAGAATAATAAACAGCTTACAATTATTATTGGCAAAAGTCATTAATGACTTTTAAAAAGAAATTATACCTTTTCAATATCAATATTATACACACAGCACTTAACACAGTTGTTCATGTGATTCATTCAGCTAACAACCCACAACTCTCTTCTGCTGTTACTGTGTGATTTTTCCCAGTTGGGTGTTCTTCAGAAGCTAGAGCTGTAAACCCAACGGACTTAAGAGCCCTGATCTCAATTTATTCTCTCCTAAACATTTCACATTCCCTTTCACGTTCTTTTTATGTATTGTAAATGAACTTATTACAGGCCTTTTCCTTAATGGCAATTTTGTAATTACCTTGTAATTACTGGCTGGTATTTTTCTTGCTTTTTAGAGGGATATTTTTCACCTGGATTCGATTAAATGCTGGACTTCTCTTGGTTTGCCTGTAAATGTTTCAATTTTATTTGCCCTTGTTCCTTTCACATTCCCTTAGCATCACTTTTATCCTAATTTATTATGTTTCCCTATACTTACTTCTTGTAACTGATCAGAATCATTTCCCATTACCACATCCAGAAGTATTACAGTTCTTGTCAGATATTATACATACATACTGGTAATATTGAAATCGCACGCAATAACATTCATGCCACAGTAGGTAGCTGGTATAGGTCATTCTGCTATAATGCACATTTTGTTAATGCCACTTCGTTATAACACAATTGACAAACTTTTTCTAAAGCGTAAAGTTTTGAAGTGTTTATTGATTGCTACACACTTCTGGTGCCATTAGTTTAAACAGTTATGCTGTTACGTGATCTTTTAATAACAGGGGGTTGCATGAGAACGAACCATCGTGTTATAGCAGAACCAAGCGTAACATAAACGGAGATTGCAAGTGTTCTTTTAGATATCTAAAAGGAAAGAGAGAGAGGCAAGAGTAGACATTGTATGGCTGGAAAAGGAGGCTGAAAAGGTACTAATGGGAACGCAGAAATGGCGGAGGATCTGAATAGGAATTTTGCATCAGTTTTCACAGTGGAAGACACCAGCAGTCTACCAGAACTTCAAGACAAGCAGGGGGCAGAGGTGAGTGTAGTGGCTATCATTAAGGAGAAAGTGCTGGAGAAGCTGAAAGGTCCAAATGTGGATAAATCACCCAGACTAGATAAACTGCACCTCAGAGGTCTGAAGGAAATAACTGAGGAGATCGATGGTACCTTTCAGGAATCACTGGAGTCAGGAAGAGTTCTAGAGGACTGGCAAATACCTAATGGAACACCCCTGTTTAAGAAGTGAGGGAAGCAGAAGACAGGAAACTATAAGCTGGTTAACCTGACCTCAGTTATTATTTAGAATCTATTATGAAGAATGAGATTGCAGAGTACTTGGAAGTGCATGGTGAAATAGGGCTTAATCAACATGGTTTCATCAAGAGGGCCCATACCTGACAAATCTGTTAGTATTCTTTAGGAGTAATGAGCAAGTTAAGCAAAGGAGAGTCAGTAGATATCATCTATTTGGCCTTTGAAAAGGTGCTGCACAAGAGGCAACTAAATAAACTAGAAGTCCTTGGTGTTAGGGGCAAAGTACTGGTGTGGATAGAGGATTCAAGAAGTGTAGCACTGGAAAAACACAGCAGGTCAGGCAGCAACTGAGGAACAGGAAAGTTGACATTTTGGGTATAAGCCCTTCATCAGAAATATGTGTCCCCACATTCCTGATGGACAGCTTATACCCAAAACGTCTGCTGTCTCTGTTCCTGGGCTTTTCCAACACCACATTTTTTGACTCTGATTCTAGCATTAGCAGTCCTCACTTTCTCTTTTCAATAGAGGATTGGCTGACTGGCAGAAGGCAGAGAGTAGAGATAAAAGGGTATTTTTTTCAGAAAGGCAGCGAATGACAAGTGATGTTCTGCAGGGGTCTGTGTTGAGACCACAACGATTCACATTATACATGAACGAGCTGGATGAAGGAACTTATGGCATTTGCAGATGGCACAAAGGTATGTGGAGGGACAGGTAGTGTTGAGGCAGCAGAGAGGCTGCAGAAAGATTTGGACAGGCTAGGAGAGTGAGCAAAGAAGTAGCAGAAGTACTACAATATGGGAAAAGATGTGGATGTGCACTTTGGTAGAAAGAATAGAGGCATAGCTGAAAATGTGTTGCTGGAAAAGCACAGCAGGTCAGGCAGCATCCAAGGAGCAGGAGAATCGATGTCTCGGGCATGAGCCCTTCTTCAGGAAGGGCTCATACCCGAAACGTCGATTCTCCTGCTCTTTGGATGCTGCCTAACCTGCTGCACTTTTCCAGCAACACATTTTCAGCTCTGATCTCCAGCATCTGCAGTCCTCACTTTCTCCTAGAATAGAGGCATAGCCTACTTTCTAAAAAGGGAAAGCCTTTGGATATCTGAAGTCCTGGTTCAGGATTCACTTAAGATTAGCATGCAAATTCAGTTGACAATGAGGAAGGAAAATGCAATTTTAGAATTCATTTCAAGAGGGCTACAATAGCAGAGTTGCATTGCTGAAGCTGTATAAGGCTCTAGTCTGAGCACATTTGAAATATTGTGAGCAGTTTTGGGCCCCCTATCTAAGGAAAGACATTCTAGTGTTGAAGAGGGTTCAGAAGAGGTTTACAAGAATGATCCCAAGGATGAAGGCCTTGTTCCTATGTGGAGCGATTGTGGATTCTGGATCTTTACTAGATGAAGTTTAGAAGAATGAAGGGGGCAGGATCTGACTGAAACTTACAGAAGACTGAGAGGCCTATATAGCTTGGATGTGGAGAAAAAGTTTCTATTAGTAGGAGAGACCATGGCCAAAGGGCACAGCCTCAGAGTGAAGGGAGTACCCTTTAGAACTGAGATAAGGACAAGTTTTTTCATCCAAAGTGTGTTTAATCTGTGGAACTCATTGCTGGAGGCCAAGTTGTTGAATGTCTTTAAGACAAAGATAGATAGGTTCTTGATTAGTAAGGGATCTAGGGATAGTTAGAATGGAGGAGAATGGGGTTGAGAAATTTATCAGCCATGATTGAATGGTTCAGCAAACTCAATGGGCCGACTGGTCTAATGCTTATATCCTATAAGGTCTAATAGCTGAATCTCCCACAATCAACAACTAGGGGACTGTCAGAAACTGAATTGAACTGGCCACGTAACTATGTGTACAAAAACAGGTCAGAGAATAGGAATTCTGCAGGAAATAACTCATCTTCTGCCAATTACAAGACCTATGTGTAATGGAACACTCCACTTGTCTGAATGGATATAGCTTCAACATTGCTCAAAAGGTTCAGTCTTCTCTATGACAAGGACCAACATGAAGCAGCAGCGTTGAGTGCAAGATGGACCTAGTAACTCACCAAGATTCCATTAACACCAAGTTACAAATTAAGGGGGTTCTACCTTAGAAGGACTAGAGCATCAGATTCATAGGAGCAAGCACTGCAAATTCCCTTCTAGGTCATACACCATCCTGACTTGGAAATATATCACCATTCTGTCATTGTCACTGGGTCAAAATCTTAGAACTCCCTTCTAATAGCACTGCGGGTGCCCCTTTGTCTGGTACTGGTACTACATCAGCACTTTACTTGGTTCAAGCGACAGATCACCACCACCTCCCCCAGGGCAGTTAGGCAAGAAATGTTGGCCTAACCAGCAATGCTGACTTATGTTATGAGAAGTAATCTCATGAGTGAATGTAAAATAATTGTATTATGAAATTGCTATTCCTTTCACACCTTTTAGCATCTCTTGTCCATTTATTTTGTGGTGGTGGGGAAGCAATTAAAATCACCCACAATTATATGTCCTTCCATCATTTGCTTAGATATTTCTCACTCCACCGTTGGATAATTTCAGGTGGTGGCATGTCATAGGTCATTCACGGTCACTACTGGGCCAACGTGCATTATTACATCCAAGTTATATTTTGGAGTTTTGATAATGATGGCAGAGGGTCCAACTTTCTTTCCATTGCATGGCTGACCAGAGACCTGGTTTTCCCATCCCACATGCCATTATTCAGTGTTGGAAGAATTTGCGGGTTGGGCACCCTTTCTGTTTGGCCATATTACAAACACACTTTCCTTTACTGTTAAGCCCTGGGAAGGCTTAAGCTCAGACTTTGCTGTTCAAAACAAGAGGTTCCACCCACTGCAACATAAAACATCCCCAGGTTAGATAGTCTAGCCTACATTCCTTTGACTAGATCTTTCTTCTTCTTTTATTTCAATATTGATGGAATGTGTTTCCCATCTTCAGTTGATAAAGTCCCTTAATCTTTTACCATTGTTATCTTTAATTAGTACAATTGACCAATCTCCTTCTTCCTTTCCATCACTTTTTATTACATCATAATCTGTAAATTTTACTTTTGCCAGTTCTGGTACTTATATGGTCATGTTTCAGTTTTTCTTACTACTGGGTTACTGTCAGGGGGAGGAAAGGGAAGCGACGGTCAGAGCAGGGATCCCTTGTTGCCTTTCCCCTCAGCAGTAGGTATACCATTTTGGAAACTGCTAGTGGGGACAGCCTACCAGGAGAAAGCCATAGCTGTCAGGTCTCTGGCACTGAGCCTGGCACAGAAGGGAAGGGGGGAAATAGAAAAGTATTGGTGGTAGGGGTCTCAATAGTTAGACAGATTGACAGGAGATTTTGTGGTCAGGAATGGGACTCTCGGAAGGTATGTTGCCTCCCTGGTGCCAGGGTCCGGGATGTCATCGATCTGGTTTACAAGATTCTGAAGGGGGAGGGTGAGCAGCCTGAAATCGTGGTACGCATTGGCTCCAATGATCCTGTCAGAAAAAGGATTAAGGATCAGGAAAAGTGACTACAGAGTGTTAGATTGGAAGCTGAAGAACAGGACAAGTAGAGTAGTGATCTCCGGTTTGCTATTGGTGCCACAAGATAGTGAGATAAGGAACAGTCAGCAAAAACAGCTTAACACGTGGCTGTGAGGCTGACGCAGGAGGGTGGGCTTCAGATACCGAGACCATTTGGATACCTTCTAATGAAGGTGGGATCTGTACATGAAGGACGGGTTGCACCTAAACTGGAGGGGCACAAATATCCTGGGTGGGAGATTTGCTCGTGTGATTCGGGAGGGTTTAACTAGTTTGGCAGGGGGGGTGGGAATCAAAGCCACATGTCTGAGAGGGGGTCAGTTGCAGACGGGACAGTGACAGGATATATTGAATCTATCAGGAAGGTTTCTCACGTGATGAAACAAGGGGGTTGATTAAAGTGTGTCTGCTTTAGTGCAAGAAGTGTCTGAAATAAGAGTGACGAACTTAGTGCGTAGATCAGTACTTGGGACTACGATGTTGTGAGCATAAGCCCTTGGGCTTATGCTCGAAACGTCGAATTCTCTATTCCTGAGATGCTGCCTAACCTGCTGTGCTTTGACCAGCAACACATTTGCAGCTGTGATCTCCAGCATCTGCAGACCTCATTTTTTACTACGATGTTGTGGCCATAACGGAGATGTGGGTTTCACAGGGGCAGAAATGGTTGCTTGATGTTCCAGGGTTTAGAATGTTTAAAAAGAACAGGGGGGGTGGAAAAAGAGGAGGGGGTGTAGCATTGCTAATTAGAGAGTGCATCACAGCTACAGAAACGAAGGTTGTTGAGGAAGGTTTGTCTACTGAGTCAGTATGGGTGGAAATTAGGTACAGCAAGGGAACAGCCACTGTATTGGGGGTTTTCTACAGACCACCTAATAGCAGTAGAGAGATTGAAGAACTCATAAGTGGGCAGATTCTGGAAAAATGCAAAAGTAGCAGGATTGTTGCTATGGGTGATTTCAACTTTCCCAATATCAACTGGAACTTTCTAAGTGCTGGTGATTTGGTTGGAGCTGTTTTTGTCAGGTGTGTTCAGAAGGGTTTCCTTACTCAGTATGTAGACAGACTGACGAGGGGAGAGGCCATTTTGGATTTGGTGCTTGGCAACAAGCCAGGACAAGTGTCAGATCTTGCGGTGGGAAAGCACTTTGGTGAAAGTGATCACAATGCCTCACATTTAGCATAACCTTGGAGAGTGAAAGGAGCAATTACCAAGGGAAGATATTTAATTGGGGAAAAGGAAATTATGACACTATCAGACAGGAGTTGGGAAGTACAGACTGGGAGCAATTATTCCACAGAAAGGGCACAGCAGACATGTGGAGACTATTTAAGGAGCAGTTGTTGTGAGTGATGCACAAATTTGTTCCTCTGAGACAGGTAAGAAGGGTAAGATTAAGGAACCTCGGATGACAAGAACTGAGAAACTTCTTGTCAAAAGGAAGAAGGTAACTTACGTAAGGTGGAGGAAGCAAGTGTCTAGCACAGCTTTAGAGGATTACAAGCTTGCTAGAAAGGAGCTCAGAAATGGACTGAGGAGATCCAGGAGGGGGCATGAAAAAGGCTTGGTAAGAAGAATTAGGGAGAACCCAAAAGTATTTTACTCATACGTGAGGAATAAGAGAATGATCAGGGAGAAGATAGGGTCGATCAGGGATAGCAGAGGGAACTTGTGCATGGAGTCTGAGCAGATAGGGGAAGCACTAAATGGGTTTTTTGCTTCAGTTTTCACTAAGGATAGGGAACCTGTTATAAAAGAAAACTTAGAGGAGCTGGGATACAGTCTTGACCAGATCAAAATTGATGAAGTTGATGTGCTAGAAAGTTTGGAAACATGAAGATTGATAAGTCCCCACAGTTAGATCAGACTTATCCTAGGCTCCTCTGGGAAGCAAGAAAAGAGGTTACTAATCTGCTGGTGAGGATATTTGCCTCCTCCCTCTCCACAGGAGTCGTACCAGAGGATTGGAAGGAGGCGAATGTTGTTCCTCTTCTCAAGAAGGGTAATAGGGAAATCCCTGGCAATTACAGACCAGTCAGTCTTACGTCTGTGGTCAGCAAAGTTTTGGAAAGAATTCTGAGGCATAGGATTTATGACTATTTGGCAAAGCGTAGAGTGATTAAAGGCAGTCAGCATGGCTTTGTGAGGAACAGGTCATGCCTCACAAATCTTATTGAGTTCTTTGAGAAGGTGTCAAGACAGGGCGATGACAGTCGAGCAGTGGATGTGGTGTATATGGATTTCAGTAAGGCATTTGATAGGGTTCCCCATGTAGGCTCATTCATAAAGTCAGCAAGTATGGGATACAGGGAGATTTGGCTATCTGGATTCAGAATTGGCTGGCTGACAGAAGGCAGAGAGTGGTTGTAGATGGAAAGTATTCTGCCTGGAGGACAGTGTTGTGTGGGGTCCTGCAGGGCTCTGTTCTCAGGCCTCTGCTCCTTGTAGCTTTTATAAATGACTTTGATGAGGAGGTTGTGGGGTGGGTTAATAAATTTGCAGATGACTCAAAGGTTGGAGGTGTCGTTGATAGTATAGAGGGCTACTGCAGGCTGCATGCAGCGCGCCATAGACAGGATGCAGAGCTGGGCTGAGAAATGGCAGATGGAGTTCAACGTGGATAAATGCAAAGTGATGCATTTTGGAAGGTCGAACTCGAATGCTGAATATAGGATTAAATACAGGATTCTTGGCAGAATGGAGGAACAGAGGGATCTGGGTGTGCAAGTATATAGATCCCTCAAAATTGCCACCCAAGTTGATAGGGTTGTTAAGAAAGCATATGATGTTTTGGCTTTCATTAACAGGGGTATCGAGTTTAAGAGCCGCGAGGTTTTGCTGCAGCTCCACAAGTCCCTGGTGAGACCACACTTGGAATATCGTGTCCAGTTCTGGTCGCCCTACTATAGGAAAGATACAGAGGCTTTGGAGAGGGTGCAAAGAAGGTTTACCAGTATGTTGCCTGGTCTGGAGGGCTTGCCTTATGAAGAAATGTTGAATAAGCTCAGACTTTTCTCTCTGGAGAGAAGGAGGAAGAGAGGAGACCTCATCGAGGTGTACAAAATAATGAGAGGAATAGACAGAGTCAATAGCCAGAAACTTTTCCCCAGGGCAGGATGGACTGGTACGAGGAGGTATACTTTGAAGATAATAAGAGGAAGGTATAAAGGGGACGTCAGAGGTAGGTTCTTTATGCAGAGAGTTGTGAATGCATGGAATGCATTGCCAGCTGAGGTGGTGGAAGCAGACATTTAAGTGACTGCTCAACATGCACATGGATAGCAGAGAGTAGAGGGTGCATAGGCTAAGTTACTATATTTGACATTAGGATTAAATCTCGGCACAACATTGTGGGCCAAAGGGCCTGTTCTGTGCTGTACATATCTATGGCCTATGTTCTATGTACTACACCTGTTCCTTCATTAGGGAGCTATTGTCAACGGTTCCCTCATTTTATTTTGAACAATGTGTGTTTTGTTGTAAAAGGATTTTAATTCCTGTTTAATAGTTGTTGTTTTAATTTATTTACAGCAGTATTTTCAAATTTCTGTTTTATAACTTGTCCCTACTTTATATTTGTTCCTTTGTAAACTGTACAATAAATCTGATAATTTATGGACTAGTATGAAAGCTTCCAGATGGATGTAAAAACGCTGTCTGGTTCCCGACTGTCATTGCTAGTGACTCTGGTCTGTACATAACTCCAGTCCAACATTACATTATTGACTCTTCATGCCCTGGGGGCAAATAAGTACTGGCAGTAAATGCTGCACTGGTAATGTCACCCACACCCTAAGAAGACATAAAACAAATGTTCTTCTGAGTTACCTCCTCTTTCTAAGCCAGAACTTTCTTTAAATCTTTCAAATAACTTAATACACCTTTTCCATTTCTATTTACTCACTAGATTCAACTTATATGCTGGGTTTGTTAATGCAAGATTTTCATTTTTTGTTCCTTTCCGTGTCGAGGAGTGCTCTTAAACAAAACTGAGCGTTTTTTTTCCCAACTCCAAATCACCCGTGATTTTTTTTAACCTACTAACTCCCACCAGTGAATCGTCATGTCTTATAATTGAATAGTTTATGGGCAAAGCCCAATATATGGTTTACAATAGATTTCTGAAGATTGAAGTGAGGTGTCATACATTTATCAAGCATGTTGTAGTTGGGTGTCAAGTACAGCACATCCAATGTGACAGTTCTGGAATAAGTTGGGGAGAATTTTTTTGAGAGGTCTGAGGCAGATTTACCTCAGTTGATCAGGAACAAAGAGGGAGCTTGAACATTACCTGAGCAGCTTGTGAAACACTCATCATTCTGACTATTGAAGAATGACATGTAAGCCAGGCAGGTAGCACCCTGTAGCATTGCTGGCCCCTGGAGAATTGAGCATGTCTGCAGCATACTGCTAGAAGCTACAATTGACTCTTGGAGAGCTGGTTTCTTCCCCAGGAGCTTAGGCTTTATGAATCCAAATTCTCACTAAAGTCTACTAGTTTTTATATATTCCTTTTACACTCAGTATGCAGCAAAGTATATATTTTCAACAATAGATACTTTTTTAAAGAAAAACTTAGAATATACCTTGGAAGGAAAATGTGATTGTTTTATCTTTTAAGTTAACTTCCTCATTTAACAAGCTCTTTCTATGTTGGGTTATGTGTACAAGTCTCTCACTATGTTCTTGCTCCATGCAATTGCTATTGAACCAACTGAAATCTTGTTTATCAGTCGGTCTTCATTTCTGTATCCTTCAGTGCCAACTAAAAAAGGACGATGCATGCCCAGATGTTTTCCTTTGTGGATTTAATTGTTTTCCCACATTGTTATCAAAATGATTAAACTTCTTTGAAACTTTAGGAAGTTGTATGTAATGGCATGTCCCTCGTTACTTCATTCTAAATCTGAGCATTGCTGCACAATTGGGCCTGGTCCCAATGCCCAGTGGTAATTTAAATTGACTTGTACTTTCCTGTTTAAGAGGCAAAGGCTAAAGGTTAATGTTGCTGCAATGTAAAGAGACATCAATCGCAGCATAACATTAATACGCTTCAGGACAATCTGATTAACCCTTTCCTTATGAATATGGTAGAAGTTGTTGTATTTGCTGCACCATTACTACATTGTTCATGAGGTTGTTTGCTATGTGACAATCACTCCACAGACCAGGCTCCCCAGTGTTTGTAGTTCCAGATGGGCCACCCCAAATGATTCAGTTCCAAGATGAGGAAGTGATATTATTCTCCCAATAGTCAATTTAATTAGGCTTTCTTGAATTAACAAAAGTGAATTCATTAGTTACTAACAATGAGAAGAAAGAATAATGCAACACACATACACTCAGATTAAGAATAAAAAATGAGACCTACAGAAGAGATTTTTACAAGTCAGTCGTTCATGAAGAGCACATGGAAAAACATTGTTACCAGTACAGTGGTTGTTACCATTGACTTTCCCAGTCAGAGAGTTGATTTTGAGCTCTTCACTTCAGAGGTCAATTAATGTCTTTATGTCTTAGTTCCTTTCAGAGTGGATAGCTGGCACCACTCAGAGTGAGAGACTGCTTTTTTCCTTTTCTAATGGTGCAGGGATGTATCATAGCTGTGAAATTCACAGCACACTAGTTGACATGCTAGGATATTGGGCTAATAACACATTCAGATCAAGGTTCAAGCTCTCTTGTAAATGCCTTTTTTTTTGTATATCCCTGGAAGGTTAAAGCAAAAACATATTTGCAGAGGATGGCTCCATGTTGAGAGAGAGTTAGGTTTTCAGCCTCTCATGAACTCTTCCTTTTAAGTCTTTTGATGAGAAGTTTCCCTGACTCCGTAAAGGTGTGTCATTTCAGAATTTCTCTGCAGATAGCCATTGAGTTTACACTGGGGAGAAAGTGAGGACTGCAGATGCTGGAGATCAGAGTCGAAAAACGTGGTGCTGGGAAAGCACAGCAGGTCAGGCAGCATCCGAGGAGCAGGCGAGTCGACGTTTCGAGCATAAACCCTTCATCAGGAATGAGGTTTGTGGAACAAGGGGGTTGAGAGATAAATGGGAGGGGTGTGGGACTGGGGGGGGAATGCGATAGGTAGATGAAGGTGAGGGTGAAAGTGATAGGTCGGAGAGAAGGGTGGGGCAGGAATATGTGTGAGAATTAAAGTTCAATATTTCCATATGTGATCTGAGAATATGATCCATAGCCCTGACAGTTAACCATCATCTTTTCTTGATGGGGTTGAAGATCCTACTTGATTTAGAGTAACTCAAGAAACCATGAGTGAATCTTAATGAGAAAAAAAAACTTCTGTCTTTCACAAAAGGCGGTCTATTGCACAAAAGCATGAGGTGCAAGTTACATTGGTAAGTTAAATGTTTTTACGAGGACGAGTAGGAGACATGTGGACATAGGTCTTGGCCATGAAAGATCCTAAGGTGTTCTGCCTTTTCCCCAGCATCTTCAGGTTATAGGAACTTAATGCAATCTCCAACATCAGCCCGTTTGAAACCATCACGTTATACAGCAGAAGTGAACGACCTGGATGAGGGCGTACAAGGATGGGTTAGAAAATTTGCAGATGACACTAAGGTTGGTGGAGTTGTGGATAGTGACAAAGGATGTTGTAGGTTACAGAGAGACATAGATAAGCTGCAAAGCTGGGCTGAGAGGTGGTAAATGGAGTTTAATGCAGACAAGTGTGAGGTGATTCACTTTGGCCGGAGTAACCGAAATGCAAAGTACTGGGAGAATGGTAAAATTCTTGGTAGTGTAGATGAGCAGAGAGATCTCGGTGTTCAGGTATACAGATCCTTAAAAGTTGCCACCCAGGTTGACAGGGTTGTTAATAAGGCATACAGTATTTTAGATTTTATTAATAGAGGGATCGGGTTCTGGAACCATGAGGTTATGCTACAGCTGTACAAAACTCTGGTGCGGCCGCACTTAGAGTACTGTGTACAGTTCTGGTCACCGGATTATAGGAAAGATGTGGAAGCTTTCGAAAGGGTGCAGAGGAGATGTTGCCTGGTATGGAGGGAAGGTCTTATGAGGAAAGGCTGAGGGACTTGAGGCTGTTTTCATTGGAGCAAAGAAGGTTGGGAGGTGACTTAATAGACACATATAAGATAATCAGAGAGTTAGATAGGGTGGACAGGGAGAGCCTTTTTCTAAGTATGGTTATGGCGAGCACGAGGGGGCTTTAAAGTGAGGGGTGATAGATATAGGACAGATGTCAGAGGTAGTTTCTTTACTCAGAGAGTAGTAACAGTATGGAATGCTTTGCCTGAAACGGTAGTAGATTTGCCAACTTTAAGTACTTTTAAGTTGTCATTGGACAAGCATATGGACGTACATGGAATAGTGTAAGTTAGATGGGCTTCAGATTGGTATGACAGGTCAGTGCAACATCGAGGGCCGAAGGGCCTGTACTGCGCTGTAATGTTCAATGTTCTAAGTAAGTAATTTTTCTCTACTTTTAAATTTCATTTTCCACCTACTCTTAGATGCAAATTATTTCCCATAATGATCTCAATCTCTACTTCTAATTGTTTTCACAAGATTGTTTTAACAAAGATTAACCAATGACATTATTCTGTGATTTATGAGTTATTTCAGAATTGGATACAGCTACTGGAGATCATCTGCACCTAACCTTATTTATATTTTTCCCAGAATCTTTCTAGCTACCAGCTGTGCCTGGAAACATTTGATCACCATTGAATTAGCCATGATTTTTTGCATCCTTGGAGTAACTCAGCACTATCTCTGCTGACCTTTAATTTATATAACACTTACAGTAACTGTCTAACCTTATAACCAGCCACTACAATTTGTATTCTCATATTAAATGTCAGAATTTCTCTGAAACAAAATTAATGAGGAACACTTGACCTATGGCCAGTAAAATTCTCTCTCACCCTCTGATAACATATAATGTAAGTGTACAATTTGTGAGTTTGCTTCTAATGTTATTGGAACATCACTAATGTTACTGGGTTTTCTTTGCATTCACATTTTGCAGCTCAAATTTCCTTCACATACACATCCATTCTTCTACTTTGCAGAGCTGTCATAGTGTTCCTCCTTAAGTCATGCAAATCTTTTCTCAAATTCTACTCATTTTTTGAAAAAAAAAAGCCTGGTGTCTTGCCCAGTGCATGCAAAAATATACATTCAACCTTTTTAAGCTGAACTTTAAAAAGTAAACACAAAAGCTGTTGTGATAGCTGAAACGTATCGTTTCACTTCTGGCAGTATCAGCTCCAGACAGTCCTGAAACCCAGGCAAATACCTAATTAAATATGGACAAACGCAGCCACTTATGAAATTTATATATCCCTTTGTTAAGGATGGACTGACAATAGAGACAATTATCACAGACCAGCCAATTTGGCATTCTGTTTTTCCATGGACAAAAGAGAGATTGAAATGCTTATCTCACACCAAGTTAGACAAACGTGAAATTGATTCAATTTACCTACAATTGTACTACCATAACCCCCTCATTCCAAAAGCAAAGATGTTGGCTGTCTCAGTCTCTCAAGATGTAAGATGCCACATTACGGAACATGAATCCTTATTTAGAAAATGAATTTGGATTTAAAACTAGACAAATGGGTAAGACAGATTTTTTTGTGACTTGCTTTCAAAATAACTATCAGACCGAGAAGTCTTCAGAAAATCATACAGCCAGCTGCAATACAATTCCACAACCATAGAAATAAACAGCTATATCTTAAAAATGGAGAAGAGCTCTTAGCCAACCTATTGCAACTTGACCTTAATCAGAGTTGATCTCCTGTTAATGCAACAATGAGAGGTTTCACAGCTTACTAAGCATCCTTTTTTTCATAAACCTGCATTCCAACCAAAGTATCAGTTTATCTAAGAAAGTACAGGCTTGCTACTAAACAGAAATTTCTAAAAGAAATTATACCTTGTAATCATAGAGTAATAGAGTCATAGAGATGTACAGCATGGAAACAGACCCTTCGGTCCAACCCATCCATGCCAACCAGATATCCCAATCCAATCTAGTCCCACTTGCCATCACCCGGTCCATATCCCTCCAAACCCTTCCTATGCATATACCCATCCAAATGCCTCTTAAATGCTGCAATTGTACCAGCCTCCACCACATCCTCTGGCAGCTCATTCCATACACGTACCACCGTCTGTGTGCAAATGTTGCCCCTTAGGTCTCTTTTACATCTTTCCCCTCTCACCCTAAACCTATGCCCTCTAGTTCTGGACTCCCTCACCCCAGGGAAAAGACTTTGTCTATTTATCATATCCATGCCCCTCATAATTTTGTAAACCTCTATAAGGTCACCCCTCAGCCTCCAACGCGCCAGGGAAAACAGCCCCAGTCTGTTCAGCCTCTCCCTAGCGCTCAAATCCTCCAACCCTGGCAACATTCTTGTAAATGTTTTCTGAAACCTTTCAAGTTTCACAATATCTTTCTGATAGGAAGGAGACCAGAACTGCACGCAATATTCCAACAGTGGCCAAACCAATGCCCTGTACAGCTGCAACATGACCTCCCAACTCCTGTACTCAATGCTCTGACCAATAAAAGAAAGCATACCAAATGCCTTCTTCACTATCCTATCTATCTGCGACTCCACTTTCAAGGAGCTATGAACCTGCACTCCAAGGTCTCTTTGTTCAGTAACACTCCCTAGGATCTTCCCATTAAGTGTATAAGTCTTGCTAAGATTTGCTTTCCCAAAATGCGGCACCTCGCCTTTATCTGAATTAAACTCCATCTGCCACTTTGCAGCCACATTGGCCCATCTGGTCAAGAAACTGTTGTAATCTGACGTAACCTTCTTCGCTGTCCACTACACCTCCAATTTTGGTGTCATCTGCAAACTGAATAACTGTATCGCTTATGCTCGCATCCACTTCAGTTATGTAAATGACAAAAAATAGAGGAATCAGCACCAATCCTTGTGGCACTCCACTGGTCACAGGCCTCCAGTCTGAAAAACAACCCTCCACCCCCACCCTCTGTCTTCTATCTTTGAGCCAGTTCTGTATCCGAATGACTAGTTCTCCCTGTAATCAGTGAGACCTAACCTTGCTGACCAGTCTACCATGGGAAACTTTGTCAAACGCCTTAAACATATTGCTTATTTTTTTATTTATGTGGATTGTCATGACTCTGATGGGAGGAATGCATGGAATATCAAGAACCATTATTCCTTGTCATCAACATGTGACAATGAACAATTTATTCGCCAAGGTTGTTAATTTTCATGAATTTCACAACAGTCTGAGTTTAAAGAATCTCGTATCAAGTTTAAACAATTTTCAAGAAAATAGAATGTATTCATTATAAATAAACATAGTCGTTACAAAAACAGATTATTAATTACCAATATGCAACCTTAGATTATAGAGTTAGAGTTCCAACACACTTCACATTCATTTATATGTAAGACAGACAGTTTTTCAGAAACGTTGTAAGTGGAAAATATAACCAAAATGAAACAAGTTCCATGAAGTGAGAGTCAAAAGCAGAAGAATGGAGTGATACAACCTCTTTGCAGTTCTTTTGGTTATTGGCTATGAAAAATAGAGGAACCTCGATTATCCGAATGATGTGGGCGGGCTGTATTTCATTTGGTTGATCGAATTCTGGATAATCGAGGTTCCTCTGTGTATGTTGTTGTCTTTAACCTAGGAGGCATTTAGTTAAACTGAGGATTTTACTTGAGTTAGAAGTTTGTCTTTTCAAAGGATTTGAGTGTTACTTCTCCACTCACAGATCGAAAGAGAGAGAAACCCTTCTTGCTTTCTAGCTTTTAGGTATCTGACTGCAACTACCCAACAGTTTTGTGACAACCTGCAATGTGAATTGGCCATGCTAAATTGCCCGTAGTGTGGACTTGTTGGGCCGAAGGGCCTGTTTCCACACTGTAAGTAATCTAAAACAAATTCAATCTATTGCTGGGCAGTTTTGTTTCAATCTAAAGATGGTAGTGCCTGTTTGTCTCTCAAATCCAGCTTCTACAAAAGTTACATGGCTTCATCCAATCAATGATTTGGAGACACCGGTGTTGGACTGGGGTGTACAAAGTTAAAAATCACACAACACCAGGTTATGGTCTAACAGGTTTATTTGGAAGCACTAGCTTTCTCCTTCACCCTCAATTTGCTTTGAGTAGTAAAAAAAAATCTATTGCTGTAAACTATCATTTTGCAATTTATATTTCCAATAAAATATATAGTTTTTAAAAATGTCAACCCCCATGTCCCCAAAGAAGATGAAACATCTATTTCATCTCAAGATAAATATGGCATACATATAATGGAACATTTAAAGAAGTATATTCACCCACCCTCATTCATTTTTATGCAGGATTTGCACAAGTTCTTGTCAATTATTCTCAAACATTCAACCTTTCCAGCATTGTTACATACTTGATAATGTGTCTGCATTGTCCTTGTTAGCAATATGAATGGTTCTTATTTTATTATAGAGTGAATTAACAAAGCTAATTGAAATGATCTCACATTTTGGTTTTAAATTTCTTGTCAAAGGCCAAGGGTTTATTGTTAGTCTATATTTGTGTTTCTTATGACAGACATAAATTACAAAACATTTAAGAGCCGGTAATAATTCCAGAGTCACCTTTTCCATCATAAAGTACTTAATTTGATGCCGGGTTAATTTCTCAGAAAAGTACTCCACTGACTTCTCTATTTTTAATTCATCAACTAGTCTGTTTCCATTTCCAAATCACTTGCATCAATTGCAGTTTTACAAGTTTTAGTGAAGTCAATGGCAGCTAACACCAGTTCATTTGTTAAGTTTGTCTTCAACTTTTCAAAGGCCTTTTTGCACTCTTGCGACCATATTATCTTGACCTGATTTTACACGATAAATCTATTAGACTTGTTGATACAATCTGAAGTTCGATAAATCTTTGTTAGTTAAACCTTTGATTCAAAAATAAGACACACATATCTAGAAATTTCATGATTTTTGCTTAAATTTTAGGAATAGAAAATTCTACCAGTCTTTATCTTTACTTATCTTTGGCAAAACTTACCCTTGACTATCATATGTCCAAAGTCTGGTTGAAGATTTGTAGCTCGGGTGTCCGTTGTTATGGTACTGTTCGCCGAGCTGGAAGTTTTTGCTGCAAACGTTTCGTTCCCTGGCTAGGGAACATCATCAGTGCTATTGGAGCCTCCTGTGAAGCGCTGCTTTGATGTTTCTTCCGGTATTTATAGTGGTTTGTTCTTGCCGCTTCCGGGTGTCAGTTTCAGCTGTAGTAGTTTGTATGTGGGGTCCAGGTCGATGTGTCTGTTGATGGATGTTCTTGCCGCTTCCGTGTGTCAGTTTCAGCTGTAGTGGTTTGTATATGGGGTCCAGGTCTATGTGTCTGTTAATGGAGTTTGTGGATGAATGCCATGCCTCTAGGAATTCCCTGGCTGTTCTCTGTCTGGCTTGTCCTATGATGGTAGTGTTTTCCCAGTCAAATTCATGTTCCTGGTTGTCTGAGTGTATGGCTACTAGGCTCATATGTCCGAGGTAAGATACCTTCACTTTTGTGAACTCACCCTTGACAAGATTTATTTCTAAGCCGTCTAATGATAATTATTTTACATGTTCTTCTCACATGTTGCTGTATATTAAAACATCCTCCAATTAAACTACACAATTATTCACATTGGCTATGACATGATTCGTAAGCCTTTCGAACACATCTAGGGCATCTTTAAACACAAATAACATGATGCAACACATTTGGTGCAACAAAAGCAGATTTTTTATTTAGCTCTTGATGTTGGTAGTATTTTCCAGTATCCCTTCAACTGATCAATTTTAGAAATGTAGATATACTCAGATACACTGCTAACAATATTGATAAAATCTTTTAACCAAGGAATTGGGTATGTCCTTGTTTTTGGTAATGCCTTTCTGTAGCCTATGCAGAATTTAGTCAACCCATGTGCTTTAGAAACTAACATCTCGCGAGGTTCATTCAAATGATTTTCTAACATGCCTCAAATCTCTGTTGCCATCTGAGTTTATTTTTCTGGTCTTAAGTGATAATGATGTCATTTCATTGTCACTGATAGCTGTACTGCCACATCATGCCAGGTTTACATGAACGTTTTTTGGATCTCTAAAGATTTTCTTAAATATCCAAAGTACTTTTATTAGCTATTTCGACTGTCTTTCTAAGCATGAGAATTATGGGTGGCACGGTGGCACAGTGGTTAGCACTGCTGCCTCACATCGCCAGAGACCTGGGTTCAATTCCCGCCTCAGGCAACTGTCTGTGTGGAGTTTGCACATTCTCCCCATGTCTGCGTGGGTATCCTCCAGGTGCTCTGGTTTCCTCCCACAGTCCAAAAATGTGCAGGTTAGGTGAATTGGCTGTGCTAAATTGCCTGTAGTGTTAGGTGAAGGGGTAAATGTAGGGAATGGGTCTGAGTGGGTTGCTCTTCAAAGGGTCAGTGTGGACTTGTTGGGCCGAAGGGCCTGTTTCCACACTGTAAGTAATCTAATCTAATCTAAGTAAATTTTCATCAGCAATCCTTCACTAGGGAGTATGGTTGTCCACATCAGAGATTCTGTGTCACTGCCCATGGGTTCTGTGGGTCCCTGTGTGGTTGATGAGCCCAATCCTAGAGCCATACCTCCAACCACAGATTTTCCAGGTGATGGAATTGGCCCTTGGCCTTGAGATCATTGGTGTTCCTTTTCTACACTTCCTCTTGCCAATGGGTGTTTTCAAAGAATTAAGTCCCTTCATTCAGAAGTTTCCTCTGTTGGTTTTTTCTGAATAAGGGTCTCCCATGCATTGATCTCTATGTTATATGAATTGAGGGAAGCCTTCAGGGTGTCTTTTGTTATCCTCTTGTTTAAGTACCTGCCTTGACCTGTGCAAGGATTTGTTTTGGCAGTAGGAACTCAGGTCTCTGAAGCATGTGGCTGGCTCAGCAGAATTGGTTTTGGATCATCATGGCCTAGATGCAGGTGCTATTAGTTGCTTCAAGGATGCTGATATTAGTACATCTGTCCTCCCAACTAGTGCAGAGAATCTGCTTCAATAGCATTGATGGTACTTTTGAAGGGTCTTGAAGTTGCATCCTTATGTAATTCAAGTTTCGGAGCCAAGCAGAAGAATAAGAAGGATGATTGTCTGATACACAATCCAGAGAAATTTATCAAACTCCTTGATAACAAAATGTCAGTGACGATTCTCACCGATAGCAATATGACAGAATCCTTTGAGGGCAAGACATGCACCAAACAGGGATGTGTCAACACCCCAAACATTTTCTACATCTTCATTGCCACCGTTCTTTATCGTGTCAAGAACAAGTTTTGCAGTGGTGGAAACATTGTCTACAGGATTGACGGCAAACGTTTCATTCTCAGTGTGTTGGAATCCAAGAAGAAAATGACTTTGAACTTGCTTGCCAAATTTCAATAAGCATTAGAGTGTGGTATCTAACTGTCCCAGTATTTCTGTATTGGCTAATCAGAATATCGGAAGTTCACTTTGTCAATTCTCCGTCTCTCCCACTGCCTCACTCTTGCTTTTGCTGTCATCCTCTACTACTCTCACCACCTATTATATTTACTCTTTCCTAACTTCCTCTCTATGATGATAATGCTTTAACATGTTTAGATGATATAAGAATTTCTTCTTCCTATGGTCTGGGATATCTGTCAAAAAAGTCTTCGAGTGAAAAGTGAGGTCTGCAGATGCTGGAGATCCAAGCTGAAAATGTGTTGCTGGTTAAAGTACAGCAGGTCAGGCAGCATCCAAGGAACAGGAAATTCGACATTTCGGGCCAGAGCCCTTCATCAGGAAGGAGGAGAGGATGCCAGGCAGGCTAAGATAAAAGGTAGGGAGGAGGGACTTGGGGGAGGGGCGATGGAGATGTGATAGGTGGAAGGAGGTCAAGGTGAGGGTGATAGGCCGGAGTGGGGTGGGGGCGGAGAGGTCACGAAGAGGATTGCAAGTTAGGAGGGCGGTGCTGAGTTCAAGGGAATCGACTGAGACAAGGTGGGGGGAGGGGAAATGAGGAAACTGGAGAAATCTGAGTTCATACCTTGTGGTTGGAGGGTTCCCAGGCGGAAGATGAGGCGCTCTTCCTTGAACCGTCGTGTTGTTATGTTCTGGCGATGGAGGAGTCCAAGGGCCTGCATGTCTTCGGTGGAGTGTGAGGGAGAGTTAAAGTGTTGAGCCATGGGGTGGTTGGGTTGGTTGGTCCGGGTGTCCCAGAGGTGTTCCCTGAAGCGTTCTGCAAGTAGGCGGCCTGTCTTCCCAATATAGAGGAGGCCACATCGCGTGCAGCGGATGCAATAGATGATGTGTGTGGAGGTGCTGGTGAATTTGTGGCGGATATGGAAGGATCCCTTGGGGCCTTGAAGAGAAGTAAGGGAGGAGGTGTGGGCGCAAGTTTTGCATTTCCTGCGGTTGCAGGGGAAGGTGCCGGGAGTGGAGGTTGGGTTGGTGTGGGGTATGGACCTGACGAAGGAGTCACAAAGGGAGTGGTCTTTGCGGAACGCTGATGGGGAGGGGAGGGAAATATATCCCTGGTGGTGGGGTCCGTTTGGAGTTGGCGAAAATGACAGCGGATGATACGCTGTATACGGAGGTTGGTGGGGTGGTAGGTGAGAACCAGTGGGGTTCTGTCTTGGTGGTGGTTGGAGGGGCGGAGGAGCGGGAAGTGGAGGAGATGCGATGGAGGGCATCGTCGATCATGTCTGGGGGGAATCTGCGGTCCTTGAAGAAGGAGGCCATCTGGGCTGTACGGTATTGGAACTGGTCCTCCTGGGAGCAGATGTGGCGGAGACGAAGGAATTGGGAATATGGGATGGAGTTTTTACAGGGGGCAGGGTGGGAGCAGGTGAAGTCCAGGTAGCTGTGGGAGTCAGTCGGTTTATAGTAGATGTCTGTGTTGAGTCGGTCACCCGAGATAGAAATGGAAAGGCCTAGGAAGGGGAGGGAGGAGTCTGAGACAGTCCAGGTGAATTTGAGGTTGGGATGGAAGGTGTTGGTAAAGTCGATGAACTGTTCAACCTCCTCATGGGAGCACGAGGCAGCGCCGATACAGTCATCGATGTAGCGTAGGAAAAGGTGGGGGGTGGTGCCAGTGTAGTTGCGGAAGATGGACTGTTCCACATATCCTACAAAGAGACAGGCATAGCTGGGGCCCATGCTTCCCCGGTCCCCAACGCCTTATCTTCACGATGGACATCCAGTCCCTGTACACCTCCATCCCCCATCACGAAGGACTCAAAGCCCTCCGCTTCTTCCTTTCCTGCCGCACCAACCAGTACCCTTCCACTGACACCCTCCTTCGACTGACTGAACTGGTCCTCACCCTGAATAACTCCTCTTTCCAATCCTCCCACTTCCTCCAAACTAAAGGAGTTGCTATGGGCACCCACATGGGCCCCAGCTATGCCAGTCTCTTTGTAGGATATGTGGAACAGTCCATCTTCCGCAACTACACTGGCACCACCCCCCACCTTTTCCTCCGCTACATCGATGACTGTATCGGCGCTGCCTCGTGCTCCCACGAGGAGGTTAAACAGTTCATCAACTTTACCAACACCTTCCATCCCGACCTCAAATTCACCTGGACTGACTCAGACTCCTCCCTCCCCTTCCTAGACCTTTCCATTTCTATCTCGGGCAAGCGACTCAACACAGACATCTACTATAAACCGACTGACTCCCACAGCTACCTGGACTACACCTCCTCCCACCCTGCCCCCTGTAAAAACTCCATCCCATATTCCCAATTCCTTCATCTCCGCCGCATCTGCTCCCAGGAGGACCAGTTCCAGTACCGTACAGCCCAGATGGCCTCCTTCTTCAAGGACCGCAGATTCCCCCCAGACGTGATCGACGATGCCCTCCACCGCATCTCCTCCACTTCCCGCTCCTCCGCCCTTGAGCCCTGCCCCTCCAACCGCCACCAAGACAGAACCCCACTGGTTCTCACCTACCACCCCACCAACCTCTGTATATAGCGTATCATCCGCTGTCATTTCCGCCAACTCCAAACGGACCTCACCACTAGGGATATATTTCCCTCCCCTCCCCATCAGCGTTCCGCAAAGACCACTCCCTTCATGACTCCCTCGTCAGGTCCACACCTCCCATCAACCCAACCTCCACTCCCGGCACTTTCCCCTGCAACAGCAGGAAATGCAAAACTTGAGCCCACACCTCCTCCCTTACTTCCCTCCAAGGCCCCAAGGGATCCTTCCATATCCGCCACAAATTCACCAGCACCTCCACACACATCAGCTATTGCATCCGCTGCACCCGATGTGGCCTCCTCTATATTGGGGAGACGGGCCGCCTACTTGCAGAACGCTTCAGGGAACACCTCTGGGACGCCCGGACCAACCAACCCAACCACCCCGTGGCTCAATACTTTAACTCTCCCTCCCACTCCACCGAAGACATGCAAGTCCTTGGACTCCTCCATCGCCAGAACATAACAACACGACGGTTGGAGGAAGAGCGCCTCATCTTCCACCTGGGAACCCTCCAACCACAAGGGATGAACTCAGATTTCTCCAGTTTCCTCATTTCTCCTCCCCCCACCTTGTCTCAGTCGATTCCCTTGAACTCAGCACCGCCCTCCTAACCTGCAATCCTCTTCCTGACCTCTCCACCCCCACCCCACTCCGGCCTATCACCCTCACCTTGACCTCCTTCCACCTATCACATCTCCATTGCCCCTCCCCCAAGTCCCTCCTCCCTACCTTTTATCTTAACCTGCCTGGCATCCTCTCCTCATTCCTGATGAAGGGCTCTGGCCCGAAACGTCGAATTTCCTGTTCCTTGGATGCTGCCTGACCTGCTGTGCTTTAACCAGCAACACATTTTCAGCTCGTATCTGTCAAAAAATCCAATTACTATCTTAATTATCTTGTATGACCACTAAACCTTACCTTCAGAGATTCACACTATAAAAGTATTAGGACTAATACTTTTCTCTGATTTACACTGTTTGAGTTGTGGCCTAATTGTTATTCTTTCTTTTCCTGCATCACTTCTCATACTCCTGTACATCTCTCCAGAAACATGGACACATAATCAAACTTTGAGTATTCATTTCTCTGTCTTAAAAAAACTCTTCCTTAAGGAACTTTAATCAACCTCTTATTTGTAATCATAGATCAACTCAGTGAACAAAATGCCTTGGATACATTTGGGGAATCTTTCACAGCAAGTAATTTTTAAAAAATCCCAATCCTGCAGGTATTTGTGATAATCTGCCTTAATCATTGTTTTCAAAGTCTGATGGTATTTTTCCAAGTCGCCCTGTGTTTGTGGGTGATATACAATGGCCTTCAACGCACCTATTATTACAACCAAAATGACCTATTCTGTGCTGAAAAATGATAGATGTAAAGTTGGATCCTTGATCTGACTGTATTTCTATTGGTAGTCCATTACAAATAAAAAGCTGAGTTGATTTCTACACCAATACTTCAGCTACAATTGTCCTGAAAGGAACAGCTCTGGAAATTGGATTGTCATATCCATAATATCAAATTTATACTGGTGACCTGCTTTCAATTTTTGTAATGCCCGATATAATCTATTATTGCTGTACTGAATGGGTCTTCAAAAACTCTTTTTGGTATTTGTGGGCCAAATGACCTGTTTTTGTGCAGTAATATTAAAGGTGCTGGTTACAAATTGAGGTTTCCCCACTATCTGAGATGCATGGCATGTTTTACAGAACTGAATTGCTGTTTATGAAGTCTTGGCCAATAAAACAACCGTTATCGATACATGTGTTTTATGTATTCCGTATGTGTTTTGATATAGCAATATCAAAGTGTTGATGAACAATCATCCATTTCTCACCCGCAGATTGATGAGGATGTGTCCACCTCCTCATTCTAAAATAGCACTCTGGAATTCCTTTAGCATCAGCCTCAGTGTGAGCTTATTGTGTTAATTTGCTTAACTCTAGATCTCTGAAGAAGATATACTAAGCACATCTTTTGAATTATCCCCTCCTTGAAGAAAGTTTTGATGGTTGTACTAACTGCTGTGGTGTTATTTTGTCCTCAGATGGTGGCCATTGTTCAGCCGTTGCTCTGGTAGCCACATGCTATGGAAAAATAACCTGGAAATTATTACTTGTTCTGTCTCTTTAATTGCACTTGGATTTTCAGAGATTATGTGTGAAACTATACATTTTACATCAGAGAAATCATTATTCAGGAGTCAGTCAACTCCATCCTGGATAATTTCTAAACACCTCTTACCACCACTGATCAGAACATCAAATCATATTTTAAATGGACTTAATACAATTTAGTGGCATATACTCTCCACTTATCCTGTTTAGTAAAGCTTTGGCTTTCATTGTACTCTTTGAATGAAGAACTATGCCCTTCTTCAAGGAATTGCTTTGAGTATCTTCTGTGTGAGTTATGTTGTGGGTTTATCTTTAGTAATACAGGGTAGTAGTGAGACTGCATCTGGAGTGCTCTGTGCAGTTTTGGTCACCTTATTTATGGAAGGATGTACATGTATTGGAGCTACTTCAAGGTTTCAGACAAATATCTGGACTGAGAGCATTGCCAAAGAGGTAAGGTTGGACTTGTCTTGTATCTGCTGGAGTTTAAAAGAGACAACTAGATTAAAACGTACAAAATCCTGAAAGTTTTGACAGGATCAATGTGAAGATGACATTTCTTCTTGGGGGAAATTATAAACCGGGGGTCACCCATTTAAAACCAAGATGAGCTGACATTCTTTTCTCAGAGGGTCATGAGCCTTTGGAACTGTCTTCCTGAAAAGGTGCTGGCAGTAGAGTCCTTGAATATGTTTTTTTAAGACAGAAGTGAATAGATTCTTGTTGAGCAAGGAGGTGAAAGTTTATCGGGGATTAGGTGCGAGTATGAATTTGAGTTGACAATCAGATTAGCTGTGATCATCTCACAGGACAGGGGCAGGCTGAGTGGCCTTTTGCTATTCTCGTATTTGTGTGTACTTGGGACTGTGGTCTGTTGCAGTGTTCCTCCTGGGACTGATTGCATTCCCAATAGTAACCACTGCTAGGACAGCTGAAACATCCAGCAAATGGAATGACCGGCTGCTCTAGAGACACTGAGGGGCAGATGTCTCGCTCTGTGCCAACTTAGCCCATCTGCAGCAAGTTATGGATGCCAGGCAGGCTTAGTCAGAGTCTGTCAACTGGGCATCTACATTTCTGTAAGTCCCTCCCCACTTAATTGTCTGTTTATTCTGTTGAGCAATGTTCAGTGCCATTCCTCAGATACTGAAGCTGTTTCTATTCAAGTGCAACAAGACCTGGCTAACATTACAGGCTTGATCTGATAAGTGGCAGGCAATATTATACCCAGGCCATTGCCAGCCAGTTACCACCTGTAACTAGAGATAATATGACCACCTCTGCTTTGCAATTGATGGCAGCTTCATTGCTGGTTTTCCCACTCAGCATCCTTAATGGGGGAACCAGAAACATAATGGGCCAGACATATAAATACTGCAGTCATAAGTGATCTGATATTCTATGTATGTGGCTCCTCTACTGACTCCCCAGCAAAATCTATCCAAAAATCTACAAGTCTCAAGTTATGAATGTGATGGAACATGCTCCAGTTCCCTGGATTAGTGTATGGTTAGCATCAGACAGGAACTCAACAGCATCCATGACATGGAATCCATTTGATAGGCACCACATCCATCTGCTTCAACATTCATTTCTCCCAGCACTTGCATGCTCTGGCTGCAGTGTGTGCCAACTATAAAATGCATTGTAGCAACTCAATAAGAATTGCTCAACAATATCTTCCAAAACTGCAACATAACCACCTAAAAGTTCAAGGACAGATGGCAGATAGGGACACCAGCCCCTGAAAGCGCCCTCCAAACTACACATAATTTTGACTTGAACCTGTGTTACTACTCCTTCACTGTTGCTGCGTCAAATTCCTGAAACTCAGGCCTGAACAGCACTACGGCTGCACTGCATGATATAGACTGCAGCAGTTCTGGATTACAACACCGTATAACCTTCTCAAGGTCAATTAGGGATAAGTAGTAAACACTTGTGTTCTCCACTGAAATGAATTATTCTTAAAACAAAAAATGTACTACATCATTTAAATTCATAATTTGGCAGACTGGAGAGAGAAGAAAATATTCTCTGGATCATCCTCAGGAGTTTCTGCCTGCTTGTAATAACTCACTTTTGTCTTCAGTTTGTATATTCCCAAATATATGACCACTGACAACACAGCTCATTACACTTAATCAGCAGTCAAGCAGACAGGGAACAAATACTTGAGAGCTGTCTCGTGTCCAGCTGTCCCCTGTTTTAGTTCATAAGGAAACTGGAACAGACCACTATTCTGAATACCTCATAAAACTGAGCACCACAGGGAAAGAGAGAAGAAATGCCAGTCAGGAATTCTCAGTCCATCCAGATACCCCTGATGGAGGATTGGGCTCAGCTGGCTTCACCTGTACAGCAGAAAGACTTGCCGACTGATACTATTTGCACCCAAATGAGACCATAAAACATAGGAGAGAAAATAGCCATTCAGCCCATTGAGTCTGTTCTGCCATTCAATTGTGGCTGATAAATTTCTCAATCCCATTCTCCAGCTTTCTCCTTGTAACCCTTGATCCCCTTGATACTCAAAGACCTATCATCTCAGTCTTAAGTATACTGAATGACCTGGCCACCACAGCCTTCTTTGGCAATGGATTCCTTAGATTCACCACTCTCTGGCTGAAGAGTTTCTCCTTAACTCCAGTCTAAAAGATCTTCCCTTTACTCTAAGGCTGTGCCCTCAGGTCCTAGTCTCTCCTACCAATGGAAACATCCACTCTGTCCAGGCCATTCAGTATTCTGTATTTTTCAATTAGATCCCCCCTTATCCTTCTAAACTCCTTTGAATATAAACCCAGAGTCCTCAAATGTTCCTCATATGTTAATTCTCATGTAATTCTCATTCCTGGGACCATTCTCATGAACCTCCTCTGAGCAGGCTCCAGGACCAGTACATCCTTTCTGACTTACTTCCTCAAAGAATTCTAGCAGATTTATCAGGCATGACCATCCCTTAATGACTTTGCCCTATTTTACTATACGCTTCCAAGTACTCAGAAATCTCATCCTTCATAATGTATTCCAGATTCTTACCCATGATCGAATTTAGGCTAATTGGTCTGTAATTTTACTCCCTAATTTTAGTGACTCCTGAAACATAATCAATAGCATGTCCACTATCTCTTCAGTTATCTCCCTAAGATCTCTGGGTGCAGTCCATCTGGTCCAGGTGATTTATCCATCTTCAGGCTATTCAGTTTTTCTAGCACCTTCTCCTTGGTGATGGCCACTGTACTCAGTTCTGCCCCCTCACTCCCTTGCATTTTTGGGATATTACTTGTGTCTTCCACGGTAAAGACTGACAGAAAGTAATTATTCAGTTCCTCAGCCATTTCCTTGTTTCCCACTACTAGCTCTCCAGTGTCATTTTCCAGTGGCCCAGTGTCCACTTTTGCTTCTCTTTTGCACTTTTTGTACCTAAAGAAACTCTTCCAGTCTTCTTTATATTACTGGTTACTTTACCCTCATATTTAATCTTCTTCCTCCTTATTTCTTTGTTGCCTTTGTCAGCTTCCCAATCCTCTGGCCATTTAGCTCTTGAAACTGCCTTGCTATTCAGATAATGGCTGATCTATATCTCAAATGTGGTTACAGGCTTAAACTCCATATCATTTCATATACTTAACCACAATTTGCCAAGCATCCACAGATTTTTGTGGGAGAAAGTTCCAAAGTTTCTTTATCCATTATGTGAGAAGATGCATCATTGCTCTAATTTTATTATATCCCCACTTGCTTTGATTCCCCTTACAGAGGAATTAGAATGTTTCGCATCCAAATGTTCCAATCCGCTCTCTTAGATAACATTACGATTTTAAGTGAGTCAATCAGATCAACCAATCAAACTATTATTCCAAATAGTTTTGGTGGATGACAATTAAAGGAAGAAATGGGTCCAAATGAAAATTAAAAGGAAAGTAGTTAGGAAGGCAAATGGAATGTGTTATGGACTAGGTCAGACTCCCTCAAAACAATTCGGGAAAGTAGGCCAGACCCTAACTTTGCTCGTTGTTTTATTAAATACCAGTGTTTCTTTTCATTGTTCCATTCCACAGCTATGGTGACATCCAAACTAAGTGATATTTTAATTTAACCTTTGTGTATCTACATAGTACAACTTAATGAGTAAGTACCTTGTGAACATTTGCTGATAGGGAACATTTGTACAACCAGAGATTTATAGCCACTCTTGTTAGGCAGCACTGCAATTAATCCAATGCTCTTTAGATTTTAATGCTTGAAATACATGAATTTTAGTTTGAAGGATTGTCAGAGTTGATTTATATAAACCACTTCTACTTGCTGGACAATTGTCTTGCTACTAAGGTTTCATTGGTAATGCTACATTTACTTGTCATCTAATACAAACCTTATGTTGGAGACAGGTTCATGATACTTGCTATTATTGAGTAAGATGTGGTAGGAGGGGAATGAGTAGGGAACTTAGAGGCTGTTTCCAGCCCAAATCACAACTGACGTGGAGTCTCTAACATCTTTCCTGTGGTGACTATAAGCTGTAGACCTGTCCTTGGAGTGTAATAATAGATCAGCTTCCGCTTTAGGGAAGTGAAGCAATTGTCCTTCTTGCAGCTCCATATTCTGATGTTTTAAGGGCACAGTTTAGAACCTCAAATAAGCTTTACTTGAGTGTGTTACTGCTTACCTGAGAGTTCAGCAGTTACACCCAGGGGCATGTGAGCATAACCAAGTACTGAGCCAATGCCTACAATTCGGTGGGTGACCAAATGCATATGTAGGAAGTGTGCAGAGAAAAGAGGACCACTGCCACGCTAATCAGACTATGAACTGTAATCACCACCATAAAGCATTGAACATACCATCATTCCTACCAAGGGAGATGTGTGGGTCCATGACCTGAATTGGATAGGCCATGTTTAAAGTGAATTTATTCATCCATGTCTTATTTTGCATACCCTGATCAGGGGGCTCTCAGGAGAAACAGTTATGAATTAGAGTCTGCCAACAGAAGACAATTACAGGATTGGGCTAATTATCCAGATGATGATGATGACCAACCCACTAGATGATTCTCAAGCCCTTTAATAGAAAGACACTGATCCTGAGCCTTCCCGAAAAGAGATAACGATATGACCAGCTCCATAGGTCAAACTACGACGGGGCCTAACTGTATGACTCAGGGATGTCCTCAGGCATTTTGTATGGGGATGTAGGATAAACCACAACTTCATTAAAGTCCTTGAGGGAAGGAAACTGCCATCCTTACCTGATCTGGCCGACAAATAACTCCAGACCCACAGATTCTTAACTTCCATCTCAACAGTTAGGGATGGGCAATAAATGCTGGCTCAGCCAAAGTTGCTCCATCCCATGAATTAATTTTTTAAAATAAGGCAACAAGATAAAGGAGCAGAATTAAGCCATTTGGCTCATTGAGTCTGCTCCACTATTCAATTATCATAGCTCTGTCTTTCAACACCATTCTCCCACCTTCTCTTCAGAACCCTTGAACCCTTATCAATGAAGAACCTATCTATCTCTGTGTTAAATAGGCTGAATGATTTGGCCTCCTTAACAACCACCCCCCCCTCCCCAACAATGAGTTCCACTGATTAACCACCCTTTGGCTGAAGAAATACCTCCTCCCCTCGGGTCTAAAGGGTTGTTCCTTCATGCTAAAACTGTGCCCTCTGGTTCTAGCCTCTCAAATTAGAGGAAACATTACCTCCTTGCCCAATTTATCCAGGCCTTTGAGTATCAACCTTCTAAGCTCCATTGAGTGTGGACTCAAAATCTTCAACTGATAATGTAACTAATTTATGGGGTAGCGTTAAAGACTTGGGGAAACGTGTTACTTTTGGGTTTTATAGCTAAACATAGTTTGAAAGACTGCATCATATGTAACGTCAGATGATATTGGATATTATTCACTTACATCTACAATAGTGTTCTCATCAGAATGAGACTTCCAGAAGCTGCTTGTGATATTAATACATGCATGTGACAAATTCCTAAGCCATTAACTTGAAGTGTTACATGTCATATTATTGATGTTCAAAAACACACACAAACCTGAATTTAAATATCACCTTTCACATCTTCAGGGGATTCCAAAGTGTTCATCACAAGCTAATGACTTTTAAAGCCTAATTACTATTGTATAAAGGAATACAGTAGTCAATATTCAAATTGTGGGATTCTATAAATGAAAGCATATTATAAGGTGTTCTGCTTGTCAGTGTTGTTTAATGTTGTTATAGCATTAGCTTTGAGACAAAGTTGATTGCCTGATCTGCATTGGCGTCTAACCATATCGTAGAGGCCACATGGAACATCACTCCTTCAGAAATTGAAGTGTCAGCCGAGATCATATGTTTCAATCTCTGGATTGAGCTGTGATTCTGTGGTGTCCTGGCTTAGAGACACAATTACGACCCATTGAGCTAACTCTTCTGGTGAAGGAGACGATTACATATCAGAGACCACACACTCTAACTAAAGAAGGATGCATTTAAAGTTGCAGCCATGCTATTTTGAAACAAGAATGATTGACTTTCAATGTGAACAACTAGGATAAATTTAATCACTTTTATTTTCCCCTTGCAAAGTCTTAATTTAAAACACACTTCTATCAATATAATTCATTTTAACCATGCTATGTTTAAAAGTAAGTTAATGGAATTCTAAATGTTATCATGAGGTATAGAATATTAAAGCTAGGGCTCATAATGAACCTTTATAAAACTTTAATAGGACCTCAGTTAAAGTGCCATGTATTCAACACTGTAGGAAAAATATTGAGGCTTTAGGGGTGAGTATGAAATAAATCAGAAGGAAGTTGTCTGAAATAAGACAATACAAATATGAAAAAAGGCTTGAGAAAAAGTGTTCATTCATTTTCTTCCAATAAATACAAATTAAGGGAATTGGGGCAAAAGGATCTGTGGGAAAATCTCCTTCCTTCCCCCTTTTTGTCTGGAAAATCTTTTATCAACTGAGAACTAACCTTGTCCCCTGTACAAAAACTTATTAATGTCAGATGGTCAAGGTTATTGGTCCCAGAAATATTATGGGAATAACACTGGACCAGACCCCCAGGGCAAACACTGAAGGCCTGGAAGGGAAGACTTGCATTTATGTATTACCTTCCAGCCCCAGGAAGCTCCAAAGCACTTTCCAGGCAAACAATTATCTAAGAATCAAAACCATGTTGTAATATAGAAAATGAGGCAGCCAATTTACACACAGTAAGACACAATGATCAGCACTAGAATTGTGATCAAATAATCTGTTTTTGTTTTGTTGGATGAGGGATAACTATTGGCTAACTGATTGGAGGCAGATGTTTGCAGGTAAAGGGATGGCTGGAAAAAGGGAAGCCTTCAGAAATGAGGTAACAAAAGTCCAGAGAAAGTATATTCCTGTCAGGGTGAAAGGGAAGGCTGGTAGGTATAGGGAATGCTGGATGACTAAAGAAATTGAGGGTTTGGTTAAGAAAAAGAAGGAAGCGTATGTCAGGTGTAGACAGGATAGATCGAGTGAATCCTTAGAAGAGTATAAAGGAAGTAGGAGTATACTAAAGAGGGAAACCAGGAGGGCAAATACAATGAAGGAGAATCCAAAGGGTTTTTACAAATATATTAAGAACAAAAGGGTAACTAGGGAGAGAATAGGGCCTCTCAAAGGTCAGCAAGGTGGCCTTTATGTGGAGCCACAGAAAATGGAGGAGATACTAAATGAATATTTTGCATCAATATTTACTGTGGAAATGGATATGGAAGATATAGACTGTAGGGAAATAGATGGCGACATCTTGGAAAATGTCCAGATTAAAGAGGAGGAAGTGCTGGATGTCTGGTTAAAAGTGAATAAATCCCCAGGACCTGATCAGGTGTACCCGAGAACTCTGTGGGAAGCTAGACAAGTGATTGCTGGGCCTCTTGCGGAGATATTTGTATCATCGATAGTCACAGGTGAGTCACAGAAGACTGGAGGTTGGCAAACATGGTACCACTGTGTAAGAAGAGCGGCAAAGGCAAGTCAGGGAACTATAGACAAGTGAGCCTGACCTTGGTGGTGGGCAAGTTGTTGGAGGGAATCCTGAGGGACAGGATGTACATGTATTTGGAAAGGCAAGGACTGATTCGGGATAGTCAACATTGCTTTGTGAATGGGAAATCATGTCTCACAAACTTGATTGAGTTTTTTGAGGAAGTAACAAAGAGGATTGATGAGGGCAGAGCAGTAGATGTGATCTATATAGACTTCAGTAAGGCGTTCGACAAGGTTCCCCATGGGAAACTGACTAGCAAGGTTAGATCTCATGGAATACAGGGAGAACTAGCCATTTAGAAACAGAACTGGCTCAAAGTAAGAAGACAGAGGGTGGTGGTGGAGGGTTGTTTTTCAGACTGGAGGCCTGTGACCAGTGGAGTGCCACAAGGATCGGTGTTGCGTCCTCTACTTTTTGTCATTTACATAAATGATTTGGATGCGAGCATAAGAGGTACAGTGAGTAAGTTTGCAGATGACACCAAAATTGGAGGTGTAGTGGACAGCGAAAAGGGTTACCTCAGATTACAACAGGATCTGGACCAGATGGACTAATGGGCTGTGAAGTGGCAGACTGCATTTAATTCAGATAAATACGAGGTGCTGCATTTTGGGAAAGCAAATCTTAGCAGGACTTATACACTTAATGGTAAGGTCCTAGGGAGTGTTGCTGAATGAAGAGACCTTGAAGTGCAGGTTCATAGCTCCTTGAAAGTGGAGTCACAGGTAGATAGGATAGTGAAGAAGGTGTTTGGTATGCTTTCCTTTATTGGTTAGAGTATTGAGTACAGGCGTTGGGAGGTTATGTTGCGGCTTGGAATGTTGCGTGCAATTCTGGTCTCCTTCCTATCAGAAAGATGTTGTGAAACTTGAAAGGGTTCAGAAAAGATTTACAAGGCTGTTGTCAGGGTTGGAGGATCTGACCTACAGGGAGAGGCTGAACAGGCTGGAGATGGAGCGTCTGAGGCTGAGGGGTGACCTTATAGTGGTTTATAAAATTATGAGGGGCATGGGTAGTGTAAATAGGCAAAGTCTTTTCCCTGGGGTGGGGAGTCCATAACTAGAGGGCATAGATTAGGGTGAGAGGGGAAAGATATAAAAGAGACCTAAGGGGAAACTTTTTCCATGCAGGAGGTGGTACATGTATGGAATGAGCTGCCAGAGGATGTGATGGAGGCTGGTACAATTGCAACATTTAAGAGGCATTTGGATGGGTATATGAATAGGAAGGTTTTGGAGGGATATGGGCTGGGTGCTGTCAGGTGGGACTAGATTGGGTTGGGATATCTGGTCTGCATGGATGGGTTGGACTGAAGGGTCTGTTTCCATGCTGTACATCTCTATGACTCTATAACTCTAAGTCCCTTGGGATAACTCTGCTGTTCTTCTCAAAACTATTCCCATGGATTCTTTTACATTGATCTGAGACAGTAGGTAAGCCTGAGATTAACACACAAGCAAAATTTGCTGGATGTTGAAAATCCAGAATTATATCAAAAGTATTCAGAAGGCCTCCCGAGCCTTTGCAGAAAGCAAAATTGATCTGTAACCTTCCCTCAGAACTTATCATAACATCTTATCAAAACAACAGCCTATCAACAATGCAGCATCCCTTCAAAGTGGCAAATGTGTTGCTGGTTAAAGCACAGCAGGCCAGGCAGCATCTCAGGAATAGAGAATTTGACGTTTCGAGCTGAGATGCTGCCTGGCCTGCTGTGCTTTAACCAGCAACACATTTGCAGCTGTGATCTCCAGCATCTGCAGACCTCATTTTTTACTCCCTTCAAAGTGCACTGCTGCATCAGCCTAGACTTTTCTGCTCACGTTTCTGGAGTGAGATTTTAACCCAAACCCTCCTGTTGTGTCAGTAACTTAGTTATGTCACCAGCAAAGCCAAATTAGGCTTTTTGTTTTGCTATCTGTGAGGATGTAACGTTTGTATGACATGTCGCATCACTTCAGATGGTAAACCACATTATCCTCATCAAACTCACAAGATCACAGATTTAATATAATACTGAAGAGGCCATTGGCCCATTGTATCTGTACTGTCTCTTCAAATGAGCATTTTATTTAGTTCCATTTTTCTGCTTTCTCCCTGTAACCCTGAACTTCGTTACTTTTCAGATAAACAGCTAACTCCCTTTTGAATGTTTCAATTGAACTTGCCTTCACCACAAATTGTCAAACAGGGCAATGCAGACCCCCAACCACTAACTTTGTTCATGGAATGTGGGCATTCCTGGTTAGGCATTTATTTTTTTATTGCTGGAGACAGGGACAGCATTGAAAGATCCCCTTCAGAAGATGCAGAGCACGGCAAACTATGTTAGCTGGACACAGAATGATGAACTTTGTCCTTTTATCCATGAAAGGACAGTTTTGGAGCTGTCATGGAAAATGTGAGTTGTTCTGTCAGAAATTCCAAAGGCCGCACACATGCTTGGAGAGAAAGTGGAGGTGTCTGTCTCTAAAATGAGTGGTATAATGTCTGAAGTATTTGTACTGATATCCATAGATATAATATCCATCTGCATGAAGAATCAGGTGTGACTGGTCCCTACCAGTTTTCTGCATATGCAGTCTCACATTTTAAAAGGATGGAGAAAGTCCTTATCATGGCCATTCAGTGCGCCATTGAAGTGCAGCAAAGTGCTCTTGGCTAATAGGTAGGAATAGGTAAACTAAAAGATGGAAGCTATTTAGAAAGGACAGTGGGCCCTTTTTTTAAAGGCACTCCCACTTCTTGTTCTCTTTACCCTTCTACTCCAAGTCTTTGATTTATTTATTGTCACATATATTTTGTTACAAAATCCAGTGAAAAAAACCCAATGTGCTGCCTTCAAACGAAATGTTCAAATCTGCATTTCTGGAAGTGACCAGTCTTTGAGAGGCACTCAAGTGCTCCAAAACCTAAAGGAATTCTTATTTAAGCAATTTACTTGTCAGAACTGAGGAATGAACAGCCCACTTTCTGGTCTGTTGAAGCCACAAAGCTTCATAGAGTCATAGAATTTACAGTACAGAAGAGGCCATTTGACCCATCATATCTACTAGCTCCCAAAAAAGCTACCCAATTAACCCCATTCTCCAGACCTATCTCCATAGCCATCTAAAAGAATCACTCCCAAAAATATACCCAGCTCTCTTTTGAAACTTCCTATGGAATCTGCCTCTACCATTCTCTCAGGTAGTGTATTCCAAATCCTAACAACTCTCTGAGTAAAGAAGTTTCTCTTCATCTCTTAGTTCACTTGCTGACAATCTTGAAGTTGTGACCCTTAGTTGCTGACATACCATCTAGTGGAAACAGAATGTCCTTCTTTAATCTATTAAAATTGTTCATAAGTCCTCTGATCAAAGGAGAATAAGTCCAATTTATCTAATTTTTCCTTTGTCTAAAATACCTCATTTCTGGTATCATTCTAGTAAATCGCTTTTGCACTCTCTCCAGGGCTTTAACATCTTCTTAAATTAGAGAACTAGCCTGGTCACCTCCAGAGTATTATGCCCATGAACCCCGAGGCCCTCTGATTCTGTACTCTCCTCAAAGTTGGACATGGAGCCCGTATTGTGCCTCTTTGTTTCTATCAAAATGCATTGCCTCACATTTCTCTGCATTGAATTTCATCTGCCAGGTGTCTACCCATTTGGTCAACTTGACAATGTCCCTCTGAAGTCATTCAGCATCATCCTCGCAATTCAATGTTTTCTCCAGCTTGGTATCAACTGCAAATTTAGAGACTTTGCCCTCGACACCCATCTCAAAGTCATTTATGTTAGTCAGAAAAAGCAAGGATCCTGACACCAATCCCTGGGGACCACTTTATCCAATCTAAATGCCCATCTATACCTACTCTCTGTTTCCTATCTTTTAGCCAACTTCTAATCCATGCTGTCAAGGACCCATGAATCCCAAATATATCTAATGTGTTAATCAAACAGCTCAATGTCACTGAATCAAGCACTTTCTGAAATGTTGCACCATGTTGCACTAATAGTCAAAGGAAGATGAAGACTTCTTAGTTGTAAAAGGATTTTTTTTAAAGGTAATGTAATCACCACAGATCACAGCATTTAATTGAGCTGGTGTGTGTGTGTGTGTGTGTGGGGCGGGGGGGGTGGGGGCGCGGGGGGGAACAATAAGTTATTTTAATGCACTGGAAGATATTATGACTGTGAGAATGAGTTGTATCCATGAAAGAAATGGAGCAATATACGTGACTTCAACCATAGGGGTTAAGGAACAGTAATTTTAAAAATTAATTTTATAAGTAAGTGACACTTGAAGTTAACAAGAAGGCACTGCATAATGTCAAACAATATTAAATTACACAAGACATGCAGTAAGGCGTGAAATTTAAAAGTGGCAAGAAAAAAAGATTCATCAGAATAAAAAGAAACAACTTGCATTTTTAACCTAATGAAATATCTGAAGATATTTCACAGGAGCATTATCAAGCAGAAATTTGACAGTGGGAACCAACAGAGATATTGGAACAGATGACCAAGAACTGGACAAACAAATAGGATTTAAGAAGCATCTAATGTTATAATCTCAGCTAATGTTAATACCGGACAAGTCAGAACCAGTTTAAGACCTGGCTTGAGAGACTATAAATTATACTTCTGTTTTTGTTTACCTGGAAGGTAAGTCAATTAACATATTCACAAGACATAAAATGTTACACAAAAGGAAAAACATGAACTCTGTTTACACTGTACCAAGAACTATTAGAACAGAATGGAGAAAGTGGGGACTGCAGATGCTGGAGCTCAGTGTTGGGAATGTGGTGCTGGAAAAGCACAGCAGGTCAGGCAGCATCCAAGGAACAGGGGAATTGACGTTTTGGGCATTAGACCTTCATCAGGACAGGCTGATGAAGGGCTCATGCCTGAAGCGTCGCTTCTCCTGATCCTTGGATGCTGCCTGACCGGCTGTGCTTTTCCAGCACCACACTCTCGACTATTGGAACCCATGCACTACAAATATCAGGAAGAAAGATTCAAATCTTATACCCCAACATCCTGACAAATGCCCAAAGCTCAATGAAAGGTTACACCTGTATTCATGTTAATGCTCCTTATGGTACAGCTATAATTACTTTCTTTCCAGCAAATGTCTTCATTCACTCAATATTCTTGTGATAAAGGCTTATAGTATGTTGCTATTACCTGGGAAATAAGAGTTGAAGGTTGAGACAAATGTAATTTGCTTTTACTTCTATGAATTAGACATTTAAAAAAAAAAGGTCAGAAAGTCATTTCTGAGTAGTAAGGTTGAAATAGTCTTTTCATGAAAACATGTGATTGAAGTGTAGTGAAGCAATTACCATCGGAGGTGGTGGGGAGGGGGGGGGGCGGGGGGGGGGGGGGGGGGGGGGGGTGTTGAATGATGAGTGGTTCCTAGGTTCAGTTTGATAGAGGCCATATGGAGATTAAGCTCAGAAGAAGAAAAGCATAATCATAAGGACATTTTGTTCCAATTTGTAAAAGCATTCAAGGAATGAGATTTTCTCAAAGTTTTCAGGACATTGGAACAGTAAAGAAATCGTAATATGTTTCAATCGTCCAAACAGAACAGTTAGGAGAGACAGAAAAGTAAGAAATTAAAGAGTTAATATCAGAAAAGGATATTGCTGGAAAATGATTGAATATTTCTTATTGATAAATATGTGACTTAGCTCACTGAGCTTGAAGGTTTGCTTTCAGATGTTTCGTCACCATACTAGGTAGCACCATCAGGGAGGGTCTCTGTTGAAGTGCTGGTGGTATATCCCACCTCTCTATTTTTAGATTTTGGTTTCTTAAGGTGGGTGATGTAATTTCTGTTTTTTCAAGGGAAGGTAGATAGGGTCTAAATCGGTGTGTTTATTGATGGAGTTCTGGTTAGAATGCCATACCTCTAAGAATTCTCATGAATATCTTTGTTTCACCTGTCCTAGGAGTTATGTGTTGTCCCATTCAAAGTGGTGTCCTTCTTTGTCTGTATATATAAAAACTAATGATAGTGGGTTGTGTCTTTTGGTGGCCAGTTGGTGTTCATGTATCCTGCTGACAAGGCTTCTGCTAGTTTGTCCGATATAGTGTAGTTTACAGTTCTTGCATGGTGGAGAAAGTGAGGTCTGCATATGGTGGAGATCACAGCTGAAAATGTGTTGCTGGAAAAGCGCAGCAGGTCAGGCAGCATCCAAGGAACAGGAGATTCGACGTTTCGGGCATTAGCCCTTTTTCAGGGCTTATGAAGCCATTCCTGAAGAAGGGCTTATGCCAGAAATGTCGAATCTCCTGTTCCTTGGATGCTGCCTGACCTGCTGCGCTTTTCCAGCAACACATTTTCAGTTCTTGCATGGTATCTTGTAAATGACATTAGTTTTGCTGGTGGTATCTAATGGATCCTTTAGGTTCATTAGTCGCTGTTTAAGTGTATTGGTAGGTTCGTGGACTACCATGATGCCAAAGAGTCTGAGTAGTCTGGAAGTAATTTCTGATATGCCTTAGATGTAAGATAATGTGGCTATAGTTTTGGTTGCATTGTGTCTGCTTGACTGGGACAACACACACACCCTAAGAGAGATGAAACAAAGACACGCCCAAAAATTCTTAGAGGCATCGCATTCTAACCAGAACTCCATCAATAAACACATCGATTTAGATCCTATTTACCTTCCCTTGGAAAAAAAGAACCAGAAATGACATCACCCACCTTAAGAAACCAAGACCTTATAAATAGAGAGGCAGAACATGCTACCAGCACTTCACCGGGGATTCTCACTGATGATGTTACCAAGTATGGTGAGGAAACATCTGAAAACAAACCTTCAAGCACAGTGCTAACTTACATGCTTAACATCAATCTGAGTGACAAATCTCCTCAAAAATTGCCAATTTCTTATTGATTTGTATGTTAAGATTTTTAGGAATTCTATTATTATTTGCTTTTTAAAATTCTTTTGTGTGCCATAACTTTGATATTCTCTTATTAAATGTACATTGGCAGCCTTGTATGAATATGTTCAGTAACTGACCATCATAGTAATCAAATTACAAAAGAAAAACCTGTGATCTATTTGCACTGAGATCTGACCTGTCTAGTATTGCATCACTGGGTTCATTATACCTTTTTTGTAGTCAATGTCTCTTCTTGAGACACTGAAATAAAATTCTAACTCAGCTCGCTTATTATGTAACATGGATACCTTAACCTCATGCGTTATAGGATATTTCCTGACTGAAATCTCCATAGCCTTCTATTTCTGACTTCCTTCTAATCAACTCATATTTACTTTTCTGCAGCACTGGCTGGTCAACAACTAATAAAAATGCCTTCATTGTTAAGGGTCTCTTTGATTGAACTTGCCTCTGTTTGAATAAACTTGCCTCTGTAAAGCTTCTGGGCCTCCTTCACTCTCTCTGGATTTTAAGCCCCAAATGATCAAACAACCAATTATCTCCCCAGCTTTTGTTTTGCCTTTAGACTGTATTTGAAGCCTTGGAAATTATTTTTTAAACTTATTATTTAAAATGACTGTTAAGTTTTTCCAGTAGTAAAAACTAAAATCCATTTTTTTGTCCACTTCAGAATGCAACTTCCCATATAATAACAATATAATCCAAGCGTTCACTACAATAAGAAGGAGAGAGCAATAGAAAGTCTCAGGAAGGAAATTCCATTGACTTGGTTATATATGTAACTAGATTGCAAATGCTCTATATAACATGAACTGGAAGAAGTAAAATACATGCAGGTGCTGTGCTCTGCTGTTGCCAATTCAGGATTTTCCAATCTGCCCATTCAATAGTGCAGCTGCTCTCATTTATTGTCTGTTGCTGTTCAAAAGGAATTTGCATTGAAAGTCTGTTTTTGTGCATTGCTTGTTTTGTTGAACTAAAGTGTTCGTGATGTCTTAGTCTGTATCTCAATCTGTGGAAAAATGGAGCCAACACTATTGGGTGGCTGTGAAGTGATGTACTAAACGCTTTTAATTTTTCAGTCAAAAACATCCCGATGTCCATTCTTGACTTCTCAGCTCTCAGGCTGGCATGATATCAAGCAAGGTTATGCTGCCTTATTGAGTAGAGTGCCGAGAATGCACGTTCTAATGTCATTCTAATGGCATTGCAGTCATCGGAATTTGATATCCAAATTAACATACAATCTTAAGACAAAGAACAAGAGTAGACTCCTTGCACCTCGAGTCTGCTCCGCCATTCAATATGATCATAGCTGATCTTCTGCTTTGACTGCACTGTCCTTCTGCTCTCCATATCCCTTGATCATGAACAGATTAAAAATTTCTCAAATCTGCCTTAAATATATCCAATGATGAGTCATGCACAATCTTTTCCTGGAGTTTATTCCAAAGATTCAAAACCTTTTGAATGGAGCAATTTCTCCTCATCTCAGTCCCAAATGAATGACTGCTTATTCTGAGAGTGTGTCCGAAGATCCTGTACCTAGGATGTACACCTTGTAAACCAAGTACCTAGGATGGCGCCGTAAGTGGCAATTTGGAAACTTTTCACTGCACTCATATGAGTACATGTCACAAAAAACCCAACCTAATTTAAACCTCATTTTCAAGGTTCCCCAGCCAGAGTGAAACAAATTCTCAATGTCTCTCTAGTTATAGCCAGGTGGCATGTTGGCTCGGTGGTCAGCACTGCTGCCTCACAGTACCATCAACTCAGGTTCTATTCCTACACTGGGTGACTGTCCTTGTGGAGATTGCACATTCTCCCTCTATCTATGTGGTTTCCTCTGGGTACCTCAGTTTCCTCCTACAGAACAAAGATGTGCAGGTTAGTTTGATTGCCACACTAAATTGTTCTTGTGTCCAGGAATTAGTGGATTAGCCATGGTAAATGGAGGGTTATAGGGATGGGGTGGGCCTGACTGGGATACTCTTTGGAGGGTTGGTATGGATATGATGGATGGAATGGCCTGCTTCCACACCATAGAGATTCTAGTCAAGTCCCCTCAGAATCTTGCATGTTTTAATCTAATAACATTTTATTCTTATAAAACCCAGAGAGAATTAAGCAAATTTGTTCAGCTTCTATTTCCATAGTCCTATCTAGTGAACTCTCACTGTACAGTTTCAGTGCCTTTTTATCCTTCCTTAAATACGGAGACACAACTACTTGCAGTTTTCCGGGTGTGCCCCCAAGAAATCCTGGTACAAGTTGAACAAGATTTCATTACTCTTACTCTCAAAATTCCTTGCAATAAAAGTGAACATGCCATTTGCCTTTCTAATTGCTTGTTGTTCTTTATCAGAGCTTTTTTACATTCACGCTTTTTTAAAACATAAATTCTGCTTTTTTTTTACAGCCAAGGAGAATAACATTACACTTCCAAAAATACACTCCATCTGTTACCTTGTTGCCCACTGATTTAACCTGTCTATATCTCTTTGCAGCTCTTTGTATTTCCTTACTGTGATTCCCACTTAGCTTCATAAACATGGATGCATTACTCTTGGTGTGGAATTTTATATGAACTTGAGCAACAAGACCTGAGATGACGTGAGCAGCCTAACTCAATGTCAGGAGCAACTTGCTGCACCATTCATGCACCTCCCAGGGGGTGAAATGAGATTCTTGCTCAGCAGTGGCAAGTTGTCAAAAAGGGAATCATTGTTGATTAAATACAGCACAATTTGTCACATCAATATTCAGCTTCTTGTCTCACCAAACATACGGATAAAACTAGACTTCAGGAATACTTGACACAGAAGTCAGGACAGGTCCTGGTATCTTCAGCTTGCCACTAACTGCACAGAACCATGTTTCTCAGGATCATGCATCTCAGGGGATTATCCATGGGCACACATATCTCATCCACGGACATTAGCATCATTGTTGAAAGTAAGAATGCAGATGTAGCAGGCGTGATGAAGGAAAATGGTATGGTGACCTTCGTAGTGAAAGGATTCATATCCAGGAGCAGGGAGGTGTTGCTCCAATTGTCCAGGACCTTGGTTAGACCACACCTGGAGTACTGTCCACAGTTTGATCTCCTTTCCTGAGGAAAGATGTTTTGCCTCTGGAGGGAGTGCAATCAGGTTTTATCAGCCTGATTCCTGAGATGGCAGGACTGACTTACGAAGATAAACTGAATTAGTTTGGAATCTCACACAAACTTGTAAACTTTTTAACAGAACTGGACGGAGTAATCGTAGAAAGAGTGTTCCCAATCACCAGAGAGTCAAAACCCAGGGGGCACAGTTGAAGAATACAGGGCTGGCCACACTGGACTGAGATGAGATAAAATTTCTTTGCCAAGACAATGGGGAGCTTATGGAATTCTCTGCTTCAAAAGTGGCTGAGGCCAAAACACTGAATGTTTTCATTAAGGAGTTGGATAAAATTTGTAGGGCTGAAGTTTTGAAAGGATATGAGAGGACATAGAAATAAGGTACTCAGTTGGATGATCAGCAATGATCAAAGTGAATGATGGATCAGGCATGAAGGGCTGAATGGCCTACTCCTGTTACTACTTTCTGTATTTCTATGAATATTTGCAGTTAGGCTATTTAAGGGGTTTGGTCACGACCATTGCAATGGGTGTGTCCAGATTTCAAAGGAAAGAGTGGCGTGGGTGGGGGATGGAGGATGGTTTGGGGTTACAACAGCATTGTTTGCTGTGAAGCATGGATAGGAAGAGGGTCATGCAAGTGTGGGGCACATCCACAGTCATTAGCACCCTGATTTAAAGCAAGGAGAGTGTATGACCAAACCTGGTCATCTCATATACCAGGTGCTTGGGGTGAGGGTGAAAGGGTGGATGAGTGTTGCCTCATGTAGGTGGTTTGAGTCCGGATATGGGATTACAGAACCAATGGGGTTCATGGGAGCAATCCAAGCAAATTCATGCAAAAATTAATAATCAATGTAGTGTGCTCTTGCCCATGCCACTAAAATGCCCTCAAAGATTTTGTTGTTCTTTATTTCCCTCTGACGATATCTTAGTGCTGTTCTAGGTTCCACTGATGGGGTGCAGGGAGTCTGTCTAACAGGGGAGCCCATTGGCCCGAGAGGTTTTTTCAGGTGACCCTGGGGTGTTTGTGTCTGGATGTACCAGAAATGTTAAGTTTTCTTGCAAAAGATAAATAGAGTCTCCTTGGCTGGCACTTAGGTGGAGGATGGGTGTGTGTGTGTGTGTGTATGTGTGTGTGTGCAGGTGTGGTAGAGGTGGTGGGCATGCCTATTACTGAGCTGTCCAGAGAGGAGACTTCTGAGGGACTTTTGAATGTTCCTCCTCCATCTGGTTGCTTCCAGGCATTGCCCTGTCAACTTGTGGAAAAGGGGTACACCAAGTGCGTGTTGTCTCCCCTACCCCCCCCCCCCCCCCCCCCCCCCCACTCACAACCACCACTCCCACCCCAACACCATTGCTATCCCCTTGGTTCTTAGACCCCAATGGCCAGGTTGATGAAGTCGAGGTTTGGATGAGACCTGAGGGTGCTGTACCTGGTTCTCTATAGAGGCAGCCAGATGATTGTATGCTTTGGGAGCTAGCTCCCTTTTTGGAACTGCACTCCTGCACTCTCATTTTCTACTTATCTGCTTACAACTCCAGTTCCTTCCTGCGCATGTGGACATAGTCACTAATTGCCAATTCTACTGGGTCCTTAGTCAGCTGTCGAGTTCACAGTAAGGTCTCACCAACCTTGTCATCTCAACTTTCTAAAATATGAATTCTTACTCAGGTGTCAGTATCTGAGCTGGTGGGAGGTACAGGAGGGAGCCTGGCCAATGCTTCCTTTGAGGTCTCAATACTGTCATCCTCAGAGGTCAAAACTTCTGGTGAAGCAGATCTTTCTCACCTAAGATTGTGGTACCTGCTAAACTCAAAGGAGAGAAAGTCTCACAGCCAATGGTTAGGAATAGTGTATAATGACAGGCACTGACAGCGAACTCATTGTGAGGGTTACAGTGGAATGAAGAGGGAAACTTACTCAGTTGGGTGGGATATGAATGTCTTGGCATCCCCACAAGAGTGATCCCAGTCTTCTCCGGCAAGGGATAGATTTCTCTCCTTATAGGAGTGAGGAAGCTAATGTTGGGAACCCACCTATCCATCTGGGTCTTTTCTATCCCATTGTGGACTTCTTCACCTGGAATGAGAGAAAGGGAGAGATTAAGTGAGATGGATATGGGTGGTTGTTACTGCTAGTGCAAGTGATTAAAAAGTAATGAGGTGCCATGGGTAACAAGACAGCGCAGAAACCGTCAGGGTTGGTGATTCGGAAGGAGTGAAGCATTACTGCCTGTTTCTTCAGATGGTGGAGACTGCATTGAGCTGGCTGGCAAACTCACACCAGGTTGCCAGGGTCTGATTTCCCTATGAAGAGGACACCCCCCATCTGTGCATCATCTCCTCCACTAGGAGCTCCAGATGCCTATCTGAGATTCATAGCGCATCTTCCGATTCTCCAACATTTTCAGATTGTCTGTCCTTCCCTGAGCTTGGCAGTTTCAGAATACCAGAACCCATTTGAGTGCACATGGGCCTTTTACATACAGGTGGGGGGTACCAGTTTGCTTCTGGTGGGTATTTGTTGAGTACCAGGAACAGAACATGGTAAGATGAGGCCAGAATAAAATGAGAGGAATGCTGTATGAGCGGTGATTAATGAGGCAGGTTTTGTAAGACACAGGGAGAATTCCTGTAAGGTCTCACAGCAAAGAACCCACCAAAAAACAGTTGATGCAATAGGTACTTAGCCATAAAAATACAAGATTCAAAGATTGGTGTCTTTGCAAGAATCATGAATAAAGCTTAATAGGAGCTAAGGCTCTAGTAATGATCCTTGTGGCATTCCATTTGACGTAGCCTGCCATTTTGAAAATGCCCATATCATCCACACTTTTTGTTGCCTGTTTTTTTATTCATTATAATATATTATCATCAAGTCCATGAGCCCATCTGTTGTGTGTTGTTCTTTAATGTAACACTTGCTAAATGTTTTTTGTAAATCAAATTAAACTATATCTGCTGATTCCCTTTTATCTACCCTGTTCACTATACTTTCAAAGACTCTAATCATTTGTCAATGACAAATTCTTTTATGAAAACATCATTTTGAAGATTGTATTATGATTTTCCAAGTATATCATTAAAACTTTCTCTAAAACTAAAACTATTGTTAATAGATTCCATTATTTTCCTGATGACAAACATCAAATCAACAAACCTTCATGTTGCCTGTTTTCATTTTCCTACTTTCTTCAATATCACTGTTATGTTTTCTAACTTTCAATCTGCTAGGACCATTCAGCATCTAGGAAAGTTTCAAAAATTATAACCAGTGGATAGCTGTAATCCTAGGATGTAGGCCAGCAGGTCTTGAGCATTTGTCAGATTTTAGTCCTTTGAGTTTCTTGAGTAATTTTGTTTCTCTGCTTGTAATTGCCTTAACTTTCTCATTTTTTTAGCCCCCAGGTTGCCCTTTATTTCAGATTCATAACTTATGTCTTGTACGATTATGACAATGCTGTCACTTTAAAAGGTTACTTTGTCCTGGTTTCTTTTGAAAGGAGGTTATAAGGCAGAGGCACTGAGCGTTCTACAACACCCACTGGAGTAAATGACTTGTGAGGCCTGAATGGGTGTGGACAGCTCTCGTGGGTCAGGATTTCTCAATTACATCAGAAGCTATTTGGGGTCTCAAAAGAGTTGGAAGCTTCTGTGAATTTTCTTTGGCTGCTACACTCTCTAAATGTTATCTTGGTGGTTCTTCCTCCTGGATTGGTGAACTGCTTGAAAGAATCTAGTCTGAATTTGCCTTTTGCCAAAGTGGTATGTTTATGGGATGTTACTGTATTGGTACAGTTAATTAGTAATAGGTACTGCATCTATTATTTAATTAAGTTTTCCAGTAATTAATTTATTCAAAACTCCTCTTTTTTTTGTTTGTATTTTATTTAAAGTGTTTAAATAAATTGTGTTTTGTTTAACATTGAGTAGTTTGACCAGTTGCATCACATCTGAAGCATACACTTCACACCTACCATTAAAATGATAAAACATTAACGTCTGGGCTACCTTCTTAAAATATTTTGAGGGGGTTTGGTCTGGTCCATATCATATGAGGGTGGACACATTTCATTTCTCTGCCATTGTCAGCGCCCATTATACAAGACACTAATGTTTATTTTTCTAACAGAGCTTTCCCAAAAGTTCATATAATCTGATTTATATTCTAGGCTAGTTGATTGTCATACACATTTTTTCCTCCTTTTAATCACAGTTGGTGGTCCTTTGCTGGTTTACATAAATGCTCCCAATCCTCAGACTTCAACTCTTTGCAATGTGATGTCACTTCTTTGTCTGTGGATGCATCATTCATGCTAAGTTTTTATATTTCAAAAGAATGTATTTTTGTTGAACATTTTCAATTGTTTCTTCAATTTATTTCACTATTTATTACTGTACCTGTAACCTTCTGACTTCCCTAAGGCTCTTTATGATCTACAATGCAGAGTTCAGGGACGTGATGGAATATTCATGACACACCTGGATGAGTTGCTTGGCACTATTCTTGATAAAATCACTCACTTCATTAGTACCCTATCCACCACCTTAAACATTCCCTTCTTTGACCACAAATGCACACAGTGGCGGCTGTGTGTTTGATCAATAACAAGTCCTGCTCCAACTCATTACGATTGCTTTGGCTCCAAATCCTTAAACTCAGTTGCCTAGTAAGGCAAGACAGCAGATGCATGGGAACAGCACTATCTGCAAGTATTCCAAATTACTCACCATCCAGATTTGGAAATATATCTCCATTTATTACTGTTGTGGGATCAGAATGCCCTTAACAACACTTGGTGTATCTGTCCCCATGGACTGCGGTGGTTAAAGAAGGCAGCGTACTACAATGTTCTGAAGGGCAATTAGGGATGGGCAATGAATGCTGGTCCAGCTGGTATTGTCCATATTCCAAGGACAAATAAAAAAATCAATTTGTCTCTATGGAGTTTAAAGTCACCTAGAAATATTACATTAGGCTGAATCTTACATTTTTGGCTAAGTTTGAGTTATGTCAAGTTTTTCAGAGGGATTTCTGTTATGGTGTCCAATGAGTTTTCTCACCATGTCTTGTCACAGTAACTGTCCTGCCCTCTTGCACCCAGTATGTCTGATTCCAGTCACATCCTAGCAAACACCCTTCCCAGAACAACACACCACAACTCATGAATATCTACTGAAAGACCAGCGCCCTTTAGAAAGTTGTAGTGCACTGGACAAAATATGAGCAATTCCACATTGCCCCTCACCAGCAATATCATGGCAGCCACTAATGCCTGCTGTCCGTGCACATAACTGGCATGGCTGACACTCCCTCACACATGCAATCCTACTCTCTCATCCTAGTTCTATCATGGCGTCCACAGCTTTACCTATGTATCACTACATCTGTCTGAAAGCCCTCTAAGTAAGCACTACCCTGCCTTAATGCCCAATGTTGGCTTTATAGGTTGTCTTTATCAAGTAGGAGAACCTTATATCTAGACAAATAACCAGACAAAGACAACCACGAGCCTTTATTTACATAAAGCAAAGCAAATGGGAAAAAAAACAATAAAGGCTGAAGTTTACACTCAGCATGCAAACCACATTTTGACATCTTGACTAACAAATATCCATAATGGAGTGCAGCACCCAGCTCTGGTCTATTGGAAACAAGTGTCAATGAGGTCCTTTCTGGGTTGTACTGCACACTGCACCTGAGTTCTATCATGGACAATATTTTCTCCAATGTCCTCCATTCTCCTCCTCGTCAGAAGATTGCTCGCATTCTTTGAGTTTCTCAGCATCCAGCCCATCGCCTCACTGCCTGCTTCAATTGTGCAAAGCACAGTATGACAGGATGATGCAGCTTATTCTCTCTGTGCAATATTGTTCAGTGACCCTTCCTCAGAATGGGCCTATTTGCAAGTAAGATTACTGCAATTCAATATAAATACCGCGCAATGGGGAGACATAGAAAAATTAGCTGACAACAGGGAAAGGTGAAAGAAATCTGAGATAGCTGGTAGGCTTTACATTGAGTTTATTTACTTTACTGGTGCCATGGTGGCTCAGTGGTTAGCACTACTGCCTCACAGCTCATGGGACCTGGATTTGATTCCAGCCTTGGGCAACTTAGCAGGACTTATACACTTAATGGTAAGGTCCGGGGGGGGGGGGGGTGTTGCTGAACAAAGACACCTCGGAGTCCAGGTTCATAGCTCCTTGAAAGTGGAGTTGCAGGTAGATAGGATAGTGAAGAAGGTGTTTGGCACCTTTGCCTTTATTGGTCAGAGTATTGAGTAGAGGGGTTGGGAGGTCATGTTGTGGCTATATAGGACATCAGTTAGGCCACTGTTGGAATATTGTGTGAAATTCTGGTCTCCTTCCTATTGGAAAGATGCTGTGAAACTTGAAAGGGTTCAGAAAAGATCTACAAGGATGTTGCCAGGGTTGGAGGATTTGAGCTACAAAGAGAGGCTGAACAGGCTGGGGCTGTTTTCCCTGGAGCGTCAGAGGCTGACGGGTGACCTTATTGAGGTTTACAAAATTATGAGGGACACGGATAAGGTAAATAGACAAAGTCTTTTCCCTGGGATCGGGGAGTCCAGAACTAGAGGGGATAGGTTTAGGATGAGAGGGGAAAGATATAAAAGAGGCCTAAGGGGCAACTTTTTCACACAGAGGGTGGTACGTGAATGGAATGAGCTGCCAGAGGAAGTGGTGGAAATGGTCGGTGAATTGAGTAAAGGAGTTGGAAGGTCACGTTGCAGCTGTACAGGACATCGGTTAGACCACTTTTGGAATATTGTGTTCAATTCTGGTCTCCCTAGTTTCTGAAAGATGTTGTCAAACTTGAAAGAGTTCCGCAAAGATTTACAAGGATGTTGCCAGGGTTGGAGGGCTTGAGCTATCGGAAGATGCTGAATTGGTTGGGGCTTTTTTCCCTGGCTGAGGTTTATAAGATCATAAGGGGCATAGTTAGGGTAAATAGCCGAGGTCTTTTTCCCATGCTAGGGGAGTCCGAAACTAAAGGGCATAGGTTTAAGGTGAGAGAAGAAAGATTGAAAAGAGACCTAAGGGACAACTTTCTCATGCAGAGGGTGGTGTGTGTTTGGAATGACCTACAGAGAAAAAGTGGTGGAGGCTGGTACAATTTCAACATTTAAAAGGTAACTGAATAGATATATGAATAGTTAGGGTTTAGAGGGATATGGGCCAAATGGTAAATGGGATTAGATTAATTTAGGATATCTGGTTGACATAGATGAGGTGGACTGAAAGATTTATTTCCATGCTGTCCAGTTCTATGACTTCGTATTAAGAATCTGTCAAACAGCCTCGTGATCACTCCCTCTGCCACCATCAAGTCCTGGAGGGGACCTTAAAATTGAGGTTTGTGTCTCACACATAGTGGCACAATGTACTGTACTGCAGGATCCCCACCTATATTAATTGTCACCAGATCATTAGTATTTTGTCATTCATGGAGCAGTACCAACTGCATGCTGACTTTACCAGCTTCGTGAAAGTAACCTGCAACCAACAGTTTGAGAGCTGCTGGAAATGAGCTCTGAGGTGTGAAACATGAGCCAGGAAAGGCCTGACCCCAAGCTTTGACAAAGTGCCAGTGGCCATCTGGAGTATTTGCCTCTCTGATCAGCCTGCATTCTTTCCAGGATTAGATTGTATTTTGAACATTACTAATGAAAGGCACAAAGTGGAAGTATTTAATCTTGCACTAATTAGGTCTGAAAAATCAAAAAATACAGCAAACTTAGAATGGGAACACCAATTTACACATCATGAGAAGAGGTTAGACCATTTTTAGCAATGAGATGTAGCAGGAACTGTTAACTGTGAATCTTCATTAGATGAAATTGCATTTTAGAATTAGCCCCCTCCCCCTTCACAATGTTGAGGTGCCCTTTTCAATCTTTAAACGCCTCTTGTCCTGTTGGGAATGCCACAGCATGAGAACTGTGGCCCACTGAATAGGTTGGCAGCATTGGTTACTTGTCTGAAAAAGTGTGGCACTGCATAAAGCACAGCAGGTCAGGCAGCATCCGAAGAGCAGGAGAATCAATGTTTTAGGCATTAGCCCTTCACCATGAATGCGATGCATCAGTTACCTGTCCACCATCCACCATTAGGCAGTGAGCATCTCAAAGCTGGTGCCTGGTATCAGAAATAAACAAGAAGCAAAGAGAAATTATATGTACTTAGAATTAGAATTTATTGTCACGTGTACTCAAATATAGGAATACATGAGCTCAGTGAAAAGTCTATAAAGTCACCATTCTCCAGTGCCATCTTAGTTACAAAACCAGAATTTAAAAGAAAAATAGCAGAAATAAAAGAAAGCCAAATGGTAGTTAAAAACAACCAGATCTTAAAGTCCAAGTCTTGTCTCCTTAAAGGTGTTCGGAATCAACGATGCAGGCACATGGACCGAGCCACAGCCTGCCAAGGCTTGCATTGTTCATACTTGAACTCTTCACCATTAAAATAATGCATATGAGAGGGATTAAAAAAAAACCTTACATTCATATAGCACCTTTCACAGTCTCTTTTTACAGCCAATGATGCACTTTTGAAGTGTTGTATTCTGAAAGCTGTTCTGTCTGGTCCCTAAAGTGAAGTTGTTTCTCACCTGTTTTTTTTGGCTGAGACACCTCGAGTGTTCTTGAAAGTACACCAACTTCAAATGCAAGTTCCAAATGTACTTGTTAAATCTGCTCAGACCTGGAGAGTGATACTGGAAGATGTTTATTGCCTTACACAGATAGTACTTCCAAAGAACAGCTGGTTACATCGCAACCAAACACATATTAGGTCGACTTTCCTTATAAATCTCTTCATAAAGCTAGAAATGACCTTTCATGGCTTTAGAACACAGACCTGTGTGACTATACACAATAGCTAACAAGTCTCCCTGCCCCCTCAGGGGATTTGCTTATTTTAAATTTTGATGAAAAATGCCAAGCTCTGTGTGCAGTACAAATAGGACCCATGAGAATCCTAAACCAATTTGTGATCCTGAAAAAAAGGCTACAAAACCAAGAGAAAATTGAGATGCTGTGAGAGAAAAGATAAATCCAAGTATTTATAGGAATGAACAGAGGTTTCCTTTGGGACTTATTCATTAGCAGGATTAAGAGAAGTGGAAAAGGTGACACTTTTGCTACTCGGTGGTGTGTACAAGAGATTTTCATTAGAACTTTCTGGTTGTTGAATGGGGGAGGTGAGCTCGGGGGTGGGGTGGGATTGCAAGTGCGGTGATGAAGGGGGGAGGGTTAGAAATAAAATGAATGCTTTCAATTCTTACACAGTCAATAGCTGGATTTCTTCAGAATTTGCTTTTCAAGAATCTCCATTTGGGCACATGCACTGAATTTGTTAGTAGAACAAGAGCTTTTGCCAAACATGACGTGGGCGTGATTGTTTTAAAACAGACTTTTAATAAAATTAGAATTAAAATTAAATTAACAGCAGCATCATGATCCTTTTGAACCATTTTGTGACCATTTTCAGTTTTTTAAACAGAAATGGTGTGAAAAACAAACTTCAGTCTTTAGCTGTGTGAGGGATAATGTGACAACATCCTTTTCCAAAGGAACATTTTTCCTTGTTTTAACAACTGAATCCATTGATAAGCAGCAGACACGTACAGATCTCCATCAGCTACTTGCGCACAGTGCTCAGTGGCAGATTACACTGACAGCCCTGAGTTACTATCATCTGTCCATGTTGGAAACTGGAGCCAAGGCACAGAGCTGGGCTCACTGGTTCCTGAAATGTGGGTTATATTTTAATGTTAAGAGAACTGATGGGGCCATCTGCTAAAAATTGAATTTGAAGTTTTTTACACTCCTATCCAGCTCAGTACACCGCACCCTGGGAGCGGTACACAAAGAAAGTGGTCTCAATTCCCTTGTTTTAGTATGGCTTTGTACCAAATTACATTAGCTTGATTGTGCTTATTCCAGGCTGAGACTGGTTTGCATAGAAACAAACTGTATGGTGCAACTGGGGCAAAGGAGAGAGATTTGCAATCAAATCTGCTGTTAGACTCGGAATTTGGTTTTCATAGAAAAGGGAATTACGCTAAGGAATTCTGGCAGAAAGTCAAAAATGCTCAGTACAGCACCAGTTATAGCAGCGTGCAGAACATAATGTGTGTGTCTGGCGCGGTGGCAAAAGACAAATGTGTAGCCTAGGCGATATATTACTAAATTAGTAGGAATTTGCAGCTAATTTGAATTACAAATAGAGAAAATGGTTGCAGTAAGAACAACTGGCTTGGGCTTTTTCTCAATTTTACTTTAGAAAAATGTCCCCAAGTATGCAATATTAGCTATTAGGGCCTCTCAAGTGCTCACTTTATACTTTCAATTTAAGCAATTCATCGTTAATTTCCAATTGCAAAAAGGTTATGGTAAAACCTTGGTGCACGTATAGGAATCCAATTAGATTCAAAAGCAGTGGGCCACATACATTAGATTCTTTGCAGAAAGACCAAGCTTCACAGATGTATGTGACTGACAAAATATTCTGAAATAAGTCCTAAGCAATTACCATTAGTGATGTTGTTTTATGAACACTTAATGCACTTCTAATAAATCCTTCTTTCATATTAAAATTGGAGCATTATACACTTTAAAAAGGTTATCACATTGGTGAGTGATCTGCTGGATAACTTTGCAGTGTGAACGGTGTTGGAGATTGTAAAGGAGATGGGAAAGTGATTGGAGATAATTTTTTTCTTTTTTACTTTTTTTTAAACCCCCGCACTACCGCCTAACTGTGATAGTGCTTATCTTTTCCCCAGCACCCGAGTGTGTGCAGGTGTGAGACACAGTGAAAAACACAAGGTGCATGAATCTTTATTCAAATTTCCACCACCAGGAAGAAAGGAAACAACCGAGTGGCCAGTGACAAGCGATACCCTTCACATCAAAGGGCAATGCTGTGTGATCAAACAGTGAAGGGGAGGGCAGGGATTAAATCAATCTAGAGTTGGAGGGGGAAACAATGCACTCCACTCCCTACGGTGCCCACCTCTCCCTGAACAATTCCAGGGTGTTGGTGGCCACTGCGTGCTCCCTCTCCAGAGACACCCGGGCTCTAACATAACCGCGGCAGAGGGGCAGGCAGTCGGCCGGTTTGGCCAGGCCCAGGAGCAGACCCACGAGGAGCTCTTCAGACCTGCCCTCCCCCCTCCGTACCGTGTGCCCGATGATCAGGAGGATGGGACTGAAGTGCAACCAAAAACAGAGGAGGAGGTTTTTGAGAAAATCAAAGAGGGAGTGCAAATGCCCACACCCAATATACACGGACTCCACAGCACCACAGAAGAAGCAGTTGGGCTGGGAGTCCGTGAACCACCGCAATCTGCGGTTGCAGGGGACTGCTGCGTGCAGCACCCTCCACCCCAGATCCCCAAGAGAAAGGGGGAGGACACCCACATAGAGAGCCCTCCACTGGGGATCCCCACCGCCCGGTGGCAAATGGGCACGCCAGGGCGTGTCCGGGCGGTGGATGAGGGAGAAGAGGTGGACGGTGTGCAGCAGCAGTTGATACAGGGCCCGCCTTTTTACATCCTTAAAAGGGACAAAATTAAAATTCCGGAGACGGCTCAGGTTGTGGGGCACAGGTTCCCACGGGAAGTACGGGACCTTGGGGCCAATGTGAAATTCCGTCCAGGCAGGGGTGAGTGTGGACGGGATTCCACCGCACACCTGAGCATCCTCCAACTGGTGCACTACGCCAGGTCCGAGCACCGCCGTTTTAAGGCATCGGATGGCGGTGGCCAAGTACCGGACGTCTACCATTGCCCTGTTCACTATGTCCTGCGGCAGTGTTCAGCTCAGGCCCCCGGCACCCAGCACATCCCCGACCCTGGTCGCCCTCGCCGCCACGGCCCTCCCCTCTGACAGCCACTCGAACCCGCGAGCACGGAGGTGCGGATTCCTGAGCAACGGCTCCCTGACGACAGCCGCTACTCCTGCCGGAGGGTAGGCACGACGCGATTCAACCATGTTCCAGACAGTGATCAGTCCTAGTGAAAGACAGGCAACGTCTTGAGGGCGACCTCCAAACCGTCACGGTCGACGAACAGGAGCTACGTGTCGTAGTTGAGGTTACGCACCTGGCGGAAAAAATATGGCACCAGGGCGCATCACCTAGAAGGAGGCTCGACGTAAAGCTATCGCTTCAAGGTCTGAAGGCGGAACATTGCCACCTGGGTGCGGACGCACACCAGCGACTGGCCGCCCTCCTCAATAGGGCGACTCAGAACCTGCGCAGCGATCCCATGCATCTTTTTGTCCCAGAAGAAGTTGACCAATGTTCTCTGGATGCCAGCGACAAAGCCAGGAGGAGGGACCAAAGTGACCAGCCGGTACCACAGCATGGCGGCCACCATCTGGTTTATGACCAGCACTCGGCTCCTGTAAGATAGCACTCGGAGCAGTCCTGTCCAGCGGCCTAGGCGAGCTGAGACTTTGGCCTCCAGCTCCTGCCAGTTCGCCGGCCAGAATTCCTCAGCTGGGCTGAGGTAGACTCCTAGGTAGAGGAGATGGATGGTACTCCAACTGAACCTCCGTAACTCCTCCGGCAGAGAGTCCACCCACCACGGACCGACCAGGAGTCCGGTACATTTGGCCCAGTTGATCCTGTGGAAGATGCTGCCGACTACACAGCCTGGCACTCGCGCATCCTCCCCAGGTCAGCCGGGTCAGTGAAAGTGAGGAGTACGTTGTCGGCGTAGGCCAAGAGGACCACCCCCGTGCTCGCGCTGCGCAGAATCAACCCCGACAACCTCCTCCGCAAGAGGCGCAGGAAAGGCTCCACGCACAGGGAATACAGCTGGCCGGACAGGGGGCAGCCTTGATGTACTCCTCTCCCAAAATGAAGGGGTGCCGTCAGGGACTCATTAACTTTAACCAGACACTCTTCAGCGGCATACAAATGTAGGATCGGGGCGACGAACTACATCACGAACCTGAATGCCCGCAGAGTCCCAAGCAGGTACTCGTGATCGACCCTGTCGAATGCCTTCTCCTGGTCGAGAGACCGGAAGTTGCTTGGCAGACCAACCCGTCGACAGAAGTGGCTCAGGTCCCGGACCAGGTGGATGTTATTGTGTATCCTCCGACCTGGGACCGTGTAGGACTGGTCCGGGTGAATCATGTGGGCCAGCATGGAAGCCAGGCGAGAAGACAACACTCTGGTGAAGATTTTGTTGTCCGTGCTGAGGAGGGGGAATAATTATATCACTGTGATCCAGATTGTGATAAGGCAAGGTTAAGGTGTACAGGATGGAGTCTTGTGTTAAGGGGATGGAAATAAAGGCTTAAATGTCAGAGAAATGTTAACAGGAAATTAAGGGGGAGTCTGAAATCACCAAGACAATAAATTAGTTAAGTGTTAATGAAATCTCGGAAGGATTGTGGACCACAAAGATTATGAAAGATATTTGATGGAAGAGGAGAGACCTTTGAATGATAGAATGGTATTCGTGGAGGAGGGCAAAAAATCCAAGGTGGCAGTGAGAGAAAAAATATGACCATAACAAAGTGTGGGAAGACACATAAGCAGCAGCAGTAGGCATTGCTAAAAATGGAGGGGGGGGGGGGGGTCAAACCGCTAGAGATACAACACAGGACTACTTGCATGACACAAAGTGGAAGCAGCATATATTAGATAAGGTTAACAATCCCACAAACGATAGACCAGATCTGGGCTTCGAGTTCCTGCCTTATCTAGTCACAAACAGTGGTGGGCTATTCGACAATTGCTGCAGGAGGAGGCTCCATAAGGTGAAAGCACTTGCATCCATCTGCAAGAAATAACAATTGCTGAACAGATGATCTCTCTTAACCTCCTTCTGACATCCCCAGATGCCACTCTTCAGCCAATTTGGTTAACTTCGTGTCATGTCAATAAATAGCTGACGACACTGGATACTGAAAATTCAATGGACCTTGACAACTTTCTAGCAATATTACTGAAAACTTGCATTCCAGAATTAACTGTGCTCTGAGCCAAGTTGTTTCAGTACAGCTACACCTTTGCCATATTGCTGACAATATGGAAGACCGTACAGGGATATCCTATCCACGAAAGGCAGGACAAATCTAACCCAGTCAATTACTGGTCCATCCTTTTACTCTCAATCTCCAGCAAAGTGGTAGAAGGTGTCATCAATAGTGTTATCAAGCAGCGCTTGGAAAGAACTAAGCTGCACACTGACACTCAGTTTGGTTTCTGCCAGGGCCACTCATGTCAAAAGACATGAGCTTCAGAGAGGAGATGCATGTGATGGCCCTAGACATCAAGACAGCATTTGACCAAATGCAGTATCAATGTACCCCAGCAAAATTGGAATCAATGAAAGCAAAACTCTCCAGTGGTATAAGTTACAGTTGGCACAAAGGATGATGGTTTAGTTGTTGATTGTCAATCATCTCAAGTCCAGGACATCTCTGTAGGAGTTCCTCAGTGTAGTGTCCTAGGCCCAACTATCTTCAGCTGCTTCAGCAATATCCTTCCCTCCATCATATGGTCAGAAGTGCAGATGTTTGCCAATGATTGCACAATGGTCGGCGCCATTTGCAACTCCTCAGATACTGGAACAGTCCATGTCTATATGCTGTAAGACCTGAAAAATATCAAACCTTGGTTGATAAATGGCAAGTAGCATTCATCCATCACAAGTTCTGGGCAATGACTTTCTCCAATTAGAGACAATCTAACCATTATGCCCTGATGTCCAATGGCATTACCGCTACTAAATGTTCTACTATCAACATCTTGCTGATTACCATTTCTCAGAAACTGAACTGGACCAACCAAGTAAACACTCTAGCTACAAGAACAGGGCAGAGAATAGGAATTCTGGGATATGTAATTCTCCTCTTGACTCTCTGGTACCTGTCCATCATCTGCAAGACATAACTCAGCCGGATGCTGGAATACTCTGGACTTGGATGTATGGAGGCAATGTCAACAATACTCAAGAAACTTGCCACCATCCAGGACAAAGTAGCATTCTAGATTGACCCCCATCCACCACCTTTAACATTCACCCGTTTCACCACTGGCACACAGAGGTAGCTCTATGTACCATCTGCAAGAAGCAATGCAGTAACTCACAAAGCTTCCTGCAACAGCACCTTCCGAATCTGTGATCTCCACCTTCAGGAGGACAAGGATAGCAAGTTACAGGAACATCACAAGCTGCAACTACCCTCTAAGCTACACACCATCCTGACTCAAAGCTATAAAGTCGTTCCTTCACTGTAGCTGCCTCAAAGTCCTGGAACTCACTTCCAAGTAGCACTTTGTCCCTGCAACCCAAGGACTGCAGTGGTTCCAGAAGGGAGCTCAGCACCACTTGCTGTCTGAGAATTAGAGATGGGCAATAAAAGCTGGTGCAGCCAGAAGGCCCACGTCTCATACAGTCATAGAGTGATGGCAATGTACAGCACAGAAGCAGACCTCTCGGTCCAACTTGTCCATGCAGATCAGATATACTAACCTAATCTGGTCTCATTTGCCAGCACCCTCTCAATCCTTCCTAGTCATATACTCATCCAATGCCTTTTAAATGTCATAATTGTAACATATGAATGAATTTTACAATGCCGGAAGTTGGTGGTCTCTGTAATGGAGAAAGTACAGAGCTCAACTCAGGATTCAAACTATCTGGTTGTAAACAACCTGGTTCAGCTAGAGGCAGTGGCCGAGTCAAAGAATAAAATGAATAATGAAATACAGAGCTTGTAGAAGGAAATAAAGAAAACTCCAGTAAGAAAAGTTCAGCTGTGCATACTTCAACTTCACAAGAAAGAGCAACTTACTGACTGAATAAAAATTGTCAAAACTAAAATGTATTGGTGAGTTCCCTGATCCTGAATTGTTTGATTTATAGCCTTTTCCCATCGTGTTTTGAAGGTTTTGCTCGAACAGATTCCACTTATGCTTTCCTCACAAGGCTGTTATCATGCGCAAGACAATGGATACCATCTCTGAGAAGATCATATTTGCATTGTCACCACCCATCATTCATGAGCAAAGAGTTTCCAACAAGAAGCATTGAATACCACTACTCCTCTGTGCTCCAGGATGACCTATCAGCAATTATAGAAGCCTTAACTGATGATGTTACCCTTACTTAACTGAACCAAACTGACAGTAGCACCTCATCATCAAGATCAAACTTGGAAATATCCTGCTCTGTACTGCATTTAGAAAACAAATGACGATAAAATCACACCACAGAGAACCTAAAGAATGTTCCAATCCATATTTTCCTGTAACCAATAACCATCCTCTTTACTATTAACCACTTTACCCATCTTGGTGTCATCTGCAAATTTGCTTAACACTCCCCCCCATATTTTCATTGATATCATTTATGAGTTCCAGTACTGATTATTGTGGTACACTGCTGGACACCAGCCTCCAATCACTCAAACAACCTTCTACCACTATCCTTTGTGTCCTTGTTCTAAGCCAGTTTCTAATCCAACTTAAGTTTTAAATTCCATGTGCTTTAATCTTCTCAATCAGACTTCCCTGTGGGACCTTGTCAAAAGCTTTTCTAAAATCCATATAAACTGCACCAACCAAACTTCCCTCATCCACATGCTTGTTCAGATTTTCAAAAATTCTAACAAATTTGTTAGTCATGATCTCCGTCTGACAAAGCTATGTTGACTATCCCTAATTAACCCATGCCTTTCCAAGTGGGTATTCATTTGTGTTTTCAGAACTGTCTCCAATAGTTTCCCCACCACTGACATGAGACTCATCATTCTGTAATTTTCTGGTTCATCTCCACTACCCTTCTTATAAAGTGGAACCACAATAGCAATCCTCCAGTCCTCCGGCAATTCCACCCTGGCCAGAGAGGAATTAAAAATTTGTATCAGAGCCCCTGCAGTTTCCTACCTTGTTTCCCACAGCAGCCTAGGATACAATTCATCTGGGCTTGGGAATTTGTCTGCTTTTAAAGCCAACAGTGCCTCCAATATCTCCCTATTTCCTATGTCAAGCTGTGCAAGTTCCTTAATATTCCTCTTCCTGAATTCTGTACCTACATTCTCCTTTTCCAGAGTGAAAATTGAAGAGAAGTATGCATTCAACACTCTTCCAAAATCCTGCTGTTTCAGACACAGGTTTCCCCCTTCATCCTGAATGGGCCCTACTCTTTCCTGGTTAACCTCTTCCCTTCAATCTATTTATATGAGTATTTCTCTATTTGAAATCCATCTTTTCAGGCCCAATCTCAAGTGGTTGAGGGTTGCCCAAATTTTTATGAAAATTTGAAACCTGGGATTTCACCAGCTACCAGGTTATGGTTAGTGATGTTTGCTGTAAATCAAGCAGTTGCAGCATTAAGAGATGAGACTGCCATCAGTTTGAGGGATATGGAGTATGTTCTGGTGTGTTGTCTGTTTATTTCTGAGGGGGTTCTGTGTGAGCTGGGGTACTTTCTTAGTGTCAGCTGATGGTCTTCTTTGAGGTGAATGTTTTACCTGTGAATATTAGGAGATTCAATGTGAACTAGCACAGGAATCTATTGGAGCTACATTGGACTCAATGCTAAATATTTGCACTCACCATTTCAAGGAAGTACACATTTGAATAGTGATGTTTCTTAATTCAATGACATTCTTCAGCATCATTCTTTTGGCTTCTGTTTCTTCTCCTTCTTCCTTATATTTCTTAACATTAAATTCCACTCATCATTTATCTTCTCCTTCCACATATCTGGCTATATTTCTTGATGTCTGCTACTATCCTTCTTTTGCTAAACTCGCTTCCTTACATTATATGTGCATTTATATTCCACAAAACACAACAATCAATCAGATAAACTTTATCTATTTTAGATACTTAAATTATTAAAGTTACGATCAAAGCTTAACTTTTATGAATTAAGTAACAATCTCCTGAAAGGGATTGACAACATGAATGTCTATTTTGTGACCACAATCTCGATAATTGCAGGAATGCCATTATATTATCAGTTGCTTAAAGATCCAGACTGAAAGTTGTGGCTATAATTCTAGTCACAAGATTAGCGAGGCATTTCTAGAATGTTTCCATTTTGCTTAAAAAATCCAGTTACTAGTTTATTAAGTTGTCAAAGAGCATCTAAATCTCTTCCTTTTTCTGTCACTTTCTGCTGAAAACATCCTTTGAGATAGAAAGCACTCACGGTTAGCTAGAAAAAAATCATATGTAAATCCTGCAATTCATCCTGCACCATGTAATACAGGTCCTTCCCCTTACTGCCAGGATTCCATCTGCTGAAACATTACTCTGATATACAGTACAAAAGCTGTAACAAAGATGTTCATATCACAGTATTGTGTGCTGGTGGCAGGAAAAGAAATCAATGAAGCCATTGGACAATGGATAGAGTTTAAACAGCCTGGAGAATTTGCTAAGATGCAGACAAAGGGCAAACACTGAAAAGGGTCTGCTGAGCTCTGGAGGAATTCCTTAGGATCCATTATATCCTTGAAACAATCGTCACTTACAGAGTGGATTTGCATCAGTAATAGAGTTCAGGCACTGTTTGTGAAAGGCTTTCCCTGCAGCTGACCCCATCTCCCTGCCACACATTGATACTCAGCAGCTATCCCCTGCCCTGTCTTGCACCACAGAGAGCGATATCATGGGAAAAAGTGCTAACTTAAAGAAAGCACAGGGAAGTAAAAGCGAGTTGGGGCATCGGATCACTCTCAGAACACTTTTATCACTGCTTGCCAGCAAAGATGACATCTGTAAAGAATGGAACATACTGTCTTTGTCAACTGGTTGTTACTAATCATGTCTCCAAAGCAAAATACTGAGTAAATGGAATAGCAATAACTCTCTTTAGGATTAATGTTATTCTTGTGCTCCAGAAAATCCATGAATGATAATCAAAGGAAATGTAATGATGCCTCAGATCTAGGAATACACATTTCTGTTTTATTCAGACAAGGTGAAGGGCCAAAGTCCATCTTGCAGGACATTGCAAAGAATGAAAAGACTAGGAGTAAAGACAAAGTAAATCAGGAAACAGCGATTAGTTGACATGACACTTTAGTTTTACAAGCCCCTAGATTTGTGTAGTTGACTGGATAAAGATGAAAAAAGTGGAGATTTAGATATTGCAAAGAAGAAAGTGAGAAATAGCAAAAAAGGGTGTCTAACAACGACTGTAAGATTCTGGCAGAGTATCGAGTAGTATCCTTCACCTACTGAACATTGATAATATTCAGCATTTCATTTATGTGAGCATTGTCCACAGCAAGGAAAATAATCATTGCCTTGCTTTTGATTATGGCACTACACTCAAGAAAAAATTGTTCAATTCCCCAATAAGATATTTCAGCTAAATCACCTGTAAGATGCCAGCATTGTTGAGTCGCCACCGTCAATACCCTGGAGGTTAGAAACTTAACCAGACCAATCATATCAACACCACGGCAAGATCAAATGCAGAGCAAAGTCTGGGCCTCGTACCACAAATGGTTCAGAACTCAATTCTTCAAAGTATCTTCACCAATCATAAAATTCTGATCAAGAATATATTGGAATACTGATCACTTGCCCACATAGGTGCAAGCACATTGCTATTCAAAAAGATGCATGCCATGCAAGACTAAGCAGTTTGCTTATTCAGCCTACTTACCTTTGGACTGAAAAAGCACTCCCTCAATCAGTACCAAATAATATGATTCTCAGAATGCCCTGAAGAAATGTACAAAAATCACTTTGGCAGCATGTCCTTCTCCTGTGGTCAGTGCTATTAACTAGATACATTATGACAGAACAACCAATACCATCCCCAAGTGCCCTTGATACTTTCAATAACTTCAGTATTTGCCTGGTGTCTCCTTCTGTTTTATCAGGATGAATCATTGTCAAAAACCTTGGAAATGTAAATGGAGACTTTCTGATGGCCTGTTCGTACCAGGCCATGAGCATTACCTTTCTGAATGGAACAGTCAATTGGCATTACTTACCCTGGTACAATGTCCTTTGTTGGTTGGCAAGTTTGCTCCAAATTTATGTCATATTGTGAAATCTTTTCTGCGTTTTCATTGTAGGGATGTCAGTACTTATGACCAATGCCCACTTGCCCTTGAGAAGATGGTGTTAAAGCTTGTAGATGTGGGAAAGGCTTTTAAGAGGAAGGAGATAAGTTACTCACTCCTGGATTACTAGCCTCTGATCTACCCTTGTAGTCTGATCCACTATATCACTGGTCTGGTTCAGTCATAGTTATGAGGAATGCCTCACTTTTCCAAGGGATGAAATAAATTCATAAATATAATATTTTATGTACTAATTATAGGGACAAAGATTTTTAGTTATGGTATATACATTAATAAAAGTGATATTTATTAAGTTCCAGTTACAAATTATTTACTATTACATGGCAAACTCTTCAAAGACATAAAAGCTTTTCCCTCTGTTGTTTTCTGATTGAGATCACATATCATTTTGAGCAGATTTGTTTATTTTTGCAGTTCTCAAAATATTCAGAAAAAATATTAAAAGCTGAAAATTGTAATACAAGGTCACTTACAGTAACAATAGAACAGCTGAATGACACCAAAGTGGCAAGGAAATGTTTAAATAAGTAAATGAGATAACATAATCTCTTTGAATCTTACTCCCTCTGTTCAATTAGAAACCTGACGCAGCCCCTTAATTTTGCAACCGCCTTACATCCTGGTTAATGTTTTTCTGCCTGATACTCTGAAAAGAAACAAGATATTAAAAAATGAGATTGAAATCAGGATTAGTGCTGCGGTTAGGATTTGTCATTAAACAGGGCAATAAGTAGCAGATCATAATCTATTTTTAAGAACTGCTCACTAGTGAATGTGTGCATTTTGTGGTCACATCAGCTCAGAAACGTATTAAGCTTTAAATTCCGAATGGTTGGTACCCAGGAAGGAATAAAAGGAAAAGATGGGAATTTATACCATTGCAGTTTGAATGGAATTATCTGCAACAGAACTGGACCTGCTTTTGATTCCTGCCTTTGGATTTGTCAGTAAAACAGGAAGTCTGGCAGAGAATTATCCATTAAAAAATATTTTGTTCACTCTGCCAGATAATGCAACTTTTCAATTTTTTTTGGAAATGTTAAGCAAAACTGTTGACATGAACTGCCAGCAATCCATCCTCTGATTTCTAGCACCCAGGAACAGCTGTTAAAACCAAGCGTTTTCACACCGCTGAGAAGCTGTGAACAGAAGAATGATTCAGACTATCTCCTCGGGCCTTGCTATTTGTTTGCTGTTCAGCTTTGCCCTCTTTCCAGCCAGAAAGAAGATTAAAGTGTTTATCACAAAAAGCAGGGTAGAATTTCAGATGTGAACTCATAAGCTGTGAATAACACAACATATTTTGTCAAAATTATTCTTGCTGCTAATCATAGCCTTTTTTACTTCAGGTGATGTTTGCACAAACTGTGAGTGACATTAGGAGACAAAGACTATGTGGCATCTGCGTGTTACACGTATAATTTGTCCTATTAATTCTGAATAGGAAGCACTATATTTATCTTCTTTGCTTGCCAATAAACCATCAAAAATGCCAACTCAGAATTAATGACAACTCCTATATCTAGTACAACAACTTCCTTTTAATTAGTCTAATCCTATCCAGTGATAAAGCAAAGTGGTGCAGAGTCATAAAAAGTAACCTCTCAACAATCATGCTGTCATACTTCTTACAACTGGATAACAGCTCTTAAAGTGACTGTGAGCTGAATCTTATGTTTTTGGTCAGGATTTTGGAGGATTTTTTGAAACAAGGCTTAGAAAGTGTTCTTGCCATGCCTACCAAACTTGCTGCATCAATTACTCATCTGACCCTATCATGCCTCTTTCACCTGACTCTAGCCCTATTTTACAATGCACTGCTCTTAGAGCAACCCATCATGCCCTGGATATCCAGGAACTGACTGGCATCCCTGGCAATGACACTGACACTGACACCATCGTTAAAATCCCATGGACATAAGCAGTGTTAGTCCAAAGGTGCCCTACATGGTTCTTGACATTTGATCACACATAGAAGACAAAAGGAAATTGCAGGTACGGACCTGAAGGTCCTGCTGGGTGGGGTGGTGCGCTAGTGGAACATCTTCTTCATCCAGGACCAGCAGTGGAGGCCATGACACCAGACCATGCCAGCCTGGTCCAAATTGTCAGCTGAGAAAGTGCATCTGAAGGAATGTACAGCAATGTAGGAAGAAGGTCAATGACTCCTCCATTCTCCCACCAGCTTCTCTGTTGCCTCACATTCAACTACTGCACCCACCTCTCTCTCTATCACTTTCACTAAAATTATTCTCTCGCTCACTGTCACCCACACCAAAGACTTAATTCAAATTAATTGTGTATGCTGTCTGCGCTGTCTGCTTCACTACCCACGCCAACAGTAACAGCTGCACCACCCACTTCCCTTATCCCTAAATATCTGCCTTTCCTTATAAGACCTTCCCTCCATACCAGGCAACAGCTTAGTAATCACCTCTGAACTCTTTCCAAAGCTTCCACATCTTTCCTAGAATGTGGTGACCAGAATTGTACGCAATACTTCAAATGGAGTTTTGTACAGCTGCAGCATGAACTCATGGTTTTGAAATTCAATCCCTCTACCAATAAAAGCTAACACACCATATGCCTTCTTAACAACCCTATCAACCTCAATGCAACTTTCAGGAATCTACGTACCTGGACGCTGAGATCTCTCTGCTCATCTACATTACCAAGCATCTTACCATTAGCCCAGCAATCTGCATTCCTGCTACTCCTTCCAAAGTGAATCACCTCACACTTTTCCACATTAAACTCCATTTGCCACCTCTCAGCACAGCTCTGCAGCTTAAATATGTCTCTCTGTAACCTGTGACATCCTTCGTCACTGTCCACAACTCTAATGACCTTAGTGTCATTCACAAATTTACTAACCCACCCTTTACGCCCTCATTGAGGTCATTTATATAAGTTACAAACAACTGTGGACCCAAAACAGATTTTTGTGATACCCCACTAGTAACTGAACTCCAGGATGAATATGTCCCAACAACCGGCACACTCTGTCTTCTTTCAACTCGCCAATTTCAGATCAAACTGCTAAATCACCCTCAATCCCATGCCTCTGTATTTTGTGCAATAGCCTACTGTGGGGGACCTAATCAAATGCCTTACTGAAGTCCATATACACCACATCAACCACTTTTCCCTCATCCACCTGTTAGGTCACCTTCTCAAAGAAATTAATAAGGTTTATCCTTCACAAAACCACATTGATTATCCCTAATCAACTTATTCCTTTCTAGATGATTATAAATCCTATCTCTTTTTAACCTTTCCAACACTTTACCCACAACCGAAGTAAAGCTCACAGGTCTATAATTTGCAGTGTTGTCTCTACTCCCTTTCTTGAATAAGGAAACAGCATTTGCCAACTTCCAGTCTTATGATGACATAAAGATCAAAGCCAAAGGCTCTGCAATCTCCTCCCTAGCTTCCCAGAGAATCCTTAGATAAATCCTATCCAGCCCAAGGGACTTATCTATTTTTACACTTTCCAGAATTGCTAACATCTCCTCCTTATGCACCTCAATCCCATCTAGTCTGTTAGTCTGTATCTCAGTATTCTCCTCGACCACATTGTCTTTTTCCAGTGTGAATACTGATGAAATGTATTAATTTAGCACTTCTCCTATCTCCATGCACAACCTCCCACTACAATCCTTGGTTGGTCCAAATCTTACTCTCGTCATTTTTTTATTCTTGATATAGCTATAGAAAGCCTGAGGGTTTTCCTTGATCCTATCCCCAAATGACTCCTCATGTCCCCTCATAGCTCTTCTTATCTTTCGTTAGGTCTTTCCTGGCTAACTTGTAACTCTCAAATGCCCTAACTGAGCCATCACTTCTCATCCTAACACTAACCTTCTTCTTTCTCTTGACAAGAGATTCAACTTCCTTAGTAAACCATAGCTCCCATGCTTGACAACTTCCTTGCTGCCTGACTGGTACATGCTATTCCAGGACACGCAGTAGCTAGCCCTTGAATAAGCTCCACATTTCTATTGTGCCCATCCCCTGCAGTTTCCTTCCCCATCCTATGCATCCAAAATCTTGCCTAATTGCATTGGAATTGCCTTTCCCCCAGCTGTAACTATTTCCCTGCGTATATACCTATCCCTTTACATAGCTAAAGTAAACCAGACCGAATTGTGGTCACTGTCACCAAAGTGCTCACTCCAAATCTAACACTTGGCCAGGTTCATTACCCAGTACCAAATCTAATGTGGCCTCGCCCCTTGTTGGCCTGTCTGCATACTGTGTCAGGAATCTCTCCTGCACACATTGGACAAAAACTGACCCATCTAACTATAGTATTCCCAGTCAATATTTGGAAAGTTAAAGTCCACCACAACAAATATCCTGTCACTCTCACTCCTATTGAGGATCATCTTTGCTATTCGATCCTCTATATCTCTGGCACTATTCAGAAGTCTATAGAAAACTCCTAACAGGGTAACCTTTCCTCTCCTGTTTCTAATCTCAGCCCATACTACCTCAGTAGATGAGTTCTCAAAGGTCCTTTCTGCAACTGTAATACTGTCCTTGACTAACAATGCCACACCACCCCCTCTTTTACCATTTTCTCTGTTCTTACTGAAACATCAAAATCCCGGAACCTGCACTAACCATTCCTGTCCCTGCTCTCCCTATGTCTCTGAAATGGCCACAATTTCAAAATCCCAGGTATCAACCCATGTTGCAAGTTCACACACCTTATTCCGGATGCTCCTGGCATTGAAGTTGACACACTTCAAACCAACTTCTGGCCTGCCAGTGCACTCTTGCAATCTTGAAATCTTTGTTCTGATTTCTTTTCGCTCATCTTCCCATACACTTGAACCCCAATTTCAGTTCCCATCCCCCTGCTGAATTAGTTTAAAACCAACCGAGGGGCATTAACAAACGTTCCCCCAGGATATTGGTACCCCTCTGGTTCAAGTGAAGACCATCCTGTTTGTATACGTCCCATCTAGAGGTCCCAAGAAAGAGTCCCAATTATCCAGTAATCCAAAGCTCTCCCTCCTGCATCATCTCTGTAGCTACGTGTTCAACTCCTCTCTCTCTCCCCATTCCATGCTTCTCTAGCACGTGGCATGGGCAACAAACCAGAGGCAACAACTCTGTTTGCTCTAGCTCTAAGCTTCCACCCTAGCTCCCTGAATTTCTGCTTTAAATCCCCATCTTTCTTCCTACCTATGTCATTGATGTCTATGTGGGCCACAACTTGAGGCTGCTCCCCCTACCTGTCAAGGATCCCAAAAATATGATCGGTGACATCACAAGCCCTGGCATCTGGAAGACAACACACCAACCTTGAGTCTCTCTCATTCCCACAGAACCTCTTATCTGTCCCCCTAACTATGGGGACCTTTTGACGAAAGGTCTGCTCCTCTTCCCCCTTCCCTTCTGAGCAGCAGGGACAGACTCTGTGCCAGAGCCCTGTGCCCCATTGCTTTCCCCGGTAAGTCATCTCCCCCCAAACAGTATCCAAAATGGTATACTGGTTGTTGAGGGGAATGGCCACAGGGGATCCCTGCACTGCCTGCTGGTTCCCTTTCCGTCCTCTGACTGTAACCCATCTGCCTTTTTCTTGTACCTGAGGTGTGACTAGCTCCCTGTAACTCCTCTCAATAACCCCCTCTGCCTCCTGAATGATCCGAAGTTCACTCAGCTCCAGCTCCAGTCCCCTAACACGGTTTTCGAGGAGCTGGAGTTGGGTGCACTTCCCGCAGATGTAGTCAGCAGGGACACTAGTGGTGACCCTTACCTCCCACATTCTGCAGGAGGAACATTCAACTGCCCTCACCTCCCATTCCCACTATTCTAAATTCCCAGCGAGACTATTGTAAAACTAGAAAAATAAAGACAACAGTCAACTTACCAAGTGGTGCACAGAGCCCTTTTTTTTCGTTAGAGGAGGAGGAGGACGAGTGGGAGACATTACCCGAGTTGTGTTTTGGGTAAAGCAACCACCTAAATGTAAAGCCTCACTTACCCAGCAGTCCTGTGTCTACTCCTGCTCAGAGTGCGCTTAGCCTGTACATGAGGTAAACTTTAATATCTTTTAAAATTTAACTTCCCATCGGGCCTCTGGTTCTCGCTGTCGCTCCTCCCACTCCAACGGCTGCTGAGAAACAGTGAAGCAAAAAAATTAATTTATAGCTATTCAATGCCATTGCCACAGACCAGTTCGCCAGCTCGACCCGACTCGGTGGCGGGACATGGTTGGGGAACTCGGAGGATAGTACACCCCGGTCAATAGTTCCACCAGGAGGACTTGAGCCCGCTCGCCACACACGGTTCCACGCACACCCCAAGGATGGGTACAGGAGGGCCACGGCTAGAGGGTGCGGCAGCATCAATCTAGCTCATTCTTGAGTTCCACATCAATTGCATGTGCAACTTAAATTTCTGCCATTACAATTTATAATGAAAGAACTATTGACTGAAAATGTGTAAGATAAAGAACACTGTTTTAAACAAAGAAAAAAAAAGACTGCTTGCATCTTACAGAGTGCTGGAAAGATATGGCAAGGGAGGGATGCTGTGAGCATTGAAGAAGGAACAAAGTGAGTGAATGCTAAGACAGTGAGTGACAATCCCTGAGAAGCAGTCTGCTCCAATCCATGAGCTGGGTCCCTATTCCTGAGGGCAGAGAGTCCTGGCAGCAGCAATACAGTGAAAAGTGCCAGTGCATTCCAAGGTGCAGCATTCAAGTGTAGAACTATATTGTAAATGGATCTGAGATGTGTCACGATGATGAGGTTAGGGTGGTATGCATCAGATATCAAGATCTATAGATGGCAGGTCAGTGCTGTCACTGACCACAGAGTGTGCCCTGAGATGTTGGTGCCTGGTCCCGAGGAACATACACTGAGCTGGAGTTGCCGGGTTACCATGATTGTCTTGTCGAGAATTATTCCTGCTTTGTTTCTATCTGATGGGTGAGAAAATGGGAAACTGCATGTTATTGGAGCATCACTAACGAACAGAGAGATGTTGATGCATGCTAATGCATGTAAATGGGCCTCTAACCACTCACCAGTGACTGTCTCATCTCGCCATTCCAACGCTTATTGGAAAAATGGACATTTTCCTATTGACATTAAGAGGTTTCTTGTGGCCGTCTTCTCTGATTGTCCCTACATTCTCACCATAGTCCATATCATTCGAGTGCTGGGAAAGGTCTGCTCGTTGTGACTGACTCAGTTGCCAGACTTTGGTCTCTATAATACAGCTCTTAAATTTTGAGCTAGGCCATTGAAGGGTGATTTCAAGAAGCATGAAAAGTTAATGGAAATTTGGAAATCTCTCCCCAGAAAATTAGCTGTTGTGGCTGAGAGCCAGTTGAACATTTCGGAACTGCGAGCAATAGATTTATGTTAGGCAAGGGCGTTAACCCTTATAAAGTGGATAGCTGATACATATTGGCCGTGATCCAGTTGAATGGTATAACTGGCCCAAGGGACTTAATTGTTCCACTTTTTCTGTTCCTTTGGGACAGGGTATATGTTCAGCAAGTCTTAATAAATAACAACTTGGACATTTCACCCTAATCATTAAAAGCAAAGCAGCTCATGTCCTATTGGAGAGGGTCTGTTTTTGTTCTCCATTAAAAACAGTGATGACCCATTGGGATGATGTGCTGGAAATCAAGTCCCACTATTCCCACAGCCATGATGAATGTCAAGACTGAATGAAACTTCCACGAGTGTCAATTTGCCTCTGACTGACTGCTACCCAGGATCAAAGTAAACCACACCAAGATTCTTCAGTAACAGTAAAAATAACTCTGTTTATTGTAACACACTTAACTTTAACAAGAGCTGTAAAAGAACAAGATTTCTATTTATATGACATAAACTTTATGGCTTTTTAAATTCCTGCATGCAAGAACACACACGGATACACAGAGAAAAACAAATAAGCGCAAATATTATGAGTGGATGGGGAAAATGGTCGACAAACACAGTTCTGTATAACTAATGCGAAACTATAAAAGTGGTTTGGCTGGTTCCACAGTCCCTTCCCCTTATTTGATGGTGCTTTGATGTTGTTTGCACAGTGATGATCGGTCTTTAGTTCACTGGTTGCCTGTTCGAATCTGGGATCTTAAATTTTCCTTGTCAGCTTTTTAATTCTTCCTATCAACAACCCTGAATGGAATTCTTCCCTGGTCTTTCAACAGAGAGTTGGAGAAGGCACTTTTCTCAGAGCAAGGGGATAGAGAGAGAGATTGATTTTAGACAGAAAATGGAGACAGTAAAACTAACGCAGTTACTTCTCTCTGGTCCATTCCCCTCACAGAGTCTGTGATAAACCACAATTTCGCCAGTCAGTGGATCTAAGCCACAATTAAAGAGCCAATCAAAAGACTGTCTCTGAACATGCACAGATTGTGCTGCTTTGTCTGCACCCAGAGTTCCCAAAAGTAACATAGTTGCATATGAATTGCATGTATTGCACAGTCTGGGGAGTGCTGGGATATCAGTCAGGGAGCTACATAGAGATCAGTCCACGATCTGATAGAACAATACAACACAGAACAGGCCCTTCGGCCCTCGATGATCATGCATCATTCTGGGCAACCATCCAAGTAAGTCAAGGGAGTGGGCTGTGGTCAACCTTTGAGGTCTGTAATAGTCAAGGGGGCATTATCAGGATCCACTGCTACAGGAAGAAACCTGGGGAATTCAATTTTAGGGACTGAAGCCACCATGCTGAGATACAGAGGGGAAAAGAATGTGATGTATAAGTAAGGAGGTGATAGAGCATTAGAGGGAAAGGGATAATGCAGGATGGCACCAACAGTGAACAACACTGACTTCTATAGGAGTGGGGAGACTGTGGACTATAGACATGTCATGTTGACTCGATATGCCTTCAGCTGGCGGCAAAGTGGGGAGATGAAGATTTAGGTCCAGCGGTGGGAGGTTGAGGGAGTTCAAAGCTGACGAGGTTGACGGGGAGGCTTATCGAGAAGGGAATGTGTATATTTTGGATTATTCGATGACAAGATTCTGACTTAAGACTCAGCATGAAGAGTGACCATTGTTTCCTTCCAGCATTCTGCAAATAACAAGTGTGCATTGGTGATTAAAACGGCTGTGATCACACCTGGAGGAGGTGGTGTAAATGTTTAATACTATGTGGGATGGGGCTTCACTTTCAACTGATTTGAGGCCCTTCAAATGGTGTCAGCATTACACAGAGAGCCACACAGTACAGCACAAAGACAGCACGACACACATTGCGATCTTAAGGTGTTAATGTACCTTGCGGAATACAACTCCTTGCCTTAAGTACTCTTGACCATATCGTGCACCATCAGGAATCAATCACTAGGGGATGGTGTGGGGATGGGGAGCGTCTGGCTCCAGAGGTGGAAGAGGCCTGTATATGGTTCGTCCCCCTCTGCTGGGTACCTGTTGTCACCGCCCAAACTTCTTGCAAGAACATCTGCTGTGAGGTCAAGGTCCCTGATCTCCCGATTGACTTCCTGTTGACGCTAAGCACCAAAGGTTCATGCGATGGAGTGTAGGTCTGCGCACATATCCAGCAGAGGCTGAGACTGCTGCACTTGGCTCTGTGTGGCAGCTGCCAACCTTTCCATGGAGACAGCCAGACACTCGTAAGATGTAGCTGGTGTGGTGCTAACACTGTGGGAGCAGTACTGTAACCTGTGTGCCAGTTTTCCCAGTGTCTCTGACAAACTTGCCTGCTACTCCTGTGTCTGGGGGTGAACAGGTGCCAGTCTGTGGCAGCGCTGTGAGTACTAGTGACCCAGGGCATTTCTTCCTCCAGACATGGCAGTGAAGTGCCCACCAGCAGGTACTCCTGATTATAATGTAGACAACCTACAATACACCCCACCCCTTCTGAGATGTCATTCCCGAGCTGCTGGAGGCTGCCTTGCTAGTTTGTCCTCTGGAGCAGCCATGCCCCTTCCTCCGAGGCAGAGGATGGGATATCTTGATGTGTAGGGTGCTTGCTCACTGACACTGTGCTGATTCCACCAGTCCCTGCAACAAAGGACACAATGTGATACAAACAAGGGCTAGCTGTTTCAGCTTCTTAACAACATTCTCACCATGGCAATAATGGGAGTGTAGCACAGCAATGGACAATGCTATTTACTTGGTTGCCAGGCAACAGTGGTACTGAAATCTCCAAGTCCACTCCTGTCTCTGTGTAGAATGTGAGGAGCAAATATCATAGTGAGAGTGATCTATCATAGGACTTGGTGGGAGGTGGGCACAGTAATAGAGTGAGCATGAAGTAACAGAGAGAAGATGATGGCACTTACCTTGGCAGAGCAGAGAAAGTTATCGACCTTTTTGTAGCATTATCAGGTATTTTGCCAGAACGTCAGCACACCCTGGCAGGGTCTGGTGTCATAAATTCATCTTCCAATCCTTAGGGTAGAGATCAGCTCTCCTCACCTAATCAACATGATTCCAGATCCCTGTCAGCAAAGTGGGTGCCAGTTTCCCCATGACTGCGGGTCAAATCAATCGATCCCTTCTGGGAAGCTATGAGCTGCCAGTGGTTGATTGGGTACACAATGACCTTTTAAAGATGGCACAGGCATTTTCATAATGTCCTAGCAGTGTTTACTGAGAGTGAGGATGTTGGATGAATTGGGCCCAATAAGGGCCTGATGCATCAGTAATGAGAGGAGTTTGGAGTGACAGCATGAGAAAATCCATTAGGACTTGGAGACAGAAACCTCCCAGCAATGATACTTAGCCGATTTTCGTTACATTGTAACTGGACTGCTGAGTCCAGTAAATTCAGCCATGGATTTAATAGAATTCCTACCTGTGGCAGTGGTGAAGCCATGGAGTTACAGTTGACAATAATGAAAATCAGTGTGGTAATGAGAACCATCGAGAACATAAACATACAGGTTTTGTAAAGGTTCCCTTCGTGTACGTTCTGGTGAGATATGATTTGAGTGAAAAGCATAAAAACAAATACAAGCAATAATTCCTTCAGTATAATGAACTTGAAGAGCAAATTCCTTTACATTGGAAAGAGAAAAGGTAAATGAAGACTTTCTTGCAAATCTCCATGATTTCATTTTAAAGGCTATCACTGGTTACATACCTGTCCCTGAGATTCATAATGATGTGCTGGGATTTACTATTTCTACTCTGAATTCCAGTTTTGTGACTTTTCGTTGGTACTGTTTTGTGCTATTGAAGGTCATAGGTGCTCATGACAATGAAGTGGAACAGTAGTCCATCTGGGAACACAGAACCAATATCTGCCACCTTTGAACAATTCCAATTCACCTCAGCCACAATATTGGAACATTGAATAGAGATTGGTCACCGAGCTTTCCTCAGTCTATTCCATCACTCACTTAGGTTATCATTGGTCTGTGTCTTAATTCTGTCAATCTGCCTCAGCTTCATTTCACTTTATATCCATGTCCAACAAAATGTATCAATCTCTACTTAAACTCTGAAAAAGGGCCCCTCTTATGTGCCTTTAGGACATGCTTTGCTTTGCAATCTGTGATTCTGCGAGGGAGATTGACAATCAATAGCAAATTAGGATTAGTTTGCGAATTGTGCTATCTCCATAGGTGCCAACAGCAGTCTCAGTTGTAATTTACACAAAGTGAGAAAGTGCCACTCTCCTGTTCTGTGAAGTGACAATTTTTCATTTCTCGAGAGAACATGTGACACATTATTGGGCAATTAAATATTCAGGTACACTGATTACAATGAAAGACTTAATGTAGAGCTAACACTAGCATATAATTTCTTTAGAAGTCTATTCTTTATAATCCATTCAAAAAGGGTACTATAAAGATTTTACTCACTATTTGAAAGTGAGACATGAATGATGCAGAATAATTTTGCAGTCATGATTTGTCACAGAACATTATAACGATCAGTTTGTGATTTTGGCATTCTCCCTCATCTATGCTGCACTTTAAGCATATCAAGAGCATTGGAATAACACTACAATATCTTAATGCTCAATAGAACTGTCCTATTTGCTTTTCCTTTGTTAAAATAACCATTATGCAGAACATTTGATAGAATGCAAAGCATTTTGCACTCTGGAATTTTCCATGTATAATCCTTGGCCTGTATTTTAACCATTCGGTAACTCTGGATATTTCAAGTGATATAAGTAAACACAGTTCTCAGGAGAGTTGGAAACTTTGAAGACAGGTCTTATTGAACTGATTATACCGCTAACATCTCCTTCTATCTCCCAAATCTTTGTTTAAACAGAAAATACTAATCTGATGTTGAATAGAAGATTTTCTTGTCAATGGCAATATGTTAAAATCATTCGTATAGGCTTTGGCATTCTTTTCACTTCAGGGACGTATGTCAGGAATGAAACACTCTCATCTTGGTCACTTCCATGTCAGTTATCAGGCACTTCTGATTCATGTACAATATGGCCCAATCTTCAACAAAATCATGTGATATCAACTCATGGAAATTGTGAAAAGTTGAGTGAAATTGTAAGTTTCTCTTATAACAATTTCTCAAATAGTTTAGCTTCAGTCTCTCTCCTCTCCAGATAAAATGATTTGATGCAGCCTGATGGACGCCAGTCACTCCTTGTATTTCCTGTGAGCAACCATTGTTCAGCCCAGACAGTAGGTTATTAACAGTCTTTTTAACCGAAGGACAAATCACAGCTAAGCCCAATTCACACGTCCACACATATACATTCCAGCATGGGATTACTGGATAACGATCAGGAGAAGGGACCCAGGCCAATTTTCTCCTCCCTTCCCTAGGGCATTGAAACAAGTTGTGGCCCTGAAATGACCAAGAAGGCGGGCTTCCATGAATAGAATACAATATCAGATGAACAACGACACATCTGGTTTTAGTGTTTAATTCACTGGGTAACCAGCACATCACACAAAAATTCTCTCAGGGTAAGAGAATGAGGCTTCTTAAGGTGTACTTTATTCTACTCCTGCCCACCAGCCCCTTCACTGAAATAAAATCAAGTCAGTTTTTAGAAAAAAGGAAGATAAGTTCACAGAGTCAGGAATATGGGAGATGTCATAAACGTTCTCATCTGGGATTCCCTGAAGTGTGAGTCTGAACCCCAAGGGGAATTGCAGCTGAAATTTTGGGGTTGCAAACTGCCAAAGTTGTGTCATAACGACTGCATTTCTCACCAACTGACAGACCCCACTTACATGGGAAAGTCCTTATTTTTGAAGGTCTCTCTTCCCAACTCACAGAAACAATAATTCTCAAACCGCAAAATGGGGTCACAGTGGGGAGAAAATTGGCAACTGCTGTCATATTAATAATGGAAATTCTCCAATATTAATTGAAAACAATTTTGAATCTTTGAAGACCTGAACAATGCAGGGCTGTATATAATGGGCTGTACTTCCAAGGGGGTGGGATGATCTCCTCTTTAGTATAACTCTAATGGCAGGGTCACAGAAATCCCAGAAAAATGACATAATTTATACCCCGTAATGTTAAATTCTGATAACAATTCCATTGTTTCAGGGGTAGATCAGTTAGTAATACTTGTACCTTTGAGCAAGAAGGTTGTGAACTCAAGTAGAACAGTGGAAACTTGAGCACATATTGATGAAGTACTGCGCTGTTGGGGATGTAATTTTTCAGTTTCAGATCTAAAACTTCTCAATGGGTGTAACAAAGCAGGGGAATTCACTAAGTAACATTTCTAAAACAAATGATCTGGTATTGCATTGTTGCTAGTAGAACCTTACTTGACCACAAATTCCCTGTTGTATTTCTTACGTTACAACAGTGACAATGTTGAATAATTAATAGTACTTAAATAACTGCAAAGCGACAATCTGAGGTTGGGCAAGGTATCTGATACTTTTCTTTCCTCACATCAAAATAACCTCATTTATGAAACTACAATGGAAATCATGCTTAATAGCTAGTGCAGTGTAGAGCTCAGATTACATATGCATTGATTATAAATGCACAGCACACAAGATAGAATTTAATACATTCTGAGATAGTTAGAATATATCATTCACAAGCTTTGCTATGTACATTCAGGTCAAACCATTCAGAGAGACTCAAGGAAGTTTTAAAATATTTGTTCATGGGTTGTGGATGCCAATAGCTGAGACAGCATTTATTTCCCAGCCCTAAACTCCTCTTGATCTGAGTGTCTTGCTGGGTCAATTCAAAGGGCAGTTACAAGTCAGCCACATTGCTTTGGGTCTGGTTATAATAACTGTTATGTTGTTCTTTTTTATTGAACATAAATTTCACTATCTACCATGAGCATTATCTGAAGCCCATCCTCCGTGTGACACAAGGTTTGCACTTTGGCCTGGAGTTTGCCTTCAGGAACACTGAATGACAATTCAGACACATTGCTCCTCTAATAGATCCATTCATTTTAATGAACAATCATGGACAGCCTGCGTCTGAATTAAAGATATACATTTCAGGTGAACAGATTTGCCTGTTTTTAAAATAGCCTTCAGAGCACATCAGGTCACAAGACAGAAATTCTATTCAAAATTAAAGAGTTAGTATTACAATCACAAATGAACTGTTAACTGAGATGGGAATTTCAAAATGGAAGATTGAGAGACTGAAACCACCTATCCACTGATATGTCTTTCTTGATTTGATTTCCCAATTCTATTTCATATCAGATTCATTACTAAGAGATGACATCTGTGCTGATTGCCATTTATCCAGGGACATTCCGTACAATGAAATTCGCAATGGATTACAATCTGCTACAAGTGCTTACTTCTCCATCAAAGACACCCGCAAGTGAGCTACGAAGATGATGGATATTGACTAAGATAGCTGATGGCAGTGACCTCTGAAGGCTGCCTCTGGGCCATTGGAAGAGGTGAAGTAAAATACAAAGCTTCGCTGTCCGAGAAAGCCCAGCTAAAACCTGAGAAAGCCCATCAAATTCTGCACTTTTTCAGCCTGCTATCTTTATGTGTAGCCATTGTAGCAAAAATTGCCATGTTGGAGTGAAGCTCCTGAACCAAACCAGGCAATGTTTAACACAGAGTTGAACCCCCAGGCACAACTCATCATCTGACATGACAGAAGGCTGCCAATGAGATTTAGGGAGAGGAAATTTTCATATGAATTTCCGCAAGACAATCCTGTTGGAATCTAAACAACTCTCACACCTTTTATCCTAACTGAAGTGTTGTGCTAATCACACTGCTCTCAATCAATTGCACATAAAGTCCCTTCATTCCAGTTTTCTAGCAAATAATGTACACTTAATTACTATTTACTATCAGCATGGAAAATGGAAGTGTGTATTGGCTTTTGAATTTGAATCTGATTTTGAAAGTTGCCTCCTTTCATTCCAAACATAATGGTATCATTTTATTATTATTAGTATGATGCTATAATGTGGGAGGGAGGCCTTAACATTAACTCAGACCCCATGAAGCCTCACGACACCAAATCAATCATGGCTAGAAAACTTTCTGCTGAATGAATTAATTTAAATTGCGAAGACTGAGGTAATAGAACTGGGTTTGAAGTCCACCGTAGCATTGACCACAAAACCATTGCTGATTGTTCATTAATATAGTTCAGGAAAGTAAGTCTACCATCCTAATCCAATCTCACTTATATGTGACTCCAGAGCCACAATAGTTGCCTCATATCTGCCCTCTAAAGTGGCCCAGCAAGCCAATTAATTGTATCAACCTCTAAAAAGTCTGACAGTAATGAAACCACATGGACAACCCAGCATCGGCCTCAACACCAGAAATGAAAACAGCAAACTGAATCCTGTCAATCATGAAAACACTGTTTCCTAAAATTAGTATTTATTGTCAAAATTGGGTGATCTGTGTCATAGACTAATCAAGCAACAACCTGATATAATCATTCTCATGGGATCATACCTGACATACAATGTATCAGGCACAAACATCACAATCCCTGGGTATGTTCTGTCCCATTTGCAGGACAGACCCATCAGACATGGCTGTATAGTGCTATAATGTGGGAGGGAGGCCTCAACATTAACTCAGACCCCATGAGGTCTCATGACACCAAATCAATCATGGCTAGAAAACTTTCTGCTGAATGAATGAATTTTTTAAAAAAACATGTACTGTTCAACCCTTATTTGGAAGAACTGAGGATGGCAAGGGCACCAAATGTATCTGAGATGTTTAACTAGTTGAAAAGGTGGGTGTTGAGCAACTGAACACCATAGTGTTAGATAAAACACCAGCCCCAGATGGGATGTATCTGAGAGAATTAAGGGAGAAAATCATGGAGCCATTGGCAGATATTTTCCAAGCCTTTCTGAACACAGAGATGGTTAGTCCTGGGGAACTGGAGGAATGAAAATATGACACCAGGAAACACCAATTATACTCTCTTCCAACCCTCTATTGGGCAGAAGATATAAAAACCATTTACCAACAAATTCAAGAACAGCATCGACCCTGCTGTTATCAGATTTATGAACATACTAATCATATATTAGAGCTGATCTTTGCCTGCACTTTCTCTGTAGCTGCCACACTATATTCTGCATTCTGTTCTATTACCCTGATCTACTTATGTAAGTTATGATTTGTTTGGTTAGCACTCAAAACAATACTTTTTTTACTCTGTCTTAGTACATGTGACAACAATAAATCAAATCAAATCAAATATAGACCTGTCAGCTTGACATCAATGGTGAGAAAGCTGATGGAGGGCATAATACAGGATAAGGTAAATATGCACTTCGAGAAAAATAATGCCGAGAAATATAATGTATTGCACTTTGGTAGAAGAAACATGGAGAGACAATAAAGGTACACGTTGCAACCAAGAACTATAGCCACATTACCTTACATCTAAGACATTTCAGAAATGAATTCCAGACTACTCAGGCCCCTTGGCATCATTGTAGCCCACAAACCTCTCAACACACTTAACAGTGACTAATGAACTGAAAGGATCTATTAGATATCACCAGCAAAACTAACGTCATTTACAATATGCCATGCAAGAACTGTAAAATATACTACATCGGGCAAACTAGCAGAAAATGTGCCACCAGGATAAATGAACACCAACTGGCCACCAAAAGACACAACCCACAATCACTAGTTTCTATACATACAAAAAAGGACACCACTTTGATTGGGACAACACATCCTAGGACAGGTGAAATAAAGTCATGCATGAGAATTCTTAGAGGCATGGCATTCTAACCAGAACTCCATCAATAAATACATCGATTTATATGCTACCTACCTTCCTCTGAGAAAAAAAACGGAAATGACATCATCCACCTTAAGAAACCAAAACCTATAAACAGAGAGGCGGGATATACCATCACACTTCATCAGAGACTCTCACTGATGATGTTACCGAGTATGGTGACAAAACATCTGAAAACAAACCTTCAATCTCAGCGAGCTAACTTATTATCGACCTCAGAGCTACAAATCTTCTCAAAAGTCACTGAGACAATACAGGCTCATTGGTCCACTTTGATGGACCTTGGGGTTCACATGCATAATTCTCTGATGGTGGGTAAGCAAGTTGAAATAGTTTATAAGAAGGTTTCTAAGATCCTTAGGGTTATGAATCAAGGCATAGCATATAAAACCAAGAAAGTGATGTAGCACCTCTACAAATCATTGATCAGGCCACATTTGGAATTTTGTGTTCAGTTCTAGTTGTCTTATTTAAGGAAGGGTGTTAAAGTGCTAGATAGAGTTCAAGGGAGATTTACTGGAATGATACCAAGAATGAAGGATTTAAATTGTTTGGACCAGACTGAATCCCCTCAAAAATATATTAAGAAGATAGCCTAGACCGTAATTTTAAAATTCTGTTAAATGTTGTGTTCCAGATGCAATTGGATTAGTTAAATTAGTTGATTTCAAGCAAATCACACTTTATTTGTATACCACAGTTTAAATACAGACAAAGGAAAAGAATTGGCCTTACTGCAACTCTACCGAAATGCTTAACAAAATAATAGATATTTTAACCACTAGCAATTAACTGTTGCATTATAGCAGCATTTCAGAAACACACCTACAAACACATTTACAAAGACAAATTCAGCAAAACAGATCGTTTCACATGCATTTGTAGCAGCAGGAAGAGAACCCCAGTTTTTAGCTGTAATGGAGAGAGGAATAAGAGTTTCAACATCCAGCTTCAAGACAGCAGCTACCACTGAAAGCTAAAACTACAAATCCTGGCTTATGGGAGCTTGACCCCACCCACTCAGGCTGCCTCTATATTATTTCACATTTTAAAAACTCCAAGCTGTTTATTGGTTTTGAACAGACTGCTCGTCATCTCTGTTTCAAACTTTCTTCTTAAAAAAAAAGACAAAATACACCTCTTAAAACCATGGTATCATCACAAAATATGAGGAAAGATTAGAGAGATCATTCTCCTTGGACTAGTGAGGATTAAGAGATTACCTTATTGAGATATTCAAAATTATGAACAATTTTGACAGAGTAAAGAAAGATATTCTACTTGCTCCAGTTGGTATGTCATTAACTAAGGGTGACAATTTCAAGATTGCCAGCAAGAGCACTTGGATTGAGATGAAGAGAAACTTCTTTACTCAGAGAGTTGTTAAGATTTGGAATGCACTGCATGGGAGAGTGCCGCTGATGGTGGATTCCATAGGAGGTTTCAAAAGAAAGCTAGATATACATTTGAAAGTGATGAAGTTAGAGGGCTGTTGAGATAGAGGCTGAAGAGTAGGACCAACTGGGTAGTTCTTTCAGAAGACACGATGTATGAAATGGCCTCCTTCCACATTACAAAATTCTATGATTCTGTGACTTCTTTGTCAAATTAGCAAGGGTGGTTTGGCAGCAACATTAGTAATGAGCTGATGAAGTCTAAAAGGGTCAATGATAGATCACAAGGCAACCAACAAGAAGGAAAACATACTTGACCTCATCCTCACCAATCTATTTACTGCAGATACATCAGTCCATGACAATCTTGGTAAGAGTGATCATCATACAGTCCTTGTGGAGATGAAGTCCCATTTTCATATAGTGTATATGCTCAGTTGTATTGTGGGGCATTATTACTATGTTAAATGGAATTTGCCTGCCAACAACTATGGGATTTGCTTCTAGGTAGTTTAACAGCTTGTGAGTATAAAGTTTTGGTCAGCAATTGTTGGATCTCTGGAATGGAAGGTGCTGTCCTTTGTTCTGCTGTTTCAAACATCTCAAGCCAAAAGAAGGTAGTTTATTTTGCCTTATTAATTAACCAATAAGTCAGAGACTTTATAATTGTCAACCAGTCACTTTGTGTTCTTGCAAGCAAGTGAAAACACCCAGAGAAGGAAGGTTGAGGAGAAGCCAATCTTGACAAGCTGACGGGATCATTCTGGCAAACCCTGAGAACAGGGACTAATGAACTGCATTCTCAGTCTTTCCCTGTGCCTGTAAGACCCATGTTTGTTTTGTATCTTAGTGATCTTGTCTGGAAGTATGTAAAGAGAGGTGTTTAGAAGGGTGTTAGAGTTTTAGATAGTAATTATTTACCAATCGATTAAAATTATTTACCAATAATTAGAATTGATTTAATTGTAATAAATAGGAATTCTTGTTAAATATTCTTTTTAAAAGAGTCCTCATCTATGCTTTTTATCACTCTGGATCTAGAAGACAGATACATTTGGGAATTGTGTGCACTTTTTAAAAATCTTTAACTTTTGTGAAGTCTCAGGGAATAGTGGATCTTGATTTCCATTTGCAACCTCAATGAGGCAGAACAATATGACTTATCCAATTACTGAACATTTCAATGTTGCGTGCTGGAATATAAAATATTTCTTTAGCTTCAACTAATGTTTAAATATGTTTTTGTATCTTTAGCGGTTTAAATCAATCTTCAAAAAAAATCTGTGAAAAGATTGTTGGCAAAACAACAGTCTGCACACAAAGCAAAATTTACTGGAAGTCAAGAAGAAATCATGACCATATCAAAATTGACTATGAGAATTCCTTAGCCCTGACAGGAAGGAAATTCCTGACCATAGTTGTATTTACAAAAGAAAGCTACTAAAGCAACAGGTATATCATACAGGTGTTCACCACAGTCATATTGACACTTGGAAACCTCTCACCACAGGAAAGTATGCAACAAGGGAATCCTGGCAGAACTGGGCCCACAAATGTAAAAACAAAACTTAAATGGTTGAGCCCTGATCTTCAAAAGGCCAATGATTTATCTGTAGTTTCTTGCACCATTGATGTCAAGTTGTGTAGAATGGTAAGTGGCCCATTAGTTTCAATTAGAGTTGATCTCTCCTTCAAACTTTCTGACAATGCTAGAAAATGCTGTTCTGCTCTGACCCATTTTCACTTCATAAATCCTAATGCTTCAGTTCAACAGAAAGGTTATTGTCCTTTTAATGCCAGTGAATCTTTCCTGCCAAGTTTGACTGATTCTTTGCCAGAAAGACTGCTTCCATGGTGATGATCTACATCTTCTCTTGTTGATCTGCAGGCCAAATTAACTTTGCAAGATTTAAGGAAAAAGAGCACAGTTGATAAAGCTAGTGAGGATATGTTTATTCATTTTTTTGTCATTGTATTTTTATGGCCAGAATCATTTGCTTCAGGACTTTTCCATTCTTGTGTTATCATTTCAATAACATTCTCCTACATTGGGTCAGAATCATATCAACTAAGCAGCCCCCTGCCCCCTACCACCCACCCACCTTCGCCCACCCCCCCCCCCCCCAGTTCTGCACAAAAATATACTTATAGCAATTATCTTGTATGGTTCTATTATAAAATAAAAGCAAAATACTGCAGATTCTGAAGATATCCGGAAAACCTAAATCCTGGAGAAAATGAGGATAATGCTAGGAATCCTAGGACTTGAAACATTAACTTTGTTTCTCCCATCACAGATGCTGCATGACCTGGTGGGTTTCTCCAGAACTTTCCATTCTTGGATTGGGTAACTTATTATGGGTAACTTCCACACTGCCCTTGCTCCTTTATACTTTGCATACAACATATAAGAAATGGAAACAAGAAATTGGTAATGATAAATTCCAGTGGACAGTGATGGGAAAAAATGTGATCCATATTAAGTTTAATTTAGACAAAAGCAAATATTACAGTTGCTGGAAATCTGAAATGGAAACAGAAAATGTTAGAAACACCCAGCAGGTCGAGTGATATAGAAACAGAAACAGTGTTGATATCACAGACCTGTCCTCAGTTACCTATAAAATTAATTTGGTTTGTAATCCCATACAAATTCACAGCATAAAACATAATCTGACAAAAATCCAAAGGAATTTGACAGTTTCTCTTGAAAAGTTCATAAGAATTATTCATCTGAAGAAGGGGAATATTGTATTGCCTCTCTGAAGTTGGTAAAATGCTTGGATTTACAGGGTGCACTGAAATCCAAGATGGTATTTTGATTAGGTTTAAACAACTTTATATTCAACACCTTAACCTCAGCACATAAAGTACATTCAGGAGAGTTTTAATTAGTACACTCTAAATCTGGCTGATTGCCTAATTGATGGATTGTAAGATTATGATTGTTAAGGGAATGTTACTAAATTACATTGCCAAATCTAAAGCAGACATTGATGTTTGCCTAAGTAAGGGAATATGAATCAATCACCTGGCGAAGGAGCAGAGCTCCGAAAATATTTTGTGACTGGTGTCATGTGACTTCTGACCTTGTCCACGCTAGTCGAACATTGACACCTCCAAATCATAGCTCCATAGTGAAGACAGATCCAAAGTATTTGTTTAACTGGTCTGCCATCTCTTTAATGTCCTTTTTGAATTCACCCGATTCAAACTCTAAGGGACCTACATTTATCTCCACCAGACTTTTTCTCTTCACATATCCATGTTAAAACATAGTCAATCTACCTAACCTGAACATCTTTCAACTGTGGGAAAAAACTGGAGCATCCGGCAGAAACCTGTGCAGACACAGGGAGAATGTGCAAACTCCACACAGATAGTCATAGAGTCATACAGCACATGAACAGACCCTTCGGTCCAACTGGTCCATGCTGAATATAATCTCAAACTAAACTAGTCCCACCTGTCTGCTCATCCAAGGCTGGAGGTGAACTGGATCTTTGGCACTGTGAGGCAGCAGAGCTAACCACTAAGCCACCATGCTGCCCTACTTAACAAAAGGAGGTAACAAGGAGGTGCTGACTAATCCCTCTCTCAGCAGATAATAGGCAATGGACAATAGGTGCAGGAGTAGGCCATTCTGCCCTTCGAGCCTGCACCACCAGTCAATATGATCATGGCTGATCATCCTTAATCAGTATACTGTTCCTGCTTTATCTCCATAACCCTTGATTCCACTATCCTTGAGAGTTCCATCCAACTCTTTCTTGAATGAATCCAGAGACTGGACCTCCACTGTTCTCTGGGGCAGAGCATTCCACACAGCCACCATTCTCTGGGAGAAGAAGTTTCTCCTCATCTCTGTCCTAAGTGGTCTACCCCATATTTTTTAAGCTGAGTCCTTTGGTTCGGCACTCACCCATCAGCGGAAACATGTTTCCTGCCTCCAGAGTGTCCAATCCTTTAATAGTCTTATCTGTCTCAATCAGATCCCCTCTCAGTCTTCTAAACTCAAGGGTATACAAGCCCAGTCACTCCAGTCTTTCAGCGTAACGTAGTCCTGCCATTCCAGGAATTGACGTTGTGAACCTGCGCTGCACTCCCTCAATAGCCAGAATGTCTTTCCTCAAATTTGGAGACTGCACACAATACTCCAGGTGTGGTGTGGTCTCACCAGGGCCCTGTACAGCTGCAAAAGAACCTCTTTGCTTCTATACTCAATCCCTCTTGTTATGAAGGCCAGCATGCTATTGCCCTTCTTCACTACCTGCTGTACCTGCATTCTTACCTTCATTGACTGGTGTACAAGAACACCCCGATCTCTTTGTACTGTCCTTTTACCTAAATTGATTCCATTGAGGTAGTAATCTGCCTTCCTGTTCTTGCACCAAAGTGGATAACCATGCATTTATTCACATTAAACTGCATCTGCCATGCATCTGACCACTCACCTAACCTGTCCAGGTCACCCTGTAATCTCCTAATATCCTCCTCACATTTCACCCTGCTACCCAGCTTAGTATCATCAGCAAATTTGCTAATGTTATAGCTAGCTCTTCTAGACATGTCTGTTTAGTCCTCCAGGAATAAACAAGAAAAAGGGATTAAAAACTAACTGCAACTTGTCTTTGTGTGTGTTATTGGCTGAATGTCCTGGTGAGTAAATGGGATGTTCTGATGGCCAGACTTTAAGAATAACCTTCTGAGACCCCTGCACTACAGGTAAAAGAAAGAAAATTCACTTACTCACCTGACTGCTGCAGCTCAAACTGAATCAGGGCAGAGGAATTTCAATTAACCTATAGAACCTATAGAATCTTAAAATGAACTGCAAAATTCAGCAAAACTGGTGCCATTCAATAATGACTGCGTTGTTTTTGGATCTGCTCTTCAGGACAACTGAGAGGCCGATTCATTTTCTTGTATTCTTATCTTTTTGGACTCACCTCTTTATAACCATAAGACCATAAGACATAAGACATAGGAGTGAAGTAAGGCCATTCGGCCCATCGAGTCCACTCCTCCATTCAATCATGGCTGATGGGCATTTCATCTCCACTTACCCACATTCTCCCCGTAGCCCTTAATTCCATGTGACATCAAGAATTTATCAATCTTTGCCTTGAAGACATTTAGCGTCCCGGCCTCCACTGCACTCCGCGGCAAGGAATTCCACAGGCCCACCACTCTCTGGCTGAAGAAATGTCTCCGCATTTCTGTTCTGAATTTACTCCCTCTTATTCTAAGGCTGTGTCCATGGGTCCTAGTCTCCTCGCCTAATGGAACCAATTTCCTAGCATCCACCCTTTCCAAGCCATGTATTATCTTGTAAGTTTCTATTAGATCTTTAGATTAGATTTACAGTGTGGAAACAGGCCCTTCGACCCAACAAGTCCACACCGACCCGCCGAAGCGAAACCCACCCATACCCCTACATTTACTCCTTACCTAACACTACGGGCAATTTAGCATGGCCAATTCACCTGACCCGCACATCTTTGTGACTGTGGGAGGAAACCGGAGCACCCGGAGGAAACCCACGCTGACACGGGGAGAACGTGCAAACTCCACACAGTCAGTCGCCTGAGTCGGGAATTGAACCTGGGTCTTCAAGCGCTGTGAGGCAGCAGTGCTAACCACTGTGCCACCGTGCCACCCACTAATCTTCTCCTTAATCTCTCCTTAATCTTCTAAACTCCAATGAAAACAATCCCAGGATCCTCAGCCGTTCCTCGTATGTAAGACCTACCATTCCAGGGATCATCCTTGTGAATCTCCGCTGGACACACTCCAGTGCCAGTATGTCCTTCCTGAGGTGTGGGGACCAAAACTGGACACAGAACTCCAGATGGGGCCTAACACCATGTACACATGTTGCATTAGTATTTCCTCTCACATAAGTTAATAAACTTACTCTTTCTTGATATTTCAAGAAAGCCTGACTAAATTGGCTCCTTTTAAAACACAAGTTCATTTATGTTTAGGGGAATGATATCTATGAGTGAGCGGGGATCCTTTCCAAATTGTTAAAACCAACAGAGGAGGTGGCTAAATAACCAAGGGGAAAAGTTAATCTCTCCTCATCTAGTAGCTTAACAATGTGGACCATCCGATTTGGAACCATACAATATTGGGAACTTCCACTATGGCTTGGTTGCAGCAACTGGCATATCTATACATTAGCCTCAAGAGGAAATATGTAGTTTACCAAAGAACTAATGTGCAAAAGAATATAAAGTCTTTTGTACTGTAAACTCTGACATGTTTGGGTATCACTGTTATACAAGCTAGCATCTTCAATAATGCTTCCATGTCTTCATCCATCCATATCTTCATCCATCAGACATCTTCAATTGACAGCTATGCTTTTGCAAGGACAAAACAGGAAGTGGAAGTCTCAAAACATGATCCAGGGCTTCATAGAGCTAAAATAAGTATGTACACATAGAAAGGCTGACCTTTAGCTTCACCAGTGAAACAAATGTCTCAGAAACAAAGTCTGGTGCTCATGCAGACACCGGCAAAATGGCAGCAAAAATGTGCATGACTATTGGGGTGGGGTTCTAGGAAACTTGGGAGGGATAACTCCAGGTGAACAATAAAAGATAATGGTACACTTTTGGAAGGAAAAATACTGTTTTGGCAATTGAGGTGATAGCCATTACTGCAATTTATTTCAATTTAGCATTCCCAAAGAAATGTCGAAATCAAAAGAAAATGCAATGTTTAATTTCTCAAAATCTTTAACCAAGGAATTTCACTTGGCCATGGGTGTGTACCAATGTTAATTTCATTATCATTCTGGACTGTGGTGGTTGTATAGACATTTCCATTTATCAATTTCTTATTTCTTCATCTCCCACTTGAGTGGTGCCTAAATGTGTTGATTTTCCTCACTGCTTAGACTTTTATGTTTTCAGCTGACCTACAAATCTGTACTGCTGCTGTCAACTCTTGTTCTCTCTGCTGTCTTTCTCCTAGATAATTATTTGGTGTTCTATAGATTATTCTGTCCTTTGTCCATGATTCTGCAAACACCCTAAATTCACACTCTACTGTGAATCACACGATTCAATTAAATAGTGAGCAGTTGTTTCTTCCAGTTACTTTACATGTGTGAAAAAGCTTTGCCTTTCACATGTTACATTGTGTAAAAACCTCATATCCCTCTCATACTTGCTCGTCATTCATTCTCTAAGGGGAAATGATTTTAAACGTCTCACACTTCCTCTCTGATCACAGATTAAATGATGGATGCCTTCATTTTTTCTTGCTATTTTTATCGGCTCAAATAACTTCTACAAATATTTCAGAACGTTATTTAACCCTTTCTAAATGTTTTCAAAATTTTCAAACAGAGGAAAATAAGATTATTGTTTACATTTTAATCTATCTTACTGTACAAGGACTTCTATTTTATAAAAAACTCATTTCTTTCATATGTGCTGTTTCTCCCCCTCCTAGCCAATCGTTAAGGATAATACAGAAAATGTTTTAGGATTTACTGAAATCCAGAACAACAAGTACTTTCAAAATAATGGTTAAAACAACTTTGTATCTATTAGATTAGACTCTATCGACAACCTCCATGCTGCAGGCACAAGGATTTTGATATGAAACATTGACACTTAACAGAAATAAGAGAACTTCTATTTTAAAAACCCGTTGTTTACCATGGTGAATGTTCTTTGAAGGCTGAGCCTAAGGCCACATTATCAAGGAGCTTTCATTTGCATTTTTCTATTCATGAAGCTATTATGTATTAGCTGCAGCTCCAATGGTAGAATTTTTGCCACTGAGCTACATGGTTCCAGATTCAAGTTCCATTCTAGGTGTACACATTTGATGGTAAGACTCCAGTACACGTCGTTCTGCTATAACCCACATATTGTTAACGCAAATTCGCTATAATGCGATTGACGAATTGGTGACACTGTTTCTGAAGTGCGAACTTTCAAAGTGTATGTCAGCTCTAACACAATAACATCGCCAATACTTTAAGCGCTGTTTCTAAATTTTTCTACAACACAGGAATTCAACACAAGAATGCAACCATCACATTATAGAAGAACTACCTGGACAGTAATGAAGAAGTGCTGCACTGTTGGAGGTTCAGTCTTTCGGATAAGATGTTATTCCAAGGCCCTATATACCTGCCTGGCTAAACAAAAAATAACCCATGACTCTATTTTTAAAAAATGCAGGGAACATTTTTCCTACTGCACTGGGCAATCTCATATGGATGTCAGCTATTCTCGCTTTTAATGTAAATATACTTCATCCTGTGACGACATGCTTTCCCTTCACCAACATTGTATTTCGTGTTGAGGAGAGCTAATTAACTGTTCTTTATAACCACTTTATCATTACATCACTATACTAAGTAACATCATCAGTGAGCCTCTGGTGAAGCGCTGGTGTTAGTGAGCCACTTTCTGATATTGATCGCTGTATTGATCGTTGAATATTGATACCTTTTTTCAGAGCAGTCTTAACAGATCCAGGACTAGGACATTGGATCACCTCTAGGGTTCCGCATATGACATGAACCATGTTAGCTTGAACATATAAGACCATTTTTTCAATGTTTCCTTGATCAAAGTTCATTACATAACAATATTGTGAGAGTATCTCATATAGATTTCAGCAGTGCAAAAAGAACCCATACCATCCCCATCTCAGGGGTGATCAGGGATGGATGATAAAGGCACACCTCATGAATGATTTGAAAATAGATTGCCTGCCAACTGATTCTATTCTATTGGATTAGTATGCCTTTTACCAAACAATTTAGAAAAATTATAAATTTCTTTTTATGAATTTTATGAATTCTTTTACATCAGTTTTAAAACAAGCAAAGAGCATGAGGATCAAGCTGAGGAATGAAGTAAAACAGAATATCAGTTGTGACATGATAGAACAATACAGCTATGATGGAAAAATCTTAAATACAGTAAAGATCTGCACATGAATAATATTTCAGCATCAGAAGGAAAGAACAAGTCAAATAGTTTGGATAGTGAATTAAATTCAGTCTCGTCAGATGTCTGAGGTAACATTAATTCTTATATAGTGTATACTAAATAAATAATTTTCCAATCTGAAGCAAAATTATACTGAAATTAGAAACTTGCAATATTGTGCAGGCATTAGAAATTGGCTTTGTACTACTAGTATTTAAATTACACGGTGATGAAATTCTACAAACATAGACGACCTAGTTTACCTTAAAGTTTCTTACTCTCAGTACAACAGTGCTGTTCTATTCAGACAGCAGCACAGAAATTCTTGTTTCTTGCTCCAACTTCATATCAAATAGGTTAGGTCTCTGATGGCTTGGAAAAGAATTGACTGAAAAGTTAAGCTCTCCAAAACTTCTTAGAGTGGTGAAATATGTTAGTTGGTATGTTGCACAAAGCAATACTATCAGCAAGATTCCAGACTTGATCTTCACTGATAGTAGCCAAGGGTACATTTGATCTTAATGATCCTGGCCTTAGGAGGACTACTCATCTGCCAGGTTTTCCCCTTCTTACCATTATTCAGTGATGCTGTCAGATTATATGTGTTTGTACACTGTTTGATGAGGACAGGATCACGTTTACCTGTGATGCTTGCATACTTGAATAGACAGACCCCTGATATTTATTGATGAGAGTTGCACATGAAGAATTGTTGCTTTGGCAACTACTAGTGGTGAACTGATTCTCAATGTGAGCGAGCTTCTTTAGGAAAGGAGAGAAGAAAATTGTGCTTGAAACATACTCAATGCTAATGGGTTTGAAAATTTACTGGAGCTTGTTTTTCGGCTAGAAATTAAAATGCATTCCAAACAAAGCTTATGTGAAATTAGGACCCAGCCACATCTCAATAGTAGAGGTGAGCAGCCGACTTCTGCTGTGTCTCCAGAGTCAGCTTACTCGATGTCAAACAGAGTCATCTGTCTCACGAGCAACAGGCCCCGGCTCGGATTTGAAATTTGATGTGAGAGACAAACACTGGGAAAGAGGATGTCAGTGATGCTGTCATGGGCTGATGTGAGCTCATTCTATTGACAGGAGCAATCCTGCTTCTTCTTCTGGTTCCACAGGAAAGGAAGTAAAACAAACTCTCATGAAATGCTCAAGCAAAAGGAGCCACAACATAGTGTGCTGCAGTAAGACTCTTCTTTCCAAACTCGCAGACCCACAGGGAGGAACAGCAGGCAAGATTCAAAACCCAGAAGTCACTGATTCAAGTCATTTTGTGCTTTGTTTAAAGGCATGACTTCAATATCCATCAACTGACCAATATCCATCTTCCTCTATTTTGAAACCTGTGCCCCAAAATATAATATATTATAGATTTTTTATCACAATATATTGATTTTGCATGTTTACATGCCAAGCAAAACCAAGGATAAAATTCACAGAAGATTACATGATAACAATATCTTGACGAGTTGTCAAACAACCAAAAGGTTTTATGAAATATTAAAGCTTTAAACTCAAATTTTATAATCCTTACACCTGTGCAAATAATTTTCATTTCACTTTTACTGCTTAAGATTTAACTTTAGAATAATAGGACGTTCTATTATTGATTTAAAAGCAGTGTCACTTTAAGAAGGAGATTCATCAAGATGTTGGGGTAGCATGGTGGCTCAGTGGTTAGCACTGCTGCCTCACAGCACCAGGGACCCAGTTCAATCCCAGCCTTGGGTGAGTGTCTGTGTGGAGTTTGCCTGTTCTCCCTGTGTCTGCCTGGATTTGCTCTAGTTTCCTCCCACAGTCCAAAGATGTATACATCAGGTGAATTAGCCATTCAAAACTTTGCCCATAGTGTTAGGTGCATTAGTCAGAGGGAAATGGGGTTACTCTTTGGAGGGTCGGTGTGGACTTGTTGGGCCGAAAGGCCTGTTTCCATAGTAGGGAATGTAATCTAATAATGTTGCCTGAGATGGAGAAATTGAGCTAAAAGGGGAGATTAGAAAGGCTTCAATTGCTTTCTTTAGGGGAACAAAGACTGAGGGGGGACATGATTGAGGTGTATAAGATTATGAGGGGTATGGACAGGGTGAATAGACAGCAGCTGTTCCCTTTGTTTGAGAAGTCAGTCATAAGAGTGCACAGTTTTCAGGTAAGTGACAGGAGATTCAGAGGGAATTCCGAAAAAAAATCTTTTCACTCAGTGGGCAGTGGGAATCCGGAATGTATTGCCTGGAAAGGTAGTGGAGGATGGAAACCTTATATCCTTTAAACATATTTGGATGAGCACTTGAAATAGCATAACATTCAAAGATATGGGGCAAGTGCAGAAAATTGGGATGAACACACTTTTAGTGATAGTAATGTTGGTGCAGACCGGATGGGCAGAAGTTTCTATTTCTGCACTGTAAGAATCTGAGAATGAACTGAGCCAAGGGCTAGAATTTCATTACCCTTGGCTGAGGATGTTGCTTTACGTGTAAATAAGCCTGAAGGATATCCTCTTGGAAAAGGAATCAAAGCACCTCACTTGTTACCTGTAGATAACACAAGGAACCGTAACAATCCACATTACTTTCAGATTGCATCCTGAATTAGTGCCAAGGCCAGTACAGTAGATGCATTCTGTTAGAATTGACTGGGTCTTGAACCCAGATATTGGTGTCTGTTGTGTGGCCAGAAAAATGAACAAAGCAAATTCTAAATTTCTATTCCACTATGTTATGGATTATGAAAGGATGTTTAATTCCTGGCAGTGAACTTAAACAAAATCCAATTGGAATGTTTCCCTCGTTCACTCGTATGATCTGAGACCTCACCCATCATTGGTAACCATACCACATATTTTGGATGTTTCTGTCCCTAAATATTCCTCTCTCTTCATTTTCAGATCCTTTTTTAAAACCGACGTCTGCAACCAAGTCTTTTGTTCACCTTTCCTTCATTCTCTCTACTTCTGTTGGGGGCTTTTTTTTAATCTTAGATCGTTGTGAAGTAACTCTTCTGTATAACACATTATATAATGCAAGCTGTTATGTGAAATTAGGACACAGAATTAGCTGATCAACGTTTTTTTTGTGTTATGGGAGGAGTCTCTTTTCTTCCCATCGTCTGTCAAACTAGAACTTGAAATAATTTCTCATTATCTGGCTTGCTGGTTTTTATTTAAGTGCATATCTACAATACCTTTAGAGATATATTTTAAAGTATCTTTTAGAGATGAAATATCTAGAAGTTAAAAATGCATGATGTGCAATTTATGCTGGATGATTCAAAAAAATTTAGTAAAGAAAGGATTCCTCACACAAAGAAGGGTTCTTGTCCCAATTTTTGAAACCATATGGAAATATCCAAGTTCATTTAATTGAGAATAGCATACATCTTAAGAAACCCAGGGGGTCACTTAGTGGTATGAATCTGAATGCTGCTGACAGGGAAGTCTTGCTCCCAAGGCTTTTAATCTTGCAATCATCAAGATGAATACAAGAATGCCAAATTTTCAATTAGCATAACAATTTATACTGCAGGAGAAAACAATGCTGATTGGTTGGCTGATTGCATTGCCCTGGAGAAAGTGACTGGGAACTATACGTGCCACAAGCTAAATGTATTCCTATTGCTGCATAGAATGGGTCCCATATAAATATATGCCAATTCTAACAATCATAAATCAGAACTGAAGAAGCTTCACAGGACCGGAAATATTAACTTTGCTTTCTCTCCACAGATGCTACCAGATCTACTGTGTTTTTCCGGTGATGTCTGATTTGGTTTCTGATTTCTAGTATCTGCAGTTCTTTGGTTTTGTTTGTTTAATCATAAATGAGCCATGTTATAAGCTTGATTCATGATCTTAAATTTGTTAAGTGTAACTAATAGTGCTTTTAGTTCCACTTTGCTTTTTCCATGGCCACGGCTTAGCCAATCAATCAATCAGCTTTCCAACTTACTTCTCATGATTCGGAGATGCCAGTGTTGGACTGGGGTGTACAAAATTAAACATCACACAATACCAGGTTATAGTCCAACAGGTTTATTTGGAAGCACAGTTAATATTAAAGTGAAATGCAGTCTGCGTGTATATGAAACAGAACAGTAATCCCTTTGTATATGAATGAGAAGACAAGAACTTGTCAATGTCATAGAGAATAGCAGCTTCTGTGTTTATTACAGAGAACACTGGTTCCTGTGTCTCTTGCAAAGGATATCACTTCCTGAATGTATTACAGAGAACTGCAGTCATTGGGTGATAGAGATGTACAGCATGGAAATGGACTCTTGGGCCCGGCTTGTCCATGCTGACCAGATGTCCCGGCCCAGTCTAGTCCCACCTGCCAGCACCCAGTCCATGTCCCTCCAGACCCTTCCTATTCATGTACCCATCCAGATGCCTTTTAATCAGGCGACTGACTGTGTGGAGTTTGCACATTCTCCCCGTGTCTGCGTGGGATTCCTCCGGGTGCTCTGGTTTCCTCCCACTGTCCAAAAATGTGCAGGTCAAGTGAATTGGCCATGCTAAATTACCCATAGTGTTAGGTGCATTAGTCAGAGGGAAATGGGTCTGGTTGGATTACTCTTCGGAGGGTCAGTGTGGACATGTTGGGCCAAAGGGCCTGTTTCCACCTGTAGAGAATCTAATCGAATCTAATCTAATCACTGGCTTTCGGAGCGGTGCTCACAACCATCTGATGAAGCTAGAGCTTCCAATTAAACCTTTTGGACTATAACCTGGTGTTGTGTGATTTTTAACTTACTATTCATGTAAGGTTAGTTGTCATTGATACGTTGGCATACTGCATTTGTGCTGATGAATGAAATATGAAAAAAATCAATAGTGTGTCTCTCTTTGCTGCAATATTTAAATTGGTAAAGACTTCATATTACTGTCAACACATATTTTCAGCAATTCTTTGGGAACTTCATTGTAAAAATAGTGTGTTCTGAATGCACTAGTAGACACCTTACAGGAGTTACCAGGGAAACGTAGTGTTGGCAATGGGCATCTCTCTGGAGGTCAACCTTGGCTATGGACGAGGATTTGGAGAAGAAGAGGACACCAAAAGCAGCAAGAGCACCTGTGTGAGGAAGGGACAACTGAGTAAGGAAAACAAGCAAGTTGAAGTGGTGCCCTTCATTCTGCTGCTATAGGCCTTCCCTCTTCCTCTGGACTTTTTGAAGTGGAACTTCACCAGCCTGTCCCTTAGCCTCTGAACCACCTTAAAATCTACCATTGTGTGTCAGTCAAAGAACCCTACAGCTTCCAATTAAGTGGGTGAATAGAGACCACATATATTGCTCCAGTGAAATTACTTCTAATGAGTGCTAGAGTGCTAAACATGATGGAGTCTGTCTTAGTACCTCCAGGCAAATTCAGACAATGGCAATCAGTAATTACATACAAAATTGTGTGAAATCCAAATGTTCAAAGAGCTTTGACTGATCAACACCTGTTTTCAAATTTTCGCCAAAACAGACCCTCACATTTCTTTTTATATTAATTTCACACAACTATTCAGGATGATTATGATTTCTAACTGTGACCTTATTATAAAATCCAAAGACTTTGTAAATTGTAAACTGCATTTTTCCATGCTGAATTCCAATGTTACAATAGAATAACAATGGCTTTTTTTTTGTAGAGCCTTTAACATAATGAAATGTTCCAAAGAACTGCAGAGAGCTATTATGAAACAAATATAATAACAAGTTGCATAAAGAGTTATAGGAGGGATACAAGATTTGTAAAATAGACATGTTTTAAGGAGTGTATTCAAGGAGGAAAGTGAGTTCAAGAGACAGATCAATATAGGCAAGGCCTTCTGGAGGTTAGGCCACTGAAAATATGGCTACCAAGGTAAAGCGATCAAAATTGAGGATGCTCAAGAGAACAGAACTAAAGGAGTGCAGATATCTCAGTGGATTATGAAGCATGATATTATGAAGATAGGAAGGGGTAAGGGTTTGTAAGGGTTCAGAACTGAATTTAATAAAATGGAGCACAAACGTGGAAACAGTTTTATGTTATCTTATCTTTCATGGCCCCTCGGCTGCTTCTGAATTGTCGGACTGCTTCTTCTAGATTTCGAAAAGCTACAATCTTTTTCCAACTAAACATTAGAAAGAACAAGATTTTCATTTACAGTTCCCACCTCAAGTTGTTTACTTTTATCATTGATATACTGCTTTAGGACATTTGGACTTTGTGTAGTACATTAGGACTGTCTTACCTCGAACGAAGGTGTTTGCAATCTGATATAAAATACGAGATGGTAGAAATACTCAGCTGCAAAGAGAGAAAACAGGAATCATATACCAGCTTGACCATTCATCAGAATTAGTTCTTTTTTGTTTGCTTTTTATTTTAGATCTCTAGTATCTGCAGTATTTTTCATCTCTATTTCTGTTGGACACCTTTGTGCCTTAATTGACGTGATATGATCCTCTCACCTAATGTCCTTTCCAGTGCAAAGATCATCCTACTTCCATTACCATAGCATCCCTCATCTTCACCACGGCATCAGTGCAGTTGATGTTTTAACACTCCTCAATGTCTTAATCAGAACATTGACAAGCATACTGCCAGGCAATGGATTACTTTGACAGTTATCCCTACTTGGTAGGAAAGGAAGAATTAAACTTGTAATGTTATGTAAATTAGATATTGCAGAGCTTGACTGCAGCTGGCAACTGAAGACTATCAAAACAACGGACCAGAAGGCGAATGAAGTTTTGATCATTGAAACAGCCAGCAGTAATAACAGTACAAATCACATGAAAAAAACCTGAAATTTCTCTCCACAGATGCTACCAGATCTGCTGACTTTCTCCAGCAATTTCTATCTTTGCTTGCGAGCATTATGAAACATTTTGCCAAAGGCTATTAGTGTAACATCTTCCATTTACATTTTAATAATGTTTATTCTACAATTATGGGAAAGATGCCAAGTTTTTTTTTGGAAAAATGCTGTCCTTTAGCAAAAGAAACAGTTTGAAAGAATATTGAAAAACAAGTATGCCTGATCAATCTATGTACTAAAGCATGCCTAGAATTTACTCAAGCAATAGTATGCAGTGTGAACAAGATATTAAAATATGACCTGTTTAGATGTCAAGTTAATGAGGTTTCTATCCTAAGCTGTACAAGTGAAGACTAATGTGAGTCTGGAGCCAAGTAATTTACACAAGGTGCAGACATGTATGGATGAGCGTGGATGGCTGTCTATTCATTGCCTTTTGGTTCGATATTCGTACCCTTAGCTTTAATTTAAAGTTTTAATATGAATTCTGTTTCCTTGCTTTCCTTGCACTGTTAAACCGATGCAGTGCAGACTGAAAAAACTAATGTGTCTTTCTTCATTAAAAGTCTCTCCTCTTAAATAAATGCTGGAATTGTTTGTTCTGTTCTGGTAGCTCTAATGGATTTTAACAATGCTATGGGAACACTAGAGAATGAAAAGGCTGTTCCCCAAGTGCACAAATCAACAGTTCTCCTTCAGAAAGTGTCTGTAAAAGGAAATTAATTAACAACTCATTTAATTAATGTTTATTGGATTATACTGTGAATAAATTAGCAAGCCAGGCAATTAGGGATGGGCAGTAAACAGTGACATTGCTATCAATGACCACATCCATGAACTAATACGTGCAGGGTGAGCAATGCCAAAACATATTGTCAAAGAAAAGGAGAGGAAATTGGGAAATGAGATTTGTGTACTTATAATGGTAATGGTGTTTGAAAATGCCTGATCTTGTCTGCTCTTGGATGCTAAGTAGATTTAAACCTGTTTCTTACTTGGATATGAGACTGCCTGGGTATACCAGGTACAATAAAGTTTAAGGGCTGTTGTGATGCACTGGTAGTGTCCTATCTCTTAGTCAGGTGGTCTGAGTTCAAATGCTACCTGCACTGGAGATGTGAAATAACATATAGAGTCATAGAGATGTACAGCATGGAAACAGACCCTTCAGTCCAACTCATCCATGATGACCAGATATCCAAACCCAATCTACTCCTACCTGCCAGCACCCGGCCCGTATCCCTCCAAACCCTTCCTATTCATATACCCATCCAGATACCTCTTAAATGTTGCAATTGTACCAGCCTCCATCACATCATCTGGCAGCTCATTCCATATACGTACCACCCTCTGCGTGAAAAAGTTGTCCCTTTGATCTCTTTTATAACTTTCCCCTCTCACCTTAAACCTATGGCCTCTAGTTCTGGACTCCCCCACCCTAGGGAAAAGACTTTGCATACTTACCAAATCCATGCTCCTCATAATTTTGTAAACCTCTATAAGGTCACCCCTCAACCTCCGACGCTCCAGGGAAAACAGCCCCAGCCTGTTCAGCCTCTCCCTATAGCTCAAAAGCTCCAACCCTGGCAACATCCTTGTAAATCTTTTCTGAACCCTTTCACGTTTCGCAAAATCTTTCCAATAGGAAGGAGACCAGAATTGCACACAATATTCCAACAGTGGCCTAACCAATGTCCTGTACAGCCGCAATATGACCTCCCAACTCCTGTACTCAATACTCTGACCAATAAAGGAAAGCATACCAAACACCTTCTTCACTATCCTATCTACTTGCGACTCCACTTTCAAGGAGCTATGAACCTGCACTCCAAGGTCTCTTTGTTCAGCAACACTCCCTATGATCTTACCATTAAGTGTTTAAGTCCTGGTAAGATTTGCTTTCCCAAAATGCAGCACCTCACATTTAACTGAATTAAACACCATCTGCCACTTCTCAGCCCATTGGCCCATCTGGTCAAGATCCTGTTGTAACCTGAGGTAACCCTCTTCGCTGTCCACTACACCATTCAAAACAGATTGATTAGAAACACTTTTCTTTTGTAAGAAAACTGAGCAGAGGTTTTTCTAAGTACAGAATGACCAGTAATGGAGTTAGTGATAAGATAGTAAAGAAGGGGAAGTGCTGAGAGATTGGTGTTCAAAACTGTAAAATAGGAGCGAACTTGCAAGCTGGTAGGTGAGATGACAGTGGAGGTGGCTAATGAGTCAATGTCAAAGATGGGATTGAGTGAGGCCTAGAGGGCAGAGTAGTCAGAGGAAAAGAGACCAAAGAGTTCCACATGAATGTTAAAATCACAAAGTTTATTAATTGCTGAACAAGCTAAATGAAGATAGTTGAGAAAATCCTGTATTTCTGGAGCCATAATACACCACAGAAATTGTAACACTTAGAGTGTTTGGAGACTGGTGAGAGAAGGGAGGGTGGCAGACCTGCAGTTTCATACAGTTGGCTGGCATGGCAGCTTGTTGACTCCAAGCTAATCCCATGCCATTTTGGAAAGAAATTGGGCAGGTAGCTTGCTGAGGTATTTAAATTATCAAGTAAGAGCACTGATTTGTGGAATTTCTAGTCAGCTTACACCTACACCCCCCCACCTTATCCAATTTCCCCTCCTTTCACAACCCAGCCTGGACCTTCCCCCAATAACAGAGCAGAGAGACACCACCTCAGTGTGAGTTTGAGGGTCCCATCTCCAGCCTTCCACAATCCCACCATCACTACCACCATCTACTTGACCTGTTAACTGGTTAAATTTTATGTCAAAAGTTTATTCGTACAGAGAGCACACCAAGAGACCTCTATACCCGAAATGCAAAAGTCCCTCCCATTGGCCCTCCCGTTTCAAGAGCCCTTATCAACTTTAATTGAATGGTGAGCATGCTCATCAGCCACCAATTAGCCAATTCAGCCAAAATAAAAGTGGGAGTGCTGGTCTTAATGTGGAGTAGGGTCAGGGTTCAGATTATCTTTGGAATCCTGATCCAAATGGAAAATCCTACACCAGTTTCTGAGAAACAGTGGGAGGGAGTGACATTACTGAGGCTCTCAAGCTTACTGAATTGCCAACCGTCTGTGTAAAAAGCCCAGTCCTGGTTTCACAGAGTGGTCACCTCAGTCTCACAATTGTAGACCTTGACAGAATCTTAGAGTTGGTATGAATAACCTTTTTACAGCCACTTATAGCAGTTCCAACAATATCCCATCAGGTTATTGAGAGAATCTCTTATTATATACACAGCCATAAATTAATTGGAATAAGGCCAACCCACAAATAACCTACATCCAGTGCACCAATTGTAAATTAATTATTATGGCAAAAAAAATGCAAGAAAATGTTAACCTTGATAATTGTCCCACATGGACGCCGGGTCACCTTTAAACCAGCAGAGTTCAGACCCGAACAGGACAAACAGTACAGACTACAGATTCAAAAACACCAGCAACAGTTCTCCTTCAAGATCCTCTGCTCCATACTCGCAGCAATGCGCCGACACTTAACCTCTCTACAGTCTGCCCTGCCTCAGCTGAGGGCCACACTCTCTCAGAATTGCAAAGGACCCACTCTATACTACATCCTCAGGAGAATTCATACTCTCAACAAACAGTATTTCAACTCCATCTTAAACATCAAAAACTGTACAACAACCTTTTATCTACCCACCTCCATAATCAGCGCTCCTCAAACATTCCAGTAGATTCCCCTGGCCTCTAGAACTGCTCGGACACCATTAGCCATGCGGCTGGTGCAGCTGCCACCATGCTGATTGATGATGTTACTTCCACCCCCAACATGGCCACTCTTACAGCCACTTCCACCCCTCACAATTCCTCATGTGCCACACGTGATATCACTTCCGCCCCTCACATCATCGCTGATGTCACATGCTCAGTGACTTCCACCCCCCACTGCCGTGTTTGCCACCACTTCCGCCCCGACCAATGCCACTCACCTGCAATCTGCTGACATGCCCCCCCGCAGATTCCACTGTCACCAACCCCGCCCACCAGAACCCTGAGGGGAACACCACCCCTGCTCATGATTCCCCCCGCATTCCCCCCACCATCACACCCACTCCAGTTACTGTCTCCGCCCCCACTCCTAGCTGCACACCCACACCAGATCCAAGCTCCCAGCCCTGCCAGGTTTTCACCATCCCTCCAGACCTTCCTCTCACTGAGGACGAACAATCAGTCCTCAGCAAAGGACTCACCTTCATCCCCCTCTGTCCACGCATCAATGAATTTCATACACGCTGTGACGTTGAACACTTCTTCTGCCGCCTCCTACTGCAAGCTTACTTTCACAATTAGGATTCCCGCCTACCTTCCGAGGACCCCTTCACCCACCTCCAACACACTGCATCCACCTCAACACCCCGCGCTGGCCTATTACCCACCCTCGACCTCTTCATTTCCAACTGCTGCTAGGACATTAACTGCCTCAACCTGTCTACCCCACTCCCCCACTCCAATCTCTCACTCTCATAACGTGCAGCCCTCCAATCCCTCTGCTCCAATCCCAACCTCACCATCAAGCCAGCAGATAAAGGAGGCGTAGTGGTAGTCTGGTGCACTGACCTCTACACCACTGAAGCCAAACGCCAACTCCAGGACACCTCTTCTACCGCCCCCTCGACCAAGACCCCACCCCCCATCACCAAACCATCATCCTCCAGACCATACAGAACCTCAGCACCTCAGGGGATCTCCCACCCACAGCTTCCAACCTCATAGTCCGGGAACCCCCCAATGCCCGGTTCTACCTCCTTCCCAAGATCCACAAGCCTGACCACCCTGGCCGACCCATTGTCTCAGCATGCTCCTGCCCCACTAAACTCATTTCTACTTACCTTGACACTGTCCTATCCACCCTAGTCCAAGAACTCCCCACATACGTTCGAGACACCACCCACGCTCTCCACCTCCTCCAAGAGTTCCGTTTCCCCGGCCCCAATGCCTCATCTTCACCATGGATATCCAATCCCTCTAACCTCCATCCGCCATGACCAGGGCCTCCAAGCCCTCTGTTTCTTCCTCTCCAGACGTTCCCAACAGTGCCCTTCCACCGACACTCTCATTCGTTTGGCTAAACTGGTCCTCACCCTTAACAATTTCTCCTTCGAATCCTCCCACTTCCTCCAGACCAAAGGGGTAGCCATGGGCACCCGTATGGGCCCCAGCTATGCCTGTCTCTTTGTTGGCTACGTAGAACAGTTGATCATCCGTAATTACACCGGCACCACTCCCCACCTCTTCCTCCGCTATATTGATGACTGCATTGGCGCCACCTAGTGATCTCACGAGGAGGTTGAGCAACTCATCAACTTCACCAACACATTCCACCCTGACCTAAAATTTACCTGGACCATCTCTGACACCTCCCTCCCCTTCCTGGACCTCTCCATCTCCATTAATGAAGACCGACTTGACACTGACATTTTTTACAAACCCACTGATTCCCACAGCTACCTGGATTACACCTCTTCCCACTCTACCTCCTGCAAAAATATCATCTCGTATTCACAATTCCTCCGCCTCCGCCGTATCTGCTCCCAGGAGGACCAGTTCCACCACAGAACACACCAGATGGCCTCCTTCTTTAGAGACCGCAATTTCCCTTCCCACATGGTTAAAGATGCCCTTCAACGCATCTCGTCCACATCCCGCCCTCAGACCCCACCCCTCCAACCGTAACAAGGAAGAATGCCCCTGATACTCATCTTCCACCCTACCAACCTTCACATAAACCAAATCATCCGCCAACATTTCTGCCACCTCCAAACAGACCCCACCACGAGAGATATATTTCCCTCCTCACCCCTTTCTGTTTTCTGCAAAGACCGTTCCCTCTGTGACTACTTGGTCAGGTCCACGTGCCCCTTCAACCCACCCTCCCATCCTGGCACCTTCCCCTGCTACCACAGGAATTGCAAAACCTGTGCCCACACCTCTTCCCTCACCTCCATCCAAGGCCCTAAAGGAGCCTTCCACATCCATCAAAGTTTTACCTGCACATCCACCAATATCATTTATTGTATCCGTTGCTCCCAGTTGCAGTCTCCTCTACATTGGGAAGACTGGACGCCTCCTAGCAAAGCACTTTAGGGAACATCTCCGGGACACCCGCATCAATCAACCACACCGCCCTGTGGCCCAACATTTCAATTCCCCCTCCAACTCTGCTGAGGACATGGAGGTCCTGGGTCTTATTTACTGCTGCTCCCTCACCACCAGACGCCTGGAGGAAGAACACCTCATCTTCCACCTCAGAACACTTCAATCCCAGGGCATCAATGTGGACTTCAACAGTTTCCTCATTTCCCCTTTCCCCACCTCACCGCAGTTCCCAACTTCCAGCTCAGCACTGTCCCCATGACTTGTCCTACCAACCTATCCTCTTTTCCACCTGTCCTCTCTACCCTCCCCCACCCAACCTATCACCTTCATCCCCTCCCCCACTCACCTATTGTACCCTATGCTACTTTCTCCCCACCCCCACCCTCCTCTCACTTATCTCTCCATGCTTCAGGCTCTTTGCCTGTATTTCTGATGAAGGGCTTTTGCCCGAAACGTCGATTTTACTGCTCCTCGGATGCTGCCTGAACTGCTGTACTCTTCCAGTGCCACTAATCCAGAATCTGATTTCCAGCATCTGCAGTCATTGTTTTTACCTAATTGTCCCACCCTTTGAATTAGGTCCATAATGAGATTCATCCACACTTACTTCTAAAATGGATCATAGTTCCTATTACTACCAAGGAACTGCTGGGAATTTCATGTTTATTGTAGAGAAATGACCAGGTTTGCATTTAACTCAGGGTACAACAAGATATTTGATACTAAGGGCTTGATGGGGAGGCAGCAAGCAAGAAAATTGGCCAGGTTTGGTGACTTTTGCATTGCTAACCTAAGTCCCAGTTCCTGTCCTGGGAAAGCTGCCAACTACCTCCTGCCTGCCCATTTTATGTAAATATTGTCAGTAAGGAGTGTCCTGTTCAGAAACTCTCATTTCCTACATTGTCGTTAATCCCACTATTCCAAGTGACAGTCAGGACAGGTGATGGTTGGGCTAACCTAGATCAACATCTAAAGGTTGGATGAGTCTCCTTTTGAAAGATGAGAACCCTATAATGAGATTTACATGTATTAATTCTCTAACTTCTTACTTGTTAGTATGAAGAATAGAGCATGTAATGGAACGATTCGTAGACTGGCTCACAGTCTGAATGGTCATGTGTGATCCTTCTTCATGCCAGATGATAGAATGGTTAGCCATATTAAACATGTAAATATGTTGATAGTCACAATAAATGCCGACAAAAGTCTTTTGACATTTGTGTCACTGACAGACAGCTTTCATTTTGCTGCCTTATCGATTGTAAATCTACTGAATAAAAATTGTCTTCTTAACTCTGTTTCTGAACTCATTTTCATTATTCCAATACTCTAAAGGTCTCTTAAAGTTGGATTGCAGCCAAAAAGCTGTTTTCCTTTTTCTTCAACAACATCAAAGTCTTTTACATCACAGAGCTTCATATTCTATGACCAAACATTGAGGAAATATATTAAATGGTACATCTGTTGTGAGTCCCTTCTGTAACCCTGTTGTCATTCATGCAATGGGAAACGGAAGACTGGTCTCAAAGCTAAATGCTGTTGAGAAATGCTCATGTTCATTTTGCAGGCTGTAATTTCAACTGTAAAAGAGACTGTAAATTTCTCATATTTATTGTTGTTTGAACCATAATTTTATGAAATATGTTAATTAATTCCAAAGGTTTAACAACAAGCATACTAAATGAATTTTTTTTACTTCCTGAGATATAATTGTGGATGTCTTTACTTCCTCACTTCTTTTGAAACATAGGAGCAGGAGTAGGACATTCAGGCATTTGGGCCTACCTCACTATTTAATACAATCATGGCTAATTGAACACTTCAATACCTTTCAGTCACCACATTCCCATAACCCTATATACCATCAAGAACCGTCAGTCAATCAATCTTTGCTTTAAACACATTCAAAGACTGCACAACTAAAGTCCTTTGTGGTGGAGAATTCTAAAGATTCTAAACCCTCAGAATAAAGAAAATCTCCTCGTCTCTCACCCTTTATTTTTAAATTGGGCCCCCCAGTTCTAAGTTCACCAAACAGGGAAACCCATCCTACCTGAATCAACTCTGCCAATTATTCCTATCTTCTAATATTCAGTGAGATCACTTTCCTTTCTATGCAACTCAAGAAACACAGGTCTAGTTTGCTCAATTACCACTGAATGCTTGCATTTTGTCTGTTAATTTTCATCCAGTCTTAACCTGTCTCATTTGCTAGTTATAACATTTCTCCATTTCAAAAATATTCTGAGCGACTTTTTAGGAGGTACTGGCACAAGTTATTATCACCCGTATTGCATTTATTTTCCGTGAGCTTTCTGCTTAAAGGCAGCTCTGACCTATAGTACATAGCACAGGTAAGGGCAAGGAGGCAAGTCACAAATCCATTCTCACCAGGGAGGGTATCAAACTCAATGCTGTTGACACCAATCTGATTCACACTGTCCATGACAACAGTAGAATCCTAAAGTTGTTATGGCTATGTTGAACTTTCATTTATGATTTTTTTTGTTGGATGTTAAAAACATACAGCCAAAACAAAAATGACTGAATGCAAATTCAGTGGCTATCTGGAGTGAGGAAAACCCGGAATGTCACAGCTGATGAGATGACAAGGAACATCGAAGGAGTGGAATAACAAAGGAGAAATACTGTACATACTGAACTGTGACTTTCTGGAGCTGCCTCTGACTGTGAACCAATGGGCTGAGGTATTTGTGTGCACTAGTTTGTTGACCTGTGTTCTGTGACTGTCAGTGTCCAAGAACTATCTTTTAGTTTCTCTTACACAGCAGTTAAGTGATTTTCTCCATCAGAATGTTAGAGTCTTTGCTGGGGGGAGAAAATAGTAAAGTAGCAACATCACTAATCTAGTAATCCACAATATCATCTTAATGTTCTGGGGACGTGGATTAGAATCCTACCACAATAAATAGTGAACTTTGAATTCAATAAAAATATCTGTAATTAAAAGTAGTTTAAGGATGACCATGTGACCATTATCAATTCTCTTGTGAATTTGACTCATTAATGTCCTTTAGGGGATGTGGTTTTCCATCCTCACCTGGTCTGGCCTACGTGTGACTCCAGACCCACAGCAATGTAGTTCACACTAAACTGCTCTCTGAAATGGCTAAGAGAGTCAATCAATTCAAAACAGCTGAGGATAGGCAATAAATGCTGGCTGAGCTGATGTCACCCATATCCGATTGACAAATATACTTTAAAAAAACCCAGTTGGCCAGAAAGCCATTCTGAAGGAAACAGGAGAAAATAGTTTTAACAAAGTTAAACTAAGAATTCCAACATTGACAGCTTGTTAATACATGTTTCACTATCTACTCTTCATGAATAAATTAGTGACGGGACCATATATCTTTTAATTTTTTTTTGGATTCATTTCTCAATTTGTATATGTGTTGAGTTATTCCTGTGCAGAGAAACTAATTTATTCACACATTTGTTAACTCAAGAAAGCCTAGTTAAATTGGTTCTTTTTAAAAACGAAATTAATCTGAGGGAAAAGTTTCAGAAGAGAGCAATCTTATCAAATTAAACTTGTTCGAACCAACTGAGGCAGTGGATGAGCAAAGAAAGGGAGCCATTTGATCCCTCCTCACCCATGAGCTGAACAGTATGGGGAATCCAATCTGGAAACATAATAAGTTCAGAAACCTAACCTACCAACCTAACCTAAGTGTTTAGCATCGTGCCTTCATTGATCAGATCTTTGACTATAGTAGTTGGGACATCATGAAAAAAGATTCAACCTATCCAGTCTCTCCTTTAACTCAAACCCTGCATTCCAGCAATATGCTGGTAAATCTCTTCTCAACCTTGTTCAGCTTAATAATATCCTTCCTGGAACAGGGCAACCAGAACTGGCCTCACCAAAGTCCAGAACTTTGCCCTGTTACAGGAAGGATATTATTAAGCTGAACAAGGTTGAGAAGAGATTTACCAGCATATTGCTGGGAATGCAGGGTTTGAGTAATAAGGAGAGGCTGGATAGGTTGAATCTTTTTTCACAGGAGCATAGGAGGTTGAGGAGTGACCTTATAGAGTTTGATAAAATCTTGAGGGTTATAGATAAGGTGAATGGCAGGTGTCTTTTCCCTCAGGTGAGAGATTTCTAGACTAGGGTGCATATTTTTAAGGTGAGAGGAGAAAGAGTTTATAAAGACTTGAGGAGCCTTTTATTTACACAGAGAGTGGTTCAAATGTGGAATGAACTTCCAGACAAAGTGATGGATGTGGGTACAGTTACAAGGTTTAAAAGACATTTAGATAAATACATGAATAAGAAATGGTTGGAGGATTATGGTCCAAGCACAAGCAGGTTAGACTAGTTTAGTCTGGGACTATGGTCAGCTTGGATTGGTTGGACTGAATGGTTTGTTTCCATGCTGTATGACTCTATGACTCTAACATGGGATTTTGTTGTAACAACACCGGCCCTGCAGTGAACCAGTCACCAAAAGGCTTTGCGATGCTAGAGCTACATGGATTTTTATATGGATGTTGTAGCCTGGAGCTATGGTGAGGGATGGCAGAGGTTTTAATTGGTTTTGATATCACATGGCTAAACAGGAATCTCTCCCAGTCTTACTGCCTGCCAGGTTGGAAGGATTTCTGAGTTGATACCTAACCTTTTTGGCTGCACTGTGCATTCCGCTTCCATGGCCATCAAGTCCAGGTGTGGGAATTGATCCTGAAGCTTCTGGCTCAGAGACAGGGATGTTACCACTGCATCCATAGATCTCTGCATACAGGCAGAAATGACTAAAGAAACTTATGAAGTCGTATTTCAATGAATCCATCACCATGCAATAAAATATGAAACACTGACTAGGAAACAAAATATTGGATTTCAAAGAGAAGAGGAAGAGAACTTAGTTTACGACTTATCGTAGAATTAGCCTTGTCCCTGTCGCTAATAAAGCATTAACATCTTTCATGGCCAAAAGAATTAGCATCAAAGTTGATAGAATACTCGATGAAGAACACGATGGGCTTGGAACAAATGGGGGAAATTAAGTAACTGACTTTTTTAACCTTCAGCCAATGATCTGAAGATGTCAAGGGCATGACATGAATGGGAAAGTTCCCTTTACAATAACTTTTCTCAGTTCAGTCATATTTTTCAACAGCATTCAGAAAGACAAATTGCAATCAGTACTATACAGGTAATTAGAGAAAGTGTGCGAAAAAGCTTGGAAGCCTCATGCCGTAAGATTTTGAGAGCAGTCATGTCAGACTACTTAGTGGACTACTGGGTGAGTTTACATAGATTTAAAAAATTAGACAAAGCAGTGTTCTCACTCCAATACTTTTCAATGTTACAATAAGTTCTTGTCAGATGACCTAAACATAGGGGTGAAATTTAAAAACGCCACTGTGTACACAATCCAAGAAATTAATGCTAATGAAAATACAGATGACTTCCAGGTGTTAGCTCATATAATCTACAAAGCAAGCAAACAGATTTGTTAAATATCAATGCAATTATACACAAGTCTTGGATGTGTCCAGTAGACTGGAAAACCCAAAGATTACCATAAAAATAGACCAGCTGGATTAATCTATATATCTGACAGTGTGTTAAATTCAAAATAAGAACCATCTCAGCATCTGCCAATTAATTCAAATTATTGGAGACTAAAATGAGTGTACTATTGTGCAAACCAAATGCTATTTTTGTGAAATTTTGATACCATAACTGGAAAACTCCGAGAATTGGAATGAGGTTGATTACTTGAGAGTAACTGGTGCCTATCTTTTGTACTTATTGCACTGAATTTGTTCTGTCTGTCTGATTCCGTTACCTTTATATCCATTCAGTGCTAACCACACTGCTCATTGGCTGGTCACATCAACACAGAGCCAATTTCATGAGTGGTTTGTATCACATCAAACTAGCCTGCATAGCTTAAAGTGAATATACACCTCTTTAAGTGGGGTTGCACTTTGTTTAGAGAAGGTTCTGGAAGTCATGTCTGAAGAGAGTTTGACCTGAGAAAGAGTGAGAACAGGAGAGTGTGGGTTACAAGTTTTTAGACGCTGCAGTAGAGGTCTTAAGTGAAACGGGAAGGCGGTCCTGTATCCACAGGACCCTCAAGACACTCTTGACAATCCAAATTATGGTAACATTTAGACTTCGGAAGACTGTGACTGACATCAAGCTCAGAGAACCTGGATGCAGTGCCACAAATTCCCAGCTGATACAATTGGTGAGTTTATCTCCAGATATCATATGATTTTTAGTTTTACTATTCTGTACAGTTATTTCCAATAAATACATTGAGGGCTTGAACACCATAAGAATCAATAATTTTCTTTATCCTGCAGTTAACAGCATTAGTCAGTGGGTTTGTTTAATGTACAGTGTGTTTTACTTTCATCGGTGGTCTCTCGTAGGCAAGGCTGACTCTCTTCTCATCTCAGGGTGAGTCTGTAGGTGGCTGTACAGACCAGTGTGGCTCTGTTACATTTGGGGCAGAAGATAATTGTTTGAAGGGGTGGATGGGGCATTGGTGTGACAGCGCATTCCTGATGCTGTTTTCGCCCGGCTTCCGCTTTTTCCCAATGGCTAGTTTGGAGGTGCTTGATGCTTTCCCGGCTGCTCCTTCTCCACTTTGGAATGTCTTGGGCCAGTGGTTCCCAAGTGTAAGTGGGAATGCCGCATCTCACCAGTGACACCATGAGGATATCCCTGAAGGATTTCCTCTGTCCAGCTGGATTTGCCTGCTGTCCTGGAGCCGAGAGTAGAACAACTGCTTGGGTGGTGTCAGTCATGTGGATGATGTGCCCAGCTTATCCCAGTCAATCAAGGGGGATCATGGCCTCGATGCTGGGGATGTTGGCCTGCTCAAGAATACTGGTGTCGGTGCATTTTTCTTCCCAGTGGATTCCCAGGACCTTGCACAGGCAGTGTCGATGGTACTGCTCCAATGTTGTAGACAGTCCATGTATCAGAGCCATATAGGAGCGCAGGAACTACCACAGCTCTGTAAACCATGAGTTTGGTGTCAGATCAGATGTAGTCATCAAACTCCCTTTACCTCATCAGTAGCTACTTTGGTCAACAAGACTTTCCTGAGGTATTGGAAGTAGCCATTATTTTCTAAGGCCTCCCCATTGATTTGGGGTTCACTCCTAATTCATCCTCTGAATTTGCATAGACACATGCATCATCCACATACTGCAGCTCAATGGAACTGTGTGGAATAGCATTATTACACATTATGCATGTTATTCTAAATATTCAGGCAATAGAAAATTAATAACTATCAATTAACCATTTGTAGTCTTACCCTCAATATATTGGCATGTGTGCCTTAGTAGATGCACAATCCACCGACTCTACTGTGTCCATTAATGCAGACGATAGCAGTTGGCTGCAGAAAAAAATATGCCAACCAGGTGTTAAATAGATTGACTTTTTTTGACCATTCTATGCTGCACGTGTCTTTCTATCATTGTTAAATGAAGCATCTAGAAGGGAATGGGTTAACATAAAAGGAATACCAAAGGAGGTACAAATTTATGTTCGCTCATTACTTCTTACAATGCTAAACAAAAGCACAAATGATTGGTCCAAGCAATCTGTTCCCCAATCTGTTCGGTCTGTGAGCCGATTCTTAGTATTAATATCCTGAGAGTCTAATGAGGAGCAAAGGATGTATTGTGATGCAGAGTTGCTGAATAAAAATGGCCTGCCTATCACCAGGTCACCTAGCTTATTAATATCCTGATCAAATGAGAATGAATACATATTGCAGATCAGAACTGGTACTAGCATCAAATAAAAAGCCAACGGAAATAATGTTTTTACTGCAGATAAACATGGCATAGTCGCAGACCAAAGACATGTGCATCCACTTGCATGTGTAAGAGCAGATGCTTCAAACACTGGCTCAAATCAGTTCCTAATGGGGACAGGTTCATGGTACAAAACCACCCTAATTAAGCACTAATTAGCATTGAATTCACAACCTGAGACCACAACATGTCTGGAGCCAGAAAAGGAAACATGTCATGATGGAGCAGTACGGACAGTTCTTTCGGGTTAGTGCTGAGGTGGTTCACTAAGGCAAATAAGGCTTTCTCAATCAAAACTGATCTGAAGGTGCTTGAGGGTGACAGTGGCTGATGAAAATGGGTAATGCTAATGTCCCTCAAAACCTCATTGGCATAAAATTTATTCAGGGTAAAACAAATATCACTGTAGATGGATATTTTTATATGGGAAAGGTCTGTCATTAATTCTGTACTTTTTCCCCAAGGCCCTGCATGTTCAATTCCCTCTCCATCAGCATAACACATTATGCCCTTAATCACTGATTCCCTGTGACGATACAGAAACTTCCCAGATTAATGCTAACATCTGCAAGAGTTGAAAATGAAACTTATTGTGCTAGACACGAATAATCATCAAATTTTTAGCCAATGTAATGAATAATAATGGAAGGAAATCTATATAGGTAACTCTGCTGTATTTTGATTATTTTCTCTGTCATTATTTTACACTGCTCTTCCCCCTCCAAAACTGTCTTATTCAAAGTTTTTTCCAAGTCAAACTGCTGTAATATATGTTGCACAATAATACAAACAAATCTACATTTTTAGCAATATTTGTTGAGGTTAAGATAATGCAAATCTGTTTGCCAGACCAAAGAATTATGTGTAAAGAGTCGCAGATAAGGAATTTGTTTCTTCCAGTTTTATTGAAGAAGGATTTCCAAGGATTTTAAAATAAATATTAGCCACTGTAGCCACATAATTTTCCGCTGAAATGTATTCAGTTTAGATATTGAAGAGCATTGGTGATTAAAGATTAAAGACACTTTTCAAGTTGACATGTTCATTAAAATAACAAATGAAATTCTAGTTTTTACCACAAGATGTAGAGGATATGAAAATCTAGCTAAAATCTTAGTAAAATCTATTTGGGTTACAGTAAGTATCACTAAGACTTGGAATTGTACTTGACTTCCCAATACAGGAAAGTTACTTCAGAGAGAATATTTCACACATAAGTTAGGGGATTGGCTGATGTTAGAATATCTGAAGAAATATTAGAAAACTGTAAACTATAAAGCCAGCCATGCAGCACCACTTTCTAGATTGTTATCAATCTTCTCAGCACTCACTATGGCAGGCAGGAAGGATCTGCTTGCTTTTTTGGCTGATAAAGGTGAAGGCTGCACCATAATACATCATGGCCTTAACATTCAGCAAGATTCTGATCATTCTAAATGGCTGGTTGACTTTGTAAAGTTCTGAAAAGTGCATTCAGCTCCTCTTTTCTTAATTGTATTGGCGATGCCATTCAATTTGTTCCTGCACTGAGTTGCAGCAGTATAAAGGCACAAGGTCTGCATAGTATCATGGTTGTTCCTTCCCTTGGCCCCAGTTTGGTGAGCCTCCGCTGACCAATTGAGAATCATAGTGTGGAATTAGGCCATTCAGCCCATCATGTCCATTCTGAAGAGCAACCCACCCAGACACATCCTCTTATCCATATAACCCTGCATTTCCCATGGCCAATGCACCTAGTCTGCACATCACCGGACACTATGGTCAAATTTGCATGGTCAATCCACCTAACCTTTGGACTGTGGAAGGAGACGGGAGCACCCAGATGAAACCCATACAGTCGTGGGGAGAATATATGAACTCCATACAGTTGCACAATGGTGGAATCAAATGGGGTCTCTATCACAGAGACAGCAATGCTAAGCACTGTGTCACTGTGCTACCTCCAATTTCTTCTGGTATAACTTCCATGGCTGCATCAAGAACTGTGTATTCTCTGCTCTTTTGACAACTTGGTGGGTATTATTTGAAAATTAGATTTTTTTTGTTGTTCTGAGAGTGTATGGGATTGTGTTTTTCCTTTTGATCTGCTGATTCTGCAGGAGAAATGCTATCTGTCTCAGTATCCCATTACCGAATCTTAACTGACATCAATCCAGAGGTATATTTGATACCTGCAGGTGAATCTACCCAGAGTAATTGCAATGGCATTGGCAATTTTGGACATGCAGTAAGGGCAATTCTTGCTTGACCCTAATTTTGGAGAATTTTAACAAGACTGTTTGCAGTAAAGGAGGCCCAAATGTCTCCTTTTGTTTGTCAGGGTAAAATAACAGATTAGATTAGATTAGATTAGATTACTTACAGTGTGGAAACAGGCCCTTCGGCCCAACAAGTCCACACCGACCCGCCGAAGCGTAACCCACCCATACCCCTACATTTACCCCCTGCCTAACACTACGGACAATTTAGTATGGCCAATTCACCTAACCCGCACATCTTTGGAATGTGGGAGGAAACCGGAGCACCCGGAGGAAACCCACGCAGACACGGGGAGAACGTGCAAACTCCACACAGTCAGTCGCCTGAGGTGGGAATTGAACCCGGATCTCTGGCGCTGTGAGGCAGCAGTGCTAACCACTGTGCCACCGTGCCGCCCACTGAGGAGTCAGAAAATACAGAACAGCAGAAAAAAATGTCAATTTCCCATTACCATATGATTCAAGGATGAGAACTAACATCCAGTTTCATATTAGAACTTAACTGGTCTCATTTGCATTAAATTTGCATGTTTGTTGAATCCTTCATTGGTGGGATGATTGCTACAATTGAGCTCTAGTAAACCGATATTTGCATTCTTTAATTTTACATCTTAAGTACTCAGTACTAAAACGAGATACTGAGTTAAAAAAAAACAAGAGTTACGGTGTGATAGTTAAGTTGGCTGTTGTGGTGCAATGCTCATGTCCTTCCTCTGAGTCAGAAGGTCCAAGCTCAAGTCTTACCTGCCATAGTCTCCTCTACATTGGGGAGACTGGACGCCTCCTAGCAGAGCGCTTTAGTGAATATCTCTGGGACACCCGCACAAATCAACCACACTGCCCTGTGGTCCAACATTTCAACTCCTCTCCCACTCTGCTGAGGACATGGAGGTCCTGGGCTTCCTTCTCCCCCGTTCCCTCACCACCAGACGCCTGGAGGAAGAACGCCTCATCTTCCGCCTCGGAACACTTCAACACCAGGGCATCAATGTGGACTTCAACAGTTTCCTCATTTCCCCTTCCCCCACCTCACCCTAGTTCCAAACTTCCAGCTCAGTCCCCATGACTTGTTGTACCTGCCTATCTTCTTTTCCACCTATCCACTCCACCCTCCCCCGACCTATCACCTTCATCTCCTCCCCCACTCACCTGTTGTACTTTATGCTACTTTCTCCCCATCCCCACCCTCCTCTCATTTATCTCTCCACCCTTCAGGCACTCTGCCTCTATTCCTGATGAAGGGCTTTTGCCCGAAACGTCAATTTTACTGCTCCTTGGATGCTGCCTGAACTGCTGTGCTTTTCCAGCACCACTCTAACCTAGACTCTGGTTTCCAGCATCTGCAGTCATTGTTTTTACCTATATGTCCGAACAGGTTGAGTAAAGAGTGTACAGTATTTTATTTACAATGTGGTGGTGTTTAGCTTGACAATAATGCTTAGTTACCATCAATACACGCATACAAGTAAGGTACTAGGAATTTGCTGTCTGTTTAGTCTTCCAATTCTAAAATGCTTGCAGCAAGCACAAGAAGGATATCATTAACAAAAAAAACAAAATTTGCTTGAGGAACCCAACAGGTCTGGCAGCAGCTGTGGAGAGGAAGCAGAGTTAATGATTTGGGTGTAGTGACCCTTCGTCAGAACTGATATACCTAACTACAACTTGTAAATGTCAATAAGAGGGATCAGCTGGACTAAGGAAATAGCTGTTCTGATTTCATTGGAAGGTAGTTAAAGTTGTGATTTTTTTTCATGAATAGTCACGTGATCATATAGAACATGAATACTGCTGAAAATAGACACATTTTGTCAAATATTTTCATCTTGTACTCATCAGGACAATTTGCAAGAATACCCACAAAAGGGAAAATCAAAATTAATACTAAAAGACAGGAGGATGCTGTCTGGTTGGCAAGGGCATTTGAATGATGTTGATTGACAGTTATGACTGCACTGACCAATCAAAGTCAACCTGCCTACTTAAAAAAATCTAAATAAATTATAGCAGTAAACTTGAAACCCCCATAAACCTGACTTCTTTGACACAATCTCTTGTCCCAGCCATCCCCTCACGAACCCCCAATAGCTCCACCTATGGCTCATCAAATGTTTTATTTTGACTACACTTCTGTTTCGCATATAATGATATTTTCCCCATAAGGCCTCAAATAAATACTATTTATGATTGCTATGATTGTGTAAACCATTCTGATACTGAGTCGTGCATAAGTGGGCATGCAGTGTTAACAGGAGGAAAATTAACGAGTTTGGGACTACAAAAATGTCATATCCCTGAAGAGCTAAATGCCTGAAAAAACCTTTACAGGACGTCTGTTTCTTGAATGCAAATGTATATTGGAATAGACAAACCTTTCTTTTTAATATCAATTAAACGTTGTACACTTGAAACTTGCTTCACCAATATGAGCACATCAAATACAAAATACCATACTTTCTACAGTATCTGAAACCCAATTGCATAGCATTTGGAAGTGTGGGAAATACAGAAATGCTTCTTATTGGCTTTGTTAAAATCCAACGAAGTGGCTGAAGACCACTAAATGTAAATGGATGAGGATAGTTGTGGGCTGCAGAGGTCTGCATTTGAGAGGAGTGTCAAAATAAAATTGCCTTAATGCACCTTTAACCCTTCTATAAATAGACACTAAAATAACCTGTCATGACAATCCAACTGAAGAAAATATCAATTTCAAATAACACGTCCATTTCTCATGGTTTTGCTCTCATACATCTTTTAGATATTTTTTAAAATGTCGAAGATTAAATAAATATTGTGTACATCCAAAACAAGTACAAGAGTGTGGAAATTTGTAAAAAGAATAAAAATTCATAACCAAGTCAAAAAATATCGAAGATACATGGAACATATTCTGGACTTGCCAAACACATGCTGAATGTTAAGGTGGCTGCAATCATTGTAATATTATCTAGTTGACATTCAGGTCTTGTGTATTTTCTAGTATGCATGTTAATCTTTTTAAATAGCTTCTTCAAGGTATTCAACTCTCATATTACTTTGAATAACAATTTGAAACAATAAGTGAATGCAGCCAAAAGCTCAAAGTGTCTCTTTTAGTTTTTTTGCAAGCAAAGGAACTGATGGAATAAAACACCCAAGTTGTTTGTACTGTCAGACCTCTAGTTTGCATATATTTTATTCTTCGAAAAGAACTGTGGAAACCATGTCACAAAATGTACCCTAGCTAGCAACACATTCCCAAGGGACCATCTGTCTGTGCTATTCACTGTACACTAGCTTTAATCTTCTAGGTTTGTCAATCTGGTTAAGCAATTGCTTTAAATATAAAAGAACTTACTGGACATACATTGAACCTAGTCTGTCTTTACGATAGTATGCACTATGGAAGCTATTATTTACAATTTTCTTAGCATTATTTGCTAATTGCAAGACATTGTCTACACATACATGACCCTCTGCTTTCTGTGTCAATGCCTGTTTGCTAGAGAATTTCATGGCAAAGGATGATTGAATGCAAAGATCCACAAAGTGGGGTGAGAACTCTCCACGCACTGCAGGGAGTGTGAACATTTGGGGTACAGCCCTGAGGAAGCCTTTAATAGCTAGTGAACCAAGAAAATGGAGAGATCATGCCATGACAGTATTTGAGATCCGAAACCTGCAGGAGTAATGAGACAGGATCATGAACAAACCTGTCACAATGTACTGAATGAAATCGTTTGCAGTGTAATTACAGGTCTGCAGAATTACACATGGGCCATGATCTGAATATCTCTTTTGTCATGTGCACAGCTTCGCATTAATACATCACCAATTCATCTCTATTCTGAAAAAGGATCACATCGCAAGGTTGTCACATAATCCTTTAGAATCAGCTTGACTGCACTGTACTGCGGGTTTACTGAAGAAATCTATTAGAACTGAGAAAACCGTCAGCAAAAAATACAGAATGTAGTTGGAAAGAATTTTGTAAAAGTGGACTTTGCTTGCCCCAGTGTTAATACTGCTTGTGCTAGACAATTAAAGATAAGTCCACTTTAGATTGTCAGCTACGTGTTAATGGTATGAATAAATCAGTGTAACATGAAACAGAACTGAGACTTCACTGCCTTACCTTTCTGTTTGAGCAGACTGGAATTGATATAACATGGACTTAAATATCTGTCCTACCTATGACCTCCTGTCACTGGTTTCATTAATAATGTCCATGATGGAGGCTATTTAACAAAGCAAAAAACTCACCAAATGACAGATTCACTCTGCAAAACAGAGCTCAAAGATGGAATAAGAAAACAATTAGCTGCTTACAAATTCATTGTAAAATAAGAAGTGATTTTCTGACAACAAATTGATGGACACTTCAGAAGCCGTCATAAATGGAGCACCATGAATTTTAGAATAAATGAAGTCAGTAATTGCTAGTGAACGATGGTGCTTCTTCTTTCATACTGTCAGGTGAAATTGGTAATTAATCGCTGAAAAACACCTACAGAGCCTGCACAAAGACATCACACTCATGATATTTTACAGCTCAATACCTTTGTTTATAATTGGGAATCACAGTATCGAACAGTATGGACTAACCAAAATCATATTTGACAAATGAGATAAAAGCTATTGAGGCAAATGGAAAACGGTTAACAGGAAACATGGGAGATGTCCTGCACCCACTGATTTACCTCCACACCATACAGTGAATGGTCTGCGTATGGTTTTCCATATACTAATATAATTTTCTTAAAATGTCAAATAAACATTTATGATAGTCTTTCAAGCATAATATTTATGTTTGCCAATTAGTATTCTTAATAATAAAATCAGTTGAGAAAGGCAGAAATAGTAGAATGTACTTTTAAAATAGTGAGCAGGACTTCTGTACCCTGCTAGGGATGGGCACAATGGTGCTACGTAGAGCATCACCACCTGCCATGCCAATTCCTTTGCTCCATCCCATCCCTGGTCCATATCCTTGGAGGTTCAATGGGTAGAGTGAGGCGGGTGGTGTAGTAGCCTCCCTGCCAGTGTCGTCTTTCAATTAACCCTCTAAGCTCTGATGGGGATGGTAATCCTTTGTCTAGTAGCCTTACGTGCGGGCACAACACTGCTACTTCAATGTTTTAACTGGTCCCCTTTATAACAAGACTGGTCAGCTGACTGTGCTGGAAATCAAAGCCCACTACCAAAAGTATAAGTGTCTCATTCAACCGACAATAAATGTTCAGTTTGTCTCTCTATTACTCTTAACTATAATGAAAGAGATTTTCTAGGCTTTTTAATATACTCAAGCCACACATTTATTGCAGGCACGCCAATTCTTCAAATAAGTTGCAAACTGGTTATTAACTACGCTATTATACAAATTAAGATATATCCCCCTTAATTCCAACTCAAACATGCATGTAAGACAGAACAAAGACATACATGACTTGGCAGAGCTATTATATATGAGGATACAATTAGACACAAAGGGAAAAAGAAACTCAATACACCTACAGGTCATAGGGGTGAATTCAGATGAAAAAAAAACAGGTTGATTTCTCACAGTCCTTTGAATTCCAGTCATTGAAATTTGATTGCTGACAGTCACACAATAATGTACAGTCTTCAGACTAGATTTTATTTTGCCCTGAGCAATAATTAGGATCCTTATATTTGAAACCTTATCGGGTTTTTCAGGACATACCTCAATGATGGCTTCCACGGAATACTCAATTTGTGCAAGTCTTTATTTGCAACTTGCTGATCAATGTGCTTCAGTAGGTAGAGTCTATATTTCAATTCATTGATTAGAATGGAGGCTCTTGGACTGGCTGCTGATGACTCGTAGGAGAGTTCCTTTCCCACAGTGTTTGCTACACAGTTGAAACCAACGCGGTCACTTCTTTCGTTGTGCTACTTGAGGATTGCTTCTGACTCAGCTTGATCATTGTCATTTATAATAGTGATTCTGCCTTGGAAAACAAAGGATTGAAATATTCCTCTTGAAATTAAGTCTTCTCATTATTTGACATTGAATTCAAATTTGCCGTAATGATTTATTTGTCAGTCTGTGTTGTTGCGTGAGCAACTTCATTGAAAAATCCATCAAATTGGTCATCCTGCTCATTGTCTTTCTTGTCATTTTTATCTTGCTGTAGAGTTTGCTGATTATTGATGAGCTGACGTCTGTTCAGTGTAGGAGTGGAAAGCATTTCTACCAACTCTGCCTAACCCTAATCCCTACTCTGTACGGCTGCTGACTTCCACTTGGTTAATTGCATGAAACAACTTTCTTATGCCAATATCAGTAACATCAGCAGATTCCTTTTTGTTTTGGGTTACAGCATGAGTCTAGGAAACCCTTTGAAATCTACCATTTTGTCCTTTGAACAATTAACATTTTCTTGAGAAAGTGAGGAATGCAGATGTTGGAAATCAGAGTCAGAAAATGTGGCATTGTAAAAACACAGCTGATCAGGCAGCAGCTGAGGAGCAGGAGAGTCGACATTTCGGGCATAAGACCTTCATCAGGAATGGAATGTGTTTCCTGACGAAGGGCTTATGCCCAAAATGTCAACAGTCCTGCTCCTTGGATGCTGCCTGACCTACTGTGCTTTTCCACTTTTCAACTAATGCTTCCTTGACCTGTGGATCCATAACTGGCTGCTCCTCGACTAGCTATTGCCTGACTGAATAGATTTGGCATAACTGGCTGTTTTTTGACCTGTTAATTATGGATTGTAACTGGTTGAACACTGATCCACCAGAAGAATACAGTTTTGATCAAGAGACACACTCAAGATTAAGAGTGATAATTATTTATTGTGAAATGTGTTTGAACTCTCAGTCTGATATCTCTTGCATTGCAGAGTTCCTTGTAGTTTATCTTTAGTCTTAAATGGTATACCTCCTGAATCAGATAGTTTCTTTCTCACCAAAAATTTCTTGTCAAGTCAATTGGTTTTGGTCATCAGTTCATCCAAGAAGCATCCTGGATATCTCTTCTATTGCAGATTACTCTCCTTCATTATCTACTTGAGGGAGCAGCTGTTAGCCTTCTTGCTGCTCTGGAGCTATGTCATACTTCTGTGGCATCTTCTGGAAGTGCCCAATTGTTTTACAGAAACAGCATACATTTTAATAGTTACACTGCTTGTTCATCCAAGGGTTCATTGCTTCAAAGTGTTGACAGTAATCTTTAGTTTCTGCTGTCTTTACTGATCTCTGTCTGAGTATCACATATGCATGTTTAGATTTTACGCACCTTATGAAGTGGATGGATTCTGTAGATATTCTGTGATAAGATTCATCACCTCTTGCTTGGAGTTAGAATGAAAAAGGAAGAGTTACAGAGCACAAGAACAGCCCTTCAGCCCTCCAAGCCCGTGCCACCACATTTTGCCCTTCCATTCTAAAAGTGCCTTAACTTACAGGATTTATTCCCTTCCTATTTATGTATTTGGCCAGGTCCTTCTTGAATGCTGCTATTGTGTTGCTTCCACCAGCTCCTCTGACAGTGTGTTCCAGGCACTCACCACTCTTTGTGTAAAAAACCTTGCCTCACAAATCCTTTTACTTCCTCACTCGCACCTTGAATCTGTCTCCTCAACTGACCCCTCCACCCTGGGAAAAAGCCTCATACTTCCATGCCATTCACAATCTTATAAAGTTCCATTAGGTTACCCCTCAACCTCCTGTAAAAGAAACCTAGTCTATCCAACCTCTTGTCATATCTAATTTGCCCCATACCAGGCAACATCCTGGTAAACCATTTCTGTATCCTCTCCAAAGCATCCACATCCTTCTGGTAGTGTGGTGACCAGAACTGTATACAATATTCCAAGTGTGGCTTAACTAAGGTTCTGGAAAGCTGCAGCATAACTTGTCTATCATTGGACTCAATGAAGGCAAGCATGCCATATGCCTTTTCTATTACCTTATCTACTTGCACTACTGCTTTCAGTGATCTGTGGACCTGCGCAACCAGATCCCTCTGCAAATCAATACTCCTAAGGGCTCTGTCACTCACTGTATAATTTCCATCTGTACTTGGCCGTCCAAAACGCATCACCTCACATTTGTCCAGATTCAATACCATCTGCCATTTCTCTGCCCATACCTCTAACTGATCTATATCATGCTGTATCCTCTGACAATCCTTTTCATTATCCGCAAGTCCACCAATCTTTGTATCGTCTGCAAGCTTACTAATTAGACGAGCTACATTTACCTTCAAATCATTTATGTAGATCATGAACAGCAGAGTTCCCAGCACTGATTCCTGTGAAAAACCACTAGTCACAGCCCTCCATTCCAAAAAGCATCCTTCCACCGTTACCCTCTGTCTCCTGTGACAAAGCCACTTCTGTATCCTGCTTGCCGGCTCACCCTTGATTCCATGTGACGTCACCTTTTGTACCAGTCTGTCATGAGGGACCTTGTCAAAGGCTTCACTGAAGTCCATGTACACAATATCAACCACTTTTCCCTCATCAATCATTGTCACCTCCTCAAAAAACACAATCAAGTTAGTGAGGCACGACCTTCCCTGTACGAACTCATGCTTCTTATCACTAATAAGTCCATTTGCTTCTAAATGGAGGTAGAGTTCTCTGAGGTTCTCTCTGATTTCTGTTTCTAATATAATCTGTATAGCTTTTTCAAAGTTAAAGCTTCTTTAGAATGTATCACATCTGACTAAAGCAATAGCAATTACAAAAACAATTTTGTCTGTAATCCATTCTAACTTTAAAGCTCCCTAGTCACATTATTCCACTAATCTGTAGGTATTATTAATGAAATTATTAGTAGATTCCACTGGATACAGAGTCCTTTTGATAAATCTTACTCTTCCAAGAATTTTAATTACTCTCAGATTAAATTAGTTGTCAAAAGCTTTGAGAACATAATCAAAAGATCCACATCTTCTTTTATGGTTTGCAAGCAATAACATCAACTGAAGTCCCAATTGAATAGCAAAGTGTGTGTATTTATTTAGCTACAGATTTAAGGTCAAGATTAGAGTGGTGCTGGAAACGCACAGCAGGTCAGGCAGCATCTGAGGAGCAGGTAAATCGATGTTTCAGGCAGGAGCCCTTCATTAGGAATGAGCATCGTTCCTGTTGAAGGGCTCCTGCCCGAAACATCGATTTTCCTGCTCCTCAGATGCTGCCTGACCTGCTGTGCTTTTCCAGCACACCTCTAATCTTGACTCTGATCTCTAGTATTGCCGCCCTCAATTTCGTCTACAGGTTTAAGGGGTCCAGTTTGGAAGCAATTCTCTATCTTAAGAACTATGTCTCCGAGATGTCACATCCTCTGTTCTGTTTGGCCCATCCCTGAAATTCAATCCTCCTAGCAATAACATATCTACTGCCATTTCTTCCAGTGTGATCATTTATTCTTCTCAGCTTAATTTTTCTGAAAAAAATATTTGTTGAAATGTCTTGTCTTGCTGTCATCAGGCAATTCACAAGAGTGAAGATTTTATATTTTTATGTTTGTGCATTTTTGATTGTGCGTTTAAATGGGAAATTGACTGTTTTAAAAATCAAAGATAGGGTAGGGATTGCTGTACTTTTTAATTGCAAGTTACCAAAGCTCATTTTTAAGTCACTTGTAGAATTAGCAGGGAAACTGACATTTCATGATTGACTTAATTTAGTTATGGTCAAGCAATTAAAGTATAAACATTGACTAATCTAATCTTATATTCTTCTGCTTAAGTATAACAGATCTTGGTATGATAATATAATGCGATTTTACTTAGATTAATTTGACAAAGAAATGCACCATGGAATTGCAAACAGACAATAACCCAATGTTTTAGTTACAGCTGCAAACATCAGGGAGCTCCACTTAATACATGTGTAGCTCTGCTCCACACTTCCAAGATTGATAAGTGTAGAAGTGGTGTACTTATGGCTTGTTAGCACTTATCAAGAAATCATCAATTCTATTTTGATTTAACCCCTGCCCTCCCCTTCACTGTTTGATCACACAGCATTGCCCTTTGATGTGAAGGGCACTGCTTGTCACTGGCCACTCGGGTGTTTCCTTTCTTCCTGGTGGTAGAAATTTGAATAAAGATTTGTGCACCTTATGTCTTTCACTGTGTCTCACACCTGCACCTGCACACCATGGGTGCTGGGGGAAAAAAAAGCACTACCGCAGTTAGGCGGTAGTGTAGGGGTAAAAATTTTAAAAAGGAGAGAAAAAATTAAAAAATAAATAAATTAAACAGGACTATCAGAGGTCCTGCTCACTCTGCAAAAAGAAGAAAAAAAAATCAAGAAATCATAGCCATAGCTTGGTCATTTTGTTCTTTAAATTGTTTAAAAGTGCAGTCATTGGTTAAATATAATTTTTGTATTAGAGTTAACATTAAAACATTGTGTTTTATTTTATAATTCCAATTTAGTTTGCTTAATTGCAATTTTATAATCCCTTAAACTTTAACATATTTGTGCAACAATTTGTAAAGATTAGTATTTTCAGTAACAGTTTTCAGATAAAGGCTAATATAAACTATTTTGGAGCATTTAAACACAGCAAAACCAAAACCAATTACAACAAAAGACTCTAAGGAAACACTAAATAGCTAGTGAGAAGTACGTCTCTAATTTAATGGGAATTTTACCAGATTAGGTGTGGAATGAGACACAAGGACTAGGGTAATGATTCTTGGGGCGTGGCTGGAAATTCTTCCCTTTCTCTTTAACAAAGAGGTTAAAAAAGAGTAACAAAGTTTACTGAAAAGGATAAAGCCAAGGATGGATGACAACTTAAGAAACCAGTCATGACTCAGTACGAAATCAAGCCGCACTTTTCCTGGTGTTGTCGTAAATCTGAAAAGATATAATAAAACTAACCAAAGTACAAAATTTATATGACTAAGGAACTGAGTTTAAAAGAAAATGCTCATTGGGTTTCTGTACTTAATAAGAAAATATGTGTTCATTATGAACAAATTGTCAATTGCAATTAGGAAATATGAATTTTTAACTTGAAACTTTCAATAAGTTAAACACTACCCCTTTTAAATACCCACCAACTTTACCAAATAGACAGACATACAAAAATAGACAAAAAGTGAATATTAAAGCTGGAAAAGAGAACTTATTTCAATAGCACCAGTCCAGACCACAAGGTTCAATGTGTTGTTTTCTCTTCTTTTCAATTCATTAGTTTTTGCCAAAGCTATTTGCACATCAATGCTACCTTCCATTCATTTGATGAGAATTCTCTTTTCACTTTCTCTGAAGATGGTACAGTATATTCCTCCATGAAGCGGGGATTTACAGAGTAAAGTGAGTGGAAGGCAGCTAGTTGCTCCAACAGACTCTCCATGCAGGAGATGGAGACACAAAGCCAATGTCTTTGCTTTCTATTTATAGGCCGAATGGTTCTCTGCTGCACTGGCCCCACATAAGTCACAGCTCGCCTCATCAGCAGCCAAAAGACTGTTGTCAGGAAGTTGTCCCTTTAGTTCAGAATACATTGTCACAGTGGTGTCCACTTTCACTTTCACTGTTCCAGGACAAAATTGTATACAGCTCACAATGTGCTCCAGCAAACATGACATTTTTAAATAACAGCCATTTCTTTGTTCAGTTTCCTTGGTTTAAAGTAGTGTATTTTTTTGTATTAGCCCATGGCCAAAAATGAAGGAGTTAAACAAGATCTGGTCTTTACAACATGGAGCTTCTAACAGATGGAAATGCACCGTTGTGTAAGGCCACATAATGTGGAAGAAAATTCTGACATATAGCTGCGGATTTACATCTAATGAACATACTATCAACATATCAAAAATACGTAAGGGGTAAGAGGTTAGATTCTGGATTAGTGGTGCTGGAAGAGCACAGCAGTTCAGGCAGCATCCGAGGAGCAGTAAAATCAATGTTTCGGGCAAAAGCCCTTCATCAGGAATAAAGGCAGAGTGCCTGAAGGGTGGAGAGATAAATGAGATGAGGGTGGGGATGGGGAGAAAGTAGCATAGAGTACAATAGGTGAGTGGGGAAGGGGATGAAGGAGATAGGTCAGGGAGGAGAGGGTGGAGTGGATAGGTGGAAAAGGAGACAGGCAGGTAGGACAAGTCCGGACAAGTCATGGGGACAGTGCTGAGCTGGAAGTTTGGAACTAGGGTGAGGTGGGGGAAGGGGAAATGAGGAAACTGTTGAAGTCCACATTGATGCCCTGGAGTTGAAGTGATCCGAGGCAGAAGATGAGGCGTTCTTCCTCCAGGCGTCTGGTGGTGAGGGAGTGGCGGAGAAGGAGGCCCAGAACCTCCATGTCCTCAGCAGAGTGGGAGGGGAGTTGAAATGTTGGGCCACAGGGCAGTGTGGTTGATTGGTGCGGGTGTCCCAGAGATATTCCCTAAAGCACTCTGCTAGGAGGCGTCCAGTCTCCCCAATGTAGAGGAGACTATGGCAGGTAAGACTTGAGCTTGGATCTTCTGACTCAGAGGAAGGACATGAGCATTGCACCACAACAGCCGACTTAACTATCACACCGTAACTCTTGTTTTTTTTTAACTCAGTATCTCGTTTTAGTACTGAGTACTTAAGATGTAAAATTAAAGAATGCAAATATCGGTTTACTAGAGCTCAATTGTAGCAATCATCCCACCAATGAAGGATTCAACAAACATGCAAATTTAATGCAAATGAGACCAGTTAAGATCTAATATGAAACTGGATGTTAGTTCTCATCCTTCAATCCCATGGTAATGGGAAATTGACATTTTTTTTCTGCTGTTCTGTATTTTTTGACTCCTCAGTGATATCTGTTATTTTACCCTGACAAACAAAAGGAGACATTTGGGCCTCCTTTACTGCAAACAGTCTTGTTAAAATTCTCCAAAATTAGGGTCAAGCAAGAATTGCCCTTACTGCATGTCCAAAATTGCCAATGCCATTGCAATTACTCTGGGTAGATTCACCTGCAGGTATCAAATATACCTCTGGATTGATGCCAGTTAAGATTCGGTAGTGGGATACTGAGACAGATAGCATTTCTCCTGTAGAATCAGCAGATCAAAAGGAAAAACACAATCCCATACACTCTCAGAACAACAAAAAAAATCTAATTTTCAAATAATACCCACCAAGTTGTCAAAAGAGCAGAGAGTACACAGTTCTTGATGCAGCCGTGGAAGTTATAACAGAAGAAATTGGGGGTGGCACAGTGACACAGTGCTTAGCATTGCTGTCTCTGTGATAGAGACCCCATTTGATTCCACCATTGTGCAACTGTATGAGTTCATATATTCTCCCCACGTCTGTATGGGTTTCATCTGGGTGCTCCAGTCTCCTTCCACAGTCCAAAGGTTAGGTGGATTGACCATGCTAATTTGACCATAGTGTCCAGTGATGTGCAGACTAGGTGGATTGGCCATGGGAAATGCAGGGGGAGGGTGGAGAGGATAGGTGGGAAAGAAGATAGGCAGGTAGGACAAGTCATAGGGACAGTGCTGAGCTGGAAGTTGGGAACTGCGGTGATGTGGGGGAAGGGGAAATGAGGAAACTGTTGAAGTCCACATTGATGCCCTGGCATTGAAGTGTTCCGAGGCAAAAGATGAGGCGTTCTTCCTCCAGGCATCTGGTGGTGAGGGAGCGGCGGTGAAGGAGGCCAAGGACCTCCATGTCCTCGGCAGAGTGGGAGGGGGAGTTGAAATGTTGAGCCACGGGGCGGTGTGGTTGATTGGTGCGGGTGTCCTGGAGATGTTCCCTAAAGCGCTCTGCTAGGAGTCGCCCAGTCTCCCCAGTGTAGAGGAGACCGCATCGGGAGCAACGGATACAATAAATGATATTAGTGGATGTGCAGGTAAAACTTTGATGGATGTTGAAGGCTCCTTTAGGGCCTTGGATAGAGGTGAGGGAAGAAGTGTGAATGCAGGTTTTACAGTTCCTGTGGTGGCAGGGAAAGGTGCCAGGATGGGAGGGTGGGTTGTAGGTGGGCATGGACCTGACCAGGTAGTCACAGAGAGAACGGTCTTTGCGGAAGGCAGAAAGGGATGGGGAGGGAAATGTATCTCTGGTGGTAGGGTCTTCTTGGAGGTGGTGGAAATGTCGGCGGATGATTTGGTTTATGCGAAGGTTGGTAGGGTGGAAGGTGAGCACCAGGGGCGTTCTGCCCTTGTTACGGTTGGAGGGTTGGGGTCTGAGGGCAGAGGTACGGGATGTGGACGAGATGCGTTGGAGGGCATCTTTAACCACATGTGGAGGGAAATTGCGGTCTCTAAAGAAGGAGGCCATCTGGTGTGATGCCATTCCCACGAAGACACATTTCCCATGGAACCAAAAAAGATAGTTCCAAGATCTGGGTCTCATGGCTTTAAAGAGTTTCAATGCTGCTTTCTTGTTTGCCTGAAAGATTTTTAAATCTGCTGTACAGCAGTGCAATTGTAAGTACCTTTTCTGAAATGCTTTCAGTTCTGCAAAATAATTATGCTGGTTTACTTTCTTTGTCTTAAAGGCTATTAATTGTGCAATATAGCAATATTGCTTCTGTATGCTGTTGTTTTTTAGGGCTTCTGCAGCTATAATGCTGGGTTTCCCACATTTTAGGTGCCTACGAATGATTTTTCATCCTCTTTAGTGGCTTTAGTGAATGAATACTGCTGCCTAGAGCCTTAAAAATTAATCCTGTTTACTGAGCAGCTTTCTCAAAAGGATCCATATTGTCTCTGGAACTCCTCATCATAACTGATGCTTGACAATTTTAATAAGTAATTTCGTTCACTAGAATGGCTTCTCCAAATGAATCCCAATTTGTGTGGCCTTAACTAATATTTTCCACCTTAACGGTGACTTTGGGACTTACTTTTTTTTAAGATTCTGTCTGCTTGCATTTCTAAATAGTCCCTTTTACTACTTTGATCCAACCTATTCCTAATGCTGTGAACTTTGCTCAAATTGCTTGTCTGCCCTTGGTTTCCCTTACAGTACCTGTGTCTCATGGTATACACACACAATGGTAGCTCACCCTTCGCTGCAATGCTTATTTCTGTTTATGATTTTAGCTTTTCTAGCCTGTAACCATCCCACTTATTTAAAATTCACTCCATGCCCACCAAGGATTTAACTATAATCTCAGACCCTCTGATTTATATTTGATCTCCTGCCAAAACTCAACTAAGGAACTCTCCTACAAGTCATCAGCAGCCAGTCCTTCCATGACTCCCGATGTACCAGCTGCATGCAGGATCCAAGGAGCAGGAGAGTTGACATTTCGGGCATAAGCCCTTCATCAGGAATGTGCTGTGTTTTTCCAGTGCTACACTTCTTGATTCTGATCTCAGACATCTGCAGTCCTCACTTTCTCTCAGCTGCATGTCGAGTCAAACTCATTTGCTTATCTGCTTCTCTTACCAGGTCTGACGTGCTTTCACCATTGCCTGTAGATTTTCTCCTGTGGAATATTGCCATAAGTTTGTCACATGCTGCTTGATTGTTCAGCTGTCTCTGCTTCTGATTGTCTGCCTGAGTCGCTCTTAACATTATAACTGAAACTTTTTCCTTGCATTTGCTGGAATCATTACATACAACTAAATTGACTTGCAATCACACTACTGCCATTATGTTTTAATAGTGCAGCCAAATTAAACCTTCAGCCAACTATTGCTGGCATCCTGCTGTTTGAGTTATTAAACTCTTGGTCACCATAAGGTAGATATTTTGCCCTGATCCTCCTTTTAGTTTGGAATTACGGACCCACCTTTCTCTTGTGTAGTAAAGGAAAGCCACTAGATGGTTTAACAAGAGAGGATTCTTGTCTTAAACAAGATGCATTTTTTTAGATATTAACAATCAGGTATAACTTACAACATTATAACAGACATTCTTATAAAGACTATGAGAAGACAAAGCTGTTAGATCTTGATCCAGAATTCTTTTGTCTTTCCCAACACCAGTCCATATGAATCATTAGATTGAGTGACTGTCAATGCATGGAAACTTTGTTCACTTTCAAATCTCCCTTTAGTTCTCTTAGTGCTTCTTTGCTGTCGAGTTCTCATGGAGAATCTTATGCTGAAATGCTATTTAGCAGTCGTTTCATTCTCTTGTCATTCTGCGGCATTTGTTTTTGAGCAAGTATGGCTTCTAACCATTTCCTTGCTCCGGAATGTTCAACATAATCTTGTTCGGTGTCCATTTAGACAACTGTCTTGCACGTGTGTCTGTATGTAGGTAAAAACAATGACTGCAGATGCTGGAAATCAGATTCCGGATTAGTGGTGCTGGAAGAGCACAGCAGTTCAGGCAGCATCCGAACAGCAGCAAAATCAATGTTTCGGGCAAAAGCCCTTCCTGATGAAGGGCTTTTGCCCGAAACATCGATTTCGCTGCTTCTTGGATGCTGCCTGAACTGCTGTGCTCTTCCAGCACCGCTAATCCAATATCTGTATGTAGGACAGTTTCTGTTTCTGATTTTAGCTTTTCCAGCCCAGAGCCATCCCATTTATTTAAAATTCACTCCTCACCCACTAGGGATTTAACTATAATCCCAGAGCCTCTGATTTATATTTGCTCTTTGGCCAAAACTCAACTAAGGAACTCTCCAACAAGTCATCAGCAGCCATGGTGTCAAAATTCTTGCTTTTAAAGAATTCTTTTGCTTGAGACTTTCTCCTTAAATGTCATGTCCTTATGAGAAAGAAACAGTGCAGGTCTATAGTGCCTGCAGTACTGGCCCTCTGCCATGGCCCTAGCTCCATGGGTACAGCATGGTCTTTCAGAGTCTGTAGATAGAGACTGAGTCCAGAGGATTCTGTCGAGTAGGACAAGCTCACAACACTCAGCAGCTGCAAATCTAAAATCTCACTGCCCCAATCATGTCAATTTCTCTAGCCTGATCCCCTCAGGATGCCGTTTTTCTTATCAACGACCATTCTAAAAATTCCTTCTTTCTTTACTCCCTTGGAGCACAAGTGTTATGAAAATAGCTGATGAAGGGCTTTTGCCCTAAATGTTGATTTTCCTGCTTCTCAGATGCTGCCTGACCTGCTGTGCTTTTCCAGCACCACTCTAGTCTTGACGCATATGGACTGCAGCACCAGAAGGGACAATACCTGTTGGCCCAACCACATACCAAGGAATAAATAAAAGCTATTGATAATCAAATGAAATGTTGTACAGCAGAACAGCATTCAACCAGAGTTCTTCATATATATTGTACCAGCCGATCAGCACTGTTCCAATTAATATATCACATGTTAGTTTTCATCACTTCTTGAGATGATGTACACCAAACCCTTTATGTATTCAGCAATGTGTTAAACTTTGTGCACTACAACACAAACTCACAATACTTGTCATTGATAATGAAACTTGGAATCAGTACTCTCTTCTTATGAGTGTGAAGGGTGTCACCATGCATATCTGACAATGGAAAAGTGGTTCTTAATTTAGTTGCTCAAAGAAACTAATGGTTCACCAATGGTTGCAAATGTACACTAGCTGCAATGGGTGCATTTGAGGAAGTAGCAATGATCTGACTTATTAATAAGATGCAACCCATCTGCTGCTATTTGTCTAACTGAGGCAAGGAATACTCATGGAAGGCTACACAGATCTGTCCTTCGCTTTCCATCTTCTTCCCTTTGATCAGGCATAACCTCCATTTCTGAAGCATGGCTGTTGTAGTCAAATGTTATCTTTGTGGAGACCTGTATCTTTTAGGAGCTCTTCAGAAACGATTGTGACTCCACCACAAGTTTGTGACTCTCACACTGTGGGTTAAACACTTGCAAATAATAGTGCCTGTTTAAACTTCCCACTTGTTTTAAATGAACCATCAGGTAAATTTTGTTGTGTGAATCATGTTCCATTTTTGCAAAAATAAGTTCAATTGGGAATGGGGGTAGGACTTGCTCATCTAGGCTATTTGTAAAGGGCTGCGAGTCAGGAAGAAAATTTGACCTATTAATTCATTTTACATCTGAAATATAGACACAATGAGGCTCAATTTTACTCTCAAACCCTTGTCAATACTTCCTTAAAAAATTGCCTTATTTCTCTTTTCTTTCATGGGATGTGGGTATTGCTAGTATTTGTTCCCCATCTCTAGTTGCTGGGCTATTTTACAGGATGGTTAAGAGTAAACTATGTTGCGATAGGTCTGGAGTAAAATGTAGGCCATACCAGGTGAGGATTCCAAATTTCTCTTTCCGAAAGGTCAGAACCACATAGTTCTTTTTATTAGAATTGGTAATAGTTTCCCGGCATCCTCCAGACTAGCTTTATTTTCCACACTTATGAATTGAATTTAAATTTCACCATTTGTCATAGCGGGATTTGAAACCACATACTTCAAAGTATTAGCTTGTGCCTCAGGATGATTAGTTCAGTGACAATACCACATCACCCTGGCCTCCCATAATTGTCACATATAATTGAATGATGTCTTAACAGTTGAAACTCGGTAGCACTCATCTCAGAGATGAAGCAGACTTCTATCAAAACAAAGGAACATCTCGGAATAAACCGACTCGCACAAAAGGATGCAAGTGCCAAAACATCCAAAGTTTATGAATGCAGTTACATAAACAGAAGACTTAATGGGCCTGGAAGTGGGACACTTTCTTTCACTAGAACAATAAATCACAACAGATGAAAAGGCACATTCTTTCAGCTATAATTCACTGAAATCATTAAGGTCAGTCTCACTTATGTAATTAGCATTATATCCATCACATCCCGAACAAACTTCCCCATGCATAGCCTAAATATAACATCAAAGCACTAACTCTATTGGGAATATAGGATCAAAAATAAACCATTCTGAAGAGTTCCAAGTACTATTGCAGTGGTGCTCATTAAGATTCTGCATTACGTAGTTCCCTTCCGTTTATTACATGTTTATTATTTTCTTCCTGATCTTGACCTTGAAAATGTTTGCACTGAAATCGTATCCATAGATTCGCTACAGTCACAGGGGTCAATGGGAAGGCAACTAATTTGCTTGGTCCTGTCAACAGCCTGTCTTGATAACGATCTGCCTCAACTCAGATCTCAGGAGTCCAGCTGAAACAGGAGAGAGCTTTCTGAATATCTCCCTACAGATCCAGATTATGTCCACCTCCAGTAAATCCAACAGATTTAAAACTACATTGCAGTTGTGGGGCCCAGGTGAAAATAAATCTCATAATGGCAGCAGAGTATGGCTTCTGAGCCAGCGTTTGCTCGTTCCAAATTGTTTCCTTTTCTTTCTTTTTCTCTTGCCTATTTTCTATCTTCTATTTTCCTGACATACTATTTGAGCATTGATGGCAACACTTGCGGACTTAGAGAAAGCCCAGCGTGGACCTCGAGTAAGCCCAACACGGAGGAGAGTACACACAGCATGGACCACGAGGCAGTAGTGGCGATGGAGCATGGCAGCAGCTGGGAACCAATGTGAGGCCGGATGGCAGGGAGGCAGTCAGTCAGCGCACAGCATCAGTAGCGAGGCAGTGTTCAGCAGCAGTGAGGCAGTGTTCAGCAGCAGCAGCGAGGCAGTGTTCAGCAGCAGCAGTGAGGCAGTGTTCAGCAGCAGCAGCAGAGAGGCAGTGTTCAGCAGCAGCAATGAGGTAGTGTTCAGCAGCAGCAATGAGGTAATGTTCAGCAGCAACAGCGAGGCAGTGCTCAGCCACAGCAGTGAGGCAGAGTTCAGCAGCAGCAGTGAGACAGTGTTCAACAGCAGTGAGGCAGTGTTCAGCAGCAGCAGTGAGTCAGTTTTCAGCAGCAGCAGCGTGGCAGTGTTCAGCATCAGCTGTGAGACAGTGTTCGGCAGTAGCAGTGAGGCTGTGTTCTGCAGCAGCAGTGAGGCAGGGTTCAGCAGCAGGAGCAGCGAGGTAGTGTTCAGCAGCAGCAGTGAGGCATTGTTCTGCAGCAGCATCGAGTCAGTGTTCCACAGTAGCAGCAGTGAGGCAGTGTTCAGCAGCGACGGTGAGACATTGTTCAGCAGCTGCACTGAGTCAGTTTTCAGCAGCAGCAGTGAGACACATTTCAACAGCAGTGAGGCAGTGTTCAGCAGCAGCAGCGATGCAGTGTTCAGCAGTAGCAGTGGGACAGTGTTCAGCAACAGTGAGGCAGTGTTCAGCAGCTGCAGTGAAGCTGTATTCAGCAGCAGCAGTGAGGCAGTGTTCAGCAGCAGCAGCAAGGCAGTGTTCAGCAGGTGCAGTGAGGCAGTGTTCAGCAGCAGCAGTGAGTCAGTTTTCAGCAGCAGCAGCGAGGCAGTGTTCAGCAGCTGCAGTGAGGCTGTATTCAGCAGCAGCAGTGAGGCAGTGTTCAGCAGCAGCAGCAAGGCAGTGTTCAGCAGGTGCAGTGAGGCAGTGTTCAGCAACAGCAGTGAGGCAGTGTTCAGCAGCTGCAGCAGTGAGGCAGTGTTCAGCAGCAGCTGTGTGGCATATTTCAACAGCTGTGAGGCAATGTTCAGCAGCAAAAGCGAGTCAGTATTCAGCAGCAGCATTGAGACAATGTTCAACAGCAATTAGGCAGTGTCCAGCAGCAGCAGGGAGTCAGTTTTCAGCAGCAACAGCGAGGCAGTGTTCAGCAGCTGCAGTGAGGCTGTATTCAGCAGCAGCAGCGATGCAGTGTTCAGCACGTGCAGTGAGGCAAAGTTCAGCAACAGCCGTGAGGCAGTGTTCAGCAGCTGCAGCAGTGAGGCAGTGTTCAGCAGCAGCTGTGTGGCATATTTCAACAGCAGTGAGGCAATGTTCAGCAGCAAAAGCGAGTCAGAATTCAGCAGCAGCATTGAGACAATGTTCAACAGCAATGAGGCAGTGTCCAGCAGCAGCAGCGAGGCAGTTTTCAGCAGCTGCAGCAGTGAGGCAGTGTTCAGCAGCAGCTGTGTGGCATATCTCAACAGCAGTGAGGCAGTGTTCAGCGGCAAAAGCGAGTCAGTGTTCAGCAGCTGCTGCAGTGAAGCAGTGTTCAGTAGTAGCAGTGCTATATTGTTCAGCAGCAGCAGTGAAGCATCGCTCAGCAGCAACAGTGAGTCAGTTTTCAGCAGCTGCAGTGAGGCTGTGTTCAGCATCAGCAGTGAGGCACACTTCAAGAGCAGTGAGGCAGTGTTCAGCAGCAGCAGTGAGTCACTTTTCAGCAACAGCATTGAGGCAGTGTTCAGCAGCAGCAGCGAGGCAGTGTTCAGCAGCAGCAGTGAGGCAGTGTTCAGCAGCAGCAGCAGAGAGGCAGTGTTCAGCAGCAGCAATGAGGTAGTGTTCAGCAGCAGCAATGAGGTAATGTTCAGCAGCAACAGCGAGGCAGTGCTCAGCCACAGCAGTGAGGCAGAGTTCAGCAGCAGCAGTGAGACAGTGTTCAACAGCAGTGAGGCAGTGTTCAGCAGCAGCAGTGAGTCAGTTTTCAGCAGCAGCAGCGTGGCAGTGTTCAGCATCAGCTGTGAGACAGTGTTCGGCAGTAGCAGTGAGGCTGTGTTCTGCAGCAGCAGTGAGGCAGGGTTCAGCAGCAGGAGCAGCGAGGTAGTGTTCAGCAGCAGCAGTGAGGCATTGTTCTGCAGCAGCATCGAGTCAGTGTTCCACAGTAGCAGCAGTGAGGCAGTGTTCAGCAGCGACGGTGAGACATTGTTCAGCAGCTGCACTGAGTCAGTTTTCAGCAGCAGCAGTGAGACACATTTCAACAGCAGTGAGGCAGTGTTCAGCAGCAGCAGCGATGCAGTGTTCAGCAGTAGCAGTGGGACAGTGTTCAGCAACAGTGAGGCAGTGTTCAGCAGCTGCAGTGAAGCTGTATTCAGCAGCAGCAGTGAGGCAGTGTTCAGCAGCAGCAGCAAGGCAGTGTTCAGCAGGTGCAGTGAGGCAGTGTTCAGCAGCAGCAGTGAGTCAGTTTTCAGCAGCAACAGCGAGGCAGTGTTCAGCAGCTGCAGTGAGGCTGTATTCAGCAGCAGCAGTGAGGCAGTGTTCAGCAGCAGCAGCAAGGCAGTGTTCAGCAGGTGCAGTGAGGCAGTGTTCAGCAACAGCAGTGAGGCAGTGTTCAGCAGCTGCAGCAGTGAGGCAGTGTTCAGCAGCAGCTGTGTGGCATATTTCAACAGCTGTGAGGCAATGTTCAGCAGCAAAAGCGAGTCAGTATTCAGCAGCAGCATTGAGACAATGTTCAACAGCAATTAGGCAGTGTCCAGCAGCAGCAGGGAGTCAGTTTTCAGCAGCAACAGCGAGGCAGTGTTCAGCAGCTGCAGTGAGGCTGTATTCAGCAGCAGCAGCGATGCAGTGTTCAGCACGTGCAGTGAGGCAAAGTTCAGCAACAGCCGTGAGGCAGTGTTCAGCAGCTGCAGCAGTGAGGCAGTGTTCAGCAGCAGCTGTGTGGCATATTTCAACAGCAGTGAGGCAATGTTCAGCAGCAAAAGCGAGTCAGAATTCAGCAGCAGCATTGAGACAATGTTCAACAGCAATGAGGCAGTGTCCAGCAGCAGCAGCGAGGCAGTTTTCAGCAGCTGCAGCAGTGAGGCAGTGTTCAGCAGCAGCTGTGTGGCATATCTCAACAGCAGTGAGGCAGTGTTCAGCGGCAAAAGCGAGTCAGTGTTCAGCAGCTGCTGCAGTGAAGCAGTGTTCAGTAGTAGCAGTGCTATATTGTTCAGCAGCAGCAGTGAAGCATCGCTCAGCAGCAACAGTGAGTCAGTTTTCAGCAGCTGCAGTGAGGCTGTGTTCAGCATCAGCAGTGAGGCACACTTCAAGAGCAGTGAGGCAGTGTTCAGCAGCAGCAGTGAGTCACTTTTCAGCAACAGCATTGAGGCAGTGTTCAGCAGCAGCAGCGAGGCAGTGTTGAGGAGCAGCAGTGAGGCAGTGTTCAGCAGCAGCTGTGAGGCAAATTTCAACAGCAGTGAGGCAGTGTTCAGTGGCAAAAGCGAGTCACTGTTCAGGAGCAGCAGCGATGCAGGGTTTAGCAGCAGCAGTGAGTCAATGTTCAGCAGCAGCAGTGAGGCAGTGTTGAGCAGCAGCAGTGAGGCAGTGTTCAGCAGCAGCAGTGAGGGAGTGTTCAGCCGCTGCAGTGACGCAGTGTTCAGCAGCACCAGTGAGTCAATGTTCAGCAGTAGCAGCAAGGCATTGTTCTGTAGCAGCCACGAGTCAGTGGTCAGCAGCAGCAGTGGGACAGTGTTCAGCAGCAGTGAGGCACACTTTATCAGCAGTGAGGCAGTGTTAAGCGGTAAAAGCAAGTCAGTATTCAGCAGCAGCAGTGATATAGTGTTCAACAGCACGGAGGCAGTAGTCAGCAGCAGCAGCGAGGCACATTTCAACAGCAGCGAGTCATTTTCCAGTAGCAGCGGCGAGGCAGTGTTCAGCCACAGCAGCGAGGCAGTGTTCAGCAGCAGCAGTGAGCCAGTGTTCAGCAACAGCTACAAACCAGTGTTCAGGAACAGCTGCAAGGCAGTGTTCAGCAGCAGCACTGAGACAGTGTTCCGTAGCAGCACCGTGGCATTCTTCAGTAGCAGCAGTGAGTCACTTTTCAGCTGCAGCAGCTAGGCAGCGTTCAGCAGCAGCAGCAGTGAGTTTGTCTTCAGCAGCATCGAGGCAGTGTTGAGCAGCAGCTGTGAGGCACATTGCACCAGCAGTAAGACAGTATTCAGCATCAGCAGTGAATCTGTCTTCAGCAGCATCGAGGCAGTGTTCAGGGAAGCAGCTGTGAGGCACATTGCAACAGCAGTGAGGCAGTGTTAAGCGGTAAAAGCAAGTCAGTATTCAGCAGCAGCAGTGATATAGTGTTCAACAGCACTGAGGCAGTAGTCAGCAGCAGTAGCGAGGCACATTTCAACAGCAGTGAGGCAGTGTTCAGCAGCAGCAGCGAGTCATTTTTCAGTAGCAGCAGCGAGGCAGTGTTCAGCCATAGCAGCGAGGCAGTGTTGAGCAGCAGCTGTGAGGCACATTGCACCAGCAGTAAGACAGTGTTCAGCAGCAGCACTGTGGCAGTATTCAGCATCAGCAGTGAGACTGTGTTCAGCAGCACTGAGGCAGTAGTCCGCAGCAGTAGTGAGGTAGTGTTCAGCAGCAGCAGCAAGGCAGTGTTGAGGAGCAGCAGTGAGTCAGTTTTCATCAGCAGCAGCAAGGCAGTGTTCAGCATCAGCAGTGAGACTGTATTCTGCAGCAGCAGTGAGCCAGTGTTCAGCACTACCAGCAAGGCAGTGTTCAGCAGCGGCAGTGAGGCACATTTCAACAGCAGTGAGGCAGTGTTCAGCAGCACCAGTGAGACAGTGTTCAGCATCAGCAGTGAGACAGTGTTCAGCAGCAGCAGTGAGGCAGTGTTCAGCAGCAGCAGTGAGGTAGAGTTCAGCAGCTGCAGTGAATCAGTTTTCAGCATCAGCAGTGAGGCTGTGTTCAGTAGCAGCTGTGAGGCACATTGCAACAGCAGTGAGGCAGTGTTAAGCGGTAAAAGCAAGTCAGTATTCAGCAGCAGCAGTGATATAGTGTTCAACAGCACTGAGGCAGTAGTCAGCAGCAGCAGCAAGGCAGTTTTCATCCACAGCAGCAGTGAGGCACATTTCAACAGCAGTGAGACAGTGTTCAGCAGTAGCAGTGAGGCACAGTTCAACAGCAGTGAAGCAGTGTTCAGCAGCAGCAGCAGCAGCAGCAGAGAGGCAGTGTTCAGCAGCAGCTGTGAGGCACAGTTCAACAGCAGTGAAGCAGTGTTCAGCCGCAGCAGTGACGCAGTGTTCAGCCGCAGCAGTGAAGCAGTGTTCAGCCGCAGCAGTGAAGCAGTGTTCAGCAGCAGCAGTGAAGCAGTGTTCAGCCGCAGCAGTGAAGCAGTGTTCAGCAGCAGCAGTAAGACAGTGTTCAGCAGCAGCACTGAGACAGTATTCAGCATCAGCAGTGAGACTGTGTTCAGCAGCAGTGAGTCAGTTTTCATCAGCAGCCGCAAGGCAGTTTTCAGCATCAGCAGTGAGACTGTATTCTGCAGCAGCAGTGAGCTAGTGTTCAGCACTACCAGCAAGGCATTATTCAGCAGCAGCAGCGAGGCAGTATTCATCAGCAGCAGCGATGCAGTGTTCAGCAGCATTAGCGAGGGACTGTTCAGCAGCAGCGGTGAGGCAGTGTTCAGCAGCAGCAGTGTGGCAGTGTTCAGCAACAGCAGGGAGGCAGTTTTCAGCAGCAGCAGAGAGACATTTTTCAGCAGCAGCAGCAAGGCAATATTCAGCAGCAGCGGCGAGGTAGAGTTCAGCAGCAGCAGTGAATCAGTTGTCCGCATCAGCAGCAAGGCAGTGTCCAGCAGCAGCTGTGAGGAACATTTCAACAGCAGTGAGGCAGTGTTCAGCGGCGAAAGCGAGTCAGAATTCAGCAGCAGCAGTGATATAGTGTTCAACAGCACTGAGGCAGTGTTCAGCATCAGCAGTGAGACAGTGTCCAGCAGCAGTAGTGAGTCAGTTTTCATCCGCAGCATCGAGGCAGTGTTCAGCATCAGCAGTGAGACAGTGTCCAGCAGCAGTAGTGAGTCAGTTTTCATCCGCAGCATCGAGGCAGTGTTCAGCATCAGCAGTGAGACAGTGTCCAGCAGCAGTAGTGAGTCAGTTTTCATCCGCAGCATCGAGGCAGTTTTCAGCAGCAGCAGCGCGGCAGTGTTCAGCATCAGCAGTGAGTCAGTTTTCATCCGCAGCATCGAGGCAGTGTTCAGCATCAGCAGTGAGACAGTGTCCAGCAGCAGTAGTGAGTCAGTTTTCATCCGCAGCATCGAGGCAGTGTTCAGCATCAGCAGTGAGACAGTGTCCAGCAGCAGCAGTGAGACAGTTTTCATCCGCATCATCGAGGCAGTGTTCTGCATCAGCAGTGAGAGAGTGTTCGGCAGCAGCAGCGATGCAGTGTTCAGCAGCAGTGAGGCAGACTTCAACAGCAATGAGACAGTGTCCAGCAGCAGCACTGAGGCAGTGTTCAGCATCAGCAGTGAGGCAGTGTTCAGCAGCAGCAGTGAGCCAGTGTTCAGCACTACCAGCAAGGCATTATTCAGCATCAGCAGCAAGGCAGTGTTCAGCAGCAGCAGCAGCAGCGAGGTAGAGTTCAGCAGCAGCAGTGAATCAGTTTTCAGCATCAGCAGTGAGGCTGTGTTCAGCAGCAGCAGTGAGGCACACTTCAACAGCAGTGAGCCAGTGTTCAGCACTCGCAGCAAGGCGGTGTTCAGCAGCAGCACTGAGACAGTGTTCCGCAGCAGCACCGTGGCAGTCTTCAGTAGCAGCAGTGAGTCACTTTTCAACAGCAGCAGGTAGGCAGTGTTCAGCAGCAGCAGTGAATCTGTCTTCAGCAGCATCGAGGCAGTGTTGAGCAGCAGCTGTGAGGCACATTGCACCAGCAGTAAGACAGTGTTCAGCAGCAGCACTGAGACAGTATTCAGCATCAGCAGTGAATCTGTCTTCAGCAGCATCGAGGCAGTGTTCAGGGAAGCAGCTGTGAGGCACATTGCAACAGCAGTGAGGCAGTGTTAAGCGGTAAAAGCAAGTCAGTATTCAGCAGCAGCAGTGATATAGTGTTCAACAGCACTGAGGCAGTAGTCAGCAGCAGTAGCGAGGCACATTTCAACAGCAGTGAGGCAGTGTTCAGCAGCAGCAGCGAGTCATATTTCAGTAGCAGCAGTGAGGCAGTGTTCAGCCACAGCAGTGAGGCAGTGTTGAGCAGCAGCTGTGAGGCACATTGCACCAGCAGTAACACAGTGTTCAGCAGCAGCACTGTGACAGTATTCAGCATCAGCAGTGAGACTGTGTTCAGCAGCACTGAGGCAGTAGTCCGCAGCAGTAGTGAGGCAGTGTTCAGCAGCAGCAGCGAGGCAGTGTTCAGCAGCAGCAGCATGGCAGTGTTGAGGAGCAGCAGTGAGTCAGTTTTCATCAGCAGCAGCAAGGCAGTGTTCAGCATCAGCAGTGAGACTGTATTCTGCAGCAGCAGTGAGCCAGTGTTCAGCACTACCAGCAAGGCAGTGTTCAGCAGCAGCAGCAAGGCAGTGTTCAGCAGCAGCAGTGAGGTAGAGTTCAGCAGCTGCTGTGAATCAGTTTTCAGCATCAGCAGTGAGGCTGTGTTCAGCAGCAGCTGTGAGGCACATTGCAACAGCAGTGAGGCAGTGTTAAGCGATAAAAGCAAGTCAGTATTCAGCAGCAGCAGTGATATAGTGTTCAACAGCACTGAGGCAGTAGTCAGCAGCAGCAGCAAGGCAGTTTTCATCCACAGCAGCAGTGAGGCACATTTCAACAGCAGTGAGGGACTGTTCAGCAGCACCAGTGAGACAGTGTTCAGCAGTAGCAGTGAGGCGGTGTTCAGCAGCAGCAGCAAGGCAGTGTTCACAGCAGCAGTGTGTCAATGTTCAGCAGTAGCAGCAAGGCAGTGTTCAGCAGCCGCGGTGAGGCAGTGTTCAGCAGCAGCAGTGAGGCAGGGTTCAGCAGCAGCAGTGAGGCAGGGTTCAGCAGCAGCAGGGAGGCAGTATTCAGCAGCGGTGAGGCAGTATTCAGCAGCAGCAGCGATGCAGGATTCAGCAGCATTAGTGAGGGACTGTTCAGCAGCAGCACTGAGACTGTGTTCAGCAGCAGCAGTGTGGAAGTGTTCAGCAGCAGCTGTGAGGCACAGTTCAACAGCAGTGAAGCAGTGTTCAGCAGCAGCAGTGAAGCAGTGTTCAGCCAGAGCAGTGAAGCAGTGTTAAGCCGCAGCAGTGAGACAGAGTTCAGCAGTAGCAGTGAAGCAGTGTTCAGCAGCAGCAGTGAAGCAGTGTTCAGCAGCAGCAGTGAAGCAGTGTTCAGCATCAGCAGTGAGACAGTGTCCAGCAGCTGTAGTGAGTCAGTTTTCATCCGCAGCATCGAGGCAGTTTTCAGCATCAGCAGTGAGACTGTATTCTGCAGCAGCAGTGAGCCAGTGTTCAGCACTACCAGCAAGGCATTATTCAGCATCAGCAGCAAGGCAGTGTTCAGCATCAGCAGTGAGACTGTATTCTGCAGCAGCAGTGAGCCAGTGTTCAGCACTACCAGCAAGGCATTATTCAGCATCAGCAGCAAGGCAGTGTTCAGCAGCAGCAGCAGCAGCGAGGTAGAGTTCAGCAGCAGCAGTGAATCAGTTTTCAGCTTCAGCAATGAGGCAGTGTTCAGCAGCAGCAGTGAGGCAGGTTTCAGCAGCCGCAGTGAGGCAGTGTTCAGCAGCAGCACTGAGGCTCTGTTCAGCAGCAGCACTGAGGCAGCATTCAGCAGCAGCAGTGAGGCAGCGTTCAGCAGCAGCAGCGAGGCAGTGTTGAGCAGCAGCTGTAGGCACGTTGCACCAGCAGTGAGACTGTGTTCAGCAGCACTGAGGCAGTAGTCCGCAGCAGTAGTGAGGCAGTGTTCAGCAGCAGCAGCGAGGCAGTGTTCAGCAGCAGCAGCAAGGCAGTGTTGAGGAGCAGCAGTGAGTCAGTTTTCATCAGCAGCAGCAAGGCAGTGTTCAGCATCAGCAGTGAGACTGTATTCTGCAGCAGCAGTGAGCCAGTGTTCAGCACTACCAGCAAGGCATTATTCAGCATCAGCAGCAAGGCAGTGTTCAGCAGCAGCAGCAGCGAGGTAGAGTTCAGCAGCAGCAGTGAATCAGTTTTCAGCTTCAGCAATGAGGCAGTGTTCAGCAGCAGCAGTGAGGCAGGTTTCAGCAGCCGCAGTGAGGCAGTGTTCAGCAGCAGCACTGAGGCTCTGTTCAGCAGCAGCACTGAGGCAGCGTTCAGCAGCAGCAGTGAGGCAGCGTTCAGCAGCAGCAGCGAGGCAGTGTTGAGCAGCAGCTGTAGGCACGTTGCACCAGCAGTGAGACTGTGTTCAGCAGCACTGAGGCAGTAGTCCGCAGCAGTAGTGAGGCAGTGTTCAGCAGCAGCAGCGAGGCAGTGTTCAGCAGCAGCAGCAAGGCAGTGTTGAGGAGCAGCAGTGAGTCAGTTTTCATCAGCAGCAGCAAGGCAGTGTTCAGCATCAGCAGTGAGACTGTATTCTGCAGCAGCAGTGGGCCAGTGTTCAGCACTACCAGCAAGGCAGTGTTCAGCAGCGGCAGTGAGGCACATTTCAACAGCAGTGAGGCAGTGTTCAGCAGCAGCAGTGAGACAGTGTTCAGCAGCAGCAGTGAGACAGTGTTCAGCAGCAGCAGTGAGGCTGTGTTCAGCAGCAGCAGTGAGTCAATGTTCAGCAGTAGCAGCAAGGCAGTGTTCACAGCAGCAGTGTGTCAATGTTCAGCAGTAGCAGCAAGGCAGTGTTCAGCAGCCGAAGTGAGGCAGTGTTCAGCAGCAGCACTGATGCTCTGTTCAGCAGCAGCACTGAGCCAGGGTTCAGCAGCAGCAGGGAGGCAGTTTTCAGCAGCGGTGAGGCAGTGTTCAGCAGCAGCAGCGAGGCAGTGTTCATCAGCAGCAGCGATGCAGTGTTCAGCAGCATTAGTGAGGGACTGTTCAGCAGCAGCGGTGAGGCAGTGTTCAGCAGCAGCAGTGTGGCAGTGTTCAGCATCAGCAGGGAGGCAGTTTTCAGCAGCAGCAGAGAGGCAGTGTTCAGCAGCATTAGTGAGGGACTGTTCAGCAGCAGCACTGAGACTGTGTTCAGCAACAGCAGGGAGGCAGTTTTCAGCAGCAGCAGAGAGGCAGTGTTCAGCAGCATTAGTGAGGGACTGTTCAGCAGCAGCACTGAGACTGTGTTCAGCAACAGCAGGGAGGCAGTTTTCAGCAGCAGCAGAGAGACAGTGTTCGGCAGCAGCTGTGAGGCACAGTTCAACAGCAGTGAAGCAGTGTTCAGCCGCAGCAGTGAAGCAGTGTTCAGCCGCAGCAGTGAAGCAGTGTTCAGCAGCAGCAGTAAGACAGTGTTCAGCAGCAGTAAGACAGTGTTCAGCAGCAGCACTGAGACAGTATTCAGCATCAGCAGTGAGACTGTGTTCAGCAGCAGTGAGTCAGTTTTCATCAGCAGCCGCAAGGCAGTTTTCAGCATCAGCAGTGAGACTGTATTCTGCAGCAGCAGTGAGCCAGTGTTCAGCACTACCAGCAAGGCATTATTCAGCATCAGCAGCATGGCAGTGTTCAGCAGCAGCAGCAGCAGCGAGGTAGAGTTCAGCAGCAGCAGTGAATCAGTTTTCAGCAGCCGCAGTGAGGCAGCGTTCAGCAGCAGCAGGGAGGCAGTTTTCAGCAGCAGCAGAGAGACAGTGTTCGGCAGCAGCTGTGAGGCACAGTTCAACAGCAGTGAAGCAGTGTTCAGCCGCAGCAGTGAAGCAGTGTTCAGCCGCAGCAGTGAAGCAGTGTTCAGCAGCAGCAGTAAGACAGTGTTCAGCAGCAGTAAGACAGTGTTCAGCAGCAGCACTGAGACAGTATTCAGCATCAGCAGTGAGACTGTGTTCAGCAGCAGTGAGTCAGTTTTCATCAGCAGCCGCAAGGCAGTTTTCAGCATCAGCAGTGAGACTGTATTCTGCAGCAGCAGTGAGCCAGTGTTCAGCACTACCAGCAAGGCATTATTCAGCATCAGCAGCATGGCAGTGTTCAGCAGCAGCAGCAGCAGCGAGGTAGAGTTCAGCAGCAGCAGTGAATCAGTTTTCAGCAGCCGCAGTGAGGCAGCGTTCAGCAGCAGCAGGGAGGCAGGTTTCAGCAGCAGCAGAGAGACATTGTTCAGCAGCAGCGAGTCAGTGTTCAGCAGCAGCTGTGAGGCACAGTTCAACAGCGGTGAAGCAGTGTTCAGCAGCAGCAGTGAAGCAGTGTTCAGCCGCAGCAGTGAAGCAGTGTTCAGCAGCAGCACTGAGACAGTATTCAGCATCAGCAGTGAGACTGTGTTCAGCAGCAGTGAGACAGTTTTCATCAGCAGCAGTGAGACAGTGTTCAGCACTACCAGCAAGGCATTATTCAGCATCAGCAGCAAGGCAGTATTCAGCAGCAGCAGCGAGGTAGAGTTAAGCAGCAGCAGTGAATCAGTTTTCAGCTTCAGCAGTGAGGCAGTGTTCAGCAGCAGCAGTGAGGCAGGTTTCAGCAGCCGCAGTGAGGCAGTGTTCAGCAGCAGCACTGAGGCTCTGTTCAGCAGCAGCACTGAGGCAGCGTTCAGCAGCAGCTGTGAGGCAGCGTTCAGCAGCAGCAGAGGCAGTGTTCAGCAGCAGCAGGGAGGCAGTTTTCAGCAGCAGCAGAGAAGCAGTGTTCAGCAGTGAGGCAGTGTTCAGCAGCAGCAGCGATGCAGGATTCAACAGCATTAATGAAGGACTGTTCAGCAGCAGCACTGAGACTGTGCTCAGCAGCAGCAGTGTGGCAGTGTTCAGCAACAGCAGGGAAGCAGTTTTCAGCAGCAGCAGAGAGACAGTGTTCAGCAGCAGCAGCAGCAGCAGAGAGGCAGTGTTCAACAGCAGCTGTGAGGCACAGTTCAACAGCAGTGAAGCAGTGTTCAGCCGCATCAGTGAGACAGTGTTCAGCAGCAGCAGTGAGGCAGTGTTCAGCATCAGCAGTGAGACAGTGTTCAGCAGCAGCACTGAGACAGTATTCAGCATCAGCAGTGAGACTGTGTTCAGCAGCAGTGAGTCAGTTTTCATCAGCAGCAGTGAGCCAGTGTTCAGCACTACCAGCAAGGCATTATTCAGCATCAGCAGCAAGGCAGTGTTCAGCAGCAGCAGCAGCAGCGAGGTAGAGTTCAGCAGCAGCAGTGAATCAGTTTTCAGCTTCAGCAATGAGGCAGTGTTCAGCAGCAGCAGTGAGGCAGGTTTCAGCAGCCGCAGTGAGGCAGTGTTCAGCAGCAGCACTGAGGCTCTGTTCAGCAGCAGCACTGAGGCAGCGTTCAGCAGCAGCAGTGAGGCAGCGTTCAGCAGCAGCAGCGAGGCAGTGTTGAGCAGCAGCTGTAGGCACGTTGCACCAGCAGTGAGACTGTGTTCAGCAGCACTGAGGCAGTAGTCCGCAGCAGTAGTGAGGCAGTGTTCAGCAGCAGCAGCGAGGCAGTGTTCAGCAGCAGCAGCAAGGCAGTGTTCAGCAGCAGCAGCAAGGCAGTCTTCAGCAGCAGTAGCGAGGCACACTTCAACAGCAGCAAGGCAATGTTCAGCAGCCGCAGCGAGGCATGTTCAGCAGCAGCAGTGAAGCAGTGTTCAGCAGCTGCAGCAGTGAGGCAGTGTTCAGCAGCAGCTGTGTGACATATTTCAACAGCAGTGAGGCAATGTTCAGCAACAGCAGCGAGGCATCACTCAGCAGCAACAGCGAGTCAGTTTTCAGCAGCAGCAGTGAGTTTGTGTTCAGCAGCTGCAGTGAGGCAGTGTTCAGCAACACTATTGAGTCACTTTTCAGCAGCAGCAGTGAGGCTGTGTTCAGCAGCAGCAGTGATGCACACTTCAACAGCAGTGAGCGAGTGTTCAGCACTCGCAGCAAGGCATTATTCAGCATCAGCAGCAAGGCAGTGTTCAGCAGCAGCAGCAAGGCAGTGTTCAGCATCAGCAGTGAGACTGTATTCTGCAGCAGCAGTGAGCCAGTGTTCAGCACTACCAGCAAGGCATTATTCAGCATCAGCAGCAAGGCAGTGTTCAGCAGCAGCAGTGAGGCACACTTCAACAGCATTGAGTCACTTTTCAGCAGCAACAGTGAGTCAGTTTTCAGCAGCAGCAGTGAGTTAGTGTTCAGCAGCTGCAGCGAGGCAGTGCTCAAAAACAACATTGAGTCACTTTTCAGCAGCAGCTGTGAGGCTGTGTTCAGCAGCAGCAACGAGTCAGTGTTCAGCAACAGCAAGGCACATTTAAATAGCAGTGAGGCAGTGTTCAGCAGCAGAAGTAAAGCAGTGTTCTGCATCAGCAGTGAGTCAGTTTTCAGCAGGTGCAGTGAGGCAATGTTCAGCAGCAGCAGTGGGACAGTGTTCAGCTACAACATTGAGTCACTTTTCAGCAGCAGCTGTGAGGCATTGTTCTGCAGCAGCAACGAGTCAGTGTTCAGCAAAAGCGAGGCACATTTAAACAGCAGTGAGGCAGTGTTCAGCAGGTGCAGTGAGGCAATGTTCAGCAGCAGCAGGGGGGCAGTGTTCAGCAGGGGCCGTGAGGCAGTGTTCAGCAACAGCGAGGCACATTTAAACAGCAGTGTGGCACTGTTCAGCAGCAGCAATAAAGCAGTGTTCAGCACCAGCAGTGAGGCAATGTTCAGCAGCAGCAGTGGGATAGCATTCAGCAGCAGTGAGGCACACTTTAACAGCAGTGAGGCAGTGTTCAGCAGCAGCAGCGAGGCAGTGTTCAGCAGCAGCAGTGAGTGAGTGTTCAGCAGCAGCTGTGAGGCAGTGTTCAGCAGCAGCTGTGAGGCAGTGTTCAGCATCAGCAGCGAGGCAGTGTTCAGCAGCAGCAGCAAGGCAGTCTTCAGCAGCAGTAGTGAGGCACACTTCAACAGCAGCAAGGCAATGTTCAGCAGCCGCAGCGAGGCATGTTCAGCAGCAGCAGTGAAGCAGTGTTCAGCAGCTGCAGCAGTGAGGCAGTGTTCAGCAGCAGCTGTGTGACATATTTCAACAGCAGTGAGGCAATGTTCAGCAACAGCAGCGAGGCATCACTCAGCAGCAACAGTGAGTCAGTTTTCAGCAGCAACAGTGAGTTTGTGTTCAGCAGCTGCAGTGAGGCAGTGTTCAGCAACACTATTGAGTCACTTTTCAGCAGCAGCAGTGAGGCTGTGTTCAGCAGCAGCAGTGATGCACACTTCAACAGCAGTGAGCGAGTGTTCAGCACTCGCAGCAAGGCATTATTCAGCATCAGCAGCAAGGCAGTGTTCAGCAGCAGCAGCAAGGCAGTGTTCAGCATCAGCAGTGAGACTGTATTCTGCAGCAGCAGTGAGCCAGTGTTCAGCACTACCAGCAAGGCATTATTCAGCATCAGCAGCAAGGCAGTGTTCAGCAGCAGCAGCAGCAGCGAGGTAGAGTTCAGCAGCAGCAGTGAATCAGTTTTCAGCTTCAGCAATGAGGCAGTGTTCAGCAGCCGCAGTGAGGCAGTGTTCAGCAGCAGCACTGAGGCTCTGTTCAGCAGCAGCACTGAGGCAGCGTTCAGCAGCAGCAGTCAGGCAGCGTTCAGCAGCAGCAGCGAGGCAGTGTTGAGCAGCAGCTGTAGGCACGTTGCACCAGCAGTGAGACTGTGTTCAGCAGCACTGAGGCAGTAGTCCGCAGCAGTAGTGAGGCAGTGTTCAGCAGCAGCAGCGAGGCAGTGTTCAGCAGCAGCAGCAAGGCAGTGTTGAGGAGCAGCAGTGAGTCAGTTTTCATCAGCAGCAGCAAGGCAGTGTTCAGCAGCAGCAGCAGCAGCGAGGTAGAGTTCAGCAGCAGCAGTGAATCAGTTTTCAGCTTCAGCAATGAGGCAGTGTTCAGCAGCAGCAGTGAGGCAGGTTTCAGCAGCCGCAGTGAGGCAGTGTTCAGCAGCAGCACTGAGGCTCTGTTCAGCAGCAGCACTGAGGCAGCGTTCAGCAGCAGCAGTGAGGCAGCGTTCAGCTGCAGCAGTGAGGCAGTGTTCAGCAGCAGCTGTGTGACATATTTCAACAGCAGTGAGGCAATGTTCAGCAACAGCAGCGAGGCATCACTCAGCAGCAACAGTGAGTCAGTTTTCAGCAGCAGCAGTGAGTTTGTGTTCAGCAGCTGCAGTGAGGCAGTGTTCAGCAACACTATTGAGTCACTTTTCAGCAGCAGCAGTGAGGCTGTGTTCAGCAGCAGCAGTGATGCACACTTCAACAGCAGTGAGCGAGTGTTCAGCACTCGCAGCAAGGCATTATTCAGCATCAGCAGCAAGGCAGTGTTCAGCAGCAGCAGCAAGGCAGTGTTCAGCATCAGCAGTGAGACTGTATTCTGCAGCAGCAGTGAGCCAGTGTTCAGCACTACCAGCAAGGCATTATTCAGCATCAGCAGCAAGGCAGTGTTCAGCAGCAGCAGTGAGGCAGTGTTCAGCAGCAGCAGTGAGGCACACTTCAACATCATTGAGTCACTTTTCAGCAGCAACAGTGAGTCAGTTTTCAGCAGCAGCAGTGAGTTAGTGTTCAGCAGCTGCAGCGAGGCAGTGCTCAAAAACAACATTGAGTCACTTTTCAGCAGCAGCTGTGAGGCTGTGTTCAGCAGCAGCAACGAGTCAGTGTTCAGCAACAGCAAGGCACATTTAAATAGCAGTGAGGCAGTGTTCAGCAGCAGAAGTAAAGCAGTGTTCTGCATCAGCAGTGAGTCAGTTTTCAGCAGGTGCAGTGAGGCAATGTTCAGCAGCAGCAGTGGGACAGTGTTCAGCAGCATCAGTGTGTCAGTGTTCAGCAGCTGCAGCGAGGCAGTGTTCAGCAGCAGCATTGAGTCACTTTTCAGCAGCAACAGTGAGTCAGTTTTCAGCAGCAGCAGTGAGTTAGTGTTCAGCAGCTGCAGCGAGGCAGTTTTCAGCAGCAGCAGTGAGTTAGTGTTCAGCAGCCGCAGCAAGGCATGTTCAGCAGCAGCAGTGAAGCAATGTTCAGCAGCTGCAGCAGTGAGGCAGTGTTCAGCAGCAGCTGTGTGACATATTTCAACAGCAGTGAGGCAATGTTCAGCAACAGCAGCGAGGCATCACTCAGCAGCAACAGTGAGTCAGTTTTCAGCAGCAGCAGTGAGTTTGTGTTCAGCAGCTGCAGTGAGGCAGTGTTCAGCAACACTATTGAGTCACTTTTCAGCAGCAGCAGTGAGGCTGTGTTCAGCAGCAGCAGTGATGCACACTTCAACAGCAGTGAGCGAGTGTTCAGCACTCGCAGCAAGGCAGTGTCCAGCAGCAGCTGTGAGGCACATTTCAACAGCAATGAGGCAGTATTCTGCAGCAAAAGCGAGTCAGTAATCAGCAGCAGCAGTGAGACAGTGTTCAGCAGCAACTGCGAGGCAGTGTTCAGCAGCAGCAGTGAGTCAGTTTTCAGCAGCAGCAATGAGTCTGTGTTCAGCAGCAGTAGCGAGGCAGTGTTCAGCAGCAGCTGTGATTCAGTTTTTAGCAGCAGCAGTGAGTCCGCTTTCAGAAGCAGCAGTGAGGCAGGGTTCAGCAGCAGCAGTGAGTCGGTTTTCACTGTCATCAGCGAGGGAGTGTTCTGCATCAGCAGTGAGTCAGTGTTCAGCAGCAGCAGTAACGCAGTGTTCAGCAGCAGCTGTGAGGCAGTGTTCTGCAGCAGCAACGAGTCAGTGTTCAGCAATAGCGAGGCACATTTAAACAGCAGTGAGGCAGTGTTCAGCAGCAGCAGTAAAGCAGTGTTCACCAGCAGCAGGGAGGCAGTGTTCAGCAGGTGCAGTTAGGCAATGTTCAGCAGCAGCAGCGAGGCAGTGTTCAGCTGCAGCAGTGGGACAGTGTTCCGCAGCAGCAAGGCACATCTAAACAGCAGTGAGGCAGTGTTCAGTAGCAGCAGTAAAGCAGTGTTCAGCAGCAGCAGTGAGATAGTGTTAAGCAGGTTCAGTGAGACAGTGTTCAGCAGCAGCAGTGAGGTAGTGTTCAGCAGCTGCAGTGAGCCAGTATTTAGCAGCAGCAGCGATGCAGTGTTCAGCAGGTGCAGTGAGTCAGAGTTCAGCAACAGCCGTGAGGCAGTGTTCAGCAGCTGCAGCAGTGAGGCAGTGTTCAGCAGCAGCTGTGTGGCATATTTCAACAGCAGTGAGGCAATCTTCAGCAACAGCAGTGAGGCAGTTTTCAGCAGCAGCAGTGAGTCAATGTTCAACGCAGTGAGGCTGTGTTCAGCAGTAGCAGCAAGGCAGTGTTCAGCAGCAGCAGTGAGGCTGTGTTCAGCAACAGCGAGGCACATTTAAACAGCAGTGAGGCAGTGTTCAGCAGCAGCAGCGATGCAGTGTTCAGAAGGTGCAGTGAGGCAGATTTCAGCAACAGCAGGGAGGCATTGTTCACCAAGAACAGGGAGGCAGTGTTCAGCAGCCGCAGCGAGGCATTTTCAGCAGCAGCAGTGACGCAGTGTTCAGCAGTAGCTGTGAGGCATTGTTCTGCAGCAGCAACGAGTCACAGTTCAGCGACAGCGAGGCACATTTAAACAGCAGCGATGCAGTGTTCAGCAGCAGCAGCGATGCAGTGTTCAGCAGTAGCAGCAGTGAGGGAGTGTTCAGCAGCAGCAGTGACGCAGTGTTCAGGAGTAGCAGTAGCGATGCAGTGTTCAGCAGCAGCAGTGAGGCAGATTTCAGCATCAGCAGCGAGGCTGTGTTCAGCAGTAGCAGCAAGGCAGTGTTCAGCAGCAGCAGTGAGGCCGTGTTCAGCAACAGCGAGGCACATTTAAACAGCAGTGAGGCAGTGTTCAGCAGCAGCAGTAAAGCAGTGTTCAGCAGCAGCAGCGATGCAGTGTTCAGAAGGTGCAGTGAGGCAGATTTCAGCAACAGCAGGGAGGCATTGTTCAGCAAGAACAGGGAGGCAGTGTTCAGCAGCACCATCATTGCAGGTTTCAGCAGCAGCAGTGAGTCAGTTTTTAGCAGCAGCAGCGAGGCTGTATTCAGCAGCAGCAGTGAGGCAGTCTTCAGCAGCAGCAACGAGTCAGTGTTCAGCAACAGCGAGGCACATTTAAACAGCAGTGAGGCAGTGTTCAGCAGCAGCAGTGAGGCAATGTTCAGCAGCAAAAGCGAGTCAGTATTCAGCAGGAGCAGTGAGACAATGTTCAACAGCAGTGAGGCTGTATTCAGCAGCAGCAGTGAGGCAGTCTTCAGCAGCAGCAGCGATGCAATGTTCAGCAGGTGCAGTGAGACAGAGTTCAGCAACAGCCATGAGGCAGTGTTCAGCAGCTACTGCAGTGAGGCAGTGTTCAACAGCAGTTGTGTGGCATATTTCAACAGCAGTGAGGCAATGTCCAGCAGCAAAAGCGAGTCAGTTTTCAGCAGCAGCAGCGAGTCAGTGTTCAGCAGCAGCAGCGAGGCAGTGTTCAGCAGCAGCAGCGAGGCAGTGTTCAGCAACAGCAGCGAGGCTGTGTTCAGCAGCAGCAGTGAGACATTGTTCAGCAGCAGCAGCAAGGCAGTTTTCAGCAACAGCAGCGATGCAGTGTTCAGCAGCAGCTGTGAGGCATATTTCAACAACAGTGAGGCATTGTTCACCAGCAAAAGCGAGTCAGAATTCAGCAGTTGTAGTGATATAGTGTTCAACAGCACTGAGGCAATGTTCAGCAGCAGCAGCGAAGCAGTGTTCAGCAGCCGCAGTGAGGCACACTTCAACAGCAGCAATGCAGTGTTCAGCAGCCGCAGCAAGCCAGTGTTCAGCAGCAGCAGTAAGGCAGTGTTCAGCAGCAGTAGTGAGGCACACTTCAACAGCAGCAAGGCAATGTTCAGCAGCCGCAGCGAGGCATTTTCAGCAGCAGCAGTGGTGAAGTGTTCAGCAGCAGCAGCAGTGAGTCAGTGTTCAGCAGCAGCTGTGAGGCATTGTTCTGCAGCAGCAACGAGACAGTGTTCAGCAACAGCGAAGCACATTTAAACAGCAATGAGGCAGTGTTCAGCAGCAGCAGCGATGCAGTGTTCAGCAGTAGCAGTGAGTCAATGTTCCACAGTAGCAGCAAGGCAGTGTTCAGCAGCAGCAGTGAGGCATTGTTCTGCAGCAGCAACAAGTCAGTGTTCAGCAGTAGCAGCAGTGAGGGAGCGTTCAGCAGCAGCAGTGACGCATTGTTCAGGAGCAGCAGCAGCGATGCAGTGTTCAGCAGCAGCAGTGAGGCAGTGTTCAGCAGCAGCAGTAAAGCAGTGTTCAGCAGCAGCAGCGATTCAGTGTTCAGAAGGTGCAGTGAGGCAGATTTTAGCAACAGCACGGTGGCATTGTTCAGCAAGAGCAGGGAGGCAGTGTTCAGCAGCAGCAGAGAAACAGTGTTCAGCAGCATCAGCGTTGCAGGTTACAGCAGCAGTAGTGAGGGACTGTTCAGCAGCAGCACTGAGGCAGTGTTCAGCAGCAGCTGTGGGGCACAGTTCAACAGCAGTGAGACTGTGTTCAGCAGCAGTGAGTCAGTGTTCAGTAGCAGCAGCAAGGCAGTGTTCAGTAGCAGCAGCAAGGCAGTGTTCAGCAGCAGCAGCGAGGCAGTGTTCAGCAGCAGCTGTGAGGCACATTTCAACAGCAGTGAGGCAGTGTTCATCAGCAAAAGCGAGTCAGAATTCTGCAGCAGCAGTGATATAGTGTTCAACAGCAGTAGTGACGCACACTTCAACAGCAGCAAAGCAGTGTTCAGCAGCCGCAGCCCGGCAGGGTTCAGCAGCAGCAGCAAGGCAGTGTTCAGCAGCAGTGAGTCAGTGTTCAGCAGCAGTGAGTCAGTGTTCAGCAGCAGCAGTGAGTCAGTGTTCAGCAGCAGCAGCGAGGCAGTGTTCAGCAGCAGCAGCAATGCAGTGTTCAGCAGGTGCATTGAGGCAGTGTTCAGCAACAGCAGTGAGGCAGTATCCAGCAGCAACAGTGAGTCAGTTTTCAGGAGCAGCAGTGAGACAGTGTTCAGCTGGTGCAGTGAGGCAGTGTTCAGCAGCAGCAGTGATGCAGTGCTCAGCAGCAACAATGAGGCTGTGTTCAACAGCAGCAGTGAGTCCGCTTTCAGAAGCAACAGCGACGCAGTGTTCAGCAGCAGCAGTGAGGCAGTGTTCAGCAGCAGCAGTCATTCAGTTTTAAGCAGCAGCAGTGAGGCTGTGTTCAGCAGCAGCAGTGAATCAGCTTTCAGAAGCAGCAGTGAGGCAGGGTTCAGCAGCAGCAGGAGACAGTGTTCAGCATCAGCAGTGAGGCAGTAGTCATCAGCAGCAGCAAGACAGTGTTCAGCAGCAGCAGCGAGGCACACTTCAACAGCACTGAAGCACTGTTCAGCAGCAGCAGTGAGGCAGAGTTCAGCAGTAGCAGTGAGTCAATGTTCCACAGTAGCAGCAAGGCAGTGTTCAGCAGCAGCTGTGAGGCTGTGTTCTGCAGCAGCAACGAGCCAGTGTTCAGCAGCATCAGCGAGGCAGTGTTCAGCAGCAGCAGCAATGCAGTGTTCAGCAGGTGCATTGAGGCAGTGTTCAGCAACAGCAGTGAGGCAGTATCCAGCAGCAACAGTGAGTCAGTTTTCAGGAGCAGCAGTGAGACAGTGTTCAGCTGGTGCAGTGAGGCAGTGTTCAGCAGCAGCAGTGATGCAGTGCTCAGCAGCAACAATGAGGCTGTGTTCAACAGCAGCAGTGAGTCCGCTTTCAGAAGCAACAGCGACGCAGTGTTCAGCAGCAGCAGTGAGGCAGTGTTCAGCAGCAGCAGTCATTCAGTTTTAAGCAGCAGCAGTGAGGCTGTGTTCAGCAGCAGCAGTGAATCAGCTTTCAGAAGCAGCAGTGAGGCAGGGTTCAGCAGCAGCAGGAGACAGTGTTCAGCATCAGCAGTGAGGCAGTAGTCATCAGCAGCAGCAAGACAGTGTTCAGCAGCAGCAGCGAGGCACACTTCAACAGCACTGAAGCACTGTTCAGCAGCAGCAGTGAGGCAGAGTTCAGCAGTAGCAGTGAGTCAATGTTCCACAGTAGCAGCAAGGCAGTGTTCAGCAGCAGCTGTGAGGCTGTGTTCTGCAGCAGCAACGAGCCAGTGTTCAGCAGCAGCAGCAGCAGCAGTAATGCAGTGTTCAGCAGCAGCAGTGAATCTGTGTTCACCAGCAGCAGTGAGACAGTTTTCAAGAGCAGTGAAGCAGTGTTAAGCAGCAGCAGTGAGGCAGTATTCATCAGCAGCAGCGAGACAGTGTTCAGCAGCAGCAACGAGGCACACTTCAACAGTCCTGAGGGAGTGTTCAGCAGCAGCAGTGAGGCAGTGTCCAGCAGCTGCAGTGAGGGAGTGTTCAGCAGCAGCAGCAAGGCAGTGTTCAGCAGAAGCAGTGAGGCAGTGTTCAGCAGCAGCAGGAAGGCAGTCTCCAGCAGCAGCAGTGAGGCAGTCTCCAGCAGCAGCAGTGAGGCAGTGTTCAGCAGCAGCAACGAGGCAGTGTTCAGCACCAGCAGCGAGACAGTGTTCAACAGCAGTGAGGCACTGACCAGCAGCAGCAGTGAGTCAGTTTTCATCAGCAGCAGCGAGGCAGTGTTCAGCATCAGCCGTGAGACAGTGTTCAGCAGCAGCAGTGAGTCAGTGTTCAGCAGAATCAGCGAGGCACACTTCAACAGCACTGAAGCACTGTTCAGCAGCAGCAGTGAGGCAGAGTTCAGCAGTAACAGTGAGTCAATGTTCCGCAGTAGCAGCAAGGCAGTGTTCTGCAGCAGCAACTAGTCAGTGTTCAGCAGCAGCAGCAGTGAGGGAGTATTCAGCAGCCGCAGTGAGTTAGTGTTCAGCAGCTGCAGCGAGGCAGTGTTCAGCAACAGGATTGAGTCACTTTTCAGCAGCAGCAGTGAGGCTGTGTTCAGCCGCAGCAGTGAGGCAGGGTTCAGCAGCAAAAGCGAGTCAGTAATCAGCACCAGCAGTGAGCCAGTGTTCAGCAGCAACTGCGAGGCAGTGTTCAGCAGCAGCAGTGAGTCAGTTTTCAGCAGCTGCAATGAGGCTGTGTTCAACAGCAGCAGTGAGTCCGCTTTCAGAAGCAGCAGTGAGGCAGTGTTCAGCAGCAGCAGGGTGTCAGTGTTCAGCAGCAGCAGTGAGTCAGTGTTCTGTATCAGCAGTGAGTCAGTTTTCGGCAGCAGCAATGAGGCAGTTTTCAGGAGCTGCAGTGAGGCACACTTCAACAGCAGTGAGGCAGTGTTCAGCAGCAGCAGTGAGGCAGTGTTCAGCAGCAGCAATGAGGCACATTTCAACAGCAGTGAGGCAGTGTTCAGCAGCAGCAGTGAGGCACACTTCAACAGCAGTGAGGCAGTGTTCAGCAGCAGCAATGAGGCACATTTCAACAGCAGTGAGGCAGTGTTCAGCAGCAGTAGTGAAGCACACTTCAACAGCAGTGAGGCAGTGTTCAGCAGCAGCAATGAGGCACATTTTAACAGCAGTGAGGCAGTGTTCAGCAGCAGTAGTGAAGCACACTTCAACAGCAGTGAGGCAGTGTTCAGCAGCAGCAGTGAGGCACATTTCAACAGCAGTGAGGCAATGTAAAAGCAAGTCAGTATTCAGCAGCAGCAGTGAGACAGTGTTCAGCAGCAGCAGTGAGTCAGTGTTCTGTATCAGCAGTGAGTCAGTTTTCGGCAGCAGCAATGAGGCAGTTTTCAGCAGCTGCAGTGAGGCACACTTCAACAGCAGCAAGGCTGTGTTCAGCAGCAGCAGTGAGGCAGTGTTCAGCAGCAGCAGTGAGGCACACTTCAACAGCAGTGAGGCAGTGTTCAGCAGCAGCAGTGAGGCACATTTCAACAGCAGTGAGGCAGTGTTCAGCAGCAGCAATGAGGCACATTTCAACAGCAGTGAGGCAGTGTTCAGCAGCAGTAGTGAAGCACACTTCAACAGCAGTGAGGCAGTGTTCAGCAGCAGCAATGAGGCACATTTTAACAGCAGTGAGGCAGTGTTCAGCAGCAGTAGTGAAGCACACTTCAACAGCAGTGAGGCAGTGTTCAGCAGCAGCAGTGAGGCACATTTCAACAGCAGTGAGGCAATGTAAAAGCAAGTCAGTATTCAGCAGCAGCAGTGAGACAGTGTTCAGCAGCAGCTGTGAGGCAGTGTTCAGCAGCAGCAGCGAGGAACGCATCAACAGCAATGAGACAGTGTTCAGCAGCAGCTGTGAGGCACATTTCAACAGCAGTGAGGCAGTGTTCAGCAGCAGCAGTAAAGCAGTGTTCAGCAGCAGCAGTGAGGCAGTGTTCAGTGGAACAGTGTTCAGCAGCAGTGAGGCACACTCTAACAGTAGTGAGGCTGTGTTCAGCCGCAGCAGTGAGGCACATTTCAACAGCAGTGAGGCAGTGTTTAGCAGCAAAAGCGAGTCAGTAATCAGCATCAGCAGTGAGTCAGTTTTCAGCAGCAGCAATGAGGCTGTGTTCAACAGCAGCAGTGAGTTCACTTTCAGAAGCCGCAGCGAGGCAGTGTTCAGCAGCAACAGTGAGACAGCTTTCAGCAGCAGCAGCGAGGCAGTGTTCTGCATCAGCTGCGGGACAATGTTCGGCAGCAGCAGTGAGACAGTGTTCAGCAGCAGCAGCGAGTCAGTGTTCAGCAGCATCAGCGAGGCACACTTCAACAGCACTGAGGCACTGTTCAGCAGCAGCAGCAGCAATGCAGTGTTCAGCAGTAGTAGTGAGGCAGAGTTCAGCAGCAGTGAGTCAATGTTCCGCAGTAGCAGCATGGCAGTGTTCAGCAGCAGCAGTGATGCAGTGCTCAGCAGCAACAATGAGGCTGTGTTCAACAGCAGCAGTGAGTCCGCTTTCAGAAGCAACAGCGACGCAGTGTTCAGCAGCAGCAGTGAGGCCGTGTTCAGCAGCAGCAGTGATTCAGTTTTAAGCAGCAGCAGTGAGGCTGTGTTCAGCAGCAGCAGTGAATCAGCTTTCAGAAGCAGCAGTGAGGCAGGGTTCAGCAGCAGCAGGAGACAGTGTTCAGCATCAGCAGTGAGGCAGTAGTCATCAGCAGCAGCAAGACAGTGTTCAGCAGCAGCAGCGAGGCACACTTCAACAGCACTGAAGCACTGTTCAGCAGTAGCAGTGAGTCAATGTTCTGCAGTAGCAGCAAGGCAGTGTTCAGCAGCAGCTGTGAGGCTGTGTTCTGCAGCAGCAACGAGCCAGTGTTCAGCAGCAGCAGCAGCAGCAGTAATGCAGTGTTCAGCAGCAGCAGTGAATCTGTGTTCACCAGCAGCAGTGAGACAGTTTTCAAGAGCAGTGAAGCAGTGTTAAGCAGCAGCAGTGAGGCAGTATTCATCAGCAGCAGCGAGACAGTGTTCAGCAGCAGCAACGAGGCACACTTCAACAGTCCTGAGGGAGTGTTCAGCAGCAGCAGTGAGGCAGTGTCCAGCAGCTGCAGTGAGGGAGTGTTCAGCAGCAGCAGCAAGGCAGTGTTCAGCAGAAGCAGTGAGGCAGTGTTCAGCAGCAGCAGGAAGGCAGTCTCCAGCAGCAGCAGTGTGGCAGTGTTCAGCAGCAGCAACGAGGCAGTGTTCAGCACCAGCAGCGAGACAGTGTTCAACAGCAGTGAGGCACTGACCAGCAGCAGCAGTGAGTCAGTTTTCATCAGCAGCAGCGAGGCAGTGTTCAGCATCAGCCGTGAGACAGTGTTCAGCAGCAGCAGTGAGTCAGTGTTCAGCAGAATCAGCGAGGCACACTTCAACAGCACTGAAGCACTGTTCAGCAGCAGCAGTGAGGCAGAGTTCAGCAGTAACAGTGAGTCAATGTTCCGCAGTAGCAGCAAGGCAGTGTTCTGCAGCAGCAACTAGTCAGTGTTCAGCAGCAGCAGCAGTGAGGGAGTATTCAGCAGCCGCAGTGAGTTAGTGTTCAGCAGCTGCAGCGAGGCAGTGTTCAGCAACAGGATTGAGTCACTTTTCAGCAGCAGCAGTGAGGCTGTGTTCAGCCGCAGCAGTGAGGCACATTTCAACAGCAGTGAGGCAGGGTTCAGCAGCAAAAGCGAGTCAGTAATCAGCACCAGCAGTGAGCCAGTGTTCAGCAGCAACTGCGAGGCAGTGTTCAGCAGCAGCAGTGAGTCAGTTTTCAGCAGCTGCAATGAGGCTGTGTTCAACAGCAGCAGTGAGTCCGCTTTCAGAAGCAGCAGTGAGGCAGTGTTCAGCAGCAGCAGTGAGTCAGTGTTCTGTATCAGCAGTGAGTCAGTTTTCGGCAGCAGCAATGAGGCAGTTTTCAGCAGCTGCAGTGAGGCACACTTCAACAGCAGTGAGGCAGTGTTCAGCAGCAGCAGTGAGGCAGTGTTCAGCAGCAGCAATGAGGCACATTTCAACAGCAGTGAGGCAGTGTTCAGCAGCAGCAGTGAGGCACACTTCAACAGCAGTGAGGCAGTGTTCAGCAGCAGCAGTGAGGCACATTTCAACAGCAGTGAGGCAGTGTTCAGCAGCAGCAATGAGGCACATTTCAACAGCAGTGAGGCAGTGTTCAGCAGCAGTAGTGAAGCACACTTCAACAGCAGTGAGGCAGTGTTCAGCAGCAGCAATGAGGCACATTTTAACAGCAGTGAGGCAGTGTTCAGCAGCAGTAGTGAAGCACACTTCAACAGCAGTGAGGCAGTGTTCAGCAGCAGCAATGAGGCACATTTTAACAGCAGTGAGGCAGTGTTCAGCAGCAGTAGTGAAGCACACTTCAACAGCAGTGAGGCAGTGTTCAGCAGCAGCAGTGAGGCACATTTCAACAGCAGTGAGGCAATGTAAAAGCAAGTCAGTATTCAGCAGCAGCAGTGAGACAGTGTTCAGCAGCAGCAGTGAGTCAGTGTTCTGTATCAGCAGTGAGTCAGTTTTCGGCAGCAGCAATGAGGCAGTTTTCAGCAGCTGCAGTGAGGCACACTTCAACAGCAGCAAGGCTGTATTCAGCAGCAGCAGTGAGGCAGTGTTCAGCAGCAGCAATGAGGCACATTTCAACAGCAGTGAGGCAGTGTTCAGCAGCAGCAGTGAGGCACACTTCAACAGCAGTGAGGCAGTGTTCAGCAGCAGCAGTGAGGCACATTTCAACAGCAGTGAGGCAGTGTTCAGCAGCAGCAATGAGGCACATTTCAACAGCAGTGAGGCAGTGTTCAGCAGCAGTAGTGAAGCACACTTCAACAGCAGTGAGGCAGTGTTCAGCAGCAGCAATGAGGCACATTTTAACAGCAGTGAGGCAGTGTTCAGCAGCAGTAGTGAAGCACACTTCAACAGCAGTGAGGCAGTGTTCAGCAGCAGCAGTGAGGCACATTTCAACAGCAGTGAGGCAGTGTAAAAGCAAGTCAGTATTCAGCAGCAGCAGTGAGACAGTGTTCAGCAGCAGCTGTGAGGCAGTGTTCAGCAGCAGCAGCGAGGAACGCATCAACAGCAATGAGACAGTGTTCAGCAGCAGCTGTGAGGCACATTTCAACAGCAGTGAGGCAGTGTTCAGCAGCAGCAGTAAAGCAGTGTTCAGCAGCAGCAGTGAGGCAGTGTTCAGTGGAACAGTGTTCAGCAGCAGTGAGGCACACTCTAACAGTAGTGAGGCTGTGTTCAGCCGCAGCAGTGAGGCACATTTCAACAGCAGTGAGGCAGTGTTTAGCAGCAAAAGCGAGTCAGTAATCAGCATCAGCAGTGAGTCAGTTTTCAGCAGCAGCAATGAGGCTGTGTTCAACAGCAGCAGTGAGTTCACTTTCAGAAGCCGCAGCGAGGCAGTGTTCAGCAGCAACAGTGAGACAGCTTTCAGCAGCAGCAGCGAGGCAGTGTTCTGCATCAGCTGCGAGACAATGTTCGGCAGCAGCAGTGAGACAGTGTTCAGCAGCAGCAGCGAGTCAGTGTTCAGCAGCATCAGCGAGGCACACTTCAACAGCACTGAGGCACTGTTCAGCAGCAGCAGCAGCAATGCAGTGTTCAGCAGTAGTAGTGAGGCAGAGTTCAGCAGCAGTGAGTCAATGTTCCGCAGTAGCAGCATGGCAGTGTTCAGCAGCAGCAGTGATGCAGTGCTCAGCAGCAACAATGAGGCTGTGTTCAACAGCAGCAGTGAGTCCGCTTTCAGAAGCAACAGCGACGCAGTGTTCAGCAGCAGCAGTGAGGCCGTGTTCAGCAGCAGCAGTGATTCAGTTTTAAGCAGCAGCAGTGAGGCTGTGTTCAGCAGCAGCAGTGAATCAGCTTTCAGAAGCAGCAGTGAGGCAGGGTTCAGCAGCAGCAGGAGACAGTGTTCAGCATCAGCAGTGAGGCAGTAGTCATCAGCAGCAGCAAGACAGTGTTCAGCAGCAGCAGCGAGGCACACTTCAACAGCACTGAAGCACTGTTCAGCAGTAGCAGTGAGTCAATGTTCTGCAGTAGCAGCAAGGCAGTGTTCAGCAGCAGCTGTGAGGCTGTGTTCTGCAGCAGCAACGAGCCAGTGTTCAGCAGCAGCAGCAGCAGCAGTAATGCAGTGTTCAGCAGCAGCAGTGAATCTGTGTTCACCAGCAGCAGTGAGACAGTTTTCAAGAGCAGTGAAGCAGTGTTAAGCAGCAGCAGTGAGGCAGTATTCATCAGCAGCAGCGAGACAGTGTTCAGCAGCAGCAACGAGGCACACTTCAACAGTCCTGAGGGAGTGTTCAGCAGCAGCAGTGAGGCAGTGTCCAGCAGCTGCAGTGAGGGAGTGTTCAGCAGCAGCAGCAAGGCAGTGTTCAGCAGAAGCAGTGAGGCAGTGTTCAGCAGCAGCAGGAAGGCAGTCTCCAGCAGCAGCAGTGAGGCAGTCTCCAGCAGCAGCAGTGAGGCAGTGTTCAGCAGCAGCAACGAGGCAGTGTTCAGCACCAGCAGCGAGACAGTGTTCAACAGCAGTGAGGCACTGACCAGCAGCAGCAGTGAGTCAGTTTTCATCAGCAGCAGCGAGGCAGTGTTCAGCATCAGCCGTGAGACAGTGTTCAGCAGCAGCAGTGAGTCAGTGTTCAGCAGAATCAGCGAGGCACACTTCAACAGCACTGAAGCACTGTTCAGCAGCAGCAGTGAGGCAGAGTTCAGCAGTAACAGTGAGTCAATGTTCCGCAGTAGCAGCAAGGCAGTGTTCTGCAGCAGCAACTAGTCAGTGTTCAGCAGCAGCAGCAGTGAGGGAGTATTCAGCAGCCGCAGTGAGTTAGTGTTCAGCAGCTGCAGCGAGGCAGTGTTCAGCAACAGGATTGAGTCACTTTTCAGCAGCAGCAGTGAGGCTGTGTTCAGCCGCAGCAGTGAGGCACATTTCAACAGCAGTGAGGCAGGGTTCAGCAGCAAAAGCGAGTCAGTAATCAGCACCAGCAGTGAGCCAGTGTTCAGCAGCAACTGCGAGGCAGTGTTCAGCAGCAGCAGTGAGTCAGTTTTCAGCAGCTGCAATGAGGCTGTGTTCAACAGCAGCAGTGAGTCCGCTTTCAGAAGCAGCAGTGAGGCAGTGTTCAGCAGCAGCAGTGAGTCAGTGTTCTGTATCAGCAGTGAGTCAGTTTTCGGCAGCAGCAATGAGGCAGTTTTCAGCAGCTGCAGTGAGGCACACTTCAACAGCAGTGAGGCAGTGTTCAGCAGCAGCAGTGAGGCAGTGTTCAGCAGCAGCAATGAGGCACATTTCAACAGCAGTGAGGCAGTGTTCAGCAGCAGCAGTGAGGCACATTTCAACAGCAGTGAGGCAGTGTTCAGCAGCAGCAGTGAGGCACATTTCAACAGCAGTGAGGCAGTGTTCAGCAGCAGCAATGAGGCACATTTCAACAGCAGTGAGGCAGTGTTCAGCAGCAGTAGTGAAGCACACTTCAACAGCAGTGAGGCAGTGTTCAGCAGCAGCAATGAGGCACATTTTAACAGCAGTGAGGCAGTGTTCAGCAGCAGTAGTGAAGCACACTTCAAAAGCAGTGAGGCAGTGTTCAGCAGCAGCAATGAGGCACATTTTAACAGCAGTGAGGCAGTGTTCAGCAGCAGTAGTGAAGCACACTTCAACAGCAGTGAGGCAGTGTTCAGCAGCAGCAGTGAGGCACATTTCAACAGCAGTGAGGCAATGTAAAAGCAAGTCAGTATTCAGCAGCAGCAGTGAGACAGTGTTCAGCAGCAGCTGTGAGGCAGTGTTCAGCAGCAGCAGCGAGGAACGCATCAACAGCAATGAGACAGTGTTCAGCAGCAGCTGTGAGGCACATTTCAACAGCAGTGAGGCAGTGTTCAGCAGCAGCAGTAAAGCAGTGTTCAGCAGCAGCAGTGAGGCAGTGTTCAGTGGAACAGTGTTCAGCAGCAGTGAGGCACACTCTAACAGTAGTGAGGCAGTGTTCAGCAGCAGCAGTGAGTCACTTTTCAGCAGCAGCAGTGAGGCTGTGTTCAGCCCCAGCAGTGAGGCACATTTCAACAGCAGTGAGGCAGTGTTTAGCAGCAAAAGCGAGTCAGTAATCAGCATCAGCAGTGAGTCAGTTTTCAGCAGCAGCAATGAGGCTGTGTTCAGCAGCAGCAGTGAGTTCACTTTCAGAAGCCGCAGCGAGGCAGTGTTCAGCAGCAACAGTGAGACAGCTTTCAGCAGCAGCAGCGAGGCAGTGTTCTGCATCAGCTGCGAGACAATGTTCGGCAGCAGCAGTGAGACAGTGTTCAGCAGCAGCAGCGAGTCAGTGTTCAGCAGCATCAGCGAGGCACACTTCAACAGCACTGAGGCACTGTTCAGCAGCAGCAGCAGCAATGCAGTGTTCAGCAGTAGTAGTGAGGCAGAGTTCAGCAGCAGTGAGTCAATGTTCCGCAGTAGCAGCATGGCAGTGTTCAGCAACAGGTGTGAGGCATTGTTCTGCAGCATCAACGAGTCAGTGTTCAGCAGTAGCAGCACTGAGGCAGTGTTCAACAGCAGTGAGGCAGTGTTGTGTATCAGCAGTGAGTCAGTTTTCAGCAGCAGCAGCGAGGCATCGTTCAGCAGCAACAGTGAGTCAGTTTTCAGCAGCAGCAGTGAGTTAGTGTTCAGCAGCAGGAGCGAGGTAGTATTCAGCAACATCATTGAGTCACTTTTCAGCAGCAGCAGTGAGGCTGTGTTCAGCAGCACCTGTGAGGCACATTTCAACAGCAGTGAGGCAGTGTTCAGCAGCAAAAGCGAGTCAGTAATCAGCAGCAGCAGTGAGACATTGTTCAGCAGCAACTGCGAGGCAGTGTTCAGCAGCAGCAGTGAGTCAGTTTTCAGCAGCAGCATTGAGGCTGTGTTCAACAGCAGCAGTGAGTCCGCATTCAGTAGCAGCAAGTCAGTGTTCAGCAGCAGCAGTGAGGCAGAGTTCTGCAGCTGCAGCGTGTCAATGTTCAGCAGTAGCAGCAGTGAGTCAGTGTTCCGCAGCAGCAGTGAGTCAGTGTTCAGCAACTGCGAGGCACATTTAAACAGCAGTGAGGCAGAGTTCAGCAGCAGCAGTAAAGCAGTGTTCAGCAGCAGCAGGCAGGCAGTGTTCAGCAGCAGCAGCGATGCAGTGTTCAGAAGGTGTAGTGAGTCAGATTTCAGCAGCAGCAGCGATGCAGTGTGCAGAAGGTGTAGTGAGTCAGATTTCAGCAACAGCAGCGATGCAGTGTTCAGCAGGTGCAGTGAGGCAATGTTCAGCGGTTGCAGTGGGACAGTGTTCAGCAGCAGTGAGGCACACTTTAACAGCAGTGAGTCAGTTTTCAGCAGCAGCAGCGAGGCAGTGTTCAACAGCTGCACTGAGGCTGTATTCAGCAGCAGCAGTGAGGCAGTCTTCAGCAGCAGCAGTGATGCAGAGTTCTGCAACAGCAATGAAGCAGTGTTCAGCAGCTGCAGCAGTGAGGCAATGTTCAGCAGCAGCTGTGCGGCATATTTCAACAGCAGTGAGGCAATGTTCAGCAGCAAAAGCGAGTCAGTATTCAGCAGCAGCAGTGAGGCAGTGTTCAGCAACAGCAGTGAGGCAGTGGTCAGCAACAGCAGTGAGGCAGTGTTCAGCAACAGCAGTGAGGCAGTGTTCAACAGCAGCTGTGAGGCAGTTTTCAGCAGCTGCAGTGAGGCAGTGTTCTGCAGCAGCAGCGAGGTACGCTTCAACAGCAGTGAGGCAGTGTTCAGCAGCAGCTGTGAGGCACATTTCAACAGCAGTGAGGCAGTGTTAAGCAGCAGCTGTAAAGCAGTGTTCAGCAGCAGCAGTGGGATAGCGTTCAGCAGCAGTGAGGCACACTCTAACAGCAGTGAGTCAGTTTTCAGCAGCTGCAGTGAGGCTGTATTCAGCAGCAGCTGTGTGGCATATTTCAGCAGCAGTGAGGCAATGTTCAGCAGCAAAAGCGAGTCAGTATTCAGCAGCAGCAGTGAGACAATGTACAACAGCACTGAGGCTGTGTTCAACAACAGCAGTGAGGCAGTGATCAGCAGCAGCAGTGAGGCAGTGTTCAACAGCAGTGAGGCAGTGTAGAGCATCAATGAGGCAGTGTCCAGCTGTTAGTTTTCAGCAACAACAGCAAGGCTGTGTTCAGCAGCAGCAGCGAGGCATTGCTCAGCAACAACAGAGAGTCAGTTTTCAGCTGCAGCAGTGAGATAGTGTTCAGCAGCTGCAGCGAGGCAGTGTTCAGCAACAGCATTGAGTCACTTTTCAGCAGCAGCAGTGAGGCTGTGTTCAGCCGCAGCAGTGAGGCACATTTCAACAGCAGTGAGGCAGGGTTCAGCAGCAAAAGCGAGTCAGTAATCAGCAGCAGCAGTGAGACAGTTTTCAGCAGCTGCAATGAGCTGTGTTCAACAGCAGCAGTGAGTTCGCTTTCAGAAGCAGCAGCGAGACAGTGTTCCGCAGCAGCAGTGAGTCAGTTTTTCGAGCAGCAGTGAGTCCGCTTTCAGAAGTAGCAGGGAGTCTGTTTTCAGCAGACGCAGCGAGGCAGTGTTCAGCAGCAGCAGTGAGACAGTGTTCAACAGAATGAGGCAGTGTCCAGCAGCAACAGTGAGTCAGTTTTCATCAGCAGCAGCGAGGCAGTGTTCTGCATCAGCTGTGAGACAATGTTGTGCAGCAGCAGTGAGACAGTGTTCAGCCGCAGCAGTGAGTCAGTGTTCAGCAGCAGCAGCGAGGCAGACTTGAACAGCACTGAGGCACTGTTCAGCAACAGCAGTGAGTCAATGTTCCGCAGTAGCAGCATGGCAGTATTCAGCAGCAGCAGTGAGGCATTGTTCTTCAGCAGCAACGAGTCAGTGTTCAGCAGTAGCAGCAGTGACGCAGTGTTCAGCAGCAGCAGTGAGGCTGTGTTGACTAGCAGCAGTGAGGCAGACTTCAACAGCACTGAGGCACTGTTCAGCATCAGCAGCGTGGCAGTGTTCAGCAGCAGCAGCGATGCAGTATTCAGAAGGTGTAGTGAGGCAGCTTTCAGCAACAGCAGCGATGCAGTGTTCAGCAGGTGCAGTGAGGAAATGTTGAGCAGCAGCAGTGGGACAGTGTTCAGCAGCAGTGAGGCACACTTTAACAGCAGTGAGGCAATGTTCAGCAGCAGTGGCGAGGCAGTGTTCAGCAGCAGCAGTGAGTCAGTTTTCAGCAGCAGCAGCGAGGCAGTGTTCAGCAGCTGCCCTGAGGCTGTATTCAGCAGCAGCAGTGAGGCAGTATTCAGCAACAGCAATGAAGCAGCGTTCAGCAGCTGCAGCAGTGAGGCAGTGTTCAGCAGCTGCAGCAGTGAGGCAGTGTTCAGCAGCAGCTGTGTGGCATATTTCAACAGCAGTGAGGCAATGTTCAGCAGCAAAAGCGAGTCAGTATTCAGCAGCAGCATTGAGTCAATGTTCAACGCAGTGAGGCTGTGTTCAGCAACAGCAGTGAGGCAGTTTTCAGCAGCAGCTGTGAGTTAGTGTTCAGCAGCACCTGTGAGGCACATTTCAACAGCTGTGAGGCAGTGTTCAGCAGCAGCAGTGAGTCAGTTTAGAGCAGCAGCAGTGAGGCACATTTCAACAGCAGTGAGGCAGTATTCTGCAGCAGCAGCGAGGCAGTGTTCAGCAGCACCAGTGAGACAGTGTTCAACAGCAGTGAGGCAGTGTCCAGCAGCAGCAGTAAGTCAGTTTTCATCTGCAGCAGTGAGACAGTGTTCGGCAGCACTCAGCAGCAACAGTGAGTCAGTTTTCAGCTGCAGCAGTGAGCTATTGTTCTGCAGCTGTAGCGAGGCAGTGTTCAGCAACAGCATTGAGTCACTTTTCAGCAGCAGCAGTGAGGCTGTGTTCAGCCGCAGCAGTGAGGCACATTTCAACAGCAGTGAGGCAGGGTTCAGCAGCAAAAGCGAGTCAGTAATCAGCAGCAGCAGTGAGACAGTTTTCAGCAGCTGCAATGAGCTGTGTTCAACAGCAGCAGTGAGTTCGCTTTCAGAAGCAGCAGCGAGACAGTGTTCCGCAGTAGCAGTGAGTCAGTTTTTCGAGCAGCAGTGAGTCCGCTTTCAGAAGTAGCAGGGAGTCTGTTTTCAGCAGACGCAGCGAGGCAGTGTTCAGCAGCAGCAGTGAGACAGTGTTCAACAGAATGAGGCAGTGTCCAGCAGCAACAGTGAGTCAGTTTTCATCAGCAGCAGCGAGGCAGTGTTCAGCAGCAGCAGTGAGGCATTGTTCTTCAGCAGCAACGAGTCAGTGTTCAGCAGTAGCAGCAGTGACGCAGTGTTCAGCAGCAGCAGTGAGGCTGTGTTGACTAGCAGCAGTGAGGCAGACTTCAACAGCACTGAGGCACTGTTCAGCATCAGCAGCGTGGCAGTGTTCAGCAGCAGCAGCGATGCAGTATTCAGAAGGTGTAGTGAGGCAGCTTTCAGCAACAGCAGCGATGCAGTGTTCAGCAGGTGCAGTGAGGAAATGTTGAGCAGCAGCAGTGGGACAGTGTTCAGCAGCAGTGAGGCACACTTTAACAGCAGTGAGGCAATGTTCAGCAGCAGTGGCGAGGCAGTGTTCAGCAGCAGCAGTGAGTCAGTTTTCAGCAGCAGCAGCGAGGCAGTGTTCAGCAGCTGCCCTGAGGCTGTATTCAGCAGCAGCAGTGAGGCAGTATTCAGCAACAGCAATGAAGCAGCGTTCAGCAGCTGCAGCAGTGAGGCAGTGTTCAGCAGCTGCAGCAGTGAGGCAGTGTTCAGCAGCAGCTGTGTGGCATATTTCAACAGCAGTGAGGCAATGTTCAGCAGCAAAAGCGAGTCAGTATTCAGCAGCAGCATTGAGTCAATGTTCAACGCAGTGAGGCTGTGTTCAGCAACAGCAGTGAGGCAGTTTTCAGCAGCAGCTGTGAGTTAGTGTTCAGCAGCACCTGTGAGGCACATTTCAACAGCTGTGAGGCAGTGTTCAGCAGCAGCAGTGAGTCAGTTTAGAGCAGCAGCAGTGAGGCACATTTCAACAGCAGTGAGGCAGTATTCTGCAGCAGCAGCGAGGCAGTGTTCAGCAGCACCAGTGAGACAGTGTTCAACAGCAGTGAGGCAGTGTCCAGCAGCAGCAGTAAGTCAGTTTTCATCTGCAGCAGTGAGACAGTGTTCGGCAGCACTCAGCAGCAACAGTGAGTCAGTTTTCAGCTGCAGCAGTGAGCTATTGTTCTGCAGCTGTAGCGAGGCAGTGTTCAGCAACAGCATTGAGTCACTTTTCAGCAGCAGCAGTGAGGCTGTGTTCAGCCGCAGCAGTGAGGCACATTTCAACAGCAGTGAGGCAGGGTTCAGCAGCAAAAGCGAGTCAGTAATCAGCAGCAGCAGTGAGACAGTTTTCAGCAGCTGCAATGAGCTGTGTTCAACAGCAGCAGTGAGTTCGCTTTCAGAAGCAGCAGCGAGACAGTGTTCCGCAGTAGCAGTGAGTCAGTTTTTCGAGCAGCAGTGAGTCCGCTTTCAGAAGTAGCAGGGAGTCTGTTTTCAGCAGACGCAGCGAGGCAGTGTTCAGCAGCAGCAGTGAGACAGTGTTCAACAGAATGAGGCAGTGTCCAGCAGCAACAGTGAGTCAGTTTTCATCAGCAGCAGCGAGGCAGTGTTCTGCATCAGCTGTGAGACAATGTTGTGCAGCAGCAGTGAGACAGTGTTCAGCCGCAGCAGTGAGTCAGTGTTCAGCAGCAGCAGCGAGGCAGACTTGAACAGCACTGAGGCACTGTTCAGCAACAGCAGTGAGTCAATGTTCCGCAGTAGCAGCATGGCAGTATTCAGCAGCAGCAGTGAGGCATTGTTCTTCAGCAGCAACGAGTCAGTGTTCAGCAGTAGCAGCAGTGACGCAGTGTTCAGCAGCAGCAGTGAGGCTGTGTTGACTAGCAGCAGTGAGGCAGACTTCAACAGCACTGAGGCACTGTTCAGCATCAGCAGCGTGGCAGTGTTCAGCAGCAGCAGTGAGGCACAGTTCAGCAGCAGCAGCGATGCCGTGTTTAGCAGCAGCAGTGACGCAGTGTTCAGCAGCAGCATTGACGCAGTGTTCAGCAACTGCGAGGCACATTTAAACAGCAGTGAGGTAGAGTTCTGCAGCAGCAGTAAAGCAGTGTTCAGCAGCAGCAGGGAGGCAGTGTTCAGCAGCAGCAGCGATGCAGTATTCAGAAGGTGTAGTGAGGCAGCTTTCAGCAACAGCAGCGATGCAGTGTTCAGCAGGTGCAGTGAGGAAATGTTGAGCAGCAGCAGTGGGACAGTGTTCAGCAGCAGTGAGGCACACTTTAACAGCAGTGAGGCAATGTTCAGCAGCAGTGGCGAGGCAGTGTTCAGCAGCAGCAGTGAGTCAGTTTTCAGCAGCAGCAGCGAGGCAGTGTTCAGCAGCTGCCCTGAGGCTGTATTCAGCAGCAGCAGTGAGGCAGTATTCAGCAACAGCAATGAAGCAGCGTTCAGCAGCTGCAGCAGTGAGGCAGTGTTCAGCAGCTGCAGCAGTGAGGCAGTGTTCAGCAGCAGCTGTGTGGCATATTTCAACAGCAGTGAGGCAATGTTCAGCAGCAAAAGCGAGTCAGTATTCAGCAGCAGCATTGAGTCAATGTTCAACGCAGTGAGGCTGTGTTCAGCAACAGCAGTGAGGCAGTTTTCAGCAGCAGCTGTGAGTTAGTGTTCAGCAGCACCTGTGAGGCACATTTCAACAGCTGTGAGGCAGTGTTCAGCAGCAGCAGTGAGTCAGTTTAGAGCAGCGGCAGTGAGGCACATTTCAACAGCAGTGAGGCAGTATTCTGCAGCAGCAACGAGGCAGTGTTCAGCAGCACCAGTGAGACAGTGTTCAACAGCAGTGAGGCAGTGTCCAGCAGCAGCAGTAAGTCAGTTTTCATCTGCAGCAGTGAGACAGTGTTCGGCAGCACTCAGCAGCAACAGTGAGTCAGTTTTTAGCTGCAGCAGTGAGCTATTGTTCTGCAGCTGTAGCGAGGCAGTGTTCAGCAGCACCAGTGAGACAGTTTTCAACAGCAGTGAGGCAGTGTTGTGTATCAGCAGTGAGTCAGTTTTCAGCAGCAGCAATGAGGCAGTTTTCAGCAGCAGCAGTGAGGCAGTATTCCGCAGCAGAGGCAACGTAGTGTTCAGCAACATCATTGAGTCACTTTTCAGCAGCAGCAGTGAGGCTGTGTTCAACAGCAAAAGTGAGTCAGTTTTCAGCAGCAGCAATGAGGCTGTGTTCAACAGCAGCAATGAGTTCGCTTTCAGAAGCAGCAGCGAGGCAGTGTTCCGCAGCAGCAGTGATTCAGTTTTTAGCAGCAGCAGTGAGTCCGCTTTCAGAAGTAGCATTGAGTCTGTTTTCAGAAGCAGCAGCGAGGCAGTGTTCCGCAGCAGCAGTGATTCAGTTTTTAGCAGCAGCAGTGAGTCCGCTTTCAGAAGTAGCATTGAGTCTGTTTTCAGCAGCAGCAGCAATGCAGTGTCCAGCAGCAGTAGTGAGGCAGACTTCAATAGAACTGAGGCACTGTTCAGCAGCAGTAGTGAGGCAGAGTTCAGCAGCAGCAGTGAGTCAATGTTCCGCAGTAGCAACAAGGCAGTGTTCAGCAACAGCAGTGAGGCATTGTGCTGCATCAGAAACGAGTCGGTGTTGAGCAGTAGCAGCAGTGAGGGAGTGTTCAGCAGCAGCAGTGAGGCTGCGTTCACCAACAGCCAATGAGGCAGACTTCAACAGCATTGAGGCACTGTTCAGCATCAGCAGCATGAATGTGTTCAGCCGCAGCAGTGAGGCAGAGTTCAGCAGCAGCAGCAAGGCAGAGTTCAGCCGCAGCAGTGAGGCAGAGTTCAGCCACAGCAGTGAGGCAGAGTTCAGCCGTAGCAGCAGCGAGGCAGTGTTCAGCAGTAGCAGCAGTGAGTCAGTGTTCCGCAGCAGCAGTGAGGCAGTGTTCAGCAACTGCGAGGCACATTTAAACAGCAGTGGGGCAAAGCTCAGCAACAGCGGTAAAGCAGTGTTCAGCAGCAGCAGCGATGCAGTGTTCAGCAGGTGCAGTGAGGCAATGTTCAGCAGGTGCAGTGGGACAGTGTTCAGCAGCAGTGAGGCACACTTTAACAGCAGTGAGGCAGTGTTCAGCAGCAGCAGCGAGGCAGTGTTCAGCAGCAGCAGTGAGGCTGCGTTCACCAACAGCCAATGAGGCAGACTTCAACAGCATTGAGGCACTGTTCAGCATCAGCAGCATGAATGTGTTCAGCCGCAGCAGTGAGGCAGAGTTCAGCAGCAGCAGCAAGGCAGAGTTCAGCCGCAGCAGTGAGGCAGAGTTCAGCCACAGCAGTGAGGCAGAGTTCAGCCGTAGCAGCAGCGAGGCAGTGTTCAGCAGTAGCAGCAGTGAGTCAGTGTTCCGCAGCAGCAGTGAGGCAGTGTTCAGCAACTGCGAGGCACATTTAAACAGCAGTGGGGCAAAGCTCAGCAACAGCGGTAAAGCAGTGTTCAGCAGCAGCAGCGATGCAGTGTTCAGCAGGTGCAGTGAGGCAATGTTCAGCAGGTGCAGTGGGACAGTGTTCAGCAGCAGTGAGGCACACTTTAACAGCAGTGAGGCAGTGTTCAGCAGCAGCAGCGAGGCAGTGTTCAGCAGCTGCACTGAGGCTGTATTCAGCAGCAGCAGTGGGCCAGTCTTCAGCAGGTGCAGTGAGGCAGAATTCTGCAACAGCAATGAAGCAGGGCTCAGCAGCTGCAGCAGTGAGTCAGTTTTCAGCAGCAGCAGTGAGGCAGTGTTCAGCAGCAACTGCGAGGCAGTGTTCAGTAGCAGCAGTGAGGCAGTGTTCAGCAGCAACTGCGAGGCAGTGTTCAGCAGCAACTGCGAGGCAGTGTTCAGCAGCAGCAGTGAGTCAGTTTTCAGCAGCAGCAGTGTGTCAGTGTTCAGCAGCAACTGCGAGGCAGTGTTCAGCAGCAGCAGTGAGTCAGTTTTCAGCAGCAACTGCGAGGCAGTGTTCAGCAGCAACTGCGAGGCAGTGTTCAGCAGCAACTGCGAGGCAGTGTTCAACAGCAGCAGTGAGTCAGTTTTCAGCAGCAGCAGTGAGGCAGTGTTCAGCAGCAACTGCGAGGCAGTGTTCAGCAGCAGCAGTGAGTCAGTTTTCAGCAGCAGCAGTGAGCCAGTGTTCAGCAGCAACTGCGAGGCAGTGTTCAGCAGCAGCAGTGGGGCAGTGTTCAGCAACAGCAGGGAGGCATTGTTCAGCAACAGCAGCAAGGCAGTGTTCAGCAGCAGCAGCGATGCAGGATTCAGCAGCAGTAGTGAAGGACTGTTCAGCAGCAGCAGTGAGGCAGTTTTCAGCAGCAAAAGCGAGTCAGTATTCAGCAGCAGCGGTGAGTTAGTGTTCAACAGCAGTGAGGCAGTTGTCAGCAGCAGCAGTGAAGCAGTTTTCAACAGCAGCAGTGAGGCACATTTCAACAGCAGTGAGGCAGTGTTCAGCAGCAGCAGCAAGGCAGTGTTGAGGAGCAGCGGTGAGTCAGTGTTCAGCAGCAGCAGTGAGTCAGTGAATCAGTTTTCTGCAACAACAGTGAGGCAGTTTTCAGCAGCAGCTGTGAGGAACATTTCAACAGCAGTGTGGCAGTGTTCAGCAGCAAAAGCGTGTCTGTATTCAGCAGCAGCAGTGATATAGTGTTCAACAGCGCTGAGGCAGTGTTCAGCAGCAGCAGCAGTGAGGCAGAGTTCAGCAACAGCAGTGAGTCAATGTTCAGCAGTAGCAGCAAGGCAGTGTTCAGCAGCAGATGTGAGGCTGTGTTCTGCAGCAGCAACGGGTCAGTGTTCAGCTGCAGCAGTGAGTCAGTGTTCCGCAGCAGCATTGAGGCAGTGTTCAGCAACAGCGAGGCACATTTAAACAGCAGGGTGGCAGTGTTCAGCAGCAGCAGCGATGCAGTTTTACAGAAGGTGCAGTGAGGCAGATTTCAGCAACAGCAGCGATGCAGTGTTCAGCAGGTGCCGTGAAGCAGTGTTCAGCAGCAGCAGTGAGTCAGTTTTCAGCAGCAGCAGCGAGGCAATGTTCAGGAGCTGCAGGAAGGCTGCATTCAGCAGCAGCAGTGAAGCAGTCTTCAGCAGCAGCAGCGATGCAGTGTTCAGCAAGTGCAGTGTGGCAGTGTTCAGCAACAGCTGTGAGGCACATTTCAACAGCAGTGAGACAATGTTCAGCAACTGCAGCAGTGAGGGAGTGTTCAGCAGCAGCTGTGAGTCAGTTTTCAGCAGCAGCGCAATGCAGTGTTCAGCAGCAGCTGTGAGGCACATTTCAACAGCAGTGAGGCAGTGTTCAGCAGCAAAAGCGAGTCAGAATTCAGCAGCAGCAGTGATATAGTGTCCAACAGCACTGAGGCAGTGTTCAACAGCCGCAGCGAGGCAGTGTTCAGCAGCAGCAGTGAAGCAGGGTTCAGCAGCAGCAGCGAGGCAGGGTTCAGCAGCAGCAGCAAGGCAGTGTTCAGCAGCAGCAGTGAGGCAGTGTTCAGCAGCAGCAGTGATGCAGTGTTCAGCAGCACCAATGAGACACTGTTCAACAGCAGTGAGGGAGTGTTCAGCAGCAGCAGTGAGGGAGTGTTCAGCAGCAGCAGTGAGACAGTGTCCAGCAGAAGTAGTGAGGCACACTTCAACAGCAGTGAGGCACTGTTCAGTAGCCGCAGCGAGGCATGTTCAGCAGCAGCAGTGAGGCACTGTTCAGCAGCCGCAGCGAGGCATGTTCAGCAGCAGCAGTGAGGCAGTGTTCAGCAGCCGCAGCGAGGCATGTTCAGCAGCAGCAGTGAAGCAGTGTTCAGCATCAGCAGTGAGGCAGTGTTCAGCAGCAGCGGCAGGGCAGTGTTCAGCAGCAGCAGCAAGGCAGTGTTCAGCAGCAGCTGTGAGGCACACTTCAAGAGCAGAGAGGCAGTGTTCAGCAGCAGCAGTGAGTCAGTTTTCATCAGCAGCAGCGAGGCAGTGTTCAGCATCTGCAGTGAGACAGTATTCAGCAGCAGCAGCAGTGAGGCAGTATTCAGCAGCAGCATCAGCAAGGCAGTGTTCAGCAGCAGCTGCATGGCATATTTCAACAGCAGTGAGGCAGTGTAGAGCAGCAATGAGGCAGTGTCCAGCAACAGCAGTGTGGCAGTGATCAGCAGCAGCAGGTAGGCACATTTCAATAGCACTGAGGCAGTGTTCAGCAGCAGCAGCAGCGATGCAATGTTCAGCAGAAGCAGTGAGGCAGACTTCAACAGCACTGAGGCTGTATTCAGCAGTAGCAGCAAGGCAGGGTTCAGCAGCAGCTGTGAGGCAGTGTTCAGCAGCAGCAGCGATGCAGTGTTCAGCAGGTGCAGTGAGGCAATGTTCAGCAGCAGCAATGGGACAGTGTTCAGCAGCAGTGAGGCACACTTTCACAGCAGTGGGACAGTGTTCAGCAGCAGCAAGGCAGTGTTCAGCAGCAGCTGCATGGCATATTTCAACAGCAGTGAGGCAGTGTAGAGCAGCAATGAGGCAGTGTCCAGCAACAACAGTGAGTCAGTTTTCAGCAGCAGCAGTGAGACAATGTTCAACAGCAGCGAGGCAGTGTTCAGCAGTAGCAGCAAGGCAGTGTTCAGCAGCAGCAGCGATGCAGTGTTCAGCAGGTGCAGTGAGGCAATGTTTAGCAGCAGCAGTGGGACAGTGTTCAGCAGCAGTGAGGCACACTTTAACAGCAGTGAGCCAGGGTTCAGCAGCAGCAGTGAGGCTGTGTTCAGTGGCAAAAGCGAGTCAGAATTCAGCAGCAGCAGTGATATAGTGTTCAACAGCACTGAGGCAGTGTTCAGCAACAGCAGCGATGCAGTGTTCAGCAGGTGCAGTGAGGCAATGTTCAGCAGCAGCAATGGGACAGTGTTCAGCAGCAGTGAGGCACACTTTCACAGCAGTGGGACAGTGTTCAGCAGCAGCAAGGCAGTGTTCAGCAGCAGCTGCATGGCATATTTCAACAGCAGTGAGGCAGTGTAGAGCAGCAATGAGGCAGTGTCCAGCAACAACAGTGAGTCAGTTTTCAGCAGCAGCAGTGAGACAATGTTCAACAGCAGCGAGGCAGTGTTCAGCAGTAGCAGCAAGGCAGTGTTCAGCAGCAGCAGCGATGCAGTGTTCAGCAGGTGCAGTGAGGCAATGTTTAGCAGCAGCAGTGGGACAGTGTTCAGCAGCAGTGAGGCACACTTTAACAGCAGTGAGCCAGGGTTCAGCAGCAGCAGTGAGGCTGTGTTCAGTGGCAAAAGCGAGTCAGAATTCAGCAGCAGCAGTGATATAGTGTTCAACAGCACTGAGGCAGTGTTCAGCAACAGTGAGTCAGTGTTCAGCAGCAGTACTGAGGCAGTGTTCAGTAGCTGCAGCAAGGCAGTGTTCTGCAGCAGCAGCAAGGCAGTGTTCAGCAGCAGCAGTGAGCCAGGGTTCAACAGCAGCAGTGAGCCAGGGTTCAACAGCAGCAGTGAGGCAGTGTTCAGCAGCAGCAGTGAGGCTGTGTTCAGCAGCAGCAGTGAGGCTGTGTTCAGCAACTGCAGTGAGGCTGTGTTCAGTGGCAAAAGCGAGTCAGAATTCAGCAGCAGCAGTGATATAGTATTCAACAGCATTGAGGCAGTGTTCAGCAGCAGCAGCGATGCAGTGTTCAGCAGCAGCAGTGAGGCAGTGTTCAGCAGCAGTGAGGCAGTGTTCAGCAGCAGCAGCAAGGCAGTGTTCAGCAGCAGCAGTGAGGCTGTGTTCAGCAGCAGTCGTGAGGCACACTTCAGTAGCAGCAAGGCAGTGTTCAGCAGTCGCAGCGAGGCAGTGTTCAGCAGTAGCTGTGAGGCAGTGTTCAGCAGCAGCAGTGAGGCTGTGTTCAGCAGCAGTCATGAGGCACACTTCAACAGCAGCAAAACAGTATTCAGCAGTCGCAGCGAGGCTCGCTTCAACAGCAGTGAGTCAGTGTTCAGCAGCAGCAACGAGGCAGTGTTCAGCAGCAGCAATGAGGCACGCTTCAACAGCAGTGAGTCAGTGTTCAGCAGCAGCAACGAGGCAGCTTTGAGCAGCAGCAGTGAGTCAGTGTTCAGCAGAGTAGTGAAACAGTGTTCAGCAGCAGCAGTGTGGCAGTGTTCAGCAGCAGTAACAAGGCAGTGTTCAGCAGCAGTGAGGCTGTGTTCAGCAGCAGCATCGAGGCGGTGTTCAGGAGCAGCAGTGAGGCAGGGATCAGCAGCTGCAGCGAGGTAGAGTTCAGCAGCAGCAGTGAGGCAGTGTTCAGCAGCAGTGAGGCACACTTTAACAGCAGTGAGCCAGGGTTCAGCAGCAGCAGTGAGGCTGTGTTCAGTGGCAAAAGCGAGTCAGAATTCAGCAGCAGCAGTGATATAGTGTTCAACAGCACTGAGGCAGTGTTCAGCAGCAGTGAGTCAGTGTTCAGCAGCAGTACTGAGGCAGTGTTCTGCAGCAGCAGCAAGGCAGTGTTCAGCAGCAGCAGTGAGCCAGGGTTCAACAGCAGCAGTGAGGCAGTGTTCAGCAGCAGCAGTGAGGCTGTGTTCAGTGGCAAAAGCGAGTCAGAATTCAGCAGCAGCAGTGATATAGTATTCAACAGCATTGAGGCAGTGTTCAGCAGCAGCAGTGAGGCAGTGTTCATCAACAGCAGCAAGGCAGTGTTCAGCAGCAGTGAGGCAGTGTTCAGCAGCAGCAGCAAGGCAGTGTTCAGCAGCAATGAGGCAGTGTTCTGCAGCAGCAGTGAGTCAGTTTTCAGCAGCAGCAGTGAGGCAGTGTTCAGCAGCAACTGCGAGGCAGTGTTCAGTAGCAGCAGTGAGTCAGTTTTCAGCAGCAACTGTGAGGCAGTGTTCAGCAGCAACTGCGAGGCATTGTTCAGCAGCAGCAGTGAGTCAGTTTTCAGCAGCAGCAGTGAGGCAGTGTTCAGCAGCAACTGCGAGGCAGTGTTCAGCAGCAACTGCGAGGCAGTGTTCAGCAGCAACTGCGAGGCAGTGTTCAGCAGCAACTGCGAGGCAGTGTTCAGCAGCAGCAGTGAGTCAGTTTTCAGCAGCAGCAGTGAGGCAGTGTTCAGCAGCAACTGCGAGGCAGTGTTCAGCAGCAGCAGTGAGTCAGTTTTCAGCAGCAGCAGTGAGCCAGTGTTCAGCAGCAGCAGTGAGTCAGTTTTCAGCAGCAGCAGTGAGCCAGTGTTCAGCAGCAACTGCGAGGCAGTGTTCAGCAGCAGCAGTGGGGCAGTGTTCAACAACAGCAGGGCGGCATTGTTCAGCAACAGCAGCAAGGCAGTGTTCAGCAGCAGCAGCGATGCAGGATTCAGCAGCAGCAGCGATGCAGGATTCAGCAGCAGTAGTGAAGGACTGTTCAGCAGCAGCAGTGAGGCAGTTTTCAGCAGCAAAAGCGAGTCAGTATTCCGCAGCAGCAGTGAGTTAGTGTTCAACAGCAGTGAGGCAGTTGTCAGCAGCAGCAGTGATATAGTGTTCAACAGCGCTGAGGCAGTGTTCAGCAGCAGCAGCAGTGAAGCAGAGTTCAGCAACAGCAGTGAGTCAATGTTCAGCAGTAGCAGCAAGGCAGTGTTCAGCAGCAGATGTGAGGCTGTGTTCTGCAGCAGCAACGGGTCAGTGTTCAGCTGCAGCAGTGAGTCAGTGTTCCGCAGCAGCATTGAGGCAGTGTTCAGCAACAGCGAGGCACATTTAAACAGCAGGGTGGCAGTGTTCAGCAGCAGCAGCGATGCAGTTTTACAGAAGGTGCAGTGAGGCAGATTTCAGCAACAGCAGCGATGCAGTGTTCAGCAGGTGCCGTGAAGCAGTGTTCAGCAGCAGCAGTGAGTCAGTTTTCAGCAGCAGCAGCGAGGCGATGTTCAGGAGCTGCAGGAAGGCTGCATTCAGCAGCAGCAGTGAAGCAGTCTTCAGCAGCAGCAGCGTGTGCAGTGTTCAGCAAGTGCAGTGTGGCAGTGTTCAGCAACAGCTGTGAGGCACATTTCAACAGCAGTGAGACAATGTTCAGCAGCTGCAGCAGTGAGGGAGTGTTCAGCAGGAGCTGTGAGTCCGTTTTCAGCAGCAGCGCGATGCAGTGTTCAGCAGCAGCTGTGAGGCACATTTCAACAGCAGTGAGGCAGTGTTCAGCAGCAAAAGCGAGTCAGAATTCAGCAGCAGCAGTGATATAGTGTCCAACAGCACTGAGGCAGTGTTCAACAGCCGCAGCGAGGCAGTGTTCAGCAGCAGCAGTGAAGCAGGGTTCAGCAGCAGCAGCGAGGCAGGGTTCAGCAGCAGCAGCAAGGCAGTGTTCAGCAGCAGCAGCAGTGAGGCAGTGTTCAGCAGCACCAGCAGTGAGGCAGTGTTCAGCAGCACCAATGAGACACTGTTCAACAGCAGTGAGGGAGTGTTCAGCAGCAGCAGTGAGGGAGTGTTCAGCAGCAGCAGTGAGACAGTGTCCAGCAGAAGTAGTGAGGCACACTTCAACAGCAGTGAGGCAATGTTCAGCAGCCGCAGCGAGCGATGTTCAGCAGCAGCAGTGAGGCACTGTTCAGCAGCCGCAGCGAGGCATGTTCAGCAGCAGCAGTGAGGCAGTGTTCAGCAGCCGCAGCGAGGCATGTTCAGCAGCAGCAGTGAAGCAGTGTTCAGCATCAGCAGTGAGGCAGTGTTCAGCAGCAGCGGCAGGGCAGTGTTCAGCAGCAGCAGCAAGGCAGTGTTCAGCAGCAGCTGTGAGGCACACTTCAAGAGCAGTGAGGCAGTGTTCAGCAGCAGCAGTGAGTCAGTTTTCATCAGCAGCAGCGAGGCAGTGTTCAGCATCTGCAGTGAGACAGTGTTCAGCAGCAGCAGCAACGAGGCACACTTCAACAGCACTGTGGCAGTGTTCAGCAGCAGCAGCAGCGATGCAGTGTTCAGCAGCAGCAGTGAGGCAGTGTTCAGCAGCAGCAAGGCACATTTAAACAGCAGTGAGGCAGTGTTCAGCAGCAGCAGCAGCAGTGAGGCACACTTTAACAGCAGTGAGGCAGTGTTCAGCAGCAGTTGTGAGGCACATTTCAACAGCAGAGGCAGTGTTCAGCAACAGTAGCAAGGCAGTGTTCAGCAGCAGTGAGTCAGTGAATCAGTTTTCTGCAACAGCAGTGAGGCAGTGATCAGCAGCAAAAGTGAGTCAGTATTCAGCAGCGTTGATATAGTGTTCAACAGCACTGAGGCAGTGTTCAACAGCAGCTGTGAGGCAGTGTTCAGCAACAGTGAGGCAGTGTTCAGCAGCACTGAGGCCGTGTTCAACAGCAGCAGCGAGGCGTTGTTCAGCATCTGCAGTGAGACAGTGTTCAGCAGCAGCAGCAGTGAGGCAGTTTTCATCAGCAGCAGTGTGGTAGTGTTCAGCAGCAGCAGCAATGCAGTGTTCAGCAGCAGCAGTGAGGCAGTGTTCAGCAGCAGCAGTGAGGCAGTGTTCAGCAGCAGTGAGGCACACTTTAACAGCAGTGAGGCAGTGATCAGCAGCAGCATCGAGGCGGTGTTCAGCAGCAGCTGTGAGGAACATTTGAACAGCCGTGAGTCAGTATTCAGCAGCAGCAGTGATATAGTGTTCAACAGCAGCGATGCAGTGTTCAGCAGCAGCAGCGATGCAGTGTTCAGCAGCAGCAGCGATGCAGTGTTCAGCAGCAGCAGCGAGGCTGTGTTCAGCTGCAGCAGTGAGGCAGTGTTCAGCAGCAGTGAGGCAGTGTTCAGCAGCAACAGCAAGGCAGTATTCAGCAGCAGCAAGGCAGTGTTCAGCAGCAGCTGCATGGCATATTTCAACAGCAGTGAGGCAGTGTAGAGCAGCAATGAGGCAGTGTCCAGCAGCAGCAGTGAGGCAGTGATCAGCATCAGCAGTGAGGCAGTGTTCAGCAGCAGCTGTGAGTTGGTGTTCTGCAGCAGCAGTGAGGCAGTGTTCAGCAGCTACAGCGATGTAGTGTTCAGCAGCAGCAATGAGGCACACTTCAACAGCACTGAGGCACTGTTCAGCAGCAGTAGTGAGGCAGTGTTCAGCAGCAGCAACGGGTCAGTGTTCAGCAGTAGCAGCAGCGAGGGAGTGTTCAGCAGCAGCAGAGTCAGTGTTCAGCCGCAGCAGCGAGGCACTCTTCAACATCATTGAGGCACTGTTCAGCAGCAGCAGTGAGGCAGTATTCAGCAGCAGCGAGGCAGTATTCAGCAGCAGCATCAGCAAGGCAGTGTTCAGCAGCAGCTGCATGGCATATTTCAACAGCAGTGAGGCAGTGTAGAGCAGCAATGAGGCAGTGTCCAGCAACAGCAGTGTGGCAGTGATCAGCAGCAGCAGGTAGGCACATTTCAATAGCACTGAGGCAGTGTTCAGCAGCAGCAGCAGCGATGCAATGTTCAGCAGAGGCAGTGAGGCAGACTTCAACAGCACTGAGGCTGTATTCAGCAGTAGCAGCAAAGCAGGGTTCAGCAGCAGCTGTGAGGCAGTGTTCAGCAGCAGCAGCGATGCAGTGTTCAGCAGGTGCAGTGAGGCAATGTTCAGCAGCAGCAATGGGACAGTGTTCAGCAGCAGTGAGGCACACTTTCACAGCAGTGGGACAGTGTTCAGCAGCAGCAAGGCAGTGTTCAGCAGCAGCTGCATGGCATATTTCAACAGCAGTGAGGCAGTGTAGAGCAGCAATGAGGCAGTGTCCAGCAACAGCAGTGTGGCAGTGATCAGCAGCAGCAGGTAGGCACATTTCAATAGCACTGAGGCAGTGTTCAGCAGCAGCAGCAGCGATGCAATGTTCAGCAGAAGCAGTGAGGCAGACTTCAACAGCACTGAGGCTGTATTCAGCAGTAGCAGCAAAGCAGGGTTCAGCAGCAGCTGTGAGGCAGTGTTCAGCAGCAGCAGCGATGCAGTGTTCAGCAGGTGCAGTGAGGCAATGTTCAGCAGCAGCAATGGGACAGTGTTCAGCAGCAGTGAGGCACACTTTCACAGCAGTGGGACAGTGTTCAGCAGCAGCAAGGCAGTGTTCAGCAGCAGCTGCATGGCATATTTCAACAGCAGTGAGGTAGTGTAGAGCAGCAATGAGGCAGTGTCCAGCAACAACAGTGAGTCAGTTTTCAGCAGCAGCAGTGAGACAATGTTCAACAGCAGCGAGGCAGTGTTCAGCAGTAGCAGCAAGGCAGTGTTCAGCAGCAGCAGCGATGCAGTGTTCAGCAGGTGCAGTGAGGCAATGTTTAGCAGCAGCAGTGGGACAGTGTTCAGCAGCAGTGAGGCACACTTTCACAGCAGTGAGGCAGTGTTCAGCAGCAGCAGCAAGGCAGTGTTCAGTAGCAGCAACGAGTCAGTGTTCAGCAGTAGCAGCAGCGAGGGAGTGTTCAGCAGCAGCAGAGTCAGTGTTCGGCCGCAGCAGCGAGGCTCTCTTCAAAATCATTGAGGCACTGTTCAGCAGCAACAGTGAGGCAGTATTCAGCAGCAGTAGTGAGGCATGTCCAGCAGTAGCAGTGAACTAGGGTTCAGCAGCAGCAGTGAGGCTGCGTTCAGTGGCAAAAGCGAGTCAGAATTCAGCAGCAGCAGTGATATAGTGTTCAGCAGCAGCAGCGAGGCAGTGTTCAGCAGCAGCAGTGAGGCAGTGTTCAGCAGCAGCAGTGAGGCTGTGTTCAGCAGCAGTCGTGAGGCACACTTCAGTAGCAGCAAGCCAGTGTTCAGCAGTCGCAGCGAGGCAGTGTTCAGCAGCAGCAGCAAGGCAGTGTTCAGCAGCAGCAGTGATGCAGTGTTCAGCAGCAGTAGTGAGGCATGTCCAGCAGTAGCAGTGAGCCAGGGTTCAGCAGCAGCAGTGAGGCTGTGTTCAGTGGCAAAAGCGAGTCAGAATTCAGCAGCAGCAGTGATATAGTGTTCAACAGCACTGAGGCAGTGTTCAGCAACAGTGAGTCAGTGTTCAGCAGCAGTACTGAGGCAGTGTTCAGTAGCTGCAGCAAGGCAGTGTTCTGCAGCAGCAGCAAGGCAGTGTTCAGCAGCAGCAGTGAGCCAGGGTTCAACAGCAGCAGTGAGCCAGGGTTCAACAGCAGCAGTGAGGCAGTGTTCAGCAGCAGCAGTGAGGCTGTGTTCAGCAACTGCAGTGAGGCTGTGTTCAGTGGCAAAAGCGAGTCAGAATTCAGAAGCAGCAGTGATATAGTATTCAACAGCATTGAGGCAGTGTTCAGCAGCAGCAGTGAGGCAGTGTTCATCAACAGCAGCAAGGCAGTGTTCAGCAGCAGTGAGGCAGTGTTCAGCAGCAGCAGCAAGGCAGTGTTCAGCAGCAGCAGTGAGGCTGTGTTCAGCAGCAGTCGTGAGGCACACTTCAGTAGCAGCAAGGCAGTGTTCAGCAGTCGCAGCGAGGCAGTGTTCAGCAGTAGCTGTGAGGCAGTGTTCAGCAGCAGCAGTGAGGCTGTGTTCAGCAGCAGTCATGAGGCACACTTCAACAGCAGCAAAACAGTATTCAGCAGTCACAGCGAGGCTCGCTTCAACAGCAGTGAGTCAGTGTTCAGCAGCAGCAATGAGGCAGTGTTCAGCAGCAGCAATGAGGCACGCTTCAACAACAGTGAGTCAGTGTTCAGCAGCAGCAACGAGGCAGCTTTGAGCAGCAGCAGTGAGTCAGTGTTCAGCAGAGTAGTGAAACAGTGTTCAGCAGCAGCAGTATGGCAGTGTTCAGCAGCAGCAGTGTGGCAGTGTTCAGCAGCAGCAGTGTGGCAGTGTTCAGCAGCAGTAACAAGGCAGTGTTCAGCAGCAGTGAGGCTGTGTTCAGCAGCAGCATCGAGGCGGTGTTCAGGAGCAGCAGTGAGGCAGGGATCAGCAGCTGCAGTGAGGCAGTGTTCAGCAGCAGCATCGAGGCAGAGTTCAGCAGCAGCGAGGCACATTTCAACAGCAATGAGGCAGTGTTCAGCATCAGCAGTCGCGAGGCAGTATTCACCAGCAGCAGCGTGGCAACGTTCACCAGCGATGGTGAAGAAGTGTTAAGCAGCAGCAGCGAGGCAGTGTTCAGCATCAGCAGTCGCGAGGCAGTATTCACCAGCAGCAGCGTGGCAACGTTCACCAGCAATGGTGAAGCAGTGTTAAGCAGCAGCAGTGAGGCAGTGTTCAGCAGCAGAAGCGAGGCAATGTTCAGCAGCAGCAGTGAATCAGTGTTCAGCAGCTGCAGTGAGGCAGTGTTCAGCTGCAGCTGCGAGGCAGAGTTCAGCATCAGCTGTAAGGCAGTGTTCAGTAGCAGCAGCAGTGAGTCAGTTTTCAGCAGCAGTAGTGACGCAGTGTTCATCAACAGCAGCAAGGCAGTGTTCAGCAGCAGCAGTGAGGCTGTGTTCAGCAGTAGCAGCAAGGCAGTGTTCAGCAGCAGTGAGGCAGTGTTCAGCAGCAGCAGCAAGGCAGTGTTCATCAACGGCAGTGAGGCAGTGTCCAGCGGCAACAGCGAGGCAGTGTTCATCAACAGCAGTGAGGCAGTGTTCAACAGCAGCAGTGACGTAGTGTTCTGCTGCCGCAGTGACGCAGTATTCAGCAGCAGCAGTGAGGCAGTGTTGAACAGCAGGAGTGAGGCAGTGTTCAGCAGCGGTGAGTCAATGTTCAACAGCAGCAGTGAGGCAGTGTACAGGAGCGGCAGTGTGGCAGTGTTCTGTGCCTATTAGCGATGAGGATGTCGGTCATTCAGGATGGCGTTTATTGCAGTTAGCAGCGATACAGTAGTCAGGGCTGATGCCTTGTGAGCATTGGCGAAGCCTGGCACGCCCGGGTGCATTTTAGCTCAGCGTGCTGGAGCCCGATCCTTCTCAGAGAAAGCCCAGCTTGGAGTATCTGCGGGCCTGTATGTCAATTAAGTTCTGTAATGTTTGACATTTTAAAGTTATTTGTTTATTTTTCTACCTTTATGCTGAGAAGTGTAATGTGCTGAATTTTTAAACTTATTCCTTAATTGCTCTTCTTTTAAACTAAAATATTTTACCTCAGAGGACTCTGTATGTGGTGACATTGTGCACTTTTCACTGTCCTCTTGTATCCTGTACTTGAACAGACATGACTATAAAACCTGAATCCTAGCTGGTTCCCCTCACCTCAGAACAGACAATCTTCCATACTGCACCATCTCCTGAAACAACTGGAAAAGTGGGGATTCCTGGTGTGCAGAGTCCCAGCCACTCAGACCCACCTCTCAATGATATTTAGCTTGTTCTGGAACTGTGGAATTTAGATACCTCCCAAGGACATCTTGGAGACTTGCAGGGCCACCATAACCAGATTTTTGACATATTGTTGTTCCAATGTACTATGTTCTATGTTCTAATGCTCTCCTCCTCCTTGATATCCAGTGGAATCCCACATAATTTTGGGTCCATTATTTATCAATGCAAGTTATTAACGTTAACATTGTTTCTGGCAAAGGTGTAAACTTTGGAGCTGGAACTATCTTAATAATTGAAACTAAATGAAACAGAGCACTGCATACTGAGGACCGTTAAATTCACACACAGCTCTTTTGCAAATACTTGCTGTGAAACAGTGGTGCCTGCAATGTTTTAAAATGGCTTTTGCATCTTCAACAGCGTAATTTTTGGACTTCTTTTTTCAAAAAGATATCTGAAACAAGAAATGAATGAGAAAAAAATACAAGTTGGTTCAACATTTTGATAAAAAGCACCAGTGTCACAGCAGCAGAGCAATACCATCTGATCGGAATCAAAGGAAAACACTCCATATGCGAGAGGAGCCTAGAAACCAATGGGGCTGGCAGACATAGTGATGGAAGTCTTAATCCCTTTAATTCCTTACTACCTTGAACTAGTTCCCAAAATGGTGGAGAGATTAGAGCCTGAAAGTGCAGAGTCCATACAGCAATCTCCCGGTGTGATCTTATCTTCAGATTCACAAAGACTGGTTATCAGACAACACATCCTCTTTGGATCACTTTTCTTCCTCCTTTTCCCCCAACTAGCTGCTTCTTTGCTGTTTTCCCTCAGGTATAATATGTTGGCAGCCAATGCATTTCAACATCCCCTGCACACTGGAGTTTAGCACTGAGCCTGATTGCCAAGGCAAACATCAGGTTATTGCAGCAGTCACTGAATTACAATTGTCCCTTAGCTGAACTCCTAAGGATTAAGATGCCCCATGTGTGAGATATCAGCATAACCTAATGGAAAAATAGAACATATTAAAATGGCTTCAGTTTATCAAAAACATCACATTCTTACTTGCAGCAAGAAAGTAAGGCAAACAAGTCTTGCTAATATCTCACATATTCTGCCAAGCCTGTTTAACGTCTCAAAATGTACAGAAAATGTTTACTTCAGATTTTAAGCAGCTGATATTGCAGTCTCCAGACTCAGTCGTTGTCTGCATTGAATTGCCGAGTTGCTCAGTTTATTAGGCGTCAGTAAGATCAGAGGGGATTCAACAGCTAATGATGTTTTGCATATGTATGAATGCACAAGACAATTATTTATTTTCCCTTTTTGTGAAAATAATAGGATTGAGTTGAACTGATGACTTGAGTTTGTAAACTCCAAAGGCGCCAAATTCAAGTCGTCTTCTGAGCTGTGTGAAGTGGTTTTTGGCCAAAATTAACAAGGCTGCCATCTTGAGGTTGACAAAGTTAAAAATCACACAACACGGGGTTATAGCCATGATTCAATCAGCTATGATTGAATGGCGGAGTGGACTCGATGAGCCGAATGGCTTTACTTCCACTCCTATGTCTTATGGTCTTATAGTCCAACAGGTACAAGCTTACCTCCAAATAAACCTGGTGTTGTGTGATTTTTAACTTTGTCCACCCCAGTCCAACACTGGCACCTCCACATCATGGCCATCTTCAGGTTGAATATTTCTGGAAGTTTGATGAAGAGGATGTCTGGCCATGTGATATCAGACCAGGCGAACTCTGATCTGAAGATGGTCAGCAACTTTTAAAGATTGAAATAAAAGTGACAAAATCATTTCACATCGGCAGCTATTGGGTGAGCTATTCTGAGTAAGTGAAGAAGGGAAGCCAAGGGTAGGATAAAGTGGAAAGAGAAAGCGATGACAAGATTCACAGGAGGAGGAATCTGAAGTAGAAGCAACTTTGTTCCCCACAGCAACTAAGGATAGATAAGACTATAAGATAATAAGACATAGGAGTGGAAGTAAGGCCATTCGGCCCATCGAGTCCACTCTGCCATTCAATCATGGCTGATGGGCATTTCAAAGCTGAAAATGTGTTGCTGGAAAAGCGCAGCAGGTCAGGCAACATCCAAGGAGCAGGAGGGTTGACGTTTCGGGCATGAGCCCTTCTTCAGGATTGAGGAAAGTGTGTCCAGCAGGCTAAGATAAAAGGTAGGGAGGTGGGTCTTGGTGGAGGGGCATTGAAAATGTGATAGGTGGAAGGAGGTCAAGGTGAGGGTGATAGGCCGGAGTGTGGAAGTGGGAGCGGAGAGGTCAGGAAGAAGATTGCAGGTTAGGAAGGCGGTGCTGAGTTCGAGGGATTTGACTGAGACAAGGTGGGGGGAGGGCAAATGAGGAAACTGGAGAAATCTGAGTTCAACCCTTGTGGTTGGAGGGTTCCTAGGCGGAGGATGAGGCACTCTTCCTCCAGCTGTCATGTTGCTATGGTCTGGCGATGGAGGATTCCAAGGACCTGCATGTCCTTGGTGGAGTGGGAGGGGAATTTGAAGTATTGAGCCACGGGGTGGTTGGGTTGGTTGGTCTGGGTATCCCAGAGGTGTTCCCTGAAACGTTCTGCAAGTAGGCGGCCTGTCTCCCCAATATAGAGGAGGCCACATCGGGTGCAGCAGATACAGTAAATGATGTGTGTGGAGGTGCAGGTGAATTTCTGGTGGATATGAAAGGATCCCTTAGGCCTTGGATGGAAGTAAGTGCGGAGGTGTGGGCGCAAGTTTTGCATTTCTTGCGGGTGTAGGGGAAGGTGCCGGGAGTGAAGGTTGGGTTGGTGGGGGGTGTGGACCTGACGAGGGACTCATGGAGGGAGTGGTCTTTTTGGAACGCTGATAGGGGAGGGGAGGGAAATATATCTCTGGTGGTGGGGTCCATTTGGAGGTGGCGGAAATGACAACGGATGATACGATGTATGTGGAGGTTGGTGGGGTGGTAGTTGAGGACCAGTGGGGTTCTGTCCTCGTGGCAATTAGAGGTGCGGGGCTCAAGGGCGGAGGAGCGAGAAGTGGAGGAGATGCAGTGAAGGGCATAGTCAATCACGTCTGGGGGGGAATTGCGGTCTTTGAAGAATCTCTGCTTTGAAGACATTTAGCGTCCCAGCCTCCACTGCACTCTGCGGCAATGAATTCCACAGGCCCACCACTCTCTGACTGAAGAAATGTCTCTGCATTTTTGTTCTGAATTTACCCCCTCTAATTCTAAGGCTGTGTCCACGGGTCCTAGCCTCCTTGCCTAACAAACAATTTCCTAGCGTCCACCCTTTCCAAGCCATGTATTATCTTGTAAAATGCCAGAGTTTTGGTGAGCTAACTCTCAAACCAGTGACATTCAAAATTCTCTCATAAAATTTGACACACTAGGAAAACATAACAGTGCAGAAAAAGATAAGTTGACTGGAACAGGAAAGGAAAAGCAGTTTAATGAAAATATTACATTATGTTAAGGTCCAGGCAGGAAATAATAGTAATAACAAAGCCAAAGCCAACTCTTTATTCCAGTTTTTGTTGATTTTAAATTTCATCATCTGCTATGATGAGATTAAGACTTATGTCTGCAGAACATTGCAGAGGGTTCTGGATTGCTGGCCCAGCGACATGACCGATATGCCACTGCCTCCCATCCTCTTATTGATACAGTGCATCCATTCTTAGATAGGGGATGTTGTGGAGCAGACGATAGATCTGATAAAGATGACATTCAGATGCTTGGATCAGTCGGGTGGGACCTTGCAATACAGCCCAGAGAGAGCGTGCTGCATCATCCTAGCATGCTATGTTCTACATAACAGGCAAAGAAGGGATGTGATGGACTCTGAAGAGCTTGGAGGGTGGCAGCAGTCTTCAAAGAAGAAGATGAACACGTTGAACAGAAGGAACATCACTTCAGTATGATAGAGCGCTGCAGCATCAGGAACAACAATACAGACAGAAATTATTGACACCAATAGATGAGAGCTCAGTACAGTGATCACTCACTGTACATTTGTTACTGTTAGAAAGGCAAGCAGTCCCTCTCTGTTCCCAAATGCTGCTTTTGTCTTTTTTTTGCTTTTACTGTGACTGAATTTAAGTGAATGTTTTCAACTATTTGAAGACTTTCCAGTGTATGATGGCTCCTCATTGAACTATGAGAAGATGTTGGGTTAGACCATGCACTGGGGAAAGAGTAACACTCCCTTAATCAAGATTCCGAATTGGGGTGATGCTGAGGATGATACTAACCTGTATAGTTTGGTTCTTAAATAGCAGTATACCTCTGAAGGTGCACTTGTCCTTGAAATGAAGAGTCAGCCATGCCAACAATATGCACTCAGAATAATTTCTATTTCGCTCCATTCCCAGTTCACATGCACCATGAAGGGTAGTTCCTGTCTGGCTTCACAGGGTGCATTGCTTGACTTTAAAATTGGTATCAGCACCAAGAATATTGGGAAATCCATTAGAGTATATGTCCATTAGAAATAGGAACAGGACAAGGCTATGCATCCTCTCAAGCCTATTCTATCATTCAGTAGTATAATGGCTGATCAGACTTCCCTCATGTCAACTGCCCCAGGTTCTCCCTGACTCCCCTACTGATCAACAATCTATCTCAGCCTTAAATACGCACAAGGACTCTGCCTTGACAACTCTTTGTGGCAACGAGTTTCAAAGACTCGCAACTCTGAGAGAAGAAATTCTAACCATCTCAGTCTTTACTTGGTGTCCCTAGTCTGAGATCCTCCCACAAAGGGAAACATCCTGACAGCATTTATCCTTAAGAATCCTTTATGTCTCAATGCAATCACCACTCATTTTTCTAAACTCCAGTGAGTAGAATCCCAATCGGTTTAGCCTTTGCTGAATCCCCCCATACCCTAGTGAACTTTCTCTGAACTGCCTTCAAGGAAGTAATATCTTTTCTTAAATAAGAAAACCAAAACTGTTCATAGTACCCCAGATATAGTCTCACCAATACCTTGGACAGTTGCAGTAAGACTTCCATACTCGTATACTCCAATCCCATTGAAATATGGGACAACATTCCATCAGCCTTCTTGCTTTCCTGTTGTACCTATGTGCAGCTTTCTGTGTTTTGTGCACAAGGCCTTTTGTATTGCAGCTTTCTGCAATTTTTCTCCATTTACATAATATTCTGTTCTTTTATTCTCCATTCCAAAATGAACAACTTTACATTTTTCAACTTATTTAATCTATGAATATCTCCCCATTAACTACCTTTCTATCTATTTTTGTGTCATCTGCAAATTTGTACATTCACATCCTTCCTCCAAGTCATAAAGATATATTGTAAACATTTGTGGTCCCAGCACTAATCCCTGTTGAACCCTACTGGGGGGTTGCAGGCAGCTAACATGTAAAAGAACCCCTTATCCGCACTCACTGTTTCCCACCCTTAATCAATTCTCTACCCACAAAAATATACGACGTCCAACACCACGAGCTCTTAACATATTACTGAACCTTTTGTGAGGTAGTTATCAAACACCTTCTGGAAGTCCTAATACAGCACTAGTTTCCTTCTAGCTTGACAGTGGAGAGTTCTTTAGTCTCTGAGAGAGGCAAGAAAGCATAAGCAGGGCACCAGAGAGGCTTGGTGCATAGCTAATGTGGCAAGTTGTAGACAATGACATAAGAAAGCTGAAAATGTGTTGCTGGTCAAAGCACAGCAGGCCAGGCAGCATCTCAGGAATAGAGAATTCGACGTTTCGAGCATAAGCCCTTCATCAGGAATGAGAGAGAGTAGCCAAGCAGGCAAAGATAAAAGATAGGGAGGAGGGACTTGGGGGAGGGGCGATGGAGGTGGGATAGGTGGAAGGAGGTCAAGGTGAGGGTGATAGGCCGGAGTGGGGTGGGGGCGGAGAGGTCAGGAAGAAGATTGCAGGTTAGGAGGGCGGTGCTGAGTTGAGGGAACTGACTGAGACAAGGTGGGGGGAGGGGAAATGAGGAAACTGGAGAAATCTGAATTCGTACCTTGTGGTTGGAGGGTTCCCAGGCGGAAGATGAGGCGCTCCTCCTCCAGCCGTCGTGTTGTTATGTTCTGCCGGTGGAGGAGTCCAAGGACCTGCATGTCCTCGGTGGAGTGGGAGGAGAGTTAAAGTGTTGAGCCACGGGGTGGTTGGGTCGGTTGGTCCGGGCGTCCCTGAGGTGTTCTCTGAAGAGTTCCGCAAGTAAGCGGCCTGTCTCACCAATATAGAGGAGGCCACATCGGGTGCAGCGGATGCAATAGATGATGTGTGTGGAGGTACAGGTGAACTTGTGGCGGATATGGAAGGATCCCTTGGGGCCTTGGAGGGAAGTGAGTGTGGAGGTGTGGGCGCAAGTTTTACATTTCCTGTGGTTGCAGGGGAAGGTGCCGGGGTGGAGGTTGGGTTGGTGGGGGGTGTGGATCTGACGAGGGAGTCACGAAGGGAGTGGTCCTTGCGGAACGCTGATAGGGGAGGGGAGGGAAATATATCCTTGGTGGTGGGGTCCGTTTGGAGGTGGCGGAAATGACGGCGGATGATACGTTGTATGCGGAGGTTGGTGGGGTGGTAGGTGAGAACCAGTGGGGTTCTGTCTTGGTGGCGGTTGGAGGAGCAGGGCTCAAGGGCGGAGGAGCGGGAAGTGGAGGAGATGCGGTGGAGGGCATCGTCGATCACGTCTGGGGGGAGTCTGCGGTCCTTGAAGAAGGAGGCCATCTGGGCTGTGTGGTGTTGGAACTGGTCCTCCTGGGAGCAGATGCGGCGGAGACGAAGGAATTGGGAATATGGGATGGCGTTTTTGCAGGGGGCAGGGTGGGAGGAGGTGTAGTCCAGGTAGCTGTGGGAGTCAGTCGGTTTATAATAGATGTCTGTGTTGAGTCGGTCGCCCGAGATAGAGATGGAAAGATCTAGGAAGGGGAGGGAGGAGTCTGAGACAGTCCAGGTGAATTTCAGTTCGGGATGGAAGGTGTTAGTAAAGTTGATGAACTGTTCAACCTCCTCGTGGGAGCACGAGGCAGCGCCGATACAGTCATCGATGTAGCGGAGGAAAAGGTGGGGGGTGGTGCCAGTGTAGTTGCGGAAGATGGATCTGTGCAGAGGAGATGACCTGGGGGGTGCAGTGAGAGAGAGACTCACTGAAATTGCAGTGAGAGAGAGACTCACTGAAATTGCAGTGAGAGAGAGACTCACTGAAAAACGCCATCCCATATTCCCAATTCCTTCACAGGATTTGGGCAGTACAGGCCAGGCTAGAATGTATTGCCCATCCTTAATTGTCCATTGCAATGGAATGGTGAGCTGTCTTCTTGTCCCACTGCAGTCCAAGCAATGTTGGTACATCCCCAATGCTGTTAGGGAGGGATTTCCAGGATTTTGAACCAGCAACAATGAAGGAACATATGAACACAGAACATAGGTCATTTGGCCCTTCAAGCCTGCTTCTCCATTTGCTTTGGTTATGGCTGCTCATCCAACTCAGTATCCTGTTCTTGCTTTCTCCTGTGCTCTTTGATTCCTTTATGCTATGAACCAGATCTAACTCCTTCTCGAAATCATTTTGCCTCAACCACATTCTATGGCATTGAATTCCATAAGGTCACCACTCCTTTGGTGAAAGAATTTCTCCTCATCTCAATCCTAAATGACATACCTCACATCCTTCAACTGTGATCCCTGGTCATCAGGAATATCCTTTTAAACATCCTAAATCCTTCCAGTTTACCCTGTCTAGTTACTGTTAGAATTTTGGAGGTTTCTATGAGATCACCTTTCGTTCTTCTAACCTTCAATAAATTTATAGTCTTAACTGATCCAGTCTCTCTTCATATGTCAGTTCTGCCATCCCAACAATCAGCCTGGTAAACCTTCAATGCTCTTTTTCCATAACTAGAACATCTTTCCTCAGATAAGGCGATCAAAACTGCTTACAATAGCAAACAGCCAATTCCAAACGCCAGGATGTTGTGTGGCTTTGTAGTGCTTGGCTTAAAATTGATATCTCCAAACCAGACCATTATAGTTAATGATTAAGGTTTAAATTGGACACAGCAATGAGCAATTGAAGCAAAGCAGAAAAATCCCTCAAAATACACCTAGGGTCAAAAAATGCTGTTTTGACTGGGAGGTATTTGCTTAACCTTGATTGCCTAAGGGAGCCATTCTTTTATGTAGTTAACATAGAACCACCTGGAGATATTTTCAACTTGTCTTATGCACAGTGGTAAGTCTGAAGAGTACTAAAAATGTTATAAAGTGGCTACACAGCATTTATCAGGAACTTTGTCCCATTCTTTGTACTTTCCCCGTCAGACCAGGTTCAAGAGAACAATGCGATGGGATCTGAGATAGAGCTCCAAGCGCCAGCTGTCCAAACTGCCCAGTGTGAAGACAAAACAGAGACTCATTAGTTTGCATATGAATAAGGTAGTTTAAGCTAATAGATTTGTTCATCAGTTTGTGTGTATATATTAAATAAATTAAGCTAATAAATTACCATTATATTCTGCACGGAACTGCAGATGTCTTCGTGTTATCATTTTAATCAGACCTTAATGAATCTGTTAGGTACTCTCAGCCTAGCAATAACAGGTTTGGAAGGGAACTTGCTTCCTAAATATTTGCTGCCCTTGTCCTAGCTAGTAGAGGCTGTGAATTTGGAAGGTGCTTTCTGAGGAGCCTTGATGAAATTGTGCAAAATATTTTGTAGATTATTCACATTGCTGTCACTGTACGTCAATGGTAAGGAGTGAAGGTTTATGGTCTTAGATGGGGTGCAGATCAAAATGGTTGTTTTATTCTGGGATATTGTTGAACCTCTTGTCTATAGTTGGAGCTGCAGCTAACCATCCAAATAGGGAGTATCACATTACACTTAGTTTGTGCCTTGTGAATGATGGACAGGCTTTGAGGAGTCAAGAGGTGTATTATCTAAGATTACAAAGGGATCTTGATCAATTGAGCCATTGTGCTGAGGAGTGGCAGATGGAGTTTAATTTGAATAAATGTGGGGTATTGCATTTTGGTAAGAAAAACAAGGGAAGGACCTATACAGCTAATGGTCGGGCCCTGGGTAGAGTTGTTGAGCAGAAAGACCAATGGGTTCAAGTATATCGTTGCATCTCAAGTAGACAGGGTGGTTAAGAAGGTGTCTAATATGCTTGCCTCCGTTGCTCAAACCATTGAGTATAGGAATTGCAGCATAATGTTGAAGTTGTACACAACATTGGTGAGGCCACGTTTGAAGTACTGCATACAATTCTTGTCACCCAGTTTTAGGAAGGATGGTATTAAATTGGAGAGGGTTCAGAAAAGATTTACCAGGGTGTGGTCAGCAATGGAGGGATTGAGTTATAAGAATGAGCTGGGACTTTTTTCACAGGAGCATAGGAGGGTGAGGAGTGACCTTATAGAGGCTTATAAAATCATCTGGGGCATAGATAAAGGGAATAACAAAGGTCTTTTCCCCAAGGTGGGCGAGTTCAAATCCAGGGCATATTTTTAAGGTGAGAGGAGAATGGTTTAAAAGGATATAAAGGTAACTTTTTCCTACAAAGGGTAGTTTGTATGTGGAATGAACTGCCAGACAAAGTGATACATGTAAGTCTCTAAATTGTAAACTGATTATTTCAGTAGCAGCAAAGCCAGCATACTCTTAAATACAGGGTAAAAAGTAAGGTCTGCAGATGCTGGAGATCAGAGCTGAAAATGTGTTGCTGGAAAAGCGCAGCCCGAAATGTCGAATTTCCTGTTCCTTGGATACTGCCTGACCTGCTGCGCTTTTCCAGCAACACATTTTCAGCTCTGATCTCCAGCATCTGCAGACCTCACTTTTTACTCGAAGATTTTAGCCTACTTTGAATCCTCTTGCAAGGATGCCTTCCTTGAAGAAGCTCTCTTCCTCCCTCGATCTCCTGATGAAGGGCTTATGCCCGAAACGTCGAATTTCCTTTTCCTTGGATGCTGCCTGACCTGCTGCGCTTTTCCAGCAACACATTTTCTACTCTTAAATACAGCATGAGGTCTAACAAAGGATTTGCAAGTATCACAAGTAGCAAGATGTAAGTAGCTATTAAGTATCCTGTAGTAAACCTGTTTTCCAAACCAAGCCTCCTGTTTATCCAAGATTTCACATGGGGTGTCTTCTCAACTTGGTATTCATAACTTTGACTGACACCCATGAGAAAGATTGAACCCACTGAACCCACGTAGGACATCAAGATAGCTCCAGTCAACATGAGGACAACATATAGCATCCACCATCATTTGCACGAAGCACATGAGAAAAGATGGGATGGAAGTGGACTCAAGTTGGAATGAGGTTGTTGAAAGCTGGGAATCCAGATCAAACGCAAATATAAATTCTCAGCAAATATTCTAAACTGAATCTTTTTGGGGTTCTGAAATAGGAGCGAGACTCTCCACTTGTTGATGAAGGAAAATTCATGGGAGCTGATCTATTGCTCACAAGCGGTGGGTTTCTTAAAATGAAACCACGATGCAGGACTTAATTTCAATGGAATCATTTAACACTCGTCCCATGTTGAACATCCCAACTTGAAAACAGGAGAATAAAAATGAAAAAAAATACACTGGGAATATTCAGCAGGTTATCCATCATCTGCTCTGGTTAAAATGAAGTGTGATGGGTGCTGGAATCCTTGGTCAATCAGGTGCTTAAAAGAAGACATTACGTTTAGTTGGTGATAGAAGTGTTCTATTTTTCCATTTTAGATTATATTTTTAGACTTTTATTTTGCTTCCTGGTTCAGGGTTGTCTTGGGAAAATCTGTAACTTTTGTCATATTTTCTCATATTTTTACGAATTAGATTTTTTTGTGTTGATATTTGGGAGTTAGACAAACATATGAAAAAAAAACAAAATACAGGGATTTGGGGAAAGGCCCAGGGGTGGGGAATTAGCCAAATTGGATTTACAAAGAGCCAGCACCATTGGCCAAATGGCCCCCTCCAGTGCCATAACCATTCTGTGATTTTATGATTCAATTAAATTGCAACAAAGTGCTGAAATTACGAATCCCTTCGGGAACTTCAAAGATATTGTGTATATTTTAGGAAAGGAATGGGTGTTCCTAAGAGGTCAGTGAGGACTGGCACAATGACACTCAAGCTGCTTTGAATGTTCCCATTACCATCTTAGAACTCAGATTTACAGATCCCTCCATATGTCAGAGGGGACCTTGCTTTGATACCCATTTCACAATGTTGGCACTAACAGAGTTCTACCATCTGCTGCAGAATGTCCTTCTGACGATATCTGGAACAAGGTCGACTCTCTTTTGACGAAGCCAAGGTTAAAATATCATCAATATTTCACACCACTGGATCAGTTAAATCATTCCAGAGGGCATCTGCTACCCTCAACAGTTGATGTGAAAATTTTTTGTAGATAAATTGACAAATAGTTCATTTGAAATGGGGTACAATTTCCTGCCTCTCTGTAAATCTTGTAATGATCAAAACAGGGCAAGTTAGATCCGGACTGAAATCTGACTTGATAGGTCATATTTTGTTTTATTTGGTTTTAATGAGGTGGTCTGTCACTGAAACATTAGCATGCACTGTTGCAGATTTGGGATTTATCAATGAAACAGAAGTTTATTATGCAAAAGAAATTAATATTAAAATGTTGACACACAATACATATTTAAAGAGCTTGAAATAAATGCTAAAATATAATCGTAAAAGCACCGCTTTACAGTACTCACACCAAAGAGAATCTCCTTCTCTTTCACCTGTTATGGACCAGGCCAGACCCCTAAAAACATTTCAAAAAGGTAGCTCAGACCCTACTTTAACATTTGTTTTAAGTAGGTGTACATTGGATATTCCAGGAGAGAATCAGCTGGTCTAACTACTTAGTTTTAATCAAATCAGAATTTACTTACAAGATTACTAAATGAAACACAAAGAACAGAAAACAGAATACTGAGTAACCTACCCTTTCAGAAAACCCAACAGACTATCCCAACCTAATGATGCCATTCCAAGATATCCACAACCATTCCCATAAACACCCCTTGGCACAAAAGGTAAAATGAAGCACAAGTTCTAACAGGAATGGAGTCAGAGTGAGAAGCACAAGTTTTAACAGGAATGGAATCAGTGGGAGTGAGAGTGTCCAGCAGCCTTTCTTCACACACCCACTGCTGCATTAAAACCAAACAAAGAAAAAAATCTAAGCTACTCGAACTGACCGCACCCCTTTCATTATGCAACTATTTTTTCAAAACCAGAAAGCCTTCTGCCTGAGGCAGTATCTGTTAGTTGTAAACAAATTGGCCCTAAAATCCATCCAACCTTAGACGTTTTGGAACCTGTGTCATTTACAACCCCTCTGAAAAAAAAACCAAGGTTAACCTAACCTTGTTTATCACACACCTCAGTAGGGTTAGTTCAACATTGACATCAACTCCCAATCTGGATAATTTAATAGCTTCTCCCAGGACCCTTCCTATACCAGCCTTATAGTTTCTCAACTCTAAATAATATCTTCAGGGTTTTACACAAGGACTCTGGTCTCTGGTGATGAACTAATAGAAGGCAATGAGTTGGATAAAGAGGGTGTGTTTAGGATGGCAACCTTTAACTAATGGAGTCACCATGGGGATCAGGGCTGGAACCACAATAATTTACAACATATATTACCAACTTTCATAATAGAAGTGAAGGTACAATGCCAGGAACAAATTACCTACTGAAAGGTTCCAAGTTCCACAGATGACTTAAGTAGCGAAATAAGTCATTACAGAGGTACAAAGAGTCAATATAAGGATACAGACAAGTAAGTGAATGACCAAATACTTGGTAGATGGAGTATAATGTGGGAAAATATGAGGTTATGTACTTAGATAGGAAGAATACTATTTGAATAGAGAACAACTGAAGAAACGTAAAACCAAAGTGATTTGAACACCCTTGTGCATGAATGATAAAAGTTAACAATCCTGTTCAGTGAGTAATAAGAAAGGCAAATGCACTGTTAGCCTTTATTTCAAAGGGGAAAGTAGGGAGGTCTTGCTAAAAATATACACGGTAATAGTAAGAACACACCTGCAATACTGTGAAGCATTTTGCTTACCTTATAGCTATACTGGCATTGGAGACAGTCCAAGTAAGGTTCATGAGGTTGATCTCAGGTATGGAGATTGAGACGGTTAGGCCTGTACTCATGGGAGTTTAGAAGAATAAGAGAAGTTCTTGTTGAAACAAACAAGATCCTTAGGGGGCTGGATGTTGATAGATAGATTCCCCTTGTAGGACAGTTTATGTCCAGAGGGCATAATCTCAGAGTAAGGGTGTCACCCATTTAAGATAAAGATGAATTTCTTCTCTATGAGGGCATTGAATATGTGGAATTCTTTTTACAGCAGAGTACTGTAGAGTTGGGCTGGTAAGTATATTCGAGGTTGTAATAGGTTTTTAATTCATAAAGCAATCAAGAATAATAGAGGTAAAGGAGGAAAGTGAAGTTGACAGTTCTCCTTTTGGATGCCAGAGCAGATTCTATGGTTTGAATAACCTACTTCTACTCCCACCACATTTGGTCTTTTGGAACTATGACTAAACTTCTTACCCTGATGTAATTATTCTCTGTAAACCTATACTATTCACTCCCTTTCTCAGGAGCAACTGTTTTACACATCCATATCCAGCCAATACTTGTGTAGAACTGCCACAAACTGAAACCAAGACTGAAAAGTTTCCCTCCAAGCTATGGGTGTTTCTTCATTAAGCTTTTAAAAAGAAAACAAATCCAGAATCTTCCATTAGAAAGCCTTATATCCTACACTGTGTACTTCATTCGCATGGAAACTTTCCCAATGTACACAAAACCATTAGTTCTTCAAGGATCTCTCATATTGTTTTAATATAAATCATCATGGCTACTTACAGGTTAGTCATTAACATGTTTCATATATATAGATCAAACCCACATGTCACTGGTTCATAACCTAAAAGTCATAACTCATAGATAAATGACACTGATGTACACATGTATCACACATTCTACATCACACATCCTTCCAAAGAAAAATAAATATATATCTTGCAGCAGAGCTTCCATTATTCATAAGAATTGTCTTTATGCTACTTCTATGTCGTACTAATAGTCACAACATATTAAACTTGAACATGCAATGAGATATAAATCAACCATATTTTGTATCCATCTGTGGGCACCGCTTCATTCTATTCTGCAAAGGTGCTCTCAATAAAGTGTTATTTTCACATTTTATTTTCTTGGTGCATGAACAATTTTCAAACTTTACACTTGGAGATTTAAGCTCCTCAAAATATCTATGTAATTAACCCAAAGTTTTTCCAAAGAAGTGGTGGTTAGGTGGATTGGTCATGTTAAATTTCCCCCTAGTATCTGGCAATGTGCAGGTTAGGTGGTTAGTCAAGGTAAATGCAGGATTATAGGGAAAGGATGGGTGGTGGGTCTGGGTGGGATACTCATTAGAGGGTCAGTGCAGATGTGATGGGCTGAATGGCCTTTTTCTGTGCCGAAGGGATTCTATGATTCTAAGAAAATCAATGGATTGTGGCCCATATAAATGACTTTTTGTTTTCACGTTATTACTGATGAATATTTCAAAATGATGTAGAGCTATAACAAGACTCAATGCACCTTTTTAAAGTATTTTAAAATATTTTTCAGTAAAATAGCCCTCATCCCAAAGTCACTGACATCAACAACTAGTTTGAATGGTTTAGTAAAATTTGGTTCAACCAAAATTGATACAGTTGTGGTCACAGCTTTGAAATTTTTAAAAGCATTTCCAACTCTCACATCAATTCAAATATTCTGCCTTTTTTCAACAAAGTTTATTAAAGGTGCTGAAGTTTATGAAACTGTGCTGAAGTTCAGAACAAACTTGTGATTGAATCCATTCATGCCAACATAATGTAAAATCTCACATTGTGTCCTCATCACAGGAAGATCCAAAATAGCTCATACTTTCATTTCTCTAGGAGCTACTAAACCTTGTCCCACATTATGACCTAATAAGTCACCCTTGCCTTTGGAAATTCTCTCTTAGCTAAATTTATAATGAAATTGGTGTTTTGTAGCTGATAAAACAGTTCAGTCAAATGGTGTAAGTGTTCTTCCCAGGTTTAGTTAATAAAACAAATCGCCAATATAATTAATACAATTACATTGTCCTTCAATTACTTTATTGGTTAACAGTTGAATTGGTTAACAGTGGCGCATTTTTCATTCCAAATGGTATGACTTTGTCCTGAGAAAGTCCATATGGTGTTGAGGAAACCAATGTTTCTTTAGATCAATCAGTTAACGGAACTTGCCAATATCCTGTTAGCAGGTCAATATTTGTGACAAATTGTGTATGTCCAATTTGTTCATTACAGTCCTCCAGTCTATGATTAGGATATGAATCTACTTTCATTACCACATTGACTTTGCAATAATCAATACAGAGGCCTTGTGACCAATCTGGTTTCCATGCCATCATGATGAGTAAGCTGACATAGTTGAATATTGTCTTTATCCACAAGACCATAAGAACTGAATGAACTTAATCTTTTCCATCACCTGAGCTAACTAATTTTGAAATTAGTTCTGTACAAGTGTTGCTTTCTCGGTAATACACCCCACATTAAGGTTATGAAGAATCAAAATCATTCTTCTGGCACTTACCCGCAAATTATGATTCTGTAACAGCTTTTGTTAGTAACCCCCCTGCTGTGGAAGATAAAACATGATCTTTTAAGCATCTCCACATTTTACAATCTGATGGTTTGAAGGTTAACTTTTGGATTTTCAATTCCTGAATAATGCTCTCATGTTTCTTTTTACTCCAAGCTTCTTGCATTACTGTAAGTGCACTTTTCCCCTGATTATCGTCCCTGTCATAATCTCTTTTCAATATACTACTATGGTGAACTTGTTGATTCCATCCTCTGTCTGGAGCTGTGTTTCTTTCAGCTTTGCTAAATTTCAGCAAACCTTGCTTTTGATAGCCCCTGGAGACAAGTAACAACAGCAATAAAATTTCAAATGTTGGCCTTACTATCTGCTTTAGTTTTCATTGTTTGTTGAACATCTTCAAATGCTTTTTGGTCAACTTACAGGCATTGGTCAATTATTCTCTGGAATTTGAATATAGATTGTAAGCATCATTTTTGACATTTGGTTTATCAATTTCTCTTAGATGGCATTGTCCTCTCACTTCATATCCATTTATTCGTACAAATAGATTAAATCTTGCAGACTCTTGAGGATTTCCCTATTGGCGAATATTAACAAAGGAATTGTTTTTCCTAATCATTAGGACTTGCACGATAATAAACTCTAATCATGGTCTCCAAGGTTTGAAGCTATCTTTTCAAAGCACCTTGAGATTGTGGGTGGTAAGTCATTAATTCCTTACATATTTGCAAAATTAAATTTGAACTTCAATATTTCTTCCAACTACCATGCCATGGCTGTATTTTTTTCCTAAATTCATGGCCTCAGGAAAAAGTATGGAAACATTCATAATCAATAGTTATTGGTTTCAACTCCTGGTTCTAGGGAGAGCTCCTATACAATCTATTAAAATTCTGGTAAATGGTTCATCAAATTGGATATCAGAATTAAAATATGGTTTACTACAGAGTTGGGACTTTCCCAGTACCTGACATAACTGTTTGGAAAAACTTAAAAGTGCATCTTTATGGAATCCTAGGCAGTAAATGTGTTTTACTTCTTTACCTTGTAGCTAATACCTTAATTGACCCACAACTGGAATTTCATGAGACATTCCTAAAATGTAATTCCAAAACTCAGATGGAATTGCCATCTAGGCAAAAGTGAGGACTGCAGATGCTGGAGATCAGAATCAAGATTAGAGTGGTGCTGGAAAAGCACAACAGGTCAGGCAGCATCCGAGGAGCAGGACAATCGACATTCCGGGCAAAAGCTCTTCATCGGGAATTACCATCTGATGGCCCACTCCTCAGCCCACATCTGAGGTGGTCTCCATTTCCTCATTAGTATATTGTCTTTCAAGTAATTGCACTCAAATACTGTTTCTAATCCAATTGCTAAGTAGACTATTTACACATATCTCTTTACATTTCAAATTTGTTTCCTGCATTTCTATAAAGGAAAATTGACTAACCATATCAGCATCATTCCTTTTACCTTTATTCTTTTTAATTTAAATTTTTGAAAATTGTATCTGATTGCTGAATTTCCAAACTGACTGTGTTTTATTTATTCCTCTTCTTCCCATCTATGTCAATGTGTCTGCTATCTAGTCACAACACAGTCGGGAAACAATCCAGGATGTTACTCTTGTTCTTTTGTTTTTACCTCCATTGGTTTTTCTACCACCCTAGTGAAGCAAATATTTTTGAACCTGCCAGGTAATTTCCAAAACTAAAATCAATCCCTTCTGTAGGAATTTGTTTCATAACTTGCACTACAACATCTCCATTTACAAAGTCGCTCTATCCCAACAATAATGAAGATGGTTTAGAATATCTATGTGTATCTTCAATTAATATTTTCTCCTTCATTGACCCTTCTGGAAGATAAATAGTATCATCAGCTAGAATCAGTGACTGACTTGCTACATTATCTCTCAATATCCTTATTGGTTTACCTTCGTTGTTCAAAGCATAAGGAACACCTCACTTTGTGAAATAGAATACTCAGAACATCAAGTGGTCTGATTCTCCTTGGCACTATTCAACAAATTTTCACCAATGTCCTGAGCCACTTTTCCCTTCGTGTGTATTCTAAGGATATTTGTACTACTGATAGTTTTAGTACTTATTTCCTTTTTTTTGAAGGTTCCTTAGACATCAACTGCAATTAGACTCCCATTTAACTGTAGCAACTGGCTTTCATGTATCCAAACTGTTTACAATTGAAGCATTTTAATTTCTTTACATCAGCTTTTGACTCAGCCTTTCTCCTTTATTATTTTGGCATCTTTTGAATGAATGATTTTATCATCATGTGTATTTTACAGTGAAAAATATAATAAAATGCAGTGAAAAACTTCTACCATCACCATGATTGCGGCAACATTTTGAATAGCTCAAGAATTTTTTTTAAAAAGATGTAGCCTAAAGTGAGTCCATAATCCTGTCTCCACCACGTCACCACCTCCAAGCGCAGGACCCCACCAATGTCAAAGTCACCGTTCCTAGGCACCATCTTTTGCCACTGGGTCTACTTCCACCAACCATCTCCATTACACCAGGGTCTCCACTCCAGACTCACCAGCTGCCACCACAGTCCAGGCCCTGAAGAAGCCATTTTCTTTGTCGCTGCCATCACCGTTGATGCCGCCACAGCCCAAGCTCTCCTCAGAAGGTAAGTTGCAGAAATAATTAAAAAGGAAATAAAAAGGAGAAAAGAAGTAAAGAAAAAAAAATCTAAAAAAGCAAGAGGTACGGACGAGCCCCAGACACAAGAGCGTGCTCTCTGTGTGCTTCGCTGCCAGCATTATGAAATGTCTGTTCGATATAACTCTTGTATCCCACTTTGCTGTAAGATAGCTCATGTTCTTTAATTTCCCTACCCTTTGGAGTTAAAGTGTTTCTTTACTCACATCTCCTTTTTCCTTTCTCTCTGATTTTCCTTCTCCACACTTTCTATTCCTCTCTTATTCCTCCCTTTCCATTTTCAGTTTTCTTAACTCTATGTCCCTTCATCATGCTGTACCTTTCATGCCAAATTTACGTCTTTTCATTTCTATAACTTTGCTAATCAGATGTGACATACTCATTTCAGGTTTCCTGCCTTTGAATTCGGAATGTTATAAAATCACTTGAAGCCTCTCATCCATATGAGACTTTGTGTTTACTTTCACCTTCTATTTATCTTCTAACTCTTCCATCACAGTTTTCTTCAAGAATTTTTAATATGTCATTGGAATATCTTCCATTTCCAGAAAATTTTGAGCAGCATTTAAATCCATCCCTGCAGTAAACTTTACAAGAATACAAGCTCTTTATGTCCAGAACCACCCCGTGGCCATTACATTGGCTATCACTCAGTAGGAAGTCCTGCATCAGAGAGTTACAGCTGAATTAGATTGGTTAACAGCTTCCCTGTTCCAACAGCATCAGAGCTGCGGTGGACTGGCCAAGTCTTCAACTCCAGACCCCAGGAGCAGGTTAATTACTGGGGCTTCAGAGTGCAGAGAGGAGATGAGGGCTGGAAGGGGATGGGCTGAAGGGGTTAAGGGTGTTGTTAGAGAGGCTGGGCTGAGAGTGGCAGCATGTGTGAACATCCATGGGAAGTTGGAAAGAAGTAGGCCATCCCAAACCTCTTCCCCACCCCAAATTCCCACAAACACTTCCCCCTCCGCACAAATCCTTTCCCCATGCCAGCAGGTAACTTTCTGGGATTCCCACCATCCCCCCTGAAAAATAAGGCTGACTGGAAGAGGGCCCTTAAGCAGTCAGCGATTGGTCACTGAAGCCTCTCAGGAGGGGCAAGGGCAGGGAGGCCTAGAAGTGTGACCATTCTGCTGTAAAATTATGGAGATATCAGAGTTGGTGAGCAGCCAATGGGCAGGGGTTCTGGGCAATTTTTCAGGCATCCCCACTGGCAGGGAAACTGGCAAGCCCCTTTGGTCTTTGTGAACAGTGCTTTCAAACCTTTAACCTGGAGGTGATGGTCGCCTGGTGAAGAAGCCAGTAAAACATTTTGTGACACGGATTGCTGCCAAACTCAGCAGAAAGCCAAAATTAATGATTAAATGAATTAAGAGTGATTCCTTTGGACTGCTGTCATCTTATTGATAGCTTACAGTGACCACCACTTTGCAGAGGTAGCCTCCCTGAACCTGCCAGAACAATTCTTCGGAAACACATTTTCTGTGGCACAGCAGTAAAAGGCATCCCTGTCACCCCAGTCCCCCATGTGAAATATGTCTCTGTCAGCTTAGTTCATGTAAAAATGTATTAAATTCTCATCTTTCCAAGTCTCTCAATAAATAGAGCCACTAACAAGTTTGTATTGCGGCTTCGGTCTAGGGAACTCACTCTGCAGAGCTGCAGAAGCTCCAGATCTGCAAGCCCTCTATATGGGCTGGCATTTTGACAGTCCCACCTACTGTCTTTCCTTAACACCCAAAATTATATCACTTCCAACCCAATGTACCAAGCCCCCAAAAAACACTCAAGAGCTTTAGCTTTGGCTGAATCTCGACCTTTTCTAACTGACTCCCAAAAAATAACTATCATTCCTTGTGGCTGAGGCTACTTTATAAAAATAAATCTTCATGCAAATAGTTGTATTTTATGGATTCTCATGACAAAAAAGAAACAACACATATTGTAAGCATTGACCCCCAGTCTATCAGGGTGTCCAACTATCTGTAGCTGCCTCTCTGATGTTGAAAAATAATCACTTGATAATATTACTGTGGCGTTGAGAAATGATTGACTTTGAGTTCCATTGATATAAAGAAATATATCTTGATAAAAATAGGCACTAAATTTTCTTCCTTATCAAAATAGAAGATTGGTGCTCTGATAATCCCCTCTCCCTCTCTTGGCAAAATTCTGATCTATCCCTGTTTGCTGAAATGGGAATGATGTGAAAAACATTTGCATTTAAGAGTATGCAGCACCAAAGCCTGTTGATGAAAAGTGTGGCACCAGAAGTGTTAATGCCTGACAGTCATTACCTAAGGAATGGGTGTGAAGCATGCTCCATTTTTGCAGGTGTAGATGGAAAGATCAGTGATTTCCTCCAACACACAACACCAAGCTGGTTAATCTCTGATGATTTAATACATTAGGTTTTGTCCAGATAATTAATTTAAAGAAATGAAGACCTGCATTAATAGCTTTTTCATGATGTCTCAAATCATTTAAAAAATTTCTGTAAGAAATATATGAGCAAATTTGTGCGCAATTAGGTCCTGCACAAAAAGGAATGTGAAAATTATCAACTAATTTGTTTTTCAATGATGTTGGTTGACAGATAAACAGTGGCACAGACACAAGGGAGAGCTCTACTGTTCCAACCCAAAGATGGCAAGGGACTCTTACACCCACCTGGGAAAGCAAAGGGGCCTCCATTTAATGTCACATCTGACAGACTTCATCAACACTGCACAGAAGTGTCATATTAGACAATATGCTCAAGTCGATGTGTGGGACCTGAACCCACAACCTGCTGATTTAGAGGCAGCAAGTACAATACCACCGAGGCTAACACCTCCTCTGAAAAGCTTGGCTCTTTTTCTGTACTGTGATGGTGAACAGAGCGAAACTGATTAAATAATTAAAATAAACTTTATTTTATGTAAATGTTGTAAATAATACATTCCTATCTTAAACCTCAAATGTTAACAGCATTTAATATATTAACTCTACAGGGCCAGTTATCCTGGAGCCATTCTTAGTTATGATGCACATAGCAAATATTGTAAAAAGCAAAGACTCAAAGTCTTTGTCAAACAATTACCTTAGATTTCCAAAGCCATTCCAAAGATTTTGATGCAAAACTTTAGCTCTTTAATTTTGTTTTTTAAACATCTATCATGCAGATTTTTTCAGACTGCTGAATATTTCCTACATGTTCTGTTTTTATTTCTTCAGATATCCTCCAGTTAGCTGATTAGATAAGCCTATCAAAAAGCTGGTATAAATGTAATGGGCCAAATGGCCTTCTTATCTGCTCTATAAAGCCTTTAAAACACCAATTGAAACAACAAACATTTTATAGCTAGTGTGCATTCTGGAGAGATCCTCAAAAGTTGGCAAGAATAAGCTCATTGATCATGGATGAGATTCATATAAATCATTGCTCTGAATTTTCTCAGGAGATAAAAGGAAATCTAATTAACTTTTTATCCTTCTTGAACCAAAAGATTTCCCAAACAGAATGTCTGTGTACAACTTTGACTTAATTTATTGTTGCTACATGCACCTAAATGCAATGAAAAGTCTTGTTTTGTGAGCAGTATAGACAGGAAAGAGCAAACAAGGGCGCACAGACCATCGGGTGTTTAGATAGAGTAAGGCATACAATGTTACAATTACACAAGGGAAACACAAAGCCAGATCAACATTATTTGAAATTAGAGAGGTCCATTCAACAGTCTAAAAATGCAGGGAAGAAGCTGTTCTTGAACCTGTTGGTGCATGTTTTCAAGCTTCTGTATCTTCTGCGTAACAGAAGAGTTTGGCAGAGAGCATTACTGGGGTGCGAAGGGTCTTTGATGATGTTGGCATACTTTCTGTGGTAACGAGAAGTGTAAATGGAGCCCATGGGCGGGTGGTTGGCTTCCGTGATGGTCTGGGTTGTGCACAGCATCAGCATAAAGAATTGGTCCCTCTGAAACAAAATTATGATTTTTGTAGCAGGTTCCATGGAGAGACGAGTCTTTTATTTTACTGCAGTTTCATTAGGTAAAGTAGGATGTCTGGAATAATGGTATTACTGTCTATTGCTATAAGGTTTTCTGAAAAAGCTAATGTTGGAAACTGCATTAAGATTCACCATTTTTCATTATCTTCAGCACAATATTTAATAAGCAAATGTAGATTTACATATTGGCTATCATTCAATCCACTATATCACGTTGAGACAGAAACTTCTTATTGTTAAGTCTCAACAATAGTTAACCCATTTTAAACCAATTAGGCTTTTAGACCCAAGTAAATATATTCTAAAAAAGTTTTATCAAAGCAAGCTAAGCTATTTCCTGCAACATTGCAGAAAAAAAATTACCAAACTTTAATTTAACACTAAGCAAAATTGACCAAAAAACTTTTGCATGGGTGGACAGATATTCATTATTTTAAAATGGAACTTAATTGGAGGTAATATTTGGGTAAAACCTAAGGTCTAATCGATTAATATGTATCCCTATATTTCTTACTAGGTCAGTATGATCACTGACCCCAATTATAGTAAGTTCAGGTTTACACTCAAGTGAGTGAACATTAGCAGGTTTTATTGCATTTAACCAGATACATGCAATGATAAGAGATGATATTTTCTGGAACCTGACAGAATTAGACTTAAATTCCATGTGACCTGGCATCACTATTGCATGGTCCCTTACACACAAGATTAATCATCATCCTTAGTGTAAAGATATGGTTAACTCCTTACGCCACAATAATTTCACAATGAGCCACGTTACACTTTTTTGTTTTCATTTGGTATTATACCATTCAAATCTGGTCATCCAATTGAAATCACCATATATACGAATAAAATACAATATTTGTCTGACTAGGTAATTTAATTTCAAATATTGCTTTGAAGCATTACATATGTTTGCATTACTGGAATAAATACAGATAAATCTTAATAATCAATGCTGTGTGATAACAGTTTGTAAGGAGTTGATGTTGAAGACTGCATTAAGCATCAATCAGAATTTGTTAGTACATATTTCTGCTGGAAATTAAAATGATGGCATGTAAATTTGAAAAAGATTAATATTCCAATTTTATTTATAAAGGTTGTAAATAGATTGACCAACTGCAAGAATGTAATTTGGAATTGCATTCAGATATGTACTTTGAAATGTATAACACTGATTTTTTTAAAAACTTCTTTCATGGAATATGGGATTCACTGGCTGTGTAAGCATTTACTACCCACCCTTAATTTCCATTGAGAAGGTGGTGGTAAGGGGTTGGTGGCAATTCGCCATGGCACATTCGCCACCGATGATTAGCCACTGCCGGTTCGCCACCAACGTTTCTCCACTGGGGTCGTTTGACCTCTGGAGACTATTTGCCACCGGAAATATATATATGTACTGATTGTTTTCCCTCCCGCCTGTTCTTTCATACTTCTCAGTCCCCTTTATTTATACAACTACATAGTACATATTGATTAAAAAAAGAGGTAAAATAAAAATCATTTTATTGCTCAATTCTAACTTCAGGAAAACATTGTCCCATAGCACTGATATAAAACCATCATGGTAAAACTTCTTATTTCCATGTTTAGTAATAATTTCTGTTTCCATACTAAAAACTCCTGTTCCAAAAATACAAACTTAAAAAAAATTTCTCCTGTAATGAAAAGAAGTTGTTCCTGAAACAATGCAAAGATTATATTCAAAATATATGAGTTACTTGCGTGGTGAATCGTCTTCAGTGGCCAATGGGCAGTGGCTAAGTGTCCCCGGTAGTAAAGGGTAGTGGCTAATCGTTGGCGGCGAATGTGCTGTGGAGAATGGTCCCATCCCGGATGGGGGAGTTGCTTTCTTGAACTATTGCGGTCCATTTGATGCAATACTCATAAAGTCATATAGCGCGGAAACAGACCTTTTGTTCCAATCAGTCCATGCCGAACACAATCCCAAACTAGATTAGTCCCACCTGTCTGCTTCTGGCCAAACCTTTCATATTCAGATGCTTATCTAAGTGTCCTTTTACATTGTAACTACGCCCAAATTCATCACCTCCTCAGGAAGTCCATTTCACACATGATCTACATTCTGCGTAAAGTATTTGCCCCCATGTCTTTTTTAAATCTCACTCCTCTCACCTTAAAAATGTGCTACTCATCTTGAAATCCCCCATCCGAGGGAAAAGATAACTACCATTAACCCTATTTATACTTGTCATGACTTTATAAATCTTTATAAGATTACCTCTCAATCTCCTATGCTCCAGTGATAGAAAATCTCAGCCTATTTAGCATTTCTTCATAATAAAGCCTTCCATACCCAACAACATCCTAGTAAATCTCTTCTGAACCCCTCTAGCTTAGTAACATCCTTCCTACCATATCCACAATGCCAAATCCAGGGGATTTTGACTCAGTAATAGTGAAGAAATGACGATATATTTCCAATGTCAGGATGGCGAGGGGAATTTGCAGGTGATGGTATTCCCTTGTATCTGCTAACCTTGTCCTTCTAGATGGTAATATTTCTGGGTTTGAAAGGTGTTGCCTAAGATGCCTTGATAAGTTTCTGGATATTGTATAGACATTGTCTATCATGTGTTATCAGGAACCTTGTACAGTGAAGAGCAATGGATAATCGCCAATTAGAAAATTAGGTATTTGCATGCCTCTTGAAGAGAGATATTATTTCATCCTGAAGGCTTGATGAAATATTCTCCATTCTCTGTAACACTTTGTTTACTTTCCCTCATCCATTTTATGAATGATTTTCTTCCAATCCCTAGATTTCTGTATAACAGGAGCTTCAAGTTAGAAAGTTCCAGCAGTCTTGAATCAACTTGCAGGTGATACACAAAAAGAGTAGGCATGCTTGCCTTCAATTTTCCATCCCTTTACTGGAAAAAAACTAATAAACTTGCTTTATGATTTAGGTTATAAACATTCGCAGTTGATGAATACCTGAGCAATGGCAGAAACAGAAATGAATGTTATTTCATTGTCAAATTGAAATCTGTTGCTCCACTGATAGAGAGAAGTGCCTTTCATAATTACTGGATGTGCTAAAGTCATATATAGCAAACTAATTACTTCATTTTTGAAATATAATCAGTGTTGCAATGTAAGAAGAAGTGTACATATATGATTCCAATATAACAATGTATATTGTATAACAACTTATAGTCTGATTAATGTTAGCCTGGGAAAAACTGTGACCAAGCTTACTTGGGAATACCAAGTTAACTAAATTCAAAACTCAGCTCTGATTTCTATAGCTCCTATCCTTAAAGCCAGAATTAAAGCAGAAACTAAACCAGTCATTGAGCTTCGAATAGTCAGTTGTGTAAAGCATCTAAGATCACGAACCAGGACACCAGTACAAGGCTTTTCCCTCCCCCGCCCTTGCTCCAGACTGTGAATGAACCATTCGAGTTTCCTTTGGCTGAACAGTCAATGTGCTTAGCTTCAGCTTTGTTAATATTCTTCCTGTGTTAGCCAAACCTAACCCAATTAGCCCAGAAAGAAAGAGATGAAGATGTCAGCATTAGTGTTAGATTGCTCAAGAAATTAAAGCCATGGTTAATTGCTGTCTCCGCAGATTAATCAAACTGTATCCCAGCAGAATCCCTGATTGTTTTAGTGTGGCAGATAAATAAGAAAAACTACTGCTGCTTTCTAAATGAAACATGAAAGACTAACATGGTTATACAATGGGTAAGTTATATTAATGGTGCAGTATAAAACCAATACAGATGTTAGCTCCATCACAGCTAATTGCACCAGATCCTGTGCAATTATTCTGGGACTTAACAGATTTATGTAATTTTTAAAAAAAGTTTCTTTTTGTATCTGTAGTCTATTTACTCATCACAAGCATGGACACTGATGTTAACAATTTGACAGTTTGCACAGAGCAGCAGTAAGTACTTGTGGAAACAGATGTGACACTGGTCTGAAATGCATTGCTCTAACTATGCTCTGTGAACAATCTGTTGGGGTGCAGTGATCCTACTTTCTTTCAGCAACCTCCTTGCAATAGTGCCTTCTGAATTTTTGTTTAACAAAAGTAAAGAGAAATGGGTGACTGGACAGTTTGTACAATGCTACTGTGTGATTCATTGCTTGGAAGTGACAATACATCTCCAGGAATTAACAGGCTGGTTTGTATCATTTGTTTTGCTTGTAGGCAGTGAATGGATTGAGAACAATGTGGAAATAAGGGGAATAGAGCCTTATTTCATCCAATAATCTGGTCAAAATCATGGAACCCGCCCAACAGAAACAGACAGTTGGACTGAAAGACCACCTCAGTTTTCTAATCATTCAATTAACATTATTCAGTGATGTGTGATTGCCAGAAGTAGATCAGTCAGCCGTGTATGTCGCTCTGAATTTAATTAGTTGGCATGTACAAGATTGGCGATAAAATACACAGCTCATTTCCAATGCTTCCAGGTTGCTTAAATTTATGCATTTTGTAGATTTAATAAAGCATATCAAGTATCAGTCATAATTATTGCCATTGATTTTTCTTTGGGCTACTCATTCCATAACTCACTCTTCAATGAAGCCACACTTGCTCCTTTGGGACTTGTGAAATGCTGTATCTCTTATTTTCATCTTCCCCTTTCCTCAACCCATTGGGTAATTTGGGGGTCATTCTAACTGGATAGCCTTTTTCCTAACACGGTGTTTCCATCTTCTTCCTCGCATTTCAGAACAGCCAAAGATGAGTCATATTGATTCTAAGCACATAATCGCAAATAATTGAAAGGCATTTTTCTTCACTGGTACCTTTCCAGTGGAATTTTGTTTATTGCCATATATGAGGAAAAGGTATTTTTTGAAGTTAGCCCAGAAAAGACAATGTAAGACCTAATCACATGACCCAGAATGAAAAAAAGGAATGGAAAAGCATAGAACATTTAGATTCTCAAACCTGACAGTTAAACACTGACTCTAACTTGAGAGTGGAAGTGAAATGCCCCACTGATTATCATAAAATCCCTACAGTATGGAAGCAGGCCATTCGGAACATCAAATTGGCACTGACCCTCTGAAGAGCATCCCACACAGACCCATCCCTCAACCATATCCCTGCATTTCCCATGGCGAACCCCCCTAGCTTACACATCCCTGGATATGAGGGGCAATTTATTGGACCTTGGGAGAAAACTGGACCACCTGGAGGAAACCCATGCAGACACTGAGAGAACACACAAAGTTCACACACTCGTCCAAAACTGGAATCGAACCTGGGAGCTTAATGAAGCAGCAATGCTAATCACTGAGTCTCAGTGTTGCATAAGATCAAGGCTGGCTTTATGATGCTAGTCAGCTATCTGTATTGAATGGGTATGTGATGCAAACATTAACCACATATGGTTGAGCAGACAACTGAAATCTTTTGTTCTGACTGGCTCTCCAGGTACTTGGTCTAACATGGGAAAGGAAAACTCTTTGGCAATTTATCAAGAAGTGCAAAAAAAACCCAAAGAATTTCATATTCTGAAAACTAGAAACAGAAATAGAAATTGCTGGGAAAACTCAGCAGGTCTCAGCAGCTGTGGAGAGAAAGCAAAATTAATGTTTCAGGTCCAGTGACCCCAAATGTGAAATCTGCTTTCTCTGCATAGATGCTACCAGATCTACTGAGTTTCTCCAGCAATTTCTTAATTTGTTACAAGAATATGTACTTTATTTTTTTCTGCTGAGGTGTAAGAACATGTAGTTTATTGCTTGATAACAATCAAGTTAAAGTAACATTAATAAGATAGACATTATTATGAAAAACTACTGAGAGAGTACAGATAATAGGTCTGTCCTTTTCAAGATCCAAGATCCTGCTTTAATCTGCCTAAGTACTGATGACATCACTGAGCACAATGCAATCCTCAGAATTAACCCTTTCAGAATCTTTAACTTAAACACATCTCCCCCATATATTTTTATTTCCACAATTGGTGATTATATATTCAGGTACATTATTACAATCACTGTTACCCCATCTTCCCAAAGTCTTTGACTTCATGGGCTGGAGGTATCACTATTCTTCCAGAATGCATTATTTTTGCACCTGGCCAGTCTTCTGTTCTGGACCTTATGACGTCTATGAAGTCTTTTATTATTGGATGACCACTTATTTCTTAAAAGTCCTTCACGAATGGTGTCTTTGTCACTGATTGAGATAAATGGTCCATTACCTCATCTGAAGGACACTTAGTCTCCTGAGTTTCTTTAAAAGAGGAGTTTTATCTTGCTGATACAGGCAACTGTCTCATAATATCATCTGGGGACCTCTATTATTTGAATTTCCCTCATGAAAGGTAACATTATTAAGAAAAAATTGGGCTGGTGTCTTGTATTTGCTCTGTGTTTGCTTTACTGTTGAACCCAACACAGTCACTTCCTCAGCCATGCTAATTGAGGATTTCTGCTGACTCAGCATGATCTCTGTCACTGATATTAATGATTGTTCCTTGAAAAATAAAGAACTGAAATGTACTTGTTGAACTTGTGTTATCTCATTTTCTGACATCAAATTTGAATCTGTCAAAATAATTTGTTCAAACAGGCTGTTCTGCGAAATGTATGATACTTTTTATTAACAAATCCATGGATGCTGGTGTTCAGAAACAAAAACAGAAATTCATGGAGAAACTCAACAGGACTGGTGGCATTTGTGCTGTTATCAGAATGACTTCAGTTAAAGATATCAGAGACTGCTTTCAATTGGATTTCCACTTTGAATCTAGGAAGCCCTCTGAAATCTTCTACTAGATGTTTTGATGGGTTGTTGAATAACTAAATTTCCTAGTCCAGTTGGTCTATGAATAACATCTTCTTGAACAGTCACGGCATGAAAATTTGACTCTCAGCCACTTCATTATGGATTATAGCTAACTCAACTTCTTCTGCCCTTCGAATAAGGTTGAGGTCATTCATGCTCATGAGTGAGAGGTCTTGATTGTTATGCATGTATAATTCTCTGTCATCTAACATATCTTGTGTTGCAGAATTGCTTGTAACACGTTCTCCCCGTGTCTGCGTGGGTTTCCTCCGGGTGCTCCGGTTTCCTCCCACATTCCAAAGATGTGCAGGTTAGGTGAATTGGCCATGCTAAAAAAATTGCCCGTGGTGTTAGGTAAGGGGTATATGTAGGGGTATGGGTGGGTTGCGCTTCGACGGGTCGGTGTGGACTTGTTGGGCCGAAGGGCCTGTTTCCACACTGTAAGTAATCTAATATGATTAACCTTGAAACCTATACTTCACATTTTGTGTAGTTACACTACTGTGGGTGATAACTGCTGTTATTTCACATATGGTATCCAATGGAATAGTATATTGGCAAGATCCTTGTATTAAGATTAAAATTACTGAGATGTCCATTGAAATAAACCAATGTTTGTCAAAACAAATTGGTTGTGTTACCAACTATCCCTAGGAATACATTGAATATCTCTTCTACTGCAGATTGCTTGACCTCATTAATATCATTGTGTGAGCAGCTATTTAACTTCATGCTGCTCTGGAATTGTGTTTTACCATTTCATAGTTTCTGGAAATGACATCCTGTTTTAAAGATACAGTGTACTTTTGTGATAGCTGGGCACAACTTAAGCCTGTGAGGCTTTCTTGCTCTACAGCACTCTATTATGATCTGCTAGGGTCCAGTAATTTATTATTTGAAGTAGACAAAACATGTGTTCCAGATACTTACTTAGAGAAAACAACGACTAGATTCTGTGGTTTTGAATACACAACACTAAAGAGTACTGTACAGTGAAGAGTAATACAAAATGTATACAGCTGACTTCTTTCATTCAAAATTAACATGTTGTATTTATGGGCAATTGAATATAACCAAACACCAGACAATGCTTATCAAATGGGAAAAGCAATCAAGACAGATCCTATGGATTTCTTAGAAATTCCTTCTAAGTGCAAATTGCATGGTAGGTCATTAAACAAATCAAACTTCACAAAAAATTCACAATTCTTCACTTTTACTGATCTGGCTTTGACTTACCTTTTCAGAAGACAGTCCATTATGGACTGCCTTAATAACTGCTTGCGTTATAGTCAATCACCCTCCTTCCCTAGATGTAAGCTTCACTGGACTCCAAAAACTGCATTGTTTTATAGACTGGCATAATCCCTAAGCCTTGACTCTAACATTTATCTGCTTCTTAACACCTATAATTTATGCTGAATTCTACAGCACAAAAATCCAATGAATAAATGGACATTGAATTGTTACTAAGCGTGCTATACAGAATCTGTACAGCTCAGTTGCCGTCTTAGCAGAACAACTAACTGCTGCACAATTAACATGAGATTCATTTCTCTCTTCATCCTCACTCATTGCTTGTAGCCTTGATTTGACTTTCCAAAATGCAAGACCTCACACTTTTCTCTATTAAACTCTAGTGACCCTCAAAATTGACTTCAGTAACCCATCAAAAATATTTTAATAAGCCCCTTACTTAATACTGAGCAAAGTTGAATATTGATAACATATTGAAATTATCGTATGCAGCCACCCTTTGAACTGAGTGAACTGTGAAAATTGTATTGCCCAACAATTTTGGATATAAATCTCATTACACCTAAGTGTGACTGAACATCGATATTCTTGTCTAATCCTTATCTTGACTTACGGATTTCATGCTCTCTGTGATAATATTGTCCTTCACCTTTCAAGATTTCTTTGTTTTCATGCTGACTTCTGCTTCTAAAACCACCTGAATGGCTTTCTTCAAAGTCAAATCTTCTTTATAGTGTAATAAATCAGATGGAGATTCATGAATTATTCCATGAATTATGCTATCACTTTGGAATCCTGACTTTAAAGCTGCACATTCAAATGTTTTCATTAAACTATAGAAATGATTCAGGAAAGTATTTAATGCTTCCTCTGGAAGCTGAACTCTCCTTTTCTTTCAAGACTTTTTTTGATTGCCAGATTAAAGTAATTATCAAAAGGTTGTAGAACCTTATCAAATGTAATTGTATCTTTTGTTATGTCTTAGTGAGCTATAATGTCACCAGTTATAGACTAAATCAAATACAAAGCATTTACTTGTTTGATTTCTGATCTAGTGTCTAGTTTGGAGCAATTTGTATCTCAAGAAAACTTTTCTCCAAGATATCCAATTCTATGTTATAGTTGTCCCATCTCTGAAATTAAATCTTCTCATCTATATTATTTCTGCTGGAATTTCTTCTTAAAGTCTGTATAGGCAGTATCATGGACACTGAGGAAAGTTACTAGAATTTGCAACAAGACCTTGATCAGTTGGGGAAGTGGATTGAGAAATAGCAAATGGAGTTTAATAGAGAAAAGTGTGAGGTCTTGCATTTTGGAAAGTCAAATCAAGGTAGGAGTTTCATGGTGAATGGTAGGGTGTTAAGGAGTGGAATAAAGAGACCTTGGAGTTCAGGTGTGTGGTTCTCTGATATTGAAGTCACAGGTAGACAGGGCAGTGAAGATGGCTTTTGGCACACTGGTCTTCATCAGTCAGAGCATTGAGTATAGAAATTGGGAAGTTATGTCAGAGTTGTATAGGACATTAGTGAGGCTGCACTTGGAGTATTGCATTCAGTTTTGTCAGCTTACTATAGGAAGGATGTTATTCAGCTGGAAAGAGTACAAAAGAAATTTATAAGGATGTTGCCAGGACTGATTGGTCTCTGTTACAGGGAGAGGTTGGACAAATTAAGACTTTTTTCTTTAGAACATAGGACATTGAGGGGGGATTTATACAAGTATATAAGATTATGAGAGGCATGGATAGGGTGAAGGCACTTAGCCTTTTTCCCAGGGTTGGAGAATCAAGGACTAGAGGGCATCAGTTTAAAGTAAGAAGGGAAAGAATAAAAGGGAACCTGAAGGGCAACCTTTTTACACAGAGTATCGTACACATGTGGAATAAACTGCCAGTGCAAGTGTTTGAATTGGGTACATTAATAACTTTTAAAAGAAATTTGGACAAACACATGGATAGGAAAAGTTTAGAAGGGTATGGGCTGAGTACAGGGAGATGGGGTTAGCGTGGATGGACATTTCGGTCGGCATGGACCAGTTTGAGCCAAAGGGCCTGTCTCCATGCTGTAGGTCTCTTTATGACTTTATGACTCCATGCTTTATGACTTAATTATCTTACCTTAAAGCTTTCCAATTCTGCAGTTTCTCAATGTTGCTTTATTTTCTATAGCTGAAAAATGTTTAAATCTATAATATAACTTTTTGCATATTAGAGGAGGATTTTCCTGTGTTTTTGTAACCTAAATGGAGTTTTCCTACCTTTGTGTGAGCAAATGAACAATTACTTACAACAAATTCCATCTTTTTCTCTGACTGACCAAATCAATCCTGCTACGTTTAGGATGAATCCTGCTTGCTAAACATCTCCCTAAATGATTCATGAGGTCTACAAGATTTTTAATAATGTTTGTTCCCTTTCAATTTTAATAAAGGTTCCTGTTTATTTTAACAGCTTCGTTGAATGAATTTTGTTTTTTGTTGCTTGAGTATGTTTTTCCTCCCTTAACCATGGCCTGAATCACGGATCTCCCATTTGCTGTGGCATGGGGATGTTCCATACGATAGTATTCAACCAGATGCCCACTCCTGGCATCTTGGACTCTGCATCACCCCTACGTAATGGATAAGGGATGCTTAAAGTAGTTCACCAAATCTCCTTTGTCTTGGGCCTATTTACTGACACAAGATATTCCACCAACTTAGAGTATCTATGGAAGTGGCACTGTCATTACATCACAATAAGTTGAATTGCATGATAGCAGGGATTTGGGTAAGCATACTTCCACATTGCTTAGCGAGGTGACATAAATGTACTTGCTCCCTCCAAAAGCTACAGTAGAGCTCCTTCACTCTCCCTTCTCACTTTGTGTAACATCAGTAGAATGGATAGAGCTGCGGTAACATAAATATTAGCCTCTTCGGAACCACTGCATCTTCCCTGGTTTTTGGCTACAATTAATCCAGTATACCATTGTGCATACAGATACATTTCATTTACCGCTTCCTCATCTCCTCCCAAGATTCTGACTTCACAAAGATGGTCTGGATATCCCAAGTTTTTCCCAGAACATATTCTCCTACCACTTGTTGGGTCTCATGCTTGAGGACTGTTGGCCCTGGTTTTGACAGTTATTATACCTGCACTGTGTAATTTCATTTTTGCGTTACTATTGTATTTGCTGCTTTAGGGTGGATCATCCTGATAGAATGATAATACTTAACCTTGTATAAAACACAAACTCAACAGGATGTTCATTGATCGAGTTCTATATCTTCTAGTGCATCTGGATTAGTTAGCTTCCCAAGCAATGCCTCAAGGATTCCATGTTGCCTTCGCCATACAATGCCCAAATCAATTACAACCAATTTACCAACCAATCCCTACCTTTTTCACCTGTATATAAATAGTGATCATTTGGTTTGAAGCTTAACATTCTTGGGTTTGCCCCAATAAGTACAGGATAAAAGGATTCAGGAATATGTTTCTCTTTATAGCAATATTTAAGTTCTCACAACACCGTGCACATTGGTATAAATAACTATCTGTTAGAAATCAAAACATCAGTGGATTGATTTTATCTTTACCATTTCAAATCATCTCAATGCATTTTCAAACTAAACATCTTCAAAATAATGAGAACATTTAGAATAGCTGGGCAAGGGTGAATATACAGGTACTTCTGGGATTACGGCATTTCGGCAGCACAATTTGTCTATAATATTGCTGAAGAATTAGGGAACGGTATTTTCGAGAACCTCCCGTTGGCAATAGCGCAAATCTAGTGGGGATCGGTTTACGTTCTTCATTTTCCAAATACTCTGATGTCAGCTGCCAACAGAACAGTTTTCATCAGAGATATGGTACAGAGAGGAACTTTGTTATATTTTTTAAATATACTGTGCTAAATTTACTTTTGTTTCATTAGTAAATATGATTTCAACTTTCAGTCGGGCTATGCTAAATGTTGCATTAAACTTTTGGGTGATTTGTGAGTGATTGTGCATGATATTTTTTGCTGGTCTCCCTCTAACTCCACTTTTCCCATAGGCCCCATTATTATTATTAAGTGTTTTCGTATTAACTGAGCTTTCGCTGGAACGCAACTAAGGCATACTAGAACTACCTCTACCTTACAGTAAATCAAAGCAATTATTTGCCTTTCACACTTCTCTGACAATAATCTTAGATGATAAGGACTCCTCGCTTATAGATTACTATGAGCTAGCTTTCTTTTGGACTTTGCTTCTGTGTTTGAGCTACTGCTATTTAAGTATAGTAATTAAAGAAATCCATAGTGGTACCACAAACAAATCTCAGATATACATATTGTCATCAATGTGAGCACATTGCAAACACATTCATTCCCTTGTCCACTGTCAGCACTGCTTGCCTTCTTATCGGACGCGTGATTGAAGGATATTTTTAGAGTCTGTTGGGATGTGGAGTGGTTGGAAAGATCTTTTATGTAATTATTAATTACGAAAAAAAAATGATAGCCTGGAAATTACTTTGGCTGTGTTCATCAGGATCTAGCTGTGCTTCTAATAGTTTTCGAGAGGAGGCTTGCCTGCACATTACCTTGCAGTATTGCTGCTTGTTCTCTCATCCTGTGCAAAGTTTGTGAGTTTGTGCCCACACAGAAAGCTGGGCATTGGAGTATTCACACCTATTAATCAGCTGAGGAGCATGGCTTCAGCAGAAATGTATACTGTTGTGTTACTGCATAGGAGTACAGGAATTTGTGCTATTAAATTCTGGGGAAATTGGGACCTCTGGAAATGTAAGCTACTTGATTCAATTATGACATGCAGGCTACACTGCTTGGGTTTCGCCACATGTTGTAGACTGCCATCCTCCTTCAAACAGGCTGGCATCACAAACTTGGAGGGAGGTAACTTGGTGAAAGCTGGATTCTCGGATGAGTGCCTGTGAGAGCTTATTATGGATTTAATTTGAATCCATACAAAAATGCCCTTGTGCCTCGCTCCAATCTGGAAAATTCTGCAAAAGACCTAGATCATTAATTTTCCTGAACTCACCAGTGAATGGGTATGTGCATTGCAGTAGCACCTATTGTTAAAAAAGCTCAATGTCTCAGGACTGGTGTTTTTCTCATGACTGCTCCAAATGCAACACAATTTAAAGATTTTGCTGTGGGTCTCCTGCAAGTCTTGGAAGCCTGTGACCCAATTAATATCCAATGGGGCAGGCCCACCATCTAATCAATATAACGGGTGGACGCTCTAAGATGAAGAACCAATTCAGAGCTCCTCTGGCATCAAAGTAGTAACAGGATGCCAGAGGAGTTACAGAGCACTTCAAAATAGAGGCACCCTCTTTCCAAATTGATGGAAGTTAATGTAAAGAATACGTTTAGCAGTCTCGCCACTAATATTGTAGGGACCCTGTCAGGTGAGGACAGTATTTGGGATTGTCTGGAGCATTGGCTCCCTTGTCTGAGAAACTGTCTGCAAAGGATCAAACAGCTCCTTCCTGCCTGCAGTGGCATGGAACTTAACTTGAAAATCCAGCTCCATTTTCAACAATTGGCTTTAAGTTGTTATCAAATAGCTGAATCCATTAATGCTACTTTCAGGCAGGATGCCTACTCCCCTCCTCCACGTTCCAACCTCTGGGCGAATGGACAAGGAAACCAGTATCCACTGGTACTGTGCCCATCTGCCTCTGTTTTAGGCCTTAACTGACCCTTGGACACCAGTACACAAGAAAGCTAGGTTTTTCCTCTTCAGACTATTAGTTGACTACAAATTAAGGATAGGAGGTGGACGAGATGATGCACCAAATGATGGGCATTGAGGGCAGTTGAGAAATTGCAGAGGACAATATTGCTGAAGAGATGTAAAGCCATTTTCATATAGACAAGAGAATATCATCAAGGCACTGCACAATATCATCCCTTCACCTTGGGATGCTCACTTGGGAAGCATCTATAACCTGCACTGAACTTTATTCCAGGTGTCCCATTCTTCATCCACATTTAGGTCTTTTCATCTTGCAGTGTTTTGGAAAAGACATCATCAGGCAATTATTTTTCAGAATTCATTTGCCTTCATTTTGAATTTTGTCTTCACCTTATCAACTGTCACCAAATTCAAATTCCATCTCAGATGGGCAGTCTTTCAAACTATCTGGGATTAGGATTCCTATAAAATCTTTCTACAATACAAAAAAACTCACCATGAAGCACAACTTGGAGCAGGGTATAAGAATATGATTTGATTTTCAAAAGGAATGTAGCTTTGTTTTTGTAGTTCCAGTTCATTCACTAAATATCAACATTATGTCATTATAAGTGGGGTATACTAAGGAGTTAATCGCATACTGGTTAAATATATTACCTCTCTCTTCATAATCTCAGAACTGATATGTTATGGAAAATTGAAATTGTTTTTCGCTCTGCAAAGTTGAATTTGTCTAAACTGGACCAAAATGTTGAATATTGAATTGCTTAATTATGATTAGGAGAGGGGTCATCAGAGTTGTGCTCTTCCTCTGCTTATCTGTGTACTAAACTTGGTTAAGGCTTGTGAATATTTGTGTCAAACAATCACAGGCAAAATATGGAGATATGGATACACAACCATCATTCCCTGCACAGTGTCTAGTCTCAATAAGGTAACTTGGCATCGATAATTTCCAAAATATTGATACTGCTACTTTAAGAATATTCTAAGACCACTACATCATGTTTAATGTTACAGAAGTAATCGATATGCTTTGCTTAACTATGAAATTTAATATGGCATTGACTAAAAGATCTGAATTTTGCAATTTATGCCATTTTCAGTTTTTTTTAAATTAATATTGCTCTATGACAGTGCTGTGTTGGGACAGATAGCACCTGGTAACATATTTTACATTTAGTAATTCTTGTGGTTACATATAGTTAGTAATTGGACTACTTTCATAGTGATTCTGACTCATCAGTTAGCCCGTTAAGACACAGTGAAGGGATAGCACAAGAATTTAAATTTGGAATAAATTTAACAATATGAAAATAAGGCATATTTAACCCACAGCTTGAGCCTCCTCTGAGCCCCTCACAAATATAAAGCAATTCAGGGAAATGTGGGAATGGAAAGAGAGAATGAGCTGACAAAACAAAGGCTGTCAAACTAATTTAGTCTCAGAACACAAGTAACTCTGTCATAGTGAAATTTACCCGATTAGAGTTTTCATTGATGGAACTGAAGAATATGTCAGCAGAAGTGATAAAACTTGTCTATAATAATAGTAGGATCATACATGACAGGAGAGGTCTACTATTCATCAAATGTGTACTACCTAAAAAATGTACTGCTACCTACACTTTCCTGCAATACAGTGTAATTGAAATTAAATACCACCAGCTGCCATAGTGGGAATTGAACTTTATGCAGAGCGTTGCTTTGGATCTCTAGATTATTAATCCAGTGACATTAGCACTATACTAAAGTCGCACGTAACATTATCCTGTTAAATATGGTGAATCACAACATTGTCTTTTATCAAATACAATGTTTTATAAGTATCCAAGTTGATTGGCTGAGCTTGAAGGTTTGTTTTCAGATGTCTTGTCACCTTCAGGCTCAACGAGCTGCCTTACACACTTATCATCAACCTGAGCTACAAATCCTCTCCAAAATCATAAACAATGCTTTATGATTAAATTAATTATGATCAAATGTTACACTTCACAGAACCTTCTTTTATTTGTTTGATCACCTTTGTTTTCTTTTTGTTTAATTGTTTCATTATATTCGTACCCTATTTTTGAACACACTCAAACTTCATCCTCACAAACTCACTGGAACAGGCTAAATAGCTCTTGTTAATTGGAGTTCAATATGCGAGCGGTTGTGTTAGCTTGCCATGTAAAGATCCCTTTCACACACCATGCTGGTGTTTGCACAGCCACTACAGTGTAGTTAGAAAATTGTGCAAAATCAGCTTCTAGAAAAACAAGAGAAGCACCTGAAAATGTAGCCCACCTTTACATTTTACCAATCACGATAAGTCCGCTGTGTATTTCCAGCATTTCCTGTTCTTATTATTGTGTGAAAGTGTTCACTGTTGGAGTGCGTTTTCACCAAACACCAAAATACTTTATACCAACTAAGTGCAAATCCTGTTTCATAAGCACTGTGGAGGCACGAATCTAAAATACATCTGCCATTTCCCATCCACCCACTTGCAGTACCATGATTCATTTGAGTTAACAATTGTCAATTTTGTTGCAGCCTGAGACTGAAAAGTGCTCTTTAACTTTTACTTTCTGATATAATTATTTTGCACAGGCAGTCAAGTAGTTTGAAGAATAATAATAAGCCTGTGAAAAAGATCTTAACCAAATAGCAGAAGAAAAAACAACATAATTGGGCAAGTTGAAAACATTTAGGGAAAAAAGTAATTGGGCAATTAGATGTTTTCTGTCATTTTGATAGGAATAGATTTTCCAAAGTTTCTCACTGGTTTAAGCAGATGTTTATTTAAGTAGCATTATTGTGATTCTGAGAAAGGTCATGGACCTGAGACCTTGGATGAGAAGAAATGCAAACCATCGAGGTGGGAAACCCAGTGGCCAGGTCTGTTTATTCGTAGGAGAATCCTTGTGTCAACCTTCTGGTGGAGAAACCTCTGTGCCCATGTTTAAACTGCAGGAAGCCTGCAATAGCAGGATGTCAGTTAGTTTCATTAATGAGACAATCGATAGCTATTACCCCTGAACCCCCTGCAAGTTAGAGGTGACTTAGGGATTCAGTGGAGGCCAAACTGCTTTCCTGTGCCCTTGTCAGGCCATCCAGTCAACCCGGAGTGGTTCCCCCATATTCAGATACTCGGTTGAGTGATGTGGCATTGGGCAGTGAGCGGCCACTGAAAGCCAACCATACTAGCCTTGCCCTGGGCCTCTCATCCCTTCTCTCTTGCGACCCCTATCCCATCTCACTGACCTATTGGCCTGGGGCCATGCAATGATCCTGTGCCTCCAGTTACTGCCAGTCTGGTTGGTGCAATGACTGTGCGGTGGACGGTGTGGGTTTGGGGCAAGGTCAGTTAGTCCCTGCCGATTCACCCAACAAGATTGACATGAACGCTAATGGCATGGCAAAACCCTGTCAGGTATCACGGGCAAGGTTTTTTGGCTGGTACGGACTTTTGCGCTGCTCAGCAGTTTCCCAGCTCCAACCTGCACCCACTTCCCAGGAGGTAGATTGGCAGTGGGGAGGCTCTTGTTGAAAGGCTATCTGCCCACAGGAGTGGGTACCCAACTGAAATAATTATGGCTTGTGAAGAGTGATGATTTGTATGGTGAGATGGGGCGTTGACATTCTAGCTCCCTAGAAGCAGTTTCCATACACTGGGTGGGAAATGTGGAACTGGGGACAATGTTTCAAATGTAATCCTCCCTGAACTGTCTGTGTGACAGCCTGGCTTGAAAGGCCATTTTTACTTGCTATCTGAAATTGCTGAATAGGCAGCACCTTCAATTATACACTTTTCCCTCACTTACCTGCAACAACTGACATGCTTCTGCAATCAAATTGGATGGTTTCTTATTGATCAACCATTGTTGACAGCACCCACAATTCAATAACAGACTGATCCAGGGAAAAGGATGGACAAGTGACCAGTTTCCTGCCCAGGTTGGACCTCTTACACCCATTTGAACTTGACGGGAGAGTCCTGCAACCTATTGGAAATTATTGCCCTCCATTTCTCCTCAGATGCAGCCAGACCTGTTGAGTATTTCCAGCATTTTCTGTTTTTATTTCAAATTTCCATTCAAAAAATTGCTTTTTTTTTCATTTTTCAAGTGTAAAGTCAATGATAACTCGTTGGAGGTTGGAAGTAGAATAGTGGCCAAATTCAGCATTATTTGTTTACATTTTTTTTGAGAAGCGCAAAAATATTTTCTGACAGGATTGTAAAACATTTAAGAGGATAAAAAAATGTAGGTAAGTCAAGCAAACCAAACATCCCTTTCTTGAAGAACTATAATAACTGAGTTTCATCTGTGCTAACAATCACACACACACACACACACATTAATTGTCATCCTGTTTGTTTCCCCTATTGACTGCATACTTGGAACTCAAATGAACCCAGTCACACATTTGGTAGTTGTGCGAAAATGAGGGGTGGCTTCTCCAATTTGCAGCTCTGTTGAAGCTTTGAAGCAGCAGATTTGTTTGATTATGATCCGTGGTTATAGAGTTCTCCAGACGCCACTGTGTACCCTCTGTTTAAGAGGTGTAACTGACAGTCTATCTATAGAGAACAAATAAACTTCCCTTGGGTCTTAGTGCCCTATTTTCAAAATGATTGTTGTAATTACAAACTGGACTCAAAAATGTAAAACACAACTTCATAGCCAAAAGTAATTGTGAACGATTACGGACAAGTTGAAGACTTTTGTTTCAAAAGTAGCATTTGCGTCCACATATCATTGTATTCAATAAGATTTGTTCTGTAACAAAGGAGCAGTTAACAGGATAATTCGTAGCTAATGTGATAAATTACAATAAACTTGTTGGAATAACTTTAACAATTTAACTTCATGAATTTGTATCCCATTGCTTAGAATAATGAGCATATTTTGATATTTATAATAGATGGGAGCTGGTCATCACTTTTAACCTGAGAAGGGATTCACTCTGTGGGGGCAAGACAGAAGATAAGTGTAATTAGCAGCTGAATTTTACCAGAATCTCCTCAGCTTCATTTTTTCTTAAAGATTTGTCGATGGTTTCTCTCAGTTGAGTTGAATAAATACTATCATGCTTCATTAATTAGGTCCTCTCTCGTCAGATGCTAACCCAATTCTCCTACTCAATGTAAGAAAAGTAATCACCAGTGCTGGGACATTGCAGGATTCCAGCTGCCAGGGCGATGTTTAAAAAGCCATTGCACTAAGCACTGGCAATTAGAGATGTTCGACTCGGTTTGGGAACTTTACTCCAGACATGGCAGAGAAGGAGAAATTGGCACGCTATTTTGAGGATAGGGAAGCACTCAGCTCACGGACTGGACCAAGTTGCATCACAGGACTCACTTTCCTACCACACACTCACTTTGCATCCACCTGGATGGTCGCAATATCTTTGCCTTACCTTACCTCAGTTTGCCAAACTTCTGTTTTACCTTGCTGTTCAGCATAGACACAAAGGCAGGCAGCTCGTTATGGTTGTGTAAAAAATGAGGTCTGCAGATGCTGGAGATCACAGCTGCAAATGTGTTGCTGGTCAAAGCACAGCAGGTTAGGCAGCATCTCAGGAATAGAGAATTCGACGTTTCGAGCATAAGCCTTGATGAAGGGCTTATGCTCGAAACGTCGAATTCTCTATTCCTGAGATGCTGCCTAACCTGCTGTGCTTTGACCAGCAACACATTTGCAGCTCGTTATGGTTGTCAGCATGCATTAATCAAGGGAATGGACATGTTGCTGTACAAAACCATTCCATGGCAATGTCACACATTCAGCATCCACCAACAGCCACACAGCAAACACAATGCATTTGCATCAGCCAAATGTCCCAAAGTCGAAGCAGGGTAGTCCCCCTGTTAGTCAGTCTGAGGACCATGATTACATTAAGTCAAAGGCACTCTCCAATATAAGTTCAGGTGCTTGGGAGAGTCACAATCAGGATTCTCTCCTCATAGTGGATGAGAAGCTGAATGTTAGGAACCCTACCAATCAAGTTGGCTCTTTATGCCTGTCTGTGAGATGCTTCCTTCTGGAATGAGACAAAAGCAGGGAATGAATAAAATGGAAGTGACTAGCACACACTGGCAGGTGGATGAAATGTGGTGAGGTGTCATGAGTGAGGGTGTAAGTGGTGTGGATGTCATGCAGGGTTAGGATTCTGGGAGGATGAAAGAGCGTGAGGGAAGATTTTTGGGAGTGACAGTGAGTGTTATAGAGCATCAACCTTGCTGGGACATGGGTTCAGTAGCACAGACAGAATGAGTATGAGGTAGCAGACAGAAGGTGGTAGCATTTACCTGGTGGAGTGGAGAAAGTAACTGACTCTCCTGTAGCACTGCCTGCTGTACCTCTAGATAGCTGAGACATCATTGCCTGGGGGATTGGGGGAGTGGGGGGATGGGGGGGGTGGGAAATAACCTCAGATCAGACTGGCAAGGGTTGGTGCTGTGATCTTCTCTGCTGGTCTGGGGAAGAGGGTCACCCTCCTGTGCATCACTCTATTTACCAGGACCTCCAGGTCCCTATCTGCAAGGTAGCATGCCAATTTCTCCATGCTAACTTGCCATGGACCGAAGTTCCCAAACCAGGCAGAGCACCAGATTGTCAGCACTTAGTGCAATGGCCTTTTAAATCTGGCCCTAGCACCAGGAATTTTGCAATGTCCCAGGTTTGAATGCAAGCAAAGTGTCCTTGCAGCAGCATTGCAATGAAAGGTACCAGTGCACTCCAATACAACATTAAAGTACAGAACCATGCTGTAAGTGGACCGGAAATATGCCATGATCATACATAGAGGCTGGTATATGTCAGATGCCAATGTTCATGGATGGTGGGTGCATGCAGCAGTTGCCCATGGATGTTACTGCCCAGTGTCCAAGCTGATGATGAGGAGGAGCAGCAAAACGGTAAGCTGGAGTCACCAGGTCTCCACTCTAATTATCAGATCGAAAATTCTCAGAGCCAAATTTCAATCCAGCAGTGGGATATTGAGAGACTGCATATCTATGAGAAGGACTTTGCTGAACAGTTCACCTAATTTTCCCAAACTTCTCATTATAGCCCAGGTCAGTCAGGAACTGGGAACATTCCATCCTGAATAATGATATTTAGACTTATGCCGTATCCATTTTCAATGCTAAGCTTTCTGTAATTACATACAATTATATGAATATACGGAATAGCAGCTGCAGAACCCATTTGGCCTTCATTTGGTTCTGCCATGCAACATGACCATGGCTGGTATGTTTGTGATTCACATTCCACATTTACATCAACCCACTCCTCCCCCACACCAATAAGTTTTGATTCCACAGCCTAGCAAGAATTTATCTAACCCTGTTTTAATAATACTTTATAATTCCCATCTCCACGACTCTCAGAGTTCCAACGCAGTACAACCCTCAGAGGAGAAAACAATTCTCCTCATCTCAATCCTCAAAGGGTGATGCTTAACCATGAAACAGTGCTTCCTAGTTCTGAACTTGCCCACAAAATCAAACATCTTTTCCATGTCCAGCTTGTCAAAACTAGTAAGTAACCTATCCACAAGCATCCACTCCCTCCACAACTGATGCACAATAGCAGCAGTGTGTACCATCTACAAGATGCACACAAAAATTCACCAAAGATCCTTAGACAGTACCTTCAACAATTTCCATCTAGAAGAACAAGCAAGTACATCGAAACACCACCATCTGCAAGTTCCCCTCCAAGCCACTCGTCATCCTGATCTGGAAATATAATCACTGTTTTTTTCAGTATTGTCAGATAAAAATCCTTAAGTTCCCTCCCTAAGAGCATTAAGGGTCCATCTACAGCAGGTGGACTGCAGCCATTCAAGAAAGCAGCTCACCACCAGCAGCTCAAGGGCAACTAGGGAGGCCAGACAGATACACCCACATCCATTGAATGAATAAAAAATTTACTTCAATCACACTTTCACACAATCAAACAAACTTTTATGGTTGATTCCAGCAGGTAAAAATGCACTTTATGTCTACAAATGTTGTTAAGTCTACACCCAGATGCCAACAAAAAGTCATGAATTTCATTGTATGATCTAGAAAATTTCAGTTCCCTCTGAGCTTTATTAAAATCATGAAAATTCTACAGGATGGCTGCATGATCTACACAAGTGGAAATGAAAGAGCCAAAGGGGAAAATATAAGTCCTATGTAACCTGGAAGAACATAAGGAGCTGCACCCTTGAATAGTTCATAAACCTGACTGAAGACAATGCTACTGACATTGCAACAGCCTCGGATGTTAGCTTTAGGAAAATGGCATGGATGAAGGTACTAGGAGAAAGTGAGGACTGCAGATGCTGGAGATCAGAGCTGAAAATGTGTTGCTGGAAAAGCGCAGCAGGTCAGGCAGCATCCAAGGAACAGGAAATTTGATGTTTCGGGCATGAGCCCTTCTAGGAAGAGAGCTTCTTCAAGGAAGGCATCCTTGCAAGAGGATTCGCAGTAGGTTAAAATCTTCTAGGAGAAAGTGAGGACTGCAGATGCTGGAGATCAGAGCTGAAAATGTGTTGCTGGAAAAGCACAGCAGGTTGGATGTTGCTTGACCTGGATGAAGGTACTTCCAATCCATTAGCAGCAATCTGCTTTTCTCTCTTTTTCTTTTCTGTTTTTCTCATTTCATGGCATCTGTTAGCAAAGTGTTCCATGAAAATTTTCAAGGGTTCTTTAGAAATAGAGGAAATGTTGACAACAGAAAGATGACAAAGACAGATGATAGAATTCTGGAGGATAGTGGCATAGCAACAATAAGTCCTGCCACTGTTAGATTGAAGGGGTCCATACTGTAAGTAATTCAGAATGTTGAGACCTAGGGCTGTAAAAGGTTGCGTTAGGGTATACATCAAGGTCACAGACGGACTGGAAATTAAAGATTTTGTAGTCAATGCTCTGGCATTGGAAGCTAATGGAGTTCAAAATGGACAAAAGTGAAAATTGATCCATTCTAATTGATTTTTGAGGGGAATCTCAATTTTTTTTTACTTTAAAACAGGCATTTCAATTGATTTATTGTGAAATATAATAATCAGTGACTATCCTCCTATTTGAAGATGCCATCTACTCAGAGTTGCAATCTTCTGCCAGGAGTTTTCTTGTGGCTTAGCAGGTTGATCTACAACTCACAAATCTTTGAGAATAGATGCAGCATGTCTCATTTAAAAATTGCTAGATTTGATTCCTTTCCCTCTTTGTGATCAGCCTTCCTCATGTTCTGGACTAGGCCCGACCACTCAAAACATTCTTAAGCAGGCAATCCAGACCATAACTTTATGATTAGTTTCAGTAAGTATACAATGAAAATTACCCGGAGTAAGATAGCAAGTTTGACTACTAGATTTTAAAACAGACAAACATTTATTCAAAATGTTACACAATGAAACACAATGAACAGAATAAAGAATCCCTACAGAGCTCAGCCTATTCAATTAAACTTAATTATGCTGTTCCAAATATACACAACTGTTCCAATAAGCAAACACCCTTTGAAAACTTGTATAAATGGAATACATGCTTACTGGTTAGAGAACATAGAACAAAGAACAATACAGCGCAGAACAGGCCCTTCAGCCCTTGATATTGCGCTGACCTGTGAACTATTCTCAGCTCATCCCCTTATATTATCCCAAAATAATCCATCTGCTTATCTAAGGATTGCTAAATCTCACTAATGTGGCTGAGTTGACTACCTTAGCTGGTAGGGCATTCCACGTACTTACCACTCTCTGTGTAAAGAAATTGCCTCTGATTTCTGTCTTAAATCTATCACCCCTCAATTTGTAATTATGCCCCCCCCCGTACAAGCTTATGTCATCATCCTCGGAAAAAGACTTTCTCTGTCTACCCTATCTAATCCTCTGATCATCTTGTATGTTTCTATCAAATCCCCCCTTAGCCTTCTTCTTTCCAATGAGAACAGACCCAAGTCTCTCAGCCTTTCCTTATAAGACCTTCCCTCCAGACCAGGCAATATCTTGGTAAATCTCCTCTGCACCTTTTCCAATGCTTCCACATCCTTCCCAAAATATGGGGACTAGAACTGTTGGGCGGCACGGTGGCACAGCGGTTAGCACTGCCGCCTCACAGCGCCAGAGACCCGGGTTCAATTCCTGACTCAGGTGACTGACTATGTGGAGTTTGCACATTCTCCCCATGTCTGCGTGGGTTTCCTCCCACAGTCCAAAGATGTGCAGGTAAGGTGAATTGACCATGCTAAATTGCCCGTAGTGTTTGGTGAAGGGTAAATGTATGGGTGGGTTGTGCTTCGGCGGGTCGGTGTGGACTTGTTGGGCCAAAGGGCCTGTTTCCGCACTGTAAGTAATCTAAAACAATATTCCAAGTGTGGCTGCACCAGCGTTTTGTATAGTTGCAGCATGATATTGTAGCTCCGAAACTCAATTCCTCTACGAGTGAAACCTAACACATCGTATGTCTTCTTAACAGCACTATCCACCTGGGTGGCAACTTTCAGGGATCTATGTACATGGACTCCAAGATCCCTCTGCACATCCACACTACCATGAATCTTTCCTTGACCCAGTATTCTGCCTTCCTGTTATTCTTCCCAAAGTACATCACCTCACATTTAGCTGCATTGAACTGCATTTGCCACCTCTCAGTCCAATTCTGCAGTTTATTCAAGTCCCTCTGCAACCTGTAACATTCTTCAAACTATCCACTACTCCACTGACTTTAGTGTCATAAGTGAGGTTGAAGATGAAGGGCAGAAAGGAGAGAGAGTTTCCACACAGCTCCCTGTTGAACTTCCTAGTTCAAGACTGAACTAAAACTGCTCAGCCCAACTAAAGAGCTAATCACTCCTCTTTCATTATACAGGTCACTTTTAAAACATGACCACTTTGGCCTGAAATCTCATCTGTTTGCATATAAACAAAAGACCTCTCTCGATCCTTTTCATCTCTGACCCAAACCAAACTGATTGGAGTCCTGCCCATTTATTAACCCTCTGAAAACATTAAGGACAGAGTTTCCTTGAGACAGGGAAATGTTTTTAGAAAAAAAGGGACTAGCTTTGTGACACTAATCATTACGACGTTGCCATTCAGCGTGTAGTGAAGCTTGACAGACAGTTTTTCACCATTCTGTATGATTGCTAGCAAGTTCCCCCCACTTATTTAAGACTCATAGGAGAGCTTTGGAATGTCTTTCATTTGATTTCTTTGACTTTGCGTTGAAGGTTAATCTTTTGAGAATTGATGGAACAGAACCTAATGGGTTTCTTTCAGCGATGAATAAATGGTGGTCAGTCTATTAAGTTGATTTTGCAGAAATTTTCCTAAATGCTTTTGGATGTGGCTCCAAGACATACTTGTTCAACAGTTCACCCATTGCCTGTGGAAGATTTAGCAGAAGCATTGCTGATGGAATTCCTCTAATATTCTTATGTGGCATTGGTACAAACTAAATGCTACACATTTCAGGTACCACTGCAGGACCAACTGTTGTATACACTAAGATTGTTGTCGACTTACTGAGATTTTTGATCTCCACCACTTGCTGCCATTGTTTGTAAAAGAATAAAATGGGAGAGCTGATTTAGCATTGGATCTCATCATCATTGATGGTCATTAGAGAGGCTTACCTTCTGAGGTACAGAAATTGCTCGACATATTCCAAAGCCCCTTCATTTACGGGAGGCGGAATGTTTGGCTGGCAAGGCATGGGTTGACATGAGTTTTATTTTGCCATCATTCAATTACGCAAGAAATTTCTTGTAGTCAGAGGAGAAAAGATCATGCATGGCTTATAAATCTAGTGCAAAGCCATCAATAACATTCCAGTCATCCAAGAGACGGTAGATCTATGGTGGTCCGTTTCCTTTTGACATGGAGGTGGCTCAGGTTAAAGTGGTTTCCACCTCAGTATTATTTGATATTGACATCAAGAGGGCAGTTGATCTTTGAAGAATTGAATTACTCCCATTAGTAGATTGTAAATAGTCAGTGGGCTGTAGCTCCTGAAATGTATTACTTGTTGGCTGTTATCAAAGCAACAATACAGATATTAATAAATCACAGTAGCACTTTAGACTTTAAATTGTTAGGAAGGAACTCCGATCCAATTTATCTGACGTCTGAATTTTTAAAAATGTAGAACTTGCAATAACTCTTGTAAAACCAAAACCAGAAGTGCTCCCGTATGCAGTAAATCCATTAGTAAGTTAATTTCCATGAGGGAAAGATCGCATAAGGAGTCATAGAGTCACAGCACTGAAACAGACCACTCGGTCCAACTCGTCCCTGCTGACCAGATGTCCTAAAATAATCTAGTCCCATTTGCCAGCACTTGGGCTATATCTCTCTGAATATTTCCTATTCATATACCCATCCAGATGCCTTTTAAATATTGCAATTGTACCAGCCTCCACCACTTCCTCTGGCAGCTCATTCCAAACATGCACCACCCTCTGCGTGAGAATGTTGCCCCTCAGGTCCCTTTTAAATCTTTCCCCTCTCACCCTAAACCTATAGCCTCTACTTCTGGACTCCCCCACCTCAGGGAAGAGACTTCATCTATTTATTCTATCCATGCCCCTCATGATTTTATAAACCTCCATAAGGTCACCCCTCAGCCTCTGACGCTCCACGGAAAACAGCCCCAGCCTATTCGGTCTCTCCCTATAACTAAAATCCTCCAACCCTGGCAACATCCTTGCAAATATTTTCTGAACCCTTTCAAGTTTCACAACATCCTTCTTTAATTAGTAACTTAAAATGTTAGGCCTATTGCAAGTAAAGATTTCATGCTGTCTATTAGGATGAATTCTTGAACAATTGGTGATGAATTGGTAATTTCATTGGATGACCATTTTAGTAGCATAAGGAATATTATTGGCTTAAATCCCTTCATGGTTGATGTCGAATCTAAATCACTTTAAAAATCTGGTACTAAAAGCAAGTTTTATAATGGCAACTTGGAACTAATCCTCAATTGCTGTTAAAATAAAATCCCATCTGTAATGTTAATATCATTGCAAAAGAAAATCTGACTTTTTCTGATCTGGCTTAAATGTAACACAACAACAATGCTCAACTACCCTCTGGAATGAGCAAGTAAACCATTGTGTCATATTAATGGATGGGCAATAAATGCTGGCCAAGCCTGTGACATCCAAATCCCAAAGAAGAATAAAAAACTCTTCCCACAAACTATGGACCCACCTTCATTAAGTTGCAAGAGACTGAGCTTGGCTGTGGGAGTAGGCCATTCAGCCCTCCGAATGCTCTGCCATTCAACATTAATATTGCTGATCCTCTATCTTAATGCCATATTCTTGCTTTCTTCACATACTTCTTAGGTATTAAAGTCATGAAGAGTTATCAGTCTTAATCATCTTTATTAACTTTAAAAGTAAACTTGCTGCATTTGCTGAAGCATGCTTCAGCCAGGTGCCTGAATACTACAATTGGTTCTCTCATTTGCAAAGAATGTTTCATTCAAATCTACCATCATAACTGCTTCTCTAAAAGCCTATTCTTGACACTCTGTCCTTTGAAAATAATAATCCCACTTCAAATTTCCCTTTTCTATCCAGCATCCTCAAACATGTTGCTTCCCCTGAAATCAATGCCCATTGTTCTTGCCACACCATTTGTGAATCTACACAATATGTTTCTGCCACTATAACCTTGCTCACAAATGTCATTCTCTATGATTGTGCCCATTATGCACTATCCTCCTTGTCCTTGTTAACCAATCTGCAATATTGGACAAAGTTAACTGCATTACCCTTTTCCAAATCTCCTTTCTGTTGGCCAGCTGAGAAAGATTGTCCTTGTTTGATTCCACCTTCACTTATCCAATTGGAACCAAAATATTTCCTGCCAAGGCTTCTCTTTCCATTGCCACAGTTACCTCCAGAATCCCTGAGGCATATGTCAACTTCTTGAAATAAAATATGTTATATTTTAAACATAAGATTTCCACCATTAACTTCAACAAGAATTTGAAAAATGGCCCAAAACCTCTAAGTTAAGTGAATGGGTATGAACAATACCTAAAAGTTAAATTGGAATGGGAAGACCAAGTTAATTTTTTCAATAGAGATTGAATCAGTTTGATTCTGTAAAAATTTCTTAATTATTTTTGAACTTTCATATAGAATCTAAAGCCGAAAATGATTTTGAATCAAGCAATTAAGGGCTACGGGGAGAACGCTGGTAAGTGGAGTTGAAATGCCCATCAGCCATGATTGAATGGCGGAGTGGACTCAATGGGCCAAATGGCCTTACTTCCACTCCTATGTCTTATGGTCTTATGGTCTAAACTGGTCTCTTGATTAAACTGACAGAATAGATCCGGGATTCATTGGTCCAATAAGGAGGTACTGTGAAGGGCACAACCTTTACAGAGAAAGGATTTGCAATTCTGGTCTCCTTCCTATCGGAAAGATGTTGTGAAACTTGAAAGGGTTCAGAAACGATTTACAAGGATGTTGCCAGGGTTGGTGGATGTGAACTATAGGGAGAGGTTGAATAGGCTAGGGCTGTTTTCCCTGGACCATCGGAGGCTGAGGGGTGACCTTATAGAGGTTTACAAAATTATGAGGGACATGGATAGGGTAAATAGGCAAAGTCCTTTCCCTGGAGTCGGGGAGTCCAGAACTAGAGGGCATAGGTTTAGGGTGAGAGGTGAAAGGTATAAAAGAGACCTAAGGGGCAACTTTTGCACACAGAGGGTGGTACTTGGAATGAGCTGTCAGAGGAAGTGGTGGAAGCTGGTACAATTGCAACATTTAAGAGGCATTTGGATGGGTGTCTGAATAGGAAGGGTTTGGAGGGCTATGGGCTGGGAGCTGGCAGGTGGGACTAGATTGTGTTGGGATATCTGGTCAGCATGGACAGGTTGGACTGAAGGGTCTGTTTCCATGCTGTACATGTCTATTTATAACGAATAACTAACTACTGAGCCTTTTATCTGAGTAAGAATTATACTCAACAAGCCATGAGTGTTACTCAATGGAATATTTCCAGCATTTTTCATTCACTGTTAATAACCTTACCTCCAGGGTCAGATATAAGCCAAATTAACTGAAAGGCAAAACTCCAACAAGTAAATTCTTTACACCCCAATTTCCAAAGAACAATATTTACTGGATAGCTAATGTATGAGTTCAAAGCAACACATGAAAACCCTCTAATAGGAACTACAATTTTAGCATTTGCAAGATTATAATTTTTAAGCCAGACAAGTTAGAGGAGAAAAAAAATCTCAAAACAGAGAATACGGAAAACAGTCATTAGATCAGGTAACATTTATGGAGAGGATTTTTTTGTTGATTGTTTTTGGCTAAGTCGGCATTATGTCAAGGTTTTTGGAGAGTTGATTATTGTATTCTTTAGCAAGTTCTCACCATATTCTATCAAAGTTTCTGCATTAAATACTGACCATCCCTACGGCATCTCTCACATTCACTTCAGGCTCGATAGTACCACATGCCATTCCCAAACAACACTTAATAGATATCCTAGAGTTCCCTGGCATTCTTTGTGTCCGCACCAGCTTCAAAATCCTATTGTGAAACTGTGTAAGCAAACTCACTCATTATGGAGCTGCCTTGTACAGTTTCACTGGAAATAGCAGACAGATGTCCCATTCTGCAGCCAGGGACCAGGAGATCCTGTTGAATGGGATGCAGACTTGGGACTTACTCTTCCCCTTGGACCATGAGTGGAGGCTGTGCTCTGGAGCCTCCTCCGAAGCGCTTCTTTGATGTTTCTTCCAGTATTTATAGTGGTCTGTCCTTGCCGCTTCCGGGTGTCAGTTTCAGCTGTCCGCTGTAGTGGTTGGTATATTGGGTCCAGGTCGATGTGTTTGTTGATGGAGTTTGTGGATGAATGCCATGCCTCTAGGAATTCCCTGGCTGTTCTCTGTCTGGCTTGCCCTATGATAGTAGTGTTTTCCCAGTCGAATTCATGTTGCTTGTTGTCTGCGTGTGTGGCTACTAGGGATAGCTGGTCGTGTCGTTTTGTGGCTAGTTGATGTTCATGTATGCGGATTGTTAGCTGTCTTCCTGTTTGTCCTATATAGTGTTTTGTGCAGTCCTTGCATGGTATTTTGTAAACTACATTGGTTTTGCTCATGTTGGATATCGGGTCCTTTGTACTAGTAAGTTGTTGTCTGAGCGTGGCTGTTGGTTTGTGTGCCGTTATGAGTCCTAAGGGTCGCAGTAGTCTGGCTGTCAGTTCTGAAACACTCTTGATGTATGGTAATGTGGCTAGTCCTTTTGGATGTGGCATGTCCTCATTCCGTGGTCTGTCTCTTAGGCATCTGTTGATAAAGTTACGCGGGTATCCATTTTTGGCGAATACCTTGTATAGGTGTTCCTCTTCCTCTTTTTGCAGTTCTGGTGTACTGCAGTGTGTTGTGGCTCTTTTGAATAGTGTCCTGATGCAGCTTCGTTTGTGTGTGTTGGGGTGGTTACTTTCATAGTTTAGGACTTGGTCTGTGTGTGTTGTTTTCCTGTGTACCCTGTGGTGAATTCCCCGTTCGGTGTTCTCTGTACTATCACGTCTAGGAATGGGAGTTGGCTATCCTTTTCTTCTTCTCTCGTGAATCGGATTCCTGTGAGTGTGGTGTTGATGATCCGGTGTGTTTTTTCTATTTCCTTGTTTTTGATGATTACGAACGTGTCATCGACATATCTGACCCAGAGTTTGGGTTGAATTTGTGGTAGGGCTGTTTGTTCTAACCTTTGCATAACTGCCTCTGCTATGAGTCCCGAGATTGGTGATCCCATGGGTGTTCCGTTGATTTGTTCGTATATCTGATTGTTGAATGTAAAGTGTGTAGTGAGGCACAAGTCCAGTAGTTTAAGTATGCCGTCTTTGTTGATAGGTTCCGCCTCCTGTTTTCGGTTCTGTATGTCCAGTAGGTTGGCTATTGTTTCTCTGGCTAGGGTTTTGTCAATCGAAGTGAACAGTGCTGTCACGTCGAATGAGATCATGGTTTCTTCTTTGTCTATGTGTGTATTCCTGATGACGTCCAAGAATTCCTGTGTTGATTATATGGAGTGTTTGGATCCGCTGACCAGGTGTTTCAGTTTCTGTTGTAGTTCTTTGGCCAGTTTGTATGCTGGTGTCCCTGGTAGTGATACTATGGGTCTGAGTGGGATGTCTGGTTTGTGTACTTTCGGTAGTCCATAGAATCTGGGGGTGTTGTTGCTTTCCGGTTTCATTCTTTGTGCCTCACTACACACTTTACATTCAACAATCAGATATACGAACAAATCAACGGAACACCCATGGGATCACCAATCTCGGGATTCATAGCAGAGGCAGTTATGCAAAGGTTAGAACAAACAGTCCTACCACAAATTCAACCCAAACTCTGGGTCAGATATGTCGATGACACGTTCGTAATCATCAAAAACACGGAAATAGAAAAAACACACCGGATCATCAACGCCACACTCACAGGAATCCGATTCACGAGAGAAGAAGAAAAGGATAGCCAACTTCCATTCCTAGACGTGATAGTACAGAGAACACCGAACGGAGAATTCACCACAAGGGTACACAGGAAAACAACACACACAGACCAAGTCCTAAACTATGAAAGTAACCACCCCAACACACACAAACGAAGCTGCATCAGGACACTATTCAAAAGAGCCACAACACACTGCAGTACACCAGAACTGCAAAAAGAGGAAGAGGAACACCTATACAAGGTATTCGCCAAAAACGGATACCCGCGCAACTTTATCAACAGATGCCTAAGAGACAGACCACGGAACGAGGACATGCCACAACCAAAAGGACTAGCCACACTACCATACATCAGGAGTGTTTCAGAACTGACAGCCAGACTACTGCGACCCTTAGGACTCATAACGGCACACAAACCAACAGCCACGCTCAGACAACAACTCACTAGAACAAAGGACCCGATACCCAACATGAGCAAAACTAATGTAGTTTACAAAATACCATGCAAGGACTGCACAAAACACTATATAGGACAAACAGGAAGACAGCTAACAATCCGCATACATGAACATCAACTAGCCACGAAACGACACGACCAGCTATCCCTAGTAGCCACACACGCAGACAACAAGCAACATGAATTCGACTGGGAAAACACTACTATCATAGGGCAAGCCAGACAGAGAACAGCCAGGGAATTCCTAGAGGCATGGCATTCATCCACAAACTCCATCAACAAACACATCGACCTGGACCCAATATACCAACCACTACAGCGGACAGCTGAAACTGACACCCGGAAGCGGCAAGGACAGACCACTATAAATACCGGAAGAAACATCAAAGAAGCGCTTCGCAGGAGGCTCCAGAGCACTGATGATGTCGCCTAGCCAGGGGACGAAACGTTTGCAACAAAAACTTCCAGCTTGGCAAACAGAACCACAACAACGAGCACCCGAGCTACAAATCTTCGCACAAACCTTGAATGGGTTATTAGACATTGACACATTATGGATGTCAGTGTCTGGGGATAAGGAGTGCATTTGGCTGGAGGCCATTGAGTATGCCCTGACATGTCAGCAATCTCCAACATGAAGCTTGTTCAGAGCAAGCAGCGAGGTGAACTTCCCACATACCCGCTCTTGTTTTCATATGGAATTTTCTAGATATCGAGCTTGTTTGGTGAGTGTAGCAAAATGGGAAACTGATTAAAAGATGTATAGGGCTGTTAAAAAGGCATTTAAGAAGTAACAATTTCCCTTAATTGATAACTCCCTGATGCCTAGCACAAAATTTGTCATGCCACTTATGAAAAACATAAAAGATGGCACATGTTGCTCCCAAATAATGAGGTGGACCTCCATTAGACTTCTCGGTATGATTCTGTTACATGTCACACCATATCCCACATTGTTCGGACCCCAATAACATTCCACCAAGCAATAACTTTTCAGATGGATATCTGCCCTTCATCAGAACTTATTTGCAAGTCTGCTTCTTGAAGTTATTCAATTTAAATATTATTCTTTCGTTGCCAACCACAGATAGTCACCTATTTAAAACTCAATAGATTAATGTCTCTTTTAAAATGGTGAAAACAAATTATTAAGAAATTTGCTAAATATTTATATGCAAGTGCCTCACAACATTATTTTATTGCCAGATCTGTTTAGAGTGCCACATTAACATTTTGATGGAGAATTAAACAGGACCTGAGAATCAAGATCACAATACTCTTGACATTATTGTCATAGTTTAAAGTTTGTTTCAAAAACATTTGTGCAAGACTGCATGGAAAGCTCAAATTTAAAATGAAAAGAAATAATAAGCAAGTTATGGTTTTGATGAATTAAATTCCAATGCTATGCATAAAAACGGAATCTGAAAGAAAATCTTCACTTGTTCGTTTAATGCAATAACACAATTATTCAAATAAACATTGTCAACAATTCAAAACAGATGTTATGTTATTCATATACAATTTATATTTCTGACAGATAATTGTGGTGAGGAAAGGAAAGCTTTTACATTAAAAATATTACAATAGTACTTAAACGTAATGAAATATTAACAAACATTAGACAAAGCAAAGAACGTCCCTTGCTTTTACCAAATGGGTTTGTTCTGTGGAAAAATTGAGAATAAAGAAAGATATCGGGTTACAATAAAGAGAGAGTTAGAGACCTGAATTCCTCCTGTTGAAATGTTCCATCAAAAGATTTCTTTAAAATGTAGAGTTTCTTGACTGAAATGGGACAATTATTTTCAAACTGTCCTTTAGCAATTGATATATTAGGGAACCTATTCCAATGTATAGTTATGAAAATGTTAAAAGATTAAACAAGCGGACAAGAAAGATTGTTTTCTGCTCACAGATTTTTTATTCTGTTAAGTTTTCCACCATTTTCTTGAATATCAGTGGCAGATGAAATATTCCCCCTCATTCATCCATTCCAACTGATGTTGCTTAATATATAAAGTAGCTTCATTTCTGAAAACCAAACAGAGACAATTTCTAATAGAAATATTTGCAGAACCAGATTTTCTTGGTGCTTTTATCTTAGTGGTGCTTAAATATTAAGTATTTGCTAACAGGTCTGATACAGCTATCCAGCAAGTTCTGAGTGCCCATATGCTTATATTACAATACTATTTCACATCAGGATGCAAGCACACAGATGGACATAATGAACTATGATTCACATGGTATGTAAGCCTTTATGAATTATTAATGAAGAGCTTTAGCCCAAAACATCTATGCTCCTGCTCCTTCCAAGCTGCCTGACCTGCTGTGCTTTTTCAGCACCACACTCTTGACATATAAGCTCTTATGTTTAATGATGACATCTGTGGCCTAGGCTACTCGTCCTCCAGCTGGAGGAGGATCTTCAAAAATAAAAGTATTTTACTTTATGTGAAAGAGAGAACTTCAAATGTGCAAATGGGATAAAACCATAAGACATAGGAGCAGAAATTAGGGCATTCGGCCCATTGAGTTTGCTCTGCCATTCAATCATGGCTGAAAATGGGAAAATGGGGTTGAAAAACCTTTCTCCCTGTAACCTTTGATCCCCTTGGCAATCAAGAACTTATCTATCTCTGTTTTAAATACATTCAATGTCCTGGCCTCCACAGCCTGCTGTGGCAATGAATTCCACAGGACCACCACTCTCTGGCTAAAAAAGTTTCTCCTTATCTCTGTTCCAAAGGTCTTCCCTTTACTCTAAGGCTATGCCCTAGGGTCTCTCCTGCTAATGGAAACCTTTTCTCAATGTCCACCTTGTCCAGGCCGTTCAGTATTCTGTAAGTTTCAATCAGAACCCCCCGCCCCCCCCATCCTTCAAAACACCATTGAGTACAGTCCATCCATACATCAATGAATTTAATATGCATCATGACGTCCGTTGATTTACCTGTTCCTCGGATGCTGCCTGACCTGCTGTGCTTTCCCAGCACCACTCTGATCTAAACTCTGGTTTCCAGCATTGGCAGTCCTTACTTTTGCCTTTATAAAAGGTGAGTCCAGCCACAGATTCATAGCATGCATCCAATTTTTCATTAAATTCAAGCCTTTGTTTTGTCATTTATCCACAAGAGACAATTTTTCGATTGCCTATTGTCACGTAGAGTTTAATTTAATATAAATTTTAACATTCCAACATCTAGATAGCTTTATTTCAATTAAACTGTTTGAATTTTGGCACTGTAAGTGTTTGAAATGTCATTATTTAAAAGGGACAAAATTCAACATTCCAAAGTTGGGCACTGCATTTACGGAAAACATATGAAGTTTGCAAATTTTGAGAGTTGTCATAAAATAGTTATCAGCATCCTTCTGACTGGAGTATTATCAACACCAGGGGAGAAAAAAGCAATTCACTATGACTTTTAGAATGAGAGCCAAAAGGAGAAGATAGGGTACTGTGATCCTGGAGTACTAGCTAATTTTAGCTGAGAAAAGTGATCTCAAAATGCTTGATGGGATCCAGTCAGATTTGGTGATAATGGGTTGCTTGCTCAGACATGTATTCTTCTAGACCCTTTGGGAGCAAGGATGTGAAAAGGTGCAAGGTAGTATAGTGGGGAAAAGGTTACAACTGAAATGTCTCATACTCATACTTGGAAAAAGGTTTAATACATTCCTGCAAATAAACGTTATAACGTTCAGATATGACACTCTATTCAAAAGCAAGCTCAAATGCAACAGGTCCATTGCAACAAACAAAAAGTTCCATGTGGAACACATGACATTCTTGAAAATAAGAACAGGCAAAGTTCCAAAACAAAATGTTGTTATTGACATCCATTATATTTGGGCTGTATAAAAGATACTCTAATCATTTGTTGGTACTCTCTTTTAATATATTCCTACAAAAATCTACATCCTTAAGACTGATTTATTTTAATTATTGATAAAATGTTACAACGTGCCCGTACCTCTGCATTTCAGACAGAATTTTTTCCAGAAGAGCTAAAATTGTTTAAATGTATTTTAACTTGTTGTAGTCCAATATAGGTGCATGCCATTACTTCTGATGTGATTAACTAAGCGTTTGGTCAATTTATTCTATCTGGCATTGTGATGGATTGAAGAATAGAGAAACATCGAGTATCAATTAAATGAGTTTAACTTTGCAATATCAGAGTGCATCATTCACCATGGTCATATAGGAATTATACCTAACTTGATCATTAAATCACGAATATTGTTTTTGAATTTCAACTTTTAATATTGTTACTTTTGGTTTCCCATATACATGTTTCAAATGGAATCATCCACAGAATGATTTGTTTTGTGATTTTTAAAAAAATCTTGTTGCTTTCAGAATTTAGGATTTGTCATTCAGTCTCTATATCTTCACTATATATATTCATAATTATTGTTAGCCAGTAGCTTAACTTTGCATTAACATGATTCTAATGAATGTTTTAGTGTTTAATGCTGAATAGAGGATGCTGAGCTGATTAAAGCACCAAGAGCAGCAAAATGCTTTAATCAGCTTCGGATTCCAATTTCAGGATGACAAGCTTAACCATTAATTATTACTTTGAGTAGATGGATTGGGGAAAAGAAAATGAGACACAATGGTGTAGATTTAAGACTGACTATAGCACCATTTCCTAAACTCCTAAGAATGCATGTTTGCATCCTCAGAGCAATAGACAATATGTTGATTGATCATAATGAGTTAACTACAGATGACAGATAGCAATATTCAGCAGAGCAAATCAAAATTAAAAAGTAGTAAGATGGACATTGATAAATATGAATAACTTGGATTATTAAAAGATAACAAGTAAATAGTAATAATGTTTTGGAAGTACACAGTTTATATGGAGCCTTCATCTAGTGAATTGAATGTAAAAGTATTCCATGATACTATTCAAGGAAGAATAAGGAATTGTTCCATCATTTTAGCAAATACTTATTTTTCAACCAACATAACCAAGAAAATAAATAAACTTGCTATTGATTCTGGAATCTTGTTTTGAGCAAAATGACTGTTACATTTGCCTGCATAAGTGGAAGTTTTTTTTAAAAAAAATCATTCACAGAATGTGGGCATGGCTGGTTCTACAGCATTTATTGCTCACCCTAATTGTCTGGGGGCAATTAAGAGTCAGTCAATCACATTGCTGTGGATTTGTAGTCACATGTAGGCCAAACCAGATAAGGATGACAGATCTCCTTCCCTAAAGGACATTAATGAACCATATATTTAATGAAAATCAACAGTGATTACATGGGTCACCACTGGGATATTTTTTTTTATTCCAGTTTTAACTGAATTTAAATTTCACCATCTAGCATAGTGGGATTCAAGCCTATGTCCCCACAGCACTAACGTAGGATCCAGTGACATATATCACTACACCATAGCACCTTTTTGAAGAAAATGGATCATGTGCTCATCTGCACCCATTGGGAGCAAAGATGCAGGGGTGAAGGGTGGCAGAGTGGGATAACCAAACTACATTTGGAGAGATTCATGGTTTACTCGAAAATAAAGTGTTTAACAGTATGTTCACTGAATAGAATTGTGTTTTTGCTGTAAATAAACATTCTGGCTTACACTATAGTGTACTGAAGCCACCGCTTCCATCCCCAATACGCATCAGTAACAAAAACTTTCTTTGTAAATTACATTAAATATTAACAAAGAAAAATCAAGGTGAAAGGCTTAGGGATGGTTAAATTACGACGGCGGAAAACAAAAGTCTGTTTCCACTGAACTTGTAAATATCCTCACCAGATGGCTTGCGATAAATGTATGTGTGGGCTCTAGGACCCAGTTGCGGCCCTCTGCTGGCAGTAGAAAGGCAGTGCTGACTCCTCCTTATCTGTAGTGTCAAACTTGACATCACCCTGAAAGCTGTGCATGGTAACTTCCACAGCGATCACAGCTCCCTCAGATCATTGCTGGCATGCTTCACAGAGATATGCTCCACTCACAACCGATCACAGCTCCAAAATGGCCTTGGGTTTCCAAATCCGCCTTCTCTCTCTGATCCTCTGCTGTGTTATCTGCGTGGCACAATCGATTGGGCATTCTGCAAATGAAGGTAAGAATTAAAAAGAGATCTGAACATTATTCCTCACTGAAGTATTGGAGACGGTCTAGCACACACCGAGTGGGTGGTACTGTACGGCAAGAGGTTGAGCTGCCATCATCTTTTAAGGTGGTCAAGGGCACAATTTAGCAACCTTAATTAATCAAACCGAGACCATTCAACAATTTCAGCCACGGCTCTCATCATGTTCTCGCTGCGATATTTAAACGCTACCATCAGTACTATTGCAGTAAAACAACAGTAAATGAAATCGATTGGAGGGGCAGGGTTAAAATGAGAAAGTTCAAGTAATATGAGTTTGTATGGTTAGCAAAGCAGGAATAAAGGGAATTATTTAAAATCAAGCTTTTCTCCCCTCTGTTACTATGAGAATTCAGACATAGCCCGGTAAGTTGATCGATCCACACAGGAGTTATAATGACAACCACATCTAATAAAGCCGCGTAGGACAAGAAGTCTGTTTAAGATCTGAGTCAGTAAGTACTGTTTGGAGCGTGTTTATATTGTGAAGCCCATTCTCACACGACAGATTAAATGGCCCTTCATCCTTCACCGATTCACTTTTTCCAAGTATTCGTAAATAAAGGCACGATCACAGCAAGTTTTCCAAATCTGCACCGTTGTTTCTCTCAGTGAAGGTACCGTCCGGAAATGTAAAAAGCAGCAGAGATCAGTTGGTGTCCACCTGGTGCGCTGCTCAGGGCACGGGGCTTACTCACTTGAAGCTGCCGTTTGTTATAATTCAGGAGTCCTATAAAATGAATTGGCCAGTCAGGCTGAGGGGAGATCCTGAAATCCTCGGTGCATCATTGACACTTCAGAAAAAAAACTTAAATCTTTTCTTATAAATTAATTAAAATCCCTTTTCTAGTCTGCGTAGGTCGAGAGTTTGAAATGACTTTCTTATCTAATGTGCGAACTATCTAAGGAATGGTGAAGTCGGTATAGAAATAAAAGTATTTTTCAGACCTGGGTAGTTTGCACAGCATATAATAAGTGTTTAAACTCACTTTATAAAATACACATATTTTATGACTACAGCCCAATCCATCTTCACAGTTTACTTACTTGAACAAACCCCCGGCGATTAAAAAAAAGGTTTAGAGGATAGGTCTTAAACTCAAACAACAATTAAGTTTTAACTCAGACAGATTTACCTTTAGGTAGTGACAGAAAGAGTTATAGAGATAGGCTGCGTGGAGACAGTCGTATTTAAATATGACTTTGTGAAACTGGATGGCAAACTCGGCAAATAGTGGTTGAAAGAAGGGGGGAATAATGTGACGGAAAGGCAATGTCATTCCGAATACCAGATTATTAGATAAAACCAAAATGTAAACTACAAGGTGAGCACATGGGTATATTTTCACGATACTGAAATTACATTGATAACGAATTAGTATTATGGAGAAATATTTTTTTCATAGTTGATAAAAGTTGCCAGAGCTGATAGTAAAAGTCACGATGCGAGATAATAAAATGAGTTGCTCCAAGATCAAGTCAGTTTTCTGTTTTGGTAAATGAACGTGAATGAAACTGCTCACTGATGCTATTCGGTAAATGTTAGATGCATGCGTCAACTCTTATTACCCCCACTTAAACGTTCGATTAAAACTTCCACGTTTAATTTCCTTTCTGACAATTTATGGAAACTTTCTGACTATAGCCGATCCGCTGAAGGTTCCGTGTGGTTTACCTGCACGAGTGCTAGAGGGTTTTGTGTGCATAAAATTTTACTTTTAATTCCCTGTATTCAGGCAGGTTTTCCAAGTAGTGTTAAATGCACATTTATGTGAGGACTTGTTGGGCCGAAGGGCCTGTTTCCACACTGTAGGGAATCTAATCTAATCTAATCTACAGCATTTATTTCATCTTCGGTTTGGTGGTTCATTTTGGATTTTGGCTTTTATAGCAATGGAAACTTCCAAATTCGGAGGCCTGCTTTTTTGCGTTTATTTTGTAGCATTATCGAGTAAAATCAGGGAATAGATCCCGCCGGGAAGTAATTATTCAATTAGTTGAAATCTGACCAGTGTGGGTCACTGCAGAGCTTTCCTGAGGAAAAGGAGAAGGATCTGGGCATCGAGGGGAGCAAACTTGTTCACTTTCATAGATTAAAACAAGGTTACTTTATTCCGGCTTTTTTCTGTCCAGTTTGAAACGAAGGTCTGACTCAGGCTAAATCAATAAACTTGGCGGAGACTGGGGAACAAAGTAAAATTATAGCGCCGAAAACAACATGCACACCGGTCAGTTATGGGGTTAAGGTCTCAATATGAAGTTTTAAACTGAAACATTTTGTTTTAAAACTGTTCCATACTGCACACACTCACTCAGCACTTTGTCAAGAAATTAAAACTCCCTTTGCTGCAATTTTGTTGTCCTTTAACGTTTACACAAATCATTCCTGTGATAGAATGAATCAAACTTTTCCATTGTTTGCATTCAATGAAACAGTGAGCAGGAATGATCAGACACCCAGTTAGTTGTTCCACGCGCTGCAACAAGCACCTTTATTTTAAAGGCAGTCAGCATGTTCCCCATTTTAAAAGCTTCTCAGGACACAATTCAATCAGGATTCGGATTTTATAAAATGGTTGGGGACTTGTTTCTCATGGGCCGGGGTTTTCGCAGTGACCCCGTCTCTGCAACACACTCTTAGAAAACTCCAAAACCGTCAGCAGCACCTTTTAAAGACGATTTCGTCAACGTGATGTTGTGTCAGCCAGTGTTAACGATAACAAGATTGGAACTTTTTGCCAGTTTCCGCCGTTTAAAATATCCCGATTTCCTGTTTGAACATTGCACGAATATTACTTGATGTGAGAATGAGAGAGAAAGGGACACGCTAAGCTCTGTTTCTGCCTATTTCCAAATAAATCGTTTAATTTTGAAATGTGGGGTCACGTAGAGGCGGTCAGCTGCCTCTCTCTCTCTCTGTTGGACCCAGTACTCGGTTAGCAGCTTAATTTTAAATTGCTTCGAGCAAGACGTCTGTCACTTTCCATTGGGCCAATTCAGTGGCTGTAAACAACAGAAAACTGGATGAGGAGATGGGGCGATTCCTTCGGCTGAGGAAGCAATTGAATTGTTTTGGACCAAGCTTAATGAGGCAGCGCCGAGGGGGTGGGCGTCGGAGCCCTTCAGAAGTCGACACTTCCCAATCGCATTTCGCATCCGCCGGCCCTGCGCTACCTTTTTTGTTCGTGGGATTCTCCCACAGAGATGAGCGGACGGTTACTCAGTTAGAGTGGCCGCCCGTGTGGGTAAAGTAGGCGGCCAGTTTTGTGTTGGGCCGGTGGTTATTCTAATTCTGGGGAGGAAATCTCTGAGAGAACTCCGGTCTCACGCCTTCCCTACGGTAGGGGAAACTGACCTGGGAGGGTCCTCTTTGCCCGTTGGTCTGAAGAAAGCGCTGGAAATAGCGATAAATCCGCGGGCGTGTGTGTGTATGTGTATATATATATATAAGGCTCGGGTTTACTTCTAGCGTCTGAGCTGGTCGTGCTGATCAAAGCACTGTTTAAACAGCCTCACACACTGAAAGAGGCAGACGCAACAGACATTTAAATGCTAAGTGGATGCAAGAGCAATATAATCGACAAAGCGGCGACTGTGAGGGTTTTGTGTGTGTGTGTGTGTGTGTGTGAGAGAGAGGGGTTTCCTGTGTTGACTGGAATACGGCAGTGTATCGGAGCTGACAGCTCTCTGTGAAAGGGGATGGTCATAGCTCTGGAGAATACAGCCCAGGGGGACAGAGGGAGGAGAGAGACACCAGGGAGCAATAGGCGAGACGTGGAGTGTCTCCAACCCCGCATCCAACATCATGTTAGTGGAAGGACAAATGCATAGCGACCTTGTTAACCTTTGTACACAATCCTCTGAATGTTGTCGGCGCCTTTCATGTTCTGCAACAATGTCAGAAAGGTCTTAATTGACGTTTCGTTCCTAGTGAGTTTCTACTCGATTCTCCCTGTGACACTCAAACCCGTTTTATTTTAGCCTCCAAGCTTTTTTCTCCACTTACTGTGTATACGCCGGCATGACTTATTAAACAGATTACTCTTTTTACAAGAGAGAGAAAAAAATGAAAATGTGCCGGTAGAAATGGTAATCAGCTTATTTTGAAATGGAATGTTTAGTTTAGTGGAGTATGAAGATATCTTTTCAGTTGGATACAAAGAATCCAACAGATCACTGAAGATTAACAGAGTCGAGACGCCGAGAACCCCCATTATCAAGATTACTCGGGTAACTGCAGCTAACTTTCCATTACCATATCCAAATGAGAAGTATAGAATTCGGGTTCCTTTATCATGCATTAACAACGAATAGCAACGACGCTTTGTCTGTTAATGGGCCACGAGACCATTTCTGTAAATGGAATAAAAATCCACACCATTTCAACCACCCTTTTGCTTGTTATTTTTTTTCGAACAATAAAAGATTTTGGCTAAGTTTTCCTTTGAAAGTTTGTTTCATGCAGCTAACTTGAACCCAGTGTTTACGATTGTTAGGATATCAATGGCAATCACTCGAAATGAGAAACCAATCATTTGTACAGCTATAACTCACGCTAACTGATGTATATATGCTCACAGTCTATTAGTGTGAGTGCAGAATGCAGTGCTGATATCTGTCAGGACTCGTAAAGAAATATCCAAGTGCCGATTGTAGTCTTAATGACGTTCATTGGTGTGAAAATTAGCAAGATGAGTGCCAAGGCAAAATTCAAACACCAATTAATTAGTCTGAAATATTGGAATCTACTGTTTCTGGCTACGATCTGGCCTCAAATTAAAGCTTTCATTGCTGACCGAATTCTCCCCGCAACCCCCTCACGTTCCAATTTAATTCAGCTTTTCTTTGGAGATGATAATATTTCTCCACAATAATTTATTATTAAATTATCTCATTGAGTATTTTTGGTATTAAATCTGTATAGTGGACATTTCCACGGCAAAGTCTGGTTTTTAAAGTTGACAAGTGTCAAGGGGAGGTGAATGCATCTTCCAAATACATTCGCGCTTTAAAATGTACTCCACTCTATCAATGTAATGTGTACTAACATAAAACGTTACAGGCACTTAGAGGATACGTTGACTGGATAAAATAATGATGGAATGTGGATGTTTTTGACTCAAATGCCATTTTGTGATTCGCACACAGGGATGTCATTGTGCCAGCAAATAACTGCAACAATACATTTTTTAAAATTTTGATTAAAACGAGAAGAGCCACTAAACTATTGAATTATTCTATATTGCTGTGGACGTTGCATTTGTTCTGTAGTCTGAACATTTCTAGTGGCTATGGAGTTGAATGGAGAATTTCACAGCAAGTGTTTCCTAGGTGTGAGCAAAGTTGCAGGAAAATTCACCACAAAAATAATCAAATCTTTCCCAATAACACAATAATGCAATAATGGCTATGGGCTGCTCTTGAAAGGTGATTGATCTGTTAAAAGTAACATGATTGTGCTTTCCCTGATAGCTAGTTTAGATAGGGTGACTGAGCAATGCAGATAGGAACCTCTTGGGTATTTGAACCAATGGTCAGGGAGCTATAATTGGTCTGGTTTGATACATAATTTTGGCCTGATTGAGTGTACAAGCTGCCACTTTTGAATGCAATCTAATGACTCTGACTGCAAGTATATTTCTGTGGACATTGTATATAAGTTCAGAATTCAGTGGTAATTCTGATTCTTTGATACTCCAACACCCTCCTGGTACTAACTGAAAAATGGTCCCATTGCTGAAATCCTAAATGGTGACCTATGCCCATCAAACCCTACTATATAAATCAAACCCTTTAAAATATAAGGGAAGAAAGGTTCCAAACATGTAAGAGCAAATCCAATGCCATCAGTGGAAGTAATTAATTTTGCAATAATTAGACTTCAATTTTCTTTGCGGCTAATGGGAATTGAGATGCAATTGTAATGGTTAATCTGTAGTGTGTGGAGGATATTACTTTTTAAATTTGGAAATAATTGCAATCATCATATTGCTATTGTATAAGGATCTCAAAAAAATTGAAATGTGAAAAGGTCAACTGTTTTCCCTTTCTGTTTCTCAAGGAAATTTGTGATTAGTTCAATCCTGGAATTTCAAATAATTTCAAATAAAGAATAGCACATTTAAATGAACAGATCACAACATAAAACATAGCCAATGTGATCACTAAAATTTCAAGCCCATAGTTATTGAGCTTTATTATACGGTACGTTATAGATTTTTTTCCCCACCACCTAATTTTTTAATTGAACAACAATCTTTTTTGTGGATTGCAGCTTTCACTGAGATCATCACATTGGGTACTGAACCATTTTGAGGAGCAGTCTTTATCCATGTGATTGTAGAAATCTCTTACTAATGGAGAATGGGCATCACGCAGCAACAAATTCAGTCCAACTAATTCTATCCCAAACCAATTTGGTCAACTCAATCCAACTGAAGACAGCCAGGAACAGAAAGCGGAGTACAATAAACTCAGTCACATGCTCTGTCCATATTGGAGAAATGATAAAAATGCAAAGGATAAGCCATCACCTGATTTAGGAAATCATACCGTCTGCACAAGAAATCCTCTTCTCTACTAAGGCTCACTGAATAATAATTTGGATAATGGAAATATAAATAGGCAGAAATATAGTTTAAAAGAAGTTACATGTGGATTACTTTTGAGATTTATTTTGCTATTCTGAATTGTGTTCATTTATATTTCAGACATAACATACTTTGGCCAATCAAAGTTATATCTGACAATGATGTTATCTATTTGTCATTTATCTTTTCTTTTTAACTACCACAGTCCAAGGAACAGAAGCATATGAATACTTTTCAAGCTAGATCTCCAGTTTCACAATATGTTGCTATTCGCCACTTCTGTAAGTGGTTAGGATAGTGCTCAGAAACTGCAAAGAAAGACACTTTTCGCATATGTGACTAATTATTTATCAATCATGACCAAAATTATGGCACAATGCCCATTCTGGACTATGGTCACTTAGTAAATAGAATATTGCAGCAAAATATGCAGCCATAACACAAATCCTTTATTTGCAAAGCTGCTATCATTATTCATTCATGCCTGCAGTACTAGTGAGTTCTGTCCTTTAATCACTTGTGAAAAATGCAATCCATGCACATATACACTATTACTGTTGAGATAACCTATATTTCATGCAGAGATTGAAATGAGTGAAGAGATTGTCAGAAGGGGAGAGCTGAGTGCCAGCTAGATAATTAAGAGCTGATAGAGCTGGAGATTAGTAATGGCAGCTGTGGACTAGGTGATTGATGGCTGTAGTAACCACAGCATTAACACTTTGTTAAAGTAGAGCCAGCTCAATCCTATCACTTCGCACTCATTGACTGCATACTGCGTTATTGTCTCTCATGTGCACAAGTTGTTCTGACATTGTCTGTGCATGAATTATGTGACGTACATATTATTGATTCTGACCAATGATATTCAAGGTGTAATAACTGCAGTCAACACTCACAGGATCAGGGCTAGAAACAGGATTAAGCAACCCTTTGAGCCTCTTCCAACATTAATAGACAAATTGGAAGAAAGTCATAAAGTGATGTTTCGGTGTGAAGTTGGGGTAAATCAGTTGCAGGCATACTTTCCTTCAGCTTTTGTGCTGAAGTTACACAAAAACTTTCCAAGAAGTTTATCATATTCAATCTGTGGTGCACATGCAGTGTACTGCTGAAGCATTGTATTCCAGAAAGTGGTACAAAAGCAAGTTCAAGTAATATCACACCTGATACTCAAACAGTTTCTGTCTTTTGCATTATATTTCCATCAAAGTTGTAAATTTGCTTCCAGTGGCAACTGTTGAGTGATCTGAAGTCTTTGCTGCAAAAAGGCACACTTTGTACAACAGATTGCAGGAACTGACAGCAAACTTGAGCAACAGAGCTGTAAGAAAGAAACCTTTCCTTTCAGGCGATACAACTTTCTCAACATCAGGCTACGTATATTGAAAATTGGAATATGAAATTTTCTGTGAATGATTTGGATAGGATATACCTAACTTGGGAACCAGGGTATGCCATTTCACCTATCTAGTAAGCTTGGTTGATCTGAGTGCTATTAGTACTTCCCATCCACCAGTATTGTCAGGAGTGAGCTTTGCAGATTATCATTATCGTTGAGTTTTGTTCCCCCTCAGATAATAGCTTTCCGTGCCTCGAGTGATGCTTGGACATTGTAATTCTGTCTCCAGAGGCAGTATTATAATAAGGAATATAAAATACATTACTTTGCAAATTTGGAGCAGAGAATGACTATATTTGTTGACTCTGCTCATTGTTCAGTGCTTCACCTGGGCTGTGAGATCCCTTGATTGCATCAAGTGCTCGAAAGTGAAATTGATGTTTGCACCATGTAAGTCATACCAAAGTGTGAGTGTATCGTGTGATGAAATTTGTGCTATATTATTAGCATGTTTTATTTCATGGCTTCTTGTAATTCAATAACTTTTCTACGATGTGCTTTTAGCTGATTGTAGGACATTTTAAAGGTACTATAATGTCCTGCCAGCTGTTTGAGCTGGCTAAGCATCACTGGCAGATTGCAGAAGCATCTTACCAGCTTGTCAGAAGTGACAGTGCCCAAAAAAGGCACTTGCAACATGAGTACTAAGTGGTGCATGTTCAATTGCCTTTTTGAAAAGTCAACACGCAGTAATAATGCCTTCATGGTCGACTCTAATATATATATATTTAACCTTGCATTAGTGCAATTAGGATAATAGACAACAAAAGGGGCTGTAACCATTACAGATACTACATTTCTGCACCTTTAGAACATCATTCTCCTTCCAAACATAGATTTTTTTTGCAAGATAAGGAGAAACCATTTTATTTATTTAATTTTACATTAAGCAGAGGAGGTTAAATACAGATTTCATGGTACAGGAGCAAAATATTAAATATCTGAAACACAATTTGTCCTTCAAATTCAAATGTTAATTCACAAAAAAAAAGCAGAATTGGAAAAAGGAATTCAAATTATGGCTGACAGAGTTAGTTGCAAACATCAACACTACTTTAGAAATTATGGTTTCCGGAACCTTCCTGTAACCTCATTGGTATCAAGCTTCTTTTATAACTCCCTAGAGTGGTTCTCTTCTATCCATACTTCTGCCTATCCTTTCTGTAATTATACACTCTCAATAGTGGTCAATTCAATGGTAATTTAACCTTCAGATACCTCTTGTATCTTGATCTTTTTATGATCGTATTTCAAAAAGCCTTGTGAAATATTGTTTTGTGTGGGGAATGTTATGGAAGCGTAAGTTGTTTCAGTTGTATAGGTTGGAAATGATCTTGTTTTATTTGTTAACACTGGACAGTAACCTATCTAAAAGCCAGGAGGCTGGAAATATAATAGGATACCTAGAGTTTTATGGGTTAGAGAACAATCCATCAACACATAAACACTTCCTCCACTCAATTATTTCTCTATTATTATAACTTGTACTCGGTTGGCTTTTCCACATGCTGCCAGGAAGGAAGGTCACTTGATGCTCAAATAAAACAAAGACACACATTGTTATGTCAAAACTGATTGCAACTTAACTGAACTGAACTCTGTGATTAATCTTCATGCACTTTCATTATTCTCAAGTACATATCTTTGCAAGACTCTTATCCATCTGCATGATCACACCTTTCAGGAATAAGTAAAATGCTTCATATACAATAACCTGGGGAGATGATAGCCTAATGTTATTATTAGCTCGACTATTAATCCAGCATATTCAGGTAATGTCCTGGGACTTGGGTTCAAATCCTGCCATGAGGAGTGGTGAAATTTGAATTAAATAACAAATCTGAAACTAAGAATCTAATTATAACCATGAACTGTTTTCAATTGCAGGGAAAATCCATCTGGTTCACTAATGTCCTTTAGGGAAGGAAACTGCTGGCCTACATGTGACTCCAGAACCACAGTAATGTGGTTGATTCTTAACTCCCCTCTGGGCAATTGGGAGTGGACAATAAATACACGCATCTTGTAAATGTGTTTTAAAAATTGACTTTGAATTGACTTATTATGTAGACAAATGTAGCAGTCATTTTGCACATTTCAAGTTCCTGGAAACAACATTGTGATCAATCATAAGTCTATAATTATTTTCTTGGCTGAGTTGCTTGAAATAGAAATATTAGCTAAAACATTGGAACAATTCCTTAATGCTCTCTGAATAGTGGCTCGGCATCTTTTCACAATAAATTCATGAAAACAAACAGAAATATCTTGTTTTAAAAAGATTTACACGAATGTTGCCAGGGTTGGAGGGTTTGAGTTATAGGGAGAGGTTGTAAAGACTGGGACTGTTTTCCATGGAGCATTGGAGGCTGAGGGGTGACCGTATAGAAGTTTATAAAATCATGAGGAGCATGGATAGGGTAAATAGGCATAAATATGTTGCAGCAATTGTCAGGTCTTTGAAATTTATTGCATGAACTATTTCCCATAAGAACAGCATTAGCTTGCTGTTATAGCATGTGTTAATTACAAGGTAAAGTTTCCAGTCCAATTCATGTTCCTCAGTTCCAAATTCAAAAGTGCACTCTTTATTTCATCAGTGTGACACTTCAAAGTCTCATTGCTAATTATTCTAATTCTGATACATGTGGCAGAAATGTTCCCTTCTGAGAAGCAGCAAGGATCAGGAAGGAACAATAATCAGGTGAGTTGGTCCCAGGGAAATAATCTTCCCTTAGAAATTAAATTCTGGCTATGGCATTGACTTTCCCAACTTGTCTCCAATTACATCTGATTAAGGTCAATTAGTACCAACTAAGGTACCTCAGCCTGCATAGGCTGCAAGTGAGATGAGAAAGAGCTGGCTTACCCAAGTAATCATTTGATTAACTTGTGCAGAAAATATGTCAATTTGAGGTGGATCAGAGATCAGGCAAGTCCCTTGAATGGCACTAATTTGTGCAAGACCGAAGCACTAGAGAAGATAGTGGCTCTCAGGGGGCCAACAATCTGACCTCTGACCACAAACCCCAGAAATCCTTTCCAAACAATTCTCATAGTACATCTTGCCTCTGCTGCCCCACTTGGAAGGTTGGCAAATGTTGGTATCCTGCAATAGCAACAGCTTCAGCCTTAATACTGCCAGGTTCTGGAGATAGCAGCCACTGAATGGCTGGTAGCTTCAAGCCAGGGTGGCTTGGGGGATGTGGGGTATTGCTTAACCAGGAAATGATGCTTCCAACAGCAATAAAGTGACCACTCAGGTACCACAGAGACTTGGAGATTTTGTGTCTTGCAAATGGTAGATCAATGTTTGAAGACAAAACAGGAAAATCCTAGCAAAGTTGACCATTAGCATTTTGAAATGATAGTGAGCTCCTTAACCAATGAGTCAGCATTTTACAATCAGCTCTTCCACTAGATCATGAATCTGTATCAGGCAGGGAGGTGGACCAAGAGGCTATCTCATGGATTAAATGGGAATGTGAAACTAGGGATCATGAACAACCGGATCAGTTATGGAGTGTGGAATTACAGGCCATTCAACTTTATACATTTGTTTTCTTCTATTGCTGGTCATGCTTGGAATGGTGACAATAATGATTTAAAATAATTTGATATCTGGCAGTTCCAATTATAAGTGTTTATTTAGTGAGTGTCCTTTGGGAAATTAAAAATGAAACAAAACTGAAAGATTGAATTTTTATAAGTATATAATTTTGCTCAAGGCAATTTTTCTCGGCCACGCTCAGCTGCTGCTCAAGTTGTGATCGGTTTGATACCTGGGGTCTGCAGACCTACCAGGGGTTCACAACATGAGGTCCTGTCAACAGATGGGTAACATGGATGACTACATCCAGCAATCCAGGTCCAGGGTAAACAATTAATTAGTAACCTGTAGTGTGTTCTGGACCTACACTTTGCAATCTTCCTTTCTCTTGATTTTTGGCTCTTCATATTTCTGTGCTTTGCTCTTGGCATTTTCTGTTCTTGCTTCATTTCTCCTGCTCCCCTGGTGATTTAAATCTGTGCTTGTTCCACTCATGCTCCAGTTCTCCCCCTGCTCCTCCAGTGCCCTCTCAAGATTCCTGTTTTCTCCACGCTCTCGCTTGCTGCATGTTTTTGTTTTCACCGTGTTACACTTCCCTGTTGTTCCTGCTTTGCTCATGGTCCCGCTGTGTTCTGCTCCCCTTGGATTTCAACTCTCTCCAGACTGCTGTCAAGAATAACCTGACTGCAGTGAAAAGTAAACACTCCCATCTCACTCATATTTGTAAGTAATTACCTTTCCTAGAAGCCTTATTAAAATGTTTACTATGCAACACTTTCATATTATATGCAATGTAGTGTTTTAATTTACATTCATGTCCATTTGGAAAAAAAGTGCTTCACCAAAAGGCCTTCAGTGCTACTGCCTGAAAATGGTTCATTTTCTTCAAGGTCTGCTCCAAGTACTTTCTGAGATGATGAAAAGATTCCTTGGTATGAATATTTTAATTGGCGTTCTTGAGCATTCCAGTTACTGCATGGAAGTTTGCATGAATTCATGTTAGAGCAGTGAAAATCCTTGATAGGAGAGGGTATAGGAGGAGAGAGAGAAGAGCAATGTTAATAAACGGTCAGTGTATAATCATTTAGAGTCCTTCGGCCAGAGACAGCTTGGACCACTCAGCTCCTGTTGTCTATTGTACAAAACACATTTCCATGCACTTCTTTAAAATTACTATGGTACATAATCTTACTTCCAAAAGATTAAACAAATCCTCTTTTGACAGGATCAAAACAGAATACATTCTAAAAGTTATTGATGGTGAGAAATGTGAATGCATGCTGGTGCATTCAATAGTGGATGTTTACTGCTGTTCTTATTATTCATTCATGGGATGAGGGCATCGCTGTCCAGGCCAGCATTTATTGCCCATCCCAGAGGGAAGTTAAGAGTCAACGACATTGCTGAGGATCTGGAGTCATATTGTAGTCCAGTCCAGGTTAGGATGGCTGTTTCCTTCCCTGAAGGACATTAGTGAAGAGGATGGGTTTTTCCAACAATCGACAATGGTTTCATGGTCCTCACTCTGTATTCCAATTTTTGTTTTGTTTTCAATTTAAATTCTAACATCTCCCATGGTTGGGTTCAAATCCAAGTTCCCAGTCCAGTGATAATCCTACTGGGTGTAAAAAGTGAGGTCTGCAGATGCTGGAGATCAGAGCTGAAAATGTGTTGCTGGTTAAAGCGCAGCAGGTCAGGCTGCATCCAAGGAATAGGAAATTCGACGTTTCAGGAATGATGAAGGGCTTATGCCCGACACGTTGAATTTCCTATTCCTTGGATGCTGCCTGACCTGCTGCGCTTTAACCAGCAACACATTTTTAGCATAATTCTACCAGGCCATTAATTTAAAAACATTTGCTTTAAAGAAAATGTTAATGTTACTTTAAATCAATCAATATCTCCAATAGAAGTTGTGAAGAAGAGAGTATGTTAAACATTTTGCCAGTAGTAATTTCTGGCATCCTGTTTCAATATTTTAAAACTGAAATATGTTTGAGATATAAAAGAGGAAAAGTTAACATTAATTTTTTAATTTTATCTTCATGGTTTTGAAATGTGGTTTTGATAACCTTAGCTTGACAGCATAAGCCAATTTAAGTAAAAGAAGCCTCTTACTTGTATCAGTATATCCTCAGTCCATTGGCTTACCAACAATGTCTCCAAGTAAACATTCTCATTCTAGCTTTCAAATCTCTCCCTAGGTTAATTCCATGTCTTATAACCATCCAAGAACATTATATTCTAATGACCTCTTGCACAAGCCAAATTTCCTTTATCCCAGTTGTGAAAGCCATCAGTATTAAACTCTGTAATTTCCTTCTGAGAACCTTTCCAACTCTCAACCTGTCTTCCCTCCCTTAGATGTTCCTGAAATCCTACTTCTTTGACCAGTCTTCATTTGTGGCTTGATATCAGAGTTTGTCTGAAATGATCTTATGAAGATCTTATGAAGAGTCTTGAAACCTTGTACAAAGTCTAAATATAAGATATAGTTTTTGTAATATGTCTTATTGGAATTTAGATTAGAATACTTACAGTGTGGAAACAGGCCCTTCAGCCCAACAAATGCACACTGACCCGCTGAAGTGCACCCACCCTCCTACATTTACCCCTGAACCTAACACTATGGGCAATTTAACATGGCCAATTCATTTAACTTGCACATTTTTGGACTGTGGGAGGAAACCGGAGCACACCCACACAGACACGGGAAGAATGTGCAAACTCCACACAGTCAGTCGCCTGAGGTGGGAATTGAACTCGGATCTATGATGCTGTGAGGCAGCAGTGCTAACCACTGTGCCACCCTGGGTTGATATAGGGTTCTGGAAGAGACAGATGCAATATTAGCCAATTGTGCATTGAATGATTTGTATCCTGTGAATTTAGAATAGACACCTGATTGGAATTATTGTAACTGTATGTTGACATGATAGAATCATAGAATCCCTGAAGAATCCCATCAATTGCACACTGCCCCTCTGAAGATCATCCCATCCAGACTCACACCTTATTACCTTGCATTTCCCCTGGCTAATCCACCTACTCTGCACATCCCTGGACCCTATCTTGCAATTTAGCACATCATTAGACTGTGGGAGGAAACCGAAGGACCCAGGGGAAACCCATGCAGACAAGGAAAGAATGTACAAACTCCACACAGTCAATCGAGGCTGGAATCGAACATTGGTTCCTGGCACTGTGAGGCAGCAGTGCTAACCCTAAGCCACCATGTCTCCCCATGACAATTTAAGAAGATAAATTTCTGGTTGATTCTCAATCAAAGGATATGTATCATGTACAGTTACATAAAAATCCATGCATCTTTTCATATTTTGAAGACTTAGTATTTCCAGAAAGCATTACTTTTGAGTTGGAAGACAACCTTGCAGTTGATTTCACAGTTCTGCAATGTTCAGCCAATAAATCGTCAATGATGAAAACCTTCAGGAATCATGTGCTTGAGCCTGGTTTCAGCACGTCTGTCCACTCCCAGCTTCCGCTCACTATGTTCTGCCGTACATGTTTATATCTTCTGCAAGCAGTATTTTCATTTAATGTTCTTCTGCAGTCGAAGTTATTTTAAGTATTGTGTTTTATAGCTTGGCCTATGGTTGTGCAAGTCTTGCTGCATTTTCTGTCTAATTCCTCATTGTCATGTGTCACTGAATCTATACAGAAATCCAATTTTGAGCAGCCAGATTTTTAGGAGTTGATGATTTAATTTTACTTCTTGTCTCACTTAACACGCACATGTTCTTCGATTGAATTTGGCATCTAATGCCAATCTGTACTAAATTCTAGGCAATATTACAGGACCATACACTGAATTTGAAATTTCCTAAATTGATATACAGTAATGTAAAATTGCAAAAGCTTGTCAGTGTAGATGAGCATATTCATACAGATTAACATGGTCATGGAGGAGGTTTGCATTCAAATCCAGGTTCTGGAGGGCATTCATGGTTATGCCTAGAAAACACGTACGAAAGAGGTGGTCACATCACAAAATATTTCTCTATTTCAATTTCAGCAATTAACTTTTAAATGTCTTAACATTTCCATTAAAATGTACAGAGGGATGTTGCTCATGTTCATGGAGTGTTGTTCTATTGATATTACCAACAGTAATTTAACACTTAGCTCTTTTGCTACTAACCAAAATATATCAAATCTATTCTTAATGCAAAAGAACTTGCCAACATTTTATGTTAGTGCCCTATTTCCACCAAGTTCCTAACTTCTTTTTGGAAAAGTAGTTATTTTTAAAAGCATGGATTATTGTGCTGAATCAACTAGAATATACATCCCAATAACAATCATAATGCACTGATCCTGCAGATCAGTAGGGATCCATAGAGCAAATGGGGCAGCACAGTGGCTCAGTGGTTTGCACTGCTGCAGGGGAGGAAGTGAGAACTGTAGATACTGGTGCTCAGAGTCACGAGTGTAGTGCTGGCAAAGCACAGCAGGTCAGGCAGCGTCTTTTGGAGCAGGAGAATCAACGTGTTGGGCATAAGCCCTTCATCAGGAATTTGCACTGCTGCTTCAGTGTCAGGGACCAAAGTTGAATTCCACCCTTGGACAACTGTGTGTGTGCCGTTTGCACATCCTCCCTGTATCTGTGTATGGATTTCCTCTGGGTGCTCTGGTTTCCTCCCACAGTTCAAAGATGTGCAGGTTATGTGGATAGGCCATGCTAAATTACCCATACTGTGCAGGCTATGTGGATTGACCATGTGAAATGTAGAGTTACAGGGGTAGAGTGGGATGCCCTTTTGAGGTTTGGTGTGGACTAAATGAGCTGAATGGCCTGCTTCCACACTGTAGGAATTCTATAAAATAATTCATTAAATTTATATCAAAGCATGGGATGACTGAAGTTCTTGTAGAGGATGGTAGTGGATAATCATGGATGGTGTTAAGCATTAATTTGATATGTGCCATTCATTGATCATATGACAACCTTATGCAGGGTTAAATGACCAAATACTTATCAATAACAGTGTAACTACTAGATATTTAATTGAACTGTTGTGCAACTGTTCATCTCCATTCTTAATGCATTGTGTTCTAGTCCATCATTGCTATTCATTTAGAATGAAACTGCGGGCCCTTACCTTGAAACATGCCAAATATACTTTACAAATCCACTCCTGCCTGATAACCACCCCAGAACGACTCTGGTGTCAAGTTTAAATTGACCCTTTGTCTTGATCTGTAAATGACTGCCTATATCACACCAATCACTCTTCTTCAAGAATATGGCGTACTTAATATTTTCATATCAGCAAGCAACTTAGTCTGAATTTTTCAAAGTCTGCTCAAGTCTGGAGGTACAGAACAGTATGTATTCTTCACAATTGCATGTTTTGTATTTACTCAAGAAGGGCCTGCTGTCTTCCTGAGGGTTCTTGCTCTTTCATGTATGGAGGTAGGGGTCTGAAGCCAGCAAGGGCCTTCGGCTGAATATGTTGATCAGGCTCTAATTATGTTGTCAGGGTTTGACTGTAATTATAACCTGAGAGTTGCCTGTAGAAATTATTGTGCCTGTTCTATGACACAAAGCAGGAAAGGAAAAGAACCAGGGCCAGGAGGTAAAGAAGAGGTAAATGGTTTGCCTTTTTCGTTTAAATGTCTCTTTGGAGCTCAGAGAAGTTAAGAGTCCTCTGGATCAGACAAGGAAGACCTGGGTCATCCTTGGCTCAGTCATCATGTCATCAACCATTCATTCAGTCCCTTTTGATGGTCTCTTATTCTCTAACATTCTGCTTTCTATGGGTGTTTGAGCGGGAAAAACAGGAATTGAATCATGTTAAAAATGAAGTTACTATCTCCTGGTGGTCATGCTAGTGAGATTGAAACATTCTTCTATCTGCTGCCCCCCTCTCATCCAACCGCTACCACAGTCCCAACAACCACCCCAGAAAGACTGCAGTCTCAATTTTAAATTGGGCCTTTATCTTGGCCTATTAATAATTGCTTACTGTTGCATATCACAGCTAAGAATCCTCATCAAAACTAGACTGTTGTAACCTCCTATGGATTGAGTACATCTGCTATTTCATGGATATTGCAACCCTGTGGTGTAATGCTTTTGTGAGTCTTGCAACTTTGCTGTTAACTGTTCATTGCAGCTTCCTTACACCCTTCTGCCTACACATCAGCAGAGTAATGCTATGTGTTGCTGTTTCCATTTGCACTTTGGAATCATAGTTAATGCATACCATTATATAAAATAACAGCTGCCGTGGAGGGCGTGAAGAACCGTCATTCATCACATTCTATTCTGATATTCAGAGACAATTAGTCCTGTAGTTTAACAATTCATTTGTTTTATCAGTTGAATTGCAGCCAGGAAATATTGCCCACAGTCACCATTACACATATGTAGAATTGTCTCTTTTCTCTAACAGAACTAAAAAGCATTCAACGCAAGGAAATAACTATTCTCTGGTAGCAGACACATCTTAACAGCTAACTGCAGCAAGTCCTTTGAACAGATGTTCCAATCTGCGAAGGTGGTGATGATTCACACATAGCCTAAGTTTGATTCAATAAAACCTGTGAAAGTGCAGTTTGAGAAAGGGAGTAAAAAGGTGTTAGAATTTAACGAGAAATTCGCAGATTAATGGGACAACACCTGGAGAGACTTCAGGAGGCTCACTTTAATTTAAGCCTAACTAAGAGGGTGGAAATACTTTGGAGTAGATCATTGGGTTAAGTATATGATATTTGCACCACTCACCCCTGTTGCTGAATGTGACATTCACAGTATGTTCTCCAGTGATAACTGTACTCCAATTGCTTTCGCTTCTGAATAACTAAGTTCAAACTGGGGAATGAATTTAATTTTGAAAAATTGTATTTAGAGAATGATAATGAATCAACAGGGCATTCTGCATTCAGTCCAATAATTTTTTTTCTAATGCCCACCATTATATTAAATAACAGCTGCTGTGGAGGGCGTTAACAACTGTCATTCATCACATTATGTTCTGATATTCAGAGACAGTTAGTCCTGTAGTTTAACATTTTACTTATTTCAACAGTTGAATTGCAGCCAGGAAATATTGACTGCAGTCACCATTACACATATGTAGAAGTGGGCGGCAAGGTAGCTCAGTGGTCAGCACTGCTGCCTCACACTTCCATGGGCCTGGGTTTGACTCCAGGCTCGGGCAACTGTCTGTGTGGAGTTTGCACATTCTCCCCGTGTCTATGTGGGTTTCCTCCAGTGCTCTAGTTTCCTCCCACAGCCTAAAGATATGCAGGTCAGGTGAATTGTCCATGCTAAATTGCCCATTGTGTTCAGGGATGTGTAGGTCACGGGAAATGTAAAATAATAGGGTAGGGGAATGGGTCTGGGTGGGATACTCCGCAGAGGGTTGGTGTGGACATGTTGGGCCTAATAGGAGAAAGTGAGGACTGCAGGTGTTGGAGATCAGAGCTGAAAATGTGTTGCTGGAAAAGCGCAGCAGGTCAGGCAGCATCCAAGGAGCAGGAGAGTCGACATTTCGGGCATGAGCCCTTTTTCAGCTGTTGGGCCTAATAGCCTGTTTCCACATTGTAGCGATTCTATGAAATTCATTGTCATCTATTTCATTGTGCCATTCAAATCAAGTGCTCCATTCCCACTTCAGTGATTCCAGATCAAGTGGGTTTTGAATACATAACTTTGATCTCAGTATAGAACTAAGGGAATATTGCCTCCTTGAAAATGATCTTTCAGCTGTTAAGCCAATGCCAGTTCTAATAGAAGCCAAGGATTTTGGGCCTGTTTCAAAGGGTGAGCTTTCTTGGTATTGTCACCACCTCTCATCGTATATGTCCAATATTGGTAAAAATGAAATACTTAGTCAATTATTCATTTGCTGTTTGCAGGGTCAGGCTTTCTTTAATACATAACAACAGAACTTCCAAAGTAGTTATTTGACTGTGAATCGTTGTGAGATATTCAGAAGATATGATTAACATGTGAATACATCCTTTTCTTAGTGCAAATGTGCATTGACAATATCCTCCCTGTCCACTGAATTTTTACATAATTATGAGTATCAAAAGCAAACATATGTTTTAAAACTGTTAAATAGATGAGAGAACTATTTTTGTTCAACTGTGACAATACGTTTCTCTCATTCTGAGCCAAGAATCACATTTCATGACAAATTCATTATGTATTTCTCAAGACTCAGTTGTAACATTATAATCTCTGACAAAAACAAATTAAATGTGACAACCCCGAACAATAGCCATCTTTAACTTTGAGACAAGCAAGCATTTTCACTGTTGAGGTTCAAAGAGAATCTGAGAGCAGACCACTACAACAATAAAAGCACTTCACAAAAATGCAAGTTAATGTAATAAATCATCCCGAGGCATTTCACAGGAAAATTACCAAATACGGTTTGACACTGAGCTACACAAGGAGGTACCAGGGCCGAAGGACAAAGCTTTGTCAAGGAGATGAGTTTTGGTGAGCGTGTTAAAGGAACAGAGCAACATAATAGAAGTTAGGGTTTAAATTCCAGTTCTCAGTGACTCACCAGTTGAAGGCATTGTTGTCAATGGTACTCAATTAACATGTGTTTGGCTTTACATTTTGGATATTGTAATTTTACCATCTGTACTGTAAAATCTAATACAGCAAAATCACCAATGATGTGTATTTTGATGGGATTCAGTGCATGATTGTTGAAAAACGTGTTTTCTTTGATTTTGGAATTCGTTTGCATTGCAATTGGGATTTATATTATGTCCTGTATCAGTACTTCTGGATGGGAATGAATTAGAAATGACTTGCTATGTTGAGAAACCACACTCTGCTCAGATGTGCATTTATTTGAAATTGCATGAGAGAGTCCCATCATGAAGAAGGCTTGGTGAAGAAATGTGGGACTTGTTGTTTATTAGCTGTTGTCTGTTTCCACAGTGAACCTCCTGGATTCTAAAGCAGTTCAAGGAGAGCTGGGATGGATATCTTATCCGATACATGGGGTAAGTGCAGAAGTGCAACCTGCAAAATATACACAATGGCCCTTGTTCTTGGCTTCACTGAAGGATGGGTTTAAGGCGAAGGCAGAAAAGTGGCAGCAAAACTATGCTATTGAGAGGTATTCGCATGGAGGTTAATGGTGGTTTGGAGGATGTGGTGTTGGACTGGGGTGGACTAAGTTCAAATCACACAACACCAGGTTATAGTCCCACAGGCTTATTTGGAATCACTACCTTTCGAAGCGCTGCTCCTTCATCAGGTAGTTATGGAGCAGGACCATAAAGCACAGAATTTATAGCAAAAGCTTACAATGTCATGCATACATATGAAATATATTAAACAAACTTAGATTTAGTCTTTCATCTTTTAGAATGGTTTTGCTACTTTCAGCTTGTTAATATGTAAAGCCCAGAACTTGTTTTAAGTCACATTCTCAAGATAAATTCAGGTTTTCTAACAAAATGTGTCACCTCAGCTCAGACAATGCATTAAAGGTGTAAGGTTAAAGTCTATCTGTGTCCCAATCTTGAGTCAGACTGGTTCTATTTCTAAAGTGGGATTTACAGAATCTTACATGGATTAACTGTAGGTTATGCATTTTTTGAGCAAAATGAAATATCATTCTGCAAATACAGATTCACCCCATAAACGTATATGTGTTTGCGTACAGGAGAGACAGGCAGTGAGTGTGTATATGTGAGAGAATGTATGTGAGACAATGTGTGCACGTAAGCTTGGTAAAGTGTGTGTATGAGTGTGATGGGGTATAAGCCTGTGAGATGGTACATACGTGAGTGTGAGTGTGGAGGGTGTATGTATGTGTGTATGAGAGTGTGTGTGTGTGTGAAAAAGAGAGAGAGAGAGGTGGGGAGGCAGTATATAGTGCAGTGAGGTCACCTGTAGTGTGACATGAACTCAAGGTCTCGGTTGAGGCCAAGCCCATGAGTTTTGAACTTAACCATCAGTTTCTGCTTGGTCACTTTGCGTTGTTGCTTGTCCCAAAGTCCATCTTGGAAGATGGTCACCCAAAGGTCTGAGGCCAAGTGTCCCTGACCACTGAAGTGCATGACTGGGAAGGAACATTCTTGCCTGGTGATTGTTGTACAGTGTCCCTTCATCAATTGTAGTGTTTGCTCGATCTCACCAATGTACCATGCCTCAGGGCATCCTTGCCTGCACTGTATGAGATCGACAACTTTGGTCAAGTCCCATGAGTACCTGCTGCGTACATGGTGAGTGGGGTACCCTTGTGTAATGGTGGTCTCTGTGTTGACACTCTGACCCTTCTTGCAGTGGCTGCTGTGACAGGATTGTACAGTGTTGTGGCAAAAGTGAGGACTGCAGATGCTGGAAACCAGAGTTTAGATCAGAGTAGTGCTGGAAAAGGCAGCATCTGAGGAGCAGGAAAATTGACGTTTCGGGCAAATCCGTTCATCTGGAAGGCTTTTGCCTGAAACGTCAATTTTCCTGCTCCTCAGATGCTGCCTGACCTGCTGTGCTTTTCCAGCACGACTCTGATCTGTACAGTGTTGTGGTTGATGTTGTCCTGGAGGCTGGGCAGTTTGCTGCAAACAATGGTCTGTTTAAGGTTTGGTGGTTGTTTAAAGGGCAGAAATGGAGGCGTGGGGATGCGTGATGTACTACTCCTGCACACACACACTTATATGTTTATGGGTGAATCTGTATTTGCAGAATTATATTTTAGTTTGCTCAAAAAATACATAACCTACAGTCAATCCATGTAAAATTCTGTAAATCCCACTTTTAGAAATAGAACCAATCTGACTCAAGATTGGGACATAGATAGACTTTAACCTTACATACTTTAATGCATTGTCTGAGCTGAGATGATACATTTTGTTAGAAAACCTGAATTTATCTTGAGAATGTGACTTAAAACGAGTTCTGGGCTTTACATATTAACAAACTGAAACTAGCAAAACCATTCTAAAAGATGAAAGACTTAATCTAAGTTTGTTTAATTTATTTCAGTGGTATGACACTGTAATCTTTTGCTACAAATTCTATGTCTTATGGTCCTGATCCACAGCTACCTGATTAAGGAACAGCTCTCCAAAAGCTAGTGTTTCCAAATAAAACTGTTGGACTATAACTTGGTGTTGTGATTTTTAACCTTATAGGTTAAGGTTTAACAATGCTGAATGTTTCTGCTTGGAAAAACTTGTCCAAAATATAAGAAGCATTGTATCTCCTGTCTGTTTCTTCAGATTATTTACCTATTTCTTTGTAAATGCATGCTACAATCTTTAATTTGGCTGAATGACAAGCTGAAATTGCAGTCAGGCTACTGGAACTGTAAGCGTTGTCAACAGCTTGTGTTAAACTGCAAGTGGTCCATTTGATCTCAAATGAACAAACCTTTTAAGTTGTAAAGCCAAAGTTCAGAGGGATCACTTTAACCATGGGCGATGATGAACTAGTTACCTATTACCTTGGGATGGTCAGATAGAATGCATAATAAACAACCAATTTGATGCCCATTTTACACTATTTCCCAACTGTAATATTATTCCTCCTTCCTCTTCCCTCCCCCAGGCTGCCCTCATGTCATGTAATATAAAGTGTGGTTTGCTGATTTCACATTTTTGGCAGGGAGCCGTGCTTGCAAGAAACATATGTTGTAAGTTAGAGTAGGCAGGGGATATTGTGGCACAGTGGTAGTGTCCCTTCATTTGGGTCAGGAGGACCTGCGTTGAAAACCCACATGTTCCAGTGGCGTGTAATGTGATCCCTGAACAGATTGAATTGCAAATACATATTTTGAGCATCAAAATTGGGCTGAGAACGGGATAAACCATCATTGAGACCTACTGCTTGATTATTATCCAATGACCCATTTGGATAGCGTGCTTGTGTATGGGTACTGTCAGAACTAGATTGTGTGACAAAATGCGAACAGGTAGTTTTATATTCCGAATAAGTGAACAACTTCAGAAATGGAGTGTAGAAAAATATCTCTGTCTTTCACCTCAGAAATGTTTGGTAAGTCCTATAATATAACCCCTCTGCTAATTTAAATAGGCAACACAAAGGATTCACCTCGTTCTGTAATCTGTTAAAATTCACGAGGCAAAGAGCTATCACAGAGGTCACTAGTTAAAGTAAAAATTAACAACAAGCACCAAGACATGGCTTGGCTGGTGGTGAGAAGGGCTCTGCCTGTGAGATCCTTTATGCAGGCCCGGACTCTCTGCCGCACCGCACGCTGCCCTCGAAGCGGCTGCGGGGGGGACGAGACTGTCATACACCTCCTTCTGGAATGTGCCTATGCAGAGGAAGTCTGGAGAGGAATGCAGTGGTGTTTGTCGAGGTTTGTCCCGAGCAGCGCCGTGACATGGGACTCCGTGCTCTACGGCCTGTTCCCCGGGACGCACACCGAGACGAATGTCAACTGCACCTGGTGGATCATCAACCCGGTGAAGGACTCTCTCTGGGCGGTCTGAAACCTGTTGATCGTTCAGCTGAAGGAGTTGACCCCAACTGAGTGTTGCAGACTGGCACATTCCAAGGTCCAGGACTACGTGTTGAGGGACGCGCTGAAGCTTGGGGCAGCTGCTGCCAAGGCGCAGTGGAGAAAGACCACCATGTAACATCTGCCTGCCTAAGAAGAACAGGGGGCCCATGTAGTCATTTGGGCTCTGCTGGCACCTCAGCTCAAAATATAATCATTCCGACCTGTAAATAGGAATGATTATTCTGTTTTGGTATGAAAAGGAATGGAATGGTTACTTATGTACGGCATGTCCAGTTGTATAGATCAAAGTATTTATGAATAAAGTATATTTTTGAAATTAAAAAAAATAACAACTTTATTCTTTATATCCAACAGAAAATATTAAAATCAACAATTACTTACAACACATTTCTCTTGAGCCTATCTTTTATCTCCTATTCTACAATGCTAACCCAATTAAAAAAAAATCACGATTAATATTTAGAAAAAAATCACGTGTAAAAGCCAGTCAACTTTGCCGACTCTCCTCTGTAGATTGTCTGCAGATCGGCCTCAATGTTCTGCTGCATGAACTCCCCACACACAGGTACCTTTCAGAAAGCTCTTCAGCTAGCAGTCCGCATTTGTTGGGCTTTGACAGTTCTCCCCCTAACTGTTCAAAATGTCCGGTTCTATACCCCAAAACATTGAATCGTTTCATTAGTTTTAATATTACCAAAATACTAAATTCAAATTTGATTGGATTTTGGTATCTTGGGGCATAACTTAAACTGATTGGCCGAATTTGAATTTGTTCTTGTTTCATGGCAACCCATATGCTTCTACCAAACTTCTACCTTTCTTTTGACCAAAGGTTACATTGTTCAGGACACTCAGTGCTTTTAGTCCTTGCTAGTTTTTCAACTCGCTTAAAGGTACAGTATACTTCTACACCTTCATAACGCACTTTACACAGCTACGAGAATGTGGTGCTGCTAAGGTACAGAAGGTCAGGCAGCATCTGAGGAGCAGGAGAATTGATGTTTCAGACATAAGCCCTTCATCAGGATGCTGTCTGACCTGCTGTGCTTTCCCAGCACCATGCTCTCGACTATGACCTCCAGCATCTGCAGTCCTCACTTTCTCCTACTTTACACAGGTAGCAAAGTTTAAAATAGTTAAGCAGAAACAATCTTTGCCTCAGCCTGAAGCTTATTAAATCTTTTACGAAGTGTTTTAAATTAACCTATATATACTCATACCGATTTAGAGACTATGCTGTCTGGATTTAGATATATTCTCCATCTGTTCTTGAGTTTAGTCCTTATTTAGTTCACATGGTACCATTTGTCTCCCACAGGCACGTATTTCACATACAGATAACTGGCATGACACATGCATCATCTATAACAGCTTGTCGTTAATCTTCATGTTTTATAGGCTCTAGCAAAAATGCCAGGAAAAATATGATTTGTATCAAATAACATAACATATTATAATAAATATGAAGATTTGTAGCTGTAATATCAAAGTAGTTTTATCATTAAAGGGATGTAATAATGTTAAAAAATAACATAACTATTTCTCAAAATATTCCACCCAGACCATTGCTCAAACAATTCTGTTTCATCCTCAATTTGGCTTCCACCACTGTAAGCCATAATCTAACACACACACAGACCTTTTTAAATTAGCAGTAATGGCAGCATGAAGTGTTCAACAAATCACAGTATTGACTATTTCTGAAAATGCTATGTAATTACAGCCCATTGCCCACACTTGGTTTCTTTAATCTCTAACCAAAACTCAAATGAATACTGATGTGGTTATCACAGCAAAATGTTTGTTCAAGAAGATCACAAAAAGATGAAAGTGAAAGCAAACTCTGAGAAAAAGCACTTTTCGAAATGGGGCAGGTCTTGCCTTAGCAGAATTGGGTAATAATGAATGGAAAGCCCTTTTAAGTCACTTTCAATTTTGATTTTGATTGAAGTAAACAGCAATCATTCAGAATGAATTCATCTCATGTCCACAAAAAATAATGTGTTAGGATCAAATGAGATAGAGTCATAGAGATGTACAGCATGGAAACAGACCCTTCAGCCCAACTCATCCATGCTGACCTGATATCCTAACCCAATCTAGTCCCATTTGCCAACACTTGGCCCATATCCCTCTAAACCCTTCCTATTCACATACTCTTCCAGATGCCTTTTAAATGTTGTAATTATACTAGCTTCCACCACTTCCTCTGGCAGCTCATTCCATACATGCACAATCCTCTGCATGAAAAAGTTACCCTTTAGATCCCTTTTAAATCTTTCCCCTCTCACCTTAAACATCTAGTTTTGGACTCCCCCCATTCTGGGGAAAAGACCTTGTCTCCTTACCCTATCCATTTCCCTTGTGATTTTATAAACCTCTATAAGGTCACCCCTCAGCTTCCAATGCTCCAGGGAAAACAGCTCCAGCCTATTCAGCCTCTCCCCCAATACCTCAAAACCTCCAACCCTGGCAACATCCTTGTGAATCGTTTTTGAACTCTTTCAAGTTTCACAATATCCTTCCTATAGCAGAGAGACCAGAATTGTACGCAGTATTCCAGGATCTTAACGTTTTTACAATCTTAAAACCTACCCTAACAGCCCTTTTTCAGATTTAACAGGGGTGGAAGGAGGAATGGGCAGCCAACCCATACAAAGAGGAGATGGCTATTCAACTATTGCAATAAGGCTAGCAACCTTGAATTTAGTCTGCAGGTTTAATCCTGGCCAAGTGTGTTTCCAAGGCTTTGGGGAAACCCGTCAACTGAAATGAGGAAAGAACAGCTTTGGAGAAGAGCAAAGTGTCTTTTTACAGTGCGACTTGTGACCTGGGATGAACATGATTGTTGGTACCCAGGCACCCAAAGCTATGCCTCTTGCACTGCATTGTAATGTCACCAAACAGATTCCCTGCTCCTCCCTTTCCACGAGTATATAACTCCACCTCATGTAACTCCAGACAAAAGGATTGAACTATCATTATCCCCCCTCTTCAAAGTCAGGCATCAGCCTGGACTGATGGACCTGATCCCCTTTGCCCTTGGCAGGCCCACCATTCCAGACAAGCAGGAGGCTGGAAGAGCACAGCCAGCCAGGCTGCATCAGGTGGGGGAGAAGTCAATATTTTGGGTATAACTCTCCTTCAGGACTATGAATGGGAGGGGGTGGGGGTGGATAGGAGAGCTTCAGACAAAGTGGGGGGCAAGAAGGAGGGTTTTTAGGTGGGGAGATAGGTGGAGTGGTGAGGTGGTGATAGGTGAACACAGGTAGAGTGTTCAGCCTGGTTTGTCGATTGAAGGAATGAATCCGGTTGGTGGCTGGAAGGAAGGCTCAGTAAGTAGAATGGAAGGTGGGGGGAGGGACTGGAAAGGGATTCAGGGAATGGTTGGCACGGTAATTTGAAACTGGAGAACAAAATGTTGAGTCCTCCAGCCTGTAGACTGCCCAGGCGGAAGATGACGTGTGGTTCCTCGAATTGCAGTCTGATTCACTGTGGCAATGGAGGTCATATCAGAGAGAGAATGGGAAGGGGAGTTTAAATGGGCAATGACTGGGAGGTTAGGTCAGCCCTTGCGGGCCCAGCTGAGATACTCAGCGAAACATGCCCTTAGTTTACTTTTGGTCTGCCCAACTGAGAGAAGACTACACGAGGAGTCCCTGATACAGCAAACTAGGTTGGAGAAGAGGCAGGTGAACCTCTGTCTCCAGCTGTAGACCTTTACCTAGGATAAGGCTTGCTTTGGACTAGCCCACATTACTGAATGGAAGCCAAACCTGTCAATCTAGCTGATGTTTAAGGATCCTGACAAAATAATTAAGCATCAGATGCAGTCAAACTCCATGGTATGCAATTGACTTTTATCTTCCTTCTCTGAAATGTAACCCTCCCATTTTGCCTCCTCTAACAAGACTGGAGCCAATTGCCCCTGACTGTAGTGTATTAGGTCAACTCTACATGCGCCTACCTTCATAATCTTCAGTCCAGTTCCTAACAGAATTTGATCAGATTCAATTAGTAGGTGACCTTTTTGATGGAGGCCTATTTCTTTGAGAGAGTTTTTTTTTACCCAGTCATGGAATATGGGTGTCACTATCTGAGTTAGCATTTATTGCTTATCCCTAGTTGCCCTGGAGAAGTTGGTGGTGAGTTGCCTTCTTGAACTACTACAATCCTTATGTTGTAGGACATCCAGCTAGGGCTGGTAATTCCAGAATTTTGATCTTGCAACAGTGAAGGAAAAGCAATATGCTTCCAAGTCGGGATGGTGGGTGGCTTGGTGGAGGAGCATTCAGGTGGTGGTGGACCCATGCATCTGCTGTGCATATTTTTCTATGTGGGAGAGATTGTGGCTTTGGAAGGTATTATTGAAGGAGCCTTAACAAATAATCTTGTAACTGGTACACACTGTTGCTACTGTGCATTTTTGATGAAAGGAGTAAATGTTGAAGATACTAGTTGGGCAGACAATAAACCAGGCTATTTGGTCCTGGATGGTCTTGAGCTTCTTGAGTGTTGCTGGAACTGCAGTCATCCAGGCAAGTGGGGAATATTCTTTCACATTCCAGACTTGTGTCTTCTAGATGGTGGATAGGCAATAGGGAGATGGGCATTGTGTGGAAAGCATTCTATTTGAATCTTGTGCAGTTTAAAATCTATCTTATTTAATTTTGTGTAAGTAATCCAAGTCACATAATTCTAAACAAATGACATTAAATAATTTATAGAAATAGATCACCTCTCTAATTGTGATCTTTCCTCCAATCAAAATTCATCTGAAAGGCTTGCCCAAATTTTTTGATCTTTAATGCATGGGATCTTCTTGGTCCCCTTCTCCGAGGCAACTGTAAGTCTTAGCGTGTTGAAAGCTGCAAGCATGTATCCTCACCAGAGATCAATACAAGGTTAGCGTCACCTTGATGGATTCAAGTATTTGATTAACTTTATTGATTTGAGCTTAGCACTGCCTGGATTCTTTCAGTAAATGATCAATAATCATACCTGTATCTTTTTTTCTTTATCTTTGCTAAATTATACGTCTTTGCAGTTTGGATATTTCCTACATCATTAACTGTTATGTTGTGCATATGTGCCCATTGGTCCTCCCTTAACTTATCCTGTAATATAATCTAAATCAGCCATTCTCATGCAGTAGGGAAGAATCGAGTACAGTTTATAATATTCAGTTGTTCTATGAGAAACAGGTGCTAAGCAGAAACAGTGGTGAGCAAAAGCTTAATGGAAAATGAGATTTTAAGGATGTCTGGAAACCAAGGGGCTAAGTGGAGGACTTAGAGGAAGGATTTTGAAAAAGAGCAGCTGAAATGATTGAAAACAGTTCCACGAGTGTTGGAGTGGAGAAACCGGGATGTGTCAAAACCAGAAGTTTATAGGTCTCGGGCATAATGCTGTATAAAGTTTCAGTTTTAAGCAGGTGCAAAGCCATGGTGAATTTCTTAGGTTACAAATTTGGATGTCAAGAGATTGGCAGAGGCAGTATAATGGGTAATGATAAAAGATGAGAGACTAAGAGGAAAAAAGAAACTTCTGTGTCACAGAATAATTTTTACCTTCAGTTTTCTTTAAGACTGCTATCAGAGTTCATGGAAACCTGAAAGATATGGACATGTATTGGTAGGTGTGGAAGTAATCAATTAAGTTGATAGACAGGATGTAGGATTTAAAGTTCAACTGTGGGGTGAACAATGTGGCTCAGTTTGAGTGGAAGGGGTTTGATTAGATAGAAGGAGCTATTCGTGTCATGTCAATGATTTACATTTAAATGTATAGTACACGCTGAAAGTTTTGAGATGATAGAAAAATTACCCCGTATGGTTGGCAACAGAGAAGAAAGCTGTGCAATGCCAGGCGAATTGATGAATGAGTCAGGGGGCAGAAAAATTGCAAATGGAGGTAATGAGTGGAAAATGGAGGTACGAATAAAGTGTGAGGTAATGAATTTAAAGAGGGTAAACATGAAAGAGAATACAAAATAAGTGGTAGGGTACTGACAAGTATAAAAGAACTGAGGGACATTGGAAAGCATGTCTACAGGTCCTTGAAGATAGCAGGGTAGTGGTTACAAAGTCATATGGGATATTTTCTTTTATTAGTTGAGGTTATTCCAGAAACGTACAGACAGTAGAGAGGCCAAATATATGAAATGTGTTCGTGGAATAGGCAGACAATGTTATCATTTTATGTGGTCTGCAGCAATGTCTGAGGCCTAATGGAATGAGAGAACAGGTGATGGGTGTATTAACTAAATTAATTGGGTTTGAATTTATTGTATAAATAATATGGCATTATTAATCACTGTGTGGCTGAGTGCTGAAATGGCTAAGTGGATTGAAATGTCTGTCTTATAACCAGCAGGTCTTGGGTCCAAATCGCAGTGATGCCTTTATTCAAAATCACCTTTAAGTGTTCTTGCAGTGCAGGTAGTAGTTTCTTTGCCTTTGAGGCAGGAGACCCTAGGGTTAAATCCTACCTACTCCACAGATGCCTGACTAGCATTGGCTGTGAGGCTTATGGACTGTGGATAACTGAAATAAAGCTCTCATATGAAAGTGTGGCCTTGAGTCTGTTACAATCCTGCTACCTTTTGGAGAATTACAGACATGGAGCAGATGAAATTTGACGTAAAGAAGTAGGAAGTATGAGAAAAACCAATAATAGCAAAAGCATACAATTCTAAAGGCAATGCTGGAGCAGAAAGACCTGGATGTATATGAGCAGGAATCATTGAAGGGGCAGGTAGGTGGACAAAGCAGTTAATAAAAGATCTCACAGCCACCAGGTGCTGCAAGAGTAAAGAGAGTATGAGAGTGAGCATGAATATGGTGCAACGTGTTTAGATGATGTGCCTATCATTGTTAAGTAGTTAGCAGTTTATGTGTGCTTTGAGATATAGCTGTGTAACTTGCAGCAATGCTATGCGAGCGTGAGGTGAAACTGAGGATTTTAGGAATGAATTTAGATTGATAGAAATTGTTGTTAGGTGAGTGATAGGGGAATGGTACATTTTGTAGAACATGAGATTAGTGATGTAGTCGCTGAGAAATATCATTTCAAGATGATTTCATTGAGCTTGACCACTTTTATGAGGTCATTGGACTTCTTTTGACAAAGTATCCAGGTCCATCTTTCTAAATTACTGGCATTGACCTGCTTGGGGCTGTCTATTTGACCAAGTGAAAACAAGGACTGCAGATGCTGGAAACCAGAGTCTAGATCAGAGTGGTGCTGGAAAAGCACAGCAGGACAGGCAGCAGCCGAGGAGCAGCTTTTCGGGCAAAAGCCCTTCATTGGGAATCCTATTTGACTGTATGCTGAGGATGTGTTTGAGGATCCTCATGTCCTTCTGTGGGCAGAGAACCACTGCCCCTCTCCAATGTCAGTCATAAGGTTTTCAAAGTTGCCTTGGAGAATCTGTGTCAAATGATATTTGGAATAGCTTCCAGTATCTGGTACAACCTAAATGTCTGTCCCTTTTTCCTAACTCTAGGTTGCCTTTAAATCTTACCTCTAGCTTCGTGGTGCTGTCCAATGTGAGATCATCCTACTAGCTCAATTTTGTGCCCTGTGTTCAGGTGTGCAGCCACTCGATAGCATTGGCTGCACTCTGCCTGAATTAAATGAACAGAGAGTACAAAGTTTGGGTGTTGCTTGCAGGAGATAAATGCAGCACAATTTAATTATGCATTATGATCCTGCAATCATTTTAGCATTTAATAAACTTTATCCTAAATACATCTCTATTGTAATCTGTTACCACTAGTCTGTCCTTTTTAGTTTTTCCACTCTTTCTCCTTCTCTCTAGCTCTAACAATGCCCTCCTCACAATGTCAGCCATGCACATAAAGCCAAGAGGAATACTAATCTTTATCATTTTCATTTGACTTACATTAGCTTTATTCAAACATGTTTTGTACATCTTCGTCACATGCTATCTTTCACCTCACAAGCTTATATTTCATACAGTTGTCACTTGAGTAAGTTACCTCCTTGTTTTATGAAGGAATTGTATCAATTGTCAGTCTGGGTTATGACACAATGCATGGACAGACAGGCTTATTTTGAGAAGAGACCTTCCAAGCTAAGATGAACAGTTTTCTACCAATGTGAAAAATACCTCCGTTTAGTAAATGTGGTTTTAACCTTAGCAATTGATTGATTTGAAGTCTAGCTTTCTTCTGCCAAAACAAGCCACTGATGGAATGTGAAAATCAGTCATTGAAGAAGCAGACATGTGTTAACAGTACCTCCTATAACTCATTTTACTTGTGAGCTTAGTCAGCATCGTGTAGGCTGAAGTGATATCTTGCAGTAGTGTAAATAGAAATAGTGATATGCCTGGCAATGTTATACTGCAGCACTTACTTTTCCATAAACCTGCAGTGTGGGCAGTCCTTTCCCACAAGCTTGGTTCTAAAAATATATCTTAGTGTTCTGCACAGGAGTCTTTCACAATGCAGTATCTGCAATCATTAGAACTGAGACTTCAAGAATAAACTTCTGTAGGGTACATTTCTGGGATTATTTGTAAATCCATTGTTTTCTCTTTCAGGTGCTTATGTGAGCTTTGAAGAATAATTTAAAATTAGTTGATGATCCAACCAGGTTCTTTCATGATTATATGTCTGGATGATAATTGCTGGGCCAAATTATTGTTAAGTGATATGCCATGGGTATGCCCTGTTCTAAACTTTTCCAATTGCTGATGGTAATTACAGTAATTATTTGTAATAACAAATATAAAGTCAATTATCCAGAAGTATTATGATATGTAATTTGAGATTAAAGAGATATTTAATAATGGCTGTGGTTTGACAGAGAAAGAAAAATATAAAGAATTGCATTTATATATCACCTTTCATAAAACATTTTACAGCGAATGATGTACTATTGAAGTGTAATCACTGTAGGAAATTCAGCAGTAAATTATTACATTAGCCTCCAAATGTAGGCCCCTTACAGTCTGAAACAGACAAATTGATAATGGGGAAGAAGGAAATGGCAATTCTCCGGAATTTTCTAACATCAAAAGCTATGGAGGCCAATCACTGAATATAATTAAGAAAGAAATGGAAAGAGTTCCAGACATGAAAGGCATCTATGTATGGGGAGTGAGTGTGAGCACGGTGTTGAGAAAGAGAGTCAACGATGATCATATTAAATAGCGGAGTGGACTCAATATCTGAATGACCTACTCCTGCTTCTATTTTCAATATTTAAACAGGGTTGAGTCAATGACTAGATTATTTTTTGGTTGCAGGATAAATGCTGTAAGACTGCCCCACTTCTCTTCAAACAATGTCACGAGGTCTTTTGCATTCAATTCAAGAGGGCACACAGGGTCTCAGTTAACATTCCATCTGAAAGTGGCATCACTGTAAGTGAAGTGCTTGTCTAGTATTAGGCATTGGAGTGTCAGCCTAATGTGGGATACAGTGAATAGCAGGTAATACAGTACTGTATAGACTCAAATGACGTCTCATACCAGTGTAAATAGGAACAAGGTATATCCAGAATCCAGAATCCTAAAGGTCAATGTTTAGAAATTTCTAAAGGGAGAGTTCATTATTTGTGGTTACTAAGGGGGTTGGGGGAAGCTTTGAACTAAAGGGAACAAAAAAAGCACCTAATTGCACAAAGATGAGGTGGTAGGTAGGTGGAATCCTACAACTGACCAGGTTTCCTAAACCGAACTACTCCCATTTGCCTAATTTGGTCCATATTCCCCTAAACGTTTTCTATCCACATACCTGTCCAAATGTTTTTTAAATGCTGTAATAGTACTCACCTCTACCACTTCCTGTGGCAGTTCATTCTGTACATGCACTGCATTCTATGTGAAGAAGTTGCCCCTCAGATCCCTTTTACATTTCTCCCCACTCACCTTGAAATGATGATTGGTCAGATATAAAGAATGGCCGAGAATGACTAATAGAAACGAGAGTGTGGGAGCTAGGGTTGTCAAACCGGATAGCAAGATTATCCACTTTTCCGTTAATGAATCTATGTTCTCTAAAGAGAGAGAATGAAGAATTAGTAGGAGATAACAAAGAAATGGCAGATGAAATGAACATATACTTTGCTTGTCTTCACTACAGAGGATATAAAAACATTCCAGTCATAGCTGTAAATCAGTAATCACAAAGCATTTAATACTAAAGAATTGAAAGAGCAGTCTTTAGGTCCAGGTTCATTTTAGGTTCTTAAGAATTTGTCAATAAGTTAGTAGATGCATTGGTGCTAATTTTCCTATATCTCCCAGATTCATTGGACTTGACAGGAGCAAACATTCCAGCTCTATTCAAGAAGGGAGGAAGGCAGAAAACAGGAAATTATAGGCTAATTAGTTTGATATCTGTCATGGGTAAAATATTAGAATTGATCATTAAAGAGGATATTGCTGTGCACATAGAAAAGCTCAAGCTAATCAAGAAGAGTCAGCAGGATTTAACCAAAGAAAGTCATCTTTAATTAATATATTGAAATTCTTTGAAGGCATTTATAAAGAAGAATGTGTGGATTTCCAGATGCCATTTATAAGCTGCCACACCCAAGTTTATTGCAGCAAATAAAAGCTCATGGTGTAGGTGTAACCTTTCAGCATGGATGGAAGATTGGCTAGCTGCCAGAAAACAGAGAACATGCGTAATTGGATCTTTTGTCTGATACAACAGTAGTTCCCACGGCAGTGTGTGCTGGGGCCTCAATGTTTCACAGTTTTTATCAATGACTTAGATCATGGGAACAAAGACGTGGTAGCTAGATTTGCAGGTCAAATCAAGATGGGTCAGAAATGATGTTGCGAAGAAGACCTACAGAAGTTGCAAACAGAGGTTGATTAGATTAGATTAGATTACTTACAGTGTGGAAACAGGCCCTTCGGCCCAACAAGTCCACACCGACCCGCCGAAGCGCAACCCACCCATACCCCTACATATACCCCTTACCCAACACTATGGGCAATTTAGCATGGCCAATTCACCTGACCCGCACATCTTTTGACTGTGGGAGGAAACCGCAGCACCCGGAGGAAACCCACGCAGACACGGGGAGAACGTGCAAACTCCACACAGACAGTCACCTGAGGTGGGAATTGAACCCAGGTCCCTGGCGCTGTGAGGCAGCAGTGCTAACCACTGTACCACCGTGCCGCCCTTGAGTGAATGTGCAAAAACCTGTTAGATGACATAAAATGTGATGTCCACTTTGACAGAAAAGATAAAGAAGGAAACTATTCATTAAACAGAAAATGACTACAGAAGTCTGAAGTGGAAAAGGATTTCAATGTTGTGGTGCACGGGCTATGGGAAAGTTAATGTACAGGTACAGCACATGATCAAGGCAATTAATTGGATGTTATCCTTATTTATGAGAAGAGTTGGATATGAAAATAGGATGTTTTGTTTCAGTTTCCAAGGCATTGGTGAGACCACATCTTGAATACTGTGTACACTTCTGGGCTCCTGATTTACAAAAGGATTTGAATATATAGGAGGTAGTTCAGAGGAGGTTTACTAGATTGATTGAGCACATTGTCTTGTGAAGATAGGATGCTTTGAAGAATAGAATGTCTGTGAATATGTTGACAAGATGGATGTGAAAGAGGATATTTCCTCTTCTGGGCTAGCCCAGAACTTGGTCCAACAACAGCCCAAGAACTCTTTGGAGGGTCAGTGCAGATTCATTGGACTGAATGGTTTTTTTCTGCACTATAAGGATTCTATGAATTCTTTTTATCTGAGGGTTGTATGACTTTAAATTCACTGCATCAGCAGGCAGTGGAAGCAGGGTCATTGAACATTTATAAACAGAAATAGATGTAGCTTTTTAAGCAGGGTAGTGAAGGATTTTTGAAGGCAAGTGGAAAAATTGAATTCAAAACAAAATCCGATTAACCATGATCTCATTAAATGGTGGGGCATCCTTGAGAGACTTGATGGTCTAGGTCTAAATTGTTTCATATGCTCGTATGTCAGAAAATGTTACACTGCAATTTAATTTTCCATAGCCCTACAATGAGCAGGTGTCTTTACAAGATTTCCAGTTGGGTTCTAAAAGTTGTAGCCTATAGAAAGTTCTTGCGCTCCAGGGCAGCTTGGGATGGACAATAAGTACTGGTCTGTCCAGTGACATCTATCCTGTGAATGTATAAAAGAAAAGTTACACAATGTTATAAAAGACTTGTCATGAGATAATCATTTTCTGGTAATAATTTTAGTGAAATAATATATTGGGAAGACCAAATGGTTCTGTTAAAATGGAGTATGGGATGATACAATTGCTGTAAACTCTAGAACAAAAGAGTTCATCAGTCATTCTTGCATCTGAATTCCCACCCAATGTTTCTGCCTTTAGGGTATCTGGTGTTACCATTGCAGAAGGTGATCTCTCCAGCTGACAGAGGAATACAATGAGTTTCACTCCTTTGTAGATTACAGCTGTGCATTGCACCATGGTCTTTCAGCAGCTGACAAAACCTGTTCTGTTTATGACAGTCTGTGTACGTGAAACCAAAATCCTTGTCAATCAAATTGACTGTTTTTGTAATGGTGGCTTCAATAAGTGATTGCTTCCACCTCTGAGACCTGAGTTCAGATCCTCCAGATAGACAGGATGAAAGTCTTCTCATTAATGAAACCTACAAGTATTTGGTGAAGTCAATGCTTCAGTCTCAATACAAAACTGACCTTAATTTGGAAATAATTGAACCATCTTACATAAAGTCTTCATGATTGCTGATCTGGGGATTAGAACTGTTACAATGTTTTATTAGGGAACATTTTTCTAAATCAGGAATTTTTGGATGCTACTGGAGTACACGACAGGCATTCCAACTTGTATCCTGTTTGGGAATACGTTCTGGAGGCAATAGTTTAGACAAGAAGTGTTTACTTCTCAGCAGTGTCAGACACATTAATTTGGAAAGATCTGAGTATTAAGATCTGCCATTCTCTGTGTAGCAAACTCTCTAACTCAGTCAAGGTCATGGGGGAAATGCTGAATTGATATGAGAAATTTCACCAAAAGGTAAGACAGGAAGGGGATAGTTACTGCAGGCTGAGAACAAGCTGCTCTATATCGTTAGGAATTTACAAATAAATCATTCGCCTTCTATCTTCGAATTAGACTATCTGGACAATCTAAAGGATGTTTCATTTTTATTTTAGCTCTACATGCTCCATATCATGAGTTGCTATACATTTCTATCACATAAATAATAAATAGTGCACACTGGGCCATCAGTGTCTTGTGCTCATTATAAAGAATACATACATTTTACACACATGCCTAATAGGAATGTGAGAGAAGGAATACACCATTGTCTTTTGAGTTTATTGCACTGTTCTATAAAATGGTTTGATGTCATTAGTACCTAGAAGTCTATTGATCTCTGTCTTGAACTCACTCAGCTTCCACACCTCTTTTGATGATTCCAACGATTCATTGTCCTCTTAATGAAGAAATTCCTCATTTCACTTACAAATGGCTACCCTGTATTCTGAGTAAAAAATGAGGTCTACAGATGCTGGAGATCACAGCTGAAAATGTGTTGCTGGTCAAAGCACAGCAGGTCAGGCAGCATCTCAGGAATAGAGAATTCGACGTTTCGAGCATAAGCCCTTCATCAGGAATCACATTCATTCCTGATGAAGGGCTTATGCTCGAAACGTCAAATTCTCTATTCCTGAGATGCTGCCTGACCTGCTGTGCTTTGACCAGCAACACATTTTCAACCCTGTATTCTGAGCCTATGTCCCCTGTTTTACCACCACTCAGGAGAAACTTCCTTTCTGCATTCACCATCTCTCGTCCTTGAAGAATTTTGAACTTTTAATAGGAGTGGTTAAAAATAAGGAAAGCACCAGACTATTCCCAAACTTGAACATTTTTTCACACTGTGGAAGTTTTAGGAAAACTTTCACAACCAGAGAATTGCTAATTAAAGAACCAAAGCTTTTATAAGTACATCAGAAATAAATCAGATAGTGCGAGCTGATTTCAATGGGATATGGAGATAGTTTCAGGTAAGATTACAGAGCATCCAAATAAATTATAGTTCAGAACACTGAGTATTCATTAACCGTTTCCTTTAAATGAGTTGGAACTGTATTAGTGTGAAATTGCAATTTCTCTTCAAGAAAATGGGTCATCTTTCTTAACAAACCACCTTCTGATTAACAGAATGCAAGCTCATTTTTAGTTCTAAATGGAATGTTGGGTGACAGACAGTAGCTTTAGTGGGATTACTATTGTACGTGCCATTTAGTCCTCATGTGTAGTGGCCTTTCTGTGATAATTAGCACTTTTTAAACAATCAAGGCTGTAGGGTCACAAAGGGAAAAGTAAATATGAGTAGTATGTGTGCAACTAATGTGAGTAACATTGGAAGCAGAATTCATTGCAAATTGACAGTTTGGTACAGAAATTTTGGTTTTTATTTATTAGTCAGTGGATTGTGTTTTCTAAGTCCTTGGCAGGTATTGGGTCTTAATCCAGGGGAGAAAAGTCTGGGTAAGGGAGACTTAAATTTTCCTTGTCGGGCCCTAACAAGCATTTCTGAGTCTCTAAACCTCCAAAAAGGTGCACAGAAACTTGCCATGACTGGCCTCTTCTGTATCAGATCTTCTTACAACTTGACTTTACCTGGAGGAAAGGCTATACACTTCACAGTTGTTCAGTTGAATGAGAACATATAAAATAGGAACTGGACTGGATCAGTTGGCATTTGAGCATCAGCGTTCTTTAAGATCATGGCTCATCTCAGTGTGTCCTCCAATCCATCTCCTGCCTCCGCCCAATACCCTTTGATTCCTTTGTTAAATAAAAATCTATCTAACCTTGCCTTAACAATAATCAAAGGCCCTGCCTCCATCACTCTCTGGGGAAGAGAATTCCATGGACTGCTGACCCATACAGAGACAGAAAATCTCTTCATTAACTCCGTCTTGAATGGGAGTTTCCATATTTTAAAACTGGATTTCCTATTTCTAGTCCTATTTCAAGGGAACACATCTTTTCAGCAACCACCCAGTCAGGTTCCTTTGGATTCGTTGTGCTTCAGTAAGATTGCCTTTCTTCCTTGGAAACTCCAAAGGATACAGGTTCAACCTTCTGAGTATGTTGAAATGATTCTTCGAAGGTGTTTCTTGGAAATTGGAATGACTTTTGAAATCCCTGTTGCCCTCTTTGTATTACAAAGGCAGTTGCATCAGCATCCCAACCACTGAAAAACACTGGGGGGAAAATGTGAGGGAAGTGGGGAGGAGAAAGTCGCAACATTCTGAATTGCAACCTCCACTGCTACTTTAATTTCTCTCCCGTGCCTGTGTGTCATCTGCCTCAGTCAGGAGATTAGGCTGTTCCATTTCAGTGCTGGTATATTGCAAAACCTTGACCAGGACTTCCTGGGTTTAAAATAGCTTCACCAGACTGGCAGCTGTCAGTCCTGTTCGCCCTGTCCATTTTGTGTATGGCATGTTTCCAGAAAATACTTAGCTAGAATTGAACATAAACTGAATCTCCGGCTGTCCAGATCCAAAGCTTGACTATTGTGTGTGACTCATGCACTAATGATAGAAATTCCTACCTATAGTTTTTATCATTGACCCTCAGTTACCTGCCAGTGGTTCAGCACATAATAAAATGTTATGTCTAAGAACATGATGTTCAGAAACAGCTCGTCACATTGGGTCAAGAGAGTGGGCCAGGAAATATAGGCAGGTGGTGGCCAACTGGTTTGCGATGTGTGTGCAGTTTAACCTTGCTCAGCTGCTTATTGCCACTCAGTCACTGCCTAACAAAAGAAGCACATGTGTCTGCTCAGGCTCATTATCTCAATGGGCAGAAAGGAACCTTTTCATAACAATAATTACATCCCTTTTCCCTCCGAGGTTAATCCTGGTCGAAAGAAACATTTGATTCTCATTACTGGTAATTGTGGAGTGAGAGACAGCAGAGAGCTCATGCAAACTGTACAAGGTGTTCATGGGATGGTTCACTTCTGTGGCCCAGTTTGCTGCTGCTTTGTTTAAGGAAACTTCATTGCTATAGTAACCATTTCCGGAATACTCGACATTCCTGGAGTTTGTGTAGAAAACTGAGGCCAAAACGTGAGCGAGAAACATGGAATATATTGTCCACCCAATTCGGCTGCATCAACCAACCTAAACAGTTGCACAGCTTGTGAAATAACCAAACCATTTAAGATTTTCAGTCTCTGAATTAAAAACAGACAGTTCAGCTTATTAAATTTTTATACCATAGAATCCGTAGAGTGTAGAAACAGGCCATTTGGCCTAACGAGTCCAAGACCGACCCTCTGAAGAGCATCCGACCCAGACCCATCCCTTTCCCCCCTCAGGTGACTGTCTGTGGGGAGTTTGCACATTCTCCCCGTGTCTGCGTGGGTTTCCTTCGGGTGCTCCGGTTTCCTCCCACAGTCCAAAAATGTGCAGGTTAGGTGAATTAGCCATGCTAAACTGCCCGTAGTGTTAGGTGATGGGGTAAATGTAGGGGAATGGGTTTGCGTGGGTTGCGCTTCGGCGGGTCAGTGTGGACTTGTTGGGTCGAAGGGCCTGTTTCCACACTGTAAATAATCTAATCTATTCAATGAGAGGCGTGGATAGAGTCAATAGCCAGAGACTTTTTCCCAAGGCAGGATTGACTGGGATGAGGGGTCATAGTTTTAAGATATTAGGAGGAAGGTTTAGAGGAGACGTCAGATGTAAGTTCTTTACGCAGAGAGTTGTGAATGCATGGAATGCGTTGCCAGCAGGGGTGGTGGAACATTGGGGACATTTAAGTGCCTGCTGGACATGCACATGGACAGCAGTGAATTGAGGGGTGTGTTGGTCAGGTTATTTTATTTTACATTAGGAGTAATCTTCGGCACAATATCGTGGGCCGAAGGGCCTGTTCTGTGCTGTACTTTTCTATGTTCTATGTTCTATGGTCTATCCCAATAATCCTGCATTTCCCACGGCTAAAGCACCTAATCTACACATCCCTGGACATCATGAGCAATTAAACAGTGTGGTGGCTCAGTGGTTAGCACTGCTGCCTTACAAAGCCGGGGACCCAGGTTCCATTCCACCCAGCAGCATCTCTGTAGAGTTTGCATGTTCTCCCCATTTCTATCGGTTCCTCTGGTTTCCTCCCATAGGCCAAAGATGTGTTGGTTAGGTGGATTGATCATGCTAAATTGCCTATTGTGTCAAGGGATGTAGAGATAAAGTGTGCTAGACATGACTTTTCAAACGCAGGATTATAGGGTAAGGAGACGAGTCTGGGTGTGATGCTCTTTGGAGGGTCAGTGTGGGCTGAATGGACTGTTTCAATACTGTAAGATTCTGTGACATTTTCAACTAGAGTACATTTATTATTAATTTATTAATTTAATCAATTTATTAGTTTATTTTCATGACCAGTAAAAATTTAGGTCAGCATAAATTTCAAGACAATATTTGCATAGTTTGACACTGCTTTTTCTACTTTACTTGAAAAAATACTTCATCCATTGCAAAGTGAACTTTTCAAATTTTTACCTGAATTTTAACAAGTGTAATGACTGAAGTAAAGGGGAAGCAGTAGTGTAGTAGTCAGATCGCTAACTAGTAGGCCTAGGTTAATGCCATGGGAACAGCTTATTGAATTGAAATTCACTTGATAAAATCTGGAATTGAAAGCTTATGACAGTATTACTGAGCATGAAGCTATCATTGGTTACCAGAGGAAAAACCTATCTCTCCTTCAGAGAAGGAAGTCCACATCGTTGCTCTATATGTGACTACAGACTCTCAGACTCTGAGCTGCTTTCTGAAATGGCCAAACAAACCATTCTGTTCAAAGTTAGTTTTAGATAGGCAACAAATGTTGACCTTGCCAGCGATGCCATCTCCTATGAAAAGGAATTTGGAAGAAAAATGATTGTATCTTCCCCAGTATATATACACTGCAGTACTATACTCTGAAGCAATGGTGTTTAGTTTTGTTACTTGCAATTCTGCCTTGCAGTTAAACAAGATCGTATTTATGGAACTTATATGGAAAGCCCTACTCTTTTGCCAGTTACTGAAGGTTCCAATAAGGTTTCCATATTCAGGGTTTATGAGCCAGCAATTGTGGAACCATGAGTTTTCAATGGTGAAAGCGTAAGAATCTTGAAGGTGTTATCAACTGTCTGTGAGTTTAGAATAATTTTCGAATGGATGTGTTTTTCATTTAAGCACGAATGAAGAAATCAATAGGAAGTCACTTGAGGTAGTTTTTTTCTCTAGTTGTACACATTGTTGAAATTGAAACTGTAATTCTTATAAACAACAGAAGAGGAAAGCACAACATTGCAAGGCATGGAGAAGAAGGGAGAGGTCCCCTCTGGTGCAAATCACTACTACAATGCAAAGCACAGTGGGGGGTCCTTGAACATTAGAGCCATTTGTTCTGGCATCCCTTCAATCTTCTATCTATGGCAATCTGTTAGCCTCTACCATGAGCTTTCATTTAGTGAGTATTGATAAGGCACCATATCAAATGTCTTATGGAAATCTAAGTACTTCCACTAGCTCCCCTTTATTGATGGCACCTGTTAATTCTTCAATGAATTCCAATACATTGGTTAGATGTGATTTTTTTTCCATGTAACTATTTTACCTTGCATGATTACCACGATTCCTTTTTCTTAAAGCTTTGCCATGATATCTTTAATTGCTGCTATCTTCTTTACAATGAAGATGTTAAACTACATCATGTATTGGATGAATTAAAGGGCTGAAAATGTGTTGCTGGAAAAGCGCAGCAGGTCAGGCAGCATCCAAGGAGTAGGAGAGTTGACATTTTGGGCATGAGCCCTTCTTCAGGGGCCTAGTTAGCTCAGTTGACTAGCTGGTTGGTTTGCAACACAGAGTGATGCCAATTGTGTGGGTTCAGTTCCTGTATTGACAGATGTTATGATGAAGGGATCTCCTTTTCAACCTCTCCACTCACCGGAGGCATGGTGACCCACAGGTTAAACCGCCCCCGATATCTCTCTCTCATGAGCAAATTGTTCTGTTGGTCCAGTTATATTATGGATACTTTACTTGCCAATAGTTTTCTACTTTCTGACTCTCTTTTTTTTGGAACAAAGGGGTTTCTTTTGTTATCTTCCAGCCTAATGAAATCTTCTCTGAATCTGAAGACTTTTGGAACATTAAACCAATCCATTAATGATCTCATTAGGCACATCTTTCAACACCTATGGTGAACTTCATTAGGACCCAGGGACTTGTCATACTGTAGGTCTTGTAATTTGCTTTGTTCCACTTTCCTTCCAGTTCTAATTTTTCAGAGCTCCTCCCTCCCTTTCATTTTCTGTTTCTGGGATGTTACTTGTGGATACTATTGTGAAGAACAATGCAAACTACCTGTTTCTACGGTATGCAGTGTTAACATTTGAATAATTATTGATAGAACCTCTGACTGTTTTGTATTTTTGAGCTAGCTTTATCTCAGTCTAATTTTTCTGTTTTAATTTGTTTTATCGTTCTTTGCAGTTATTTATATTGTATTCAACCTTTGACCTCCCATCTACTCCATAAACACTGCTGCCTATGATTTAAATTCTAGAAGTTTCACTCACTCAACTGCTCACAGATGTAAGTAGGTATCCAGTCCCATCAATGCCTCGAGTTTTGAAACTCATCATTCTTCATCTTGACCTAGCTCAGTCCTAAAATCTTCTAGGTGCTTTAAATTCTTCCATTCCCCAGATCTTCACACAACTATTGGTGGCTGTGCCTTCAGTTGATTATCCTTTAAGCTCTGGAATTCTTCCTAAAATCTTCTCCATATCTCCACTGTCATGCCTCCTATTAAACATTCCTGTTTGAGTCAACTTTTGATCATTCGCTCTGATGTCACTTAGTCAGCACAACACCTGCTATTGGTTGATTACTTAATTATGAATCACCTTCAAATGATTTAATACATTAAAGAAGCCATACATGTAAGACTTATTGTTGGTGTAGAAGGGCTTATGCCTGAAACGTTGATTCTCCTACTCCTCCGATGCTGCCTGGCCTGCTGTGTTTTTCCAGCACCACATTTTTCAACTCTGGTCTCCAGCATCTGCAGTCCTCACTTTCTCCTTATTGTTGATATATGTCTTACAAGTTGATGAACAGATAGCTTCAAAAGTGGATATCCCAAATGTTGTCTCCATATCATAAAAGCAGACAAAAACATTAATGAACCATATTCAAATACTGGAAGTGCAGCAAAATCTTGTGTTGAATTGCATTAACTCCAAAAATGAATGTCACGTGATTTCTTTCAAGCTTTAGTCGTAACATTCTAAGAGATCTATGATCGACATTGTCTTTCTCACCTGAAAATCTGAAAGCCTTTCTTCAATGGCTAAGTGGCTTTAACCCAATAACCATTTTTTTTTGGTGAAAACTATCAGTTGTAGTTAAAATTAGTTTAATCTACTCTACCAATCTACCTATGTCTCCTCTTCCAGGAGGTACACTGTGATCCATTCAACTAAATGTGTCCTGTTTCTTTTAACCTGCATCAAAATTGTTTTCTCAAGCTCATGAAAATCATGTCAATTTTACATATATATAAATATATATCTATATAATTTTGTTTAAAATCCAAGGGATGTGGGTGTCGTTGGCTCGGCTAATATTTATTGTCCATCCCTGAAGCCCATAGAACAGTTAAGAGTGAACACGTTGGTCAGACTGTGCAAGGATGTAAAGTTCTTTTATTGGGAAAAAAGTTGAAAGGGCATCCAGACAAATAAAAGAAAAGCTTTGGTTGGAAATGAAACATCAGCTTTGCATAAGCTGGGAAAATAATAACTTTGGTAGTAGGTAAATTATTCAAAGAATGCTACTTATCTCATCATAATTTCTCCAATTCCAATTGATTCTGTACCAGATTCTTAAAACTGTAGAACTCATTACTTCCCTTATTCTTCCCTTGATTGTAACTTTCAGATTTGGAAGTACTGTGTGTAACTACTGCTGTTAGAGTTCCCTCATCATTCATTCTCTTTCTTGTAACCACTTTCTTGATTCGTGGGTTTCAGTCCTTCCAGATTTCAGGATGACAGAAAATTGATGATTTCTGAATTTCTTTTCCTGCTCTACTCAAAATAACACATTTAATGCTTTAAAGTTTTCTAACTTACATCAAAGCCCAGGTACCCATCGCACCAGAGTTCACTGGCTTACATTTGCTCCCTGTTCACCAACACCTTGATCGGAAAACTATACTTCAGGTCCTTCTATGACCTCTCTATCTCTGTAACTTGTCTCAGGCCTCGAAGAACTCTGCCCTTCATTTCATCCCCATTATATGTGCCCAACTTTCCCGTCCTCATTGTTTGTGTGTCATGTGGTCTATAATGGTCAAATAATTAGTCACTTACCAGGGATTGATCAGCTTCATGGATTAGAGTTGAGAGTGTGTGGAGCTGGAAAAGCACAGCAGGTCATGCAGCATCTGAGGAGCTGGAGAATTGATATTTCGGGCAGGAGCCTTTCATCGGGAATTCCTGATGAAGGGCACCTGCTCGAAACTTCGATTCTCCTGCTCTGCGGTTGCTGCATGACCTGCTGTGCTTTTCCAGCACCTCACTCTCGACTCTGATCTCCAGGATCTGCAGTCCTCACTTTCTCCTAGTTGATTTCAAACTTACTGCGAAGCCTCTTCCAACGATGCCTACCTTGAAGAATTTCTCCTCCTCTCTCAACAAAGATCTCAGTGAGTCCCCCTCTCACTGTACCCCCAGGTCCTCTCCTCTGCCCTGAAGCTCTTCAGCCAAGTCCTCAAGCAGACTCGCTACCATAGCCATGTTTCCTTCCTCAGTACCTGCCCATGGAACCATCTGATTCCACATGGACTTTCCTGATGAAGGGCTCCTGCCCGAAGTGTCAATTCTCCTGCTTCTTGGGTGCTGCATGACTTGCTGTGCTTTTCCAGCATCACACACTCTTGACTCTGATCTCCAGCATCTGCAGTCCTCCCTTTCTCCTTGCTCCATGGATTAGCCCATTTAAAATAGTAAATCACTTTTTAATTTATGAAGCACACATTACAGCAGGCCATTGGTTTGTTTGTGCAGCTTGCAAACTGACTGCGTGTAAACAGCCAGATTGGAGTGTACAAACAGCTCACGGACTCCTGAAAAACAGACCATGTTAAATGCAAGGTACTCATACAGTAGTTTGTGTTACTGCCTTCAGTTGTTTAGGTACTGCTGTCAAGATTATTTTCCCATTTTTCTCATTTAATATCACGCCTTTAAATCTGTCTGATTAACCAAGTATTCAATTTCACATTATCCTAATTTCACATCTTTTGGTTTGATGCTTAATTAAGCTCTTTGCTGCATTAAAGATACTACACAAAAACATATTTTGGTTAACAAACACAATCCTGTTTCATATTCAATTTCTCACATCAATAATTCCTCATGCTCTGCGTGGGAATAATAATCCAAAGACATAGTGCTGTTTGAGGAGTTTGTGCCATGAAGTGTCTTATGAATCTTTGAGTAGACAGAAAGCAAAATATTTATTCAAAACTGTCATCCAGTCTTATGAAATATCTTCTAAATTATTAAAAAGCCTGTCTTTGCTATTACATGTTTTAAATGCTCAACAGCTCTATGTCTTGTGGAAACCGTAGAGTTGCTGCATTCCTGGGTTTGGAAGTCAGAAAGTCCTGATTTAACTTTGTCTACTTGTCAATGTTTAATGTGTATAATTAATAACCTCCAATTTATGCCAATGAAATTGTTATTGAAATGTTTTTGGCAGACTTATAAACCATTACCATGCTTAAAAGAAAAATCAGTACTTGTACCACTGAAGGTTTAACCATACCACTCCAGCTTGGTTAGGTTGCAATACCCCTTTAAGACTTACATACCCCTACCTTTTCAATATCAATGATCTTGAATCTAAGTAGAGTCGAATCGTAGGAAAGCTGAAGATTTCTTGAATGAAAGAAAGGAAATAATGTGTACTTTCATAGCACCTTTCATGACTTCAGAAGTTTCCAAGTCACCGCAGTAACAAAGAGGATTGATGAGGGCAGAGTGGTAGACATGGAGTCATAGAGATGTACAGTGTGGAAACAGACCCTTCGGTCCAACCCGTCCATACTGACCAGATATCCCAACCCAATCTAGTCCCACCTGCCAGCACCCGGCCCATATCCCTCCAAACCGTTTGGTATGCTTTCTTTTATTGAGTGTAGGAGTTGCGGCTTCACAAGACATTGGTTAGACCACTGTTGGAATATTACATGCAATTCTGGTCTCCTTTCTATTGGGAGGATGTTGTTAAGCTTGAAAGGGTTCAGAAAAAAATTACAAGGATGTTTGCAGGGTTGGAGGATTTGAACTATAGGGAGAGACTGAACAGGCTGGGGCTGTTTTCCCTGGAGTGTCAAAGGCTGAGGGATGACCTTATAGAGGTTTACAAAATCATGTGGGGCATGGACAGGTCTTTACTCTGGGGTGGGAGTGTCCAGAACTAGAGGGCATAGATTTAGGGTAAGAGGAGAAAGATATAAAAGGGACCTACGGGACAAACTTCTAGGTTAGGTTAGGGCACCTGGTTGGTATGGACACATTGGACCGAAGGGTCTGTTTCCGCACTGTGCACTATGACTCCATTGCCAGATTTGTTCTCTCATCTACACCCAGTGGCCAGCACCCCAACCTTCCATCTCCCTACCCTCCAGCATTGCTGGACCCAATATCCATCACTGTCCCCAGAGGGCACCAGTGAGCACATCCACTCCCACCAACATTTCACAGTGAACCGATATTCCCTTCGATGTGAATACACCTTCACATCCTTAGTTCCCTACCCTGGTACCCTATCCCCTATTCACCTGGCACTGTACCCTCCTGCAACATGACTCCCTTACCTTTTACCTTTACATATTTGCTCTTTTACATATGCAATTATGTGATGCCAAGCATTGAAATCACAGGACATGGCAAGGGACTAATGTTGAGAATGGTGGCATGGTTTGCCCTTCCCAGACTTCCTGCACTATAAGGGACCTGTCAGATTTGAAGCCTGCTCCACATTTATGAACGAGCCCAGATTGGAATCTCCTGCCAAAAATGCAGACCTCTTCCTTCATGTAATAAAATGAGGAGAGGGAGAGGGCATAGATTTAAATGATCTATAAAACAATCAGTGGTAAAGTGAGGAAAAGTAGTTTATTCATTGAATATTTAGTTTATAAAATGCCTCAAAATGCGGTGGAAACAGGTCCAATTGAGACATTCCATAGAACATTAGATGAATATTTGGATAGAAAATAACATGCAAAGGTATGGGCAAAAAGCTGGAGAATTGTACTTAGTAATCATGAGTCCATGCAGGAGTGATGGATAGAAAACTGTCCTTCCGCATCATGACGTTTTTGTAGTTCTGAGTAGCAATCTGAATGTGATTGCAATTCCTCCCAAAATTGGGTCCATTGCCTGAAAGGACAGAGGAGAGTCCTCACTTTAGCAGAAAGTCATCACCTCCAGTAATGCAGTGCTTTCTCAGTGTTGCACTGAATTGCCAGACTAGATTATGGAGTGGTGACTTGAACTCATGACCTCCTGTTTCACGGATCTGGGGGCTATCAACCGAGACACAGCTGATCCCAGTTTGCCAAGCACTGAATTTAAAACAAAGGAAATTAATGGTGAGAACACTGCATGCATACGCAGGATACATCTTCATTTTTGTCTCATTCATTTTCAGATTCACAGGGCCATGAGCGAAGTCCAGGCCTCATGGAAAACTATTGAAAAGAAGTTAGGAATAAAATAGCGGTCAAAGAATGCAGGGAGATCAATTTGTTACAGGTCTTAAAAATTTTTAGGCACTGCATGCAAGCTCGAAACTATCAGTATTTACATCAACAAAGGTTTCAAAGGAGGTAAGAAATGCTAAAGGAGATCCAAACAAAGAGAAAAGTTTGATTAATTTTTGATTTCATTAATCTTGGCAAAGCATTTTCTGGTGTTAAGTCATATTGTGAATACTCAAAAGCGTTCTGTTTCAGTTCTCCTGAGTAATGTTACACTCCTGCTGGAGATTTTGATTCTCCTGATGAGTTTTTGGATACTGTGATGGGTTTGGATATATTTACAGGAACAGGAGTAGGCCAGTTAACTCATAAGGAGAAAGCGAGGGTTGCGGCTGCTGGGGATCAGAGTCAAAACGTATGGTGCTGGAAAAGCACAGCGGGTCAGGCAGCATCTGAGGAGACTCTATGCTCCTTGGATGCTGCCTGACCGGCTGTGCTTTTCCAGTACCACATGTTTTGACATTCAGCTAATAACTCTATTTCTATAAATGGCCTATTCCTGTTCCTGTATGCACTGAGAATGAACTGGTGGAAATTTGAAATGAAAAACCAAATTCTGGAAAAACTGAATAGGTCTGATGGTATCTGTGGAGGGAAAAACAGCATTAGTGTTTCAAATTCGATGTGACTCTTTTTCATTGCTCTGATCAAACATGTTATAGGTACCAATGTTCCATTTGTCTTTTTACCCTTTGCTATCAAGAAAATAATCAGTCTCAGATTTGGAATGAATTACTGATTTGGCATTAATTGCTATTTTGGAAGAGAGTTCCACCTTTTAGATATTGATGCGTGTTCTAATTTCACTCCAAAAGCATGGGTTCTAATATTTGAATTTCCCAACTAACAGAAATCATTTCTCCTCATTTACTTGTATGTTTCGCTGAATATTTGGAAAATTTGTCCACGCCACCTCTTCACCTGATAAATTCCACATACTTTAAAATTTAACATTTCTGCATAGCTTAACACTTATAATATTTAATCTTATCAATCCATGCTGTACTTTCTCCAAAATGAATATATTATTCCTAAGTCTGGTGTCCAGAACTACTAACGTAAAGCCTCGATATGGTTTAACCAGGGCTTTACCTAGCTGAAGCAAGACTTCTGTTGTCATTAGTCTTCTAGATCCAAAAGCCCACATTCCATTAGTCTTTTTCATTATTTTCACGGCCTGTTTTTATATGGCACTTCTATTATTTATGTACCTAGGTACCTGCATCTTTTCAGACCTCAGTTATTTCTAGATTGTCATCATTTATAAAGAATTATGCTATATCCTTTTTAGGTGGATAATATGAGTTTATACCTTTAAATGTACCTGTCTTGTGATCCATTTACTACACTTGTTATATACTTAAAACAACAAGACAGGTATCGATAGAATACACTTCCATCTACACTGCTCTAAGTACTGTACTGCCTATCTTTAGAAAATTTGAGTACATGACCTTCTAAACTATTTTTAAATTGTTAACAAATATGATGAATCATTAAGCCTTCAGCACTATTCCCTTAAAGCACATAAAGCCTCAAACAATCCAGAATGTTACCAGGATTTTGAGGATTAAATAATAAAGGGAAATTACATAACCAATGATGCTAAGGGGTGATTTGATTGAGATTTTACAATTCTGAAAATAATTAATATGGTGGAAGCCTGGAAAAAGTGTTTCTGATAGTTGGAGAGTCCAGGAGAAGAAGATAAATCCTTTGAAACAGCTGAGTTATTCAGTAGGAAAGTTGATAAAGATTTCTTCAGACAAAGAGGATTGAAACTGTGGAGTTGCCTCGCATAAAAGGTAGTGGAAGATCGCTTAATTTTAAACCTGAGATTGATGGGTTTTTATCTGACAAGGGTATAAAAAGACGTGGAGCCAAAAGGTAAATGGGATTCAGACACAAATCAACACTTCACTAAATGGCAACACATTTGAGGACAGGTCAATGACCCTCCTGTTCCTCTCTTCCTCTGTACTGGAAGAAGCAGGTACTTAGCCTGACGTCGCTTCAGAGCAGAGATTCTGATATCCCAATAAGAAAAGAGAATCTTGAACAATCAAGTTTTACCTTTTATTTTGTGGCTTACTAATGGGTGTTTAAGCCTGCAAGCTGTCTGGCTTTGTAACTACTGTATTTCAATTACTGGTCTGTTCTTGTATAGGATATGTAACAGGATCATAGAGGAATCTCCATTCCATGAAGCACACTTGGGTGTTTTGAGATCTTGGCAGGTATAGAAAAGTTGTTTGTAAAATTGTGCGTCAAAGTGGAGACAGAGAAAAATAAGAATATTGGGGACATAATACTTAGAGTTCCTCTTGACTACTCTAACTTATAACAGGACAGTTTGAAAAACTAGCTCAGCAATATTTTCTCAAGCGCATTACTACTGAGTGTTAAATATTGACCTTGCCAGTGATATTCATGCTGCCTGAACAAATTAAAAACAAAATAGATGCATAATGGCATCAAAATCAAATAGAAAAAATCTTTGTTTATTGAAATATGAAACAAAAACTTCCCCACAAAAACTAATCGAACCTGATCTGTTTGCATTTGGGCGACAGTCTGGGTGATATCCTTAACCATGTAATGTCACTGACCAATCAATAAGAATTCTTCCCTTCAAGGCTACTTTAAAGACTGTTAGCAAATTTAGGCGACTACTTTATTATTTCTAAATTTGTAAAGCTTAGAAATCCCTGAGGGGTCATTTCTATGAAATGGACTTTGAAGAATGCTTTGGTGTTTCCCTAACCTCCTGTCAAGTGTAGTAAGCAAACTTAGGTTAAGGTGAGAACTCTATGTTCACGGGAATGCTTGAATGCCAATAGAAAAGGCAGGTTCGGGCTGTAAGATGGATATGGTAAATATTAGTATAATATTCTTACATCTGTACATCTAAAAAAAATTCAGACACTAGATGTGGTAGTTAGTTGTATCTAAGAATGATGAAAAACTTGCTACATTTCATATTGAGGCAGTGAATGCAGTAAAAAATGTTTGACCCTGTTTTATACAGTGTACTATTCTTTAACAGCATTTGTTGGTATCATTGTAAAAGCTTCAGATTGTTATCATGGCAGTTGGAAATTTTTTGAGTCGGAATTTAATCAAGCTCTTTGTATCTGTTACGACACACCACTATGGCAGATGGAATTGGACCTGGAACGTATGGCTCAGAGATAGGGATACCCCTACTGTACCACAAGGGCCTTAGTCTTAGGCTAGTCTGTTGTTGCACAGACAGCTTAATGAACTCCTCATTGTTAGCTGAAATATGTCTGAATTGGTTGCATGGGAAATGGAAAAACCTAGCTTAAATCAACAGTAGAATTTAAGACTTTTTTTCAATTATATGTGAAAGTCCCATTTATTTCTATTAACCCAAGCACTCACAAGGGTATGGTATGGAGATGGTGCAGTGGGGAGCTAGAGGTTAGGAGTTTGAAAATCTGACAGGTCTCATTAAAAGCTGCCATTCAGCAGTTCATACATCAGTGCTCAGAGTGGCACTCTGGGAAAATGTTCAAACGAAGAATAAAAAATCATAACATTCACTTGTTTGAACCTTGTGTATAATTGCTGACACCTGGAAGACCTTTTATTGTGTAATACTTTCAAATACAAAGCAGACTAAGCTTTGTTTCAAAGAAGATAAAAGTCAAGCTTGCTAACTGATCCACAGCTAGAGAATACACTCAAAAGACATCACACAGGGTTATGCTAAATGTAATTACAGCTGTGATATTACTGCAAACAGATTGTTTCATTATTTGTGCTTCAGATATTTTATTTCAATCAAGCAATCCTTTTATGTTGGTCTAGTGGAATACAGACATTGAAATATGTAAGAAGTAAACTTATCTGTGTGTAATTTAAGCTCTGGAGAAAGTGGTGGAACCTTATTAAAGATATGGATGACCCAAAGAGCTGCGCCTTCGTGATGAAATGAAAGTAATGAAATTAACAAAATTATGTCATTCGAAATCAGAGGAACATGGATTTATTTGCAAAGCCAGGAGTTTATTCCTCTGAGATGCTTCTGCTCCCCCAGCCGTAACTTGTCTGGGCCTCTGGTAAAAACTCCTCTAATGGACATAAATGTTCCATATTTGGCTAAGTTAGGGCCATGGAGCTGCTGAGAAGAAATTCCAAGCCTAGCTGTTTGCTTCATAACTCAGAAACAATTAAGCTGCCTAACAGCGCCACTCAACAAACAGTCATTTTGCTTTAAGTCATCAATTGCATTTAAGTCATGATTATCGTACACTATTACTTCCAAAGTGTAAATTCAGTTGCAAGTTTCATCGATCATCACAGAGGAGACCACCAGGTGAAATTGACCAATAATTGAGAGTCCTCAAAGTATAAGGTGATTTAACCCTAGCTGCCTGGCAGAAGCCAGGTGAGTGGGCAGTTTAAATCCACCAACTTGAAGCTACAAGGAACCAAACAAACTATTTTTATCTGTACGACTGAAATAGTACCTAAGATTCCTGTGACAAAAGCTGATGGGGTTCTGGTTTGTATTTGAATATGTTGTCCTAGTGACTTTACAGGTCTTATTTGTAATTTTACCTTCACTCACAGGAAGTGGGCTATCACAAATGCTCAGGTCATGAACAGAAGTTACCTACAATGAAACGGAAGCTTGAAATTCCTTGTTGGGGCTAGAATTTACATTTCTCAGTGGGGTGGGGGAAAGGAAAGTTGATGCAAAGAGAATGGTTTCACCCCACCAAATACCATTTCAGACCATTGAGTCAAGTCAATGGGAGTTGGCTGGTTAGTGAAAAGTGGACTCTGCACCTCATCAGGTGTCTGATAAGGGACATCATGGGAAGGCATGGAATCATCCTGCAAACAGGAAGTCTGTCACAACTACAAATTTAAAGATCCCCCAGTGTCTAAACTGATCTTTCCTTTACATTAAAAGTTCACACATGAAATCAAAGAGCAAATACAGCTGCTTTCAACAGCAGAATGAACTGCCACATTCAGCGCAGTTATAGTGGGAGGTCTTTACTTCTGAACTTGTGTAACTTTATTAGCGCCGCTAGAAAAAACTCCCAAATTGTGATCTGTTCAACACTTGAAAAATGAATTGAGCGATGGACAATTTTATACAGTTGATTTTTTAACAAACTCAATAGCTTACTATTTGGCAGTTGGGTGGACTTCAGATTTACACACTTGCTTGGCTTCTGGAAGGGTTGAGATGTGTAATAACTTTTCATTGCTGGTCCGATGTCAACATGCCACATGTGACATTTGCAAGTGGGGTTTGTGGCCCACTGATTTTGTGAAGGCCTCTTGAGGTGGCCTGGTGGCTGTATGGAGAATTAGTGAAAGACCTGGCACTGCCCCTTCCAGGGAAGGCCTGTCAAACCATAAACAACTCAGACACTAGTCAGGTCGACTGCTGGAATCCAGATCCTGGCAGAGGTGGAAGGCCCACAAAGGTGAGAGTAAAATGGAGGCATTGACTTGCAGGAAGGGTACCTTCTGTACTTCATATATCAGAGAGGACCCAGGACAAAGAAAGGTAAAATTGTGGGTCAGTGGCTGTTTAACATATTGCAGGGAGAGAGTGCATGGGTGTCAGGAGCAAGGGGAGATGATTGGCTCTCACAATGCTCCCCATTGCCTTATTTATTGCACCCTACTCAAGCACACATTGCCTTTGATTGAGGATGAAGTGGTTGGAACCAGATGGATCTCATTGACTAAGAGATTCTTGGTTTGGGTTGTTAATCTAGGCCAAATGGGGAGCCCTGGCTGACCAGTATAAACAGAGGATTCTGAATCGCTTCAGTTCGGAGACTGACTCAGAGCTGGCTGGCCACAGCCAGCATCCTGGGCACATTAAAATATAGCGTGACTTGGTGATGGGATACTGGCCTCTGTACAGTTATTCCAGAGGGTCAAATCCCTTAAATTGGCATTTTGGATGCGCTCCATCAGATGTTGTGCATGCTGCGTGACAACAGGCCCACCTGTGTGGCATGAAACCCTTCAATTATCATTGGTTGATCATTTAAGAATCTTAATTGGTAACGAGGTGTCAATCCCAATTATCTTTCTCCACCATTGGCAGCAGAAGATTCTAGCTGTAAAATCTAACTCCCTCACACAGCATTGCCCTCTTTGGTGTGAAGGGCACTGCTTGTCACAGGCCACTCGGGTGTTTTCCTATTTTTCCTGGTGGTGGAAATTGAATAAAGATTTGTACACTTTGTGTCTTTCACTGTGTCTCACACCTGCACACACACACACCATGGTGCTGGGGAAAAATAAGCACTACCGCAGTTAGGCGATAGTGTGGGGGTTGTAAAAAAAGGAATAAAATCTAACTCCCCACCAATTTTGTGAAACCTCTTGAAATGGCCCAGCAAATGATCCCATTACTTGCTTGTTTTAGGCAGGAGGCCATGTAGCTACCTTGAACTTTCTCCCAGCTCAGTTCAATGAGGCCAGGACACGTCCCATTCTGCAGTGAGTCTGCAGTGGGAGCTCAATGTATTGGAACATGTATCTAGCAGAGGCGAGCCGCCAAGTAAAATCCAGGGCTGTTGTCTGGTCCAGCTCTTACTGAAAGCACGTAGCACAAATTAAATGAATTTTCCATGGTCTGTCATTTGCATTTATGTCAGAGTGAAGGAGACTGGGGTCAGCAGCTGTGCCTCGGGACTGTGTTTATACAGCAGAACTGTGAAATTTCAGGTAGATGATCAGCAGGTTGAATCATTGGAAAATGGATACAAAGGCCACTGTACTAATTAAAACTTGTGGGAGGCACCAAACCTCTTCTCCACCTGATGTCAGGAATCATAAAGCCCTGTGGGTTGCTTTCCTGAATCTAACATTACTTTGCAGTTTATATGTAATAGTTTAGAATGTGTCAAGAACTTGCATTTTTTTTCCTTCATTTTATTGCCTTTTTTTGGCGAAATACTGACAGTGGAATCCAATGGGCTCTGCCTTTCATGAGTGCTCACACTCTTTACAATAGTGAGCTGTGGAACACTTTGATTTTGTGAATAATAAACCATGTTCACTTCCTTCTCCTTTTGAAGCCTGTATGCACACTCCAGCAAGTTACCCTCTCACGGATACAGTTATAGAGTCATAGAGTCATGCAGCATGGAAGCAGACCCTTCAGTCCAACTCATTCATACTGACCCGGTTTCCTAAACTGAACTTATCCCATAAGCCTGCATTTGGCCTTGAACTCTCTAAACCTTTCCTATTCATGTTCCTGTCCAAATATCTTGTAAATATTGTAATTGTACTCACATCTATCACTCCCTCTGGCAGTTTGTGTATGGACCACACTTTGTCTGAAAAAGTTGCCCTTCAAGTTCATTTTAAATCTTTTCTTTTTGACCTTAAGCCTATGTCCTCTAGGTTTGGACTTCCTTATCCTGAGGAAAAGACTTTGGCTATTCGCTTTATGTATGCCTCTCATAATTTTATAAAAGCTCTATAACGTCATCCCTCAGCCTCCTATGCTCCCAGGGAAAAAGATCCCAGCCTATCCAGCCTCTCCTTATAACTCAAACCCTTCAGTCTTGGCAACATACTTATGAATCTTTTCAGCACCTTTTCCAGTTTAATATCACACTTCCTGTAGCAGGGCGACCAACTCGTATGCAATACTACAAACTTGGCCTCACCGATGTCTTGTACAACATGATGTCCTAACTCCTATACTCAATGCTTTGACCAATGAAGGCAAGTGTGCCAAATGCCTTCTTCACCAGTCTGTCTACCTGCCTCTTTCAAGGAACTGTGTACCCAAGATAGAACTTTTGTCCCCTGTGCCCAGGACTTGAAGAGAAAATCTCAATATCCTCATGAGGTAAAACCATGACCCCCATTGACAGTTGTTTTTATTCATTCGTGGGATGTGGGCATAGCTGGTTAAGTCAGCATTTATTATCCATTCTAGTCGTTCTTGAAGTTGGTGGTGAGCTGCCTTCTTAAACTGTTGCAATCCATTTGGTGTAGGTACATCCACAATAGCATTAGGGAAGGTTTCCCTGTACAGTGACAGTGGCATTTTATTTCTATGTTAGAATGGTGAATGTCTATCTAATGAATTGTTAACTTATTTCTCCCACATGATGACTAAACATTGCATGAATAAGCTTTTCTGGATCAAACTGAATTCCTAATTCTTCAAGAGCTGAAATTGCATTCAGAGATGACACTTATTACAGTGCTGGTTAAAAGAAAGACTGTAAATGCTAAACATCTTAACCAAATGGTTCAGATACAAGAGATGCTGTGACTGGTCTTTCTTCTAGTTACTGCATTTACTTTGCAATGATTGCAGTTAGACTTTCCTTCAGGACGAAGCTGTACTCACAGCTGTACAATGTGACAAGAAAAGTAATAAAATCAGTATTTAAAAGCATTGTGTAAAACGGCAATGCTGTGGACAATGATAGTGAACAACAAGACCTTGTTAGTCAAAATAGTGCATTTTAGAAAAAATGTTCATGGTATGTGCTCGGTTTAGTTTTTGTATGGCCCTGGTAACTTCATGAATGATTTATGCACTTTTACTCCCAAGTCCCTTTGCTCCTCTGTCTCATTCAGAATTTTATTTTCTAAGATGTAATCTCTTTATTTTCTTGTCAAACTGTAATATCTCACATTTGCCAATTATATGCTCATTATGAAATTTATTGTATTTATGTAATTTGTTCCTATTTTCCTTAGCATTAACTAATAAGCCCCCACCCTGTCGCAGCAAATTTGGTGTCATTTGTAAATTTAGAAATTGTAGTTTTGATTCCTAAGTCTAAATTTTAATATAAATTGTAAATGGTAATGGTCTCAGCATTTGTCCTTGTGAACATCTTTTATCATGCTGAATAATTCCCCTTTTCTCCAAATCTATGATTTTGGTCTTGCAGTCAGCTAGCCATCCATTTTGTCTTTGTCATTTGACCCCGAATGCACACTCTGTGACCTTTTTAATTAGTTTTTTACATGCTGCCTCAGTGAAGGCCTCTTGGAGGATCTAGATGAATTACATTTACTGCATTATCCTTGTCAGCTCACTTTTTTTTACAAAACAAAGTAATGGAATTAGTCAAGCAAACTCTTCCCTTTTGAAATCCATGGTAATGATTCATTACTGTATTTTAGATTTCTATATATTCCTCTGCTCTCTCCTTCAATATAGTTTCTGTTATTTTTCAGCCCAATATCATTCAATTAGAATTGAATTCCAAATACAGAGAGGCAATTCCAATGCAGTTCTTCACCATGACAACTCAGAACCTAAGACAGGAGGAAGGGGTCTTAGTGTGTTGTCTGTTTCTAGCAGTTTTACAGCTTTAGTTAGTGCCCTAAAGAATTGGGACTTTCATTGTCCATCTGTACTGGAGACTAATAACAGCTGTCATATCTCATTGACATAATGTAGGGTTGCATTAATTGAAACAAGAGGGCCAAGGTTGAATTTCAGTGCCTGGACATCAGTAAATGTCAAAATAATGAGACTGGATGTTGACTTGCCTGGTTTCCAGAATTATATTCTTGGTGTAGCTACCAGAAAACTCCGTGATGTAAATTTATCACAGCATTGAATAACCTACAAGAAACAATTACAATTAGAATACCTCTTGATCCCCGGTACAGCTTTAATCCAAAATAATAGGTAATCAGTTTTGCAATAAGTATGTTTTTAACTGATTATTTTCATGATGCTATTTAATGCAGATATAGTAGTTTCAAGATGCAACATAATCAGGAGCAGCTTGCCTCATAATTAGGTTTCCTTTTTGTTTTAAATCCACATTCAATTCAAAACATTGATGTATTTAGTCAAGAGTTCACAGATTTTTTTTGGAGTGTGGGATAACCCAGATGGATTAAAATTAAAAGATATGTTTGGTTTAATCCACCTCAGAGGAGCAAGTCAATAATATATGTTTGCAATTGTTGCTGCTAAGCATGCAGCTAAACTGGATTGATGTGCATCTTAATGATCAGATTTAACCCGAAACTTGGAGGACTTGTTTATTGGCTCCTGGGGAAAGAAACTGAAAAAAATCTCTTCACTGCAGCAGAAGGAGCATCTGCTCTAATAGGATCAGTTTGTCAGTCACTTTTTATCAAAACAGATTCAACAAAGTGATTTTTTTCAATAAATGAATCCCATAACATGCAGTCAGTGACATTACATTATTTTTAGATTAGATTCCTTACAGCGTGGAAACAGGCCCTTCGGCCCAACAAGTCCACACCAATCCTCCAAAGAATAACCCACCCAGACCCATTTCCCTCTGACTAATGCAGCTAACACTATGGGCAATTTAGCTTGGCCAATTCACCTATCCTGCACATCTTTGGACACTGGGAGGAACCCCACACAGAAACGGGGAGAATGTACAAACTCCACACAGACAGTTACCCAAGGTTGGAATCGAATCTGAGACCCTGCTGCTGTGAAGCAGCAGTGCTAACCACTGAGCCACCAGGCCACCCCAATTAGCATTGAACATGCGCTGTTTTGTTTCCAGATGACACAAAGCCCCTTTGTGTATATAATACTTTATGCTATTAAATATTTTGGCTTTTTTGATATATTTAGGACAAACCTGAACAGTTTGCAAGACAGGAGAATTAATGACATTATTCCAAAAACAAGTTGCCCTGCAATGCCACAGTTCAGTTTTTCAGCAGTTACATTAGTAGATGGGTGTTCTTGCCCTTCTACTCAAAATGGGTGCGGGGTCAAAAGTGCTGCCCACTTGGTGTCAATGCCAGACAACTCGAACCAGTTTTGACTTGCACCTCCTTCAAACGTTGTCAATGAACTGCAGAGGTCAAGTGGGCAGCAGACAGGACCCAGTTACAGCCACTGGGACAGACCAGAGGAAATGGGACAGATTGAGTGTTGAACTTATTGGGTGTGAAGGGCTGGAAGGGATGTGATTCAGAGGGACTGCCATTGTGCTGGAGTTTACCTACTGGAGCACTATTGCTCCTCTGGACCATTAAATTGCTCAGCCTTTTTTTTCTACCCCAGCATTTAGCTGTTGCTTTTAAGGTGACCCCATTGAACACCTGATCTAAAATGTATGGGGGCAGGGCAACACGAGACTTGACATAATTTGCGAAAACATCTGCTTGCTGCCTTTGGAATTTGGCTGAGGTGCCCCCTCAACCCCTGACCATTTTTTTTAAGCTGAGAAATGGAAAGATGGCAACTGAAAAAGTGTGACTCCTCTCCAGCCTGACACCCCAGACTCAGAAATCATGAATAGGGAAAATGAGGATTGTATGCAAGATGGAAGCTAGAGTAGACATTAAGTTCATTTTCATTCCTAGGTGTTAAAAAAGCAATACTTGGAAACAAATGTACTGATCATACTGGGTCTACAATTTGATGTAAATAAGATAAGCAAGATCAGTATATGTCATTTGTGAATTTTACTGCTTTTTTTCTCTTATCTTAGTGTGCTGTTTTTTAAATGGGCCAGTGTCAGAAAAGCAGATTGCACTCATTTTCTTTCATTCAACTGGCAGCATATCCAATGTTTTGTTTCTTTGTACGGGGTTAAATATGACCATGACTAATGTTCCAGGCAAGTTGAATTGGAGAATTGTCAGGTGGAATTGAGGGCCGCCTCAGCACAGGAAGAAGCTCTAAGTTCTAAGTTACGATTCTGTAACATTTTTTAAATTTTCTTTTCAGTGGGAAGAAATCAGTGGAGTGGACGAGCACTACATACCAATCCGTACCTACCAGGTATGTAATGTAATGGAACCCAGTCAGAACAACTGGCTACGGACAAATTGGATTCCTCGGAACTCTGCCCAAAAGGTTTATGTTGAACTTAAGTTTACGCTGAGAGACTGCAACAGCATCCCTTTGGTGCTGGGATCCTGTAAAGAAACTTTCAACCTCTATTACATGGAGTCTGATGAAGATCACATTGTCAGGTTCAGGGAAAGCCAGTTTGTTAAGATTGACACCATTGCTGCAGATGAGAGCTTCACCCAAATGGACCTGGGTGATCGAATCCTCAAGCTGAACACTGAGGTCCGTGAGGTTGGGCCAATCAACAAGAAAGGATTTTATTTGGCCTTTCAGGACGTTGGTGCCTGTGTTGCTTTAGTGTCTGTGCGTGTCTTCTTCAAAAAGTGTCCTTTTATCACAAGGAACTTGGCTATGTTCCCAGACACAGTGCCTGGAGTAGACTCCCTGTCTCTTGTGGAGGTGCGTGGTTCCTGTGTCAATCATTCCAAGGAGGAGGACCCACCCAGGATGTATTGCAGCACAGATGGAGAATGGCTGGTGCCAATAGGGAAGTGCCTGTGCAATGCTGGATATGAAGAAAGAGGAAGCACGTGCCAAGGTAACAATTAGTTGAGCTAGAATTGGGAAAATCTCCCAGTCAGCAGTTTATGAATTATTTGAACCCATTTCAGAAACATGTTATCAGTTTCAACAGATTTGCCAAACCCCCTTTGTTTATAGAATAATTTAACACATTAGTACACAGAAATTTTAAAGAATTCATATTGTGTCACCCTCATTGGGTTGGAATTTATCTTTAAAATTGATTGTATTAGAATATTTAATTGTACTTTTTTTCTTCTATTTACAGTCTATGCAGTATGCATAAAATTGATTGTGTTTTAATGTTTTCAGCAGCTTTTGAGCCCATCTTGTTCTTTCTTTGAATCTGTTGACATGATTCCAGAAGCATAAGGGAAAAATACAATTGAATTTTATAATAACCAAGTGTTGCTAATCCTAGGTCACACTTGGCATTTTTACAGAGTTCCATTTATTCATTTCTGAGAGTTATGGGATCCCAAATGTCATACATTGCTGTGTGAGTGCACTTGGCAAAGCAATGCAGGAAGGTTATTGATTCTCATGTATTGTGCACGTTGAGTCCTCATGGTTACCTTGGGATATCAAGTACTGCTCTTTGTTACATTCTGTGTGGGCTACAAGTGTCTGTCATGAGGTTGTGCTTTGATCTAGTTAAGTGTTGATCCTTGCCATATTTTGATATTGCATTTCTTTAGAATTGATTCTGTAAGTCAATGATACTAAAACATCAAAATGTGTGTTTGATCTATCATTCAGATTGCATAGACCAAAATACTTGTAAGCATAGTTTAATCAGATTCACTAAAACAGTGAATTCTGAATAATTTTTTTTTTAACTTATTGTCTCATTCAAAGTACTGGCATACTGATAAGGCAAAGGTATTTTGTTTAACTTTGCACATAACTGGACTCCAGGTTCATTCAAAGAATGCCAAAAAATCCATTAAAACCTGACTGATTTTACCCTTATCCCATTTCCTTAGCAATATCATGAAATGAATGTTCTTTAGTGTAAATACACTTCAGCAGATGTTTGGAGTGGTTAAGTAGAGCACATTTAGGCCAAGCCATTAATAATGTTTTAAAAGACACGCAGCATATTGTGTAAGTAGTGTATGGGATAAGTATCAAATCTGCTTGACATTCTCATGGATTTTTTATGTGAGAGAGTTGTTTTGTCAAAATGTTTTAATTGCATGTCTCAATTCATTTGTACAGCAAATAATTGAATAGATGTACATGGGTAATAGAAATTGAGAGGATCTCACTTTTTAAGTGTGTTTGCTCTCTTATAATTATTTATCCTTGACAGAAGGCTCTTTGAAGTAGAACTACGCTGAGTGTCTTAAAGGAGGCAAAGAACAACACCTTTTCCTCTTTTTCTGAAATGATTGATCTCAGTGATTCAACCAAAAAAATTGGGTACATCTTCAATAGTATTTCAATCCAATTTTCCACACTGGTGCCTGAAATAACAGCACAGGGGCCAGTATCTGGTATCTTGTCACCAAGTCACCCTTTCATATGGAGAGTCCCTGACACTGATCCAACTTCTTCAGAGCCAGCTCTCAGAATCTCTGACACTCCTGTTCAGCTCTGTCAGCCAGGGTTCCCTGATTGGCCCAGATAAACAGCCCCAATCAGGGAACTCCTATTCTGAGGTCCACCTGGCTGACCTCTTTAGACATCACCACAGTGCCTCTCCCTGAAATGAATCACAGGATTTAGAAACCCCATGAGTCTTGATGTGATTTGTGAAAGGTGCTAGTTTAAAAGATATAGATAGGATCAGAGATAAAGAATTTCAATTTAGATTTTAACACAGCAATTATCATTTGCTTTGGATATATTCCAAATCACTTGACACTACAATTACATGTTTTAATAAGCATAGCCATTTGTTCATTAAAAGTTTTCTTATAAATAGCAGTGAGATGAAGGACTAATAAAATGTGTTTTTTTTTGATATTATTGGTTAAAGGAGAAAAAAATCAACTGGAACTCTTTTTCAAATAATGCTAAGGCTACATAAAAGCCATCTGGGTCATCATAGTCAGCTTCATCTTGAGGTCCTGCCTGGAAACAGTGACCCCACACATTACATCTCTCCCTCAGTATGACAGCAGATTATCAGTTAAGATGATGATGCTCTCAAACTCCAGACATGGATTGCAAGTACATAAATCTTCTGATCCACCAACCTCAAGGCTTCTAACTTAGCCAAGCTGACACTAACGTTTACTCGATTGGACTGGACACAAAAATGTTTGCTATACCTTCAGATCTTTACTTACCACTAAAATTACTGGTAGAGAATGATGAGCAATCTGAGCCAAAAATATCGACAAGTGATGACACTCTATAGGCAAGATTCCAAATAATTAGCTTTTCATTAGAAAATGTGCTGAAGTCATTGGCATATTTAAATTTAAAAACGAATGGCAGGACGAACAGAAGTAATCAAATAGATGATTACAAACACATGCAAATATTACGTCATTAACTTGTGCCAATCATAAATCTGATAAAGTCTAGTACATTTTTCTATATTATCTTGATGAAGGTCTTTTGCTTGAAATGTCCATTTTCCTGCTCCTCGGATGCTGCCTGACCTGCTGTGCTTATCCAGCACCACTCTAATCTTGACATTTTTCTATGTTTGTCTAGGCAATTATTAATTCCAAATTATCTCAATATCCTGCACCTTATCCCATCCTGCCTTCTTTCCTGTTATTTCTTTCCTTTGTTCATCCTCAAAGCTAATTGAAGCTACGTAACGATGTCGTGTGATGAAACCGTGGATGCTCCATTAACTTTATAGCCTCTTAACCGAAACCAACCATAATAAGGAGAGGCAATTTACAATACTGTGACCAGTGTGTTGAACAAATCGTTTTTAAATGAGTGCATTGGCCCAGCAGTGTGGAAATCACTCGAAGTTATGATTCAGGTTGTTGAAATGAATGGAAAGAGTCACAGGTAGGTAGAAGGCTCGTGCAAAGGAACAAACCTTTTTGAAAACTGAACAAAAGCAATGTCAGTGAAGAGATCATGAAGCTGCAGGTGATGAAAGGGGACAGTCATTTGCTCCAATTTTGTGTGACCAGGACAGTTTTCTCAGTTTCACCTGGTTTTCTGTATTACATTCCTTACCTGCCATTTGGGGGAAAAAAAACAGATATCTCAACCAACAGCAAAGCAATGCATTACAGAGTCCAGCATCTGTAGTTATTTGTTACTGCAATGCTTTCTATCTTCTGTTTCCCACTTGACCCCTTAACTGTTCTTTTCGTTGGGTGAGCTACAGCAGCGTCTGTTGCTGAGTGGAAATGCGGCACATCTGCAACTGTTGAGTGGCAGAATTCTTTCTTGGGTGTTTTTGAAGGACCCATTATGGTAGTACTTCTAGAGTGTGCTTAATAGAGGCTAATAATGGATCAACTTTCATAGCAATGACAGCTGAGATGGTAACCTCTGGCTCCTTCACTGGTATGCTTTTGAAAAGTAACAGCAAAGAAACAAAATGGAGAATCCAAAGCTTGCACTTGAACTTTAACTGTAATTTTGCAATGCTTCAGAAAAGAGAATGAGGTTGTTTTCCATTTCGTCCTCTCTCTCTCGTGTGTCTTTCAATCACGATAAGGTTCACTGTTAAGTACTACGACAAACACTGAATAACTACAAAAAGTTGAAATCAAATTGAAGTAGCTACCAATAACAATACTATCAAAAACTTTGCATCCATAGAAACCATTTAATATGTGGCCAAACAACTTTGCAAGAAGCTTGGAAGTTCAAATCTGTTTTCTCATGCATTTTCCCATGAAGTGCCACGCTGTTTAACATATTATATGAAGCTTTTCCAGGGAGGCTTAAGCACTGCTCAATGCACCAGTTAGTCTAAACAATTCAAAAATGCAGTGCTAATCTGAGAAAAGAAAATGGGTTAGATGTGTCCAGATGTTTGGATTGCAGGAAGATATCCATCAACTCCGAACTAGCTCTTAACAGAAACTAGGAGGAGACTATACACCTCCTATTGGCCATTAAAGAAAATCATGGTCGAATTTTTATATCACTGTATGTTGCCACCAGTTCTGAGATCCCTCTATTCTCTTGCTGCCCGAGGACCATTGTTCTCTGTCTTGAATATTCTCATTGACTTGAGCATAGAGAGCTCTGGTATAAGCAGTTAATACTAAATAAATACAGAAAATGTTGTGAGTGCTCCGTAGGTCTGACAGCATCTGTGGGGGCAGGCATAGAGTTAAGATTTCATATCAATGACCTACCACCAATTCACAAATGCTGTCCAACTTATTGAGTCTTCTCAGCATTTTTCTTAAATTTCAGATTTATAGCATCTGCGATATTTAGCTTTTGGATCAATGCTAAAGATGTAATTTTCTGTCACTAATGTTATGACCAGTCAATTCAATTGTGGGTCAGGTATGTCGGTATAAAGAGTCAAGCTTTACAAATGCAGTCCTCAACATTAGTATTGCCTTGTAAAAAAAGAGCAAACATAAACTAAGACAGGTTGCAATGCCAGTCTTCTAGTCCTAAACTTGGATTTTAAAAGTGATCTACAGTAAGCTGAAATTTACCCATATTAATTAAGTTTAGAGCTAGTTTTAGAACATAGAGAATAGAACATAGAACAATACAGTGCAGAACAGGCCCTTCGGCCCTCAATGTTGTTCCAACCTGTGAACTAATCTAAGCCCATCCCCTTCACTTTCCCATCATCATCCATAGGGTTATCCAAGGACTGTTTAATGCCCCTAACGTGGGTGAGTTAACTACATTGGCAGGCAGGGCATTCCAAGCCCTTACCACTTTCTGACTAAAGAACTTACCTCTGACATCTATCACCCTTCAATTTGTAGCTATGCCCCCTCGTACAAGCCAACATCATCATCCTTGGAAAAAGACTGTCACTGTCTACCCTATCCAATCCTCTAATCATCTTGCATGTCTCAATTAAATCCCCTCTTGGCCTTCTTCTTTCCAATGAGAACAGACCCAACTCCCTTAACCTTTCCTCATAAGACCTTCCCTTCAGACCAGACAACATCCTGGTAAATCTCCTCTGCACCTTTTCCAATGCTTCCACATCCTTCCTGTAATGGGGCGACCAGAACTGTACACAATATTCCAAATGAGGGCACACTAGCGTTTTGTACAGTTGCAGCATGACATCACGGCTCCGGAACTCAATCCCTCTGCCAATAAAATGTAACACACTGTATGCTTTTTAACAGCACTATCAACCTGGGTGGCAACTTTCAGGGATCTATGTACATGAACATCAAGATCCCTCTGCACATCCACATTACCAAGAATCTTTCCATTGACCCAGTATTCTGCCTTCCTGTTATTCTTCCCAAAGTGAATCACCTCACATTTATCTGCATTGAATTCCATTTGCCACCTCTCAGCCCAATCCTGCAGTTTATCCAAGTCCCCCTGCAACATTCTTCCACACTGTCCACCATTCCATCGATTTTAGTGTCATCTGCAAACTTACTAACCCATCCACCTATGCGTGCGTTCAAGTCATTTATAAAAATGACAATCAGCAGTGGTCCCAAAACAGATCCTTGTGGCACACCACTAGTAACTGGACTCCACGCTGAATATTTTCCATCAACCATTACTCACTGCCTTCTTACAGAAAGCCAGTTTCTAATCCAAATTACTAAATCACCCTCAATCCCATGCCTCCAATAGCCTACCATATGAAACCTTATTAAAGGCTTTACTGAAGTCCATGTATACCATGTCAACTGCCCTACCCTTCTCAAAAAATTCAATGAGATTTATGAGACATGACTTGCCCTTGACGAAACCATGTTAACTATCTCCAATCAAATTGTTGCTTGCTAGATGATTATAAATATTATCTCTTATAATCCTTGCCAAAGCTTTTTCTACAACAGACCTAAGGCTCACTGGTCTATAATTACCTGGGTCACCTTTGCTGCCCCTCTTGAATAAGGACACAATATTTGCAAACCTCCAGTCCTCTGGTACTAAATCTGTAGACATGACAACGCAAGGATCAAGGCCAAAGGCTCCAACATCTCCTCCCTGGATTCCAAGGAAATCTTCAGATAAATCCCATCTGGCCCAGGGGACTTATCTACTTTCACACATTCTAGGATTGTTGAAACGTCCTCCTTACTAACCTCAATCATTTAAAGTCAAATAGCCCATATCTCAGTCTTCTCCTTGACAATATTCTCCTTTTCCTGAGTGAAAACAGATGAGAAACATTTGTTTACACCTCTCTGATCTTCACAGGGTCCTCACACAACTTCCCACTTCTTTATTTGACTGGTCCTATTCCTACCCTAGTCATTCTTTTATTCCTCACATACCTATAGAAAGCTTTAGTGTTCTCCCCTATTCTACGTGCTAAAGACTGTTCACATCCCTCCTTGTTCTTCTTAACTCCCTCTTTAAATCCTTACTGGCTAATCTGTAGCTCTCCATCGCCTCACCTGAACCATCTCGTCTCAATGTCACATAAGCCTCCCTCTTCTGCTTAACAAGAGATACAATTTCTTTTGTAAACCATGGTTCCCTTACCTTATCATTTCCTCCTTGCCTGACAGGAACATACCTATCAAGGGCATGCAATATCTGTTCCTTAAACCAGCATCACATCTCAATTGTCCCCATCCCTTGTATTTTGCTAGCCCATTCTATGCCTCCTGTCTTGCCTAATCACATTATAATTGCCCTTCTCCCATCGATAACTCTTGCCCTGTGGCATGTACCTATCCCTTTCCATTGCTAAACTAAATGTAACTGAATTATGGTCACTCTCTCCAAAGTGCTCTCTTACACTTAAATCAAACAACTGGCCTGATTCATTACTAAGTAGCAGATCCAGTGTGGCCTCCCATCTTGTTGACCTTTCAATATACTTTGTCAGGAAACCCTCCTGTACACATTGGACAAAAGCTGATCCATCCGACGTACTAGAGTTACAGCATTTCCAGTCAATGTTGGGGAAGTTAAAGCCCCCATAATGAACACCCTGTTACTTTGTCTCCTGCCCAGAATCATTTTGCCAATCCTTTCTCCAAACCAGCTTGCTGTTTGCCAGCACCTTCCTGTGACCATGAAATCCTGTCCATGTCCTTCCTATTCTCGACCTCCTGTGTACTGGAACTACACCTCAGGTTCCCATACCCCTGCTGAGCTAGTTTAAACCCACCCAAACAGTTTTATTGCAGGAAATTTGAATTTGGGTTATCCTGTTTAACTGAACAACTAAATTGATGGAAATTGGATTAGAAATACATTCTGCAAATTGTCCTGTGCAATTGCTTAAGGTTAAAGCATTGAGACTTTGAAAGACTCAGAACTCTGGCCCCGATGCTGAGCTTTTTAAATTAAATTTCAAATATTGATGTAATTCTGGCTGCTTGGCCTAATTTCTCCCTTTACTTAATTCATTGTCCAGACCTGTATTGTTAAAGCAAAGATATCTAATTCTGGTCTTGCTTATTTACATAGCAAGACTTTCTGTTCATCTCATACAGATTTGGGCACGTAGAACACTCTGAAGTTTTAATAGGAATCTGAATGCTGCCCTGAATCAGGCAGGTGGAAAGGAAGATGAAAGGCTAATTCATCCATCATTAGCACCTCAAGCCTCGGGGTCCCATCTCCATGCCTGACCAAAGGCTGCTGTTTTCTAAAGCCTGTCAGTGCGTGGTTGCACAATGATTGTTAGCTGAAGATTGTGAAGGTGATCTGAAGAAAACACCCCTAGCATTAAGATGGCATATATACATTCCTTGGGGAGCCCATCAAGACTGGGAGACTTATGAAGCATTTGTTAAGTCACCAAAAACCTTGGAACCCAGTCCTGGCTCTATTGGAGGACTCCGTGAGGTTGATCCACGTATCTGAGAATTCCAATATGCTGTATAATGGTTCTAGTCATCACATGAATCTCGGTAGAGTGCTGGTGAGCTGGTATTCTCCAAGAATGCACTGCTTTCATCAACTTGGCTCTTCTTTGGCAATTACCTTTCATATGTAAAGAGGGTGAATCTGAAAGACATTGAATCTTCTGCTGCCTCTCATAGTGGGTTTGGTGGTATAATTGAATCCTGCCATTTTCCTGCTTGTACCAGAATAAATTTCTGGCAGGATGCACTCTGCTGCCCACTGAGGCCCTTGATCTCTAAACAGCCTCACTTCACTATCGTAGTGATCAGAAGCAGATAGACCTGTCACTAAATGGCATGCGCAACAGTTTGAACCATGTAATCAACTTACCATCTCTCTGGGCTGTCTTACTGCCCTCTTTCTATTGCAAGCGGATAAAGGCATATTCCCAAACTTCCACCCTCTCTGTTGAATGGATGAAGGGTTAAAGAAGTCTGTTATAGAATGGCAATTAGCAACAACCAGGGAGTGAAGCACAACATGAAAGTGTGAAAAACTATTTCACAGCTTAAGCTCTGCAGCATTTTTGTTGCCAGTTCTTGTATCAGTCTTGAATTTCACTTTGGGTTTCATTTTGCTATTTCACAATGGTATATGCCAGCAATCTTAACTTTGTACAGTGCAGAGGTGAGAAATATGCAGAAAAGAATCCTGAGGACCTGATTTGCATCTCATTAGCTTTTACACATGCACACACTCTTGAGGAGGCACTTCCTGTTACTAATGGCACTTTTGTTGGAAAGTCATTATAGCCAAGAATGAGAGTCTGCCCAACAGCACCTTTTTAAACAGCTGTTGAAATATGATGGTAAACCTGTGGATTAACACTGAAAGTAGTTATTGTTAACCGTGAAATAGCCACAGAGGGTCATTATTGCAAGGCGAATGGTATTACAAATGCTAGGTTAAACGTGGGAACAGGCATAGGTCCTTTGCATCTTTGAGTCACTTCTATTGTTCATTAAGGTTGTGGTTGATCTATCACTTAACATCATACCCACCTTTGTTCTGTATCCCAAACATTATATTCACCCCTAAAACTGACTTGGAAGTTAATTTGATGTTATATCATAAATACTTAAATTTAAGAAAGACCATTCCACAAGGTACAATGTTTGTAGTAATTTTAGATTACTTACAGTGTGGAAACAGGCCCTTTGGCCCAACAAGCCCACACTGACCCACCGAAACGCAACCCACCCAGACCCATTCTCCTACATTTACCCCTGCCCCTAACACTATGGGCAAGTGAGCATGGTCAATGCACCTGACCTGCACATTTTTTTTGAAGTGTGGGAGGAAACCGGAGCACCCGGAGGAAACCCACGCAGACACGGGGAGAATGTGCAAACTCCACACAGTCAGTCGCCTGAGGTGGGAATTGAACCTGGGTCTCTGGCGCTGTGAGGCAGCAGTGCTAACCACTGTGCCACCCCATAATTGTGACCCAACAATCCAACCACTGTACAAAAAGCAATATATCAGTGATAAATAAACACTTTTACCACTAGTATCTATGCTGCTGGCAAAAATATTAATGTATTGGTTTAATCACCTTGTACTGTGTAATCAAATTCAACATATCTAATGAAAATTTTATTTGTGTGAGATAATATTGGAAATGAAAATCTTCAACCATCCATCTGGAGACCACACAAGTCAGATTGCATCATTATTATGCAGATGAATTTGAAAAATTGCTTTAAAACTTCAATGAAAATTAGTCTGTGTGATGTTGATGATCGTAATAAGTATCTGATTGGGTACAATGTGGTCCTAGAATCCATGGCCTCAGTTGGACATTGAAATATTTTGCCACATTGGCATAATGCATTTCCATGGGCACTGAGATTCAGTGGCTGCAATGGGTTACTCCCTGAGAGGAAATGTATTTCAAAATTCCTTAGAACATCCGCACGTGCACAAGATTGGCAGAGAAAAACAACCTAAATAAATTGGCAATATACCACATTACTGTAATTGAAAAAAAAATGTTGTGAACCAAAAATGTTTGTTACTTCCTTTATAAGGAGGCTCTCCACATGTCACCAGTACATAGAACACACTTGTTTTGAAGATTATTAGGGAATTAGTAAATATTATTCTTCCTGTTAAGTTTTGCCAGGTGCCTGGAAATCAATATGTGATTCTAATGGGCATTTGAAATGTAGCAGAGATTTTTGTTCAAGCTTTTGGAAAGCTTAATCGACAATCTGGAAAGCACATTATAAGATAACCATAATTATATCTTCATAATATGCCACTCACCACGCTATGTTAAAGACATTGAAAAAAAGACCCTGGGACAAGAAATGTTTTTTGAAGGATGGAAATCGTTATAAAATAAATTGCCCAATTACTGTGCAATGTAATATATCTCATATGTTCATTCACCAATTTACAAATTAGACAATACAGAATATGACCTCACTATCATTTTTTAGAAATTTCTGACTTGAGTGTCTTAATGTTTTTTAAGTAAAGGTTGTGAGCTGGATATTGAATTCAAAAGATTAACTCGAAATGGGAAGAGGGAGACTATGATGTTTTCAACATATGCAGTGCAGCTACCATAACTTGATTGTGAATTTTTAAAAATTCTAAATGGTAATGTTAAAATCATTAACCTCCTATATTTTTAAATTGCTCTTTAATTGTGAGAAAATTAGGCACAGTAATATTTGTGATGCTTATGAAGCGAAGCTGTATTCTGCTTCTTGTTGTTTACCTTAAGGAGCGTTATAAGATGATGTTGTGATGGCCAATTGAAAGAAGATCTACATAATGGAATACTCTAAAAACCACAGAAAGTGAGAGATCACTTCTAAGGTGGCAATAAAGAGGAAAGGGTTAGGGTAAGCAGCAAAACTAGATTTTTTCTCTTTTCATCACATCAAAGCATTCCTCCTTTTATTGTTACTAAGTTTGTTATATCTGTTCCTTCAGAGCAGTGCTGTTAGTCTGTGCTTGAACAATACGCGGTTGTTGTGTGGTAAAACATGTAATCTGGATTCCCCTTTTCAGCAGAGGCACTGCTGGTGAGCTATTGACCAAGGATCTGATGACCAGCGTGGGTTTGCCAGCAGACAGCAGGACATGTGACTGTGATGGATGATTTTTTTCCCCTTCACCAGCAAATGTGAATGAGCGAAAGTTTCTGTAGTCTTTTGGATCTTCATAGTATTCTCTGTTACAATAGTGAATAATTGAAGCCCCAACCTTATGAACTGAATATTTGCTATACTTGTATAATAAATATTTATCTGCAAAAACGAATGAAGAAACTGTGGCAATTCTGAAAGATTTTGGGTTACTTAAGCATTAATTGCTCTGTTTTAAAAAGAACTGACTATTTGCAATTGTTAAAAATCAAGGCTTGAAGGTTCTACAGTTCAATTCCAAATATGATGTGGAGATGTCGATTTTGGACTAGGATAGACAAAGTTAAAAATCAGACAACACCAGGTTTTGGTCCAACAGGTTTATTTGGAGGCACTAGCTTTCAGAGCACTCTTCTTTCATCTTCCTTGACCTGATGAAGGAGCACTGCTCCAAAAGCTAATGCTTCCAAATAAACCTGTTGGACTATAACCTGGTGTCGTGTGATTTTTAACTTTGTACAGCCCAGTCCAAAACCGGCACCTCCACATCTTATTTGCAATTGAACTGTGGAACCCTGAAGCCATTGGCTGAGAGAAATTAAAATAGAAATTGCTGGGGAAACTCAGCAGGTTTGGCAGCATCTGTAGAGAGAAAGAAGAGTTAATGTTTCATGTCCAGTGACCCTTCTTCAGAACACAGAGAGAAATTGGCTTGTGCATTTTGCCAGGAATAACCTCAGTCCCAGACAGGCAATGCTTGAAACTCATCACATTTTGACCTCTGGCCTCGTTTTAAATGACTCTGACCAACTTCAGATTCTTGCTGGATGTTTACAGACCAATCACTGGTTAGACACCATTGGATTTTGAGTAGCAGCTCAGTGGCAATCAGGAGGGTGCAAACCAAAGTCAGCGGTGGTCTTCAGCACTAGACACCTGCTTCTCCCAGCTCCACATCTGGGTCAGAAAGTCTTTGTTTTATATCAAAATTTATTTGACAGTGTGCCTCCAGTGATCACTTTAAGAGTTCACCAATATTGACGGAGGAGCCTCAAACAGGTCTTGGCAGTAGGGGACAGGGACAGAATTCGTAGCCCTGAAGTACACAGCTTAATTCCATTCCAGAATATTGTACACATGCATTCGACTAGATTGAATATTTCAATGCTCATTCTTACAAGTTAAGTGCCAGATCAGTTGATTAATAGGTTATTTTTTCCTGATTTTTTTTTCAGATTTATTGTAACAGAACCTGTAGTTATATTGTATCACTCTGGCACAGTAGTATAGATAACCTATATTGCTTTGGCATCGAAAATTATTTTATCACTTCATGGAGATGTTGCAGGGGACCCTTGAAGTAAACTAACCAAAGTTGCTTGTTTTCACTTTGGGTACAATTGCAACATTTAAGAGGCATTTGGATGGGTATATAAATAGGAAGGGTTTGGAGGGATATGGGCCAGGTGCTGGCAGGTGAGACTAAATTGGGTTAGGATATCTAGTCGGCATGGACGGGTTGCACCGAAGGGTCTGTTTCTATGCTGTACATCTCTATGACTCTATGACAGAAAATTCTGTTTATTAAAGGTTCATTATTGTTGCAATCTGAAACCAAAATCACATTAAGTAATTTATAGATTGAAATGAAGCAAATTATGTCTTTTGACTAGAATTGGCAGTTGTTAAAAATCTTGTGACTTGAGAGGACAGAAGATAATTGGAAAGGTGGATAAAATTTTCACTTGCTATGGTACTGTTTTTGTTTTCTTTGCATTATGGGCAGCGATAACAACAGTTACAGGCACAAATATTACCAAGTGGAAAATAGTTAGATCACAGCTTTCGATGGTTATGAAACAGGGCTGCATATAGCCTGGACGAATTGTCACATTGATGCATAGCATGATAATGGTCAGACAGCATGGGTATTAAAAGGATGATAATGCCAGTAAAAACTTACAAAAACACGAAACAAGAAAATGTTTCTGATCTGGAGACCCTACTGATGGTTGCACCACTTCTGAAGAAGGGTCATTGGACCTGAAACATTAATTCTGTTTTCTATCCATAGAAGCTGCCAGATCTGCTGATGGTCAAGCCAGCCCACCTCCCATAATTATATTTAAAATTGAGGTGAGATTGAAGTGTCACCTTTGTCAATGGTACTCTGCAATCAATGGGCCAGAAGGATGTGAAGAGGCTACAGTTTGGATGATAGGATTATCTTGGATTAGTTCATGGTCTGTATCATTGTGATCAGATGGGGGAAAGAGTGCCCCAGCTGACAGCAGTATTTGGTTATTTTGCCTTTCTCGGTCTTCGGACTGGAGTGCTTTGGTGACATATTCTAATGCTTCCCATGATTAAGACAGTGAATGCACAATTTAGAAATAGGAGTCAGTTATTTAGCCCTCATTTCTCTGCCATATAATAAGATCATGATTGACTTAGTTGTGACCTCAATCTCACACCCGATAATCTTTTATCCCCATGCTTACTAAGAATCCATCCACCTCCTTAAAAATATTTGAATGACTCTGCTTCCACTGTATTTTAAAGAAGAGTTCCAAACACTCATGAAACAAAAACAGAAATTGCTGGAGAAGCTCAGCAGATCTGGCAGCTTCAATGGAGAGAAAACAGAATTAATGTTTCAGGTCCAGTGAAGAAGTGGTGCAACCATCAGTCGGGTCACCAGATTGGAAACATTATGCTGCCAGAACTGCTGAGATTATCTTACACTATCTATTTTGTTTCAGATTTCCAGCTCCTGCAGTTCTTTGTTTTATTCCAAAGATTCATGACCTTCTAAGAGAAAAAAAAATCACCCATCTTTAAAGGGGCAGCCTTTAATTTTTAAATAGTGATTCCAAATTCTTGATTCTCCCATTGAAGGTGTTATCATCTCTATGACACCTGTCAAGCTCCTCAGGATTTTATAAGTTTCAATCAGGTCATCTCATACTTCTCTAGTCTCTAGCAAACAAAGATTTGTGGCTGTGTGTCATACAGACAGGATGGTTACTGGCTTGATCTGTACTGTGTGGTCAACTCAGTTTCTTTAAAGTAATTCCAGTGCTCCTCGTCTCAAGATCCATTGAAAAGATGTTATCCTGACATCTCTTCTAGTGAATCCCAACAGTTATATATTTGTCGAGTTGTAGGCTTTATATGATCTTTGCTTGATGAATTTGGTAGTACCCAGCAATTGATATAATTATAGTAAATATTTACTAAAAAGCAAACCAACTTTAATTCAGTCTTATTATTCAGAGCCATAAGGATCTAATCCCTTTCTGTTAATTTGCAAATGATTCCTCCTGATGAAGGAGCAGCACTCTGAAAGCTAGTGCTTCCAAATAAACCTGTTGAATGATAACCTGATGTGTGATTTTTAACTTTGTCCACCCCAGTCCAACACCGGCACCTCCAAGTAATTTAAATCAAAGCACACCAATAAAACATTGTGTTTGAATACAGGACTTTCCCTCATCTCCTATGCAGAAATGCTCAGCTCTCTAAATATATTCATTTCAGTGTTATACAGCAAGAGAAGATGGATGTACGTTTAAGAAATCTAATAAGCTGAACCAATTAACCATTTTGTGACCTAGTGATTCAAATTTTGTGAATGAATAACTGTGTAAAACTGCGAATTTATTTGAACTTGATAAGGGCACTAGATTTAGGCAGAAATTTCTAGTGCATGTTCTCATTCAATTATATTTATAAATGAGGTCCAACTTACAGCTTAAACCTAAGTCTAGATAAGCTGGAAAAAAATTGAATTTACTGCAACAGTGCATCCTACTGCAGGACGATCTGAGAATTTTTTCCACCTTAGCATGCTGATCATTACAGCTGCCCCCTTTATGTGACATTCATAAAGCTGGATCATGTAGAGTTAACCAGGAATGAATGAGCAGACAGGTTATCTGATAATTATTGTTAAAAGTGCAGGCAATATATAAAAAATGTCAAACTCTAAAGTATGTGCAGTGCTGTGTAGTATGTAATTTCATCTTTTGCAGTACTCAGCCTTACCTCTTGCACAGATGACTGATGTTAGGCTATTTTAGTAACAAAGGCGAGATTTGTCATGTTCATTTGGTGTTATAAAAATGCTGGCATTCCCTAGAATATACTTCTCGATCTGATACCCTAACCACAGGATTCCTTGGTTTCTACCGCAGCCTGTTATTACAATGTGTTCCAAATGCAGGGGGTGGGAAGCGTGGAGATGAATGAATTCAGAGCTTAGCAAGGAGTCCTGGAGTCATAATCCTGCAGAAAAGTTTACACTATTAGACACTTAGATCTTTATATTTTAGATTCTTTGAAAACAAGATCTTATTTTTTGTCTTTTGCTGTGCTCTAGCTTTAATCTCTTTTGTTAGAGAAATGCTAGGAAACTGATTCCACATGTATTTGAATTAATTTTTTTTTAATGGCTTGGCCAGTAAGAAGGTATTAATCCACTCAAAGTGCAGCATTTAATTACTAGAATAAAACACTCGATTCACGAGTGAGCTGTTAAATCCAGTGAAGCTGGAATAGGCCATGTTGGAACTGGGACCTGTGCCCATTTAACAGAATGGTATTACTGAGGTGGAAACCTGATTAACCTACTGTGTTTAATTACTTTAAGCCGATGGTAATTAAACTTTATGACCGGGAATCACTTACTCGGTTGTCATAGGTGGCATAAAGAATGCACATTGGGTGCATTAAGCTGGATTTGAGCATTCATTATTGACTCATTTGCCTCCCCAGTCCTGTTACCAAGTTGTGTGGACTTTTATAGACTCAATCCCCTGCAGTGATATGAAGGCACAAATTACCATGTGCAATGTGGTCATGCAAACTTTTATTGCAATGATGTTAACATGTTCACTTCTTAAAGGTAATAATGGGGAGAGTGTTTATTTCAAATGTGTTACACATTATTAAAATGCAACTGACCAATTTGGGGCTAAATATTCCTCTAATAGTGTACGTCTGTAGATTGAAGGTGTTAACTAGGTTCAAGCAGTGGCACTTCTCTGTCTGGATCAGAAGGTTATGTGTGACACTGCCATTCCAGGATTTGACTTAGAAATTGAAATTAGAATGAGTCCTCTGCTAAAACTTCTTGATGTACATCTAATATTTGTATAAGTCAGCTAATACTTGTAAATGTTAACTGACATGATGAGAGATTTTCTGTCCATCAGAATGTAAAAGACTGTGCCTAGACAGAGCCAACCAGATTTCTCTGTCTGAGAAGTTCTGTATGTGCTCACCAGAGTTTTTAATACTTCCATTGGTGGTTCTTAGAGCTGGAAGGAGAAGTGTCTGAATTGTAAATCCAGAATGGATGTATGGCATCAATAATAATTCTTGAGAAGAAAGGTGAAAAATTTTACAATTTAAGAGAAAAAAAATGTGTTGAGAAGCTGTGGAAGGCTAAAATCACTTCACAAAGCAAGCTGACATTGTTGAAGTTATTTTAAAGTATTGGGAAAAGCAATGGCAAAAATGGCAATTGTTAATAATTTTGAATGTTTAAAAGAGCACAAAATCTGTAAGATGAAGGAAAAAGCAATGCAACTTAATAGTTTTTCCTTCCTCTTTAAAAGAAACAAAACAAAACTTTTTAGTTTAAACGTTGCAACATTCTTGAAATGTTCAACAATATTTGTCATCAGAGATAACTGGATAATCCTAAAATAAGTGTATTAATTGAAATTAATTAATATATTTGGCAATGAACTTACCAAAGGTGCTTCAGAAAAACCAACACAATTAAAAACAAAAATAGAAGTTGCTATAAAAGCTCAGCAGGTCTGGCATTTGCTGGATAATTCTGAGTGTGCAAGGAATTACACTGACAATCAATTTAGAATCATCAGCGGTGCTTGCACTGAGATACATTTGTGCGTGGAAGGCATATATATTAACAGGATGCTGTTCTTTGGAGCTATGAAAAGCATGTATACATAATGCATTTCTTTTGATTTAATTACATAGCTCCTCGTCAGTCATGGCTCATTTCTCAGGTCAATCACCTGACCAATCAGAGTTGACCTGCCTGATTTAAAATTTAAACAAAGTCTGAATGTTAACTATCAATCAGACTTAATAGATGCATTCTCCATGACCTCCACCAATTGTACTTCACTTGCCAACCAGTCAGCACTCTACTCTCATGCAGGATAATTATTGGTTTTCCCCTTGAATGGAGTATTCTTGTGAATGGTCCTGATGAGTGCAAGGCAAAAGCTTTTAACAAAATGTGTCTATTTTCAGCAATACCAAAGTCCATATTGGTGAACCAAAAATCACAGCAAACAGCTTATTCAAGTAAATTGTGAAATTATTCAAACAGTTGCTACTTTGGAAAAGGGACCTAAAGACTAAGGAAAATTGTGAAAGCTCACTGGCTTTCCCTGTTTCCAGCACTTCTTATAACTTACTTATGAATTACAAAGCTGAAAGGAACAGGCTTTTATCTAAGGAAATTTCAATTGGTTTCTGATTTTTATCCAACAGTTTCAATGCATTTATTGAATAGTAGCTCATTCAATCTTCCTACAGTTGTCTAGTCTGATGAGCTTATGTAAATTGTGTCATAGTTGGCTGCTTTGCCAATAAGCCAGAAGAAGTCAAGGCTTTCTGTCACTAACAGTGTTAGTGCTTAATTCTGCATGCAGAAAGCTATTTGATGTAAATCAAAGCCTTTCTTTGCATTTAGCAGCATTTGTCAGAAGCAATAGAAGTAATTTAGGTGATATTTCAAAATAAGGTTGAGTTAATGTCTATGAGGAATAATTGTCTTTTGTTCAGTAGCAGAACGACAGATTGTTTAAGCACAGCCTGTGATCTGCCATTTTCCGCCTCAGACATTTAATATCTCCCCAAACATTTAAGCGATCAGCTAACTTGATTTATAACTGTTGAGATAGCGCAAAATTAAAAATTAATTAATTTGAATGAATTTGTAATCAAGTGGACAGGGCTGAGCTATAGTTATGCTAATAGGCTATTCTGTTCACACATCAAGCCAGCTGATCCCCAGAATGTGTGGCGGCTGCAATGTGCACAACTGACAAATGGAACTTGGCTCAGGGGAAGGGTCACTAGCTTGGTTGAAGGCCTCCTGGGCCTCAACTGCAAGTGGGATAGAGGCTTGTTGACAGTGTCTCACTGCACAAAAAAGAGAAATTTGACACCAACTTCCTGACAATGCCAATAGGTTAGAGACTCAATCAATAAATGAAGATGAACCAATCAATAGAAAGGCTTTCACTAAATCTAAGCATTTTGTTGGGCCATAGCAGACTCTGCAACTACAGCAACACATGTGCAACATTGACCAACTGGTGCTGACTGCACTTTTATTTTGCAAGTGCCATTTCCAGAATTCCACAAAGTCCCTGCTTAATGGCTGACTTCAGATAATGTAGTGTCGGAGTCTCCAGTCAGCTAAAATAATATTTACAACAATAAAATGAAAGATGAAAAATGAAATATGTAAGAAGAAATAACTTGATGCTTGAGAACCTTTTTTTAAAATTTATGCTTTGGTTTATTTCCACTTACTGTTCCGTTGCTCCGTGTTTATGTCTGTTATTTCCTTATTTATTCAAAACGTTAGTGCCTTGATCATTGCAAGAAATCAAAGGAATATGCTGTTTGATGCAATCCATCAGTCATGGGAACATACAACATACATTTTAAAACAATAAAGTTCTCTAATGAGATAATATTTTGTGTGCTGAATCCAGTACTGACTGTGGAGACATAAAGGAGACTTGCAAGTTGTGGAGACTGTTCTATGAAGAGCTGCAAGATTGATTGTGTGTATGCATCTGGTATTTTCAATTGTACTTGATCATATAGAGGGCAAAAAGCATACATAATTAGAGTTATCCTTTATAACACAATTTCACACTAATAACACTGTTTCAGTTTTAATAAGCCTGAACAAGAAACCTTTTTTTCAAAAACATTCAACGCAGCAGCTGCTAAGATAGCTGAACATTTGCAATACCGTACATCACAAATTCAAAAGTCATGAAAATATAGTTGGCCTGTTCTGAAAAACCCCATCAGAGACAATCATCTGAGATGAGTGTGAATGAACCATCTCCTGACTTGTTTGTAAAATGCCCAGTCAATCATTTGCACATTCAACTGGATGGGAACAGTTGAGTTGACTTGATACAATGGGATACAATGAACTTGCTCAGTCATAACTGAATCATGCTTACATCATGGAATTGAAATCAATGTGCAATAATCATATTCGGATCATTGGTTAGTTGGTGAGACAAGATTGTATGGTCAAGATTAAAGTGGTGCTGGGAAAGCACAGCAGGTCAGGCAATGTCCGAGGAGCAGGAAAATCGACATTACGGGCAAAAGCCCTTCATCAGGAAGATTGTATGGTGATGCAACCAACCTTCATTTGAGATTAAGAAAGTGATTTCTCATTGCCACAGAACAGAATCTCCCTCTCTCTCTGACTCTCTTTTTTCCCCTGTTTTGGTCCATGCACTCATGAGAAGCACTGTTTTAACCCAGCAGCAGGCCATCTCCAGATGGCAAGGCAAATTGTCTTTCAACATCAGTTAACTGATTCATTGCTCAATTTAGAGACAATTGTGCCCAGCCTAAAACAATCCAAGTTACCAATCTAAAAGATCTGTGTGGGCCCTCTTGTGCTGTAGAGTATCACTACCCCTGACCACGAGGCCCAGGTTCAAGTCCCACCTGCTCCAGTGTTTATAGTAACAGGTTGATTAGAAAAATAGGTTATTAAAAAATCTGTGCACCATTGACTTTTATTGTGTATTCAAAGTCAATTTGCCTGTCAGCCCACTTTAAGTGTACGTATGTGAGAGTAGAAGCTTTTTAAATTACTTTTGCTTAGATCGGGTGTTAAGTACAATAAATATTGGTGGTGAAATGAGGAGTGGGAAAGTGGATACCCTTCGTCATCTGGTCACAAGAGTGTCTACCTGTAACCATACTTGAAAATGAACAGTGATTTTTAGCACCAAAAATAAATCTTTAAAGTAGGACAAGGGAACACTGTTTGATTCCAATAAAAGAATAAATCTTTAAAGTAGGACAAGGGAACACTGTTTGTCACAGTGATTCTTTAAAATGCATCAACATGCCTCCAATTTGCACTTAAGCAATATAACTCACCATTAATATAGAACAATAACTTTCACCTTTAATGGATGTTTAACATTGCCTGATACTTTATAGGAATATAGTCCGACAAATCGTCACTTGAGTAAAGGAGGGAGATATTGCAAAGTGTAACTGAAAACTCTGTTGAAGTAGCATGTTTTCAGGGGGTAGTCTCAAAGGTGAAAAGAATGCTGAAGAATATTAGAGTTTGAAAGAAGGGCTTCCAGAGCTGAAAACCCAGCCTCCAATGGAAGAGGACACTGGACAGACAAGCAACCCGAGTTGCAAGATATTTACAGTGGCTTGTGTTATCACAGGGCAGGCCAGTATCTGTAAAACAAAAACAGCTGCTTAGCTAAACAAAGCTGTGTTAGAACTGCAGTGTAACTGATCCAGTGCATGTTTGTCTGAGAGAGATCCTGTTTCTTTGGCATGAATGTTACTGAAAATATCTGTGGGAAGTGCATTTCTAACAAATGTGCAGCTAGGCTGGAGTATAGAGTTGTTAATTACTTCTGTAAACTAACAGTGAATTAAGTTGGAATTTAGTCATGCTCCATTGTAATAAGAACATTTAAAATGTTCCTATTCTTTATTGTAACTAAATTGTTTATAGACATTGTAAATATGCCCATTAAGTTATTCTGTAGGATGTAGATGTTAAACAATTAAGAGTAAACATAGATTATTGAACATAGAACAATATAGCACAGGAACAGGTCCATCAGCCCACCAGGTCTGCGCTAACTGTCTTGTCATTCTAAACTAATCCCATCCACCTGCATATGGTTCATATCCCTCCACTCCATTTGTTCATGTGTCTGTCTAAATCCCTTTAAACATTGTTATTGTATTTGCTTCTACTACCTCCCCTTGTAGCACAGTCCAGGCACTTACCATCAGTTATGTAAAAAAAAACTTGCCTCAGACATCTGCTTTAAACTTTCCCCCTCACATTAAACCTTTGCCATTTGTAATCTAACATTTCCACCATTGGGATACAGACTCTGATTATCCACTCTATCCATGCCTCTCATAATTTTATATATTTCCATCAGGTTGCCCCTTGACCTCCGATACTCTAGCAATAACAATCCAAATTTGTCCAACATCCCCTTACGGCTAATACACTGCAATCTCAACAGCATCCAGGTAAACCTCTTTTACACACTCTCCAGAGCCTCCACATTCTTCTTATAGTGTGGCTACCAGCACTGCGCACAATCCTGCAAACGTAGCCTAACTGAAGGTTTATACAGCTGCAGCATGACTTGCCAAATTTTGCATTAATTGCTTCAACCATTGAAGGTAAGCACGCTGTATGCCTTCTTTATCATCTTATCTAATTGTGTTGCCACATTTAGGGAGATAAAATTTTGGACTGCAAGATCTCTCTGTACATCAATGCTCCTCAGGGTCTTGCCATTTACTGTAAACTTTTGTCTTGCATTTGACCTCTAAAATGCATCATCTCATATCTGTCCAGATTAAACTCCATCTGCCATTCCTTCACCTAACTTTCCAATTGATCTATATCCTGTTGTATCCTTTGACAACCTTCCTGATAGTCCACAACTCCACCAATTTTCATGTCATCTGCAAACTTACGAATCAGGCCACCTACATTTTCATATCAATCATTTATATAAATTACAAACTTCGAGGAGAAAGTGAGGTCTGCAGACGCTGGAGTATCAGAGCTGAAAATGTGTTGCTGGAAAAGCGCAGCAGGTCAGACAGCATCCAAAGAACAGGAAATTCGACGTTTCGGGCATAAGCCTAATGAAGGGCTTATGCCCGAAACGTCGAATTTCCTGTTCCTTGGATGCTGCCTGACTTGCTGCGCTTTTCCAGCAACACATTTTCAGCTATAAATTACAAACAACAGGGGTCCCAGCGCTGATCTGTGCAGAACATCACTAGTCATAGACCTCCAGTCAAAAAAAACCCCTCCACAACTACCTTCTCTTCTATGGCCAAGCCAATTTTGTATCCAACTTAGCAAGCTACCATTGATCCCATATGACTTTGTCTTCTCGATCAACCTACCATGAAGGACCTTGTCAAATGCTTTAGTAAAATCTATGCAGAAGAAGTCCCACTGCCCTAACATCATCAATCATCTACTTCACTTTCTCAAAGAACTCAAATTTATTTGACAAGACCTCCCCTGCACTAAGCCATGCTGACCAACTATAATAAGTCCAAATGTGAATAAATCCTGACCCTAAGAATCTTCTCCAGTAGTTTTCCTACCACTGCTGGATGCCTCACCAGCTATAATTTCCTAGACTATCCCTTGTTCCTTTTTTCTTTAAGAAGGACAAAATGTTGGTTGTTCTCTCGTCTTCTGGAACTTCAGCAGTGACTAAAGAGAATGCAAAGATCTCAACAGTCTTCTCCCTTTGTCTCACTTAATTTCCTGGGATAGATCCAATCAGGCTCTGGGGACTTACCTATCTTAATATTTTTTCAAGGCACTCAACGCCTCCTGTTTCTCTCTGTCAAAATGCTGCAGAATATCAATGTAGCCCTCCCTAAACTTACCAGAAACCATGTCCTTCTCCTTAGTGAATGCTGATGTAAAGTACTTGTTCAGGACCTCACCCACTTCCACTGGCTCCAACTATGAACTCCTTCCTTTGCCCCTGAGTGGACACTGTGTGCTGAGCCTTGCAGCCTCACTTATCAAACCTGTGCTGAGCTAACTGCTCGTGGTGGTATTTAGAGATTGAAATACTTCAATTCACATCAGCATAAGCTATACTCCAACCCATCAAAGCTCTGAGAAGGTTTGGATCAGAGTAAGGGGCTGATGGATGGAAATCAGTCACTCTCACTTTCCCTTGTCAATATTCTGGGATCTCTGTGTGGTATGGTTGGCTCAGTGCTCAGCATTGCTGCCTCACAGCACCAGGGACCCAGGTTTGATTCCAGCCTCAGGCGACTATCTGTGTGGAGTTTGCATGTTCCCCCCCCCATATCTGTGTGGGTTTTCTCTGGGTGCTCGGGTTTCCTCCCACAATCCAAAAATGTGCAGCTTAGGTGGATTTGCCATGTTAACTTGCCCACTTAGAGGATGTACAGACAAATTGGATTAGCCATGGTAAATGCAGAGTTACAGGAATAGGGTAGGGGATCGCGCCTGGTGGAAAGCTTTTCATAGGGTTGATGTGGACTCGATGGGCCAAATGGCTCTGTAGGGATTCTATGAGTATAAATGTAATTTTCCATCCAACAGGCTTTTGGGTGAGAATGTACCATCTACAGTCAATTTCAGTTCATTTTGATGGCTACGGCTCTATAATATTGGGCTTGCAGCCTATGGTTATCAAAGGACTGAGTACTAAGGGCAGAGCAAAGAAGCCTCTAAACTACCATTAAAAGGAAACCAATATCAAGGCGGCCCGGTGGCACAGTGGTTAGCACTGCTGCCTCACAGCACCAGGGACCTGGGTTCAATTCCCACCTCAGGCGACTGACTGTGTAGAGTTTGCACATTCTCCCCGTGTCTGCGTGGGTTTCCTCCGGGTGCTCCGGTTTCCTCCCACAGTCCAAAGATGTGCGGGTCAGGTGAATTGGCTATGCTAAATTGCCCGTAGTGTTAGGTAAGGGGTATATGTAGGGGTATGGGTGGGTTACGCTTCGGCGGGTCGGTGTGGACTTGTTGGGCCGAAGGGCCTGTTTCCACACTGTAAGTAATCTAAAAAAAAAGAAGGAGGAGAGATTTGTGGAGAGCACTGGGGGAGATCAAACACAAAGGGAAGTGTCAGGGAGCTGAAGCAGCAGAAAGTCACATTGGTTTTCAGCAGCCTGAGGGAGAGGTTTTTATTCTCCCAGGTCCTACAAAAATATACAGGTATTTCATGAAGGACGACTCTTACATTGAGCAGCTTGCAGAAACTGGACAATGTGTGTACGGTGCTGGTTCAACTCAAATCAGTTAAAAAATGGAAATTGAGCTCTTATGTCTGCAGCCATCTCATTAAGATTCTAAACAACGCATTGCCTGATGTGGGGGCCTTTTGGTCAACTCAGTGGCAGGTCTGGACAGAATGTTAAAGCAACCACAGGAAGTCATCAACACCATTAATGGACCACTAACACCTTATTTCCAGTGGGCATAAGGCCTGAAAAACCAGCAGATTTTTTTCTGGGATGGATTCTAGGGCTAACTTTAAGGCACCTTGGTGACGTTAATAGTTTTGAATCTCTGTTGTCAACAGGAATCCTCACCCAGACCTGGTGCAAGTCGCAAATTTGGGGTAAGCACTCTCCCCTGATTTCCCACCTGCTCAAAATAAAGAGGAGAATCATTTCCATCAAGGAGAACGTGAGGACTGGGGAGGTGCTGGAGATCGGAGTCGAGAGTGTGTTGCTGGAAGCATCCGAGGAGCAGGAGAATCGATGTTTCAGGCCGGAGCCCTTCATCAGGAAAGGATGAAGAAGGGCTCCAGCCCAAAACATCGATTCTCCTGCTCCTCGGATGCTGCCTGACCTGCTGTGCTTTTCCAGCAACACACTCTTGAATCATTTCCAGCAGCCCATTTCAAAATTTATGATTTACACTGTTGTCAATCAAAGCAGTGGGCTTTATTTTGGGAGGAAAGAAATGTATTCTCTGCTGACAGATCAAACTGGTAATTTTGTCCTTAAAATTTGACTTTCTTTGCTGCCTTTATTCCACCCCATTAATAATTTAGAATTTAAAAAAAAAATTTAATATCAACAATCAGCGATTGCCAGACACTTAACCTGTTTGTTACCCTGTTACTTGGACTTCAACTTTTGAGTGTTTATTGGGGGTGAGTGAACTGTTAATTAAGGCTTACCTGTGTTAATTCATGGGTCAGATGTCACAAACAAAACATTGTGCTGTTCACAATGCCTTTGGGAGAACATAGCACAATACAACAGCTGAATACTTGGGAAAGCTTGAAGCAAATGTTATCTCCCAGATTGTGAACGGTAGCCTGAGAATGCAATAACATGTACCCTGAGCAGGATATTAGCTTGCTTCTTCATCACAGCAGGGAGGAAATTGTTAATTTTTTTGAACCTCTTTTGTCCATTGATTCAATATTTCGAAGGAGCTGGACAAATGTTTGGCTAGAAACACAGTCAGAGGCCACGACTGGTATCGAGGGAAGACTCTGAGGATAGACAGCCTGTCTACATCTGAGTGTTGGGTGTGGGGAATGTTTTGCAAATTTGACACCGGATCAATAGTAAAACTACTGAGTATTGAAGAGTTCAACAAGGCCACATTGCCATCTTGTGTTACTATCTGTTGTACATTCCTGCAAATTGAAACAATATACCATTGACAACTGATGTTTCTATCGTAATTGGCCAAAGTTGGGAGCATTATCCTGTTGGGTCTGATAATTCTCAAAGTGTCCATATGTAGTCAAATCAGGTTATAGACATTCTGAGAGTTGCGTTGCTATTGCAAAGGAATAGAGAAGTCCTTGCTGGAGATAGACAACACAGGATAAAATATTATCAATTCATAATAATAGTGTATAAACCTTTAGCAAATTTCTTTGCTATTTTAACATAGATATAAATCTGCTTAAACTAAAGTATAACAGTTAAGATAGTGAACAGAAGAATTTTCACGTGTTAAGAATTTATAAACCACAGTCTTCCACCAATATTTCAAGACCATTACATTGTGTTCAAAGAATCTAAGTGTGTTTCGACAACAGTATTGATTGATTTATCACACTGTGACCTGAGCACTCATTCAATAAATTACAAATAATTTTTTTTTGCAATTTGTATTTTGGAATTCCATTACTGGCATGAAGTTGAGATCCCTTGTATCATTGAGTATTCTAATTATCGATATAAGTGCACATTTCTAATCACTGTTAAGACCAGGTGAGACTCTTTTAATCATCTCAGTCTGTAACAACAATTTCTAATATTTTCTCGCACAGAGTTGTCAAACACACTTAATTAGATCTAGATGAAGGAGTCAAATTACAATATTTTGTTGGGTGTGAGAAAGAGGAATTTTATTACCTACTTATCGAAAAAGTGTTGAAAATTTAACATAAAATGCACAAACACAGGTCATGAGTTGAAAAGAAGGTAATGCCTGACACAGGTAGAAAGAGGAGGGATTGCAGATTTTGTTTTTTTTTTGATGAAAAAATCCTTGGACTTTCAGATGTTAGATTTAAAATCTGAGACTAAAATCTAATTGTTTAATTGTTGATCCTTATTCTGCAGCAATGGCAAAGTTTGTGGATCCTGACGGCTGGTTGAATATTATTCCAAGTTGTTTTTAGACTGGGCACTGATTTCAAGACTGAGCGAAGCCAGGAGAGAGAGCAACTTCTAACTTTTGTTTTTGAAAATTTGTATTTTTCTTTCTCTCTAATTTGTATTTCTCTTTCTCTCTGATCAAAGCAGCTTTAGATAGAAGTCTATTAGTATACTCTTGAGTCTGGTCCATTGTCCTTTCAAACCAAGTATTCCACAGATAACATTTAACTTCCAATATGTGAATTTAGCGTGCAAGTGTAAGTTAAAGAAGAGATGAACATTTCTTGATGCTGACTAACTTGGTTAGTTTCAAACTTCTAGGAGAAAGTGGGGACTGCAGATGCTGGAGCTCAGAGTCAAGAATGTGGTGCTGGAAAAACACAGCAGGTTAGGCAGCATCCGAGGAGCAGGAGAATTGATATTCTCCTGCTCCTCAGATGCTGCCTGACCTGCTGTGCTTTTCCAGCACTACATTCTCTATCCTGGTTTCAAACTTCCAATGGCATCAATACAGTGCATCTTGTTTATTGCATATGGACTCCTGGACTTGCCTCAGTCTGTGGTCAGGTAATTACAGAAGCCATTATGATTAGTATTTGTCCCTTTTAAAGAAAAGAAACATCTTTAGCCAGTGAAGGGTCTTGTGTATAACAATCAGCTGATCAGACTTGAATATCGATTGTCCAGTTTTACTCTGAGTACAACACGGCAAAACAATTGGATCCATTTGCAACTTTTAAAACTGGCATCCTTGTAATTCAAAATTCAAATCCTTGTAATTTACAACGTTTTAAGGATAGGTACATGTAATTCTGATCCTGTGGTAACTTAGTATTAGGTGACCACTGTGCTTCTTCATTTTGAATTGCTTTTGATCAATGTACTTTTTGGAATTTGCTTATGGTCATCAATGCATGTCGACAGAATACAAGCCACTATTCAAGGATTGAACAAAATGGGAAAGTCAAATCCTATTTCAACACCTGCTTGTGCACGATGAAATAACAGAAAGCCAAGAGGTTTGAGATTCCAAAGCAACATGGTAGAATATACACTTGATTGTAGAACATATAGCAACGGGTAGGGCTACATTTTACCTTGGTAATATTTCTTGAGAAAGCCATATGGAGCAGATGTAAAGTGAAAGACCTTTGATGCTCTTGAGGGGGAAAACTTGCTTGGAGATTCATCACTATCATGCACTTTGGAGGGATTGGCATAGGAATGCAGTTAACTGATGCTCAGCAGCAGGCTGGTAGTTGTGCTCTCAGTCAGAGAGTGTTGTGGTTGTGCCAGGAGACTGTAAACATGAAATCCACCAGTAGCAGTACAGATGGAAACATTGGGACTAGGAAAGATTTAATGTGGTGAAGATGGATACTGCAGATGCTGGAGATTAGAGTCAAGATAGAGTGGTGCTGGAAAAGCACAGCAGGTCAGACAGCATCTGAGGAGCAGGAGTATCAACGTTTTGGGCAAAAGCTTTTCATCCTGATGTGATATGCCGACAATCAGCCAGAGTACAGGAGGGCTGGAGAAAGAAAGAAAACTAATTTGCCCAAGGTATGTGTTCTGGACCACAATTTGCAGCTGAACCTTCCTTTCTTGTACAGCCTTCTGACACTAAAATGGCTTTTCCATTTCTGTCCCCACTGGAGTTTTCCTTCCATACACTTCATTTTAATTAGGTATTATGGCTGACCAATATAGAGGCGGGAAAACTGACTACACATGGAGGCTTACACTTGACAAAAGGCCATGTGAATGAGCTGGTATAAAGGAGGCACTCACGAAGTCACTGGCCAGTGAGAGTCAGCATTATCAGGAGAAATTGGGTGATTACACAATTAATTAAAATACAGCAATGAATAAAACATTCTACACATACTGAAGAACCGGCCTCCAGGTGTTATGACAGGAAAAAAATGTGCCTAAATTGAAAGGTATAGTTGAAATCAAGTCTTTGAAAATGTGAGGAAAATCTTTTTGGGGGATAAAATACCTTTAGCTTTCAAAACATGGAATTTCTCATCTTCCGTCATTTGCAAACATTACTGTTTGTTTGAAGAAAATTTAAAAGGCTTTTGTATTGTATTTCCTAGCTTTACACACATAGTGGGTGCATCTATGAGGAATGAGTTGCATCTCTGTAAGGTCTAACAATCTCTTCTGTATGCTCAAATGCAGAAAGGCTGTACAGTATATTGTCAGCTTGGCAAAAGTTGGATGGTGAATGATGGTGATAGATAGTATACTAGCATTGTAGTAGAATTAATCTTTCAAAGTTGGTTTATACTGTTCTACAGATCTTGGCATCATTTTGTCAGAGCCAATATTTGTTCATGCAGACCATAGAGTCATAGTTTTATGCAAAGGAAGTTGGAGGTAGTTAGAAAGTAATGGGATTTCTATCACTGATCTCAACACCACTGATCAAACAGTTAATGTTGGCTCTACTGACCATTATCCAATATCTTCTGCTGAAAGGTTGAGACAGAATTCTTTTGAATGTGATACCAGTTGTGTTCAAAAGACTATTGTCTGTGTTCATCAATGAAAAATAATCAAAAGTAGTCATGGAGACAATGACCAAAATGAGGCAACAGGACTCCCTTAGGAGGGAAAATTGGAAGTTTGTTGAATGTTCCACGAGATTGATCGGATGTAGATTTCTAAGACCACATGTGAGATTGAAAGAAACATGCTTTATCAAAGTCATTATTCTTAATTTTATTCCAGTTCTAAATATGTTATATTTTATGTTATTTTACTGTGGTCAGCATGAACAATCTGGGAAGATTTCCTCTGCTTTGTGGTCAGGTAGGAAAGACAGTTGGAGACCCATCAGATTCCTGGAGTTTTCCAAGAGGATGAGATGAGTCAGGTGAAGCGACAGCACTCAGGAAGTTTGTGATTTCAAATAAACCTGTTCGGCTCTAAACTGGTGTTGTGTGACTTCTGACCTTGTCTACCCCAGTTCAAAACTGGCATCTCCACGTCAGGTTGCGTTGGTGAGAGAGTGGGTGTAAAGGTCATGTATATAAGTGCTATAATTTAGTGGTCATGGTCAGGGTCATCACACCATTTATGGTCTATTACCTTGTGAGACTGCCTTGCAAAGTGTTCTGTCATCGGGACACTATGCGTTAAATAAAAGATACCAAAATCAATCTATACTGGATATAAATTATAAACAAACCTACTTCTGGCATTTAATTCAACCTAACAGCAAATTCTTGACAAATGTCCTAAAATTGTTTTGCAATTTTAAAAATACCCTTGTGTGTGTGCCTAATACCTGTGAAATGCTGTAGTTCAAGCACCAGCTTCCTGGGGATAGTCAGGGATAGGGGTTACATGCTAGTTTAGGCAGGTACATCCATATCTGTGAGTGAGAAAAAATTCAGAAACTACATCAGCTTTTGCAATATTTTAAATATTTCAAAAACATCATACACTGTAAGTGATCATACCTAATCTGTTGTATGCACCTTCCCTGACAGGTAAACCAATATTGTATGAAATAATAATGTCACTTGATTATAATAGGCAGGATAATGCTTCTAGTTTTATGCAGCACTTAGAGTAGAAGCAAATTTTACAACTGAGACTGACGTTTGTATAAAATGGAACAGAAACTTAGATTTTTTAACGTATCTGCTTTTGCAGTTTAAGGACAGAAACATTGTTTAAAACATTGTACTTGTTAGTTTCATCACTCTTCTGGAACAGTACTTCCGAGGGAAGGAGCATGCATTGACAGCAGTTGATAACAGTTAAGAGCCAATAGTTGCCTCGGCCCTGAACCTAATGGTTTTAGTGTGGAATGAAGCATTTTGTGACAGCTTAAAGGCAAGAAGTCAGACATGTGCACCGAAGCAGTACATTTTACCAGAGCAAATCATTACAGGGAGGCTGCTGAAGATGGTGTCCAATCAATTGGGTGTGAGCTTGATGAGCTGACCAATGCTCAGTCTGAATCTTGTCATTGCCCTGAAAAGGCTTAAAGTTATGCAATAAAGGGCATGACTAGAGGACAAGTTAAAAAAACAGTTTATTTGAAAGAGGACCAAAATATCAATGAGAAAATCTTAAGGTTCTTTAAAATTCTGTAGTTTTGATGAGTCAAACAAGACTCGCTAAAATACAAGAATAAAATAAATCTGATTTACTCTAATTCCACTTGAAGGTATTAAAATAAAGTGTTTTCCATGTTGTGGGAAGGTGTGGGTAGATCTGGAATTCAGTTTGATGCAATTTAGGATCCCAGTGTTGGACTGAAAGATTAGCAACAATAACGGCAATAATGGCATTCTGTTTTTTAGCTTGTCAGTGTAATATGATATGGGAGTACCTAGTAAACCTATTAACAGCTAGTTCAAGGTCATTAGTACTGTATCAACTATGCATGATTTCCCTAAGCCTAGCACACAGGCGTAACTTACATATGTCTTTTTAAAGTTAGATTCTGTCAGCCGGGAGCAGGCTCCTGGGGTCGTTCCTATTATTCAATCTTATTTCTGTATGCTGGCAGAGACTGAAGTGAGATTTTCCAAATTTGCGCTCCTGGTGAGGGACATCACCTAGAACAGCAAATCAGACATTTGGGCCTGACTTACCAGAAAATAATGGTTGGAAGTTGTGCACTTCTGAGCTTTCAATGATGTATTGCTGGGAGCATCAAGTTGGAAAATGAATCCTGTGGAGAGCCAGCTTTACACAATGACCAACATCGAAAACTTAAAGTAATTTTTATTTCAGCTCACTCCTTGAGTGTGACAAGGATAATTTTCATGTAATAGCACTTTTAAATCTTAATAAATATCTTGATTTTGAAATTGTCACGTTGTGTTTAAATCCCCCACTGACTTTGTTGCTCTCCATCTCCAGCACCATGGAAAACCTCTGTTTTTCTCAACACTGGTCTCTTTCTGCACCCTGGCTTTGTTCACCTTCAGTCATCTAAAACATCAGTTTTTTAAAATTATTTTCCTTAAACCGCTGAACTTTAAAGATGCTCCTTTAAACAAAAGTCTTCAACCGAGCTTTTATTTACCTATCCCAAAATGAACATTTGAGTAAAAAATAAATCAGTCAGCCAGCTCCACCATTTCTTAAGGTAATGGTTGAATCTGATTTTCACATCAAATCCATCTTCCTCCATAGCCCCAATAATCTGTTATCTTATTGGTAATAAAGAATATTTAAAGATCCTGCATTCACTACCTTCTCAGAAGAGATACCAAAGTCTCTCATCCCTCTGAGAGAGTTTAAATGATTTCCCCCTTATTTTTTAACTATTACTTCTATTTCCACATTCTTTCACAATAGGAAACGTGCTTTTACCATCCACCTGGTCCTGTGTCCTCACGATTTTATGTTTCAACAAATCACCTCATACTTTTCTAAACTCCAGTGGATGCACGCCTATCATGACTAGCCTTTCCTTAAAGGCCAATTACTCATTCCAGATATTAATATAGAAAACCTTCTTTGAACTGCTTCCTACACATTAACACCCTTCTGTAAGTTCTGTGACCATACTGTACACAGCATTCCAGGTGCGGTCTCATCAATGCCCTTTTTTAACTGAAGTGTAATCTCTCTACTCTTGCATTCAATTCCCCTCACAATAAAACATAATCTTCTATTAGCTTTTCTGATTACTTGCTGTACTTTCACACTAACCCTCTGTGTCTGTCAATATCAACTGTTCACTTCCATGAAGCACCTTGAAACATTATGTGGTGTGATCATGTCAGGATTGTTGAGAGAAGATATTCCACACTCGTGTAGATGATTGCTGGCAATCTTATTAAGTATAAACATGTGATAGTTAGAGAAAGCATTTCTGGAACCCTGCCTACATGAGTCCCAATTCTGTGTGATTTGAAGTCATCATGATAGTTCTGTATGCACACGCACTGCAGCTATTATGAGACTAAAAGTACAAGTAACCTTTTAATCCACACACAAAGCATACTAAATACATATTGTGATGTGTGGTGTGTGATGTTAGTAAAAATATATGTACAGAATATTTTTCCTCAGATGAGACAAAAACTGCACATGAGATCTGGCTTGACCAAGACCCTGTATGATTTCAGCAAGATATTCATGCTCCTGTCCTCAAATCCTACTGCTCCAAAAGTGAACATATAATTTGCCTTCTTCACTATCTGCTGCACCTGCATGTTTACTTTCAACAACTGGTGTAAGCAGACACCCGGGTCATATTGCACCACCTACCTCCCCAGTCAATTGAAATCAGATAGTAATCCACCTTCCTTCCTGTTTTTGCTACCAAAGTGGATAACCTCATGTTTATCTATACCAGACTTTATTTGCCATGCATTTGCCCAGTCACTCAACTTGTCTAAAACACACTGACACATCTTTGCATCCTCCTCACAATTAATTTTTCCACTCTGATTTTGTGTTGTCTGCAAATTTAGAGATATTACACTCTACTATCCCATCTAAATCATTAATATACATTGTGAATAGCTGGGGTCCAAGCACTGATTTCTATGGGACCCCCTAATCACTGCCTGACAATTCATTTGACAATTTTCACTTCTGTCTCAGCCTTTCAATTTGAATGGGAAGACTGTAGAGGTGATATGTAGTATTGAATTTCTCAATCCTTCATGAAGTTATTAAATTCTTCACTCCTTATTAACTATTGTCATTCTTCACAATGTCCGGGAGGCCTTTAGGCATTTAACAAGCTCACCAGCAGGCTTTAAAATCAATTGCTCCATGTCACAGTAGTCAGAATAATCGTCTATGGAGACAAGATAATTACTTCCAGTGAGAGTGAAGAGGACTACTACCAACTTCCACCATGGTCTGTCTAGAGTACCATGTTTCATCAGTAACTCTCTAGCTTACTCAGCTTATTGCTTATTACAAGAACTGCATTGGCTGATGAGATCCTTCATTTAATTGCTCATGCTTGGAGCATATCTCTTGCTTTTCACAGCTTTGATTGCTCTGCCGTTTTGGCTTAGAGAATCTATCGGCAAATGCAAAGTCTGGTCTCCCTGTTATGAATATACTGTCCAGCTGATATATAACCTCATTGTGTATGCAAATGGTGATTGCTTTCCTGAGAGTATACTTCTTCCTCAGTAGATGTGCTCACAGTGCAGGATCTCTTTTCCTAATGCTACACCATCTTTGATTAGATTGTCCTTTAATTTGTAGAATTCTATGAACTTCATTTATGTCATCACAGATTGATTACTGGACTGTTCTGTACTTTGTGCATTAACATTGAACATATACTGTTCGTAAGTTGTGTTCACTTGCAATTCAAAACACACCTTTGAAGTTTTCAAAGATTCTGTTTATTTTTTACAGTTTAACATTTAAGGTGGAGTACAACTTCTGAAGAGTAGTAAGATTGCATCTACACACAGCTGATCTGGCTTGTTAGGTGAAATTTTTAATTTTATAATGTTATCATCATACAAGGGAAAAAAAACAACCAATTTTGCTTCTTATCACCTTTTCATTTTGACCAGTACTATGTCTAATTTGAACCATTGTTTATTAGTCAATGTTTCAGTCATTGCCTGTTTTATTTTTGTTCTTTTTCACTTTTTATTTCATTTGTGTTTTGCAGCTTTCACAGCTTTCCACATGTCTGTGTATCTCTATCAATGTGCTTTTTTCTTACAGATCATCAACACTCAAACTCAGGTCCAATTCAAAGTCAATGTTATGTTTTCCCAAGAAAGCAATACTGTGATTTGATTAATATTTGCTGCAAGAGGTATCATAACTATAACAATCCAGTAAGCACATATTCACAGATTCTATTTTTATCCCAAACAATGTTATAAGTCCATTTCTGATTATCATCAAATATTCAACAAATACAAACTAAGTCAGCAAGGGTCACCATATTTTACTGAGGATAGATCATTCTGTACCCTAGCCAAAGGAAATTGGAGCCAATTGTAATGCTTCTTCTGCTAACCTCGTTCAGTTTACCTACTTTGCACAGGCAACAGATCTAATTAAAAATCTTGATCAGTATAGAACAGTACAACATCAGACTATGTTTCCTTTGAAATAAATCTTGGTAACATTTGTTTGTTATAATGCATTAACAGCAATGTAAATGAAACTTTTTCCTGCAATGAACTTCCCTGATTTGTGATGTGACACATTGTTGATATTATCCTTTATAGATTGAAGATGCTGATTAAAGAAAAAAATAATGAACAATCAACCAGTAAATATATTTCTCCTTTTGTATATTTTATCACATTTCCGTGCATTTCAATGAAATGAAGATAGCATCTGGTGTTAAATATTTGCATACATACCAACTGTCGAGTTTGAGTAGGACTATCTCATAACATTGCATCTTTCACACACCCACGGCCACACTTTCATTCACACTAAATCTGAAACACTCTTGATACAGGTGAAAAATGTGAATTTGCTTCTCTTATATGTGTAAAAACTAACATGCATACACAATTGATTTAATGTAATTGGGATACCACGAGTGAAGGCATTCTGTATAGATCTTTAAAACAGCATCAGTCTAGATTAGAGTGGTGTTGGAAAAGCACAGCCAGTCAGGCAGTATCCAAGGAGCAGGAAAGTTGATGTTTCGGGCAAAAGCCCTTCATCAGGACTGCGTCCTGAGTCCTGATGAAGGGCTTTTGCCCAAAACATCAATTTACCTGCTCCTCAGTTGCTGCCTGACTGGCTGTGCTTTTCCAGCACCACTCTAATCTAGACTTTGATTTCCAGCATCTGCAGTCCTCACTTTTGCCCTTTAAAAAAAGCATCAGTCGAGTGGGTGGCACTTGAAATAACTCTGCAGAGACCAATAACTAGTCAGCAAATCTCCCTTTATTTACACATGAACAGTTGTTGACGTTAGTACGGTCTCATTCGTAGTCAGTTATCAGACTTTCAGTATTACTGACACAAACCCTTTTTTTAAACCTGTCAGCCAGGGTTCCCTGATTGGACCAGATTAACAGCCCCAATCAGGAACTCCTATTCAATGAGATCCAACTGACTGTCCTTGCTACAGTCACTATAATACTATTCTAGATAGGGTTTAACATAAGAGTAGACATTACACTAATGCTCTCTTCAGTTTGCTTTGATGCTTCACGTTAGCAATGCTCAGATTTTAATTTTAATTGCAGGGTTACTTCAGAGTGTCAACTTGGTTCAGTTGGTATCACACACATGTCAAGGTCTAAAGGTTATTGGATCAAAATCTACAGCGAGTCTTTGATATATTATCCAAGATGATGTTTTGTTGCTACATAGTTGAAGGGACTGTCTTTCTGATATTAAATTAAAGTCTTAATTACCATATATGTGTTTTTTTAGGAAAAGTGGCCTACAAAACAATAATTGTTCAAGTTTATTGAAGTAATGTGAGAAATTCCTGGGAGGGATGATAAGTTGTTATATACATGCAAATGTTTAACAACATAATTTAGAATATCCACCAACTACTAATGAATATAATGTTGCGCTGAAAATTATGTAGATTTAAGTGCACATAGGCACCTTGTAGCTATAGGCCACTCTGATACATTCAAATTCCTGAGGAAAACATTAGACATGTCCCAACATTTATCCTCTTTGTAAACTGCTGAGCAAGTGGAGACTTGATTTAAAAAACAAGACCTGAAATTAAAATATTTTTATTTGCATCTCATCTCTTAAATGTTTCACTGGCCTTCATGTCTATTTACTTTCCAAATATGGTGGGTATTGTTGTGTAATTAAACAGAGGAAGCATTTTGCAAACAGAAGGAATGATTTTTCTTTGCTCTTGAGTTTGGACAATGTTGTCCAGCTGGTCTTTATTGTGTACATCCAGTGTTACTGAACCTTCACCATTCAGATACTATATGCAGAGTGTTCTCTCTCAAGTTTAACTATTTCAATGCAGAACCTATTCTATTAGGCGAGCACTTTCTGCTGCTGTTTGCTGTACCTTAGAAATACATCATGTATAGCTTATAGACATTTGAACATTATCGGTATAAAAAAAATCTAATTCATTAAACTACCTTACACAGCAATGATCTTCAAAAAGTTATAATTAGAGAAACCTTAACCTCTGATAATAATATAATTTCTTGGGACAGGGAAAAACCCAAGTCTAGTTACTGAAAAACAGCGGAAGACAACTTTTCAACCCGGCTAATGTGAATGAGAAGTTGTCCTGGGAGCACATTGGCCATCCTTATGTGCCCTAGTATTTTCATCTTCTTCATCATCAGTTCTCTGCCTGAAAACCCACAAGGTCATAACTTCTGTCATGGCTAGAGAAAAAAAAGATATTCCCAAACCCACTCCAGGTAGAACAGGGATAGGACTCTTACGCTGTTGATTTCTGACCTATACTGTTGTACAGCCAACTGACCCAAACAGTACCCACTGACCCTGCATTCCCTCAACGCCAATGAATCTGAAGTGCTATGGCAATATTTAGACACATCCTGTAGCCTGGAGCATGGCTGACCAGAAATCTTGTCTACCTTTGTCACCTGTCAGCAGCATATATTGGAAAGATTTGCAAGTTAATGCTCGATCTATTTGGCCATGATATGTTTGTATCATCTTGGGTCATTAGGTCCTGGAATGTGACCTGAAAGCAGTTTTGTGGGTCAGAGGCAAGGATACTATCATTTGCCCTACTAGACCTTTCCTAGTTATTTGTCTATTATAATTGTACAAGACATAATTTCCCCACCAGCCAGAATCTGTTGGTTGAATTTACAAAGAATCAGCACCACATTTTAAAAAAATTAATTCAGAAGATGTGGGTGTCTCTAGCTAGACCAGTATTTGTTGCCCAAAAAGCAGCTCAGAGTCAACCACATTGCTGTGTTTCTGGAGTCACAAGTGGGCCAGACCAGTGGCAGACTCTCTTCTCCAAAAAGCATTCGTAAATTAGATGTGTTTTGCAACAATCAGCTTTTAATTTCAGATTTTATTGAGTTCAAATTTTATTAACTGCCACGGTGAAATTTAAATCCATGTCCCAGAACACCAGGGTCTGGATTGCTAGCCCAGTGACATTGTCACTTTGCCATCACTTCCCATACATCAAGAACTCATTCAGTAAATCTAGAGCCTCTTGGAAAAGAACATCTAAGCTCACTGCACCCCTGTGTAACTTAGGCATATGAACCTGACCTTTATGCTTAGGAATGCAATCTTATCCTTGAGCTACTTTAGATATCACTATTAAATCATCTCCAACTGGACTTTTTGAATGAACACGTTTCAGTCTTTCTGAGAAAGTAACACTATTAAGTGGAAATCAATATTTTGACCAAATAACCTGTTCTCCTGCATTGTAAATCACTCCTCAGGTGGGTGTGCCAAAATTAGGTAAAAAGTTTCATTTAATGTGGTATAACCAAGGACAGCATATTGACAAATTTCTGTTCTTTGTTTTCTTATAAATAATCTTGTTAATACAACTCAAAAAGTACATGACTTTTCTTTTGCATTTTTAGTGCATTGGACATGAGCTTATACTGAAGTATGGGTTTTATCACTAAAATCTATTCTGTTCCAATTAATCTCAACTTTGCCCCATTTAAAAATGTAGGTGTACTTGCTGCCCAAATGCATGATGCTTAATTCATGAACCATGTGACATTTCCCTACCCATCTAAATTTATTGAAAGCTGATAATACTCTTCCACAGTTGCAAGACACTCACACTTTCAAAAGAAGTGGCATATCATCCAAAATAAGGTAGACAAAAATTAATTTTATTTGTTTTCCAGTTGGCCTTGCTAATTTCATCTCTTCAGGGTATCCAAACCTAATTGGGAAGTCTAGGTTAATATTGAATTTGATGGACTGTTTCTCTTGCATTGAAGCACTCCCTTAAGAGAGCTGGAATTAGAATTAGCCCAGACTCTCAAATGTTGCTATAGGCCTAGCTATGCTAAGGCAGATGGTTCATAAAATAAAGTTCTTGAAAATCAATTGAGATGCATAAAGGATCAGGATTAAATCAAAATGTTCAGAAGGTAAATCCTAAATACTAATCATCAACAGATAGGACCAGAGCAAAATATGTCATCATGTCTGCATGAAATAAATTTCAAATTGGCTTATCTTGACTCAGTCACAACCCAATGCCAATACATTATGATTCAAAAGTTCTGTGCTGGAATAGTTGCCCTTGAGCTAATTAACTCCGTCAACTATTAGTTAGTGCTTTAATTAGCTTTCTGTCCTCCATCGAATAATGCAATTTGAATGTTCCATTTTAAAGACATCACTAACAATATAATTAAGCCTGAATAACATTATACTTGTACTCCTGTTGTAATAATTTGCAAAATAGATTTCTCTGCTTAATATCACATATACTTTAAATGTGGATTACATATACATATCTCAGCATTTTTCACTCAATTTTCCCTGTCATTTTTGACAAACAAGAGCTAACATTATTGCAAAGATGGGGAATTGTCCTTGATTAGATTAGATGCCCAACAGTGTGGAAACAGGCCCTTCAGCCCAACAAGTCCACACCGACCACCCGAAGAGCAACGGACCCAGACCCATTTCTCTACATCTAACACTACGGGCAATTTAGCATGGCCAGTTCAGGTAACCTGCACATCTTTGGAATGTGGGAGGAAACCGGAGCATCCAGAAGAAATCCATGCAGACACGGGGAGAATGTGCAAACTCCACACAGACAGTTGCCCAAGGTTGGAATTGAAACCGGGTCCCTGACGCTGTGAGGCAGCAGAGCTAACCATTGAGCCACTTGGTCTTTGTAATTTTTTTCATGTACAGATATTCTTAACAAAACTTCTCCGCCTTAGTAACACATTTCCTTGATTTCCCTAGAACTGGTGCCTGTCTTAACAATTTTTACATGAAAACATGGAAAATGGGAGCCATTTAGCCTTCAAGCCTGCTCCATCATTCAATATGACTATATCTGATCCAATTCGTTAACCTGTTCCAACTTCCCTACTTTCTCCTCATATCCTTTGTTCCCTTTAGCCTTAAGAATGATATCTATGACATTAGTGGACTAGATTGTTTTTGTAATAACGCACCAATCACCATTCAGCTAGTTTTTTGTTAAATTTCGGACTTTTATTGAATTCAAATTTCACCATGGTGGGCTTTAAATCTTTGTTCCTAGAACATTGGTATCAGACTCTGGATACTAGTCGAATGATATTATCACAATGTCAGCACTAACTCAAACATTTTTATTCTGCTACATCCATTTCTCCAATTTTGTTTTGTATTATTTGGTGAATCTAGTAACATTGAATTGTAAGGGACCTACAACATGAGTGTGAAGATTTTATTTTGACTGGGAGGTGGGTAGGATGAACTGAGTTGTCCTGTGCTGGATCAATTCACCAAAATCTTTAATAAGCATGGTGGCATGTTTTAAACTTTCAAGAAACTAAAAAATGTTTATAAAATGAACATTTATCTCATTTGGACTTTAATGATAAATTTACTGCAAGTTCAGTCTGTCATTATTTGCTCTGAAATATCCCTGCTAATTCCAGTGCTGAAAGATATGAGATGATTGCAGGGAACAGAGGGTGAAAAGGATTTTTCCAGATTGTAATTTGTATACTGAAGCATTTCTGCTTATCTACTGATAAATACCATAAACCACATTGTCTACACTTTGCTAGAAGTAGGTAAAAGGGTGACTTGTTCTAGTTTTACTGATATGGTAGATATATAGTGGAAGGGTACCCTATCAAACAAAGGTTTTTATCCTAAAAGGGGTTTAAAGCTTCTGTCAGTTTTCCACCAAGTAAGTGGTAGCATTCCATCACTCACCTGGCATGAGCTGTTCAAATGTTATGAAGTTTTGTGAAAAGTGAGCTGTTTGTTTCTGAGAATTCAGCCTCTGGGCTGGTATACTGTATCACGCAAAGTGTTGATACGTATATTTCTAATTCAGCCTCTAATCAGTGGCGATCTACTTGGATGCCAGTGGTGACGTGATTGTGAACAGTGAATGTGAATGGTCAGAGGAAACTGGCTGGTCAACATTTATTGGAGATTGTTATTTCCTCGCATTTCCTGTTCCAGTTCTTAGTTAATCAGAATGGAAAATTGAGCAAATTGCCGATGATATTTATAGGCTGACCATGTTACCTAGGTGAACCTCTGTAAAGATACCCTCAAACTGGGATAATAGGAACCTAATTGCAACATCCGTTTTCATGTCTTTCAGGTATGACTCCAGCCTTCTGAAAGTTGACAGCGCATGTGGCTACATTTTGGTGTCATTTGGTCAATATTCATGCCTCAAACAATAAGACTAAGACAAGTGATTTGATCATTATCTCATTAGTGTTTGATGTGCCTGGTTATGTGATAACTCACTGCAACGTTTCCCATTACAAGAAATTGTGGTTGGGATTTTACAGAGCCTGCAGGAGAGGGCTCAGATGAAGAACTGAGAGGCAGGTAGGGATGCCCTGTTGATATTTTAGGCATTTTGTCAGCCATGGGGAAGTTGGCAAATAGGCTTTCTGACAAGAGGCCAATTGAGAAAGAAGCCAATTGTGCCACTTAAGTGGCCGATTAAACAGTGTCTTATGGTCAGATTTTCCACGGTGTGACAAGGCCATCTGGTGATTATATGCTTCCTCCTGTGGGCTTAGGCAGTGGGGTGACGAGGAGAGACTGAGTCCCTGCTGATCAAGCACCCAATGGCAGCAAAACTACATGATCCACCTCCACCTCCTGTACCTCTGCCCTACTGAACAAGTCGCCACTGGCTCCCTTCTTGATTGCCAGGGCAGTCTCACTGGCCCCTGAAACATCAGACTCCTACTGAACCTATTATGAAGGTGGAATCCATCCTGCACCTTGAGTTTGGGTGCAGTATCAGCAGTGGCCCCTGCTCCTGATGGCATTGCTTATATGCAAGAGCTGCTGGCCCCACTGATTGGCTCTTGGAGGTGGTATCGTGACCCAGAAAAGAATTGGAGCTCCAACAGCAGCTCATTTGCTGCCTAATGAACATAAAATCCAATCTGGCCTCTCCCAAGCTACCTGAAGTGAGCCTGACTAATCAGGTCCAATGCTACTCTGACAAAACGAGTATTTTTGGAAAGTTGCGAAGTCATACAAGACCCTGTATAAATCTTTTTTTTATTATTGTATTCAAGAGAGGAGTGACGAAGTACAGGTGACTGGAAGCAGAAAGTTTGATGAAACCACAGATTTGGGTGCACAGCTTTGGAAAGGTTTACTTGTGGCTTTGCTCCACAACTTTTATTTGCATTAGAGGATTAACTTTAATGTAATCCTTTCGCCCCTATATTTCTGTCAAGTCAGTAATATTAATTGGAGTCTGGCATTGTGACAGACAGAATAGTGGGCCTCTTGTATCTGTTCCCCCATGCCACATGCTGCCAGAGAAACAGACTCAGGCTGCAGGGAGTCAGGAATCCACAGCTGCAGAGCCCCAAGTTGGCTCAGGTTAAAAATAGGTAGCCAGGAATGAGGATCAGTGTGTTAGTGCTCATCTGCTTTTCAAGCTTTGTGAAAAGCAAAGCTCTTTCATTCCATATACCACTTGTCAGCGAAACACTTTAATAGAGATATCTTGGGAATCTCCCTTCACTCAAATATTTCAGCAACAGAAACACTGCATTAACAGTAAACCGTCCTTGGTTTGGTTTGGGCTAATGTTACTAGTCCACTGCATTGTGTAATCAAAAGAGCGTTGCATTTAGTTCATTGATTTGTTTTATAGCGGAACATGAAGTTATGTCAAAACTATTCAGATAATTACTGACATTGCTGTCTCATTCCAACTGAAGTACTATGAATGTCTGTCTAAATTAATTAGAATCCTTCATGTGTCAGAGTGTGTTAAGAGTTAGATGTTTGTATTTGCTAGTCTAATAATGGACTAGTCACAAAATTACCCAAGATCATCTCAATAAACAATTAGTATTTCCACAAGGATGGATAAGGAGTTGATCTGTACCAGAGGAAGTACATAACCTTTGAAAGACTATCTCTGATCCTGACTTATGCTGAGTTAGCTAAGGTAATCTGGGCCAGCAGTGTCATGCAGCAATTGACCTTAGAACTTGGAGTGTGGTGTGAATCCAAAAATGCTTATTCCCATCTGTCCAGAAGTGACTGCCTCCAGAATTATGGTTGCCTTTAATCAGCTTGTAATCTCCAGCAAGTCAACAACTCACAATTGGATTTTAACGAGCGGGCCTGCCCAATGGAAATTCTAGGGTTAATAGAAATGAGATAGACATATCAAATCTCAAATGAAAATCTGTTCTTGTGCCATTTGATTCCTCTGTATGTTATCACTGGCCTCGTTGGAAGGTTTGGTGATTTATGTGACATTCATACAAGGCTGATGTGATTTATGAATGCTTCTGTTCCCTCAGTGAACTTTTTAAATGAGGTCTGATATATTTTGAGCAGGTTGGTAATGCAGGGCATATACTGAGCTTAATCGGTTCAGATGAATGGCAGTAGGTGGGGTTAAGGGGGTGAGGGTGAGGTGGAATCATGGGGGAAGCTCTGCAGAATTAAGGGGGGGGGGCATGATGCAGAGCTTCGGATGTCAGCAGCTGAACATTATTGAAGGTGCTGACATCTCATCTGAGCTGTAGGCATCTGATATGATTGATTCGCTCAGCTCGTATGAACAAGCAGCGTTTCTGGCAGTGGATTTTCTTTCCGTGAAACACAGGAAATGACAGTGGCTTTCACTGACATCCTCTGAAGCAAACACAACTCCACTAATTCTTCATCTGAAATCATTGTGTGCTTGTCTGTTTAGTCTTGCTGTAGCATATATGTCTATATTTGTAATCACACATATATATATATAAAAAGCAATAATGTGCTGATTTAAAGGGTAGGAGAGAGTGAAACAAAATACTTTTGTACGGGGTTCTTTCCTCATTTGTTCTTCAAAGTATGAATAAACTTTCAGATGGCATCTTCACATTTAGATTATTGATTCCCATTGATAATAATTCTCTTCTCTGCTTCCCCTTTCAATTGCCCAAGAATGTAAATGTGTCTGCTTAGCCCTTCAGAATTGCCTGAGAATTTCCAAATGGTATTCATTCATCTTCAGAAGCAATCCAGAAAAAAGAATCATATTGGCATCAAACTCATTGGATAGTTCTTTTATTTTTATTTTAGTTCTTTTATTTTATTAGTTGTAAACATTTTGGTGAGAAGACTGTTTCAGTGAGCAAGGAAGATGTTGGTCTGATGTAACCTCAAGGAATATGTCAAGTCAGGTTTGTCAACTCATACTATCTATCCAATGTTCTGCAGCAGCTCACCAAGTCTCCTTTGATAGGACTTTCCAAATCCACATTGTTCACGACCAAGGACAGGACAGCAGCAAGACACAACCACCTGCATATTCGCCTTCAAGTCTCACACTATACCACTATTGCTGGGTCAACTCCATACGTAATTGCACTGTAGTTTGTCAACACTATGTGGGTTATAGCAGTTCAGGAAAATAGCTCATCACCATCTTCTCAAGGGCAAACAGGGTCTGGCATTAAATAGTGGCTCTGTCAAGGACACCCACATCCTGTGAGCTAATAAACAAAATAATCATGGGGACTGATTTGCATCCACACATCACTGCAAACCCATCAGCAACTGCAAATGAAGCAGAACCCAGCAAAACTATATTTCCCAGAATCATGTATTTCAGGATTGGCAAATAAGTTGGCCTGAAACGCACATTCCCACCACAAGTGAGGTGCATTGTGAAGAACAAATGGCATAAGCCGAAAGGAGTAGTTTTCAGATGTTTCAGAAGTCTGATTCTGAACATGTGTTTCATAGAGTCTGTACAATATGGAAGCTGGCCACTTGACCCATTGAGTCCGCAACTACCCTCTGCGGAATATCTCACCCAGCCCCAGCCCATCCCTGTAACCTTGCATTTCCCATGGCTAATCTTTGTCACGTACACATCCCTGGACACTGTGGGCAATTAACCATAGCCAATCCACCTAACCTGCACATCTTTGGACTGTGGGAGGAAACCAGAGCACCCAGAGGAAACACACACATACACAGGACGAATGTGCAAACTCCACACAGACAGTCACCCAAGACTAGAATCAAACTTGGATCTCTGGCACTGTGGGACACCTAAATACTTGTTAGCTAAGTTAATATTTGCTACTGTAATTTTATAAGTTACCTGATTTTTGAAAAAGCTGAACTTCACTTTAAAATTGCCAACTGGAAGAGATGGAGAAGTACAAAGACGTCATGAGTGCAGGGCTACAGGGAAGGAGCAAGTGAATGGGACTAACTTGAAAGTGCCGATACAAGCCCGATCGAACTCCACTATCAGCGGCACCTGTTCCTCCTTCTGAGGCAAGCTCCTCATCTCTACTTGGTGTTGTCACAGGTGTCCGCAATGGGAGAGCTATCAAGCTTAAAGGAAAGGCTTTGTCCAAAAGGTTTTATCACAGCATATTAAATATAACAGCAGCTGGAGCTATTAATAATTAAAGTTTATTCAAGGAACGACCTCAGACCAAATACTAGGATAAAGTTATTATTATTCAGTTTTCCTTGGAATCTTCTACAGGTTTTCCAACATAAGAGACTCTGCCAAACTATTTTCATTCATATTCCCTGTGGAGACTTCATCATAACACATTGAGAAAAAAAAATGTACATAATTCCATCATTGTGAAATTAAGTACAAAGGTGAAGAGATCGTTAACATGGAACATGTTAACGTCATAGACTGGGTGTCCTTGACCCGTGAGAAAAATGTATGTTTCTTTGGGAGAAGAATGAGTCCAGCTTTGTTGAAAAATTTAGCCTTTTTCTCCCATACTGGTTTAACTTAGAGGACGATATTGCAATGTATTCTATGGTATCCATTATATTACAGATGATGACTTTGACAAATTAAAATGTAATTGAATGACAACACATCAGCAATGGCAATAATAAGCTCAAATGTATTTTTATTTTGATTCCAATTAGGTTAAACTACAAAAATTGTATTGATCAAGTTCACAGTGCAGCAGATGTAGGACTGACTTGTTGCTGTCACCAATTGGGTAATGTTGTAACGGAGTCTTTGGAGCAAGCTGCTGTTGGAACTGAAAATTCCCCAGTTGAGCAACCCTTGGCCCTTGCTGTGAATAATTTATTCAAAATCAATTGTTTTAAAGTCATTGTTCATTAATCAATAACTACATGGTAACTTGTTATTGAGCTTTTATTACAGCAGCAACACCTCAGAGTGTGTGTTCGTGTTTGTATGTGTGTGTGCCTGTTTGTGTATATACACACATTCACAATTTTGTTTAGTGAGTTTATTTTTCCGATGCAAAGACCATCAACTGTCTGAAATAAAAGGTTCCAAGAAAACTAAACCAAAATGTTTCTCCAACCTTTACAAGCAGTGTTCAGGGAGTATTTTCCCAGCCCTGGAGCAATGTGGACAATGATGTGTTGGGAAAATATGGTCAGATTAGAAGAGAGATTCTCGATGTTCAGCAAAAAAGTCTATTTTTCCACTCAAGGCTTGAACAACAGCTGAGGTTCGGTTCCTTGCGATAGAAACCCTACAGTGTGGGAGCAGGGCATTTGGCCCATCCAACCCAGTAACCCTGCATTTCTCTTTGGCTAATCTACCTAGCCTGCATATCCCTAGTCACTGCAGGGCAATTTAGCATGGCCAATCCAGTTAACCTGTCCATCTTTGGACTGTGGGAGGAAACATGTGCACCCAGAGGAAACTCATACAGACATAGGGAGAATGTGAAAACTCTACACAGTCGCAGAATTGAACCCAGATTCCTGACAGTGAGGCAGCAACACTAACCAGTAACCCACTGTGCCATCCCTTACCTCTTCTTGCCTCATTTATATATGGTTTGCTGTTCTCCCACATGGAAGAGAGAACACAAAAGATGATATGCAAGTCTGAGCAGGTATCTGGCGATTCTGGTTTGCTACGTGTTCCTCTAGGCCTCCATCTTGGCTCAACACCTCACAGTGCACTCCATAAATAGTGACTGCCCACATCCTTCTTCCTGAGCTTGGCATTGGATATGCAACAGCCTCACCACATTGTCATAGCTCGTGCACCACTCAGAATGCAGTTCTCCAATGCCGCACGTTTTAAATGCACCAATACCTTTCATTTTAATGCTGCTGCCAGATCACTATTTGCAGAGACAAGAATCCATCATAGTTTGGAGCAGTGTGCATCTTAAGGCTCTCCTCTCAGTGCTTGCTCCTACATGGATGCTGACAGATTCTTTGCCTTGTCTCATCATTCTGGACCTTACTACCTGAATCCGAACACACAGATTCACAGTACTACTGTCTTGTGTTGCTTTTTAGTGCAGATACGAAGCAAGGCAGCCTGTCATGTTTGCCAGCATTAATCGATTAAGTGTGTGGACATGTTGCTGTAGGGCACCATGCCACATCCGTATTACAGTAACACTGGTTGTGGCTCATCAAAGTGGCCATGTCTGAATTTTAAGGGGAGTACTCCTTAGATACACCTAAGGGGAATGTTGTCAGTCAAGGGGTAACAGCAAAGGTAATGGCATTGTGTGATACCTGGGCAGGGGGCTGGACACGGTCAGTGAGGCATTTGAGCCAGAGGCAGGGAGGTTGGGGGAATAGGCCACACTCACTCCTGCTGGTCCCAGGGAGTGGGCCACGCCGGGTCCCGGGGAGTGGGCCACGCCGGGTCCTGCCAATTCAATTGTGATCTATTACTTTGCACAAATGACATTCCACAGCCCCAGGAAAATTGGAACCATACATTCAGTTAACTATTTGATCATTGTCCTACACAAAACTTTTTGGGATTAGGATTGATTACAAATCTTAATGAAATTGATAGGAGCTCTTCATTAGGAAGAAGATTGTGGGACGATTGCTTGTTTCTGTCTTATGGAGATAATGTGTTATAGCATTAAGTGCAAAACAGGCATTAATTGGTACAAAATTGTCAAATTTCAGGAAACTGTAGACTGCTCAAATCAGAAATGATACATTGATAGAGAACTGGCCATTCAGCCCATTGAGTTGGCCCCGCTATTCGATCATATGCCTCTCAATCCCATTCTCCTGCCTTCTCTCTGTAATCCTCAATCCTGAAATAACGCTATAGAGATTGGTATCCTGCCACCAACTCACCCCTTACTTACACATGGAGAGTCCTTGACACTGATCCAGCTCTCAGTGACCAGAACCTCTGACACTCCTGTTTGTAATATTTTATTAACCAAATTACAAATCACAGTTTACAAAAAAACAGTTAACATTTACAGCTGTTTCCAATAGCAATTTTACAAGGGAGAGGAGCAGCAAAGCTAGGCCCCAAACCCTACCGTTCAACCAGTTTACAGGGAGATGAGGACAAACCTCACATCCCAGTTCCATGTATAAAAGACAGCAACAATGACATTTGTACATAAAAAGCTAATCCAGTTACATAAACAGTGTACAATACAGACCCAGCAAGCCCCCGTCCCTTCCACCTTCCGGCCACTCTAAGACAACCCGCCCCTACGTACCTTCCGGCTCTCGGTCCACCCCATGCCCCTTCCAGTTCTCGGTCTGCCCTGACACACCTTTCGGCCACCTCTAGGGCAGCCCGCCCCGGTACCCGCCCAGGGTGACAGTGGTCAGGATGGCCTACCCACCTTCTAGCTTCACTAACCACCCTCAGCACCTTTCAACCACTTCTGGGGCAGCCCACCCCGGTACCTGCCCAGGGTGACAGCGCTGAGGATGGCTACCCACCTTCTGGCTCTTGGTCTGCTCTTACATACCATTGGGCTCTCACCCACCCCGATGCACCGTCCAGCCAGTAGGCTATCCTGGCACACCTTCCGGCCACCTTCAGGACAGCCCGTCCCCTTCCCTTGGACGACAGCGTGCAGGGTAGCCCACATTCCTTCTGGATCTCAGCCTGCCCCTACGCGCCTTCTGGCTCTCGGCTGCTCTGACACCTTTCGACCACCTCTAGGACAGCCCGCCCCAATGACCCCTTCTTGGGACGACAGTGCTCAGAACGGCCTACCCACCATCTGGCTCTCAGGGCAACTGGCATCAGTGTGGCCTACCCACCCTCCAGCTTTCGGGACAGCCTACCAACCTTCAGGTTCACAGGATGGCCTGCCCACTCTCTGGCTCTCAGGATGACAGCTTTCAGGAAGACCCATGAGCCTCCCAGCTCACAGCAAGGCCTGCCAGACCCAGGGACACGCAAGACAGTGCAGCTGATAGACCCAAACAACACAAAACAGCTAATTACATAAAAGCAGAATCCTTTCTGGTCCACAGTCTAAATATAGAGTCTTCAAATATAGGGTCTATTCCCAGGACTGGAGTCCACTCCAGTTTACAAGGTGCATTGTCCAAAATGGAGTCCACCGCTAAAAAAACAGGATCCACAACCAAGGACAGAGTCCACTCCTGAAGGCAGCAAATGCACACCCCACAGCACAGGTGTTCAGTCTCCATGGAGTCCTGGCTCAGCCTTGGAAAACCAGGCCCACTCACAGGAACATAGTACATTGTACAGGTGCAGTTAACTCACAGGGGTTTGATCCACTCCTGAAGGCAAGGTCTTCACCCAAACTCCAGGATACAGCAAGTGCTCACCTCCCAGCACACACACGCAGGTGTTCAATCTTCAGAGGCCCAGTCCCAGGGCTAGGCCTCCCCACAGGAACAGCTTCTCTGGTGAAATGTATGTCTTCCACAGGGCTCAGTCCAGTCACCAAAAACAGTGAAGACACTTACACAAAAAACAAAGAAAACTAGAGTCCAAGGGATAAGCCCTACCACAAAATTAACATTTTCTATTTTTGAGAAAAGAACAAAGAGAAAAGAGTAACACACAGGCTGTAACCAGCCAGTGAAACAACAATCCCCTAATGAGAACTGAGTTACACCTGAAACACATTATGGGCATCAGGAGTTTAACAATCAGTCCTCACTAAAAAGAATGCCTGTTAACAAACTGGCTAAATAATTCAGCCAAATCAGGAATCAGGCTTTTTTTTCCTTTGCCACCCCCCAAAAAAAGGAAACAGAAACCAACTGTAGCACCAGCCAGCTTAGAGTCAGTCCCCTAAACTGAGGAGGCACTGAATCTCCTGTTTATATCAGTCAGCCAGGGCTTTCCTGATTGGACCATATTAACAGCCCCCAACCAAGGAACTAATATTCTGTGAGGTCTAACCAGCAGACCTCAGTACAATCACCACATCCCACCCCCTCTGAGTCTGAGGACATAGGCCAGTCTTTTTTGTTGTTGTAGCTTCTCCTGCGACATTTTAGCACTGGGTCAGATTCCTCCGTCTCTGTCTCTGACATGGGCAGCATGTAATGTACAGTAACTCATCTCTTGTGCCTAGAATGTGTCAGACAAAATTTATTCTCTTCTTCCAGCTGGAAAACATCAAGGTGGCAGCATTTGCTGTGTCCATCGCTGATTCCAAGGTATCTTCAACACTTGATGGAGTGGGAGTTCTGGGACAGTCAGAAAGGCTGTTGAGGAGCCGGGCCCATTTTGCTCCTATACCATTTGCGAGTTTGCAGCTTTCATGTGGTCGACATGCTTGTTCAGGACTGTTTATCTAACTAAACTTTATATGCCACTGGATTTGATCTCGCATCGACTGTGCCTCTTACATTTGCAGGGCCATTCCCGTGGTTTCTACACCAAACTTCGTCACCTGACATAAACTGTCTCTCTCATTTAGAAGAGTTTTGTGTTGGGCATTGGCATTCCTGAAGATGTTTTACCATCCCCCCCCAGCTTTATGAAGATCAGGTGACTGACTATGTGGAGTTTGCACGTTCTCCCCGTGTCTGCGTGGGTTTCCTCCGGGTGCTCCGGTTTCCTCCCACAATCCAAAGATGTGCGGGTCAGGTGAATTGGCCATGCTAAATTGCCCATAGTGTTAGGTAAGAGGTAAATGTAGGGGTATGGGTGGGTTGCGCTTTGGCGGGTCGGTGTGGACTTGTTGGGCCGAAGGGCCTGTTTCCACACTGTAAGTAATCTAAAAAAAATCTAAAAAAAAAGTCTAATCTAAAAAAAGATATAACCTGATGCAGGGTCATCTCCCCATTAGCAATTCTGCTGGAGCTATCCCTATAGTTGCGTAAGGGGTGGTCCTATTACCAAATAAGGACTAGAACAGTTTGGTATCTAATGAAGCCAAAAGCTGTTTCTTTAAGTCTGCCTTCAAAGTTTTGACTGCTCTTTCTGCCAGACCATTGGATGTTGGATGGTTTGGAGTTGTCCTTATATGTTGAATATCAAAGCACTACATAGGACAAACAGGAAGACAGCTAACAACCCGCATCCATGAACACCAACTAGCCATGAAACGACATGACCAGCTTTCCTTAGTAGCCATACACTCAGATGACAAACAACATGAATTTGATTGGGACAACACCACTATTATAGGGCAAGCCAAACAGAGAACAGCCAGGGAATTCCTAGAGGCATGGCACTCATCCACAAATTCTATCAACAGACACATCGACCTAGACCCTACATACAGGCCACTGCAGCGGACAGCAACTGACAACCGGAAGCGGCAGATTCAAACCAGTATAAATGCTGGAGGAATCAGCACAGAAGCGCTTCACAGGAGGCTCCCAAACACTGAGGATGTCACCTAGAAAGGGGGCGAAACGTTTGCAACAAAAACTCCCATCTCGACGAACAGAACCACAACAACGAGCACCCAAACTACAAATCTTCTCACAAACTTTGAATGTTGAATATCATTCAGCTTTAGGCAGTATTCAAATTCCCTGCTGATAAACAATGGTCTGTTATCTGTGGCCAACATTTCTGGGAGTCTGTGTACTGCAAAAGATATGTGCAGTTTTTCTATTGTGTTTGACAAATGAACTCTATGCATATCAGCCATTTTGAGTGGGCACCCACAATGACTAAGAACATTGAGTCCATGAAAGGAGCAATATAGTCAACATGTGACTGAGTCCAACGTTTACCCGGCTGTTCCCACGACTCTAGGAGAGCTACTGGTAGTAATTTTTGTCCTTGTTGTCACCCTGGGCACTGCCCACCAATGTGGCTACGTCTGCGTCAAAACTTTGCCACCAAACAAAACTTGTCAACAGCAACTTCATTTGGGAAATCCCTGGAAGACTCTGGTGAAGTTTAGTCTGTATCTTGTGGCAACCTTTGCTCAAGACAATGTTCTTTACCTGGACAAGATTCCCAGGAATCCAACCTGCTACCTCTTGTGAGATGGACCATTGGTCTTATGTTGAGAAGTATTAGTATCAGATTAATCTAAGAAAGAAACATCTGAAAGAGGTGAAAGACTTCAAGTCATTTCAGGAACAGGAATATTTTGATTTAAAGAAAAAAGAAACCAACTGGTTCCTGCATTCCTAAATTATTAGTTAAGCTTCTGGCTGTCTTAGAAATATTTTGCAACATTAGAATCTACTTAGCTTTAATTGTTTTATGAACATGTATTTCTTTTTATCAGATTCAAAAAGCAGCATAATTTGCACTTATCCCTAATTTGCACATATCCTGAACTTCTAAGATACTTACTCAAGTACAACTCAAGTTGCTGGTTTCATGCTAGTCATTCTGTTCTTGGCATTATGATGTCTACAGGACGTCTTTTTCCTCTTCATGTATTTTATTTTTCTCTTTCTTTTTCTCTCTACTTACCTCCCTTCCTCAGACAGCATCAGTGGGGAGAGTTGAGCCAGAGTGGACTCAATGGACTCCCAGCCTCAAGGTGAAGTCAAGGGTGGACTCCCTTGAAGGACTATAGTGCTGACCTTTGAAGGCAGACTTAATGCTTAAACTTTGAAGGCAGACTTAAAGAAACAGCTTTTGGCTTCATTAGGTACCAAACTGTTCTAGTCCTTATTTGGTAATAGGACCACCCCTTAGGCAACTACAGGGATAGCTCCAGCAGAATTGCTAATGGGGAGATGACCCTGCATCACGTTATATCTGATCTTCACAAATTTTAGAAGGACTATAATGCTAACCTTTTACCTCTATCTCTTTGTTTTTCTAATTATACCTAAAATTTTGTACCTAGTATCTTTGTACCTAGCTTTATAAGGACTACAGTGCTGATCGTTTAATTTCATTTATTCATTGTTCTAAATTATATTGAAGATTTTGTACCTAGGTATCTTTGTATCTAACATGATGCCCAAAATGATTGACTTCATACACTTTTCCCTGTACTCATGTATCCCTGTACTTGAGTACACGCGACAATAAACCTAATACTAATTCTAGTTCTAATTCTAACAATCAGATTTAACTCACACATTCCCTGTTCAGAACTCTGGTTCCAGGAGGATAACCTTTAATGGCAGAGGAGAGGAGAATGTCAAGTCTTCCCTTGCATGAAAATGTTACAACAATCAGTTGACAAACTTCTCAGTGAAATGGTCGGGCAGTTTTTTAAAAAATGCGCTCATAGTAGGCCATATTATGTGAAGGGCAAAATTGTCCAAGAGTGCCCGATGGATATGATTTGACCTCTCTTACTTTAGGACACGTGAAAGCTAGATTGCTGGCAATGCTCACATCTTATTGCCAATTTTATGTTGATGTAAATCACAAACCACTTCGTATCAATAGCTAATAGCAGTATAATCGCACCTTTAGTTTTCTTATTACAATCATTCAAATCATTGCAGAAGCTCTCCTTTACATGTTGTTTAGTATCAGCAATACAGCAATCATAAGAGAAACTATATCGAAAGCTGAAATAGCATGCAGCTGGAACAAAGGAATATAATACTCTCATTTTATCCTTTGAAATTTTTTCCTAATTCACAGAGTGGTCAGTTAATTTTATCAATGCACTTTATTTTAATACATCAATACAGAAAGGTTACTGTACTGAGTTCCTTGTCTCTCTCCTTACCAGCTTCTCTTGTTTCATTCACTGTTTCAGGTCAAAGAAGCTAGCTTCTCAGCCTCTATGGCAGCATGGAGAATAAGCTCAAAATATTCCATAAATAGTGTTGTATCCCTGCTTACCATCCCTATAAATACTATTTGTACCAAGCATACACAGGGGAAATTGTGTCCGAAGCTGTAACTCAATTGTGGCATCTTGGTTGCAAGCCACGGACGATGATATATTAAGCAGAATCACTTGTCTTGTAATGTCATGGCTCTGCTCTAGCCCTGCGTTGTGATGTACAGCTGACAGTCAATATGGCCTCTTGGCCATTGAATTCTGTGGGCTGGTTGGAATGATCAGCATCCGATACTGCGACCTGTCTGCTGTCTGCTGAGACAGCTGCAGGGGATGATACTCAGCTGTCTCCAGGGCAGCTGGAAAAGTCTTTTTGACTATAAGGTGGAGAGAAACCTTACCTCACAGTCACTGAGCGAAAACACTTAACAGCAACAAAAGTCACCCTCCAGGTTTTCGATTGTAGGTTCGTTACAAAGGCTCAGAAATGTAATGTTTATTTAGATAGATGGAAAAACACAATTTTTTAAAAAGTCTTTGTACAAAGGAGATTGGTATGAAACTACATAATACTGAACTGTGGCAAAGTGTATACAAATTATTGACTCAACCTTAGCTGGAGAATTTTGTTCAATTCTGCAAATCCAACTTTAGGAGCAGGCCAAAGACTGAGAGGGTGGAGAAATGAATCACTGGAAATAATCCTAGAGATGGGGGACTTCAAATGCATGGAAAAACTAGAGGAGTTTTGTCTCTGGATTACATTGAAGAATCGAGAAGGATAAAAGAGAAGGAAGGTTAATTCAGTGGGCCAGTCACCGCACTATTTTCTGATTGCTGATTTTCTGCTTTTCATTTTCTACTACTTTGCAAGATAATTTTAGGTCCTTATACAGAGCCTGGGATTCAGCATAAGAACCCCTTAACATCACTGTAGCAAAACCCTGCATATTTATCCATTGAGAGTTGCCAGGCAACATTTAATCATAGAATTTGAGCATCTGTATGATGCCATCTGGAGAATTGAATAATATCACAGCATTCATTTAGACACTGCTAATAGCTATCTTCTTTAGAGTTAATGTGCATGGCAATTTTTAGGATACCATGACTGAGGTATTATACTTACTTGTACACTTCAGAATGGGGAAGGAAAGCAGCATTGCCATTTTTCTGCAGCCTGTCAGTCCAATTTAGATGGATTCACAAGATAATTAATCTGAACAATCATTTGCATTCATATTCAAGAAGCAACTATTGAAAGCAACTATTTTAACCATCTATCTATCAGGAAGTACTTCTGATAGTGGTTGCAATTGTTGTCAGCAAAGAGTGTAAAGCTTTAATGAAAGTTCCTGATTGATATTACGATAAAGACATTATTTGATCAGCCACAATTAATAGAACAGTGTCTGATGCGTGGGTGCATTTGGCTTAGGAATATGGACCTCTTTTATTCAGGTTTCTCTTCTTGAAGAACTAAGATTTTCAATCTGACTTTATGCATAACTCTGGTTCTTCACTGTTCCAAGAGAGCTGTGCTCAATTTTCACTTCCTTATTAAAAGTAAATGGTCTATAAGTGAATTGATTAGAAATGTTCAGAGAGCATGCCATGTCTCATGGGAATATTTCGTTTTGCAACGAAATATTTGAATATCTTTGTAGTTACCCGGGTTTTACTAACCTGGGAAAGTACAGGAAGCTCTGAGTTTGGAACCAGATTGGAGAATTAATTTCAGGATGTGAACATTGAGTGATATGTAACAGTTTGGATCACTGAACCAATTACCAAACACCCTACCATTATTTCTGGAAGAGTTAACTGATATGTGGTGCTATTTCATTGATTATTTCGGTAAAGAGAGAGCAAATATGGTAATAGTACTGAACTATTCTGCAGTAAAGTCAGCAGAACCCAACTGACACTAAGTGGATTTGCCACAAAGGGGCTCAGTGCCGAATGTAAGAAAGAGAAGCAAATTGTCTATGGTTCCTGCTGCTGATAACTGTCCAGTGACCCCTGCTGCATGCCTGCTTGAGATAAGAGGAGTTTCACTGTGATGCCTCAATAATTAAAATTCCTGCTAATGTATGCAATACGAGGAATGCTCACCTGAGGTATTAGAGACTCTCAACAGCCCGTTAGCTATGAAACACCTTCCCAGAAAAAAACTGGGCAGAAATATAATTACAAGAGAGAAACCAAGGATAAATTATAGTAGGTTCAAAACCTTTTATCCATAAATAATGCCGTATGTGTTTTGCATGTATACACTTAAACTAGTCTTTAATCAGCACATGGGCTTTGTCTTGATACCTGGCTCAGACACACAAGATAAGAATTTACAGCTTTTGTGCCCTTCAGATTAAGATAAATGTATCAGGAAAAATGTCTGTTTGTATTTCAGTGTTCATGAGCCTGTAGCACAGAAGTGATCTAGTGGCATAACTAGCATAAAATTGGCCATTTTACCCAGATGGGAATACAGGCAGGCAATCTAAGAAGTGGAAAATTTCATTCATGTAATGGGAGGATCTCTGCTAAGGTTACATTGCTGGAGATGATATGGCAATGCTGATTGTGGTGAGCAATGCATCATATCTAAATCAAGCTCAAGAGAACTTTAAAATGGATCTGTTCTCCAGTAACACTGTCTGCTCATAGTGCACTAAAATAAAAAAAAAGGAGTAATTTGGAAATGAATCCAGTTAGCACAGCTACAATTATTATTCATGATTATAATGGAATTGACTCATTGAAAAATGTATTGCATAGAACCTCTACAGTGGAAGCAGGCCATTCATCTCATCGAGTCTGCACCAACCCTCTGAAGAGCATCCAACCCACCCCCTACCTATCCCTGTAACCCTGCATTTCCCATGGCTGATCCACCCACCTTGTGCATCTTTGGACTGTGGGAAAGAACAGGAGCGCCCAGAGGAAACCTACACACGCACACACACACGGAGAATGGATGTAGTTTTGCTCGCTGAGCTGGAAGGTTCATTCTCAGACATTTCATCACCATACTAGATAATATCTTCAGTGGGCCTCTGGTGGTGTAGCCCACTTTCCATTTATATGTTTTGGTTTCCTTGGGTTGGTGATGTCATTTCCTGTAGTGACACAATTTCCTGTGGTGATGTCATTTCCTGTTCTTTTTCTCAAGGAGTGGTAAATGGGATTCAAGTCCATGTGTATGTTGATAGAGTTCTGGTTGGAATGTCATACTTCTCGGAGCTCTCGTGAGTGTCTCTGTTTGGCTTGTCCTAGGATGGATGTGTTGTCCCAGTCGAAGTGGTGTTCTCCCTCATCCATATGTGAGGATACTAGTGAGAGTGGGTCATGTCTTTTTGTGGCTAGTTGATGTTCATGTATCCTGGTGGCTAGTTTTCTGCCTGTTTGTTCAATGTAGTATTTGTTACAGTTCTTGCAAGGTATTTTGTAAATGACATTAATTTTGCTTGTTGGCTGTGTAGGGTCTTTCAAGGTCATTAGCTGCTGTTTTAGTGTGTTGTTGGGATGAACCTTCCAGCTCAGCGAGCAAACCTACATCCAGAACCTCAACCTGAGCTACAAATCTTCTCAAAACTCACTAACAGGGAGAATGTGCAAACTTATTCTACCCTGTAGAGGGCACCTAATAGTGAATCATAGAGATATACAGCACAGAAACAGACCCTTCGGTCCAACTCGTCCATGCCGACCAGATATCCGAAATTAACCTACTCCCATTTTTCAGCATTTGGCCATATCCCTCTAAACGCTTCCTATTCATATACCCATCCAGATGCCTTTTAAGTAATTGTACCATTCTCCACCATTTACTCTGGCAGCTCATTCCATACATACCCCACTATCTGCATGAAAAAGTCGCTGCCTTTATACCCCCATCCCCCATCCCCCAACCACCACCATCAGGTTCCATTCAAATCTATTCCTCCTCACCTTCAACCCATACCCTCAATTTCTGGCCCCCCCACCCCCACACAGGGAGATCCACATGTTAATTTTGGTTTAGAAAGATTGGAGCGAGGTTATTACTATTTTGAAATGCCCTATCTTTTACTTTTCCTCTTCTAGCTGTTCCTTCTCAGATAGAAGGTCTTTGGTTGGGCCTTCAGTTGGAAAGCCTGTCTGCTATCCATAGCCACACCCGTTCAAAATCAGCACCTGTAATTCCTTCCCCCTCAGGAAAGTGTTCAGGACTCAGAAACAGTTGTGACCTCTCTTTCCCAGCCCCAGAGGGAATATCCTGCTCTGTGTTTTTGTGAGAGACAAAGACTATTTGGCAGATATTTTCAGCTTTTGTTTTTTGTTCAATAAATATTAGCAAGTGAAAGAAGGAGAGCAGACTATGAGAGTGAGGGAAATATGAAGATGATAGAGTGTCAATTTTCAACTTGAAAAGTACTGTTGCAATTTGAAACCAGCTATTAAGTATGTCTGCATTTTGTTGGGGTTAATAAAAAGGCAATGCTCTTGTGTCTCCTGGCTACGCACAAATATCATTTTCTTTTAACATTTCCTTTTTGTTGGTAGCTACTGGTTAAAACACAAAGGCTGCTACAAAACCTGACTGGAGCACATCAAGATAGCTGCTTAGTGCAACCCTGAAAGACAAGCAGGAGGCTGGAAGAACACAGCAAGCCAGGCAGCATTAGGAGATGGAGAAGTTAACATTTCAGTTGTAACCCTTCTTCAAATACAGTGTCAGTCCTTTATTTAATCTCGACTCAGTCTAACTACCTGCTCAATGCTATCAGGATAAAATTTGAATGTTATAAATACTCACCTGGTCAGGCCTGACTGAAAGGTTGATCTGAACTGTTGACTCTGCCTCTCACTCTGTACTGCTGCCAAACTACCTGAGCATTTCCAACATTTTCTAACTTTACTTCAGATTTCTAGCATCAGCAGTATTTTGCTTTGTGTACACCTTTCTCGTTGCCTTAATGTTGCCCAAAATCAATATTGCACCAATCATCAGAGTAGGAGACACGAATAGCATCGCAAGATTACTAAATATTCAAGGGGCAAAAAGAAGAGAGCAAATGATTATATAATACTTATCACGAGAGAAAATATGTTTAGGTGAGTAAAGGAGACTGAAGAGCAGTAAGTCCCCTAGACCTGTTGGAATGCATCCTAGAATTTCAAAGGAAGTAGCTACAGAGGTAGTGTATGTACCAGTAATAATCATGCAGAAATCTTTAGATTCTGGAAAATTCCCAGATTGGAACACTTTTGTAGAAAGAAAGGAAGGAGACAAAAAAATAGCTTAACGTCAGTTATTGAAAAAAATGTTAGAAACTATATAAAAGATGCAATTGCAGAACATTTAGAAATACACACTATGATTAAATAGTATCAGCGTGGCTTCATGAATGGGAAAGCATGCCTGAAAAAATTTACCACAATTCTTTCAGTAGGATATAAAAAGGGCAAGCAGTGGATGGAATATATTTAGTTTTTTTAAAAGGTATTTGACAAAGTATCACATATTAGGTTGCTTAATAGAATAAGAATCCCTAAATTGGAGGCAGTATATTAGCATGGATAGAGTTTTGATAAAGGGAGCATTTTCAAGATGGCAGACTGTAACTAATGGTGTGCCACAGGGGTCAGTGCCGTATACTGAGAGATCTGGGTAAGGACATAGCAAGGGTACAAACGCTTCTTAAAAGTTTTCTTTTTAATTACAAATCTTGCTGGGCTGTTGCCGATATAAAATGCATGTTAAAATGCTTCACAAAATTTTAGATTTTCTGACATAAACCTGCAAAGTTATGCAGTGTAAATTCTACAACACATCAATTACAGTTGGCTGTTCTGCTTTCACAGCACTTGAAAACACTTTGTCAAATCTGTGAAAGAACAGAATAAGATGCCAGTTGCTAGGTTAAAGGTACGAAAGGCAAGAGAAAGAAATCTCCATTTTCAGTTAACATTCAAGTTATGCTGTGATGTTATCATTATCGATGAATCCTGTATTAACTGGATAGTGCTGCTATATTGGTTTGACAGTACATGGCTCACTAGAACATGCAAATATAAACATGTACTGTTGTTAAGGCAAAGACTGCTTGTTTTATCCTATGTTTGGATATTTTCCTAATTAACCTGTTCAGCAATGTTACAGCACTCTTATGAAGAAGGTAAGACTTGAACTTGGGGCCTTAGTGGCTTAGAGGTAGGGATACTGCTACTACACCACAAACCCCCCACAAAGTACGTTTTTATACTTTATACTTCTAACTGATCTCCTTCCTTGAATTGTCTATCCAACACTAGTATGGACAAGCTGAAATGCTGGAGCAAAAGAAAGAGTCAGCAGAGCTCCTTGCTGAGAAATGAATGAATCCAGCCCACATTCATGAGTTGCTCACCTCCCACTTCTCAAGGTTTCACACTCATCTGTTTTCAATTCTCATTCCTCCCAGTGCATTGTGCTGAAGATAGGCACTACCTGTTAGGATGCACTTGTTAAGGTGGAGAGGTGCCGACCTAGTGATATTATCGTTGAACTGTTAATCAGATATTCAAGGAATGTTGTGGGGAACTGGGTTCAAATCCTACCATGGTAGATGATGGGTGTTGAATTCAATAAGGAAAAAACTGGAATTAAGAGTCTAATGAAAACCATGAAACCATTGTCAATTGTTGGAAAAACCCTTTGGGGGAGGAAACTGCTATCCTTACCTGATCTGACTTAAATGTGACTCCAGACCCACAGCAATGTAGCTGACTCTTAAACTGATCTTTGGGCCAGTAGGGGCTTAAGGATCTCTTCTGAGTTTTCTCACTAATCCTGACTTGGATGCACACCACTGCCCCTTCATCTTGCTCTGGGTCAGAATTCTTGGATTCATGATTGTCATTCTCCCATTGCCACCTGGATGGGATGTACCACAATGATAACAGGATGGGATAGTACCATCAGCACAAATATTGCATTATTTCAAGCAGTAGGACAACACCACCTTTCCAGGATTATTCCAGACCATGCATGATGTGGCACTTTTAATATCACTCAAATATAAAGTCAGTTCTCTGCCCGAGAGAGCAAATACCCAGCCTCTGGATGATTGCAATGCTGCAAGTAAACCTGCTGCTGAGGAATCTCTAGGGAATGTTCATAATTGCTCACAATAGGGCACTTCATCTATCCCTTGTATTCCAATAGCAGGTTGCTTTTAGGGAACACCGGTCCAAATTTCCTATCCCCATAAGTAAAGCAAGCAATCATAGAAGAGCTAATTGATGACAGTCTAGGTGCCTTTTATGTAGAAACTGCAGAAAACAGACTGGGAAGCTGGGGGCACTTGTAACATTGTCCCCAATGTCAGATGCACGCAACTGAATGAACAAATAACTGAGATTCAGCTATCTGAAATATCAATAGGGAAGACTCATGTTTTATTAAAAGTTTCTTGTAGCTACAAATTTGTCTCGAAGCATTGGCAGTGCTTAATTATTACTTGATTTTGTTAATGCACAAGACGTTCTGCTTGTTGTGACTTTTAATTTGACGTACTTGCACAGAATGTAGCTGTGAAGAAACACAACTCCTGATTCTGTCTCTTAACAGATGTGTCTCTTTTTTAAAACCTGCTGTGCAGCTCTTTATTTAGGTCTGACCTGTTTGAAAAAAAAACAGAAGAATTAAAAGCAGAAAATAGCAGAGAGAGTGCAGCACATCGTTCAGCAGCTATGAAGAAATGTGGCAGGTTAATTTAATGGGTTAGATCCTTCAACAGAACTAGAATCAATAGGAGAAGTATATCATTAAACAACATTGAACAAAGTGGGGTCATTACCCCATGGATCATGAATACTGAAGCCCCCGTTATTTATCAATGATGTGTTGTGTCAAAAGGAATTTTTTTTTTGGAACATTTAAAGGAAATAAAAACTGATGGAATATGAATGAAGATTACCTCAGTTAAGCATTCAAAAAGCAATTAAGAGAATAAAAGAGTTGGAAAATATCTCAGCTGGGTAGTTAAGCAGCTGTGGAGAGACATGAAGACAAACAAAATTGCTTTGATATTTGGAGTAGAGGGGCATCAAAGAAGCATGACAGCTATGGCAAGAGCACAAAGCAGTCAGGGTTCTCATACATGATTACAGTCTGGTTTGCTATGCTATAAAGCATGCCTATGTGATAACACGATCCAAATTAGCTTGTATATTAGTGCAGTCCTTTCTTTGGTAAATGGGCAACCAATAGACAATGATTAAGCTGCACACAAACAGCAGTCATTGTGTAGTGTATCCTACCTCTGCAAGGGATGGTTCATTGAGGGTGGGAGGGATAAAAACTGAAGTGGAGGAGAGGAAGGAGGTGGGAAGGGCAGACTAATTACCACATTTCACTGAAATTGATTGATTTGTGAGAAAATAAAAGTAAGAACATAACGTGCAATTAATCCCTGTCTTCTGTACTGCGCACCTGCATGCATCGTATTCACAAAACTCAACAGAAAGCTGAAGTGAACTTTGAGACATCCGAGAGAAATCTCCAAAGGGACACACACAAAAAAAAATCCACATTTTCCGTAACTGTACACAGACTTATGACTTGCTCAACAAAATTGCAAACAGTACAGGCATTTGAGTTCGAAAGTTGGATTGAGTGCAACAGTCATCAGAAATTGTTTCTAAACACCAGCAAGTGACTTCTTCCTGAGTTGACCTTGTGATTAAATGTAAAATACAGTGCCACTAATAAAATGTGTCCGTTAATATTACAAGGAATTTATATCCTTAAGCAGAAGGGAGATACATCTTCAAAAAGCACAGTGGAATTTGAAGGTTGTTAGGAGTGGAATCCTGTGGTGATACTTTGCTCACCCACTGTGCTGTCAGGTTATTTGCATATAGCTTAAAAATGCAATGTCGCACAACAGAGTAGCACAGCAAGTTGCCAGTGAGCTAGAAATTGCATATGTCAGCCACAAATGTTGGAGTCAAAATCCAACATGGACCTATTTTGTAGGTCTAAAATGGGCAAAACAATAAAGAAATTGGCAGGTCAGTGAGCAATTCTTAAGAACAATATTTTCTTTCATGGCATGTGTGTTTCAATGGCAAGGTCAGCATTTGTTGCGTATCCGCATTGCCCTTACGGTGATGATGGATCACTTCTCAAACTGTTGCGGTCCACCTGATGTAAGGGCTTTTAAAGTATTGATGGGCAGGGTGTCCTCTGTTTTTCAGCGACACTGAAGGGATGATGATACACACCCAAATTTGGATTATGTGTGACTCAGGTGTGCAGTTGAAGGATGTTTCCTGCAGTGTGTTTTGTATATGGTATGCACTACCCTATCCCTGTGTGCCCATTGTGAAGGGAGCAAATGTTGAAAGTAACAGGTGCCAGTCAAGCGGAATAAAAATAGGGCATGTTGGAGAAACTCAGCAGGTCAGGTAAAATCTGTGGAGAGAGAAAGAGTTAATGTTTTGAGTCTAGCGTGTCTATTATTTGAAACTTACAGCTAAGTGGATTGCTTTATCGTTGGTGGTGCTGAGCATGTGGTGTGTTATTGAAGCAGCACTCGTAGAATCATAGAATCCCTACATTGTGGAAGTAGGCCATTCAGCCCACTGATTCCACACCTTTTTCATGCAAAAGTGGTGCGTGTATGGCATGAGCTGCTAGAGGAAGTGGTGGAGGCTGATACAATTACAACATTTAAAATGCATCTGGTTTAGCTGCATGAATAGGAAGGGTTTACAGGATAAGGGTTAAATGGTGGCAAACAGGACTAGATTAATTTAGGATATCTGGACAAGTTGGACTGAAGGGTCTGTTTCCATGTTGTGCAACGCTATGGTTATATGACAATAAATGCTGGACAACCAGCAATGCCCATGATCCCACAGAGGAATAAAACAAAGTACATTAACACTATTGGCAACCACCACTCACAATGTTCAACTCTTCACTCTTTGTGAACAATTTGGAGACTTTTTTTAAAAACTTTGTTGGACTTACATCTTACTTCTAATCTGTACATGTGATAGTATTCCTTCTGGCCTGCAGTAATTATTAAACTAGATAGGATAGTGAAGAAGGTGTTTGGTGTGCTTTCTTTTATTGGTCAGAGTATTGAATATAGGAGTTGGGAGGTCATGTTGTGGCTGTCCAGGACATTGGTTAGGCCAGTGTTGGAATATTGTGTGCAATTCTGCTCCCCTTCCTATCAGATGTTATGAAACTTGAAAGGGTTCAGCGACCTTATAGAGGTTTACAAAATTATGAGGGGCATGGATAGGGTAAATAGGCAAAGTCTTTTCCTTGGGGCCAGGGAGTCCAGAACTAGAGGACATAGGTTTAGGGTGAGAGGGGAAAGATAGAAATGAGACCTAAGAGGCAACGTTTTCACACGGGGGTGGTACGTGTATGGAATGAGCTGCCAGAGGAAGTGGTGGAGGCTGGTACAATTGCAAAATTTAAGAGGCATTTGGATGGGAGTATGAATAGGAAGGGTTTGGTGGGATATGGGCCATGTACTGGCCCGTGGGACGAGATTGGGTTGGGATATCTGGTCAGCATGGACAGGTTGGACTGAAGGGTCTGTTTCCATGCTGTACATCTCTATGACTCTATTAATCATGAAAGCCTGGTTAATTTGGCTCCTGTCAAAACAGAATTTTATTTGCAATCAACTAAAGTTGAGGTTGGGTGAATAAAGGAGAGTCAGTTCCATCTCTTCTCAGCTAGAACCTCAATAACACAGCTGTCCCATCTGGAACTGTAACACATTGAGGAATCTTGCCCAGGGTCTAGTCACAGCACGTTCTCAATCATTTGTATGCTGTCGACAGGCTCTTGGGAGTCAGGAAATGAGTCACTTCCCACCAGTGTTCCCAGCATCTGACCTGCACTTGTTACAACAGTATTTATGTGGTTTGATTTCTGGTCAATGAGAATCCCAGGATATTGATGATTGGAAAGCCTTTCTATTATTTTGAGTATTCATGGGATGTAGGTGTCACTGACCATGACAGCATCCATGGCAAACATCTCTATCAAGGGGAGATGGTTAGACTTTTTCTTGTTGCTATTATCTGGTATTTTTGTTGTGTAAACATGTTGTGCCCTTTATTAACCCAAGTCTGAATGTTAAGCAGGCCATATGACATTGTGGTCACTGCTCAATTAGTTGGTACTTTTTTTTAAAGACAACACTGGAGTCTCCTAAAATGAGTCCAGGCTTAATTTAAGACCAACATTGTTAAATTTGTTTTATTTCCTCCCTTACCCACCTCACTCACTACAGTCTACAGACATATCGCTGGATCTCTGTCTTGGGTGAATGTATTAAGTCAAACTGCACTTACAGAGCCAGCAGTCCACCTAAATGCTGAATCATGGGAATATAGAAATTAGGAACTGTAATAGACCACACGCCTTTTGAGCTTGCTCCACCATTCAAGCTGATCCTTTATCTCAATTCTTGATTTCTCTCTATACCCCTTGATGCCTTTAAAATCCAAAAATGTATCCAACTCTTTAGATAAATTAAATTAAATGAGATGACTTCAATTGTCATTTGGAGCTGTCCATTCCAGCACACGGTGGCTGCACAGAATTGAAATGATCAACAGACAGAAACAATTTGTTTTCCACCCGGGTTGCTGTCAGTGCCAGAAGAAAAGAGTATGATTGAAACTTCTGTGAACGATAACCATGCCTGAGCAGTGAAGTGGTAAACAGGTTGCTCCCGTCCATTAAAGGAAAGCTTTTGACCATGTAATCACACTGTACGATGCAATAACATGGGAAGGAAATAGCTGTCAGCACTGTACAGTCCCAGTACTGTATGCAATAATTCACACAATGCACCATCCTCTTTGTGGAATGGAAATCTTGGAATATTGCCTCCATACTTCTGTTCCATTCATAATGCGAAGAATAGGTTTCCTGCAGGAACCTAAAGCAAACTTCAACTTTTAAATAAACAGCTACATTGAGTTAATATGTAAACAGGAGCTGGTAGGTCCAGAATAGGGAGGGGTCTCAGGAAATTGCCTATTTAGCCAATATGACTTGGATCATTAAGCGTGTTTACAGTGATGTTGGTCTGTTTACAGAAGTAAGTTACTACCACTTTTACCCAGACCTGGTTTTTGTTTAAGATTTCAAATAATAGTAAATTAAACTGTAGGTTAAAAGCATGTCAGTTTGCAGTATGATTTTGTAACTGCAATATTCAGTTAGCTTGTAAAATGCAACTGGTTGGAAGCACTCTTATTTTTATTGGGTGGATAACATGGGAAATTATGGGCTTGGGGATTGACTGACAATTGCCAAATTTGAAGAATAACAAACATAAAATTGAACTGTTTGTTGGAGATTAATACCATGAAATGAAAAAGTCCTTCTAAAAATATGAGCTGATCAGGGTAAATCAGCAGATATGTTGCTTTATAAGATGAGGATGTTGTACCCATGTTGGGCCTTTAAAAGGCAAGAAAACATCCAAATACATTTCATTACAACACTAGCAAATAAAATGTGACATCAAGCCACATGAGGGTAGATGGTCAAAGAGGTGAGTTTTCAAGAGCCCTTAAAAGGAGGAAGGACAGATGGAAAGGATTATTTGGGATGTTGCAGAGCTCAGAACCTCACCATTCAAAGTGTGGTCACAGTGGTGGAGTGATTATCATGAGAAAGTGCATACAACCAAATTAGGAGAAATGCAGAAATATCACAAGATATGTAAAGCTGGAGGAGGTCACTAATTGGGTTGGAATTGGAGGTTGGGTGAGGCATGGTGGTATATGAATGAAGATTGAGACCATTGAATGATTTAATAAACAAGGATGACAATTGAAAGTCAAGGCATTGATTCCTAATCTGGCCATGTAGTGAGCACAGTGAGACTTAGCCTATATTATACATGGGTAACAGGGATTTGGATGAGTTCAACTTTATATAATTGAAAGATGAAACAACCTAGGAAAGCACTCGTGAAGCTAATTGTAGAAATGATAAAGGAATGAATAAGAGACTCCGCAGCAGATGACCTGATGCAAAGTTAGTGTTGATGGATGTGATGAAGATGCAAGTAGCAGCTTTGGTGTCAATGTAGGTATATGGCTGCAAACTCATTTCAGATTGAAATACGACACCAAGGTTGCAAATAATATGCTACAAACTTAGGCAGTTGTCTGAACAAAGGGTAAAGTTAGTTGTTTGGAAAGTGGAATTGGTGGTGGGACCAAAAACTGATCTCTTCCCAAAAAATGAACTGAAGCAAATTTCTACTCATGCAGTGCTGGACATTGACACAGCAGAAGTTGGTGATGATTAGGAGATGAATATAATTGAGAGAGGTGTTGGAAAGTTAGAGCTGCATATAAATATTTCTTTGTGCAGCACCCATTAGTGTGCAGTTGTAAGCCCTTTCAAAGAAATAAAGCAGTGTTATCCAAACCATGGGTCATACCCCTGTTAGGGTCATGGGCTGTTTACCTGGGGTCATAAATCGAACTTTTGACCAGAAAGTATTTTTTCCCTATATGGTTTGACACAAGGTTAGTTTTCACTATTCTGGTTGCCCATTCAATGCTCTGATTAGATGTTCAGATCATTACTCTGATTTGTAAACCAGGGATTTCCTTGGAGGCTTGGAATGGAGGAGGGTTATTTGAATATTTGCTGTAGTGATTGGCAGAACAGTACTTGGACTGACATCATGCCCTGGTGACTGATACGCATGGTTCTTAGTTCCGAGATCTGATTCAGATTCTTCAAAACTACTGTGGACAAAGGTACTTGCCTGATTCAAAAATCCTGCCTTTATTCAACAACTCCTAATCATTTTCCACACTCAGCACCTTCCTCCCCCAGTCACTCTTGGGTCAAACCAATTTTCAAACATTAAAATGTGGTCACAGAGGTGGAAAACAGATTGGGAAGCTTTGTGTTATGATTTAGTCTGGAGGAGTAAATAAATTTCCTTCTATTCACTCCTGAGTTTGGTTATGACTGAATTTGAATGTTTAAGCAGATGTGATTCTTCAATTCACTATTTACTTCAGCACGTCTAAAGCTAGGGAGAAACAAGTCAATCATATTTCTTGGGTTAACAATTAAAGAGTTTATGTTGTTATGAACATGCTCATTGAATCTTTTCCTGCTCATTGTTTTCCTATGTCCTTAAGTAGAACATGAAGCTGATTAGAAACTATTCTGCATTGCTGGGAAAGTTTCACTGAAAAAGTGTCAAAGCTTGTCACTTGATGTATGACAGATGTATCTATTATATATGTACATTTGTTATACTTTTGGGATTATTATTTTTCCTCCTCTTTGTTGGGCTTACCTTCATAATATTAGGAATGGTAATTCTGACCAAGAATGTAAATTCCTTTCAGATCTTTGCTAATGTTGTTCTATGATCAGATACAAGGGAGTACACAATGACAGTCTGTAATAACTCTCCCTATAAATTGCTCTTTATTTCTGTGAGACTTCATATTTTCCAAAGATGATATAGTTGAGATCACCAACATTTCGCTGTCGGTGGAAACCCCTCCCCCACCTTTCCTTCGATGATGTATTGGAGCTACAAGTTCTCACACGACTGTATGACTCAGGGATTTTCTTTGCCACACAAGCAATTTTTCTTGGAGTCAGCACTGAACTAACCCAAAGTCATCCAGTCCCAGTGGTTATTGAAACTCAACTCATCATGCAGATCATAACCAAGGACACTCATGATTGCTAGCCTTTATTTTCAAACTAAAAAGATTATCACAATTGTATAATTGACCCAGTGTCACACTGGTCACTTAGAGTTTATACACTTCATAAGGGCAAATATCACATTCTGCCTCCATTGAAAGAGAGACCAAACATGACTAAATTCAAATTTTAGAATTCCTTACTTGCTATGGATTCAGCTTTTGATGTTTCTAAAACCACGACTGAGACAAATTCATGCATCTTATTCCTCAGTATAGAAAAGCATCTCAATAATTGTTTTACTTGTTTTTATTTGAAGTGATTGCAGGTATACAGATAAACATGCCAGAAATGCCCAGCCTCTTCCCTTTCTCTACTGTCAGAGCTGTTAAATATTTAATAGAAATTTGATTCCTGAAGTATGTGCAAGGTTTTTGTCAGTCCTGCATTTGATTGGACATAGGTCTTCAGGAAGATGTCACTCAGCATTTTAAGCTTAGACCCTAAACCATTGGTAGATTTAAATGCCAGATGTAGAGGGCATTCAAATGTTTGTGCCAGAGTATGAAGGAATTGAAGAATCTAAAGTGACCTAAGAACTCAGATTAAAGTCATCAGTTTATTTTTATGTCATTATTCATCTTTACAGCTGTACTGAACGTCATCATTATATTTGTTAAGTGACAGAAAACAGATTTGTGCCCCGCAAAGTATTACCGAAATTCAGTGCTCAAAGAAATAATCAATTGTGTACTGCTTTATCCCCCTGCTTTCTGTATTCATATTCTAAGTAAAGCTTGCTTATGCAAAATCAATAATGTCAAAGGACGTGAACAAAAGGGCACATTCTACTTAGAAACTCAAAATAAGTTTCGTCCATTTAAATGAAAGCCCAAATGAGCACCATTTGATTTGGAACAAATGGAGTGAATGAATGGATGTATGAGTAGCTTCTTGCAATTAGCATGAACAACATAGCTCCTGGTAATTTGAATCTGCAAGAATTACAGAGGATCACTCTGTTGTGTAATTAGTATAAGATTATTATCAGTGTGAGGTTAGAAGCTGTCTGTTACCATTCTGTCACTTTCTTTTAGGCAATAATTCCAGGTAATAATTAGGCCTTTGATTATAGCGTTTCTTACAAACCTATCTCCTAACACTGGTCAAACACTGTCATCTCAGCCTTTGTTCAGGCCTGTGTGTTCTGCTTTCCACAGAGTATTTGATACATCATGCAACATATTAGCTAAAAGACAGCACTACTCTTATTACCAGGTCAGAAACTATCTGCTGAGTCATTGGTCAAAGATTTTCTTGTCTATACAGCTTTGCCAGTTGACAAGTTATTAAAGCTTAATATATGTTGCGATGCTGTATTTGGAAAGCAGCATTTGACTGGTCTCCTATTAGAAAGAGAGTTTCAAAGTTATATAACATTGTTTTCCTTGAACTTTATCCTACCAATGGCATGCCACAAGGATCAGTGCTGGGTCCACTACTTTTCATCATTTATCTAAATGATTTGGATGTGAGCATAAGAAGTATAGTTAGTAAGTTTGCAGATGACACCAAAATTGGAGCTGTAGTGGACAACGAAGAAGGTTACCTCTGATTACAATGGGATCTTGATCAAATGGGCCAATGGGCTGAGAAGTGGCAGATGGAGTTTAATTTAGATAAATGTGAGGTGCTGCATTTTGGGAAAGCAAATCTTAGCGGGACTTACACACTTCATGGTAAGGTCCTAGGGAGTGGTGCTGAACAAATAGACCTTGGACTACAGGTTCATAGCTTCTTGAAAATGGAGTCACAGGTAGATAGGATAGTGAAGAAGGCATTTAGTATGCTTTCCTTTATTGTTCAGGGTAAAGGGAGGTCATGTTGCGGCTGTACAGGACATTGGTTAGGCTACTGTTGGAATATTGCGTGCAATTCTGGTCTCCTTCCAATAGGAAGGATGTTGTGAAACTGAAAGGGTTCAGAAAAGATTTACAAGGATGTTGCCAGGGTTGGAGGATTTGAGCTATAGGAGAGGTTGAATAGGCTGGGGTTGTTTTCCTGGAGGCTGAGGGGTGACCTTATAGAGGTTTGTAAAATCATGAGGGGCATGGATAAGGTAAATAGACAAAATCTCTTCCCTGGGGTGGGGGAGTCCAATACTAGAGGGCATAGGTTTAGGATGAGAGGTGAAAGATATAAAAGGGACCTCAGGGGCAACTTGGGGATTTGATAAGTAAAGAAAATTTCTTCAGAGCTTTGAGTAACCATAAAGTGATAGTGTTTGAAAGAAGATGCGATTTTATTTTGGCATGTTTTGAAATCTTGCAAACTGTTAAATTTAGATAGTTTGGTGTATTTAATTTTTTCTTTATTTTGTGTAGTAAACCTCTGCCTTAATGGTAAAACCAACTCTGCTGCCTTGTGTGACAATAACCAACATGTTAAATTAAAGAAAAATATGCTTCATCAAATGGGATTTCATTCAGAGATCTGACCCATCCAGAAGTGGCATTAACAGAGATCAAAACATCAAAAAGAAAGTACATACCCAGTTGACAATGAAGATGAGCCTGTGATGCCATGATTAGATTACTTACAGATTACTTACAGTGTGGAAACAGGCCCTTTGGCCCAACAAGTCCACACCGACCCGCCAAAGCGCAACCCACCCATGCCCCTACATTTACCCCTTACCTAAAACTACGGGCAATTTAGCATGGCCGATTCACCTGACCCGCACATCTTTGGACTGTGGGAGGAAACCGGACCACCCGGACGAAACCCACGCAGACACAGGAGAACATGCAAACTCCACACAGTCAGTCGCCTGAGGCGGAAATTGAACCCGGGTCTCTGGCGCTGTGAGGCAGCAGTGCTAACCACTGTGCCACCGTGCCGCCCACCAACCTACAGATTAGATTACCTACAGTGTCGAAACAGGCCCTTTGTCCCAACAAGTCCACATCAACTGTCCCAAGAGTAACCCACCCAGACCCATTTCCCTCTGGTAAGTGCAATTCACCTGCTCTGCACATTTTTGAACTGTGGGAGGAAACCAGAGCACCTAGAGGCAACCCACACAGATGTGAGAGAATGTGCAAACTCCACACACAGTCACCCAAGGCTGGAATCGAACCTGGTACCATGAGGTAGCAGTACTAACCACTGAGCCACCATGCCACCCCAGGAATTGAACTTCAGTGAGCCTGATGTGACTTGAACATGCAACCTTCTGATTGTGAGTCAGACACTCTACTGTTGCGCCACAAGCCCAAAGCCATTATAAATGACAACTGCTAATTTATAAATTGTTTTATCATTTCTTCACTTATAAGTTGTGTTTTTTTAAATGGTTTCGAATATTCTTCTCCTTCTCACTTGAAGGTGCTGTATGCATCTGTATACATCAGAAGATGTTTTCAATATATTTCCCAAGTGTAACTTTTAACAGTGATTGTTGTCACTTGATCAATTGTAGTGGACTTCATATGCAATCTCAATCTCATCCTCTTCTGACTTCCACGGATTCACATTTTACAACAAGAATCATTGAAACAGTGGAAACTCTTGATTGGTTCTCCCCTGTGTACTCCAATAGTTCTACTCCCATTTGTAGTGCTCTAACGTTACACAAAATCAGCTAACTGCACAGAACAGGCAGATTATACTTAATTTATTTTGATCTATATTCCTCAGTTACAGCTTCTTGTTACCAACTGAGACATTTGGGGAGTGACATTTATGTATCTGAAGGAATTATCACTTAGTAAATCACCCCAGACCAGCATTAATCAACTTTTTCCACAGAGAAATAGCATGGTGAGCGACATTGTGATGTTGTTGCATTACTAATGATGCCTAGTGGCAATCCTCTTTTAAAACTTCCTGTATAACATCAGGAGATTGAAATGTTGCACAAAAGGCTCTTGCTGCATAACCTGCCTACAAGATGCCAGTATTTCATCAGTTGAGTGGATTTTTTTCAGATAGACTTTATACCAACATTCATATTACCTTTTCTGATATCAGTGTATCAAACTTTTCAATAACCCTGGCATCTCCACTTTAAGAAAAGGGAAAAAAAAAATCAACCTTCTGCTTGGAATTGAATGCATTAAAGCATTTTAAGATACCCTCAAGTCCTGAAGGTGCAATTCCTAATAAGAACATTTCCTGCATTATCCAGTGTATGAGCTTAAATAATAGTTCGAACTGAGGAAAATAACTAGTTTGGGGTCCCGTGGTTGGGACATGGTGGCCTGACAGGCTCCTGAATAGCTCATTTTCAACATCACTTAGAGCTATAACAGCTGAGGGAAGTGAACTGAGTGTGAAACCAATCATAAGGCCTCTCCCTTGAGAAAAGAGCAATCTGAGCTCTTTATTCCTCCTTGGAATGCTTTCTGCTCTTTCCTGTTTCATTTTTTTTACTCTTTTAGTTATATTCTCCACAGCACATAGAAAATAACACCACCTGGCCTCCTGTCAGCTGCTGTACAAAAAAAAATCATGTTCAGAGTCTCTTGAGTACTAAAGCTGATTTAAAAAAAACTTTTCTCTGCTATATCCTAGAGGGTCTTTTGAAATGTCATTTCAGGAGAGTAACTTCTCACCTGCGCCTGGTCAAGGAAACGTAAGGTGCAATACATTTATATGGGCGAAGGTATTAACTTTGACCCCCCCCCCCAAACCCCCCAACCTCATCCTTGTTTTGTTTAAGGAGTGCGATGTGTTTCTGTCACACACAGAAACCTAATAAAAGTAGGATTTTGCTTATTGCATTGAGCTCTTGTTTTTGGAAACAAACCTATTGAAAATTTGCAAGCTGCCTTCTCACAAAGTCACTGTGCCTTTAAGCATTGAGTGTAGCCAACCATATGCTGAACTCAGAGGCTCTGTTACCATGACAACACTATGCCCACCTACACCACCTCAGGGCGTACAATGAACAGCAGGCATGTAATATTTTGCCACCAAATGTGTTGTATCTAATGCTGATGGGGTAGAGTGGCAGCAGGAGTCCTCCATCTGAGATTAAACGTTGCTTGGCTTTACTTGGTGTTGTTTTTTGCTATTGAGATCAGGGCAAAACATTTTTTCTTAACAAAACTCTTTGAGCTTCATTCCGTAATTAGTCTCTTCACTTTCCAGTTTTGGGAAGACAGAAGTTTCTCACAACGCAGCTGCATTCTGCATGTTGGGGAAGCCATTTCCAGACTTTGCTTTTATGGAAGTAAATATTTGCCAAATTTTGAAACAAAACATAATTTTCTTGAATTCTTATTCTCCATCTGTTTTCTTCAGAATTAAATTAACACATGAGGAGAGAGACCGCTGCTGAAGCCATTGGCTCAGGAAATTAAGCATGCAGAGTGCTTGAACACACTTGTACACTTGGTCCCATAGTGATCCCCACCTCTCCAACCTCTGACCGAGGCTAGACAATTACAGAGACTGAAACCAATTAAAGATTAATTAATTAAGCTGGTTTATTGGATGTCATTTGCTAACAGTCAGTTGTTGAAAGTGCTTACCCTCTGTGCAGCATAGTCTAGATGTAACGACTGAGACGGGAGAAGTGTATTGTTTTCTCTACTCAACGGGTCACAACATAACTTTCATTGCTTTAACCAGTTTCAAGTATAGCCAATCATATGAGTTCTAATTTAGAATAAAAAGAGTTAATCAATCAGGTTTCTTTAGTGAACGCAATCTTGTTGATATATTACAAAATAAAACGTATTCCATGCAAGTGCAAAATTGGTTAACCCACAGTTTGTAATCTGAAAATGTTTACCTCCTAATAACCCGGAGCACACATGTACATGAGTTCAAGGGAAAAGATTGATTTCTTTCTGCAGAGGTTCACCTTGGACAAAGACACTTTTAGCCAATAATGGTTAGTTCTTGAAAGAAACAAAAGGGCAAAATGTGGCAAGAACAGATGAATGTTGATTTGGCATTCTGGCAATATAAACAGATCTGATACGACAAATTTCTCTGGATTCTTGGCAGATGCAGCTTGCTCACAGAACACAGTCTTGAGAATTCTTAGAGTTGACCTTCAAGTGGACAATTAGATTTCAAACTGGATTCATAATAAGTGTGCTTCAGAAACCAGAGAGATGAGATAAACATCCTTCCTCAAGCAAGGAAAACTGTTTGAGCAATGGAACCAGGAGCCACTGTCTGGTACAGAGAAATTGCTGGTGCCGAGACCAAAAGAACCAGTTTGTGCAACACTGGAGTCGTATAATCTCCTTTTTCATTTAAAAACAAAAATTAGCTTGCTTTTAAGACCAGTCTGGATATGTAATTAGCTCTGTTGATTGGTGGAGTTGTGGATAGTGAGGAGGGCTGTTGTCAGCTGCAAAGGGACTTAGATATGATGCAGAGCTGGGCTGAGGAGTGGCAGATGGAGTTCAACCCTGTCAAGTGTGAGGTTGTCCATTTTGGAAGGACAAATAAGAATGTGGAATACAGGGTTAACGGTAGGGTTCTTAGTAAGGTGGAGGAGCAGAGGGATCTTGGGGTCTATGTTCATAGATCTTTGAAAGTTGCCACTCAGGTGGATAGAGCTTGTAAGAAGGCCTATGGTGTATTAGCGTTCATGAGTAGAGGGATTGAATTCAAGAGTCGTGAGGTGATGTTGCAGCTGTATGGGACCTTGCTAAGGCCACATTTGGAGTACTGTGTGCAGTTCTGGTCGCCTTTTTTTAGGAAAGTTGTAGAAGCTTTGGAGAGGGTGCAGGGGAGATTTACCAGGATGTTGCCTGGAATGGAGAATAGGGTCGTACGAGAATAAGTTGAGAGTGCTAGGCCTTTTCTCGTTGGAACGGCGAAGGATAAGGGGTGACTTGATAAAAGTTTATAAGATGATATGGGGAATAGATAGAGTAGACTATCGGAGACTTTTCCCCCGGGTACAACAGAGTGTTACAAGGGGACATAAATTTAAGGTGAAGGGTGGGAGGTATAGGGGGGATGTCAGGGGTAGATTCTTTACCCAGAGAGTGGTGGAGGCATGGAATGCACTGCCTGTGGAAGTGGCAGAGTCGGAATCATTGGTGACCTTTAAGCGGCAATTGGATAGGTAAATGGATAGGTGCTTAAGCTAGGACAAATGTTCGGCACAACATCGTGGGCCGAAGAGCCTGTTCTGTGCTGTATTGTTCTATGTTCTATGCTCTATCCTGCTCTTTAGCAGATTCCCCCAAACCGAAACTAAATCTTCCAACTGTCTGCAAAACATTATTCACATAGAACAGCCATAAAAACCCAGCCAGGGTGACCTCGAGCAAACAGATCCAGCAATTAGTTGAAACAAACTGGTTTTGATGAAATGTAATGGTTAAAAACAGTGGTATTTTGTTGACCTTTTACTTTAAAAGCTATAAATGCAATCGTATCCAAATAAACTTTTTTTCTCCACAATCCTTCAAAATTCAAGTCTGCTTTAAGACAAAAAGCTCAATATAATGTCTTCATAATCAAAAATACATCAGCTTTGGAAACCAAGAGCTGGTTGTCTTTTGTGTTTTCATCCTCTGCCCTTTGGTGCTGGTCAATAGCTCCCGTCAGGCTCTTGTTAAAGAGAGACCTTTCATTGTATTCCTGATCACATGCAGTATCTTACATTCAATGAGTATGTTCTATATCTTGCCATAAATTCTGGCATGGAACATATTTATTAGTTGTGTTGATATAATGAGCAGAAATCCGTCATAGTTGATATAATTAACAGAGGTCAGTTGTGATTGGTGTGACTTATGCAGTTCCACCATCTCTGCACTTCAGATGTTGACCAGGTCAGGTGTAATCACTGGGGGGTGAAGGTGTTGGTATCGTTGCTTCTGTTCCGTCCAAAAGCTGGAGTAGAACTTTTTATTTTCACTCCGAGCCTATGTGTGACATCAGTGGAATGGGCGGAGCTAATGCAACATGAGCATTGACCCTTTCAGAACCTTTACCTTATAGAAAACATGATAAACCTCTGCCATTTCAGGAGCAGGGCACAACCTTCTTGAAGATACAATTTGATCCCAGCAAACTCTAATTCAGAGACTGGTGTCAAGCATACTTTCGAAGTTAAGCAATAGGACATGTCTTCACATAGTAAATGACCAGTCATAGATATCGCAAGGTAAAAGAAGAAAAATTAGATGCTAAAGGTTGAGGGTATGGACACATACTAACCTTGTTCACGGATCTCCTTCAGGGTAACATTAAGGATCTGGGTGATGAAGAAAGCTAAAAGGAAACACAGAAGGATGGATGCTGGAGATCAGAATCAAACAAAATCAGAAATTTCTGGAGAAACTCAGCAGGTCTGGCAGAATAATGTTTCAAGCTTCATCTGAAGAAATGTGAACTCTGTTTCCTCTCCACAGATGCTGCCATACCTGCTGAGTTTCTCCAGCAATTTCTGTTTTTGTTTGATGAAGAAAGCTGATGGGTATATGAACAGGAAAGGTTCAGTGTGGTAAGAAGCCTGCCAGCGATCAAGTGCATGAAGGAGTTCATCCCAGAGCATGAAGGAGTTCAGCTCCTTTGTGTCAAAGTTTCACACAGAGCAGAGAGACCTTTCCATCTACCTGGACTCAGTGGTGAACTCTGTGAAAGCCATAGTGGTGTGCACCATAATTGAGCCTTCTTTTGCAGTTTGCATAGTAGATGGTACTGTTGATATTGAAGCTTAGATAATCTCCTTCTTGATCCTGGAAGCCACTGTTGACAGTGCATACAGAGAATGCCATATCATGCCTACACTCAGTTCTCTTAAAGACCTGTAGCAGTGCTGCTGTTCAGCCCCAGGCAGGTGGTTGTCAGTCCATGAGTAAGGCCTGTCCTCCCTCAGGACAGCAAAGTAGCTGTTCCTCCACTGCCTCTCTAATGGCACACAGACAGCTCGGTCAAACTGCCCAAATGCAGGGTCAGGGACTATAAACTGCAATTGGGATCACAAACTGGTAGCCTACCATTGCCATCTGGACAGCCCTCAATGTGAGCATAGCAACCTTCTAGTTACTGATGCTGTGGTCACTGGTGAAATACTTTAGGTACCTTTGTACTCTGTAAATGAGAACAGGAAATAGGCACTAAAAATTAGCAAAAGTGTATTTTTTTTAGTTTTTCTAACGTATTTCTGATTATGACTAGAGGGACTTGAATTGTGGGGTAGATTTGCTTATTGTTTACAATTTTGGGTTACCATTTATATTTGGATTGAAGAGTGAACAAGACTTCTAAAGCAGGGAGAAGATGAATAGCATTGGGAAGGAAGCTGATAAAGATCTATGCGAAAGTCAGAATGTTGAAGATGAGAAGCATAATCATGTCAAGCACATGGCTGAGTTACTCACTGACAGATTGGAGATTAGCAGTTGATGTAACTCCTACTCTACCTTCTCTTCTTACTGCTAACCCTTGTCATCCAGTTTATCTGTCTCCTGTATTTCCCGATGCCCAGTTGATGTTAAAGGCTGTTCCTTCATGATGGTAAAGAGATGAGGTATGCATCAGAAGGCCATCAATTTAGATTCTCTCTGGTCCATCCTCCAAAATGGTCTAAGCAGCAGGGACAGCTTGGCCAGTGGGCTGTCTGCTCAGCAATGTTTCTTCTGGTAATGTGTCTATAGTTACACAACAGTTCTGTAAGTGCACCTGAGATCCTGGCAGGAGACCTGATAGAGTTAATGACCTTTTTCATAAATAGTGATGTGGATAAACTTATTGTTATACAAGGAGGAAGATCCATTTTGAGTGCAGCGCTCAGACATTGGGTTTGTATCTTGCCATCCATTTTAGCACAATCAGTCAGCATTTCAGAGCTTTTAGAAGGTGCTAAGATGTTAAGATGGATAATTTACGGATTAGAAGATGGAACTGTGTTTTTAACTGTGCTGTTCACACTCCAGTCTGTCAGGAATTCTGTTAATTGCACAGCATGTTTTTTTTTAACCAAATTCAGATCAAGTGTTCCTCATTGATATAGTGATCATTCCAAGTGCAATTTGCGCCTCAGTTCTTAGCCAGCAGTCCAGGTGAAGCAGCTTCCCTTCTGGCTGCCATAGTAATGTAAAAAAGGTGGCACCTGGAACTCATATTGCACTGTGACCCACTTCAGGAGATGCTTTTACTCCCTGCACTCAAGTGATGCAGAGCCATTAGTAATGCCACATTCCTTTTGTGTGTTCCCAGTCTATCAACTTTCCAAAAGCTGAGCACAAAAAAATCCTGACAATGAAAGGTTTTTAGGTCAATCTTTTGAGATAGATCAAACTCATGCAGCAAGTCAGATTATGATGAATACCTCCATCTAACAATGAAGGCATTAAGCATAAAGATGTGTTTACATAAAAGGGACTGTATTAAACTCAAATGTGGCTTTTTAAAATTTTACCTCAGCTGATGAATGGCCAAGATGGCAGCCTCAAATATCCTGAATGCCCCAACAGAAAAAATAGATATCAAGTTATGGCATTTCTTTCAGAATACAAAGGAATATGATCATATACACTTAATTCTAATTCTGGTAATTAGATCAGAAGACCAGTTTAGAGAGTACAAAGGATGAATGTGTAGACTTTCCACTGGAAAAACAGACCAAAGGTTCCATCTGACAGGACATATAAAATACAAAGACGCATTTGACAGATTGGATTGGTTTCGATGTGAGAGAGTAGGTGTCTTCAACTGCACACGTTATGACCGTTTTGTAACTATGGAGACGTTTAGGTTAGCTGTGGTAATGAGTTGGGTGATGAAGGTTACAGAGTCACAGAAGTTTTGACAGTATGAGAAACCACCGCTTGGCCCATCATATCCATGCCAGCCATTAAGCATCTATCTACGCAAATCCCATTTTGCAGCATTTGGCCCATAGCTTTGTGTACTACGGCATTTGAAGTGCTCATTTAATTATTCCTTAAATATCTTGAGGGTTCCCACCTGTACCACTCAGTGAGTTCCAGATACCCAAACCTCTGGTGAAACATTTTCTCCTCAAATCCTCTCCAATTGTCCTGCTTCTTACCTGAACGCTGTGTCCTTTATTAATGACCCCTTATGAAGACAAAACATTTCTCCCTTAATTACCCTGTCAATGCCCTTCATAATTACTTGTACCTCAATCAGGAACCTCCCTAACCCCAGTCTTCTCTAGTCTAAGGGAAGGACTTCTAAAATATCTAATCCCTCTTCATAGGTGCATCTCTTCAGCTCAGGCATCATCCTGGTGAACATCTCTCGCAACCTCTTTAGTACAGTCATATTCTTCAAACAGTGTGGTGACCAGAACTGCACACATTACCCCAGCTTTTGCCTTGCTGATGTTATAGTCAACTCTATCATAACTGCTTTGTATTTAATGCCTTAGCCTTTAAAAGCAAGTATCCTATGAGCCTTCATCTACCTGCTCTTCCTGTGATGGAGCAGCCTGTTTGTTATCACATCCTTGAGGGGCTTGAACAACCTTTGTGGTCAAGTCTTACAACTTGAGACCAGGGGGCTTCAAGTTCAGTAAAGGAACTATTGCCAGCTTTAGATTCTCTTAACCCCACAAAAACAGAAGAACATTTCATTTGTTTATTTGCAGGGGAACGAGAATGGTTTTGTTCAGACTTTGTGATGGGAGCTGAAACACAGGAGAAGATACGTCAAACATGGGTATTCCTATCAGTACAAAAACACATAAGAATTTAAATAACGGAATAAGCAAGAACACTAGCGGTCCATTTGAAGACACTGTCTTGAATCTGCCAGATCTTAGGTAGCTCATATAGGGAGGCAGTGACTTATTGGTATTATCTCTGGGCTGTATTATCTCTGAGATCCAGATAATGCTCTGGTGCCCAAGGTTTGAATCCTGTCACTGCAGATGGTGGAATTTGAATTCAATCTAAAAAAAAATCTGTAATTAAGAATCTAATGATGACCACAAAACAATTGTCAATTGTCAGGAAAAACCTGGTTCACTAATGACCTTTGGGAAACTGCCATTTTTACCTGGCTTAGCCTACATTTGACTCCAGACCCACAGCAATGTGGTTGACTCTTCACTGCCCTCTGGTCAATTAGGGATGGGTAATAAATGCTAGCCTAGGCAGCGATACTCATGTTCCATGAATTAAAAAAAAGAAGCTAGAAAGCAGATGATTTGTTCCCCCTTTTGTTGGTCTTCCAGACCATTTCCCAATCTAAACAAGACCTTTGAAACATTGGCTCCTATGTAGGAGTGATCAGTGTTTCAGGATTTCACCTTAAATGCTATGGTCCTGAAAGTGTATAATTGCTCAGCCAGTAACCTCAGTGAGAGACTAGCAGAGCCATTTCATCACCACCACTATCCCCACCCCCCAGTCCCCACCCAGCAGAAGATCAGGAAAATCCTTGTAAAAAAATCACCACCTCTATTTTGAAACCTTATTGTTGTAACCCTTGACTTGAATAACTTGCTAGAAAAAAATGTTTTCTTTTACTTCAGCAGGAACTCCAGTTCAGGGGAACTCAAAACAAATGTTGATCAAAACCCAACATGTTACTCTGAACTCTAAGCATATTTTTTCCAAACACAACAGGACTTTGAGAGATCTCACCATCTGCCCTGTCATTGTTAAAAGCAAGATTGCCACATTTAATTATATTCCAGCTCTCAACTTCAAGAAGAACTTGCATGTATATAGTGCCATTCTAAACATTCAGGCATCATGACCGTTAAAGTGTGGCTAGCTTGTAATGTGGGAAATGTGGCAACTACTTCATGTACAGTGACATGCCACAAATAACAATATGTTAATATCTAGAAAAAGATGTTAGTCCTATTCTCTATCCTTATATTTTCAGTTCTGTTCCATGTGTAATGTCTGTCATCTGGATTTCATCATCTGCAGTTAAAGAATTGCATTTCCAGTAACAGATGAGCTGCATTTATTGCATGCCTAGAAAACAATATTAATTTACACCCTTTTTTTCTCATCAGCCTGTAAATCTGGGTTCTACAAAGCCTTTGCTGGAAATGTTAAATGTTCTAAGTGCCCCCCTCACAGCCACGCTCAAGAAGAAGGTTCTGTGTACTGCGACTGTGACAGGAATTACTTCAGAGCACATAAAGATCCCATCTCCATGGCTTGCACGAGTGAGTATTAATTTTTCTCTGTTACTTGGTGACATTGTTTGCCCTCAACACTTGACCATATGGGAAGAAACTGACCATACAAGGAAGGCAGTCAGCCTTTGCTATGATTTGTAATCAAACCTCTCTTACGTTTCCTGGCCAAGAGATGGTTTTATGTTATTTGGATCACTAGGGGTGTTCACTAGATGGTCATAAATCTCTATATATTTCCACAGCAATCTTGATGGTGGAACTGTTAATTGTGGTAGAATGTTGGAAACATGCTACAGGTCCGGCAGACTTGGACAGAGAAAAGTAGAGTTAACATTTCAGCTTAATAGTCTTCCATCAGTACAAAAAAAAACTCGATATGTTATAGGTTCAAAAGAAATAAAAGAAAAGGCCTCTAATTATTTATCATGCCTATCACAAAGTATTTCTTTGACTATTTGTCACAGTGGATGGTTGAGCTAGAGACCATTCCATCTTTTAAGGGAAAATGCCCCTTCTACAGTTTTCTTTTGTCTTCTTTTTATGTTCTAGTCTCTTACCTTTCCTGTCCCTGTGATAACCTTTCTCATTGTTCATTTCAGTTAGACTACTTACTTCAATTTCAATAGATTTATTAAACCTGGACTCCTCTTCAGTTTCAAATTTAGACCTTCCCATCCTCTGTGGTACTTGTTTAAACGTTCCTCCATTGCTTTCAATATTGTGTAAAAAACTCTCTTGAGTTCAGGTGAAAACGAGTGGGGGCACTGCTGGTGAGGCCAACATCTGTTGTCCATCCTAGTTGCCCTTCAGAAGGTGATCATGAGCCACTCCATCCATGTGATATTGGTACACCCAGTGCTATGAGGGAGTGATTCCCATAAGGTTGCCCCATGAAGGAACAACAATATATTTTGAAGTCAGAGTGATGTGGACTGGGAAGGGAGCTTGCAGGTGATGGTTCTGAGTATTTGCTGCTGATTTTGTTCTTCTGGGTCATAGGGTTTGCCAGTATGAAAGGTAATCATAGAATCCCTGCAGTGTGAAAACAGGCCATGAGACTCAACAAGTCCATTCCGATCTTCAAACGAGTAACCCACGCAGAACCATTCCCCTACCCTATTACTCTACATTTACCCCTGACCAATGCACCTTACCTACACAACTCTGAACACTATGCGCAATTCATCGTGTGCCAATTCATCTAACCTGCACATCTTTGGATTGTGGGAGGAGGCCGGAGCACCCAGAGGAAACCCACACAGACACAGGGAGAATGTGCAAACTCCACAGTCGCCCAAGGCCAGAATTGAACCCAGGTCCCTGGTACTGTGAGGCAGCAGAGTTAACCACTGTCCCAGCCTTCTAATGCATTGCCTAATGAACCTTTCGGAGGTGTAACAGTAGGTGGCACACACTGCTGTCACTGTATATTAATGATGGAAGTTGATGGGAAAAATTTACCGGACCAACACTGATAGAAAGAGCCTGAGTGCTAGCATTTGCTGTCAGCACTGTGATCCCGCCATTGGGGTCCAACACTTCTACTCTGCTGCTGACCAGACCAAAGTACTGTTGGAAGTGTTAGTGCTCAATCAAACTGGTTGCTTTGTTCTGGATGGCATTGAGCTTCTTGAGTGTTGTTGAAGGAACGGCATGATAGCTCAGTGGTTAGCACTGCTGCCTCATAGCATCAGGAACTCAGATTCAATTCCAGCCTCGGACAACTGTCTGTGTGGAGTTTGCACATTCTCCCCATGTATGCGTGGGTTTCCTCTGGGTGCGCTGGTTTCCTCTTACAGTCCAAAGATGTGCAGGTTAAGTGACTTGGCCATGCTAAATTGCCCATAGTGTACAGGGATGTGTAAGTTAGATGTAGTAGTCAGGGGTAAATGGAGAAGAATCGGTCTGGGTGAGTTAGTCTTCGGAGACTCAGTGTGAACGCGTTGGGCTGAAGGGCCTGTTTCCACAATGTAGGGATTCTCTTCACTTATGCAGGCAAGTGTTCTGTCACATTACAGATGGTGGACAGACTTTGACCAGCGAGGAAGCTAGTTAGTCCAGTTCAATTCCTGGTCAAAAAGTAATCCCCAGGATGTTGATAGCAGGGAATTCTATGATCATAATGATAATGTCAAGTGATGATGTTGGATTCTCTCTTTTTGGAATGATCATTGCTTCCCACATGTATGGTGTTAGTTGTCCAGTCTTGCTGCATTTGGACATGGACTGCTTCAGTATCTGAGCTGCTACAAATGGTGCTGAATATTGTGTGATCATTAGTGAACATCCCCACTTCTGTGATGGAGGGAAGGTGATTAACGAAGCAACTGTAGATGGTTGGGAACAGGATACCGCCCTAGGTAACATCAGCAGAGATGTCTTGGAGCTAAGATGGTTGACTTTGAGCAACCACAACTATCTTCTTTGTGCCAGGTCTGGCACTAACCAGCTAAGTATTTGCATCCTCATGCACATTGATTTATCTGTTTCGAGTGCTCCTACGTTCAGTCAAATGCCACCTTGATATCAGTGACATTACCCTCATTTCCCATTTGGAGTTCAGATCCTATGAACATTTTAAACCCAAGGCTCTAATGAGGTCAGGTCTGAGCTTGCCAAACTGAGCATCTCTGAGCAGGTTATTGTTGAGCAAGTTTCCTTTGAAAACATTGTCAACACCTTCCATCACCTTGTTGAAGATTACAACTAGACTGATAGGAAGCTAACTGGCTATGTTGGATGTTATCCCTTTTTTGTGTACAGGACATATCTGGGCAGTTTTTGACATTGCTGAGTAAATGCCAATGTTCTAGCTAAACTGGAACAACTTGGCTTGTGGCATGGCCAGTTCTGGAACATAAGGATAAGTAATATTGCCAGAGTGATGTCAGGATCCAAAGCAGTACCCACTGCAATGGTCTAACTGGCTATTCAGCAGCATCATAAAGTAAATTTATGAGTTTTAATTGTGGCATGCAAAGATCATAACTATTAAAAGTGTCCTGTTAAATGGAGAATGGACATTCTGCAGATTATATTTCTTGTTGAAGCTGCTTACCACTTTACAGAAGATACTACACTGAATAGAACAATTTGTAATTTTGAGAAAATGTTGCTCGTGGTATAGAGAATCTCAAGTACTGTCTTTCATTTGATCCTATCAATATAGTGGAACATTCTGGAGTGATTTGGACCACCCAGAGAAGAGCTTGGCTTGCCTAGCCTGGGAAATCAAAATTACAGTCTGAGAAATTCAGCAACCAAAGAAAAATATCTAGGAATGTGATCCAAGTCATTAACACACCGATAAACCTATCAAACCTTTTTTATGAATTGGCTAGCATAACAGCAGGGCATGACCAAAGATAACTGCAGTATGACAGATGTCCTATAAATTGGACCCAATCAATTAATACCTCACGATGAACATGGAATTTCTCAATGTGTTACTCTTTTGTGGCAGACTGTATATTTAGTTCTGTTATCATGAAAATGTACTTTTTAGATTAACATTCATACCCGATAGTTCACATCCAGTTATATTTAGATTTCTCCCAAAACATCTTTTCTGCTTGACAGGGTGGATGCTGAGGAAATATTTCCCCTGGCTACAATGTCTGGGACTAAGAGAAAATGTCTCAAGATAAAGCATTTCAGACTAGGACAAGGAAACATTCCTACACCCAAAGAGTTGCAAATCTTTGGAATTCTCTACCCCCCAGAGGATGTTCTGTCATGGATTATAGTCAAGGATGAGCATGTTTGGTAGATTTTTAAACTTTGAAGGGAATCAAAGAATATGGTATTCTGGTAGGAAGGTGACAAGGATCAGACATGTTCATATTAAGTGAAGGAGCAAGCTCAAGAGTCTGCAAGGCCTATTCCTGCTGCTATTTTGTGTGCTTTTCTATCTACTTTTCACTGGGATGTGAACCTATTTCAGGCCCTCTGTAAAAAAAAAATCACATAGAAATTTCATATAAATATGTTGGTACATGTTTCCCAAGATGACAAAACCAAGTTTCATCTATCATGATGCATCCGTCATCAAAAGGAAAATCAGAAGCTTGCAGTGTAGTGCTTCACATAACCTCATGCACACATGAAACACGATGCAAATTGTGGTGGCTATTTGTTACCTGATTGGTTGATTGAATTTAAAGTCTCAAACAGATAAGCAGACAGCATATCAAGCAGCATCCAATATAGATTCCTGATGAAGGGCTTATGCCCGAAATGTCGATTCTTCTGCTCCTCGGATGCTGCCTGACCTGCTGTGCTTTTCCAGCATCACACTCTCGACTCTGATCTCCAGCGTCTGCAGTCCTCACTCTCCGCTAGACAGCATATCAAGTCTCTTTCAGTATGGCAGTGCAGAGGCAGCAGAGTAACAGAATTTATTGGAATGGGATGCACAAGAGAAGCAGCAGTTTTGTACCAATACCACTAAGGGAAACCAATCCCAGTCCTAAGTCCTCAGACATCAAAGTGAAATACACCCAGAGGCATTCAGATAGTGATTTCTAACCTTGCTTTACAAAATGAAATAGAATTAGGAAATATGAATTTAAGAAGAATCAATAAAGTATCTGCATACTTCACAGTTGTGTTGGTTAATCATTGACACATCATGCTTCTGATACTTTTTTAGTATCAATTTTTAGTAGAAGGATTAATAGTTAATTTCAGTCTAAGATGAAGAGTGAATATGAAATCCCTTTAGTGTGATATATTTTCTTCTGCTAATAAAGCCAGACATTGCTTATGTTTCTTTGTCGGTGAGGCTGAGGGCTCAAAGGATTAAACCAAAATTATTCGTAAGCCAAAGTTAATTCAAATATTATTGCAGACTGAAGAGTCAAATGATTGTACTATTTCCCCACAGCTCTGGGCCCAAATATGAAAATGAAGTGTCATTGTTGTAGAACAATGAATTGTGATGGTCGTAACATTTCCTGTTTTTCTAATTTTCTTCCTTGACCTCTTTGGTCCCAGGGCCTCCTTCTATCCCAAGGAACGTGTTTTCCAACATCAATGAGACATCAGTCATTTTAGACTGGAGCTGGCCAACTGATGCAGGAGGCCGCAAGGACGTCACCTTCAGTGTCATCTGTAAGAAGTGCACCAGCGGTCCGACGCAGTGTGAGCCATGTATGAGCAACGTTCAGTTTCTCCCTCGGCAGACAGGTCTGGCCAACACTACGGTGACAGTGGTCGACCTGCTGGCACACACCAACTACACCTTTGAGATTGAGGCAGTGAATGGGGTGTCCGGAATGAGTTCGGTGCCACGGCAGTTTGCTGCAGTCTCCATCACCACAAATCAGGCGGGTAAGTCACTGAGCTTATTCCTCATTTGAAGGATAAAGAATCCAAAGGGCAACTCAATGGGGGGCTTTGATAAAGTACATATGAAGAAACTACTTCCAACACTCACAGCGCCAGAGACCCGGGTTCAATTCCCACCTTAGGCAACTGTCTGTGTGGAGTTTGCACATTCACGCCGTGTCTGTGTGGGTTTCCTCCGGGTGCTCCGGTTTCATCCCACAGTCCAAAATGTGCAGGTTAGGTGAATTGGCCACACTAAATTGCCTGTAGTGTTTGGTGAAGGGATAAATGTAGGGGAATGGGTCTGGATGGGTTGCTGTTTGGAGGGTCAGTGTGGACTTGTTGGGCCGAAGGGCCTGTTTCCACACTGTAAGTAAGTAAGTAATCTAAAAAAAAACCAAGATATTTAGCAAAAGGATGGGGGTGATGAGTAGAGAAACTGTTTTTTGTTCATTCACAAGATCTGAGTGTGGTCAGCTAGGACAACAGTTATTGCCCATCCCTAACTGGCCAAAGAGTAGTTAAGAGTCAACCATGTTGCTGTGGGTCTGAAGTCACATGCAGACCAGACTAGATAAGGATGGCAGTTTCCTTCCCTGAAGGACACTAATGAACCAGATGGGGTTTGTCCTGACAATTGGCAATGGTTTCATGGTCATCATTAGACTTCCAATTCCAAATTTTTATTGAATTCAAATTCCAGCATCTGCCATGGTAGGATTTGAACCGGGGTCTCCAGAATGTTACCTGCATCTCCGGACTAATGGTTTGGCAATAAAACCACTGAGCCATAATATAGCAAGCTGTTATAATCTGGACTGCATTGTGTAAAATAGTGGATGGGAGTAGATTCAAGATGACTTTCAGATGGAATTGGTTGTTCACTTTAAAAGGAAATATCTGCCAGGCTATGGGGAAACATAAGGGTGGGAGGGGCTAATGAGAGCAGGAACAAATACAGAGAACCAAATGTTGAATGATTCCATGAACCTTTCCATAAGGTGTGCATATATTGTTTTAAAATTGTTGTAATGCATCAGAAGTATATCTGAGCTCAATGGATGTGACAAGACTTTGGTGCTGATAATAAGGTCTGCCCTTAGAAAGCATCTTTATACACAGTATAAATTAGAATCTATCTATTCTTGGACCAGTCAATCAAGTATATGGATTGGATTGGATTGGATTGGATTGTAAGCCTGGTGATGCCAGTTTGAACAATTTGTTCCTTGAAACTTATCAAAAAGAAAGAACATAGGACATATAATCGGACTGCTCTCTGCACTTGTGTCACAGAATCACTGTGCTTTGAAAGCGAGATGCCAGATCAATGTTATGTGCACAATTAAGTCACTGGCTGTCCATTCCTCATTCAAGTTGACTGTAATGCTGAAGAAACAATCCTCTTGTCTTTACTTACGTGTCCATTTGAGTTATGCTTTCATTCAGTTTCCTTCTGACAGAACCTATTATTTCCTATCTATGCTACTTAACTCTGTGATCTGCCTGTATTGCTCGCAAGACAAAGCTTTTCACTGTGCCTCTGTACATGTGACAATAAATTCAGTTCAATTCAATTCAGCAAGGCTAATTGAGTCATGTTGCATTCTGCATCTTATAGGATGACTTGGGTGAAGATATGCTGAACTGCATAGCTCCCATCCTTTACAGTGCCTTGACTTTGCAAAATAACTCAGCCCTTTCAGTTAAGCTAATACTGTGATAGTAATGCCAAAATAAAAGGTACATTAACACAGTTAATTCTGAATCAGGCACTAGTTTTCTAACTGCATTTGCCTTAACATTAATTCCAGTCTGTAATAGTTAGCCCCAATAACATAGTCAAATCAAGACCTCATGATGTCATTAGTATTTACTGAACTCAAAAATAGATACAAATGGGACAAAACAAAGAAGTATTAGTGTTTATCATGAACACAATTTTACAGTTATGACTTTTTCATTGATTTTGTTTGCCAATTATAAAAGAGAGAAACAAAAATATGAAACATTCAAGTGTAAGATGCAGCAACTCTAATGATCGATAATTCCTATTTACTTTAATTTTGACAGATCTTCTCAAGCTTTTCTCCTGGAGATGCAGATCCATGTTAGTTATTGATGACTGGTAACTCTCTTGTACATCATTCATTGACTATTGGAGTAAATCATGTCTCTCAACTATGATCTACTTCAAATGGGAGCCTCTAGATAGTGATCATAGATGGGAACCCAGACCAACTTCTTCCCTCTATTCCCAAGACCACTGAGATCTATTGTAATATTCCCACATGACACTTCATCTGAAATTTATAATGAGGGGATCAAAGTTGAAGTTTCAAGATTAGAGTGGTGCTGGAAAAGGTCAGGCAGCATCCAAGGAGCAGGAAAATCGATGTTTCGGGCAAAAGCCCTTCATCAGGAATGGCTTATTTTCCTGCTCCTCGAATGCTGCCTGACCTGCTGTGCTTTTGCAGCACCATTCTTAATCTTGACTCTAATCTCTAGCATCTGCAGTACCCACTTCCACAAAGCTGAAGTTTCCCTAGTCTGTATGGCTCACGTATTGAACAGTATGGAGTGCAAAAGATGGTTTGGTCTATCCATTCTTGTCATTACTTGTAACACTAGTATTTTCAGTTGTTTAAATCTGTTTCACTTATGCAATAAGAGCATAATAATATTATCACAAGGATATATTAAGTAATGTGTGTTTATTGAACAAGTATAAAATGATAAAATAGAAAGTATAAATCGTATATCAACATAATATAAATATAGGTTTGCACAAATGAAAATAACCTATCAGTTTATTGTTTTTAATCATTTATAGTGCTTGTGCTAAAAGACTTACATAAAACAGCAATTGTTTAACTTGGATAAGTTTCCTCCAGTGTTGGCTTAAAGGCCCTGATCAGCGTATTTATTTTTGTCATTCTTTCATGGAATGGGAGGTCGCTGGCAAGCCAGCATTTGTTACCTATCAGTGTGAGCCACCTTGAACTGCTCCACTTAATCTCGTGCAAGTAAACCCACACCGCTGTTAGGAGGTAGTGCTTAGATTTGGTCTTAGCAGCAGTGAAGATCTTTTCAGGATTGTGTATGTGGTTTAAAGGGAAACTTACAGGTCATGGTATTCCCATGCATCAGCTGTCCTTGTCTACAATGCATCTTAACGTTTGTGTGCTGATGGTGGAGGCGCTGAATGTTTAAGGTGGTAGATGAGATGCCATACAAGTGGGCTGCTTTGTCCTGGGTGGCATTGGTTTGCTTGAATGTTATTACAGCTGCACTCATCCTGGCAGGTGAAGGGTATTTGACGTAGCCTGTAGGTACATCGAGGTGTGCAATCACAGCAGAATTTTCAGCCACTGAAATGCTGTTGTAGTCACAATATAGTCACAAAGGAGAATCGACTTTTCGGGCATGAGCCTTTCTTCAGGAATGAGGAGAGTGTGCCAAGCAGGCTAAGATAAAAGATAGCGAGGAGGGACTTGGAGGACGGGCGTTGGAAATGCGATATGTAGAAGGAGGTTAAGGTGAGGGTGATAGGCCAGTGTGGGGGTGGGGGTGGGGGTGGAGAGGTCAGGAAGAAGATTGCAGGTTAGGAAGGTGGTGCTATGTTTGAGGGTTGGGACTGAGACAAGGTGGGGGGAGGGAAAATGAGGAAACTGGAGAAATCTGAGTTCATCCCTTGAGGTTGGAGGGTTCCTAGGCAGAAGATGAGGCGCTCTTCCTCCAGCTGTCGTGTTGCTATGGTCTGGTGATGGAGGAGTCCAAGGACCTGCATGCCCTTGATGGAGTGGGAAGGGGAGTTGAAGTGTTGAGCCACGGGGTGGTTGGGTTGGTTGGTCCGGGTGTCCCAGAGTGTCTGAAACTTTCCGCAAGTAGTGGCCTGTCTCCCCAATATAGAGGAGGCCACATCGGGTTCAGTGGATGCAGTTAATGATGTATGTGGAGGTGCAGGTGAATTTGTGGTGGCCCCAGGGGATCCTTCCATATCCACCACAAATTCACCACACATCCTTTACTGCATCCGCTGCACCCGATGTGGCCTCCTCTACATTGGGGAGACAGGCCACCTACGTACGGAACGTTTCAGAGAACATCTCTGGGACACCTCTGGATTATTATGGATATTCAAAGCTGAATTAGACACAGTTTTAATCAGTAAGAAAATTGTGGATTAAAGGGAAAAGGAAGGAAAGTTGGCTTAAGGATTATCAGGTTAGCATGATCTCATTGAATGGTGGAGCAGATATAATAATCTGAATGGCAGGGTAGATGTAATGAGCTGAATGGGGAGATAGATATAATAGCTGAAAATGTGCTGCTGGTTAAAGCACAGCAGGTTAGGCAGCATCCAAGGAACAGGAAATTCGACGTTTCGGGCCAGAGCCCTTCATCAGGAATCCTGATGAAGGGCTCTGGCCCGAAACGTCGAATTTCCTGTTCCTTGGATGCTGCCTAACCTGCTGTGCTTTAACCAGCAACACATTTTCAGCTCTGATCTCCAGCATCTGCAGACCTCACTTTTTACTCGAAGATAGATATAATAATCTGAATGGTGGGATAGATATAATAAGCTGAATGGCGGGGTAGATATATTAATCTGAATGGCTTACTTCTGCTCCTATGCCTTATGATGTTATCTGAGGAGCATGGAATCATGTGAACATTGTGCAATCATGTGTGAATATTCCCACTTCTGACCTCATAATGGAGGGAAGTCATTGATGAAGCAGCTGAAAATTGTGGGTTTGGAATATTACATTGAGGAATTCTAACAGCGTTGTCCTGGGACAGAGATAATTGGCCTCCAACAAACACAACCATCTTCTTGTGTGCTCAGTTTAATTCCAACCAGTGGAGATGTGTCCTGATAATCCGCATTGCTTCAATTTTGCTCGGGCTTTTGACATCACACTCGATCAATTACTGTATTGATGTCAAGGTCAATTACCCTCACCTCCCCTGTATCGTTTAGTTCTTTTGTCCATGTCTGGAGCAAGGCTGGACTGAAGTCAGGATCTGAGTGACAGTGGTGGAACACAAACTGAACATCATTGAGCAAATAAATGCTATTTAAATATCTTTTGATAGCAATGTTGATGACATCTTCCATCACTTTTCTAATGATTGAAAGAAGGCTGGTGGGACAGCAAATGACCGCACTGGATTTGCCCTGCTTTTTTGTGCACAGGACCTACTTAGGCAATTCTCAACATGGTCAGGAGTAAACCAATGTGGCAGCTAATGGAATAGCTTGCTAAGTGTGGCACAACTAGAGATGGAGCATAAATCTTTTAGTGCTGTTGTTGGGATGTTGTCGAGTTCCTGGATATCACATAAAATGAATCAAATTAGTTGAGGATTAACATCAGGGATGTTGGAAACCCAGGGAGGAGGCAGAGATGGATCAGCGATTTAGCAGTTAAGGTTTAAGATAGTTGCAACTGTTTCAGTCTTTGTCTCACTGATTAAAGGTTCACTAGCTTAATTTCTCACCTGAGAAACAGTACCTTTGACAATGTGGTACTTCTTCAACACTGCACTTAACACGTCACCCCAGTCCAACACCGGCACATTCACCTCATGTCAACCTAAATACTCAAATCTGAATGGGAGGGGTACTGTTTTGTGTGCAGCAGGAGTAGCCAAAATGGAAATGGATTTAGAAAGATTGGGTTCACAATTGTTGAGCTAGCTCATGGGATCTACCTGTGTAAGACAAAGACTGAAAGATGTCACCATCATAAGAGCAAGACACAAGGAAAAGTTTGAAAATGCCAAAGCAACATTTTGAGCTAGAAACCAAAATAACTTAAGAATATTATTAAAGCAATAATGCACTTGATATACTTGATGAAAAGGCATATAAAATGACAGGCATAACTGAAGGATTCCTCTTCAATTAAGTTTAGTATTTTCAATTAACAGCTACTACATTTCTAGTTATCTGACATTGTTAAGATGATTGGCAGTAGAATAGGGTGCTCCACCATTAAATGTTTACAGAGGCAGATGTCCAATTAGTTCCCACCCAAATATCATGCTGAGAACTTGGCACAATGAATTCTAAGTCAGAAAAGTAAATGTCAGGTCAGCATTAAACTTCCTAAACCACTTCCAGGGGAAATACTGGAATCAGTACTTTTTTCGCAATTTACCATGACATCTGATCTCCCTCAAACTTTTTGAGAGAAGCAAGTTATATTTTAATAGAACCAATCTACGTGAAACTGTGCTGTGTAAAAATTGTTAGTTCACTAAGAGATCAATAATGAATTATATCACAGGAGGAGGAACACGTAATGTTCTATGATCATGTGGCCTTAGAATAAATGGTACAGATTGTTACAGCACAGTTGTACTTGTTAAATTTTTTGAGAGTTATGGCTTTTGAAAATGTTCACACACTTGGCTACACCCCACTGTTCCCTAATGTTCAGTGAAATAAAAACAAAGTGTAAAATTCCTGCTGTTATTTTAATGAAAAACTGGAGTCAATGTAAGATCGAGTTTTTTTTGTTCTGTATTCATATCGGCATTTTTGCTGGATTCAAACTCCCCTCCCGTAACCTTATATTTAAGAGGCAAAATGACATTGCCTAAGAATTTAAAACATCCTAGGATTTTGATGAAATTTTATACCAGATAAATACAGTGTCTACAAGAACAGGTCAGACGTTAGGAATCTTGCGGTGAATAACTCACCTCTTGCCTGTCCAGCATTTATAATGGTAGAAGTGGGGATGCTGGAGATCAGAGTCAAGATTAGAGTGGTGCTGGAAAAGAGCAGCAGGTCAGATAGTATCCGAGGAGCAGGAAAATAGACATTTTGGGCTAAAGCCCTTCATCAGGAAACTAGCGTGATAAATTCCTGATGAAGGGCTTTTGCCCATAACATCGATTTTCTTGCTCCTTGGATGCTGCCTGACCTGATGTGTTTTTCCAGCACCACTCTAATCTTGACAGCATCTAAAAGTCACAAGTCAGGACTGTGATGGAATACTCCCAACTTATAGAGTCATAGTCATAGAGATGTACAGCATGGAAACAGATCCTTCGGTCCAACCCGACCATGCCGACCAGATATCCCAATCCAATCTAGTCCCACCTGCCAGCACCTAGCCCATATCCCTCCAAACCCTTCCTATTCATTTATCCATCCAAATGCCTCTTAAATGTTGTAATTGTACCAGCCTCCACTACATCCTCTGGCAGCTCATTCCATACATGTACTACCCTCTGTGTGAAAACATTGCCCCTTAGGTCTCTTTTATATCTTTCCCCTCTCACCCTAAACCTATGCCCTCTAGTTTTGGACTCCCCCACCCCAGGGAAAAGACTTTGCCTATTTACTCTATCCATGCCCCTCATAATTTTGTAAACCTCTATAAGGTCACCCCTCCGCCTCTGACGCTCCTGAGAGCTCAAATCCTCCAACCCTGGCAACATCCTTGTAAATCTTTTCTGAACCCTTTCAAGTTTCACATTTTGGGAAAGCAAATCTTAGCAGGACTTATACACTTAATGGTAAGGTCCTCAGGAGTGTTGCTGAACAAATAGACTTTGGAGTGCAGGTTCATAGCTCCTTGAAAGTGGAGTCACAAGTAGATAGGATAGTGAAGGCAGTGTTTGGTATGCTTTCCTTTATTGGTCAGACTATTGAGTATAGGAGTTGGGAGGTCATGTTGCGGCTTTACAGGACATTGGTCAGGCCAATGTTGGAATATTGCATGCAATTCTGGTCAATTAAACTTGTGTGAATAAGTGAAGCTCTGACAACACTCAAGAGCTTGACACCATCGAGGACAAAGCAGCCTGCTTGATTAGCACCACATCCACTCTGGCCATACTGAGTCAGCAGCAGCAGTGTGTACCATCTACAAGATCCACTGCTGAAATTCACTAAGGCTGCTGAGACAGCATCTTCCAAACTGACAACCACTACTATTGAGAAACACTAGGGCAGCAGGTACATGGGAATGTTATGAGCTGCAATGTTTCCTTCAAACTACTCACTATCCTGACTTGGAAATATTTCATCATTTCTTCAGTGTATCTGGATCAAAATTCTGGAATTCCCTCCCCCATTGCATTGTGGTTGTGTCTGCACCATGTGGATTGTAGTGATTGAAGAAGGTAGCATAAAGGTAGCACCTTCTCAATGGCAACTTGAGTGATAAAGTCTGGCCAAGCCAGCAACTCCCACATCACAAGAATGAATTTTTTAAGAAAGTTATATAAATATATACAATTGTATAACAGTTGTTGTAACCATTTTGCTCAGTGTATTAATCAAGAAGCTCTTTATAGAACATAGAACATTACTGGGCAGTACAGGCCCTTAGGCCCTCAATTTTGCTCCGATCTGTGAAACCACATCCACTCCCTCCACACTGAATCAGCAGCAGCAGTGTGTACCATCCACAAGATCCCCTGCATTATCTGTGCAGCTGAGACAGTACACCATTTCCTTTCTCATTGACAGCAATAGTAACATAGCATAGTTGCCCATATAATCCATCAGTTACCCGATAAACATCAGGGCGCATTACAAGGATTTATTATGTGAAGACTTTAATTTGTTCTGAAAATAATATCCTGTATCATGTCATTCAATATATTGTATGTTCATAAGAAGCTCAAAAGGATGCAAGCTTTAGAGAAGTGCCTAATACAAGGATAGTATTGGTTTTAAAGACATTATGAGGACATGTTTTGTGAATTCATACCTCTAAGAAATACTTTGTGCAAGAATCTTCTCAGTGGCATTAAGTTGGTGTCATTTCTAAGGCCTACCTACTTTCACAGTTGTAGCCTGGTAGATATGTTATTGTTAGGAACACACATCCTACTAGAATGTAGCAGTATTTTTCCCCCTCACCAACTCATATCTCGTTTATCAGGAACACATCATCATACCTTTTTCATTGTACAGTGCTGTATTCAGCACACTGGATAGGCTAGTTTGTGTTTGAATCACTGTTTATGCGTGTAACATGGAAGCTGACAAAACCTTGACTTTATTCCATTTGTTGAGTGAACAAAAAGGATGCTCGAAGGGTTGGATCAGTGATAGCCTAACACAGCTGTCTTTGGGTTAGAACCAAAAGACATATTTTGCCTCTGCGAATCTAATCCAGGAGAAACTGGAGTTTGGAGTTTCCTTCTGGAATGGTGGGGCTCCTTGAGAGGCAGGTTAGGTAATCTCCGAATGGGAGTGAAAGCTTCCGATTTCAGTCTGGGTTGGGTGCAAGACCTGTCTTTGTACACGGGCATTATGAGGAAGATTAATAAAAATCTAATGAAACAAATAACAGACCCTCTTGTACCTTCCTTTCCACACACACACCCCATGCCCATTCATACCAAGCCATGCCATCTCATGCCCTATTCCAACCTGTGTTCCTCTGCTCATCCATGCCTGCTCATATTCACAATTCTACCTTGTGCCCATCTACCTATTCGCATAGCCCCATACTCTCCATGTCACCTAATGCCCTGCACCCACCCCCACAAACCTTCCATGCTAACTTATTCCCTTGTACCCACATTTCATTCTCCGTCATACCTCTTATGTCAACTCATGCCCCAGTCGTTGATAATCTCCTTACACCAATGCCAATGCAAACTCATCAAGCATCCATCATTTGCAAAATTCAGGAGTCATATTGTCATAAAATGAAGTTATCCTTTTATTGATAATGCAATGAAAAAAACTAATAGTTAGAAAAAATGAATACATTGTGATTCCCTCAACTAAACCTTCAGAAAAACAAACATTGGTATTCTACAACCATTTAGAGATGTAAATAAAATTGTTTATTTAACAGGCATCCTACAATGTCAGGTTTCATCTCAAATCCTGTAATGCTAGTTCCAGGCTCATGCCAGATAGAGGGTGGAATTAGGGCATTCAGCTCAATGATCAGTGAGGATCATGTTGAATGGTGGAGCGGGCTCGAAGGATTGAATGGCCCATTCCTGCTCTTACCTAATATGTGTCTATAAAAAAAATCAATTGACTTTCTAAAATAAAATGCTTCCGTTTTAAAATTCAGAAAAGTCAAATCATTTAACAACTTTAATAGTTCTTGGATACTTTGACAGTTCTTTGACAGCTATGACAGTTCTCTGACACTTGATACTTTTAGTTGAGTTAAGCAAATTTTAGACACATTCATGTCTATTTTTAACAATCCCAAAGGGTAGCCCTTACCAAGTGTACCTTTTGCCCTTCACTCTCCAAAAAAAGGCAGCTGAAGCCCCTCCCTGAAGGGCACTTGACTCACCCCTCACCCAATGTCGAAGATGCCCTGTGGCCTTATTTAAATAAGTACCTCACCTCTCTGAAAGATGTATCTTCACTATCCAAGCAATCCTACAAAATTCAGAATTGGTTTCAAGCATGTCTAATATATACACGACAAGTTCCATGGTACAGTGGATACAGGTGAGATGTAGCTGGCCAGCTGCCTCTGTAAAATGTACAGATAGCCCAGACTAACAAGTTCAGTCCCCATTATTATGGGAAGTGCCGTACTCATGAATACTTGCAAATTCAGACCCTTTCTATCATTTTCATCAGAGCAGAGAACTACTTCTTGAGCATGACAAAAATTAGAGCCATTGTGTTCAGGCTTGGCAGCTGGCAGGAACTTGGCTGAATCTCCTTATTTAACTTGAGTTGGAGTTGTATCCTGTAGCTGGGAGTGTTTTGACTAATGCCAACAGGCAGAGATCGCCTCATATGAGATCAGTGAAAGACAGAAAATGGAGAACCTTTTGATTGGACCATTCTTGCTTGACTAGCTGTTAGGCCAATCACTGCTGCTGATCTGTCAGTCCAGGCTCCGAAGCAAAGGTGGCACTGAGAAGGATCAGGTAGAAGGAGATCAAAATCTGTGCTGGATTCCACAAATTTTCTTTATGCTAAACTTTTGATCAGCTATAGTAAAAAAGTACAGCTTTCTTTTTCTGACTGAAGAATGTCACCAACCCAAGTCAAGTTACAAGTCAAAAGCAATGGTACTTAAGTCAGTTTGAGTCTCAACCATTGATTAACCTTACGAATGTCCTCGAAGCCGTCCTTGGATACCAACAATGGAAGTTCTGTTTTTTTATTTTATTGCCTCTATCAGCACTTGAAAGATGCCTTCCACTAAATTGTATTCGTTCAGGAATGTAACATTGGTGAGAACTGCTCTTTTAAACCCCTTCCAATGATCTCCTATGAAATAGAATGTTCAACCATGTGCATCACCATTGCTTTATTGAATGTATTTAATTTGTAATCTTGTCAGCAGAGTAAACTTTAGGTAAATATTAATTGTGTCTTGTGCTCCATTGACTTTGCAGCCGATTTGAATTATTTTGGAATGATTTCCCACCTTTCAACGTTTGCACGTGCAAAGTGAATTTTTATGTAATTGAAACAAATTGATAATTGTTGTGAATAAAATGTTTTAATTTACTTATTTAGTAGCCTTGTGCTTACACACTGGGTGTAAAGATACTGACCAACACTTTCTTTGTCAATGCACGTCTTTATGTAACCCTCAAAGTATGAATCCCTCTTGCCCCTCACTTACTTGTGCAGGGTAAATGTTGATGACAGAGACATTTTTACATGTATAAGTTTGCAAGAGAGCCAATCGAATGTTTCATTTTTCTATCCTTTTCCTATCCATTCTTTATTAACGTTGCAGTACCCTGTCCTAAAGGGAACTTTTAAATGCTGCATCCGGCAATTCCATGGCTATATTAAATCCTGTCAGCTTGCACAACCAAACGCTGTCGATCTAGTCTGAGTACTAAACTTTCTTTGTGGTACTAGGGTACGAAAGAAACTAGGGATCCCCACCTCTTACTGTTTGAGTTTCTTGAACACAGCCAATGAACACAAAAACATTTTCTGGAATCTAGAATGATACTGGACCCTGGGAATTTCAGAAGGGTTGATCATGAAGTGGTATTTACATCCATTGCACCCTGTCCCGGTGCCTTTTCACTGGGGTATCCACTCTTCTGTGATTGGATTCCAACATCTAAAGGAGCACATTAATTGTGAGAAGCTGTTTCGACAAAGGCATCACGCTGCTTTATTTTTATGATTATTCATTCACCAACAAGGGCCTCACTGACAGCCAGTTGTCTGGAAGAAGGTGGCAGTGAGCTAACCTTGACAACCATTGCAGTCCAAGAGTGAAGCTACTTTCGTATATATTTTTTATAAAAAAAAGGCTCTTGTTAATATTGCTACCAGTTAATTCCCAACCTCTTTTCTGTTTGTGGATTTGTGACAAAAGGTTTCTGCCCATTCTGATCTTCAGAAAGAAGTACTTTTCCAGTACCAAGCCAATCCTAAAATGAATGTACCATCATTTTAAAAGCTGAATACATATGCAATTAAAAAATGGGGTGGGTCCTCTTTGTCAATCACTGTGGTTAAATCATGAGAACATGTTCGCAGTTTCAGATTATAGCCAACAGAGAAAATAAGAGAAAGGCATGCATTTTGTGAGGTCTCTTTTACAACCTCAGAACATCAGAAATCACATTATAACAAATGAAACATTTTTGGATTGTAGTAACTTGTTGTTAACGCCAACACCCAATTAGCAACCAAGAAGCTTCTAGAAACACCAGATAAAGACCAGATGGCATATTTTTCAGAACTGCAGAATAAATATTGACTGAGACACTGAGATTAACCCCTTTGTTGAAAACGTGTCATGGATCTTTTACATCCCCCTGAGAGAGCAAGCAAGGATTCAAATGAACTTTTCCCTTGAACAATAGTGTGAGAAGGTGCCCACATGGAACTGAACCAGTGACATTATGTGTAGACTTTTTCAGTTGCTGGAAGATGCCCCATTGTAGGAAATAGCATAGCATCCAATTGGTAAGGTGCTTGCTCACACCAGTCTGATTTTAAGGTAGAACTATAGCTATCATTTCAACTGAATCATGGGTTGGTCTTATTAGATATCAGAACAAATCATTCAGAATAACAGCCTCTGCCTTGGATGCATAAAAACGACAGTTCAGTGGTTAGCACTGCTCTCTCACAGTGCTAGAGACCTATGTTCAATTCCAGCCTCTGTGTGGATTTTGTGTTGCTGGTTAAAGCACAGCAGGTTAGGCAGCATCCAAGGAATAGGAAATTCGACGTTTCGGGCATAAGCCCATTCCTGATGAAGGGCTTATGCCCGAAACGTCGAATTTCCTATTCCTTGGATGCTGCCTAACCTGCTGTGCTTTAACCAGCAACACATTTTCAACTGTGATCTCCAGCATCTGCATACCTCATTTTTTACCCTCTGTGTGGATTTTGTTTCCTCTCCCTGTGTCGGCGTGGGTTTCCTCTGACTGCTCCGGTTTACTCCCACAATCCAAAGATGTGCAGTTTAGGTGAATTGGCCATGCTAAATTGTCCGTAGAGTTTCGGGGGTGTGTAGGTTAGATATATTAGTTGGGGTAAATGTAGAGTAATAAGGTAGGGGAATGGGTCTGGGTGGGTACTCTTAGGGAGGTTGATGTGGAGACTTGTTGTGCCTAATGGCCTGATTCCACACTGAAGGGATTCTATGGAACCAAAAACAACTGAGGCCATGAATCCGACTTCAGCTGATGAAAGAACATTCAGAACATTCCCTGCAACACATTTGAGCTCACAGTCTTGACCGAAATTGTGTGCTGAAAGTAAAATCAGACCCTCATGAATCTTCACCATCACACTGTTGTTTATTTAAGTGAATGTTTTTCTTTTATTTTGTTTTGAAATTACTTCATTGTAAGTTTGACATTTTAAGTTATTTGTTCCTGGAGAGTGAACACCACAGGCAAGGCCAACATTTCTGTCCTGTCCCTAATTGCTGTTGAGAAGATGTTGCTGAGAAATAACTTATGACAAGGTCACTGTACAGTTTAATTTATGTTGCATTTACAAAAGATTATTAATGCAGTGGAATTTCTGTCTTAGCTGCAGGTACATTGCTAACACTGAGGATAAAGAAACGTTGTCTTCAGTTTTCTTTCTATTTTAATTTCTATGAATCAATGTGTTTGGGCAGTGCAAGATGGCTGCCCTCAATAGGTGTTTGTGCAGGCTTGCATGACAATATCCATTAATTTTATCGCTGACACCAATAATATTTGCGAGAATTTTGGAGAAGAACATTTCTAGAGGCCATCGATATAAGATAGTCATCAAGAAGTTTAATAGAGACCTCAGAACAAACGTATTTACTTGAAGAGTGGTAAGAATGCAGAACACACTGCCAGAGAGATTGGTTGAAGTAAATGGCGTGGATGCTTTTAAGAGGAACCTGGCAAGAATTTGAGGGAAGAGGGAATCAGTGCTCATGATAATAGAATTAGATAAGAAAATATGGGATGAAAGGAGCATGAAGGCAGCATAAACACCAGCAGTCAGTGGTTGAGCTGAATGGCTTTTTTTCTGCGACATATATAAAGCCATACAGCACAGAAACCAACCCTTCAGTCCAACTCATCCATGCTGACCAGCCATCCCAATCTGATCCAGTCCCATTTGCCAACACTTGGCCCACATCCCTCTAAACCATTCCTGTTCATATACCCATCCAGATGTCTTTTAAATGTTGTAAATCAGCCTCCACCACTTACTCTGGCAGCTTATTCCATTCACACACCACCCTCTGCGTGAAAATGTTACCCCTCAGGTCCTTTTTAAATCTTTTCCCTCTCATCTCAACCTCTAGTCTTGGACTCCCCCACTCTAGGAAAAAGACCATATCTGATTTAATCTGACATATAATCCTTTTGTAAAAAGAAAAAAATGCCGCAGCCCTTGCTGGAGCTGGGCTACATTAAGTGGACATTTTCCCTGACCTCAATTGACATTTGACAGATCTCAGCACTGACTGCACAGAGTTGCTGCCTTTATTTATCTTATTGCTGGGGGAGAGTTCACTGTGGCCTTTCCCTTCTCATGTAGCAATAAAGCAGTCACCTATATTGGTGTGGTCTGAATTTAACAGCTCCTGAATGTTTTGATCATCTTCCTGGGTAACTAAATCTTTATGTTTAATCTACATGATGAAGGGGAGGTTTATTGCTTGATATGGATTTTCCCCCTATAGGTGGCCATAAAATATAGTTCAAATTATTAAAAGCCATCTAATGATATGATATAGTAAGATTGTGCTGCACTGACTGTTATTACAGCTGTAGCGCATTCAGTTCAAGATCTAGAAGTGTTCACTTTATAAGGGCATACATCTTTTGACAATCAAACAGCCCAGCTATAAATAAAAATGTAACTTTTCAGATTGGTTGTAATTTCCAGCTAGAGGAAGACAAAGGATAGTTTTTATTTCTGGAAGCATGGCCGACAAAATGTTTCTTTATAAATGCAGCAGTCTGCTGAAATGATATGCAAAATCTGAAATCGGACAGGAAGAGTAAAGGCTGGTTTGAAAGCTGATCTGAGAAATGATCAGTGACTGGATCTCCTTTTCCAAGGTGCACAGCATCTTGTTCATTTTATTTTTGAACTGTAGTTCAAGGCACGGATTTTGTGTGTTTTGCACCCATTCAGAATGACAATAAGCAAAGCACATCAAGCTGCCTTCAGGGTGATTGGAAATCGCTACTACCTTTACAAGGCTTGTCTCAATGTGTAAAATAAGCTTTGCTTACATCGGTCTGTTTATGGAGCTGTTCCACACCAATGTTCTTCAATGGACATTTACCAAAGTATTAATAAAATTTGACCATGCTGAGTTCCTGATCTAAACTTGGCTCATGGTGGGGGGGACTGCAGATTAAGCAATTCAAAATAGCTCCTTTGACAGCACTTTCCAAACCTACGACTATTTCCATCTAGAATGACAAGGACAGCACATCCATGGGACTGCCACCACTTGCAAGTACCCTTCCAATCCACTCAACATCTTGAGTCACCAGGGAATGTGGAGTATAATGGATGAGATTACGTTTTTCAAAGTACTGTCAGATTTGCTCAAGGTAGAGGATCTGAGTGCAGCCCATTTGATTTATTGACCAGGTTGTGGCCAAGGGAGATCTAAGGGAATCTTAGCATTGAAATCCTTAAGTAAAGTGGCAAAGAATTTGATGAAGGAGGGCGGTTGACCTGTTTCAAAATATCTTCAAAAGAGATGCAATCTGACTTTAAAGAGTGAATCTTGTCCATATACATTCATAGATTTCAGCAACAATTTCAAACCAATCTGTTTTTCTTCCCTTCTTAAACCTGATAATGATATTCCAACTCGTGACAGTTGGGTATTAAAAACAGCAGTGCCATTGCAAGCTTACAGATTTTCCCCTTGGCCTAACAGCCAGAGCAATATGCTCAGGTAAAATTTGCTTAGTATCTCAAAGTTTGTGCAAAGATTTGTAGCTCAGGTGCTTGTTGTAGCGGTTCTGTTCGCCGAGCTGGAAGTTTTGGTTGCAAACGTTTCGTCCCCTGGCTAGGAGACATCATCAGTGCTCTGGAGCCTCCTGCGAAGCGCTTCTTTGATGTTTCTTCCGGCATTTATAGTGGTCTGTCCTTGCCGCTTCCGGGTGTCAGTTTCAGCTGTCCGCTGTAGTGATTGGTATATTGGGTCCAGGTCGATGTGTCTGTTGATGGAGTTTGTGGATGAATGCCATGCCTCTAGGAATTCCCTGGCTGTTCTCTGTCTGGCTTGCCCTGTGATAGTAGTGTTTTCCCAGTCGAATTCATGTTACTTGTTGTCTGAGTGTGTGGCTACTAGGGATAGCTGGTCGTTTCGTTTCGTGGCTAGTTGGTGTTCACGTATGCGGATTGTTAGCTGTCTTCCTGTTTGTCCTATGTAGTGTTTTGTGCAGTCCTTGCATGGTAACTGCACAAAACACTATATAGGACAAACAGGAAGACAGCTAACAATCCGCATACATGAACACCAACTAGCCACGAAACGACACGACCAGCTATCCCTAGTAGCCACACACTCAGACAACAAGCAACATGAATTCGACTGGGAAAACACTACTATCACAGGGCAAGCCAGACAGAGAACAGCCAGGGAATTCCTAGAGGCATGGCATTCATCCACAAACTCCATCAACAGACACATCGACCTGGACCCAATATACCAATCACTACAGCGGACAGCTGAAACAGACACCCGGAAGCAGCAAGGACAGACCACTATAAATGCCGGAAGAAACATCAAAGAAGCGCTTCGCAGGAGGCTCCAGAGCACTGATGATGTCTCCTAGCCAGGGGACGAAACGTTTGCAACCAAAACTTCCAGCTCGGCGAACAGAACCACTGCTTAGTATCTCACTTTAAACATTTTCATTATGTTTTCTTGGGCCTGAAACAAGTACAGATGTTTTAAAGTCAGCATGCAGATTGTTTTTGTGCTTTTGTGAGAAGTTAGAGACAAAGAAACTGCAAATGCTGGAATCCAAGGTAAACAAGCATGAGGCTGGAAGAACACTATAAGCCAAGCAGCGTCAGGAAGTAAAGTTGACCCAAAATGTTGACTTCTCCACCTCCTGATGCATGCACATGCTTTGAGTGTTAATATATGTTCGAGGACTGAAGCAATTTATTGGATCTTGATTTCTGTCTGGGCTGCTTTTGATTGGGCTGGCAATATCATTTCCCCTTCAGTGGTGCAGAATTTTGGTGGTGCAGACAAGGTTGGACAGAGCTTGCTTAACCCCTGCCATGTCAGCTGTTGTACTCTAGATTGAGTCATGTAGCTTTATTGAATATGGTTGGAATTGAGCCAGAAAAGAAAAAAAGAATGGCCATTACCAAGTTCCTGCAGTAGCTGCAATAGCTCTAAAAGCCTCACTGGTGGATCATTGATGAATGATGTTTGTGGTTTGCAATTTTGCACCATTGCTGATATCCTGGGGTAGCCGTTTCAATGTTAACTTTTTTTAAGTCTCTGCAGACTGGTTGAGGGGAGAGGCTGATGTGGTGATTAGATGTTGAGTGGCAAGAGAGGCCGTACCAGGAAATTAGAAACCAAAAAAAAGAAACATAACAAATGGATTCATATATCTTGTTTTCCAAGTATTTGTTGATATTAGAAAAGCAAACTCTGCCTTATTATGAAGGGGTGAAAACTGCCTTTTCTCTCAGTGAGGCGCGCACACACCACCGTGAAAGTACTTTGTCTCTCCTTTTTACCTACAAGCAAACTAATCATTTTTTTTAAGGTTTCAAATTCTATAAATTCCATTCTTGTCAGCTCATTTCTCCATTAAAAAAGAAACAGCCACAAAGGTTGATGAATTGTGAGTCTGTACCCTTCTTCCCCAGACAATAACAATCCCCTTCACTCAAGACTATGTTCACCACCTTCCTGATTGCAGACTCCCACAGACCTGCACAAGCGTTAATGCCTCACAGATGTTTTGCAAGAATCCCAGTGATTTCAGGTGTGAAACCTTATTTGTACAAATGGAACTTACTATGTAAAATGCAGCAAATTCATTGCCCCATGTGTGTCTTATGAGAGTGGAATGGTCTTATCTGTGATGTCTTCACAATTACGTTGCCTATTTATACTCACTGTCTGGCCTCATACATGAAAAGGTCAAGGACTACAGGGCTCCTATGCAGAAAGAAAACCAGAAAGAATCCGCCACTGTAGTTGGAAGAAAATTTAAACCATGGAATGGCTTGATTTCAAGAAGAGCAGGGAGTTTGCCTTGGTATTTTGGCCATTGTCTATCCCCGATATAACATCAATGAGAAGAAAATGAATTATCTGCTCATTCATTTTACTGGTGCCGTGGGAGTTTGCTGTGCAAAAATTGCTTGCCATTAAAACAACTGCACTTTAAAAATGCCTCACAGGTGACGAAGTACTTAGGGACACCTCAGGTTGTGAAATATAAGATTCTTTGTTTAGAGGGCATATTTTAACACATGGAAGCAGAACATAGTCCGCAAAATGTTGTTACTATGAACATTACTGAGATTTAGTGGTGACTGTCAGTGAGAGAGATGGGGCAGGATGACACATCCTCAGTTTCATTTCTGGATCAATGCTTCCAACTTAACCTTTGACATTTACATTTTTCCTGAATGTTTTCTATTCCCTGAGCTTCCTTTTTCTAATTTTCTATTTCCCTACTTTCCACTTCCAGCAACCACCTATAAAAAATGCACATTAGCTGAAAGTTCACAGATATATTTAGGTTTCATTACTATTGTCCCAATTCAAGTGAAGTCTTCTGTAACAAAGAGAGGCAAGAAACAGTTAGTATGATAGCAATGGTGGGCAGCAAGCGGGAATATTGTTTAATTTGCTCTTGCATACTTACATTGGAAGATATTTTCATGCATTTCATGATGAAAAACAATTTATTAGGAAAACTGCTGACTGTATTTACAATAAAGGAATGTCATCAGGCAAAATACTTTTTTTTAACAAAAATGTTTTTGAGTGGATAGATAACTGAAATTATAGAGCATGACAGAGAACTAACTCAATATAAGAATGGGCTTAATAGGTATATAGACTTTGTAGGTATATATTTATTCAAAGACTGAACTTAACTAATGGATACATTTGTCATTAGACCATCCATAAGCACTAGGGAGAATTTTGAGTATGAGAGAAACTTTGAGAGAATTTACTATGTTTAAGAACCTGTCTTCTTAATCAAGCACTTTGCCTCAGTGTTAATTATTTTAAATATAAGCTTGTATATTACCAAAGTAAGAAAACTCTATAAAGTTGAGAAGAAAAGGCAGACTCATCAGTTTTGTTATATACAACAATGTCAGTGATGACTTGAAGGACAAATGATTCAAAAGCTCAAACTAAACTGCTTTTCTGTAAATTTATTTGACTAACTATATTATACTCATTGTGTTTTGTAAACTGCTATTAGTTTCTCACCTGTATAAACAGTATAGTATACTTACCACACACCAGCAATTGGTCCATGTCACAAAAATGGGCAGTGACAAGTGTAATTTCTGGATATAATTTCCCGTGTTCCAAATATCTTTGGAGTGTTTTTGACTGCTAAGCAAAACATATCCATCAGAAGCTTTACTGATTGTTTCAAAACTCAGATGCCAATTTTGGCAAAACCTGGACAGAATTTGCAGCTGACATGCTGCACTTAATTGCTCTTGGTCCATACTTGGAAAATTTACTGTCCTTAGAATGATCTTTGCTCCTCATTTCCACATAATCAGACTTAGAAGAACGGATATGTCCCTCTCCCTTTCCCTATTCCTATTGCTTCTTGGATTTACCTTCTGTCTGCTCCAGCTCATCTTGGAACCAGCCAGACCATCGAATTTCATTGAGATGTCTAGTTGATGTTTACAGCTCACAAGTCATATGTGAATAGGACCCAAGGATCAATTTAGTGTGAATTCTGACATCTATCTTCAGGAAGTACTTGTCAAAGTGTCATTGATTTTGGATCCTAATCATAACAGTGCTTCTTCTTCCTGTTCCAAAACATTCTTTAGTCCAAGGATGGTTTTCATGAAAAGTAAATCCTATTCAATAAAGTTACTGGGGTTTTTGTAGAACGGAACTAGTAAGGGACATAAAGGGACTGCTGCATATACGAATTTTCAAAAGCCATTCAATATGGCTCCATACAAAAAGCCAACATGTCAGATAAGGACTCATGGAGTTGGGAATAGAAGCCCAAATCTTCCAGGTTGTGGAAATTCAGACACTTGGATATATGATCCACGAAGTGCACCAAGACCCTGAAGACTTCCTGATGCATTGACTCCTGACTCCATGAAAACTACCATCCTACCCACTTCCCACCTAAAACCATAGGGGCTTTTGTGGGGATGTCACTGATATTTCTGAGATTTTCTTCACTAATTGAATTCTGAGGATCCTCCATTAGAATTTTGAGCAGGTTAATTGGAGGTTTTTTTTATGTTGGATCTGCGCCAGAAAGAGAGGTTCCAATGCTGACCAGACAACTCAGGCCAATGCACTATCATGAATAGGAGATGCACAGTGGAGAGAAATGGGGCATTTTCACATTGGCAGGCTGTGGCTGGTTTGTGGATGTTACGCAGCTGGTCGGGATTACCAGCTATGAAAAGGACAAAAGCAGACTACCTAAAGGTTTGAACATTTTGGGTTGAATCCTCATATCAGTAAGAATGGGAGAAGCAGAACTTTCATTCAAAAGGAATTCTGTGTGTGATAATATTTAGTCAATTAACAATGCACACTCAAGGGGCATGGCCAATTGTGCAACAGAACAGGAAAGGAGTTAGTTCATGATGCTTGAAGATCCAAATGCCATATTGGATGGCAGGTATCTATCTCCTGCAAGCCAGCAGTTTTCTCTGTGAGAGGAGGGTTCAGAATATGAACTGCTTCCACCAACTCTCCTCCCACTGCACCAACATCCTGGGAGATGCATGCTCAACTCTTCTTTCCACCAGCTCATCAACTCCCTGATATTTCAAAAACCCACTTATCTCCTTTTTGAATATTTACAGTGATCTACAATGCTCTTCCTTTTCACTTTAAACTGCAGAAGTATAATTTTACCTGATCAAGTAAGAAGGGATTATTACAGGATTATGTTGTGAAAGAAATAGATATATACATTCTACAAACATTTCCCGATAGTCATAGAAGCTCAACCTGATCAGTTTTCTTATGATATTGTTTTATTATTCCAAAGCAGTAAGTAATACTTTTATTATAAGGGATCATGCTGACTACATTGAAGATGGTTTGTTAATTTTTGATTCCAGTGTATGGAAGAATTCCAGACATTTTTCACAGTAAACACAGCTAACAAACACAACTCACGCATAGAAATAATTCACAACATCATTATAACAATGTTCCATTTTAAATCGTATTTAGAATTGTTTGAATGGTGAAATTTGCAGTGATTTTAATTTTAACATTGAATTGTTTTGTTTTACCAAATCTTGCTTATTCCAGTCAGTAGTATGCAAATAATATATTAAACTATTTGCCTGATGGACTATGTACTGATACATCCTGTTCCATGACATTGCATACTTCTAAACTGTACCTGATGATCAAGCATTAAATTAATTTGCAGGACTTGCTAGTACATTGAAAATATGTTCCTGCCACTGGCTACCAAGCACCATGATGTGGCAACAACTTCATTCCCAACTTTTGTCCTGGTCCTGGGAGCTTCTCTGGGCTCTACAGCTAGAGTAAATGATCAACAGTGTGGTCAGTGAAGGATCATGTGGGTGGTAGTAAAAGTGGAAAAGCAGAATATTGTTTAAACGCATTCAACTTGTCAATACAGAAATTCTGAAGGACCAGCATTTGCCCATGTAATTGGAACGCAGTTTCATGCAGATACCGCACATTGCTCTACAAAGCAGTCAGCACAAAAGGGATGAGCCAGATGGTGTGCTCTGTGGGCTGAAGTCACGTTGTATTAAATATGAATCAGAAAACAGGATATTGCAGATGTTGGAAATCTGAAATGTAAACAAACGCTGCTGGCAATACTCGGCATGTCAGGCAGCATCTATGCAGAGAGAACCAGCATTAAATTCTCAAGTTAACATCCTCCCATGCTTGGACTGCTGAACATACTCAGCATTTTCTCATTTTATTTTGTATTATGTCCCGTCCTCTTTACAGGGTCATAAAGCTCTTTATTGATAACGTAAGAAGGAAAACGACCTTTTGATGTACATTTTAACCCTTTCATTACAAAGATCACAAATTTCAACCACTTTAAAATAAACCAGCAAGTTGTTGTAATAATGTATACATATACAGGATCAAGGTTGGTATGAGTAGCCTTTCCTATTCTTGATGTTTCTTTGTGTTTTCAAATAAAGGTATTTTCTTTTAATCTAAATGGGGTGCATATTAAATACTTTAAATGTAGAGTTTACAATTGAAATTTGAGGTTCTGGTAGCCTGAAAACCAAAAGGTACATCAAGTATTGAAGATTTCGGCTCCTATCTTCTGCTTCCTCACCAAATGTAATGATGGAGCTGAGATTTTTGGAAACCCAGACTCCTAAGTTTAAAAAAAACTTTATTTCTATGTGCCAGAGTGAGATATACCACATCCTGAAAAGGGGGATATGTTCTAAAAACAAACATCATTACTGATGTTTTAACATCTTCATAGAGGGCTTGTTAGCTTGACAAATAAAAACTAACATATGTTACAGTTTATTTATATTAGAAGTATGCAATGTAGAAATATCTGTCATGGAACAGGATGTATCGGTACATAGTCCATCAGTCAAATAGTTGAATATATTTGTTGCATGCTACTGACTAGAATAAGCAAGATTTGATAAAATAAAACAATTCAATGTTAAAATTCAAACCACTGCAACTTCACCATTCAAACAATTCCAAATACAATTTAAAATGGAACATTGTTGTAGCGATGTTGTGAATTATTTCTGAGCGAGTTGTGTTTGTTTGCTGCGTTTACTGTGAAAAATATCTGGAGTTCTGCCATACACTGGAATCAAGAATTTAAAAAACTACCTTCAATGTAGTCAGCATGATCCCTTACAATAAAATTATTACTACTTACTTACTTTGGAATAATACAACAACTTCATAAGAAAACTGATCATATTGAGAAGTATATCTTTTCTCAATTGCTTTCATGACTATCATGAAAAGTTTGTAGAATGTATACATCTAGTTCTTCCACAACATAATCCTGTCTTACTTTTGAAGACTGAGCACAGCAGACTAGTAGAAACTTTACCAATTAAACCTACATCCCATTTTGGATTGGTCAATGTTGTGAATATGATAATATTTTCCTGGTCTTTTGAAGTAACCTCTCAACCGTATCAATCCATTACAAGCAACTTGCATGCAAAGTCAGAACTATTATTCTTCTAGGATTAGCCATTTAGTATGCACTCAATGTTTTCAACTTTTCAGTAATTCTTCCACAAAGAACTTTTGTCTGATGCTTTCCACATTTATTGATGTTTAAGTTTTGTCACGGTCCAGTGACTAAAACATTGTCTTCTTCTAGATGTGATGTTCAACAATTATGCCATGTGGATCTGTTTATCTCCATTTTGCTATTAAATTAGTAATTAGTGGAAAAGAAAAGCTATGTTAATGGGCTATGGCTTGAACAAATATGCTACAAATCTCTGAAACCTCTGTTCAGGATTAGCAACTCATTTCATGCTATGTTTGCAGTGACCTAAATGGGCTTCATGTGTAAATCATCTATTTATTGTGGAAGTTTAAGGTTGAAGTGGGTGGTGAAGAGATGCTGGTAGCTATGGTATCATGTGAGGCTTATTTAGAAAATCCCTGTGCCCAGTTTTAGAGTCTTCAAAATTCCAAACGCCACTGCAAATTTCCTTATTCTCAGTTTAGTTTGGGGCAAGATTCCAACTCCAGGTGCCACATAGCCAACTGCAAAGTAATATTTTCAGCAATCTGTCTCAAGTTCTCGGTTCCCATTCTGCCTGAGGAAAACACATGCATTAATCAGATTCTATAACTGCTACAAGCTGACAATTCAGCCACATCTGTTTTGTCTCAAAGTTACATGCACTGTAAAATGTGCACGTATATTCATTGTAACAAGACCTGAGAAGAAGGCTAGTTGTGCTGGTGATGGAAGTAGCATTATTTATTGGTCTGATATCAGAAATGAAAATGACAGCAATAGGAAACATGTAAATTCTTGTGCAAAATGGACTAATTTGAAGTATCTGACATTCTTACAGTTTATATAATGCCTATTTGGAGTCTTTCAGGCCTTCAAACTCAAGATAGATGTGAGTGTAACGTTAATCTGTGGTACTGACTCTGAGGTAACTTGATTGGGATTTCCTAGTGTAAGCAAGTTAATTATCAACAGCCTGAAGGTATCTCTGCAAAGAGATGCCTGTGTTACTACCTTGTTTCCTGTATTGACAGTGACTAAGTTACTATTTATTCTAAAAGCAGGGCAAACAAACAATTCTCTGCATACTTGCTCTGTATTGATGAAGCTGTAATGGAGCTGATCTGTGCAAAGTCAGTTCTAATTAGATGAATATTTCTGTTTGGTCAAAGGAAATTACAAAGCCAAGCTATTTTCTCAATGCTTGCTTCTTGTCCATGGTGACCGACAGCACTGGATTTTATACATTTGAAGGAAGGAGTAGCCAGAATCAAACAGGTGGTCCACCGATCTGCTATGTGCCTACTCCACTTACCTCTTGTCTCAGTGTAGTTCCTGGCCATCTGAGGAACAGAACATTTGCAAACCAAACTCCAAGCTCATGGTCTACAGGGTATAGTGTTACCTGCTCTCTTGTATGATCTGAGGTATGGACAATGTACAACAAACAGTTCAAATCCTTGGAGAAATAAAATAGTGGTGTCTCTGCAAATCAATGGCAGGTCAGGCACTCCATGTTAGTGTCCTCCCTTGCACCCACGTTCTGAATATTGAAGCGCTGGTGCCAAAAATAAACAATGCTGGAAAACTCAGCAGGTCTGGCAGCATCTGTGGAGAGAAGCCAGAGTTAACGTTTCAGATTGAATGACCCTTCCTCAGTTTTGAGGACCCTTCCTCATTCGACCTGCTGAGCTTTTCCAGCAATTTATACTTTTGTCTCAGATTTACAAGATCCGCAGTTCTTTCAGTTTTTATTGAAGCTCTGGTTACTGTCCATGAGCTGCCTTGGGTGGGCCACATTTTCTGCATGCTGGAAACAAGACTCCCAAAATAAGCTCAACTCTCAACTCCATCGCGGTAAGCGTTTACCAGAAGGGAAGAGGAAATGCTACGAGGATATTCTCAAAGCCTCCCTGAGGAATACAACGATTCCATCAACAAATGGTCAAAATCACCCAAACTGCAGAAAAAACTTCCATGAAGGTGCGTCATCTCAAGCAGCTCCAACAAGCCAAACTCAAACAGTGGAAAGACCATGCTAAAGACTGTCCTGCAATTTGGTGTGCTGATTGGTATTGGACTAGTTTGTCACCTTAGTTTACACAACTCCAGAGTAGAAGAAAGCTATCCTTGGTTCTGAGTGGCTGTCTATAAGAAGAGAAATCTAAAGAGATTAACTCATTGAGTTGAGGGAGATGAACTAGTTATCATAATCCATGTCAGAACCAAAGATATTGAAAATAACACATCCTGCTTTGCAAGTACTAGGAACTATCAAGAAAAATTGGAGATGTGGGAGCACTATGCTTAGAAAAAACAAGACTAAGGAAATAAATCTTTAATGTTATGAGGTATTGGGCACATGTAGAGGAACTTGCGTATGAGTCCAACAATAAGGTGCATAAGATATGTATACAGACCAGTTTTGGAAGAATTTCTTTATACAACACAATGATTTGGAGATGCTGGTATTGGACTGGGGTGGACAAAGTTAAAAATCACACAACATTAAGTTAAAGTCCAACAAGTTTATTTGAAAGCACTAGCTTTCGAATCGCTGCTCCTTCTTCAGGTGGTGAAGGAACAGTGCTCTGAAAGCTAGTGCTTCCAAATAAATCTGTTGGACTATAACCTAGTGTTGTGTGAATTTTAACTTTATAAGTGTGGTCTTAAGATGGAACTCTCTGCCTTTTGGAATGTTTGAAGGAAATAGCATTGATGAATTTTTGGGGAGGTTTAATGCACACTTGGGTGACAAAGCAACCTTGGATGAAAAGAGATAAGTAAAGTGGAGGGTGGCTTGCATGGAGTATTAGCACCAATAGGATCTATTGGGTCCAATGTTCAGATGTTATAGACTCTGTCACTCTAAGTAATGGTTGGAAAATGGTGTGCAGTATGTACTAGTATTTGTGATATGTGCTACCAGTGGGTAAGACATTCCACTCGATGGACAACACTGGAAGATTGGTGGGTCATCTAAGTTCTAAGAAAAGTTTTATATACTGCATTAGAAATGTTTGTCTTTTGCTTCCATTGGTTGCTCACTGGGGAAATGCACTGCATGTTGTATACTGATCCATCCAGGTCTGGCTAGTCTCAGATTTGGTCCCTGGTATTTTTTCACTTAGCTGATGTTAGTCATTTCAGCAGTGGGAGTAATCAAAATGACTTTGTGTTCCCAGACTAAGGAAGGGAAGAAAACAATCAAAGTTTGTGCAGTTGATCAGCATCCAGCAATTTGTCCATATGAAGTGTGAATTTTGGATGAACAAATGTTTGGGCCCCATACTTGATCAGATTGCAGTGGTCACAAAGGAAGAGCATTTAATTGAAGCAAGCTTTCTTATAGCAGAAAGCTGTTGATTTTCAGGAAACTAGAAGCCTCCTGTGGAAGAAAGATACAGGTGAAAGTTCTGAGAAATTGTTGCAAAAATGATTCAAGGGTTGATGTAGCATCTGCTGAAATTTAAACCAAGCATTTCCTCTAACACTAAAGACTGTAGCTGCTTATTGGGCTTGCCCATTGACCCCTTCAGAATAAGAAACACTTAACATACTTATGATTTAAACACATTTTTTACTACAATGTTGTGAGTGCATGGATAAAGGTTAGCTATTGGGCAGACTGTCATTTGTGAGACAGGTCTGATGTTGGCAAAGCTTTACATTGGCATATGCAATGTTTGTGAGTTTCATGATCAAATGCACGCCAGTTGTTTGGTTAAGGATTCTGACAGATTGCTCACAGTAGTGGTATTCTCCACTTGAAGGAGCTTAAATATTGTGAAATTTAGTCTAATCTTTTGTTAAGGTCATCATTTTCAAGTATGTTCAGAGTCAATGTTTCCAGCTGCCTAGTCTTGCCACAAGAACGGTGTTAATTAGAAACTGCTTTGGATACAAACATTGGCACAGGGTTATGCAGTGTGCACTAGTATTTGTGATATGTGCTGCCAGTGGGTAATACATTCCACTGAGTGGACAACACTGGAAGATTGGTAGGTCACCTAAGTTCTAAGAAAAGTTAAATATATATATATTATATGTAATTAATCCTACATCAGAAATACTTGCCTTGTGTTTCCATTGGTTGCTCATTGGGGAAATGCACTGCATGTTATGTACTGATCCATCCAAGTCTGGCTTGTCTCAGGTTTGGTCCCTGGTATTTTTTCACTTAGCTGATGTCAGCCATTTCAGCAGTGGGAATAATCAAAACGACTTTGTGTTCCCAGACTAAGGAAGGGGAAAAAGCAATCAAAGTTTGTGCAGTTGATCATTATCCAGCAATTCGCCCATACGAAGTGTGAATTGTTCTTTTCATTCTATTTTGCTCTTTCTCAGCTCCATCCCTTGTCACTGTTGTTAAGAAGGAGCGGACATCCCGAAACAGCATTTCTTTATCTTGGCAGGAGCCAGAACATCCAAACGGAATCATATTGGACTACGAGGTCAAATTCTACGAGAAGGTGGGAAAATACATTTAAAAATTGATAAAATGATTAGCAGCTAAACAAAAACATTGTAAACATTTGGAAATTATCTCTCGATATTTCAAAGAGTATCCATTTGTTCAAGAGTTCCTGTGACTAAGTTACCTAATATACACAAATCTTTTTTAAAGCCAGAGCTGTAAGTTTATACCTCATATATCAATGTGCATCTCAAAACCATCAAATTTTGTTGCTTTCATAATGGAGGAATTTTTGATAAAGGAGATTCTGCATTATTATAACTAGACAGTAATTATCATGGGTGGTGCAGCGGCTCAGTGATAAGCACTGCAGCCTCAGCACCAGAGACTTGGATTTGATTCTACCTTCAGCTGACTGCGTGGAGTTTGCACATTCTCCCCGTGTCTGCGTGTGTTTTCTCTGGGTGCTCTGGTTTCACCCCACAATCCAATGATGTGCAGGTCAGGTGAATTGGCCATGCAAAATTGTGCATAGTGTTCAGGGATGTGTAGGTTAGGTGTGTTAGTCAGGGGTAAATATAGGATACTTGGGTTGGGGAATGGGTTTGGTTGGTTAATCTTCAGAGAGTTGGTATGGACCTGTTGGGCCAAAGGGCCTGTTTCCACACTGTAGGGATTCTATGGGAGTGACTGCACCACATTGCAGCAACTCAAGAAGGCACCTCACCACCATCTTCCCAAGGGCAGTTAGGGTTGGGAAATAATGCTGGTCTTGCATATTGTGCTGATATCCCATGAACAAGTAAAAAAAATTACTTAGCAATTATATTTAACTGCAATAAAACTCTATAAATATACAAGACACTACAGATGCTGAAAATCTGAAAAACAACAAGAATGCTGGGAATAATAATGGGTCAGGTAGCACTGAAGAGAAAAGAACTTTTTGTGTTTATATTGCATCATTACTGTCAGTAAAGTGCTCTGGGATATCAATGTACTTTTGAAGTGTAGTCTCTGATGTAGTATAAGAAAAACAGCAGCCAATTTTCACACAGTGAGCTCCCAAAAGCTGCAGTGTGAAAATGACCAGATAATCTGTTCTAATGTGGCTGCTTGTGGGATTAATAGTATCCAGAATAATGGGATGAATTCATTGTATTAATAGAGGAAAAAAACTTAGATTCAGCACCGCTTTCTTTCCTCTGATGTCCTGAACTTCTTCATCTTTTGCATCCAGCTGAGAGCAGATAAATCCTAGATGTAATGACTGAGAAATGTCAATCTAAAATGTCCCACGAGTGACAATCACTGCCGGATCGTGGCACCACCTCCAGGTGTTTTTATTTTGCATTACAACAGAGCCCTGCATTTCTGGCCTAGACTTCCAAATTGAGCCTCTTCGGAAAGATGAAGCATAACCATTTTTAGAGTTGGTGTTTTTAAGAGTCAACAACCTTTTTTTTGTAAGTGCTCAGGGCGCAGGGTAATCAGAAGTTCAGACTTTCCAGGAAATTCTGTGTTGTGATTGCACTGGGACTTTGGGGATAAGTCTGGTCACCAAGCAGTCAGACACTGTAAGATCTAGATCTTCATCTCTGACAGTGCTGCACTGAATCAATGGCCTAGATCTCTATACTCAACTCTCTGGAGTGGGACTTGGACCCATAACAGCCAATGATTCGAAGGAGAGCATGCTACCCATTGAGCCACAAATGTCAAACAAAATAAAAAGTTCAGGTAAATGACCATCAGACCTGAATAAATAAAAATGTGTTCTGCTTGGTGAACATTTGTCTGCCTTTTGCTCTTTGGAGGTACTGACAAACCAATTGGGTATATTTAATCTTATTGTTTTAAATCAGAATGCCATTTTTTCATTACCTTATTATAACTCAGCTCAATATATAGTGAAGGCTTTTTTGAATATATGATCTATAAAGAGAGAGTGATGTTATAAAATCTGCCACTCACTTTCTCTCAAGAAAATGTCTTAACAGGGGAAAAAGTATGCCATTTGAGTATATACATAAATTCATTTGTTCACTCGTTCTAAAGGAATCATAAAGCACTCATTTACCACAGTATTAAAAATTATGAACATAGAAGTAGGAGTCTCTCTCTCACACACACACTCTCCTAATTACTCACAAACTGACACAGACCCTCACTCTTACATAAACTCTCTCTCATACACACACATATAACCCCCACCCCCCCGCACTCACACCCACACACGTCCTCTCACAGGCTTATATCCCATCACACTCACACACATACTTTAGCAAGCTTACACATTCATTTACATACACTTTCTCACTTACACTCCCTCCCACATGCATGCACACTCACATACACACACTCACTCTGTCTCTCCTGCACGCACACACATCTAAGTTTATGGACAGAATCTATATTTGAACCAGTCTGAGTCAGGTTTTGGACGCAGTCAGACTTTAACCTCGCACCTTTAATATATTGTCTGAGCTGAAATGACACATTTTGTTAGAAAACCTGAGGTTATCTTGAGAAAGTGACTAAAAAGAAGTGCTGGGATTTACATATTAATGAACTGAAACTAGCAAAACCATTCTAAAAGATGAAAGACTTCACCTAAGTTTGTTTAATATATTGCAGCTGCATGACACTGTAACTTTTTGATATAAATTCTGTGTCCTGTGGTCCTGCTCCTGATGAAGCAGCAGCGCTACGAAACCTCATGCTTCCAAATCAACCTTTTGGACTATAACCTGGTGTTGTGTGATTTTTCACTTTGTCCACCCCAGTCCAACACCAGCATCTCCAAACCTTTGTTAGATAGTTTCAGGTAATCTGGCAGAGTCAACATGACTTTGTGAAGGGAAATTGTGCTTTAATTAATGTATGGGAATTCTGCAAGCAAGTAAAAGGTGCTATGCATTAAAAGTTACTGGTGGATGTAGCGTACTTAGAATTCCAGAAGGTATGCAAAAGTGCCACATCAAAGGTTATTGCAGACAACAAAAGTGGGTAGTGGGTAGCATATTGGCATGGATGGAAGATTGGCTGGTTAAGAGGAAGCAGAGAGTTGGCAAAAGTGTTTGTTTAGGTTGGCAGGATATAGCAAACAGTGTGCTGAAGTGCAACAGTACATTAATTACATAATTGACTTGGATGAAGGAACAGAAGATAGAGATACCAAACTTGCTGATGACACAAAGGTAGGTAGAAAAGTAAATTGTGAAGAGAACATAAGGAAGCTATGAAAAGGTATAGATTAGGTTAAGTGAGTGAGCAAAGATCTGGCAACAGAGCATAATGTGGGAAAATGCACAATTATCCATTTTGGCAGATAGATTAAAGAAGAAGAAGAGTATTATCTAAACGGTGAGAGATTGCACAGCTTTGAGATGCAGAGGGATCTGCTTGTCCTCATGCATGGATCACAACCGGCAGGTATGCAGATATAGCAAGTAATTAGGGAATAATAAAATATTATCATTGCGAGTGTAATGGAATGTAAAATTAAGGTGAATTGCTTTAATTGTTCACTGATGAGGTCACATCTGGAATGCAGAGCATTGGATATATTATTTCAGGAAGAATGCACTTGCATTGGAAGCAATTCCGAGAAGATTGACCAGACTCATACCTGGATTAAGGATTGCCTTATGAGGAAAAGTTGGGTGGGCTTATCTTCTATCCATTGCAGTTTAGGAAAGTAAGTGGTACCTTGAGTCATACATACTAGAGCCCGAGGGGCCTTGATGGGGTGGATGTGGAGAGGGTGAATCTACAAGTTGGGTGGCGGGGAGCTGTTTAAAAATCAGGGGTCGCTCATTTAAAACAAAGGTGAGTTGAATTTATTTTCTTAGAGTGTCATAAGACTTTGGAACTCTCTCTTCAAAGGCAGAGTATTTGAGTACTTTAGAAGCAGAATTGGATAGATTCTTGTTAAGAGGTTACACCCCGATGATTAGTGAAGAGGCTGAAGGGTCTGAATTGCCTGCTGCTTGTTTGTATGTTCATACATTGGTGGCTGATATCTTGCTGTTGTGACCCAAATGCCTTGGCAATGCATTTGGACAGTGAACTCTGGAAGAACTATAGAGGAACCTTGATTATCCGACATTTGATTATCCGAATATTGGATTGTCTGGCAAGATCGCAAGGTCCCAATGCTTGGCTAAACTATGTTATTCGGCATTCCATTATCCGGAATTCGATTAACCGACTGAAATACTCCCTGCCCATGTCCTTCGGATAATTGAAGTTCCTCTGTATACGAATAATCTCAGCTCTGTTTGGGGTAATTCCATCAGGTTCTGGCACAGGCATCCCTGTAATTACCAAATAATTCTTCCAGAGGTTTCTTGACATTCAACCTCAGTCAAACAGTTGTTTTACACATCTCAAATATTTTTCTAACAAACTTTATTTGAAGTCTTAATTATTTTGCCCCCACTTAAAGCATCTCATTATTTAATTCCTGGAGAGATCAGGACAATGCTTGACACTCAGTAAGCTGAAGCACATCTCGAAAGCAATCTGCCATTGTATTACTCACAGCATCTTTTCCCTTTCAGAATCAATTAATTATTTTTTCCAACACTGTTTCAGTGTTTTGTTTTCACTACCAATAACAGCAGCATCAAATTTCTCCCAAGATCAATGGGGCAACCCAAGATCCAAGATAGAAATGGCAAGAATTTCCAAACAAATTGCTTATGTTCATTAAAAACTAACAAACATGCCAGATTTCTGCAGATTCTGCAAGATTTGCAGAAGCTGCAAATTGTGATGTCTACGTTACATGCCAAGCAGTCACAATTAAGAGAACGCATATTTTGTTCTCATGTTTAACGGCATGGGAAGCCTACTGTGCATTCTCCTAAGATGAAATCTTACTGCTTGTTATTTCTGGAGACTAAAGTAAACCGTTACTATCTATACAAAGTGTTGTTCACAGAAGCTGCAAATTGTGATGTTTACATTACATGCCAAGCAGTCACAAAAGCTAAAATATATTACAAAATGTTGCAATTATCATATAGCGACTGCTTTCAGAACATTCCAAGATATATGAGGATATGTAGTTTCCACACAATTTGCACAGCAATTTTCATTTATATGGATCCTTCTCATGTCCTTGGGATAGCTGAAAATGCTTAATTACTGAAACGCTCACATCTTGTCATGTCGGAAAACGAAGAAACCCACAACCAACATATGGAGTAATACCAATTTATCATTTTTTCTTAAGAGAAAGTTTGGGCAGGACCTCATGCTCTTTTTAGAATAATGCTATGTCATTTTTAACACATTTACCCAATGGTCATATTAGGATTTAATATTTTCTGAAAGGACAACAGTGCTAACTACACAAGAATCTTTCTGTAAAGGTGTGACATACTAGCCGACATCACGTGTTTATCTTGGAGTACGTTCTCAATGAAACTAAACTGGTTCTATACTGTGTTTTGAACACATTTGTACAAATGTCAACGTTAGTGGCAATCCATTTGAAAATAACCTGATGTAAAGATTTTATCTGAAACCCGTTAGGAGTTTTTCTTTGATGGGGGTTGTTTTGCATTCACTCGGGTGAGGAATGTCTGTCTTAGGGAATGGATTTATGTTTTGTCTAAGGAAGGTGCATGATTCAAATAAAGCTCCTGACCGAACCTAGAATTGGCAGCAGAAAAATGTCCTTTTTTTTCCACAGCCTCTAATTGAATAGAACCTCCAGTACCTATTGCTGCCAGTGAGCATGGAGATTGCACCATTACTAATTTACCTTGCTAAAATGTTACTATTCCCTGTTAAGTTGAAAACTTATGAAATCATAGGAACTACTGCAAAGAATATGATGAATTGGCGCATACATGGGCCAGCTCTTATTTTTAAGGCAGAAGTTGATAGATTCTTTAGAGGCCCTTCGGCCCAATAAATCCATATCAACCCTCTGAAGAGCAACCCATCCAGACCCACTCCATATTTACCCCTGACTCTATGCACTTGACTCTATGGCCAATTTAGCATGGCCAATTCACCTAACCTGCACATCTTTGGATTATAGTAGGAAACCAGAGCACCCAGAGGAAACCTATGCAGGCACGGAGAGAATGTGCAAACTCCACACAGACAGTTGCCCAAGACAGGGATTGAACCCAGGTCCCCGGCGCTGTGAGGCAGCAGTGTTAACCCCCGAGTCACTGTGCTGCCCGAAAAGCCATTCCTGATGATCAATAGGATGAAAGTTTATTGGGGGAATTGCAGGAATGTAGAGCTGATGGGTAAATCAGATCAGTCGTGATGTTATTAAATGGTGGAACGAGATTGAAGGGCTGATTGGCCTCCTCTTGTTTGTTGTTAGTAAATTTGTTGTCGATCAGTTCAGCTGGCTGCATGTAAAGAAAGCAATGTATGCATGTACGCTATGTTTATTTATTATATATGACCTTTTACATCCTAGAACATCCAGAAATGTTTTTGAGTCTGTGAAATATTGCCAAAAAATGTATTCACACTCTAATGTAAGGGTCTGCACTATTATAATGTATTTCATTTTACTTAAGTCACTGCAAAGTCTCTCCTTGCTGGAGGAACAGCTCATTTTCCTTAAAACCTCTTCACCAGCTAATTACTGCTTCCAGGGCCTGAGATTTCCGTGAGGGAAGTCGACAGCAGCACCATATCCAGGTCCTGACCCTGTACCACGTCAGTCACTTGATGAGATTTTCAATGAAAAATGTCCTAATTAGCACTGAGGCCAGTTCATTGCCTAATTTGAGGCAATGGAGATGGTGAAGAAACTTAAAAGTACTTTTAGAGGATAATTTTAAAAGCCAAACATCAGCCTTTACTGGAATGGCTGCTGCCTCCAGAAATCAAACAGGGAGGACAGTGGAAGACCAGTTTTCCATTCAAACTCTCAAACACTTGGTTCACCTGTGTTCAAGGCACAGTTCTGATGAAGAGCCACTGGACATGAAATGTTAACTCTCCCACACATGCTGCCAGATGTGCTGAGTTTCACCAGCTATTTCTGTTTTTGGTTCAAGCCACTTGGTTTGAGTAGTGGCAACTCTGTGCAGGAGTACAGCTTGATTATCCATTTCTGTACAAGGGTTTTCATCAGTAACCTCAATTAATAATGGCTCCGTATGAATGTGTTCCAGATATCCTCTCTTTTCTTGTTACTAATGCTGAAAATTAAGTCTGTCTCCCCTTTCCAGCCTGGGACAAGTTTTTTCAAAATTTAGCAGCAAGTTAATTGGTGGCATGTTGATTGTCAATATCGCCTCTCTCCCTTTAGAAATTTCAGCGCTAGGGAGAGACATCGGAAAAATTGAAGTGCTGCTCAAAAGTGGCCTTTTCAGAGCCATACTTGTTTAACCTCACTCCCACAAGTAACTGAAATCCTGCACTCTGATTTTCACTTAAATGTTCAATTTTAATGTCAATAATATCACTCTTTTAAAAGGATAGTCAAACAAAGTAAAGAACAATAATACTTGTTCTACAGCACATCAAAGTTCATTTACCTTGTATATTAAATCCTTTTCAACTTTACCTGAGATGCAGGTGTTACTGGCAAGGTCAGTATTCCTTGCCTGACCCTAATAGCCCTTGAACTGTGTGGCTTGCTTGGACTGTTAAGAGTCAATCACATTGCTGTCAGGCTGGCTCACACGTGTTGACTAGACTGGGTAAGGATGACAGGTTTCCTTCTCCACAGGACATAGGTAAACCAGAAGAATGTTTAGGACAATCAGTTGCGGTCATCAGTAGCTTTGTATTCCAGATTAATTTTTTGAATTTAAATTCCACCCAGTTACCAAGGTGGAATTTGATCACTATTCCCAATGTATTTGTCTAGATGTCTGCCATGTCTGACATCACCATTACACTACTCTCTCACCTAACGACATTATCATCATGACATCTCACTGCATTTTGACTACATTCAAAATTTGGTATACTTTCCAAACCTCTTATTGCTTTGGTATACCTGACGACAGGGGTTTTACAATTGGCCTCAAAACCCACAAGGCATTCAAGAGAAAAATTCATCCAGGTGTCAAGTCTTAGATCATTGTTCACTCAGACCTGATGAAGTGCACATGCATGACCCTGGGTAAAGCTGGATCTACTGGGCCACATAATCGACTAACCCTCAGCCTGGCCATTGCATGAACCCCCCACCCCTACCCCTCTGCTTCCCTCCTTTCTTGTAAATCCCTCCTCAAACTCTGCAGCTTTCACAAATGTACCTTTGGCAAGAAATCCATTCTTTCTTATTGCACCTGTACCTTTCGTGAAATGCTTCAGAATGTTTTTCCCATGTTTAAAGTATCATATAAATCGTTCTCATCTTCAACATATGAGTCTCTAACGCATGAAGGTTAGCACTGGAAGTCCACCCTCACACATGGAAGTATTGTTGGGTATGGTTCATTTACTTTGACAATGGAGGAAGACAGAATGAAGTCCAATTTCAAGCATAATGTCCGGCTTTTGATGATGAAATGAATTGTGCCTCACAGAGAAAGTTACTTAAAAGGAAGAACTGAATCATCATAAATTTGTTTTAAAGCAGGAGCAGGAGACCAGTTACACTATCATGAGATCGAAGGGCACCAATGTCACCATCAATGGGCTGAAACCTGAGACCACTTACCTGTTTCAGATCAGAGCCCGGACCGCAGCTGGATATGGGATGCCCAGTCGCAAGTTTGAATTTGAGACCAGTCCAGACTGTAAGTGAAAGTTAGCTTTCTTGAAATTATCAGCACTTGAAGAGTTAAATGGTCTAGGAGGGAGAAGCAAGGTGACTGTAGATCTGTCAATTTAGTATCAGTTGCAACGACATTTCTGGAAAATATCAGCAGTAGGATTGGCTGTGCGCTTGCAAAGGTATGAGCTTAGGAAATGATTACCATGTTGTAATTTTATCACAGAGGTTCAGCCAATGGTTAATAATGTGCAATTAATGATATAATTTGAACTCCTTGATATGAAATGTACCCGGTCATTTTTTTTTCCAGCTGTTCGCTCATGCAGTGTTTGTTATATTTTCTGTTCTCCCTAAATGTTCTGTTCTGCCTAAAAGGTTTCTTTCTCTTTTTATTTCAGCTTTCTCCATCGCTGGTGAGAATAGCCAGGTTGTAATGATTGCCATATCAGCAGCTGTCGCTATCGTGCTCCTCACAGTCGTGATGTACATCATAATCGGGAGGTGAGTCGAACATTATATTCTCTGGTAAAATGACCATTGCTTAGGTACTTTTACTTAGCACCTATGAGAGGTGATTTGTCATTTTTGTGTATCAGACCAGATTCCCTCAGAATATTTTAAGAAGGTAGCCTACACCTCAACCTTTCTTATTTTTAAGGCAAATAGAAAATGTCTTGTTTCAAATGCAATGTGACTGGTCAAACTACTTGATGTTAAGCAAAGACACCACTTCTTTAAACACTATAGTTAAAATACAAATAAAAGGAATAAAAATTGAGAATAACTTAACTCTATTGGAAAACATGATGAAATCAGAGATGTAGTAACTATTACTAATTAGCTATTCCAATAAAGTAACATACCATAAACCCCTTTGCCAACACCCCTTGGCAAAATTCAGAAAAGATAGATTTGTCTCTCAGGTAATTCAGTAGCAGAGAGAAACCCTAGTTTCCAACTATAAACAGAGAGATAAAGATGACTTCTATCTCTTCAAGCCCACAACAGCAACTGCTTACAGCTAACCCTAAAACTAAAAAAAATAGAAAGCCTAGACTGTGAGAGCTGGCCCATGCCCAGCCAGGCTGCCTCTACTGTTCCAACTTTAAAAAAATGCTCAAGGCCTCAGAAGCTGTTTAGAGCTGAAAATGTGTTGCTGGAAAGGTGCAGCAGGTCTGGCAGCATCCAAAGAGCTCTTTGGATGCTGCCTGACCTGCTGCGCTTTTCCAGCAACACATTTTCAGCTCTGATCTCCAACATCTGCAGTCCTCACTTTCTCCTCAGAAACTGTTTACTCTAGTAGTTTTTGTAAAGTGCTTGATGCCTCTGCCTTACAACCTTGCTTAAAAAAAAGACAGGATAAAATAGTGTCTTAAAGCCACAGCATGGTCACACAATGGATTAAATAGTGAAGTTCATGAATCATGCTTCATTGTACATGATTTAATAACACGAATTGATATATTAATGGAAATAGTTATATTGGGTGGAATTTAACTGGAGCCTGAACAGTATGGGTAGATTTTGTGCAGAATTACACCAGAAGTCCAACAAGGTCTATCTTGATATTAGAAGCATGTCGTTGAGGCAACTTTATCAATAGGAAGTGCCGTGTTGCCTATTAAGGATGGTTATTCCTTAACGGGTTTATTAGTGGCACATGCCTTCCTCATTAACACACTGTTTCCTATCTTATTAAATATGCCGAACAAATTAGATACTGGGAATTCTTGACATGGAAATCAGTGTGGGTACCTGGCAAACTCAGCTCATCACTTGCTCTAAAAGACTTCCACTGTTAGACATTGGGCACCAACAACTCTGGGCACACTCGATGGGCAATAGCCACATGCACCCCACATCCATAGACATATGTTAGCCACTATTATTCCTCATGACATATCTCCTATCCACTTACAAAATGCATCTGAATGGCAGTGCTGCACCTTAGGCTGTAGTAGCATCTGTTATTCTAATGGATCAAGGGCAGCTTCTGATACCAGCCCGTGGACTAGATCAGGCTGCATTTCCAACCTGTTCACTTGCTGTCGCACATTCCAACTTGACCTGGGTGCTTACAGCATCCCTGCCTTGCATTTGTTGCCTTGCCTTTTTGCCCTTTGCCCACTCAGTCAGAGACACTATGCTCACAAGCCACGTCATTTAACACAGACACAAAGCCAGGAAATATGCCATAGTTGTCAGCAGTCCTCAAGTGAGTCAAGAGTCAGGATGTCCCAGCACAGTAAGTCAAAGGCAGCCTGTGATACCAGTGCAGAGGATTGTACATGGCGTAGTCAGCTACTTGGGGTGATCAGCATCAAGATCTTCTCCACATAAGGGATGAGGAGCTAAATGTGAAGAAGCTCACCACCCATCTTGACTTTTCTCTGCCTTATAGTGGACTCTTTTTCGCCTGGAATGAGAGAGAGGGAGGTTTTATGGGAGATGAAAATGGATGGAATAGCTATTTCCTTTTGGTGCAGTTGGGGAGGTGTCCAATGAGTAGTCAGCACAGGAAACATGCTGGGTTAGTGGTGCTGGGTGTTGGGATGGGTGATAGTAAGTAAGGGAAGATATTTCAGGAAATAGAGAGAGTGGTAGAACATCAGCCTTGGGTGGGATATGGGTACGGTAGCAGGAATGGAGTGAGTGTGATCTATTGGAGGGAAGATGGCTGCACCTACACTCGCAGAGTGGAGAAAGTGATTGACCTTCTTCCCACATTGTATTCCTCTGGATGACTGAGACAGTGCTCTCCCTGGTGAGGTCTGGAAGCGTGGCCTGTACTGCTGGTCCTGAGGGAATGAGGACATTCAGCATCTGCACCACCCTGCCTGGCAGAAGCTCCAGGTGGAGCAAAGTGGGTCATATATTATCCTGGTTTGCCAGGTTGAGGACAAATATCAGTAGTCCAGAGTGTGGTGGTGGAAAAGCACAGCAGGTCAGGCATCCTCTGAGGAGCAGGAGAATTGAAGTTTCGGGCATAAGCCCTTCATCAGCAATGAGTCCTCACTTTCTCCTCGACAAGTATCAGTAACCATGCAGTGAAGCTGCAGACACTCAGTTCTTGTACAGATGAACAGTGGCCTTTTATAGATGATGCTGGAGTTAGACATATTGGTCAGTTCAGAGATGTCCAGAAAAACTGCCTGGCAGGATGGGACTTGAATTGATGAGACTCTAGAGCAATTGGTCAAATACATGAAATTACATTGACATTGAACTTAATACGTTTTGATGATAGGACCCCCTTTTTCCTAAAATATATGATAATTATAGGCTGATTTTTATGGGAGAATGTACTGCCCCACTTCCCCAGCCCTGCAGAGATGTCAGTGCCAACCAATGTTTCATGAGACCACTGGCTACCAAAACATGCTTCATGTAGCGTTGAGTTTGGTGCGAGGTTAGATGGCTCTATCAATCTCAGCAATGTTAAAAATCACACAACGCTAAGTTATAGTTCAACAGGTTTATTCGGAATTACTAGCTTTCAGAGTGCTGCTCCTTTATCAGAATTAATAAATGTTGCTTGGATTGACTGACTGCAGATTTTGTGTTTTTCGAACAAAATAGAATATATCTGCAATTACAACTCTGCAAATGCAAACTCACTCCATAGACTTATATTTGTGCATGTGTGCATGTGAGGGAGAGAGAGTGAGTGTGGGAGAGAGTGTAAGTGCGCATGCGTGTGAGAGCATATGTTTGTGTGTGCGTGCTTCTCGGGGGTGCATATGTGTGTATCTGAGAGACTGTGTGTATATGAGAGAGGGTCTGCATGAGTGTGTGAGTGTATAAGAGTTTGTAGGAAGTGTGTGTGAGTGTACAGTGTAATGGAGTCACCTGTAGTGTGACATGAACACAAGGTCGTGAGTTGAGGCCATCCTCATGGGCACCAAACTTGGTTATTGCACTCTTATGTACTCACACACTCACACAGATCCTGTCTCATAAACACATTCTCTCTCAGACAGACAGACAGACACACACACACACACACACACACACACACACACTCACACACACACAGAGTCTCTCTCTCTCTCTCTCCCTCACATGCACACACACATGTAAGTTTATGGGTGAATTTGCATTTGCAGAATTGTAATTGTAGATACATTCTATTTTGTTCAAAAAAACACAATCTGCAGGCAGTCACTCCATGTAACATTTTATAAATTCCTACTAGAAATAGAACCAGTCTGACTCAAGACTGGGATACAGACAGACTCTAATCTAACAACTTTAAAGCTGAGATGTCATCTTTTGTTTTTACAAAATGTTAAGTTATCTTGAGAATGTGATTTGAAAGAAGTTCTGGGATTTACATTTTAATGAATCAAAACTTTCAATCCATTCTAAAAGATGAAAGACTTAACAGCAATCTAGGTTTGTTCAATATCTCTTAATCGTCACATGCATGACACTGTGATCATTTGCTATAAGTTCTGTGTCTTACAATCTTGCTTCACAGCTATCTGATAAAGAAGCAACACTTCAAATTTACTGCTTCCAATTAAACCTGTTGCTGTGTGATTTTTAACTTTGCCCATCCCAGTCCAACACTGACACCTCCACAACAATCTCAGCAATGGCAGAATTGAGAAGTAAGCACTGCTAGAACTGAAACTTTCTTTTCGAAATTGCAACTGTCAGGTGTCATTGTCCAACTGTCATCGTATTGGGACTGAGTTGAAGGGTGATGGATGAGATACTCATCATATTTCAGGTGCCCCCTACAACTGAAGCAAATGTGACAGGAGCTTAAAATTCAGTCCTATAAGGCAAAAGCTAGCTTTCAGTACAGTGGAACATGGAAATATTTGATTACTGTGAATATTTGATTTTTTCTTTTGCTCTTATTTGCAGATTCTGTGGTTATAATAAATCAAAACATATTTCTGATGACAAAAGAATCTATTACCCAAATAGCCACAGTAAGTATTGAACTGAAAGCACTAAGTTTAATGCTCAGTGAGTCAGGCAGCAGCTCACTTACCTCAACACTGTTAGTGGGATTTTGCTGTGCAAAAAAGATTTTGAAGTGTTTTCTCTATCGTAAAACATGCAAATCTGTGAAGTCTTTAAGGGACTTCCTGAAGATATAAAATGAGCTATATAGTGAATAAAGGAAAGTTCTTCTTTCTTTCCGAAAAAAGTTACATAAGCACAAGAAGGATTCAAAAACTGATATCTTGAAGACATAATACATGTATCATTCACTTTGATTATGTTCAGAATATTTGTTTCAGTACTCATTTACAATACTCTTTTGTTTAGCTTTACAAAGTGGTATAAGAGGGAATCCACATTGTATGTTCTCAGAGAGTTCATTTGCACTATTGTAAGTTTGAGTTTGAATTTCTCAGGAACTTTTCTACTATATTAGTGTTGTCTTTGAAATATTATCATCTCCTATTGTTTGCTGCTGCATACATGCAAATGTTTTCTTTTGCACAGACTTATACTACAGAAATGGTGCAGACAGGAATTAACCACATTCAATTCAATTAAGGCTTCCAATGGATTTGGAAGAAGAAGTCTATGAAGATGGAATAATTAAATGTTTTGTTAGTACTGTACCACAGTTAGTTTGGCAAAACTTGACTTTGTCTCAGATTCCAATCTAGCCCACTTGGTGGAACTGAGGGCAAAGTTATTTCTGACAACTCTTGTATACCCACCCACTTTTACTGTAAGGATTAGTCAATAGAACTTGCTTGGGTTGGGGCATGGTGTAGATGATGAGAGCGATGTTATTCGTCAGGTTACTTAGGTTCGAATCAGTGCTCAGACTCAGGTACACCCTATCTGAAGAAATCTGCCTTTGATGTTGCAAAATATATGACATGTTTTCAAACTTAACTTCAACAATAATTATTGCAAAGGAAACTCAGGCTACAGCTGTGAAGACAAACTCAGCACTAAGTTGTTGTTCAACTGGATGATTCCTGGCCTTTATTGATGACATATGCTGCAATAGTTAGCCTGTGGTTGAGTATTACTTTGTAACAGAAGATTTGTTTATTTGGGAGACTATTGTCATTTCTCCCCTTGAAAAGGAGACAACAGGAAAACACTAAAACATACTTTTAACAGATGGTAGTCTGGATGTAAGTTTGCTTGCTGAGCTGGAAGGTTCATTTTTAGACATTTTGTCACCATAGGAGGTACATCAATGAGCCTCCAGTGAAGCACTGGTGTTAGTGCCCACTTTCTACTTATGAGTTTAGGTTTCCTTGAGTTGGTGATGTCATTTCCTGTTATAATGTCATTTCCTGTTCTTTTTCTCAGAGGGTGGTAAATGGGATCCAAATCAATGTGTTTGTTGATAGAGTTCCAGTTGGAATGCCATGCTTCTAGGAATTCTCGTGCATGTTTCTGTTTGATTTGTCCTAGGATAAATGTGTAGTCTATGTAAAAGCACATAGACTCATGGTGCCATCATCACCATTAAAGGTATATCAATAGACAAAGCTCTCATGCTGTCCATGTGCAAGTGTGTAAGACTCGTAAATTGTCAACCAATCACATGATTCTTATTATCCTTTTACAACCAACTAACCAGTCTGCATACTCCTTCCATAGTGAATGATGCTGTAATTGCTGCCAGACTTCCATGGTGCTAGAGGTTATTGTACTGGGGAAAGACTTAAGTGTATTTTAGCTTTATAAGTGGGTGTGAGAGAGGTTATGGAAAATCAGATTTATAGAATAGCTCTTAGGCCTTCTGTGTCCATTCATCCAGAAAAACATGAAATTATTCTATTATGGCAACCAGTTGTTTCTTAAATGATTCCAGCCCGTTATCCTCTTTCCTCCCTACCTGCCTGACCAACACCACAATAATCTACACTCTGGTTTCCAGCATCTGCAGCCCTTGTTTTTACCCAATTCTATGTATTGTCAATTCTTTATGTGAGAAAAAGAACTGCTCATTAATCTATTTATCTTGAAGTACTTTGAACATATCCTGCATGTCCAACTATGGCAACTTAGGTTAAAATAAACTTCTCATTTTGTCTTTCCCATTTCAGTTACTACTCTATGGACTCTTAGAAAATCACCTTTCACACACCTAGTTTCAAAGCTAAAATTCTCCCCAGTCTTTCCTTGTTACACTGACGTTTAGGATAATGAGTCAGCCCACAATCTGGCAGCAATCATTTTCCAGGCATCAACCATCCTTGGATTATTTGAAGGAACAGACAGATCAGTTGTAATAGGATCTAGATGCCTACCTGGAACATTCTAACAATAATGAAAATATCCTTAAGCAGGTTACCTCATTTGGCGAGACAGCTGGTTTGCAATGCAAAGTAATGCCAAAAGTGTGGGTTCAGTTTGCGCACGAGCTGAGGTTTTCATGAAGGACTCTCCATCTGAACCTTTACCCTTGACTGAGGCTTGGTGACCCTCAGATTGACCCACCACCACTTGTCTGTCTAAGTGTTCCTCTGGTGACGTATACATATATATTTAGATAGATGGGTTAGGGAATGATTTTGGCACAGTCTACGTGCGCCATGGCAGCCAAACTTTTATTTGATAAAGAACAGCAACATGTTGAAGTGAAAAAGGGAAAATTAAAATTTGGAACAAGAAATACTTAAAAAAAAATTCAGTGACACCACTGTGTTTGAAATGTTTGTGGCAGCAGGAAAAGTTGTGAGCATTTCTTGTATCTAGTTTTAGCGATTATCTCTAAAGCAGTGGTGTTGTGAATATTGCTAAGTTATGCTAATGTCAAGGGTGTGTGTGATATTTCTCAAATTCTGTGTTAACAGTTAAACTTCCGGGTCTACGAACATATGTGGATCCACACACGTATGAAGACCCCAGCCAAGCTGTCCATGAGTTTGCCAAAGAGCTGGATTCTTCCTCCATATCTATTGACAAAGTTGTTGGTGCAGGTACTGAGTTCAGCAAGCATTATTATTGAATAGCTGCAGGTTAATGTTAAAAATCAATTGAAGGTTATGTCAATGCCATTTAGGCACGGATTGACCAGCCCACAAAGAGAGTTTGACTTAATTATGCATTTAACTTAATCTTACATTTGAGATTTCTCACTCTTGATGCATTTCAGAACCAAGACTGCCATTTTGAGTCCTAAAGTGGATAGCTGTCTGCTCACTCTGAGCTCAGGGATGGAATAGGGGACATGAGTACGCTAGGAAGAAAGGAAAATATGTGATGTTTAAGGAAGGCCTCCAATTCAGATATTTCAGCTGCATTATTAACAGCCAATAGATTGTATAGCAGTAGGGAACTTCTTCTAAAAGATGGGTACAGCTTATATGGTGGCTCACAATCTCATTGACGTTAGTTACCCAAACAGAGCTTCAGTCCCATTCTGCAGGAGTGCCATGAATAGTCAAATGTAGGATTGCTCTGAATTTTGAAACAGGATCAAAATATTTTTTTTTTCCAAACACAACCATTATCTGAGGAAACATGACTTGATTAACTCTTACATGTGATGCAAAAAGGAAGGAATGTTGACTTGCTTTGAAACTACAATCAGAATCATTTTGGATGCTGCAGGTGAATTTGGAGAAGTGTGCAGCGGGCGTCTGAAGCTACCCTCCAAAAAAGAGATCTCCGTCGCCATCAAGACCCTTAAAGTTGGTTACACCGAGAAACAAAGGCGGGATTTTCTGGGTGAAGCAAGCATTATGGGACAGTTTGACCACCCAAACATCATTCACTTGGAAGGAGTGGTTACAAAAAGTAAGGGTGACAATTTAATATGAAAATTCATTAATTTTCTCCATGTATCCTACATTAGAAAAAGTGGTGAGCAAATAAAATTCCCTGTGGCTTCTAAAGAATCATTAGAATTTGGAATGGAAGCTGTCAGAATTTTAATAATGCTTGCTACTGCATGTGCAGAATGCAAGCCAGAAGGCAGTGTGAATACTGTTTATCTAACTGAACTGATATAACAATTATGAGCTACAATCTGCTTAAAACAAAGAAATGTCCTCAGAGACCTCAGAAACTAATATATTTTTGTTCGATTACAAAACTTAGGTGGGTTTACTTTTTCAGGTTCTGCCTTACTGCCTGGATTCCTTTTGGAGATTATGAAATGGCATAGCGATATTCCAATACCTCTGGGCTAAACATTCTGGGTTCACATCCCATACCAGAACATGTTGGCCATGGAGGGTACTTTCATAAGCCTAGTGAAGTCTTACTGCAACTGCACAAGGTGCTGGTGAGACCACATCTGGAATACTGAGAGCAGTTCTCAGTGTCCTTATTTAAGGAAAGATGTTATTTCGTTAGAGGCAGTTCAGAGAGAGCTCACTGGGATGATCCCCAGTATGAAGGGATTTGCCTTGCGAACAAAGTTTAAATGGGTTGAGACTGTACTCATTAGAGTTTAAAAGAATGAGAAGGCATCTCATGGAAACTTATAGGATTCTTATGGGATGACAGGGTAAATGCTGAAAGGATGGGAGAATCGAGGACGAGAGGGCATAGTCTCAGAATCAAGTGCATCCAATTTAAGACTCAGATGAGAAGGGATTTCTTCTCTGAAGATTCTGAATTGGTTGAACTCCCTACCATTTGACGTTTTTTTCTTTTATTTATCTGTTTTTTCAAATATACTTTTCACATGAAAAAGACATATTTGCTACTTATTTACTACCATTTACTACTGGTTATTTACTACTATTGTTCGAACCACAGTTGTGACAACTATGCAATCAAATGGAGCTTCAACAGGATAATCCTTTCTAATTATCACAAAGGATATTGGCCTCTCATTTCACATGAGGTGTGGTAATCACCAGTTCTCTCTCTCTAATGAGAAAGCAGCCCTATGGTCTGTAAGACTAGGCCAACCTTATCTTTTATCTATATCATACTATGTTTTGTTTTCATATCTGACTTCTCTTTCTTTTAGGTAAACCTGTCATGATTGTTACAGAGTACATGGAGAACGGTTCTTTGGACAGTTTCCTCAGGGTAAGCCACTGGTGAATTGCCAGATGCCGCACCTCCACTAAAGTTCCAAAACATAGATTTCAAACTATATTTGAAAACTTTCTCCATTTTTTCTTTCAGAAACATGATGCCCAATTCACAGTCATCCAGCTGGTCGGCATGCTTAGGGGGATAGCTTCTGGGATGAAGTACCTGTCTGACATGGGCTATGTGCATCGGGACCTGGCTGCTCGCAATATCCTTGTCAACAGTAACTTGGTGTGTAAAGTGTCTGACTTTGGACTCTCCAGAGTTCTTGAAGATGACCCTGAAGCTGCATACACCACAAGGGTAAGAAACCATCCTTCTTCCCAGATCATGCTATTGAGTCTGTCTCTTCTTGTGAATAAGCATAATATTTCATATCTGGTAAGTTATTAAGACACACAGCGGGTGGAAACTGATGGTTTATTCAAGCTATGTGGTCCTAAAAAAATATCACTTATGATCTCTGCTGCTGCTGTAGGAGACAAGATTTCATGCCAGCTGTGAATGCAAAATAACACTGAGACAAATACAGAAGAAGTGTATCTTCATTGTGCAACCTCTTTCTCACCTTCAGCCCTAAGCAACCTCCAGTCTGTATACTTTAATCTCACCTGCCAGCCACTCCTCTTTGGATATCATTATGGCTCGTGCTCCCCAAGCTTCTTTCTGTTGATTCTTCTAAGCTACAAATTCATTGTAGTCTTTTCATCCTCACTGCATCAAATGATGACTTACAGGCTTTAACTTTGCATTCTTTCTCAGAGAGAAAGAAAATAAGTAAAAAAAAGGCTTTTGTGTACGTTTAAATCCAATGAAGTACTTTTGAGAAATAATTCCGATTGTAATATATGAAGCACAGTGGAAAATCTATGCGCAGTAAGTTCCCACAAATAGAAATAATTAATGACCAGATCATCTGCTTTGTTGATGGATAATTGTTAACACGGTGCTAAGAGGAGCTTTCTGGATCTCCTTTGATGTGTGCCCTAAGATCTTTCCCATCTACCTGAAAGGGCAAACAATGCTTTAGTTTCAGACTGCATCTGAAAGCTGGCATCTTTGTCAATGCAACACTCCCTTATAGTGCCCTGAACTAGCAGCCTCATTGATATGATTGGCAAGTGAATATGATTGGAAAATTTCCAAGATCTACAATAGTTCCGTACTCTACACAGCTTGGAAAATCCAAACTTGGCATAATCCAGCACAAATTTCTGGACGTACTTGCAGGCTTGGATGAGCATCTCATGATTGAACTGACCTGCACTTAAGCTTGTCAATCAAAATATGAATTCTGTACTAGTAAGCTGTCCTAACAACACTGAAGCTAATCTTTATTTAGTAAGATTCTGGCTCAACATTTAAATGGTTTCCCCCTCTATTGCAATAAATATGTCCTCAACAATTCGGATATGTTAGGAAATTCTTCGCTCAGAGTCAGCCCTAGAGATGTTTGAATTAGTGTGATTCACTTCCTCATTTCCCTGCTGGGAGCTGCCAAATTTAAATTAAATGATATATTTGCCATTGGAGCATGAATCCATGTTCATCCCTCAGTGTTAATTGTCCTTCATTGTAAAATGCCACCATAGAAGGTAAATGTTTGCTTCACAAATAACAGGTTAGTATCCTCTTATACAATACCACTCCTAATTTTTACAATGCTATTGCTGTACTGCTCCCATTTAATTACCTACTACAAATGCATATTATTGTCAGATGGGTTCTTCATTATCTGGAATTTAGCTGTTCAAGAGGTAATTGGTTTCATAATATATAACCCACTTATTAAAAATACACGCGTAATACTTTATAAATTCATATGTACGTGTATTTCCCAGTGTGTGGGACAGCATAGATTACAAATTCCAAAGCAATTAATTCCGTCATGAACATATTCATTCAATCTGTGCTGGTATAAAGTCATTACTACCCTCCTTCGCTTTCATCAGAATATAACAATATCATGGTCTCTTGGTGCTTCACCTCAAGGTCAGACGCAGTTAACATGATTCATAATACGGAACCACCAATTAGTCTCTTGTGTTACCCAAGGTAAGGTTCAGACATGAACAGTGATCTGAGGGAATCACTTGAACTTTATGAACTCCACTGGCTAGGATTGACTTATAACTGTTATCTAGGTGAAGAAAATGGAGCTCCTTCATCAGACCGCAAGTTAATAAGCATTGCTTTGCTGTGCTAACTCTGGTCTGCTAAACCCATGACACACATACACCTCCTTGCACACTATAATTGAAATAATAAATCTTAATCTGTAATATGAACATTATTAGTAATGGTTCAGCCAATGACCCAAGAAATTTGGAATTTCCCCACTTGCACTCAATGGGATTGGGGTGATGGAAGGGTGATTTATAGAATTTCCTATGCGTTGGACCAGTTTGTAGCACTAAATAATGTCTGCAACCTGCATGAGCTTTCCAAAAGTATCTCATTACCGTAAAAGACCTTCTCTGCCTTTGTCACCAAATCCAGGGCAACGATGAGATTCCTGAGATGGGAGATTGAGTTTTGGAGGTCTGCAGATGTGGAGAAAATGGAATTGCTTTTTGGAAATTTAGAATTAGAATTAGAATCCCAACAGTATGGAAACAGGCCCTTCAGAAGACACAGAATTTATAGCAAAAGTTTACAGTGTGATGTAAATGAAATTATATACTGAAAAAGACCTGGATTGTTTGTGAACTCTCTCATCTTTTAGAATGAATATGTTGGTTGATGAGAGACTTAACAAATAATCCAGATCTTTTTCAGTATATAATTTCAGTCGCATCACACTGTACAACTTTGCTATAAATTCTGTGTCTTATAATCTTATACTTCACAACCACCTGATGAAGGAGCAGCTCACAATCACTATTATTGTAAAGCTATTCATAGAACTGATGAACTGTATTGATTATAGTCCTTTTGGAGAATATTCTCCTGCTATTTTAATTTCACAAAATATCTTAAAGCTATTTACAAATATCTAGCGTATAGATAAAATCTTCCCGAGAGGAGCTTTTGACTTGCAGGAAAGTTTGCAGTCTCTTTAGAAGTTATACAAGCTTTCAGACAAGATGCTGAACAGAATTTGCCACATGTTTATACAAGACGTGCAGCATAAGCATAACAGAGATAAGTCATTATTGTTGAGCGAACTTAGCACAGCTAATTTGTTGCCTGTATCAGAAACAGTGAATGATACAGATCAGGATTCAAGATTTGTTCATTGGCTCCATGTAAAACACCAGCAGTTGTCTATCATGCTTCACATTATTACCTTCAAATTCAATGGCTTTAGAATGTTAAAAGTGCAGGGATGCAAATATTCAGACATCAATTTTCAAGTTGTTTGAATGTTGCTTCAGTTTTATTTTAATAAAATCCGTTATTGCTTTCCAGCAAGTAAATGTATAAAAATCATTATGAAGCATGGTTTTACAACAAAACAAATAAAACTGCCAGGAGAACAATAGATATTGTGATTTTGATATTGACAAAATGAAATTTAAAGTTGTAATTATTGATATTTAACATCAATAGAAAACAGTTGACGATGATGCATGCAGAGAGCAGAATTTGAAATCAATGAATTGTGTGTCTACCATAGATAATCTTCTGATAAAGTAACCTCAAATTGCTGTAAAATGCAAGTGGAAAGGTTCAAAGCTTCTTGATAAGCGACATGACTGCTCCAACTTGTAATTCAGTGCACTTTATCAATTACCACTCCTTTTGGACATAGACCACAGCGAGGTGTTAATTGCCTCACACTAACAACATTTCTATATATTCTTAGCAGCCAGCAAGATCACATTTTCAAGGTGTCTGCTATAACCATAGTTGCCTCTAGCTGTACCTTTGTGCAGTGCCATTCATGAGTTGAAATCACAGTGAGATAATGGCAAGAAATACTTTAATCCCAAAACAATAAAATATCTTTGCCTGCTATTTAATGCAGGTTCAATTTATAGAATTGAATAGAGAATTTGAAAGTATCAAAGTGCAATACAAAATTGTACTGAAATAAAATTTCTACGTAGAATTAAAAAGACATCTGGAGTATAGTTTGTGCTGATGAAGGTGATGCCAATAATTAGCACTTTGATTTATTTCTGTGCGGTTGACACCTTATTGTTCCTTCCTCTTTAGTTAGTATAACAATAACAGTGTAAATATATTTTTATCTCTCAAGTCTGAATATTCCTTAACACAGATGAACTTTCTTGTCTGGGTGTCATTAAGGTCTGGGCTGCTGATGAGTTTATTCACCTGTCAACATCCCTACTTGTTGTTGAACATCTTTTTACAATTTAAAATAGAGCTATGTTCTTTATTGATAGGATTGAAGCAGGCTTCTGATTTTTGTACTTTTGATGAGCTACATAAAAGTTTATTACAGTCAGCTTTAAACAAATGAAACCTGTGCTTTTTAGTGTGCAAGGCATTCCCACTTCTGAATTGGAAGGTGAGAACCCAGATTAAAGAGAAAAACAAATCTAAGTAAATAATAATGATATGTTTCTGCATTATCTAATCCAACTGACAAACCGTGAGAGAGAACAACATTTAATGAATCAGGTAATCAGCAATCCTGTCCTTCAACAGGACAACATAGCACAGAAACAGGCCCCTCAGCCCACCAAGTCTGTGCTGTTTCCTAATCCTTACTTATTGCACATACACGGTTTCAATTCATCTGTTCGCACCCCATTCATACGTCTATCAAGTTACGCCTTATGATTAGATTCCCTACAGTGTGGAAACAGATCGTTCAGCCCAACAAGTCCACACTGACCCTCTGGAGAGTAACCCATACCAGACCCATTTCCCTCTGACTAATGCACCTAACACTGTGGGCACATGGCTAATCTACCTGACCTGCACATCTTTGGATTGTGGGAGGAAACTGGAACATCTGGAGGAAACCCACACAGACATGGGGAGAATGTGCAACCTACACACAGACAGTCACCCAAGGATGGAATCGAACCTGGGTCCCTGGTGCTGTGAGGCTGCAGTACTAACCACTGAGCCACCGTGCGGTGCTATACATTGCTCATGTGCCAGATTCCATCACCTCCACTGGCAGTGTGTTCCAGGCTCCCACCACCCTCTGTGTAAAAGATTTTCCCCACACTTCTCCCTTAAACTTTTCCCCTTTCACCTTGAACTATTGCTTTCCACCCTGGGGCAAAAAAGACCTCTGACTATCCCAGTGATAGGCAGGGAAAAAGAAAAGTTAACTTGCTAAAAGCATAATAAAACTTTTAATGATCTGTTTATTTGGTATTCCATAGTTACAGAACTCATGGCAAAACGTGAGCTTTTCAGTTCCATATCTAACTAAAGACAGTAGGGTATAAGCTGACAAATGTTCCTGCAATCACCAAAGCAGTGAAATAATTAAATAGTACAAAGACACACTGTTTGGGAGGTTACACAAAGCAGGAGAGGAGAAGGTGGTTTCGTTTTGTGCATGGAAGGTAATGGATATACCAGACCAACAGATATTAGGTGGGCACAGTGGAGTGCATGAGGACCTGTGGGCAAACTAGGAATTCACTGTAAAAAAGCCATAAATATTTCCCAGCTTCTTTTATTTCTGAAGAAATGGTACCTTAATTGTTTTCTCTCCACACCTGCTGAATTTCTCCAGCACTTTCTGTTTTTATTTCAGATGTCTAGCATCCACGGTGTTTTGTTTTTATATAAACATTGCTTGTACTGGATTGGCCCAGCCCATTTGGGCAGGTTTGGAAATGTGACAAGGATTGTAGGTGACGAAGAAAACATTAGAGCTACATCAGGAACAATTCTTGACACATTCACATCCCTGGGCATCTTTCTCAATGGTTGCAGTCATGGGATCAGACTTTTCCACTTCATGGTGCGAATTGCGACTGAGGAGATTTTATATTCTTTCCTGTTGCCTGACAGTGCCTGTCCGCACTTGGCTTTGTGTTTTTGGTTATATAGAAACAGGCTGGAGTTGGATCTGCCAGCTCCCAATGCAGGCTTTGGTTGGGACTGGAGGTAAGGGATTGCTGAAACAAGCAACTTAGTAGCCTGCAAACCTTTGTGGTGATATTAGTCCAGCTCTGTCCATGGATGTTAAGCACCTAGCTAGCATGCCTCATTGCTGCCTCTCCCATGTCTTTTTCTTCTTCCCCTCGCTCATGTACCTAGTATCCATCAAGGACAGAAGTCGAGAACTAATTAAGGCCCTGAAGAGATTGGAAACTGTTTAGAACTGTCAAGATTGAATTAGAGGGTAGAGCTAATCATCTGTATTATGCAAAACAAAGAATAATGATGACGTATCACATCAAAACACAAACACTGTTGATGACAAGCTTAAAAGGTGCAAGTAAATGATATTACAAAATCCAAATGGACAATCATACTTCTAATATAAGTAAGCAATCAAAGAGAAATACCCCATGAACACCTATCATCCCCATTCCTACTCGAAACTGTGAAACAAGAAGTACAAATATTCGAAATGGACATAACATCTTCTGATGAACCAGAGAATGAGACATGAATATTATTAAGAAAAAAAATAAGAATGATAAGAATGACATTTTCAACTTGTCCATCAACAGTGTTTGTTCTATGTTTTGCATAGTACAAGAATATATTTCGCATAATAAATACCATTAGCTCTATCCTCTAATTTAATCTTGACAGTTCTAAACAATTCCTAATCTCTCAAATGTTCTCATATCTGAGGATTCACCTGTGGAAGTCAATTAAATCTATAATCTTTATTTTGAAACCGTCAGGTAATGGAGGTTCAGGTTTGACCAATGTGTGGTGCATTATCAGCTGTTCGAGCATCCATATTGTGTCGGAAAAAATCTGCATTTTTGTTTCCTAACAATTTACTTACTGCTTCCCTTCCAATGGGTGACCCATTTATTTTTCACAGCTGTTGATTTCCTTTTTGTATCTATACATCCTGGACTTTTAAGATAGTCATATTTCTGCCATGCTTCATTACAATCATGCACCTTTTTCTAGGCCTCCTTCCTTCTGATGAGGTGGTATTAACCATGCCTGTGATGAACTGCCACGTTTCCTGCCTGAGTACCAATAGGCAATTGTCTTGCAGTGAAAAAAACACATTTGCATCAATCCATTATTGTGCTCACCTCCATTTACAGGACACCGCCACTGAATTGTTTCTTTTCAACTTCCTTCCAGTCAAACACATTCTTCAACAATCCATACTTCACAGCTGGATTATGGAAGTTTTGACATTTATTGTGGTTAGGCGCCTCATTAGCTGCTTGCGAAGTGTTAAAGAATCGTTATTGCAGATGTGCGTGATCCAATGCTACTTCTAATGAAATTCCATTCTCACAGTTCTTATGTTTACAAGCTGCTCTGTCCTGTGATTTTCATAGCATTACATCACTCCTTAAGAGAAACTTACTTTTCTTTTATTAATACAATGAAAGTTTTCAACTATAAGTTATGATTTTAGGGAGGAGTGAGCAAAGCAGCTAGAAAAATAGGTTCAGTTAGGAAGAAAAAGAACAAAGTTGAACGAATAATGAATAGAGAAAGATTGGGGGAAGTGAAAGTAGCAAATGTTTAAAATATGTATTTTTTTAATAATTAACTTGAACTAAAATTATTCTAATCTTTTTTTTTGGTAAAGACTAAGATTACAGTGATAAATCTACTCCAGACTTTCAAATGCCATTCTTAGTATAATTTTGACTTTAAATGTAATAATGCCTGAACTGATGGCTTTAAAAAAGGTTTATAGATAATTTCTTTGGTCCTGCACCTTAAGAGTTAAAGCCACATCAGGCAAAGCAACCTGCTGATTATGAAATTCTGATTTGAATATTGCCTTGCATCTAATTACCATACGAAATAGCGGTTCTGTTTAAACTATGTTGAAAGCCTTTGAGGAGCAATAATAGAAAGACATACACTGCTTCAGAAGAAGAAATAAATAGCTAACAGATCAGTAAAATATTCAAATTGATTTAGTCAGTTTAACATGCAGCTGTGTTTTCCTTGCTGTCGTGTGATTTTATTTTTCTGCACTTGAGAGCTGGCAAAGGATCTTGCATGAAAATATCAGGCTGAGGTGTTTGCTCCAGCAACATATAATTGTACAACCTCATTCTTCCTGAGTGCCACAAATTCACAAAAATCTACCTCCCCCGAGTCACCAATACAGCCAACAGTTTACAGATTCTAATTCCCAACTTTGAACCAGTTCTTTTCTGTGATTTAAGCTGAGTTGTACTGGATATTAATGTCAGCATGCCATGTGAAAATCCTTTGCTATGCTATTAAAATGAAAATGCCTTCGAAATAAATTGCAACAGCAAAGGAATCACATTCTCAGCCTTGGTTTGCAAGCATTTTTGGCTTCGGCCTGATAATTAGATTTATCAATTTGAAAAGCCAGGAGTCCTCAGAATAGCTGAGGATTTTGAATGGGTGCACTTTTAAAAACAGCTCAGCCCTTCCGGCTCTGAAACCTTTTAGTTCTGGACACTTCTCATCTGTAGCTGGCAGGCAGGAACTGGAAAGCAGAATGAAAAGCCATGGTTCTGCCGCAGGGATGAACATCCAATGCATTCTCATTAACCGTCAGGCCAGCCGAGACCAGAAGCAGGATTTCCGGACACCAAACTAGGTTGGCACAAAGGTGGGTTGCCCGAACAATGATGCCAGTAGCTAGTGTGCCATTCTGCTATTTCTGTTTCTGAAACTACTAACTTTCGCAAGAGCTGGAGGGAGGGTGGGAAAGTATAGTAGCCTGCATTGTTAATTGGACACATTTTATAGAATTAAAGACCTTGTTAAGAACTTGCCTTCTAATGTCTCAAGAATTTCAAAGGGGTGTGTGATCTCTGGAGGTTGTGTAAAGCTGAACAGCTCCAGTCTGTCGGCAACAGCGTTGGTAGCATTCAGGAGTGGAGGTTTTGACAAAAATCAATTGTGCATCCATTAAATTTTAACAAGACTAACATTTTTCTACTCTGCCCCGGCTTCCAACTGTCAATCCGCCCTGACTAATTTTACAAAATGCTTTTATAAAAATCATTCAAAGATGCCAGGCACAGCAAAGACCACTGTACAGGTCAGAATACTGCCCATTTACATGATGGTCCCTTTTCATTCCTGCCCTACCCCCACTCTTACCATTAGTTATCCAATAGGATTCTCCAGATATACTTCCAGCTGGATGAAAGTGCCGATTGTACAAACACCGAATGTAAAGGCATGAATGGCTTTTTCAACTCCTCAACCCTGTTCCATCATCTGATTAGCTCATGACTGATCTGATTGTGACCTCAACTCCATTTTCTTGCCTACCTCTCATAGCTTTAGACTCATTTAATGATCAAGAATCTTGTCAATTGATCATCTCCCTGGTTCGCAGAACGTTCCCATCCAACACACACTCTGTGACATTAAAACTGCACAGGACCCCACTAAGTGTCCTCTTTAGCGCTCACAAGACCCTGCCTCAGCCAAAATTGGGACTTATACTTAAATAAGACCGATAGAAACAAGTGCCCTATTACAATCAAATTGAAAACAATTGTGATTCAATGCTGTGGACTTCTTGAGGTTATATGAAGATAGGCTTCCATCTGTTTAAGATAAATGCAAATCTATTTAACTTGGTTTGATCCAACATTTGCTGCACATGTAATTGCCATCAAACACATCACCTACGTTGAAGAATTTAACGGAAAGAGCATATTTTGTGGCAGGACTGGAATTGGGGACATCTTCAACTCATATCAATAATTTTCACACATGCATTTGCAATGTAAATCAAAAGTGTCTATTGCAATTACACCTTAGGGATGTTGGGAGTGCACAAGTATCTGTCCCTGCAATTCCATAAGAACTAGCAGCAGGAGTAGGTAATTCAGCCCCTCAAGTGTGCACCATTTAATGCAGTCATGGCTGACCTCACCTTGGCCTCAAGTCCACCTTCTTGTCTGCTTTCCATAATCCTTCAACCAATGATTAATTAAATTTACTCAATGTCCCGGCATCCACCATAATTCGGGGCAATTAATTCCCCAGATTCATGACCATTTGAAGGAAGTAAATTCTCCTCATATTTTTGTGTTAAATCTGCTACCCCTCATCCTAAAACTATCACTTTTCATGCAATTATTGTATATTGAAGCTCCCGATGCCAGTGAGCATCTTTCTGGATTCCATTCATTTTTCTCCCAGGCCCGGTTCCAAACAATGAGCATCAACATGCTTGAACAATACAGGGGCTCATCCAGGCAATCTGGGATTGATAGAAGATGCCCTTTCTAAACAATGGAATGGAAGATCTTCCTATTTGACTGAAGTGTCCACAGAGGACGTGAGGTGAGGAGGTGAGCTATAGCAAAAATGGCTCCAGTGCTGCAGTTGACCATTGCGGAATACTCCAATGAACCATACTTAGGACTCCTCTGCCCATCTCCCACAAGAATCATATCCTCTGCCAGCTTAACTGAGTTTGCAGGTAGGAGTTGAGAGTGTGGTGCTGGAAAATCACAGCAGGTCAGGCAACATTCGAAGAGCAAGAGAATCGACATTTCAGGCATAAGCCCTTCATCAGGAGTTTGCAACTACCTTGATGGAAAAACACAGTATGATCCTTCAGCCGTGACCCAGCCACTTCTATTCAGTCACCCTTGAAGCGTCACCCTTGCCTCTTACTGACAATCACTCTCCAAACTCTGACCATCACATTTGATTGGTTCACCATCATCCTGAACCTTTCTTCTGTTAACCCTGACCTGCCCCCCCCCCCCATGTCCTTTGACCGTCCCTCCAAGATCCTCTCTATAGTTGGAGAAGCTGCTTCGAGCTTGAGATCCCCTCTCTGACTGTAGACCGACCATGCATGGTTCAGTTGCCTCCCTTTGAGTAGCCTGGCTCTATTTGGACATGCCAAGTCCCAAACACACAAGTGACTTGATGCATTGTCCACTTCACAAACCAACCTTCCTGCTATTTGACGACCCAATCATCACTAACCACAACAAACCCACTGGTGTGCAGCACCTTTAAATAGTTGAAAAAATAGTGGCGACTTCATCTGGAAGATAGAGCTAAATTTTGGGTTTCCATTTAATGAATATTAATGGTATACACATAAATGGGATAAAACTTCTTGACATGAGGTGATGAGATACCTGCTCTGTCATTGATTTGTTTCAAAAACTTAACCCACCATAAGGAATTTAAATTTTAATGTCCATTTAATTCCAGCCCCACCAACCTTATTTCCCATTTCTAGAGACTCCATTGTATTCTGCCCTTAATAACCTTGTCTTCTACATGTTAAAAACAAATGAATAAATTCTGGCCACTCAGTCCTCCCTCACACTTTGTTTTCTGATTTTTCCATTGCTGTTCTCTGCCCATGCGTTTCTTTTTTAAGAAGGAAGGTGCAGACCACCAATGCCGGCTAATAAAATTCACCAAGCTGAGGCATGCTGGTGGGAGTGTCATTCAGAATTTAGGTTTGAGCTCACCGTTCATGAAATAGTTAGTACTTGGAATGATGGCATTATTGTGATTACAGAGACTTGGCTGAAAGAGGATTAGCACTGGCAGCTGAATGCCCCAGGATTTAGATGTTTCAGGTGTCAGAGAAAGGGAGGTAAAAGGGGTGGGAGAGTTGCATTACTGATAAAGGAGTGTCTCACAGTTGCACTGAGGGAGGGTACATCAGAGGACTCGTGCAACAAGGCAAACTGGATAGAACTCAGGAATAGGAAATGTGAAATCACAATGCTGGGGGTATACTACAGTCTCCCAACAGCCAGTGGGAGATAGAGGAGAGAACATGTAAACAAATTTTGGGAAGATACAAAACAGCAAGGTTATTGTGGTAGGTGATTTTAACTTCCCCTGAATTGACTGGGATTCACTAAGGTCTAGGAGGATGGGAACTGACGAAGCCCTTGAAATATATGAGTAAAGTAGGAAATTCCTTAAACAAGGAATTAGAAGGGCGAAAAGGGGTCATGAAAAGTTGTTAGCAATAGGGATTCAGGAAAATCCAACGCTTTTTATAGATTATATAAAAAACAAGAGCTAGCCTTGGCCCACTCAAGGACAAAGGAGGAAATCAATGGGTGGAGCCAGCAAAGGTAGGTGAGGTTTGAAACGAACACTTTGTGTCGGTATTCACCAAAGAGAAGGAATTGGTGCAGGATGCTGTCAGGGAAGGGGGTATCAAGTTTCTAAGCCAAGTCGCCATTAAAAAGGAAGAGATGTTTTGCATTTTAAAACGTATTGAAGTGGATAGGTCCCTGGGTTCTGATCGGATAGATCCCAGAGTATTGAGGGGCAGAAGAGAACAAATTGCTGGAGCATTGACAAACATCTTTGTATCCTCTTTGGCCATAGGTGAAGTCCCAGAGAACTGAAGAATAGCAAATGTTGTCCCATTGTTGAAGATGGGTAGCAGGGATAATCCTGGAAATTATAGACCTGTGAGTCTCATGTCGGTAGTAGGGAAATTATTGGAAAAGATTCTCAGGGCCAAGATCTACATGCATTTAGAAGTTAATGGATTTATTAGCAACACTGCATGGTTTTGTGTAGGGCTGGTGCCTCATTAACTTAATCGAGCAGATGACACCAAAATTGGAGGTGTAGTGGACAGCGAAGAGGGTTACCTCAGATTACAACAGGATCTTGACCAGATGGGCCAATGGGCTGAGAAGTGGCAGATGGAGTTTAATTCAGATAAATGCAAGGTGCTGCATTTTGGGAAAGCAAATCTCAGCAGGACTTATACACTTAATGGTAAGGTCCTAGGGAGTGTTGCTGAACAAAGAGACCTTGGAGTGCAGGTTCATAGCTCCTTGAAAGTGGAGTCACAGGTAGATAGGATAGTGAAGAAGGCATTTGGTATACTTCCTTTTATTGGTCAGAGTATTGAGTATAGGAGTTGGGAGGTCTTGTTGCAGCTGTAGAGGACATTGGTTAGCCACTGTTGGAAATTGCGGGCAATTCTGGACTCCTTCCTATCGTAAAGATGCTGTGACACTTCAAAGGGTTCAGAAAAGATTTGCAAGGATGTTGCCAGGGTTGGAAGACTTGAGCTATAGGAAGAGGCTGAACAGGCTGTGGCTGTTTTCCCTGAAGCATCGGAGGCTAAGGGAAGACCTTATGGAGGTTTGCAAAATTATGAGGGGCATGGATAGGGCAAATAGGCAAAGTCTTTTCCCTGAGGCCGGGGAGTCCAGAACTAGAGGGCAGAGGGGAAAGATAGAAAAGAGACCTAAGGGGCAACCTTTTCACGCAGTGGGTGGTACGAGTATGGAATGAGCTGCCAGAGGAAGTGGTGGAGGCTGGTACTATTGCAACATTTAAGAGGCATTTCGATGGGTATATGAATAGTAAGGGTTTATAGGGATATGGGCCGGGTGCTGGCAGGTGGGATTAGATTGGGTTGGGATATCTGGTTGGCTTGGACAGGTTGGACGAAGGGTTTATTTCCATGCTGTACATCTCTATGACTCTATGACTCAGTAAGTTGTTTGAGGAGGTGACAAAGGTGATTGATGAGGGAAAAGCAGTTGATGTTAGTGAGTTTTGGGAAGATTTGTAGCTCAGGTTGAGGTTCTGGATGTAAGTTTGCTTACTAAGCTAGAAGGTTTGTTTTTAGACATTTCATCACCATACTAGATAACATCATCACTGAGCCTCTGGTGAAGTGCTAGTGTTATGTCCTGCTTTCTATTTATATGTTTAGGTTTCCTTGGGTTGGTGATGTCATTTCCAGTTCTTTTTCTCAGAGGGCGGTAGATCGGGTCTAAATTGATATATTTGTTGATAGAGTTCCGGTTGGAATGCCATGTTTCTAGAAATCCTTGTGCATGACTCTGTTCGGCTTGTCCTAGGATGGATGTGTTGTCCCAGGGTAAGTGGTGTCCTTCCTCATCTGTATGTAAGGATACTTGTGATAGTCAGTCAAGTCTTTTTGTGGCTAGTTGATGTTCATGTATCATGTTGGCTAGTTTTCTGCCTGTTTGTCCAATGTAGTGTTTGTTATAGTTCATAGAAGGCATTTTGTATTTTGGGACAACACATCCAACCTAGGACAAGCCAGAGACATGCAGGAGAATTCACAAAAGCATGGCATTCCAACCGGAACTTTATCAACAAATACGTCAATTTGGACCCCACCTACCACCCTCTGAAAATAAGAACTGGAAATGACATCACCAACTCAAGGAAACCTAAACACATAAATAGAAAGCAGGACATAATACCAGCACTTCACTGGAGGCTCACTAATGATGTTACCTAGTATGGTGACAAAATGTCTGAAAATGAACCTTCCAGCTCAGCGAGCAGATTTACATCCAGCAGTTGATGTCTGCATGGACTTCAGTAAAGCTTTTGACAAGGTCCTTCATGACAGACTGGTACAAAAGATGAAGTCACATGGTTTCAGGGGTGAACTGGCTTACTCATAGGAGACAGGTTAGTGGTGGAAGGATGCCTTTCAGAATGAAGGGTTGTGACTACTGGTATTCCTCAGGGATCAGTGCTGGGACCTCTGCAGTTTGTGATCTACATAAATGACTTGGAGGAAAACATAGCTGGTCTAATTAGTAAGTTTGCAGATGATAAAAAGATTAGTGGAGTTGGGGATAGTGAGGAGGATTGTCAGAGGATACAGCAGGATATAGATCAGTTGGAGACATGGGCAGAAAAATGACTGGTGGAGTTTAATCCAGACAAATGTGAGGTGATGCATTTTGGAAGGTCAAGTTCAGATGGAAATTACACAGTGAATGGCAGACCACTTAGTAGTATTGATATGCAGAGAGATCAGGGTGTACAGGTCCATAGCTCTCTGAAGGTGACAGTGCAGGTAGATAAGGTAGTGAAAAAGGCTATAGCTTGCTTCCCTTCATTGGAAGAGGCATTGAGTTTGTGGACAGACAAGTTATGTTGTAGCTTTGTAGAACTTCAGAGAGGCTAAACTTGGAATTTTGACGACAGTTCTGGTCACCACACTACCAGAAGGATGTGGTGGATGCTTTGGAGAGGGTCCATAAAAGGTTTACCAGGATGTTGCCTGGTATGGGAGATTTTAGTTACGAACAAAAGGTTGGATAGACCAGGTTTGTTTTCTCTGGAACACAGGAGTTTGAGGGATGCCCTGATAGAAGTTTATAAGATTATGAATGGCATGGATAGATTGGAAAGTATGAGGCTTTTTCCCAGGGTGGAGGGGTCAGTTACTAGGGAAGGCAGGTTCAAGGTGTGATGGGGCAGTTTAAAAGAGATGTGCAATGCAGGTGTTTTTTCCCCCCAGAAAGGCTAGTGAGTGCCTGGAGCGCGCAGTCAGTGGAGCTGGTGCAAACAGACAACAGTAGCAGCATTCAAGTAGCACCTGGATGAATATATGATAGGAAGGGAATAGAGGGATATGGATCCTGTACGTGAAGACAGTTTAGCATGGAAGGGCTAAATGTGGCAGCACAGGCTTGGAGGGCCAAAGGGCCTGTTGCTGTGCTGTATTGTTCTTTGTTCTAAATGAAACCCTCAATTTTGATTGCATCTGCCTTATTGGGCTTGTTGTCACACACATGTGCAACAGACAGCTTCAATGTGAAACCAGGAACAATTTAAGAAATACTTGGGCTTATACTGAATATCCCGTGTGGAAAAAAATAAGAATCTTCAATACTTGAAATACAGAAGTGGAATTATGACATTTTTGCCACCTCCATTGTTTCTCAGCCTGTCAGGAATTGCTGCCAATCTGTGTTTACAAATTGCATGTGATAATAAAGTTAAAAGCAGTACGTTTTGTTTTTATGGTAATAATCCTAATTGAATGGAAAATACAGAGAAGAATTGCTTTCAAACTATCCCTTTGAAATCCTGCTGTTTATTCTGGCCACAAATGCATTTCAAATCGCTCATATAGATTAATGGCTGGGTTAAGGCAGCAGACAAAAGAAACCCACACTGTGTTTATGGCTGGTTTTGATTAATGCCATTTTAACTCGACTGTCTTGGCTTGACCTACAAACAAGTTTTGCTTTTCTTGCATGGTCACCAAAAGTACAGTCATGCATAACCACTTTTTCTAAATAAACTCTTTTCTAGGGTGGGAAAATCCCCATCCGATGGACAGCGCCAGAAGCCATCGCCTACCGCAAGTTCACCTCAGCCAGTGATGTGTGGAGTTATGGGATTGTTCTATGGGAGGTGATGTCGTATGGAGAGAGGCCTTACTGGGAAATGTCCAATCAGGATGTGAGTATCTTCTGTGAATTGCTCTGTTGTAAATGAGTCAAGCTGGGTGAGGAAGTCGAGCATGGGAATGCCAGGTGGCCATGCATTTCTGTGTCATTGAAAGCAACAGAGAAGACACACAAGCTAACTTTCAGCACCGAACACCAGTTTACACATCTTTATGTAGTGGACACTTTCACTAAAATAAAAATACCAGCTGTAAATGAGGAAAATAAAGGTTGTTCACAGGACTAAAACTGATCAGTGTAAAAAAACTATGTGCACTTAAACTGTTAAAACATTTAGCACTGGCTTTGCATTGTTAACTATGAGTAATGTATTCTATAGGGTATGCATAATTCATATCTGCTAACACAACTTAATACCCATTGTTCCTCACATGATTCCTTCCTCATCTCAGATTCTTGGGGAAAAAAGTATATGGTGGCAATACATGTCTGCGTCAAAGTTGCTTTTATCTGTATTCCTGGATGTATTGCATTTTTTTAAGTTCTTATTTTTGACAGAGGTGAAAAGGCCTCTGTCTTTCTGCTGACCCACAGAGGTCATTTCCTCCTGGGTGTCCCAGTAGAATTCCAATCTATCAATGTGAAACCTTCGTGGAAGTTAATATTCAGCAGCTTGAACTGTTTCTATGTACCAACTCATAAATATAAGGTATGTTTTCCCACCAGGTTAATCCCCGTGTTGAAAATGTGCAGAGACAAATTCAGTACGAATGTATTATACAGTTGCAGAGGTTTAGAAAGTACACCCTCCTGTGACAGCATATCAAGGCACTTTGGTATGACAAAACAGAATTTTAACATCATAAATTGTTGCACATGAATCTAATGTCTGCATTGTACACATGTATTCCACTGTGAGGTGCATGTATATATCATTAGTAAGCACGCAAGAAGCAATACCCTTTATTCAGAACAGATAAAGGACCTGGAGATGATTGCAATTCAAAACATGTGATATAATCTTGGGAACCTGGGAGCGATTATAATCCACCACAACATTCTGTGCTGGCAAAATTAAATGTTTGGCTGCAGATTAAAACAATTATTTTTGCTCTCTATTTTTTTACATACAAGAATTAGATCTCCAACTTTTTGTTTTTAAAATATTCTGGTTGTAATTCTGTCTTGTGTTTTCTCTACCACCATCTTGATTGCATTGTCAAAAGTTCTTTTAACTTGTTGCGCTGATAGTTTCGCCTTTTTGCCCACCCGTCTGGCCCTGCCTGACCTCCAAGGGATGTGTTTCATTAGGCAGAGGGGTCACAAGGCCAGGCCTCCTCCAAGATATACCCAGCATCACAGATGCCAGGCTTCAGCCAATTTGACACACTTCACATCATATCAAGAAATAGTTTGAGTATTGGATTGTGCAAAGACTGTCAGCCCTGACAACATTGTAGCAATATTACTGAAGCCATGTGCTCCAGACCTTGCCCTAGTCAAGCTCTTCCATTGCAATTACAACATTGGCATCTACCTGACAATGTGGACAATTGCCTAGATAGGTCCTGTTCACAAAAAGCAGGTCAAATGCAAACCAGCCAATTCTTCCCCATCAGTCTACTCATGATCATCAGTAAAATGATGGAAGTTCTTATCAGTGTTATCAAGCAGCCCTTGTTCAGGAATAACCTGCTCACTGATGCCTTGTTTAGATTCTGCTTTAGCCACTCAGCACCTGACCATATTACAGCCTTGGTTCAAATATGGGCAAAAGAGCTGAATTCCTGAGGTGAGGTAAGAGTAACATTTGACATCATTGTTGCATCTGACCAAGTATGATGTCCAGAAGCCTAAGTAAAACTGAACTCAATGGGCATCAGGAGAAAATCATCCACTGGTTAGACCCATGCCTGGCACACAGGAAGATGGTTGTGGTTGTAGGAGGTCAGTCATCTTAGCTACAGGCCATCTCTACAGGAGTTCCTCAACATAGTGCCTTAGGTCCAATCATTTCATCAGTGACCTTCCCTCCATCATAAGGTCACGAAAGAGGGGTGCTCGCCGATGGTTACACAATGTTCAGCATTGTTCCCAAGTCCTCAGAAACTGAAGCAGGCTTGGGTTGAAACGTGGCAAGTGACATTTGTGGCTCCAGCAGAATGAATCTAGCCATCACCTTTTGACATTCAATAGCATTACATTCACTCAATGCCTTATATTAATATGCTTGGGGTTGCCATTGACCAGAAACTGAACTGGACTTGACATCTAAATGCAATAGTTACAAGAGCAAGTCAAAGGCTAGGAATCCTCCACGAGTAACTCCTCGCTTGACTCCTCAAAGTCTTTCACCATCTAAAGGTACAAGAAAGGAGTTTGATGCTTAACACCACACAGGGCAAAGAAGCCCGCTTGATTTGCACTACATCCACACACATTCCCTCCACCATTGCGGATGCATAGTAGCAGCAGTTTGTGCTATCTACAAGGCGCTACAGAAATTCACCACGGACGTTAAGAAAACAGAGCTTCCCATTCCCAGCTGGAAAGTAGGTCTCCTTTATTATGCTGCATCATCCCCAGCCTGCTCCAGCCCCCATTCTGATCAGTGAGAAGTCATTCTGAAATGAGGGGGGTCATGTCACACCCTAACCTAATCACTGTCACTGCTGAAGAAGAGGTGATGCACCTCCTTGTCCAGAGTGGTGTTACCATCCAAGGGACACCCAAGAATACTGCTGCAGCCTCCCTTCAAATCTGACACTGGTCACTCACTCGCGATGCAGGATATGATTCAGGTCACTGAATCATGGATTCCTGTTCCTTCAATTATGTTCAATTCCAGCAGGGCCATCTTTGAGATTGACTATTGCTTTCCGACTTTTCTGAATGATATTGAGTTCTTCTTTTCTCATCTTTAATCTTTTATTCATCTCTCCTCTTTACTTTTTGTACCACCTCAGTAAGGTAGACCTACCCCAAAGTGTTTGAGGATGGGTTTTTGCTAGCTCTCTAACCAGAGAACAAGACTCCTGTCATCTCTATTAAATGCACCCTGTTATTTTATTATCTAGTTGCTTTTCCTCTGCCATTCATATGTGGCTCAATGTCTCCTTTTCACTACCACATTGTTATCTTTTACTTTACCTTTACAGTAATCCAAATTCAAGGAAAATATAGAACGCATTCAAGCATTGTTATATCCACATCTAATCCTATCAGAATCGACAGTCATTTAGAATACAGAATGGGGCCATTCAGCCCTTCAAGGCTATATTCCCCATGCTAGTCTCATCCCCTAGCTCCGTCTCCATATCCCTGCAAGTTTATTTCCTCAAGTGCCCATTCTTAATCCTTTTGAGGACATTCATTGTCTCTGCTGCCATGGGCAGTAAATTCCAGATGAGGAAATATCTCAAATTCGTTGTCTAATTGTGAAAACAACACCATTGCATTTTCATTTCACTCGTCAATTTGGGAAGTTCCTCGACATAGTACCAAATCATCCCCGTGCCCTTAATCAGCAGCAACCAAAATTACCATTAACAGAATAATCATCTCAAATGCCCCATTTATACAATACTCATGTCATAAACACACACACACGTATTAAACACACACACATGTATGTGTGCCTGGATGACATTCATCAAGTTGACCCGGGCAGAACATGATCTGTGTATTTATGCTGAGAGCTGGCCAGATTCAATGTGTGCACCAGTCGTATTAAATTACCCACCCTCAGCACCGGCTGCATTTCATTTTTCCACAGAAAACAGTAGGAGATTCACATCAGGCATTTACATCAGTCCAGCATCGTGCCCCTCCTTCACTGCTGACAGAGCTCAAGAGATAGATAGCAATAGACTCCAAAGGCTCCTCTGAACTAAATCTGGCTCCGTTTCAATTTTGCTGTGTGTTTTCCAAGTTCCAATCAGCTCAGAAATTTCCATGAATTGAAAAATCAAACTTTGATTGAACCTAAAACTTCAGGTATAGCACCTCTGAGCTACACCTAAATTCTGCTTATCACAAAATCTAAATTGAGCATTGTGTTCATTCCTGGAGGGTTCATTTTAAATAATGATCTGAGTGAATGGGAATCATTGAACTTTGTGCAATGTTAGTGGGTAGCCAGATTTACATTTCTCCTGATTATTATTACAATTGAATTGAATTTTGAGAGATGTTAATGGGTGGCCAATTTGCCATTATACTATTCACACTAGAGCGTGTATTATTGTTCTAGCTTTTTCTTTTAGTTGCCCTATCAGTGAGTGAGGGCATCAGAGTTAAGGCCATCACTTGTTAATCCACCCTAAGTGCCCTTGAACTGTTTGACTTGCTTGGCCATTTCAGAGGCACTGAAGCATCATCCACAATGCTGCAGGTCTCAGGTCACATGTAGGCCACACCAAATAAAGCTGACAGCTTTCCTACTCTGAAGGACAACAGTGAACCAGATCGGTTTCTACAAAAAAAACACGATTGCTGAGAGTAGTTTTATATTCCAGATTTTGAAAATGTATTTAAATTTAATTTGAACCTGTGTTCCTAGAATGTTATCCTGGGCCTCTGGATTACCAGTCTAGTCACATTAACACTACGACATCATCACCCCTCTAAGTGCGTACCAAGTAATGCTATTTAGGTACAAATTTTCAATACAACACGGTAAGTGTAGGGTCATCTGGATTTAAATATAAAATCCCTTTATTCAGCCCAACTTTGCTTTTTGCCAAAGAAGTCCCTACTATGTTAAAATCAATGATAAGCACACACTTTTCTTTTCCATGATTGCTCATGACTATATATCTTAGATGAGTAGTTTTCGTTGTGATACACTGACGTTGTCCTGTATTGAATTCTCATTCAGGTAATTAAAGCGGTTGATGAAGGATATCGGCTGCCGCCCCCCATGGACTGCCCAGCTGCCCTGTATCAGCTGATGCTGGACTGTTGGCAGAAGGATAGGAATAACAGGCCGAAGTTTGAACAGATTGTCAGCATTCTGGACAAGTTGATTCGGAATCCCAGCAGCCTGAAGATCATTGCTAATACCGCAGCAAGGTGACTGGTTACTTTAAAAAAAAGTGCATTTCAATATCCATGACTCTGTTTACTGCTTTTTAAAATACTAAACCAAAGGGTCAGGAGCTGCATGTTGACACATATTAGTGGTTAATTCTGCAAAATTACATCATGATGTTGGTAAGGGTGAAAAGAGTTGGCATTCTCTAAAAGGGATATAAGGAGCCATTTAAATAGCACATATAGTGATGTACACTTGACTTACTGACTCCTATTCTGACGTTCATGTTTTCTCCTGCACCATTATGCAGTGAGTTACCAGCATGCAGTCGTGAGGAGATGGCAATGAAAAGAATTTTATCCCACCTGAAATTTCATTATAACACAGAGTGGTTTCCTCATACATCCTCCAGATTCCAGAATTGGCTTTATTACTTCTCTGTTTTTGTGTACAATATATTAATTTAAGCTACAAACCACTGCAGACACAGAGGCCTTAACTGCACTGAACAAACACTTGGATGTGCACTTCCAGTGCTATATGCTATGGGATTATTGACAAAGAGTTGGAAAGTGGGGATTAAGCATGTTATCATAGACCTTTTTCAGGTGGCACAAACACAATTAACTGAGCAGTGATTTTCTGTGCTTTTTTTTTCAATTTCTATATTTCTATCAGAATCTATTAAAACAACTTTAATACATGGTAAAAATGTTAAATCTCAAATCCCAAATTGCATATTGGACTCCAGTATTACTTTTGTTGGAATTCAAAGAAAATTATTTAAGGAGTATAGCAAATACATAAATGAAGCCAGCTTTAAGTGGATTTCCTTGACTGTACAAGCAGCCTGGTGATTTGGTAATACATGAGGTATGATATATGTGATTTAATGCCAGAGGCCCAACCTTGATCAAACATGATAATTAATTTGAATGTAATTCATTTTGTAAAATAAACTATGAACAACAGTCTACTATTTCCCAATCCACTTGTGCATGGTTAAAATCAGTGGCTCCTGATTGAGAAGGAGTCTTGTTTTGTTTACACCGATGCATTTATGGAAGCTGTGCATCATCAGAGATGAATGGCCCTCGAGGTAATGCATTCTCATATCATGAGTTGCTCCATCGGGTTCAGAGTCTTCAATTGGATAGAACCTACAATCTGCTGACACATATATCAGACTAATCTCACTAATCCTTAGCTGGGACATCTCTGCGATGTACTAAAGACTTACCAACCAAAACATTTGGAGAAATCATTCTGAATTTCAATATATAGTTATAAACTTTAACTCAAAGTTTCATATTAGAATTCATATTAGAATTTTACTCTTCAAGATTAATAATAAATATGCCATCTAAATAAATTATATGTGCACAATGCATCTTATCTACGTTTCTCTCCAATTATCTAAGTGTCCCAGTTTGTGATCTATTGGTATGGATGAGAGTTTCAGCAGAGGTGACATTGAGTGACGTTATAGAGATGTAAAGGTGTGATCTTAGATTGGCATGAAATGATGTTGAAAGCTCTTCTTGGGATCAAATGTAGCACTAAAGTTGCAAACAGCCTCAATCTCAGATGGCAACGTGGTATAGAGTTTGGAGCAGGGGTAGCATCAGTAGCTTCAGTTATACCAGTATTTTATCAGAGGAGATTTCTCCTCATCCAGTTTTGGATCTTGTCTAAGCAGTCTGATAGATCTTAACTATTCTGATGCAGTCCTGGTTCAGTTGTATATTGTACACTCTGTAATGTTAGCTCATTCAAAACTGTCTATCTGGTGTCTTTTATTTTTGTGTAGTAGTTTCTGTTCAACTATTCCCCCCTGTTCTCGCTAACCTATCTTGGTTTCCAGCCAAGCAATGTCTTAATTTTAAAGTTTTCATCTTTGTTCTCAAATCCTTCAATGGCCTCATCCCTCCCTAACTCTGTAATAACTTTTAACCCTCTAAAATATCCTCTATTTCTGGCTATTTATTTATTCCCAAGCATAATTTCTCCACCATTAGTGACTGGACCTTTAGTTGCCGAGATCCCAAACTTGTGGAATATCTTCCCTCTTTGCCTTACTTACCTCCTTTAAGACATTGCTTAAAACCCAACTCTTTTACTAAGACTTTAGTAATCTGCATAATAGCTCATTTGTGGATTGGTGTTATGCTTGGTTTTAGAATGTTCCTTCCTGTGAAGCACATTGGGACACTTCATTTCATTCAAGGCACTCTATAAATATGTTTCCTTTTTGTTAAGCACTGGCTGCCCAAGGGTATCAGTCTCTCCATGGAATTTCCACGTTCTGTGGTACTGCCACTGCCACATGTGTTCTATACAGGGGGATGAGTCTTCCTTCATAATTCCTTTCTACAGAGGTTGTTTCTTGATGCAGGGTCCAAGTAAGTTAGTGTAACTCTGGCAAACTTTCCTAAATGCAGGAACCAGTTGAGAATGATGTTTCAGTCGGTGCCATTATGAAATGGGGACAGAGGGAACTTGGGTTTTGTGAAAGTTCGATACTCAGAGGTCATTAAAACCTTTCATGTTCAATGTCTTGCAGACTTGTTCAGGTTTCTTGTTAAGAAAAAATAGTTCACGATCTGTTGTCTCTTCCTTCTCCTCTCGCACACACACACACAGACGCACACACACTCTGACATCCTCAGACTCACACATATACGCAAGCACACACACACACAACATCACCTCAGAACTTAGAATTGGTGATTTATGAAAGGCATTAATAGCCTGCTAGGAAACAGCAGGACAGCAACTCAGCTTGTAGCAACGGCAGAGAGTAAAACACACCTAATTTGTCTGTTCCTGTATGAACTAATAGGATGCATGACCTGGCCAATAAATTGCATGGTCGAGGCCATAGACAGGCATCTGGATCACATGCTGATGCATGCAACTATTCCGGAATATCTCCGTTCCTGAGATCTCGCACTGAGACATCACAGACTATTCACAGTCAGATCCAAATTCCTTTAGATTACTAAATTGTCCAGATGTCCTCCCTCAGGAGAGAACAAAACAGCCAGTATCTTTGCAATCACTGGGGCAAGGTCAAGAAGAGGTTGGGGAGAATTGTATTCTCTTGGAATACACTAGAAATCAGTAATTTTAGATTTCATTCATAAGTTCAAACGATTTCAGCCTGAGCTCCACGTCCTCTGCAGAAATCATTTAAGTTGCTGTATGCTGTATTCCTTTCTATCAGCTACTCAATTTAAAACAAAATCAAATTGACTTGTTAAATTTCACTATCCATTGTTCAATCATATATGAATATTTAAATTTTAATTCATTTTCCTGTTTCAACACCATTTGTTAAAAATGAGAATTGACACTTGCATTTTACCATGCAAACCCTTGGCGCACACGGGATGAAATTTCTCACTGTAATGTTTATAAAGCTATTGTTCGTAAATGAATTAATTAGGGAGAAAAGCTATAAGCACATGAACATTGTTGATAAGTTTCCTGCCTGCAACTTCCAGGCGTGGCTGTGCCCTGACAAAGCTAAATACATTTCAGTTGAACTGGAGCAGCAGCAAATTTTCTTTAAATTGTTGCAACACCGACATCACACGTCTTGTGAGTAACAAAATCAGCTTGATTTTCCTAATGCTAGAAGGAGGATGCAGTATTCATTGTTGTAGTTAACATTCTGTAACAGGAAGCAGGATTTGCCTTTTATATTCCTGTTATTTTCAGTTTGGTATCTCTCTCGCTCTCTGCAGTTAAGCTCACTTGCATTCCACTATAGAAGGCTTTTTGATAGAAGAACCTGCAAATAGCTATTAGCAGTAAACAGTTCAACCCTAACGAGAACAAACCCACATAAGCGAGACCTTGGAAACGGTGGGGTGCCAGAAACAAAATGGAATAGGGTTTCTGTTATGAAGTTGTTGAAATCAGTTTTACATCCTGAAGGCTATGTGTTTAAGTAGAAGATAAGACACTGATCCCTTGTGTTGAGCTTCTCTGGGATACTGCAGCAGGCATACTAGAGAAATGTTAACATGAAGGAGATGGTATATTGAAACGGCATGTGAATGGAAGGCTAGATTGTTCTTGCAGATGGAATAACGGTGTTCCACAAAGTACTCACTGAGTCTGTTTGTTCTCAAGGAGAGACTCATTATCAGCAGTGAATACAGTCAACTAGATGGAGCGATGTACAAGTAAATTGTTGCTTCACCTGAAAGGTGTGGTTAAGGCCTTGGACAGTGTTAAGGAACTAGATAAATGGGCACATCTTACACCTTCTGGGACTGCATTGGAAGTTGCTACGAGGGGGAATGAAGAGGTTTGGGAGTGTCAGAGGAATGGACCCAGGTGTCATAATACACAGTAATATTGAGTACAGAATACTGAATGGCCTGGACAGAGTGGATGTTGGAAAAATGTTTCCATCGGTGGGAGAGACTAAGAGCCAAGGGCACAGCCTTAGAGAAAAGGGAAGACTTTTAGGAACAGATATAAGGAGAAAGTTCTTCAGGCAGAGAGTGGTAAATCTATGGAATTCACTGCCACACAAGGCTGTGGAGACCAGGTCATTGAATGTATTTAAGATGAAGTTTGATAGGTTCTTGATTGTCAAGGAGATTGAGGGTTACGGGGAGAATGGGGTTGAGAAACTTATCAGACATGTTTGAATGGTGGAGCAGACTCAATGGGCTGAATGGCCTAATTTCTGTTCCTATGTCTGGGAATGCTGACATGCAGTATTGGGGATAGAAATTATGGGTTTCACTGCTGGCCCTGACTCAAACAGCACTTAGCACTGGTTATTGAACCCTGATAGACTCACCTGTACTGAGCTATGCTGATGGTGGAGAGACAAGGAAGATCTGTATGGTGGTAAATGTCGGAGAAATAATGGAGGACAATGATGTGGCAGCAGGCCCATGTCTGCACTTTCTAGGAGTGTCTCTATGACAAAATAACTACTGAGGTTACAGTTACATCACTCAGATGATACCTCAGCGACCTTTGAATTCATGGGTGAACCTTATTGTTCTTCTGAGAGTGAGGGAAAGGGGTAAGGGCAGAAGTGCAGGAAATGGCTCTGGCATAGCTAAGGGCTCTGTCAACTGTCATCGGGGTTGGTTGGAAGTGGTAGCGGCTTTTTCCGACACAGTTAGCACTTGGTACCAGAGATAAGTTCTAATGGGAGCCTCTGAGGTGATGGAACTCTAACCTCATTAGTTATGTATGGTGGAGATTCTACTAGAATGTGTAGCTTTGGGCAGAGATACCTGCTGGAACATCATCATGTATACAGCATATTGTTATAAAGGCAAGTCTTGAAGCTTGGCTTAAGCTGATGTGAAGAACAGATGAATCCACAGTAAAACACTGGTCATTCCACATGAATAGGGTTTCTGTGACTGAAAGTGATAGCAACCAATGGGACAACATCCAATGGTCAAGAAACACCCTTTCTCTCCAAACAATAATCGTACAGCTGGTAGACGCAATATATGGAAAGTATGATGACCTAGATTCAGTTAGGTCATCAAACCGATGTTCCACTGTACACTCAGCTTAGAATTTGATAAACAAAACAACCCCATCTTGCAAAGCAAATTGGCCACTCATACATACATTAAGGCATTATCAAGATACAATCAATGTTTTTTTGTGTATGCCAGTATATATTGTATACACAACTGATATATTTATTTTGATTTATTGTGTATAATTGACCTGAGATTAATGTGAACAACATGCTTGTTGCAAGATCTGAAATTAAAACTGAACTACTTTCCCTCTTAGTGAAATACATAAAGAGACAGATGGTTGCTGACTCAATAGACACCACGGTTGGCAGAAGTTACATGGGCACTGTGTGCTGTACTAAGAGAGCTGTGGATCCATATGTGGGTCTCAGTTGAATATAATTCTCACAAGCTGTAGGAACCATCAAAAGCTATCCTGAATTCCAGCAATGTCATGTTGTAGCACTTAATATATGGCTTGTAGGAGGTATTTAATGAATAATGTAGGCTTTTGGAAGCAGAGAGGAGCAATTCCATTTATATAAGGGCCATCATTAATTACCCAAGACTTTCTCTGACTACATAAATGTACAATACAATCTCTGATGTAGCTTGTTTTAAATTAAACCTATCAGAGCAGTTTTAACACCCCACCCACATATTGCCCAACAAATCCCATCATTCCAGTCGTGTGCCAGACCAGAACAGTACACATAAAAAGCACATTGTTCTTGTCTGGCCCCAAGAGCATGATTATATGCTTTATGTTTCACATTGCTTGTAGGACTTACATTTTGAAAGATTGTGTAAAAAAAAAAGTTTATTCATGTTTTGTGGACAGCTCTGGAGTAGTTTCTTCGAAAGTGATCATTAAAAGTTAAATGTAAACATTGGAGTTTTTTGGCAAGTCTCCCTAGACATCCTATGACCAGTGATAACTGATTTCGCAGTGACTGGTTTGGAGAGGTGTTTGTTTGTCTGGTTCATTTACAGAGGAGCCAGCTAAGAACAAGCTGAGTTGGAGGAAAGTTGCTAAGAACAAGCGGCCCAGCTGATCACTCTCATTTCTGAAAAGAAAACCATCCACATCATTTGTACCCTTGAAGAGTGATTAAAATAACATCTCAAGATTGAGCAACTTGCATTTGCAAGATGTTAGAGGCAATGATTTTTGATTAGTGACTTGAGCATGCATTGTACAATATGAGTAACAACACAATCTGGAATAAACTATGCTTTATCCTTTTACCTTCAAGAATAACACATTGAAATTTTTTGAGAAAACCAATTTCTGCAAGAATATCTCTTTATTCTTCTATTTTCTGAAAGAGAGAGAGAGAGTGTGTTTATACATTTATGGGTGGCACAGTGGCACAAGGGGTGGCATAGTGGTGCACTGGTTAGCACTGCTACCTCACAACACCAGGGACCCGGGTTCAACTCCCCCCTCGGACAACTGTCTGTGTGGAGTTTGCACATTCTCCCTGTGTCTGCGTGGGTTTCCACCGGGTGCTCCGGTTTCCTCCCACAGTCCAAAGATGTGCAGGTTAGGTGAATTGGCCATGCTAAATTGCCCGTAGTGTTAGGTGAAGGGGTAAATATAGGGTGATGGGTTGCTCTTCAGAGGTTTGGTGTGGACTTGATGGGCCGAAGGGCCTGTTTCCACACTGTAAGTAATCTAATTCCATATTACTGATTCTGCACGTTATCTAATAAAGGGACATCTTTATTGAGCAAGTGTTCTTTTGATGATAAGCCCATATCTATTTATCAATAAATCTGATTGACAGATTTTGTTGTTTAAAACCTGATAAAGATAAATACTTAATGGGTCTTCTTGGTAACTGAGAAACAATTTTTATTTTATGTTGACATCCTTGCAGTAGTGGGACGAGAGCAAAGATGCACTCCCCCTGCCTGGGTCAGAACAACTGACCAGTATAAATGATCCAATTGTAATCCTGGTCCGGGTCATACGCTGCAGTTATGACAAAAGGGAGAAATGTTGAGATAATATCAGACCTCTAAATATATGTTAAGTTGCCAAAAACAAGCAAACTAATTGTTGATACAATTTGAGCCAATGAAGCGGTCAATTTTTATCTAAGTATCCTGGGACTAATCAAAAATAACATTTCATCATTTCCCATCTGCAGCTATCCTGGTAACAACTGGTCTATGTTTACTGACAAAATGATATAAGTGTATAATTACTGTAAAACTCATTCACATTTGACTGATTGGAAACAAACAAACATTAACAGATGACAAATGAGTGATGATTCATGACAGTTGACATAACCTCTGTAAAGGTCTCAGACCAAGACAGTAAAGACTTAATTGAAGTGTTGGGCTCACTGCTTTGTCTTTACTGGAATTGGATAATCAATACATCTGAGAAGATTGTAATCCTTCACTTCAGGAATTGAAATTCATTTAAACTGTACATTGATATTTATCATTGCATCTTAATCTGAACCCACAGTCTCCAGGGAATAATGGCTAACCCACCAGAAATTTCCAGTAATGTTATGATTTGGAGATGCCGGTGTTGGACTGGGGTGTACAAAGTTAAAAATCACACAACACCAGGTTAATAGTCCAACAGGTTTAATTGGAAGCACACTAGCTTTCGGAGCAATGCTCCTTCATCACGTGATTGTCACCTGATGAAGGAGCGTCGCTCTGAAAGCTAGTGCGCTTCCAATTAAACCTGTTGGACTATAACCTGGTGTTGTGTGATTTTTAACCCAGTAATGCTAGTCTGTGTGATGAGGTTAACTTCAACATCTTAATATTGTAGGAAAATTCCAACCTCCACATGAAGAGCTTTCCGTAGCCTTTACAAACAACATTCTGCTGTCAGATAATATAAAGATCATTTCAGGGAGGAGAGACTTAATTTTATACGTGATTGCTTTTACTCAATATTATTGATGTGAAGGTGCTGGTGTTGGACTGGGATGGATGCAGTCAAAAATCCCACGACACTGGGTTATAGTCCAATAGGTTTATATGAAACTGCAAGTTTTCAGAGCCCTGCTCCTTCCTCAGGCAGCTAGCTATTTGGGGAAGCAACAGGGTCTCTGAAAGCTTGCAGTTTCAAATAAACCTGTTGGACTATAACCCAATGTTGTGTGATTTTTGACTCAGTATTTTTGACCTTTCCTGGTTGGAACACCATCAGTCAACTATGCTTTCATTCCAATCATTTGTAGTTTGTCAAGTGAAGTCTACCCTTTTTCTCCACTCCCATTTTGAGATAAGCATTGATGTTTCCTGGGAGCCTTGTGTTTACTTCCAGTCTCACTTTAACTGTCATGATTGAATAATGCAAAACAGGCTTAAAACCTGCTTTTCTTTCCCATGGAAGTCAGAGAAGAAAACCAGAAGTGGTATCAAGTGGGCTGTTGGTTTGCTGGTTGCCTATTTTCACTCTTTACAGTTTAATGACTACTCTGACTCTCTGTGAGCAAACAAAAAAAATAATTACACATATATAGTTACTTTCATGCAAATATTACATCCCAGAATTCTTTCTACCCAGTAGACACTGCTGAAAGACAGCAGCAATTTTTCACACAGATGGTTCCTACAAACAGCATTGTTATGACTCAGGCCTCAATAATTTAGATTGATATTTAGACTTTATTGTCACATGTACCCAAGTACAAAAGTACAGGAGTTTTCAATGTCACCACTCTGGTGTTTTCTTAGGTCCAAGTAACTAAGTACAAAAACTTAAGAACAAGGTATAAAGAAATAAGGAGCAAAGTTAAACATTGCAGTCACTCTTAGAATAGTGTAAAATATAAAGAAATAAAGTTAAAGCCCTTCTTAGTGTTAAGTCTAAACTAAAAGGAATAAAACTAAATGTTCAGCCGTAATGGCCAGGCCACCAAAAGTACCTCTCCTGCCCTTTTCAATATAGTGCCATCAATCGTCTCTGTTCACCTGTCAGTGTGGAGAGGCCTTGCTTTAACATCTCATCCAAAGGACAGTGTTTCTGATAGTGCAGTATTGCCTCAGAACTGCACTGGAATATCAGCTTTAAATTTTTCCATTCAAGTTCTGCAGCGAGATTTTAACTCACTCAAATCTCTTTCATTTGCACTAATTTAAAATCAGCCCCAGTATGACTTCAGTACACAACCTTTTGATGAAGGTAAAAGTGCTGCCAAGTGAACAGCTGAGAGACAGTGGGAAGAATTGATAGTCCTTGTAAAAGTTTTTGGTGCATCTGTCACTCTTCTAATTTCTCACCTTGGAGTGTGAGAAGATAGGAGGTGAAAGATAGGCAGCTGGTACTTGCTTAGGTCAAATAGGTTAATTGACTTTTGTTAAGGCACTCCTGCAAAATGACCAGGAATCAGGCAGTTACAAGCATCATCATTTTGCAAATGTCCTTCGTCATAGGAATTAATCTGCAATTGTTGCAAGGGTGTTGATTGCCAAAGTTATTAAGGCCTTAAAGGGATAGTCTATATTGAACATAGCTCCACTGTAGCAGCAACATAATGCAGTACATCATGCGTGTAAAGTTTAGTGATTATAATGCAGTTGTCATTCAAGCAACCATGAAAAGAAATGCGAGGTCCAGTAATGAAAATAAATTACTTTCTTGTTAACTAATATACGTTATGATATATTAAGTGAATTTCAAAAACGTAAAGCCCAATTTAGTGGACATTCATAATTGTTTCAGTTGCATAATCCTAGCTTCTTTATCATGTCCGATTTTGCATTGGACCAGAATAAAAGGAATACATTTCTTCCATCAGAAATTCTGTCTCAATTTGCCTGCAGCCATAGGCAAATCGTTGATCTGTGGTGAAATAATCTGAATTTATATTTTCCCAGGGCACTACCTTTTTTAAAATTTCCATTAAAAACAAAATGTCTTTGGTTTCTTTTAATGTATAGACTGCACCGTCTGGTCATGTTTAGTTGACTACTGATTCACCAGGAAACTCATAGGTGCTGCAAGGAAGGAGGCCCAAGGATGGATATTAACTCCCAGCACAAATTGTCTGAGTGATAACTGAGGTGAATGCTTGACCCACCATCCCTCTGCAAGGGGAGGCTGGAACGATTTTAACTCCCAGAAATTCACTGCATAGGCCCTGATCAATCTCCCACTCATGCAAAACACTGTCTGGTTGGTGATTGGGGGCCAAAGTTTGGGCAGCATGTTGTCAGAGTGTCTCTTTCCAACTGGCTCCCTGTGACACATTTTAAAGGCAGATCCTGCTTTGCCACTTGACACTTAAAAAAAAAAGCAATTTAGCACTCCAACCCATTCAGAGATTGGAGGGAACATTTTGTTGTATATATTTAGCATCTGCATTCATCTGACTTCCACTGGGTAGACGGCTTCATGTCAGTCAGTTCCTGCCTGACATCAAATTCCAGTCTCAGTTGAACAGGTCGATTGGACTTGTCACGTTGACAGGCAGGTTCTCTAACTTACAATGCACTAAAAGTCAAGGGATCCAGTTGAAAACAAAAATATTGGCAGTGGCTGATGGGGGCATACCACACTGCTTGGTTTTCACATTGTTATTTGTGATACACAGTGGGCAACTGAAGGTGATGGAAAAGTCCATGGACAACACCCAGACTATCCTGTTTCATGTTCCAGTTACAAGGCAATAACGCAACATAAATATATTTTAGTTTGAAATTTGTATAGACTTGTGGTGCTGTTAATGTCCCCATTTCGATCCTATGCTTCAGTAGAGCATAGGTTGTTTGGCTTGTTTCAGGTCTGGTGATTGCATAATGGTCTGTCAAGCCTTAATCTAACAGCATGAACAGATGAAGGCAGAGTGATAGACAAATTCCATGGTCGTGTTGAAAACCTGCATGGAGCCTGGAAGTCCCAGCTGTTGCTAGTTGTTATTTTCATGCACAATGCTCAGTACTTATTCCTGCCTTCTTTATTTCCTTCCAATTAGGCCATCAAATCTCCTGCTTGACCGGAGCAACACAGACGTTACAGCTTTCCGCTCTGTAGGTGACTGGCTTGATGGTGTCCGGATGGGACAATACAAGGAGACCTTCTCGGGGGCAGGGTACAGCTCCTGTGACATGGTGGCAAAATTGGCCTCAGAGTAAGACAAATTTTCTTTTTCAGCGGCAATGCAACATTTTGAAGAAGTTAAGCAAGTGTTAGGAATACATGTTTGGGTCTGGAAGTGGCATTGTACTCAAATGCACTCATCCAACTATGGGTGTCATATCAACCTTAGTTTTTCAAGCTTTGTGTAAGACTAACACCAGGATAATTAAATCTTATTTCACTTTTGAGGTTTCCTATCTGATGTAATTGAATGAAATTTGACTTCATAGGCGAGTCAACATCAATGCTTTAGGTTGTGCATTGCTGGAAAGAATTGAAGTCAATTGATCACTTGTATTGCTCATGTGATATAGTTTTTATTTTAAGAAATAAAGATCTCTCAGGATTTCTGATCATTCAACAGATTCAACAGATTCATTAACTGAGTGAGGCAAAATAAGGGTACACATGAGGAAGCATTTTGTGGTTGTTGTTTGTTGGTTAGAAAAACAGCAAATTGACTGTGGCCGTGATTTGGATGATCAGCAGTTTAGTCTGAATCAGAGCTCGAAGAGTGCTCCAGTCAGGTCTGTGTTCCGTAAGACCATAAGGTGTAGAAGCAGAAGTAGACTATTCATCCCATTGAGTCTGCTATCTATTCTATGAGATCACAGTTGATCTGATAATCCCTAACTCTCCTTGAACTTAAGGGAATGGAGATATAAACAATACCAGAGGGGGTTGCCAGTGTAAGAGAGAATAATGATTTATTATGGACTTGGACATAAAAAGTGGAGTTGAGCATGGGTTGAACAGAAAAATCAAGGTAAAACAATGATCAAAGGCTAGATGTGGTTGTGATTTTGAAAGTGCAATTGTTAGTAATTTGGGAGGTTGTTTTGTTTTCCAGTGGCTGTTGTGGAAAGAAGTAAAGTTGGGGATATGGAAAGGAGACATGGTAAACAATGATAATAGAAGTTGATGGTCTTATCTGTGAATGATATGATGGGTCTAGCAAGACAATCTAAAAAAGCAAAGTCATGGGGGTGACTGTGAATATGGGTTGGGGATTCAATTGAGGAAGAGATGCAGTAGGATAAGAAGCAGTGAACTCAGAGGAGGGAGAGCCTGATGAATTGAGATGCAATTTGAAGATCACAGAGGTTGAAAAGTTATGCAGTGCTGAGGCTGAGGGAGGAAAGCAGTGAAGATGCCTCAATTCAAAAAAGGTATTGAACATGGGAGAGTAATTGAGAATAGTTATTGATTGAGACATGGGATGAATCAAATGTTATGAGTTTGAAGCAGAAATGTGCAGTTCAAGTCAGTTTAGATGCTCAAGGATGTTTCCAGAGGAGAAGGTGACCAGATCAAGGTGAGAAATGGTGCTCAGTGTCACACTTCCACCAAGATGATCTTGGCAAGGCAAGTAATGAAAGATGTAGCCAGGGTGCAAAAAGTTTATTGAAGGGAAAGATGTTATCATCCATCATCCAAGAATGTACTAATACCGTAATGTTTGTGCAGTTATTCACAATAAGTTCTTGGATGGCATTGAGTTCACAGGCGTTTTGGAGAGTGATGTATAGAGGGTTGCTGAGAGCTAATCTGCTGGCAGAGTCCATAGGGTCAGCAGTGAGATGGATGAGTGAGACAGGAAGGAAAGGGATTAGCAAGATTACTGCACAGAGGGCTCACTGAGTGAAAAGGTGATGAGGGTGTGGGAGGGGACAGTTGATAATGTGCCAGTACCGAGGTTCCTTCCTGAAGATGACAAAACAGGCAAAGGAGGAAGCTGTAGGCCTATCTAAAGAAGAATTTAGCTTGGAATGATGGCAAGAGAGCAGAAAAAGTGCAATGTACTGTGGGGTTGGGGAAAGAGTGCAGTGTACTGAAAGGTTGGGGAGAGGAATTGGGAGAACAGTGTGACTAACAGCTGAATAAATGAAAACAGATAATAGAAATGTGTTCAGGAAGAGTAGAACAAAAAAGGCTCTTTAAAAGAAAGAGGAAAAGTGAAAACAGGTTGAAAAACTACAGTTCAAAAACAAAACTAGATGGGGGATAACAGGTGACCAGGGTTGTAGTCAGAGATCTCAATGTAAGGTAATTATAGAATAGGGTGATGGAGTCATCATGAAGCATTGACAGGCTGCATTCAAAGCAAGATGGAATAAGCAATGTCCAGAGAGAGTTACTGAGGACACGCTGACAGGTGTCCCTGAGAAATGAGGATGCAGGAGGTGGACAGAGTCCATTGCAGGATGGAAAATTGATGGTAATGCTGCAGGACAGCATAAAATCTTGAGACAATTTGCGGGGTTTCATTGACCCAGGTGAGAAATTTTCTGACCAAGTACAAACTGATCAGGTACAAAAAGATAACTGTGGTCTTAACAGTCTCAGCAGGAGAATCAATTCCCTCAGTCGCAGAGAGAATGAAAACTGATCAAAGTTTACCAAATATCACAAAATGAAACATCAGTTCAGGATCAGAAGTTGGATTTAAGTGTAGTCTGGAGCAATAATATCACCTTGATGTTGAGAAAAAAACTGCCAATTTGGTGCCAAGTTTGAAAGAAGTTTTAAATGTTGCTGAATCTTTCCGGAGCTCTCAATTGAAAGAGGAGCAGCTGATTATAGAAGGAAACAGAATCTTACAGTGCAACTATTCTCACATGCAATTAAATAGATAAAGTCAAAATGTGTTTCACAACTTTTGCTACATATGCCAATGGACTGAGAAGTGGCAGATGGAGTTTAATTCAGATAAATGTGAGGTGCTGCATTTTAGGAAAACAAATCTTAGCAGGACTTATACACTTAATGGTAAATTCCTAGGGAGTGTTGCTGAACAAAGAGACCTTGGAGTGCAGGTTCATAGCTTCTTGAAAGTGGAGTCGCAGGTAAATAGAATAGTGAAAAAGGCATTTGGCATGCTTTCCTTTATTGGTCAGAGTATTGAGTACAGGAGTTAGGAAGTCATGTTGAGGCTGTAGAGGACATTGGTTAGGCCACTGTTGGAATATTGCATGTAATTCTGGTCTCCTTTCTATTGGAAAGATATTGTGAAACTTGAAAGGGTTCAGAAAAGATTTACAAGGATGTTGCCAGGATTGAAGAATTTGAACTATAGGGAGAGGCTGAACAGGCTGGGGCTGTTTTCCCTGCAGCGTCGGAGGCTGAAGGGTGACCTTATAGAGGTTTACAAAATCATGAGGGGCATGGGTAAGATAAATAGACAAAGTCTTTTCCTTGGGGTGGGGGTGTCCAGAACTAGCGGGAATTGTTTTGGGGGGAGAGGGGAAACATATGAAAGAGACCTAAGGGGCAACTTTTTCACACAGAGGGTGGTACGTGTATGGAATGAGCTGCCAGAGGAAGTGGTGGAGTCTAGTACAATTGCAACATTTAATAGACATTTAGATGGGTATATGAATAAGAAAGGTTTGGAGGGATATGGGCCGGGTGTTGGCAGGTGGGACTAGATTGGGTTGGGATATCTGGTTGGCATGGATGGGTTGGACCGAAGAGTCTGTTTCCATGCTGTACATCTCTATGATTCTATACCCCAAAGTACTTGACAACCTGTGAACTACGCTTGATGTTTAACCACTGTCATTTTGTAAGACTGTAAAGGTACACAGAATCTTGTGCTGCTTTTACTGTTTCTTCATTAATACAATCAGAGGGCAGCAGTACACACGCACAAAGGTATTAAAATGATGTCATGGTTTATACATCAGCCAGTTTGTGATATTGGGCACAAGGGCCATGAAACTCTGAACAAAACAACTCGAAGTGCACAATTAAAGCACCAAGTCCTGTGAAAAAAATGTCAACTAATTGAACAGTACATTCCAATGAGAAATGTAAACTATAATAGAAAAAAACAGCGTTCTTCATTGAATGTAAAGCTCCCTATTTTAAAAAAAGGTACAAACCATTTACAAAAAAAAGGTTGATTATTTGAATGCACAAATTTGGCTAAATGGCTATGATTTACTTGCCATGGCTACAGAGTGACCAAGACTGAGAATTAAATAGGCAAGAACATTGAGTAGTGATAACTGGAAGGAAAAGGGGGTGGGATTGCACCATTCAGAAGAAACATGATTAATACATTAGTAAGAGAAGATCTTAGAATAAAGGAACAAGACATAGAATCTTGATCAGTAAAGGGATGGAAGGTGTCATCAACAGCACTATCAAGCAGCACCTGATCATCAATAATCTGCTCAGTGATGCCCAGTTTGGGTCCAGATTAGAGTGGTGCTGGAAAAGCACAGCAGGTCAGGCAGCATCTGAAGAGCAAGAAAATTGTCATTTCAGGCAGAAGCCCTTCATCAGGAATGAAGGCAGGGAGCCTCTGGGGTGGAGTGATAAATGGGAGGGGGGGGGGTAGGGCTGGGGAGGAGGTAGCCAAGAGTACAATAGGTGGATGGAGGTGAGGGTGGAGTGGATAGGTGGGAAGGAAGATTGGCAGATAGGACAGGTCATGAGGCAGGGCAGAGGAGATGACCTGGGGGTTGCAGTGAGAGAGAGAGAGACTCACTGAGATTCTTGTAGAGAGAGGAGGAGAACTTCTTCAAGGTAGGCATCTTTGCAAGAATCCTGTCAGGGTCACTCAGCTCCTGACCTCAATATAGCCTTGGTTCTAACATGGACAAAAGAGCTGAATTCCAGAGGTGAGGTGAGAGTGACAGCCTAAGGCATCAAGGATACATTTGACTGAGTGTGGCATCAAGGATGCAAAACTGAAATCAATGGGAATCGGGCAAAAACTCTCCACTGGTTGGGTTCATACATGGCACAAAGGAAAATGCTTGTGGTTATTGGAAGTCAGTCATCTCAGCTTCAGTCCACCTCTGCAGGAGTCCCTCTGGGTAGTGTCCTGGGCCCAACCATCTTCAGCTGCTTCATCAATGATTTCCCTTCCAACATAACGTCATAAGTGGCGATGTTTGCTGATGATTCCACAATGCTCAGCACCATTCATGACTCTTCAGATACTGAAGCAGTCCATGTTCAAATGCAACAAGACTGGACAATATCCAGGCTTGGGCTGATGTGTGGCAAGTAACGTTCACACCACACAAATGCCAGACTATTACCATCACCAATAAGAGACAATCTACCCAGCACTCATTGACATTCAGTGGTGTCACCATCACTGAAATCCCCACCATCAACATCCTGGGTGTTATCATTGACCAGAAACTCAACTGGACCTGCCACTTAAACACAGTGGCTACAAGAGCAGGTCAGAGGCTCAGAATATTATGGCGAGTAACTCACCTCCTGATCCTCAAAGCATGTCCATCATCTACAAGGCACAAGTCAGGTGTGTAATGGAATACTCCTCACTTGTCTGGAACAGTTTCAGTAGAAGCGTGATACCATTCAGGACAAAGCAGCCCACTTGTTTGACATTACATTCAGATGCATCCACCCTGTCCACCAGCGACCCACATTTGCAGCAGTGTGTACCGTTTACAAGGTGCACTGCAGAAATCCATCCAAGATCTTCAGACAGCACTGTCCAATCAAGTGACCACTTCCATCTAAAAGGGCCAGGGCAGAAGATACATGGGAACACCACCACCTGCAAGTTTCCCTCCAAACCACTCGCCATCCTGACATGGAAATACATCATCGTTCTTTCACTGTCGCTGGGTCAAAATCCTGAAATTCCCTCCGTAATGTCATTGTAGGTCAACCCACAGTGGGTGGATTGCAGTGGCTCAAGACAGTAGCTTAAGAAAGAGAAAAAGAGCGTGAACGCAAACTAGTGCAGAACATAAAACGAGAATCTATAAGCTTCATTAGGTACATGAATAGGAAAGGATTAGCGAGGCCAAGTCTGGGACCATTGCAGGTAGGGAACAAGAGATTCTTCAGTGGTGAACCGGGTCGGAGTGGAGAAACTAAACAGTTAGTTTGTGTCTGGCTTCATAGTCCTTTAAAATTTTAAGATGTGAATTTCCCAGAAATTCTAAACAGAGGAAGGACTTGAAAAATGGAAGAACTGAACAAAATTGGTATCAATGAAGAAGTAGTATTTGAAAGGTTAATAGGATTTAGGGTTAATAAATGCCCCAGATCACATGAGTTTCATCTCAAGTGTTCAATGGTGGTTACCTTCCAAAATTCCTAATCTCTAGAAAGGTTTCTGCAGACTGGAATGTAGCAAATACAATCCTACTATTTACTAAGGGAGAAAGAGGGTGGTGGGAGAAGTTACAGACCTGTTCATTTTTATCAACAGTCAGAAAACTGTTAAGGTCTATTATAAAAACTGTGATAACTGGACATTTGGAACAAAATGGTAAAATTGCACAGAGTCAACACAGATATTGGAAAGGGAAATCATATTTGATAAACTTGTTGGAATTTTTAGGGATATTGTTTAAAACAAGGAAAACCAGTAGATGTACTGTATTTGAAATTTCAGTCTTTGTGCTTTCTGATGTCATCGTATTCTTTTTGAGTCTTTAATATTCTTATCATTTTTTAAAAGGACTGCTCTTCCTTTTCATCATAACCTTCCAATAAAGATCAACTTAATTTGAGCAAAAAGCCTATAATTCTATTCTTTAAAGAAAAGCCTTTCAAAGATGTTGTTCTTTATTGTAGTATTTGGTTAGTCCAATTCCGTCCATTTTGAGGGCTGAGCCTTATGATGATAGGACTAGTGACTTGTGGAGGAACATTCAGTGCCCCAAACCAGTTGTTTGCTCCTAATTCCTAGTATGGAGGCACGGGATCATTTGTGGAGCCTGTGATAACACTGGGCTACCTCCGGCCCCAGCGAGATAAATTGAGACTTGCCTTGTGGCCTGCTCCTCTAATGGATTGTAGACTGTGTGAACAGAGTGGCTGCATCCAACTGAGCTCTGCAGTGGCAATTAGGGCCTTGGGAATATTATAGGACCATCATTAACATCTTTAAAGGGGACTACTATCTGATTAAGTAAGCATTCTAACTATCCAGTGAAGTGCGCCCTTAATAATATAACATGGGCCTCACCATTAGTAGTAAAAAATGAGGTCTGCAGATGCTGGAGATCACAGCTGCAAATGTGTTGCTGGTCAAAGCACAGCAGGTTAGGCAGCATCTCAGGAATAGAGAATTCGACGTTTCGAGCATAAGCCCTTCATCAGGAATCCTGATGAAGGGCTTATGCTCGAAACGTCGAATTCTCTATTCCTGAGATGCTGCCTAACCTGCTGTGCTTTGACCAGCAACTCACCATTAGTAGGACTGGATCAATGGATTGTAGCCAACCATTTGGAAAGGGGTAGCACTCCTTCTCTGCCCATCATAAGGGCAGATTAGATTAGATTCCCTACAGTGTGGAAACAGGCCCTTCGCCCAACAAGTCCACACCATCCCTCTGAAGAGTAACCCACCCAGACCCAATCCTCTCTGACTAGTGCACCTCACACTATGCATAATTTAGCATGGCCAACTCACCTGACCTGCACATCTTTGGATTGTGGGAAGAAACCGAAGCACACCCACACAGACACAGGGAGAATGTACAAACTCCACACAGACAGCCGCCTGAGGCTGGAATTGAACCTGGGACCCTGGCACTGTGAAGCAGCAGTGCTAACCACTGAGCCGCCGTGCCGCCCTTGCACAATTTTCAGCATCACTTGTGACTGCTAAGATAACTGAATCAGTATCTGTCAATATGCAGCATGACCTGGACAACATCCGGGTTTGGACTGATGCATAGCAAGTAATATTTGTGCCATACAAATACCAAACACTGACCGTTTCCAAAAAGAGAGAATCGAACTTTCTACCCTTTACATTCGAGTCCCTGTCATTGCTGCATCCCTCACTATCTATTCCCTGTAGCTTATTCTTGGCCAGAGACTGAACTCAGATAGCAATTAAGACAATAATGCAATCATTTAGGCTTTCCATTCAAATCCAACATGCATGATTCCTGCCCAGAGTTAAAAATCAGAACTGTGGAATTGAAAAGTTAGGAATTCTCACCCTACTTTTTAATAGTTGCATTCAGAAAGGTTCCGATTTGAAACATCCACTCCCCTTGTCCTCAGATGCTGTCTGACCTGCTGTTCTTTTTCCAGCTCCATTCTCTATCCAATCTGACTCTTGAGCATCTGAAGTTCTCACTATTTCCAAGTTCATGAACACATAAGGCTGTTTGGCTGAGATCTAATGCCAACAGGGAGGTTTGATTACTCTCGGCTGACATTTGGTGCAAGCTGAAGATCCTTATTAAATTGTTAAAGAAATGAATATTAGTATTTTAAAAACAACACTGCGGGCCAAACCACTACATGGATCCTTTCAGCCACATGAAAGTGGATTGTTTCCCAGTATTTTATCATAGCACGGTTGCTGGAGATCAGAGTCGAGAGTGTGGTGCTGGAAAAACACAGCAGGTCAAGCAACATCCAAAGAACAGGAGAATCAACGTTTTGGATAAGAGCCCTTCATCAGGAAACGTTCCTCGGATGCTGCTTAATCTGCTGTGCTTTTCCAGCACAGTACAGATCCTTTGGTTCTCGATGTTGTGCCACCCTTCTATCCTACTCTAAGATCAGACTAACCCACATACCCTTCATTGTACTATCTTCCATGAGTGACTTAAATGTCTTTAGTGTATCTGACTCTATTTTCACTGCTGGCAATGCATTCCATGCACCCACCACTCTCTGAGTAAAGTCTATGTCTGACATCTCCTCTAAACCTTCCTTCAATGACTTAGAATTATGCCCCCTCATGATAGATATTTCAACCATGGGAAAAACTCTCTGGCTATCCATTCTACCTATGCCTCTCAACATCTTGTACACATATAGAATCAAAAAGAATTTATTTTAATTCACGTGTGCACAACAACCAATTTAAATATATATTAGCCTTCTGTGTTTTCACTGAATAAGGATCTCATGGAGTCACAGAGTCATACAGCTCTTTAGATTACTGAAGGATAGTTCATCAACTTAGTAAATTCAAGATTTAATTCCCATTTTGATGCTTTTGAAAATGTTTTCTGAAGATGGATTAATGCAGAAACTAATGTAATGGGATTATTGAGTATATATTTGATGACAACTGTGTTAATGGGAACTGGTGCACTTATGTACTGAGATGTTGCCCTATTCTATGTTAAAAAAAATTAAATAGAATTAGACAAGCATTAAATATTCGCCAATTGAATCACTTTTATTTTGTTAGAATGGAAACTGTAATTTTTCTTGTTCAGTGTTGGATTTGTTTGAAAAGGGAAGTAGTACATTTGCTTCTAGACTGTTGTCCAGTAAGTAATAGTAAGAGTTTTCCTAGGGGCATACAAAAATGTTTCAAAGCTGGACATGAAATCTTCATTTTCAAATAGAAAAACACTGCCAATCAATCTTTCTTCATGGTAAAATTCTGAACACCAAGCAATTTAACGGATGATTCCATAAAGAGAACAAAAAGGGTCCTGACCAAGCATGTTCAAAACAGGAAATGCCTGCTACTGTATCTAACAACTTCTGATTGAAGGCTAGCAGCTCAGAAAAATAGTCCTGGGAGCTTACTGCAGTGCCAAATGTTCCCCTCAGCAGGAATAAATACTGCTGTTGGAAATTAAGAATTATAACCAGAGATGGAAATCGGAAACTTGTCTCCTTGAGCCAAGAATGAGTAGTTTGATTTTTGTCCCTGTCTATAACCAGGGAACAACAGGCTCATATCAACTGCTCCAAGCTGCAGTATATTAAAAGGAAGCAGTGCTTTCCAATCTGGCTAAAACTGCAGAGCTTGTTTTCAGTTTTTAAAAAAATATCCAGTTACAGTATTAGTAAAACAGAAACAACAGTGTACAAAAACCTCAGCTTCAAAAAGAACATCAGTATTTCACCCACAGAACATTAGCCGTCCAATGGCCTTTCTGAGTGAAATTACCACATTGTGCCAATTGTGAGACTTTGTGGCTTTGAGATGGGCCAAGCTCAGTCCAACCAGGTCCCTTACAGCCAGTAGACTTTTATGTCATCCCTCTGAGATCCAGAGATGAAAGTTCCCTGTCTGATCCATTCTAACAACTAGCATCCCCTCCTTTTTCATTTTATAACATTGGATACTTCATTTGAAATGCTGTCCGATATTGGATGAAGCTGGTTTATTTCTTGACAGCTGCTTTAACTACTCCAGTGATCTGTTTGCTTTAATATGCTAAACACTAACAGTAAATATCACAGAACCGTTCAATTAGAATTCATTAATCACATTTCAAAGATGTCCGAAACTGACTTAATTAACTGAGCATTCAGAGATTTGTCCCATTGGCTCAGGATGGATATATATCTTAATGTGGTCCCGAGTCATACAGGCAATAATCCCTCCAGCTGGAATGCTACTCTCCTTTTGAGTTACTTGACTTCAGTCAGAGGTAGAGACACGCACTCAGTATCATTGAACTAGGCCAAGAGGCCTGCTCTGCTTGCTATCCATTGGTTTCTCTTGAAATGGCAATATGAGTACTTAGTAAGAGCAAAATCAAACTCCGCTACCCTGGCACCTCAAAACTGAAAATGATAAAGATAAATATATGCACTCCCATGTAGTCACAGTATCTTCATTTTCTACCATGTATCAATGACAGTAAAGGAAAAGACGTACTGGGGCTTAATTCTCCATGACATCTAGCGGTTGATCGCAGCAGTAAAACAATCGCTGCTTCATAGATGCTTAAAGCTAAATGATGAACCAGCAGTCCAAGATGAAACAGTCTGAATTCTGTGGTTCTGTAAGACTCCAGCCATGATTTTCAAATGCAAATGGGGAATGTGCACATGGACGTTCAGGAGGCAACTCCAAAAAGCTCATCTTCTTCCTTTTGGAGATAGTTAATTAACTCTTCATAGGGCTAGGAATAGCAGGAATAGTCAATACAGTAAAAGCTTGGAAATTATTGCCACATTTTTCAGACATGTCGTGTCCAAGATCATGTACTAATTTGCATTCAACCAAAGTAAAATATTTGAATGTTTGTGACTCCACTGCTGTTGTGTTCTGCATGTCCCTTGATGTTTGACATTGGCTGCAATTCTACTGTCATCCCTGAGCCTGTTTCAGGTGAGAGGGACCATCTGCAAAATTCAATGGTTTGCATTCCCTCTACCCTGCTACATCAATCTGGCACCAAGTTTGAGAGTGGGCAAAGCCTCTTCTTTCCCACTCTCACCTCATTTGAGACCCTTGATTGGCCACTTAAGAGCTGCTTGCCCAGCCATAATTTTGTTGCTGGGGGGTGGAATTCAAGGATGGTGAGGAATCCTGACAGATGATCCTGCTTGGGTGTCAAGTGGGAAATAGAGGAGGGTGGCTACCTCTATGACTGGCCTTGCTTTCCATATCTTCTAGAACCTCTCTGGTCCTGAAATCAGGAACTCTTCGACTACCCCACCACCCATAAATCCCAACTCTACTTCTTCCCTCCACCACTGGGCTTCCCTTTTGTCTTACTATTGATCCTACAACTACAGTACTAGTGGGACTGCTTATATTCCCGGCAGTGGTTGCTGCTCCTGGTAGCATGATTGGAACTATAGATATGTTGGTCAATCAGATAGCCAGCAGCTGTCTGCCTTCCTGAGTGAGGGGTAGACTTCCTGCCTCCAGCAGGAATGAGCCCTCTTCAGAGCATTCCCTAATGGTAGTTATAAGTGTCACACCCACGAGATCATAAAACCATAAGATTTAGGAGCAGAATTAAGCCATTAGCCAATCAAGCCTGCTCCACAATTCAGACATGGCTAATGTGTTTCTCAGCCACATTTTCCCACCTTCTTCCAACAACCTTTGATCCCATTACTAATCAAAAACCTATCTACCTCTGTTTTGAATTCACTCAATGACTTGGCCTCCACAGCCTTCTGTGGCAATGAGTTCCATAGATTCACCATCTTCTTAGGTGAACAAATTTCTCCTCACTTCAGTTTGAAGGGTTGTCCCTTCACTCTGAGACTGTATCCTCGGGTCCTATTGCCTTTTACTCGTAGAAACATCTCCTTCATGCCCACGTTATCTAGGCCTCTCAGAATTCTGTTATCTTACCTGCGAACCCTCTGATAGTAGGGTGGGAAATCCTGCCTATTCCATTTTACCATGTATCATATGTGGATCAAAGTTATTGAGGGGAGTCCTGCATGTTTTTGCTGTTAGATTCTAGCACCGAAAAGTACAACCATTCCTCAAATGAGTCAGAATTAAAACTGAGATGCAATAACATAAACCTTTGGTTTCAGATTTTACTTATCTGCTTTTCTATGTCAGTAGATGGCAGGCTGTGAACAGTACAATAGCGCAAATGTCTATGAAAAAGTCTGCTTCTCTGATACTAAACTCAAACAGATACAAATCTACATCCTATTGGACAACTCAGAACTCCTGTTTTTATTGTGTTTGCCTCAAGAGTTTTAGTTGCAAATGATATGCTTGCCTGTCTCTGAAACTACATTGTCCCTTTCATGTTGATGCAATGTGACACCAAAGCCATAATACCATTCGCTTATAATTGATTAATGAAGGCAAATTCTATCTGCAATGGAATGAAGATATACAATGACAGACATGCATCCTTTGTTTATATTGTGGATTTAGAAGTACTGAAAAATAAAGGGAACAAAGCATTTTTTTTCAAAAACAAAAGAAAATGTAACTGTTGTTATCCTCTTTTGCAGTGACATAATGAAGCTGGGAGTTACTCTTTCTGGTCATCAGAAAAAGATAGTGAGCAGCATTAAGCAACTGGAAACACACACCAAGAACAGTCCGGTTGCAGTGTAAACTACAAGACAAGTCTTTGTGCATCAAGGGATGTAACCAATGATGATGACACTGACGTAGTACGGGAACTTGTATTAATACAATGAAGGTCACATAGGAATGAGAAAAAATTTGGTCAGTTGATGTGGCACATGAAAGACTTTCAAACTCTATAAGTGTAAATGCCTTAAAAAGAAGGAATGATGGCTCTGTTTTCTACCTTTTTTATATATTTAAAAAAAGGTGGTATGTTTAAGTATTATTTATGGTGGTAAAACAATGAAAATCTCAAAACCTTTCAGCGGCTGGCAGCAGAAGAAAATCTGGTTAAAATCTGTCACAGGGAAGAAAGGAATTTCTTTTTTGTTTTTTTTAAATACAAAAAATTATAGTTAGAAAGATAAATGATGTTTTGGACAGTGGTAAGCCAATCTATGAGTTAGAAGCAGCAGAAGTGATGCAAGCTTGAGTGTGGCTTTCAGTTTTTAAACTGATTAAATTATTTCCTAAAAGAAACCCGATACAATTTGGCACTAGATAACTTGCGGTGAATGGAAAGTTTAATGACTATCTTACGGCATTATGTCTTAAACAATTTATAGACCATATTTTAGACTTTGCTGTCAGAGTGAAGACCCCTCCCAACTTTTCCTATTGTTCTGCCATGTTGAAGTGTGCACAGATTATCATTAAACATTAGCCTATACAAGGTATCCCAATTCACATATTCAAATGTTAATGCATTTTTCAAAAATGATGTTTCCCCCACAGTATTGAAAATTTTGTGAAATATGTATTATCTACATTAAATTTTTTATCTATTTTTGTCACAACATCTTGCCTTTTCTCTTGTATTGTGATGTCTATATTACACACACACATCACAGCCAAGCAGTTGAAATGTTTAACTATGTATTTGAAAAATGTGGCCTATATGGTTGTGGAAGTTTAATTTCTTAAGCTTGGATTGATAGGGTCATACACATAAGTTCATTGTGTACTTGTGCACTTCTTTTTATTAATCCTCTTTGGACTGAGGGAGTATTTATTTTGTACCGTGTCCAAAAATAATACAAGATTAGAAGTTTCCAATTCCTTCCGTGTGCCATAATTGCAGACCGAGTCCATGTGTTGTGCACATTGTTCTCAGACTGCTTTATTAGAGCCAGTATTAGGATTTTACAGAATGTCACTTCAGGGTGAAGACAGGGATGGATTTCACAGCAGAAAAAAAAGGTCCCTCAGTCCTCAAAGGATCATGATGTGGACTGAATCCAAGTTTCAATATATGTATAACTCGAAAAGAACATTTCATCCTCGTCAGGCAACACTGTGATATCTCCTGGGAGTAACAGTGTCATCTCTAATTAAATCATGCACAGATTATCGAGTACCTTCTGCACTACACTATCCCTGGATTGTTGTTTTTGCAATTATGTTTTGCTCAAATGGGAATTTTTTTGTGTGAACTTTCTAAATTCACAGCAATTTTCTTATGAATTTCTGCAAAATTTTCACGGTTTACAGGCATTAATATCCATTAATGGAATTTTTATTTCGGCAAGATGTGCTTACATATGTATCAGCTAGCAACAGCTTCATACAAAAAAAAAGGATGGCTTCAGATATTATGAAGCTGATATATTAATATTGGGTCATAGTGAACACAACACCAGTCATTGGGGTATCTAGTCCTGTAAAAATTATATCATTTATAGTCCTTCTTCCTGGGCCTTTTCACTATTAAACAGTGAAAAGTGGTTTTATGGGTTAACTAAACAACAGTGTGAATACCATTCAGATCATGTATGAAGTTCAGATAGCTCCTTTTACTCAATATTGGCAATATAGCATCCCAGAGATCATGTCTGGATCTCTGGGGAGTGACTGTTGCAGGAATTTTCCATGAGTAAGTTCAAGACCATGTTGTATTCCCATGCACCATTTACAACGGCACGTCAATATTTATGTTAAAAAATGTGAGAAGGCAAACATGATTAGAGCTAAAAACAAACTTTTAAAAAAAGAATTCAGTTTGGGAAGTGACAGTAATCTTAAACAATGGAGTTAAGAATTATCAGAGCAACCGCAATCTCACTTGAATAGCAGAGCGGACTCGATGGGTAGATTGGTCTGCTTCTACTCCTACGACTGATGGTCTTAATTGCAGTGCCACTTCTGCTTCTAAGTCAGAGAGTTAAAAGTTCACGGCTTATACCTGGAGGCTTGAATGCATCATAAGTCTGGGACTTCAGTGAGGGGGTATTGCACTGTTGTTAGATAAGATTTTAAACCAAGCTTGTCTATCTGGCTGTTCAACTGAATATTTGAGACACCTGACAATATTTTAACAAGCTATGTGCTGGAAAATTATTCCTTTCTCAGCTAGCATTACCTTATGATACTTAATGGGGTCATCGGTGTCTACGTAATTTGTCAACATTACATCTTAAAGAAGTTTTCAGGTATTAACGTGAAATGACCACTTCCTTTCGGTCCACCATGCCAATGCTGACCAACAATTATCAGACTACATTAATTCCATTTATTTACATTTGGTTGGTAACCTACTATGGCCTGGCATTTTATATGCTTGTCCAGATGCTTCTTAAATGCTGTGAGAGTACCTGCCTCCACCACCTTCTCAGGCAGAATGTTCCATATTTCTACTGCTTTTTATGTGAAAGCATTTTACCTCAGATCCCCTCGAAGTCACTTGCTCCTCACCTTAAACTTATGCCCTCTGGATTTAGAGACGTCTGCCTTGGGAGAAAGATTCTCACAATCTACCTGATCTATTCCGCATCATAATTCTGTATACATCAATCAGATCCACCACCACCCCCACCACCCCCACACACACCCCCCACCTCCCACCTTCAGCCTCCTTGCTGCAGGGAAAATAAATCCAGCCTATCTAGTATCTCCATTTTGCCAGAGCGGTGAGGAGAGAAGAAGTGGTGAAGTGAGGGCTGCCGGGAAGGGTGAGTTTTCCCGCATTAAAAGGGACTTACCTCGCAAGTCAGGGCCTCCATTTGCTTAGAGGTGTGAGGGAGGAGCGAAGGACTTCTGGGAAGTCATATATTTGTGTGGTTGCGTTACCCAAAACACTACTCGGGTAGTGTCTCCCACCCATCCTCCTCCTCTAACTAAAAAAAAAGGTTCTGTGCGCCAGATTGGTAAGGTAGCGAGTTTACTTTTTATTCCTTATTTTTCAACAGTCTCTTTGAGAATTTAGAAAAGTGGGAATGGAGGTGCGGGCAGTTGAATGTTCCTCATTCAGAATGTGGGAGGTAAGGGTCACCACTAGTGTCCCTGCTGACTACATCTGCAGGAAGTGCACCCAAATCCAGCTCCTCGAAAACTGCGTTAGGGAACTGGAGCTGCAGCTGGATGAACTTTGGAGCATTTGAGAGGCCGGGGGGGGTTATTGAGAGGAGTTTCAGGGAGATAGTCATTCCTCAGATACAAGAAAAAGACAGATGGGTTACAGTCGGGGACAGAAAGGGAACTGGCAGGCAGTGCAGGGATCCCCTGTGGCCATTCCCTTCAACAATAAGTATAGAGTTTTGGATACTGTTGGGGGGGGTACTTACCAGGGGAAAGCAGTGGGGCACAGGGCTCTGCCACAGAGTCTGTCCCTGCTGCTCAGAAGGGAATGGGGGAGAGGAGCAGAGCAGTAGTCATTGAGGACTCCATAGTTAGGGGGACAGATAGGAGGTTCTGTGGGGACAAGAGACATTCGCGGTTGGGGTGTTGCCTCCCAGGTGTCAGGGTTTGTGATGTCTCTGGTTGTGTTTTTGGGATCCTTAAGGGGGAGGGGGAGCAGCCCCAAGACATGGTCCACATGGGCACCAATGACATAGGTAGGAAGAGAGATGAAGATTTAAGGCAGAAACTCAGGGAGCTAGGATGGAAGCTTAGAGCTAGGACGAACAGAGTTGTTGTCTCTGGTTTGTTGCCCGTGCCATGTGCTAGTGAGGCGAGGAACAGGGGGAGAGAGGAGTTGAACACGTGGCTACAGGAATGGTGCAGGAGGGAGGTTTTGGATTTTTGGATAATTGGGGCTCTTTCTGGGGCAGGTGGGACCTCTACAAGCAGGATGGTCTTCATCTGAACCAGAGGGGTACCAATATCCTGGGGGTGGGAAATTCGCTAAGGCAATTGGGGTGGGTTTAAACTAATCCAGCAGGGGAATGGGAACCAAAATTGTAGTTCAAGTATACAAAAGTTTGAGAGTGGGGAGATCCGAAATCAAGTTTCAGGGACACAAGATGGCACCGGTAAGCAAGAAGTTGGGTTGAAATGTGTCTACTTCAATGCCAGGAGCATTCGGAATAAGGTGAGTGAACTTGCAGCATGAGTTGGTACCTGGGACTTCGCTGTTGTGGCCATTTCAGAGACATGGATAGAGCAGGGACAGGAATGGTTGTTGCAGGTTCCAGGATTTAGATGTTTCAGTAAGAATAAAGAAGATGGTAAAAGAGGGGGAGGTGTGGCATTGTTGGTCAAGGACAGTATTACAGTTGCTGAAAGGACGTTTGGGTACAAATGAGGTTGTATAGGCTGAGGTTAGCAACAGGAAAGGAGAGGTCACCCTGTTGGGCGTTTTCTATAGGCTTCTGAATAATTCCAGAGATTTAGAGGAAAGGATAGCAAAGATGATTCTCGATAGGAGTGAGAGAGACAGGGTAGTTGTCATAGGGGACTTCAACTTTCCAAATATTGACTGGGAACACTATAGTACAAGTACTATAGATGGGTCAGTTTTTGTTCAGTGTGTGCAGGAGGGCTTCCTGACACAGTATGTAGACAGGCCAACAAGGGGCGAAGCCACATTAGATTTGGTACTGGGAAATGAGCCCGCCAGGTGTTTGACTTGGAAGGAGGTAAGCACTTTGGTGATAGCGATCACAATTCTGTTATGTTTACTTTAGTGATAGAAAGGGAAAGGTGTATACCACTGAGCAAGAGTTACAGCTGGGGGAAAGACAATTACGATGCGATTAGGCAAGATTTAGGAAGCATAGGATGGGGAAGGAAACTGCAGGGGATGGGCACATTAAAAGTGTGGAGCTTATTCAAGGAAAAGCTCCTGAGTGTCCTAGATAAGTATGTACCTGTCAGGCAGGGAAGAAGCTGTAGAGCACAGGAGCCATGGTTTATGAAGGAAGTGGAATCTCTGGTCAAGAGGAAGAAGCTTATGTTAGGATGAGATGTGAAGGCCCAGTTAGGGCGGCTGAGGGTTACAATGTAGCCAGGAAAGACCTAGAGAGCGAGCTCTAAAGAGCCAGGAGGAGACATGAGAAATTGTTGGTGGATAGGATCAGGGTAAACCCTAAGGCTTTCTACAGGTATTTAAGGAATAAAAGAATGACGAATGTAAGATGAGGGCCAATCAAGGATAATAGTGGGAAGTTGTGTGTGGAGTCAGAGGAGATAGGGGAAGCACTAAATGAATATTTTTCAACAGTATTCACTCTAGAAAATGACAATGTTGTTGAGGAGAATACTGAGATACAGGCAACTAGACTAGGTGGGATTGAGGTTCACAAGGAAGAGGTATTAGAAATCTTGCAGAGTGTGAAAATAGATAAGTCCCCTGGGCCGGGTGGGATTTATCCTAGGATCCTCTGGGAAGTCAGGGAGGAGATTGCCAAGTCTTTGGTATTGATCTTTAAATGGTCATTGTCTATAGGAATAGTGCCAGAAGACTGGAAGATAGCAAATGTGGTTTCCCTGTTCAAGAAGGGGAGTAGAGACAACCCTGGTAATTATAGACCAGTGAGCCTTACTTCTGTTGTTGGTAAAGTGCTGGAAAAGGTTATAAGAGATAGGATTTATAATCATATAGAAAAGAATAATTTGATTAGGGATAGTCAGTATGGTTTTCGTGAAGGGTAGGTCATGCCTCACAAATCTTATTGAGTTCTTTGTGAAGGTGACCAAACAGATAGATGAGAGTAAATCGATTGATGCGGTGTATGTGGATTTCAGCAAGGCATTCGATAAGGTTCCCCACAGTAGGCTATTGTACAAAATGCGGAGAAATGGTATTGTGGGAGATATCAGCAGAAAATGTGTTGCTGGTCAAAGCACAGCAGGCCAGGCAGCATCTCAGGAATAGAGAATTCGACGTTTCGAGCATAAGCTCTTCATCAGGAATGAGAGAGAGTAGCCAAGCAGGCTGAGATAAAAGGTAAGGAGGAGGGACTTGGGGGAGGGGCGATGGAGGTGGGATAGGTGGAAGGAGGTCAAGGTGAGGGTGATAGGCCGGAATGGGGTGGGGGCGGAGAGGTCAGGAAGAAGATTGCAGGTTAGGAGGGCGGTGCTGAGTTGAGGGAACCGACTGAGACAAGGTGGGGGGAGGGGAAATGAGGAAACTGGAGAAATCTGAGTTCATACCTTGTGGTTGGAGGGTTCCCAGGCGGAAGATGAGGCGCTCCTCCTCCAGCCGTCGTGTTGTTATGTTCTGCCAGTGGAGGAGTCCAAGGACCTGCATGTCCTCGGTGGAGTGGGAGGGAGAGTTAAAGTGTTGAGCCACGGGGTGGTTGGGTTGGTTGATCCGGGCGTCCCTGAGGTGTTCTCTGAAGCGTGGGAGATATAGCAGTTTGGATCAGTAACTGACTTGCTGAAAGCAGACAGAGGGTGGTGGTTGATGGGAAATGTTCATCCTGGAATCCAGTTACTATTGGTGTACCGCAAGGGTCGGTTTTGGGTCCACTGCTGTTCGTCGGTTTTATAAATGACCTGGATGAGGGATTGAAGGGGGGGTTAGTAAATTTGCAGACGACACTAAGGGAGGTGGAGTTATGGATAGTGACGAAGGATGTTGTAGGTTACAGAGAGACATAGATAAGCTGCAGAGCTGGGCTGAGAGGTGGCAAATGGAGTTTAATGCGGAGGTGAATCACTTTGGTTGGAGTAACCGGAATACAAAGTACTGGGTACACATATCCTTGAAAGTTGCCACCCAGGTTGACAGGGTTGTTAAGAAGGCATACAATGTTTTAGATTTTATTAATAGAGGGATCGAGTTCCGGAACCATGAGGCTATGCTACAGCTGTACAAAACTCTGGTGCGGCTGCACTTGGAGTATTGTGTACAGTTCTGGTCACCGCATTATAAGAAGGATGTGGAAGCTTTGGAAAAGGTGCAGAGGAGATTTACTAGGATGTTGCCTGATATGGAGGGAAGGTCTTATGAGGAAAGGCTGAGGGACTTGAGCTGTTTTTGTTAGAAGAAGGTTGAGAGGTGACTTAATAGAGATATATAAGATAATCAGAGGGTTAGATAGGGTGGACAGGGAGAGCCCTTTTCCAAATATGGTGATGGCAAACATGAGGGGGCTTAGCTTTAAATCGAGGGGTGGTAGATATAGGACAGATGTCAGAGATAGTTTCTTTATTCAGAGAGTAGTAAGGGTATGGAATGCTTTCCTTACAACAGTAGTAGATTTGCCAACTTTAAGTACATTTAAGTCATCATTGGACAAGCATATGGACATAGTGGAATAGTGTAGGTTAAATGGGCTTCAGATTAGTATGACAGGTTGGCGGAACATCGAGGGCCAAAGGGCCTGTACTGCGCTATAATGTTCTATGTTCTGTGTTCTATAACTGAGATTTTTCATTCAGACAACATCCTGGTGAATCTACTTTGCACACTCTCTGGTGCAATTAAATCCTTCTGATAGTGTGGCAAACAGAATTTTAAACAATGTTCCGTCTGTGGCCTAACCAGTATAACTAGATTTGTTTGCTATTATATTCTACTCCCAGGTTACTGACATCAAGCATCCCATATGCTTTCTTCACCATTGTGTCTTACTGTGTTGACATCTTCATGGATCTATAGACTTAAATATGAAGGTCCCTTTGTTCATCAGTACTCCCTAGGGACCTACCACACATTCTGTATATTATTAGACCTTCCAAAACACATCACCTCACACTTATCAAGATCACATTCAATTTCCTATTGGCCTGCCCAATTTACCAGCTTATCAAATTCCTGAGCCTGAGACCAAACTTCTCTCTATCAACAAAACCAGCAATTTTCACATCATATGCAAATTAATTACTTATTATACCTTCTACATTCACATCCAAGTCATTAATGTACATAGCAAACAGCAAGAGTCCCAGCACTGATCACTAAAGTACACCAATGGTCACAGGCTTCCAATCACAAAAGCACCTTTCCATCATTAATGAAGATGTTTCTGCTCCCAAGAAAGGAAATAGTCCATTGAAACTTCTAGAACTAACTTGGCAAATGAGTGAACTAAAACTGTCAGTGACTTGATGCATAGTGGGTATGAAATGAACATTGTGTATTAATATGTAAAAATTATTAAAACAAAATAATGAGATTTTGGATTCTAAGAATGTGCAAAATATGAGACACATGAAGACATATGGATTCAGTACTTTAGTGGGAATAATTAAAATATTTCTTGAAGATTAATGAATGACAGTGAGGTGTAATTTGCTCTGTTGAGGATCTTTTTTAAACAAGGTTAAACAGTTAAACCTTTCGTCTGGTTTGAAACTCGCTTTCATTTGATTTTGATATCATATAATGCTCAGTGTGGGGTAATGGATTCTGAATTGCATGGTAAATGAGACTTGACTGCAAATGACCTCTTGTTAAACTTGCAAAAGCAGTGTCAAATGTATCGATTCTTAACTACATATCAGTGAGTCGGAATATACAATGGATGTCAGTGACTACACTGTATGTAGCCATTTTCTTCAGTTCAAGAAATAATTTGCATTTAAATATCATCTTTTATGTTCTCACAACATCATAAAACATTTGACAAGCAATAGAGTTGCTTATGAATTACTTTAGTAAAGTAATAAACACAGCAGTCAATTTAACCACATTACATCCTTCTAATAGCTGAGATATTACCTAATAATCTGCTTTACTAAAGGATAACTGGTGGCTAGGGCAATGGAGAAATCTTTCTTTCTCCCTTTTTAAGTATTACCAAAACAATGCTTTGAGAGAGAGCCCATCCAGTGAACAAATAAGGCATTTGAGTTAAAAGCCATTTTTCACATTTCCTCTGAAAGACAGCATCTCTGACAGTGTAGCACTCCCACAGTGTTGACTGAAGTGTCAATCTAGATTTTGCAGATTGTGGATGCCAACATTCACATTTCTTCAGAATATTTGAAAGACACTGCAATAACTATTACAAGAACAAGACTTCTCAATGCCATGAGGTCTTTTCAAAACTTAAATTAGACAGACACTGCTTTGAGTCCTCTTGGAAGGCCCCTGTTATCACCACCCTGTCGCCCACTCCCTTTCCCCCTCACCTCCCGTGTTGTCTTCAGTTCATTCCAAAGATTGAGACTGGATTCTGATATAATGCTGCTACTTTTCCATTGATAACAGCACAGACTGTTTCCCTTCGGTGTCAAAGTGGTAGTGGAACTGCAGTCCTAGATTGTTCCATTAATACTAAGTGCTGTGTATGAAGCAGTTTACTTTTGGAAATCACTTTGATTTAAACATAACAATGTAGTGTATATCAGGCACCAGAATTAGACAGAAACTGTTTTAGAGTTTAAGTATGCAATTGAAGCAGCTATTAAATATTATGAATCTACGACTGCCAAAATAAATTCAAGAAAATATTACATTTCATTTGCATTAGCACGCCTGCTTTGTATTGCTGTACAATTACTCAAATTACTTAAGAAAACTAAATGGGAAGTTTTGAGAATCCTGTTTTTTAGGGAATAGCAAGGTTGATTTTTAATGTCTTCTCTTGATAACAACTTCAGATTAGGGTCCATAGCCATACCACCCTGTACCCTTCTGTATGATGGGAGTAGTCTATAATGGGATCTCTGGCTTGGCTACTCAGTCAATGGCCTCCTTCTCTACCAACTGGAGAAATTAGATGCTTTCTAAAACAGATCTTAGTGGATGTGTTAATGCAAGGCCAACCATAGCTGGGGATTCACAGTCACAATCAGACCTTGGGTCTTTCCTCATCTTCAAGTTAGGGCAGCATGGTGGCTGAATGGTTAGCATTGCTGGGTTCATATTCCATCCTCAGGTCACTGTTTGTATGGAGCTTGCACATTCTCCGCATGGCTGTGTGGATTGCCTCTGGGTGCTCTGGTTTCCTCCCACAGTCCAAACATGTGCAGGTTAGGTGCATTTGCCATGCTGAATTGCCCATAGTGACCTGTGAAGTGCAGGCTAGATGGATTATCCATGAGATATGCAAGGTTACAAAGATACTCTTCAGAGGGTTGGTGTGGATTCGATGGGCTTAATGGCATGCTTCTACACTGTAGGGATTCTGTGATTCCAGTTATGAATCAGACTGCCCCATTACCCATACCCACTGCAGATTTAATTGAGCATTGTCCACTGTCTTTGAGGAAATGTGAAGGCAAGGACCTTGGCTATTGGCTCAGTGACCACATGTTCCTCCCTCATGCAGTATTTTTGTTATGATTCTGTCCCTCTAGATCATAAGGTGATGCCAGCTGCAGCTATCCCAAATAGATGGTTGTACTTTGAACTGCTTTGTGGTGGGCTTCTCAGGTTCTGTGCATGGGAAGGGTTTATGCTGTACATTCCCCAACAACATGGTGGTGTGGTAATGAACAGCAGCAAGAAAATTGTGGATTGATACTGGAGGCCAAGCAATTTGCATAGAGCTGAACATCTCTGACATAGTTGTCATGATGACATTTAGCTGCACCTTCAGGAGTTTTGAGTGACAATTGCAAGAAGGATAGTCAGCATGGTTTTGTGAAGGGCAGGTCGTGCCTCACAAACCATATTGAATTCTTTGAGAAGGTGACTAAGGAGGTGGATGAGGGTAAAGCGGTAGATGTGGTGTATATGGATTTTAATAAGGCGTTTGATAAGGTTCCCCATGGTAGGCTACTGCAAAAAATACGGAGGTATGGCATTGAGGGTGAGTTGGAGATTGGATTAGGAATTGGCTGACTGGAAGAAGACAGAGGGTAGTAGTTGATGGTAAAGGTTCATCTTGGAGTGCAGTTACCAGCGGTGTTCCGCAAGGATCTGTTTTGGGACCATTGCTGTTTGTCATTTTTATAAATGACCTGGAGGAGGGGCTAGAAGGTTGGGTGAGCAAGTTTGCGGATGATACGAAAGTCGGTGGAGTTGTTGACAGTGAGGAAGGATGTGGCAGGTTACAGTGGGATATAGATAAGCTGCAGAGCTGGGCAGAAAGGTGGGAAATGGAGTTCAATGTAGGTAAGTGTGAAGTGATTCACTTTGGTAAGAGTAACAAGAAGATGGAGTACTGGGCTAATGGTCGGATACTTGGTAGTGTGGATGAGCAGAGGGATCTTGGTGTCCATGTACACAGATCCCTGAAAATTCCACCCAGGTAAATAGTGCTGTGAAGAAGGCATATGACGTACTGGCTTTTATTGGTAGACGAATTGAGTTCCGGAGTCCTGAGGTCATGTGCAGTTGTATAAGACTCTGGTGTGGCCGCATTGGGAGTATTGTGTGCAGTTTTGGTCGCCATGCTATAGGAAGGATGTGGAGGCACTGGAATGGGTGCAAAGGAGGTTTACCAGGATGTTGCCTGTTATGGTAGGAAGATCGTATGAGGAAAGGTTGAAGCACTTGGGGCTGTTTTCATTGGAGAAAAGAAGGTTTAGGGGTGACTTGATAGATGTGTACAAGATGATTAGGGGTTTAGATAGGGTTGACCATGAGAACCTTTTTCCACGTATGGAGTCAGCTATTATGAGGGGGCATAGCTTTAAATTAAGGGATGGTAGGTATAGGACAGATGTTAGGGGTAGATTCTTTACTCAGCGAGTTGTGAGTTCATGGAATGCCCTGCCAGTAACAGTGGTGGACTCTACCTCTTTATGGGCATTTAAACGGGCATTGGATAGGCATATGGAGGAAAGTGGGCTAGTGTAGGTTCGATGGGCTTGGATCAGTGCAACATTGAGGGCCAAAGGCCCTGTACTGCGCTGTATTTTTCTATGTTTTATGTTCTAAGGACAATCTAAGTGTTTGATAACATATCAAAACCTTGTCACTTGTTTTTGTCAAGAAAATTACCAAGAGCATAAAAACAGGCATGATTGCATTGACCATGGCTATCAAATAATCTTTTAAGGACCAGCCAATCAGAATAATTGGTCCAGCATTAAGAGAATTCATAGTCATCATTTGTGCTCTGTCAAAACCAGCAAAGTGGCTTGTTCCACTTTGAGAGACCTACTGCTGGATAGAAAAGCTGACTACATGGGTGACATGGTGACTAAGTGGTTAGCACTGCTATCTCACAGCCACAGGAGCCTGGGTTTGATTCTACCCTCAGGTGACTGTCTGTGTGGAGTTTGCACATTCTCCCCATGCCTGTGTGGGTACCCTCTGGGTGCTCTTGTTTCCTTCCAAAGTTGTGCAGGTTAGGTGGATTGGCTATGCTAAATTGCCTGTAGTGTCCAAGAATGTGTAGGCGAGGTGGACTAGCCATGGGAAATACAGGGGTGGGCCTGGGTTAGAGGGGAAGTATGGGCTAGATGGCCTGTTTCTACACTGTAGCGATTCTCTATATCAAAATGGAAATAAGTATCTGATGACAACTGCCATTTTAGATAGGATGTGTATAATTAGTTACATAGATTTTGAAGGTCCTCCAATGATCAGTATTCTTGCAGAGTTCACAAAAAATAATCTGGCTGGCTTTCTGATGAGAATAACCCCAATTCCCCACATAACCCCTTCACCAGGCAACTTACCTTGCTGCTGGGCAATTTCTTCTGGCTCGGTTTTCAGGCTCCAATGTAACTAGCTGCATTGGGATGCCTGCCAAATATCAGTGAGGCTAGGCCTCAAAATGACACAGCTTCTTCACTGCCACAATGGTGAGGGATCAGGGGAGTGGGATTAGTCTTACAATAAATTGCTTAGATTTGATTAGTCCTTTATAAAATAAAATTTGGAGAATTGCATTTCATTGGAACATATAGAAATGAGCAGACCAAAGCAGTATGAGCAACGTGTCTGAATTGCATGTAATTCTCTGCCTCTCTCACCTGCAAATTACTTTGGGACTTGAGGGCTTCTTTGTTCAAGGATTTGACATCAGCTGGTTTGGCTTCTGTTTCGTATTGAAATTACAGTTTAAAGTTTTGGCTGACAGACCAAAAACTATATGTAAGGTTCATATTTTCACAGAAGTTCTGTATTCTTGTCACTCCAAACTGTATTTATTCTCGAACTTTTAAAAATGTATTCGTGGGATGTCAGTATTGCTGGCTGGCCAGGATTTATTGCCCGTCTCTAGTTGCTGTTGAGAAGGTGGTGGTGATGACCTGCCTTCTTAAACTGCAGCAGTCCACAATCCATTTTATTTCTTTGTTGAGATTTCAATAGTGATTGATGCAACCAAGTGGCTTACTCGGCCACTTCGGAGAGCAGTTGCGTACTATATCATTGCGATTTTCCTAAACTGCTTTGTAAATGTTTGAAATGGGTACCTAGTCACATTATCAGCAATTTTCTCACAAGGCCATCAGTAGAATACAATGGTTGGTGTGTGAAATTTTCATGTGGTTGTCACTTAAACTGGAAAATAAGCCCAACCAACTATAATAAGAGCACACATTTTCTCCTGAACTTGGCTTGTTATTGGAAATGTATTTCAGATATACCAGGAACTCTTCACAGATATTGGAAATGTGCCGCTCAAGTATAATGTTTCAGCAAACGTTTGGTGTTATCGTGCATTGTTGAAAAATTCATACATTGGATATGTGTATCACTGACAAGACTAGCAGTTATACCCCATTCTTAATTTCCTTTATAAATATGCTGGTGAGCAGCCTCTTGAACAGTTGCAGTCCGTGTGGTGTAAATGTTCCAACAGTGCTGTTGGACATGGAATAGTGAGGTATTAGCCTAGTGAAAATGGAAGAACAGTTATATATTTCTAATTCAGGAAGGTGTGCAATTTGGATGGATGCTAGTAGTGTTCCATTATTCTGCCTTTGTCCTTTTTGGGCAGAATGTTTGAGAGTTCAAGAGCTAATGCCAAGAAATCTAGGCATGTTTCTACAATGTAACCTTTGGTATTATGATCCCAGTTGATGGTAATAGTGGATAAGTCTTATCCCAGAATGAGACCTGGCTAGATAGACTGTAGACCATTTCTTTTTTTCTTTTAGTTTACAATGGAGGTCAGTCACTGAATGTACTCACAAGAGCCTGCTAACGTACCTTTAACAAAGAACAAAAAACTTCATGAACTATATTATAGCGCAAGAAGGATTTGAAATGGTCTTATTGCAAATGTCACAAAGAAGGTTACAACATTTTTATCCCATAGTAACCTCACAGATAGGAAAATCTCAATAATAGGCTATCCTAGTCTCTATGCAACAGATCCTTGCTCAGCCAAGATGGCTGCAATTTTGTTTCCTTTCAGCAAATTTACTTGATGTTATTTCTTCAATTATTGTGAGTCCCTTAAACAAACTACTAACTCGGCTCATTTATTATTACATTTCTTAACCTCATGTCTTCAATAATCTTGTTGAATGTCTTCTTCTCTCCCATGTCAACAACTTCCTGTTTCTGGTATTTTCAAAGCAACTTGGGAGTTTATTCCTACCCTGATTGTTTGGATTGCTAATAGCAGCTATTCTGCTGTTAAAAAACCTTTTCTCTCTGAATAAACATACTTCTCTCTCTGTCTCTGAGTTCTAAAACTCAAGGAATCAAACACCCTGGAAATCAATTATCTAACATCTTATGATTTCTTGGAAATGCTGTTTTACTTTTAAAATCATACCATGAACAATAATGTTCTAATCTTTACTGAAACTAGAATCCATTTTCTTTTTCCCCTGTAGAACCTAAGTTTTCAAATAATAATAATGACATATTGTGAACCTTCATCACAAAAAACTATAAGTTTTCATTTTTACGACATTGGAAAGTGTGTCTCAGTTTATGGATGAGGTGCTATTATAGCATTATATTGGTATTGTTTAATCATTGACTGTTATTATCTCTCCATGATATCTGCTTTTTGTATGCACAACCCGTGAGTTCCTGCCATGCGAATTTTCCCTCAAGTCTTTGACTTCCATTTCATTTTTATAAGGACAGCCGGTATGACAATTTCATGAGACTACCTGAAATCTCCTTTTGCTCCTTTGGGATTGAGTACTGTATGTCATCCCTCAAACTCTGCTGAACAGCAGTGAAATTGACTGATGTTTCTTGTTCAATGGTCACGTGGATAGAAAGATGAATGCAGCTTCTCTGGCCAGTTCAGTCGGATAAATGATTGCTTCTATATGGCAATCATTGTTGCTATTACATTTTATCATTCTATTTTCTGTTTGAATGAAATATGACTGTGGATGTGGTTTCTGTATGGCTACTTATTCAAAACAAGCTTAAACTCAAAGCCAAACAACTCTCTGGGAGGTCTTACAGGTTGTCATAATTTTCATTTTGCTGGAATGATACTTGACCTCATTCTCACTTGTCCCAGCCATCTGCTTGCACTTGTAGAATGAGACCTGTAGGAGAAGAGGGGTTTGAGTTCCTAGTCTTAGCAGAGGAGTTCTTATGATCATGATGGAAAGGAAGGTGACACCAATAGTTCTCTTTGTTTCTGATGACAAACAGCTCGACAAGGTAATCTGCTCAAAATCAACTTTTCCAACAAGTTTGAGAGACCTGGCCATCGAAATGAATATTCGCTCTGGCTTGACATTCTGTGATGCCCAAATGTCCTTTGTAAAAGGTTGAGTTTCCAAACACTAGAAACAACCCCTCTCTCAACATAGATGAGTGAATCATTAACTACACTGAGGCATCCCTTCTGTACATAGTTCCTTCAAGTCTGTTCATAATACTGCCTAGCACATTCTTATTCGATTTCTGTGTATCTCTGATTTGATTCAGTTGCTGGGTTGTCACTAATAGAGGTACAGTTATTATCAACGTAAATGTTTCTATCTCTTCAACAAGTGCTACTTCACTTTTTACAGGCCATGCCACAGGGCTAGGTGATGAAGGATCAGCCATCATCTGCTTTTACCCTGCAATAAGCTCTGTCTTTGCATCAAACCTCAACATCCTAAGTCTGAATCTTGTGTCATGGAGGTATGTTTGCCAATTTCTCAAAATTTAAGAGTGCCAGTAAGTGTAGAGTCATAGAGACATAGAGACGTACAGCATGGAAACAGGGCCTTCGGTCCAACTCATTCATGATGACTAGATATCCTAAACTAATCTCGTCCCACTAGACTCATATCCTTCTAAACCCTTCCTATTCATATATCCATTCAGATGCCTTTTAAATGCCGTAATTGTACCAACCTGCACCACTTCCTCTGACAGCTCATTCTATACACACCACACCCTTCGCGTGAAACAGTTGCCCCTTAGGTCCCTATTAAATCTTTCCTCTCTCATTCTAAACCTGTGCCCTCTAGTTCTGGATTCCCCCAATCCAGGAAAAAGATCTTGTCTTTTTGCCCTATCCATATCATGATTTCATATGTTACTTATACATGATATGATTTTATATGATATGATGTTTCATGATATATCAATATCATGGTGTTATAAATCTTTATACAGCCACCCCTCAGCCTCTGATGCTCCAGGGAAAACTGCCCCAGCCTATTCAGCATCTCTCGAAAGCTTAAATCCTCCAAGTTTGTTAAGTATGTACAAGAAAATTTTCTAATTCAGTATGTGGATGTACCTACTAGAGAAGGTGCAAAACATTGTGGAGTTTGCATATTCTCCTCATTTCTGCAGGTTGCTCCCACAGTCCAAAGATGTGCAAGTTAGGTGGATGTACAGGATAAATGGATTAGCCATGGGAAATGCAGGATTACAGAGATTTGGGGGGGGGGTCTGGGTAGGATGATCTTTGGAGGGGTCGTGTGGACCTGATAGGCCAAATGGCCAGCTTCCAGACTGTAGGGATTGTACGAAGTCTGTTATGGGTCCTCCAAGCACCATCCATTGGCCTGTCACAACAGCTGATGTAGTGGCTCATTTCACCAGATCAGTTGGAGAAGAACTTCCTAATATTGTTTCCAATACCCATGAATCTCTGGAGCTCAGACATGTTGTGAGGAGCAGAAACTTCCTGGTAGTTTTCTTGTGTGCATCAACTGTTTGCATCCGTAATATGTTCAAGGAGCTTACCGTTTAGCTGTGAGAATTCAAATTTGATTTGATTATAAGTTCTGCTTTCTCTAGGCATCGCGTCAAAGCTCACAATTTAGTGTCATGTACTGTCTGAATGAACTTCGGGACCATGACAATATCAACATGACATACAACTCCTTCAGGATACTTCAGCTTATCCCATTGGATTTCTGGCACTGAGGTTATGCCAAAATGTAACCTCTTGAATGACAACCTCGCAAACAGAGTTATGAAGGTTGTGGTCAACTCAGACTATTTATCGATGAGTCATTATTGAAAACCACTACTTGCTTCTAGCTTTTTGTCAATTCATTTTTAAAAATCAATTTAGATAAGTTTTCTCCACAGATGAAGGAACCAGTGGTGTCATGACAACTGGAATACTAGAGCCTCAGACTAACATCCCAGAGACAAGTGCTCAAATCTCATCATGACAGTTAATGAAATTTGAATTGAGTTAACCTAATCTGGAATTTAATCTAATCTACTGATGACCATTTAGCCATTGTTGCTTGCGTTAAAAGCTCATCTGATTAACTAATATCCTTTTGGGAAGGAAATCTATTGCCCTTATCAGGTCAGGTGTACACGAGGCCAATGTAATTAACTCTTAGCTAATCTCTGAAATGGCTTACCTATGCTGAAAACATAACAAGTTTTTAGAAATGTGGAAAACCACTTCCAACCAAACTCATTGAATCTTAAAGAACACAGTGGCTAGACTGGGTCTGCGGCACTTAGGGAGGGAACATAAAAAAGGAAAAAACATACTTTAATTGATCCTCACCAATCTGCCTGCTACAGATGGGTCTTTCCATAGCAGTATCGGTTAAGAGTGAGCACTGTACAGTCTTTGTGGAGAAAAAGGTCTTGCTTTCACACTGACAATGTGGAATGTGGATTATGTTGTGTGGAATTAAGGAAGCCTCTCCACTGCATGGAGTCACACCTGATACATAGGAAGATGGTTGAGGTTATTAGAAGTCAGTCATCTCAGCTCCATGACATCTCTGCAGGAATTCCTTCTGGTAGTGGCTTAACCCAACCATCTTCAGCTGCTTCACCATTGGCCTTCCCTCCATCATAAGGACAGAAGTGGTGATGTTTACTGATCATTGTGCAATGCTCAGCAACATTTGTGACTCCTCAGATGCTGAAGCAGTTCATGTCTAAATGCAACAAAACCTGGACAATATCCAGGCTTTGGCTGCAAAGCGGCAAGCAACATTACCACTCCATAAATTGCAGTCAATGACCATTTCCAGTAGGAGATAATCTAACCACTGCCCCTTGACAATCAAGGCTGTTACCATCACTGAATTTCCCATTATCAACATCCCAAGAATGCCATTGACCAGAAACAAAAACTGGACTCACCACATAAATATTATGACTGCAAGAACAGGTCAGAAGCTAGGAATCCTGCAACAAGTAACTCATGTTGACTTCAGAAAGCGTGACCACCATCCACAAGGCACATGTCAGGAGAATGATAGAAAACTCCCCTCTTGCCTGAATGGGTGCAGCTCCAACAACACTCAAGAAGCTTGACACCATCCAGGACAAACAGCCTGCTTGATTGGCACCTCAAACACCTCTGATGTTCCACAGCTGCAGGGTGTACCATCTACAAGATGCACTACAGAAATTCACCAAAGTTTCCTGAGACAACAGCTTCTAAACCCACAACCATTTCCATTTAAAAGGGCAAGAACAAAGATACATAGGAACAACACCACTCAAAGTCCCCTTCCAATCACCATCTTGACTTGGACATATATTGCTGTTCCTGCAGGATCATTGGGTCAAACATTTGGAACTCCATCCCTTGGAGCATTGTGGGTTTACCTACAGCACATAGACTGCAGAAGTTCAAACAGGTAGCTCACTACCACCTTCTCAAGGACAACTAGGGTTGAGTAATAAATGTTGTCCATCCAGTAATACACAAGTCCCATGGGCGAATAGAAAAACTAATCCATCTGGAGTAACTTATTGTTGCTCCAACAGCAGGACGTGTGGGAGCATCAAGAAGGATAACAACTGGGGGCTGCCGGCTATATATTGGTGCAGCAGCTGAACCTAAGATCCTACACATGCAGTGTCTCCCTCCTGCCCTCTCCTCTGACCAAAGAAACAGGACTCTGTGGTGGGTTGATAAGGTAAGTTAATTGGTTAAACCTTTACTTTATCTTCTATCAATTGGTTAATTTAATAAGACCATATCAGAGAAGTATTGGAAATTATTTAACTCAAATTTGTATAGATTAATTAACTGGATAGAGATGGCTATACAACTAATATGCAGTAGCTATATGATGTGAGAGCTGGCTGATCTCATTGTGAATGGCAGTGACCACATCTGCAGCAAGCGTTGGTTGCTGGAAGAACTCTGGATCAGAATTGATGATCTGGAATCTATGCTTCAGACACTGCGACACATCCGGGAGGGGGAGAGTTACCTGGATGCTTTGTTTCAGGAGGGAGTTGCATCTGGTAGATTAAGTAATGCAAATTCAGTTAGTGATCAGGGACAACAGGGTTTGACTGGAAGTGAGGCAGATAGAGGGATTCTGAGTTCAGGAGTAGAGGAGCCTCAGCTTTTGACCTTATCCAACAGGTATGAAATGGTTGCTCCCTGTGTGGATGAGGAAAAGGGCTGCGGGGGAGTTAGGCTGGATCACCATGGCTCCATGCTGCAGAAGGCCATTCAAAAGGAGGAGCAAAAAGACAAGTGGTAATTATCGAGGATTCTATAATTAGAGGGACAGATAGTATCCTATGCAAGCTGGACAGGGAGTCCCGCATGGTGTGTTGCCTGCCCAGTACCAGGGTGCAGGACATCTCTGTCTGGCTTGAAAGGATATTGGAGCGGGAGGGGGAAGATCCAGTTGTTGTGGTCCACATTGGGACTAACAACGTAGGCAAGGGTAGGATGGAGGAACTGTTTGGGGATTATCGAGTACTAGGGATGAAATTAAGGAACAGGTCCTCAAAGGTCATAATCTCCAAATTACTGTCTAAGCCTCATGCAAATTGACTTAGGGACAAGGAATTTAGGGAAGAAAACACATGGCTAAGGGAGTGGTGTGGGAAAGAGGGGTTCCATTTCATGGGACATTAGTATTAGTTTTGGAACCAGTGGGATTTGTACTGATGGGACAGGTTTCCACCTGAACCAATCTGGAACCAGTGTTCAAGCGAAAAGGATAAATAGGGTGGTCAATAGGACTTTAAACTTGTGAGTCGGGGGTAAGGGAAAGGGAAAGCAACAGGAAGTATGGTGATAAATGAAAAGGTAAGCAGCAGTTTAGTATGTATAGAGGAGGGTTTAAGTTCAAGACTGTGTAGATCTGCATATAGATTGATTGAACCAGCTCGGTCAGGGTAGCCTTCAGGATGTGTACGTTGAGTGTATCCATGATATTTTTCTTGAACAGCATGTAATGGAACCTACGAGGGAGCTTTCTGAGATCTGGTCCTATGTAATGAGACAGAAATAATTAATGACCTTGTAGCCGGGGATCCTCTTGGAAAGAGTGATCACAGTACGGTTGAATTTAAAATACAGCTGGATAATGTGAAGATAAAATCCAATACCAGAATCCTGTGCTTGAATAAGGTGGACTATGATAAAATGAGGAAGGACCTGGCTAAAGTAGACTGGAAGCAAAGACTTGATGGTGTAACAGTTAAGGAGCAGTGGAGGACCTTCAAAAAAACTTTTCAAAGTCCTCAGCAAGAGAATATTCCGGTGAGAAGGAAGGACTGTAAGAGGAGGGGTAATCTGCCATGGGTGCCTGGGGAAATAAGGCAGGCTATCAAAGTGAAAGAGAAGGCACACAAAGTGGCCAAGAAAAAGCAGGAATCTAGAAGATTGGGAAAACTTTAAAGGTCAATAGAAAGCCACAAAAGGAGGCATAAAGAAAAGTAAGATAGAGTATGAGAAAAAAAAAACTAGCACAGAATATAAAGACAGATAGCAAACATTTCTATAAGTATATAAAATGAAGAAGATTGGCTAAAATAAATGTTGGTCCTTTAGAAAATGTGAAGGGGCAGTTAGTTATGGGATATGATGAAATGGCTGAGGCATTGAACTTTGCATCAGTCTTCACAGTGGAGGATACTAATAATAAGATTAGAGTGGTGCTGGAAAAGCTCAGCAGGTCAGGCAGCATCCAACGAGGAGGAAAATCGACATTTCCGGCAAAATCCCTTCATCAGGAATACTAATAATGTGCCAGTCAGTGTCAAAGAGACAAAGGTAGGTGAGGACCTGGAAACAATTATTATTATGGAAGAGCTAGTGTAAGTTGATGGAGTTAAGGATAGATAAGTCTCCTAGCCCTGATGGAATGCATCCCAGGGTATTAAAAGAGATGGTGGGAGAAGTAGCAGGTGGACTGGTGGTAATTTTCTAAAATTTGCTGGTCTCTGGGGCAGTTGCAGCAGATAGGAAAATAGCAAATGCGATGTCACTGTTGAAAAAGGGAAGTGGACAAAAGATGGGGAATTATAGACCAGTAAGCTTAACCTCTGTAGTGGGGGAGATGCTTGTGTCTATTATCAAGGAAGAAATAGTAGGGTATCTCAAAATAAATTGTCCCACTGTACAGACACAGCATGAGTTCATGACGGGCAGGTCATGCTTCACAAATCTTTTGGAATTCTATGAAGGCATTTCAAGCAAGGTGGAAAATGGGGTAGATATGGTGTACCTACATTTCCAAAAGGCTTTTGACGAAGGGCTGCACATGAGGCTGCTGTAGAAGATGAGGATGCATGGTGCATGGTGTTATGGGTGGAGTAATAGCATGGATAGAGGATTGTTTGACTGACAGGGAGCAAAGAGTGGGGATAAATGAGTGCTATTCTGGTTGGCAATCAGTGACTAACGGTGTGCCTCAGGGATCGCTGTTGGGACCACAATTATTTACAATTTATATCGATAATTTGGATTTGGGGATGACATTTACGGTGTCAAAAGTTACCAATGACAATAAGATGAGTGGCAGCGCAAAGTGTGCAGAGGACTGTGAAACTTTGCAGAGGAACATAGATATATTGAGTGAGTGAGTGGGCAAAGGTCTGGCAGATGGAATACAATGTTAGTAAATCATACATTTTGGTAGGAGTAACTACAAAATAGATTAATACTTGAATGGTTAAAAAGTTGCAGCATGCTGCTATGCAGAGGGACCTGGGTGTTTTTGTACATGAATCACAGAAGGTTGGTCTGCAGGTACAACACATAATTAAGAAGGCAGATGAAATTTTGTTCTTCATTGTTCAAGGGGGTGAGTTTAAAAGCAGAGAGGTAATGTTACAGCTGTACAGGGTGCTGGTGAGGCCACACCTGGAGATTTGGTCTCCTTACTTATGAAAGGATACACTGGCACTGGAGTGGGTGCAGAGGAGGTTCACTAGGTTGATGCCAGGGTTGAGGGTGTTGACTTATGAGGCTGAGTAGATTGGGATTATATTCATTGGAATTCAAAAGAATGAGGGGGAGGATCTTACAGAAATATATAAAATTATGAAAGGAATTCATAAAATAGAAATAGATAGGATGTTTCCACTGGTAGGTGAGACTAGGGCAACAGGGCATAGCCTCAAGATTAGAGGTAACAGGTTTAGAACTGAACTGAGATGGAACTTCTTCACCCAGAGGGTTGATAATCTATGGAATTCCTTGCCCAGGAAAGTGAAGATACATTTTTTTTTAAAAAAAAAGCTTTTAAAGTGAAGATACATACCCTTTTTTGAAAAATAAAGGAATTAAGGGATATGGTGAAAATGAGGGTAGGTGGAGCTGAGTCCACGAAAAGATTAGCCATGATATTATTGAATCGCAGGACAGACTCAAAGAGCCAGATGGCCTACTCCTGCTCCTAGTTCTTATGTTCTTATATTCTCATTATCTTTAAGATATATTTCTTGTGTTTCTTGTTGCAATAGATGTTCCTTTTCATATATTTTCAAATGGTTATTGCCCAGCTACCAGATAAAGCGATGTTTCTCAAAGCAAGTATATGGAACACCATGTTACTGAAAATGAGACCTATACGACAGAATCAAGCAGTATATATATAATTGGCATGTGAGCCGTAATTGTCTATTTTGTAACAATGTAAAAGTTGAACTTTACCATCCTGTATGAAGTAACATTTCATACCACACACATCAGATATAACATTGCAGAACCACCACTGAAAGAGGGATAACATTGCAGTTGACAAATGTACAGAGGCAGTTTCTAATAGCAAGGTGATGATTGCCATGTCATACAAACATGTTGACATAAAGTATACATAGGTGCCAGATTTTAATCATATTATAAATATATAGCCATTTAGTATTGTAGTGGAATGTTATGATATCCTTTTCTGATATGTCTCATGCTGGCATTAAAGAGAGAATACTTTTATGATAATAGAGAAGTCCATTCTTCCATTTATGTTCAAATCTAACAGCAGTGTGACATTGTATAATTCATAATTATTTGTAAGTATAAGGACTTTATATAAAATTGTGGCACAGTCTTGAGAATTCAAAGTTTTAGTATTTATTCCTGCTCAATTCTGTTCTTGTAGGGAGTTCATTAAGATCTTTGTTCGCACATTTTTTTAAAAAAATCAATGATTTGCATTTGCAAAAGACAAGAATGGGAATCAGGGAGATTTTTATTTCCTTCCATTCATACTGGTGCAAGCACTTCAGTGATAAAACATCTTCCCTTATAAAGGAAAGAAAGAAATCTCTTGTTTTATGTTCTTAAATCACTCATGAGGGCATTGAAATCTTGTGGAACTCTCAATGCATCAGCACTGATTTAGACCTCAGTTCAAGGTTAGGATTCTCCTGATTACACTTTAGACCTTGGAGAGTCCCTGAACCACAGAGGTCTCTGGGTTGAAATTACCAATAACTCACTTCCTATTATGGGGTAGCAAAAATCTGACATGGGAAGCCAAGAACTATATATGAGATGGAGAGTTAGCAAGACTATCCTCCAGAAGATTCATTTCCAGCTGATCTATCTGGTAATCTATCTTTGTGTTAAAGTCTACAATTTTCTGCTGTTACTCAATTGCACAATTGAAACTTTGCTGTTGTCAAGCTTCATGCTAAAACTGACCTTTAACCTCACATCCATCTGATCGTGAGACATGGGATAGAAACATGAATAAAGATAAAATATTGGAAAAGCTGGTGGGTCAGAAAGTATTAATGCTTTAAGAGCTGGATATGAGAATGAGCCAAGGACCAGGTTGAAACTATGTCGCCAACTGCCATGCGCAGTCCAGGAAAAGCAAACTCGAGTCTGAATGTGAGTACTTATCTCAAATTTCACCATCTGCCAAATTTGGATTCAAATCCATGTTGCTTGAACATTACAGTCTGGGTCTCAATATCATTACTATCTTACTACCTAAGCTTTCAATTGAGGTTATCAATTTTCAGTATCTTTCATAAAATGCTTTGCAGAACTTTTCTTTCCAATTGCAAATATTAGTTATATATCTGTCTACTTCTGACAGTTAATTTCTTGTTCATTTGTCACAAGGGTTTAGTCAAGCCAACACTAAGTTGCATATTTATAGTCCATGAGAATTGGGTAGCTGAATGAAATATTCTGAAACTTACAAGAGCGTGAATGTATTGGTATCTGATTTAAAACTGTATTATGTCTACATTCATGAGTGCATTTTATTCAGCTGTTTATAAATATGTAAGTTCCAAAATCCATTTACCACTCCAAAGGATTAATCTGGATCAGGAAATCAACATTCAACAGGTATCTTCTAATCAGCCTGCTCAGAGACACCATTACACACCTCTGGAGTAGGCAAGACTTGAATCCAGGCTTCCTGGAAAGGATGGTACAACTGTGCCACAACACTTCTCCTGTAAACTGATTAAATAGAAATCACATAGTGCACCTGTGACTTAATGACAACCTGGAATTATGTTAATTTAGTAAACATTTTATCTGAAACTCGCACTATCAAACATAATTTTGCATTGAGGTGCACAAGGATATATTGAAAGAGGTGACCAGATGCTGGATTGAAGAGGGAGGTTAAGAGACAACATCTGCAGCACACACCTTTCATATTATTGGTAAGTCAGAAGACGGTGATCTGGGCACCAGCCCTTTTGCTTTTTGCTCTCCACTGCTAAAAAACACCGAGTGGGGCCAGGTAAGAACATTTTCAAAGAGACTTAAGATGGGAATTCTAGAGCTCAGGGTTTTGGCACCAATCACAATCCAATTAAAATAGGCATGCTCAAGAGATCTTCATTGGTCTTATAATTTCATGGAGTTATATTGGCACATCTTTCCACCAATAAAATATAGTTTCACCATCTATGTAATGGATAGAATTTGATAGACAGACTTTGCAGATTAATACATGTTGGATTCATTAGCAGGATCATCTCTATTTCATTGGGCTTCAATTAACAATGAGTTTATATCAGAAATCACATATCCAGAGACCATCAGGAAAGTTTTGGCAGTATGACAGTGGGGAGGAAGGGTTAATAAGTTGACTGATTTGATCTTCAAATTATTATTGGAAAGTCCTGCATAGCAGCCTGACTTAGGACCAGACCTGATGAATTTATTTAAATTGTTATATACTATTCATAACCAAGAGAATTTGCAAGATGGTTGGATAAACATTCTCTAATTCTTCGATCAAAGCAGAATGACGATGATGTTGCACCTTCCTGAAAATGTTAAAACCTACAGCCACTGAACAATAATGTGCACATAACCTGAATTAATCAGAATTGCCAGTCTGAACTAATTTCTATTTTGAATTATGGGCTTTGTCAGAGGTATTGGAATCTGGCTAATAGATTCTGTGGAGAGCAAATGGTGACCTTGAATTCTGTTTTTTTTTCTCTCTCAGAAAGCTCATTCTTTTTCTCATGGTCTGATACTGACCATCTAAAATGGATCATTCTGTGTATATTCAATTGCCTGTGAGAACCTTTATCATGTCAGTAATTGGAATGCTCTAGAATCTTGAAGTGAGGGAGAAAAAGCCAGGTGGGGTTCCCGCTATTAGTTATATGCAACAGCTTCCACTTTCTTCAGTTGGAAACTGTGTGTGGATAACTGGTGAGAGTAGCATTGTGCTTGGAAATGCTATCACCCATGTTATAAGAGGCTGCAGGTTCAAATGTGAAGAATGGGCACTTGGCCGAAACATCAGGTTGTCCTTGAACAAACTCCAGAACCTTCAAAAGAGCAAAGTCATTGGCAAGTGGAATGAAGAGCAACAAAAGACTGTGTAAATGTTGTTTTCTTCATGCTACAGCATTATACAAATGCAAATATTTATAAGATGTACACATAAGTCAATCTTAATAGGATTGTGCAGTGCAAATGCTGGCTGTGCATAGCAGATAGAATTTAGATGGATTGCCACTTACCATATCAATTATGAACTGGAATTGTAAAATTATAACTTGTAGCTTGTTTATTGTTCAGACATTTCATGAACCTATCTTGTGGCCCTTCCTTTATTTTTCTTTAAGTTTGAAAATATTATAAAACAAAGAAAACCAATGTATGTACGTCCTTAAATATTTGTAAAGTTACCTGGATTTTTTTTCGATTTTCAAATGGCATGGTTGGCATTTGCTGTCATATTTTGCTCTACAATGTATTAATAACATAAGTATTTCAGGTTTCAGCAGGGGTACATGAAGAATGTGAACCATCTGAGATGATAAGTTGTATTAGATTGTGTAACTGGTAGTTAACTAAATTTGGTCTGGGAAAAAGGGTGGTGTGGTTGCCTTCATTTCTCAGTGCATTGAGTATAGGAGTTGGGACATTATACTGCTGCTGTACAGGATGTTGCTGAGGCTATTTTTGGAGTACTTTGTACAGTTCTGGTCATGCTGCTATAGGAAGGGCATTGTTAAATTGTGTAGGTGCTGGTGCTGGACTGGGGTGGAGAAAGTTAGTAGTCACTTAACACCAAGTTATAGTTCAACAGGTTTACTTGAAATTACCTGATGAAGGAGTAGTGCTCTGAAAACTTGTGATTTCAAATGAATCTGTTGGACTATAACCTGGTGTCATGACATTGCTAAATTGGAAAGGGTGCAGAAAAGATTTACTGGGATGCTACCAGAAATGGGAAGGTTTCAGTTATAAGGAGAGGCTGGATAGTCTGGGAGTTTTATGCCTTGGAGCAAAGGAGCTGGAGGGATAAGCTTATAGAGGTTTATAAAATCATGAGGGACCTGAATAAGGTCAATAGCAAAGGTCTTTTCCCCAGGATAGGGGAGTTCAAATCACAAGGGCATATTTTTAAAATGAGAAGAAAAAGATTTAAATGGGACATGAGGAGTAACTTTTTCATACAGAAGGTGGTGCTTATGTGGAATGAGTTGCCAGAGTAATGCTAAGTGCAGGTACAATTGCAACATTTAAAAGACATATTGTCAGGTTCATACATAGGAAAGGTTTAGAAGGATAATGCAGGCATATGGTACTAGTTTAGTTTGGGAAACCTGGTTGGCACAGGTGAGTTGGATCAAAAGTTTGGTTACCGTGTTATATGACCCTATGACTCTCTGATTCTAAATACCCCAATTACCATTTTATTTTTATCAGAATATGTAGATATTATTTATTTCTGTTGACATTTTTCATATAAGTAATTGTTTCTTATGGAGTCCAATGGACTCAATGGAGTTACAAAAACTATAATGTAAATAAAAACAATAATAACAAATGTTAATTGTGTGCAATTGTGGATGGTTTGTTGCCAATGTAAAGCAATTCATTATCGAGGCCATTATAAATAATAAATATTGCTGAGAGTATTCATTTTCAGAAGAGAATTTGGTCTTTTAGCCTACAGCACCATGTGGGAATGATGGACTGACCAGTCTCTCTGATAGACAATATTCTTCTCGCACTTGGAACTATACAGTGTAGGGCAGATCACCTAAATCTGCCACATATGGTGTATGTTTAATTTTATAGCAAAATCTATGAAGCCTGAAATACTCTTTATTCTGAACCAGGAATAATCAGATGTCCATGCACAAGATTGTTACACATACAATCTTTTATTATGATGACTGCACTTCTTACCCTTTGGCAATGAAACTCACCCACTTTGAGATCACACTGTACGATATTAACATGAATGCTTTGGATTTGCTTCTGAAATGCTTTTGCCATGTACTGAGGGTTCACCGTAATCTGTTTATTCCAGCTGCCTCTGATAAAGTAGCAGACAGAAAAACTCAATTCAAGTCACTGAGTGACTCATAAATCTGTGTGATTTCACATTTCCCACTTGAATGTCTCATTGTAGACAGCATGAGCAAAAGAACTCCAGGGAAGAAGTATAACAGGAAATAAAATTAATTATATCACCCTTGAGTGAGTCAACAGGAACATGGTGCATTGAAAATATCAAAACATGAGTCTTTATTGATTTATTGGTATCTTTTGAGGAAGTCCCACTAAGAGTTTGATCAGGTTTATGATGGACTGCTATCGTATTTTCAATGACATGTGAAGAAAGACCAAAAGCATTAGCAATGTAATTCGTCAGGACTTTGGTTGAGTGTTGAGGCTGCATTGCTACTGAATTAATAAACATTTTATTAGTCGATGGCAGCTGTGCTGTTTGACAATTTAATATTTTGATGAAGACATAGTGATCGTCACATTTTGTTTTTTTAAAAAAAAGTTGCAGCAAATCCATGCACAATCACCAAGCAAAGGCAGTCATCTTCTGGTCTGAAATTCCCTCCCTCTTATGGAAAGCAAAATAATTTTTGCTTGCTAAGTTTACTAATGAGGAATTTATGGGAACTGGAGCACAGTGGTAATAATGCTACTACACCAGTAATCAAGGAGCTCAGATTATTGAAATCTCATGATCTCAGATAAAACAGGGGAAGAAACATTCCACTGATTACCACATACCACCACCTTCATCTGATGAGACAATATTCCTTCATGTTAAACACCACAACTTGGGTATGGCTGGGAGATTTAAATGTCCACCACCAGAAGTGGCTGAGGCAATTCCACTGATGAGCTGGTGGGTCCCTAGAAGCAGTGAGACCAGACTGGGCCTGCAGCTAGTGGTCAGAGAAGTGACAAAAGGGGAAAATCTACATGATCTTGTTTATAACAGTCTATCACAAATTAATCTGTCCATGATATTATTGGTAGGAATGACAACTGCACAAATCTTATGGATCTCATCTTCACACTGAAGATAGCACCCCATGTATTTGTGGCAATCCACTGTGCTAAGTAGGAAAATTCAAGACAAATCCAGCAACTCAAAATTGGGCAACTAATGAGTGCCATCATCAGCAGCAGAATTGTATATCTATGAATACATATTCCTCACTCAACTATTACCATGAAGACAAGGGTCACCTCTGGCTCAACCAGCGGTGCAGGAGATCATGCCAGAAGCAAAACCAGGTATACCTAAACATGTGGTGCCAGTCTGGTAAGTTTACAACACAGGACCATGATGTTAACTCATCCTACACCAATGGATTAGAACAAATTTCTTTCGTCCTGCCACATCTGGTCATGAATGACATTGGACAGTTAAACAATTTACTAGAGGAGAGGTTTCACAACCAAGCTGATTGTCAATAATGGGGACCCCAGCACCTCAGTGCAAAAGCTAAGGCTGAAGCATCTGCATTCATCTTCGGATTAGAGTGGTGCTGGTAAAGCACAGCTGGTCAGGCAGCATCCAAGGATAGGGAAAATCGACGTTTCAGGCAAAAGCCCTTCATCAGGAATCCTGATGAAGAGCTTTTGCCTGAAACATCGATTTTCCTGCTCATCGGATGCTGCCTGACCTGCTGTGCTTTTCCAGCACCACTCTAATCTGGACTCTGATCTCCAGCATCTGCAGTCCTTACTTTTTCCCATGTAAACATTATTGTCAATGTCAGAGTATTTGGTTGAAGTTTAATTGCTCTTGAATGGAGCAGACACAGGATCAAAGATCTGAATCCAGGATTGCGTACCTGGTCCAAACCTGTTTTTAAACCGTTCACCTGCACCAGAAGCTTTAAGGATTTTTAAATCCATAATCAGATTTAGAAATTCATTTCAGATATTTGGAAAAGGTGGGAGAGCACTTGACAAACATTATTAAATCTAGCATCTTTAATTACATGTGCAATGTCCTGTTACTTCCAAATAAACCCTGCAATAATTTATTTAAGGATGTAAAGTTAAATTCTACAGTACCATTTGCACTATACGAATTGTTTAATTGTTTAACATCCGGCTAGTATAATAATCTCACTTCAACTCCTTTAAACAGTTCAAAATATACTATTACCGTAAATGTAAAACAGTCTTCCGTATAAACTATTTCTGCCCTGCAACTTACAATAACTATCTTTAAGATGCCTGTTTTACTGATGATGCCACGTGCTTAGATAATTAAGTTTTCAAAAGTACTTTTAAGGCAGCACTATTATGTCTGAAAGACAAACAGATAATGAATTGTTTTTCAGTATCAGAGTCTCAAATCATGGCTTTTTCTAATAAAACTAATCCCATAGGGCTGCAAGACTGATTGTTCAGATATACTGAATCTACAGCTCTACATGCCAGCTGTGTAATGTCAGTTCTAAAAAATGTTTTTGTGCTGTAATTTGAACTTGCCTTTTGATAGATTTGTAAACATGTTTGTGCAGTTAATCACCATTTGTTAGTTATATTTTTACAGTGGAGCAGTCAACTTTGTACAGCAGCCTTTCAACATGTTTTGTACATATTTCCTTGTTTCTTGCTTCCCCTTCAAATTCTTTTCATCTTTCTCCTCCACTGACTTATCCAAATAATCTTTCTTTATGTGCCTTGGCAATGCTTGTCAATGGAGTATTTGGTCGCAGGAGGCATCACAGTCTAACTTGATCCAAAGTACATGTGCTAGGCTCAGAACCGATCACAGTAACTCTATTTTTCAGTGAGCTGAGAATGGCATACCAAAATATAACTATTAAAGACAAAATCTATGTTCCCTTTAGTGTATTTGATCAGTATGTTTTGAATGGAAGGAATGTGGGCATTTTTATCCTCTCTGTCACCTGATTAAATATACCCAGCGGCAGACCTTTGTGAGTTTAATTTTTTAAAAATCCTCATCTGTTTACCCCAAGTTTGAAATGCAATGTCTTACAAAAGTGCTTGCACACACATGCATGTACCGAAACACATACACACACATGCACAGAAATACATACACACACGCACACACAAATGCTAATTATCGGTAAAGATAGTAAGACTGTTATAAATTATGGTTAACTTCATCTCTCCTCACATGAAAGAGGCTGGTTCCATGAATTACATTTATGTTTTAAAGTTGGAGTGAGGGTCTTGTGAAGTGAAGATTCTATGCAGGTTGTGAAGTTTTTTTCCCAGTTGAATTTCTAGGTGAGTTCCTTCTCTCTATTAGGATCTCCTGCTTTCAAGGTATTGTGTTAATTGCCTTGTCTACTTACTGGTTTGCACCTAATTCAATGGTTTATGGTGGAACCCTGTCCATGAGATAAGTTTTGCTGATTTTGAAAGCAGATTGAAAACATAGCCGTCTGACTATGAGTTGCCTCACAAGCTCAAAGTCCTTTCTGAATCAGCCTGGAAAATTCAATCCTAGGGACAATTATAGTCAGCCCTTTCAGAAGAATGGAAGGAAACTGTGAAGAGCTGCTCCCTGATCATGAGCTTGCTGCTGATTGGTTCATTTTTACTGTGTTGAACAGCATTCAGAGTCTGAGTGCAGGACCCAGCACTGGGAAAAGTAGGAATCCTCTGAGAGACAAAACAGTCCTGTTCTCCTCTGTCCAAACTCCTTCATTCTACCTCTACAACTCCCTTTAATGCCGGTTACAATACTCAGATAAAATACTGTAAGGTACAATCTGTGTTATATAAGAGGTCACCCAATCTGAAGGTGCGAGGACAGATAGTACGTCGGGAAGTATGTGAAAACTGGAGATAAATATGTGACTTTGAGAGGTGTTCTTTCAGCTTGAGTTGCGACAATCCCCAGTCCCTGACACCCTTTCCATTATTATTCACCTTGTGGCCCAGGATCCGGTGATGGTTTTGTTTTGCTCTTTATTCTTTTTCATGGGACATGGGTATCACTGACAAGGCCAGAAATTGTTAGCCATCCATAATTGCCCTTGTGGCTGTCTGGACCATTTCAAAGGTAGTTAAGAGCCAATTACATTATTGTGTCTCTGGAATCAGGTATTGGCCAGACCAGGTAAGAACAGTGGATGCCCTTTCCAAAGGACATCTTGAACCACATGGGCTTTTTCAAAAACCAATGATAGCTTCATGGAGTTGCATTCTCCTGTTTTCTCAAGTGAAATTCATGGCACACAGTCCCCCATGGCCCATAATGTCTTTTCTTGTGAAATCCTCTGTCCATAGTCACCATCACTGAGACTTGATTGAGATTTTAGAATTTATGAATTGCACATACATTCCATCAGGTGCGGTGGTGCATTAAGTGGAGTCCCTGAAGTGTCTTGATGTTGTATTTTGTTTGATTTCTTTAGATGTTATTTGAATATTCGCTATTGTTATAAAATTCTTGAAAAGTAACTGTCAGGAAATGAACCACCAATGCCAATGCATTACCAATTAATATTTTTAAAGTAACAGTTAAATATAAGTAACTAAATAGTAAATAAGTAAAGCAGGTACAGAGTTGGTTCCCATACTGAACAGACAGTTATTCATTAGAATCCTTTCAAGTGCAATCTTGTAAATGTTGACACATCAGCACTTTATTGATTACACGAATCCATTAAGGTGAGTCATGAACATTTGGAACTAACAGTCAACAGTTTGATCTCAGTTGCAACTATTTGCTGAAATATTCAATATTTTCCCCATGCTGCCACATCTTATTTTCTTCAAACTGAAATCGACCTGATCATTTTCCTTGTTTACCGTCTCCCCTCTAATAGTTCAACAGATCTGACAGAGCAATCGCAAAGAAATCTCAAAGGGTGTAATTATGCAATAGTACAAAATGAATTTTCTGACAAATGAACTAAAGAATTTCATATGGACCAATGTACACATTTGTTTTAATGCTCGAACATTCACACAATGATTAGAACTGTAAACTGCTGCCAAACTCCCACTGCAAATTCTCAAGTGTCCTGGGAGAAAACTCTACTAGTTTTGGAAGGGTTTAAGAGGATGATTAGATGCAGTAACAAACAGCACAATCACTTTGGTTCTTGCATATTAACAAATGCAGATCCTCATGAAGTGTTGGATGTTTCAGGGAATTAAAACTGTCATTTTGGTGGAGAATTCCACTCAGTGAAAGAAATGATCTGGTGGTGCCGGTGTTGGACTAGGGTGGACAGAGTCAGAAGTCACGTGACATCAAGTTTTAATCCAACAGATTTATTTGAAATCACAAGCTTTTGAAGTGCTGCTCCTTCATCAGGTGAAGTGAATGAAAGTACACAGGCAGAGAATTTATAGGCAGAGAGATAAAAAGATTGTACAAATGGTGTGAGTGGAGGGTTGTCAGGCCAAATAACAAGTCTCTGTAGGTGACCAAAAGTCAACACGTGTGACACCTGAAATGCACAGCAGGTCAGACAGCATCTGAGGAGCAGGAGAGTCGATGTTTCAGGCATAAGCTCTTCATCAGGAATGTGATGATGAAAGCTTGTGATTCAAATAAACCTGTTGGACTATAACCTGGTGCCATGTAACATCAGCTTAAGAAAAACCTATCAAACATTATTCATTAACAGAACAAAAGTATTTATTCTGTTTTCTGATGAACTGTGAAGTAATTTAGCTGGTTAAAATTTCATTTGTCCACTTTGTTTGCTTAACATTTCCTTCTGGGTAACGTGACATGATCTTTATGTCATATTTTCAATGTTCACAATTTTTCTATTATTAGTGCAGAACTTGAATATTGCTTACAAGAAACACATGGCGCCAAAGCTTTTTGTCTTTCACTCATCAGGAGAATGCCAAATTTCAAACAATCACAACAAACATTACAAGAAGGGGAAAACTTACACCAACAACAAATTTGAGATAGGCAAAGTGAAGACTGCAGATGCTGGAGATAAGAGTCGAGAGTATGGTGCCGGAAAAGCACAGCAGGTCAGGTGGCATACAAGGAGCAGGGGAGTCAACGTTTCGGGCAGAAGACCTTCATCAGGAATGAGGCTGTGAGCTGAGAGTATGGTGAGATAAATTTGGGGGAGAGGGTTGTGGGGGGTGGAGGGGGGGTGGGGCTAGGGGGAAGGTAGCTGAGATTGTGATAGATAGATGGAGGTGGGGGTGAAGCTGATAGGTCAGAGGGGAGGTGGAGTGGATAGATGGGAAGGAAAATGGACAGGTTGGACAGGTTATGAGGGCGGTGCTGAGTTGCAAGGTTGGATCTAGGATAAGGTAGGGGTAGGGGAAATGAGGAAACTGATAAAATCCACATTGATGCCATTGGATTGGAGGGTCCCGATCCGGAAGATGAGGCGTTCTTCCTCCAGGTGTTGGGTGGTTAGGGAGTGGCGATGGAGGAGGCCCAGGACTTGCATGTCCTTGGCAGAGTGGGAGGGGGAGTTGAAGTGTTTGGCAATAGTGTGGTGGGGTTAGTTGCTGCGGTGTCCTGGAGATATTCTCTGAAGCATTCTGCAAGTAGGCATTCTGTCTCTCCAATGTAGGCGAGACTGTTTTGGGAGCAATGGACGCAGTAAATTACATGTGTGGAACTTTGATGGACACAGTAAATGACAGGTGAAACTTTGATGGATGTGGAAGGCTCCTTTGGGGCCTTAGATGGAGGTAAGGGGGAAGGTGTGGGCACAGGTTTTGCAATTCCTGTGGTAGCAGGGGAAAGTGCTAGGAGGAGAGGCTGGGTTGATGGGGGGGTCATGGACCTGCTTTATGGAAAGCAGCGGGGTGGGGAGGGAAATATACATCTCGTGATGCGGTCTGTTTGTAAGTGGCGGAAATGGCAGAAGATGATGCAGTGGGGTGGAAGGTGAGGACCCGGGGGTTCTGTCCTTGTTGCAGTTGGAGGGGTGGGGTCTGAGGGCAGAGGTGGGGGAAGTGGATGAAATGCACTGGAAGACATTATGAACCATGTGGGAGGGGAAATTGTGGTCTTTGAAGAAGAAGGACATCTGGTATGATCTGTGGTGGAACTGATCCTCCTGGAAGCAGATACAGTGAAGGTGGAGGAATTAGAAATAAGGGATAGTGTTTTTACAGGAGGCAGGATAGGAGGAGGTGTAGTCCAGGTAGCTGTGGGACTCGGTGGGTTTGTAGAAGATGTCAAATTTAATATATTCCATCTAACTCCTCATGTGGCTCACCTAGGCTCATTGAAAGGAACAAATATTGATAATATAGAGTCCTGCCTTCAAGAAACCAAAAGGAACTTGTTCAAGCATTTTTCAAATTAACTGGGAGCTTGGGACACCTCGAGTTTCTTGCTTCTTTTGCTATGATAATGCTTCAGCCAATCAAATATGACATGTCAACCAGTCAGCATACTTTTCTCCTGATCATTTAAAATTTGGCATTCTTTTCTTGGTCCTAAAATATGGAAGTTGGAAATCTTCAGCAACATGGCCCTCTTTTCAGCAGTTTCTATTGCTAATTTTTTGCACCTCCCTCCCTCCTTAAAATGCCAACTTTCTACAGGGCCTACCAATAGGCTTCTTGTCAGGTTTCACTTGCGAGCTCATTAATCACGTGCAAGTCTTGACAGTGAATGTCAAAAGATGACTCATTCACAGATGGGACATTGTGCCCATTCTTCCCAACATCCCAACATGTGACATTTAACTGAGCTTTTTGGATAGCGTCAGGTGAAGGGACAAGTCTACAAAAGCTTGTGATTTCAAATAAACCTGCTGGACCATAACCTGGTGTCTTGTGACTTCTGACCTTGTTCACCCCGGTCCAACAGCAGCACCTCCACATCATACAGAAATTTAATGGGCTGAATTCCATCAAAAGTCAGATAAGTGTCAATTTCTTGAAGGCAACAGTGATTTGCCAATTACAGCGAAATATTGTTTGTTAAACCTTTGTTGGTGGCCTGACTCATCTCATTAATATTCAGCTTTCTATCCTACCTAAGCTAGATTTTGAGGAAACTTAACTTGGAAACAAGCACAGGTACCAACAAGCACATTCAACTTGTTGTATGTACTGAAAGACACATGTCTCACATTTGATCAAACAACAGCCCAGGCACAATGTTTGGGCACTAGCGATGTTTGTCCATGTAGGCTGGCATTCAGTATCTGTCAACCCTTCATGACTGTCATGGCACCTCTACAATACATTGGCAGGTGGCTCTGGAAGCTCAAGTGTGCATTAGAGGGCAAGCACATACCATTGCAATGCTGCAGCAAATAGACCCTGTGTGCACAGGCAGGTAGGAGAAAGTGAGGTCTGCAGCTGCTGGAGATCAGAGCTGAAAATGTGTTGCTGGAAAAGCGCAGCAGGTCAGGCAGCATCCAAGGAACAGGAAATTCGATGTTTCGGGCATAAGCCCTTCTTCAGGAATGCACAGGCAGGTACCCAGCTTAAGAATTGAACGAGGCTGCACCTCATTTGCTTCCGTGGCACTTACCTGTGTGCTCACATCATCCCTGCCTTGCCTTGCCAATTAGTGTCGTCGTTCAGCCAGGCAGTTTGACTTACTGTTCAGCTGTCTTCAGTCAAGGAGGGTGTACATCTTGCTGTCTGGCAACATGCCACATCAATCTCATACCAGCAGCACGTGCCAACAGTCTATGTGACAAACACACTGTACATGCAGCAAGCAAGCAGTCATATCTCAGAGCCTTAGCGGAGTGATCTTCATTGAAGCCCAGGGAGGCACCCGTCAATCAAGAGGTCCCAGCAGCACAGTACATCAATTGGTCCTCTGATCTCAGCCCAGGGAATTGACCAATGTCAGGCATCAGCACAGGGCAACGTCAATCATGGGGTCCAGGTCTCTACAGTCCAGGCATTGGGTCATGGTCAATTCTGTGGTTCCATGCCAACTACTGTTGTTAGGGCCAATGCAGTTGAAGAGAAGTACAGTCACTAGTCAGGATCTGGTATGTCTTGTCCAAGACTGCCCCCTTGGGTCTATCAAGAGGGTGGGCCACGGACAGTCCATCCTCAGAAACAAAGATGGAAAGGGGATTGAGCAGGTGAGCTGAGGAAGGGGCAGCTGTTGTTGCAGGATCGAGACTTGATAAGTTGAACAATGAGACTAGGAAGGACGTGCAGGCTTTGGGAAAGTGAAGAATGACAATCATGAAATGGGTGGGGGGGCGCAAGGTGAGGATTTCTCCAGTTTCCTCATTTCCCCTCCCCCCACCTTGTCTCAGTCGATTCCCTCGAACTCAGCACCGCCTTCCTAACCTGCAATTTTCTTCCTGACGTCTCCACCCTCACCCCACTACGGCCTATCACCCTCACCTTGACCTCCTTCCACCTATCACATCTCCATCGCCCCTCCCCCAAGTCCCTCTTCCCTACCTTTTATCTTAGCCTGCTGGACACACTTTCCTCATTCCTGATGAAGGGCTTGTGCCCGAAACGTCGAATTTCCTGTTCCTTGGATGCTGCCTGACCTGCTGCGCTTTAACCAGCAACACATTTTCAGCGAGGATCCAGTAGCGCATGGACATTAGGTTTTCTAGTAGAAGAGGAATTGGTCCAGAGTTGAGGGCACCCTGTTTTCAAGGTGGGGAAGAGTGTGTGATCCCACATGCCATGGTCACCTCACTCAAGGACAGGGTGAGAAAGATTGGCAGTTGTAGTCTCCTCTAGATGCGTTGGATGGGGTTCACAGGAAGGGGATTTGTGTGTTTGGAAGCTCATTGAAACACCAGAGGAGAGGTTTGAAGAACTAACACAGGAGCCTTCATGGTTTCCCTTTCTTCTTGCTAGAAATCAGAAATGCATAATGGGGAAAAAAAGATTGCAACCAGACTAAGGGGGTAGAATAAGGGATTCGGCCCAGGGGTGGGGAGGGAGCACAGCTACAGGACCCGCCAATGGAAGGGCTTTTATAGTGAATGAAAATCACACACAGACATCTATTTAATGCAGGACACAAACGTGAAGCTTCCTTTCGTCCGGGCCATTCTAAAACACTACCCCCACTCCAAGTGTTACACCTCCCGGCTCCAGTCCTCATTGAATAATTCATTGATAGTTGCATTTTTGGATGCAGAGGCTGTGAAAGAATAGGGGTGCCTTATGAAGACAGTTAAAGGTGCAACCTAATCTGACCTCATTTATATGCAATTTCCTATTCTCCCATGCAGTGGAAGGAAACTAGATAGAGACAATTCCTGACCTGAAAGTCAGAGTGGTCAGCTCATCCTCATTCTTCTAGGCCTTGATTTTGGAGAGCGATTCCCAAACTCTCAGGAGATGGTCTCTGAACAGTGACTGCCTGCATATCCAATGTATAAGCATTGTTCCTTTTACTTCCAGACAATGCAGTCGGCTCTCAGCACAGACCTCCAGCCATGGAAGCTGGGTGTAGTCATGAAGTACTGCCTGATGCTGTCATGATGCTATTTGGGTCTACACAGAGAGATGGACAATCAAACGTAAGGTTATACCAGTAACATTTTTACAAAAGTGCAAAACCAGTCACAACCCATTGTCAGTTTGAGTAGCAAAGAGAAGAATGTGGCACATAGACTGGCAAAGTGAGCCACGCTGGCTCAGTGGCTAGCACTGCTGCTTCACAATGTCAAGGACACGAGTTTGATTCCCACCTTGGGCGACTGTCTGTGGAGTTTGCACATTCTCCCTGTGTCTGCGTGGCTTTCCTCTGGGTGCTCTAGTTTCCTCCCACAATCCAAAGATGTGCAGTTTAGGTGAACTGGCCATGCTAAATTGCCCGCAGTGTTCAGGGATATTTAGGTTGAGTGGGTGCATTAGTCAGGGTAAATGTAAGGGAATTGGTCTGAGTTGTTACTCTTTGGAGGGTCGATGTGGACTTGGGTCGAAGGGCCTGTTTCCACACTGTAGAGAATCTATTCTATTCTCTGACAGCACTGTTGACTATTCTCTGGGGATGGCATTGATCCAGATGGCAAACTTGCACCAGACTTCCTGGGTCTGGTTTTCGAGGAAGGGAACCAGCACCTCCAGGTCTCTGTCAGAAGATCATGGTGCCATCTTCCCCTTTTCTGTAATTTTCCTAAAATGTCCTTGAGTGAGCAGGGCAGCTTCAGAATGCCAGTGCTCATCCAGGCACACAATGGCCATTTCAATATTGTGCAAGCACCAAGGATATTGGTTTTCCAGCAGACATCTGCTGAATGGTGAGTTGTCCCTGCAATAGCCTATGACACAAACAGCTTACTGACTATGTCCAAACCCCAGCAATGAGATCAGATGCTGTCCCTGACTGACTGTGAAGTCAACCTCAATGACAGTCTTTGTAGACTTCACTGAGGACTCACTCAGACTTTGATACAGTGCTATTTGGTTGAAGCACATTTGGTGTGTTTGCTGCATAAGCTGACTTCACCCGCTCTGGGCATGACCTTGACATAACATGGTGCTGTACCCTCTTGTTTAATCACTTCTGACAAACAGTGACAAGCTTTTCTTGGTGTTTGCACTGATACATGAACTGAGTGAGCACTACAAGAGCAAGCCAAGAGCCCTGAACTGCATCCTGCTCATAATCACAAAATTATGTTGGGTATCTGTCTCTTTCCACACGGTGGGCTGACAGTAGCATTACAATGCAAGGTGCTGATGCGCTCCAAAGTGCAGCATTTTAGTGGAGAGTTATGTTCTAAGCGAATCAAAATTGTGTCATGTTGATGTGGTGAGGTTGGTGTGGGTCCAGTGCCAGCCTGCATGAGTGAGAGTGTGCAGGCAGTCACTGTCCACAGAGCATACCCTGAGAGGTTTGGAATCACTGCCCAAAATGAAGGCCCAGCAGAACAAGAGTGAGCTGGAACTGCCAAGCACCTACGATGCCTTTCATGTCAGGAGTTGTCACTGTCTAGATTCTTTTCACTCTATGGGAGAATAGGATATCGCATATAAATGACACCAGATTAGGTATTCAGGAAATACAATTGCTTACAAGTAAGCCTGTCATTGCTTTTCCATCTCACTGCTCAAATCCAGGGTGGAATATCAGACTTTGTTTATCTGACGTCGCAAATCCCATTTTTCTGATCTCACCATATTTTCCCACTGACTCGCCCATGTCATTCAGCACCTGGGAAAATTTGCTTTCTTTGACACCATAGGCCCAAATTAAATTCTAGAGCTTTGCTGTTAAACTCCTCGCATTGAACATAAACATTTTCTTTACTTCTTTGCTTGCCATTTTCTGAGTGCTTAATGTCAGGTGTTGTACAGTTAGACACATTTTCTGACTCAACAATGTGTTTCATAATAGGCATGACTTGGAGATGCCAGTGTTGGATTGGGGTGTACAAAGTTAAAAATCACACAACACCAGGTTATAGTCCAACAGGTTTAATTGGAAGCACACTAGCTTTCGGAATGCCACCCTTTCATCACTATCACCTGATGAAGGAGCGTCGCTCCAAAAGCTAGTGTGCTTCCAATTAAACCTGTTGGACTATAACCTGATGCTGTGTGATTTTTAATTTCATAATGGAACAACTGATTTTTAAAAATTATTATTATTATAGCAGCAAGTCTCTGTGATTGTTCTGATTAACATTTAGGAACCTTCTCTGTGCTACCATTCAATAATCAGTCAGATTATTGGGCAATAATGGGCAGAGAATGCTCACCACATTTCACTCTAGGCAGAAGGCGGAAGTGATTTTCCACCACCAGTTACAACAACAGTGAGTCAAATAATGTCCTTCCAAACTTGCTATAGATTTTTAATCCTGATGAAGGGCTTATGTCTGAAATGTCGATTCTCCTGCTCCTCAGATACTGCCTGACCTGTTATGCTTTTCCAGCACCACACTCTCGACTATGAATCTATAACACCAGGATCATGTCTTCATTTTGCAGCAATATGTGCTTTCTACGTGGAGTATAAATCATTTGAACTATCTCAAAGTATATTTTTCCATTCACCTGCTCCATTGCTGAATCTGTGTATCTGTTTGAATTGGAGTTTCTTGAAGCAAATCAGTCCTGCAAATGACAATTTAAATCAATCTATTCTATTCCTGCTTCACATTGTTCATGCTTGACAATTCACAAAATTCCCCAGGGTGGAATTTCCACAGGATTCTCCTGATCATCTGCTGTACCTTTGGCAGTACATCCATGGAAACCTTGGAGAACTTATATAAAGATTGATTGGACTGTTTCACCAGGATGCCAGCAAATCTTTCTGCCTAAGTTACAGTGGATGATTAGAGAAACCCCTTCTGTAATAGCTGCTATAAGCATCTTTCTTCTTGTAGTAGAACATCCTTGACCTCAATTCTTCTCTTGTTGGCAGAGTTGTTATAGAACATTGAACATAGATCACAGAACATAGAACAATACAGTGCAGAACAGGCCCTTCGGCCCTCGATGTTATGCCAATCTGTGAATTATTCTCAGCTCGTCCCCCTACACTATCTCATCATCATCCATGTGCTTATCCAAAGATTGTTTAAATCTCCCTACTGTGGCTGAGTTGACTACATTAGTAGGAAGGGCATTCCACGCACTTACCACTCTCTGAGTAGAGAACCTACCTCTGACATCTATCTTAAATCTATCTTCCCTCAATTTGTAGTTATATGGAGTAGAGCATCCAACAGCCTGTGAAATCCAAGCATTGAGCCATTAAACTCTCACCCCAGAGACTTATTAAACATTCAGAACTGATGAAGGGCAGTAATTCAGGGCAGAATCTACCCATGCATTCGGAAATGTAGGTGTAAAATATGGGAAAACATGGTGTGAATGAAAAATATTGGATTCTCTGAAAAGCTATTCTTTCTTTTTTTAGGCAGTCAATGGCAATATTAGAATCTCGTTAATAACTTGTAACTGCTTTATTTCCATCTCAATCTCATTAACACCTCAAATAGCTCATTTCTTTACACTTTGCAATTCTCCCCTCTTCTCTTGGGAAACTGGACATGACAATTCCTGGCTTGAAAGGAAGAACAGCTACCTGGTTAAAGTAGACCATCTCTTGCTTCTCCAGGTCTCCATTTCAATGTATCTTCAATAACATGTCATTGAATGTTTCATGGACAGTGTTCTCCTCTACCCTTCATCTACGGAAGTTGACATTAGCAAACCGGGTTGGTGACGATTCGCCACGGCAGATTCGCCGCCGATGATTAGCCACTGCCGATTTGCCACCAGCGTTTCTCCACTGGGGTCGTTTGACCTCTGGAGACTGTTCGCCACCGGAAATATATATATGTACTGATTGTTTTCCCTCCTGCCTGTTCTTTCATACTTGTCAGTCCCCTTTATTCATACAACTACATAGTACATATTGATTAAAAAGGGAGGTAAAATAAATATCATTTTATTGGTTTACATATAAAAATGAGTTACAAATTTTAACCAGAAAAAGAAAATATATTTTAAAAATCTTTATAATGGCAATAAAATCTCACATTACTATTAAACAATGAAATTTTACTTCATTTGATAGTTATGCACTGTTTATTGATAAAGATAAAAGCCAAAGCAATTATCATTTTTGCTTTTAAAGCATTATCAGGATTGGTGTGGTATTGACAAGTTGCTCCAACTGCGTCAATATGTCTATGCATACTTTGTGCCAAATAAAAGAAACAGCCCCTAATTCTAACTTCAGGAAAACATTCTCTCACAGCACTGATAGCTGCCTGCTCAAAGTCACAATGGATATACTGTGGTCTGGGATTAGGTACCAAAGACTCCATCATTTCAAACATGCATATATATACGTTGAACACTGCTTATTTGGTAGAAGTATATACACTATTGGATGGTCAAGGAAGTAATCATATAATCATATTTGGTAGGGAATCTTGGATACATCATTTAGCAGAATCGACATGGTTTGTGGATGGTAAATTCAACATAGCCCCTATTTTATTCTTTCAGGTATATTGTATTTTAGCAAAAAGACTTGATGGGGTTCATCCAATATTGCATATACTTCTATTTGCAGTATTTGTGGTGGCGAATCATTTTCAGTGGCCAATGGGTTGTGGCTAAGCGTCCGCGGTGGTCGAAGGGCAGTGGCTAATCATCGGCAGCGAATCTGCTGTGACAAATGGTCCTATCCCGAGCAAACCATGGCTGATTTCAGAGTCCATTTCAGATCTTCTCTATTTTGCTTTCAGCTGATGGACACCTCTGACTTGTCTGCTCCCCCTGGGCTATTTTGCACATTGGGACACACAATCTTCCCCTGTCTCTGAACAGGATGCAACTTACTGCTCCTCGCTTTATTTCTTGGTCCTCACTCACTTTGCACCTATCTGGAGGCTGCCAGCCTTTGTGGGTTGCACAGCCTTTTAACCAAAGAGCAGGAAAGGTGAGCAGTCCTGCATTGGATAGAAATGCTGTGTACATTTGTGAAATTGGTAATCCGTGATCATTGCTGGAGTTTGAGTGCAGTGGCAGAGTGATAGTGAATGCTGGCTCTGTGACTGTCAGCAGGAAAGATGGTGGCAATTTGCCTTGAAGATCACAGATGATCATTGTATTTTTCCTGCATTTCTATGCATGCCTCCTCACCCTGGAGATAGCACTGATCCAGACTTCTCTCTGTGTCCAGAATGGCTGTGTTTGTGGCTCAGCTCCCTCTAGTTGCCCATCAGACAAAAGATGTTCTCTTCGTGACCACCTGATCAATATTTGATTTGAGTCAACTTATTGTCACGTCTGTTGTTGCAAAATATAGTGAAAGGTGTTGTATGGTGTCATCACTCTTTGGCACCATATAAAACATAGAAAAATAAGCCAAAGTAGAGAATATAAAGGCAGAAAAATAAAGAAAAAGTCTTCAGCTTTATAGTCCTCCTTGTTAAATGCTCTGCCATGGGCCATGGGCACAAATGGCTAGGTACGTGTGGCTGGGCACAAATCTCCTTTGCCGTGCTCCCGCCTCTAAAGTAGCTATTCTTTGGCACCATCTCCCCTCCCATGGTACACCCGACACTATGACTCCTCGCTGCATCTCACCAATGCAGCCGGGTACCTCACCTGCTCAAACCCAACTTTGCCGCTGCCATAAGTCTTCTTCAGGCCAACCTTGCCAATGCAGCCGCTACCAATGCTGTCAGCTCTTCACCTGGGCCTAGACTCGCCACCACCACTGCCTTCATGAGTCTGCATTGGATGCAGACTGCACTGAGAACCCAGACTTGCTTCCATCACAGCAGCTACATGCCCGCACTGGGCCATCACCCCACTGCCGATGTCGGCCCCACGATCGAGATCTTAAACAAGAGGTATGGAAAATAAACGAGAATAAAAAATAAAACACAAAAAAAGAGAGAAGAAATAAAACAAATGAAGAGAAAAGCAGATGGAGTGGACAAGCCCCAAGGTCAGAGCTCTACTCCATTGCCATCTTACTGGACTAGAACATCGAAGTTCCCATCTGGAAAGCTGGTGCCAGCATCTCTTTCTGAGGCATTTCAGTTTCCTCAGAGGACAGTGTCTGCACATAACCTCAGCGTGCCCTCTGAGCAGCCTCAATACTAACCCTGAGGGATGAGACTGAGGGACTGCTGTATTCTTCAGAATGTCATCCTTCAGATTAGAAAGTAAATACAAGAAAGGTTTTTGGTATGGGTTTGCCTGTTCACAGTTAAGATTCAGGTCAGATCAATCTCAAGATTCAGTCATTTCTTCAAACAACATTTATTTAAACATACAGAATGACATTGCAATAGACATCTCCAGTTCCAATCTTCTGGCAGAGTCTGCTTCTCATGAATACTCCAATAATGATTACATGACAGCATATCTCTGAGGCACATCTGCATATTCCTTAATCCCTGCTCTGGTGGTTCAGGCAGACACGAAGTGGTCAGGACACAATCTGAGGTCTTACAATTAGCTGTATATTTTGTCTAAACAGGATTAGTTGCTGCACTTTGAATGTAATGTATTTGAGACATTTTAACTGTTTTTCTGCTACCATTTATATGGCAATATGTGTTCCCCATGGGAGATTGATTAGCAAGGTTAGATCTCATGGAATACAGAGAGAACTAGTCATTTGGATACAGAACTGGCTCAAAGGTAGAGGGTGGTGGTGAAGGGTTGTTTTTCAGACTGGACGCCTGTGACCAGTGGAGTGCCACAAGGATCGGTGCTAGGTCCACTACTTTTTGTCATTTACATAAATGATTTGGATGCGAGCATAAGAGATACAGTTAGTAAGTTTGCAGATGACACCAAAATTGGAGGTGTAGTGGACAGCGAAGAGGGTTACCTCAGATTGCAATAGGATCTTGACCAGATGGGCTAATGGGCTGAGAAGTGGCAGATGGAGTTTTATTCAGATAAATGCGAGGTGCTGCATTTTGGGAAAGCAAATTTTAGCAGGACTTAAGGACTTAATGGTAAGGTCCTAGGGAGTGTTGTTGAACGAGGAGACCTTGGAGTGCAGGTTCATAGCTCCTTGAAAGTGGAGTCGCAAGTGAATAGTGAAGAAGGATAGTGAAGAAGGCATTTGGAATGCTTCCTTTATTGGTCATAGTATTGAGTACAGGAGTTGGGAGGTCATGCTGTGGCTGAAAATGATATCGGTTAGGCCATTGTTGGAATATTGCATGCAATTCTGGTCTCCTTCCTATCAGAAAGATGTTGTGAAACTTGAAAGGGTTCAGAAAGGATTTACAAGGATATTGCCAGGGTTGAAGGATTTGAGCTATAGGGAGAGGCTGAACAGGCTGGGGCTGTTTTCCCTGGAACGTCGAAGGCTGAGGGGCGACCTTATAGAGGTTTACAAAATTATGAAGGACATGGATAAGGTAAATAGGCAAAGTCTTTTTCCTGGGGCTGGGGAGTCCAGAACTAAAGGGCATAGGTTTAGGTTGAGAGGAAAAAGATATAAAAGAGACTTAAGGGGCAAGTTTTTCACACAGAGGGTGGTACTTGTATGGAATGAACTGCCAGGGGATGTGGTGGAGGCTGGTACAATTGCAACATTTAAGAGGCATTTGCATGGGTATATGAATAGGAAGGGTTTGGAGGGATATGGGCCGGGTGCTGGCAAGTAGGACTAGTTTGGGTTGGGATATCTGGTCAGCATGGACGGGTTGGACCCAAGAGTCTATTTCCATGCTGTACATCTCTATGACTCTATGACTCTTAAGTGTTCCCTTATTTAAATATACTACATATAATAGAATGTATCTTCATCTCTGCTTGTTAACAACCAAAAGAGGCCAAGTTATTGCAATCAAATTTAGACTATTTTTCCCTGATTATTTCGAACTATGATTGCACATTCCCTCAAATTAATTTTCCTTATTTCTCTGAATTTTGTGACACATAACAGGTTTAGGAAAAATTCTGAGAGAAATAAGAAGTTTCTTTCTCCCCAAAAAAAACTCCAGATCGTAGTGCAAGAGTCAACCTTTGAAAATTCGAAAAATCCTTCCAAAAAAGGATTGACTCATGGCTATGTATGAAATATGAACTGTTTGTATGAGTGGTCACCATTTTGAATCATGAAAAATGTAATGGTGGCAATTCATATTAAACTGATGTAGCATGGTTTTTTAAATGAATCAATCGCAAAAAATTACTTGTACTCACAATCAAAAAGTATTTATTGACTTTGGCATCTGATACAAAGGTTTAATTGAATCCATACTGAATCACTTTGGTTGTGGCATCATCATAAGTAGTCTACTGTGAAACAGATTTGACACTTGCAGAATCATCCTTCCACAATAAATCATCTTCCTCTCCAACCATTGATTTGAAGTTTTTGCAATTTTTGAATAAACTAATTAAACTTTGTAGACTATCATCGTCGTGCAATTTTCTAATGAAATCACACAAAACATCAAGCAGGGCCATGTGCACATTTCCACTTTTTCTCCCTTAACCATCCATTGATTCCATTCAATACAAACATGATCATTCAATGGTTTGTTGAGTCATATGTCCAGAAATAGAAATAGTATAACTGCAATTTGGGAGTCAGTCATCTCATCAATTATACAGGATCTGAACATGCCCCACACTAACAGGCTGATTTAAAGAGTCATATAGCACAGAAACAGAGCAGATACAACCAGTCCATGTCAACATAGTCCCAAATTAAACTAGTCTCACCTTTCTGAGCTTGGCCCATATGCCTCCAAACATTTCTGATTCATGTACTCATCCAAATGTCTTTTAACTGTCGTACTGTGCCCACATCCACCACTTTGTCTGCAAGTTCATTCCACACACAAATTATTCTGTGTGTAAAAAAAATTGCCTGTCATGTCCTTTTTAAGTCTTTCTCCTCTCACCTTAAAAATATGCCCCCTAGTCTTGAAATCCCCCATCCTAGGAAAATTACACCTGCTGTTCATGCTATCCATACCCCTCATGATCTAATAAACCTCTGTAAATCTCTTAACCTCTTACGCTTTAGTGAAAAAAGTCCCACCCTTTCCTTATAAGTCAAATGCTCCATCCCCAGCAACATCCTGGTAAATTTCTTTGGATGAAGCTCTGGGAGGGCTATTCCATAATTTATTGATCCATAGCTTCATATCTCCTCGTTCATGCTACTATTGTGGTGCACAAGCAAGAAGGCTCCTGAAGAAAACTTGGTGTTTGGCATGGTTTACTATTTGAAAATTACTTCAGGCTTTAATTTCATTCTGTCAGCCATTCGGCCTTCCAGCACAATGAATGTAGCCTTCTCAATTCTGCATTTTTCATTTGAACTGTTTTTGATAATTTCCACTTTACCATTTATCTGCTGAATGTACCAAAATTTATGAGTGCTTCACCCATGTTGTCCAAATTACATAATGGATATCTGCATGTTTGCCACTGTCTGATGATAAACTATTAGATGCTGATAATTTTGAAATCTGTAGTTTTTAATTTGAAATATTTGCTGGGCTCAGGATTCAATCCGGCCCATTTATATGCAAAAATGTTTTGCACTTCTCATGATGTTGCATCCATTGTGATTATTTTCAATGACCCACACTGATATATAGTAAAGACTGATTCCCTACAGTGTGGAAACAGGCCCTTCAGCCCAACATGTCCACACCAACCCTCTGAAGAGTAACCCATCCAAACTCATTCCCCTACCCTGTATTTACCCCAGACTAATACACCTAACACTATGGGCAATTTAGCATGGCCAATTCACTTGACTGCACATTTTTTTGGATTGTGGGAGGAAACCCAGGCAGACATGGTGAGAATGTGCAAACTCCACATGGGCAGTCACCCGAGGCTGGAATCAAATCCAGGTCCCTGGTGCTGTGAGGCAGCGACGCTAACCGCTGAGCAACCATGTTGCCCCAGATGCTGCTCTAGATGCTTCTCAAGATGACATCAGTGTCTGGTTCCGGTTCTGATGGTTTATTTGATCTCTGGTATTTTCTTCAGGACAGCTATCTTCCTTTTCCATTCCTGCAACGGATTTTCATTGAGATTGAATTCCTTTGCTGTGGTGGTTAGTTGACAAGTTAGCAAATGGTCTAACTTTTAATGTGAAAGCAGCTTTGTAATTTAATCCGTTTTGAAGGATCCAATTCTCATGGTGATACACCATGCCATGAATGGTCTGCTATATGTGAGCATGTCTTCAGCTTCCTTTACTACAAAGCCCATACTTTCTGCTTAAAACAACTCACAGTAGAAGGCAAGTAAAACATACTTCTGTGGTAAAAAATTTAAAACTGACTACGATTGTGGATATAGCATTTTGTAGCTGAAGATAGTGTAGTCGTTTGTGCCAAATATGTGAACAAACAATGACTTTTGGCATCTGGAAAATATTCTAATTGACTTATACCTGCAATTTTCAGTATGTTTTTAAGCAAAGCAATACAGTTGTTTTTCTTCAAAGTAGGCAGTTAATCCAATGATATCTTAAAAAAGCCAATTTGACCAATCCAATCCAATCCTGCATTGACTTGTTTATAACTGTTGGTTGGAATTTGCCTCATAAACAGAGTGAGATATTGATTGACATGCAACACTTGCTAAAGGTTAACACTCATTACAACTCTTAATTTGTTTTTTTGAAGGCCAGATCCTAAACCGACTATGGCATTTTCAGCTGGCATATTACCTGGGCACAAGCTTAAACGACAATCGAATGTCTCTGTTCATCAAAAGTGATGCATGACAAGTCTGTTTCTGGTGCAATTACAGGAAACATGGTCAGCCTTCAGGATATATGTTTTTATGAGTAATTGGATGTCATGATAGCAGAGAGAAGCACTCAACATTCAACTTCATGTTTATGAAGGATCAGTCAAAACTAATTATTGCAGCATTGCTGCTTGAAGACTATAGCCTATGATTTGTAGATAGTCATGTAGCTCTGGGATGTATTTGATTTGTTTCATAAGAAATGAATTAGTATGATTGATGAAACAATGATATCTTTGGATCACTGACCACAATTGTTCTGTTCTTTTTGTGCGTGATAATTTATTAGGTCATATATGTGGTGGAGCATGGAACAGCTTCTTGTTATAAGTATATACAGTCAATGTCAAGCACTCTTAAATCAGGTGAAGTTGTGCCAACTGCAATGTGACTTTTCCTTTAAACCCAATAGCATGACACGATGGGACAGCATCCTGTTCTCACTTATATTTTGCATTGGCACATTTAACATCCAACTGACTCAGTAGATGAAGCAGATTGCATTGCAGCTTAATGTATCATCTAAAGGAAAGAACTTCTGGCAATATGGCCCTAGCTTAACACCATATTGCAGTGAAATGATTTCTGCTTTACTTCTAGAATGTGATTTGAACTCATAACCATTTGACTCAGAGACAGGAATGCTAACTGAGCCAGACTGACAATTGACTAATTAGGGGCAGCCTTGTGCTCTGGATTTATACTTGGAGAAACCCAAGGGATGGGAGCGCTGCAAGGACTTCCGTCCTGTATGTGTTATTTTAGCTGCATAAAGCCATAACAGACTTGCTATTCATTATCCAACAGGACTGAAACCAATTAATTAAATATATTGGTTAGGTTATTAGCCTGCTGATTATACTGATACTGAACCACCACATCATTGTGTAATGGGGACATTACCATTCAGGGCTGTACAGTTTCACCTGATGGACAATAAGGTGGAACTGAAAGCAGAACCTTCAGTGACACTGTGAGAATCAATTTGCTCTGAAGCAAAACATGTGGGTAAAAACAAAGTATTCAGAAAATCTAAACTTTATCCAGTTGTTCCATAAGTATCACACCACAACTTTGGCAGAGTCTTCCAGAATAGCTGGAATCTCAGTTAAGAACTACATGTGTCAGGTCCTGATCTTAAATGGGACTTAAATCACCTTACCCAGAATTAACATTACCACTCTCACCACGAGGTTAATATTTGCATATTCTAGGCTCAATAAGATGGAGCAGTGGTTGGCCTAGACTCAGCGAGTTGTTTCAACATTTCCAGAGGGTCTACAGTGGAGACAACCACAGAAATGTCTACTTCACTGCTAAAGATCTGTCTTTGCAGACTTCTCCAAAGACTCTGTTAACGTTTATCACATCAGAGTGGCAAAGTTCCATAGTGAGAATGAGCAGCAGGTAATCATCAGGATTATAACCTTGTCAATTTTAGCAGATACAGTGAACTGTGATTCAGTGCTTAGCCCTCTTGTCTCTGAATACTGAGATCCTGGCTCACATTTATCTCCAGAGCTTAAGCATAAAATTCAAGGCTGGTTCTTGAATGCATACTGAGGGAGTGTTGCATTGTTAGAAGTGTTGTCTTTTGAATGACAGTTAAACCCATGACTGTGTCCACAAAGGTTTTGAATGACAATTAAACCCACTAGTGTGTCCATTCAGGTAAAGGAACCTATGACATGACATTATTTCAAATGAGAGCAGGAAAATTACGTCTGGTGCCCTGATCAATAACTATCCATATGTTAGACTCTCAAAAATAAATGTGAAAATGTTACAGAACTGCCAGTCATCTTCTTTTTGCTAGAGGAAGAAGAGAGGAAGTTCAATTTCTGTTGCTTAATGATTAATTGGCAAAAAAAGAGGATAATATATAGAAAATTAAAGAGGGTACAGAAAATGCTTAACAAAATTTTATAGCAAGGTTATCACAATGATGGAGAGGGTCTCAGTTTCACAAAGAAATGGGGCCACATCCCTAATTATAGAGCTCTTACTCCTGAGCCCACCATTTTTACCAAAAGGATGATCTGTTATAATTTGCAGGATTCACCAACTTTTCACACTGAAAATTGCAGCTGCCTTCAGTCAAATTCAAGGATCATTCATGCAATGTCCAAAGCATAATTTCCAGAATTTACCTTTTTCAAGAAGGATCTAAATTTACAAGAGCTTTTGGGGAGTATGGGACAATTTTGTATTAGTCAAGTTTCCCTTTGTTGGAGACGTAAGGTGTTCTTTTGAGGATGTTGACTTCCTTTGGGAGAGGTCAAGTACTCGTTGGTCTTTTTAAAAATAGATGTGAATGGATATTAAAAGTAGATAAATTCATTGGAACTGTCAAGCGATTTAAACTTTATGGCATTTAAATAAAAAATAACTACCTGGACTTAAAATATAATTGCTGATTCAGTTTATCAGTTGACATGAGCCTGAAAGTAATCACTATAGAATTGTTTTAATTCTTTTGTTACAACTGGGGCAAAATCTTAGATCACCAAAGAAGGCTTTCCCACATCCATCCCTGCACACAATAGCCCCTGTCTTTGGCTGTCTTTGAACTCTTTCAAGTTGTGATTGGCTTGACTTCTGTAAATATCCATCCATACCTCCACTCCATCGGGTTTGGGAGTGAGGATTCAAGCCTGAGTTGATTTCCTAAAGTAACATTCAATGTCTTTGAATTATACTTAAAAACTAAACTAATAAAGACCTGTTTGTTTAGGAAGGCTATGAAGTTTGAGTATTAGAACATTAGTCTTGAAATGGGGAGAATGTCTTATTCAGATGTTGGAACTTCACACATGAGCTCAGTTTTAATACAACAACCAGATTTAACTGTGTTTGGTCTGATCATCAAAGGGAAAAGGGGAAGATCCACATTTCCAAATTCTGATGAACAAATCAACACAGACAAATGAAAAGAAAACTTACAGAAACCAGACTCTCAGATGTCTATGGAAAACTCCAAGGTTCCAAACAAGATTTGTTCTCTGGAACAAGCTTTCTTTAATAAACGACAGAGTCTGAGAAAATAGGGAAGCAGAAAGAATGAAATATTTCAAACAATGTTTATTACAAAGATTCTTAGAAGTAAAACTTCACTTTCTATCAAGGAAGATTCATTAGGTGTGAAACAAGGATCACTGCATTGGCCCCACACTCTGTTGGTTTGCTAAAGGGAAGAATTAGAAGGTTTTAGTCTTCAGTGGCTCATGCTGGGGGATTGCTTGTGAAGACAAGATGAAGGTCAGAATAACGTGTTAATGAGGCCTGAGTCACGCAGTTTTGGTGTTTCTCTCAAAACTTCTCCCCTGTGGTCATAAATTCTGTTGGCCTAAAGTAAACTTAAGTTGGCACATCATTGCAAAGATTAGATTGATTGACTCCTTATATGTAATGGATTGTCTCAGCAAATACATGGCATGTTCATTATGTTTATTCCATACTTTTGAAAGCCTTGGACAATAGGTCGGTAGGCTGACAGTCTGACTTATTTACAGGTGAAATTATAAATCAAGCACTACACTAAAGCAGCACAAGAATTTAACATCAGGAAAGGAGGAATTCACTTGGTGAATTTCTCAGCATGTCTATACTAACGGCTCTGATCACGGCAATGATTCCTGGCCTCTATGCCCCCTCCCCATCTCCCTTCATCTCCCTCATCCTTGTTGATCTGTATTGTCCTTAACAGGCTTTGCATGTAAATTGATCATTTGGAAAACATGGGTGATTTACTCGTAGAAGGAAAAAAGGTGAAAAAATAGCATTGCACTTAAAAAATGCTGCTGTCTCTGAAGATTTCAACAGTTGAGGAACTGAAATAGGAACAGAACATAGTGGTGACACAAAAGTGCCAAATACATGATCTCTATGATGGACAGAATAGAGAGTTAGAAGTTCAGCTGGGATTCAATCAGATAATTGAAGTGCTGAGATCAGTTATCTTAAACCTGATACCAGAAACTGAGTTAGGTTAGGTGTCAAGGTTATGGCATTTGTGACAGGGGCTAAATTCTTCCAATTCCCTTCTGCAGGAAATTGCAGCTTGTACAATAATTGACTTTGATACTAAACCAGGCTCGATGTCAACAAAATATACATGGGAAAGTCTACATAAAGCTAAACATTTAGACAGCAAACATATACGTCATGGCCTTATGAAATATGAAGCAAAGCTGGCGGACATTATATTAGTAAACTTCATCAAATAGTCCTTTTACCTAAGTAAGTATTTCTATTCTTATTCATCAAGGTAAAGACCATATCATTTTTATTGTTCAGTATTTTTAATTGTGGACTGAAATGGAAAACAAACAGTTTTGAAAATCAAGGACTGAGGTTTGTAAAGGCAAGTTACCCACAACTCATTTGAAGCGCTGTTGACAGAGCTGCTGGGTCAATCAGTAACTGGGGCAGGTGCAGACAAATGGAGCCAAGGGCGGTGTACAAATGGATATTCCTCCAGTAACAAGTAGCTGGTTGCTCTGTGGACCAGTGGCCAATTATTGCAACAAAGTCCTTGTGGCTGACAGCAGCTATGTGAATGGTTCTCAAATGGCTGAATAGTTTGGAGCTGTGATGAACATAGTGAAAAGTCATCTGATCTCTACCAGGTCAGAAGATTTGTCTCTATTCTCTGTAGAAAAAAGCCACTTTCAGCTTGAAGAAGCTAAGTGACTTGCTTTGAGCAGTTTCTGAAAACTATGAACTTTAATTAATAAGTCAAAGAGTTTTAGCATTTGAACCAGTCACCCTGTGGCTCCTATAAACCTGTGTGCATCTTGGAAAGGAAGACCAAGAAGCAATCTTCGCTCAGCTAATTATCACCTCACCTGGTCTTTTCAACAGGATCTCCTAAATATTACTTCTTCCTCTCTGTGATGCTGCGTATGTGCCTATGTAATTACTAAATAGTAACTCTTTTTAAGTAGATAAGTGGTCCAAGTTTTCTGTAACCTTGGTTTAAAAATCAGGTAAATTGAGCAATTTTGCATACTTCCATTAGATCTTTAATTTTTGTAATTACTCCAGAATAGTGAGCCTGATTTCTGCCATGCAGAGTAGCAACATTCAACCAAACGTCTTGTTCAACATATTGCAGCCATTCTATCACCATGCAATAGCAGTCCCAGGGCATAAGCTGATTCTCAGAGCTTTCCATGAGTTGTTGATTGTGAATTGTCGTTTTTTTTGTGTGCGTTGGCATGTGCAGCAACAAACAATGTACATTTATATATGCAGAAAACACTCCCCAGAATAAAAACATTACAGTGAGTCTGTAACACATTTCAGTGACTGAAACATTTACTATGGTTTCGGATGAGAGGGGAAAGATTTAAAAGGGACCTATAGGGCAACTTTTTAATGCAGAGGATGTGTATGGAACAAGCTGTCAGAGGAAGTGGTGGAGGCTGGCACAATTACAACATTTAAAGGCCATCTGTATGGGTATATGAACAGGAAGGGTTGAGAAGGACATGGCTAAGTGCTGGCAAATGACAGTAGATTAATGTAGGATATCTGGTTGGCATGGATGAGTTGGACGAACAGGTCTGTTTCTGTGCTGTACATCTCTATGACTCTATGTTTTATGTTTTCCTGAAATGAGGTTGAACTCATGAATTGTAATCTTCATTTTCCCTGTAATTCTTTAGCTCTGAACAAGCAGGGTGTTTTTGGGAATATCTTAACCATTACTCCCACTGCATTAACAAACTGAAATTTGTAAAAGGAAAGCGTTGATTCAGTATAAAAAAGTTCGAAATTTTAGTTTTGCTGGCCTTTTGCTTTTCTGAAAGATTCTCATGTTTTTATGCACACCTTGTTTGCTGAAGCTTTACAACAATTGGGACAAAGTCCAAGTTTGAAATTATGCTACTTTCTTCAAAATTGAATTGGATTATTACTACAGGTGCAGTTAAAACAATGATGCAGTGAAATGATTTCCTCTGAATCCTGCTAGCTCATGGTTTAATTTTTCTGCTGTTTAATTTTTCAAAACTACAATATTTTATTTAATTGTGAAGCTTTGATATGACAGCTTGAAGTCTGACAAATTTAACATTCAATTGAGCCCATTTATAACTGTTAGACAGTCTGAGGTAGTCAGAAGCATATTTGATATAGTGCTATAGTTTTACCATCATTGAGTATGCAATTAGCATGAGTATAATTGCTGAGGCATATTGAAAATGTTGGACTGAATATTAATATGTAAGTTGGAAATAAGAAAACCAAAGATTCATGGTGTCAATGATTCTATAATAAGCCAATGATAAAAGTTAACTGGCGCATTTTCCAAGTCAATGTTTCCAACAATAAGCATCCAGTTGTCAACAAATTAACTTTCCTCTCACTCAGTATAAATGCTGATTTCATTTTGCACTGTTATTTCCTACCAATTGTCTTAATGAGTACAAAATGAAAAGCTTTAGCAAAATTATATAAACAAGTTGCTACAGAAATGACTATTTCAATCTGAATGCCATTGCGGACTCTTTGAGCCAGATCTTTGCTGACTTCAGAGGATTTGAACAATGGTAGATATTGATACAGGAGGCCCCCACCCCCACCCCGACCAGTTGCCAGACTGTGCCGCACCCCTCCCAGTCTGTTTTGCCAGAAGAGGCTATCACAGAGCTGAGAAACTCAAACTCAAGAGGACTCTTTGAAATTAGAGCTGAGTTCCCACAGAGTCCTCTTTCCCTGTTTCAAGGCTATTAATCTATAGTGTCACAAATTTATGGAGGTAACGTAAATTCTCTTGAAGGATGTTAAAATCTGTGCAAGTATTATGGCTTTAAGTTATTTAAATTTGCCAGCCCTGCAAAAGCATGAAAGATGAATATAGACTGCAACTAACTGTTTGGGTTGTTTAAGATCAGAACCAGCTACAGGAATGCATTGATTAAGAGTAATTTGAAGAGTTTCATAAACAGTTTCAATATGCTGTATTGTTGATATTCCAAGGGATGTAAGTACAGCTGATCCAACTGTGAATGTTTGGCTGAGTTTCAAAAGTGACAAAATTAATTATTTCAGGAGGACTGAGTTCACAATTTGATGGTTTAAGGATGCTATTAAAGAATGAGCTATATTTGATGTGGTTGCCAAATAGAGGATTATTGTTCTTGTTACAGTTCAACCTCTTGAGGTCATGTAAAGTTTTAAGTCTGTGTGGAGTTAGGGGCAGCACAGCAGCTAAGTGATTAGCATGGTTGCTTCACAGCGCCAAGGGCCCTACCTTAGATGACTGTCTCTGTGCCATTTGAATGTTCTCCCCTTGTCTGCGGAGTATTCCACTGGGCACTCTGGTTTCCTCTCATAATGCAAAGATGTACAGGATAGATAGATTGACCAGGCCAAATTGCCCTGTAGTGTACAAGGTGTGCAGGCCAGGTAGATTAGCCAGGGTAGATGTGGGTGGTTGGGGGATCTGGATGTGATGCTCTTCGGAGGGTCGGTGCAGACTCAATATACCAAATGGCATCTTTCTGCATTGTAGAGAATCCATGATTCTAGGAAACTCTTTGAATTGAGTTCATGCATGTCTGCATTATTTTCTGTATCAAGTATATGTCATTAAGAGCTCTCTTGAATAGTTATATTATCAGTCCTGTTATTAACCACTTTTATCCAAGTCATTTAATAACATAATAAATAATTGTGTCTCCAGCACTGACCCCTGTGGCATTCCATTCCATATGCTTTCCCAAATTGAAAATGATCCATTTTCCTAACTCTCTGCATCATTCCCACTACTATATTCTTATCCACCCCATTGGTTACATCCTCAAAGAACATTGTTTGCTTGGTCAAACACAGCTCATTTCACAAAAATATGCTAATGCTGCACAGTCTGTGGGTCCAGGTTGAGGTGGTAATACACATTTTTACACGGATCCTGCAATCTGGAACTACAATAGTGATGGTAGAGGCATCAATGTTTTGTCCATCACACAATTAACCAGGAATCTCTGTTCTTCTTAAGACCTGCCATTGACATGTGTGGAATAATTTTTAGGTTGAAATACAACTTATTTGATCATATTATAAATATACTTCCTCAGCCAGGAAATGCTGAGGAAGAACGCGAACCAAAAGCTTCTGGCTCAGAGTTAGGAACACTAACTGTTGCACCACAAGATCTCCTCAATGTCATCTTGAAACCTCCTTAAAATCTGGTTCCAGCATTTCCCAGTGAAAGGTGTCAGGATAACTTGGTTATAGATTCCTGTATTCCATCTCTCTTTTTATTGAATAAAGGTGTTATATTCGGTGTTTTCCAATCTGTTGGCACCTTTAGGCAATTTTGGAAAAAGACAACCAATGCATCCATTATTGCTACTGTCATTTAAATATATCCCCTTTTTTTACGGCTTCCAGGTTTGGAATACTTTCCAGTCCCATTTGTTTTCCCTGCACCTTTTTCTCTAATGATTGCGATTGTTTTGAATTCCTCCCCACTTCCCTACTTCCCACCCCCCACCCCCACTCCCACCTTACTTTATGCTATCCTCGGATGCTTTTTATGCCCTCTATTGTGAAGACAATATGCCGTTTCTTATTTCCCAATATTAATTCCCCAATCCCATTCTCTAAGGCATCAACAATTAATTTTAATGTTTTCTTATCATTTTGATACTTATAAATGCTTTTACTGTCTGTTTTTATGTTACTTGCTAGTTTTTCACACATTCTAATTTCTCCCCCTTCATTATTTTATAGTGATTTTTTTCCTTATTTCTACAATTTTCCCACCCTTCTGACCATCTAACCATTGCCCCTTGACATTCAAGGGAGTCACCATCACTGAATCTTCCACTATCAACATCCTGAGCATTACCATTGACTAGAAACTCAACTGGACTTGCCACCTAAGACAGTGGCGACAAGAAAACCCCAGAGAATAGGAATCCTGAAGTAAGTAACCCCAAAGCCTGTCAACCATCCACAGAGCACATGTTGGAATAGTCACAAACTTGCCTGGATGAATGTGGATCCAACAACACTCAAGAAGCTTGACACCATCCAGGATAAAGCAACCTCTTTGATTGGCACCAATCCTCCATCTTCACCATTAACGCCCTTCACAATCAGTGTACTTTTGCTAACTAAAAGATGCATTTCAGCTCAGCCTCCGTCAGCACCACCTTCCAGATCCACAATATCTAATGATTAGAAAAGCTGGAGCAGCCAGCCACACACAGCTCTGACATGCAGCTATATTACTTTTCATTCTCCTTTGTGGAGCCAATATCTTGTAACACTCCCTGTAAACAGCAGCTCAGAGCATCTAAACTGCATAGACTGTAGAAGTGTCAGGAAATGACTCACCACCACCTTCTCAAGGGCAGTTATGGATGAGCAATAAATATTAGCCTAGCCACACATTTCCAAAGTCTTGTTAGATTAGATTCCCTACAGTGTGGAAATAGGCCCTTCGGCCCAACAAGTCCACATTGACCCGCCGAAGAGAATCCACTCAGACCCATTTCTCTCTGACTAATGAACCTAACACTATGGACAATTTAGCATGGCCAATTCACCTGGCCGGGACATCTTTGGACTGTGGCAGGAAACCAGAGCACCCGGATGAAACCCACGCAGACACAGGGAGAATGTGCAAACCCCACACAGACAGTCGCCCGAGGCTGGAATCGAGCCTGGGACCCCGGTGCTGTGAGGCAGCAGTGCTAACCACTGAGCCACCGTGCCGCCCCAATAAATAAAGCCAAAACAAATAACAGAAATTGCTGTAGAAACTCAGCATGTCTGGCACCATCTATGGGGAGAGAAATGGAATTAACGTTTTGGGTCCAGAAACACTTCTTTGGAAATAAAATTGAAACAAAGGCAATTCTGAAAATAATTTGTTCTTGAATCTCCAACTGCATTCACAATGAAAATTTCTGGCTTAGATTTTGCATTATTAAAAGCTTACATTAAAAATTCTTCAAGGAGTCATATTCAAATCAGCGGGTTGAATTTGGAAGGGATAGAAAAAATATAATTTCCATTTGGAGACTAGTAATTTTGGATACCTCATTGTCAAATTACCCTTTAAATTCCAGTAGACTAGGGAGAGATTGTGTGGAATTTAACTGGTAATTGATCTTAGCAGGTACTGATTACCCTTGTCAATTTATCTAATCGGAAATATCGTTGTATTCTTCCAAGAACAGCTTTCATCTGTTGGAGAATCAATTGCCACTTCTTTGATCCAAACAGCAAATTTAAACTCATGCCACTGAATCACACTTACGTTCTGATCCTGGTCTCTGTCTAGAAAGATGAACAGATAAATGTTTCTGAGTATGATAGTCAGGGTTACGGAGAGCAAATTCAAGTATTTCAGGGCTATCATATTCGCCACAGCCAACACTTTTTCTCAGGGTTAAACAAATTGATAGCAAATGATTACTTTTATTTTACAGAACCAAAGTAGATAGGGACTATGAATCAAAAGTAAACTGTTGGGATAATGAGAGCACAAAGCAAACTTGTTCTTCCGTTACCCTTGACATTAGAGCAGAGCAGAGAATGAGACATTAATCACAGAATGCTATGCAACACAATTCTATGACCTCTCTGAAGAATAAAACACTAACTGAAAATTGCTTTGTTAGCATGTTTTACTCTTTAAGGACATTCTTCCCTGGAAGACTGTCTAAGCATTAATTCTCAAAAGTTACTGTCAGTGACACTATGGTGTGAATGCTAAATGCTCTCATATTAAATTAAGTTTAAATGGGTTAAAACTTTTGTTAAAATAGCAGAGAGGAATCTCATAAGTATGCTAAACATTCATGTGGTAGCATTGTTAGCTGTAATTTTGAGCCTAGTATTTCTGTTGAATGGAAAAAAAGTACAAAACTTGCTAATACTATACAAGTATTTGGTGCTTTCAAAGAATATAATGATAAATGGACTTCAATATAAAATGATAATTCCCTGCACCTTCCTACGTAGCTTCACATCCTCCTGCCTCCTGTCTTCTCCAATGTATGGGGTGAAGGGTTTTAGGACATAATCTCTGCTCCCTTTGATTTCTCATGACTTTTCAGGGGTGTCTTCCTCCCACTGAGTCTTCTCCACTTTAGTTTGCCCCTAGGTGGTTAATGCTTCTAACTTTTCAGACTCACCGCTCCCCCCTCAGAATCATCTTCTTCCTTCCCATTCAAATCCACAAGAACTTAATCGCCAGACGGGAAAAAGTAATTGCTGTCTTGGGATGTGCATGAATCATCTTGTGGAGATGAGAACATTAAATATTAAATTTACAACATCTGAAGGCTCATCATCTGCAAACCTCTTATTGTTTTCAGGCAACTACATTTGACCCTGAGATCAATTTTCCACTCAAATTTATGAACTGTGAGAGGTCAATGAACATTAGTAAGCTTTATAAAAAGAGATTGCCATCCACATGAATTTGCCTTGTATTGCATATGTTTTATATCTAACGAGTGTGACGTTATTTTATGTATATTGGAAATTCACTTAGCATACACTTGCTTTTGAGCTTCCCTCTTCCAAGCAATCAGATTTGGGTAATCCAAGATGGAGGATGGAAAAATTTTCTGGCTGTAACAGCTACTTCCTTCTTGAGGTATTTTAGGTATTGGAGGTGACTTCCTCGAACTCCAGGAGCAACAATTACTCATTCCAATTTAGGTGCAATCCGTCCTTCTTGTACAGGTCACTTCTACCCCAAAACAGCTTCCAATGATCCAAAAATTGAATCCTTCTCCCATTCACCAGCTCCTCAGTCTGCTCTATCCTCTTATTTCTGCCCTCATAGCACCAGGAGTAATCCAGTTTTAATACACTCAAGGACCTCCTTTTTAAATTCCTGTCTAACTCTCTGCAATCTCCCAATGCTGTTGCATTGTTTTGGAAATTTTGGGGAAAAAAAGTCAAAACAACAGCACTTTTAAAAGGGAGAGGAACACAAAGGAAGCACATGTTGAGATCAGTGCAGGAGAGAGAGAGAGAAAGTAAGTAACCCACATTGCTGTTAGCAGTTACTGCCTTTGCTGTTGAATTCATGTATTGCTGGACATTGGAGTGCGTCTGGAAAAAAATAAAAAACAGTGAAATTCACAACTGATCTTGGAAGAACCTGTCTGGGAGAGGCCACAGCACAGAAACAGGTAAGTGGATTTTAAGTGTGGCCTTAACTAAGTCTGCTGTAGTGAGTGGAGTGACTCTCTCTTAATTATATGTTTTGTTGAGATATGTCTGTTGATTAAACTTAAAATATAAGCCATAAGTATTAATTTAACCTGGAGCAGTGTTTTGAAGAGGAATATTTTCTGGGTCTGTAGACTGAAAGAAACAAAAATGGCTCAGTAGAGTGATGCGCTCTTCTTGTCGGAAGTGGGAGTTTAGGAAGAGTTTATGGATTACTGAGGACTATATCAGCAATAAATGCTGTTGGTTGTGAATCCTATCAGATCAGTTGAAGAGACAGTTAGAGAAAATGAGGAATTTACAAGAGCAAGGGGATGTGATGGATGGCAGTTAGATGAAGGGGGAAAGTCTCAGATACAGTCACATTGATGGTTAACTCCAGGAAAGGTAAGAGAGGTAGGCAGCTAGTGCAGGAGTCTTCTGTGGCTATCCCCGTTTCAAACAAGTATGCTGTTTTGGAAAATGTAGGGAGTGATGGATTCTAAGGGGAATGGAGCATGAACAGCCAAGTATCTGGTATTGAGACTGGCTCTAATGTAATGAGAGGTATGTCAGGTTCCAAGCGATTGATTGTGTTAGGATACTCTCTAGTCCGAGGTACAGACAGACGTTTCTCTGGCCAGCAGCAAAAAATCAGAATGGTGTGTTGCTTCCCTGATGCCAGGATCAAGGATGTCTCAGAGAGGGTGCAGAATGTTCTCCAGGGGGAGAGGTGCCAGCAGGAGGTCATTGTACACATTAGAACCAACGACATTGGAAGGGAAAAGTATGAGATTCTGAAGGGAGATTGCAGAGAGTTAGACAGGAATTTAAAAAGAAGGTCCTTGAGTTATTAAAACTGAATTACTCCTGGTGCTATGAGCTAGTGAGGGCAGAAAGAAGAGGATAGAGCAGATGACTGCATGACTGAGGAGCTGGTGAATGGGAGATGGATTCAATTTTTGGATCATTGGAAGCTGTTTTGGGGTATCCCAGGGAGATAGTGAGGAAAGATTTCAATCTGAGACTGGTATAGTTGAGAACAAAGGTGAGAACACAGGGCAGGCAGGGACAAAGCAGAGAATAAGATAGGACTGATAAACTGCATTTATTTTTATGCAAGAGATCTAACAGGGAAGGTAGATGAACTCAAGGCATGGTTAGGAACATGGGACTGGGATATCATTGCAATTACAGAAACATGGCTCAAGGATGGATGGGACTGGCAGCTTAATATTCCAGGATACAAATGCTACAGGAAGGACAGAAAGGGAGGCAAGACAGGAGGGGAAGTGGCATTTTTGATAAAGGATAGCATTACAGCTGTACTGAGGGAGGAAATTCCCAGAAATACATCCAGGCAAGTTATTTGGGTGGAACTGAGAAATAAGAAAGGGCTGATCACCTTATTGAGATTGTATTAGAGACCCTCATAGTCAGAGGGAAATTGAGAAAAAAAATTGTATGGACGTCTCAGTTACCTATAAGTATAACAGGGTGGTTATGGTAGTGGATTTTAACTTTCCAAACATAGACTAGGACTGCCATAGTGTTAAGAGTTTAGAGGGACACAAATTTGTCCAGTGTGTACAAGGAAATTTTCTGATTCAGTATGTGGATGTACCTACGAGAGAAGGTGCAAACCTTGACCTTACTCGAAATACAGCAGGGCAGGTGACTAAGGTGTCAGTGGGGGAGCACTTTGGGACTAGTGAACATAATTCTATTAGCTTTAAAGTAGTGATGGAAAAGGATAGACCAGATCTAAAAGTTGAAGTTCTAAATTGGAGAAAGGCCAATTTTGATGGTATTAGGCAAAAACTTTCAAAAGCTGATTGGGTGCAGATGTTCACAGGTAAACAGATGGCTGGAAAATGCGAAGCCTTCAGAAATGAGATGAGTGTCCAGAGAAAGTATATTCCTGTTAGGGTGAAAGGAAACGCTAGTAGCTATAGGGAATGCTGGATGACTAAAGAAATTGAGGGGTTTGGTTAAGAAAAAGAAGGAAGCATATATCAGGTATAGACAGGCTAGATCGAGTGAATCCTTAGAAGAGTATAAAGGCAGTAGGAATATACTGAAGAGAGAAATCAGGAGGGTAAAAAGGGGACATGAGATAGCTTTGGCAAATAGAGTTAAGGAGAATCCAAAAGGTTTTTACAAATACATTAAGGACAAAAGGGTAACTAGGGAGAGAATAAGGCTCCTCAAAGATCAGCAAGGCAGCCTTTGTGTGGAGCTGCAGCAGTTGGGGCAGATACTAAATGAATATTCTGCATCAGTATTTATTGTGGAAAAGGACATGGAAGATATAGAATGTAGGGAAATAGATGGTGACATCTTGCAAAATGTCCATGTTACAGAGGAGGAAGTGCTGGATGTCTTGAAAAGCGTAAACGTGGATAAATCCCCAGGACCTTATCAGGTGTACCCTGGAACTCTGTGGGAAGCTAGAGAAGTGATTGCTGGGCCTCTTGCTGAGATATTTGTATCATCGATAGTCACAGGTGAGGCGCTGGAAGACTGGAAGTTGGCAAACGTGGTGCCACTGTTTAAGAAGGGTGGTAAGGACAAGCCAGGGAACTATAGACCAGAGAGCCTGATGTTGGTGGTGGGCAAATTGTTGCAGGGAATCCTGAGGGACAGGATGTACATGTATTTGGAAAGGCAAGGGCTGATTAGGGATAGTCAGCATGGCTTTGTGCATGGGAAATCATGTCTCACAAACTTGATTGAGATTTTTGAAGAAGTAACAAAGAGGATTGATGAGTGTAGAGCAGTAGATGGGATCAATATGGACTTCAGTAAGGTGTTCAGCAAGGTTCCCCATGGGAGACTGGTGAGCTAGGTTAGATCTCACTGAATACAGGGAGAACTAGCCATTTGGATACAGAACTGGCTCAAAATAGAAGAAAGAGGGTGGTGGTGGAGGGTTGTTTTTCAGACTGGAGGCCTGTGACCAGTGGAGTGCCACAAGGATCGGTGCTGGGTCGACTACTTTTCATCATTTACATAAATGATTTGGATAAGAGGTACAGTTAGTAAGTTTGCTGATGACACCTAAATTGGAGGTGCAGTGGATAGTGTAGAGAGTTACTTCAGATTACAACGGGATCTGGACCAGATGGGCCAATGGGCTGAGGAATGGCAGATGGAGTTTAATTTAGATAAACATGAGGTGCTTCATTTTGGGAAAGCAAATCTTAGCAGGCCTTATACACTTAATGGTAAGGTCCTAGGGAGTGTTGCTGAACAAAGAGATCTTAGAGTGCAGGTTCATAGGTCCTTGAAAGTGGATTCGCAGATTGATAGGATAGTGAAAAAGGCATTTGGTGTGCTTTCTTTTATTGGTCAGAGTATTGAGTACAGGAGTTGGGAGGTCATGTTGGGGCAGTACAGGACATTGTTTTGGCCATTGTTGGAATATTGCGTGCAATTCTGGTCTCCTTCCTATCGGAAAGATGTTGTGAAACTTGAAAGGGTTCAGAAAAGATTTATAAGGATGTTGCCAGGGTTGGAGGACTTGAGCTATAGGGAGACGCTGAAGAGGCTGGGGCTGTTTTCCATGGAGCATCGGAGGCTGAGGGTTGACCTTATAGAGGTTTACAAAATTATGAGGGGCATGGATAGGGTAAATAGGCAAAGTCTTTTCCATGGGGTCGGGGAGTCCAGATCTAGAGGGCACAGGTTTAGGGTGAGAGGGGAAAGATATAAAAGAGATGTAAGAGGCAACCTTTTCACTCAGTGGGTGGTATGTGTATGGAATGAGCTGCCAGAGGAAGTCATGGAGGCTGGTACAATTGCAACATTTAAATGGGTATGTGAATAGGAAGGGTTTGGAGGGATATGGGCCAGGTGCTGGCAGGTGGGACTGGATTGGGTTGGGATACCTGGTCGGCATGGTTGAGTTGGACCAACGGGTCTGTTTCTGTGCTGTACATTTCTATGACTCTAATTTGAAAGATGCGATGTCTGTTATCTATGAAATTACTTTTTTGAGTTGTCATGCCATCAGACATGAAACAATTATTTTTGTCTCATTAATGATGTAGCACCTCCATGCCTTAGTTTCAATACCGATGGGCAGGGATTTTTAGATGATAGATGTCCCTGCCTTGCCACCTGAGAAATCAGCAGGGAAAGCATCCCTACCAATTATTGCAGCCACACAGACTTTTAATCTTCAGAGAGTGCAAATTAGCTGGTGCCGAGACTTCTGCCCTTCACTCAGGAGGATGTCCCACTTTGGGGAGCTGTTAGCCCAACTTATAGGCCTAGCAGCATCAATGGCAGCACTGACCAGGAACGGAACTGGAAAATATTCCCCATACATTCTCAGTCCTGGAGTTCGGGTGGGAGTCTTGCTCAACATATGAAGAAAGGAGGGGGTAAGTGAGTAAGACCACATGTGGGGGACACATCTTGGGATAGAGCTGCCTGTTGTGGAAGGATTGACCTTGAGGAAGCCCCTCTCCTTCATGCCTAAGGCTTGTACAATGTCATCTACCAGATATCCACCCCCCAACGCATTCCTGATCTCCACCCAACTATCTGAGTGGAAAGTAGCCCATGTGTGGCCAATAATTATCCATTAACCATTACAGGCCTCATTTGGGGTGAGGGTGTATAGGTCAGTTTCGGTTTCTTCTTTTGCCTTCCATAGAGTTGAAGTTAGGAACATGAGGGAGACTCAGCAGGGGACATTACCCAAGAAATTTTACAGACTCCGCAGCTGGCAAAGCCTGCTGTAAAAGTCTGCTCAATTGTTTAATGGCTTCATTACATTTATTTTCAATTTGCTGATTATACCCAGACACAGGGCTGCCCAGGCATATGCATAAGAAAAGGTCAAAGCTAACAATTTGCTCCTTTTAAAAATAAATTTTGAATTTTGCTAGCACTACTATTTTCCTTTCTTTGACATTAAATGAGATGAGGCTAGAGATTTATTATTGTGCTGAAGGAGGTCATTTTGCCCATTGTATGTACACCAGCTCCAAGCATGCAATTATACAGAGTTAAAATCAGCTCCTTGGGAGGAAAGTGTCATTTAGATCCTCCAGCCTATTCCATCATTCAAGTAGATCATTGAGGAGAGTTGATCAGTTCTTCTCTTTTTAAACTGTTTTTTTCATTTATTGAAAACATATTATTTGTGTTTTTTTTAAAACACAGCTCACAAAATTCAACTAAAATACAATTACTTCGGTCAGAATGATGGGGTCAATAAAGTAAAAGGTTTTTTTTGAGAAAAAGGGATATTATTGCTTTGAAAGAAAATAATTTAACCAAATTCACACATGTAGAAACTTAAAAAGAAACAGGAAGGGGTATGCAATACAATCAGGAATCTGCAATTGTAGATTGAAGTGAATGGTGTTTTCTTTGGAAAAACTGTTTTCTCATGGGAATACGAGAGAAAAGAGCTTTCTGTATTCTTGCTGTTATCAGTCCATATTGTTTTCCCTCTCTTTTGCTGCTCAAAGGCTCTTGATGATAGAGAGATTCTCTGTGGATCTTGGTGTCTGTCTAATTGTTTCATTGTAAGCTGGGTCATTGTAGACACTTTAATCTGTCAATTTGACAATTTATCAGGCAAATGTGAGTAAAACAAGGAATTTCTTGACACCTCACTGGTTTTCAGTGGTTTTTGATTAATCTGGTAATTCTGATGCAGCCATTTTTTATACTTTATGTAGGTTCCCTGAGTTTTTCAGGTGATCACAACAGTCATTTTAGATCAGTTACAGGTTGTTCTGCTAAAATGTGACATCTGTAACGCTATAGAAAATGGTACTATGGGAAACCGTTATAGAAAATCATGCTGTAGACAATCACTAATAGAAAATCGGTATACCCGCTCAGTAGAAAGTTTACACTATCCAAGCAACATCCACTATCCGTCCTCAGCAGAGGCCTCGCCTTCATCCCCCTTCGCTCCCGGATCAATGAGTTCGATACGCGGTGAGACATGGAGCATTTCTTCCGCCGCCTTCACCTCCGCGCCTACTTCTTCAACCAGGATTCTCGCCCACCCTCTGACGACCCCTTCTCCCACCTCCAACACACCCCATCCACCTGAACACCCCGTGCTGGCCTCTTACCCACCCTCGATCTCTTCATATCCAACTGCTCCGCGACATTGACTGCCTCAAGCTGTCCACCCCTCTCACCCACTCCAACCTCTCACCCTCACAACATGCAGCCCTCCACTCCCTCCGCTCCAACCCCAACCTCACCATCAGTCCAGCAGACAAGGGAGGCGCAGTGGTAGTTTGGCGCAACAATCTTTACACCACTGAAGCTAGGTGCTAACTCGCGGACAACCCCTCCTACTGCCCCCTTGACCATGATCCCACCTCCCACCTCCAAACCATCATCTCCCAGACCATCCATAACCTCATCACCTCAGGGAATCTCCCATCCACTGCCTCCAACATCATAGTCCCACAACCAAGCATTGCCCGTTTCTACCTCCTGCCCAAAATCCACAAGCCCACTGCCCCGGCCGACACATTGTCTAAGCCTGCTCCTATCCCACCGAACTCATCTCAGCATACCTCGACACTGTCCTGTCCCCCTTAGTCCAAGAACTCCCACCTACATTCGGGATGCCACCCACACCCTCCACCTCCTCCATGATTTTTGCTTAAGGCCCCCAACGCCTTATCTTCACCATGGACATCCAGTCCCTGTACACCTCCATCCCCCATCACGAAGGACTCTAAGCCGTCCGCTTCTTCCTCTCCCGCCAACCCATCCAGTACCCTTCCACTGACACCCTCCCTCGACTGACTGAACTGGTCCTCACTCTTAACAATTTCTCCTTCCAATCCTTCCACTTTCTCCAAACCAAAGAAGTAGCCATGGGCACCCGCATGGGTCCCAGCTATGCCTGCCTCTTCATCGAATATGTGGAACAGTCCATCTTCCGCAGCTACGCTGGCACCATCCCCCACCTTTTCCTCCGCTACATCGATGATTGTATTGGCGCTAGCTCGTGCTCCCACGAGGAGGTAGAACAGTTCATCCACTTTACTAACACCTTCCACCCCAACCCCAAGTTTATCTGGACTGTCTCAGTCTGCTCTCTCCCCTTCCTAGACCTCTCCATTTCTATCTCGGGCGACCGACTCAACACAGACATTTACTACAAACCGACCAACTCCCTAGGTACCTAGATTACACCTCCTCCCACCCTGCTCCTGTAAAAACACCATCCCATATTCTCAATTCCTTTGCCTCCGCCCAGATGGACCAATTCCACTACCGAATAGCCCAAATGGCCTCCTTCTTCAAAGATCGCAATTTCCCCCCAGACGTGATCGACGATGCCCTCCACCGCATCTCCTCCACTTCCTGCATCTCTGCCCTTGAACCCCGCCCATCCAATTGCCACCAGGATAGAACCCCACTGTTCCTCACCTTCCACCCCACCAACCTCCGAATACTTCGTATCATCCTCCGTCATTTCCGCCACCTCCAAACAAACCCCACCACCAGGCTGTATTTCCCTCCCCACCCCTATCAGTGTTCCAGAGAGACCACTCCCTCTGCGACTCCCTCGTCAGGTCCACACCCCCCACCGCCAACCCAACCTCCACTCCCGGCACCTTCCCCTGCAACTGCAAGAAGTGAAAAACTTGCGTCCACACATCCTCCCTCATCTCCCTCCAGCGCCCCAATGGATCCTTCCATATCCATCGCAAATTCACCTGCACCTCCACACACATCATTTACTGTATCCGCTGCACCCAATGTGATCTTCTCTACATTGGGGAGACAGTCCGCCTACTTGCGGAACGTTTTAGGTAACACCTCTGGGACACCCGCACCAACCAATCCAACCGCCCCGTGGCTGAACACTTTAACTCCCCCTCCCACTCCGCCAAGGACATGCAGGTCCTTGGCCTCCTCCATCGCCAGACCCTGACCACACGACACCTGGAGGAAGAGCGCCTCATCTTCCGCCTAAGAACCTTCCAACCACACGGGATGAATGTAGATTTCTCCAGTTTCATTTCCCCTCGCCCACCTTACCTCAGTCCCAACTCCCGGATTCAGCACCGCCCTCTTGACCTGCAATCTTCTTCTTGACCTCTCCGCCCCACCCCCTCTCCGGCCTATCACCCTCACCCTCACCTCCTTCCACCTGTCGTATTCCCAGTGCCCCTCTCCCAAATTCCAATCCCAGCTCCCCGGCTTTTATCTCAACTCGCTTGGCACACCAGCCTCATTCCTGAAGAAGGGCTAATGCCCGAAACGTCGATTCTCCTGCTCCTTGGATGCTGCCTGGCCTGCTGTGCTTTTCCAGCACCACACTTTTCAGCATCCACTATTTGTCAATCACATTATAGCCAATTCGCACAGACAAATTGTGTGTTATAGCAAAACGATCTGTATGTCCTTCTTAAAACCAGATTTGGTCTCATGAAAGTCTAAAGTATTAAAGTCAAATGATGGAAGTTGAATATTGTTAGTCAATTTTCATTACACTCATCACACATGGTTGATCTGTATCTATATCCCTGTATCTTGGCTTTGTGATCTCTATTACTCTTTCCTGAAAACAAATCTAGCAATCTCAATTTTGACATTTTCATTTGACTTAGCCCCAATACCTTATCTTTGGAAGACAGTTTCAGATTTCAACCATCCTCATTGTGTTGTTGGGATTTCCAGATTATAGACCTTCATGTGTAGCTCAGTGTGATTGTGGGGTAACTGTTGGTTTACAGCAATGGTTTTGGCAGGAGAGATTATATGGGTGAGCAAACAGAACTTGTGTGCTACTGAATGAGACTGGTTAGAATTGAGGTGTGTCGTAGGAAGACAGAGTTGTTAAGCTGCTTGTGATTTGCTCAGAGGTCCCAATTTTATTGGTGACCGGAGGCTCTGATGGTGGCTAGGGTGTGGAGTTGTGGGCTGCTGCTCACTGGAACTGAAAGAATCACTCCTGCTTCTCTTGCCTTACATACAATGCTAGGAAAATGCTTACCTCCTGGATCCAACTTCCATTCCACTTGGGTAAAAATCAACTGTTAAAATGAAGGCACACAGACTCGTCATTGCATTGGAAATAAGTAATACCCTTCCCATGAACGGGTTGCTGCTTGAGCCTTCCCTGTCCTCTGTTAAAACCAGAAGTGGAATATATTCCAGGTAAATATCACACAACACCAGGTTAAAGTCCAACAGGTTTATTTTGGAAGCACTAGCTTTCGGAGCGCCGCTCCTTCATCAGGTGGCTGTCAAGGAGCAGTGCTCCGAAAGCTAGTGCTTCCAAATAAAACTGTTGGACTTTAACTTGGTGTTGTGTGATTTTTAACTTTGTACACCCCAGCCCAAAACTGGCTCTTCCAAATCACATTCTAGGTAGGCTTACCTCCCATTTCAGCTAGTGAGTACTGAAATATCTTTTGTCTGATCCTCACTTTCTCTCATTAAACGTACAAAGCTATTTTGAATGCAATTTTGCTTCACAGTAGCTAAAATTAACAAGAATTGAAACTGCAATTTTATAATAGATCCTTGTGATGATTGATCTAAATCTAAACTACCTTTTAGCTTCACTTGACCCTTCAGCCCATGCTGTTTAATGAGGTGAAGCTGAATTTCTTCAGCTTTCATATTTTGGAGCAGGACAAACTACAAACTATGCACAAACAGTGAAGGTTTGGGGGTGAGCACAGTTAGTAACATTGGAGGGATTAGGATAATATTTTGTATTTGAGCTTAGAATTATTGATGTTTTCTAAATTTTGTGCATTTGGACTTGAATAATTCAGACAAGAGGGATCAGATTTCAGTAAAATCATTTGTGAAGATGGATTTTTTTTCTGATTTAAAACTGTAACTTTACATATGACATGACGATTAAATTGCTCTGTAATTATGGTAAATGTGCAGACTTCCCAGGGTCATGATATCAGAGACCACATAACACACATCCAGAACAAATCACAGACTACAAAAGCTTCTCACCATTAGATTAGTGGCTCCAATTTCAATGTCAATAATGATTCTCGCATTATTAAAATAATAATTGGATTATTAGTGTCCTTTTGAAGAGAAATTAGGGTTGGTCAATAAATGTAGGTCTAGCCAGTGATGCCTACATTAGATGAAAAACAACTCTTCACCCAATAAAGATAAGGTGAGCTGACCTCCAATTCCTCCTTCTCCCTTGGTTCTTAACCTTCACTTTAGCTGGGGCCAAAATGAAATTGTATAACCCAGTTACAAAACGTAATAAACTATAAAAGCTGCATTCTCCATGACAAAATGGAATTGATCTGAAGGTGTCAACCCTTCTCTTAAAGAAATAATTATGCCCATGGCAGATGCTGTTTCTGAAAATGGATACCCAATGGCTAACCTTCCTTTTATTGGATTTTGTTATTTCTGGCTCTGTGTTCCAATAATGTTCAAGCTGTATACAGATAACCTTGATGGATATATTAAGTTAGAAAGGTACTGAAGAGGTCAGGCCTATGGATTATAGACTTGAATAGACATCAACATAAATGGTATTAATTTGTTTGTCACTAATTCCGTGTTCGCCTAAAGTGGTGACTAATGTCATCAAACAACTTCAGGACCTTTCTTCTTTTCTTTACAGAACAGCAAGTGATGTTGAAATGTTTGGGACATAAGTGAGATCCAGTGAACTTGAGAAGGGCTTGAAAAGGCAGAAATCTGAAAGAAATCAAAGCTTTACTTTCCAAAATATCCCTTCCCTAACCTGACAGATAGCTGAATTGCAGGGAAGGCAAATGGTTTGCAAATGTCAAAACATTCCTGGGAACAATACCATGACAAAGTGTGGGAAAGCCTTCTACCAACTTACACTATTTACAATGGAAATATGAATTGATAACAGATGATTAAAAAAGCAACAGTCAGCTACAGCAGAAATAACCACATTGAGAAAATAATTATAACTCTACCTGGATGTGTTGCGGCTTTTAGTGGTTTGGAAATTGCTCTAACTAGAGGAATGTAAGGTTTTGCACATCCTTGGCTGTTTTCCCAGTTACTGTAGTGAAGTAATAAAGACTTTAAAAAGTCTAGTGACTACTTTTGATTGCTAGCCATTAGTTTTCAGTCTACGTATGTATTGATTATCATTACAAATACTGAGAAAATTATATCCCCTGTTGCTGTCTTGTTCCTTTGAATTCACAACAACAGCAATTTTGACACCGATCAATAACAGGTTCTGTGTTAGAATAACCTTCTAATGCAACGATACTTTGTGCATCTTTTCAGTGTTTCTCATTCAGTATGATCCAGCTGTAAATCTAATTGTAATCAAGGTGCCTGCAGCTCCCTGATCCAATTACTGCTATTTTTATTTGAAGGCATTCACAGCACAAGCACAACCTCACTTTCAAACATCAGTTATCCGACATGATCTTCTCAGAATGGTAGCTCAGAAGAGAAGAATCGGAACTATGTTCAGCAAATTAAAAGTCAAGGTAGCCCTGGTAATTCTTTCTTCAAAACAATTAAACTATGAGTGCATCAGGGATTCGATCCTGATGAGAAACAAGCAGAGGTCTGGTTCAGTATTGATATGGTTGACTGCATTAAGTGATTTGGGGAAGTAATGCTCACTTTTTGAGGTCTCATTTAATTTCTACCCCCAGACATGCGAGTAAGTTCAAGTGTTGGTAATGTTTTATCGACAGGGAAATTTTATTTCTGCAGTAAGGCTGACAGCAATTGTCTGCATTGAATTGGCACAATGATCTGTAAGTACCAGTGCCCTAGTGCAAAGCATGGAATTGATCTGATGTTACATTATTCCCGGACTATAATGAGTATGTGCTTTACAAAGTTTGCACTCATTTCCTTAACAACAATGGAAGCCTGGAACTGGTAAGGCTTATACTGGAAAGAATATTGCAGAAGCTGGAAATCTGAAAAATCAAACAGAAAATGTCAGAAAGGCACAACAGGTCAGGCAGCATTTGTGGACAGAGAAATCCCTCTGTCAAGAAAATTCAATGCACATCCTTCTTTCTCCTCTCTTGTAACTGCTCAAAAGCCCATTCACTTCTTCTAAGTGAAGCAATGGCTTATTTGCACTTCTTTCAATTTAGTACAGTATTTATTTCTTACATTGACATCTTCTCTATTTTCGACAAACTAAAGACAGACTGTGTGATTACTTTGTGCAAAACTTTCACTTAGTCCGTAAACATGATCCTGAGTTTCTAGTTAATCCTCTAACTCCTCCCACTTTGTTTTTTTGATTTGATTTGGTTAATTATTATTATTGTACCTGGGTACAGTGAAAACTTTTGTTTTGAATGGCAGACCATACCATACAAAATGCGTAAAGGTAATAAAACAGAGGGAGGAATACAGTGTTTCAGTTTCAGAGAAGGTACACAAAAGCGAGGTCAACATTAAATTTGAGATTTGAAAGGTCCATTCAGATGTCTAATAATACCCGGGAAGAAGCTGTTCTTCATCTATTGGTATGTGCATTTATGCTTTCATATCTTCTGCTTGGCAGAAGAGGTTGGAAAAGATTATAATCAGGGTCGGGGGTAGGGGGGGGCCTTTAATTATGTTGGCTACCTTTACAAAGCAGCGAGAAGTATAGATGGAGTCAATGGATGAGAGGTTGGCTTGTGTGATGGACTGGGCTGTGTTCACAACTTTTGGTAATTTCTTATGGTCCTGGGCAGAGCAGTTGCCATACCAAGCTGCGATACATCTGGAAAGAACTTGTTCTAAAAAAATTTCAAGATTGATAAGAGTCTTTGCGGACATGCTGAATTTCCTTAACCTCCTGAGAAAGTAGAGGCATTGTCATGTATTTTAGTCTTTGGCCTGCCATAGTACTCCAAATAAGCTCAGCATTGTTGAGTGTGTAAGTTCTTCCAAGCCTGCAATGGTCTAATGTAAATGTGAATGGTCTACCTAGAAGAACGACAGTCTGGTTTGAAAATCAGGGTGTGTGATCACATATGTTGTCAGAAAGGCTAAGTATTTCCAATCTTTTCTGTAGTTATCTGAGTAGGTATGAAGTTGGTATGTGTGCAATACTTTGATTAGATCTGAAACAAAATTTCAAAATTTCTAAAATAGAGCGCTAAGTAACATAGAATGGTAAGCTATTTTGATACTCAAGCAACTTGAATGGAGGAAAGTCTGGAAAGAGCACTTTTTTTCAATTCTTATCTATATCCCCATAGAAGTTGCTATTTCTCCCATGGAAACTTCTGTTCCATTTGCACAATATTTCTCATCAACTATTTGCTACACTAAAATTGCTGAGGCTGACTGATTCCACCTTGGATAAAACCTGATCAAGGAGCTGACTACTGACTAATTTCAATAGAGGCAGCAGTGTAAGGAGGAGTGGGACAGATAGGTCAGAGTTAATTGATTAACTAATTGGCCAGGACTATCTATCTCCAGATAGTTGAAGAATAAATGTAGAGCAGAGAGTTTTCTCTGGCTTTGGTGAATTTATGCAAGTAAGTGCAATAAAGGCACAGTCTGATACAAATATCCTATAGTCTATCCTGTGACAGATTACCAACTAGCTGCCAGTAGTACAAGTGAGCAAATGTCAGCTTTGAAATTGCAAGGACAAAGAATATCACATTGCAATGCAATCTGTTTTTCATGGACAATTAAGAAAACTACAGTAAGACTAATAACATTTTTTAAAACTATCTCCAGTTGTAAATTCAATATGTCATGGACAGATGAGCAGTATGACAAACACTCCTGACGATGGTTAGCAGACAGTCTGTTGGCAACAATAAGCCATTAAGTCAGGTTAACTGCTAGAGATATTTATCAATTCCTATTGCTGGCAATGACATATCCTCTATGTCCTTTTGTAACTTGCAGTTAAATATTCACTGCAGTTACACAAAGTGATCGCTGACTTCTGGGATTGGACTCCAGCTGTCCTTCCCTCCAGCAGATTCACTGCGAAGGAATTAAAGTGCTATCTAACACTGTGTGAAAAAATGTCAGCGGAAATCAAAATCAAATTTCCCTTGGAATGACATTGTAGTATAAAAATAACATTGCAAAGCAGTTTTCCATTGATTTTCTTGGACGACGAAAGCTATAGTTCTCTCCTTCGTGGTTTAGAGGTTGGAGATATTTCACCAAACTATGTCAGGGATCCAGGCACTGTGATGTGAGTTTATGACAAAAAGGGTAAACTATTACAGAGAGGGAAGACACAGAGAGTGTGCCAACCTATTTTTTTTTAAAGATATTTTTATTAGAAATTTAATATTTTGACAGATTTACAAAAATAAACAGAACTTTCAAGCACAAACATTAATATAAAAATAGATCTTAAATATATAATCATCAAAATTCAAAGGAATGATACTAAAGAAGAAAGAAAAACAATGAAACTCAGTTAACTACTAATCTAATCCACAATTATCCAGAGTGTATAGTTGAGTCACTTACATCCTTCAAACAAGAGAAAATGTTCTCTAATACACTCATAACAGTATAATAAAAAGGAAACTATTTCCAAACAATAAGAACAAAAAAAAACATGTTTGAATGGAGATCCTCCCCCTTGTTCTCAGGCGGCCTTACTTCCTTTCTAAAGGTCCACCATATCCTCTCCCAAACAGTGTCCCACCCTTGACCCGGGCGCTCCTTAATAGGATTTAGATATAACACCGAGCTAGAGTTAACAGTGAGCGCCCCACCCCCACCCCTCCCCACCCATACCTGAGTATATCTGATAGCATCAATGCCACGTACAGACACACATAACTATAAAATTACAACTCCACAAATTACAGTTAAGTATAATAACATAAAATAGCAAGGGAAGACAACCCTGCTCCCAGAAGCAAAAGTAAAGTAGAGTAAAGTATCCATTTCTCCCCACGGAGTGTGGAAGAGGCAAGCCAACATAAATTGTCTCTTACGATTTATTTAAACGAGTCTAAAAGTTCCTTAGCCTCTTCTGGTGATCTAAAATTATACTCGGATCCTTCGTGGTTAAAGCATAACGTCGCTGGGTAGCGTAAGGTGTATTGAATATTTAAGTTCCTTAGACATTTCTTCACCTCATCAAACGCCTTCCTCCTTCGTGCCAAAGCCGGGGAGAAATCCTGAAATAACGTAATCCTTCATGGATCATGGCTTTAGGATCCTTTCCAAGATTTCTGGAGGCATCCAGGAGTATCTGCCTCTCCCTATAACTCTGCAGCCGGAACAGGACCGGGCGTGGGCGCTGGTTTGGGCCAGATCCGCGTGCTGCGACCCGGTAGGCCCACTCCACCCTTACCCGGTCAGTTTCAGCCCCCAGGTTTAAAAGCTGGGGCAGCCATCGCTCCAGAAATACTACTAACTGTCCCTTCTCTTCTTGTTCAGGGAGGCCCAGAAGACGGATATTCTTTCTCCGATTTCTATTATCCAGGTCATCCATGTAGATTTCAAAGGCCCTGACTCTCTGCTCCAGAGCTGGCACCTGTTCTGCAGCTGTTTGTGCTGCAGCCTCGGAGGTCGTGGCCTTTAGCTCCGCCCCCTCCACTCGGCCCTGTAATTCCTCGAGAGCCTCGCTGTGCTTTTGTAACTTTTCTTCGAATGCATTCCATCTCTGTCTGGATTCTACAATGAAATTGACGAGTGTCGTTTCCAGCCTGGCAATCATCTCTTCAAGGCCTGTTTTTACATCAGCTGCAGCCGGAGGAGGAGAGGAGGGTGGGGGAGGGGTCTTTGTTTTCTGAGAGCTGCGGGATCCCTTTGGTTTACTCATTATCCACTTAATATTAAACTGCTTAAATATAATAGTAAGCAGCTAATTAAGGTTAGAAAATTTTTTTGGGTGGTTTGGTAAGTGTGGTGGGGGTGAGTAACTCACTTTACCCAGGTTTTGGGAAGAGCACTGTAAACTCAGACTTGCTGAGTCGCCGCCATCTTGGATCTCTTTCGCCAACCTATTTTTAAACACTATGGAATGGGGAACAGCTTCACAATGGATGCATATTTACCAAAGCCTTTGACTAAGCAGCCAGTCATTAGTATGTCTGGGATTTGGCACAGTATTTTGGTGTACAAGAAATATTGGCAGTGACATGTAGCTTGTGGTAGGACCTCACACAATGCTGGAAAACTATTATGTACTTAGTGAAAAAATGCTGAGATTTGGGATGACTATTGATGAATGGAGTGACTTGGATTATCTGTTAACAAATTCAGTCACACATTGTACCATCTTCAAAAGTATGTTTATACTGAGGGGAAGAGGGAGAGGATGTGCTAATGAACATGGTAGATTATTTGTGAGTTATAATTTGAAAGCTCTCTATTAAATCTCCTCACAGATTTCTCTGCTCTGGTGAAAATATTGTCAGTATACCAAATCATTTCTTGTGCTTCAATTTGCAGTATGTGGATTCATATGAGTACAGTATAATGAAGCATTCAAACTGTACACATTACTCAACTACAAGCTCAACTTGTTTTATAAAATAATTTCTAATTATTAACAAAAAACTGAAATTGCTGGAAAATCTCAGCAGCTTGGGCAGCATCTGTGGAGAGAAATCAGAGTTAGCGTTTTGGGTCAAGTATCCTTTCTTCAAAACATTGGCTTTATTGGCATTTTATGGCTTTATCTATGTACATCTTCTTCCAATAAATTTTACATGTGAACCCTACAGTCTTTGCATCCATCCAATGACTTTGGCATTTTTCCAGTGAATATAGACTCTTATTCCATGATGTATTTTTTCCAAAATATTTTTCATCCATCCATACATTCAACTGTATCTATTATCCGCTTCCCTGTTCCATCACCTGAGAAGTTCCAAATTCCAGCCTGAAAGTAATTTACAAGTCTATCTTAATGTTTGCTAAACTCTACTTTGGTGTTATCAAAGACTATTGTCAGTTCCAAGTCTAAATTATCTTTTTATACCAAGAACAACCACGAGGGCTGGCAATCATGACTTCCACCCCATTAGTTCCAGGAACAATGTACAAATAGCTACCATTCCATGAGTGTTACAATAGAAAGTATAACAATGAAGGTATAATAGAAGAAGAAACCCTGTGAACATTTTGAATGAATATAATTGAGTCAGGCCATAACAGGATTAAACACCCCATTTTAAGAACTTATTCCTGATGGATCTGCAAATAGCTGTACATCTGAAGCGCCTCATTTGTCATCTCTTCCAGATGTAATATTAAAGCTGGATGCTGTAAATCAAAGTTCAGCCAGAGTTTAAGATTTGATGGTGGGTATGATATATTATGGAGAATCTCCTGACACTTGTCTGGTGAAATTGAGCTCTGAAATTCAGTTTGTCAATCTTCCATGCTCAAAGACACATCAGCAGGAATCATTGCGGAGATTATTAATGAGCAGGTGCACAGGTTGTCTGAGTTCTGAGCATGCACAATTCAATTTGTACTAGAACAAAGCCCATGCATCCTAATTTTTAGATTAGTTCACCCAGTCTGATTGCTGCGGACAACTTGAGGACACATTTTCTCTTCAGGTCTTGGTGTTAAAAATGTTACAGCCTAAACAGACAGAGGTGAAAAATCTGCTCCACTTCATCACTCTTTCACCATCAGCCAATACTATCAGAAATGACGATGTTGTAAAATATGTCACCGAAAAATATATGTGAATACATATAGAATACATATGTATTATTTCACTTATTGTTACGTCCGGAAACCAAAGAAAACTATATATATTAGATTAGGATTTTGATCAATTTCATGAGACTTAAGCTTTCTTTCGCTTCCTTATAAATAACTTACAGATTGTACTTTAACTTGAAACAGTAGGATTAAATGTTTGCCAGTCCTGCTTGCTTTTAGGACTTCAGGTGAATGACTTTAATTGAAAAGATAAAGATGTAATAGGTAGTTCACAAGATATAAGGAAAAGAATAAAAAGGGAAGTTCTGTAGAAGGATGGAAGGAAGGTATGATTAAATAAGAACAGTGATGGTACAATGCCTTTGGTTCTGCCACGGCCACTCAGCTCCAGACTTTGTTATAACTTTGCTTCAAAAATGTACAAAAGAGCTGAACTTCTAAGATAAGAGTGACTACCCTTGACATAAGAACAACACTTCACCCATTGTAACATCAAGAAATCCAAGGAAAATTGAAGTAAATGTAAAGCAGGGGGATTCAAACCTAACACAAAGGAATGCACTTGTCATTGATGCAGTCCAATCATCTGAGTCTCCGGATATCACTGCAGATGTTCCTCAGGGTCATTAGTTCCCTTGGTTCAATCATCTTTAACTGCTTCCATCCATCATGAAATCAGAAATGGAGGTGTTCACTGAAGATTGCATGATGTTCAGCACCATTTACAAATCCTCAGATACTGAAGCAGTCCGAGTCCATATGCAATAAGCCTTGGATAATATCCAAGTTTGGGCTCACAAGTGGCAAATAAATACTGTGACTAAAAAGCAAGTCTGAGGCTGGGAATTCTGCAATCAGTAACTTACCTCCTGACTCTCCAAAGTCTGTCCACCAGACACAAGTCAGGACTATGATTCTATCCTGCACTTTCCTGCATGTGTATAGCTCCAACAAATTTTAGGAAGCTTGATCTCACCCAGGACAAACCAACCTGCTTCAATGGCTTCTCATCCACCATGTTAAATATCTACTCCTTCAACACCAGTGCACAGAAGCAGCAGCAGATACCAGATGCAAGATGCATTGCAACAACTCATCAATACGCCTTGAACAGGAACTTTTAAATCTGTGACCATTGCCACCCCAGAAAGGATATGGTGGTAATTGCATGGGAGCTCCACCACCTATATAAAAAACATACATGGACTTTGAACTGAGTCACTTTTCCTTCACTGCCACTGGATCTATAATCTGAAATGATCCTCTAACAGCATAGATGCCACATAGACACAAGCAGTTCAAGAAGGTGACTCATCACCACATTTGCAAAGGCAATCAGGGATAGACAATTGATGGCCCTGCCAAAAAAAGTCACCAGATGAAGAATGGATTTTAAAGAAATATGTGACAATAAAAGGCAACAAAAGATTGGTCTAGAGAAACTGAAAATGGCAAAAGTAGAATCAAATGACTGGAAGAGATTTTGAAAATTAGGAGAATGGGTAATGCTTCAGACAGTTGAACTCAATATCCATTGACAAGGTTGTAAATTGCTGAATTGAAAGATGATGTGTTGCTCCTGATGATTCATGGGAACAGTTCAGGCACCTGAAGATGGAAAGGTCAGAGCAGTTGTAGAATTAAAATGATCAGCAACTGGAAATGTAGGTTCATAATTTGCAGCCTGAATGTATGTGTTTGGCAAAGTGCTCAATGAGTTTGGGATATTGGTCTCCCTACTGTAGAGATAACATCATGGGCAGTCAAGTGGACTAAATTGATTGAATTACAAGTAAGTTGAATCAAGATTCTGGCCATAAAAGACCATAAAAGACAATTGCTCACTGTCTATCATGCAAATTCATGGAAAGACTTATGGCCACCACTTATGACCCAGAATGGTGCCCAGTTTACCTTAGACTTCCATTGAGGAACAAATCTCAAAAATTTGAGGAACAGGTTAAGTTTGCTGTCTTGTACTGATAATTTATAATAAATACCTGAACGGTATTCTTCACGAACAAAATGGCCCAGCCAGTGAGACCCACATACCATGAGTGAATTAAAAAGAAGGATACTGCCATGAAGTCATAAAGACATTCTTACTACCTCACAAATGAGTAATACAGGGAAAAAAACTTCAGTTCTATTTTGATGTCAGGTATGTAGGCTTACATTTATTCACAACAGGACCCTAATACTGTATACTGCAACCTTTTCACTGAGCAAAGCGTAGTAAGGAAATATAATCCCAGTTCCATCCTCATGGCAACACCCTGACCAATTAAAGTCAACTTGCCTGGTTTAGATTTAATCAATTAGTTAATAGTTTCTGCTTTGTATCCATGCCAACTATACTCCAATGAAGCAGTATGCCCTTCTCAGTTGCTTTCTGGTCAGCCTGTTCAGAGAAGGTTATTGCACACTACCAATTTTCAATTCTATTGCAATTCAAGATCAGGTTTTCCTCAGCTCTGAATATTTCTGTGAATGAGAAGCTATTTCCTCCATCAACATATCCCCGCAATTATGTTCCCTAACTACCAATGACCCCTGACAATGCCCTCTTGACCTTGACTGCATGGAACTACAGGAATGACTGTTGTCCACACATTGACCCACTTGAAAGTATAGCACCAACTGGTATGTGACAAGACTGATTTCTGTAACTAATTTCCTGCAACACAGTGGACCGCTTGTATCAGATCCACTGGACTAACTATGGACTCTCTGACCACCCCAAGCCCCTGGACAGACTTCAGAGGTGAACCTTCACCCACTGTGCCTGTACTCCCCTACTGAAGGTTGTCTCCCTCAGACTTGGCTGCGGATGGCTTCTCTTAGACTTTAAGACATGACCATTTGGTTAAAGCAGATGCACTGGGTTTGCCACATCTGCTGCTGGCCCATGGTGCAGATGTGAGATTGGGGGTAGAACAGTACCACAGGAACATGTCCACCCCCTTAACTGACCACTGCCTGCATGTTTAACATTCTGCCTGGCTTTCTGTCTGCATGAACAGCAAGCAAGCTCGAGATGCTGTGAGCCTGTGGGTGCTGGCTGAGAGGTCAAAGTGCAAAAAGGCAAGGAAAGGCAGGGATGATGTGGGAATTAAAGCAGATACAATGTGAGTGAACATGAATTCAGCAAGTGAGGATCTCTGAGATGCAGGTGATGTCCCCAGGTCAGTGTCCTGGCAGCAGCATTTCAATGAAAGGCGATATATGCTCAAAATTATTGCTTGAAATACAGAATGATATAAGTGTATCGGAAGAGTGCCATGAAGTGCAGTGAGGGTGGTATGTGTCAGATGCCAAAATCCATGGATTGGGAGTGAGAGTCATCGCTGGCCAAGAAGCATTCACTAAGATGTTGGCTCCTGATGTCCAAGATTGTGCTGTAGTAAAATTAATAAAACTCAAATTTAGGAGCAGGTCAACCACATTTATTCAATCAAAAGCTTTTGGGAGGTGCAGCGTGATTCTGACCCTAACAGTGGGATTTGACCATGTTGTCTCTCCCCGAAAAACGGGTATAGCTGTTTTCATAGTCTGGATGACATGAACAACAAAAGCCCGCGAAAGAAGGTTTCTTACATTCTGCGCATGCGCATGTAGGGATCGCTGTTTCCGGGAATGGAGTACCATTGTGTTCTGTAATTATTTCTTCTTTAGTTAGTTTATATTTTCAATTGCATCTGTAGAAGTAAGCTGCAGTAACCAGCTAACTGGCGGTATGTTAGAGAATTGTCGCCATCGAATTGCTATCAAATGGATGGGAGAATGGGAAATAATATATTAATGAGATGTGATTCAGTAACAATAGGATATTAATGCAGGCTAAGGCATACAAATAGAACTTTCGCTGCTCACATTTCCCCATCCAAAACTTGGTTGGAAAGTGGGACGTTTTGCTCTTAATGTTGAGAATGTCCTCATGGCCATCTCCTGTGATTTTCCTAACTTGCTTACCAATATCAGTGTCAACCAGGGAAGGGGAAAATTCCACCGACTAACAAAGAAAGACCATGCCACAAATCTCAAGTCCAGGGTGATAGCATAATCTTATAATCTGGTCACATTATTCCCATAAATACAACATTTTAGACCATGTACACATTGAGATTAAATTCCTTACAGCATGGAAACAGGCTCTTCGACCCAACAAGTCCACAATGGCCCTCCGAAGAGTAACCCACCCAGACACATTTCCTTCTGACTAATGCACCTAACACTATGGGCAATTTAGCATGGCCAATTCACCTGACCTGCACATCTTTGGACCGTGGGAGGAAACCAGAGCAAACCCACACAGACACGGGGAGAATGTACAAACTCCACAAAGACAGTCGCCTGAGGCTGGGATCGAACCTGTGTCCCTGGTGCTGTGAGGCAGCAATGCTAACCACTGAGCCACTATGGTCCCAGGTTCGATCCTAACCTTGGGCGACTGTCTATGTGGAGTTTGTACATTCTCCCCATGTCTGTGCGGGTTTCCTACCACAATTCAAAGATGTGCAGTTTAGGTAAATTGGCAATGCATAAATTGCCCATAGTGTTCAGGGATTTGTAAGTTAAGTGCATAAGTCAGGGGTAAATGTAGAGGAATGGGCCTGGGTGGGTTACTCTTCAGGGGGTCGGTTTGGACTTGTTAGGCTGAAGGACCTGTTTCCACAGGATTCTAATACTTCTAAAAATAGTGTACTCGAAGAGATATTGCAGATTGTCAGAAATCCCAGGGTTCTTGTCCTGCAATTTCATTGATGGGGTGGCACAGTGGCTCTGTGGATAGCACTGCTGCCTCATAGCACCAGGGACACAGGTTTGGTCCCAGCCTTGGGCGACTGTCTGTGTGTGTGGAGTCTGCACGTTCTCCCTGTGTCTGCATGGGTTTCCTCCGGGTGCTTCACTTTCCTCCCACAGTCCAAAAATGCGCAGGCCAGTCGAATTGCCATGCTAAATTGCCCATAGTGTTCGGTGGATTTGTCAGAGGGAAATGGGTCTGGGTGGGTTACTCTTCGGAGTGTCAGTGTGGGCTTGTTGGGCCGAAGGGCCTATTTTCACACTGTAGGGAATCTAATCTAATATTGGGTTTGCTATAACAGACTTGGCACTAACTGCTAACATTGAGTGTGTTATTGATGGAAGATTTGCAAAGTGTTTATTTTTTAAGTTTTTAATCTTTTTCTCCTAAGTAGGGAATATGGTACACATGCTGCATTTAGCTTCATTAACTAACCTGGTCAGATATGTTGTGCCATATTTCCAGAGTTGGTGGGATTCAAATCCACACTTTCTAGTCCAGGGTGGGGACATTACCACTATACTACAAAACCCTTAGCTGAAATTTAATCAAATTAGATTCCCTACAGGGTGGAAACAAGCCTTTCGGCCCAACAAGTCCATACCAACCCTCTGAAGAGTAACCTACACAGACACATTTCCCTCTGACTAATGCATCTAACACTATGGGCAATTTTGCATGGCCAATTCACCTGACCTGGACATCGTTGGATTGTGGGAGGAAAGTGGAGCACCAGGAGAAAACCCACGCAGACGCAGGGAGAATGTGCAAACTCCTCACAGGCAGTCGCCCAAGGCTGGGATCAAATCCGGGTCCCTTGTGCTGTGAGGCAGCAGTGCTAACCACTGATCCACCGTGCCTCCTATAACCCCTGCCGCCCGCTGACTTTGTTCATGATAAGCCATAAATAATGGCCTGCAGTAGTCTTGTTCTTAAATAGTAGACAAACTGTAACAGGAACTGTCAACTTTGTATCTTAATCCTTCAGCAATAAAAATCACAGCAGAAGTGCCAGAGAACAAAATGAAAATTAATTTCTGTGTATGTTTAAATGTACAATCAAAAGGGACAGTACTTCATTGTTTATTGTTCACACTGACAATTTTCAGATATATTTCCAAAAATAATTTGACTGTGATCCAGAAGAGCTGGAATAAATATTATTCCCAGAAACAGAAGCTCTCCGGCAACAAGGGCCACAGGGAATAGATGAGTTCTAAATTCCAGGAGTGACAGATAATCCTCAAACAGTGAAAACAATTCAACAGATACAGCAAATCCTTTGAGATACTCAGCACCAGTTAATAAATCCCATATTATCAGACAAAACTCAATTCCATAAATGCAAGAGAGCTTGTCAGCCTTGCAGGTCAACATCGGCACTCTCACATCAACACATCACTACAACATCCATCCCGTTGCAGGGAAAGCACAAGATGGCATTGAAAACAAAAGCTTCTTCAGAGCTTCAGCTGGTAAATGCAAATCTATATCCAAGTCTTGCAGTGCTGGCTATGTGTGTGTGTCAAGCTGCTGATCTGGCTGATGGTGATTGAGTTTTAAATTGTTCTCAGATACCTCAAGCCAGAGGTAAATATGTCATGTTTTCTGCTCCTGCTGGCTATCTGGTGGCTTTGTTTTAGAAAGTGAGATGTGCGTGAGAACAAAATGTGGTAGGTAATGTCTCCTGATGATCAACTATCCTACTAACATTCATGGGGTGGGGGGGGGGGGGGGGCGGGGGGGGGGGGGGGGAGCACACGGTGGCTCAGTAGTTAGCATTTTTGCTTCACAGTATCAGGGGCCCCGGTTTAATTCCAGTTGGGCAGCTGTCTGTATGGAGTTTGCACATTCTTCCCCATGTTCCGTCTAGGTGCTCTGGTTTCCTCCCACAGTCCAAAGATGTGCACGTGTGGTGGGGTTGGCCATGCTAAATTGCCCATAGTGTCTCGGAATGTGCAGGTTAGTTGGGCTAGCCAAGGAAAATGTGGGGTTACAGGGATAGGGTAAGGGGGGGTTGGTCTGAGTAGAATGCTGTTCAGAGGGTCAGTGTGGATTCAATGGGCCAAATGGCCTGTTTTCACACTGTGAAAATATTAAAGATTTACCATTTAAACTCAGAACACATCAAACATTATGTAACAACATAACAATAGAGGCTGGTATTCCAGAGGCCCCAATTAAAATACAATTGAGTTTCTTTTAACACAATAAAATGTGGTTTATGTAACACCATGAGACTCCCAGTTGTTTTAGGTGGGTGACTTAACAGCTTGCTTAAAGCTGTAGTTGACAATCAATAATGTTGGGAAATACTTGATTTTCTATTTGGTGAATAACACTGCCCGCCACTCTAACCCCTCAGTTTTAAACCAACAGAAGAGATAGGGTTAGAATTAACTCTTGGCTTGTGAAAAGACAGCCTCTGACCTTTTTGAACAATGTGCTGGTTGATCCAAAAACATACAAAAAGTTTATGATACTTTGGTGCATGAGTTGGAAAGCATGGATTCTCACACAAACGTTAACCAATTCTTACCAATAAATAAAAATATTGTTTAAGTTGAGAAGCTCAATGTTAATGCTGAGAATTTTAAAAAATAGTTAGTCCGCAGCCATGAGAACAAAGAGTTCTTAAAACTAACAAATGGTTTTAATAAGTTGTTTGAACTAAAATCACCAGATTACCACATGCTGAATGGATATGTTGTCTTAAGAGATAAGTACAACTACATGGAACGATTCCTTAAAATGATAAGTCACAGTACACAGCTGATATTATCCAGTTTGTTCAGCAAAACATTATGTTCAGTAACTTCCTGATGGTTTGACTACCACCAGATTTCACTTGAAATCCATATATGACTAGTTCCTAATGTATTTGTTAATAATGATTTACTCAATATTGACACAATGCAACAAGAAATGGTATTTTGATTGACCTACCTAACAAGCCAATCAACAAAGACTGACAATTTGGTGATCAAAGCATAAAGATTATACTTCTGATATTGTGTTTTGGGGGCACAATGACTGTGTCTAAAAAGCTTTAGTTGGAAAATTGAGTACACTTCAGGATGAATCTCTGGCAGAAATTTGGCAGAATTGGCAGATGCAAGATTTCCAGCATCTGCTGGCAGGCCAGGAAGTAGGGGAACTGAGTGACCATGACTACAGGACTCCCTGATACACTATTCCCATGTCTATTTCCCTAATTGGAAAGGGGGATGCTGGAACATCTTGACCACTCATGAAGAGGTGACAGGATGCCAAACAAATTAACTTTTGACCACTTTCTCAGGTCACTGGCATCTTCCCATCAGCAAAGTGCTCCCCTGCCACTTGGGGAGATCAGCAGCTGATTGGAGATGCTGTCCCAGCAGCTTCTCAGAGTTGAGGAAGGATGGTTGAACTAAGTTTCTGGAGGCATGTGACCATAAAAATGGCAATGGCTGCCTCAAGGCCCCATGCTTAGAAGGGTTTTCCTTCTGATCCCGGGATCTACCTCACTGAGCCCAGCACAATACATTTCTCACCTCCTTTTCGAGAATGTCTCAAAATGGAGAAAGTTAAAAATCACACAACATCAGGTTATAGTCCAAAGATTTATTTGGAAGTACTAGCTTTCAGAGGGCTGCTCCTTCATCAGGTAACTCGTGGGGCAGGATTATAAGACACAGAATTTATAGCAAAAGAGCACAGTGTCATGCAATTAAAATGATATATTGAACAAACCTAAATTGGATACAGCAGGAGGAAGCCTTAGAGAGGATGGATAGTACAATGCAAGGATAGAAATGAAAGATATTTCAGTGGTCACAGAACCTTCCAATGCAGCGGCAGATGCTTTGACCCATTGAGGCTGTGCTGGCTCTTTGTAAGAACAAGTAATTAGTCTCACTTCCCTATCCTCTCTCCTTGCAAAAGTTAATGTTTCAAGTGTATGTCTAATACTCTTTTGAAATTCATATTGCACCTCCATCCACTTCCTTCTCAGGCTATGAATTCCAGATCATAACTCACTGTTTTAAAAAAAATCTCTTCACTTCTCAAAGTTTTATACAAATAATCTTATCTGTCTAATCTAGTTACTGATTCTTGTGTCTTTGGAAATAGTTTCCCCTTCATAATTTTGAACACCTCATAGAGTCTCTGCTTGATTTGTGTCATATAATGTGTGTTACAATAAATACAAAAAACATTGCCAGTTTGTAATTCCATGACATCTGACATTTCTTCCTGTTCTTATCCAACATTTATTTTAAAATATCAGTTAACAATTTGTACTGTGCACTCTGTTCCTCCATGTTTTATCCGATTTGTCCTTATGAAGATTGAAAACTCCTCTGAACAAAACTGAGGTCCAATGTCAGACACAATTTCCTTTGTGAATCCATAAGCAGCGATCAACCTATGTAAACTGATTCTCTCCCTGAGGACATTGTGGGTCAACCGACAACACATGAACTATAGCAGTTCAAGAAGTCAGCTCACTACCATTTTCTCAGTGGCAACTAGGGACGGTCAATGAATACTGGCCAGTCAGTGATGTCCACGGTCTATGAGTGAACAAAACAAAACTCTCACTTTATACTCATTGTTGTTTGCTATATTAGACATTCTCAACACAATTCAATGGGCTGTCAATCACAATGAATGTCTGTTCATATGCAAATTCTGCAAAATTAATGTGTAGTCTCTCTCATACTCTCAATGGACATTTCTATGTTTGCAAAGGAACTAACAAATTTCTGAAGAAGTCATATTGGATTGGAAATGATAAATCGATTTTTCTCTCTACAGGTGCCGCAAAACCTGCTGAGTTTTGACTGCTTCTTCTGCTTTTTTTTAACTTTCAGATTTCAAGCATTCACTGTACAATGCTTTAATTTTAAAGCAAGATACATATATAACATCCCTTTCCTTTCCAAGGAAAGGTTTAAGCATTTACAGTGACAAGCGAGAGTTTCTATAACATACTGGTAATTTATTGAGATATCCAGATTTCATGATGGTAATTCTGTCCACAGGTAGTGTTGCTTACAAGAGTTATCAATAATATTTACTGTTATTCCTGTTTGTGTTGTTGAGATTCTGCTCATAGAGCCGTACAACACGGAAACAGACCATTCAGTCCAAACAGTCCATGTTTTGCACCCTGAATTCTTCTAAGGCAAACTGTTAGCATTCTGTTCATCCAATATAATTTTATAACAACAACCTCCTCAAAATTTTTACTTATTTTCTTGGATGTCTGGACTTCTTCCATTCATTTGCTTCAGATTTGTTTGTTTTCTTTTAAGTGATGATTTAGTCTTTCACTAGAGCATCATTGCTGGCATTCATTTCTGACAGGACTGCCACATGAGTGATTTGCAAATCCTTGGTTTGTGTGCTAGGCATCCCACCTGTTCCTAATGTTCAATATTTCTTTGATTTCAAGCCAGTGTTTCCGTCTCTGCTCCTGCTGAGCTTGATCTGTTTTATGTATGAATTACCTCACATCTTCTTTCTTTCATTGGTTTGATGAAGTAGAGCTTGTAACTCATCATGATTTCTTTCTTTTCAACTCTTCACCTACCTTTGTGAGCTGAGAGGAGATATCCCATAAAAATCTTTTTCTTCCTAAAGATGGTGTTCTCAACTTCAGATTTATCTTGATTTTGTTGTTCAGCTGCTTCCTCTTGATATTCGTTCACAAGTTCACAGAAGATTAGGAGAAATTACTTTTTGGTGGACATATGAAATTATGACTTGTGGAAGTGGGAAAAATGAGCTAGTTGGATGCTGGAAATGACTTTCAACTGGCTCCTACATAGATTGCAACTTATGAAGAATGCAGTCTAACATATAAAAGCAGTGTGAGTTTTTCAGTCATGTGAAAGAGGATTAAAAAATCTACGGTTTAATGTATTAGTTGCCTACTAATTAATGTTTAGTTAGTGTTGATTTTAGTTTGTCATTCCACTAAAAATATTAAAACATGAAATTTGGTTGTGTGATCTTTTGATCTAGTTATTGGAAATTCAAATATCTTTTTGGAAAGTATCAGTCTCTAACAAGAGTGCAACAATAGTTTCCTTGATTTGAAAAATATTCAATTTTCCAATTCTTCTACTTATGTAAGCTTACTCTAATCTTCTTATAATACTTTATCTGTGACCACTGTCGCACTGTTCAATGAATTCCACTGATGTACTCACAACAAAGATTTCTTGGAAAAAACATGCCTCATGGATTTCATCTTTCTTGTCTTTTCATTATTAGAAAAAATTTTAAGTGATATGTCCATCCATACAAAGATAAATCTGATACCAATCACATATCAGTCAGATTAAACATCAAGTACATTACTCTTTAATGCTCGGTTAAGATAATAATTTATCAATAAAGGTAATTGAATCAAAACAGTGAAAATTACCAAAGATGACTGAGTAATTACCAAAACAAAATTGAATGCTGATTTTTGTTTTCAAAGCTGCCATAGATGAATAATGTAAATGTCAGAAAGCCAGACAACCAAAGTTCATTTTTGTTCCAAAATTCCTTTAGTGGTCTTAACTTTAAGCTCAGCCATCCAATTACATATCCACATTAAAAAAGTAATTTTGTGACCCAAAAACATGAAATTCAACATGATTCATAATGAATTTATCCATACCGTGCTTCCAAAACATTATAAATCCTTGCAACAATTTTCAATCCCTGTAATAACAATGTATGACTTATGTTTCACCCCTTCCCTGATTTTCTGTTACTTGGCTTTTTAATTCCTGATGAAGGGCTTTTGCCCGAAACGTCGATTTTGCTGCTTCTCGGATGCTGCCTGAACTGCTGTGCTCTTCCAGCACCACTAATCCAAAATCTGGTTTCCAGCATCTGCGCTCATTGTTTTTACCTAAGCTTCTAGCTTGCTATTAGTTATCTAAATCATTGTTATGGTTTCATAAAATAATGTTTTCAAAGTCTTCCCTTTATCAATATCTGCCTTGTATATGGAAAAGTCAGATGACCATTCCTTTGACTATGGATTTTGCATAGCTTCTTAGAAATATTTATATGCGGTAGAAAATAATCCATCCTTTAATTTACAGAGAGTGTTGTCAGAGGAGATCATCAACTACCTAAAATTGGATTTTTAATTGAGATATCTCCAACCTCAAACTGCATCTCGAAATCTCATGTATCTTTGGAAATCTAATCACTGATGTTAATGTGCCTCAAAGCATCTGAAAGGATTAATTATGAAGAGTTCCACAAGCAACACCTACTATGATGATGACTTGTGAACTTTTGGAGAACAGTTTAGGATCTCAGAGGTGTAAAATGCTAAATCCAAGCCCTCCTTGTAGTCATGGGTAATGATGTCTATCATGTCAGTTTAACCAGTTGTTAATAAGCAACAAATTATGTCCATTGTAAAATGAACATAATGAGAGAGCATGGATTTAAAGTAAAGAATTAAGAGTGAAGGGAGAAAAAAAAAACATCTTACACAATGAGTAGTTAAGATGTGGAATGAATTGTCTGGAAATGTGGTAAAGACAGGTTCAATTTAGTCATTAGAGAGCACATCAGATGGCTTTTTAGAGAGAAATTGTGTACAATGATATGGAAGAAAAACAGAAGACTGTCTCTGGATAATGATACTTATTTGAAGAACCAATTTGATGGATCAAATTGCATCCTTCTTCACCATAACGATTCTGTCATTCTGAGAACTTGACAGGTGAATACAATTTGCCACTTTGGAGTAAATCTAGAAATAAGGGATGGTGTTTAAAAATTGGGATTTTTTTGTGGAAGGAGTTCTTTATTATCTGTAGAATTCTCTTCCCCAGAGACCATAGAAGTTTGATCATTATAAATATTCAAGGCTGAGTTAGACAACATTTTAATGAACAAGAGAGATGATGGATTACTGGGCTAATGATAGGCTACTTGGTAGTGTGGATGAGCAGAGGGATCTTGGTGTCCATGTACACAGATCTCTGAAAGTTACCACCCAGGTAAATAGTGCTGTGAGGAAGGCATATGGTGTACTGGGCTTTATTGGTAGAGGAATTGAGTTCCGGAGTCCTGAGGTCATGTTGCAACTGTATAAGACTCTGGTGCGGCCTCATCTGGAGTATTGTGTGCAGTTTTGGTCGCCATACTATAGGAAGGATGTGGAGGCATTGGAACGAGTGCAGAGGAGGTTTACCAGGATGTTGCCTGGAATGGTAGGAAAATCTTATGAGGAAAGGCTGAGGCACTTGGGGCTGTTCTCATTGGAGAAGAGAAGGTTTAGGGGAGATTTGATAGAGGTGTATAAGATGATTAGGGGTTTAGATAGGGCCGACACTGAGAACCTTTTACCGCTAATGGAGTCAGGTGTTACTAGGGGACACAGCTTTAAATTAAGGGGTGGTAGGTATAGGACAGATGTTAGGGGTAGATTCTTTACACAGCGGGTTGTGAGTTCATGGAATGCCCTGCCAGTAGCAGTGGTGAACTCTCCTTCTTTATGGTCATTTAAGCGGGCATTGGATAGGCATTTGGAAGTTATTGGGCTAGTGTAGGTTAGGTAGGATTCGGTCGGCGCAACATCGAGGGCCGAAGGGCCTGTACTGCGCTGTATCCTTCTATGTAAGAGAATCAAGGGTAGTAATGGTGGTAGCAGACAGGAAAGTAGGAAAATCAGACCAAACAAAATGTCATCAACTGGTGGAGTAGGACAAGATGAAATAGTCTGCTCTTGCTCCTAATTCTTGAGTTCTCATGAAGGGATTTCTTAGTCTTTCTCATAGCAAGGTTGACATCACTTATACTGTACATCACCATTTTCTTTCCAGTATGCAATGTCAAACTTTCCATGTTGCATTCATCTGTGATAGTTCTATCTCTTCCAAATTTTGTGTATTTCATTCTGTAGTTCTCTGGCTGCTCATCAGTTCTCAATTTTTTTTAGTTTAGTAACATTTGTAAACCTGACAAACTCACATTAAGCATCATTTGTGAGACTTAGTAGAAAACCTGCAGAGTTAAAGTGCATCTTTTATCGATAGCCGGCAGTGCTGTGTACATTTAGAACTGTTTTATAAGACCTCGTGCACAGTTGCTTCAGACCCTGGCAGGAGCAAGAGACTTGATCTGGTCACCTCTTTGCTTCCAGCACAAAATGATTGGAACCACTGAGTGTAATGACAGTAAATTGTAATTGGTATGTTTTTGTTAGGTTGTAATTCTAATTCTCAGCTGCAAGCAGAGAATGACGACATAAAAATAATATTAATTCAGTAATTGCAAATTTCAAGCTCATTGGTTTTCAAATATAATCAAAGGACAGCAATAATTACAAAATAAACTTACTTTCTCTGATTTTTTTTTTGTCTGACTATGACCACCCCTAAACAGAAAATATGCAGCATTTGCATCAGCTAACTGATTAGGAGCAGGTATATGCATTTGAAAAGTAGAATGCTCCAATAAATACACAAGGTCATTAACAATAGGCAATCAGCCCTTCCTTGATGGAAGATTTAATACATTTTACATGAATTTTCTTAATGTTTTCAGTAGTGAATAGAATGACGTGTTAATCAAGCAAACAATGTCAATGGGATAACAAACTGAAATATAAATCTTTCATTATTTAATTGAGACTCAAGTGGGCACATACCATGTTTAATTGACACTGCTGTAAGTTGCTCATCATTTCCTGTATGCACTCTTGCCTATTTAATTGGTGGACCAAATTCCTATTCTTCACCCGGATGTGTGTCCCTTCATTCACTCACTGACTTTTACAAGGTGTTTTATTATAACTGAGTTCTTTCACTAACAGATAATTCAACATGATCCTTTAAAATGACTTGGTCTTTTTATGTGAGAGGTTACAACAGCCATGGTCCATTGACTGCCCATAGATTGGCTGCATGGAAAATGTAGACATGTGTTGTGACATCTATAACTTTGTTCAATGTGATCTATTGCCTTACTCAGTACACAGACGGGCTTTCCAGCCTGTCTGATTATTTGTTATGTAATTTGGCTATGCATTACATTCCTTTGCCAATCTGGATGTAATATCCACAACTTGAAGTGAGTGTCGGGTAGTACTAAGTCAATGAGCCGTGTCTCCTACTTGCTTGAGAATAAAATCAGCAACTTGTCCATCAATGTGTGTCAGAGCTAATCCTAAGAAGAAATTTGTTACTCATATTTTTCAATTCAATGTTTTTTTTAATTCAACAGCTCTGTACCTGTACTTGTTCTGTGTAACTCATGGTGGTAACCATCTGATGTCATTAGATGCATCAAACAGATTGAGAATTCAGAGTATAGATACCGCTACACCAATTAATTCCCCTTGTAGAATTTGCTATGTTTTTGGTTAAAAGATCTGGTCTGAATGCGTGCTAGAAACTCTGTCTGAGACATGCAATATGTGGGAGCAACCTGTGTATTACAGAATTTGATGCCAGGAAACTAACAATGGAGAATATATATTTTAAGCTAAAAACAACATAGTTTTATTTTACATTTGTCAATCCAACTGCAGTAGTTTATTTTTTTTTGATGGAATTGAAAATGACAAGAAAAATGCAAAATGTTTAAATTAATGAATAAAGCATGTCTGTTCGAAAGAAGCAACCATCGACACTGGTGCCTTAGACACACGGCAAATGACACGTTCTACTTTCACGGAAGCACATATCACAAGAACACTTTATCCATCATGCTCTATACGGCTGATGTTAAAATGAATTTCCCATCTTTTAATACAATGAGCAGTATACCAGACATTACAATGTACAACATGTATTAATATTTCAATCAATCTGACATTTTTTTTTCAAATGAGAAATCCTGATGAGAATAAATTATTAATGAAACAGATGTTGGTTAAATTCTTTGTCAGCCCTCATATCTGAAATAAGAACTTCAGGCCCCACATGTCTCTTCAAAAAGTAATAATTTATGGATTAAAGGTGGGTTTGTCTTTTCAGAGAATTTTAGTCTTGTTTCTAGAAAGGAATCCATGTAATAACCCAGGCAAAACAGTGAAATGTCAAAGGGGACTCAGGAAGCATTTCAAATGGTGAACAGTCCTAAAAAATCATCACATTAGGATGTAAAAACAGTCAAAGGATATGCGTTTGTTCAAAGTTTGCAACATTCCACTGCACTTTCATTATAATGACTTATGTATAATGATAAAAATAATGGCAAGTTCTCACTAAAATTATAAGTAAATTGACCAAAAACCTTCGATGGCCATTGAACATGAAAGTCAGGAGATTGCTATCTGAATTGTTCTATGCGTTTCACTGGAAGTTTCTTTACACAGACTGCTCTTTAAGAAACTTGCCATTCAAATACATAGAACAGTATGGAAGTGCTATTGTAATACACTACATACTCACCAAATATACCACAGAAAACAAATTAGGCCTTGTTCTCAGATAAGTGTATTTTTGTTCTTGCATGGGATGTAAAGGTATAGTCACCATTGTCTCACTAGTATGTCACATACATTGTCATGAGTATGCACAGAACTCAATGTACAATATCACATGCATGCACTGAACTCAGACTACATATGTAATTTTGATATTATTGTCACACAATTTATTAATAAACTTCAAGACATCTGCCTCCACAAAACATCTGAGTATTTGTGGTCTATGTTATGCAGACTAACATGGAAAACCACAATATGTATCAATGAATGTGTAGCATAACTCAAGAGGAGGTAAGAATTCACAATTAGTAACCGTACCAATTATTGGCATATATTACTTTGGTGTTAAACAATATTTGGAATTGTCATCTTTTAGATAATGCATCATTTTTTGAAACTTTTTTTTAGCATAAATCATTCAATGTTATTACAGTGATTGGAAATTGTTGCAAGGATTTAAAATGTAATGGAAGCAAAGTGTGGATAAAGCCAATACTCTAATTTTACCGCCCACTTAAAATGTACATAACTCTGTCTCAATTGCTCACTCATTATTATCACTATTTACAGTCAACATACCCTAACAATATGCATTGTAGCATGTCAACAGGTTGGAAATATTTCATCTTAAACTGTGTGCACTTCCTGTTATGCTAACTAATTCCTGTCATGTAATATTTTTGTCATCGTACTCTAAGGATTTATAAAACACATGAATTTGCAGCACACCAACGTTCAGGGTCAGTCATTTTCAAATGGTCCATGTCCCTTTTCCATCGATGTACTTCATCCATTCCCTCACATTTGATGTGTTTTCAAGGTTTTGGTTCTAATTTGTTCTTGCCGTACTCTGAATTAGTTTGCAATATTTGATGGTGAAAGTTGTTGACTGATATCTGACAGCATAAGTGTGAAAGAGGGAACATCACTCCAAGTCATTTTATGATGGTTTATTTTACAAACTATAAGTCAGTTGTCAATCTACAAAGTGCACTTAATTTCAATTCACTTTGAATTGTCTTCAGAATGGACCAACTACAGTAATTGACATCCATGCTTCCCACATTGCAATATTAGTTACACTTCAAAAGTATTTTACTGGTCGTAAACTGTTTTGGGACACCGTCTGGTTAAGAAATGTTCTACATCAATCCAAGCCTTTTTTCACTTTTTACAGTTTCTCAAGGTAATTCACAAAATGCAAAATTGACCTATGCTTGTTCAGCCAGCCAGCCAGAAAAGGCCTATAGTCTTTTCGTTATGATAATTAACTGCTTCACAAACATCTCCATAACTCACGTTGCAATGAATTATGTAAATGAAATGTGAACAGGGCAAATCATCAAATGACTCCAAGCATTGGGAAATCATGAGTGAGCACAGGTTAATGATTGGACCATTTTGGACAGCACCCAATAATAGCCTAAGAATGAGGTACATTTTAAGATCAGCTGTAAACCTACATGCAGACAGCCCTGTGTACACATTAAGTGCAGTAGCTATTCTTGCCTCTAATTTCATTTAAAAAGGAAGCATCACAACATTTCAGAGGAGAGATAGCTACAGGTTGTGACCAGCTGTGTACTTCTTTAACGCCCTGTTTAGGAAGCGGGCTTCTTTCAGTTTGGTTCTTGTTATCTAATGGGTGATACTGTACCTCAGTCCCATTTTTGTCTTCAGGCACAAAGCAAATAATTGAAACATGTTGGAGCTTCCTTGGTAGCTAATTAAAGCTGTGCTGAAATTTTTGGCAGTCAAACTTTATATAGCTTCAGTTGTAAGAGAGTTCATGTGTGGATATTCCTAGTAGGAAGGAGACTAGCTGTAGTTTCCAAGATGGCGAACAAAGACCACAGGAAGCATGAAAGACATGTGAGATTGTGCATTAAATGTTCCATGTGGGCCCACATATACACTGACACTAGGGGTCTTTTATTTATATCCATGTCAACACTGAACAAATTATCATTCAACTTCACAACTTCCTGCTGCCAGCTTTGGAAACAAGGTCCAGGGAAGAATCTGCTCAAAAGCTGCTCAAAAATACAACTGTTGGAAGCTTGGTCCTTCAGGTCCTACCAAGCAAGAGCAGAGACTACTGTGACACCCAGCTATTAGTCCACAATTATGTCATCTAGGTAATTGAAGTACTGTTTATCAAGGTTCTTCATGTATTTTGTTAGCTTATAAAGCTTCAAACCTTCTGTTAGACCCAGCATTCACACAGTCAAGTGGTGGAGGAACACAAGAGTGAAGTTTGTGTCCAGATTGCATGAGGCTGACCTGAAGATGTGCAGTCCCACCAGTTCCATCTCCCTTGCTTCATACACGCCAAACAAAGCATGCTGGGGCTGATTAGTACCTCCCAGCTACAATGGAAGCTTTTTTCTGCACCACAAATCCTTCTTATTCCCTTCCATGACCTGTGAAATAATTTGATTTATGATTATAGTGTTTTTTTTTCTCAATAGTCCATTACACAGAAATTTAAGGAATATAACTACATTTTTTCTACTCTGTATATGGATATTGTAGATTTCTAAATTTGTTGTTGGGGTATGGGCAAATGCCAGCACTTACAACCTATCATGAATTGCCTTTGAAAAGTTGGTGGTCTGTCTTCTTGAACTGCTGCTGTCCATATGGTGTAAGTACACCCTATGGTGTTAGGGACGGAGTTCTAGGATTTTGACCCAGTGACTCTGAAGCAATGGCGATTATAGTTCTAAGTCAGGATGGTGAATGTTGAAGGAAATTTGCAGGTGGTAGAGTTCGCAAGTACCTGCTGTCCTTGACCTTCCAGATGGCATGAGTTTGAGAGTTTGGAAAGTGTGGTTGAAGATGCCTGAGTGAGTTGTGGCAGAGCATCTCACAGATGGTACACACTGGTGCCATTCTGTGTCAGTGGTGGAGAGAGTGAATGTGAATGTGTTTGGTGGAGTGCCAAGCAAGCAGGCTGCTTCATCTCAGATGGTGTTGAGCTTCTTGACAATTATTGCAGTTGCATTCATCTAAGATATTCAATGTATCGGAAAAGTGGGTGAAGGGAGAAATAGACACCAAGTTAAAACTAGTGCTAGAAAATATCATCAGTTTGGGCATATGGCAATTAGAATTGTATAAGTTGGCATTAGTGGGGCATGGGAAGTGTGTAGGAGAGCATGGGATGAATGTTTTATATTTCTCCACTTTTGGAGAGTTAAGGTACCCCATTAGATCTAATCCTGGGTCATTTTTGGCAGATATAAGGTACTCTTTGGGAAAGGTAAGTCAACCTTTGGAATTGTGAAAAGATATGCTTGTGTGTAAAAAATGCGTGAACACATTTGAACCTGCAAATTTTCCAATAAACTGCCCAAAAGGAAAATGCATTTCAAAAATAAACACTGCTATGTATTTAAAAGTGACTAAATAGAGTGGCACTGCTGCCTTGCAACACCAAGGGCCCAGATTTGATCCCACCCTCGGGGGCATGTCTGAATGGAGTCTGCACACTTTCCCTGTGTCTGTGTGCATTTCCTCCAGGTGCTCTGGTTTCCTCTCACAGTCAACAGATGTACAGGCTAGAAAGATAAGCTGTGGAAAATGCAGGTTCATCGGGTACAGAGGTGGGTTTGGGTGGGATGCTCTTCAGGGGATTGTGTGGCCTCAATAAGCTGAATGGCTTGTATCCACGTTGTAGGAATTGTATGACATAATATCATCAGAGAATATGTGTTGTCTGACTGTTTTGCCAAATCATCATCACGATGGAGTGCCTACTGATAGAAAACCCCACCTGCTTATTGAATGGAAAAGTGTATTGACATAAGCTTTGCAAGTACTTGAATGAGTTGTTTATTGGCATAATGTAGCAACTACAAGTGAAATGATTGTTGATATAAATCATTGAGCTCTTCTGTGATTTTTTTCTCTCATAAGGACTTATTTTGTGCACTTTGACTGAATTGCAATGAGAGTTCTTTTTAATAGTGACAACAACAATAGACTAGTGATTTTATGTTCTGTCATGATGCTTGCTCCTTAATGCCCATGCTGGATGGGAGGTGAGTTGACATGGGGAGGAAAGGGTAAAGGATGATGATTGGCACCAAGTTAGCATTGGGCCTCAAAGGTCCCAAGATTGGGAGCATATGGCCAATGAGGAGTCAATTGTGATGAGTGTAGCATGGCACAGGATGTAGTAAGACTCATGGAATGTGACTGCAGGGCATGGAGGTATGAGGGACCATTGGGATTGGACAGATGAACATGACATAATGAGTATGAGGAAAAAATGAGGTCTGCAGATGCTGGAGATCACAGCTGCAAATGTGTTGCTGGTCAAAGCACAGCAGGTTAGGCAGCATCTCAGGAATAGAGAATTCGACGTTTCGAGCATAAGCCCTTCATCAGGAATAATTATTCCTGATGAAGGGCTTATGCTCGAAACGTCGAATTCTCTATTCCTGAGATGCTGCCTAACCTGCTGTGCTTTGACCAGCAACACATTTGCAGCAGAGATAATGAGTATGAGGACCCATGGGGAATGGGTAGATGGGTATAGATTAGCTAAGGGGCTATGAGGGATGGGTTTATGGGAATATAAAGGTTATGATGGCCAACAGAAGGCATTGGTTAACATTGGGGTTGGGAGCAGGAGGAATGTTTTCTGTTTCAACTTTTTGAACTTTGCCTACAATTGTCTCCATTCAGCTTGCTGTAGTAGTCTATTAGGGTGTTTTCTAATGCCAGCTCCCCTGAATCCTAATCCAGTCCGCATCCTAGACCAAAAATATGAAATGCAGACAACTATCTTTTTTAAAATGCCAGGATTGTAGAGATTGGATTTCTTTTCAATCTATGCTCTTGACCTGGGAGGAAAATCCCAAACCTGCATTCAGTCCAGCTCTCATAGGAGGTTTGAACTCACCTCAGGTCTAGTAGTGGCATTATCTTGTAAGGCATGTAATGTAAGGAAAATGTATCTCAATATCATTTACTTTAGAGTTTAGATTTTGAACTAATGGTATATGTGTTTTAGTCCATGTATACGAAGGAGATTAATGATTGTCTTATCAGTATTTTGGTACCTCGGCTTTTAAAAACAAGGTGTGAGAGAGTTCCTGGAGTAATAATATTATTTGTTTATGTTTTAGGAGTTTTATGATTGGATAGATCAAATATTGACAATGATCGGCTTGCTTTATATTTAGAGGCATATTTTTTATTTGGCTTATGTGAAAAACCCAAAGGTTGAAAAGCTTTTAATTTCAATTTGCAGAAGATTAGTAGGAGTTAGATGAAGGAAACATGTTTCTCCTGGAGAAAGGTATCAATATAGAACAGTGAAAAGGTAGATTACCTCAGTCTAAGGGTTTTAGGATTGCAGACCAGAACTGTTTGGTAGGAGCCCTAATGTAGTAATTTGAAGCTGAGAAAGTCAAAAATTAGTTGAATGACAAATCAAGGAAGAAGCTAGCAAACTCTCAAGATCAGGAATTCAAAAAAAAGTTGTCAAATTTATGGTTGTGATCGAGAAACATATTCTTTCTGTTATTTAATTACTATCATGTGATTGTGTTGGGATAGGTGAGATTGTATTTTACTGTGTATTTTGAAATATTTCAAATTGTGTTACATGCAAATAAATTGGCTTATTCCATTTCTTTTTCATTTCTTTTGCATAATAAATTTCTGTTTCATTTTTAAAACCAAAATTGCAGCATTGCATGTCCACATTTCAGTGAAAAATCATCTTGTTAAAACCAAAATAAAAACAAAATATAATCTCCTAAGGCAGATGTTCGTATGGCTTGGGATCATAATGAGTGGATTGCCCAATATCTCCTGAGTTTTAGGAGTATAAGAGGCAATCTACCTAACAAATATAACATCTTTAATGGTTTGACAAGGTAATTGTGGAGAAAATGATTCTCCTGTTTAGGGAGTCGAGAACATAGGGTCACTGTGATGCAATAATAATAATAAATTATTACATGCAAAATCTTGCAAACCCTGAGAATTCTCCTTCAAGGAACATGGGGAGGGCTTGGGAAGGTGATGTTGAGATAAAAGCGCAGCTTTTCATGGCTGAGTGGCAGAAGCGGGTTAAAAAGGTAAACTTATCCACTGCAGATTCTATTCCTCATGTTCTTACGTTCAGTGATGACTACGATCAGAATGCCTAACATATATCACAGCAAAATGGGTAGGGACAGGGATCAAATATTATTGCAAGTATGATAGATCTATCAAAGAAACTGACAGTTGGTAATTAATCTTCTGTGAGAAAAAAAAACTGGCTATATGAACTGGCAGTTAAGATATTTTAACACCATCTTCCTACTCCTAGTAAAAACTACATTCACAGCTCCAAGAAAATGAAGTTCTATACTGAAGTAACTTGTCATGGAAATGGTTTAAATTTTCTAGCTCCATGCTCCAATAACTGTAGCCATTTAAAAAGATTATAATATTTTTCATGTTGTGACCTAGCTAAGGAGAACTAAGGCATAGTGGATTAATTTGCAGGCAGCACCAAAATAGGTAGTTAAATATAATGTGAAGGAGACATAAAGAAATTACTGAAGTATACAGTTAGAATTAGTGAGTAGGCAAAAACCAGGCTGATGGAGTGTAATCTGGGAAAATGTGATAGTTTCACTTTGGCAGGAAGAATAATAAAGCAAAGTATTGTTTCAGTATAGATGACTGCAGAACTCAGCAGTGCAGAGGGATTTAAAGCATAGAATATAGAACAGTGCAGCATAGTACAAGTCCTTCAGCCCTCGACGTTGTGCTGACCTTTCATCTTACTCTAAGATCAAACAAACCGACATATCCTTTGTTGTGCTATCATCTATGTGCCTATGTAAGAGTCACTTAAATGTCCCTAATGTATTTGACTCTACTACCACCGCTGGCAGTGCATTCCACATACCCACCACTCTCTGTGTAAAGAACTTACCTCTGGCATCTCCTCTAAACCTTCCTCTAATCACCTTAAAATTATGCCGCCTCGAGATAATCATTTCTGCCCTGGGAAAAAGTCTCTGGCTATCCAGTCTATGTATGCCTCACGTCATCTTGTACACCTCTGTCAAGTCACCTTTCAGCCTTCTTCACTCCAGTGAGGAAAGCCCAAGCAGCCTCAACCTTTCTTCATAAGACATGCCCTCCAGTCCTGGCAGCATCCTGGTAAATCTCCTCTGCACTCTCTTGAAATCTTCCACATCGTTCCTATAATGAGGTGGCCAGAACTGAACCCAATATTTTAGGTCTCACCAGGGGTTTATAGAGCTGCAGCATAACCTCACCGCTCTTAAACTTAATCTCCCACTAATGAAAGCCAGCACATCATATGTCTTCTTAACAACCTTTTAACTTGGGTGGCAACTTTGTGGGATCAATGGATGTGGACCCAAAGATCACTCTGTTCATCCGCACTGCCTTTAATCCTGTAATCTACATTCAAATTGTACCTTCCAAACTGAATCACTTCACACTTTACCAGGCTGAACTCCATCTGCTATTTCTCAGCCCAGCTCTGCACCCTGTCAATGTTCCATTGCAACCTACAAACAGCCTTCCACACTATCCACAAGTCCACCAACCTTCATGTCACCAGTAAACTCATTAACCCACCCTTCCACTTTCTCATCCAAGTCATTTATAAAAATCACAAAGGGCAGAGGTCCCAGAACAGATCCCTGTGGAACGCCACTGGTCACTGAGCTCCAAGATGAATACTTTCCATCTACTACCACTCTCTGTCTTCTATGAGCCAGCCAATTCTGTATCCAGACAGCCAAATTTTTCTGTATCCCATGCTTCCTTACTTTCCAAATGAGCCTACCATGGGGAACCTTATCAAATACCTTACTAAAACTCATGTACACCACATCCACTGCTCTACCTTCATCAATGTGTTTTGTCATATTCGCAAAGAATTCAATAAGGTTTGTGATGCATGACCTGCCCTCGCACAGACATGCTGACTATCTCTATTCAAACTATGCATTTCCAAATAATCATAAATCCTGTCTCTCGGAATCCTCTCCAATAGTTTGCCCACCACTGATGTAAGACTGACTGGTCTGTAATTCCCAGGATTATCACTATTCCCTTTCTTGAACAAGGGAGAGAATAGGTGTTGCAATATAGAGACAGCATGCAATCAAAAAGCTGAATAGAATGTGATTCTTTATTACAAGAAAAATTGATCTTAGAAGTAAACATTTTATGCTTCAATTATACAGGGCATTAGTGAGACCACATTTTGAATACTGAATGAAGTCTTGATCTCTTTATTTAAGGAAAGATGTAAATTTAGTGGAGTCAGTTCTGAGGATGCTTTCTAGTTGATACATGGAAGAGTGAATCATCTTATGAGGAAATGTTGGACAGGCAGGACTTGCTTCCACTGGCATTTCAAGGACTGAGGGGTGATTTGATTTTATTTAATTTGATTTGATTTATTATTGTCACATGTACATATATACAGTGAAAAGCATTGTATTGTGTGCTAACCAGGCAAATCAGATCTTATATTGTTACATCAGGGTAATACAATAGAATACAGAATATAGTGCTATAGCTACAAATAAGGTGCAGAGAAAGGTATACTCTAATATATGAGAGATCTATTCATAATTCTGATAATTGCAGGGAAGAAGTTGTTCTTAAATCTGTTGGTATGTATTTTTGAACTTTTGCAGCTTCTGCTTGATGGAAGTGGGCGGAAGAGAGCATAACACAGGGTGACGGGGTCTTTAATGATGTTGGCTGCTTTCCTATGTCAGTGGGAAGTGTAGATGGAGTTAATAGAAGGTAGGCTGTTTTTTTTTTGCGATGGCCTGAGCTGCATTTGCAACTTTATGTAGTTTCTTGTGGTCTTGCCATTCCAAGCTGTGCTGCATCTAGATAGGATGCTTTCTACGGTGCTTCTTTAGAAGTTGGTAATGTCATTGTAGACATGCCAAATTTCCTTAAACTTCTGTGGAAGTAGTGGCATTGGCTTTCTTGATGGTAGTGTTGACATGGATAGACCCGGATAGACCGTTGATGATGTTTACTTTTAGGAGCTTGAAGATCTCCACCAGCTCCACCTCAGCATCACTGATAAAGGACAGGAATCTACCCTCCTCTCTACTTCCTGAAGTCGATGACCAGTTCCTTCATTTTGTGAGGAGAGATTGTTGTTTTTACACCATTTCACTAAGTTGTCAATCTCTTTCCTTTAGTCTGTCTTGTTGTTTGAGATCTGACCCACTGCAGTGATGTCATCAACAAATTTGTAAAAGGAGTTAAAACTGAATTTGGCTACACAGTTGTGAATGTATAAGGAGTAAAGTAAGAGACTGAAAATGTAGTTTTGTGGGTACTGGTATTGGGGATTATTGTAGAGGAGGTATTGTCACCTATCCTTACTGATTGTGGTCTGTGGATCAGGAAGTCAAGGATCCAGTTGTGGGAAAGGGGCAGCCTCCTACATCTCGGAGTTTGGAGATGAATTTTGCTGGAATTATTCTGTTGAAGGCTGGGGTCAAGTCAATAAATATGAGTCTGACATAGGTGTCCTTGTGATCCAGATGTTCCAGGGATGAGTGCAGGTCAAGGGAGATGGCACCTACGATGGATGTATGTGATGGTGGGAGAATTGTAGTGGATCAAAGCAATCTGGGAGGCTGGACTTGATGTGTGCCATTACCATTCTCTCAAAACACTTCATAATGATGGATGTCAGAGCCACTAGGCAGCAATCATTAAGGCAAGTTGTCTGATTTTTCATTGGCACCAGGATAATAGTGGTCTTCTTGAAACAGGGGGAACCTCAGATCACAGTAAGTACTTGATTGAAGTGTATAAGGTACTGAATGATGTAGAAAGGATGTTTCCTTTGTGGGCAAGTACAGAACTTTCAGGACAGAGGTGAGGAGAGAGACAGCTTGTGTGTGGAGGGAGCAGCAGGCAAAATGTGTAAGATGAAAAGAAGGAACAAGAGCAAGTGAATGATCAGTAAGATGGAGCTTTTCTTCAGAAAGAGCCAAGGAGTAATGGGTCAAAGCCAGGGTATGCCAAAGTTGGAGAGCCATGTATCTGAAGTTCCATTTTCTAGGTCTTGGGGTGGGGACAGAGAACCATCTGCTATAAGAAGGGAGAGATGAAAGAGGCTGCAGGAGGGTTGAGGGAGAGGGAAGCAAGCATAAGGTTTGGAAGGAGAGAGGATGTTGCAAAGAAGTTGTGGGGGAGTCAGTAAAAAGGGAAAGTCTGCGAGGAGGTAGGGAGAATGAGGAAAGGGAGCAATTGTAAAGGCTGACAGAAGGAGACTGCAATGGTGGAGGACTGGTGAGATAGGCTGTAAAGTTTGGTCAAAAAGGAAATTACACGGAGATGACAGGAAGGCTGCAAAGAATCATAGAGCCCCTACAGTGCAGAAGCACCCCATTCAGCTCACCGAGAATCCCACCCAGATGGCTGCCCTATCCACACAACCTGCATTTCCCATGGGAATCCCCCTAGTACACACATCCCTGAACACTATGAACAATTTCACTCTGGCTACTCCACGTAACCTGCACATCTGGGAGGAAACTGCAGCACCAGGAGGAAATCCACGCAGACACAGGAAAAATGTGCAAACTCCACACAGACAGTCACCCAAGGCTGGAATTAAACCCAGGTCCCTGGTACTGTGAGGTTGTAGTGCTAACCACCGAGCCACCATTCTGACCCAAGAGACAGATGAGTTTTAACCTGTCAACAACAAACAAAAACTTCAAATCTGAAATAACCGAGCTCATAATCTTCTTTCATTGAACATGAAATCTCTAGCTTAAGGCAGCATCCGTTCTGGAGCTACTATATGTGAAAACTGTTGCAATAAACAGTACTAATTGCTAAATTGTTAAATTGTAAATCTAAGGTTGAGATCTGAGTTGAAGTAACAATTTTTATAATTATTTGATTAAAATCTATATTTGTGCATATGTCATAGAAATACATTAATGGTGGCCCCACAAGTCTGTGAAATGTGTGTTTAAAGTGATGGAATTTTGTATGCAGAAGTGTATATCAATTATTTTGTGGAAAATATTGTTGCTAACTCATGTTTGTCTTCTTGTGTCAATTTAAACACTGTTTTGTTTAATAAATCAAATGTTTCCCTGTGTGTTCTGATTCTAAGTTCAATGAAGAATTGATAAGGTCTCGGGGCATTGATAAATTCTTCTCATTCTGTTTCTGTCAGTCCAAATACTGTACGCCACCACAAATACAAACAGTATTGTTTCTACATGATCACATTGTATAAAAGCTGACTGGTGATAATGAGAAGGTGACTTTGAAAACTAAAAAAAGTCCTGAAAATTATGAAGTAGCCCTTGAGTAAACAACAAGAATAGTCATTAAAAAAATATTTTGTGCTCTGGAGTGAGTCAGGGCACTGCAGATGAAAGGTGAGTACAGTTGAGGATGTGTTTGATGAAATGATACTTGGCTCATGGCAGTGGCAGATTTATATAGTAAAAATGTAACCTTCTGAGAAGTCTCAATTTCTTCAACAATTGATACATACATTTCACAATTCTTTCACTCCTCCAATTGTAGCCAAGGCTTCAGCTGTATATGAAATTCCTTTGTTCTCTCTTTCATATCTCTATCCTCCATTGAGATGTAATCTAGCACTTTGCCAAAGGTTCAGTCAATAGGTTATATGTCTATATACAGAAGAAATGGGAGAGCGAGATTGTCATTCAGCCTCTTGAACCTGTTCCTCCCATTCAGTAATATCATTCCTGATCTTTTACCCCAAATCTTCCCTCTTGCACTATCCTGGGTAAACATACAAAAATCTATCAATGCCATTATTGGACATACTCAATGACTGAGCAACTGCATGTCACTGGGCTAAAGAACTCTAAAGAGTCATAAGCCTCTGAGTAAACAAATTTCTTCTCATCTCAATCCTAGATAGACAATGCTGATTCTGAGACTGAGAATTCTGATCCTAGATGCTCCAGTCAAAGGATTTTTTTCCCAACATATGTATGCCCTGTCAACCGCCTTAAGAATGTTGTGTTTCACTGAGATCACTTCTCACTCTTCTTATCTCCAGGGAGTATAGGCTTAGTCTACTCAATCTCTCCTCATAGGTCAATTCCTTAATTCCAGGAATCAGACTAGTGAACTGTACTTGCACTTCCTCTGGAAGTAAGTACATTCTTTATGAAGCAAGGAGACAAAAACTGTACCTAGTACTTCAGGTGTGATCTTGCTTGACTTTTTTTTAAATTGAATCAAGATTTCTTTGTTTTTATACTTTAATCCCTTTATAGTAAAAGCTGACACCTACTTCTTTGGCTTGGTTTCAGTTTTTCTCTGATTGCCCTACAAATATTCCAATATCTTGGAATATTTAAAGATGCTTTGTAATTGTCAGTTGGTGTCAAAGAGCATTGAGCATTGTTGTGTCTCAGAACACTGTCTGTCTTGGGCTCCGACCTGAGTTGAATTCCTCCCCTCTTGCCTTTGTCCTTCCACCATCAATGACTGCTGACTAGGCCGCCTAAATGCCTGAAAAACAAAGGCTGAAAGTTTGGAATTAAGAAGATGAAAGACAGCAGTAAAGTGAATATTCGTTACAAATAAAAAAAAATGACTAAGTGAAACAGGAGTTTAGGATATGCCTGCATAGAGCAAGAAGCCAAACTGAGAAGAAATTCTTCCGAGAGTTATTCCACAGAGTCACTTAGCGACCAGAGTGTTTATGACTATACATAGACGTTGACAATGTAAAATTGAATAGGTGATTTTTATGTGCTAATTTACAATGGGAAGTGTTGGCACTAGATTATAAGTAAAAATAACAACAGAAAGTAAGGTCTGAGGACCAGAGATGTATGCAAACTGTTTTAAATAGATGGTGGTTTTATCGCTTTAGGATGTAGATGTCCATGACTTGCTTTCTACTGAGAAACATGGATGAATGATCAAGATCTATAGCATTGGCTGCCATAAGGTTTGAAAGCACTAAGCGATATACTTCGTTGTTTCACAACTTCAAAGCTGAGATTTTAAAATATGTAAATTTTGAGATCTTAAAAATAGTTAACCGTTAATTTAGCACTTTTCCTGTTGTCCGAGTTGATGAGCAAGTTACAAATAGTGGATTAGTTCTGAATAGTGATTACTATTGTCCTACAAAGAACATTACAACACAAGAACAAGCCCTTCTGCAATCCAAACCTGTGCCAATCCAGATCTTCTTTCTAAACCTTCACCTATTCTCTAAAGATCTGTTTCGCTCTGCTCCCTCCCCACCCAGAAGAAACCCACACAGATACAGGAAGAATATGCAAATTCCACACAGACAGTCGGCCAAGGCTGGAATCGAACTCAGGTCCCTCGCGCTGAGAGGCAGCAGCCCTAACCACTGAGCCACCGTGCCACCCAATTTGGTAGAACTCAGTCAGGTCACCCCTCAACCTCTGTCTTTCTAATGAAAATTATCCTCATTTACTCAACCTCTCTCCATAGCTAGCACCCACCTTACCAGCCAACATCCTGGTGAACTCCTCTGCACCCTTTCCAAAGCATCCACATCCTTTTGGTAATGTGGTGACCAGAACTGTCCGCAGTATTTCAAATGTGGCTGAACCAAAGTCCTCTACAACTGTAACATGACCTGCCAACTCTTGTACTCAATACCGCATCCAATGAAGGAAAGCATGCTATATGCCTTCTTGACTACTCTATTGACCTGCGTTGCCACCTTTAGGGTACAATGGACCTGAACACCCAGATCTCTCTGTACATCAGTTTTCCACAGGGCTTTTCCATTTACTGTATAGTCCACTCTTGAATTGGATCTTCCAAAATGCATCACCTTGCATTTGCCCGGATTGAACTCCATCTGCCATTTATCTGCTCAACTCTTCAATCTATCTATATTCTGCTGCATTCTCTGACAGTCCCCTTCACTATCTGCTACTCCACCAATCTTAGTGTCATCTGCAAACTTGCTAATCAGACCACCTATACCTTCCTCCAGATCATTTATGTGTATGTTAGTAGTCCTAATATCCTTGTGAAACACCACTGATCACAGTTCTCCATTTTGAGAAACTCCCTTCCACCACTAATCTCTGTCTTCTGCTGCTCAGCCAGTTCTCTATCTATCTGGCTGGTACACGCTGGACCCCATGCGACTTCAGTTTCTCCATCAGCCTACCATGGGGAGCCTTATCAAACACCTTACTGAAGTCCAGGCGTATGACATCTACAGCCCTTCGCTTATCAATCAACTTTGTCACTTCCTCAAAGAATTGTATTAAGTTGGTAAGATATGACCTTCCCTGCACAAAACCATGCTGCAAAACACTGATAAGCCCACTTTCTTCCAAATGTAAATAAATCCTATCCCTCTGTACCTTCTCCAGCAGCTTCCCGGATGGCAGGATCACCGGTCTATAATTACCTGGATTATCCCTGCTACCTTCTTAAACAAGGGAATAACACTAACAATTCTCCAGTCCTCCACAACCTCACCCTTGTTCAAGGATGCTGCAAAGATATCTGTTAAGGACTCAGCTATTTCCTCTCTCTCTTCCCTCAGTAACCTGCGATAGATCCCATCTAGACCAAGGAACTTTTCCAGCTTAGTGCCTTTCAAAATACCCAACACTTTCCCACTCCTCATGCTGACTTGACTGAGAGTAATCAAAAATCTATCCATAACCTCAACATCCACCATGTTCCTCTCCTTGGTGAATACTGACACATAGTACTCATTTAAGAATCCCACCTATTTCCTTTGACTCCATGCATAACTTGCCTCCTTTTTCCTTGAGTGGGCCAACATTTTCTCTAGTTACCCTCTTGCTCCTACTATATGAATAAAAGGTTTGGGATTTTCCTTAACCCTGTTTGCTAAAGATATTTCATGACCCCTTTTAGTCCTTTGAATTCATTGTGTCAGGTTGGTCTTACTTTCCTGATATTCTTCCAAAGCTTCATTTGTCTTCAGTTGCCTCGACCAAATGTATGGATAATTGTTTCCTCTTAGCTAGTCTCTCAATTTCACCTGTCATCTATGGTTCCCTAATTTTGCCATTCCTATCCTTCATTTTCACTGGGTCACGTCTCTCCTGCACTCTAATCAACCTCTCTTTAAAAGCCTCCCAAAATATCACATGTGGATTAACCCTTAAACAGTTGCTCCCAATCTACATTCCCCAGCTCCTGCCAAATATTGCTATACTTGGGCTTTCCCCAATTTTTCACTTTTCCTTTAGGACCACTCTCATCTTTGTCCATGAATATTCTAAAACTAACGGAATTGTGATCACATTCCCAAAGTATTCCCCTACTAAAACTTAAAATACTTGGCCGGGTCCATTCCCCAACATCGGGTCTAGTATGGCCCCTTCCTGAGTTGGACTATGAACATAATACTCTATAAAACCCTCCTGGATGCTCCATATGAATTCTGCTCCAACTAGACCTCTAAAACTAAGTCAATGTTGCGAAAATGAAAATCTCCCATCACCACAACCCTGTTGCTCCTACATCTTTTCATAATCTGTTTACATATTTTTACCTCTATCTCACACATGCTGTTGGAAGTCCTGTAGTACAGCCCCAACATTGTTACTGCACCCTTCCTATTTCTGAGCTCTGCCCATATTGCTTCACTGCTCAAATCCTCCATAGTGCCTTCCTTCAACATAGATGGGATTCCTCTGTGATCAGTAATGTAACTCCTCCACCCCTTTTACCTCCCTCTCTATCCTGCCAGAAGCATTCATATCCTGGGATATTTAGTTGCCAATCTTGCCCTTCCCTCAACCAAGTCTCAGTAATAACAATAATATCATACTCCCAGGTACTAATCCAAGCCCTTAGTTCATCTGCTTTACCTACTACACTTCTCACATTAAAAAAATGTACCTCAAACCACCAGTCCCTTTGTGTTTATCATCTGCTCCCTGCCTACTCTTCCTCTTAATCATGCTGACTTCATTATCAAGTTCCTTTCAGGCTTTAGTTACTACCTCCTTCCTGTCCACTAACCTCCTTATTTGGATTCTATCCCCCTGCCACATTAGTTTAAACCATACCCAACAGTCTTAGCAAAAGCACCTCCTAGAACATTAGTTCCAGTCCAGCCCAGGTATAGACCATCCAATTTGTAATCATCCCACTTCCCCCAGAACCGGTTCCAATGCCCCAAATGAACCCCTCCCTCCTGCATCATCTTTAAAGCCACGCATGCATCCTGCCTATCCTTTTGTTTCTATTCTGACTAGCACGTGGCACTGGCAGCAACCCTGAGATTACCACCTCTGAGGTCCTATTTTTTAACTTGCCCTCTAACTCCCTAAATTCTGCTTGTAGGACTTCAACCCATTTATTACCAATATCATTGGTGCCTATATGCACCATGACAGCTGGCAGTTCACCCTCCCTTTTCAGAATATCCTGCAGCCCATCTGAGACATCGCTGACCCGTGGACCTGAGAAGCAACATACCATTCGGGAATCTAATTTTCGACCTCAGAACTGCCTATCTACTCCCCTTATAATTGAACCCCCATGACTATAGCCCTTCCATTCTTTTTCCCACTCTTCTGAACAGCAGAGCCAACCACAGTGCCATGAACCTGGCTAATGCTACCTTCCCCTGGTGAGCCATCTCCCCCAACAGTATCCAAAACGGTATACCTGTTTTGGAGGGAGATAAATCCAGGTCACCCATTTCCTTTCTCCCTCAGCAAACCTCATCTGCAGAGTGACCAATTCACTAAACGTGCTATCCATGACCTCCTCAGCATCGCGGATGCTCCAGTGAGTCCATCTGCAGCTCCAGAGCCATCGTGCAGTCTAACAAGAGCTGCAGATGGACAGACTTCCTTCATGTGAAGGAGTCAGGGACATCAGCCGCATCCCTGAGCTCCTATATTGAGCAAGAGGAACATGTCACTATACTATAACTGAATGTTGCACGCAACAAATTGTATATAAATGAACAAATAGAAAATGTGCTTTTGATAGTGTAAGTTCAAGGCGGCATGTGGGCTGTGATGTCTCCCAGTTATTTTTCGAACACTGCCATGGGATATTTTGCATTCACTAGAAAAGTTGGATGGGAAGTTATTTTAAAATCGCATTTGAAATCTGGAATCTCTGAAAATGCAGCAACTTTTTAGTTACAAAATAAAGTGATGGCTGGATTTCTGTGCCCATATTGAGAGTAATGCTTGAAGCCAGGTATTCTGACTCAGAGTCCAGAGTAGAACCATTTCAGGCAGCCAGCATGAAACTTGCAAAGGAGACTTACTGGTCCAACTCATATACATCAACATGGAGCTCCAGTATACACAGTACATTCATTTCCAAACTGTTTCATTTTACTGGACTTTCCTCTGGGCAGGCAGATAATGATCTGCAGTTGTAAAGTCAAAATTTTAGTCAACACAATTCAAAGATACAGGTTGTCAATCAATAAAGCAGTGGCGATGAAACACATGTCAATGGGCCAAGCAGACAACAATAGTGAGTTTACCAACATTGAAATTCTGTAGATGCAAAAGTCTTCCATCTGGTAAATCACTCGGAATGTGCGCAAGCAGCAATGACATGAAGAGAGCCTTCCTGTCGGATAACAGTGCAGTCTCAGAGCTCAGTGAGTGGGCATTTAACTGATAGTAAAGTTTCCTGTTCTATACAGTTACTTAAGACTTGTATTCATTCCTGTTACATAAATCAGAAGCCCGCTGTTAAAAAAAAAGAGATGTTCTTTCCTCTAATTTTTCCCCTCTGTTTATTTTCTCAGGCCATTACCTCATGGATAAGAAATATACAAAAAGCACTAAAGAATGAAAAATAGATAAAGTGGGAAGAAGTATGTAGAACAAGCCTGATGCAGTGAGGAAATGTAAATGTCAATATTTGGAGATGTTTAAATTCTTAAATCGTAAAAAGGATGTTTAAAAATCCCCTTTTTCTTACAGGTACTTTGCACCCACAAGCAGCATCAGAAGTAAAATAGAGTGCTTAAAGGTCAGTGATTCAGAATTCAGTTAAAGATGTTTTTAAGGGCCTGTCAGAACCTAGGAGCCAAAAAGTAAACAGAATAATATCACGCCAGTGAAATGACTTTCCAGGTGGTTTATCACTCCCATCGCAACTAACTAATGCATGCAGTGCTGATGAGTTATGATCCTTTCAGAGAAGACAGCCACAGCTTTTTCTCTGCATTTCAATAGCTTCTATTTATTCAATGAGAAAAAAAACCCACCCATTAACAAACATTCTCTGGTGCATTTCTGTGAATACAATTAGCTTCATATTCAGAAGAGCACAATTTTACAACAATCACTTTGCAGATGTTGCAACACACCAAGTAAGAGCTGCAAAACACCAGGGCTGGAGAGTTTGCCGTGATTTGCATTCTGTGACTAATTTATAGCTGTCTGACATTGGAATTCCCACACAAAATGAGACATCTTCCACTATCCTAACTGGAGCATAGTGTAATTGTTCTCTCTTTCATTTCTTCCATTACCCTTTGGCCTCTCCCCTCTGTCCTGTGGCTGCCTTCTGATTACATTCGCTATTATGTGTTTTATAGAAGTATAATGGTGATTGCTGTCAGGAAATAGCCTGCCCAGCACTGCAGGATAATAGTCACCTTAGCAATAGGTTTAGTCATGTGCGATCATTTTACTTCGTAAAATATAAATCAGTAGTTTGGTCATCTTTCTTTAAAATTGTAATGATACTATTTCCAAATAATGCATTGATACTCTTGAGGCTATTTACACATACTTTTAAAAAGTTTCTTCCTTTCATTCCTTTTAAGAAATGAGAATATATGGCAATGATCATTGCTTAATAGTTGTCAGCAAGTTCATGGAGGATTGTGTATGGAAATTTTTAAAATAACTTTGTTATTATGCTCTGTAATTCACAAATTTGTTATTTTGTCTTTTTTCCACATTTTGCAGAAGACAGAGTTGACAAGATAATGATAACATGATGGCTCTCAGTGAGTACACTGGCCACAGTACTTTTAGATTGCCTGTTTAAAGGCATTGCTATAAGGGGGAATGGATTAAGGAAATCTTTCACAGATACATCCTTCCAGTGTTAGCAAAGATGGGGGCATATTCTAATGGAGCCTATGCCTGGCCCAGCCCTCACTCATTTCTCCTAGACAAATGCAAAAGAATACTTTCCCTTTCTACAGACCCCTCAGGTATAATGTTTTCCTGTCATCCTGCTACCGGGTATCATGGTGGCTCAGCGGTTAGCACTGCTGCCTCACAGTGCCAAGGATCTGAATTTGATTTTAACCTCGGGCAACTGTCTGTATGGAGCTTGCACATTCTCCCCATGTCTATGTGAGTTTCCTCCAGACGCTCCAGTCTCCTCCCACAATCCAAAGATGTGTAGGTTAGGTGGATTGGTCATGCTAAATTGTCCATAGTGTTCAGGGATGTGCAGGCTATATGGATTAGTCATAGGGAATACAAGATTAGAGGGATAGCGTAAGGGAGGTGGTTTGGGTGGGGTGCTCTTTGGCTGGTCGGTGTGGACTCGATTGGCCAAATGGCCTGCTTCTAACTGCCGGGATTCTATAATCTATAGACAAACTCTATTCATGCATTGGGCTATGCATGTGTTAGAAAGCCCTAAAGAAAATTCAAATTATAACAAGGGATTTCAAATCTCTGCTAGAACATCAACCTTCATGGCTGATTTGAACAAGCAAATACCTTAGAACATTTCAAACCTTGTAACAAGCTTTATGTTTGTCCTGATCCATGATTGTGTGTGTGTGTGTGTGTGTGTGTGTGTGTGTGTTTGGTTTTTGAAAACTTCAAAATACATCCACAGGACCTATTGAACACAGAGATGTTTAAATTGCTATGCATAAATGAACCTCTGATACAAAAAGAAGAAAATATTCCAAATTCTGTGGAAGATCACCATTGGCATGGCTATGGGCAAAACAAATAAACATTTACCTGTTGAGATTTCTGATCTTTTTTTAAGATTAGATTAGATTAGATTCCCTACAGTGTGGAAACAGGCCCGTCAGCCCAACAAGTCCACATCGACCCTACGAAGAGCAACCACCCAGACCCATTTACCCCTGACTAACGTACCTAACACTATGGGCAATTTAGCATGACCAATTCACCTAAGCTGCACATCTTTGGACTATGGGAGGAAACCAGAGCACCCGGAGGAAACCCACGCAGACACGGGGAGAATGTGCAAACTCCATACAGACAGTGACCTAAGTTGGAATCTGAACCCGGGTCCCTGGCACTGTGAGGCAGCAGTGCTAACCACTGAGCCACCCATGCCACCCCTAATCACAGCACAGAATTTATTTTCCCAATAAATATTTTATGAAATACAAATACTCTGCACGGGGAAGTCAGTATTTAAGGGAAATCAGTGTAAAATTTGATCAGTTTCTTGCTTTAAGAAATGAAAATATTGAAATGTTATATTGGAGGCACATTGTAACCTGCACTCAATCAGCATTAAGGACAAAATTCATAAAGTAACGTTCATTATTGCTTTGTAACAATGTCCCCAATTTTTTTTTGAAAGGAAATACAGACAACTCGGTGAAACCTTGTAACAAGAGCCCTCCCTGGACACGGACCTTCCTTCAACTATTAAATCTCAGAGAATGTGAGGTGGATTTCCCTCCTGCTGCTGGAGGAGGCTCAGGATGGGATTTCCACTCATCACCCAAATCATGTTGACCCCGATCCACTTTTCTGGATCACTGATCATCTTTGCAAAGTCTGTTCCCAGTGAAATATGACTACGATGACAAGCAGCTTGCTACTGTCTGACAAGACTATTAAGGGCAACATTACAGCAGGAACACTGGTGTTCCAGTAAACAAGAAGAGAAACATCCTAACTGAGGCAGAAGAATTCTGAAAAGACCTACAAAAGTAAATTGTTGAGTCATAAAGAGAGGGAGATTTGTCCATTATTTGTACACTCTCAAAAAGGGTTTTAGCAACCCCAGGATGACTCACACTCTTTGCTTGGAGCCCCTTTGAGTCAGCAGCACACAGCAAGAAAATCAATTTTGTTTCCAGACCCCTTTGGTTTCTTATTGACAGCAATGAAGGGGTGGCCAGTGATCTTCCCCTAATAATGGAGAAGGGGGCGTTTAAGCGCAAGGATCTGTGGGTAAAGGTGCTAATGGCAATCAGAAAAATTAATTTGGGACTGGCATATATGCCTCCATAGCTTCCAGTCACACTGATTGACACAAGTGAATCTTGGTGAGGAATATACCCTTTCTCAATATTTAATTTGAATGTTAATCAGAGCCAATGTGCTTTCCTAGACTAACATTCTCAACTAAAATGTTGAAGAGGAATTTTTCAGCTTTGTTTATCTAATTAACCTGGGCGTCCTCCATCGCCAAACCCTTACCACTCGACACCTGGAGAAAGACCGCCTCATATTCTGCCTTGGGATCCTGTAACCACACAGGATCAATGTGGATTTCAACAGTTTCCTCATTTCTCCTCCTCCCATATTATCCCAGTCCCAAGCCTGCAACTCAGCACCACCCTCCTAACCTGTCTATCACCTTTCCCATCTCTCCCCTCCAGCCTCCTCTACGACCTACCACCTTCTCCCTCACCTTCATCCACCTATTGCATTCTCAGCTACCTTCCCCCCAATGTCACCCCCCTCCCATTTATCTCTCAGCCCCTCCCGGTCCACACGCCTCATTTCTGATGAAGAGCTTATGCCCGAAACATCGATTCTCCTGACCCCTGCTGTGTTTTTCCAGCACTACACTCTCAACTCTGATCTTCAGCATCTGCAGTCCTCACTTTCTCATGGCATTTTGTCTAATTTTACACCTCTTGGTTAAATTTCTTTGAGTACAACACTGTGCAACCTTCAGTTGCCTGCGCACCCTCACTCAATCCACAACTCCCACCCACTAATATCACTGAATCAAAACCCCTCCTTCCACATCCCTTGTTACCTGGAAACTAAAGGCATCCTACCTCTGCCTCAGCAACTGAGATTTTCTGCTTCCTTCCACCTCTGCTCCAGAATTGAATCCTCCACTAATTTACCAACCATTACAACAGTTCTCATCACCCCAAAATTTCATTCTGGGGCTATATGAATTTTGAACCATTAAAATAGAGCTTCCCAGGACACATGTTTGAGAAGCATTGTATCTTCCCATTATCTATCAATTTTAATGGAGCAAAACTGGCACTGACTTGTGTTAAATCTTGCACATATCTCCACAGTGCTAGAAGTAGATCTACAGAGGACCGATATGTTCAGAAAAATTGAAGTTTCGTTTTACAAGAATAAAAATTCTGTCAGTCATTACTAAGTGAATCCAATCTCGAGCAGGTTTTTGTTTAATGGATGCTGGCTTAATTCCAAAAGACAATATCAAAATCTCGGTCTAAGCATTCACAAAACTTACCCATTTATCTACCCTGTCAACAATCAGGAAGCTGCTTTAAAGGAAAGTAACCTTAGCATATTTGGAGAATTCTTTCCATCCACTTTGTTGGAAGTGAACTGTAGTCTATTCCAGGTCACACTTAGTTGCACTTGGTTAAAAGAATTTACACAAGATGTTCATCTTCAGACTCTACTCTTTACAATAACAGGACCATTAGATCACAAACTTTAATTTCAATCAGTGGCGTGTTTTAAGAAGCTTGCTTTCAGTTGCTTAATCTCATGTGGATATTTTAAAACAGGTCAGTGAGCAAAGTCAGGTTTGTTTCCAGCTCACCATCAATCTCTCTCACTCTCCTCCTGTTAGCTTAGGTTATTAGAAAGAGTTGATGGCGGCTCCATTATATTTAAACAGTTAAAGGTGGACCCCAGAAATATCCAAACAAACCTTTTACCTCAGAATGAAGAATATTGTCTGTCACAGTATAGCAAAGAGAGATAACAAAGGCATACATCAAATGCAAATATTCCTGCTAAAACATTTGATGAAGAGACAAAAAGTAAGCTTTGTAATTTCTGATCAGTTATGTCTTAGTTTCTCCCAAAGGCTGTGGTGTGGCGTCACAAGGGTTAAGTGTATTTAATCAAACTTTTTCACCTAGCCACACAGTGAATGGCCAATACTTTGGCATTTTAGATTCTAATTGTGACAATGATAGGTGGAAGTTCATTTTCAAACCAATTAATCCACATAGCCTGAAACTACTTGTCTGTATCAAAACAAGTCAAACTGATGTAACCTGAGACAGTCGAAGGACACTATATCATTGCCTTCCTCCACCTTCAGTGCATTTTTTAACTTATTAATATGCTTTTGTTTAATATAATTGTCCCAAAGGTGAAGTATGTGAGAAACCTGATAATTGGACACTCCAAGAATTCACATTTTAAAATGTTACATTTCCTATCACTTAAATATTTTGGTTCCACACAAGAAAATAAAGGTACAAGTCGTTCTGCTATAACACATGTTGGTTGACGTGTATTTGCTATAACGCGATTAACAAATTGGGGACACTGTTTCTAAGCGCGAACTTTCATTCCTGAAATGCGATTACATTGCCAACACTTTAAGTGCTGTTTCTGAAGCACAATTTTTCTGTATTGCACAAGAACGCAATCATTGTGTTATAGAAGAAATACCTGTACCAAGGAAGCTGAGCCAACTGATTATATTATGAAATAAACCGTAGGGGACCACTCTGTCTCCTGGAATGAAGGGATTATCCCATCAAGATGGATTGAATAGGTCAGGCCTACATTCCGTAGATTTGGAGGAATAAGAAATGGAATTGAAATATACAACAGTTTTAGGCACTTTATAAATCCAGAAAAAATATTTTTCCTGGAAGGAGAATCTAGAGCACAGGTGTTTAGCATCTCAGAATAAGGCAGTGTCACTAACGGTGAATAAAGGATTGAACATTTTGAAATGAGATGAAATGAAAGTTTTTCACTCAAAATGTTGTGATTCTTTGAAATATGCATGCTCATTTAAGGAATTCAGGACAGGAATCAATAGACATTTTTTGGGTGCGTAAATGATATATGAATAGCAGAGGAATATGAATTGAAGTAGCAAAGCAACCATGATCTTAATAAATGGCAGAACAGGGTTGTATAGTCTGCTCCAGTTCCTAATTGTTGTGTTCTTATATCACAGCCAGTATAAAACCAGATTGAAAAAAAAACTGAATAATTTCATGAAGCTGCCATAAGCCATGCAACAGACCACTCATTGGCATAAGCAAAGGGTTGCTGCTTGTTTTATGTGGTGTCAGGGGTCCATTCAACATAAGATCAGATGTGTATTTTATACGTGGGAGATAGCCTTGCAAAGTTGGTCTCTTTATTGTCCTGCTTTCCTACGTAGGAAATATTTGCTACAAAATCAAATTGATGCATATTTCTCAGTTTCTGTTATCTGCATTATGTTTATAATGCTTTTTGTAAGCAATAATGTATAGAAACCTATTTTGCTATCAGAATGACCTTTAATGAGTTAAATGACTACATCAGATTTCTATATCACCTGTGTCAGAAAAAATGTGTTAAACTTGCTGTCACCTACTTTTTTTGTAGTGTTGCAGTCTGGATTAAGAATACATGGAGGTCATGGATATCGGTGGATGAATCAGTTAAGGTGGTGGGTTGAGTTACACTGTTAATCATTGTGTTACACCAAAGGTTAAACAGCAACTATCTGCTTAAGTAGCCATAGTTAGCCCAACCCTAATAATTAGATCAACGTTAGAGACATGGATGGAGGGTTATAGGCAAAACAAATTAGCTTACATGGAATCTAAACTTCCTGGGTAATTACAGGGTTTGTGCATATCTTCAAAATAACTGCAGTCCATGCCTCAATATTTACTAAAATTAGCATCAGAGAATCTTACCCAGTATTACATTATCACATTTACAATTGGAGAAGGGGTGGACATTGTTAGGTGTCCGGAGTTGAGCATTGCCAGTATTGTTTTTAAATCCATTCATAGAAGGTGGGTGTCGCTGGCTGGGCCAATTCTTACTGTGTATCTCTAGTTGTCCTGAGAGAGTTCGTGGTGAACTGCCTTCTTTAATTGCTGCAGTCCAACAATGGGGTGGGGAGAAGAGATGGTGAGCATTGTCAGGAGTGGGAGAGGTTCACCACTGTAATGGGGGTGGTTCTGTAAGGGGTCAGCATTGTCAGGGGTGCACAGTGTGGATATTGTTGGCGAGGGTTAGGGTGGGCATTCTGCATTGTGTAGTGGGGGTGAGCAATGTCAGGAGAGGGTACAGAGTTTGAAAATTGTTGAGGTGTGTAGGAGGAGTAAATATGATCAGGGTGCGAGAGAGAGCATTGTCAGAAGGCGTAGATGTGGGAAACATTGTTGGGTGTGTGGGGATGATTATTGTCAAAAGTGTCAGTAATCTGCAGTCACCCTAGAAGCCAGTCATCCTACGAGCATTCACGATTAATTCTGGACCCCATGATTTGTCATGGTATTGTGTCTAATATAGAGAAGGAAAACTCCTACTCATTACGATTTACCTCCCCCCTTCCCCACCTCCAGCAACAACTTTAGCTGATGCAACAGTGCTCCTCCATTTGAGCATCGCTTGCAGGAATCATTGAGGGTACCAAATGCGTAGAATATCTCCAGATGGGGGAGCATCAATATCAAACAGAGAGGATATATAAATGATTTGGATGTGAGCATAAGAGGTATAGCTAGTAAGTTTGCAGATTACACCAAAATTGGAGGTGTAGTGGACAGCGAAGAAGGTTACCTCAGATTACAACAGGATCTGGACCAGATGGGCCAATGGACTGAGAAGTGGCAAATGGAGTTTAATTCAGATAAATGCAAGGTGCTGCATTTTGGGAAAGCAAATCTTCACAGGACTTATACACTTAATGGTAAGGTCCTAGGGAGTGTTGTTGAACAAAGAGATCTTGGAGTGCAGGTTCATAGCTCCTTGAAAGTGGACTCTCGGTCAGATAGGATAGTGAAGAAGGTTTTTGGTATGCTTTTTTGTATTGGTCAGAGTACTGAGTACAGGAGTTGGGAGGTCATGTTGCAGCTGTACAGGACATTGGTTAGGCCACTGTTGGAATATTGCGTGCAATTCTGGTCTCCTTCCTATTGGAAAGATATTGTGAAACTTGACAGGGTTCAGAAAAGATTTACAAGAATGTTGTCAGGGTTGGAGAATTGAGCTATAGGGAGAGGCTGAACAGGCTGAGGCTATTTTCCCTGGAGTGTTAGAGACTGAGGGGTGACCTTATAGAGGTTTACAAAATTATGAGGGGCATGGATAGGATAAATAGACAAAGACTTTTCCCTGGGATTGGGGAGTACAGAACTAGAGGGTATAGGTTTAGGGTGAGAGGGAAAAGATACAAAAGAGACCTAAGGGGCAACCTTTTCACGCAGAGGGTAGCACGTCTATGGAATGAGCTGCCAGGGTATGTGGTGGAGGCTGGTACAATTGCAACATTTAAGAGGCATTTGGATGGGTATATGAATAGGAAGGGTTTGGAGAGATATGGGCCAGGTGCTGGGAGGTGGGGCTATATTGTGTTGGGATATCTGGTTGGCATGGACAGGTTGAACCGAAGGATCTGTTACAATGCTGTATATCTCTATGACTCTAGGACTCTATAAATGAAATGTGGGGGTCAACAGCAATCTTCAGAGGATGGAGATGAGGCTGAGGATTAGAACATTTGGCAGGACTGCCATCCATGATAACAGAACAGAGGAATGTATCACAGAAAGCAAAATACCAGAGGCAACCTTATTGTCACCCATGCAGAGAAAGTGAGTCACCAAGGGTGGAGTGGAAAAGCACAGCAGGTCAAGACAGGAACAGTACAGTCGATGTTTCAGGCATAAGCCCTTCATCAGGAATGTGATGAATGTTATTGTCACCCATGTCTGAGATGAACAAGTTGGGTTTGGACTTCATGTAATTATTTGTAATCAATGTACTTCTTTGGAGGCATTCTCTGTTCAGTGCACAAGTCATGTTGGGGTTTGATACATTTATGAGTGTTATATTTTCCAGTCCTTGAGCTTTGTGTTGCTGAATACGCACCTTGTTATTGATGTGATTTAATGCTTGATATCTTTGGGTCATCCCAGTTTAACATATTTACACATAACTTGCCTGACATAACTGTTAGGGAAAACACATCAGTCAGGTTCTGCACTAACACTGCATGCTGCAAATGTTTGATAGCACTTAACAGCATCCCTTAGGATATCAGACAAGTTTGTTGTATAGTGAATCTTTAATGATAGCCAGCAAGATGACAGGAATCCCGAGGAATCTCTACTTGACCCTTCCATCATCATTAACCCTGCATTCTTTCAGAATGCACCTCAGCTGTAAGCTTTCCTGAAATGCTTGAGCATCTCTAGGATAGTGTTAAACCAGCTGGGAGCTGGGACTTCATGCAGCAGTTTGTCAGGAACAGTTGTAAAATGAGGGGCAGTGGATATGTGAGCTGTCCCTTTGATGTCACTCAGTATTGAACAGCAATATGCTCCCTTGTGAACCTGTCTTATGGAATGAACTTTTCCCTGCACAGATGTGTGTGATCATCACGGATTATGTACTCTCACTCCTTAGATGGCTGTAAGTGTGGAATGCCAGACACTAACACAATCCCTCCACATTGATTTAATTTAGTTTGAGTGCTTTCCACATTCAAGTGCAATGCCTTAGCTGCAGTACATAATGTCATTGTTCCAGAATCCCTGATGTCTGAAGCCATCGACTGTCAAGGATTCAGTAGCTTGGCCAATACGACTTCTTTCATCATTGGGCTGCCTGAAAAGGCTGCTCATCTCTCACATGGTCCAACAATAGGAATGATATTACAGCAAATGGATGCAATAGTGCAAATGAAAATATGTCAACACAAGTGATAGATTATTCACAATGATGTAGCACCTGTTCCACTTGGTATCCCTTTAAGGTTTTGTTTTCCTCTTCCACCTGACAAACTCACTGTATTCTCATAAAATGAGTGAGAAGCCTGATATCTGCCAATCCCCTTTCAATTTGGACCTCACAACTCGTTGTGGATCAGTTCTTGCTGCTATGAGGCAGAGGAAGTTGCTGATTATGATGGAAGTCGATGCAAAAATCGGTTAATGGTTACTCCTGGGCAGGAGTGGTGACGAAGTGTCCCTGGTGGGTGAAGTGCAGAGGACAGCCAGAATTTGGAATTTGTAAGGATGAGGTGGTTGAGAGCACTTGAGTGAACATCGTGCATGGTTACCGAAGGTGAGCCTTGAGACGTGTGTGCAGTGGCGGTGTTAAATTGAGTAATTTGTGAGCCCCCTTCCCTTACTCCAATCATGAAGAAGGGTTATGCATGAAACATTGACTGTCTTTCTCCTCAGGTGCTGCCTGACCTGCTGTGCCTTTTCCAGCACCATGTTTTATCAACTTTGGATTAGCCTTGGGAAATGCAGGGTTACAGGGAGAGGATAGGGAGGTCTCACTGAGAGATTCCCCAGGGAGATATAATGGCCACAATGGGAGTCAGTGAGTGGTGTAACAATGCACTGCAACTTCAAAAGCTGGTAGGAAAATTCAAAACTTCAGGTAAAACATTTTTAGAAAAGCCACATATCCTGAAGTCACACTGTCTGAGAGGGTTAGACACATGCAGACAACAATTCAAACTCAAAATTGGGGTCTGGAGAAAAAAGATGCTTGAGACACAAAATTGCATTTGGTCTGTAAATTAAAAGCTGAATAGGTCAACACATTATAACATAGCAACAGTAGTAAATGATGATTCTATGAGACAGGGCATTAATGAGATCTAAGATAAATTTAAAGAAGTCATGAAAGCCTTTGACAAGTTTTTTCAAAGTAAGAAGTAATAAGATCTAGTGATGGGCCAATATCAAAAAAAAAGTCCAGAAACGAAGTAAAATAGTCAATGTTTGTATTAATAGTCTTTAATGAATAATGTGAGAATGGAAATCTAAAAGAATTAACATAAGACCACTCACATGACCTAACTGGGAAAGTGCATCGATAATTGTGTCCCACTGTTTCACAAATTTTCACAAATTTAATGGATATATAAAAATGCCAATGAGACCAACAAAATTATCAATTTGCCTGACTGACAAAAGGAATACACACCCGATATTTTTCAGTACCAGTAACGCTATTTATTGTAATACACTTAACAAGAACAGTACAAAGAAATTATTTCTATTTATGCAACTTTAAACTATGATTCATCAAAACCCATCAAATCTCACACACTCAATCACAATGAAGACAGACAAAAGACAAATAGTTTAACACATGCACAATGGGTTGAAAATGAATATGGACAGGGTAAACACATTTCCAAACATTAAATATCTAAGATAGAAAATAATTTTTTGTCTGACAGTCCACTTGATTGTTGCAATAGTGGGAGACTGATGTCAGGACAGAGAAGCTTGTCCTTCAATTCATAGAATCACAGGAGTGTTACAATGCAGCAGGAGACCAGTTTGCCTATTGTGCCTGCACCGGCTCAAAAATAAGCATTAAGACTTAGTACCATTACCTGCTTTTTCCCATACCCTTGTAAATTATTTCCATTATCCAACACTCTTTTGAATGCCTGAAATGAATCTGCCTCTACCAACTTCAAGGCAATGCATTCCAGCCCCAACTGAGTCTGTGAAAACCATGTTTTCTCACCTTTCAGATAAATCTTTTGCAAATCAACTTATATTGGTGCTGTCTTATTTTTTATTATTCTTTTGAGTGAGAGCTGTTTCTCACTATCTACTCTATGAAACCCCTTCATTACTTGGAAACTTCTATCAGATCTCTGGTTAGCCGCCTTCTCTCCAAAGTGGACAGTCCCCACCTTCCAACAATTTTCTTTACTGAAGTTTCCCAGCCCTAGAACAATTCTTATAAATCTGTTTTGCACTGTCCAATGCATTCACATCCTTTCTAAAAGTAGCGCTTTGAACTTCACACAATACTTCAACTGAGGAACAAGTATCTTATACAAGTTCAGCAGCATCTCCTTGTTCTTGAACTCTGTGCCCCTATCAATAAAGCCGAGGACACTGTCTATGTTATTAACTGCTCTCTTTACCTGCCATGCCACATTCATTGATTTGTGCACATATATACCCGGGTCCCTCTGCTCTTGCACTCCACTCCCAACACACCTCCCCGACCCCACACTGGTAGAATTGTACCCCCATTTGTATTGTCTTTCTTTTCATCAAAATGCACCACCTCAGACTTTTCTATTGATCTTGATGAAACCCCAACTTAGAACAGTCAGCCAGTCCATATTACAGCCTGTTGCTTGGAAAATACTCCAGCATTTTACTAGTGTTCCTGATACCAGGAGCTACAGTAAAATTCTGCCCAACTTGTTTAATTCTGCCCTCCTGTTCGCCAACCACCAGTATGGACTGCACAGTTATCATTGGCTTTTAACCTTCTGACTGGAAGAGGCTGATTGAGCAGCAAGGCAAAGAGGGAAAAAAAGCATGATGGGCAGAAAAAGCTGAACATTTGTGTTTTATGTCTTAGAATTGTGGGGAAAAAAATCATCAACAATTCTGCTGTGTCTAATTCTTTGGGAAAAAAAAGCAGCAAACTCCAAGAGACTACATAGTCCCTAAGGGGTACTGGTGCTGTTTTAAATAAGCTGTCTTTTGTTTGACATAAGCAAAAACAAACTTAAAATCAATTTGAGTTTCTATCTTTAATGTCACATGAGAAATAAAAGTGAATATAAAATTGGCAATGATCGTGTTTGCTTATGGCTTTAGTGATATTGCTGAGCTTAAGAACTTTGTTTGTTCAGGATATAAACTTATTTTCCAATAAGAGCTACAGTTTGCAAAGGCAGTTTAATAAAAGGAGGCTCTTACTGTAGATTGCTTTCATTTAAAAGCTGAAGTAATTTGCTTCAGGAAGTACAGTAGTAATTTGCAACCATTTAGATGTTCTTGGGAGGATCATGTTCACTGGTAAGACATACAAAAACACTTTTGTAACCCAATATAGTTATCGAAGTATGCAAAAATTGCAAATCTAGTGTGGTTTTTATGAAAGATTAGCAAACCGGATTTTGAACCAAAAATGGCATTGAATTATTGAGCTCCAAGATATATTCTAAGTACCACTTCCTGACAGGCTTAAGTGCCAGTTATCTGATCCAACTTAAAGCAAGGCATCAAATATGTTATTCTTGGAACAATAAATGGACAATTATGATCTGCTTAATGATTGCAATTTAATTTAGGCTGAAATGAATAAATAAAAGCTCTACCTTCATAAATGTTATATTCACAATAAGGATAGAGGCTGGGATCTTCCCCACTTTTTGGATTAAATTCAAAAGTGGGAGAGTTTTCAGGGAAGAAACCCATAGTTTACGAAGCTAAGAAGGCCCATGTGATCTCTGACAATCAGGCAGCTGATTGGTTGTCAACTGGTTTTCTGCTAGAATCAGGGCTCCAGACCAGCTGCCAAGGGCTGCCAGCCAATCAGATGACAGCTTCAGAGAGTTACAGCAGCAGGGGCAAAGATCAGATGTGCTGCAAAGGCTACTGATACTGGATTCTAATAATAAAGGAATGCCTACAAGAAAGGTAAGTGTTGCTTGTGATGGGTCTTTTGTGATGGAGGTGGTGGATAGGGACATTTGTGGTGGCTGAGGAAACATCTCTTTCAAAGGGTCCAGTTCCTCATAGAGTGCAAATAGAGGACTCACCACTCTCTCCCCCTTCATTCCACCTACCACAGCCTGGTAGTACTGAGTAACTAGCTGGTAGGTCTGTTCCTGTCCCTCATGGAGCTGAAATCATATCAGCCGAGGCAGAGTAAGACCATTAAGTGGTTATTAATTGATATCAATCAGGAAGGTGGAGTTTAAATTTAAATCAGGGAATGCCAGGAGAATGATGGATTTCTGGACCATCTCTATCTAATCTAATTACATTTTATTTCCTGCCTGTAGACCCACAGCCTCTGGGCCCAGAGATTGCACCCAAAATGCAATTAAGTCCATCTTTTAACTAAACTGTTCACAGTACGCTACAAGTGTAAGTTAGACAACTTTAACAAAAGTTGATCAATGAAATGTTGGGAAGTCAAGCAGAGCATGGCAGTGAACGTTTTAGTAGGCAGGCTCCTAAATTTTTAGATTAGATTAGATTACTTACAGTGTGGAAACAGGCCCTTCGGCCCAACAGGTCCACACTGACCCACCGAAGCGTATACCACCCAGACCCATACTCCTACATTTACCCCTTCACCTAACACTATGGGCAATTTAGCATGGCCAATTCACCTAACCTGCACATTTAGTTGGAGGAATGGGGTATATGTACCCTTTAAAGTCCAGTTCATAATCTTCTGTTCCATTCATTTCTAATATAACCTCTACTTGAAGGTTCTGTGACTACTCCAGAGTGTAAACATTGAATATAAATGTTCTCCCTTACTGTTTGAGCTGAAGGTTGGCTTGTTAAAATCAAACATTTTGCAGCTGCATTAAAATAATGATGGGATCCATTTTAGTCCAAATAGAGTAGTGAGTATTTACCTTTGGAATCAGTATAAAGAATGTTTAGCAGATATAATTTCAATCCATCAATTCTTTTTGTGAGACTTTACTAATAAGGCTAGAAGTCTGAAGTTTGAGACATTGAGAGAATTTTATAAATCATAAGATTATGACTTGTCATCCGAAGAGCAGATTTTATTCTTCATTATTTTAGAAATATAATAAGCTTTTGCCTTTTTCCTGCGCATTTGGTTTATCATTTGTTATTTCTTTGTACTTTCTTTACTGGAAGCTTCAGTAGATATTTGGTCTCTGTCTGTTTTCTACATGATCAGACCAGAAGTGAAATCTGGAATCTCTTCACTGACTGTTTCAGATGAATATCACAAATGCTCATATTCAGCTGGCAAGAGTGCTCCAAAGATGATATTGCCAGAAGAACCCTTAGGACAGATTTCTCAAGGAGTTGTTGAACAATAACTAGGTTATAAATTGTCTCTTTTGTTTTCTTTTTTGCAGTTGCAGCTTCTTTGCTAACATTAGTTTACTGGCGTATATATCCATGACTTCTATAAATGCCAATCTAAGACATTTATGCTTACAGATATTACAGGTCAGAAGATTCATTCTATGTTTAGAAATATTAATCCTAACTTTGTTGATATGTTGGTACCAGTTTAACATCATAATTTATTACTTTAGCATAATCTTTTTAAATCGCAGATTTCAATTCTCCTTAATGTCATTGAAGCAGCCTGCATTAACCTATTGATGTGTTGGAAAAATGTACTTCTATGCATTTTTATTTCATGAATACACATTAAGAAATATTTAAAATGTATAATAAGAATTAGAAATGCAATGCATTAAAATGGATAAATATTAAGATGACTTTCCTTTCAAACCTTTTAAAAATTCTTTTTGACAGTATTGTTTTGAATAGGTTAAATGAAAGATCCACTCCAATAGGAACAAAGTAGTTAATGGAGGTCATTGAAGCAACCTTTGTGGCATATACAATGTACTTGGCCTTGTGATCAACCAGTTCACTCTAGAATTATATTTCACACACAGAATTGTCTTCCTTATCCCTAAATTTCAGTAAGTCATTTACTCATACCATAGTATGGAACCACCAGTATCAGCAACTGTGTGATATCTCATCCAGAACTCATCTTCATATGTAAGCTGGCAGATTGGAAAGGCCTATAGAGATGAGTATAACTAAACAGTTCAGACAATCTTAAATTAAAAAAAAACTTAAATGTAACCTGTGTGGATGAGTAATGAACAAGTTAGATGATTATTTGGACAAGAATTTTCCTGACTGACTTATCAACTGTCCAGAGGCATGTAAGCCACATTTAAAATGCAGACATTTTGTGCAATGTTTTTCAAGTAGTGTTGCATTGGTATTCACGAACAGAACTTTTCCATATAATTTCTAAGTATGTCATTAATGCATTAGGTGATGATCAATTTGCTACCTCAACAGCAAGATAATTCATCTGATCACTCACCAATCTGCTCAATAAGAGCTGGCATGTGAGCAAGGGTGGTATCTCAACCTATCACAGGCACTGATACTGATGACCTGAGACACCAGAAGCTGCTGGCCAATGGTTTCTTGGTCCTAACATCCACCAGTTAAGGCCTACTTCTTGAGGGATTCAGTGGGAGGGGGGATTATCAGGGATTTAATAGCAAAGCTTAAACGGATGGCTTTTAGACACCACTTCCTTGACCTCTATCTGTATCTCTGATTGTTCTCCCTGCTTGGTAGATAGGTCATCATTTCAGTTGAGAAATTGGACTTCTTTCTCATTCATTGGAAAGACAAGTGAGTGAGAGGATATGAATTGAGGCTCTTCAGTGGCTAATAGTTGACACCTCAAAAATCTTAATTGCTGATGAGTCATGAGATCTACCAAGGTCAATGGGCTCTTAATTGCTTGGGTGGTGAGAAAGTGGTAAGTTAGCTCTGAAAAGAAATTTGTCCCTCAATTTCCTCTTGATACATCTCAATCTACATCTAGGAAAGGGAAAATAAAGCCTTTGTGTCCAATTCATTGGGCAATTCACTGGAAAGAACGTGCTTTATGTTAATGCTCATAGCAATGTGGTAAAGGCTAGAACTGAAGTTTAATCTCTGTACACTTGCAAGCTTTCTTGGACAGAGGTACTTCCAATCTGACAACTGCAATTTGAATCTACCTAAATACAATTAAACAACTAGTTGATATAACATTAACATTCCAGAAATAATACCCATAGACAGAGAATTCTTAGCCTTAGATCATGGGAGTAACTTCATCACATTTTACTGACTGGAAATACAAGAAATCAGCTGCACCATGAATAATTTACTCCTCCATTGTCTTCAATGGAGAATAAAATAGAAATTACAGGACATAGCTTGGGGCTGAGTGAGTTGGAAATCAGTGTTATACCCAAAACCATCAACTTGCAGGCAAAAGGGGTCTTTTAAATTTCCCCACTGTTCAGTGAAAATTAGAACAACCAATTAGACTGAATAACTACTTGAAGTTTTTATGGCACAAGATAAAGCTGGAGACCTGGAAACAAGTTCTGCAAGTAGATCTTTAATATACTTTCTGCATTTTGCATTATATCTCAAATCCCATTGATTTTATGATTCATAAAACAAGGAGGATACAACTGCTGTGCTGCTAAAAAGGAGATATAACAATAATTAATTATCCTCATTCAAGCTAATTTCTTTGTGGAAATTATATTAATTTAAATTCAGTAAAACAATTCATAAACACAAGACTAGGTTTATAAATCTTGTCAACTCAGTGAGACACTATAAATAATAAATATTAATTTTACTCTATTGCCATATGTAAATTGACATCATTTACAAATAGTCTTTCTTAACTCAAAATTACAATCCATGACACAACTTGAAAATATAATTATGTTATTAAAGATAATATGTTAATTAATTATGCAAAATAAACTTTACTTACAAATGACAATTAGATTATATGGAAGATAGGCTTTTTTGAGTACAGGAACTGGGAAGTCCTGTCCTCAAGAAGGTAGATAAAGTTATTGTTAGCACAAATATTCCGATACAAATTCGTGAAAAGGAAAACCACAACATTTGCTTGAATGTCTCAATATTGTCACAGGTTCCTTCCGAGATGAATGATCATATGAGTTGGAATGAATGGAATACTTTTAATATATTCACTAATCTCTAATTTGTAAAACTTAAAGTATTAATATTTATGTTAAGCATCTTACCATTGAAAATTGCTTATCACTTCATATATGGCTAGTATTGGCACTTTTAACGTTTCACTGAATATACTTTTCAATTTATTAATTTCACCAAATTTACAACTGAGTTAAGCTGACTCCATTTCCAATAACAAACCACCAAACAGTTTTGTTGTGAAGAACCTTGTGTAAACTTTCAAAAATTAAAATTTAGAATCTGAAAAAGACAAAGTAATAAAAAAACTTAACAGAAAATAATTGTTAAACTGCTGATTCCCCATTTAAGATATTGTGCAAAAAAGAATATACACTGATTGTGGTATGTATGACTCAGGAAAAATATTACTATTACTGCAATTATTACTTATATTCATAATAAACAATATTTTCTCTGCTGCTAGTTTTTGTAATCCCAGGCTACTGACAAAGGTCAGATTCCATACTCTTGAGGATCTAATCTAAGTTAGCATTCTGACGCAGTATTGAGGGAGTTTTGCACTATCAATTGTGTAATCTTTCAGATGAGACATTAAGTCAAAAGCTGCTCTGTCAGCTTCTCTGATGAACATGAAGGATCTCATCATTCAGAAGTACTAACTAAACAGGGACTGATTGCAAACTTCCAATATGCTAGGGTCTAGGATTTCCAGTTCATGAGTCACCAAAAGGTAATTTACAGTTATAGCAAACAATGAAGAAGGCTAATGGAATGCTATCATTTATTATAAGAGGGTCTGAACTTAATTGAAACATAACATCCTTCCTTTTATGCAGGTACAGGCCACTGGTGAGATCACATCTCAAATATTGTGTGTAGTCTTGGCCTTTTTATTAAGGAGAGAATGTAAATGCATTGGTGGCAGTTCAGAGAAGATTGATACCCTGAATGAGTCGGCTGTCACATGAGGGAAGCTTGCATAGGCCAAATTTGTTTACTTTGCAGTTTTGAAGAGTGCGGAGTGAATCGATTAAAGTGTGTAAGATACTGAATGGTATTGACAAGATGGACAAGGCAATGATCTATCCTTTTGTGGATGAGTCCACAACTAAGAGGCATTGTTTTACAATTAGGGATTTCACTTTTAGCACAGAGATAAGGAAAATATTTTGGAATGTTTTGCTTCAGAAGGTGATGGAGGCAATGTCATTGAATATTTTAAAAATAGAAGTGGATAGATTTTTGATAGGAAGATGAATCAAAGATGATTATTAATGCATAATAATGTGAAATTCAAAATACAAACAGAGGAGCCATGATCCTGTTGAACGGAAGAACAGGCTCATGTGGCTGAATGGTCTCTGCCTGCTTCTAATTCATTTGGTTTTGGCTAATACTTGTTCAAAAAACAACATTAAGAAAAACTGATTATCTGATTGTTCCTATTTATGGGTGTTTTGTGCACAAATTGCTGTCTTAATTTCCTAGATTACCTCAGTGATCTCTTCAAAAGTATGCAGCTAACTGTAATAGGTTACTGCATACTAGAACTGAAAAGGTTCTACATAAATTCAAGGTTGTTAGATTAGATTACTTACAGGTGGAAACAGGCCCTTCGGCCCACCAAGTCCACACCGACCCTCCGAAGAGCAACCCACCCAGACCCATTCCCCTACATTTACCCCTTCACCTAACACTACAGGCAATTTAGCATAGCCAATTCACCTAACCTGCACATCTTTGGACTGTGGGAGGAAACCCATGCAGATACAAGGAGAATGTGCAAACTCCACACAGACAGTTGCCTGAGGCAGGAATTGAACCCGGGTCCCTGGCGCTGTGAGGCAGTAGTGCTAACCACTGTGCCACCATGCCAACCATGTTCTTTCTTCTATTTCTGTTTGGAATTATTTTCATTTGAATTCCACATTTTGAAATGACAATGCACCTAATAATACGCTAACATCACAATTTAAGGGAAATAAAATCATGGTGTGCAGACATTGGAATGTATGAAATCTTGATTTTGAACCTCATTCTCCATAGCTGGGATGAGTTAAATGGATATGAAAGAAGGTAGGACCAGTTTGAAAAGAATGTTCATCTAGCATTTACAAGACAAAGATGCAATGTTAAGACGCAAGAGGAATACTGAGTGAAGTAAGAATGTGCTGCATTGGTGGTGGCTCATATCTTCCAGCTGAGTACTGTTGGTTTGTACCTTTACAGCATTTTAGGTCACAGAACAAAGACAGCTTTATTGGCAGGACCCAGGAGACGCATGCTTCCAATCCAGCACTACCTGCATGATTAAGAAAGAAGAAAAATGTCATTCCAAATACAAACTTCATGGTTCAATATATTAATATTAATTTTAGTAGCTGGCATATGCTGCACAGTGGGATGTTCTGGCTGATAGCAGTTGGCTAGAAGCACCCTGTCAATCAAAATACTGTGTGTGTGACTCTGATGGTACAGGAAAAACCCAGTGATCTGAGGAATACTTCAGAATCGGTCTTTGCTATAATAACTACCATGAATGAGATATGGAACAAATGAACAAAACTAGCTAAAGGGCGTCAGCAGCTGTCTTCTCAGCCCTGTTTAAGGTGAAAAACAAACAGTTCTCTAAAGTCAAAAAGTAAATTAATTAAAACTGACTGCAGACCTCATATTGAGTTATCTTTATGTAATTGCCAAATACTTTAGAATCAAATTGCCATTGTTAAATAGCCAAAATTCTCAAAGTTATAACACTTCTTGAACAAAAAGATGTTTTTGGCATTTAAATTATAATGTTGGTATAACACTAAATTCATTATAACTGATTTTAAATCCACAACATGTTTTGTATGGATTGGAATTCAGCAAAAAAAAATCAATTTAAAGAATCTAGGCATTCTGCTATTTCCCCCATTCATATTCATTTGGTATAATGAGATATGTTAACACCTCCCAAGCAGGAAATTTAATATGATGGTTGGAATGGTTTAATTCACGTGACCCCCGCAGGAGATGCTGTCTTAGAATTTCACATCTCGGATAATGGTCGCTCAATTGGCCAACATCTTGGCGTGAGGAGTTGGGGAACGACAAAGGTCAAACTTTTGCCTGCCTGTCCATCTAACCAAGGACACATGCAGTCTGTTAGGCTGTGTGATATGAAAAAGTCTCAGTAGGTGAAAACTCCCTCCTCATAAGTATATTGTAGACTGGCATTGGAGAGAATGTTAGGGAAAAGGAATTACCTTGCTCATAAAGTAATTATTGTGTTCATTGTTATTTTCCAAATCCAAATCCGCTCCACCCTTGCAGCCATGCGTCGCTACCTACATTCCCTGCAATCAGCCCTACCCCAGCTCAGGACAACACTCTCACAAACTTGCAAAGGACCTCTACTGTTCTTCATCTACCGAAGAATCCATACACTAAACAAACAGTTCTTCCTAGCCATATCAGAAATTAAAGACAGTAAGTACCGAAAACTTTCATGTACTTACCCCCACACTCGTGGTTCCTCAACTGTTCCAGAATCTTCCATCGGCCTCTGCAATCAGTCGGACGCCATTACCCATGCGGCCGCTACAGCACCCGCGGCACCAACGGTCGCCGACGACCGTGACGTCACTTCCGCCCCCACCAATCTCGCAGCCTAAGCGATCGCCGCCCAGACAAACGCCCCGGCGATCGCCGCCCAGACAACCGCTTCCACGATCGCCAACGGATTTGCGACCCCCGCGGCTATCGGGAATGACAACATTTCTTTCATCGCCACAACCATTTCCGCCCCTTCGGTTGCCGTCGCCGCAGCCACTTCTGCCCCCAGTGACATCACTAACCTGCACGACCACAACGCCTCATGTGTCTCCGCCCCCATGCCTAACCCCGCCCCCACACCGGTCTTCGTCACCACGTCTAACCCCGCCCCCACGTCGATCTCCGTCCCCGCCCCTGTGCCTAACCCCGCCCTACTCCCAACTCCAGTCCCACATCAGGTCCTAGCTCCCAGCCTTGCCAGGTCTTCACCATCCCTCCAGACCTCCCCCTCTCTGAGGATGAAAGATCAGTCCTCAGCAGAGGCCTCCCCTTCATTCCCCTATGCTCTTGGATTAATGAGTTCAACACGCGGCGAGACATTGAACAATTCTTCCGCCGCCTTTGCCTCCATCCCTACTTTTTCAACCAAGACTCTCGCCCATCCTCTGAGGACCCCTTCTTCCGCCTCCAAGACACCCCATCCACCTGGACACCCCGTGCTGGCCTCTTACCCGCCCTCGATCTCTTTATAGCCAACTGCCGCCGCGACATTAACCGACTCAACCTGTCCACCCCTCTTACCCACTCCAACCTCTCACCCTCGGAACGTGCAGCCCTCCACTCCCTCCGCTCCAACCCCAACCTCACCATCAAACAGGCAGACAAGGGAGGCGCGGTAGTAGTTTGGCACACCGACCTTTATACCGCTGAGGCCAAACGCCAGCTCGCGGACACCTCCTCCTACTGTCCCCTTGACCATGACCCCACCTCCCACCACCAAACCATCATCTCCCAGACCATCCATAACCTCATCACCTCAGGGGATCTCCCATCCACTGCCTCCAACCTCATAGTCCCACAACCCCGCACCACCCGTTTCTACCTCCTGCCCAAAATCCACAAACCTGACTGCCCCGGCCCACCCATTGTCTCAGCCTGCTCCTGCCCCACCGAACTCATCTCCATGTACCTCGACACGGTTCTGTCCCCCTTAGTCCAAGAACTCCCCACCTACGTTTGGGACACCACCCACGCCCTCCACCTCCTCCATGATTTTCGCTTCCCCGGTCCCCAATGCCTTATCTTCACGATGGACATCCACTCCCTGTACACCTCCATTCCCCATCACAAAGGACTCAAAGCCCTCCGCTTCTTCCTTTCCCGCCATACCAACCGGTATCCTTCCACCACACCCTCCTTCGACTGACTGAACTGGTCCTCACCCTGAACAACTTCTCTTTCCAATCCTCCCACTTCCTCCAAACTAAAGGAGTTGCCATGGGCACCCGCATGGGCTCCAGCTATGCCTGCCTCTTCATAGGATATGTGGAACAGTCCATCTTCCGCAACTACACTGGCACCACCCCCCACCTTTACCTCCGCTACATCGATGACTGTATTGGTGCTGCTTCGTGCTCCCACGAGGAGGTTGAACAGTTCATCCACTTTACCAACACCTTCCACCCTGACCTCAAATTCACCTGGACCATCTCAGACTCCTCCCTCCCCTTCCGAGACCTTTCCATTTCTATGTCGGGCAACCGAATCAACACAGACATCTACTATAAACTGACTGACTCCCACAGCTACCTGGACTACACCTCCTCCCACCCTGCCCCCTGTAAAAACGCCATCCCATATTCCCAATTCCTTCGTCTCCGCCGCATCTGCTCCCAGGAGGACCAGTTCCAATACCGTACAGCCCAGATGGCCTCCTTCTTCAAAGACCGCAGATTCCCCCCAGACGTGATCGACGATGCCCTCCACCGCATCTCCTCCACTTCCCGCTCCTCCGCCTTTGAGTCCCGCCCCTCCAACCGCCACCAGGACAGAACCCCACTGGTTCTCACCTACCACCCCACCAACCTCCGTATACAGCGTATCATCCGCCGTCATTTCCGCCACCTCCAAACAGACCCCACCACCAGGGATATATTTCCCTCCCCTCCCCATCAGCGTTCCGAAAAGACCACTCCCTCCCTGACTCCCTCGTCAGGTCCACATCCCCCACCAACACCTCCACTCCTGGCACCTTCCCCTGCAACTGCAGGAAATGCAAAACTTGCACCCACACCTCCTCCCTTACCTCTCTCCAAGACCCCAAGGGATCCTTCCATATCTGCCACAAATTCACCTGCACCTCCACACGCATCATCTATTGCATCCGCTGCACCCGATGTGGCCTCCTCTATATTGGGGAGACGGGCCGCCTACTTGCAGAATGCTTCAGGGTACACCTCTGGGACGCCCGGACCAACAAACCCAACCACCCCATGGCTCAACACTTTAACTCCCCCTCCCACTCCACCAAGGACATGCAGGTCCTTGGACTCCTCCATCGCCAGAACATAACAACACGACGGTTGGAGGAAGAGCGCCTCATCTTCTGCCTGGGAACCCTCCAACCACAAGGGATGAACTCAGATTTCTCCAGTTTCCTTATTTCCCCTCCCCCCACCTTGTCTCAGTCGATTCCCTCGATCTCAGCACCACCCTCCTAACCTTCAATCTTCTTCCTGACCTCTCCGCCCCCACCCCACTCCGGCCTATCACCCTCACCTTGACCTCCTTCCACCTATCACATCTCCATCGCCCCTCCCCCAAGTCCCTCCTCCCTACCTTTTATCTTAGCCTGCTGGACACACTTTCCTCATTCCTGATGAAGGGCTTATACCCGAAACGTCGAATTTCCTGTTCCTTGGATGCTGCCTGACCTGCTGCGCTTTAACCAGCAACACATTTTCAGCTCTGATCTCCAGCATCTGCAGACCTCACTTTTTCCTCCCAAATTCTAAGTCGTGTTGTAAAATCTTACATGTAAAGTGAATCACCCTGTTGTTTTATAACTCCCTTTGTTCCACTGCAATGTTCACGAGGCCGCCTTCTGGAAGGTACGAGAAATGCATGTGAGAGTACTTACGGCTACAATATCCAATTGTCAACAAAGAAGTCTTCATTGTTGCATTCTGATGTAACAGAATATGGTACAATAAAGGCAAGCTCACCATTGTAAAAGATAGTGGGTCCACATAGAGGAGAGACCAGAGAACATCTTTTACAAATGAAAAGTGTATAGCATCAGGTTATAACATGTATAAATAGAGAACCATTCCTGAAGAAGGGCTTATGCCCGAAACGTCGAATCTCCTGTTCCTTGGATGCTGCCTGACCTGCGCTTTTCCAGCAATACATTTTCAGCTCTGATCTCCAGCATCTGCAGACCTCACTTTCTCCCCTAAATAGAAAACCAAACTTGGTTCTTTTAGAACGTTGACACTCTGCAGTTGAAAACTTTTGACAAAATTTTATGCAACCAATTTGTTGGTTTGCTTAATTTGTGGACTGTGTTACTTAGAATTAACGGGTATAATGTTATGCAGCTTACATTGATTCTGTTTTAAGCAGGAACATCTGGAATAGAATTGTTACACTCTTGAATCATTTTTGTGTTTCCAAACAGCGATCAATGCAATTCATAAATGCTCTGTTGTGAAATATGTTTGAAATATATAGATGTGATGAAGTGTTCCATAAACGTAAGTATTATTGTTGCATTATTTTTATCATTTATAGCAATTTTTTGCTCAGCTTTATGGTAGCATTTATTGCTGCATTAGTATAATGGACAGAGGAATGCTTAAATGAAATGGCTGCACTACTTCAAAAAGCAATACAATATTAGTGGCACACTCAATAAAATTATCTACTTAATTCCAGAGAAACTACAGCACTTCCAAACAATATTTTGGAGTGATAAGATACAACTGAACAGTGTGTCAAATTTGGGCCCTAGTAATATATATGTATAATATATATATAGTTCATAAAATAAATACATAATTCAGTTTGAAGAAAATGACAAAATAAAAGTATCTCTTTCATAAAAACTGAAAATGTTTATCAAAGATGCCATGATTAAAGCCTGACCAATTCTCACTTAATTTCTACACAAAATTATTTCACTACGTTATAACATAAAAATGTAAAATATCCACATATTTTAGAATTAGGTTTTAATTTTAGCATTTGGTTTTATTGTCACGTGTACAGGAGGATGCAGGAGGACAGTGAAAAGTGACAAAGTGACAAAGTCGCCATTCCCGGTCCCTTCTTAGATACAAAGTTACCTAGGTACAAACTCTTAGGTACAAAACAAACTTTGGAACATTTAATGTGATTTTGAAAAACTGGCTAACAAGACTCTTGACATTGAAAGTATTGCTGAGTCACATTTTGCCATGTTAGATACAGTTATCAAAACTGGTACTTTTTGCATAAAAAATAATGTAACTTGTTTTCCTTATTCAAAATCAATTATAGAAGATCATCATAGCATTATCAGTTTGCTATTTCTGGGATCCTACAACACTAAAATTTGCAGCCATTTTTCTTGTGTTACATAAGTGACTATACATCAAACAGCATTTCGTTGTCTGCAAAATGTTTTGACACATCTTTGCCTTGCTTTTGAGGAAGGGTATTTCATGCCAGTCGGAGATTTACTGCCCTATTGGTCTCCTCTCCATCAGCAGCAAAACGAGGGAAGGGATTGTCAATATTGGTTTTGAGTAGGATTTGCACAGCAATAATCTGCTTGGTAACAATCAGTTTGGATTTCACCAGGGCCACCCAGCTCCTGACCTCATTAAAGCCTCGGTCCAAACATGGATAGAAGAGCTGAATGTCACAGTGAGGTGGAAGTTATTGCATTTGGCATCAAATCAACATTTAACTGAGTGTGCTGCCAAAGAGCCAGAGGAAAATGGTATAAGGGGAAAGCTGGCCGCTGGCTGGACTCATACCTTACACAAAAAAACACACCCCATGGGTGGGATTGTTAGAAATCAATCATTTCAGTTACAGGACATTTTTGCAGATGTTCCTTAGGACAGTATCCTAGGCCTAACTATCTTCAGCTGCTTCATCAAAGACCTCCCCCTTCATTGTATTGTCAGAAATGGAGATGTTCATTGTGCAGTTTTCAATGCTCAGCAGCATTACAACTCCTCAGATACTGAAGCAGCTCATGTCCATATGCAGTAAGACTTGAATAAAATTCAAGCTTAGTTGATAACTGGAAAGTGACAGTTGTGCACCTCCAACAAGAGAGAATCTAACCATCTCCCCTTGACATTCAATGGCATTACCATTACTGAATCATTTACTATGAACATCCCAGAGGTTACCAATGACCAGAAACAGAACATAGATTCTGTGGCTACAGAAGCAGTGATGGGCCAGGAATTCTGTGACAAGTAACTCAGCTCCAGTCTCTCCGGTGCCCTTCTGCTCACTATGTGTCAAGAATGTGATGGAATACTCTCCACTTGGCTGGTTGGATGCAATTCAGCAATACTAAATAAGCTTGACATCATGCAGGACAAAACAGTCTTCCTGATTTGTACCTTATTCACCATCTACAATAGTTGCTCCCTTCCTTACCAGGGGCAGTTGTGTGTACTATCTGTAAGGTATACTGCAGAACCCACCAAGGCTCCTTATCAGCACTTTCAAACCTGAGACCTCTACCATCTAGAAGCATAGGGGCATTAGGTGCATGGGAACACCACCATCTGCAATTTCCCCTCCAAGTTATACACCATCCTGATTTGGAACTCTGTTGCTGTTCCTTTCATGTTGCTGGATCAAAATCTTGGAACTCTCTTCTTAACAGCACTGTGGGTACCTCTACACCACACGGGTTGCAGTTGTTCAAGAAGGCAACTCACTACCCTTTCCAAGACATCCACTATAAACGCTGGTCAAGTCAGCGATGTCTGCATCCTAGCAATGAATATATTTTAATAATTCTGAGCTCATGGGAGATGCTACAGAAATGCAAGTTTTTTTTATCTCTTTTTAATCTGATTGTTTTGCACATACAGGGTTGAGCTGAAAATGTGTTGCTGATTAAAGCACAGCAGGTCAGGCAGCATCCAAGGAACAGGAAATTCGACGTTTCGGGCCAGAGCCCTTCATCATTTCTGATGAAGGGCTCTGACCCGAAACGTCGAATTTCCTGTTCCTTGGATGCTGCCTGACCTGCTGTGCTTTAACCAGCAACACATTTTCAGCTCTGATCTCCAGCATCTACAGTCCTCACTTTCTCCACATACAGGGTTGAAGTTTGTATGTCCTGAATGGATGGGTTGGGCAGTGTGGGGAGCAGGAAAACATGATTTGCATTCATCATGTGACCCATTCTGGTTGCTCAGTTGTAGGAAGGATATTATAAAGCTAGAGAGAGTTCAGAAGAGATTTAGCAGAATGTTTCTGGGTATGGAAGGTTTGAGTTATAAAGAAAAGGCTGGCTAGGCTGGAGGAAAGGTTATGCTCGACAGATCACCTTTGCCGCCTTCTGATGCTGCCTGGATTGCTGTGTTCTTCCAAATTCCTCCCTGTCTACTTTGGATTCCAGCATCTGCAGTTTGTTTTGTCTCTGGCTTTTTTCACTGGAGCATAGGAGATTAAGAGACGACCTGATAGAATTTTATAAAATAATAAGCAGTATAGATAGGGTTAATGAGAGTTGAGAAATTTTAAGACCAGGAGGCACATTTTTAAGGTGAGAAGAGAGAGATTTAAAAAAGACAGGGGGGCATTTTTTTTTTACACAGAGGGTGGAATGAACTTGCTGTGGATACAGTTAGTGTTTAAACGACATTTGGATAGGTGCATGAATAGGAAAGGTTTGGCGAGATGTGGGTCAGGAGCAGGCAGATTGGACTAGTTTAGTTTGTGATTATGTTCACCATGGGCTCATTCAAGGGCGGCAATAACACCTGCTTCTGGTAGTGCCACTGGGACCTGACGGTGGATTGGCAAGATTCAGCCTTTAACTGACCTGTGATACACAAATAATTCACTTGAAAGTGCACAGTTTTCAATCGGGTGTCACTCCAAAGACATTGTTCTGTCCTCTACTTTCTCGATACATTTATTGATACAAAATGCTGTGAATGGAAAGAAAAATTAACCAAGCATCATGTGTGAATTAAACCTGGGTGAAAATGTTTTATCTTTTACTCTGTTGTTTTCTTGCAATAAGGATATAAAAGCCCATAACCCTGATGGATTAGATTATAGACACCCTTGGTTTCTTCAATCTTTATTATTTCACAGTGGGGCTGAATGTCAAACCTAAACATCACTATGCCTTGCGGAATGGCATGTCTCAGAAAGCAGATTAATTAGACTGGATTAAATATGTAAATGATTTCTTTCTGCCAAAGCCATATTGATTTCTGCAATTGACAGGAAGTGTGCAGGGTAAAATTGGTTCACAACATTAATGCAAAAACAAGCAATAATGAATTGGTGGCACATTTTAAACCTGTATGATTATTATTTCCCTTCAAAACCATTTTACGTTGCTGACAAACTTCAGGCTACACGGGTAATAACAACTAAGTTTCACATATGCGCACGTGTGTATGTGTGCATATATATATTGGAGTATGTTGTGTCTATATGTGTGTATGTTTGTGTGTAGTGTTTATATATGTATGTTGTGTGTGTATGTGTATGTGTCTGTGTGTATTTGTGTCTGTGTGTGCACGCGTGTGTGTGTGTGTGTGTGTGTGTGCGCGCGCGCGCGCATACATAAGATTTAGAAGCAGGACTGGGCAACTCAGCCTCTCCAGCCTTCTCCACCAGTGAATATGATCATGGTTGATCTCATCTCGGTTTCACTTTCCTGCCTGCTCTCCATCACTCTTTAACCTGCTACTAATTAAAAATCTGTCAAGCTCCTCCTTAAATGTATTCATTGACCTAGAATCTAACATACTCCAGTGCAGTGAATTCAACAGATTCATGATCCTTTGAAAGAAGTAATTCCACCTCATCTTTATTTTGAATTTACCATTCTTTCCTCTAAAAAGTACAACCTCTCATTATAGAACATAGAACATTACAGCGCTGTACAGGCCCTTCGGCCCTCGACATTGCGCCGTCCTGTCATACTAATCCGAAGCCCATCCCACCTACACTATTCCATGTACGTCCATATGCTTGTCCAATGATGACTTAAATGCACTTAAACTTGGCGAATCTACTACTGATGCAGGCAAAGCATTCCATACCCTTACTACTTTCTGAATAAAGAAACTACCTCTGACATCTGTCTTAAACCTATCTCCCCTCACTTTAAAGTTGTGTCCCCTTGTGTTTGCCGTCCCCATACTTGGAAAAAGGCTCTCCCTGTCCACCCTATCTAACCCTCTGATTATCTTGTATGTCTCTATTAAGTCACCTCTCAACCTTCTTCTCTCTAACAAGAACAACCTCAAGGCCCTCAGCCTTTCCTCATAAGACCTTCCCTCCATACCAGGCAACATCCTAGTAAATCTGCTCTGCACCTTTCCAAAGCTTCCACATCCTTCTTATAATGTGGTGACCAGAACTGTACACAATATTCCAAGTGTGGCCGTACCAGAACTTTGTACAGCTGCAGCACAATTCTAGACCAGGTGTAGGTGTTTGTGACTGTGAACAATGTGGACGTCACTGGCTAGGTCAACATTTATTGCGTAGAGAGCAGTTACAAGTCAATCACACTGTTGTGGATCTGAAATCACACATAGGCCAGACCAGGTAAGGATGGCAGTTTCCTTTCTGAAAGATGATTAATGAAACAAGTAGGTTATCCCCCAGCAACTGGTCATCATTTAAATCTTAATTCTATTATTCATTAAATTCAAATTCCAGCATCTGCCACAATGGGATTCAAACTCAGGTCCCCAGAACATTATCTGGCTCCCTGTATATTCCTGATGAAGAGCTTTTGCCCGAAACGTCGATTTTCCTGTTCCTCAGATGCTGCAACCTGCACCACTCTGATCTAAATCTCTGGATTAATAGTCTAGCAATAATACCAGTAGACCACCACCTCCCTATGAGGTAGATGTGTGTTTGTATGTGTGTGTATATTTGTATGTGAGTCACGTGTCTGTTACATTGGTGTGAGCTTTTATCCCCAAGATGGCTTGGGAGGACTGGGAGAATTGCACTAACCTTCAGAGCAAAGGGAAGTGCTGTGTGTGGGCTGCAGTTGGGGCCAATCAACTTGGGAACAATTTGGCAGGTGCCAAAGTGGACTATTTAAAAGGACTATTTAAATAACCAGCCTAGGAAACCTCTCTAAAAAACTCACCTCTGACACACACTCACCTCTCACACCTTCACCATCAATAGGGAGGAGATGGAGTTATGGTATTGTTACTGGGTTAATACTCCAGGTAATGCTCTGAAAGATTTGGCTCAAATCTCATCATGAATGGAATTAAAAACATCTAATAATGACCCTACAACAATAATGCACTTGTTGTAAGAGCTCTACCTCTGAGGTGTCCCTACCTCTGAGCCAAAAATCTGGTTTGAAGTCCTACCTGCCCCAGATGTATAACGTGTCCAAACAGACGGCCTTAAAATAACTGTTGTGGTTCTGTTCGCCGAGCTGGAAGTTTTTGTTGCAAACGTTTCGTCCCCTGGCTAGGAGACATCATCAGTGCTCTGGAGCCTCCTGCGAAGTGCTTCTTTGAAGTTTCTTCCGGTATTTATATTGGTCTGTCCTTGCCGCTTCCGGGTGTCAGTTTCAGCTGTCCGCTGTAGTGGTTGGTATATTGGGTCCAGGTCGATGTGTTTGTTGATGGAGTTTGTGGATGAATGCCATGCCTCTAGGAATTCCCTGGCTGTTCTCTGTCTGGCTTGCCCTATGATAGTAGTGTTTTCCCAGTTGAATTTATGTTGCTTGTTGTCTGAGTGTGTGGCTACTAGGGATAGCTGGTCGTGTCGTTTCATGGCTAGTTGATGTTCATGGATGCGGATTGTTAGCTGTCTTCCTGTTTGACCTATATAGTATTTTGTGCAGTCCTTGCATGGTATTTTGTAAACTACATTAGTTTATACTGGTCTTAAAATAACTATAATTATTGTAAAACCCTGTCTGGTCAGCAAGGTTTTTAAGAGCTGATTTTGGACTGGTCTCATGTCACTCCAGTGACATACAATATTCTCAGAGACCGCGAAGTGCTCTCTGAAATCACCTAGCAAGCCAGATTAAAAGGAAAATGAAACTGGATGCCCACATGGCATGGACAAAGGCACCAACAATGGCAAACTCAGCCCTATCAACCCTTCAGAGCCTTCCTTACAAACAACTGGAGTCCATTGCCAAAACTAACAGAGTTGTCTCACAAACTAGTCCAGCAATAGCATGACATTGTCATACTCATGGGATCATTCCGTACTAGACAACACCATCACGTTCCAGCAGAGCATGTGGCACAATAGTGTCGTGGGAAAAAAGAAGGTGAACTGCTGACAGTGTAGGAGCAGGAGTGGGTAATTGAGCCTCAGGAGCCTGCCCAGACATTCAATGCAATTATGGCTGATTTCATCCAGGCCTCAACTCCACTTTCCTATCCTATAACCCTTTAACCCGTTACTAACTTAAAATCTATTTATACCACCTTAGATTAATTCAATGCCCCAATGTCCGTCATGCTTTGATGCAGTGAATTTTGCAGATTCACAATCTTTGGAGACAAATAATTTTCCTCATTGCTGTTTTAAATTTGCTACACATTAATGACCTCTAGATAAACTTTGAACACATCTAACAATTAAAGATTTGGCATCCATGAGGTACAGTGGACCATCAGCAGTAGCAGAATTGTACTCTAATACAATCTGCAGACTTAAGACCTGTTATATTCCCCATTCTACCATTACCAGTACCACCAACCCAGGGGATGAACCCTAGTTTAATGAAGGGTGCAGGAGGGCATACAGAGAGCAGCACCAGGCGGACCTAAAAATGTATCATCAACCTGGTGAAGGACGATCTGAGCACCACACTACGCAAGCAGAAAGAGATCAATAGAATAGAATGATTCAATCTAAGCTCTGTAGTCCTGCACATCCAGTAGCGAATGATGATGGACAACTGAGCAATCGCTGGAGGAGCAGGCTCCAGTGCTTCAAATAATAGCTTCACAAATAATAGCTCCGGAGCTCATCACAACCTCAGTCCCAACATGGAGAAAAGAGCTGAAAATCAGAGGAGAGGTAAGAGTGACATGAAGGCAACGTGTCACTGAGTACAGCATCAAGGAGACCTAGCAAAAAAATAGAATCAATGGAAATTGAGGAAGACATTCCATGAGCTGAGTCATGCCTATCACAAGGTATTGTACTGTCACAATAAGATTCATTGGTTCTCCAATGTACAGCAATTGGATGGGCACAAAGTGCCATTGCTTGGCTTGGGTGTCATGAGGTACTATGGAGGGTGCAACAGGGAACATACTCTGGCATGGAGAAGCATGAGAGTCATGGGATGGGTAGAGGGCATAACATGGCACAGCAGACATGAGAAGGACCAACTGAGCTTATAGAATATTTATGTTACCTCAGCATCCTGCTCATATAACACTGACTCAGTAGGACAAGAATACATCCTTAGTCTTTTAGGGGCATTAAAGATCATTGTAGAAAGCTTTAATATGTATACAGTGTCTTGTTATTATCTCATCCAATGGATACAAGTCTTGTGAAGAAAATTGTAATGATGTTTGCATTTAGCATGCTCTCTCTTTCTGCCAACTATTATCCACTGAGAATATAGCTGATATATTTCCAGTAGCACTGGTCTTTCTATATTTAGGCTTAGTTTAACCTTGTCAGGTTTAATAACTGCTTGCATAATATTTAGCCACATTCCAAATAAGTGGCCAAAGGGGATATATTGCTTAAATAATCCCGAAAGATAGTTTGTCTATTTTGAGACTTGATACACAAAGGTGTTAAAGATACTCAATGGGCTGAATTGTACGTATTTTTGGCTAAATGTCAGTTTTTTTGAGTTTCAGTGAAGGTTTCTCCCCTTGAGGCCTAGTGAGACTTCTTACTGTATCATACCAAGCTCACCTTATTAACAATCTGTCTCGCCCCAAGGCACTCCTTTCATCCAGTTATGATTCCAGTCTACCACTTGCTGTGCTCAGAACAAGTTGCCACTGTTAGAATATCCATTCCTGGTGCCGGTGTCATCTTTAAAAGGCCATTGTCTATTGGGCAAGCAGTTAATTGGAAGTTTCCCCACATGGTCCATGATATTTGCTCTGGGACATGGCAGAGAAGGGAAATCAGTGCCTTGGTTTGTGGGCAGTGATCTGGAGATCCTATTGTGCGGAGGTTTGGGAGGAGGGAGGGATTTAAAGACAGGATGTCCTTTTCCCCAGGACCAGGAGTGGAGGTCATCACAACAGGCCATGCCAGCCTGGACAAAGATTGCCACCCAGAGCAGTGCAGTCATAGCCAGCTGATGGAATGTTTAGCAGTGTAGGATAAAGGTCAATGACATTATTTACTCTGCCAGCATATGTGCAGCTACTTTTTCTCCAATACCTCACACTAATGGAATCTCTATTACTGTACCTAACTCCCACCAACATTTGTGTTCTACCAATCTCACTGTTGCTTGCAAAATCTTCGCTCACATGCTGTCTCCCATCCAACCTCTGAAACCACAATCCTGCATGGCCTCTGTGCTGCCTACTCAGTCACTTAAGACATCTCGCTACTTGGACCAATAATGGCATTATGCTACCCACTTTCATTTCATTTAATATCTGCCTTTATCTCAGTTCAGACATGTGGTGGGCTGCCTCGCCTCTCTATGAGATAATCCAAGCTCTGACCACTCCAAGCAGCTGACTGTGTCCAAGCCCCTGAACTGGTATTGGAGGATGCCCTTGACCAATTGTGCTGGAACCCCTTTCACATGATTAATGGTGGATGACAGCCATGACAAGCTTCCTGGCGTTGTGCCTGAGGAACTCCACTACAAGGCAACAGTACTGTGACCAAAAGAGAAAATGCTGGAAAATGTCAGCAGGTCTGGCAGTATCTGTAAGGAGAGAAAAGAGCTGAGGTTTCGGGTCTAACTGACCCTTTGTCAAAAGCTCGAACTGTATTGTGATCCTGGTATCTCTGGTTGAGGGGGCAAAGCACCAGAAGGCAAGACAGTGCAAGGCATTGTAGAGCTGCTTTGATCATCCAGGTAGGCTCAGAGCTAGCGAGTCCTGTGAGGACAAGCGAAGATCCCAGAGCTGCGGCATGGTTCATTACATGAGCTGGATACAGTCCCTGAGCATACAATGCCTTTATAATGATAATTGCTGTTGCACAACATTTAAATGAGGAAAAACTACAAAAAGCTACAGAACAAATAGATTTGGTGTGCTCATGCATGAATCACAAAAAGCTAATGTCCAAGTCAAGCCAGTAATAGGGAGGACAAATGCAATGTTGTCCTTTATTTCAAAAGGAAGAAAAGAAAAATTTAATTGGTGGCATTTCAGAGAGGGTTCACTGGGATGATCCTTGACATGGAGGGAATATCTTTTGTGAAAAGGCTAAACAGGTTGAAACTCTACTCACTGAGGTCTGGAAGAATAAGAGCTGGTCTCACTGAAAAATAAATGATTATTGAGAGGCTTGGCAGGGTAAATGCTGACAGTCATGGGAGAGGCTAGGAACAAAGGGCATAGTCTCAGAATGAAAGGGGTGCCAATTTAAGACTGAAACGAGGAGGAATTTCTTCCCTCAGAGTGAGGCTTTGGGATTCCTTACCACAGAGAACTATTGAGGCAGAGTCCTAGTGTATATTTAAAGCTGAGATAGATGTGCTCTTGATCAGTAGGGGAATCAAGGATTACTGGGAAAATGCAAGAAAGTGGATGTGAGGAGTGCCAGACATGAGCCCAGTGAATGGTGGAGCAGGATCAAGGGGTGAATGGCCTACTTTAGTTACCTGTTTCTTATGTTCTTATAGAATGGAGTTTAACAATAAGGAGGACTTGCTAGAAGGCACAAGTCAGATCACATTTGGAATAACCTGAACGTTTTGGTTTCCATATTCAAGGAAAGCTCCACAGGCGTTCAAGGCAGTCCAGAGAAAGTTCACTTGGTTGAATCTATATATTAGATTAGATTACGTACAGTGTGGAAACAGGCCCTTCGGCCCAGCAAGTCCACACCGACCCTCTGAAGAGTAATCCTCCCAAACCCTTTTTCCCCTCTGACTAATGCACCTGCCACTACGGGCAATTTAGCATGGCCAACTCACCTAATCGGCACTTCTTTGGACCTTGGGAGGAAACCAGAGCACCCAGAGGAAACCCACATTGACAGTGTAACTGATATGGAGTCCCTGTAGGTTTCTTTTGTGCATTAGTTGCAGTACCCCAGTTCAGTACAAAGGGAGTGCAATGCTGACAAAGCTTCTGTCTTTTAGATGGGATGTTAAACCAAGCCCTCCTCCTCTCCTCGCCGATTAAGATCCACTGGAACCATTTCATAGAACAGCAAGGAGGTTATTTCTGTTGTCCAGACAAACATACTCCAATCAGTCATCAACACTGCAACTAATTATCTCGTCATCGTTGCATTTGTGTTTGTTGGAGCTTCCCGATGAAGATTAGTCGCCATTTTACCAAAATTATAACAGCGACAACATTTTAAATTATTTCCTTGGCTCTAAAAGGCAACAGGTTGTCCTGAGGCCATAAAAGCAAATATATAAACGCAAGTTCAATCATTGTTTGGGATATAAAGCCAAAGTGGTACTCTTAAGCCCATATAATGCTTCATCCAAAACTTCATTTGGATGATTTCACAGCTGATCAAGATAAGCAATTTGCAACAGTGCAAAGTCTAAAACCTCTTTATGTTGTTCCGTATACGTGAACTATAAAACAGCTACACTGAGATACCTAGCAATAAAAGCTGCAGAACAAAAGGTGCCAAATAGATTTTATTTTTGCTTAGTTTTGATTATATTCAGAAAAGGTCTAGCCAGAGTTTTGATTCCATAAGTATTCTACAATGGCTCTGTAATTCTTTGGAATGGAATAAATGTAAAAAAAATCACTATAATTTCTGACTTCTCAGCTTGTAATACCCTTGATAGCTACGTCTGATGGAGGAAATGAATTACTCAGGAAGGACTTTAATTATTCCTGAATATCCTGTTTGCTTTTCGTTATGCTTGGTCAGTGTCATTTGACAGAATACCTGCTGTGAACAAGTAAATAAATTTTAAAAATACTGCAAAAGTCTTGCTATTAATGTTACCAATCTTTGTTCATTTTGACTGACAACAGGGGAACCAATGATCCATTAACAACAGAAAAGTTCATAAACAGAAAATAATTATTTTGTTTGAAAATGAGGCTTAAACTGTTTAAAAAGAACAAAAAAATAAATTTGGCAAAAATATTGAAAATGTCATCGTTCCTTTCAGTCACGATTTGCGAATTTGTCTGTTTGCGTCAAAAGATAAGTAACCAATCATTCAAAATCATGAGCAAACTTGTCCATCCATTACCACATTCACTTAGCCAGAAATCTCACTCTCACTCTCACTGCCTGAACTGTCCAGTATGTAGCTCTTCCCCTCAATCTATGACAAACAAAGGCATAGGTGCTCAGGAGGATGAAAACAGGCTAAAGAAAAGAGTGGCCGGGAGCGAGACAATCTGAACATCCTTCCCCCCTTCCACATCCAAACCTCCCCAACTGTGCCCACCCCAGAATTTTCACTTATATCTGCAAGTTCCAATATATTAGAATTGTTTTTGATGTTTTTATTCTATTAATATTAACTTCCATTTCATAAGTTTTAATAGATGGAAATCATAATCTTGAGGTCTGTGAACCTAACCCTATTTTTATCATAAGTTTTTAAACTCTGCAATTGTGAATTCCTTATTCACAGTGGTTTTTAGGAATAGAACCCTTGCAGATACAAAGTAATGACTGTTCTAAAAATGTGAGTAAATTAACATCCAAAAATGAGAGTTGAATGCTTTGATTGGAATTCACATTATGTTTAGATGACCTCTTTACCCAACTTTACCAAAGCCACGAGAAGAACTGAAACATACAAAGTATCTTGAGTGTTGTTGTATAAAAGTGTTAGAGTCTGCGGAGAAACCTTCATCTGATGTCTGATGGCTGCACACCACAGAGGTGTAAATGGAGCAGTAGGGGCAGAGTTAGAATACAATATGCACTGCATCTCTGCAACAATTTAGTAAAAACAGCCTTAATATAACATGGCCCTGAGCACATGGTGAAGATAGATCAGTCCTTTCCTAACATAACTTTAAATCAGAGTCTAGCATATTTATTATTACCATGCATAATAATATATATTATTAATGAATAATAAACAGTGTAATTTTGAAGTCTCAGCCATAAGATAGTACTTGACTTTGCCTTCTCCTTGACCATTCTTTTTTGAGTACAAGCTCCGAGTATAGCATGAAACCACATGATAAAAGCTTTTGGCAGCCAGTGGAAATGCTGTTGAGAAAATTGTGCCAGCAGTGAAAGTTAAGAAACATACGTGAGATCATCTAAAAAAGAAAACAATTCAACAAATCACTTCTTCAAAAATATCATTGGCACAGCTTTAAGATCAGCTTGCAGACAGAGACAAATACACAGAGATGAACTATTGCTGTGAAGGGAATATCTCTGAGCCGAAAACCTTCCAGAGAAACTATATGTGTAACAAAGCCTTTTATAGGCAGTAATAGATGAAGCAAGTGTTTAAAAAAACAACATTGATAGCAGCAAAATCCCAATGGCTTACTGATGAATTTTAGTCTATGAATTGGCAGAATCTTCACTTGAAACACTAATCTATATTTGACCATACAGACAACCGTACTGGATCAAGTTTCTGTTTTGGGCATAATGATTACCTGCAATGCAAATTATACTCAAAATCCATCATATAGTGAGAGGGCTTTCTCCTAACTTATTTAGAAATCTATGCCTGCAAGATTACCCTTAAAACAGCGTAATTAGGCAACAATTAAAAAAATAGCATCCTAAATTACCAGAAAATCAGCCCTTGTCTTTGCATATTTTGAATTATATTTCTTTTGGTCATTGTGTTTTTCTTACTTTGACTGGCATATGAACATTTCGTTATAATGTTTTAACTTGCTGATACATTTAAAGGTTAATTGAGTGTCAGCTCATTTCAGAAATTTCCTCAACATGGTGACTGTTTAAATATTAAATTTGACACCCTTTTACTATTACTGTCTGTATAATCGTCAGAGTAGATTATGTCCCTGTTTGTATCTCCAGTCACACTAAAGGCTGTCCAATCAGTGTCATAACAAACAGGCACATGGACAAAGACCATAATTACAGCACATTTTATTCCCCTGAAAGTATCACACTGGTTTCTCAAAATCCAGCTTTAGCAAAACTGGTTTGGTTCTTTGATTTCCCTATGGGACCCATTGTCTACACATGTATAACTGCATGGAACTTTCTCTGTGTACATCAGGATATTCCATTGCAAAATATTATCAATTTGATAACGTGCAGTCTGTGCCTAGGCTAGATCAAGGAGATTGTTTCCTAAGAATCACAATGGAAATTTTACTGTGAACTATGAGAAGGTTGAAGTTTGTCAGTATTCTGTATATTATGGTCATTTCAGTATTCTGTATATTAATACTTTATGTGCTCGGAAAACTACAGTGATATTGCTGTGTGTTTAGTCATTTATAAATACCAAAGCATATTTATTGTACAAGTTCAATCAGTTATTAAATTGATATGCATAATTCAAGAACATCAAACTAATTCTTCCCTAATTTTTTTTTATATGCAGGTCAACTTTAGTCTCCTTCAAGTCTTCCCTGTCCTCCAGTGAGAAGAACATAAGTCCTTTATTTGGCTTTGGTCTAGACTGGTTTTCTGGAGGAAAGCTCATCCGTTTTTGGAACCCTGTTATTTTTATTGGGTAGACTCTCTATTCCAAATTTCTTATGTATTTGAATTGGATAAGGACCGGAACATAAATGCCTGAAACATAGCAGTAACGGTAACCTGAGATTTTACAGGGGAATTCTCATTGTCATACTTTTTTTTAAGCTACCATCTCTGTATAACTTTTCCAGTCTTTGCTTTCCTTGTCATCCCACTTAACTCTTCTATTACAATGACAATTGCTACCTACGTTAATACTCTTCATGCATACAGGCAGTCATTGTCTAACGAAATTTTGTCATTTGTATTTACAGACATTATTTGACAACAACCTTTATCTTTGCCTAGCACTGCATTGTTTATATACTGTAACATTAATTTCCCTGCCACTCATTGGAAATCTGTGCAGATAGGACCAATTTGGAAACCACAAGTATAAGTATGGCAATGTAACTGATGGTATACTCATACAATCCTAAAGGTACTACTAGTTTTTCATCAGAATAATTACAGTAATTTTTTAATGTCAAGCAGATTACATTGCTGGGTCAAAATGAAGCAACTGTCTATCTAACAGTATTGCAAAAGAATGAACATCACTAAGCAGTAATAGTTTTAAGAACGCTCACCATTGTTTTATCAAGACTAACTTGGGCTGGGCAATAAAGGTCTTTCTTGCTATTGAACCCAATGATGAGTTAACCAAACAGTTACCTCATAGAGAATTACATTATATGAACAATAAAAGGAATTAACAGCAAATTAAATAAATAATCAATTACATTTTAAATTATAGGTCTTGTTTATTTTTCTCAGTGTTAGAGGAACAGAAATGCTTGAATTAGACAGTTGCCTGAGGATAGAAAACATAATAAATGTGTATGTGTATCTGTCAAATGCCAGGATATGGTAACTGTTATGTTTCAGGCATTTATGTTTTGGTCTTTCTTCTACTTAAAATATGTAAGAATTTGTAAGTGGAAAGAAAGTCTGCCAATTAGAAATAACAAGTAGGGTCAAGTAAACCTGTGGGAATACATGCAATAAACTGTAAAGAGGTGTTAGCAAATTAGAGGAGTGGAGAAGATAAATGCACTTGAATTTTTGGAAAAGGAACAAAACATAAAAATGTATTTATGTGTTGAAATTTACTTTGGAGTGGGGAAACAGAAAGAACTAGGAATACAAGTATGACGATCATTCTAAAAAACAGGACTATAAGGAATAAAATCCACAAGATGAGCCATGCATTTCATAGGATATGAATACAAATCAAAGAAGAGATAATAATGATGATGATGATGATAATGATGACGACACTGTACTGATGGAGGATATTCTCAGAAATACAACCAGGGAAGTTATTTGAGAAATAAGAAAGGGATGATCACCTTATTGGGATTGTATTATAGACCCCCCTAATAGTCAGAGGGAAATTGAGAAACAAGTTAGTGAAGGAGATCTCAGCTATCTGTAAGAATAATAGGGAGGTTATGGTAGGGGATTTTAACTTTCCAAACATAGACTGGGACTGCCTTAGTGTTAAGGGTTTAGATAGAGAGGAATTTGTTAAGTGTGTACAAGAAAATGTTCTGATACAGTATGTGAATGCATTGACTAAAGAAGATGCAAACCTTGACCTACACTTGGGAAATAATGCAGGGCAGGCCACTGAGATGTCAGTGGGGGAGCACTTGGGACCAGTGACCAAAATTCTATTAGATTTAAAATAGGGATGGAAAAGGATAGACCAGATCTAAAAGTTAAAGTTCTAAATTGGAGAAAGGCCAATTTTGACAGTATTAGGCAAGAACTTTCAAAAGCTGATTGGGGGCAGATGTTTGCAGGTAAAGGGACGGCTGGAAAATGGGAAACCTTCAGAAATGAGATAACGAGAATCCAGTGAAAGTATATTCCTGTTAGGGTGAAAGCAAAAGCAAGTAGATGTAGGGAATGCTGGATGACTAAAGAAATTGAGAGTTTGGTTAAGAAAAAGAAAGAAGCATATGTCCGGTATAGACAGGATAGATCGAGTGAACCCTTAGAAAAGTATAACGGCAGTAGGAGTATACTTAAGAGAGAAATCAGGAGGGCAAAAAGGGGGCATGAGATAGCTTTCACAAATAGAGTTAAGGAGAATCCAAAGGGGTTTTACAAATACATTTAAGGACCAAAGGGTAACCAGGGAGAGAATAAGGCCCTCAAAGATCAGCAAGGCGGCATTTGTGTGGAGCCGCAGAAAATGAAGGAGATACTAAATGAATATTTTGAATCAGTATTTACTGTGGAAAAGGACATGGAAGATATAGAATGTAGGGATCTAGATGGTGACATCTTGAAAAATGTCCAAATGGCAGAGGAGAAAGTGCTGAATGTCTTGAAATGCATAAAAGTGGATAAATCTCCAGGGCCTGATCAAGTATAACCTAGAACTCTGTGGTAAACTAAGGAAGTGATTGCTGGGCCTCTTGTTGAGATATTTGTATCATCGATAGTCACAGGTGAGGTGCCAGAAGACTGGAGGTTGGCTAACATGGTGCCACTGTTTAAGAAGGGTGGTAAAGACAAGCCAGGGAACTATAGACCAGTGAACCTGACCTTGGTGATGGGCAAGTTGTTGGAGGGAATCCTGAGGGACAGGATAAACATGTATTTGGAAAGGTAAGGACTGACTAGGGAGAGTCAACATGGCTTTGTTCGTGAGAAATCATGTCTCACAAACTTGATTGAATTTTTTGAAGAAGTAACAAAGAGGATTGATGAGAGCAGAGCATTAGATGTGATCTATATGGACTTCAGTAAGGCATTTGACAAGGTTCCCCATGGGAGACTGGTTAGCAAGTATAGATCTCACAGAATACAGGGAGAACTAGCCATTTGGATGCAGAACTGGTTCAAAGGTGGAAGACAGAGGGTGGTGGTGGAGGGTTGTATTTCAGACTGGAGGCCTGTGACCAGTGGAGTGCCACAAGGATCAGTGCTGGGTTCTCTACTTTTCATCATTTATATAAATGATTTGGATGTGAGCATAAGAGGTATAGTTAGTAAGTTTGCAGATGACACCAAAATTGGAGGTGTAGTGGACAGTGAAGAAGGTTACTCAGATTACTACAGGATCTTGATCAGATAGGCCAATGGGCTGAGATGTGGCAGATGGAGTTTAATTCAGATAAATGTGAGGTTCTGCATTTTGGGAAAGCAAATCTTCGCAGGATTTATACACTGAATGGTAAGGTCCTAGGGAGTGTTGCTGAACAAAGAGACCTTGGAGTGCAGGTTCATAGCTCCTTGAAAGTGGAGTTGCAGATGGTGAAGAAGGCGTTTGGTACGCACTCCTTTATTGGTCAGAGTATTGAGTACAGGAGTTGGGAGGTCATGTTGCGGCTGTACAGGACATTGGTTAGGCCACTGTTGGAATATTGTGGGCAATTCTGGTCTCCTTCCTATTAGAAAGATGTTGTGAAACTTGGAAAGGTTCAGAAAAGATTCACAAGGATGTTCCCAGGGTTGGAGAATTTGAGCTATAGGGAGAGACTGAACAGGCTGGGGCTGTTTTCCCTGGAGTGTCGGAGGCTGAGGGGTGACTTTGTAGAGACTTTGCAAAATTGAGGGGCATGGATAGGATAAATAGACAAAGTCTTTTTCCCTGTGATGGCGGAGTCCAGAACTAGAGGGCATAGGTTTAGAGTGAGAGGGAAAAGATATAAAAGAGTCCTAAGGGGCAACCTTTTCACGCAGAGTGGGCCGGGTGCTGGCAAATGGGACTAGATTGGTCTAGGATATCTGGCCGGCATGGACGTTTTGGACCGAAGGGTCTGTTTGCATGCTGTACCTCTATGACTTTATGACACAGAAATCACTGGTTAGTTCATAGCTGATGTATTGTGTTGACTCCATTATGGGAAATTATGTAGGATACATGAAAAAACTACAATGTAAAATGCTACCATATAGTTATGGGTTGGCAACGTGACTCTATGATTAGCATTGCTGCCTCACAGCACCAGGGACCAGTGCTTGATTCCACCCTCAAGCGACTGTGTGCATGCAGTTTGCCCATTCTCTCCATGTCTGCGTGGGTTTCTTCTGTGTGCTCAGTTTTTCTCCCAAAGTCCAAACATGTGCAGGTTAGGTGGACTGACCATGCTAAATTGCCATAGTGTCCACATGATTAACCATAGCAAATGCAGAGTTACAGGGATAGGGTAGGGGTTTGGATCTGGGTGGGATGCGTTTTGGAGGGGCAGTGTGCTCTTGTTGGGCTAAATGGCTTGCTTCCACACTGGATTCTATGATGATAAGAAGTTTGAAAAGACATGCTGCGTTCAAGGAATTGACAAGTTTAATGTTAAATATCCATGATAGCAGGAATCACAATTTTGACAGTACTTGTGAGAGTAAATAATGGATGATAGGGCCAGAAATTGCTGAAAAAGTAACAGCAGCTTTAAGGTGCCTGCCATTTTAGTGGGTGAGACTTGTAGAGACAAGCGATACACCAGGAATTGTGAATTGTCACAAATGGCTTCATGATTTACTTTGTTCCAGTGTTAGCCTCTCAACATTTCCGCTGCTACTCATTGGAAGTTGAATGCCAGGAAATTCTGGATTTTAACCATAAATATAAATTAATCCCATAACAGCCACACTACAGTAAGAGTGAACAAACAGGTTTACAGAACAAAGAAAATTTCTTGGAATGGACGCTTTATAAAAATATGTATCCCTCCAGCTCATTAGCCTTTTAACTGTAAGTCTATAAATGGAGATACATTGCAGCTTCAAATGATACAAACAGACCAAGGCATTGAATATTGGAAGATGCTTACAGAATGAGACTTACTCTGAAGAACTGAATACCCCCACAACCTTCACCTTCATTTTTTTTTGTGCTGATGGTATTAATTACTACAAGGTCAGTCTTAGCCTGGATGACAGAAATAAATGATGTGGACACAGTAACTGCGTTTCCTGGTAGCTTTTATTAGTCAATGTTTGTCCTTCTCAAAAGGTTTATTCCACTGTGAAAAAGCCTTCAGGGACAGCGTGAAGCTGGTGATTGTAATCGCTTATACATCTATTTTGTGTTTTATTTAACAAACACCTGAGAAGTGTGTTAATTTCCTTAGATCAGCTACCTTTTTTGAAGCAATTATCTTTTTCTCTGCTTGTTCATCCAAATTCAGTCACTATTTCTGCTCTAGCTGAGTAGCAACAATATTCATCAATATTTTACATTGCGTTGTCAAAATGAAAATTATAAAATTTTAAGTGGCTGTCTCTGACATATGTCACCCCTTTTCCCTTCAAAGTCTCGCATAATTCAACTGTAACTGTTATTTTTCTAATAAGGGCAAAATCTAATGGGCTTTAGAAAGTAGAGCCCTTTCCTAACATCTAAAACTAAACAAGTAAATAGTGACTGATTTCACTGCAGGTAGACACAAGGCTGTTTGGTTAACATTATCTATGAGGGACTATTTGAAGGAATGTATTTTAGTAATTTCATCTGGTTTGTGCATATTAAATTCTGACAATATCATCATCCAGAAATTTGGTATATGGTTGTAGAAAATTTAGAAGATGTACACAAATAATTAACTTTGATACTTGCCACTTTTGCCAATATGTACCACAATGAAACAGCAATTTTCCCCAAAGCAAACCTTTGTAATAGATAGAAAAAGAAAATCTTCTAAATGTTGTTCACTAACACAATAAATGCCAAATGACCCACCGGCCTTGCTAAAACTAAGGTCCTCTTTGCAAGATTATGGAGAAAAATGATGTTGAAAATATTTTTTCATCTGGGTAAAAGCCAAAGCTCATTCTGGGGAAATTGAGGTACTTTCCTGAAGAGACAATCCCCTGAACTCTCTACCCAAATCAAAAAGGGGTGCCTGATAGGGCATAGCATTTAAATGCTATATTAATTAAACTAATATTATTACACAAACAGCTTGATGCTGAATTGACCTGCTTTTTGTATAAACCTGGAGCTCATATACAAAAGGGTATTGAGAGTTCAATGAAACTTATACTGCTTTTTCACTCCAGTGAGGTAGCTGGAGCCTACTAAACCTGCTGAGTTCAGTTTGCCCCTGATCTCGTAAGGTCTATGGGTCATAGCACATCTCTAGTCCATCATGTAAATTCTTACTAGTTTATAGCTTAGCTATAAATTTCCACTTACAACTATTGAACTTACAACTGTTTTAAAGTGAGGTGTGTCATGCACTTGGTATGAACTGATTCATTTTGCAGTCATTCCGGTTGGTCGTAAAAATCTCAGATATAAATCTGAATTCATGTGCTTATTGTGTCGGAAAAACATCTCCCATTCTACTTTCAGTGGGGAGGATTAAAACATTAACAACAGCTAATCACTCAATGTATCTTGTCTCTCATGTTGCAGAAGACCATGCATTGTCTGTCCTCGAGAAAGAGACTTAATCTGAAGAACTGAAGCAGAGGAAGAAACCAAAAGCACAATCACTAATATAAGTTTGTGAGAATTACTGGAAGAAATGGAAAATGAGCTGTTTTAACCCAGTTGTGTCAAGATAGACATTAATGGTTAAAGGGAATAAGCAAACAGAGTGCTAGACAGGGAGAATGGAAAACTGTGGAAGTTCTGGGGGATGCAGCAGTCCATGGTCAGCATCAGGCTGGAACATTCGGCAGGAGGTTATTGCTCAGATAATGAAGAAATCTGTTAACCACAATAGAATGACAACAATTTATACTTATACGTAACTTTAACGTAATAAAACTTTCTAAGACAGTTTGCAGAGAGTGATCAAATAAAGCTTGATGTCCAGCCAAATTGAGAAAATTATGCCAAATAGCCAAAAACCTGATCAAATAACTAGCTTTTACAGTGTGCATTAAAAGGGAAAAATATTGAGAAAATTCCAGAGCTTGGGTCTATAGGCAACAGAAGGCGCAGCCTAAGTGTTTCAAAATTGGGAGCTATCTGGACCTGCCAATTGAGGTGGCATGGGTGGGTCAATGGTTAGCACTGCTGTGTCATAGCACCAGAGACCCAGGTTCAAGTCTAGTCTTGTTTTCTCCATGTCTGTGTAGGTTTCACAGTCCAAAGATGTGCAGGTTAGTTGGATTGGCCATGTTAAATTGTGCAGGAATATGCATGCTAGTTTGATTAGCGATGGATAATACAAGGATTGTGCGGGATGCTATTTGGAGGATTTGTAAGGACTCAATGGGCCAGATGTTGGGATTCGATGAAATTGCAGACACCAAAAGGATTTTGGGGTAGGAATTGCTTGTAAAGATATGGAGGGGTGAGAATGTGGAGGGTTCAGAAAGCAAAAGAATGACAATTTTAAAAACTTTAACATCAAATTGTTTAACTATTAAGGTTTTTTATAGGAGGACAATAATGGGGCAGAGAACCAGTGTTGCTGTGTATGAAAGACTTTGTAGATCTTTCAACTCAAATCAAAAGTTTAGAATTAGCGGTAATTTGTGAACAATGGAGCAAGGAAAACAATGAAGTAATGGAAAAAGATTTTCAGGAGTGAGGGGGTTGAGAGTGTAATTAACTATTCTCCTGTGAACAATTTCAGCTAATTTGTTGAATTATAAGAAATAAACTGCTGGTAATTAAAAAGTATGTTTGAGCTAAAATTGCCAAAGTTAATGCTGCCTTAGAATTAAGAATTTATCACATTCACCAAGAGTTCTTTCCATATTTGTGACAATTGAAAGCATATTTTAATATGATTCTTTGAACAAATCTTAAAGAAAAGTTAGCAGCATGGTTTTAAAATTGTAAGAATGTAGTTTTTACTCACAACTCGAATATATCAAATCATAAGATGCATGATGCTCATTTCAGTAATGAATGTAAAGGTGTATAAACACCTTTATGATTTCCCACAGAGACTTAGAGTCACAGAGATGTACAGCATGGAAACAGACGCTTTGATCTAACCCATCCATGCTGACCAGATATCCCAACCCATTCTAGCCCCACCTGCCAGCATCCGACTCATATCCCTCCAAACTTGTTGTGAACTTTTTCGTTGGGCCGAAGGGCCTGTTTCCACACTGTAGGGAATCTAATCTAATCTAATCTAATCTAATCAAACCCTTCCTATTCATATACCCATCCAAATGCCTTTTAAATGTTGCAATTGTACCAGCCTCCACCACTTCTTCTGACAGCTCATTCCATGCACGTACCACTCTCTGCATGAAAATGTTGCCCCTTAGGTCTCTTTTATATCTTTCTCCTCTCACCCTAAACCGATGCCCTCTAGTTCTGGACTCCCCCACCCCAGGGAAAAGACTTTATCTATTTATTGCATCCATGCCCCTCATAATTTTGTAAACTTCTATAAGATCACCCCTCGGCCTCCGCGCTCCAGGGAAAACAGCCCCAGCCTGTTCAGTCTCTCCCTATAGCTCAAATCCTCCAACCCTGGCAACATCCTTGTAAATGTTCTCTGAACCCTTTCAAGTTTCACAACATCTCTCTGAGAAAGGAGACCAGAATTGCACGCAATATTCCAACAGAGACAATGTCATGTACAGCTGCAACATGACCTCCCAACTCCTGTACTCAATACTCTGATCAATAAAGGAAAGCATACCAAATGCCTTCTTCACTATCCTATCTACTTGCATCTTCACTTTCAAGGAGCTATGAACCTGCACTCCAAGGTCTCTTTGTTCAGCAACACTCCCTAGGACCTTGCTATTAAGTGTATAAGTCCTACGAAGATTTGGTTTCTCAAAATGCAGCACCTCGCATTTATTTGAATTAAACCCCATCCGCTACCTCTCAGCCCATTGGCCCATCTGGTCCAGATCCTATTGTAATCTGAGGTAACCTTCTTCCCTGTCACTACACCTCCAATTTAGGTGTCATCTGCAAATTTACTAAATAAACCTCTTCAGCTTGCATCCAAATGACAAAAAGTAGAGAAACCAGTACCAATCCTTGTGGCACTCCGCTGGTCACAGGCCTCCAGTCTGAAAAACAACCCTCCACCACCACCCTCTGTCTTCTGCCTTTGAGCCAGTTCTGCATCCAAGTGGCTAGTTCTCCCTTTATTCCTTGAAATTTAACCTTGCTAACTCATCTCCCAAGGGGAACCTAGTCGAATACCTTACTGAAGTCCATATAGATCACATCTATCGCTCTGCCCTCACCAATCTTCTTTGTTATTTATTCAAAAAACTCAATCAAGTTTTTGAGATGTGATTTTCCATGCACAAAGCCATGTTGACTATCCCTAATCAGTCCTTGCCTTTCCAAATACATTAGGAGCAAGTGAGGACTGCAGATGCTGGAGATCAGAGCTTAAAAATGTGGTGCTCGAAAAGCGCAGCAGGTCAGGCATCATCAAAGGAACAGGAGAATCGTTGTATTGGGCATAAGCCCTTCTTCAGGAATACATGTATATCCTGTGCCTCAGGATTTCCTCCAACAGCTTGCCCACCACCATTAAACAAAACATTAACGAAATCAAAATGTTACCTTTGCTAAGAAATAAGCTGATGAGTCGTTTTCATTTTCAATGTCATAAAATGTTTAAAAATTTAGTTGTATGGTCATAGGAACCATTTGGAAAACTGGAAGATTTTCCAAGGTTTATTTAAACAATTGGAACCTGGGTGTTCACATAAATGCTGTAATCAATGTTATCCATCAGGTTGGTAGGGCAGATTTCTAAAATTCAAAAGAGGTCTGAGATGGAATCAGAGAGAGTTTAAGTAGGATCCAGGAATTAGAGGAATGGGAGAGGTGCTCCAGAAATCATTTGAGAATTGATTTCTATATTGCTCTTCCATAGTGGGCTGACAAACTAAATCTGACAAGATATTAAGAAAACTCAAGTAATTCTCTTTAATATCATTAGGTTTCTTTATGCTGTGTTGCAAAAAGCAACAAGAGAAAATATTCTTGGGGCTAATAAACCTGCACAGGGAACGTGCTAGATGTTTAACCCGCAATTGTTGAGATGCAGGCAGAACACAATCTCATGTTGCCCTCTGACCTAAATGAAAGTACCTTCCCATCCATTGCTCAAGGCAATTCACAATTACTCATGTCTCAGTAAGCGTCCTGAGTTCATATGAGATGAATATCACTTGGGACTGAACTGCACTACATAAATCCAACATGCATCGAAGAAACACGAGTGCATTCTGCCTGCAGCGATTGCTGGAACTGGTGAAAGGGGTGGGGTGGGGATGGGTATGTGTGAGTGCGTGGGGGGAGGTATCAAAAGAAAAGTGCTGAAGAATTGCCCAAAAGGCCAAAGACGACACTGTAAATATTCTGCAAGCCAGCACTGCATGATTCTGCGCAGTGCACACATAAGGAACCTGGTTCCCTTTCCTCAGAAGAATAAGGAGACCCCAGGTACCAATAGCAGGTAGAAACCATGGCCGATGTTAACTGCATAGCTCCATTCAGCTGAATAGGCCATTGCAAGAAGTTCAGTTCGTTCACACAGTCATCAAGATCAGTGAATATATCTTAAATATTACCTTTCTCTCGCGAATGACTCTCACACTGCATATTTCATTGCACCCACCACTCATCAGAGTCAAGTAACTACAATGATACCCAACTTTCAGATGTTTCACATGTGATTATAATGTGGATTTTGCATTCAGATTGAGGAGTGTGTCTATAACTAGCATTTTAACATTAAATAAGGGCAATTGTGAAGGCATGAAAGCAGAGCGAGCTAAAGTGAACTGATAAATTACAGAAGGGAATAAGTCAATAGCGATGCAACATCAAAGGGGATAAGGAGATTTAAAAGGATATTTCAAAATATACAGAATATTTATTTTGCAGAGAGAATTAAAGATTTCAAGGGTAGAGCCCACCATCCATTTGCTTAGCTGAAACGTTGAAGACAGTATAAACCTCAAAGGAAAAACATATAATTATATAAGGAAAGATCACAGATCAGAAGATTAGACAGCACATTAAAAAAAGCAATCACCAAAAGAACAATAAGGAAGAAAAATTAGAGTACGAGAGAAACTTGGTGAGAATATTAAAGACAGATAGTAAGCATTTCTGTAGATATTTTGAAAAGGAATTAACAAAATAAGCAAAAATCAAAAATAGCTGGAGAAATTCAACGGTCTGCTAGCATCTGCAGAGGCAGAGCACTGTCAATCTGGTGACCCCTCTTCAGAACTGATGATAGTTAGAAAAAGGTTGAAGATATTGGGGAGTTTGGGGGAGGGGGGAAGGAATGAATGATTTTGCTGAGCAGCGAGAAAGAAATGCTGCTAATGGGGACTAATAGTGGGTGAAATGGATTGGCGTACTAAAGCAGGCACAGGACATGGTGTGTGGGGTTTGCGACGGGGAGAGGTGCTCAGGCCCTAAAATTATTGAACTTAACATTGAGCCCTGAAGGCTACAAGGTTCCCAAGTTTGTGCTAAGCTTCACTGAGGCACTGCAGTAAGCCCAAGACAGAGATGGCAACAAGGCGGTATGTTGAAGTGACAGGCAACCGGAAGCTTAAGGTCTTTTTTTTACAGACAGAACATAGATGCTCTACAAAGCAGTCACCTTGTCTCTGTTTCCTTTCCCCAGTGTAGAGGAAACCACATTGTGAGCGGTGAATACTGTAGACTAGATTGAGTGAAGTGCAGGAAAGCCATTGCTTCACCTGGAAGGTATGCCTGGTTGTGAGGAAAGAGAAAATAAACGGGCAGGTCTTACACCTTCTGTGATTGCAGGGAAAGGTGTTTGGGTGTGTCAGGAGGTGTTTGGAGTGGAGGAGGAGTGGACCAACATGTTCAAGAGTGACTAGAACCTGCGGAATGCTGACAGGAGAGGGGAGGGAAATATGTGTCTGATGGTGACACCCGACTGAGGGAGGCAGAAATGGTGGCTTATGATGGCTTAGTGGCTTAATGGTGGCTTAGTATGTGGATGCTAGTGGGATGGTAAGTGAAGAATAGGCAACCCTACCGCTGATGTAGTAAGGAAGAGAAGGGGGAGGGAAGGCTGAGCGCTGGAGATGGGTCAGACATTGCTGAGGGCCCTGCCAACTACAGTTCTGAAGAATCCTCAGTTGAGGAAAAAGATGGGTGTTTAGGACTCTCCCTTGCAGAAGGAAGCATTATCAGAATAGACGCGATGGAGACAGAGGAACTGAGAGAATGGGATAGAATCTTTATAGGAAATGGATTCTAAGGACTACATCTTTCTTCACAATCAAGCAATCCTCAGATAATCCATTCTTTCATCCTACCTAGGGAATGGGTGAGAAAAGGATTCCTTAAAAGTAGTCTGTTCCAACACCAACCTGACTAGAAAACCACATCCATTAGTTTCACCTACATACAATCTGGAAACCAAAGTCGAGCTCAATGTCAGAACCTGGAATGTACGAACCCTCATGGAAAATGAGTAAAACAAGTCAGCCAGAATGAAGAATTGCCCTTGTTGCTCATGAACTCAGGTGCCTTAACGTTGATATTGCTGCCCTGCCGGAGATTTGAAGAGCAGGCGAAGGGCAACTGAGGGGAAAAAAAGTGGCAATTGCATTGTCTTCTGGAGAGAAAAACCTGAAGATCAACCCAGGACATTTGGAACTCGATTTGCTACCAAGAGCAAACTCATCAACCAACTCTTGGGACATTCTGTTGGCAGCAACGATCACCTCCATGACTCTCTGACTACAGCTTGCCAAGAATAAGCAAACCATTGTGAGTGCCAATGTTCCAACATTTGATGCCATAGATGTTAATAAAAAAGATTTGTACTCCATCCTGGAAAACATACTCATCAATATCCCTATGGAATGTAAGATTATTATCATTGGGAACTTCAATACCGGGGTTGGAAAACATGATTTGGAGATGCTGGTGTTAGAATGGGATGTACAAAGTTAAAAATCACACAACACCAGGTTATAGTCCAACAGGTTTAATTGGAAGCACTTTATCAGGCTTCAAAATCTGGAAAGAGGCCAATGAAAACACGAACAGCAACAGAGTCCTATTGTAGTTGCACACCAGATGTGCAAAACACCAGCTGATTGTCACCAGCACATATTTCCACCAAAAGGCAAGTTCAATGCTTCTTAGAGGTATCCACAATCAATGCACTGGCAGATGATCAAATACATCATTATTTGATCCTGAGATCTAAAAGATATCTCATTACCAAGATGATGGCCAGTACAGATGACTGCTGGATAGACCACCAGTTTATCCACTCTTCAATGTCCATCAAATACCACCAGAGGCAACTGAAGATGGAGAAACAGTTCAATGTTGAGTGGCTTAAATAAGATGAGTGAACTTCTGGCAACTTCTTCAGCAAAAGCTCCAAAGAGTTCACTTTAATGGAATGGGTGAAATATGGAAAGTGCTGAGTACAGCCATCATCTCATGCTGTGAAATAACCATCAGCTCCAAGAGCATGAACCACTGTGGAAATCTGGGACAAAGAAGAACTCCTTTCCAATCTCAAGAAAGGAGACAATATGGACTGTTGAAGCTACTAAGGAATCTTCCTTACTCTCCACTATTGGAAAGATGATCACCCAAATTCTCACTAGGCGTCTTCTCCCAGTCTCTGAGGAAATCCTTCCTGAAAGCCAGTGAGGCTTCTGACAAAACTCTGGATCTAGGGACATGATTTTTCAAGAGAAATGCCAGAAGCAACTATTCTACTGGCCTTTATTGATCTGACCAAGACGTTTGATTCAGATAAATAGGGGTTGTTACAGAAGACCCTGTCAAAGGCTGGCTGTTCAGTGAAACTCATCAATATCTTCTGACCGTTTCACAGTAAGATGGCAGCCATGGTCCTCACCGACTGTAATATGGAAGAATCCTGAGGTCAAAACAAGGGTCGAGCAGCGATGTGTCACCATCCCCAACCTTTTTGCCATCTTTATTGCCACTATTCATCTTGTCAAAAATAAGCTTGCCAGTCATGTGGATATTGTGTACAGGATTGATGGCAAACTTTTCAACCTTAGCTGGTTGAAATCCACGAAGAAAATGATAGCAATCTCATTTGATGAACTTCAGTATGTGGATGGCAGAATCATTTCAATTCTCTTGGAATGAGAATTAGACTCAGCCTCAACCTCAAGAAGACTCAAATCCTTCAATAACTTGTCAAGTTCCAGTCCTTCTCCTCATTAAAATCGATCATCTAAGGATGGCACTAATGTGTAGATTCAACATTGCATCTGATCTATGAACATCACCTTTTTAGGGTGAAGGATGACAGTCTTTGATGACTGATCCCAAGATCTTATCCTTCCGACACTTCTATATGGTTCTGAAACCTGTAATACATACAGACATCACCTCAAGGCCCTAGACAGTACCATCAATGCTGTTTGAGATGGGTTCTCCTCATCAGCTGGGAGGACAGGCATACTAACATCATCGCCTTTGAACCAGCCAATAGCACCAGCATCAAGGCCATGATCACCCAAAACCAAGTCTGCTGGACCAGCCACATACTTACGATGCCTGAATTCCAACTTCCAAAGTGAATCATCTTTACCCAGCTCCCAGAAGGCACCTGGATGAGAGGAGGGCATCTCAAAGACTCCCTGAAGGTTTTCCTCAAGAATTGCAACATGGATGTCAATGCATGGGAGACCCTTGTTCAGAAGAAACCTACTTGAAGGAAACTCCTCTATGAAAGGCTACAATTCTTTGAGAAGACCCATTGCCATGAGGAAGTATGGAAAAGGAGCCTGAAAAAGGAATGCCAGCAATCTCAAAGGCAAGGACCAAACCCATCTCCAGGAAATACCTGCTAAATGTACAGTTGGAGATGTGGTTCTGGGATCAGGCTCATCACCCATAGAAGCTACAACCAAGGACACAGAATTTTCCAGGTGAACGATCAATATTCACTGGCAAATGATTGTCGCTAATGACAAGGCACATTGTTTCTAAACAAATAATCATTTACTGTGATCTCAAATACTTCAAATGAACCTGCCCCCACTACACTTCTGGCAGTACATTCTTGACCCAAACCACTCATTGTGTGAAAAGTCTTTTCTCATATCCTATTTGCTTATTTTGCAAATCACTTTAATTCTATGTCCTCTCCTCTTTGAAGGCAGCCCACTGTTCAGCTTCAGTGTTTTCCACCAACCTTTTGCTCTTGTCAATTCAGACCAGGTCCATTGAAATCAGCTTTTGCTGATTCAGTTTTCTTACTCTGGATTTACCATTATGCCATCTTCAATCTTACAATACGATGATCACTGCCTCCTGAACATATCCCACTGACAATGGACTTACTTGGTCCACCTCATTTCTAAGAAATACTCCAACACTGAGGGTATTTGCTGCGAGGCCTGGTGAGATTTCTTACTGTATTTGACCAAAAGCACCTTCTTAACCAACTACTACATAGCTATGGTGTTCAGCACTTGCATTCCTGATGAAGGGCTTATGCTCGAAACGTCGAATTCCCTATTCCTGAGATGCTGCCTGGCCTGCTGTGCTTTGACCAGCAACACATTTTCAGCTGTCTCACTTGCAATTCTATCCCCATCTTACCAATCACCATTCCCAGAACTACCCACCATCACTGGATAGCTGCCTGTATACGATTCTAAGTTCACAGTAATGTGACTGACTCTTAACTGTCACTGAACTGGCCCAGCAAGTCATTCAATTCAAGAGCACTTGCCAGTGATTCCCACAAAAGAATGAACTGCAAAAAATTGAAATCATAAAACCGTATTGAAAATCTATCTGATCATTCTCCAGCATATTGGGAAACAAAAACAAAATGTCTGAAAATGGCTGGTCATTGTAAGGATGATGTGCACAGCATGGACTTAACAAGAAGGCTGGATGTAAAAATTTACATGTCAAAGAAAGGTCACAGATCACGAAGCAGCCGATTGATGAGGTAGTCAAAGGAGAGGCAGATAGCAAGTCCTCTGCTGACTTGTCACCCTGCTGCTGTTGACAGAACCATGCAGTTGGTGCCAGCTTTTTAAAAGGAACCACAGGGGGGGGAATGCAGAATTACAAATGATCTGATGTTAGATCAAAGTGCACAGGGGGAAACCGCAGGTGTAAGCTGTTAATGGCCACATTAATCTCTCCACTCACCCACAGACTTTCATACGACACAGTGTGCATTTTTCCTGCTCTCAGTGTCTCTTTAGGAAAAAATGCTTAAAGTATTACCAAAGCAATGATCGTGTGCTTGGGAACACTGTGCACATACCTATTACAATATTTACTGGTCTCCTTAGAAAAAAACTGCAATGTTTTCTCAGTTGGTTGCAGGATAACTAAGGCGACTGTGACTGATGATCCCAAATAGTTCAGGACTTTAAAAGATGTCACATGCTACAAGATTGTAAATTTTCCATTTTTTTCTGACCTCAAGTCATTTCCAGCTTTGAAGTACATTTTCTCCAGTCACATTTAATTAAACATTTTGAATCACAAATCCTGCGATGGTGGAAAAATCCCTGAATATTATTCAAGTAATGTCACTGTGGTATCAGAGATCTTTCAGATGCTGTAAAATTATTGCTCTATCAAAATAAAAATGTTCAAAGCTTTCCTTTTCTTCTCTTCCCTGTTCTAGTTCTAGTTCGTTTAACGTGAGTTCTTTGTAATCCATACTTTCATGTTTTTGTGTTGCTGCTACTGTTTCACTTTAAATTTTTTAGATTTATTTTTGCTTTGGTACCGTAGCTCTATATGTTCCAAAAGCTACGGGTATAAAGGCCACAACAGGAATTCAGGCTAATGTTCCTCTGAGTGATGAATTGTTGTGGCTGACATCTTCTGGATTGTGATTAATTCAAACCTCCATGTCTCAGAGTGATTACAGCACCAAAGGCAGCAACATGGCCAATCATGTCTGTGCTAGCTCTCTGCAACAGCAATTCACCAGGTACCACTCTCCCGCTTTTTCCACATGGTCCTGTAACTTTTTATCTTTCGGATAATAATCCAATTCTCTTTTGAAGGCCACATTTGAATCTGCCTTGTCCTCAGTCCCAGGCACTCTACTGAAGGTTCTAACCATTTAGTACATAATTGCCTAAGTATTGCACTATGACAACCAGGTTGGAAGGCGGTGTTGAAGGGATGTAGAGTTCCAGGTGTGCTCCTATTTTCAAAAAGTGTCTCACCGAATGGTCCTTAAATTACATGGCCGAAAATTTCCATATAGGAAGTGATTGAAATGCAGTTATTTTTTCCTGTTTGAGGATGAACCATATTTTACAATTTTTAATCAATGTTGAACTTGACTGACACATACTTGACAATCGGTGAGGTGCAGCTTCTAAAACCAATAAAACAGCCTTTCACCAAATTCGCTGCTGGTACAAATCAGCTGCTGTACTTCCTTACATAACAACGACAAATAAAAAATACAAACATGAGAAATAGGAGCAGGAGTAGACTGTGTGCTCCTTCCACCCCTCTCTGTCATTCAACTAGAACTTGCTGGATTTTCTATCTGTACAGCACTTACCACACTACCTATACATCTCGCAATTCCCTTTGTACCCAAGAGTCTGTCAATCTCAGTCATTAGAGATTGAACATCCACTATACTCTGGCTTTGAAATTCCAAATACTTACATCATTTGTAATGAAGAAATTTTTCTTCAACTCAGCCATAACTGGTTGATAAATCGTCAATGAAAAAACTAATCAACTTGACCCTAGTCTTGAGATTGATTTTGTTTTGGGTGGGAATTGGTTGATTTTGGATTGGATTGCACTTTACAGCAAATAAAACTGCTGTGTCCTCACTCTCTGATGAAATAGCTCATTTCAACTCTAGTATTATTGAGGGCTTACAATAGGTTTCCCTGCCCCCACAGTTAGGAAGTCAAAACCAGGAAGGTATTTGACTTCAATAGTGAATGCTGCAGAAACCCAGCAGATCTGGCAGCATTGGTGGCATGATGGCTCAGTGGCTAGCACTGCTACCTCACAATGTTAGAGATCTGGTTTTGATTCTACCCTTGACAATAGACAATAGACAAAAGGTGCAGGAGTAGGCCATTCGGCCCTTCGAGCCAGTACCACCATTCATTATGATCATGACTGATCATCCACAATCAGTATCCTGTTCCTGCCTTATCCCCATAACCCTTGATTCCACTATCCTTAAGAGCTCTATCCATCTCTTTCTTGAAAGTATCCAGAGACTTGGCCTCCACTGCCCTCTGGAGCAGAGCATTCCACATATCCATCACTCTTTGGGTGAAAAAGATTCTCCTCAACTCTGTTCTAAATGGCCTACCCCTTATTTTTAAACCATGTCCTCTGGTTCTGGACTTACCCATCAGCAGAAACATGCTTCCTGGCTCCAGAATGTCCAATCCATTAAGAATCCAAAACATCTCAATCAGATCTCCTCTCACCCTTCTAAACTCAAGTGTATACAAGCCCAGTCACTCCAAACTTTCAACATATGATATTCTCGCCATTCCAGGAATTGAACTCGTGAACTTACACTGTACTCCATCAATAACCAAAACGTCCTTTGTCAAATTTGGAGACCAAAACTGCACACAATACTCCAGGCGCAGTCTCAACCTTGAATGAATGTTTGTGTGGAATTTGTACATTCTCCCCATGTCTGCATGGATTTCCTTCCACAGTCCAAAGATGCAAGGTTAGATGGACTAGCCATGGGAAATGCAGGGTTATATGGTATGGGGGTGGGTCTGGGGTGGGATGCTCTTCAGAGGATTGGTGTGGATTTGATTGGACGAATGGCCTGCTTCCACAAGGTAGGGATTCTACAACCTGTAAAGAGAGTATTAAAAGTGATATCTCTTACAAAATAAGAACTTACCATGTTCACACATCACTCATGATCAATTGAACAAGTTGGTTAGGAATTATCTCAACTTACGGAATTCCAGGCATTAGTATTCAATCTCTACGCTGCAAGGCATAGAATAAAAGGAATTACTTATCTACTCTACTGAGCTTGTGAGAAGGAAGGTATATCGTAATAACATCAAATCACATGGAACTGAAGCCTGGGTCGTCACAGCTCCAGGTAAGATGTTCTCTCTTACCATCTTCTAACTATAGTTACGGTCAATAAAGATTATTGTTGCTCAAGATCTCACATTATTACATGGTAGCTATGGTGACCAGACTCATGAAAGTGGAGGGAAGCAGGAGGAGTGAAGCCCAGCAATGGAACTTGCTTGGGAAGAAATGACAAGGCCAGCCCACTGATCCAAACCCCAAGGTCAGGGAGATACCCTTGAAGTGAAGCTCAGCAGCTTAGGGATCAGTTGGCAGTGAATTCTGGGGCATGACTAAACACTGAAAAGTGGAACAGGAAAAAGCACTCAGAAGCTGAACGAAGTATGGGAGTAGGTCTGTGATAAAGTGTGTAGATCGCAAGAAGAAAAAAATCAATCATTTGCAGTGAGTAATGCGTAACAAAAGCTAAACTTCTTAAAGAAGTAGCGAAGAAGTAGGCACTCAGAAAACATATTCATCATATGCACCTAGAGAAATAAGCCATGGTCCATGCGATCCAATGCTATTATGACATAATGATAGATAGGAAATTAGTTGTACAGATGTCTTGAGGAAGCAAGAGGGATAAAGCTAAGTTAAGTGATTGGGAAGAATGTGCCAAATGGAGCATAATAGAAGGAAATGTGAAATCATTCATTTTAGTATGAAGAATTAAAAAAAGCATATTATCTAAATGTTGAGAGATTGCAAATCTTTAAGATGCAGAAATGCATAAATCACAAAAAAGTTTAGTATGTGGTATAACAAGTAATTAGAAAAGCTAATAGGATGTCATAATTTATGGAGAGGGGAATTGAATGCAAATCTAGAGAGGTTTTCTTCAAATACTCAATGAATATGGAGTACAAAGTACAATATTGATCTGCTTATTTAAGGAAAGAAGTAAATACATTGGAAGCAGCTCAGAGAAGGTTTACCAGACTAATATCTGGAATGGATGGGTGTCTTATGAAGAAAAGTTAGATGGGTTAGGTTATTATTTGCTGAATTTAAAAAAGCAAAAGGCAACTTAATAAGTACACAACCTGGAGACGCCAATGTTGGGCTGGTGTGGACAAAGTTAAAATTCACAACACCAGGTTATAGTCCAGCAGGTTTAATTGGAAGCACCAGTGGACCATAACCTGGTTTTGTGTGATTTTTAACTTGATAGAAACATATCAGCTCTTGAGGAGTTTTGATAGGTTGCATCTAGATAGGATATTTCCTCTTATGGAAGAAAATACCACTAGGGAGGGTTTCTGTTTAAAAATAAGGGGTCAGCCATTTTAAACAGGGATGAGGCAATTTTCTTTTCTCTCAGAGCTGTGGGTCTCTGGAGATCACTTCCTGCAAAGATGATACTGGCAGAATCTTCAACTATTTCTGAGAAGGACATGGATAGATTTTTGGAAGGGAAGTGGATGAACAGTTATTGACGTAAACAGGAATGGGAATTTAAGGTCACAATGTGATCAGCCATGATCTAATTAAAGAGCTGAACAGGCTTAAGTGATGAAAAACCTACTTCTGCTATTTGTTTGCAAGCTTGTACATTAATTTGTTCAAGCCACAAAAAACTCAATTAGTGGGAACCTAACCTGACTGGTTTTATCGAGGGTGATGAGTGCATAGTGAGAGACCAGAGTATAGCTTCGATCACAGTAACCTGTAAGGTGTATCAGCAGAAAGGGATGGAAAGGCTAGGATGATCTCTTCCTGGTAAATGCAGCAGGCCCCTAGCAAGAATCAAACTCCTCTGACAGTCCAGGATCGCAGCAAGAATTCAACTCCTCTGAGAGGGCAGATTCAAGATCTCAGTAAGAATTTAGCTCTCCTGAGAGTCCAGGATCACAGCAAGAATTCATCTCTCCTGACACTCAAGATCTCAGTAAGAATTCAATTCCCCTGAGATACCAGATTCAAGATCTCAGCAAGAATTCAACTCTCCTGACACTCAGGATTTCAGCAAGAATTCAACTCCTCTGAGAGGCCAGAATCACAGATGTATATCAATAAAATAACATCAAACCTTTTTTTGATTTGGATGCTGGAGAAAATGTGTCAATAACTTTGAATGCCACATCTTGGCTAAGGTCAACCATTTGCAAACTCCTTTACATTCAGCTTTGATGCAAAAGAAATGCTGGAATCTGACTGAACAGCCAGATGAATGCTGAACTCTGCTACAACAGGTGAGACCTTGCAGAGATCTTATATGTGTTTCCTAATCATAATGATTTATTATTTAGTGGAGCTTTAAATATTCTTTGGTTGGTAAGAAACCAAGGATGCTGACTTTAAGTTGGCGCACCAGGGATCACTTTCCACTATAGAGATTCTAGCCCTAACATTGTAAGAGTGTGAGGCAGATGCTCCATTTCTCTGAGCGGTGGCTGAAAATGGTGGGAAAAGAGGGCACCAAGGAAGTTGTGACTAGCCATCAGAGTGAATTCAGATTAAGGTTCTCTTCCTACATATAGTTCCAGAAAAAGAAACCATCCCTCAAATGGCTCAATTTTTGGGGTCTGAGACTTTAGGTTTTGAGATTCAGATGGCACCATATCTGAAAACTTAATTGTCTCTTTCAAGGAGAATCAGTCCTTTCCTGAAGATGATAAAACAAGAAATAAAGTTGTCTATTCATTGCACAGAATCTGCCAAGGAGATGCAGCAACAGCAACTACAAACACAGTTTGATGGAAAGGTTCCTTCCAGAATAGATAACTGGAGGAGTACTGGGAAGATCCATAGTAACCTACTAATGGTTCAGTCATCAGTGAAGGTGAGTGAAGGTTCAAAAGCTGATAATAGTTAAAATAGAATCTTTAAGGGAATAGTAGAAAAGCATGTACAGTGGAGAACATGACTACGAATTGACTGCACAAGGTGAAGATCAATTTTGGATTGGTTCCGCAAAAAGGTAACACAGAACTATTTGCAGCAAAGCTGCAACTATGCTATTTTTTAAATTTCATTCCTTCATTATGTTTTGAAGATTGGAGAACCAGAGCAATTTTAGTGAAAAGTCACATTGCAATGCACATGGATAGAACATAAGCAGGGGTAGGAGTAGGCCATCTGGCCCTTCAAGCCCACCCCACCATTCAATAAGATCATGGCTAATCTATTTGTGGCTTCAGCTCCACTTACTCTCCTCTCACCATAATTCTTAATTCTTTTACTGTTCAAATAACTATCTATCTTAGCTTTAAACATTTTTCCTGAGGAAGCCTCAACCACTTCACTGGGCAGGGAATTCCACAGATTTACAACCCTCTAGTTCCTTCTCAATTCAATCTTAAATCTGCTCCCTTTAATTTTGAGGCTATGCCCTCTCGTCTTAGTTTCACCCTCCAGTGGAAACATCTGCTCTACTTCTCTCTTATCTTTTCCCTTCATAATTTTATATGTTTCTATAACATCCCCCCTCCCATTCTTCTAAATTCTAATAAATATAATCACAGTCTACTCAGCATCCCCTCATAAACCAACCCCGCTCAAATCTGGAATTGACCTAGTGAACTTACTCGGCATCCCTTCAAGTGCCAGTACATCCTTTCTCAAGTAAAGAGACCAAAACTGCATGCAGTACTCTCAGGTGTGGTTTCACCAGCACCCTATACATTTGCAACATGACCTCCCTGCTTTTAAATTCAATCCCTTTAGCAGTGAAGGACAAAATGCCATTTGTATTCTTAATTACCTATTGTACCTGTATGCCAACCCTCTGTGATTCATGCACAAGGACACCCAGGTCCCCCTGCACAGCAGTATGCTCCAATTTCTTACCATTCCAGTAATAGTCCTTTTTACAGCTATTCCTATCCAAATGGATGACTTCACATTTACTAACATTGTATTCCATCTGCCAGACCTTTGCCTACTCATCTAAACTACCTATGTCCCTTTGCAAAGTTTTACAGTCCTCTGCATGTTTACTCTACCACTCATCTTAGTGTCATCAACAAACTTTGACACACAACATATGGTCCCCAACTCCAAACCATCTATGTAAATTGTGAATAATTGCAGTCCCAACACTAATCCCTGAGGCATAACACTAGTCACTGCCAACTAGAAAAGCATTCATTAATTCACACTCTTTGCTTTCTGTTGGTTAACCAACCTTCTATCCATGCTAATACATTGCCTGTTGCACCTTGCACCTTTATCTTGAGCAACAGCCTTTTGTTTGGCACCTTGTCAAATGCCTTTTGAAAATCTAAATACACCACATCAACTGGGTCCCCGTTGTCCACCATGTTCGTAATATCTTCATAGAAGTCCAAAAGGTTAGTTAAGCATGACCTGCCTTCCATTAAGCCATGCCCAATAGGACAATTTCTATCTAGATGCCTTGTTACTTTTTTCCTTGATAATTGACTTAACTCACCTCAGAAGTTAAGCTAACTGGTCTATGATTCCCCATCTTTTGTTTCCCTCCCTTTTTAAATAGTAGTGTCACATTTACTGTTTTCCAATCTGCTTGAACTGCCCCAGAGTCCAGTGAATTTTGCAAAATTACAAGTGCATTTGCTAATTCTCCTACCATCTGTTTTAGCATCCTGAGAATGCATGCCATCAAGGCCAGGAGACATGCCTACCCATAGCTTGTCCAACTCTTTTCATGATAATTATTATTTCCAGGTCCTCACCGACCTTTGTCTCTTTGTCAATTACTGGCATCGTATTCGTATCCTCCAGTGTGAAGACTGATACAAAATATCTATTCAATGCCTTGGCCATTTCCTCATATCCCAGTACTAAATCACCCTTCTCACCCTCGAAAGGACAATGTTTACTTTTGCCACTTTTTAAAATATATTTATAGAAATCTTTGCTATCTGTCTTTATATTCTGAGTTAGTTTTTCTCATAATCTATCTTTTCTTTATAGCTCTTTTTGTAGTTTTCTGTTGACCTTGAAAGCTTTCCCAATCCTATAGTTTCCCACTGATCTTGGCCACTTTGTATGCCTGCTCTTTCAATTTGATAGCCTCCCTATTTCCTTAGACATCCATGGCAGATTACCCCTTTTCCTACAGTCATTTCTTTTCACTGGTATATACTTTTTTGCTGAGCACTCTGAAAATTTACTTTGAAAGTCCTCCACTGTTCATCAACTGTTCCACCATGAAGTCTTACCTTCCAGACTACTTTAGCCAACGTCTCCCACATCGTATTGTAGTCTCCTTTGTTTCAGCACAGGACCCTGGTATTGGATTTTATCTTCACACTCTCCATCTGCATTTTAAGTTTGACTTTACTCCGATCACTCCTTTCAAGAGGATCCCTAACTATGAGGTAATTAATTATTCCTGTCTCATTACAAAGGACCAGATCTAAGATAGCTTGCTCCCTCACCGGTTCCATTACGTATTGTTCAAGAAAACTATCACAGATACATTAAATGAACTCCTCCTCAAGATTATCCTGACTGACCTGGTTCAACCAATCAAAATGTAGATTAAAATCCCCCATGATAATTGCCATACCATTTTTACAGGCATTAGGTATTTCTTTGTTTGTTGCCCACCCCAATGTAATATTATTATTTGGTGGTCTATAGACAACACCTATCAGTAATTTTTTTTTCTCAGAATATCTAATTTCCACCCAAATGGATTCCAGCTTATTCTCCAGAGAACCTATATCATCTTTCACCACCGCCCTGATGTCATTCTTGAATATCACCTCCCTTGCCTCCCTATCTGCCATTCCAAATACTCTGACACCCCTGGATATTTAATTCCCAGTCGTGACTATCCTGCAACCATGTCTCCGCAAAAGCTACTAAATCATATTCATCCGTGATGATTTGTGTCATTAACTCATCTACCTTGTTATTAATGTTAGAAGCATTCAGGTGAAGTGCCCTTATGCCAGTTGTTGTAACCTCTTTATGAATTCCAATATCTCCAATGATAACATCCCTTGAGTTATCCTTCCTTTTTACTTCTTTCATCCTCTGCCATGTAGTTAAACCCTCCTGAACACGTGCTCACTTGCTGCTTTCTTTTTTATTTACCACCATACTTCCTGTCGTTTTCCCTTTCCCTTCCCCCCTACTCCACTCGTTTAGTGTTAGTAGATTAACACTGAGAAGCAAATAATAGAAAATGAATGTAAGACCATAAGATATTGGAGTAGAATTAGACAGTTTGGTCCACTAAGTCTGCTCTGCCCTTTGATCATGGCTGATATGTTTCTCAAGTCCAGCCCACTGCCATAACCCTTGATCCCCTTACTAATCAAGAACCTATCTATCTCTGTCTTAAATACATTCAATGACTTGGCCCTCACAGCCTTCTGCAGCAATGGGTTCCACAGATTATCCATCCTCTGACTGAAGAAATTCCCCCTCATCTCAGTTCTAAAGGGTTATCCTTTTGCTCTGAGGGTTTACCCTTGGGTTCTGGACTCTCCTACTCGTGGATATCTTATCCAGAAAGTAACTCTTCCAGCAACATAGCACTTCCTCAGTGGTGTGCTGGGAGGTTTGGCCTGTATTTTATCCTAAATTCTCCAGAGTGGGACTTTATCCCACAACCCTAGCAATAACATTCTAAACGGCAAAAAACAGAAATTAATGACTCACAAAAATTAGTGCATTTTTGTTCAGAAAGCAAAGAAAAACACAGGTCTGAACAAACAAATATGCTTATGTAAAATTATATTAGTCTTACCTTTGATTTATTTGTGATTGTAGCTGATTAGCATCATTATCAATTCTCTAGTAGGACATAGCCAAGTTTCACTTATTTGATGCTGTAACTTGTGCCTGTACTCAGCGCTAACCATGAGAGATATCATTTGAATAATACCGTGCCAAGTGATCCAATCAAACTTCAAAGGTGTGAATATTTCAGGGAGTCCAAAATTATCACAAACATAAATATATAAGCCTGAAAGATTGAGTAAAAATATTATTTTACAAGTCATGTATTTATATATAGTAAACGTCTCAACTCACTAAAAAAAGGTTAATTCAGTGCACTGTTATGGATATTTAAATAAAGCATTAAAATACAGAGGGTAATTCAGGTTTTGCTGAGAATTAAATTAAACAACCTGCTGCTTCCTGTACTATAGTAGACGGATGAACATGATGAGCACATATTAAACTTCCCAAATTTCCTACCTCCTGAAGCTGTTTGCAATTATTCCAAGGAAGAACAAGGAAGGGAGTAACAACATATTCTGACAGGAAGTCTCTCTGATGTCCTTTTGGTGGAATGTACAACCTGCAGTGAGCACATTGCTCCCACCCCCATAATGTTACATGTTTCCACTCATTTTCAACTTGAATTTGTCCCTCGTGACCCATTAAACTGACCTCTCCTCTTGGTGTGAACATCACTATAATTTCCAATAGTGGAGGCCCGGTGCTCTCAATCACTGTCATGGATCCAGGCAGGAGTCCATCCTGCATATATAATTATTCCTGACCCAAGAAATGCCATCAGGTCCATAGTGGAGTCATGGCTGAGGTCAAAACCTTCCTGAAAATTCTCCTGGGCTGAAAAAAGGAAATTCCAAGGCATGGATTTTTTTTTAATTATTATTCTTTCATTGAATGTGAATGATTCTGGTTGGGCCAATATTTGTTGTCCATCCCTTAATACCCTTGAGAAGGTACCTTCACTGGTCAGGTTTGTTGGTGCTAGCCAACACTGGTCTCTTGCTTGCAGACACCTGTTGACCTAGTCAGGGATCCCTCTTCCACTATATCCACTTAAGAACTACTTGCAAGATCACACAAAACTGAGACTTGTCATGAGCTGGGTGGCCAGATCAGGCATCACTGCTAACACTTATAGCCCTTTACACAAAGAAATGGCTTGATTACGAGGAGCTAAGCTTGTGAAGATGTTTCCATTGTCTAATGGAAAATGTCTATCCCACAGCAATCACATTCCTGATTTATATGACTGGATTTCTGAAATACGTTTTCTATTTTATTTTAACAAGGTTGCATCCATGAACACAATCTCAGTGCACGAGGGTGTTATTAACTATTCATGGTCAATTAATGAATGAAAAAGAGATTCCCAGCCATTACAGTCAGGAAAGCCAAGCCACTTGAAAGGTTCTGAGAACTTAAAACCAAAACTCTGAACTTGTCAATGAAAGTCTGAATTTCTGCCTCCCAGTAAAGGGTTTTCTACCCCTTCGCCAAAACTTGCCCCAATATACAATAGTTCTTGGATTTGAAGAACTAAAAGAACAAAATGCACAAGATGCAGTGTTTGACTCAATCTCATTCATTTGTTTATTGAACTCTCAAGGTTCCCTCCTATTATACATAAATGTAAAGTCACCATAGTCCCATAGGACTGCTCTCTTGTTAGAGATAGACAACCGGCCTTTGTCCTTTTTCTTCCACATGCGTTAATGACACTCTGATGTTGACCTCCTTTTACAATGATTCATATCCCAAATACCTCTTGTTGAATTGTCCCTGCATTATTTATGCTTGGTTTGTTCCATGCCCCAGACTGAATGGACATAATGGTGCTTGCATAACAGAAAAGTTTACAATCCCTACCTCATGGTGAGGGATGCCTCATTGCAGAATTGATGGAATGTGGAAAAGCTCATTCCATGACACTGTTTATGATAATATCTCTTGCAGCTTTTTTAAATTATGTTAGGCAATGGCTGCCATCTTAACCCTTTTTTGAATTAATGTTGCTTCCAGTCTTTTAATAAGTTCAGCTGAAATAAACTTTGATAAGGTTACAATTAACCTGTCGTACCTGTATGGTCCACCTCTGCAGGTTGTGGTAGGGTTTGACTATTAATATTTTACAGTTCAAGGGAATGCTTATGGTTGGGGTGTTTTCAGATCTGATGAGTTTATAGTTCAGGGGTTTCATGCTCTCCATCTGCTTAAGTAAGATCTTCAATGTGTTCTTCTAAGATCTCCAGCAAACTTGGAAGTTTCTACCACAGAACGAATGGAATTTTGTAAAACAGTATCTAATTCACCAATGTCCTTTAGGGAACAAAGTTTTCCATCCTTACTTGCACTGAACTGCATGTGACTCCGGACCAATAGCAATGTAATGGACTAGCTTGTTGGTCAGTTATGCAGAAATTGGTACACCACTACCTGTGCTGGTGCAATTAAGGATAGGCAGGAATCGTTGGCCTTGGCAGCGATACCCATATCCTGTCGATGAGTTTTCAAAAGTAAAACTTGAAAGGTTGATGCTATTGGTTTTCCCCTTGTCCTTGAATTATCCGCTTCAACCTTCATTTGGTGAGACACTGTGCAAGCACATATATCATGTGTAAGCAGCAATGTCCCTTACTTGCAAGGATTTAAGTATTGTATTTTACAAACTGCTCAATTTTGCAGATTGTTGAAGCACATCAGGTGTACATCATGTGACAGAATGCAGATTTTTCAGATTTCTGGTTAAAAATATTGTTGCTGAGGGTCTATCAGGTAAAGGACCCTGTCATAAAGCAGTACATAAAAATGGATGGTAGTATTAACGATAAATTGCAAGGCATTCGGGACTGCACATTCCTGCATGTACCCCAGACCTGCCAGATGTATTACAGGACAGCACCACTGGAACAATGTCACTATTAGTTCTACTCAGCAATGTTTGCTTGCTTGGAGAAAGTTTCTACTGCAGTTGAACTTGCCTGTAATAATGTGCACATGTTTGTGTGCATATGAACAAGTTATACATGTTATCCTACTGGCCCTAGACCCCTAAACTACATCTAGAGTATTATGCATGGTTTTGGTCTCCTTCTACAGGAAAGGATATATTTGCTCTGGAAGCAGTGCAGTAAAAGTTCTTTACAATGGTTCCCAGAAAAGGAGGGCTGTGCTAAGAAGAAACATTAACAAGAGTGTGTCTTTACTCTCTGGAGTGCGGAGAAAATGAACTTCCCCACAGCCATTTAACACTGCGAATAGCAGTCTGTTAATCTGGCAGCACTGCTGCCTCACAGTGCCAGGGTCACGGGTTCAATTCCAGCCTCAGGCGACTGTCTGTGTGGAGTTTGCATGTTCGCCCTGTATCTGCATGTGTTCCCTCCCACAATCCAAAATAAGCAGGTTAGGTGAATTAGCCATGCTAAATTGCCCAAAGTGTTCGTGGATGTGTAGGTTAGATGCATTAATCAGGGTAAATATAGGATCATTTGGGCGGTACGGTGACTCAGTGATTAGCACTGCTGCCTCACAATGCCAGGGACCCAGATTTGATTCATTTTCATTGGAAAAAAGAAGGAAGAGAGGGGACCTAATTGAGGTGTACAAGATAATGAGAGGCATAGATAGAGTTGATAGCCAGAGACATTTTCATAGGGCAGAAATAGTTAACATATGGGGTCATAGTTTTAAGCTGTTTGGCGGAAAGTATAGAGGGGATGTCAGAGGTGGGTTCTTTACGCAGAAAGTTGTGAGAGCATGGAATGCATTGCCAGCAGCAGTTGTGGAAGTGAGGTCATTGGGGATATTTAAGAGACTGCTGGACATGCGTATGGTCACAGAAATTTAAGGGTTCCTACATTAGGTTTACCTTACATGAGGATCAATGGTCGGCACAACATCGTGGGCTGAAGGGCCTGTTCTGTGCTGGACTGTTCTATGTCCTATGATTCCAGCCTTGGGTGACTGTCAGTGTGGAGTTTGCACATTCTCCCCGTATCTGCGTGGGTTTCCTCCAGGTGCTCCGGTTTTGTCCCACAATCCAAAGATGTGCAGGTTAGGTGAATTGGCCATGCCCGTAATGTTAGGTACATTAGTCAGGGACAAGTGTAGAGAATAGGTCTGGGTGGGTTTCTCTTCGGAGGGTCGGTGTGGGCTTGTTGGGACAAAGGGCTTGTTTCAGTACTGTAGGAAATCTAATCTAATCTAATTTAATAGAGTAAAGGAATAAATCTGGGTGGATTACTTTTCAGAGGGTTGGTGTGGACTTGTTGGGCCGAAAGGTCTGTTTCCACGCTGTAGGGACTCTATGATTAAATGAGTCTGATTCACCAGCAATTCACTCGTGGGCGGCATGGTGGCACAGTGGTTAGCACTGCTGCCTCACAGCGCCAGAGACTCGAGTTCAGTTCCTGCTCAGGCGACTGACTGTGTGGAGTTTGCACGTTCTCCCCGTGTCTGCGTGACTTTCCTCCGGGTGCTCCGGTTTCCTCCCACAGTCCAAAGATGTGTGGGTCAGGTGAGTTGGCCATGGTAAATTGCCCGTAGTGTTAGGTAAGGGGTAAATGTAGGAGTATGGGTGGGTTGCGCTTCGGCGGGTCGGTGTGGACTTGTTGGGCCGAAGGGCCTGTTTCCACACTGTAAGTAATCTAATCTAAACACTTCAATAGACAAGACTGGACAGAGTCTAAGTCCTGGGAGTTTGGAGCGAGGTAATTGGCAGGATCTGAGAATGGAGAGGGAAGCTGAGGGAGACCCTAGGAACATGGAATAGGATTGTTTGTGGGAAGACCAGGAAATAGAGGAACTTTGGGGTATAGACCTTGTTGTGGGGAAGAAGCATCAGATGTCGAAAGGGAGCAGTTCTTATAACCCATTTCTCCTTGGGTTATAAGTCAGGTGGATTTACAAGATGTCTCCTTTGTCCCTAAAACCATCTCTTTAGCCTGAAAATTGAGGCTGGATGGAAGCAATCCTTAAACTGCTACTTGCTTACTGAGGAGCCTGAACTGGGGTAGAGGTGAGCAGATGGATCAGCCAGCCTTCATCACAAAAAATTGCACAGATGACAGAAGGGGCAGAAAGCCAATGGGAATAAATCTGAGGAATTTTCCTGCCACCTTCCTCCTCCACTTTACTCCCCCATTTACCATTAGCCCTCAAAACCAGCAAGGGGGAAGCATAAAGTCTGTCTATATGGATTTAAATTAACATTGAAGAAGGAATGTCCAACCCGTTTTGTAATAATTTAGTCATTCAAATGGTCAGTCTGCTAGTTAACAATGGTCAATAAAAGAAAACACAAATATAAGGAGTTGTTCCAGCTTTATATTCATGTCTTTGTTGGTAATACTTTCTATAACATAATATATAGTGCAATATATATAAATCGTTCGTGGGATAGTGATATCTCTTGTCAGCATTTATTGTCTATCCCTAATTGCCCAGAGGATGGTTTAGAGTCAATCACATTGCTCTGGTCTGGAGTCACATGTAGGCCAGACCAGGTAAGAATGGTAGACTCCCTGAAGAAAATTAGTGAACCAGATGGGTCATTTCAACAGTGGCTATGTTTTTGCCAGTAGACTTGTTTCTCATCACTTTCTTTGAATGATCTCCATGTTGCCCATATCCAACTTCTGCACAGGTGGCACCATCCACTGGAACCAGCTACATGTACCTTTCCTGTATGGCGTCTGACATTCAGCAAACCCTAACACCATCCTAGCACCTCGCTGATGCACTGTTTGTGCAACTTAAAACAAACAATCAGCAGCGCCCATTGGATACAGTTACAATCTAGCTTGCTTTATTGACATATCACCTCACATCTTCAACATTCAGTCCATTAAGCATCAATGTTGCATTGTGAAATCTCACCAAAGCTTTATAGATAGCATTTTCCAAACCAGTGACTTCCATCACCTAAAAGAACAAGGATATCACCATTTGCATGCTCTCCACTAAGTCATATACTATCCTAACTTGGAACTATGTCACCAGTCTTTTACTGATATTCGGTCAAATCCTGAAGCTCCGTCTCTAATAGCACTTTGGTGGACCTGCTCCATGTGGATTACAGCGGTTCAAAAAGGTCACGTACAACTACCTGCTCAAGGTCATTTCAAGAATGGCAATAAATTCTGGTGCAGCAAGTGATGTCTAAACCCTGTAAATTAATAATAAAAAAGGAGTAGAAGCTTTTGTCTTGATATGATGCATGTTGTTGCATGAAAGCAAACATGCACAAGGAAAACATAGTTATTAAGACTATGAGGAGACCTGTACATCTATTTCTGTACTCCACACAATCTTAATATGTAGTACCTTATCTCTCCCAATCCTCTGTGCCATTATTAGATTGGGTGGAGCCTAATGCTCTAACAATAACACTTTCAGAACCCATTATCTTATAAAACATTGATGTATCCCATTGATTAAAAAATGGATGAATAGTCAGCTCTTCATAATAGATACAATGCCTTTGGAGACAGGATAGTCCTTGACAGCTTGTAGATATACTGATTGAAGCCCATCCTTGGACCAAACTGAGGCCTTGCATGTGGAAGCACTAAGTATACACATGGAAATGGACAGTTAACTCGGTTTACCAGGGTAAGTAGATAAGACAGTTTTTCAGTATTTCCCAACTCAAAGTACTGCCTCTCACCCTTAAAAAGTATGGGCTTAGAAAAATCTATTAGACTGACAAAATCAGTTTGTTTTGACAAGAGGTACTTCAGTCTCCCTTAGTTCTGAAACCTCAAAGAAAAATGGCAACCAGAGAAATGAGTGAGAAGCATCCAGCTTCAGTTTAAACAAGTGCCAATACTATCAGTCCTGCTGGTAGCTATCAAATCTCTACAACCACACTACCACTGTTACCCATATGTTCTTGTGGATTACCATGGCAACTGCTCAGCATGCCAATCATTTACTTTAAAAGTTGTCTTATGGAATTTGGAACAAGCAACTTGAAAAAAGTAACAAGTGAATTTTAATTTTCTTCTTAGCCAAATTTGATAGAGAATGCAAAACAGTTTAAACTTTATCCTAACTTTGCCACTTAATTCAGGCAGAGTTTTCTGGAACACATTTAGGTGTTTATTGGGAAATGCATTGGGAAGATAATGTCACCACGTTACTGGGTTCACACCAACAGCCGTAGAACTCTAAACAGTGATCTGCAATATTCCTGGGACGTACTTACAATATTCCTACACTGAACTTTCTTATCTCTAGCTAGAGAGCAATAGAAGTGATTGTAAATATTTTATGTTCTCCAGAACAATGCAGAGATGACCGTAGTTTCTATGTGCACGATAGACATATGTTCAAATGTTTGAAAATATTACTGCAGTCTTAATATGTCTGTCCTCATGCTGACAGCTCAACTTCAGAGAGTTGCTACAGGGAATTTCTGTGTTGCCTGTTTACTTTATTCTGAATCCACGTCCAGATATAAGCAAGTAAGCATGGTGAGCACAGATCGGTTACTAGACTCACATAATCAAACACAGAACGATCAAATCATTGTACATTCTAAATCCACTAGTACTGTGTAACTCAAATTTTCTAGTCAAGCATTCCTCTAAACATGTAGATCTTCCAATTTCTGGCTTTAAAGAACAATAGTTAAATAACATTCATGCAATGTCTAAATAGTTAATGACTTTCACATATATATCTGTGGTTAATGTTTTATATCAGTATCTTATTGTAAAACATAATGTTTAACAAAACCTTTGAATGTTATTAAAATAATGACTCTTTTTTCTCCCTGCTGTGTCCACATAAACTGCAATACATCAAGCAAACCTTTTCAAGGGCAATTAGGAATCAGCAATAAATCCTGGCTTGTTCACATGCTTTGACTAAAACAAAACTATATACATTCAATAGTGCTCTGTTTGGGCATACTGCAAATTATCAGGAAGGCAGTGTGGGACTATGACATCTACTGTAAAGGCAGCACTGGCATTTATTTTATTATTTGTTCATTAGATGGAAGTGTTGCTGGCAAGGCCTGCACTTATGCCACATCTGACACACCTTAGGGTAGGCACTGACAGTGACCAACAGCTGAATCCCAAGTAAGGCACTGACCAATAAGGCCAATACCACCCCATTCAGCATCACATTCATTCTACGCAAAAGTGAGGACTGCAGATGCTGGAGATTAGAGTCAAGATTAGAGTGGTGCTGGAAATGCACAGCAGATCAGGCAGCATCCGAGGAGCAGGAAAATCGATGTTTCAGGCAGGAGCCCTTCATCAGGAATCACATTCATTCTGTCAACCATCAAACATGCTGGACAATTGAAGTATCACTCCACCTGCTGGCTAAAGGTAGAATGTCAGGGACATAATAGGTGACAAAATGCCCATCTCCCAATTACAATGGGCTGTGAAAGGATTAGTGGTATTTGTAAGTACATTATAGGTATATTGGTTTGATTGAGAGAAGTACCTGAAAACCAGGGTTCCAACACCAGTTTTAGGAACCTGCACAAAATTCAAAATCAATTGGTTGGAGCATCTTCTATCCCTACAACTTGGAGTCCATACCAGAGTCGTGTAATGATACTATGGCTGTAAGAGGTTTATTTTGACCTGTTTTTTTTGTGACCTTATTTTTTATTTATGAAGTAAGGTTGAGGCAGAGGTGCACAGCAATCTATTCCAAAACCAATAAAATAAAGAGCTTGTGAAGGCTTTGGTGTTTTTTTAAAGTTGGAACAATAGAAGCAGCCTGAATGCATGTGGTTAAGCTCCCAAATACCCAGGATTTTTTTTTAGTTTTAACTTTCAGTAGTAGTTTCTCGGTCTTGAACCTGGATATGGAAGCTTTTATTTCTCTCTCTGTTACAGCTAAAAGCTGGGGTTCTCTTCCTGTTGCTAGAGTTGCACGTGACACAATCTATTTTACTGAATTTGTCTTTGCTAACGGTGTGTTTGTGGGATGTTATTATATTAGAACAGTTCATTAGTAGTATGCATATATATGTTATTTTGTTAAGCATTTCAACAGAGTTACAGATAAGCTAATCCTTTCTTTTCATTTTGTCTTCATTTTAATTATAGTGTATGAATAAAGTATGTTGTTTCAAACCTGGTAGTTTGACAAATCAAACTGCATCTGGAACACAACACCTCACACTTACCATTAAATAAGAAAAAGTTAGGGTTTAACAATCTTTAACAATGGGCGGCACGGTGGCACAGTGGTATGGGCGGCACGGTGGCACAGTGGTATGGGCGGCACGGTGGCACAGTGGTTAGCACTGCTGCCTCACAGCGCCTGGAGACCCGGGTTCAATTCCCGACTCAGGCGACTGACTGTGTGGAGTTTGCACTTTCTCCCCGTGTCTGCGTGGGTTTCCTCCGGGTGCTCCGGTTTCCTCCCACAGTCCAAAGATGTGCGGGTCAGGTGAATTGGCCATTCTAAATTGCCCATAGTGGTAAGGGGTAAGGGATAATGTAGGGGTATGGGTGGGTTGCGCTTCGGCGGGTCGGTGTGGACTTGTTGGGCCGAAGGGCCTGTTTCCACACTGTAAGTAATCTAATCTAATCTAATCTTCTTAATATATTTTGAGGAGGATTGATCTTGTCAGTAACAGTTGGCAGTTGGTAGGCATTCTCTTCCTTCCCATAAAGTGATTACTATACCTTTTTAATGATTTTATTTCTGTGGAGCCAGAGCTAAGGAACCAGTCTCTTCGGAGTTCAGACTACTACCATGTTGCCTGTACTGTGACTTGATTGGAACTAGCTGTAAGATGGAATCCTGCAGTGAATGCGCCTCATTGTTGAGGCCATTTGTCTACAGTGAGCTGGGATGCACTTTGGTTCAATATCGCACTTCTTACACCAAATGAACTCAAGCTTCTCCTTGCTGTACAAAATACTGCAGGACGTTGTGTGCCTTGGCTCACCTTCCTACATTTGTCCCCCTCTCCCTCAATCTCACTTACTGATTGCCTGACTATTTATTAGAATTTATAAGACTCCAGCCAGCAATTGGTCATGGGGACTTTGATTATTGAGCTTTGCTTAACCAATTTCTATGTGACCGAGACACCCACTTCATGGCTCATTTCTATGTTAGTTTTAATATCTTGATCATGCCTCTTTAGCAACACCCATCTACGTTGTCTCTCCATGCCTTCTGCTAATGAAGCCTTCATCCATGGCCTTTTTGCATTCAGACTTGTTTATTCTAATAATCGCCTGACCGACCTGCTAAAATCATCCAAATCACTGCTACTCATAGATTAACCCACACCAACTCCTGTTTACTCATGACTACCCATCATTGTGCTCGCTGACTGAAAATTTAACCCTTAACTACCTGATACTGATTCAATTCCTTCACCTGCACTTGCCCCTCCAAGCCACACACCAAGCTGACTTGGAACTATATTGCTGTGCTTTCACTGTCAGGGAATTAAAAACCTGGAACTCCCTTCCTAATGGTTGTCCCACAACACACAAAGGACCTCAACTGTTCACCACCATATTCTCTAGGACAACTGGGCATTAATGCTGACCCAGCCAACAGCACTCACAAGCTATGAATGAACAAAAACAAGTAGTTCTTCACTTCTGCTGAAAGGTAGTCTCAACTTCAAATGTTAACTTTGTTTCTTTTCATATATGCTGCATGACATATTGCCAACATGCCAACTATTTGCAGTGTGTTTTCTTTTTATTTCAAATTTTAAGTATCTACAGTATTTCACTTCTGCATTAGGTCAACCCATACTGAGTTGAGCATCATTGCATTTCAACTGGGAGAACAGAGGTAGTGAGTGGCACGGTGGCACAGTGGTTAGCACTGCTGCCTCACAGCGCCTGAGACCCGGGTTCAATTCCTGACTCAGGCGACTGACTGTGTGGAGTTTGCACCTTCTCCCCGTGTCTGCGTGGGTTTCCTCTGGGTGCTCCGGTTTCCTCCCACAGTCCAAAGATGTGCGGGTCAGGTGAATTGGCCATGCTAAATTGCCCGTAGTGTTAGGTAAGGGGTAAATGTAGAGGGTATGGGTGGGTTGCGCTTCGGCGGGTCGGTGTGGACTTGTTGGGCCGAAGGGCCTGTTTCCACACTGTAAGTAATCTAATCTAATAGATTGTCAGTGTAATGTTGTGGATCATGTGTCACTGAATTGCTCTGAGATCACCTTCTTGTAAATGCCATTGATCTCATTGATACAGGAAAAGTAACAGTAAACTATGTTTACTGGCTGTATTTCTGATCAGCTCGACATAGAAAGGATATTAATGTCCTTGAGTGGAAACAGAGATGAACATTGTTCTGGATATTGGGAATTTAAGTCATCATTAACTGTAAAGAACTTTGAGTGTGTTCTCTTTGAAAAAGAGAATTTAAGGTGACTGAAGACTTCAGGATTATGAGAGTAATATTAAAGCTGATCAAGGAAAATTACTTACCAAGATAAAGTGTTTAAATATCAAGGGTTGCAAAAAATAGTCAGGCAGCAGAGTTTACACAAAAGAGTACAGCATTATGGAAAGACAATGAAGCAGATTATACAAGTAAATACATTTTGATGTCCTGCTGCATGAAGACAATATCAAGATTAAAAAATGAGAAGGTGTGATAGTGAAGTTGAAATATGTCAAGAAATCGTATGTTCTTTAGATCTAATGTTCCTTTCATTATTCCTAAAGCTCACGTATGCCAAATTCTTCTGTAAACATTGAACACATCTGATATTTTTGTTTTTTGTTTATTAAACATTTATAAAGAAAATAACTCCTGCTCAGTGTGTAAGCCCTCTACAAATCTTATAAGGTTGTCTCTTATTCTTTGAAACCTCAATCACTGTGTAGCAGTGACAGGCAACATCACTGAAACATGTCAGGCTCTTAGGGCTGAACAAGATGGATGCTGAGAAGTTGTTTCCCCTTGTGGGAAAATCCAGGACCAGAGAGTGTAATCTCAGGGAGAGCGTCATTCAGTGAAGACAGAGATGAGGAGACTTTCTTCTCTGAAGGTGGTGAATCTGTGGATGTTTTTAACACAGAGCATGGTCAGGCTGGACCATTAAATATATTCAAGGCCGAGGATAGACAGATTTTTAATTAGGAAGAAGTTCAATAGCTACAGTGTGCAAACAGGAAAATAGATTTGAGCACTATAAGATCAGCCATGATTTCATTGAATGGCAGAGCAGACTTGATGGGCCGAATGGCTTACTTCTGTTCCTATGTCTGATAGTCTATGGTCTTGTGGTCTACTGGCTGCATAAGGGAATCATTCTTGAAAATAGTATAGAAGCAGCAAAGTTGCAATAACTTTCCTGAAGATGCATCTTCTAGACCCAAGGCCACTACAATCGAGAAAGACAAAGGCAGCAAATACACAAGAGCATCCCCATTTCCAGGCTTCCTTCTAAGTCACTCACCATCAAACTTGGAAATATATTGCCATTTCTTCAGAATCATGGGTCAAAATCCTAGAATTCCTCCCTAACAGCATGTTTGATGTATCTACACCCAAACAGACTGCAACAGTTCAAGGAGGCAGCTTGTGGTTGGCAATAAATGCTGGCCCAGCCTGCATAGCTCACATTCCCTGAACGTATTGCTTTCCAAATCACTATTGTGATGTTACCGTACTATAACTTTCAGAGGTATATTTTGTGCGGATTTTGTTTTCATGAAGAAAGTTTGAGAAAGAGGTGAAGAGCAGTCTATTCCAAAACCAATAAAGTAAATACACGTGAGGCCTTATGTTTTTAAAAAAGTGGAACAATAGAAGCAGCCTGAATGGGTGGGAGTAAAGCTCCCATAGAGCCAGGACTTTTAGTTTTAGTTTTCAGCATTTGCTGGGGTCTTGAAGCTGGATGTGGAAGCTATTATTCCTCTCTCTGTTGCAGCTAAAAGCTGGGGTTCTCTTCCTGCTGCTGGAATAGCATGTGAGACAATCTATTTTACTCAAAGTTTGTGAGAAGATTCGTAGCTCGGGTGCTCGTTGTTGTGGTTCTGTTCGCCGAGCTGGGAATTTGTGTTGCAGACATTTTGTCCCCTGTCTAGGTGAATCCTCAGTGCTTGGACGCCTCCTGTGAAGTGCTTCTGTGATATTTCCTCCGGCATTTGTAGTGGTTTGTCTCTGCTGTTTTTGGTTGTCAGTTCTAGCTGTCCACTGCAGTGGCCGATATATTGGGTCAAAACACTGTTCAAAAGGGCCACAACACACTGCAGCACACCAGAACTGCAAAAAGAGGAAGAACACCTCTACAATGTATTCGCCAAAAACGGATAACCCCGCAATTTCATCAACAGGTGCCTGAGGGAAAGACAACGGAATGAGGACATGCCACAATCCAAAGGACTAGCCATGTTACCATACATCAAGAATATTTCCGAACTGACAGCCAGAGTACTACGACCACTAGGACTCATAACAGCACACAAACCAACAGCCACTCTCAGACAACATCTCACCAGGACAAAGGACCCGATACCCAGCATGAGCAAACCAACGTAGTATACAAAATCCCATGCAAGGACTGCACAAAACACTACATAGGACAAACAGGAAGACAGCTAATGATCCGTATCCATGAACGCCAACTAGCCACGAAACAACACGATCCTTAGTAGCCACACAAGCAGATGACAAGCAACATGAGTTCGACTGGGACAACACTATTACTATAGGGCAAACCAAACAGAGAACAGCCAGGGAATTCCTAGAGGGATGAAACTCATCCACAGATTCTATCAACAAACACATCAACCTGGACCCAATATACCGGCCACTGCAGCAGACAGCTGGAACTGACAAATGGAAGCAGCAGAGACAAACCACTATAAATGTCGGAGGAAACATCACAGAAGCGCTTCATAGGAGGCTCCCAAGCACTGAGGATGTCACCTAGACAGGGGACGAAATGTCTGCAACACAAGTTCCCAGCTTGGCGAACAGAACCACAACAATCTATTTTACTGAATTTACCTTCGCCAAGGGTATGTTCGTGGGATGATTCTTTATTAGAACAATTAATTAGTAATAGTTAATGGATCTATTATTTTTTAAGAATTTCAGTAGAGTTATGGTTAAGCCAGTTCTTTTCCTCTGTTTTTATTTTGTTTGTATTTGAAGTACAGAGTAAAAATAAAGCGTGTTTTGCTGAAAGTTGAGTAGTTTGACCAATCAAATTGCATCTGGTATGCAATGTCTTACATTTGCTTTTAAAGTAAGAAAATGTCAAGATCTAGACTATCTTTTTAACATATTTTGCGGGGGGGGGCGGGGGGAGGAGTTGCTAGTTATAGCATCTATTAACTTCTGATGAGGTGATGGCTTAATGGTAGAATCATTAGACTCAGGTAATGTCCCAGAAACCTGGATTGAAATCTCGCTGTGTCAGATGATGGAACTTGAATTCAGTTAGAAAGAATTCTGGAATTAAGAATCTAATGATGACCATGAAACTGATTTTTTGCTGACTGAAGGGAAAAAAAATCCATCTAGCTCACTAGTGTCTTGAGAGAAGAAAATCTCTTGTGTATAGCTGGTTTGGCCTACATGTGACTCCAGACCTACTGCAATGTGATTGAGTCTTAACTGCACTCTTGTTAATTATGGACAGGCACTGAATGCTGACCAAGCCAGGGATGCCCATATCCTGTCAATGAATTAAAAAAATATGTTTTTGTTGTTCTATCAGAATCCATTTTTGTTAGATTGTGGGAAGAAACTGGAACAAGCACAGGGTGAACATGCAAACTCCACACAGACAGTTACCCAAGGCTGGAATCAAACCTGGGTCCCTCGCACTGTGAGGCAGCAGTGCTAACACTGAGTCACCATGCCACCCTTATGGGTTGCTGTTTCTCACTAAATCCCTGCAAACATTCTATCCACCCATCAATCCATCCTACATGACTTTTGCAAAAGACAGGCACATTTTGCATTAAAATGATCACACTATCCCCAACAGCAGAATACTATTTCATTTATATTTCCTGCTGAATCTAGGCTGCAGCCTCTTAAACAGCCATTACACTTGAACATGTATTTTTGTGATACTCCCTGAGACCCCTCGGAATAAAAGGTACCCAAATAAAATGCAAGCATTGTTGAGTAACTCTGAATGTGAATAGCTATAATATATACATCAGCTGTTTGATGTCATTACTATTAATTGATTTTTTTAAAAATGAATTCTGATGCAAATGCTTGGACTTTTTCTCATTTCCAAATCAGATTTCAGAATAAAATACATTGTTCTATTGCTCAAATGTTGTGTTATCAGCAATGAGAAAGTTACAAGCACCAACACACATAGTTACCATTAATAAATAAGAATTGAATTGGATTCTTAGAGAAATTACTGCAAGTGATGTTATCAAATGAACATTTAATGTATTCATACTGAATTCTTTTTTATGTAATTGAGTTATTAACTTTAACATATTGATTAAAATTGCAATTGACTAATAGGGAGATGATGCACATTTTCATTTTAACATTGTTCCTGTGTGTCTGTTCCAAATATTTGGGTCTAGTTTTCTGAATGCATATGTAATTTTGAAGAATGCATAGCAGAGATCAGTTTAAGAATTTTACATATTCAGATGAAGACAGAGTCAAATATAAATTATGCGATCATCATTTGGTCTGTATCGCCCATATCAATTTCTATCTATTTGTATTGGTATCTCTTCATTCATTAAATCACATATGTGTCCCCATTTCAGTTCACCAGCTTCTTATTAATCATTAAATGTCAAGATCAATGAGAAAGGCACTCATTCTTCAATATCCATCTCAATATGCATTCAACAATCGCATTTCAGGGACTTTTCTCCACATTCATTCTATCCCATTTGTGTTATTGTGAAGTTAACTTATTAATAGCTAATAGCAATATGCACAGTTCCATAAAAAGGAATCAAGGCTTATACTATGTGATACAAAATAAAAATCAGAGATAAAGCAGATCAAAATTGTCCTTGACATCCAGATATTGGTATGACACAGGGTAAACACTCCTGTTTAATTTAAAATCACCAACACAGAAAAGGTTTATCCCGTGCAGTAATCTGTGAAAATTTGAGAGACCAAGAACTATTTAAAGTAATAATTAGCAACTTTATTTCCTAAAGTACAACAGAGAATAATTAACTAAATAACTATTTACAACTCCTTCCGCTAACCTATATTTTACTTTTCCTTATATAATACTAGTCCAATAAAACTCCCGATTAAGATATACAAAACAAACTTCTTATCTCAAAACCAAGCAACTTTCGGTTCTTCTCTGTAATCCTGTCTTCTTTCCTTCTTCTTGGGGATTCTGCTTCACCGGTTACTGATTGATAAAGGTACCTTTAAGAGAGCTAGTCTCTGGGCAGTTTGCAGATGTCATTGATTTGGCAGTTCTCCTCCCAAGTGTTTAATTTTCCCTGGTATTATACCCCTAATTGGATTGTGCCATTGGCTTTTAAGATTGTCAATATACTAAAGTCAAACTGGATTGGAGTTTGGTATTTTTTGAGGTATAACTTAAACTGATAGGCCTAATTCTAATCTGTTTTGTCATTTCCAGGCAACCAGTATCATAGCTACCCCAGTAGCTGGAGCACATGTTACATTATGCGTTATTGAGAACACATGGTGCTGTCACTGCTAGCTTTTAACTCTCTTAAAGATACAGTACACCCACATCTTCATAACATCTTCCCTCTTAAGAAAAAATGAATCATCATAATGAAAAGATGGCTTCATTTTTTTTCTAATTTTTAAACACATTACCCTAACATACAGAAAACTTTAATATAAGTTCATCTTAACCTCTTCCTATATACCTGTACATATAACAATAATTAAATAAGAATCTCATCTAAACTCTAGTTAAATCCACGATAATGCATCTGCGATTACATTCTTACAACCTGCAACATGTATGATTTTTAAACTAAAAGTCTGTAACATTTTGCAAAATGTTCAGATTACAGAGAAGGAAGTGCTGGATGTCTTGAAACAGTTAAAGGTGGATAAATCCCCAAGACCTGATCAGGTGTACCTGAGAACTCTGTGGGAAGCTAGAGAAGTGATTGCTGGGCCTCTTGCTGAGATATATGTATCATCGATAGTCACAGGTGAGGTGCCGGAAGACTGGAGGTTGGCAAACGTGTTTAAGAGGGGTGGTAAAGACAAGCCAGGGAACTATAGACCGGTGAGCCTGACCTTGGTGGTGGGCAAGTTGTCGGAGGGAATCCTGAGGGACAGGATGTACATGTATTTGGAAAGGCAAGGACTGATTAGGCTTGTGGTGAGAAATCATGTCTCACAAACTTGATTGTGTTTTTTGAAGAAGTAACAAAGAAGATTGATGAGGGCAGAGCAGTAGATGTAATCCATATGGACTTCAGCAAGGCGTTCGACAAGGTTCCCCATGGGAGACTGGTTAGCAAGGTTAGATCTCACAGAATACAGTGAGAACTAGCCATTTGGATACAGAACTGGCTCAAAGGTAAAAGACAGGGGGTGGTGGTGGAGAGTTGCTTTTCAGACTGGAGGCCCTGTGACCAGTGGAGTGTCACAAGGATCGGTGCTGGGTTCTCTACTTTTTCTCATTTACGTAAATGATTTGGATGTGAGCATAAGAGGTACAGTTAGTAAGTTTGCAGATGACACCAAAATTGGAGATGTAGTGGACAACAAAGAGGGTTACCTCAGATTACAACAGGATCTGGACCAGATGGGTCAATGGGCTGAGGAGTGGCAGATGGAGTTTAATTCAGATAAATATGAGGTGCGGCATTTTGGGAAAGCAAATCTTAGCAGGGCTTATACACTTAATGGAAAGATCCTAGGTAGTGTTGCTGAACAAAGACACCTTGGAGTACAGGTTCAAATCTCCTTGAAAGTGGAGTCGCAGCTAGACAGGATAGTGAAGAAGGCGTATGGAATGCTTTCCTTTATTGGTCAGAGTATTGAGTACAGGAGTTGGGAGGTCATGTTGCGGCTGTACAGGACATTGGTTAGGCCACTGTTGGAATATTGTGTGCAAATCTGGTCTCCTTCCTATCGGAAGGATGTTGTGAAACTTGAAAGGGGGGGTTCAGAAAAGATTTACAAGGATGTTGCCAGGGTTGGAGGATTTGAGCTACAGGGAGAGGCTGAACAGGCTGGGGCTGTTTTCCCTGGAGCATCGGTGGCTGAGGGGAGACCTTACAGAGGCTTACAAAATTATGAGGGGCACAGATAGGATAAATAGGCAAAGTCTTTTCCCTGGGGTCAGGGAGCCCAGAACTAGAGGGCATAGGTTTAGGGTGAGAGGGGAAAGATACAAAAGAGACCTAAGGGGGAACTTTTTCACGCAGAGGGTGGTACGTGTATGGAATGAACTGCCAGAGGATGTGGTGGAGGCTGGTACAATTGCAACATTTAAGAGGCATTTGGATGGGTATTTGAATTGGAAGGGTTTGGAGGGATATGGGCTGGGCGCTGGCAGGTGGGACTAGATTGGGTTGGGATATCTGGTCAGCATGGATGGTTTGGACCAAAGGGTCCATTTCCATGTTGTACATCTCTATGACTCTATAAGACTCCAATGAAATAGTCTTATATTCTTGCCTTTAAAGCGTTCTAAGAACAGAAGCTGATTGTGATCAGTGTACACAACTGTCTCTGACACATGGTTCGTGACATACACATTAATATGTTGTAAGGCCAGTACCAATCTCAATAGTTCCTTTTTGATTGTGGAGTATTTCCTCTGGTATATGTTGATCTTCTTTGAAAAGTAACCAACTGGCAGTTCAATCCCATCCTCATCTTCCTGTCGGAGTATAGCTCCAACTGCAATGTCACTAGCATTGATGGCAACTTTAAAAGGTTTAGAAAAGCTTGGTGTAGTTAAAACTGGTTTGGTGGTTAAAATGGCTTTCACATGGTCAAATGCCTCCTGGAATTGTTCTATCCACTGAAACTTTGTGTTCTTCTTCAGTAAATTGGTTAACGGTGCCACTACACTGCTGAAGTTTGGAACAAATGTCTGGTAGAATCCACTGAGTCCTAAGAATCAAAGTACCTTTTCCTTCGAGGTTGGTCTTGGAAATTCCTCGATAGCCTTCAGCTTTGCATTCCATGGGATCCACCTTCCATGTTATGTCCCCAATAACGTCACTTCTCCAAATTCAGTTTTATTTAAGTTTATTACCAGTTTGGCTTCTCAAAGTCATTCAAAGAGCTCTGCCAAGTGTACCATGTGATCTTTCCAGGACTCACTAAAAATCGCTACATCGTCCAAATAGACTGCACAGATTGTTAACCCAGCCACAACTCTGTTCATGAGTCTTTGGAATGCAAGGGTGCACTCTTCATTTCAAAGGGCAACACTTTAAACTGATTTCGCCCATTTGGGCTTACAGATGCAAAAATTTCTTTCACCATCTCTGATAGAGATAGCTGCCAGTATCCACGAATTAAGTCCAACTTGGTGATGTAACTGGCTTGTCTGACTCTCTTGATACAGTCCTCCAATCTAGGAATTAGATAAAAGTCGAATTTTGTAACAGCATTGACCTACTGATAATCCACACAGAATTGTTGAGTCCCATCTGGTTTGGGAACTAAGACATTGGCCGAACTCCACTCTCTCTGACTCGGTTCGATGACGTCCTCATCGAGCATGGTCTCCACCTCCATCTGGACCTGTCTGGCTTTGAAAGGATGAAGCCGATAGAGGTGTTGTTTTATCGGAGCAGTATTCCCTACAGCTACTTCATGTACAATAGCATTAGCTCTCCCCATGTGATTTTTACATATGTCCTTATACTGAACTAACAAATTTTTCAACTGTGTTTTATGCTCCTGAGACAGATAGTTCACTAACCTATCCCACTCCTCAAGGACTTCTTCATTTTTTAATCTATTTTGAGGCACCTCAAAACTCACATCATCTGGATTTGATTCCTCACCCTGCGGGGCAGTAACTAAGACCTGTTTCTCCAGTTCTTTCTCTCCAGTATAGTACAGTTTCAACATGTCCACATGACATACTCGATACCTTTATTTTCTATCTGGCATCTTTACTAGACAGTTCACCTAACTCAACTTTTTTTCAATTTGATAGGGAACACTAAACCTGGCTTTGAAGGGATCTCCTATCACTGGTAACAGTACTAACACATTTCCCCTCAGGAAGACATCGGAGTCTCAGAGCTTTTATTTGCCACCTGCTTCATTCTATGCTGTGCCCTCTTTAGGTGCTGTTTAGCTAACTCACCTACTTGATTTAGTCTCTCCCTCTTCTCTGATACATAATCTAAGTGTGAGATCTCCAACTTTGATCCTGCCAAATTTTCTTTAATTAATTTCAAAGGGCTTCTCATTTCATGACCAAATATCAACTCGAAGGGAGTGAATTGAGTAGATTCATTTGCAGCATCTCTAATGGCAAACAATATGAATGGGATAACTTTACCCAAACCATTTGGGTAATCCTGACAGTATGCTCTGAACATGGTCTTCAAAGTCTGATGCCACCTTCTAAATCCCCCTGGGATTCAGGATGATACGCATTGGATTTAAAGTGCTGTATACCTAAGCTATCCACAAACTCCTTAAACAGCCCAGCAGTAAAATTTGACCCTTGGTCCAATTGAATCTCTCTGGGTAGCCCATACCATGTAAAGAAAGCTCCTAACTCCTCTATTGCTATTTTTGCCTTGATACTCTGTAATGGAATTGTCTCCAGAAATCTGATAGACACATCCATTATAGTTAACAAGTACTGGTTCCCACTTTTAGCTCACGGGAGGGGACCTACACAATCAATTATAACATGTGTGAAAGGTTCTTCAAATGTGGGAATTGGTAACATTTTATTGGTTTATTACCGCCTGTGGCTTATCTTACATTTGGCATGTATGACACTTGTGGCAAGTTAACCACATCCTTGTGGATTCCTGGCCAATAAAAATGTTTTTGTACCTTAGCCTAAGTCTTTCATACCCCTTGGTGACCTCCTACAGGTAGTCCATGTGCTACCCGTTACACCTCCTGTCTGTATGCTACCGGCAACACAATCTGGTGTGCTTCGGCCCATTTTTCCTCTGCACTAACCTGCCGTGGTCTCCATTTCCGTCTTAGGATTCTATTTTTCACATAATAACCCTCTGGAATGTTCTTGCCTCCTTTTGAGAGTACGCATCCAAATATATATCTTTTATTGTCTTATTTTTTTGTTGCAAGTCTCAGCCTTTCAGGAGTAAACGCTTCTGTCTGACCCTCTGCCTGTTCAGGTTTTTCCTGCACCATTACATCAAACAGGGAATCTGCTAACTGAACCTCAACTCCTTCATCTTTCTCTTTACCTTCAGCTTGCGCTGTGACTTATGATAGTGAGATCTGGTTACCACACATTCGGGAAAATACCAGGATATTTCTGTTTAACTCCTCAGTTTCTTGGTCTTCCTCAGGCTTCTCCACAACAAGGGGTGTCACTCCCACCTTGGGTCGTGCCAAATCATTCCCAAGAACAACCTGATTTCCTGGAACCGACACTCTGTCAATCACTCCCACTGTAACTTCCCCAGTCTTGAGTTGGCACTTCAATCTAATCTTACATTGAGGAACATTAAATTTCTGTCCATCTATCCCACAAATTACCACACTGTCGGGTAACAAATCAGAAAGAGTACATATTCGCTTATCTCTTACTATGAGCGACTAGTTAGATCCTGTATCTCTCAAAATTATAACTTCTTGTCCTTCTCCCCCTGTTCCTTCTGAGTAAACTTTACCGACAGAGGTAAATTCTTTGTAGAGATCAGGTACTAACTCCATACCCAGCCCCTGCCCAGCTGTGCACATTCCTTCAGCAACTCAGCTCTTTGTGGAGTCTCCTTTATTACCTTTACTAAAGTCATTGGCTTAGCTTCTTTTACCACATCGTTTCCCACAATGCCTTTCTTTAACGACTAGCACTGTGACTTTACATGTCCCACTTTACCTCAGTGGAAACACCTGAGGCCCTTCACGTTCTGTCCACCCTCTTGGCTTCTTTTTTATCCGGTGGTAAAATCTTACCAGTGCTCACTACTCTTTGTTTCGCAGTGTAGGATCTCCCGTCTCCTAACTTGTATTCCTCACAGGACAAAATTCTGGCCAGAAGCTTGTCTTGTGCACCAGCATATATTCATCTGCTAATTCTGCTGCCCTTCTCACTTCCTGAACTTTCTGTTCCTCCACACAAATTTTTACCATCTATGGAAGTAAGTTTTTAAACTCCTCAGCAGAATAATCTCTCTTAGAGCCTCAAAGGCCTTATCTATTTTCAAAGCATGCACATCATGTTCAAAATGACGATGTTTAATTCTTATGAACTCAACATAAGTCTGACCTGGTTTCTTCTTTGTGTTTCTGAATTGCTATCTATATGCTTCTGGTACCAATTCATAAGCACTTAAAACAGCCTATTTAACCTCTTCATAATCTCTTGACACTTCATCGGACAATGCGACAAATACCTCACTAGCTCTGCCTACCAGATTAGTCTGAACTAGCATTACCCATAAATCCTCGGACCACTCCAGCTGCCAAGCCAATTTTTCAAATGAAATAAAGAAAGCTTCAACATCTTTCTCACCAAAATGTGGCAGAGTTTTGACATATTTATATATATCACCACCACTTCTTTTAATCTCCATCCTATTAACTTGACTTTGCTGACTAAGTCGCAATTCTCAACTTCAAATTCTCTATTTGCTCAGCTAAGAACTTTATCTCTCTTTCTTTTTTCTCTCTCCCTTTCTTCTCTTTCGCTTTGCTCAACCAAGATCTTCTCGCTCTCTATTTTTTCCTCTCTGTCTCTTCTCTCTCTCTTTCTCTCTCTCTCTCCATTTGATTATCTTCAAACTCCATTTTCTTCAATTGTAATTCGAACTTTTCTACCTCTACTGCACTTGTCTGTTTCTCTGATACACCTCAGTGTTTGAGTAACCCCCTCACAATTTCAGCTTGACTTTTGTCCTTGGTTAAACACAAATCTAAATTCTTTGCTAATTCTAAAAGTATGGCTTTTTTCTTTCCTTCTAAACTTTCTTGGCAAATTTGAGAATTGTCTTCAAATCCCAGAACCTCTTTAGCAATTTTAAGAGGCATTTCTCTCACGTTTAATTTAATCAACCACAAGTCGTCAAAGGTAAACAAAATGCCTCACCTACGTTTTGTTTAAAGATCTAGGACACTAACCTGCAGGTGTTTAAATTTGCTGGGAATTTTTGTACTCCCAAAACTATTCAAATCTGTCTAAACCAGTTCAAATCCTGATGACGAGCCCCCAAACTGTTATGACATGGGGTGAACACACCTTGTTAATTTAAAACCATGAACGGAGAAAAGATTTATCCGGTGCAGCATTGTGTGAAAATGTGAGAGATCAAGAACTACTTAATGTAAAAATTAACAACTTTATTTCCTAATGTGTAACAGAGGATAATTAACTAACAACTATTTACAACTCCTTCCTTTAACCTATATTTTACCTTCCCTTATGTAATACTAGTCCAATAAAACTCCCAATTAAGATTTACAAAACAAACTTCTTATCTCGAAACCAGGCAGCTTTCGGTTCTTCTCTGTAATCCTGTCTTCTTTTCTTCTTCTTGGGGATTCTGCTTCACAGGTTACTGACTGATAAAGATACCTTTAAGGGAGCTAGTCTCTGGGCAGTTTGCAGATGTTGTTGGCTTGGCAGTTCTCCTCCCAGATGTTCAATTTTCCCTAGTCTTACTCCCCAAAGCATTGGGTTGTGTCATTGGCTTTTAAGATTGTCAATATACTAAAGTCAAACTGGTTTGGAATTTGGTATTTTTCAGGGTATAATTTAAACTTATTGGCCTAATTCTAATCTGTTTTGTTGTTTCCAGGCAACCAGCTACCCTAGCTACCCCAGTAGCTGGAGCACATGTTACATTGTCATCTGATTGAGAACATTTGGTGTTGTCACTGCTACCTTTTAACTCTCTTAAAAATAAGCACACCCACATCTTCATAACAGTATATGGAGAGGAAGCCTGACCTGCAGTCATATCTTACCTACATTCATACAGCCAGGTAAAAGTGTTTTAGGTAAGCTGCCTACATGTATTTTCTCAGTCAGGAAAAGGTAAGTGAAATGAGAAGGAGGGAAGGTAGGCAATAATAAGGTCATTTTATTCCATCACATTGTATTTTTATAACTTCCATTCTTGTAGTTCGCTGGATTTTTGTACATGTTGGCATATATAACGATCCACAAAAGTGCTGTCTCTTTAAGCCATATTTTACCTATTTCTGGCTCTGCATGATATGAATTGGCCAAATTATGGACTAAGTTGCTGAAATCAATCTTCAAGTGGATTTCCACATACATTGTGAAGGATTTCTTCAACATCACCACGTCTACACAAGATTATATCAATAACAATGCTAAATCGATGTGTTAATTTGACATTGTCAGTCTATTCATTAATGTGCCTTTTGAGCAAGTTGTGCACATTTGTGCTGTGTCACATGGTGGTTGACACATGCCTTTGTCTGAATCTGCATTAATTGAACTTTTTTAATGTAGCAACCCATATGGTTGAGTTCAATTTTAAAGGAATCATGGATGCCAAAGTTGTTGTGCTGTGGCTAATGTTTTTGGACAATATCCAGAGGCAGAGTACTGACTGTATTGCAAAATTCAGAACATATTGTCTAACATTGGATGTGATTCTGTAAATGCATTGCGCTTACTTAACAATTCTGAATGTGCTAAGAAATGGTGGGCTCACATTTTGGCTCACTGATGCTTGCTGGAAACTACATGGAGTCACTCAAATCAAGGAATCCTCTGAAAATATAAAGAACATGTCCAGATTCTGCATCTTCCTCAATTAAAAAAAAGTGTTTGGGACATTTTCCATGACAACGCCTCATCAAATTAGAGTGAAATTACCAACCATTCATCAGCCCTTTTAAGACCATAAAACCATAAAACATAGGACCAGAAATGAGGCCATTGAATCTGCTTCACCATTCAATCATGGCTGACAAGTTTCTCAACCCCATTCTTCCACTTTCTCCCTAAAACCCTTGATCCCCATGATACTCACTAACCTATTTATCTCAGTCTTAAATATACTCAATGAACCAGACTCCATAGCCTTTTGTGGCAATGAATTCCATTGATTCACCACTCTCTGGATAAAGATGTTTTTCTTTATCCCCATTCTAAAAGGGCTTCCTTTTACTCTAAGGCTGTGCCCTCAGGTCCTAGTCTCTCCAATGGGAACATCTTCCCAACATCTACTCTTACACAGTATAATTTGTTCCTCCCTTTGAAACTTGATATTCTTGCATCTATCCTGACGGGTACAAGACAAAAAGATTTGACAGCCTCTGTCCTTATTTAGCAACATTATATTTTTAAATGAAGAAAAAAATATTGCAATTCAGCCAGTTCCATCAAATCAGATGACAATGGCCGTTTTGATGCTCATTTTAAAATGACAATTTAAAGAAGAAAAATTCACCCATAAAAGTGATTGAATAGGGTATTAGAATAGTTACATCTGCATATTAAAGATTTATTGTCAATAATCTGAAGTTTTCCCTTAATGATATTGCCTAATGCTTATTGGTTTCTTAATGAGAAATGATTAGCAAATACACTTGAAATCTTTAAATTTAATATTTAGATGTCAGCTCTAATTGGATTGAGATATATTTCATGCATTATTGACTTTATCTTTTGTCTCTTTACTTCACTTGTCTTCATGTCGACTCCACAGGGATGGAGGATTCAATACCAAAATCCTTGAATCTGATGTGATGTTCCCACCCACCTGACAGAATGTGCTTAACAGAAACAGTGATAAACAGTCTTTGCCATCAAATCAATGGTGTAACGAAGCCAGAAATTGGAGATTAGCTAGGATACACATTAACCTTGTCGAGGTATCCTTCTAAGTTTGTAGCTATATTTATTGTTTTAAAAAGTCATTTCCTCCACTCACCCCAACACACGAAGAGAGGTGCCACCGAAAGAAATCGTCTGAGCCCATCTGAGCTTTTAGAAGGCTGGGCAGATAACCTTAATTGAATGACAGACAAAAATTTGGTTTCCTTCCAATGGGTTAAAGTTTTAACAGTAAGTTCTCAGAACCTTTCAGGCAGCTTGGCATTCTTGATCTTGACAGTTGAGGAATAATTTTGCATTCATTCGCATGTCTCGAATTCTCACTAACACCCCAGCCCCATTGGAATTATGTTTATGGGCACAATATTTTAGGGAAAAATAAGAAGCATGTGTGTTCACAAAATGCATATGAGGTGTACCGGGTAGGGTAGCCTACTTCTTCTAGGGACCAGTGAGTACAAACTTCTTCACAAACTTAGCTCCTTCATAATCAAGTGTTTTGTTTTGTGCAAGTGCTTACAGTGTTTCTCAGACAGTGAAATACAGTTTTGCTAATAGCTCTGAGATGCTTAGTGTATGAAGATGAACCCTTACCAAGCCAACCAGCAGATGAGAAGTCACAAAAAAAATGGTCTTGCTGTTAGTTCATAAAAACTTAAATTGTAAGGGACGAAGGTAGTGGATCAATTAAGAACATCCTGAGGGTTATCATTGACCAGAAATTGAAATGGACCATCCATATAAATATTGTAACCTGGTCAGAGACTGAGACTTCTGTATAAGTGACTTACCTCCTGTTGTGATGGAAAACTGTCCACTTGTAGCTCCAGCTACACTCAGGAAGTTTAACATCATTCAGGACAACTAGATTAGCATGCCCATCCACCACCTTTAACATTCAATCTTCCCTCCACTGACAGACTGTGGCAGCAGTATGTGCCATTGACAGGATGCACTGCAGTAAACACAAAAGCTCCTTTGCCAGCAACCTATAAACCCACATCCACTACCTTTCCAGAAAGACAAGGGCAGCAGAAAATTGGAACATCATCGCCTGAAAAATCCCCTCCAAGCCACATACCAGTCTGACTTGGAACTATATCGCCATTCCTTCAGTGTCACGGAGGTCAAGTCCTGAAACTCCTTTCCTAATGGTGCTGTGAGTACCTCTACACCTCAAGGACTATGGCAGTTAAAGAAGGCAACCGACTGCCACCATCTTCTGGATGGGCAATAAATGCTGGCTGAGCTAGTGATGCCCATACTCATCAACAAATGTTCACGAAAAATCTCAGCCATATGCAGTCTTACTTGCAGCTTGCAGAAGGAGTGTAAGGGGTGAAGCCTAATGAATCAATAAACTCATGGACAGTCTGAGTCACACATAGTTTTATTTGCTGTTCTTCCTGTGAAAGGGGTGAAGCCTTACCAGGTCAGTCTATCAAGCAAAGCAGCCACCTGACAGAACCAGAAAAATGGGGCTTAAATTACAAGTTGGCTCAAGTAAAATGGTCTAGCAAAAGGTAGTTTAGTTTAAAGGAACTTGAGAAATTGGAAAATAAGGTGTATTGGTAATGGAGACAGTGGAAAGATCCTAGGGAATGGAGTATGGAAACTGGGATGGGGAAGGGAGGAAAACAATGAGAGGAGCATGTACTAGGAGCCTCCAGCTATGGACAAATAAGCAGAATTTTGAAATTAATTTCATTGGAAGATACTGTAAAATGTTTTCTTGAGTTTACATTGCTGCTGTGTGGACATGTCTGTATTCAATGTTGGAGGGTTTGTAGCAGAATTTGGGGCAAGTTACTTGTGAGCTTTTAATAGTTCTGCCTCAAACAATTAAAAGATGCGGTGGGCACTTGGGATGAAAAAATTCACCTGAATGCCAGAAAACTGGAAATTTTAAAAGGCATTGCCAATGGCTTACAGATGCGAGCTGAGGACGTTGCAGGAGAGTAGCAGGACAGAGATTAAAATTGGAGCAGCAGAAATTAGGAAGTCAAGAAAAAGAGTGGGACTGAGAAAGAATAACAGGAAAGGAGGAAGATACAGACCTTGCAGAAACTGTTAGCCCCCCACCCCCAGAATTTACAATTAGTATTTCCATTCTACTCCCACCCTCAGCCTGCAAGATGCCCCATCCCAAAGATTAAATTGTCGAGTCAAATCGCCGTGGTTATGATGTCCTTGACCACTCCCCCAGCACCTCACCCCACCAACCCCTTTGGTTTTAGTTTCTATAGTCAGAGCCAATGACTGACAGCAGCCCAGTGCCTGGAGTGATCTGACTGGACAGTCCTGATGAGAAACGCTCAGATCCCTCTATCGAAGCAGTACATTTTCCTGATTATATTAGCCTTATCTCCTTCCTGGGACTACAGTACTAACCAAGATTGCAAAGACACAAGCATCTTGAGCAAGGACACCATGAGTGGATTCCTGCCCTTGGCCAATCTCCTGGACAAGTATTGACCTTGACCTAATTGTCAGGACTTCCTGACTGATGGGTGCTTCCACTGTCATTGAATCATAGAGTCATAGAGTCATAGAGATGTACAGCATGGAAACAGACCCTTCGGTCCAGCCCATCCATGCCGATCAGATATCCCAACCCAATCTACTCCCACTTGCCAGCACCCAGCCCGTATCCCTCCAAACCCTTCCTATTCAAATGCCTCCTAAATGTTGCAATTGTACCAGCCTCCACCACTTCCTCTGGCAGTTCATTCCATCCATGTAACACCGTCTGTGTGAAAAAGTTGCCCCATAGGTCTCTTTTATATCTTTCCCCTCTCACCCTAAACCGATGCCCTCTAGTTCTGGACTCCCCAACCCCAGGGAAAAGACTTTGTCTATTTACTCCATCCATGCCCCTCATAATTTTGTAAACCTCTATAAGGTCATTTCGCAGTCTCCGATGCTCTCGGGAAAACAACCCCAGCCTGTCCAGCCTCTTCCTGCAGCTCAAATCCTCCAACCCTGGCAACATCCTTGTAAATCTTTTCTGAACCCTTTCAAGTTTCACAACATCTTTCCAATAGGAAGGAGACCAGAATTGCATGCAATATTCCAACAGTGGCTTAACCAATGTCCTGTACAGCGGCAACATGACCTCCCAACTCCTGTACTCAATACTCTGACCAATAAAGGAAAGCCTATCAAACACCTTCTTCACTATCTTATCTACCAGCAACTCCACTTTCAAGGAGCTATGTACCTGCATTCCAAGGTCTCTTTGTTCAGCAACACTCTCTAGGACCTTACCATTAAGTGTATAAGTCCTGCTAAGATTTGCTTTCCCAAAATGCAGCACCTTGCATTTATCTGAATTAAACTCCATCTGCTACTTCTCAGCCCATTGGCCCATCTAGTCAAGATCCTGTTGTAATCTGAGGTAACCCTCTGAACTGTCCAATACACCTCTAATTTTGGTGTCTTCTGCAAACTTATTAACTATACCTCTTATGCTCACATCTAAATCATTTATGTAAATGACAAAAAGTAGAGGACCCAGCACTGATCCTTGTGCCACTCCACTGGTCACAGGCCTCCAGTCTGGAAAACAAGCCTCCACTACCACCCTCTGTCTTCTACCTTTGAACCAATTCTATATCCGAATGGCTAGTTCTCCCTGTATTCCGTGAGATCTAACCTTGCTAACCAGTCTCCCATGGGGAACCTTGTCGAACGCCTTGCTGAAGACCATACAGATCACATCTACCGCTCTACCCACATCATTCCTCTTTGGTACTTCCTCAAAAAACTCAGTCAAGTTTGTGAGACATGATTTCCCACGCACAAAGCCATGTTGGCTATCCCTAATCAGCCCTTGCCTTTCCAAATACATGTACATCCTGTCCCTCAGGATTCCCTGCAACAACTTGCCCACCACTGATGTCAGGCTCACTGGTCTATAGTTCCCTGGCTTGTCCTTACCACCCTTCTTAAACAGTGGCACCACGTTAGCCAATGTCCAGTTTTCCAGCAGCTCACCTGTGACTATTGATGATGCAAATATCTCAGCAAGAGGCGCAGCAATCACTTCTCTAGCTTCCCACAGAGTTCTAGGATCCACCTGATCAGGTCCTGGGGACTTATCCACCTTTACGTGTTTCAAGACATCCAGCACTTCCTCCTCTGTAATTTGGACATTTTGCAAGATGTCACCATCTATTTCCCTACAGTCTATATCTTCCATATCCTTTTCCACAGTAAATACTGACGCAAAATACTCATTTAGTATCTCCCCCATTTTCTGCGGCTCCACAAAAGGCCGCCTTACTGATCTTTGAGGGGTCCTATTCTCTCCCTAGTTATCCTTTTGTCCTTAATGTATTTGTAAAAACTCTTTGGATTCTCCTTAATTCTATTTGCTAAAGCTATCTCATGTCCCCTTTTTGCCCTCCTGATTTCCTTCTTAAGTATACTCCTACTGCCTTTATACTCTTCTAAGGATTCACTCGATCTATCCTATCTATACCTGACATATGCTTCCTTCTTTTTCTTAACCAAACCCTCAATTTCTTTTGTCATCCAGCATTCCCTATACCTACCAGCCTTTCCTTTCACCCTAACAGGAATATACTTTTTTCTGGATTCTTGTTATCTCATTTCTGAAGGCTTCCCATTTTCCAGCTGTCCCTTTACCTGCGAACATCTGCGTCCAATCAGTTTTTGAAGTTCTTGCCTAATACTGTCAAAATTGACCTTTCTCCAATTTAGAACTTCAACTTTTAGATCTGGTCTATCCATTTCCATCACTAGTTTAAATCTAATAGAATTATGTCGCTGGCCCCAAAGTGGTCCCCCACTGACACCTCAGTCACCTAACCTGCCTTATTTCCCAAGAGTAGATCAAGTTTTGCCCCTTCTCTCGTAGGTACATCCACATACTGACTCAGAAAATTGTCTTGTACACTCTTAACAAATTCCTCTCCCTTAAAATTATGACAGTGCCAGTCTATGTTTGGGAAGTTAAAATCCCCTGCCATAACCACTCTATTATTCTTACTGATAGCTCAGATCTCCTTCCAAGTTTGTTTCTCAATTTCCCTCTGACTATTAGGGGGTTTATAATACAATCCCAATAAGGTTATCATCCTTTTCTTATTTCTCAGTTCCACCCAAATAACTTCCTTGGATGTATTTCTGGGAATATCCTCCTTCAGCACAACTGTGATGCTATCCCTTATCAAAAATCCTACCCCCCTCTCTTGCCTCCCTTTCTCTCCTTCCTGTAGCATTTACATCTTGGAACATTAAGCTGCCAGTCCTGCCCATCCCTGAGCCATGTTTCTGTAATTGTTATGATATCGCAGTCCCATGTTCCTAACTATGCCCTGAGTTCAGCTGCCTTCTCTGTTAGGCCCCTTGCATTGAAATAAATGCAGTTTAATTTATTAGTCTTACTGCATCCCTGCCTGTCCTGACTGTTTGACTCACTTCTGTTCTCAACTGTACCAGTCTCAGATTGATCTCATTCCTCATTATCTCCCTGGGTCCCACTCTCCACCTTACTAGTTTAAATCTCCCAAGTAACTCTAGCAAATTTCCCTGACAGTATATTCGTCCCCTTCCAATTTAGGTTCCATCAGTCTTTCTTGTGATTTTAGTGGGATCCATACGCGTAAGGTTTTGAGACATGGATATTTGATGCACATGCAGTGTGTTTGCTGCATAAGCTGCTGGCACATAGGATGGGTGGGAGACTGAGGTAGAACACTGTCATACAACAAGGTTTCTGCCCCTTTACTGACTAACAAGGCAAGCTGACCGATTGTGTGACTGTGCTAATAGGTATAGTAAAGCAAGGCAAAACAAGGCAGAGTTGCTGTGGGTATGCAGGTAAGTGGTAACAGAGCAAGCACTAAAAGAGTAAGCAAGCAGCCCTGAGATGCAACCTAATTCAAACTTTAACAGGGATTCTGTCTCTGTGTGTCAGGCATCCCTGTTGCAGCCCTTCAATGCCAGTTGGTAGTGTGACCTGCAAAGCAAACTCATGCAAGTTCAGGAGAATCCTTGAGCCACCATAAAGTCACAGTAGGTTCAGAGATGATGACCTTAAATTAGGTGAACTATGAGCCTACATAGCCAATGGATCAGTTTCCCACATTGCTACTACTGACTTACTGGGTTGGAGTGAGATAAAATGGAATGGGCAAACTCCCACCTGATTATCAGGACCTGCCTATTCCCTAGGCCACTCTGATAGAGTCATAAAGTCATCAAGATGTACAGACCCTTCAGACCAACTTGTCCATGCCGACCAGATATCCCAACCTAATCTCGTCACATTTACCAGCACCCGGCCCATATCCCTCCAAACCCTTCCTGCTCATGTACCCGTTCAGATGCCTTTTAAATGTTGCAATTGTACTAGCCTCCACCACTTCCTCTGGCAGCTTATTCCATACATGTATCACCCTCTGCGTGAAAACCCTCTAAGTTGCCCCTTAGATCTCTTTTATATCTTTTCCCTCTCACCCTAAACTTATGCACTCTAGTTCTGGACTCCCCCACCCCAGAGAAGAGAATTTTCTATTTATCCTATCCATGCCTCTCATGCTTTTATAAACCTCTATAAGGTCAAATGTTAAACTGAAAGATCTGACAGTACAATAAGTCTCAATTCTTCTATTCAAGTGACTGAGGTGGGTCATAAAAAAAACAATCCTCAAACATAGAGTGGGGGTCATGACTGACTCCCCAGTTCTGAGGCATTGAAAATTCACAACTACAGATTTTTTTTTATAAAATAACAACATTTGCAGCAGATGACTTAACTTGGGATTGCTTCAATACCTAACTTTGAAAATACAATACAAATTATAGCATGCCATAGCTTGTCCAGTTTTGTGAAGTGCAGACTTTCATTGTAGAAATTATATGGTATGTGCAAGTTTGGGATTCCATTATCATTACCTATTTCAACTTTCTATTCACCATTAGGTTTAAAATATAGCCGTCTTTAAATTTTGTCCAAAGCTGGAAATCCTTTACCCATTCTGCTTCCAAGATGAGGTGAGTGATGCGGGCTGTGGGAAGATGTTTGGCAGAATGTGAGGTGACACCCATCCCAACATCAGGAGCAGCTTGTGCCATTTTATGCTCTTCATAAGCAGTGTGGCAAGAGTCTCACTGGACAGTGTCAACTAGTCAACTGACAACGATTACTGCTTGTTAAACACCTTGATAACAGCCCAACTTGCTTCATGAATATTCAGTATCCCATCTTATCAAACTCACCAAACAAGCTCAAAGTTGAGAAAACATGAGAAGGAAAGCAAAGTGGGGGATTCAGGTTGCCACTTGCTCTGAACGTTCTCTATGTTGGAAACTAGACACCAATCTCTCAGGACATGATCTCAATGATCATTCTCTATATTACCAAGTCAGGTTAATATGTGGCTTTGAAGGGAACTTGCAAGTCGTGGTGTTCAAAGGCCTCTCAGTGCTTGTCACTCTAAGTGGAAGCAATTGGGGAGTTTGGAATGTGCTGTTGCAGGAGCTTTAGTGAGTTACTTCAATATTTCTTGCTGATGGTAGACTTGCCATTTATCAGCCAAAATCTGGATATTGTCCAAATTTTATTGCATTTGAACATGAAGTGCTTCAGTATCTGAGGAAAGGTGAATGCTGATATCAATGTGCAATCATTGAAGAACATCCCAACTTCTGATCTGGTGATGATGAAGGGGATGTCATTGATGAAGTATTTGGGTCTAGGACATTAATCTAAAGGACTCCTGCATTGATATCCTGGCAGTTCTCCTTTCACAAAACAGGATAAAGCCTTGCCCTAAAGCAATTAATGCTATCTCAAGATTCAATTTCTACATAACAGCCAATAGGACTGTGAGCAAGATCCTCATGACTATTTATTTGTGAGGGCAAGATCCTGGAACCCAATGAAGTCCAGTCAATAGTATTGAGGATGGTGAACAGACTATTTACATTACTCTCTCTACAAAACATGTATATTCATAAATGGAAACTTGTTTTTGCATTTAGAAATTAAGAATAGCTGCAAGGTAAGATTTGTAAAAAAGAAGCTTCTTTCATTTACACTCATTCCTAACTTCCCTTCAATGTTTTAGCTCTCAATTCTGCATATGTAGAACAGTATTTTCACAAACACAAATAGTTACTCAGTGTTGTGAGCTTTGGTATTAGAATTTATTTCTAAAGTAACACCACTGAATGATAAATGATCTAAATTAGAATAGGGCTCGAGCTTCGAGTTTCTGACCTTATGTGTAACAACTAAACTGCACTAAAGTACCTTCGTACTTGTCATTCTCAGACCCTATTTGAATTTGTTACCTGCCAGCATTTTGTTGCAAATTGCCTTCAAGTATAGTGTTTAGGTCTTGGAGGGGAAATTAGTCATCCAGGAAAGACTCACAGACGGAAAAAAAACTAGCACATTTCCAATTGAGAGCTCAGCACTTTTGATGTTTACCTGGAAAAAGCTATTTCTGACACAGGCTGGCCTACTATGTCACATAAGTTTACTTTGATACTTTACTCAATCACAAATCCTTCTTGTTTTTTTTCTTATATATTGACCACTTGAGAATCTCCTTTTTTCCTGACATGCCTTGATTGCCTACTCACCTCTAGCTTGGCAGTTAGCCAGAAAATAATGATATTGGTAACCTATAGCATGTTGATTACCTAACTTCATGTAGTCTCCATTGTTCCACATCATTAAGATAGTATTGTAATCATTTCATTAAACAGCATGGTCTGGCAAACACAATATGCTTGAAACACGATTGCAATGTACAACTAATTGCTCCACAACAAAAACAAACTTGCAGAGTTGCAAAAAGACATGAACCAGCTCCACAACGCCAACTGATGAAAATTTGCTTTTTCAGTCTGTACAGTGCAAACAACTTGGATGACATGGTGGCTCAGTATTTAGCACTGATGTCTCACCAGTGCCAGGAACCTAGGTTCAATTCCAGTAACTGACTGTGTGGAGTTTGCACATTCTCCCTATTCCTCTCTGGGTGCTCTGATTTCTTCCCACAGTGCAAAGATGTGCAGGTTAGGTGGATTGGCCATGCTAAATTGCCCATAGTGTAGAGGCGAAGTGGATTAGCCATGGGGAAATGCAGGGTTACAGGGATGGGTCTGGGTGGGATGCTTTTCAGAGAGTTGTTGTGGACTTGATGGGCCAAATGGCCTGCTTCCAGACTATAGGGATTCTATGAATATAATCCAATTTAATTGAATATATTGCCGTGATGAGTAATGAAAATTGGTATAAAATCGCAATGTCTCTAGAGTTTGGTCATCCATGTATAATACAGCAATGGGTATCATGAAGTAGAGAAGTCCAACAGGAAGAAGATAAACTGTGACTAATGAAAACGAAATGCCACAGATGCTGGAAATCTGAAATAAAGCCTGAAAGTATTAGAAATATTTTAACTTCTGGCATATATTGCTGGAACATATGGTGGCTGCTGACTCTGCATGTCTTCAGGATGGAGCGATAATGTTTCCAAACTGGGATATATATTGCTTCATATAGCGTTAAGTATCTTTCCAGGTGAGACCTGATCTTTGTTATTTCAATCTTTTGGGAATATTGGAGAGGGGCTTTCCAGAGTACGTACTTCTCAATTGTTAACCAGCTCACAAATTGCATACCTCGTGACCTTTAGTCTTTCAGAATGTGTCTTGACAGAGGCATGAGGAAAAGATAGCAGAGATGAAAAAAATGGTTACTTGATGTTTCAACCATATTGATGTGGAAACTAGAGTATTTAGTCTTTCCTTGCTCATGTTCATATTCATACCAAATATGGAATCTTTTCTTTAGAAGAGCAGTCTCTCTGTTTTAGACTAAAGCATTTACTTTTGATACATTCCAAAGCTGGATGAATACTATGAACATAGAGGCTTTCTCCAAGACGGTAGGCCTTCTTGGGTTCTTCAGTGGGTGTCTATGAGAAATTGATATTTGATATGAAGCTCAAAAAAGTGGAACTACTTCTCTAAGCTCAGAGCAGCCTTCAGAGTCATTGCTGGTTCCTGACTGCCCGCTTTTCCATCTCCTTGTCGCACTTGCCCTTTAAGCTACTGATAGAGGTAAGTGGCTTGAAATCGTTGAAATTTGGAAGTTATTTCTGGAGGTGCATTAGATGGCTGTAGTTCAACTCAAATGTACTTCCTGTTCAAGCACCCTTTGTCCTCATGTTGCTGGTTATATCCCAAAGACAGCCATAAATCATCCCTACGTCCATGTTAGTTGTATATTCATTGTATTTAATAGGTAGTGGACTTTAGCTGGGCACTCATTTTTGTTCCAAAAAATGAAACAGGTGCATAGGAACACCTCAAACAACTTCTAACATTTTATATCCAATTCACATATCCCAGCATCAACATATACCATGCTTCACACAAAAAAGCCAAAGTCTAGTCCTTAATAACAAGTGGGACTACTGTGGCCATTATGCTGTCTCGGTTCAAGAACAGAACTCTCCACAATCTTCTCAAAATACAGAATGAACAATCAATGTTGACCTTGACATTGATGCCCATAACTTGAGAAATAAAGACGCCCATGTTTTGTAACTTTATACTTTTCTTTAAAGTTTTAGCAAGAAGTAGTAAACTGTTCAGGGTGTTACAACTAGAATTGAAGTTTTCTGTGATTTACCATGCAGATAGAAATTAATTATTTATATCTCACATTTATATTTGACATTGCAAACAATATAATAGAATGGTGTTATGGCTAGAAAAGTAGGTTCAAATTAATTATTTATCAACCTGGAAAAAAAGTCATTATTCTTTCAATGTCCTATCTGTTGAGTAATAGAAGAATCAACAACCAGCTTGGGTAGAGTGTGCACAATGCATTAATGAGGAAATGGTTTTGTTTGATCTCTTGCATGAAGTAATGAAGGAACAAAGTGTGAGATCTTCCATCGTAAGTTGCATGAATTGACAATGTCCTGACTACAGAGAGTTTACCATGCCTAAAGGATAATAAACTGGGGCAGTTAATAACAACCCTATGCCAGATTTGTTGGAGTGTTTATTCATTCACAGGATGTGGGTGTCATTGGTTGGATGAACATTTATTGCCCATCCTAACTCCGCCTGAAGCAGGTTGTGCTGAGCTGATTTTTTTTTTGAAATGCTGTAGTCCATGTGGTGTCGGTGGACCTCAGTGCTGTTATGGAGGGAGGTCAAAGGTTTTTAAATTAAGGAATTATAATAGAGTTCTAAGCCAGGATAGGATCTGGAAAAATTTCAGGTGATTGCTCCCATGTATCTGCTGCCTTTGTACTTCCAAGTGGTATAGCTTATGGATTTGAAAGGTGTTGTTGAAAGAGTCTGGGTGAGTTGATGTTGCGCATCCAATACATGGTACACATTCCTGTCATTGTGTATTAATGGTGGAAGGAGTGATTGTATAAGATGTTTGATGGGCTGCCAGTCACATTGGTTGCTTTCTCCTGGATAGTGTCAAGGTTCTTGAGTGTTGTTGGAGCTTGGGGGGGTATTTCATCAGCATTGTTCCTTCTAATTGGGAGACAGGAGGTGAATTCTTAAATTCAGACTTGCTGTTGTAATCACAATATTTATATATATATAGCTGGTCCATTTCAGTTTCTGGTCAACAGAAGTCCTCAGGATATCCATATTAGGGAAAATTCAATGATTGTAATTTCTTTCAATTTCAAGATAATGTGGTTCTATTCTCGTTTGTTGAAGATGACCATTGCCTGGAGTTTGTGTCATGTGAGTGCTGTTTGCCAGTTAGCATCCTGAGTCTGAATGTCATCCAGATTTTGGTGCATTTGGACATAAAATACTTCACTGTCTGAGAACTTGTAAATGGTGCTGAACATTGCGCATTCATGAGATATATCCCCACTTAAGACCAGAGAATGTGAAGATAGGTCACTGATAAAGCAGCTAAAAGATGGACACTGCCATGAAGGACTCCTACAGTGAGATCCTGGGACTAAGATGTCTGAACTTCAACAATCAAAATGATATTTTTCATGCTACGTATGGCTTCCAAACAGCAGATAGTATTTTTTTCCTTAATTCACTTTGATTTCAATTTTGCTAGATCTCTTTGATGCTGCAAATGATTAAATGCAGCCTTGTAATGAGGCCAGGAGCTGGTGGCTCTGCTGCAACTCAGTCGGTCAGCAGGTTATTGCTGGTAACATCTGATAGCATTGTTGATGACATCTTCTCTCAATTGTGATCAAGTGAATGGTAATTGAATGTGTTGGATTTGTCCTGATTTTATGCATAAGATATAACTGGGTGGTTTTCTACATTGACCAGCAGAAGTCTACTTAGTAAACTAGGTCACTCATACTCACAGATTAATTACAGGGAAAGATAGAAACAATGCTTATAAGAAGTGAATCATGAACAGTCTCTGTTGTTCAATGTAGGCCTAGTATTTCAAAGTTGGGGCGAATCTGAATTGAAGATTTAGAATAGCAGGATTGACTCAGTGGGCAACAGGGCTTCCATATCTGTTGACTTACCAAGAGATTGCTTTCACAGGTAACTTGAGATGAAACAATGTAGAGAATTGGAGGGTCCCTTGCTTTCCTCGCACATCACTCCAGTTTGGGCTTTGGTAGCTTTATACAGAGGTCTGGCAGCTGGGCATGTTGCAATTTTCCTCTCACCCTGTCTGCTGCTCTGTAGACATCTCTTTTTCATGATGCTTCTGCTCTTCCACAGCTTAACCTGCTTTTTCAATGTATTCTTGACAAGCAATTGAATCATTGGGTGAAATTCTAACTCATCAAATCCACCAAAGGGCAAGCATCTATGCTTGTACAAGTCAAGTATGAATCCTGAGGTTTTGTCGTCCTTGAGATTTATCGGTCACTGCTGTAGAAGTGAAGAGCATGGCTGGACAGAACAGATATGCATTAGTCTCCGCAAGTTAAGAATGAGAATGGCCACATTTCACTGGCTGCTGAACTTAAGCCAATATGAAAAAAGTGTCATATGACATTCAGTGGATCACTGGTACTGAATCATGCCAACAGGAATTGGGAGTTCCCAATTTCTCCACTCTTAGTGTTCAGGGGCACCAAACCATCACCAATCACACCACTCCACTCTTTGTAATCATCAGCTGAGAAACTGGACTACCTCAAGAATTCTGACCCTCTTTCATACATTTTCTGCTATTTTACTTGTATTGGGGAAAGGAAGGCATAAAAATGGCTGTTCAGTGAGTAAATTAACTGCATTTGGTGAGGGTGACTATGCAGTAGATACAGTCAAAAAACTGCAGATGTTGAAATCCAAAATACACAGGCAGGAGGCTGAAAGAACACAACAGCCAAGGAGACATTCCACTCGCAAGCATCCCAGATGTCCACCTATTTTGAAGATCATGCTTTTCCTCCCCGTCATCATCCAGACAACCCTCCGCCACATCACCTCCATTCCCTGTTCCACTGCTCTAAATACCCCACAACGCAACAAAGACAGAGTTGCCCTGGTCCTCATCTACCACCCCACCAGTTTCTGCATCCAACTCATTATCCTTAAACACTTCCACCAGCTCCAACAAGAGTCCACCATCTTCCCCTCCACATTCCTCTCTGCCTTCTGCAAGGACTGTTCTCTTCAACAGTCTTTGGTTGTGCCACTCTCCCTCCTGACCCAACTCCCCCCTCCAAACCCACAGGTACCTTCCCCTGCAACCAGAAAAGATGCAAAGCCTGTCGGTACACCACCCTCCTTCCCTCCATTCAGGGCCCCAAACAGTCCTTACAGGTGAGACAGAGGTTCACCTGCCTCTTCTCCAACCTAGTTTACTGTATCGGGTGCTCCCTGTGTGGTCTTCTCTACATCAGGGAGACCGAATGTAAACTTAGGGAGCAGTTCATCGAGCATCTCAGCCAGGCCCGCAGAGACCGACAGGACCACCCAATCATCGTCCATTTTAATTCCCCGTCCCACTCCCTTTCCATGACCATCCTTGGCCTCCTCCATTACCAAACTGAACCACAGTGCAAACTGGAGATACACCACCTCATCTTCTGCCTGGGCAGTGTACAGCCAGGAGGACTCAACATTGAGTTCTCCAATTTCAAATAACCTCCCATCCCTCAATTCCCTTCCCAGCTCCTCCCCCTTCCTTCCACTCCTCCCAGCCACCAACTGGATTCATTCCTCCCATTAACTAACCAGGCTGTACCGTCTGCCTGTTTTCACCTATCCCAACTTCACCACCCTGCCCCCGCCACCCCCTTTATCTGCAGCTCCCCCCACACCCACCCCCAATCCTGAAGAATGTTGTCTTCTCCAACTCCTGATGCTGCCTGGCTTGCTATGTTCTTCCAGCCTCCTGCCTGTGTATGCAGTAGATAGAGACATTGAATTGCATAAGGTTAAGTTTGAACAGTCATGAGAGATGGATAGATTGGTATCTGGGGGAGCTTGCAAGGCAAATGCATGTGAAAAGAGTGAGACAGAATATTCAGATGGAGTGACGTGCACTGTAAGATCAAGATGAATGTCCAACTGTACTCACCTTTCTTAACCTGATCAGATCATTAAAGCATTTCCTGCGTAGAAAGCAGGCAAGTGGTAGAATGCTTCTAATGCTGAACAGACGGCCAAACTCCAATAGCAGCATGTTGCTGATCTTTCATTGTTGGAGGCTGTATTTTTTCTCTGACTCCTCATTACCCAGCAATGTTTGCAGTATTAAATTGACACACAACCCTTAACCATGCTGAATTTATACTGAGACTTCCAACTCTTTTTGTTCAAGTTCAAAGAACATTTTGATGAAGGATCACTGGATTTGAAGCATTAACTGTTCCTCTCTCGACAGATGCTGCCAGACTTGCTGAGTTTCTTGAGCAGTTTCCTCTTCGTTTCAGATTTCCAATGTCCACATTTTTTTGGTTTTATTGCATATTTAAAAATCTATTTTCTTTGAAATAAAGGCCAACAGTACATTTGTATTCTCTATTATCGGAAATGCTACAGTTAAGATTGCATTCTTGATGATGGACTTATGCCTGAAACACCGATTTTCCTGCCGCTTGGATGCTGCCTGACCTACTGTGCTTTTCCAACACCACACTCTTCGACTCTGATGTCCAGCATCTGCAGTGCTCTCTTTCTCCTAAGATTGCATCTCACCCATTGACGCACAATCAACAGCAAATCTTGAAGTGATATCCATGTGTGGTTGAGTTAAAATGCTACAATTGAAATAATTTGCTTTCCCTCTTGCCTCTTCACCTCAACCTCTCCACTGGTCTGAATGTTTCATTGTTATCATCTAGACAAATCTTTCAGGTCAAAGACTGATCATTACAACTGGAAGCTGTTGGCGATTAACAACTTGTAAAAATTAAAGTGCTAGGGTGCTGCTTTGGAAGGAGATATGAGCATTCTAATGAAATTTTGACAAGCAATTATTATTTCCCTCTGCAGAGGTGCTGCTGAGACTGCTGTATATTATGCGCACTTTTAACTTTTGTTTCAGATTTACAGCACCCACAATAGTTTGCTTCTGCCAAAAGAGAGCACTGTTATTTAAAGTTTCTTGAGTTTTATTCAAGACGTGCTAAATATTATTCAGGACAGCTGCTTTAATGACAGCATTTCACTTTATTGTTCACCATCTGTGGCAGTCTAAAATTGATGACTTTTAAGTTCCATGAAATAATATTATCAATACCGCTCAGTTTCAGTGGTTTACTGACAAATAAACTACTTATGAGTCACACCTCATAGCCTGCTCAATGGTTTATCACAGCCAGTGTCTGCCACACATTGTCTATCTGTCTCATACTCGAACCTGAGAATGACACACAAAAGCTTTGATATTGAAACTGCAATTTCTTGGCTTTTCAAGAGAATTACAAATTATGCCACGTAGGCTGCTGTATCTCCAGTGATAGAATTTGTGAGGTACAGGTTATTAACACGTCGGGGAATCATAATTCCTCTTTCTTGGAATACAGCAAAGATTACTTTTTAAGTCATTATTGCCATCCATATAAATGCTAAATAGAAAGGGGAAATTGGATCCCACCTTGTATAACAATTTCTCTGACAGGAAATTATAATACCAAGGATGATTCTGCCAAACCTTTACATTTGAAGCACAGCAAGTTACACCAGACTTCACAGAAAATAAATGACAAAACACCTCTTAATTAAACAGCACTTTTGTTCAGCCTAAATGAATGTTCTCCATATGTCCACTGAGCAGCAGACAGCAATTTCCCTAAGGCATCGTAAAAGTCTGAAAGTTAGTGGAAAGAAAATTGATAAATCCACCCCTCATTATCTTCAGTGTTCATACTGCTGAGCTGATGGTAGAGCTGGCTCACGGTTATTATGCTCTGAATTCATTAGTGGTAAATGTTTTAACTGTTTAAGGCTGAAGATGTTTCAAACAACTAAGGTCAACATTAACCCTTTGAAAGAAATCTCTTTAGCATCATCACTCTTAACTAGGTTTTGAGGTCAGGCAGGAGGAGGCTGCTTACCCCATCAGACAGTGGGCAGCTTTGGAAAAGCAGTAACCCCAAAATGCCTCAGACGTCCTGCCATTGCAGCAACTTGATGACTGATGAAACGTGACAGAAACCACAAAAAGTGAGTGGACAAATAACATTTCAAGTGTGCTTCTGACAAAATCGTGGTGGTGCAGCAAAAGAAATGTCAAGGAAGTTTAGGGCCTTCATCCCCCTGGAGGGACCCCTTGTAAAATTTCTGGGAGAGAAAACTGATGCAACAGTATTAAGAATAAGGAAACATCAGGAACTGAACAATTGCATGCCCTTCTCTCCCCCTAACCTAATGACAAAGAGAAAGAACTACTTCCATTTATATAGCACCATATGCTGTATTAAAGTGATCTATGATACTTGTTAAAGTCTAATCCTGGTTGGAATATGAAAAAACAAAACATCTTGCTGTGTCTATCACTTTCACTCCTAATCAATTATAAAATAATCTATTCTGACATTTTTTTTGCTTTTGGTGTCCTTGTTATTTTTGCTTAGAAAGCCATAACTAGGCTTTACATATTCAACAGGCGTGAATAAAAAGATAGGTTTGTAACCCATTGTAGCCCTAATTCACAGGAAGATTGAGGCTGTTTTAGCTTAAATAGACAAAGGCCAATAAAGGCCGTCAACCCTCTGGTAGTGCCTTCACACAATAATGAAGGGATTTTAGTTAATCATGTAGATCAAACTCTACTGATTAGTCTACAGCAGACTGACATATTATTAGGTAACCCCAGTGGTGCAGAGCTTTGAAAGTCACAGGTCAAAAGCCATACGTTTTCCAAATTTGCTGCAATTGCTACATCTGGGGCATAAAATTCAGCTCAGTAGAATTTAATTTTATTTGTTCATGGGAAGTAGGTATCACTAGTTTGGCCAAAACTTGCAGCCCATCCCTAATTGCCATGGCAAAGGCACTGGTGAGCTGTCTTCTTGACCTTACGATTGACCATGTTATGAAGAACATTGATGGGGAAGTTGAAACTGACACTATCCCAAGGAACTCCACAGGTGTTGTCCTGAAGCTGAGATAACTGACCTCCAACAGCCACAACCATTTTCCTATGTGTCAGCTTTAACTCCAATTAATTCCTATTGACTTCAGTTGTTAGGGCTCCTTGATTCCACACTTGGTCAAAAGCTGCTTTGACATCAAGGACACTCACTCTGACTTCACCTGGATGTTCTGGATACATGGTCCATGCAAGTCCACTGAAGTCATGTGCTATCCACTCACAAAATAACATAAATTCAGCTGCAAGAGAAACAAGTCACTATTTATAGGATCAGCATGCAACTTACAGGAAAGCTGACTCAGAGTGCGACCTGATTTTGAAAAGTTTATGGAAGTATTGTGAAATGAGTTGGGAGTATAAGAAGAATGCATGTGTTAATAGCATAATGCAAAAGATGATGTATCACTGACAATAGCAGTCACAAGCTATCGGGACCCGGAGAAGTGGATGTAGTAAGTGTACTAGAGAGCTGTAAGGTCAGTATTCTGTGTAATTGTTTGGAACCAATAGTTCATTGGACTTCCAGAGTCAGCAATAGTCACTTCTAGTAAATGTAGAGACAGAGATCCAGCACACTCTGAGCAGGGACAGTATAGTCTCAGACAATGGTAGCTGGCCTTTTCAGTATCAAGACACATCTCAATGAAATGGCACGGTGACTTAGTGGTTAGCACTGCTGCCTCGCAGTGGCAGTGACTCAGGTTTGATTCCAGCTTTGGGTCACTGTCTGTGTGGAGTTTGCACATTCTTCCCATGTTAGTGTGGCCTTCCTCTAGCTGCTCCGGTTTCCTCCAAAAATCCAAGGATGTCCAGATCAGGTGAATTGGCCATGCTAAATTGCCCATAATGTTAGGTGCATTATTCAGGGGCAAATATAGGGTAGGGGAATGGGTCTGGGTGGGTTAATCTTCGGAGGGTCAGTGCAGTCTTGTTGGGCCAAATGGCCTGTTTCCATGCTGTAGGATATCAAATCTAATCAAACAAATAATTCCATGGCACACCTACTTTCTTCAGCAGAATTGGTTGTTCATAAACATCATATTTACTTGTGTTTACTATGGGAAAGGTCTTACTTGAGGGGCTTTCAACAAAGTGTAAACAGCAAGTTAGAAAAAGATCAAAAAGACTTTTTTTTCAAATCTACTGGCAAAAATACTGTGAGCACGGGCACATTTTCAACATCTGCTCAACTCAACTATTTCTGACTATTCATAAGCAATGGATCAAAGCAAAATGCAAAATTTAGTAAATTATAATTTACCAGGTTATTGGGAAAGTTGGGCTGCTGAAGGGTGCAGAGGTTTCTGATCTCAGGAGGACCTGATGAAAGGGCCGCAGGTCCACCTTGCTCCACTGACAAGCACTCCCTCCTGTTTTCTTTCATGTATGCCAGGGTTGGAAATGCCAGCTGACAGTGATATATTGTGGCTAACAGTAAGTGTACAGCAATAGCATGGTCAGAAATTGTCAAATATTCATGTACCGCAATCAGCTAAAACACATACAAAGACATCTCTCCAAACATCAGCTTCATTGAGTGGTCCACCAATAGCTCGTTTCCTTTTAATTCATCTTTCATGAAAAAAATCACAAATGGATCAGGTAGCCAGTCATAGTTTTCCACATTTCTCGGGGGAAAGTAGAATCGAACCTCTATGGCAGTTCTTTGAGATGTTTGGATAGGAGACTAGACACTTTTCTTGCGGCATCTGCTGCTGATGATGCTGGTAGTAACATGTCAATTGGACTCCCTGCCATTGTCTTTTGTCAAAGACCCAGTTTCGACCTATATTTGCACACACTCCATTAGAAATCGGACATTAGACATTGGATCTGCTTAATATTTTATTCTCTTAAGTTCTTGGTACTAAATGTGTCTTTTCACAAGATATGGATGTTTCATCCTTAATTGGCATCTTACCTTACCTGGTACCATTGCAGTATTTGCAACTTCGCTCTGCAGCTGAGACATTCAGGTAAGGACAACTGGCATCTCCTGTCCATGAAAATCCAAAGGACAGAAATTTCTCATTACAGTCTCTGAACAGCGTTTTTTTCCTTTTTTCCTTCGGGTTCAGATGTTTCGTCAACTGAATTAACAGAGAATTATCTTTTTTGACAAAAGAAATCTCTTTCTTCATAGAATCCAGTCTAATATCTAGATCAGTGGCTTAAGTAAAATCAAAGTCTAGAAACATTCACGTAAAAATCTGAGCTCATGTGGAAGCATGTTCAGGCAGGCTGTTTCAATTGCACGCCTCTTTATTCTTCTCATCCCAGAGGCATAATCCTCGATCACTGTGCATGCTCAGACTGAATATTTGGTCCTGTATATGTTCTAGCTGACTGCATAATGAGCAGATTTTCCTTCCTCTGCACATGCATGCTCCTGAATCTCCACGTAAGTGTGGTATTGGACGTTTGTGCTTCTCAAGAAGTTTGAGGTACTTTGTTCCAGAACATCAGTTGAAAACCTCTGCTCTAAGGGAGGCAGCTGTCAATAGTGCAGGATAACCAAACATCATGACATGAAGGATTATGAGCACAGATTGCCTATGGGTTGTTGCATGTGACAGATTAAGCCATGTTATCAGCTCAAGTCAGTGTTGTGGCGAGTTACTGATTTTGACAGGAATATTGCTGTGGTCAAAATGAATTTTTTTAATCAGGTTCTTTTTGAGGAAAAACCCATGTAGCTCAATTTTCTTGAATTCTTGGTTTCTGAAGGCTCCATATTCATTTTTCCTGACTTATTTATTTGGTGATGCCAATTGATACACAGTAAGCTCCCATAAGCAGAACATTGATACTAACAATGTATTTTGTTGTCGAGGTGTTCCTTATTTGCATGTAATGGTGAGGAAGAGAATGGGAAGAGGAAAGAATTTGGAGTTATTTGGCTGAATGATGAGAAGCTAACGGTAATCCAGTTGTGAACGGTTGATGAAAGAATGAAGGTTAGCCTCAAACACAAATGTCATTAGCTCTTTCTTGCCCTCCAAAGTGGCTGAACAAATCATTCAATGTCAATTTGGGATTGGCAACATATATTGGTCTTGCCAGCAATGCTCCAATCTCACTGAAGAACCAATTAAGAAATCTAAAAGCTGAATCAGACAGTCCCAACTTCCCCAAAAGCTCTGTCTGCCCCAGGACTGGGGCAGCAAAATTCCATCACTAAAGTAAAAACTCAAGAGCATCATATAGTGAGGGCCACTTGTAATTCCCCCACCCCCAAAAACAAAGTTGGAACAGAAGACATTAACAATGTAACAAACCTACTGCTAATGGATATCCTAGTTCTGCTCTTGCCCTGCTGTTTTCTGAGGACAGAACCAAAGCCTTACATGTACCGTATCTTCATATGTGACTACTGCAGGCCACAAATGATTGCACTTCAATCCCCTCTTTCACAGTAAATTAATAAAAACAAATTTGCACAATCTATTCATAAGTTACTCAAGTTACACATTGTACAAATAACAGTTCTCATGTATTAACAAATGTGGCTATTCTAGTTAGTCCTACTTCTGTCCATTGATTTATATGCATGACATTCATAATTTAGAGAATGTTTGTGTCTTCTGAGGTATATAAGCAAGTTGTTGGTTTTTCTTCCTGCTGCTTGAAATTATTTGCTTGATGTTTAGCTTTTGAGCGTTTCTCAGCTGATTCCACTGTTGCATTAGAAAGCCCTTTCCTTTTTTTGCATTAGATGTGTCTGACCTTTTTTCTTTTTTGCCTTCAGCATGAGGTTTCCTTTGTAGTGCTACAGTCGGATTCTCTCTGTTGCGTGTTATTTGTCAGTTGGTAGAGCCTGCAAAACACTGTAAATCTCCGCTGGCATGTGTAAGATTATTAGTCCAAGTTTTTTTTTGGTTTCTGCTGAGATGAGTGGCTTTTCATTGTGTTTAATGTCAGGAATTTCAGGTCTTAAGCCTAATCATTGCAGATAGCATTTAAACTGTTTAGTCCTTTCATGTGAGCATTGTCCCATCACAGAGTCTCAACTTTACTTTTGAGGGTTTCGCATTTGGATCACCATCTGGTATAATTATTGACAGGTCTGTGAAATTCATAATGTTGCAGAAAGGACCAGTGTCTAATTGTCACTTCATATTCATTTGTCATGCTTGTTTTATTGTCTTCATCAGTTATGATCCATTTTAGCCCTTTAGATTGGCATTGCCCACATCCTCTAAAGAGTAGATTGAATTGTCTGAATGTCTACTTGACATCTCTCTGATTTGTCAGACTCATCATCTGACATCTTTGTAGCCATCATTTTTATAGGTTTGCTTGAAAGCTTCCTACTCTAACACTTGAGTGAGAGTGGTTTGTTCAAAAGCTTGCAGTTAAATTACGATTATTTCCAAGTTGGAGATACTTTCTTTTGTTTTAAGTGATGACTTCTGCAATATGTGCAACTTGTCCTTTGACTTACATGTTTCAGGTGACCATTCTTTGCTTTTCCCCACCTTGTTGCACTTGAAAGGTCTGGACTGCAACAGTGAGCAGGACTGAGTTACTTATGAACCTAGTGCTGAAACCTGGACTACATCTCCATATTGTGGGCAAACTCTTCTGTTCTCCCATGCTCTCGATGTTGATTGATAAGTTCTGACCTACTGCATACATGTGTAAGGTTTTTGACAATCATATTCTCTTCCTTCAGCAGTCACAGTATTATAGTAGGATTTCCTATTCCTAAGGTAATTCTATCTGAGATGATATCATCTTTCAGGTGCATGAATTCACTTGTTTCTATGAGCTGTCTTAATAAAGTCATATATCTATCAATAAGGTCTTTTGCACTTTAAACGTTACAGGTCTCATTCATAAGTTATGGTCACTTGTGGTTCAAAGCACGTTTTCATGGCTTTCAAAATTTCTGCAATCTGTTTCTTTTTCCTGTTATTCAGAGAGGTTTGTAGTGGAATACACTCTTAAACAGACTCTCCCATTTAGTGATAAGTGTATAGCTACTCATAGGTTTTTGGATTGTTAATTAAATCTGTTTGATTTCATAGCTTAGTCATTGAGTATGAAAAATCTGCCAGTTCTGGTTGATATCACCTTTTATTTTGACAGTGTCAGGAAAAGTTGCTGCCATTGTTGACGCACCAAATGTTTGAGTTGAGACTTACTTTTTTTGTTCTTTTGCAGTGTCCTTCAGTAGCTCATGCAATTTTCTGAACATTCTTGCGTTCCTCTTTCAGAAGATATTTTTCTACATGGCTCTTCAACACTTCAATCTCAGCTCCCATTCCTTAAAGTATGTTCTGTGCTCACAGGACCTCAGTCTTGTGCATACGTGTCTTTATTGGAAGTTGACTGCCTGTGGTTTTCCCTCCTTGTAGAGATGCCCTGCCTATAGCAAACAAGAAGGAACATTTACTGGAAAAGCTCAGCAGCTCCAACAGCACCGGTGAAGAGAAATCAGGATTAAGGCTTTGGGTTCAGTGACCCTTGTTCAGAACTGAGGAAGGGTCACCGGACCCAAAGCATTAACTCTGATTTCTCGTCACAGATTCTGCTAGGCCTGCTGAGATTTTCCAGCAATTTCCTCATTTGTTCCTGATTTACAGCATCCGCAGTTTTTTTGTTTTTTTTTTAAGAAGGGACGTTTGTCCATGATTGCAATTCAATCCAAAAACTGATCATCTGTGTGAGGTCTTCTTCAGGCTTTGATGGCAGACCCTCTGCTCCAGACACATTACATTGACCATTTTGGAGGACGGTCCTTGAAAGCCACCTGGCCTGCTGTGGAAACATGAAAAACTTCCAAAAAGGAAACACTTCCAAATGGCTAACTAAATGTAGCAAGTGTTAAATTACATCGGTGCCAAATATAGAGCCATCTGGGAGTCGTAGCATGTTTCATGAATTGTTTGCATACTTGGCCAACTGGTTGAATGTGTTCAGGTTGACTGAGTAGAGGAGAGGTGTATAAATTGAGGTTGAAATGATGCTGGTAAATATATATTCAGAAGATGCTTCATTTTATTTCCCCTTGAAATAACAACGCATTACATGTAGGGTGCTAATTCAGTCTGATCATGCAGTGAAATGATTATAACTAGCTAAAGGGATCAACGATTTGAGGCCAAGCAGCAACAAACTACTAAGCTTGATGATCAGCCATGATCATATCGAACAGTGGAGCAGGCCCGAAAGGCTGAATGGCCTACTCCTCCTCCTAATTTCCATGCTTCTGTGATATTATGTCATTGATTTGCCTTTTCTTTCTTTTTTCTGGGGAGCCAAAGTTGCAAAAAAAACAACATCCGAATAAAACAAAGAAGCTGCCATGAATTAGTTAACAGCTTGTCCTACAGACAGGTAATTTCTCCCTGTTAGTTAGGTACTTTCAAATATTGTCACGAATGATTAAAAGATAGCACTTCAATTCAACATTACACCAGCACAGGTTCTTTGGTCTGCAGAAACTCATACCCTTCAAGTGTACCTTGTTTCTTGTGCAATTTGATATCAGTTATTATCAGCATTATACTGTAAGATTGTTGCATTGTTCCAGCATGTCTGCTGATGCCAAAAATAGTACTTTTAATTTGCATCAGCAGAGTTTGTGCTGCCCTTGATCAGAACGTTTCTGCCTGAGCTCAATGTGTCAGATCTTAAGAGATTTTTATCCAAATGACTGTGGCTGCATTTACTGACACTAAGGAGCATGTGTAGCAGCAGCAACATTTCTGAAATAAATTGAAAAAAAGAATGATAAAACAACCCCTTAAAAATGAAAAGGTATATAGGCGAAGCTGTAAAAATGCAGTCAAAGTGGATTGATAAGAAACAAGTAAAAATCAGCTTTATATTGCATATGAGAAATCAGAAGTAAGCATGGACAGTCAGAATTTGTAATCATCGTTGTTGGAGTAGGCAGACATCCTGAAAAACTAATGAACTTTTTCTTTTTGGAGTGTTCAGGAAATTTGTTTAAGTCTTTGGCCCCTTTCGTTTCTTTTTTTGCACAGTCATCCACACATGATCATTTAGAAGGATTGTGTACAGTCTGGATGGGAATGGTGTGCCTTCATCACTCAGAGGCAACATTCTTTCTGCTGACTGCTTCAGAAATTGAGTCTGTCTGAAAAGATGATGAGATCACCTTTAAACTTTACAGTTGCAATTTGTACAGCACATGGCTTGGTTGCAAATATCAAATATCAGTATCCATTTGAACAAAATCATGACTGATTTAACTACGTCTTCTACTGATAGATGGAATTCAATGACAAATAGTGAAAAAAAATACAATTGAGACCAAGTGACACCAACAATTCCTGACATTGTCTACTGGAAGTGATACCTTCACTCAGCTACCAGGTCATTGAGTGAGCTTAACTAGTTCTCCCCTTCTCCAGGAGATAGATCATCTTTCAGCAATACAGCTTTCTCCACGGTAGAGATGGGAAGGATAAAATTCAGCCATACCAGCTCACTTTAAAGAGTTATTTTTGGTCGCCACTCTCTTGTTCTTACACCCACATCCTTTCAAAGCTTTCTGTTCAGATACATATTCACTTCTCTTTTGAAGGTTAACAACTACTCGCCAAAGGTATCCTGCTGTCTCCAATAATTTCATGAACAGTAGTTATGGAAAAGCATCAGATATTTGTGCTGGCCACCTAAAGGAGAAACTATAGGAAATGGAGCAGTAAAGATTACATAACTAAAGGTGCAAATTATCATTTCCTCCTTCATTAGCACTTACAGTGGGAGAATACTGCCTGTCATCTGTCTAATAATTCATTATCCCTAGTTCATTTTCTCTGACATAGGCTCTCAACACAGATGTGACCTTGGAATGTGGAAATGCAAAATAAAATCTACAAATTCGATATACTTTTTCTGTGGGCTAGATATGGAGGAGATGCATATAAGTGTGAGTCATGTGGATTTTAACAAGTCAGTGACTATAAAACAAGTAGGCACGTTATATGCCTATTTTCACTGATAACTAATACAACAGAGGATTCAGCATATCTCCAGGTAAAATTGGATGATGTTGATTGCATTCCTTAATTAAAATGTGTTTTACCTACATACCACCTGTTGGAAATATTAGTGAACAATGACCTATTTTAAACACATACAAAAGTTAAGGATTTATCCACTGACATCTTCAAAGTAACCTTTAGATGAATATTTATGTGCAGAACTTCAGTAAACATTGTTTATCCTCTTTAGAGCGAGATATTTAAGAAAAAAATGGATAGAGGTGCTTAAAAGTATAAAGGGTATTAAGGAGTAAATGAGAAGAAAGTACTGGAGAGATGGCCAATAAGTAGAAAGTCGATATTAGAGATACTTGGCAAGGAATGGAGAGGGATGAGCTTACAGTGCCAGGCACCTGTGTTTGATTCCACCCTTGAGTGACTGCCTGCGTGGAATTTGTACATTCTCCCCGTGTTTGCTTGGGTTTCTTTCAGGTGCTCCAGTTTCCTCCCATAGTCCAAAGATGTGAAGATGAGGTGGATTAGCCATGCAAAATTGCCCATTGTGCAGAGGAATGTGTGGGCTAGGTGGATTAGCCATGGGAAGTGTGGGCTACAGGGATAGGATAGAGGCTTGGATTTGGGTGGGATGCTCTTCAGAGGATTGCTGTGAACTCAATGGGCTGAATCACCTGCTCCCACACTGTAGGGATTCTATGATGTGATAAGGAAACTTTTTAAAAATAACATATCATTATGATCCAGGTTAAAAATCACACAACACCAGGTTATAGTCCAACAGGTTTAATTAGAAGCACTAGCTTTCGGAGCGCTGCTCCTTCATCAGGTGATTGTGGAGAACACAATTATAACAAACAGAATTTATAGCAAAAGTTGGACGTAACTGAAATTATACATTGAAAAATACCGTGATTATTTGTTGAGTCTTTCATCTGTTCGGATACCATGATAGTTTCACTTCTTTCATGTATAAATCACAAAACCTTTTTTAAAAATTGCATTCACAGATTAACTGTAACAATTGGTGTTAGCCAGACAATTTGTTGAAGGTGTAAGCACCCTGTGTTTCCTGTCTGTGCCATAATGTTTAGACTGATTCTAATCTAACAAGTGAGATAACAGAGTCTTACATGAATTCATGCAGTTTTTGAGCAAAGGACAATGTAACTCTGCAAGTACAAATTCACCCCACAAATGTGTATGAGTGTGTGTGTTGTGAGTGTGAGAGAGAGTGTATATGTGTGTGTATGTGAGTGTAGAGTATCTTCAGTCAGTGAGGGGGTGCATGTGTGAGTATGGGAGTTTGTGTGTCTGTAGGAGTGTGTGTGTGTGTGTGTGTGTGTGTGTGTGTGTGTGTAGGGTAAGGGTTTGTGAGTGTCTATGAGAGAGTGTGTATGTGCATGTGTGAGTGTAGAGTGGTCTAAGACTGTGAGAGGTTGCATGTGTGAATGTGGGAGTGTGTGTGTCTATAATGGTGTGTGTGAGTATCTGTGCGTGTCTGTGTATACATGTGTGTGTGTAAGTGTGTGAGTGTGTTTTAGGTGTGTCTGTGTGTGTGTGTAGTGCAATGGTGGTCACCTGTAATGTGACATGAACCCAAGGTCCTGGTTGAGGCCCTCCTTGTGGGTACGGAACACATAGGAAGGGCCTCAACTGGGAGCTTGGGTTCATGTCACACTACAGGTGACCACCATTACACTATACACATACACAGACACTGCTACTTATACACACACACACACAGGCACTCCTATACACTCACATACACACTGACATACACACAGACACTCACACACACCCTTACAGACACACACACTCCCACACGCATCCTCTCACAGACTTAGACCACTCTACAGTTACGTACACACATATACACTCTCTCTCACAGACACTCACAACCCCTCACCCCAGACACACACACTCACACATGCACCCCCTCACAGGCTTAAAACACTCTACACTCACAAACACACACATATACACTCTCACACTCACAACCCCCCACGCCAGACACACACAAACAAAGACCCACATGGACACATATATTTTGTGGGGTGAATTTGTACTTGCAGAGTTACATTGTACTTTGCTCAAAAACTGCATGAATTCATGTAAGACTCTGTTAACTCACTTTTTAGATTAGAATCAATCTAAACATTATGGCACAGACAGAGAACACAGGGCGCTAACACCTTCAACATATTATCTGGCTAACACCAATTGTTACAGTTAACCTGAGAATGTAACTTTTAAAAAACGTTTTGTGATTTATACATGAAAGAAGTGAAACTACCATGGCATTCGAACAGATGAAAGACTCAATAAACAATCATGGTATTTTTCAATGTATAATTTCAGTTACATCACACTGTAAACTTTTGCTATAAATTCTGTTCGTTATAATTGTGTCCTCCACCCTCCACAGCCACCTGATGAAGGAGCTGCGCTCCGAAAGCTAGTGCTTCTAATTAAACCTGTTGGACCATAACCTGGTGTTGTGAGATTTTTACTTTGTGCACCCCAGTCCAACACCGACATCTCCAAATTATGATCCAGAACAATGCTGCCCGAGATGGCAGAAGGAGTTGATTCATAGATAGCATTTAAAGAGAATAGGATAATATTCGAAAAGAAAATATTTGCAGGTCTATGGGGAAAGAGCAAAGGAGTGGTGTTCATTCGATAAGTCCCTGAAAGATCTGGCACAAATATGAATGAACTTTGTAGATTCTATGATTTATAAAGAGAATAATACTTGTGAAGGTATGCCTGGCTTTAGGCACACAAGTTAATAAAATCATGGGAGATGCATGACCCTTCTGTTTTTCATAAATCCAACATCTTGGCTCTATTTCAACACTAAAGACAAGGGTCAGGACAGCTACTGAGCAATGAGGGACTCTGGTTGTGGTTAAGGTACATGATTCCTCTGCACAAAAGCAGTATTACTGGAGAGGTATTCGACACTCATGTACACATTTACTCAACGAAGATGAGCATGTGTTCAGTACTGCATCATAAATTACAATCACCTATTCACAACTTAAACTCGTCAGGAAACGGCTAACAGTAGACGCCCCAGTGAAGAGTTTTATGGTTATATTCGAAATTATGTGACTGTAGCATGAAGAACAAGATCAGGTACACTGGCAATGCCAGACAGATACTTGAGGGAAATAATCAGTTTGTACATTTAATGCGCCGAAAGAGCAGTGTAAAATAGATCAAAAATCTCCCTCTTCCCATCAAACTTTCCGTAACCTAAACGAACGCTTGCTTCACTGTGCCTCTTGTCTTAAGTACAATCAAATAGCAAATAATAGAGACAATAACTTATATCTGGGCAGTACTTTTAACACACTGAAACCTTGCAAGGTGCTTCACAGAACTTGGTCGAACAAGTTGGTTTTAAGGGAGTGCACTTACAAAAGAGAAACTGGCTGACAACTTCATGGTGGGTATTTCAGAGATTAGGTCTATACTGAAAGCACAGCCACCAATGGCAGGCCTTAAAGAGGGAAGAACAACCAGACTGAAATGAAAGCCAATTTGAAGCAGAACATGTTCTTTTCAATAGTTTGTTTGAATTTTCATTTTCCTCTGCTTTCACTGTCAGATCACTTCAATTATATTCAATACCCATGTGCTGTGAAATTGACATGGATATTGAAGTATCAGGAAACGTATTAATGGGATAAAAATTAAATAACATTTGATCTGATTGTACTTTCTACTTCCCTGTCACTCTGCTTCACTGTGGATGCTTCAACCATAGTTTAAAGCTGTTGCTGCATTAATAGTTATTATTCTTGAAAATACAGGCTGCATGTTACAAAACTTCCATCAATATTTTTGCCCAGGAGGGAAAGAAAAGACTGAATTGCTTTTATGTAGTGCATTTCATGATGACTCAACTATCTAAATTGCTTTACAGCCAATGAATAAAGTATTTCTGAGATGTAGTCTCTGTTGTAGTAAATGCAACAACCATATTGTACACAGCAAAACTCAGACTCAGCGATATGATAATCACTAGATAATCTGTTTTATGCTATTAAGTGTGGGATAAATGTTAGTCAGCACACTGGGGATAATTCCTACGTTAGGCACCAAAATAGTGCAATCTTTTCTGTTCCCTTGCAACAGTTTCAGTTTAAGATTCCATCTGAAAAAAAAACAGCACTATTGGCAGTGCAGCAGTCCCTCAGTCCTGCATGGAATGTTAACATGGATTGTTGTGCTCAGTCCTGGAGCAGGATTCAAACCTATAACCATATGACTCAGAGGTGAAATTTTGACTCATTGAGCCACAGTGACAGGTTAAATTTCCAATGTTAGGAGGTCTCAAATTTTGGTGAGACATCCAGCAAAAGACATACTTTGCCTCTGTTGGAAGGACCCTCCTGTAACAAGTGGCAGACAGACAGTTAACAGTAGGCCACCAGCAGATCTTTCCAAGTATCAAGAAACCCTGGAGTTGGAAACCCCTATCTTCCCACAGCTACTGGCCATTTTAAAACTGGCAACTCTTTTGAACAGCAGTTCCACTGGGGAGGTACTGGTTGCTGCTGCAGTGATAATCACCCAAGGAACAACCTGACCACAGTGGAGTAATGCAGGGTTTGCTTTCACAGGTTGGCAGAAAGGACATATGGGTGGGTCTCAACAGGTGGCCCACCTCTGAAGTTGTGTCCTTCAGATACTGAAAGCCTATGAATAATTGACTCACTTTCCCCCTACCCATGGGCAATACCACGCTGACAACAGTTGCATCCAAAGTGCATGTTGCATGTTGACTGGCAAGCCCACCTCTGAGACTCCCAAATGGTCATTACTTGGTAATGAAAGGATCTTAATTGGCAGTAGGATGGGAAATCTGACCAGAAGCTTTCCAGGCCCTGTCTGAATTCTGGTGGGGTAGAGAGTGTGGTGCTGGAAAAGGACAGCAGGTCAGGCAGCATTGGAGGAGCAGGAGAGTCGACATTTTTGGCATAAGCCCATCATCAGGATTCCTAGTCCTGCTTCTCAGATGCTGCCTGACCAGCTTTGCTTTTCCAACACCACAGTCATGACTCTGACCTCCACCATCTGCAGTCCTCACTTTCTACCACCTGAATTCTGGCAGAGCCAGGAAGGTGGGATGGTTCAGGCACAGAATCATAAGACTCAAAGATAGAGGAGCAGAATTAAGCCATTCAGCCCATCGATCTGCTCCACCATTCAAACATGGCTGATATGTTTCTCAACCCCGTTCTCCTCCCTTCTCCCAATAACCTTTGATACCCTTATGACCAAAAATCTATCTATCTCTGTCTTAAATACACTGAATGACTTGGCCTCCATGGCCCTCTGTGGCAATGACTTCCACAGATTCACCAACTTCTGGCTGAAGAACTTCTTCCTCGTCTCAGTTCTAAAGGGTTGTCCCTCGGGTCTAGTCTCTCCTACTGGTGGAAGCATCTTCTCCATGTCCACTCTATCCAGGCCTCTCAGTATTCTGTAAGCTTCAGTGAGACCTCCCATATCCTTCTGAACTCCATTGAATGTAGGCCCAGAGTCCTCAACCGCTCCTCATACGACAAGCTTTCATCTATGGGATCATGGTTGTGAACCTCCTCTGGACCCCCTCCTTAGATATGGGTCACAAAACTGCTCACAATGTGGTTTGATCAGAGCCTTATACAGTCTCAGTAATGCCTCTCTGTTCTTCTATTCTAGCCCTCTTGAAATGAATACTAACATTGCATTTGCCTTCTAACTGTTAACTAAATCCATATGTTAACTTCAAGAGAATCCAGAACAAGGATTCCTAAGACACTGTGCATCAGATTTCCAAAGCCTTTTCCCATTTAGAAAATAGTCTATGCTTCCATTTTTCCCACAAAAGTGCACAACCTCATGCTTTTCCTCACTGTATTCCAACTGCCACTTCTTCGGCCACTCTTTTAGCCTGTCCAATTCCTTCTGCAGTCTCCCTTCTTCCCCACCACTACCTGTCCCTCCATCTATCTTTGCATCATCTACAAACCTAGCAACAAGCCCCTCAGTTCCTTCATCTAGGTCATTAATGTATGTGCTTGTATCCTGCCTAATTAAGTGGTCTTCCCATGTCCAACCATACAATGAAAAATGCCCTTGGCCGCCATCCACCCTGGCTGCTATTGTATCTTTGGTTGTCATAGGCCAGCAGCAAGTGGAAAGCAGAGTGGTGTTAGCTGTGACGGTGTGGAAGAGAACTCTTTGCAGGCCCTCTATGCCCATCAGAAGCACTCCTCCATCCTAAAGGTCATCCCTCTCCCATTGCCTCTTTCTCCCCACCATCCCAGCCAGTCTTAGAAATCTAGCCATGCTTGCACTTCCCCTCCCCATCTCACCATCTGCTGACCTAACTCTCCATAATACCCTGGACTTATGAATAGGTGCCTCTCCAGCATGATCACTTGTAACCTGAGTTGAAGCCACTATTCCCACCTAGCATTGCAGGGCTTACAGCTCTGTGGCCAGCAGTTCTCTGAGGTGGGGCAAATCCTTTGGTTGGGGCAGAATTCTTGCATAAAGAATTAAATTTCAGAGGGTCAGCTCATAAGGGAGGTGAGGCCCAGTGATATTATCATGAAATCTATTAACCTGAAGGCCTAAGTAATGTGCTAGGGATCCAGGTTCAAATACTACCACAGCAGATAGTGGAATTTGAATTCAGTTTAACAAATTGGAATTAAGAGTCTAATAATGACCATGAATCTCTTGTCTATTGGTGGTGAAAAACCCACCTGGTTCATTAATGTCCTTTAGGAAAACGGTCATCCTCACCTGGTCTGGCCTACATATGACTCCAAGACTCAGAGCAATGTGCTTTGACTCTTCAACTAGGCCAAAGTGAGTACTGCACATACTAGAGGTCAGAGTGAAGATTAGAGTGGTGCTGGAAAAGCACAGCAGGTCAGGTAGCATTGGAGGAGCAGGAAAAATCGACGTTTTGGGCAAAAGCCCTCCTGATGAAGGGCTTTTGTCCGAAATGTCAATTTTCTTGCTCTTTGGATGCTACCTGACCTGCTGTGCTTTCCAGCACCACTCTAATCTTGACCCTTGACTGTCCAATTGCCCTTTGGGCAATTAGGGATACACAATAAATGCTGGCCTAATCAATGTTACTTCCCCCCCCCCCCCCCCGCTTCCTGTGGGTTATTAGCTTTCTCTAGACTTGTGCTCAGTGCTCTTAAGTCCCCAGCACCTAGAAACTGCTAACAATAGTCTTACAGAGCCATAGGAGAATAGGGAATGGCAGGAAAATAGCAACACACAATGCAAACATTTTTGCTGGTCAGTATTTTATGTTGTTAATATTCAGATGGAAGTGACCCAGAATAATTGTGCAGTTTCTCTCTCATTTTCCTCACATTCCCTAAAGACTATTGCAGCTAATTTTCTACCAGGATTCTCTGTCCCTGATTTCCCTAGTTCTGGTGTTTTGAAATTAATGGATGGCTCCCTAATGAAAATTCTGTTTATTCCAAGAGGCCTATTTTAAAGAGGGGAGGGATGTGGGCCTGCAATGCTCTATGAGCTAAGCTCATCCGAAGCAAAGGTATTGTTTCATCCATAACAACACAGGAGTGAAAATTAATGTCATGTTCTTGGGAGTAAAGGAATTTTAATTGCTCCTGCTGTAATTAATGCTCCTCTCTGCGCATGAAGTTAATAAATATAGGCAGGAATATGCCATTCAGCCTCTGAAGGCTGCTCCCCCATTAAAAATATTATGGCTGAATCTTTGACCTCAATTTCATTTTCCTGACAGACTCCCATACCCCTTGCTATGCTTAGGATCTAATATTTACTGCCTCAGCTTGAATGTACTCACAGATCAAGCTTTTCCAGTTCCCTGTTGTGTACAATACCATAATATTTACAATTATGTATGGGTGAGTTGCGCCTTGGCGGGTCAGTGTGGACTTGTTGGGCCGAAGGGCCTGTTTCCACACTGTAAGTAATCTAAAAAAACCCCTCATAATGAAGGAATTTCTCGTCATCCCTGTTCAAAGTGGCTGTCCTCTCATCTTGATAGTGGCTCCGGCATGTTGAAATTTACTTGTGATGATCGAGACATCATGAGGATGCAAGGTTGTTTGGAGGGTGGACGGGTGCCCTGATAGAATATGAGTGGCAAACACCAGAGTGGCACTTCAATGGGAAGCATTACCGGCTGTCCTCTGGGCTCTGAATAGTGCCACATGGGGGAGAAGTACATATAAATAGGGCTGATGCAGACATATAGAGGTGTGCAGCATGGAAACAGAACCTTTGGTCTAATCAAGCTGCTCCGACCATGTTCCCAAACTAAACTAGTCCCACCTGTGTGTGTTTGGCCCTATCCCTCTAAACCTTTCCTAGTCATGCTCTTATCCAAATATCTTTTAAATATTGTTACTGTACCTGCATACACCATTTTATCTGGCAGTACATTCCATACACGAACCACTCTCTGTGTAAAAATGTTGCTCCTCATGTTCTTGTTAAATCTTTCTCCTCTCACCTTAAAAATATGCCCCATAGTTTTGAACTCCCTCACCCTAAGGTAAAGACCCTCATCATTTACCTTATCTATGCCCCTCATGATGTCATAAACCTCAATAAGGTCACCCCACCAACCTCCTACGTGCCAATGAAAAATGTCCAAGTCTTTGCAGGTTATTTTTTTAGCTCAAATCCTCCATTCCTGGAAACGTCCTGGTAAATCTTTTCTGAACTATGTTGGGTTAAACAATATCCTTCCTATAACAGGGCGACCAAAACTGCACACAGTACTCCAGAAGAGGTCTCACCAACATACACTGATTATCCAAGGCTGGGAGCACTTTGGGCTTCTACTGCATTTCCACATGACTCACATGCATACCAATAGATAAAAACACCACTTAGGCAGTGCAGGTAATGGATGAAGGTGAGGCAGCCTCTGCAAACTCCTCAAACAAACCCCTCTTTTGATAGGCATTAATAAGTGTAACAGAAATATGATAGTTTGGGTCCTGAGAGAAAAGACTGAGTCAAGTGCACAGAGTCAGGAAATTTGCCAATGAGTCAAACTCATCCAAGGACAATCTTCCCCATAGGTGGGACCTTTCTTTCTGGGTGCTAATTGAAAATAAGCCCACTGCCCCTGTTTGGAGGCAGCACCGTGGGCTGCAGAGCACAGAGAGGGGCTGTTTAAATGGCTCTTCTTGCTACAATTGCATTTACTATAAATATTTAAAAAAAGCTCTCACACCCTAGCCCCTTACATGCCCTCATCTCTAGACATTCCTCATGCCCCATCCATGCCAAATCTTGCCACCATACATACTTTATACACCTCATGTTAACCTAGTGCCAACCATGCGCAATCACCATGATTTCTATTACATCCTCCCTATCAACTAATGCAGTGTTCACCCACAAAATGAACACATTAACTATACTGAGAGAAAACAAAATAAAGTTTGAAGTATCTACTATATTCTTATTGGTAAAAACCTCTGAATATTTTCAAGCACTTAATTACTCATAAAAACAAACATTCCTTCAAACACTTAATCCGTTATGGAACAAGTATTCTTTTCAAGTACTTGATCCCACGAAGATAACAAGAAAAGCCCCACATTGAAGACAGGTAATCTCTTGACAAACACTTGGAGTTGTTAGTCAAGCTGTGAAGCTCCAAGCCTTCCAATTGTAGAGTTACAGAGTTATGTAGCACGGAAAAGACCCTTCAGTCCAACTCATCCATGCCAACCAGATATCCTAAATTATTCATGTACCCATTCGGATGCCTTTTAAATGGTGTAATTATACCCATCTCCTCCACTTCCTCTGGCACACTTAATAATGAGAAATATGGAAGCAGTGAAGCAACACCAATTTTAGAATCATAATCCTGAGCCATATGTCAACAACCACCTGTTAATGTTGGAAGAACTTTTTTTTAAACTACAAGCTGTTTGCTTTCTCAAAATGTAGGTAGCAGGAAATTTAAATGACTTGCCAGTTCCACAGACTTTCTTACCTTTTAAACAGATCCATGTCTGCTTTTCACAATCTCAAAGGTATGCTCAGTTCACAGCAAAAAGGTAGATGGTCTCTCCCAATGGCACCTAATCTCAACAAAGAGCTTCCTGAACCTGTCTCATAGGATACCTATCCTCTCCGAAGAGTCTAGGTACATTGAGTCCTTTTCCTCAAATGTCTGAACCTAATGAGGCAAATCTTGGGAAATCCAGAAAATGAAGGTTGCTTCCAGGAACAAAGGAACATTGAGAAGATTGGGCCATTCAATTTATCATGGCTGAAAATCTACTTCAAGACCATTTTGCTGAATTCATTTGCCTTGATATCATTAAAGGTTATCTTGAACCTGCTCAATGCTTGAGTTTTCACAGTCCTCTGAAGTAGAGATCACTGAATGAAGAAATTTCTCCTTATCTCAGTCTTAAATGGCCGAAACCCTTATTCTGAGATCATGTGCCCTGCTACTAGAGTGACCCAGCCAGGCAAATATTTTATTTATATCCACCTTGTCGCATTTTATAAGAATTTTGTAAGTTTCAATGAGATTACTTCTCATTCTTCATAGAACAGAACATAGATCCTGTTCCCTCAATCTCTCCCAAGAAGACAATCTCACCATTCCAAAGATTCATCTGGTAAATCCCTTTAGCATTCCCTTCGAACCAAATATATCCTTTCTCAGAAAAGGAGACCAAAATTATACAAAATATTCTAGATATAGTCTCACCAAAGGCCTATTGCGACAATATATCTTTACCCTGTACTCAAATCCTCCTGTGATGAAGATCAACATATCATTTAGCTTCCCAATTGTTTGCTGAATCTGCATTCTAATGTTTGGTCGTTATGAACAAGAACACATACGTCTTTTTGGACATTTTCCCTTTTGCGGACATCAAACTAATTGGTGTGTGGTTTTCCATTTAGCCTCATCCTCCCTTTTAAACATTCAGGTTATATTTAATACTTTGCAGTTGATAGGAACTTTTCAGAATTTGGAGAACTTATACACCCCCTTCAACACTTCTAACTGAAAAGAGATGAACTTTGAAATGTGCTACTGCCTACATATATGAAATATTGGAACTTGCAGCGCACAGATCCCTAAAAGTAGCAGTACAGATAAGGTTGTAGAGAAGATAGATGGAAAGCTCTCTTTCATTTACAGAGGTACTGAATGCTAAAGTAGGGAAATAATGGTAAAATTGCATCAGACGTTGGTGAGGCCACAACTAGAGTATTGTGTTCAGTTTTGGTCATCACATTACAGGACAGCTATGTGATATTATAGACTTCAGAATTTTAATAACTATTCATGGACTGAATGAATCAACAAAAGATACACAATTACACACAGCAATAACTCTGGAATAAACTGTTAAGGAGCAAAGACAAGCTGTTACACAGAGACTCAAGCAATTAGCCATGTCTTAGTGAAATTTACAAAGGATCCCTACAATGTAGAATCAGACCCTTTGGCCCAACAAGTCCACACCAACTCTGAAGAGAAACCCACCCAGACCCATTCCCCTACCTTATTATTATTATTATCCTATATTTACCCTTGACAATGGGCAATTTAGCATAGCCAACTCACCTAACTTGCACATCTTTGGAGTATGGGACCACCCAGAGGAAACCCATACAGACACGGGGAGAATATGTAAACTCCACACAGAGGAATATGTAAACTCCACACAAACTCCTCCCAAGGCTGAAATCAAACCCGGGTCCCTGGCACTGTGAGGCAGCAGTGCTAACCACTGAGCCACCGTGCTGTCCTTCATAATTGCATAATGCAAGGGGAAAACGCATAAACAAAACTGCTTTGACACCCGCCTGATAAATTGGATACTTTATTGCCACAAGGACAACTGATTGAAGAATTTAACACATTAACACATTGGTAGCCAATGCCAAAGGCAACAAGAAACAAGAAATTGCTTCCAATAAGGAAGCCAACTACAGACGTGCAGTAATTTGAATGAGCAGAACTTCAAAGAACAACATTGTACAAGGATCAAACTCTAGACACTTCCAGAGACAGATACTTTTGGTTGGAATCCTGGCCAAATTCCACCATTAATCATTTAATACCCAAGTTGACTTATGAGGCATTACTTGCTAACTTGATGGGTCTTATTTTAGTTGTTACATGCAATGAAGATTAAGTCATTGTTTAAGCCCTGATTGTCTGTGAGATTCCTTAATAAGTGACCAAATTAAAGGTAACTTGTGGTGATTTACTCACAATAGACATAATTGCTCTGGAGAGAGTGCAGAGAAAATTTACTAGAGTACTGCCAGGGCTGGAGAATTGTAGCTAAGAGGAGAGATTGAAGAGGTTGGGATTGTTTTCCTTGGAACAGAGAGGTTGAGGGGTGACATGAGTGAGGTAGGGAAATTATGAGGGGTAATGTTAGAGTAGACAGGAAGAATCTGTTTCCTGAAGCAGAGAGTTCAAAAACCAGGGTTGTAGATTCAAGCTAAGTGGCAGAGGATTAGAGAGGATGTGAGAAAAATATTTTTACAAAGAGGGTGGTGGGTGTTTGGAATTTTCTGCCTGAGTTAATGGTAGATGCAGAGACCCTAGTCTCTTTTAAAAAGTACCTGACTCTGCACCATAATTGATGTAAGTTACAGAACAATGGGCCATGTGCAGAAAGATGGGAGTAGAAAGGGTATCTGGGGATTCTTCAGGTCAATATGGGCAAGATGATCTGAACATGCTTCTCTGGTTCTATGGTGTGAAGAATCTCCTGCCCTGATCCCCTCAAGCCTTATGTAAATATTGTGGGTGCTAGTTTTGAAGAACAAAATCTGGCCTTGATGCTGTTTCGAAGGGCTTCAGCTTTGCAAAAATTCATCCAAGCTGAAGAATGTACATCGATATGGGACACAGCAAAAATTAGCAGATATGAGTAAAATGTTAAAAATCACACAACACCAGATTATAGTCCAACAGGTTTATTTTGAAGCATTAGCTTTCGGAGCGTTACTCCTTCATCTGGTGGATGAAGGAGCAGCGTTTTGAAAGCAAACGCTTCCAAATAAATGTCTAACCTGGTGTTGTGTGATTTTTTTTAACGTTGTCCACCCCAGTCCAACTCCGGCAACTCCAAATCATGAGTAAAATGGTTTCTCTGCCATTGCTGGACGGTCATTGCACATAAAATAACATAACTATATGCAAATTACTTTTGGAAACTCAGAATTACCCTGATTCTATCAGCAGCATTGAATTTAAAACAAACACTTTTTAAGCAATCATTTTTTCTTTCATTAAGCTAAGTTAGGAAGTTTTCCTTTGCAATGAGACCTAATTAGCTGCATTAGAAACAGATAGAGACATTAAAGAGCCAGCTCTCTTATGAAACAACTACTATAAAGGTCTACAACTCTTCTACTAAGAAACCAAATTAAAAAAAGGAAAAGTAATGTTTTAAAGCTGGAGGAAGTGACTGAATAAAACCATTCTTGATGATAAAAGCTTTAACATTTTATGAAGAAGGAAAGAAGGCCTGCAAGGAATTGTAAAGATCTTGGAAAGGATTTAGATGCATAGAAAATAATGGATTTTCTGATTGAATCAGCCTAATATCCAGTTGTAAAGTGTGTGGGCATAATCTAGGCAAAAGTGAGGACTGCAAATGCTGGAACTCAGAGTCTACATTAGAGTGGTGTTGGAAAAGCACAGCCGGTCAGGCACCATCCGAGAAGCAGAAAAATTGACGTCAATTTTCCTGCTGTAGGCATAATCTGGTGAGTGACAGAGATGCTTCATCCATTTTACACATCTCCTGCACTTCATTCATTTGGGAAACTTGCACAGGAAGCGCTCATCTTAAAGAGCTGGTCCATTTTAATACAAACATGGTGGTGGGAACATCCTGTGGTGATGCACAGTCTAGGAGACGCGAGCTGCTAGACAGCAGATGCAAAAATTCATTTAAGGGTGAGGTAATGGTGTTATAGATAATTTTTTTCAACAATTAATTTCTTTTTTTCTCTTGATACCTGGCTGCTTAAGGATCCTTGCCTTGCTTTATTTTTATGAAGTAGCAAAATAATATCTAAAACAGCCAGTAATACAATATGGTGTGTGAGGTCGCCACATAAATGCATGAATTTGTTTGACTCACTATCTAAGGCACCTCACTGAAATTCACAAAATTCAGAATAATAACTTTCTCTGATTTCTGATTACTTTCAAATGCATCTAAGAATCAAATGTAGACTTTTAATTATCTAATACAATTCCCACTTGTCCATGAGGAAAGTATCACCAGTTTATTTCTTTGTTTTGATGAATATGACAAGAATATTGAAGCTTGCAGTGTAGTAGCAATGACACTGAACCAGTATTCTAATAGATCCATCTAGCTTTCTAGTGGCATTGGTTCAAATCCCACCTTGACAGCTAATTAGATGTTAATTCTATTAATGAATCGAAAGCTGGTTTTAGTATTGAGCATGAACAAATTATCATCAGTGGTTGTAAAGCCTTTTGTCTCCCTAATACCTTCCAAAAAAGAAAACCTACCATCCTTGGTTATTCTGGCCGAAGTGTTATTCTAAAACAATAATAATATATTTGACTCTTAAATGTACTCTGAAATAATTCAGCTTGGAGAAAGTGAGGACTGCAGATGCTGGAGATCAGAGTCGAGAGTGTGGTGCTGGAAAAGCACAGCAGGTCAGGTTGCATCTGAGGAGCAGGAGAATTGACATTTTGGGTATAAGCCCTTCATCAGGAATGAGGCTTGTGGGTCAAAGGAGCTGGAGATAAATAGGATGGGGGTGGGTTGGCAGGGGTGGGGGAGGTAGCTGAGAAAACAATAAGTAGATGAAGGTGAGGGAGAAGGTGATAGGATGGAGAGGAGGGTGGAGTGGCCAGATGGGAAAGGTGATGGATAGGTCAGTAGGGCAGTGCCGCGTTGGACTGGTTATTATGGTGGGGGGGGGAGGGAACATGAGGAAACTAATGAAATCCACATTGATCCGTGTTGTTGCAAGGTCTCAAGGCAGATTATAAAGTGTTCTTCCGCTAGGTGTCACGTGGTAAGGCATTGGCAATAGAAGAGGCTTAGGACCTGCACGTCCTTGGTGGAGTGGAAGGGGGAGTTGAAGTGTTCAGCCATGGGGCAGTGGGGTTGGTTGGTGCAGGTATCCCAGAGAAGTTCTCTGAAGCACTGTGCAGATTGGCGTCCTGTCTCCCCAGTGTAGCGGGACCACATCGGGTGCAATGCATGCAGTAGGTGACATTGGTGGAGGTACAGGTAAATTTCTGTTCGATGCAGAAGGATACTTTGGGGCTTTGGACGGAGGTGGGGGGGGAGGTGTGGGCATAGGGTTTGCACTTGTTGCGGTGGCAGGGAAAGCTGCTGGGAGTGGAGTATGGGCTGGTGAGGGGCGTGGATCTGATGAGAGAATGGTCCTCTGGAATGCTGACAGCGATGGGGAGTGAAAATTATCTCTGGTGGTTGTGCAAGTCCTGGGCCTCCTCTATCGCCAAACCCTTACCTCCCAACACCTGGATGTTGAACACCTCATATTCCACCTCGGGACCCTGCAACCTCATGGGATCAATGTGGATTTCACCACTTTCTTCATTTCCCCTCCCTCCACATTATCCCAGGACCAAGCCTCCAGCTCAGCACCGCCTCCTGACCTGTCCATTACCTTTCCCATCTGTCTGCTCCACCCTCCTCTCTGACCTATTACCATCTCCCTCACCTTCATCTACCTAATGCATTCTCAACTACCTCCCCCACCCCCCCAACCCACCACCCATTTATCTCTCAGCCCTCTTGGCCCACAAGCCTCATTCCCAAAACGTTAACTCTCCTGCTCCTCCGATGCTACCTGATCTGCTGTGCTTTTCCAGCACCACATTCTCGACTCTGAAATAATCCATCCAATCACTCAGTTTAAGGGCAATTAAGAATTGGCAACAAATACTGATCTCAGCGGTGATACCCACACCCCAAGAAAGAATGAGCAAAGAGGAATTTGAAAAGGAATTTCTACTTTGTTTCTTTCAATGACAACCTCCCTTTCCCTCGATACAACAAAGAAGGAACTGAAACAAGATTTCTCTGCAGCAAATAAAAAAGGTTTTGGTAGTTTAGCTTTGTCAAGTGTGAAGATTGATTCGTAATGCAACAGACAGAAAAGAAGATGTTTGAATCTGTGTATCAAATTAGAGGCTGGATCAATCAGGTTATTTCTAGAAAAAAGGTCTAAACCATTCTCCACATGGCTTAATCTGTTGTCAGAATAAAGTGATTGTGTGCCTTTGGTGTCTGCCAGTTGTACAGGAGATACTGATAGTTGAATACTGTGTTATCGTGGTATTTTGTACAGAGAAGCTAGATCATGTTGCATGTTGATTAGATCGAGCATTCATTCACTTAATTCTCAGTATTGTGTTTCAATGTGTTTTTTGAGAATCACATCTGTACCACATCAAATCAATATTTTAACTGTCATGTTTAGTGAGTTGCTTTATTTAGTCATGTGTTTTGTTAAGTTGTGCTATTTTTGCTTTACAGCTGAAATAACAGTCAATCTTTGAGGAAGTGAACTAATTTATCTTTATGTGAGAGTGTCAAAACCAAGTTTCTGCTTTTGCAAGATAATAATTAATTATAGATATCTTTTTTGGATTGAAATTTCCTGCAAATATACACAGAATTAATTTGATGACTGAGTTGATTTAATTTGAATAGCTTTTTAGTATACTGAGTATTAGCCATGGAATGAATTATGCAATCTATAATCTGTACAGTTGAGATAGAGACCAATAACGTGCCGTTGGTAAGTGTTAATAGTTATCTTGCATTCGGAGAAGAGATTTAAATGCCATATTAACAAACTTCAAGCAAGACTGGGGATTAAAAATGTTTTGTTTTTACCTCAACCTTGTGGCATCTACAGACTGGACTTCTAAATAAACTAATCAATACCATATTAATGCCTTTTATGAAAATCATAAAGATAAATGCAGATAGCGATTCTCGTGCTATAGGAGAAAATGATGGTTCCTAAGATACCAGTCTGAGTCATGGAAATGTCAAAACAAGAAACACAATTGTACAACGATTATAGAACTAATGCCAATAATTATAGGATAAGTTGGTTCTAAAGATTCACTTGATGTAAAACACATCAGGAGTTGAGAGTCCAAGATAGAGTTCATCATGCAGACTTTGTGGAGGGAAAGGTCTCAGCAGATGTATTCTCCTATCTTATTATCTGATGCTTAGCATTATCTCCAACATTTCTGAATCTGGGCTGTACTTGATATTTCAGTAAACTGCTTCAGTTTGAGCAATGTGAGTGCAATGTTCCTCTCATAAAAACTGCTTCCAGATCAGAAAAACCTGGTTTCCACTCACTACTTTACAAGATACACAGAAACAGAACTTAGAAAGAGTGTAAGTTGACACATGGTAGAAGAACTCACAAACGCGTGCTCGTGCTACAGAGTGGATATCAGAAATTAAGTTTAACTTCCCAGAGACTCAAACCTTCACACTGGTTAGCACATTTGTAATAGCATTCTTATACATGTGCAACAAAACATGACAAGCAATATATACTGATGTTCATACATAATTTTATCAAGCCATTGTGTTCAACATTAAGACAAAAAATTATTAACAGGCATTTTTTTTTCATATAATTCCATAAAACCATTACAAACTGATCTGTGGAACATCTTTTTCTCATTAGTGAGGGTTGAAAGAAGTCACTTGGCTGGCGCTGTCCATCTGTCTGTATACGTGTGTCTGTATTAGTGTCAAATAACTGCCAAACAGGATGGCAATCAAGCCTGATTTTTTGATCTATGTCGGTGAACGAAATTTTAAACACTGGTATTTATTTTCAGACAATTTACCATCATTAAGTCTGTAAAAACTAGGGAAGTGGTTGTGTCGCTGTCCCTTTACCTCCGGGACATGATTCAAGTGTACCTTGAACTGAGGAAAATAATGTGTTTTCTTTTTGCTAGCTTTAATGGCTCTGTGTCAAATGAATTTGGACATTCTTAACCCACAGTGTACCAAAAGTACAATCATTTGCTTTGTTGGTACCGATTTGAATGAGCACAGGACTGGCAACACACCGAATTTAAAATGTCAAAGGATTGACCTCATTTCATTCACTAATGTGACCTCTCTAGCTTTAATATCCTGTGGCTCGACTGGGTTAAAAAAATGGCTTAAGAGTTACTTCCTCCCACTAGATACTGAGCTTTGACAATGTGTCCCCGTCTTCCAGAATGAGCAGGAAAGCAAACATTTCTGATAATAAGGTCCATGTTTAAACTTAATAAAGGAGCAAAAAAAAAGAGTTGAGCTAAACCTATTCAGAAATAATGAAATTGAAGTCGAAATAATTAAGAAACCAAGGAAAAGCAATGTGAGAAAACGAAAAGATCAATCCCAATTTTAACCCTGATTAAATGTGATACCAACAGAGTGAAATTGCTCTTGTCCTGTCTCACACCCATTCAATCTGGGCAGTATTCTGACTCCCAGATCCACCCAATCTCAGCATCAATAGCAACAGGTCAGGAGCTGAATAAGTGTGACGGTATACTGAGAACATGAATGATTCACTGCAGGGTAAGTGAAGAGGATGGAGCTCCCAAGATGTGGCACAGTGACTTGCACTCAGGATGCTCAAGGATTCCTTCTGGGTGTTCAAAATCAGTTCCCCATCGATAAATCCTGAAAACTGAAAATTGTTTGGCCACACCCTCCCTCTTTTTGGATCATAAATTGGCTAGTTGTTAGGGTGGTGGTCAATGAGAAATGTTCATCTTGGCATTCAGTTACAAGTGGTGTGCCGCAAAGATCTGTTTTGGGGCCACTGCTGCTTGTCATTTTTATAAATGACCTGGATGACAACACAGAAGGATGGGCTAGTAAATTTGCAGATGACACAAAAGTCAGTGGAGTTGTGGACAGTGACAAAGGATGTTGTAGGTCACAGAGAGACATAGATAAGCTGCAGAGCTGGGCTGAGAGGTTGCAAAAGGAGTTTAATGTGGAAAAGTGTGAGGTGATTCCCTTTGGAAGGAGCAACAAGAATATGGAGTACTGGGCTAATGGTAAGATTCTTGGTAGTGTAGATGAACAGAGAGATCTCGGTGTCTATGTGCATAGATCACTGAAAGTTGCCCCACCCCAGGTTTGTTAGGAAGGTGGACTGTATGTTAGCTTTTATTAGTAGAGGGATTGAGTTTCAGAGTCATGAGGTCATGTTGCAGCTGTACAAAACTCTGGTGCGGCCGCACTTGGAGTATTGCTTACAGTTCTGGTTGCCGCGTTATAGGAAGGATGTGGAAGCATTGGAAAAGGTGCAGAGGAGATTTACTTGGATGCTTCCTGGTATGGTGGGAAGGTCTCATGAGGAAAGGCTGAGGATTTGAGACTGTTTTCATTAAAGAGAAGAAGGTTGAGAGCTGACTTAATAGTGACATATAAGATTATCAGTGGATTAGATAGGGTGAAGAGTGAAACCCCTTCTCCTCTGATGGTGATGGCTAGTGCAAGAACACAACGTTTTAAATTGAGGATGATAGATGTAGGACAGATGTCAGAGGTAGTTTCTTAACTCAGAGAGTAGTAAGGGTGTGGAATGCCCTGCCTGCAAAATAGTGGACTCACCAACTTTAAGGGCATTTAAATGGTCATTGGATAAACATATGGATGGTAATAGAACAATGTCGGTTAGATGGCCTTCAGATTGGCTTCACAAGTCGGCGCAACATTAAGGGCTGAAGGGCCTGTACTGCGTTGTAATGTTCTAGGTTCCATGTTCTATGTTCTTTTGGGCCTATTGACCCCACAGACACCATTGTGTTCGAATGTCAATGGAGTCCTCAACTCTCTGGGGCTGTGAGTATCACAACTTTTCGTGTGTGTGTGTCTGCGTGCGGGCATGCATATATGTGCATGTGCATTGTGCGTGCATATGTCTATGTATGTGTGTGTGTGCATGTGTATTGTGCGTGTGCACATGTGTGTGTATATATGTGTACTGTGCATATGTGTGAGCTTGCACACGTGCGTGTATGTGCATGTGTGTGCGTGCATGCATGTGTGTGTGTGTAATTCAGCCCTTCCAGCCTGCTGTGCTGTGATCTAATCTGATGGCTGAAGAAACCCTTCAATTTCATTTCCCCACACTACCCCTATAACATTTTATGCCATTGTTATGCTCCACTGGAGTAGCACACTGAAAATCAAGCACTGCTAATCCCGGAGTGGTCACAAAAATTAAACATTCTATAAAAGTATGTAAAATTCCCAAATTTACCTGTCTTTGAGATCCATGTTGACAGAAGGAATGGACTAGATTTTTGGACTTCACATTACATATATAAGCTACAAGTAAACAATTATGAATCATTGTCATGTAATCATTGTGGGCGGCACGGTGGCACAGTGGTTAACATTGCCGCCTCACAGCACCAGAGACCCGGGTTCAATTCCCGCCTCAGGCGACTGACTGTGTGGAGTTTGCAAGTTCTCCCCGTGTCTGCGTGGGTTTCCTCCGGGTGCTCCGGTTTCCTCCCACAGTCACAAAGATGTGCGGGTCAGGTGAATTGGCCATACTAAATTGCCCGTAGTGTTAGGTAAGGGGTAAATGTAGGGGTATGGGTGGGTTGCGCTTCGGCATGTCGGTGTGGACTTGTTGGGCCGAAGGACCTGTTTCCACACTAAGTAATCTAATCTAATCTAACTCAAATAATTAAAACTCTAACCCTGTCACAAATGTGCATACATACATACAGACACATATATACATACATACAGACACAAAACAAATGGGTGTCATGGGTTGGAGAGAATGACAAGGAAGGTAGTTCAATGGTCTCTAACCACAGGGTTTTCTGAGATTATCGTTTTTGCTTCTCTGGTTATGTTTTCTTTGATCACCCTGCTCTGAGTAGCTTCACTTGCCTGCAGGAGGCAAAGAGTGACTTCTAAAGTCTCTGATGTATCAGTTAAAAGGCATTGCGTAAGGCAATTGACGAGGGAAATAAACTGGCTTTTTTTAGGTTAGAGGCTTTTTTTTAACTGCAGAGAAAGGACAGCTGCTTCCTTTATGGTAGTTGTGGTATCTGCCCCAAACATTCACACCCACAAACTGTTCAGCGACCTGCAAGCCAATCACATAGCAGAAGGCTTTTGACATCGAGAACTGTTCACTATTACCAGACCAATCAGCAACTTGTTGCTAGGTGAATCTCCATTCACATATAGCCCTTGACTTCAGCTCATCTGCAACTGGATTTCCTTCCACTAGCTTTACAGACAGCACTTACAATGAGAATATTGGGTAACTAGCTTTTAAAAAGTGTAGCAAACCCTTAGCACAATACTTGGTTTTCAATATAGTCCTTTTCCCATTTCAGCCCAAAATCGAAGATACAGAAAATTAATAAAGATATGAACTTTAAACATTTGGTAATCAAAAATATATAAACTTCTATTTCAAAAATATTCACAGAGTGATCTTCCATAGTCTTTGGGATACAGAATTTCAATGATTCACAATCCTCTGTGTAAAATAATGATTTCTCTTTATTTCTATCCCTTTATTTTCAAATTATCCCTTTTGGTTCTGGTTCTAGATTCTTCAACATTGGGAAACAGTTTATTTGTTAATCGTTTTAAATATTTTGTAGATTTCAATGAGATCATCTCTCGTCTGATGGACTTCCAAGGAATACAGGTGCAGTTTGCCCAAACTCTCTTCAGAAGACAGTCCTGCCATCTTAGGAACAAGTCCAGCAAACCTTAATTGTTCACCCAATATAGCAATAATACCTTTCCAGATATAAGGAGACTAAAACTGCATGCAGTACTCCAAATGCAATCTAGCCCAGCTTCTTTTGACAGAATCACCTCGGTCTCTTTGCTCATCTACATTTTCCAACCAAGAATTACTCGGCACATCAGTCCCCTCTCATCAAAGTGGGTAAACCTCACATTTTTCTACTTTATATTCCATCTGCCTTTTTCTTGCCCGCTCACTGACACTGTCAACATCCTTATCAAACTATTTTTTCACAACAAATATTCCTGTTTAGTTTTGTTCATCCGCAGTTTAGAAATATCGCATGACGACTTCACAAAGCAAAAATTGGCTTAAAATTGGCAACTTACCTGGTGATAGATGCATTTAGATTGCTAGCAATTAAAAAAAAGTAATATCTCTAATAATGTGATAGCTGGAGAACAATCATGATATACATCTACAGGTACCTTGCACCTGTGATCAAAAATGTGATTTTCTAATTCAACAAAACACATCATAAAACCCACAGAGCAAGTGATTATAAAATAGGTAGTGTGTCATGACATAAAAATATGCTGAATGAATGCAAAAATATTATCATCGAATTTATAGAACAGAAGCACGCTATTATCAGTGGTTAGTCAGAAGGAGGTACCTACACCAGTGCTGAATCCTCAACGGAGCTGACTAGTTTAATCCCCTTTTTCCAGTTTTGGATAAGGCTGAGGATATAGAAGCTTTACAATGTGAGTGGAATTATGCTGAGTCATTCAGGTCTGCTGAACAAAAACTGCAGGAAATCAGCAACAAATAAAGATGAAACATTCAGGATAAGTCACGTGCCCAGATAATTCCAAATGAGGCATACACTTGGCACAGGGACCTGGGTACAAAGCAGCCTGGTAAACCTCTGAATTTTCAGAAGGACTTCAGAGAGTAACACTGCGAGAGGTACCCTATGTCAGGGGCATGTTGAAGATATTGAGAAGAATTCCAATCTGGCCAGTGACCAACCCACCCAGCTAATAACATTTGGGGTCAATTACAGAGCCCAAGTTATTAAAAGACAGTGATTGAGATATCTCTAGTAGTTAAAAATGTGTATTATTTGTTAAAGTATTTAATAAATTAATTGAGTTTTATAGGCTATTAAATGTCTCCACTGTATATTTGCCTAGGCATAAATTGTTGTGTCACAGAGATGGGCGACAACAGAATTTGGTGTCCCTGGGTGGATGTCGTCAAGAAATATTTTTAGGTTATTCTGACACACAACCAAGTAAACTTTGAAGATCAGGAATTTACAAAACCAGAGAGATGCAGACCTCATCACATAAATGAAGATCAATTGCAGTGTGAGAAATTGATAAGGGAAAAGGAGAAAAGTGAGGAGGAAACTAAAAGGGCTCATGCTCAGACAGAATAGTTAAAGAAGCAAAGTTGTAATTTGAAATCAGCTATGAATATAGTGCAAACGTCAGCACAGAAGTGAAAGGGGACCTTGGACAATCATATGAAGTGTATGTAACAGGCAGAGAAATTACAGAGTCAGATATCAGCACAAAGAGGAATAACATGTACATTGAATTCCCCAATCTTTGAAGATGAATGGGAGGAAGATTGTCACATCAACTGGGGAGGCTAGCAGATGACACAGCCAGATATGGAGAGGAGGACCCAGAGAATGGAGTCCCCTCTCCAGAGGGAGGAGCAGGAAAAGGACCCATTGCCTTATGGGCCCCTGATCATTAAGAGACAACATCTAGGAGAGCAATAGTCTGCCCCCTCCCCACTGACATCACATATAACATGCTTTATGATGTTCAACAGCTAAGCGATGTAGTCAAGTGTAGAGGGAATTGTCAGCCTGGGATGACTGCTGGGAGTTGTTCCAAGCTACTCACAAGCAGCGAACCATACATTGTTTAGGTAATGAGGAGGAGAACAAAGTAATACTGATGTGTTTCCATCTCATTGTATGTTGAGCCTTGCTGTAGCCACAAATGTAGGAGTGGGAACATTAGATTAGTTAAAAGACACTGTAGTGATGATGTGGGAGCTAACAGAGGGGACCCAGTGGAAGTCCTGAACAGGTATAGACGGAGTAAGGAGGAGCACCCAGCAGTGTTTGTTGCGAGGCTGTGGCCCATGCTACAGAGTGTATACAGGCCAGGGCTAGATCGGCAAGATTTGGCTGCACATTTTGACAATCGCTAGGTCTGTACACTCGTGTCCCATGGGACAGAAGACTTGCAAAAGGTGACATATTCGACCAATCCAAACAGCGCGTACACTGAGGTGTAGGTGTGGAGGAAAATGGTCAGAGCTTGAGAGAAGGAGATGAGAGGAAATATGGCTCAGGGAGGACAAATGGCATGTCTTACAGATCAAAGAGAAGGATGGAGAAATGAAGGAAAGCGCCAAGTCCTAAGGGGACCACTACTGCCCGATCATATGTGAGGAAGGGGATGTGAGCATGGATGAGGAGCTCTGCTTACATTCACAGGGAGTGTTAGGACCCGTGGGGCTCAAGAAAGTATTGCATTTGCAGTGAAGAAGGACCCACTGCCAGAGATTGTCCAAAGCCCGAGGGGCAGAATGACACAGGTGTAAGTCCTACCCTTGCCATTAGAGGGACCCCAGTCCAAGCTATAGAACAATATGCCAAGAATTGAGGCAACAGGTGAGTTGTATCCCAACCCACAATAATGGTCTCACGCCTCTCTAATATGGCTGTGCGATGCAAAATGTGATAGGACAAGGAAACCCTTAATGGACGGCAGGGTAGGAGGCTGCCCTAGCATTTTCCTTTGGGACATGGGGCATCCCGCACTAACCTGAATACATTGATTGTAAATATTAACAATTAGAAAGTAGAAACAGAAAGAATGTCGGGTGGTTTTTTTTGGGACATTCTCGAGTAGAACAAGTGACTCGTCATTTGAAGAAGGTGTTTGGCATGCTTTCCTTTATTGGTGAGAGTATTGAGTACTGGAGTTGGGAGCTGAAAGTGTGTTGCTGGAAAAGCGCAGCAGGTCAGGCAGCATCCAAGGAACAGGCGACTCGATGTTTCGGGCATGAGCCCTTCTTCAGGAATCATGCCTGAAATGTCGATTCTCCTGCTTCTTGGATGCTGCCTGATCTTCTGCGCTTTTCCAGCAACACATTTTCAGCTCTCATCTCCAGCATCTGCAGTCCTCGCTTTCTCCTACTGGAGTTGGGAGGTCATGTTGCAGCTGAACAGGTCATTGGTTAGGCCACTGTTGGAATATTGCGTGCAATTTTGGTCTCCTTCCTGTCGGAAGGACGTTGTGAAACTTGAAAGAGTTCAGGAAAGATTTACAAGGATGTTAACAGGGTTAGAGGATTTGAGCTATAGGGAGAGGTTGAATAGACTGGGGCTGTTTTCCCTGGAGCATCGGAGGCTGAGGGGTGACCTTATAGAGGTTTATGAAATCATGAAGGGCATTGAAAGGATAAATAGACAAAGTCTTCTCCCTGCAGTGGGTGAGTCCAGAACTAGAGGCCATAGGTTTAAGGTGAGAAGGGAAAGATATAAAAGAGACATGAGGGGGAATTTTTTCACACGGTGGATAGAGCATGTATGGAATGAACTGCCAGAGGAAGTGGTGGAGGCTGGTACAATTGCAACAATTAAGAGGCATCTGGGTCGGTATGTGAATAGGAAGGATTTGGAGGGATATAGGCCAAATGCTGGCAAGTGGGACTAGATTGGGTTGGGAAATCTGGTCAGCATGGACGGGTTGGACCGAAGGGGCTGTTTTTGTGCTGTATATCTCTATGACTTTATTACCCTATGTGCAACTAGGAGAGGTAGAGATGATGCATTTGAAAACTTCCAGCAAATCAAGAACATCCTGGGAAGTGGTTACATGGCCAGAGCAGCACTGTGCTTTGATCCAGTGAACTATATAATATGGCAATTGCCAGGAATAAGTGGGGAGGAGTTTTTTGCTGAAATCCCTGTCGGGCAGTCATAGAGTCATAGAGTCATAGAGATGTACAGCATGGAAACAGGCCCTTCGGTCCAATCCGTCCATGCCGACCAGATATCCCAATCCAATCGAGTCCCACCTGCCAGCACCCGGCCCATATCCCTCCAAACCTTTCCTATTCATATGCCCATCCAGATTCATTTTAAATGTTGCAATTGTACCAGCCTCCACCACTTCCTCTGGCAACTCATTCCATATACGTACCACCCTCTGAGTGAAAAAGTTGCACCATAGGTCTCTTTTATATCTTTCCCCTCTCACCTTAAACCAATGTCCTCTAGTTCTGGACACCCCATCCCAGGGTATAGACTTTGCCTATTTATTCTATCCATGCCCCTCATGATTTTATAAACCTCTATAAGATCACCACTCAGCCTCTGACACTCCAGGGAAAACAGCCCTAGCCTATTCAACCTCTCCCTTTGGTTCAAATCCTCCAACCCTGGCCACATCCTTGTAAATCTTTTCTGAACCCTTTCAAGTTTCACAATATCTTTCCAATATTTAATCTGATAGGATTTGAACAATGAGGGGCTTTTGCCTGAAATGTCAATTTTCCTGCTCCTCAGATGTTGCCTGACCTGCTGTGCTTTCCCAGCACCACTCTAATCTTGACTCCATAGCTCCAATATCACAATCAATTGCACAAATGCTAGTACATGGGTACTGAATCAAATCCAGGAGGAGATTTCCACATTGAAACCACTTAGCAGTGGGTCGAATGCATTTAGGCGCTATGGACACAAAACTATAAGCACAAGTAAATTGGTGTCAAACATGGGGATACCCTATATGTGGATGCCCTTTTGATGCAGCATATGCATCTCATTTTAAATTACCCTAATATTCTCCACTTAGTATACTGGCACCAGCTGTTGTAACTGATCGAGATTTGAGAAGATTTGTAGCTCAGGTTGAGGTTCTGGATGTAGGTTTGCTCGCTGAGCTGGAAGGTTCACTTTCAGATGTTTCATCACCATACCAGGTAACATCTTCCATGCGCTCTGGGTGAAGCACTGTTGATAATTCCTGTTCTCTATTTATAAGTTTGGGTTTCTTTGGGTTGGTGATGTCACTTCCTGTGGTGACATTATTTCCTTTTTTTGCTTTGAGGGGGTGGTAGATGGGGTCTAACTCGATGTGTTTGTTGATAGAGTTCCGGTTAGAATGCCATGCTTCTTGGAATTCTAGTGTGTGTCTCTGTTTGGCTTGTCCTGGAATGGATGTTGTCCCAGTCGAAGTGGTGTCCTTCCTCCTCTGTATGTAAGGACACTAGTGAGAGATGGTCATGTCGTTTTGTGGCTAGTTGATGTTCATGTATCCTGGTGGCTAGTTTTCTGCCAGTTTGTCCAATGTAGTGTTTATTACAGTCCTTGCAAGGTGTTTTGTAAATAACATTAGTTTTTTTTTGTTGACTGTATCGGGTCTTTCAAGTTCATTAGCTGCTGTTTTAGTGTGTTGGTGGGTCTGTGGGCTACCATGATGCCAAGGGGTCTGAGTAGTCTGGCATATCTATCTGATCTATCATTATTCTAACGAAACTCTATAAGCCAGAGTCAAAATGTCTGTACAGGGAAAATGGGTAAATTACAGACCGCTGAGCCTTACTTCAGTGGTAAGTTGTTGGAGGGCATTCTGAGAAACAGAATTTACTTGCATTTGGAAAGGCCCTTCTTCAGATCTGATGATAGATTGGAAAATATCAATTTATATGCAGTTTATAGGGTAGAGGTGGGGGAAGGGTGTAAGAAGTAAATGCTAGGTGGTATAGAACCCAAAGGGAGAGAAGAACAGATGTGTGGGGTTGGGCTAGGGCCTTGGGAGAGCTCACGTCCTAAAGTTATTGAACTCGATATTGAGTCTAGAAGGCTGCAGGGTTCGCAGTGGGAAATGAGATGCTGTTCTTCCAGGTCAGGCAGCATCCGAGGAGCAGGAGAACCGACGTCCTGGGCAAGAACCCCTCACCAGGCTCCTGCTCTCCTGCTCCTTGGATGCTGCCCGACTGGCTATGCTTTTCCAGCACCACTCTAATCTAGACCCTGGTGTGTGAAAGTGACAGGCAACTGGAAACTTTTCTGTGGGCAGAACATAGATCTTCTAGAAGAGCAACTCAAGTCTGCTCTGGGATTCATTCGGATGCGACATTCCTGACATCCACAGTCATTATATATAATTGGAAGCAGATCCATATCCCTAACTCCCACAAATGATGTGGCATATGTGTATTCTGTAGACCTCATGGATACTCATAGCATCAGATAAAGTGTGGAAGAGGAAGTTTGCTGATTTTTAGTTTTGTTCCCAGGATGTTAGCAGCCCTGTCAATGCCAGTACTGAAAGTCACCAAGAATGCATTTGTAAGCTCTCCTTTGGCAGATGAATCTCCTCTGCTGAACAGCACTTGAAATAAGATTTGACGTCAGTAAGGACACAGAAAATACTTTGAGTGTGTGACTTTGATCATTTCATCAACTGTGGTTCAGGAACACTATCGTTGACCAAGGTAGCTATGTCCTGAAGTATTTCTTTGCAGAGAGTCAGCAACAGCTCAGGGAGTAGCTATTTTGCCTGATTTATATGGTTCCAGGTTCAAATTCCACTTCAGCACAGTATTCAACACTCATGCTTGCTTGCAGTATTACAAAGATGCTGCCTTTGTTGGTAGTACAATTAAAACCGAAAGAACTGTGGATGCAATATATGCTTAACAAAGTAATTTATATTAACTAATTAACTGTTCCACAGTCTAAGGAAGAAATGTGGATCAGACCCACCAACATGAGTGAGGATCTGATAGTACAAGGCATTATTGGACAAAACCAGCAAGAGTTTGCCAAACATAAGCATGATTATGGAGAGATGCAAGGGGAGATGTGCATACAGGGTATAAGTCCAAAGCCCCAAATGCAGTATAGATTCCCCATGCAGGCTGAAAGTGATACAGAAAGGATGTGCTACTTGGCTTTGCACTAAGGGGTGCTAAGATGACTCACTTTCACAAACAATTCACCTGTTTAGCTGGTAAAGAAACTGATGAGAGTTGGTGTCTGACCATTGACTATTGAGAACTAAATAAGATAACATCCTTGACAGCACCCAAAGTGGCCACTAGCCCTAAAACCATGATTAAATGGAATTAATTTGCATAGTGGTTAATGGTGCTGGATATAAATGATGGATTTCGGTCAATCCCTTTGTCCAAGGGGGGCCAGCATAAACTTGTATATATCTTTAAGGGATAACATTATACATGGATATACCACAGAGATTTCACAACTCCCCATCAATATTTCATCAGTGGCTGAGCAACGGGTTGAGGAATGTCTTGAAGCCAGACTGTCTGATGCAGGACAACTGATGATTTGCTTTTGCGAACAGGAACCCAGCAGGAGTGTTATCAGCTCCTGAATGTTTTGTTGCAACTACAAATGGAGCTTGGGTTAAAAGTGAACTGAGAAAAGACTGCGATAATGAGTCAGGAAATGAGCTACTGAAGAGTGGTGCTAACACCAAGAAAAAGAGAGATGGACAAACAATGAATTTAAACAGCAACTAGGTTTCCCATCCCAACAGATGTGAATGGGTTAAGATCAGTTTTGGACTTGATTGGATATGGTAGAGACCATATTGATGGTTTTTCCCGCAAAGGCAGGACCACTAATAATTTTACGGAAGAAAAATAACCCATTGGAATGGAAGCCAGATCACACGCAAGCAATAGTAGCTTTGAAACAGGGCTTGGCTAGTGCTCCTATCCTAAAAATCCCTAATCCAACTGAACCATTCTCCGTGGAGGTAGCTGAATCAGACTCCACAACATCGGTGGTCTTATTGCAAGAGGTACAAAGTCAGCGGAGACCAGTAGTCCTCGTGCATGCTCACACCAGGAAAGCAGGGTTGCATGGCATGTGAAAGGTATTTATTGACAGAGTTCTGGGCAGTATAACATTTTGCCTACATTGTAGGTTTGAACTTGTAGATAATTTTAACGGAACATATAAACGTTCAGATGCTGCTAGATGGATGTATGAATGATGGCACAGTGAGCCAAAACAGAATTACTCAATGAACGCTGTTATTACAAAGGAGAAACCCCACAGAGGTCAAAAAAGGTTAAAGATACCACATGTTAACAGGTATCATCGTTCACCAGGGGACACCCCATGAGTGTCAGGCCGTGATAGTAAATGATCCTAAGGGACAATTTTTATCAAAATTAAAAAGGAGGGAGCGATGGTAAAGAGGACATAGGGAATACAAGAGACAGACAGAGACAGAAATAGGAGAACAGCAAGGGAATACCAAATCACCCTTGAAAGTGTTTGTTGATGGTTCCACAGGATGGAAAATGGAGAACTGATTGTGGGGGGTATACAGAAGATGAGCAACAATGAGAAGTGGATAACATCACCCTCAAACTGGCAAAAACCATGAGTGCTCAAGCAGCTTAGTTGGCAGCAATGACATACATAGTGAGGAACCTAGATAAACTCCACCCAGGATCTGCTACCTTTTCAGATAGTATGTACGTGTACAGGCTATGTGTCAACAGATAGGAAGGCCCTCCCGTCAGCCCCATTGCTGCGGTACATCTTTGAAAAAGCAAAAGGGAAGGAATATGAAGTGAGGAATGTAAAAGCTCATTGTAAATTATCACCAAAGGGAAATAGCCAAACAAGGGGCAATAGCAGCAGAAGAATGACAGCCACAGATGGAGGAAATGTGAAGGCAGAAAAAGCGGTAAAAGAGACTTTGTAAAGTTTGTTACTACAGATTAAGAATAATCTGGACATTGCTAGTTCGTAATGTTTCTAACTATTTATTCATCGTCATTTCTTTGAGATTACGCACATCTTGCAAGATGTGGAAAGCATATAACAATATATTTGCTGTGGAATAGAAGAAAAATAAGATATCGTAAACTGATTTGCAACTTTGATTATATTTGTAAGTCTGCACTATCACCACTATGCCAAATCTACTATAGTCTCACTTTCCAGCACTATCCCCATAGCCTTGACTATTATGACATTTTAAGTTATTATGTAAAGTTGTTAAACTCAATATTGAGTCCAGAAGGCTGAAAAGTGCCAAGCTGGAACAGGAAGTGCTGACAATTAGGCTTGAGTACACAAAAATTCCAATATACTCAATGATATACTCAAAGGCAAATCAGAGCAGGACCTACACACTTAATGGAAGTGTTCCAGGGAGTTTTGCTCAACAAATTGACCAGGTTCATAGTTCTTTGAAAGTGGAGTCTCAGGTAGAGAGGATAGTGAAGAAGGCTTTTAGTATACTTTCCTTTATTGGTCAGAACATTGAGTATAGGGGTTGGGAGGTCATGTTGCAGCTGTACAGGACTTTGGAAACATGACAGGGTTCAGGAAAGATTTACAAGGATGTTGCCAGGGTTGGAGGGTTTGAGCTATAGGGATAGGCTGAATAGGCTGGGGCTGTTTTCCCTGGACTGTCAGAGTCTGAGGGTTAACCTTATAGCGGTTTATAAAATCATGGGGGACATGGATAGGGTAAATAGACAAGGTATTTTCATTGGGTTGGGAGGGTCCAGAACTAGACAGCATAAGTTTAGGGTGAGAGGGGAAAGATTTAAAAGGGACCTAAGAGGCAACTTTTTCACACTGAGGTGGTGCATGTGTGGAATGAACTGCCAGAGTAAGTGGTAGAGGCTGTCACAATTGCAACATTTAAAAGGCATCTGGATGGATACATGAATAGGAACAGTTTGGAGGGGTATGGGTCAAGTGCTGGCAGGTGGGACTAGATTAAAGTTTAGGATATGTGGACAGCATGGACGGGTTGGACCAAAGGATCTGTTTCCATGCTGTACATCTCTATGACTTTATGACTGTGCACTCACAGTCCAATAGTTCACAGAAGTTTAAATGAAAAAGTTTCTTGTCTCAATCTTAACTCAAGCCATTCTATTGCCATGACTTCTTCCTAATAGCATTCCCCCAACTATATTACCATGCAAGATCTTTGTGTTTCTCCAATACTTTGGATTATTCATTCACATGATGTGAGCATTGCCAGCTAGGACGGCATGTACTCCCCAGAGTCAGCAACTTTGCTGTGGGTCTGGAGTCACATGTAACCCAGAACAGGTAAGGACATCAGCTTTCTTCCCCAAGGGACATTTGTGAAACAGATGGGTACTTCCCGACAATTGACAATGGTTTCGTGATCATCATTCGACTCATAATTCCAGGTATTTATATTGAATTCAACGTCCATAATCTGTCATGGTGGGATTCTAACCTGGGTACCCAGAATATTACCTGGGTCACTGGACTAATTATTTCACAATATTACCACTAGACCACTTCCCCCAAGCTGGCCTTTTAAATAAGGTGAGGGAAACGGCACCTCATGTTGAAGGCACACTTGCTTCAAATTTATTCAATCTGATTTTATAGAATGGACTCAGCAGCCAGGTCACCATTTGATGGGGAGACTGGGAGCTCCTCCATAGTGTAGACTAGCTGCAGCTGAGACTAAACAGGTATAGAACTACCTGGAGAATTAATGCCTCAGTTAGCCTGCAGGAGACCATCTATTGGTAACTGTGTTAATCCCTGATGTTTCCAATGACAGAGAAAATTCCCATCAGATTCCTGTGAGTAGCTTTACTAGATCATCTCCAATCTACCCATAGTTTGTGGGCTCCCCTCCTTTACCACTACCTCATTGAAAATAGCCCCAGGTTAGAGAAATGACATGTTCCTTTGCGGTGTCCAGTCAGAACTATATCAGTCATGTTATGGCAACTTTTTTCACAAATTAGTAACTGACTCAATAATAATTTGGGTATCAGCTGGGTAACTGGATGTCTGTGTGTCTTGGCAATTGGAATTGAATGAAAAGGAATGCAAGTGAAAGGAGGTGCCTACTAAGAAAAAAAACATATTAAGAGGACTGAAGTATAATTTATTCACTTACACCAATATAACGTACACGGCCAGTATAAAGTTAACATTTATGCACCAATATATAAAAATAAAAATGGTCAAAATCCTGGAACTCCATCTCCAAAACACCACAATGTGTGTACCTACATCACATGGACTGCAATGGTTCAAGAAGGCATCATGCAATCACCTTTTCAAAGACAATTAGAGATGGGCAATAAATATGGCCTTGCTAGCAACACCCATATTCTGTGAATGAATTTAAACAAAGGAGAGATGGATGCAAGTCAAAAATATATATGAAAAGAATGATCAGCTGGGGATAGAAACAGAAAATAAGGGGCACCATTGACCTTTCGGGCCTGTTCTCCAATTCAATATGATCCAATGTTTCCTCTTTCTCCTCAAATCCTTTGATCAATTAGCCTAAGAACTATATCTAACTTTATCCTGCTTTGGCCTCGACTATAGTAGAGAATTTCATAGGCTCACCATTCTCTGAGTGAAGAAATTTCTCCTCATCTCAGTCCTAAATAGCTGACCTATTTTCTTCAAACTGTGACCCTCAGTTTTGGACTTGCCAATTGCAATTCCCAATTTATTCAAGCCAACATTGGCAGCTGGATTACCCATAAACCTCTCTGCTCTCTAGCTTCATTTCCTTTTATAAAGATTCGCATTCATTTCCAACCAAGTCCCTTATTTTGATATTATCTTGCATGGCACACTAACAAATTCTGTGTGATAAAGCAAACTTTTCACTCCATCAAACATACAATCTAAATGAAAGTTGGTGTTCAAGTTCAGGAAGGATTTTAATACGGTTTATAGGGAAAAGCTAATACCGCTGACAGACAAGTTGATAACCAAAGGATAAAAGAAAAGGAGCAGGAGCAGGAGCAGGAGTAGGAGCAGGATGAGGAAAACTCAGTAATGCAGTCAGCTGTTATGAGCTGGATTGCACTTGAAAGGAGAAGGGTGAAATCGAAAATGGAACAGTGGTGTGAGAAAACAGGAGAGGTTTGGAATGGACCTGATACTTTTTTTCAAAGAGATAAAGCAGCTCCAATGGCCCAAATGGCCTCCTTTTGAGCTGTACCATTGTACTCTATGAATACCTTGTCTTCTATGAATAGTTGCAAAATTCCTCAGTTGGAGTCCCCTCTGAGGCTTCCATTCCAGTGATCCTTTCTTATCAATTGCCTCTCAACTTCCTGTAGGTCTCATGAATCTTAGCTGCAATCTTTCCAAGCTGTAATAATCTGCTTATCGTGTGTCAAGTTCTGGCAGGGTGAAATGAAACTATTTTTTTTTCATCCAGATCTATCTTGTGATCTTGCAAATAAAGAATTTTAAATTGGGCCACAGTTATTGCAAACACGCAGTATGATCAGCGGCTTTGTGATCTGCACCTGTGCTTTGGCAATGAAGTAATGGATAGGGTAATAAATCATAACTGAAATGAACCTATCAATGCATGTTGTTATCCAAAATCATTTCAGTGAAAGGAACATGTTCTTATCTATTCTGGGAAATACGTCATGAGAGCTTCATGAGACCATATATCTTTTATCTCCCACTGTGAGTGCTTGGCAGACAGGCTGCGCCCTCTATTACTTACTGTTTGGCTAATCTGTGGGTTCAGCTGACGAGATGGCAAAATGATTGAAAGAAGAGACAGGTGAACAAGAAGGTGAATTTCACTGGGATTTTTCAGCCACCAATCTGGCCAGTGTAATAGATTCTTTTTCTCTCTCTCATTCTCTCTCTATGATAGTGAGATTTACATTGACCTTTGAGCCATTAAGTCTTTCAATTCACCAGGTTTTTGAATTTAGTTTTAATTTGAAAAAGTGTAAATGCTTCTAAATGTCATTAACAGTTTAATTCTTTTCTGATTGCTGTGAAGTTGGGCTGCCAATCAGATTTTCTTTTTAGATTCAATAGACTGATGACAAGGTAAGAATTTACAAAAGGCGGCTGTTATTCACTGAGGTTTGCTGTACTCTTTTGACTCTGATTGCGTTTCACTTTCTCAACCTCCTGGCTTTATATAACACCATGTGGGTCTGTACATAAGTAAAGTAAGATAATACAGGCAAATGGGTTGTTGTTAAATCTGTTTTTTTGAAAAATAAATGACCAGTTGAAAACAATCTATTCATTTTGGTATGTTGCATATGTCCATTATGTAGCTAGGATTTTTACAGAAATTTTATAATGATTAATCAATACGGATGTAAAATCAGCAAGTGTACCCAGTGTCTCAGTATTTGTTTATTGTCCACTACTATTCATAACTGGATATGGTATGGATGTAGAGTTTTGACTGGACTCATTGATTGTCGGATTATTTGGCCTGCTTATAGCATAATCTTTCTGTTACAACTGGTTCCCTACCAGTATTCCCAGTTTGTGCAATAATTGGGACATGCTTAAATCATTATACTCCCAGGTGAGGAGGGAGGAATGGGCTTTGGTTCTTTATCTGCCCCCTCACTTTCATTGATCACAATAAAGTCAATTGAACACAAGTGATCCCTTCTTTCATAGATATCTCTCCCAGTTCCGACGTACTGACGCTTTCAAAAAAGCCAATGTAAACAGTGTAGGTTAGGGAAAAAAATGTTTCTTATTTACGAAAATGCCAGGGAAAATCATGAAAAGCAACATATACAAAGCAACATAGATCAGAAATGGGAAGTGAGCAAACATCCAACAGGAGAAAAGATCAGCCTTGGGCCTGTCCATGAGGATAAAAGGTAAAACATTTTTGCTACTCAGTCAAGTGATTTCAGTAATGCTGATACCAGCAGTTGGTCTGAAGACTCTTAGTTCTGCAAGTTAGCTAATGAGACAGTTAGCCTATTTTCATTTTGATGTTAGCTTTACTGATTTGCAACTTGCTTCCAACAATCAGCGAGAGAGACGTTTTATTTTAATTGCAAGAACAGGGCACATGGAGGATGTTTTTCAGCTGTGACCTTCAGAAAATATCAACCCAGTAGAGCTAGAACACCAGGCCAGTACAGCAAAGCCCAGGTTACAGTTATTTTAACCTTTTCTCTTCTGTATTCTTCAAAGAGAAAAGCACAGGTATGTCTTCCAACTCGGACTGCTTTCTTTGACCTCGCACCGGGTCTACTGAGTGAAATTAATTTATAATTTATAAATAATTAACAGCTGATGGTCTCTGCTAAATTGGTAATCAACCATTATTATCTCTGTAACCACATGAGATTTGAATTTGGTTCTTGCACTGTATCTAATATTTCAATTCTCTATGTTTGAGGTATCTTGAAACCCTCCTGGTGTGACATTCCACAGGATCACCTATGACCGAGTACAATTGACATGAGAATTTTTTGTACGTTCATTAAATTATGTTCTGACATTTTTTTCCCTCCGCCTTCTTGTCTTGTGCGTTAGCCATGTTCATCTATCTGCATCTTTAACTCTCTATAACAAACTAGTTTTTAAACCGCCAGGAATTTTACCTTGGCTTGAATGTCCTCTTTGTCTTATCTGTCTTAAAGTTTCATAATGTCTGTAAGGAATTTGGAGCCATGGTCTATTATTTAGTATCTACTTTCAGGATACAACTTCACAGGATTTGTGCTTCTTTTTAATATATGCTTTTATTTTGATGGTCATAGGGCAGTAGGAATATTTTGATTATTATGTATAATGTGTTATTAAATAATACTCCTGCGCAGTGTCGTCTTATTGATGCCCAATTTGAGTAATTTAATCTATTCTCAATCTATCTCACTTAGCACAGTGGTGATGCCACTCAATATGATGGATATCCTCAGTGTGGAAACCAGATATAGGGAACAAAATCTATCTTCCTTACCAGTCTGTCTTACATGTGACCCCAGAAATACAATAATGTGGATGACTCTTAGCTACCTTCAGAAAGGGCCTAAAAGGCAACTCATTTCAAAGGCAATTATGGATTGGAATTAAATGCTGGCTATGCCTCAGATCTCTGCATTCTATTAAAAAAAACTTTCCAAATTTGCATTCTTTGATGTGCTACAGAAGTTGATGGCTAGTTGCTCAGTCCCAACATGCCCTGGAGAAGATGGGTGCAGAGCTCTCTTTTGATACACTGCAGTCCAGGGCAAGTAGATGTACCCACAGAGCTGGTGAGGAGGGAGTTTGACGATTTTAACCTAGCAACAATGAAGGAACAAAGATGGAGTTCCAAGTCAGGATGATGATGGATTAAGGGGGATCTTGCTGGTGGTGATGTTTGCTTGGACCTGCTGCCTTTGTCCTTTTAGTTGGCAGAAATTGCAGGCTTCGAAGATCCTGTCAAAACAGCCTTGGAAATTTGGTGCAGTGTATATCATAGGTGGTACACACTTACAACATTATGTATCAGTGGTGGAGTGTGTGAATGCTTATTGTAATGGTTGGAGTGCTTATGTGTTTGTCCTTGATAGTGTTCTTGAGTGTTGTTGGAACTGATGTTATCCTGACATGAGGACAGTGTTCCATCACATTATTAAGTTTTGCTTTGTAAATGGGAGACTGGTTTTGGGTAGACAGGACATGAGTTACTCATCACAGAATTCCTAGTCCCTGACCTAATCTTGAAGCCACGATAATTATGTGGCCAGTCCAGTTCAGTATCTGGTGAATGGTAACCTCAGTTGCTGTGTACATTGGTGACAGTCGAGTTAAGAAGATATTCTGTTCAGTTGGTTTTCCCACCACTTTGCACAGTATGTTTGGGAGTCATATCTTTCAGTAAAAAATGAGGTCTGCAGATGCTGGAGATCACAGCTGCAAATGTGTTGCTGGTCAAAGCACAGCAGGTTAGGCAGCATCTCAGGAATAGAGAATTCGACGTTTCGAGCATAAGCCCTTCATCAGGAATAAGAGAGAGAGAGCCAAGCAGGCTGAGATAAAAGGTAGGGAGGAGGGACTAGGGGGAGGGGCGATGGAGGTGGGATAGGTGGAAGGAGGTCAAGGTGAGGGTGATAGGCCGGAGTGGGGTGGGGGCGGAGAGGTCAGGAAGAGGATTGCAGGTTAGGAGGGCGGTGCTGAGTTGAGGGAACCGACTGAGACAAGGTGGGGGGAGGGGAAATGAGGAAGCTGGAGAAATCTGAATTCATACCTTGTGGTTGGAGGGTTCCCAGGCGGAAGATGAGGCGCTCCTCCTCCAGCCGTCGTGTAGTTGTGTTCTGCCGGTGGAGGAGTCCAAGGACCTGCATGTCCTCGGTGGAGTGGGAGGGGGAGTTAAAGTGTTGAGCCACGGGGTGATTGGGTTGGTTGGTTCGGGCGGCCCAGAGGTGTTCTCTGAAGCGTTCCGCAAGTAAGCGGCCTGTCTCACCAATATAGAGGAGGCCACATCGGGTGCAGCGGATGCAATAGATGATGTGTGTGGAGGTACAGGTGAACTTGTGGCGGATATGGAAGGATCCCTTGGGGCCTTGGAGGGAAGTGAGTGTGCAGGTGTGGGCGCAAGTTTTACATTTCCTGCGGTTGCAGGGGAAGGTGCCGGGGGTGGAGGTTGGGTTGGTGGGGGGTGTGGATCTGACAAGGGAGTCACGAAGGGAGTGGTCCTTGCGGAACGCTGATAGGGGAGGGGAGGGAAATATATCCTTGGTGGTGGGGTCCGTCTGGAGGTGGCGGAAATGGCGGCGGATAATACGTTGTATGCGCAGGTTGGTGGGGTGGTAGGTGAGAACCAGTGGGGTTCTGTCTTGGTGGCGGTTGGAGGAGCGGGGCTCAAGGGCGGAGGAGCGGGAAGTGGAGGAGATGCGGTGGAGGGCATCGTCGATCACGGATGCGGTGGAGGGCATCGTCTTCAGAAAGTGCTGAGAAACAGAGATCTCCATTCAGGGTATATTCTGTGTTTCTTCCACCTTCAATACCTTCTCCCACAGATATTCACCATGCAGGGGAACCGGTCCATCCATTGACAAAAAGCAAGAGATGGATTATTAGCAGCAAATTTACTTGCTCATGTTTGACCTGAAAGCATGGGAATTCACAGAGTTTTAAACTCAATGGTCCAATGCAAGTTCATTTTCAGCGACCACTGAAAGCTGTGTTAAACTGATGGTAAAATAGCTGGTGGTTTAAACATGAGTTTGTAATAGAGAGTTAAGGATGCAGATAAATGAACATAGCTTTACCTAAGGCAACGGTTAGTGAATTTTTATGGGAATACTTTCAAGGTCCCCTCTAATCAACACTAATTGTAAATGATAGGCTACAGGACATATTTTGTAACAGAAAAAATGCTGACCACACCAAACCATGTGGCCAAATGATTGAGTACATCCAAAGGGATTTGTACCAATTAGCAGAAGTAGCAAGAAATAGCAGATAGTTAAAGATGAGAAATTCTGTACAACTTGTGATTACAGAATGAATGACTGTCCATTAGCAAAAGTGGAAAGGGAAATAATTTGGGTGGATTTATTGTCTTTGAGTATTCAGCCTGTGTGAAATTGTTCTGAAGAAGCTTAGACAAGTATCAGTATTCATTTGAGGGTAAGTTAACTAAAATTGTAAAATTGTCAGAAAGGCCATATTTAAAGTATTTTCAGAATCTAACCTTTGAATAGAGATCACAAAGATTTCAGAGGATACTATAAAATATAATCGTGAGATTTAACTTTCTAAATTATGATGAGGGTTATATTTGACCTATTTAAGTCAAAAGAAGTGTTCAAAATTTGATATTGAAACAACTCACATACAGGCATTCATTTACATAGACAGAGGTATGCAGACTAAATTCCCAGTAAAGTTAATTAACATTCTGAACTATGGACAGATAAACTAGGCTACAAATTATGCACACTGCACCAACTAAAGGGACGATAGCTGAACAATGAGTAAATGGTCTAATCTTCCACAATGATAGCAAGTTTCCTTCCCTGGAGGACATTTAGTGAATCAGATGAGCTTTTGCAACAATCAATGGAATTAAAACTTCAATATTCTTTTAAACACCCCCTTGCACTCTCTGTCTTACACACACGCACACACACCAGCCTTCTTTCTATTCTACACTTTCCGCTGCCTCCAGAATGCAGCCAACATGATCAAAGTCCCCCTCCCATTCTAGTTATACTCTCTTCCACCCTCTTCCATCAGGTAGAAGATATAAAAGATGTCCAGATTGGGTGAATTGGCCAAAGATGTCCAGGTTAGGTGAATTGGCTGTGCTAAATTGCCCATAGTGTTCAGGCTAGGTGCATTAGTCAGGGGAAATATAGTGTAAGAAGGTAGGGGAATGAGTCTGCCTGGGATACCCTTTGGGAGGGTCAGTGTGGACTTGTTGGGCTGAAATGGTCTGTTTCTACACTGGAGGGATTCTAGCTTCTATCTATCTTCTACCTTAAAATTTTGAAAACACATACCAAAAGATTCAAGAACAGCTTCTTCCCTGGTGTTATAGTAAATAGGAATATATAACTACAAAGTAATTCACGGTGGGATATTACCGTAAGTGTAAGGTCTGGGTTGCATGCTTGAGTCAGCTATGCATGACTGCAGCCTGTCAGGCGACAAAAAGTGAAGAAAGATGGTCATGGCACAATATGAGGGTCTGCAGCAAGCCAGAAGACAATTGTGGCAGTGTCTGATTGGTTAAGGGAATATAACATAGGCTTAGTGCAATTGGTTATGCTAATGTAATAGGGATAGGGCATGGCTTTTAGAACAATATAACTTTAGAGTACTCTTGCTGCTCGGGGGCTTTTCAGGGTTGACTGCTCTGATGGCCACAGCTTTGGTTTGCAAATAACGGGTTATCATTTTGAGGAATTCTCTGCATCTCCTGGTCATTCCTAAAAGGTGCTATCAACCACAAAGATTATCAGACTTATGAATGGACCTCTCATAGATGAGAGTTGGTTTTCTCTGCAACTACTCTATAGCTGTAACACCATATTCTCCATTTTGTTATTACCCTGAAGGACTTACATAAAGTACGATTTGTCTGGATAGTGCACAAAACAATACTTTTCACTGTATCACAGTACACGTGACAACAATAAATCAAATTTTTTTTTTAATCATACACTCAGTGACATTATCACCACTTATTTCATGAAGATAATTTGGGTAATTTGTGAGCTCAGTATCCTGTTCATAGATAGTGAAGCAAATTCATTCAGCTAGGGTGGAAACTCCAGGCATTAGGTGAATTAGGGAGTACAGTAGAGACAAGCTTCAAGGATGAGAGGTGGCCAGCAGGAGTTATGGAATCAAGAGGAACATTTAATTTCCACAGGTTTTGATAGAGATGTGTCTCCTTATATTAGTTATAATCCGATTAACAAGTGAAAAAAAATGCTTGTTAAATATATTTGTTTTTTGAGATATAACAAGAGTGGCTGACAAAAAAAAACTGCAGATATACTATGCTTGAAGTTACTAAAGGCATCTGATATTATGACTCAAATGCCTATTACATAAGAGAAGGACTCTTGGAGTTGGGAAGTGATATATTAATATAGAATGGAATTGGTTAATGGACTCGAGGGGATGGTGCTGGAAAAGCACAGCCAGTCAGGCGGCATACAAGGAGCAGGAGAATCATCTTTCCTGATGAAGAGTTTATGCGCGATTTTCCCGATCCTCGGATGCTGTCTCACCAGCTGTGCTTTTCCAGCACCACACTCTTGACTCTGATCTCCAGCCTCTGCACGCCTCACTTTCTCCTCCTTGGTTAGTGGACTGGTAGCTGACAGTAGGAATAAACGGGACATTGGCAGGCTGACTAGTGGATTGCCGCAAGGATCAGTGCTGGGGCCTCAGCTATTCACAAACCATATTCATGACTTAGACAGAGAAAGAGAGTATTCCATTTAAGTTTGAAGATAATACAAGGTTAGATAGGAATGCAAGCTGTGAGGAGGATTCAAAAAGATATAGACATATTACAAAGTGGCAGATGGGCAAGTGTGAGGTTATTCAATTTAATTGTAAGAATACAAAGGAAAATAGATTTTAGAAGATGTGAAAAAAAAGGTTGACATTCAATGCAATTTGGGTTGACTTGTACAAGGAATACAAAGTAATCCCCCCAGAATGGAAGGATTTCAACATCAGCGAAGGCTAAATTGGTTGGGACTTTGCTCATTGGAATTTATAAGAATGAGAAGTGATCTCATTGAGACATAAAGCATTCTTAATTGGCTTGGGGGGGTTAATGCTGAGAGGATGTTTTCTGTTATGGGAGAGTCTAGGACCAGGAGAGATAAAGGGGTGTCAATTTAAGATTGGGATGAAGAGGAATTTCTTCTCTCAAAGGGTTGTGGATCTTTGAAACTCCTTGCCACAGACAGATGTGGGACAACAGCTTGTGTATATTTAAGGCTGAGATAAATAGATTCCTGATCAGTTGGGAAATCAAGGGTTACGGGAAAACGACAGGAAAGTGGACGTGAGGAATGTCAGATTTGTCATAATTCTATTGAATGGTGGAGCAGGCATGAGGGGCCGAATGGCCTGCTCCTGTTTCTATTCCTCATGGTCTTATTGTCTTATCAGAAAGTTATAGCAACTGATTATGAAAGCAAATAGCTTCCTAAAAGGAAAAAAAAAGCAATATTTAGAAACGTACTGATCCCATACGAACTCTATTTTAAAGCATGTAAGGTGAGTCAGACCAGTACATGTCCTTTCCAAAATTTACTGGAATTTCCTTTTTGGGTTGTTAGCCTAAATCAAAAGGGGATTAGAGTACAAGAATAAAGAAGTTTTGCCACCATTATACATGATTTGATGAGAACACATACCTCATATTGTTTGTAGTTTTGGTCTCCATATTTAAAGAAAGATGTACATGCAACTGGGGACAGAACAGAAAAGATTGGTGTCTGGATGAGAGGTTTGCTCTATAATGAGAAGCTGATTAAACTGTGTCTGTCTTCTCTGGAATTTCAAAGACTGTGAGCTGATCTCATTCAAAGAATCAAAATGATGAAGGGTCAGGGAATTACAGAGAGGTTGTTTTCACTGGCTGAAGAATCAAGAAACTGAAAGCACAAGTTACAGGATATGGCACTGATCACTTAAGCCTGTGTTGAGGATAGGTTTCTTCATTCAAAGGGTTTCTAATACTTGAAATTCTATACTGTACCTCAGATTGTTGCCAATTTGCCATTATTGAATACGTTTAAGCCTGAAATAAAGTGATGCTTGGTCTCTCAGGAAATAAAGGAATATGGGATGGGCTAGAAAGTCAGTTGAAGCCCAAGATCATCCATGTTAAATAGAGAGCAGACTCAATGGGTCCTCTAATCTACTCTTGCTTCGCGTTCTTTTTTTTGTGTGTGTGTTATATTTTTCACGATGGAAATGATATCCCTGAGTATGTACCTCATAGCCATTGTGATCTTCTGGGCTATGTATCTCATGGTCACTGTGACTTTCTGATAAGCCTTCTGATCACCTTTGGGTTTTCAAAAAAGAGATGAGATTTTGTTTAAAGTAGCTCAGATATTTTCTTGAAATTTCTTGCTTCTCACAAAGGTTACAGGACAAGAGCATGCTATTATGTGTTAGTGCAAAGTGATTACTTGGAACAGGGTCAATTTTTTGTCCATCTTTTCATACGTTCACATTTATGGGAAAACAAATTAAATGTCCCTTCCTTGAGGGCAGGAGTGATAGGTCACCTGGCTTTTTCCAATTTTATATTTTCTCATACGCTTTTGGTAGTCTATTTTCCATCTGTCATCATGAGAGTTTAAAAAATAATTTGAAGTAAAATCCAGTGTTAGGTTTATTAATATATGTATCAGGAAGGAAACTACACTATTGTATTGTAACATGTCCACCATTAGATTTATATTCTGAAATATGGGATTTGGCTTTTATTGAGGAGGAATTGAAATAGTATCAAGGTAAACATTAGGAGCTGATTATTTAATCAAAGAAAACACTTAGTACCATGACGGCTATTGGTTTCTATCAATCAAAGGCAGCCAATCAAAATGATAGTGATTGATTTTATGCAGACACTGCTGACTCTGAAGAGACAATTGTAAATTGGTGTTATCTTCCTGCTTTATTTATTCCAAATGTTCCTTCTGAACATATTTTTTCTCTTCTTTCTCTCCAGAATCTAACCATAGAACATCTGCAAGAGAAGACTTTTTGAGAATAGGAACATGGACTATATAAAGACAGGATTACTTAATGAAGAGTCGCTACTGCTGACTTGTAAAATGGTAGAATCTTGTTCTTTACTCCTCAGGAGGTGAGGAACATAAGAATAGTATAGAAATCCTAAGAAACACAAGAAAAAAGGGATCAGATTGATGTTCCTGGCCAATCTCAGAAAGAGTGATCATGATTAGGATTGATGGAGAGCCTTTTGTGTTGGTTGTCATAAAGGTTTATGTCCTGACACAAGATCATAGATATCAGGAAAGAGACATTTTTATGGAAACATCCTGAAATGTTATGATCAAGTTAAATCAACTGATAGTAATTGTAATGGGTGATTTCAATGCTCAAATCGGTGAAGGAACATCGGAAATACATTAAGGTTTATGAAAGGTCACAGATCTGAAATGTTAACGTTGTTTTTCTCGTACACCGACGCTGCCTAACCTGTTATGCTTTCTCCAGCATTTTCTCTTTTCACATCAGGATGATGAAAGAGGAGACAGGCTGATGCAATTTTGTCACAAGAAGGATATGATAGTGGCAAATAATCTTAAAGATGCACAAATTGATGGTGAAACAACATTTAGGAAATGGTATAAAGAACATTCGTAGATGCCTGGCATGAATATAAATTCAAATCACTGCTTTCATGTGTCAAAATTGAAGTTGAAACTTAAAATAACAAAAAAAAGAAAAAGCTATGTGACCATTTCAATTTTAGCATGTTGAAAATAAGAACATCAGAGAGCCATTCCTTTGGAATGTATAAAAACAAAAATAAGTGCTCCAGGATTGAAAAATCCAAACAAATCGAGTTCTCAGAGGAAGGAAGAGAAAGCAAATGAAAAAATAAGACAAGAAAGAGAATATACAACCACCACAAAAGGGAAAAAAAACAACCAAAGTGGAAAGGGAAAGAGACAGTGAATGGCAGATGAGAAGCCAGGGATGAAGATAGAAAGAGGAATGAAAAGGAACACAGATGATTAGGATGAAATTGAAAAGAAAATAAAGAATGTATTCAGGCAGGCTAAAAAGAAATGATGTAATAAGATGTACTGTGATGTATTCAGGCCAGAAAGAAATCATGACATAAGAGTTACACACAAGAAGATACAATTTTTGACAGATAGAAAGAGTCCACAACAGACATTGAAACATAAAAGACAAAGATGGAAAATATTACTTGTGAGGAATGAAAAAAAGATGGACAGGATATTGCAGGAAATTGTACAATTCTCCAAATCAAAGACATTCTCAAGATTTAGAAGCAAATGATGGACCATACATAATGATATCAGAAGGAAAGAATGCTTTGAACATGATGAGGATAGGAAAGGCTTTGGGCATCAGTAATCTAACAACAGAACATTGAAAAGCCCTGAAAGAAACAGAACTGGAAGTGATAACAGAAATTTGTGATCAAATATAGACCAAAGGATGCAGTCCAAGTGACTTCAGTGAAATATTCAGTATTTGTTAAGTTACCTAAGGAAATCTAAAGGATTGAAAGTGATTACATTAGAACTGGAAGCTTAATAAGTTATCTTATTAAAGTGACCTGGAAAATCATAACAGATAAAAAAATAATTAAGCATTTGAAGAAGATATTGGTGAAACAGTCTGACTTTAGACCTGCAGTGAGAACAAGAGAGGAATATTTTTATATCAGAATAATCTTCAATAAGGATTCTGGGTAATCCAAGATGGAGGACGGGAATGTTTCTGGCTGTAACAGCTGCTCCTTTTTTGACGTATTTTAGGTGTTGGAGGTGATTTCCTCAAATTCCAGAAGCAGCAGTTACTGTTTTATATGTTGTTGCATTGTTTTGGAACTTTGGAGAAAAAAAAGGTCAAAACAACAGCAGTTTTAAAAGGGAGAAGAACAGACAAAGGAAGCTCATGCTGAGGTCAGTGCAGGAGAGAGAGAGAGAGAAAGAGAGAGAGAGAGAGAGAGAGAGAGAGAGATAGAGAAAGAAACCCACAGTGCAAACTGACAGAGTTAGCAGTTACTGCCTTTGCTGTTGAATTCATATATCGCTGGCCATTGGAGTGTGTCTGGGAAAATTTAAAAAACAGTGAAATTCATAACTGATTTAGGAGGAACCTGTCTGGGAGAGGTCACAGCACAGAAGCAGATAACTGGATTTTAAGTGGGGCCTTAAAATAAGTTAGCAGTACTGAGTAGAGTGAGTCCTTTCTTGATTATATGTTTTATTGAGATATGCCTCTTGATTAAACTTAAAATATAAACCATAGGTATTAATTTAACCCGGAACAGTGTTTTGTAGAGGAATAAGACAGTGCTATTTTCTGGGTGTGTAGATTGAAAGAAGCAAAAATGGCCCTTGGTAAAGTGATGTGCTCTTCTTGGTGGATATGGGAGTTTAGGGAGAATTTACGGGTTACTGAGGATAATATCTGCAATAAATGCCATTGGTTGTGAATCCTATCAGATCGAATGGAACGGTTGGAGAGGCAGTTAGAGGCAATAAGAAATTTACAAGTGCAAGGTGATGTGATGGACGGCAGTTATACGATGGGGGAAAAGTCACAGATGGAGTCACATAGATGGGTTTACTCCAGGAAAGGTAAGAGAGGTAGGCAGGTAATGCAGGAGAGTTCTGTGGTTATACCCATTTCAAACACGTATGCTGTTTTGGAAAATGTAGGGGGTGGTGGATTATCAGGGGAACATAGCACAAATAGCCAAGTTTCTGGTATTGAGACTGGCTCTAATTTAACAAGAGGTACGTCGGGTTCCAAGCGATCAATCGTGTTAGGAGCCGCTCTAGTCCAAGGTACAGACAGATGTTTCTGTGGCCGGCAGCAAAAAATCAGAATGGCATGTTGCTTCCCTGGTGCCAGGATCAAGGATGTCTCTGAGAGAGTGCAGAATGTTCTCGATGGGGAGAGGGACCAGCGCAGGACATCATTGTACACATTGGAACCAATGACATAGGAAGGGAAAAAGTTGAGATTTTGAAGGGAGATTGCAGAGAGTTAGGCAGGAATTTAAAAAGGAAGTCCTCGAGAGTAGTAATATCTGGATTACTCCCAGTGCTATGAGTGAGTGAGGGCAGGAATAGGAAGATAGAGCAGATGAATGCATGGCTGAGGAGCTGGTGTATGAGAGAATGATTCACATTTTTGGGATCATTTGAAGCTGTTTTGGGATAGAAGTGACCTGTACAAAAAGGAAAGATTGCACCTAAATTTGAAGGGGACTAATATACTGGCAGGGAAATTTGTTAGAGCTGCTCAGGAGGATTTAAAAGATAGTGGTGGTGGGACCAGGAAGGTACTGAGGAAAGAGATCAATCTGAGACTGGTACAGTTGAGAACAAAGGTGAGTCAAACAGTCAGGGCAGGGATGGACAAAGCAGAGAATAAGGTAGGACTGATAAATTAACTACATTTACTTCATGCAAGAGCCATAACAGGGAAGGCAGATGAACTCAGGGCATGGTTAGGAACATGGGACTGGGATATCATAGCAATTACAGAAACATGGCTCAGCAATGGACAGGACTGGCAGCTTAATGTTCCAGGATACAAACGCTACAGGGAGGATAGAAAGGGAGGCAAGACAGGAGGAGGAATGGAGTTTTTGATAAGGGATAGCATTACAGTTGCACTGAGGGAGCATATTCCCAGAAATACATCCAGGGATGTTATTTGGGTGAAATTGAGTAATAGGAAAGGGATGAGCACCTTATTGGGATTGTATTATAGACCCCCTAATAGTCAGAGGGAAATTGAGATTTAAGGAGATCTCAGTTATCTGTAAGAATAATAGGGTGGTTATGGTAGGGGATTTAACTTTTCAAATATAGACTGGGACTGCCATGGTGTTAAGGGTTTAGATGGAGAGGAATTTGTTAAGTGTGTACAAGAAAATTCAGTATGTTGATGTACCTACTAGGAAGTTGCAAAACGTGACCTAGTCTTGAGAAATAAGGCAGGGCAGGTGACTGAGGTGTCAGTGGGAGAGCACTTTGGGGCCAGTGACCATAATTTTATTACTTTTAAAATAGTGATGGAACAGGATAGACCAGATCTAAATTGGAGGAAGGCTAATTTTGATAGATTAGACTTACAGTATGGAAATAGGCCCTTTGTCCAACAAGTCCACACCGACCTGCCGAAGCGAAACCCACCCATACCCCTACATTTACCCCTTACCTAACACTAGGGTCAATGGTAGCATGGCCAATTCATCTGACCCGCACATCTTTGGACTGTGGGAGGAAACCGGAGCACACCCACGCTGACACAGGGAAAACGTGCAAACTCCACACAGATAGTCGCCTGAGTCGGGAATTGAACCCGGGTCTCAGGCGCTGTGAGGCAGCAGTGCTAACCACTGTGCCACTGTGCCGACCAGGCCAAGTATTAGGCAAGAACTTTCAAAAGCTGATTGGGTGCAGATGTTCACAAGTAAAGGGATGGCTGGAAAATGGGAAGCCTTCAGAAATGAAATAATAAGAGTCCAGAGAAAGTATATTCCTGTTAGAGTGAAAGAAAAGGCTGGTAGGTATAAGGAATGCTGGATGACTAAAGAAATTGAGGGTTTGGTTAAGAAAAAGAAGGAAGAATCTGTCAGGTATAGAAAGGATAAATCGAATGAATCCTAGAAAAGTATAAAGGCAGTCGGAGTATACATAAGAAAGAAAACAGGAGGGGAAAAGGGGACATGAGATAGCTTTTGCAAATAGAATTAAGGAGAATTAAGGAGAATCCAAAAGGGTTTTTACAAGTACATTAAGGACAAAGGGTAACTGGGGAGAGAATAGGGCCCTCAAAGATCAGTAAGGTGGCCTTTGTGTGGAGTTTTGGGAGATGAGGGAGATAGAAACAAGTATTTTGCAACAGTGTTTACGGTGGAGAAGGACATGGAAGAAATGGAATGTAGGGAAATATATGGTGACATCTTGAAAAATGTCCATATTACAGAGGAGGAAGTGTTGGATGTCGTGAAACGCATAAAAGTGTACCGATAACTCTGTGGGAAGCTAGGGAAGTGATTGTTGGGCCTCTTGCTGAGACATTTATATCATCGATAGTCACAGGTGAGGTGCCGGATGACTGGAGGTGGGCTAACGAGGTGCCACTGTTTAAGAAGGGCGGTAAGGACAAGCCACAGAACTATAGAGCAGTGAGCCTGATGTCAGTGATGGGCAAGTTGTTGGAGGGAATCCTGAGGGACAGGGTGTACATGTATTTGGAAAGACAGGGACTGATTTGGGATAGTCAACATGGCTTTGTGCAAGGGAAATCATGTCTCACAAACTTGATTGCATTTTTTGAAGAAGTAACAAAGAGGATTAATGAGGGTAGAGCGGTAGATGTGATCTAAATAGACGTCAGTAAGTGTTTGACAAGGTTCCCCATGGGAGACTTGTGAGCAAGGTTAGATCTCATGGAATACAGGGAGAACTTGCCATTTGGATACAGAACTGACTCAAAGGTAGAAGACAGAAGGTGGTGGTCGAGGGTTGTTTTTAAAACTGGAGGCCTGTGGCCAGTGGAGTGCCACAAGGATCAGTGTTGGGTCCATTACTTTTCTTCATTTACATAAATGATTTGGATGTGAGCATAAGAAGTATAGTTAGTAAGTTTGCAGATGACACCAAAATTGGATGTGTAGCGGACAGTGAAGAAGGTAACTTCAGATTAATACAGGATCTTGATCAGCTGGGCCAATGGGCTGAGGAGTGGCAGATGGAGTTTGATTTGGATACATGTGAGGTGCTGCATTATACATACAGGTGCAGGACTTATACATTTAATCGTTAGGTCCTAGAGAATGTTGCTGAACAAAGAGACCTTGGAGTGCAGGTTCATAGCTACTTGAAAGTGGAGTCGCAGGTAGATAGGATAGTGAAGAAGGCATTTGATATGTTTTCCTGTATTGGTCAGAGTACTGAGTACAGGAGTTGGGAGGTCATGTTGCGGCTGTACAAGACATTGGTTAGACCACTGTTGGAATATTGCGTGCTATTCTGGTCTCATTCTATTGGAAAGATGTTGTGAAACTTGAAAGGGTTCAGAAAAGATTTACAAGGATGTTGCCAGGGTTGGAGAATTTAAGCTATAGGGAGAGGTTGAATAGACTAGATCCTTGTTTTGCCTGGAGGGACAGAGGCTGAGGGGTGACCTTATAGAGGTTTATAAAATCATGATGGGCATGGATAGGATAAATAGATAACGTCTTTTCCATGGTGTGAGATGCCCAGAACTAGAGGGCATAGGTTTAGGGTGAGAGGGGAAAGATGTAAAAGAGACCTAGGGGCAACCTTTTCACTCAGAGGGCGGTTCGTGTATGGAATGAGCAGCCAGAGGAGATGGTGGAGGCTGGTACAATTGCAACATTTAAAAGGCATTTGGATGGGTATATGAATAGGAAGGGTTTGGAGGGATGTGGATCAGTGCTGGCAGGTAGGACTAGATTGGGTTGGGATATCTGGTCAGCATGGACGAATTGAACCAAAGGGTCTGTTTCCATGCTGTACATCTCTATGACTCTAAATATCTAGAAATATACAAGAACATGGACATATGCTTGTTAGATGATAACAAAACATTTGATTTTGTTCATTTCCAAAAGGTGACAGACATATTTTTGAAATGTAACACTGACAGTAAAAAATGAGATTGATTGAGAGCCTGTTATACCAAATATCATGCAAACATAAAAGTAAAATAAGGTACCAAAAAATCAGGAGGGAAGAGAAAGCAAAAGATGTGTTGTGTTTTATTTCATGAATCAGATGTATTTCCAGGGGTAAAAGCTGAAAGTAGAAACATAAAATATTCTACGCTGATGACACAACACTATTTACAGAAGCAGAAAAACTATCCAAGATATTGTAGATCAAGTCAAGTCTAAAAGTTTGGCATATGGTCCCAATATGAACACCAAAAGGACAAAAACAATGTTAGTTAAATGGAATACATTAGAAGAAACTTGAAAGATGGTTGAAGTGGTCTGTGTCACATGGGAACAAGTAGGTAAGTTTATCTGTTTAGGATAAATTATAACAAAAGTAAGCAGATGTGATACAAAATAAGAGATAGTCAGAATTGAATTTGTGACATTGAAGCATATGTCAACAACAAAAAAAAGTCAAGTTTGCAACAAGGAAGAAAACTCATAAGATATTGCATTGTCTGCTTTCCTGAATGCCTCAGGAAGCTGGAAAATAGGTAATGATCTGAGAAAGAAAATATAATGCTAATCAAATTAGACCTTAAGAGCAATGAAGACATACTGGAAATCGCAAGAGGAAAAATAACTCAGCAAAGTGACTTGCAGAAATGAAAATGCTTATATTTCAGCAAGTTGTCAGAGCTGTAAAGTTACAGAGATCTTTTCTACGAGGCAAAGTGAAAGGCCACAAGAAGGGGCACCATCCAGGTATAATTGAAAAACAGATGTTACAAAGTGGTTTCAGATGAGCTGCAGTGAATACATGAGGATGACGGAAGATAAATAAACATAACATGCCAAGTCACAAGATCTTCTGGCAGGACCAACCATAAGCAGCAGCAGCAATTTCTTCTCTGTCATAGATCATTTTGAGTTCTGAAGAAAGGTCACTGGACATGAAATGTTAACTCTGATTGTTCTCCACAGATGCTGCCAGACCTGCTGTGATTTTCCTGCAACTTCTGTTTTGTCTCTATCACAGTGCTTGGCAGATATACTTATAATGCAGATCACTGAACATTTCAGCTATTTAAGAGATTAGGTAACAATATACATATATTTATATATGTATCAGTGAAAATATGCACAAAATGCAATGGTTGTGATCTCATGTGCGATACTTACAATGTGGTTAATCCATGTGGTCTCATTTTCTGGCCAAGATTCCAGTGGCTATTACTAATCACAGCTGCAATTGGAAAGTTAGCCAGCTAGCCAAAGGCTGCATTCAATTCTGTTCAACTCTGTATAATGTCTTTGTGCCAACGAGTCATAAAAACAAACTGTAACTGTCGGGCAAGTCATTATTTTATCCAGAAAAGCTCTGTTGAGAATCTGTTCTAGCAAAACTAACTTCATTCAGGAAATGCTGGTGCTACGTTACTGCAATTATGAGACCAGTAATTTGATTTTGCAAAAAGCAAATTCCTATGACTACATTCAACATATTAATTCAACACCATTTTCTTAAAAATGGTACATACTGCAAACATTATGTTCTAAAGAAGAAAGAAATAATTCTTTCCAAAAATCAGTTTGAGAATTGGATGTTGCAGTTAGCTAGAGTGCTATCTCTGTGTTGCCGGAAACTCACTTTGTATATAGTTCACATGATGAGATAAAATTGTTCCTTATTAGCTGTAAAGCTCTGACATAATGTAAGCTTTGGATAATCTGAACCGTATATGTAGTGACCTGCAGCGCAACATTAGTCGCAATTACAATACATTCACAACCTCACTTGGAATTGCCGAAAGGATGGTCAATATAGGACATACAAGCCCAGACTAATGCTTCAGTGGGTGTTTCTCTTTTGTTCTATGTCTTACCTGTTCTATAAGCACAAGTACTAGCTTCATTTTTTGAGATAAGCAGAACAAACTTTGTGATTATGCCAACACAAAATGTAAAAAGCAAGAACTTCCTGTGTTTTTAGAGTATTTCTAAGTGAGACGTCCAGCTGGCTCTTAGGTGTAAGGTCAAATTTGTATTAATGCTCATCCAAAAACATCAACATAAAAGCAAAACAAAGAAAGCCTTGCGTTTTTATACTATGAGAGCTGAAAGCTAATTCTCGAGGGACGTGACTTTGAATCCCACCTTAACAGATGGTGAAAGTTGGATTCAATAACATATGAATTTAAAATAGCAAATGTAATGGTAACCATGTAACCATTGTTGATTGTAATTTTTAAAAAATCTAGTTCACTAAAGTCCTTGAGGGAAGAAAATTTAACATCCTCACTCATTTTGGTCTGTATGTGATTTCAGGACCACAGAAATGTTATTGACTCTAATTTAACCTTCTGAATGACCCAGAGAGCTAGTCAGCTCAAGTGCATTTGGATGTCTGCAACAAATGCTGGCTTTAGAAGTGACTCACATCCCATGTAAGAATGACAACAAATTCCTTTCAATTGTTCTGAATGTTTTGCATATGTAACATATATTCAGTTTCATTATCGAGGCAATTCTATCGGAATATAATAAGGATTGTCTTCATTTTATGCATGTTCTATTGTCAGGATTTGGGGGGAGACATTAAATATCAATGAATTCGTAATCCAAGAAGGTGTGAGCTAAATCGGGGAAAAGCAAAACTAAGAAAAGGGGCTATCAATCTAAACAGGTTTACACACATGCTATTTAACCCCAATAATGACAATGCAATTGGAATGAACTATGCAACTGCATCTGTTTGTTAAAAAGCTAGACTGAGTAAATTGAGGACTTTCAAATTTCTCCCACACCCCAAAACAATTTACCAAATTTTTGGAAAGAATTTTCCTTCTCATTTTCATGGTGAAAGGATGCATTTCAAAGGAAGACTCTACTGATTAACTGCGCAAGATATTTACATTCGTCTCTCTACGGGTTGATGAATGTTTCAAAAATAACTTTAAATGGGATCACTCCATTTTTCAGCTTGACTGACACAGTACTTTATCAAAATGTATCAGAAGTGTATCTAACAGATAAGGCCTGGCATGATGGACAGTTAGACTCAACAGTGAATGACAGCAGCTTTTTTGCCATATCAATGCCATGTAGGATTGAATGGCAGCTACGCTATCCAGTGACAGATCCAAAGTTATAATGAGTCTCAAATTCATACTGCTATTTATAAACTGTAATATGCAGTCTGTGTCATTGCTACTATTTCTTTATATCTCTGCTACCATCTGTCATGCCTGGAAAGAAAGTGGTATGGTCTGAACCTTGGTATTTTCCATATCTAACGTCAACTCCATTGCATAAGGTGCTGACAGGAGTAATTTTGCTGGAGGTAGAGTGAATCATATAAACTTGCAAAAGTCTACAATTTCTAGGCACAACGTTACATGTTACCATACAATTTCTCTTATTTTCTTTTCAGGTTTTGTGCCATTTGCTCAGTGGATCTAGGCTACTTACTGAGGTTCCCTTTTATTTTAGTCTATCATTAAAAAATTATCTTTACTGAGATGAAGCAGTTTGGAATCACAAGTATTCTCCTTGCGAACCTTGAAAGTATTTAAAGAAACCAGCTGCTGGAAGGATTTGACTTTGCATAGTGTTCAAAAGCAAGATTTGAACTTGAATGTTCGGACTAAACCTCAAATGTTTCAAATGAAAACCATAATTATCTTCTTCAGCTATTACTCTTCACACCTAGACAAGTGCAATTATCCCTTTTCATCTATTCTACTGCCTATCCCTCGGTTCCTGATTCTTCAACAAAAAGTAACTGTATCTCATGTCAAGGCACTATTAAACTAAAAAGACAATGCTGGAAACATAATAGGTCTGGCAAGATCTGAGAAGATTGAAACAGAATGAGCCATTTCAGGTCTGATGAATGACCCTCAGTGCAGTAATTGGAAACACGTGGATTTTATTGACTATGAGATCCTTAATTGGGGCAGTTAACCTGGGCCAATCAGGGACTGACTCTGAGCTGGCTGGCCACAGCCAGTGAACTGTGTACATGTAAATAAACTGTGACCTGGTGATGGAATACCGACCTCTGTGCAGTTATTTCACTCTGGTTCTATCGGCACTGATGCTTCCAGATCACTGAATGCTCCCAACATTTCCCATTATTGCTCTACATTTCCATTTTCTGGTTTCATTAAAGTTTGTTTACTGTTGATATTCTCATTAAACAATGGGGCAAAATTATACCTTACATTCAATTTTTATTTCAAGTGTAAGTCAAGGGAAATCTTTCAAAATAGGTATGGATCTCTAGTGGCTGATATGCCTATCGATATTATCGATGTTTCCCATCCACCAATTTGTGTCAAGCCTTAAGCAGTCATGCCAGCAGTCCTTAAACAGCAATTTTCTGATGCCCAATTGGCATCATTTGCATGCCAGTTCTGTGGGGATGAAATCCAGGGCCATGAAGCAGTGACCTGGGAAATATGGAGCATCTGTCAACACTACACCTCACTCATCCCCACGGAATGGAGTTGGAACCAAAATGTTCTGCTTCCTCTAGGGTCATGTGGCAGTGACCTCTTCCCTGAGCTAGTTGCTCGTCCCCCTCTAAGGGCATCTGCCATAATTCTCGACCTTAATATTGACCCTGCTCCTCCTGCATCCACCTTCATCCTGTCAGGAAGGCATCCACAGTGACCAACATCTCACTAGTGTAAGGGCGCAAGACTCTTGGTGGAACAGACTGACATTGGGAACAGAAGGAGTGAAGAAAGGTTCTGAGACCTCAGAATAGCCAGTGGTGATACAACCTACAGATGAGGCCGAGCACACTTCATCCACACAGTGAGACACGCTAGACTTGAATAATGAGGGCATGTTGCAAATTGCTTTGACCAGGTCTGACCCCTCAGCATCTTTACCCTGCATTCATCTAAATGTTTCTCAGGTCTTTCGGCATACGTTTGTAGTAGTTCATGCCTCAGTATCTGAAGAGTCGCTTGTGGTACTCAACATTGTGCTTCTGACATTATGGTGGAGGGAAGGGCATTGATAAAGCAGCCCAAGATGTTAGAGCCTGGCTGAGGTGACTTACTTCCAATAACATCAACAATTGTACTGTGGTTACAACTTAGATCTCTGTCAACAGTTCCACTGAATATAAGAGTAATTTGCCCTTTAAAACAGACTGTTGAAACTTCATTGTTCATTAACTCATGACAAATTGGATTCACACTGTTCCACATCACAAAAGAGTCTGTAATATCTCCTTTCCTTCACTTCAAATTGAATTCTTAAGTGGACATCTTCAATCTTTGTAATAATCTGTGACTTTGTATGCATGTATGTGTCAATAAGTGTGTATATGTGCATGCATGCATGCTGCATTTGTGGTATGCCCTTCAATATTGCATTCTGTGTGTGGAAATTAATGTTAGCAATGGGTTTTTCAGCTGGAGAACTGGTAGGATCACTGAATCACCTCTATTGGGAAAGTACCAGCCGAATTCAGAACACATCAGATAGTTTGCTCACTGGTGTTGCACCTTTAGGCGGGCTGGGGCAGTTTAAAGTGGAAATTCCTGCTGGACGTTCTCTAATGCTCATTAGTACCATTGGGAGTGATAGTTGCTGCAGGTAATGTATACACCAGAGAATTAGCAGAAACTGATGTCACTGGGAGAAGTTCACTGGCTAGTAGGTAAAGTGGTTTGACAAGAAGAGTGGAGGGTATCTCAGACTGGGCCCTCCATCCTTGATGTCAGGTCCCACAGTTAGGCACTGCATGCCTTTGAGCAAGAGACCGTGGTCCTAACCCCTCTACACCTGGTTATTTCCTTATCCACCGCTATAGGATGAAGCTGAGCATTAACTGTCCACTTAAAAGCCTCAATTAGTCTCAGAAATGGAAGGTCATCCACAAGTGTAATTGTGCAGGGGAAGGTGTTCTGGCGAGTTAAATTCTGTCCTGTCAATCAAGTTATTTGGCAATGTGTAGTTCATTTTATGGATGCTTACCACTCAGGTGTCAAGAAATCTACACAGAATGATGGGTCAACATAAAAACCTTTTCAGAACAATTAATTCAGCACTTGAGCAGATGGTGGGATTTGCTTGACAGTTCATGCTCCATTTGCCAGGAAGTTATATAATATTGTTCTCCCTGTAGGGCTGTAGGCTCTCACAGATGGCTCTACGCTATGTTTAGGAGAAGGTTATTTTGTTCTGAGGCATCACAAGCTGCATTGATTTGTTGGCTCAGACCTTCCAGTTCCCTGATTGTTGGAGATGGGCTATTCGACCAACAACAAGGATCAGAAATCCTAACGTTCCTGTGATTATTGCCCGGGAAGTTTAAAACTACCAGTGGGTAGTTCCCAGGATCCTGTGTGAAAGTCAAGTCAGTAAATTCTGAATTATTAACCTGAGTAAATACTGTTGTAATGGTGAAATGGAGAATGCCAGTCTAACAAAACAATGTTTCCTCATCTCTGTCTTGGAGACACATTGTGCTTAATTGTATCCTTTAATTCTAGCCACAATTACAAGAGGAAACACCTTCCCGGGAGCTATCCTATCAAATCCTGTCTGGATCTTATGTGCTCGGATAAGATCACCTCTCAGTTTCTAAATTCCAGTGGATAAAGGCCTAAACTGATCAATAATGAAGGGCTTTTGCCCGAAACATCAATTCTCCTGCTCCTTGGCTGCTGCCTGACCTGCTGTGGTTTTCCAGCACCACACTCTCAACTCTGATCGCCAGCATTTGCAGTCCTCACTTTTGCCTGATGCTTCTCCATAAATTAAATCCATCATCCCAAGAATGAGGTGGCTGAACCTTTCAGTTCTTCAGGTCATTTAGATCAACTTTCATTCCAGAGTTTCACTGGTGAAACCGAACTCCATGTACTTCTGTTAAAAAAAACACAGCAGTCCCAGAATCCGAGAAAAAGTTTGTCTTAAAACAAAGTTTAATGTAAGTTATGTATTCTATTGCTTCTGTGGATACTTCAATATGATGGAGATTAGTGATCAGCATGAACTTGTTGGTGTGTTTTTTTTAACTGATCAGAAAGGAACAAAAGAGTTTTCAGGGGCATCCTGTGCTATTGCCAGTATGTATATTGGTCAGGGTCAAACACCACTGCAGAAATCTGAGCATACACAGAAGCTGTACTCTTGGATGGAAGGAGTCAGAACAACTGTCCTTCAGATGGGATGTTAACTAGGCCGCTGCCCGTTCTCCTTATGTGGATGTAAAAGATCCCATGGCACTCAGACAGTGATAGTCCTTCTGGTATCCTGGTGAATGTCTAGCCTTTAAACAGCCTTTATCTCATTGCAGTTTACACATACAAATTGCCCGCTATATTTTCTACATTACATTAATTGCATTTCAAAATTAATTATTTGATTGTCTCGGAACCTCTTTCAGAGGCAGGACACTACATAAATGCAAGATCTTTTGTTCACTATCATACCTGAGACACACTTTAATTTTTGTAATTTCCATAATCTACAGTGGCCTTCCCATATTGGGCATGGGTTGTTGGAAAACACTTTGAAAATGCAAAACAAAAATGATAAGCAAGAAAAAAGACAGTTCATGATTTAGTGCTGTTCAGTTTGGGACCTGGGTTCAGATTTAATCCAGATAATGAGGTAAATGTCTTCTTCCCTGCCTTTAGGAGGTCTGAAGTGAGCTGCATTTGGAACAAGCTCCACGTTTGAATGACCATGGCCTGAATTTTCATTTACAGATCCTGATGTCACAATCAGGTTGGGTAACTTTAAATGTCATAGCCTTGAGGGCAATCCTGGCAGAAGCAAACACTTAAGCGGCAACTTCCAGAGGAACGTGTAATTAATGACAGCAGGCAGCTTTCTGAGGAGGATGCCCAGGGCTGGAAACAGAGAAACATAAAACTTGGGAGCAGGAGTAGTCCATTCAGCCCTTCAAGCCAGTTCAATATGATCATGGCTGATCATCCCACTGTGTACCCTACTCCAGCTTTCTCCTCATAACCATTGATCCCTTCAGCCCCAAGAATCATATTTAACTTCTTTCTGAAATAATTCAACGTTTAGACATCAGCCACTTTCTATGACTGGGACATCCATAGGCCCACCACTCTCTTGATGAAGAAACTTCTCCTCATCTCAATCCAAATAGCTCTTCCTGTGTCCTTAAACTGTGACCCCTGGATCCATCCCCCAGGCATGCCCTCTGTCAAAGATGAGTGTTGCTGATGTACATAGGGAGGGGTGGGAAGAAATATATTCCTGGCCATATGGGAGACATTTGCTGGACCAAAAAGGTTAAAGCCAATCAACGGGAGAGGAATGTCTCATGATAATGGGTATTGACAAGGTTCCAACTGATTTCTGGAACACTGCCTGTAACATTGAATGCGCTCTCTGGCATCAACGCCTAATTAGCCTGAGGGCCTACCACTGAGAGGCTGCCATCATTTCACAGAAGGCTTCCTGACATGATGGCTACCAAATGTGACAGCAGGAAAAAAACTTTTATTCATACATTGAGAGTCACTGGCTGGGCCATTGTTTATTGCCCATCTATACATGTCCTTAGCTGCCTTCTTAAATAACTGCTGTCAATTCATTGGAGGCAGACCTACAATACAGTTAGGAAGGAGGTTACAGGAGTTTGACCTTCTAACGCTCAAGGAACGACGATATACTTCCTAGTCTGATTTGAGAGTGGCTTGGAAGAGACCGTGAAGGTAGTCCTGTACACATATATCTGCTGTCTTTATCCTTCTAGATGGATGAGGACACAGATTTGGAAGGTGTTGACGAAGGAGTCTTTGCTGTCACTGAAGGTTGGTAGTGGATGGAGTGACTGATTGTTAATCAAGCTTGGGGAAGTGAGTTACTCACTGCAGGATTCCCAGAATCTGACCTGTTCTTATAGCCACTGTATTAATATAGCTAGTCCAGTTCAGTTAGTGGTTAATGGTAACCTAAGAATATTGGTAGGAGGGGCTTTATCGATGATATTGGCATTGAATGTAAAGGAGTGATGGTTAGATTCTCTATTGTTGGAGATGATCATTGCCTGGCACTTGTGAGTTGCAAATGTAACATGCCACTTGTCAGCCCAATCCTGGATATTGCTCAGGTCTTGCTGCATTCAGACATAAATTGCTTCAGTATCTGAGGCATCACAAATAGTGTTGAACAATGCACAATCATCAGCGAACATCCCCATTTCTGACCTTAAGATGGAGATAAGATCACAGCTGAAGCAACTGAAGTTCATAGAATAGACAGCATGGAAATAGACACTTCAGTTTAACTCATCCGTGTCAACCATATATCCTGAATTAATCTGGTCCCATTTGCCAGCACTTGGCCCATATCCCTCTAAACCCTTCCTATTCATGTACCCATCCAGACGCCTTTTAAATGTTGTAATTGTACCAGCATTAACTACTTCATCGGCAGCTTATTCCATACATGCACCACCCTCTGCGTGAAAAAGTTGCCCTTTAGAACCCTTTTAAATCTTTCCCCTCTCACCTTAAACCTCAATTTCTCTGGTCATCTAGTTATGGACTCCCTCACCCAAGGGAAAAGACCTTATCTATTTACCCTATCAATGCCCCTCATGATTTTATAAATCTCTTAAAGATCACCCCTCTGCCTCCGAAACTCCAGATAAAATAGCCCTAGTTTATTCAGCCTCTCCCTATAGGTCAAACCCTCCGACCTGGCAACATGTTTGTAAATCTTTTCTGAACCCTTTCAAGTTTCACAACATCCTTCCTATAGCTGGGAGACCAGAATTTCATGCAGTATTCCAATATTGGCCAAACTAATATCCTGTACTCTGCAACATGACCTCCCAACTCCTATACTCAATGCTCTGAACAATAAAGGCAAGCATACCAAATGCCTTCTTCATGAACTTATCCACCTGCAACACCACTTTCAAGGAACTCTGAACCTGCACTCCAAGGTCACTTTGTTCATCAACAATCCCAAGGACCTTACCATTAAGTGTATAAGTTCTGCCTTAATTTACTTTTCCAAAATGCAGTGTCTCACATTTATCTAAATTAAACTCCATCTGCCATTCCTTGACCCATTGGCCTATCTGATCAAGATTCCATTGTACTCTGAGGTAACCTTCTTCGCTGTCCCTGACATCTCCAATTCTGATGTCATCTGCAAACCTACTATCTATAACCTCCTATGTTCACATTCAAATCATTTATATAAATGATGAAAAGCAGTGAACCCAGCACCGATCCTTGTGGCACTCGACTGGTCACAGGCCTCCAATCTGAAAAGCAACCCTCCACTGCTCCACTCAGTCTTTTACCTTCAAGCCAGTTCTGTATCCAAGTGGCTAGTTCTCCATATATTCCATGTGATCTAACCTTGCTAACCAGTCTTCTTTGGGGAACCTTGTCGAACGCCTTTCTGAAGTCCACACAGATCACGTCCACCACTCTACCCTCATCAATCCTCTTCATTATTTCCTCAAAAAACTGAATCAAGTTAGTGAGACACAATTTCTCACACACAAAACCACGTTGACTATCCATAAACAGTCCTTGCCTTCCAAATACATGCAAATTCTGTCCCTCAGGATCCCTTTCAATAGCTTACCTACCACTGATGTCAGGCTCACTGCCCTGGCTTTTCCCTACCACCTTTTTAAAATAGTGGCACCACATCAACCAACCTCTAGCCTACCAGCACCTCACCTGTGACTATCGATGATACAAATATCTTAGCAAAGGGTCCAGCAATCACTTCCCTAGCTTCCTATGGAGTTCAAAGTAACACTGATCCAATCCTAGGGATTTATCAACCTTTATATGTTTTAAAATGTCCAGCACTTCCTCGTTTGTAGCATGGGCATTTTTCAAGATATCGCTATTTATTTAATCATTTTCTCTACCTTCCATATCATTCTGCACAGTTAATACTGATGCAAAATACTAGTTTAGTTCTCTCCCATCTCCTGTAGTTCCAAACGTATATGGCCTTACTGATCTTTAAGGGACTTTATTCTCTCCCTAATTACTCTTTTGTCTTTGATGTACTTGAAGAATCCCTTTGGATTCTCCTTATTTGCCAAAGCTATCTCATGTCCCCTTTTTGCCCTCCTGATTTTACTCCTACTGCCTTTATACTCTCTCAGGGATTCAATTGATCTCTGCTCTCTCTACCTGACATCTGTTCCCTTCTTTTTCTTAACCAAAGCCCAATTTCTATGGTCATCCAGTATTCCCTACACCTACCAGCATTGACCTTCACCCTAACAGGAACATACTGTCTCTGGACTCTCATTATCTCATTTTTGAAGACTTTCCATTTTTCTGGCATCTCTTCACCTGCGAACATCCATCTCCAATAACCTTTGAAAGTTATTGCCCAAAACCATCAAAATTAGCCTTCCTCTAATTTAAAACTTCAGCTCTTGGATTTGGTTGGACCTTGGACGCAAAATCTAGCTGGTACCGGGAGAATGCCATATTAAGCCCCAGAGAGGTTTAACTAATTATCCAGTATGGCCTGTTGGGTAACCATTTCCACTGTCACCCTGGATTTAGCATAGTACTGTCAAGGTGTGGATGTGACATTCGTCCAGCCTGCTGAGTATGCACACCTAACTTCAGGATCCCCTCTCCCTTCCCATTCACCCACTTTCTAATCTAATCCTTCTAATTTCCCACAAACAGCACTGAGTCAACAATATCATTCAGATAAGTATAAAATCCTTCAGATAGGAAATAGAACAACACTGTCAAAAGGTTTGCGTGCAATCTCAGTGATTAGGAAACAGCTCAGGGCAAGAAGGAATCCTTAAAATGATTTGTAAATCTCACCAACACCAAAATGTAAATATCTGAAAACAAAATGAGCTGCCATCACTGAGCTGTGTTACCATTCATGATTCTGTTTAGTACTTCCCCTCCCCCCAGAAAAGCACTGCATTTTGCTTAATTTTAAAATGCTTGCCAATCTCTTTTAATAGGATTTAAGCGACTATTCAAATGTTGCTGCAGGGAACATTCCCATGCATCAAAATTTCAATTTTGCAAACAAGTGGACAGTAAAGTGAATGAGCTGCTGCGTCAGAGTATTATCGATCCAACTCTACAGTGACTATACTAAGGAGGATGGATTCATTTAACTTGAGGTAAATCCAATGTATCCAATTAGCATCAAACACTGCCAATAAAAGTACTGTCAATCAGGATATTGGCCTCACAATAAACAGATTTCAAGGTGTAAAGGATGATCTTGATTGGATTTGACCTTTATCCTTGGTGCTTTGTATGAGAGCTGCCAACCAATAATGAGATTTACACTTATGACAATCGATAGAGATGGACAGTGATACAATCGCCTCACTCAGCTGGAAAAATATTAGCATCTTGAGCAATATGTGTGTGAAAGCCAAGATGGGTTTTCAACATGGTCGACTATTTAACAGCCTTTGTGAAAAATAAGGAAGCCAAGGTAAACACTAACCAAGAACAGACACATCTTAAAAACAATTTATAATCTCATGGAGGCTGCAGAAAAAGAAATGATGCAGCTGTGATGGGTTATATTTCATGAGTGGCCTCAAACCTAGTGGCCTATTACCAGAAAATACAGGCCTAGTTTTCCTCAGAGCTTCCAGGCCCCACACCGACCCTCAGTGAGACTACAAGCATGATCTTCCAGAGGCAGCCTTATACTTGTCCTGCTCTACACTCAGCTGATCTATTACTGGAATGCTTGTGGATTCTCAATATAAGGAGCACATTCGGTGGCCCAGCAGGTCTAGCAGTTCCACTGCTGAAGCAGATCAATAATCACGCTGGTGTCTCAAAATGGAAATCCCTTTCAATCCAATTCCAAATTGATGACGGTGCAGCAGAGCAAAGAGAAACCCCAGTAGAGGGATCAGATGGGAGATGAATGACATTGAACCCCAACTTGGGCACTTCACAGAAGCCCTACAATGTGGAAGCAGGCCATTCAGCCCATCAACTTCACACGGACCCTCTGAACAGCATCCCATCCAGACTCATCCCCCTACCTCTAACCATGTAAACCGCTCCCCCCACCCTACATTTCCCATGGCTGATCCACCGAACTTGCACATCCTTGGATATATACCTGGAAAACTCCATTAATGCTTCCTCTAATCTGCTCCTAGGTTCATCGCACATTGATCAGCATTGGCTCGCCGATCGTGGCATTGACTGCTTGCTCTGGAAGTGGCTGCCACACCTACACCTTGGAGACTCAAGCAGCTGGGAAGAGAATTCAAGGGAACACTGGCCTGCACGCTTGGCTAGGTGTCGATGGTGATTGGTGGGTGGCTGTGATTCTCCCTGTTTTCTGCTTCTGACATGATATAACTACCTTCTTCCAAAGTCAAAAGTTATTTGGCCGATACTAAATCTGACAAACATGCACCAGTAATTCCAATAACAATTCTGCCTCTTATGAATTCTGATATTAAAGTTCTATCGTTACAGTTTTCTGCTAATTTATAGAGATCACTAATGTCCATGGAAATTCCTGGATGCTGAATTCTCCTGCTAAGTCTACCTCTTTCAAAAATGTTATCACAGCATCTACAGTCCTCTTATTGTGTTTTTCTGTTGGTTTTAGGCTTTTATATTGTCCCATTGTTGCTTTAATTATGATTTTGTGACAATACAGGTACCAAGCGATACCAGTCATGCCAAGTGATGTCTAACTGCTACAGTACCAAAGTACATAGTCGGCTGTAAGCACTTTTCTCTTACGGTCCATCCCTTTTAGCTCCTTCTATGCCTTTAATACAAAGTTTTCCCTGGCTCAACAGACATTTAAGACTTTAATTAGGAAGCTCCAATGCCTTTACACTTCCTTGTAGAACCTTTAATCAGGACTATTTCTCATTTGCCAAAGGAATCTATAAGTGTCAGATGGGACTAGCATTCCTTCTGTGGTTCTCTTACTAAGACTGAAGTGAAATTTGCCATTGAGAGCTGTTTCTCCCTTGTTGATCTTTTGTCTACAGCCTCTGTTCAACTGCTGCAGACTCCAATTGGCTGCATGTGTCAATCTTAAGGCTGTGAAATCCTTAAAACTGTAAATGTCCAGTCCTGCTCCTGTGCCCTACTGGAATTCTCATCATTGTTACATTGTGGAATTAAACAATAATGCTCACTGAAGGAGAGAAGTCTGAAGGCAAAGAGCCTAATGGAGAATATTAACATCGCTCAGTTACCACCAAAAGAGGAACAGCAAAGAGATCCTGAAGCGACAGATTTATAAAAATGCTTAAATGTGTGACTCACATCTTTCTTCTTTGAATCCAAAGCAGCTGTGAATGAAAAGCATAGTTGTCTGTTCCTGTGTTCCCTGGAAATGGATCAGGTTATGGAAGGTTTTGCCATGGCTTGAGGAAGTTCACAATTGTACTTCCCATTTGACTAAAATTCCCAGTATTTGGGGTTAATATTCCCCTCATGGTGCCTGTATTGGGCAGACTTCACACATGATAGTGCATTGATGAGGAGATTTGAATCTTTAACTCAAGCCCTTTGCTGTCAGTTCAGGACTTCTCCATGGGCTGGGTGCCAATTTACTGTACTTGAAGTGTTATTATTTCTCATGGTAAATTAACCTTGACCCAGTAGTGCTTCATTATAGGAACATTAAAGTAGGAAAAACACTTATAAGTCAGAAGTGGACTACTTATGATTGTTGAACATTTATGTTTAGAAGTTATTATTTCACTGTTAGCACTGTTAAAATGTTTCAAGCTCTTTAAAAAGATGAATGAGGTGCCCTGCAATAAATCATGTTAAATCACTAGTGTACATTTCCCCAGACAAGAAGATGCCAGCTTAAATTCAAGTCTTTTCTGGCACTTTCAAGAAAGAGTCTCAGGGACATTGAGCTTCTCTTCTCTTTGCCGTCTCCAGTGAGGAGCCCATTTAATGGAAAGAAGTCATCGTTGATTGCAGTTCTGGGCATATTCATTGGCTAGTTAATCAGTATTCTTGCCAGAGGCTGAATATCCTTCCTCTCAGCTAGATCCGTGATATCGGAGTTGCGGATGTTGGGTGAAGTGGTAGTTTTTTATGTTCTGAGCTAGTTTACTGATACTCACTGTAAAGTGAACACGAATACATGAATAGTGGCTACTAGCCAGCTGGCAACTATGTACCCCAATAAGGGAGTCAACACCTCTAAGAGAAGGAAATTTCAAAATCTGTAAGAAACTGCATGGAAGGCCACGTAAGAAAATGAGATAGATTTACAGGCATAACATTGTAAATTACAATGAGTGTCCTGAAGGTTTTGAACGTGGGAAAATGCAGCATCTTTTTACTTTGAATCCAATCAAGCTGTAGATGAATAGCACAGTCTCTACGCATACCCAGTGACATGCTTCATCCTCAGTCTCAATAAAGCTTTATATTGCTTCAGTTCGGAGGGAATTTTCCATTCACTATGATCTTTGTATGCTTGAATAAGATTTACAAAATTAATACCAGATTTTAAAATATAAACAAATACTATTACTGAGTAAGTATTAAATCCTGTACAGCTGGGGTTTTTTTAATACCATCCCACAGCTGCACAAATAATTTGTGCTTTTAAAGAAGCTTTGTGAATGAAGCTTTACTGTGTAATAAAGGCCTGAAGGGCTTCGCTTTTTTTTAAATAAGACTGTAAATCTCTCTGAAGGATTTGGAGTTGTTTATTACCTGCAAATAGGTTTTCAGAAAATAAATATAGAAGTTAAATTCAGTTTATTGGGTTCCATCAGCTTCTGTGCTTAGCTAGAGCCAGATATTGGGTCAGATACAATAGTGAACCTCATCCATCTACCTCTGTTCAATTTGCCATAATGAAAATAGAAACAATCTGAAAGAAGTCCGAACATATGGTTATTGCTGCCCTGTATCAGTGCATTATTGTATTAAACATGGCGCATATAGTATACAAACAGGGCTGTTGCTGTACTCCCTTTAAATGTGAAGTAAATAAAGAACTTGCATTTATAAAGTTCTGTTCATGACCTCAGGACATCCCAAGTTACTTTACAACCAATGAGGATTATTTTTGACGTGTAGACATTGTCATAATGTAAGGGGATGAAGTGGAAAATTTACACACTTATTTCCACAAACACCAATGCAATAATGATCAAAAAATTTATTTTTATGCTCTTTGTGGTGTGATAAATATTGGCAGGGACACCAAATAAATATTTCCTTCTCTTCTTTGAAATAGTAAGGTAGGATCATTTTTGTGTCCACTTTAAAGGGGAGGCAAGGTCTTGATAGAAAGACTTACATAGGACAAAGTGAGGATTGCAGATGCTGGAGGTCAGAGTCGGAAAGCATAGTGCTGGAAAAACACAGCAGGTCAGGCAACATCAGAGGAGCAGGAGAATCAATATTTTGGGTATAAGCCTTTAATCAGGAGTGCGATGCGGAATGTGATCAGGAAAGGTAAAAACAATGACTGGAAACCAGATTCTGGATTAGTGGTGCTGGAAAAGCACAGCAGTTCAGGCAGCATCCAAGGAGCAGTAAAATCAATGTTTCGGGCAAGAGCCCTTCATCAGGAATACGTGCAGAGTGCCTGAAGAGGGGAGAGATAACTGAGAGGAGGGTGGGGGTAGGGAGAAAGTAGCATAGAGTAAATAGGTGAGTGGGGGTGGGGGTGGGGATGAAGGTGATAGGTCAGGGAGGAGGGTGGGGGAAGGTAGCAAAGAGTACAAGATTGAATGGGGATGGGATGAAGGTGATAAGTCAGAAAGGAGGGTGGAGTGGACAGGTGGAAAGGAAGATAGGCAGGTAGGACAGGTCATGGGGACAGTGCTGAGCTGTAAGCTGTAAGTGAGGTGGGGGAAGGGGAAATGGGGAAACTGGTGAAGTCCACATTGATGCTCTGGAGTTGAAGATGAGGCAGAAGATGAGGCGTTCTTCCTCCAGGCATCGGGTGGTGAGGGAGCGGCGGTGAAGGAGGCCCAGGACCTCCATGTCCTCGGCAGAGTGGGAGGGGGAGTTGAAATGTTGGACCACAGGGCGGTATGGTTGATTGTTGCATGTATCCCAGAGATGTTCCCTAAAGCGCTCTGCTAGGAGGCGTCCAGAGGAGACCGCGTCGGGAGCAACGGTTACAATAAATCATATTGGTGGATGTGCAGGTAAAACTTTGATGGATGTGGAAGGCTCCTTTAAGGTTTTGGATGGAGGTGAGGGAGGAGGTGTGGGCGCAGGTTTTGTAATTCCTGCAGTGGCAGGGGAAGGTGCCAGGATGGGAGGGTGGTTTGTAGGGGATCGTGAACCTGACCAGGTAGTCACGGAGGGAACGGTCTTTGCGGAAGGTGGAAAGGGGTGGGGAGGGAAATACATCCCTGGTGGTGGGGTCCGTTTGGAAGTGACGGATATGTCGGCAGATGATTTGGTTTATGTGAAGTTTGGTAGGGTGGAAGGTGAGCACCAGGTGGGTTCTGTCCTTGTTACGATTGGAGGGGTGGGGTCTGAGGGCAGAGGTGCGGGATGTGGATGAGATGCGTTGGAGGGCATCTTTAACCATATGGGAAGGGAAATTGCGGTCTCTAAAGAAGGACACTCTCACCGACACTCTCATTCGTTTGGCTGAACTGGTCCTCACCCTTAACAATTTCTCCTTTGAATCCTCCCACTTCCTCCAAACCGAAGGGGTAGCCATGGGCACCCGTATGGGCCCCAGCTATGCCTGTCTCTTTGTTGACTATGTAGAACAGTCGCTCTTCCGGATTTACACCGGCACCACTCCCCACCTCTTCCTCTGCTACATTGATGACTGCATTGGCACCACCTCATGCTCCCGCGAGGAGTTTGAGCAATTCATCAATTTCACCAACACATTCCACCTTGAACTTATATTTACCTGGACCATCTCTGACACCTCCGTCCCCTTCCTGGACCTCTCCATCTCCATTAATGACGACCGACTTGACACCGACATTTTTTACAAACCCAACGACTCCCACAACTACCTGGATTACACCTCTTCCCACCCTACCTCCTGCAAAAATGCCATCCCGTATTCCCAATTCCTCTACCTCCACCGTATCTGCTTCTAGGAGGACCAGTTTCACCACAGAACACATCAAATGGCCTCCTTCTTTAGAGACCGCAATTTCCATTCCCACGTGATTAAAGATGCCCTCCAATGCATCTCGTCCACATCCCTCACCTCTACCCTCAGACCCCACTCCTCCAACTGTAACAAGGACAGAACCCCCACTGGTGCTCACCTTCCACTCTACCAACATTTGTATAAATCAAATCATCCACTGACATTTCTGCCACCTCCAAACAGACCTCACCACCAGGGATATACTTACCTCCCCACCTCTTTCCGCCTTCTGCAAAGACCATTTCTTCTGTGACTACCTGGTCAGGTCCACGCACCCCACCACAGGAATTGTAAAACCTGTGCCCACACCTCCTCCCTCACCTCCATCCAAGGCCCTAAAGGACCCTTCCACATCCATCAATGTTTTACCTGCACATCCACTAATATCATTTATTGTATCCGTTGCTCCCGATGCGGTCTCCTCTACATTGGAGAGACTGGATGCCTCCTAGCAGAGCGCTTTAGGGAACATCTCCAGGTCACCCGCACCAATCAACAACGCCACTCTGTAGCCCAACATTTCAAGTTCCTCTCCCACTCTGCTGAGGACATGGAGGTCCTGGACTTCCTTCACCGCCGCTAATTCACCACCCGATGCCTGGAGGATGAACGCCTCATCTTCCGCCTTGGAACACTTCAACCCCAGAGCATCAATGTGGACTTCAACAGTTTTCCCATTTCCCCTTCCCCCACCTCACCCCAGTTCCAGCTCAGAACTGTCCCCATGACTTGTCCTACCTGCCTATCTTCCTTTTCTCCTATCCACTCCACCCTCCTCTCTGACCTATCACCTTCATCCCCACCCCCACTCACCTGTTGTGCTCTATGCTACTTTCTCCCCACCCTCACCCTCCTCTCATTTATCTCTGCACCCTTCAGGCACTCTGCCTGTATTCCTGATGAAGGGCTTTTGCCCGAAACGTCGATTTTACTGCTCCTCGGAGGCTGCCTGAGCTGCTGTGCTTTTCCAGCACCGCTAATCCAGAATTTGATCAGAAAAGCCTTACCTGAAAGCCAGCATGTCCAATACCCACAGCACTCCCTCAGTATTACAATCAAGTGTCAGACTAGATTTTGCGATCTAATCTTGGAATGGGTTTCAAATCTATAATTATCCAACTCAAACTGTGAGACTGCTACCCTCTAAGGCATGGATGAGACAGTGCAATGCTGCTACAAAGTTCTAAAATGAAATTTATCATTGTACATATTCTTTTTTGTCAGTTTTGATTTTTAATTGTTGGAGGTTTGCAAGAAAATAAACTGCATCTTGCTTTGATGCAACATCAGATGTTCATTATTTTCAATATCAGTACTCCACTTTTGTGACTATTAGAGACCCATTCATAATATTAGATTATTTTACTGCTTGTGCAGATGCATATTCAGCAGAACACCTCAACAGTTACCAGACAATAACAATTGTGCAGTCCCATGCATGGCCTATCATTTTATTTTCTGACTGCTGAATTTTCTCTGCCAATGGAAAATACAGTCCAGCACTCAGGGAACTGTCTACACAGAATTACAAGCATATGCTGCACAGGAACAACTTCCATTAATCAATGCCAGCATTTATGCTTCACTTGAGCCACCTCCCATCTTTCCTAATGTAAATCTATAATCATAACCGTATTTGGAGGTGCTCAGTTAACTTAGTTAGTTAGAATGTAGTGCAGAATGATGCCAACAGCATGTGTTTAATCCCAATACTGGCTGTGGTAGTTCATGAAGACCTGCATCCTTGAACTGTTCTAAGCTTTATGTGAATTGGTGCCCCTAAAGCTTTATAACCTTTAATAAAGACAGATGTTTACGATTCATCACGGACTACTGCTAATTCCAAATTACTATCTATCCTCTCCTCCCTCAAATTCTTGTCCAATATCCTCGTAACTGCATCTATACTATTTACTTAACTGTTCTTTGTGGTGGTAACCTCCACATTCTCACCATTCAGTGAATGAAGATGATATTTCTCAATACCTCATTGGAGTTCTTGGTGACTATCTTGTGTTGGTGGCTTCTAAATCTTCCTCTTGCCAAATAGAGGAAACACTCCATCTATATCCACTCTATCAACACATTTCTTCATTTTAAAGACCGCTATTCAGTAACCCCCAAACTTCACTTTTCAAGATAGAATAGACATAATAATTTCTTGAAACATACGCTCAAGCAATTTGAGTCCTCTTTTCATAAATCTTCACTACCCCAACACAAGTGTGTCTCTATCCTCTCAGTTAGCTCAGTTGGCTAGAATGCTGATTTGTGATGCAGCGTGATGCCAACAATATACTATACTTGAAATGTGAATTGTTTTCTCTTCACAGATGCTGCCAGACCTGCTGAATTTCTCCAGAAGTTTCTTTTTTTAATTGCTTCAGATCTCCAGCATCTGCAGTTCTTGGTTTTACTTTAGTGCGGGTTCAAATCCTGAATCTGCTGAAGTTCTGAACCTCTCCCCTTGCCTGAGGCATTGTGACACTCAGGTTAAGGCGTCACCAGTCATCTCATCTCTCCCCAGTGAGAGTGCAGGACCATGATATCGACTTTGCCTTTTCAATACCCACAATTGCCTGCAGAGTGGTCTAACCATGGTTCGATACAAGGTTGACATAACTTCCCTTCTTTGAAATTCTATCCCTCAAGTAATAGAGTACAGGTCTTGGTTTGCATTGTTTTTATCTTGCAACACTGTGCTTTAATTTTTACAGATTTGTGCATTTGTATTGCGAGATCCTTATGCTCCTCTACCCCACTTAGATTTGTACTGTTGCTATTTTCCTGATCAAAATGTATTTTCTCACATTTATCTGTGTTGAACTTAATTTGCCAATTATTTACCCATACTTCTGCATTTTTATTAATGTCTAAAGTCTTTGTTAAGTTTAAATCATTAATGTAAATTATGACCAACAATGATTCTTGTAGAATACCAATCTGCATCAACTACCACTCTGAAAAGCCACCTTTTATTCCCACTTTCTGCTTTATGCCTTGAGGTCAGGCATAAATCTATTTTGCTACAAGTTCACTAACTCCATGTTCTTTTTTTCTTATTAGTCCATCATGGGTCACCTTATCAAAGATCTATTTGAAAATCCATGTGAAGTACATCTGCTGTATTACCATTGTTTGTTATTTAATTATCAATGTCAGTTACCTAGCTTACCTAAATTTTAGGGTCTGGGCGAGGGATGCAGATAGTTTATTGAGGACTATATCTTCACAGGTCCAGGACTTCAGCAATACCACTTCTCAGTGAACAATCAGAGCAAGGCTGTCCCTATATAGGTGAGGTGGACAGAATTTATGTGGAATTATGTGGATTATGGTTTTCTTATAATGTTATGTGGGCTAACATATAAGAGATTTTTAAAATGTTAAGATAAAGCTCTTAAAGTTTAATTATAACACTTTTTGTATGGCTGCAATGTCATAAACCTGAACACATAGATAGATTCAGAGCTTACTGATGTTAGTCTTCATTCTATACACAAAGCCAATGACTGAAGACACCACATTTCTGCCTTTCTACAGACAATGATTTCAGGTAAAACAGGTATCTTACCGGCAGAACAGCACATGTCATAATGTTATATTTGGGCCTCTGGTATTCACAATCTATATTTCAGATGTCAATATCATGATCAAATGTAACATTTCCAACTAGAAGATAAATTTAAAACTTGGTGGGAATGTGGATTGTGAGGAGGATGTAAACAGACTCCCAGGATCTGGATGTAGGTTTGCTCGCTGAGCTGGAATTCTCGTTTCCAGATGTTTTGTCACTATACTAGATAACATCTTCAGTGAGCTTCCAGATGAAGAACTGATGGTGTAGCCCGCTTTCTATTTATGTGTTTGAGTTTCCTTGCATTGGTAATGTCATTTCCTCTGGTGACATCATTTCCTCCGGTTGGAATGCCATGCTTCTAGGAATTCTCATCCATGTCTCTGTTTGGCTTGTCCAAGGATGGATGTGTTGTCCCAGTCGAAGTGGGACTTATTTGTATGTAAGGATACTCATGAGAGAGGGTCATGTCATTTTGTGGCTAGTTGATATTCATGTATCTTGGTGGCTAGTTTTCTACCTGTGTGTCCAGTGTAGTGTTTGTTAAAGTTCTTGCATGGTATTACATAAATGAAATTAGTTTGCTTGTTGTCTGTAAAGGATCTTTCAAGTTCATGAGCTGCTGTTTTAGTGTGCTGGTGGGTTTGTGGGCTATGATACCACGGGGTCTAAGTAGTCTTACAGGCATTTCCTAGATGTCTTCGATGTAAGGGAGAGTAGCTAGGGTTTCTGGATGCATTTTGTCTACTTATTTGGGTTTGTTGTTGAGAAATCGATGGACTGTGTTCATTGGGTACCCGTTCTTTTTGAAAATCTATATAGGTGATTTTCCTCTGATTTGATTAGTTCCTCTGTGCTGCAAACAAGCAAACAAAACATGTCCAGAAACCCCAGCCACTATCCCCTACATCAAAGATATCTCAGAAATGACTGCTAGACTACTCAAACCCTTTGGCATCATGGTATCCCACAAACCCACCAACACACTAAAACAGCAGCTAATGAACTTGAAAGACCCGATACAGACAACAAGCAAAACTAATGCCATTTACAAAATACCTTGCAAGAACTGTAACAAACACTACATTGGGCAAATAGGCAGAAAACTAGCCACCAGGATACATGAACATCAACTAGCCACAAAACAACATGACCCTCTCTCACTAATATCCTCACATACGGATGAGAAAGGACACCACTTCAACTGGGACAACACATCCTTCCTCGGACAAGCCAAACAGAGACATGCCAGAAAATTCCTAGAAGCATGGCATTCCAACTGGAACTCTATCAACAAACACATTGACTTGGATCCCATTTACCACCCTCTGAGAAAAAGAACAAGAAATGACGTCACAAGAGGAAATGATGACACCAACCCAAGGAAACCTAAACACATATAGATTGTGAATACCAGAGGCCCAAATATAACATTATGACATGTGCTGTTCTGCCATTAAGATACCTGTTTTACCTGAAATCATTGTCTGTAGAAAGGCAGAAATTTGGTGTCTTCAGTCCATTGGCTTTGTGTATAGAATGAAGACTACCATCAGTAAGCTCTGAATCTATGTGTTCAGGTTTATGACATTGTAGACATACGAATAGTCAGTGTTATAATTAAACTTCAAGAGCTTGATCTTAACATTAAAAAAGCTCTGTTATAATGTTATGTGGGCTAACATATAAGAAAACCAAAATCCACATAATTCCTTATAGATTCTGTCCACCTCGCCTATATAGGGAGAGCCTTGCTCTGATTGTTCACGGAGAAGTGGTATTGCCGAAGTCCTGGACCTGTGAAGATATAGTCCTCAATAAACTATCTGCATCCCTTGCCCGGACACTGAAGTTTAGGTAAGCTAGGTAACTGACATTGATAATTAAATAATAAACAATGGTAATACTGCAGATGTACTTCATATGGATTTTCAAATAAATCTTTGATAAGGTGACCCATGATAAACTAATAAATAAAAAAAAAACATGGACTTAGTGGACTTTTAGCAGAATAGATTTATGCCTGACCTCAAGGCATAAAGCATAAAGCGGGTTACACCATCAGTTCTTCGTCTGGAAGTTCACTGAAGATGTTACCTAGTATGGTGACAAAATGTCTGAAAACGAACCTTCCAGCTCAGTGAGCAAACCTACATCCAGATCCTCAACCTGAGCTACAAATCTTCTCAAAATTCGTGAAGACTTCCAGGATCTTAGATAAACTAATAAGTGGGCAAAAGTATGGCATTTTGAATACAATGTGGGTAAGTGTGAGTTTATCCACCTCGGGAGGGACAAAAATATAGACTATTTCTTAATTGAGAAATTGGAAAACGTTGATATCCAAAGAGATCCAGGCATCCTTGTAAGTAGTCAATGAAGACTAGCATACAATTGCAACAAGCTATTTGGAAGGGAAATGATGTGTCAGAATTTATTGCAAAGTGATTTGAGTTCAGGAAGAAGTAAGCCTTGCTTCAATTATATAAAACAGTGATGGAACCCTGGAGAATTTTCTGCTGTTCTGCAGTTTAGAAGGTCACCAAGTGAACAACTAGATCTAGATGGCAAATGTGGTTCAATGCAGAGAAGAGTGAGGTGAATCATTTTAGCAGTAAGAACATTAAAAGATATCATAAAATAGGGTGTACAATGCTAAAGGTAATGTAGGAGTAGAAATACTTGGGTGTATATATGCACAAATTATTGAAAGTGGCAAGACAGGCAGAGAGCCATAAGTAAAGAAAACAGTATTGTTGGCTTGACTAATTGGGTCACAGTGTATAACAGCAAAGGAAGTGACACTGAACTTATATAAAACACTCAGCTGGAGTATTGTGTACATCTCTGTGCATCACATTATAGGAAGAATGTGAATGAATTGAAGAGAGTGCACAAAGGATTTACAAGAATGATTCCTGGGATGGGAAACTTCAGTTATGAGGATAAATTGGAGAGATTGGGACTGTTCATCGTGAGGAGCAGAAGGGTAAGATGAGACCTAATAGAGGATTTCAAAATCATGAGTGGGCTAGATGGAGTAGATAGGAAGAAACTGTTCCCATTTGTTAAAGGTTCAAGCATGAGAGGCAATAGATTTAAAGTGATTTGGAAAAGAAGAAAAGGTGATAGGAGAAAAAGCAATCACTCAGAGAGTAGTTAGGGTAAGAAATGCATTGCCTGGAGGTCTGATGGTGGCAGCTTCAATTATGGCTTTCAAGAGGACATTGCACAATTACCTGGATAAAAATAATATATGAAAGATTGACACTAGGTAATGAAGTTTATTTGAAGAGCTGGTAGAGAAATGATAGGCTGAATGACCTCTTTATGTACCATAAGATTTTTGTGATTCTGAATGCAGCTCCAGGCCTTCAAGGTTGTCCAATGTGTGTCCATGCCTCGGGGATAGCTGTCGCCTGGGTCAGGGAATGGGGACAGTGAGGAAGCAGGAGGTTGCAGGGATGCAAAGGAGGAAAGAGACTATAAGGATTGGAGTGGAAGTAGGCTATCTGGTGGAGGACAGAAAGGAGTCTGTAAGTGAATGAGAAGAAAGAGGGTTCAAGGTAAAATTGGAAGAATAATACTGGAAAGGAATAGGCAGAGGTCATGTCTTCAAAGGGGAGAGGACAGATTTTAATCTGTTGGCAATAGAATACTCAAGTACCCTGGAACCAGGAAAATCTGAAATTATTTAGTCAATAAATTCCTTGAAAATGAATATGGAACCTCTAGCTATATGTTACATAATGTCAGGGGCTATATGTTTGAGGAAATATGGAGTGATACTCTTCTAATGAAAGCTGAAAGAACAGTGGATGCTGTAAATCAGAAACAAAAACAGAAGCTGCTGGAAAAGCTCAGCAGGTCAGGCAGCTTCTGTGAAGAGAAATCAAAGTTAACATTTCAGGTCCGGTGACCCTTCTGGTGACTCCAGTTAATAACTACCTAATTAAACATTCCAGCAATGAGCCGACATGGTGAAAGTGCATTTGCAAATTCCTCATAAGCCAGCAGAAGGTGTCTCTGAGGTGACAGTTTTCCATGTGTGGAAGTGTCCATCAATTGTTTTGAACACAAAGCTTTTATTGTTAATTTATTCCTGCTGCCTTGTGCCAACTCAAATTGATGTCTAGGAAAGTAATGTTTTCTTGTATGATATGGCTTAATGTTAAAGAGTGTTGATAGTTGATTAATTCTTCTCTTTCTGCTTCTACGAGAGTCAGAATATCCTGTAAGTCAACTCTAATGCAAAACATTGTGTTGCTTCACCTAATAAATAAATACATGAGAATGAAAACCTAAAAATAGCCTTGGGAGAATCTGAAGAGGAGCCCTTGGAAGAAAATATATAGACAGAGCTAGGTGCAAAGTGTGGCTCTCCACCGGTCATAGGCCCCCACTCTGAAAAGCAACCCTCCACCACCACCCTCTGTCTTCTACCTTTGAGTCAGTTCGTATCCAAATGGCTAGTTCTCCCTGTATTCCACAAGATCTTACCTTACTTACCAATCTCCCATGAGGAACATTGTCAAAAGCCTTACTGAAGTCTATATAGATCATGTCCATTGCTCTGCCCTCATCAATCCTCTTTGTTACTTCTTCAAAAAACTCAATCAAGTTCGTGAGACATGATTTCCCACACACAAAGTGCTGCTGGCTACCCCTAATCAGTCCTTGCCTTTCCAAATACATGTACATCCTGTCCCTCAGGATTCCATCAAAAAACTTGCCCACCACTGACATCAGGCTCACTGGTCTATAGTTCCCTGGCTTTTCCTTATCACCTTTCTTAAACAGTGGCACCAGGTTAGTCAACCTCCAGTCCTTCAGCACCTCACCTGTGACTATCAATGATACAAATATCTCAGCAAGGGACCCAGCAATCGGTTCCCTAGTTTCCCATAGAGTTCCAGGGTACACCTGATCAGGTACCGGGGATTTATACACTATTGTGCATTTCAAGACATCCAGCACCTCCTCCTCTGTAATATGGACATTTTTCAAGATGTCACCATCTATTTCCCTACATTCTATCTTTTCCATGTCTTTCTCCACCATAAACACTGATGCAAAACACTCATTTAATGCCTTCCCCCCATCTCCTGCGGCTCCACACATAGGCTGCCTTGATACTCTTTGAAAATCCCTATTCTCTCCCTAGTTACCCTATTGTCCTTAATGTATTTATCAAAACCCTTTTAAATCTATTTGCCAAAGCTATCTCATGATCGAGGTATACAAAATAATGAGTGGAAGAGATAGAGTCAATAGACAATAGGTGCAGGAGTAGGCCATTCTGCCCTACAAACCAGCACCACCATTCATTATGATCATTGGCTGATTATCCTCAATCAGTATCCTTTTCCTGCCTTATCCCCATAACCCTTGATTCCACTATCCTTAAGAGCTCTATCCAACTCTTTCTTGAAAGTATCCAGAGACTTAGCCTCCACAGCCTTCTGAGGCAGAGCATTCCATACGCCCACCACTCTCTGGGTGAAGTAGTTTCTCCTCAACTCTGTTCTAAGTGGCCTACCCCTTACTTTTAAACTGTGTCCTCTGGTTCGGGACTCACCCATCAGCAGAAACATGCTTCCTGCCTCCAGAGTGTCCAATCCTTTAATAATCACCAGGGCCCTGTACAGCTGCAGAAGGACCTCTTTGCTTCTATACTCAATTCCTCTTGTTATGAAGGCCAGCATGCTGTTAGCTTTCTTCACTGCCTGCTGTACCTGCATGCTTGTTTTGATTGACTGATGCACAAGAACACCTACATCTCATTGTACTGCCCCTTTACCCAACTTGACTCCATTTAGGTAGTAATTTGCATTCCTGCTCTTGCCACCAAAGTGGATAACCATACACTTATCCACATTAAACTGCATCTGCCATGCATCTGTCCACTCACCTAACCTGTCCAGGTCACCCTGCAATCTCCTAACATCCTCCTCACATTTTGCCCTGCCACTCAGCTTTGTGTCATCAGCAAATTTGCTAATATTACTTTTAATACCTTCATCTATATCATTAATGTACATTGTAAAAAGCTGCAGTCCCAGCACTGATCCCTGCGGCACACCACTGGTCACCGCCTGCCATTCCGAAAGGAAGCCATTTATCACTACTCTTTATTTCCTGTCAGCTAACCAATTTTCAATCCATGTCAGTATTTTCCCCCAAAACCATGTGCCCTAATTTTGCTCACTAACCTCCTATGTGGGACTTAATCAAAGGCTTTCTGAAAGTCCAGGTATACTACATCCACCGGATCTCCCTTGTCCATCTTCAGAGTAACATCTTCAAAAATTCCAGAAGATTAGTCAAGCATGATTTCCCCTTCATAAATCCATGCTGACTCTGACCTATCCTGTTACTGCCATCCAGATGTGTCATAATTTCATCCTTTATAATTGACTCCAGCATTTTTCCCACCACTGAGGTCAGACTAACTGGTCTATAGTTCTCTGTTTTCTCTCTCTCTCCTTTCTTAAAAAGTGGGACAACATTAGCCACCCTCCAATCCACAGGAACTGATCCTGAATCTATAGAACATTGGAAAATGATCACCGATGCATCCCCGATTTCTAGAACCATAGAGTCAGAGATGTACAGCATGGAAACAGACCCTTCAGTCCAACCCGTCCATGCCGACCAGATACCCCAACCCAATCTAGTCCCACCTGCCAGAACCCGGCCCATATCCCTCCAAATCCATCCTATTCATATACCCATTCAAATGCCTCTTAAATGTTGCAATTGTACCAGCCTCTACCACATCCTCTGGCAGCTCATTCCTGGCAACCTAAGTTGCCCCTTAGATCTCTTTTATATCTTTCCCCTCTCACCCTAAACCGATGCCCTCTAGTTCTAGGCTCCTTCACCCCAGGGAAAAGACTTTGTCTATTTATCCTATCCATGCCCCTCATTATTTTGTAAACCTCTATAAGGTCACCCCTCAGCCTCCGATGCTCCAGGGAAAACAGCCCCAATCTGTTCAGCCTCTCCCTATAGCTCAAATCCTCCAACCCTGGCAACATGCTTATAAATTGTTTCTGAACCCTTTCAAGTTTCACAACATCTTTCCGATAGGAAGGAGACCAGAATTGCACGCAATATTCCAACAGTGGCCTAACCAATGTCCTATACAGCCGCAATGTGACCTCAACTCCTGTACTCAATACTCTGATCAATAAAGGAAAGCATACCAAATGCCTTCTTCACTATCCTATCTATCTGAGACTCTGCTTTCAACGAGCTATAAACATACACTTCAAGGTCTCTTTGTATAAGGCCTACTAAGATTTGCTTTCCCAAAATTCACCACCTCGCATTTATCTGAATTAAACTCCATCTGCCACTTCTCAGCCCATTGGCCCATCTGGTCAAGATCCTGTTGTAATCTGTGGTAACTCTCCTCACTGTCCATTACACCTCCAATTTTGGTGTCATCTGCAAACTTACTAACTGTACCTCTTCTGCTCACGTCCAAATCATTTATGTAAAATGACAAAAAGTAGAAGACCCAGAGAATTGATCCTTGTGGCACTCCACTGGTCACAGGCCTCCAGTCTGAAAAACACCTCCACGACCACCCTCTGTCTTCTACCTTTGAGCCAGTTCTGTATCAAAATGGCTGGTTCTCCCTGTGTTCCATGAGATCTAACGTTGCGAATCAGTCTCCCATGGGGAACCTTGTCAAACGCCTTACCGAAGTCCATGTAGATCACATTACTGCTCTGGCCTCATCAATCATCTTTGTTACTTCTTCAAAAAACTCACAAAAAGTTTGAGAGACATAATTTCCCACGCACAAAGCCATGTTGACTATCCCGATCAATCCTTGACTTTCCAATTACACGTACAGCCTGTCCTTCAAGATTCCCTCTAACAACTTGCCCACCACCAAGGTCAGGCTCACTGGTCAATAGTTCCCTGGCTTGTCTTTACCGCCCTTCTTAAACAGTTGCACCACGTTTGCTAACCTCCAGTCTTTCGGCACCTCACCTGTGACTATCGATGATACAAATAGCCACCTCCTTCAGTACCTTGGGATGCAGACCATCAGGTCCTGGGGACTTATCAGCCTTCAGACCTAAGTATCTCGAACACCATTTCCTGCCTAATATAAATTCCCTTCTATTCAGGTCCTTCAGCCACTATTACATCTGGGAGATTGCTCGTGTCTTCCCCAGTGAAGACAGATCTAAAGTACCAATTCAACTCTTCTGCCATTTCTTTGTTCCCTGTAATAAATTCACCTGTTTCTGTCTTCAAGGGCCCAATTTTAGAATTAACCTTTTTTTTTCTTTTCACATACCTAAAAAAGCCTTTACTATCCTCCTTTATGTTTTTGACCAGTTTACCTTCGTACCTTATTTTTTTCTTTGCGTATTTCCTTTTCAGTTATCCTCTGTTGTTCTTTAAAAGCTTCCCAGTCCTCTGATTTCCCACTCATTATTGCTATATTATACTTTTTCCTTTTTGTCTTTATATGGTCCTTAACTTCTTTCATCAGCCACGGCCACCCCTGCCTCCCCTTAGGATCTTTCTTCCTTTTTGGAATGAACTGCTCCTGCATCTTCTGCATTATACCCAGAAATATGTGCCATTGTTGTTCCACTGCCATCCCTGCTAGGGTATTACACCATTGAACTTTGGCCAGCTCCTCCCTCATAGCTCCATAGTTCCCCTTATTCAACTGAAATATTATCACTTCCTATTCTACCCTCTCCCTTTCATACTGCAGATTAAAGCTTATTGTATTGTGGTCACTACCTCCTAATGGCTCCTTTACTTTAAGGTCCCTGATCAAAACCGGTTCATTGCACAACACCAGATCCAGAATTGCTTTCTTCCTGGTAGGCTCCAGCACAAGCTGTTCTAAGAACCCATCTCGGAGGGACTCCACAAACTCCCTTTCTTGGGGTCCAGTATCATCCTGATTCTCCCAGTCTGCCTGCATGTTGAAATCCCCCATAACAACTGTAGTAATATCTTTGTGACTGGCCAATTTCAGCCCCTTATTCAACTTACACATTACATCCAGCCTACTGTTTGGGGGCCTGTAGATGACTCCCATTAGAGTTTTCCTACCCTGAGAATTTCTCAGCTCTATCCATACTGACTCTACATCCCCTGATTCTAGGTCCCCCAGCAAAGGGACTGAATCTCATTCCTTACCAACAGAGCCACCTCACCCCCTCTGCCAGTCAGTCTATCCTTGCAATAGCACGTATGGCATTGAATATTCATTTCCCAGGCCCTGTCCACTTGAAGCCACGTCTCAGTTATCCCCACAACATTGTAACTGCCAATTTCCAAATGAGCCTCAAGCTCATCCACCTTATTTCTAATGCTTCGTGCATTCATATGTAATATTTTAAATTTGTTACTCCCCTCACCTTTCCTATCAATCTCTATTTCACTTGACCTTATGGCATGATCCTTTTTTGAGTTTTCCGCTCCATTGATTCTGTTGACTTTGTCGACTTCTCTTGATCTAACTTTCCTTTTAACTTCCTTCTTAAACTTTCAGTTTGTCCCCTCCCATCTGGCTATTTAGTTTAAATGCAGCTGTGGTGTTGCAGTGGTAAACCTACCTGCCAGAATGCTGGTCCACGACCTATTAAGGTGCAACCCGTCCCTCTTGTATAACTTATCCTTACCGCTAAACATACCCCAATGATCCAAGAATTTAAATCCTTGCTTCCTGCACCAGTTCCCCAGCCACACGTTCAAGTCCATTATCTCCCTGTTCCTGACCTCTCCAGCCCGAGGAACTGGAAGCAAACTGGAGATAACGACCCTGGATGTCCTGCTTTTCAGCTTTCTTCCGAGTTCTCCGAAGTCCCGCTGTAGAATGTCCCTCCTCTTCTTCCTGACGTTATTTGTGCCAACATGCAGCACCATGTCTGGTTCTTCAACTTTGCCCTGGAGGATTTCCTGCACTCTGTCTGCATTGTCCTTAATCCTGGCACCAGGAAGGCAACACATCATTCTCAAATCCCGCCTGTTGCTGCAGAAACCCCTTTCAGTCCCTCTCACACTGGAGTCCCCTATTACCATGGCTCTGTGTGATGTCTGACACCTCGGCTCTGCCTCCACGCCAATTTCTGATTGGCAGCCCTGACCGCCTCTCGGACTGGCAGTGATGTCTGTCTCTACAGTTTCCAAGAGATTCAACCTGTTCCTGACAGGTACTTCGTCCGAGGTTTCTTGCACTTGTCTCATCTCTGTCTTCCTCATCGTCTTCTCACTTCTACTGTCTTCTGGTATGCTCGGTGTAATAACCTCACTGAAGGTCCTATTCAGAAAGATCTCGTTCTCTCCGATGAGCCTGAGCTCATCATATTCTTTCTTCAGTACTGCAATATGCTCTGTCAGAAGCTGAACATGTACACACTTTCCACAGTTATACGAGCCAGCTACACCAGAGTCCCTCACCTCCCACATCATGCATGCAGCACACTGAATCAGCTCGGCAGTCATGTCTTCACCCTCTTCAACTGTGACGTAATCACTTCTCTCACTTTCTTTGATGAAGACTCCTGAGCCAAAGACTCGCTCTTTTCTCAACAGAAACTTCCCTCGACCCCCATGTTTGGTTGCAAGCCTGTGGATTTTTAATTTAGGTTAGAGGAGGCCCTACTGTGTAGGACCTGGGGACTAGAACACACCCACTTAAATAACACTCACCCACCTTCCCAACAGCCTCTGTGCTCCGACTTCACTTCCACCCAGCTCCCGCCGCAAAAAAAGAAAAAAAAGCCGTAGACTTTTCCCCAGGGCAGGATTGATTGGTACGAGGAGTCATAGTTTGAAGATATTAGGAGGAAGGTATAAAGGAGACATCAAAGTAGGTTCTTTACGCAGAGAGTTGTGAATGCATGGAATGCGTTGCCAGCTGTGGCGGTGGAAGCAGAGTCATTGGGGACATTTAAGCGACTGCTGGACATGCACATGGATAGCAGTGAGTTCAGGGGTGCGTGGGTTAAGTTACTTTATTTTACATTAGGATTAAACCTCAGCATAACATTGTGAGCCAAAGACCCTGTTCTGTGCTGTACTTTTCTATGAACTATGTTCTATGTCCCCTTTTTGCCCTCCTGATTTCCCTCTTAAGTATACTCCTACTGCCTTTATAATTTTCTAAGGATTCTCTCGATCTCTCCTATCTATACTTGACATATGCTTCCTTCTTTTTCTTAACCAAGCCCTCACTTTCTTTAGTCATTCAGCATTCACTACACCTACCAGCCTTTCTTTTCACCCGAGCAGGCATACACTGTCTTTGGACTCTCATTATCTCGTTTCTGAAGGCTTCTCATTTTCCAGCCATCTCTTTACCTGCAAACATCTGCCCTCAATCACCTTGAAAGTTCTTGCCTAATACCACCAAACTTAGCCTTGCCCCAATTTAGAACTTCGACATCTGAAATGGTTCAGAAAAGATTTATAAGGATGTTGCCAGGGTTGGAGGATTTGAGCTGTAGGGAGAGGCTGAATAGGCTGGGGCTGTTTTCCCTGGAGCACGGAGGCTGAGGGGTGATGTTATAGAGGTTTATATAATCATGAGGGGCCTGGATAGGTTAAATCAACAAAGGTGAGGTGAGGGAGTCCAGAACTGGAGGGTATAGGTTTACGGTGAGAGGGGAAAGATATAAAAGAGACCTCAGGGACATCATTTTCATGCAGAGGGTGGTGCCGTGTATGGAATGAACTGTCAGAGGAAGTGGTGGAGGTTGGTACAATTGCAACATTTAAAAGGCATCTAGATGGGTATATGAATAGGAAGGGTTTGGAGGGATATGGGTCTAGTGCTGGCAAATGGGACTAGATTAGGTTGGGATGTCTGGTCAGCATGGACGGGTTGGATTGAAGAGTCTGTTTCCATGCTGTACAGCTCTATGACTCTATGACTCTAAGCAGTACTGTGTGTACAGAATGAATGACCAAGATGTGAGCAATTGTCCGACCGAAACATGGCTATAATGAGTATCAGATTGAAACCTGAGCTTTTGATGGGTTTTATAAAAAGAGGCATAGAATACTAAAGTAAGATATTTTTTCTAAGCTACTCCTGCTATGGTTTTAAATGATGGACACCAGAAGATTGCGAAAGCTCTGTCGAAGATTCAGAAAAGACTAAATAGAATGGTTCCAGAAATGAAGGGTTACAGAGAAACTGAGATTGCTCACCTCTGAACCAAGAATATTCAAGGAATTTGATGGAGGTGTTTAAAGTTATGAAAGGTTTATATTGAATAAATAGAAACTGTTTCCAATGTCTGAAGGACTGATAGCCAGATTCCACTTCAAGCAAAGTGGCAAAAAAAAAGACACCACATAGAAAGGTTTTTACATAAACAATGGTTAAGATTTGGAATGCACTCCATTTCATATAGTGTGATGGATCCAGATTTAATTTAGTGTTCAAAATAAAACTAGGTAAACATTTAGGGGGTAAAGGACAGGAAAAGATTGTGAAACAGTGAGGGTTCATTGGTTGCAATGGTATGATTGACTGAATTTCTCTGTATAAAGAACTGGTGCAGACTTAATGCCTCCTATGTGCTACACTATTCTGTTCTACTTAATCCAAAGTGTACTGCAAAAGAATTCACCAGAAGATGGAGCTCAATAAGCAGGTGGGGATGATGGGCCTAAAAACAGGATAAGCACCAGGATACATGGTTTCTCTCTCTGCACTTACTATACTGTATACTGTGCACATAAATGAATGTACAGCTGAAGACAAAATTTACATTGCAAGTCAGATGTGTGTGGCCTCTGGACCGATCGCAATAAATGACCTCTTCAAGTAGGTTCACATGAGGTGTCTCACAGAGATCAGGGGTGTCACCAGTGACAACACTATCAGACCAATGTACTTAAAGATGGAAGTCAAATGGTAATGAATCTTCATCTGTCAGCTTATCTTGTGCTCAGTAAAGCAGAAAATGCAGGAGAGGTTCAGCAAGTTAGGCAGCATCTGTGGGAAGAGAGCAACTGACATACCAGGTGTGGTCCTTCAATCAGAACTCTGATAAATAGTTCAAACATAAATCATAAACGTTTCCTTATAGTAAGATGAGGTCTACACTCAGCTGAGTGAACACTGAAAGGCTTGATTAAACATATATATGAACAAGAGATAATAAGAGAGAACATCTCAGGGAACCCACACACTCAAGTTCCAACTGCATGTAATCTGACTGCCCTATGACATGGTTCCTTACACACATGCTTCTATCTATTCTTAGAATAAACGTAAAGTAAACTTTTTACTCCATTCTCTCCACCGAAGGTCCTCCACCAATGTGGCCTGGCATTATGGAGGCCTGGCATTATCCAATCATTAAGGTCCATGAGGAGGCTTTAGAGAATGGTGATTACTTCCAATACCTCTGGAGTGTCCTGTCAGCCAAAGCAGCTATTGATGAAGAGATCCAGCATCGCCTCCAGTGTGCTAGCACAACCTTAGGCCACCTGAAAAAAAGGGTGTTCGAGGATGACAACCTCAGATCTGACACCAAGATCATGGTTTCTGGAGCTGTGGTGGTTCTGGCCTCCTATATGGCTCAGAGACGTGGACAATCTCCAGCAGACACATGAAAGTGCTGGATAATCACCAAAGCTGTCTGCGCAAGATCCTGAGAGTCTGTTGAAGAAAGACGCACCACACCAGCATCTTTGACCAGGCCAACATCCCCAGCATTGAGGCACTGACCAACCTTGATCAACTTCAATGAGTTAGGCACATTGTCCACATCACCAATATGAGACTCCCCAAGCAGGTGCTCTACTCCAAGCTCCAAAACAGCAGGTGAACCCCAGGTGGACAGAGGAATCACTTCAGGGATACCCTCAAGGCCTCACTGGTGAAGTGCAACATTCCCACAGATACCTGGGAATCACTGGCCAAAGACTATCCAAAATGGAGGAGGAGCATCCAGGAAGGTGCAAGCACCTGGATACGTGAGGTTGGGGAGAAGCAAAAGCCAGATGAAAATGTGAAATAAGTGCACTGCCATGCTGATGCATCATTCACCCCTAGCCCTGACCATCACCTGTCCCACGTGTAACAGAGCCTGCAGTAGCCACATCAGTCTGTCCAACCACCTACGGACTCACCCTGCAAGTGGAAGCGTGTTATCCTTATCTGTGAAGGATCACCAATGATGATCATGACTGATCTCTCCAATAGGTGTTACCAAACTGATGAAACCTTTCAAGCAGTTCCTGCTGCTTGGGATTCCCTGAAGGGCAGAAGCTCGCATTTTGTTTCTCTTATCATATTTTCATATTATTTCTCTCTTCGAGATACAGGTAATGCAGTTCAGGTGCACGAACAGGGCTTTCAACTTGGTTTCTACAGGTTAATATGCTGTTCTATTCTGTTCTCCATATTCCCTGTTGTTCTACCTTCTTCAACTACAAGGAACCTGATGCTTGTGGAGCTGGAATCTTATGGTACACTGCATAGTTCAGCAGCATTGCACAATTCCCCAATGAAAATACAAAACGTACTTTGATATATCAATTGCTAAATAATTTTTCTTTAAGAAATGCAACAACACATTTTCAGGCTTCAGCAATTTGTCATCTTCACCATCTTCACATGCCATTAAATTCTGTTGGGTTAACACAACACTTGCCATTAGTTGTCTCAAAGGGTAAGTAATGATTTCCTTTAAAAACTACACCCAAGTCCTGGGTCACTCGTTCTGAAAATGCAAATGTCATAGCAGTCAGCGCACAAATGTCTTGTTTCACAAAATCTGCAAATATTCAATTTGTGGCAACCATTCCTGAAATTTGCCACTTTAAAGTTAAATAAATCTTTTAGATCGCATCATATCTGCCAATTCTTGGGGCAAATTACCTTGTGCAATTTTCACCACATTACTTTTGCATGCAAGATTTTGCAACAGTGACTCAAGCAAGTTCTCATCACTGGTGGTATCTTCCTGGGTCAAAGGTTCTGGCACCATATTTAAAGGCCAACTGGACCCCACTTCATTCACTGAAGGTCAGGAACTGCCCAAAAGCAGTAGTGGCCATTCCCAAGAGCCAAGGAACATCTGCAAAGAAGTAAAAAAACTGTGACCCAGGTTTAGTGATACTACTTTCCAACTGCTGCTGGCTAGAGTTCTGCTCACAGTTCCCACTAAAATCTTGAATTTAGAGCTAGGTTGATTGTCACATGTACACAAGTGCAGAACTACAGTGAAGAGTTTATAGCATCGCTCCACATGGCACTCTCAGGTACAAAGTACCCATGTACAAATTTTAGATATGAAATAGAGAAATAAAGACAAAGAAAGGTTATATTACCATACAGTTACTCATAGTATATGTTAGAAAAGCAAGAAATAAATTTGAAAAGATACACATTATTGTATTTCTACAAAGGGCCTGCAGTGGATCAACACAGGAAATTTCCACCTGGAGTCTGATGGGGTTCGCAAGCTGCTGACCACCCACATTGCTTCTCAGACCAGCAACCGTCCTCGCTCCACTCCAGCCCTTAGCCACTCGGATGATGTCATTGCTACTCCATGGTAAGTTTTTTTTGAAAAAAAACATGAACACAATCTTGAAAAAAAGAGAAGAATGAGGGAAAACAGAGAAGAAGCAGATGGAATGGACAAGCCCCAGGTTGAGGAGCCCAAGCACTGCCAACTCTGCCGCTGCCATCTTGGAAAATCTTTGGATGACCTCAAGCTTCTGCCAATTTTGAAGCCTCAAAATGGAGTCACAGTGGCAAAAGATTTATGAAGCACTGTTGGAAGCTATGCAAATGTACAGCTGCTCAGCAATTTAAAAAGTTCTGCACAGATAATAGGCTGCATATATGCAACATTCCCTCATACATAGCCACAAGTCCACCTTAATGGAACTGTGCAGTTGTATAAGTGGTCATGCACAACAAGCTGAAGATAAAGAGATTGGTGTGTGCCATGTTTGTTATTAAACAAACTAGAATCTTAGAATGTAGGTTGTGCTTATTATCAGAAAGATATAGTGAGACTAAGTTTGAATTTGACAGGTTCACTGTTCTCTAGCTTTAAGGAACAGATTACAATGAAGGGAAGTAGTGGAAATATACAGATTACAAGATGGCAATTCACTCTATCAAGCTTTCTTCTACCCCATCAAACAGTGAAAGCCCATTCCTTTATGCAGTTAACTGATAAAACCCACAGAGAGAAACACTAAAAATATTTTTTTTCTGACGTCTAAAGTAAATCACACAAAGCAACAAAATGTTTATCTCGTATAAAGTTCTTAATGGCATATCATCCATCACAATTGGTTTTCCATGACACCATTAACACATAAAAGTATTCTTGGGTACACTGTGCAGAATTTTCCTTTAACTCTGCTTACCAATATGACCTTCAAAACCATTCCCAAGAAGATACTCATAAAGCTTTGATTTGGGGGTTTATTCCACATCAGTGGACAGGATACCTTTTTTAAAAACAAAAGAACTGCAGATGATATTTCTCCTGGGGGTGAGTGAGGTTAGAACTGGGAGACACAACCTCAGTATAAGGACTAGGTCATTTCAATACTGAGATGAGGAGGACTTTTTGTCACTCAAATGGAGAATTCTCTGCCCAAGAGATCCAATCTTTGAGCATATTCAAGATAAAAATCAACAGATTTCTGGAAACTGATGATTTCAAGGTATATAATATTTGGGAAAATGTCATGGATGTAGATGATCAGCTATGAGTTTTAATGATGGCAGGACAAGCTTCATGTGCTGAGCAGACTATCCCAGCTCTTATTTCCTGTATCAGAGAAAAAAATCCTTACTTTCATGTACTGCTTGATCTTAATTTACTGCTCATGCCCTCTGGCCCTGCATTCACAATGCAAGCAGTTCCAGTACATTCCCTTTCCTCAAGAGCAATGAATAAATGTAGATGTGGACACTGCAGGCAGTCCCTGGTTTGTGAATGTTTTCGACTCTTGAGTGCATTCACAAGTTAATTTGCAAGCAAATCAGAACACGACGCAGGGTAACATAAAGTAGCCATTCATAAGTAAAGGAAGCATTAGTATCTTTAAAATTACATCCCTGTATAGGATCGTATTTGTAGCTACAAGCATTGCTAAGTTAGACGTTCATAAATCAGGGACCCCTGTATCTCATGATTTACAATAGTTCTATATACAAGTATTATATCTTTGGCAGCTGAAAATGTGTTGCTGGAAAAGCGCAGCAGGTCAGGCAGCATCCAAGGAACAGGAGATTCGACGTTTCGGGCATACAAGCAAGAGTTGTTGCAAGTAAGATCTGAATTAATAACTCAGACGTTAAATTGCTAAAACTTTTTAATTAATTCTTCAGTTGCCTGTGCTCAGTAAGTAATAAGATTACAATTGTAAATTTACTTTGCTCAGGTGCTATTGCTAACTTGAGTTGATCAACTCATTCCATATGAAAAATGTTTAGATGGTGCTGGGATAGAGTGGAAAAATCAAAGGAATACATTTAAGATTCTATTGAAGAAATAATCAATAGAACAATCCAATAAGCATGGAACAGGGTAGAAGAGAGGCAAGATGCATTTAATAAAATCAAAGCACAGTAATTTGAAACATTTTTGTATAAGCCAGATCGATGGGATGAAATTTTCCTCCATTTGTAGGATGTATAAGCTCCTGTATGAAATGAGTTCAACAGTCTCAATCCAATTGCTAATGGAGCAGACTGCTCAAAATGATGCTAATTCAGTGATATCTGTGGTGAGGAAAAAGCAAAATAATGTTATATTTGTTCACTAAGGCCTCCTCTTCTGAATTTTAGACTTGCAGCTTTCCAATGCATGTAGTCTCCCTACATCTAATCTGCTACCCCCAATCTCAGTATCCCTTGATTTAAAGATGCAAAATCCATTTGTCTATTGTCTATCTTCAATGAAGTTATGTCTTTTTTAAAATAACAATTGCAGAAATACTTCTTTAATACCCTCCCCCCTTTCTCCATAACATTAACTTCCTCTTCCTCAGTTAGTTAGCCAAACGCCTTTTAAATAGTTGTTGAATTCGCTGCATCACCTTCAGGCTGGAGCATTTCACATCCATGGGAATTCTTTGAGGAAAAAAAAGTCTCCTAAACTCAATCTCTAGATCTCTTACCAATGATTTTGAATCCATGACCTTGAATTACTGACCTCCCACAAGATGGAAGGTTTTTCTTTTATTTACTCTATTGAAACTTTGCATCTTCTTGAAAATCTCCATTAAATCAATTCCTAAATTCTTCATATCAAAGGAAATTGTCCTTATTTCCAACATTTCCTCATAACTGAAATCTGGCATGTCTAATAACATCATGGTAAAACTCTGCTGCTTTTCTTCAAAATAATTTTCTAAATGAATTTCCCAGAATACACTCATTCGTTCTTGGTAACATATATATGACGAGTATGATCTCTTAGTTTTTCATATTTTATTATCCTGTTTATATTTACCTTATCTACCACTTCAGATGCTTTTTTTTATAAGTACACAATCACATTTGGGGGGCACAGTGGCTCAGTGGTTAGCACTGCTGCCTTACAGTACCAAGTTCCTGGGTTCGATTCCTGCCTGTCTGTGTGGAGTTTGCACATTCTCCCAGTGTCTGTGTGGGTTTCCTCCCACAGTCCAAAGATGTGCAGGTCAGGTGAATTGGCCATGCTAAATTGTCCATAGTTTTAGGGGAATGGAGCTGGGTGGGTTGCTCTTCGGAGGGACGGTGTGGACTTGTTGGGCCAGAGGGCCTGTTTCCACACTGTAGAGAATCTAATCTAATCTAAAAGGATTGCTCCACCAATTTTCATGATTTAAGCTAAAGAACACAAAGGTCCTTCTGCTCACTTATGCTTAAACAAAATTAGGTCATTTTGTAATAAGTTAATATTTTGTGTTAGTCCTGCCACTTCACCTTCTCCATAACAAACTAAATCTGCCATAATTCTTCCTGTTTCACCATTCTTTCTTAGTCTCCCACAACATTTTCCAAAATTTGATTCAACCCAACTTCCTTCCTCATGACTGGGAAGCATTTTGTTTGAGAATGTGCTCTTGGGCACAGAATTTCTTTTATTTCTGTACATTTAGTTCTTATGTTTTCTGCAGTTTATATTAGACTAATTAAATTCTTTAATCATTACTGCCCTATATAGGTTTCTTACATACCTTTGAAATTTGCCAAGCGAAACGTACTAATATATCTCCTTCTCATGGATAGTAGCTCTATGAAAATCTCCTCACAATGTAACTGTTCCATTCTGTTCCCTAAATCAAGCTAACTGGATTTAGTCCTAGAAATATTTACAAGATCCCTTCTATTTAGATCACGATAGTAAGTACTGCCATGTCTCCTCTTCTTTTTTTATTCAATCCCTTCCGAAATTAGAAACCAGCCATGTCTCTTCATATAGCCACATTATAATCCCATATAGCAATTTATGTCTGCAGCTCACCAAATTTACTTGTTATACTCTAGATTGTGATCTTCACTGTATTTAATACCTGCTCCATCGTATTTCATCTTTTCCTCATTCCTCTCTGTCACTTTTTGGAATATTTCTACTTTTACTGCAGTTTGCCTCTAACCCTTCAATCCTTTTCTGTTACTGTCTGTTTCTATCATAGAGTCCCGACGATGTGAAAACAGGCCATTTGGCCCATCGAGTCCACACTGACCCTCCAAAGAGCATTCCACCTAGATCCATCCCTGAGCCTATCCCTGTGACCCTACATTTCCCATGGCTAATCCACCTGCACATTCCTGGACACTATGGGCAATTTAGCATAGACACCTAACCTACATATCTTTGGACTGTGGGAAGAAACTGGAGCACATGAAGAAAACCCACGCAGACAAAGTGAGACATATATTACAAGCTCTGATCATGCCATAGTTGAAGGAATGGGCAAACACTAGACAAGACAGGCAGGAGAGAGAGATCAGGAATACTCTAAATCTATGGCATTTGCTGAAGCATTTTCAGTTTTGAATACCAGGGCAGTGACTATTCCCTAGGGGAATTAGGAAATCCTCCAGCAATGAGAGAGATCTGACTACACAAAAGGAAAGAGCATCAATGCAGCAGACATAGGTGATTCACTCATCATGGGCACTGACAGGTATTTCTGTAACTGCAACTGTGATTTCCAAATGGAAATATTGCATTCCTGGCTCCAGGACAAAAGGACATCACCAAGCCTCTGTGATGAGAAGGGGAACAGCCTGAAGTCCTGGCCCATTTTGGAACCTGTAACATAGATGATAAAGGTGTTCAGATCCTTCAGGCATTGGTTTAAGAGCTAGTTAAGAAGATTTTTAAGGATTTCAAAGGCTATAATCTCAGTTCTCACTCTCAGTGCCTGAGAGAGTGAGTATAGAAACAGCACGATAATAAAGGTGAATGCATTATTCGAAAAGTCATACAGGAAAGAGGCGTAGTGAATGTTTCTGAGAGAAATGGCACATGTAAAGATGGCTAGATTCTACCTGAATATAGCCAGGATCAATGTTCTCACTGACACTTTTTTCGTGGATGGTGGGGTGTAGGGGCGGAGTGGAGACCGTGAACGAACCAGAGAAGGTTAACACTCAGATGCCAGGGACCTGGATTCAATTCCAGCCTCGAGTGACTGTTGGTGTGGAGTTTGCACATTCTCCCAGTGTCTGCAGAGGTTTCCTCCCACAGTCCAAAGATGTGCTGGTTAGGTGGATTGGCCATGGTTAATGGGGGATTTGGGGATAGGGTGAGATGCTCTTTGGAGGGTTGGTACAGACTCGATGGGCTGAATGGCTTCCATGTTCACTGTAGGGATTCTATAAAGACAACCTAAAGTCATATGGCAAATGTTTGAACTCCCAATGAAGCTGTTTCAGATGTTATCAGAGGATGCATCATTGTGGCTTTTGCCTCAGTGTTCACAGAATTGATAAACGTTTTCTGCCCATTGGCAAAAATACAAATCCATACATGCATATTTTGGATTGATGGCAGACACAGACAAATGTCAAAGTCTATCCTGGTGAAAATGTCTTATGTCTGTTTTACATTTTCTTTATGTACTCTTGCACTCCTACTCTTTGGTTACACCGTGACAGATGGAAGCTATCAGAGGAGGGCAGTTACAGTGACTGTCAGTATGGGTTGTGCTTACTGCCTGCCCATCAGATAACTGAAACAGAAAACTGAAACAGAACTGTGAGTGGCTGTCACCCACATAACTGTGTGAAAACCAGAGAATGCTTGCCCACTTTTCAATTGCTGACATTGCATACTCTCTGCTCCCATTAGTCTTGTATTCAGGTCTTTGCTTTAAATCACATTTTACATAGTCGATGAGAAACAATAAATGAGGGTAAAGTTTTGTCCTGCACTCCACTGACATCATTCAGTTCCATAGCCTCCATTAGAACAAAATCTCAGTAACTAAATGGCAATGCTTAATGATGGAGTTAATGGAAAAAAGAGCTCATCACTGCACCCAGAAAATAAATTATGGCTGCAATTTTTGCTCCAAATGTTGAAGATACACAAGAAATGACAAATCAACAATTAATATTAGCTAAATTAATTCACTTCTAATATCTATAATCAGTACAATCCTCACCTTAATATTTACAAATCCTGAATGCATTTTATTCGCTGCATTTCTAATTAATTTTGGATTAGCAACCTAGACACATGTAGGCTTGATCAAAACAATCTGTACTCTATTTCCTCAAGTCCCCTGTGCACCCTGCCACTGGAGAGTGTATCACTTCTTATTCAGTGGGCTGTCAAAGAATGAACCACTGCTAATCTGATACCTCCGCTGTCACATAAGTTGGCTTTGCACCAACATATATTGCAATCAGGATATCTGAGGAGCATAATCATGTTCAAAAGACAACTCGATGATTGTTGCAATTAAAATAAACATACAGCAATTAAATTAACCTGCTTCTTTTTTGATTAGAAAAGTAGTCTGTATGTTGCTATTCAAGTTAACACAAACTCAAAGAAAACCCTCTGTTGTACTGAAGTCTGAGAGACTTCATTAACTGTCTGTCTGTGCCTGTAATTGCTACAGGAAAAAAAACTCTGCTTCATCTACATAAATAAAATTAAGTTTGAGTAATGGAATTAAATAATCATGTTCATTTTTCAGAGAAGTTAGAAATAATTAAACTTTCAAAATTGTCGTATTTTCTCTACAATTTCTCCCAATCTAACAAAATGGTGAACATAACTATCCAAGCAAAACATAACATGAACCTACAGTTATAGCAAATGTCTTAGGTGCTTTTATCAGTAATTAGGGTGCAACTTTATTTTCAAGTGTAATCTAATACCAGAGAGGAAAGCTAGATAATAAAATTTACCTGTGAGGGTAAGGATAGAGAGGCAACAGACAGACTGGATTTGAGAACAAAGATGGAACAGCATCATAAAGGTTTTCGCAGTGAAATGGCTGATATGAGAACTGTTCTGAGCATTGCTGTGGAGGAAGAAGCAACATACAGACAAAGAAGTGAAAACGGCCAAATTGTAGATGAAAGACATCATTCCATTCAATCATTCCATCCCCTCACAGTTACTGACACATGGAAAGAAGCAAGAATAAACTTACTTTACATTTGGAGGAAATCTCAAGGTGTTCCACAGCTAATTAATTGAGTATGCAAACACAACAGAAATAATAAATCCACATGATATGTTGCCCCGAAGCGTGGACAAGTCTTGACCTGCTCTACATAATATCATGGAGTATTTTGCAACAGGCAAAATGGACAAGCAAACAGACTTTACGCTGAATGTCTCATTCAGATGAGTGCACCTCTGACTATATAGTACTTCATCAATATTATGTTAAGGTGTTAGTCTTGATTATGCACCTAGAAGTAAAACTTGGTTACAGAGATCAATTGGCTAAGCTACAGATCATTCCATTAATGAAATTAGAATATTCATTTTATATCTTATAGTTTATGGTTTATTACAAAACAACTCCATTGTGTGAGGTAGAAGTATCTTCAGTCCGCACTTACTTCTATAATTGAATGGATATAATCTATCCATACAGACTGTTTAGGGGGTGTTTTCCTGTTTGAGCTAGTTGTTGATCTATTAGCTCAAAGATGAGAAAACATTATTGAAGAAGCAAAAGTGTATCTTTCCCTTGCATGCCAGCATATTTCTTCAGATTGAGATAGATTTAAATTTGAATTTAGCAATCCAATTCAGATTCAGAGTGCATCAATTTGTTTCAGTATTACGATAATATTCAAAATATTTGAACCTGTATATTTAGCATTTACAAATATTTAATAATTCATTCATTAAAAGATTGTTTGCAGTGATACGTATCTTAATTTATAGGAGACCAACATATACTGTATGTTGCCGGACAAAAATTCTAGAAGAATCAGCAGCAAATTAAACAATGGAGCGATTCACTATTTAACATATCTACCTCACTATAAATACGGTCTAAAACAGTATTATTCAAAAGTACCTAATCCATCTGGGAAAGGACAATGGAAGACCTAACAGAATTTGAGAAAGGGTGTTGAGTAAAAATGAGTGTGAACTGTTGAGTGCAGATTAGATCTTCAGTTACTTTTTCCAATTTCATATCCAACTAGATTCATTTTCATTACCACTCGTGCACGATCTACAAAATATTGAGCAGTTTTAATTTGATCCAGCAGTCTATACTGCGCTCCACTGCTGCCAAACTCAGAAAAAAACAAATGTTAAAATGATATAATTAAGGCTGCTCTTAGAAAGTGTGTTGGCATCAGGAGGTCTGACAGACAAAACTCTGGGAACATCATGTCAACTTTTTAACAAAAAGGTAAACCCCACCCAGTATTTTATACAGAGTCTTTTAAAAATAGATTATACCACAACCTCCAAATTTTGCTGTAAATTTTTCAAATGATATCCTATTGTACTAGAATCCTATATAAATATACAATATTATTAGCCCCAACAGGTTACATCAGAACACCGCATTGAAATCAATTATGAAGATCTAACACAGAAAGCAGGGGAAATGCCACACTTTTTATTCAATCGAATCTTATTTGTTATCCTTCTAATATAAAATCAGGTGGCCCTATAAACTTTACTTAAGTAAAGGTAACAGTCCAACAGAGATCCACCATTGCCTATCTTAAGAAAGCACAAGAGGGTCAACTTTGAAAGTGTACCCCATTGACATGAAGAGTCACACACCAGATATGTAGAGTAAACTAAAACCTGGACAAACTGCCCATGATTTTCCTTTTATTGAGTTTCTGATGGTGCTCACTAATATCAGCAAAGTGTGCATTGGGTTATTTCAATTTATGCGCAGTAGTCCTTTTACTCTGCTAACTGATGTTTCCAGAACAAGACATCTTTCATCTTGGGAGTTCAAGTCCACATGCAAACTAATGAACATAAGCTAACTGCAATTGCTATGCCATTGAGGGGTCTTTTGATAAGAAGGCAGCTGTTATCTCTGATGGCTCATTGATTCATCAAAAGCAATTTTTATTAATGTTTTTAATTAATTCTGAAGGATGTATTTTGATCTTCCTTTACATGAGATTGGACATCAAAAAGAAAGAGATAAGCATGTCTGGCACACTCTTCACCATTTTATTTTTCAGTGTCATTATGTCAATTGGAGGTGAACGGAAGCACATTAGATCCATATCTTAGATAAAGCTGTTTATGGTCACAAGTTATTGAAAAGAGTTGCTTAATATAACAGAATTCTTGTTATTTGGGAACAGATGGCTTTTAGTTAAGTCTAATTTGGTATTTGTTACAGTTGTTTTTTGATTTATTCTTTCTGCTTTATAATTGTACTATTTATTCGGGACAATTTAGTTCACTGTATTTGGAGCCAAATGTCCTTACAGTATGAAGTTTTCTACTGGTTCAAAGGGGAGTAAAGTGCATAGTGTGTAGGCCATAATAGATTTGGTTCATTGAGTTGCCTATGTAAGCTGACATTTACAAAGAGCAGAAATAAAGAAAGTTGGATGCAGCCCAATTCTGTGCTCTGACCGGGAGTCTGGCTAAAACGCTATGTGTAATTTTGATTTGCCTTGAATGAGTACAAATCAAGTGCCTTTATACTGTTGACATCTATTTTGTAGCTAGAATCTGTTGAATCTATAGATAAAAATGAGCATTTTTTCCTAGTTCTTCTGTTGAGTTCATACTGTTCCATTGCAAGTGCAGGTGACAGCAGAGGGGAAGCACAGAAGTCATGCATTTTCACTCAGAAAACCAGAAATGGTGTACTGAAAACAAAAAATGCTGGAAATCACAGCGGGTCAGGTAGCATCCATGAAGAGAGAGCAAGCTAACGTTTCAAGTCTACAGGACTCTTCATCAGAGCTGAAAACCTTAAATGGTCTTTGGTCTCACAATTCAAGTAAAATAAGTTTAGTGAGCCTTTGAAAATTAATGACTACTGTTAATTTGCATTCTGGTCATCTATTATTCTATGGATTTTTGCTTTATAATAAATGTTACTTCGACATTATCAGAAACTAGCTCATGGAGATTCAGTATACTGTATATGGTTGCAGAAGAGGTTAGGTCTAAGACAATGCTATCCCAGCCATTTCAAGCAGAAGGTTAAGTTTCAGTTGTTAGCAAGTGATTTTTTTTCCAGTTTGCCTCAGTGAAAGTCTCTGGAAATTTACCTGAATGGTAAAAGTGGCATGACTTAGATCTCTCATTTTCAAGAAAAAAATAACCACTACTCTTTTTACAAAAAGAATGAATTTCCTCCTTAGTTTTTCCTCGTTCTTTAAAATTATCCGTTTCAAAAAAAATCATAAAGTGACATGCCTTAATTTACAACAAAAGTAAACCTCCTGCGAATCTGGTCTGTAAACGTAATCAACTTTCCTACATTGTTCATGCAGTTATACAATATTAGCGGGTAAAAATTACACGGTTCATAAAATGAAACTTTTAGCCTCTTGGTAGATGATAACACAAATTTAACTTTTTCATTGAGCAGACACTCCTATAATTCACTTAAAATTACAATTCAAATGCACATCTGATAGATTCTCTGATGGGCTGTCTGTCTTCCAGGGGAGAGTGATGGCGTCGTGTAATGGCAGAATAGGCAATACAATATTATTGTCCTCAGGCCAGCATCCTGTCATCAAGGCACTGGTTATGGGTAATCAACTCCACTGGGCAAAAGTGAGGACTACAGATGCTGAAGATTAGAGTCAAGATTAGTATGTGGTTCCAGATTAGAGTGGTGCTGGAAAAGCACAGCAGTTCAGGCAGCATCCGAGGAGCAGGAAAATCAATGTTTCGGACAAAAGCCCTTCATCAGGAATCAACTCCACTGGCCAGGCCACTTTGCACAGATTTTCCAAAGCAATCTCTCTACTCTGAACTTCATCACAGCAAATGGTTACTGGATCGGAAAGGTAGAGGAAATGCTTCAGGGATGGCCTTAGAGGTTCCTTGAGAAAATGAAGTAGCCCCAGTGACTCACACAAATCTCTTATCAAGAGTGCCCAAACTGAAGAGAAAACATCCATAAGTGATCAAACAGCTAACCAAGAGCTAACCAACCCCTGGTGTCTAGGGATAGCTGGAGTAAAAAGGAAGAGAGGGACAAGTTGCAGTGATCTCAATATCCAACACAAATTTTTAAAGTATGTATATATTAGATTGGTTAGTTATGTTCACCTTTGTCTTCATTTGCCCACAATTGCAGGAAGCATGCAAAACCAGGAAAGGTTAACTTTTGATGAAGCAAATAGAAGAGTTCAAAGTGTTCAGCACAGTGGCTCAATGACTTGCACTGCTGCCTCACAGTGCCAGGGTCCCATGTTTGATTCCACCCTCATGTGTCAGTCTGTGTGGAGTTTCCACATTCTCCTTATGTCTGTGTGGGGTTTCCTCTGGATGCTCCGGTTTCCTCCCACAGTCGAAAGATGTGCAAGTTAGGCGGATTGGCTATGCTAAATAGCCTACAATGTTTAGGGATATGCAGACTATGTTGATTAGACATGAGAAATTCAGGGTTATGGGAATAGGGAAGGGAGGTAGGTGGGATGCACTTCAGAGGGACGGTGTGGAGTTAACAGGCGAAATAGCCTGCGTCCATACTGAAAGGATTCAGTGCTTCTGTACAAATGATCAGATGTTCTGGCTGATTAGTCAAACAAATGGTCCTTTCTTTTACAATATACACCATCTACTATTTCATGCTTAACCACAACTTGATATATCAATTTTCAATACAAATTTAGGCACATTTATTTAATATTTTCATTCAAGCATTGTAACTTCTATTCTTTATATCCCTTTATGGGAATTCCAAAGTCAATCTTACTGAATAATATTCCAGGCATTTTGCATAGATAGAATTTTAATAACCTTTTATTGCTCATTATTGTAATTTAACTTTCCTATCTACTTTCATCAAAATCAAATCTGTCTCATTGCTAGTGTGATGCATGTTTAATACCCGAATACAAAGTTGAGACGATAATAGAGGATGTCAAAAGAGTAAATCCACAGATTATCTATACAGAACAAACCTGGATAATAAGACAATTAAAAAAGAGTAAGAATGGGTTGATGCTAGTTATTTTATTGAAGTCATTGGGTGTGAGAGCACTAACTTGAAGGAAAATCTGTAACAAGTGAATACGAAGCATTCAAAAGATGTGATTTTATGGGTACAAACACGTGTACAATACTCCAGGTGCAGTCTCACCAAAACCCTATAAAGTCATAATATGACTTTTATATTTTTAAACCCCAATGCGAGCAGTAAAGGTCGAAATTCAACTTGCTTTCTTAATCACTTGCTGTACCTGTAAGATGACATTTTGCATTTCATGGACAAGAACATCCAAATCCTGCCATACTGCACTTTCTTTTGGAGACCCTCTCTATTTAAATAATGGTCTGCCTTTTGATTCTTCTGCCAAAGTGCATGACCTTACACTTTTCGTACTTTAAACTCCATCTGCCAAGATACTTTCCCATTCACTCACCCTATCCATATCCTTTTCTAGATTCCTTATCACAACAAGCCTTCCTCATCTATTTTTGTATTGTCAATAAATTTGGACTGAACAAAGAAGAAAAATCACAACAGAAATTTCAAGTCTTACAGCAACATTATTATGCTAATGTGTGTGTGTGTGTGTGTGTGTGTGTGTGTGTGTGTGTGTGTGTGTGTGTGTGTGTGTGTGTGTGTGTTGAATAAAGGAAAGAATATCTTAGCAACTAGGTTCTGTTCCAAATTCTGCCATCCTCAACTGAGTGCAAAGGACACCACTTTTGTGCCTTCTATAGCCAATAGCAATACAATTACCACATCACAGAACTCCATCTAGTTCATATATTGCTCTGTGGTTTTGGCCACCAATGTTGCTAACCCTATCTTGAAGCTGATCCAACATAAGACTGTACTCTAATGATATATATTCTATTTACTTTCCTCCCAAAGTTTGTTAAGTCAACATATCGCTTTCATCAGAAACACAAGCTTTCAGGAGTAACTGAGCAGAGATATATTTAATAAGCACATTGGGGTCAAATTCCTGATGTCTTCTATAGCTTTGGCATCAGATCTGTTGAAACTTCAAATCTTCCACAACATTATGTAAAAACAAAAGAAAATATCATTAGAACTCGAAACAGGAGTAGACCCCCTGAGCCTGTTCTCTGACATTCAATCCAATTTTGGCCTGAACTTCAATTTTCTGCCTGCTTCCCATATTTCTAAGAAACCAAATATCTGTACATCTTAGCCTTGAACGTGCTCAATGATAGCGCATCCGCAACTCTCTGGGGTAGACAATTCCAAAGATTCATAACTTGGTGAATGAAGTAACCTTTCCTTATCCCTGCCTAATTGACTAATAGAGTCTTCCAGGTTTCAATTAGATCACTCCTCATTCTCTAGAGAATGTAGGCCCTCTCATCAGAGGACAAACTTTTCAACCCAGGAACAAATTTACTGAATAGTTGTTGTATCTCCTCCTATAAAACTACAACCTTCCTTAAATGTGGATAACGAAACAGCACACAGTACTCCAGATGTGATTTCACAAAAGGCCTGTACCATTGTAACAAGACTTCCTTATTTTTGTTCTCCAATCCACCTCCAGTAAAGCCTAACACCCTGACTAGAGGGCAGAATGCTGCTGCCACAACTTCAATGAAACCAAACACATTCCAGGTCAATAATCTGTTTGTCCTCTGTTATCAGTGAACTATCCTCAATTATCAAGGTTGTAGACTTTTTTTTAATCTAATTAATTAATGCCTCATATCTAAACTTCTGCCTCTTAATAAACTCAATAATTGTACACTTTATATTTGATATGTAATTTGTCTTATCAATTGTGAAGGCAGACAAGGGCAAAGTCTTATATTTTTTGGTGAAGTGTTAGTTGCATTTAGTTTCATGGAGAGTTTCTCACCATGAGTGGAAGGACGATTTCTGTAATCTTACCAAACTCATCTCATTAATTACTACAATACCCCAATGGTGCTCATCTCACCTCATTCTACCCCCATTGTACCACTCACTGTTCCCAGAATAGCTCATTATTCACCAGGTATTGGCCCAAAGACTCTGATACCCACACCATATTTAAAAGACCACATGACAAAGCACTGGCATTCTATAGCTGCACTGTCCATGAGGGATAGTCATTTAAAAGATGTTGAGGAAGACGAAAGTGGTGCTGTGATTCTCCAACAGGACCTGGATCTCCAGGTGGACCAGGCAGTGCAAATGAGGGGTGTCCTTTCCAAGAAGATTGTCAGTGGTCATGACATCACTGATTCTGATAGCACAGGTCAGAGGTTGCCACACGAGTCAGTGCCATCTCCAAAGTGCTGAGGAATAACCAGCAGTGCCATAAGATTAATGGCAACTTCCGTTCCTCCAGCATGTCACTGTCATCTCTCTACTGTCTTACACTCACCCTCTCTCTTTTATTACACCCACCTCCTACCACCTTTTATGCTCTACCTCTCTCAATATTGCATACAACATCTTCCCTTACTCACCCTCATTACCTTCCCTCCTCCAAATTCCCACACCATTAATCTTGCATGACCTCTGTGCTGCCTACTCACTCACTCAGGACAGCTCACCAACCTTCCCCCAACTTTACTTGCACTAACAGCTATGTCACCCACTTTCATCTCACTCAATTCCTTCTTTCCATCCATTCTGGGAGAAAGTGGACCATAACAAGGCAGAAAGGTTTCCCAACACTGGCTCCTTACCCATGATGAGGAGAGAAATCTGTCCTTTGATGAAAAAGACAGACCACTCTTGTGGAGAGCCTGAGACACCCATGCCCCCACCCCACTGAGTAATCATCACTTTTAGTTCCACTGTAACTCTCACATTAACTCGAAGGGCTCCAGCCCAAAACACAAATTCTCCTGCTTCTCGGATGCTGTCTGACCTGTAATGCTTTTCCAGCACCACACTCTTGACATTAACCCCAATGTCAGTCTCACTTCTAACCATTAGCCATCTCTCTCTCTCTCTCTCTCTCTCTCTCTCTCTCCCTTGTGGTTTGCAAGTACAACCAGCTGCCCATAGCCCCTCTGCTCTACCAGAAGACACTCCTTAGACTCTGAAAAGGAGACATCTGAAGTCTTAGAAGCAGCATTGGAAAGTTGTCTTCTGCATTCCCCACCAGTTTGGGTACTGACACCTTGTTGGCGAAATCACATTTAGAAAGTTTGGGATCACTTCATTGTCATAGCTCCACAACTGGCTAAGAACAAAATGTTCCAGGCTGCTGACACTCACAGAGCTGGTGAAGACCCAGGTGGGAGAGAACCCCGTGGTGTCAGCAATCAGGGATTTTACCAGGGAGGAAGGGGAACAACAGTCAGTCATGTGCAACCCTTTATGCCCAGAGGCTTTGGCTAGGCAATGGAGACCCAGCTGCCGGAGGCACGCAATCTTCTGGCTGTCTCCAGGAACAGATTGGTGGTTGCCATGGAGAACCCTCCTCTTCCGCCTCGGAACACTTCAACCCCAGGGCATCAATATGGACTTCAACAGCTTCCTCATTTCCCCTTCCCCACCTCATCCTAGTTTCAAACTTCCAGCTTAGCACTGTCCCCTTGACTTGTCCGGACATGTCCGACCTGCCTAGCCCCTTTTCCACCTATCCACTCCACCCTCCTCCCTGACCTATCACCTTCATCTTCTCCCCCACTCACCCATTGTACTCTATGCTACTTTCTCCCCACCCCCACACTCCCCACGCTTACCTCTCCATGCTTCAGGCTCACTGCCTTTATTCCTGAAGAAGGGCTTTTGCCCAAAACGTCGATTTCGCTGCTCGTTGGATGCTGCCTGAACTGCTGTGCTCTTCCAGCACCACTGATCCAGGTTGCCATGGAGAGCCAGGTCTAGCACCCTCAGGGTCTGCTGGATACACACACAGAAACCTGCACTCCATCGCCTCGGTTAGTGGCACGGTGAGAGCGGGACAAGGATCCTGGCATGCAATCCAGGTGCCCCTTCCTCACAAGTGAGCAGCACCCAGTCCTCGTAACAAGGTTCCCGTGTCTCCTTCCACAGCAATGGCCCCCTTGTCTCTGACACTGACCGTGATTCTCAGTCCCCAGGCGGCAGAGACACAGCCCCCTAACAAATACCCAAACCAGTTGCATGACCATGGCCAATTCTTTGGACAAGTATCGGAGGTTGACATTAACTTTATACCAGAACCCCCTGACTGACAGGTTCCTCTATGACCTTTGGTAAGGACTATCCCCCTCAGTACTCTGAGGCACAGCATGCTTGCTTACATTGTGTTTGCCGTTTAAACTGCTGGCACATGGTGCAGGTATGAGATTAAGGTAGAATACGGCAAGGATGAGTGGTCTCTTGACTGAGAACTACTGACCAGTAAGACAAACTTGACAGATCTTGTTATAATCACCATACTCTCCTCCTTTTATACATTTGTAAGAAACCCAACAACCTGTTTTTATATTCCTGGCTGGTTTACCCTTATTCTATTACTTTCACTTTAAATCAACTTTTTGGTCAACCTTTGGTAGCTTCTTAAACTCTTCCAGTCCTCTGGCTTACTATCATTCTGGGTGGCACTGCTGTCTTAAATTGCCAGAGACCTGGGTTCAGTTCCCGATTCAGGCAACTGTCTGTGTGGAGTTTGCACATTCTCCCTGTGTCTGTGTGCTCCAGTTTCCTCCCACAGTCCAAACATGTGCAGGTTAGATGAATTGGCCATGCTAAATTGCCCACAGTATTAGGTGAAGGGATAAACTTAGAGGAATGGGTCTGGGTGGGTTGCTCTTCAGAGGGGCGGTGAGGACTTGTTGGGCCAAAGGGCTTGTTTCCATACTGTAAGTAATTTTTTTTTTGCAACATTATAAGCTCCTTCATTTAACCTAACACTAACTTCTTAAGTTAGACACTGAAGGATATTTCTTACTGAACTTTTGGTTTTAGTAGAATGACTTTCCTTGAACATTTTGAATTCTTTATTTAAAAAAGTTCCTTATTGTTTACTTTCCACCATTTTTTGTAGTCTATTTACCCAATGAACCCTGAACTAGTTCTCCTCTCATATCGAATTGATTTTGGGTAGACTTCAAAATTTGAGCTTTGATGTGAGTATTTCAATCTCAAACATAACATGAAATTAAATTTTATCATAATCAATCACTTTCCCTAGTGGATCATTTATGATGGGATTACTAATCATAGAGAAATATGGGAAAATGTTTGTGAAAATTAACTGTAGTTTAAACACACAATGTGCAATCAAACATAATTTTGTGGAAAGGTCAAAATACGTGATATTATTGGAAATGTTTGATGTCAATTAGTCATGAGTTAATTTATTCTGTCTTCCTACCTCCTATTTTCAGTAAAAATAAAACAAAGAACTGTGGCTGCTGAAGATCTGAACCAGACTCAAGATGTTAGCTCTCCTTTCTCTCTGCAGATGCTACCAGACCTGATGAGTTTCTCCAGTAATTTCTGTTCTTGCTCCTATTTTTGGTATTACTTTACTCTACTTTTTGACAGAAATTGTCATAATGTGAAGCTTCTACTTTCAAACACTTTCTGAAACAAATGGATGGTATTGCCAGTAACATTCCCCTTTCAATATTAGAACATACAACAGGATAGCACAGCACACGTTGAGGCCATTTAGCCCAGCATGTCTGTGCTAACCATGATGTCATTTTAAATTAATTCCATTTGCTTGCACATGGTCCATAATTCTTTATTGCCTGTCTGTTCATGTGTCTGTCTAAATGCCTCTTAAATGTTGCTATCGAAATAACTTTTACCACCTGGCTAATCCAAGATGGAGGACAGGAAAACTTTTTGGCTGTAAGAGCTGCTCCTTTTTTTGAGGTATTTTAGGTGTTGGAGGTGACTTCCTCGAATTCCAGGAGCAGCAATTACTGTTTTATATGCTGTTGCATTGTTTTGGAACTTTGGAAAAAAAAAGTCAAAACAACAGCAGTTTAAAAGGAAGAAGAGCAGACAAAGGAAGCACATGGTGAGGACAGTGCAGGAGAGAGAGAGAGAGAGAGAGAGAACCTGCACAGTTGCCGCCTTTTCTGTTTGAATTCGTGCATTGCTGGACATCAGAGTGCATTGGAGAAAATTAACAAACAGTGGAATACACAACTAATCTTGGAGGAACTGTTGGGCGAAGTTCACAGCACAGAATCAGATAAGTTAACTGTTGTTTTAAGATTGTCCAAGAGAAAGGCTGCAGTAGTGGGTACAGTGGATTCTTTCTTGATTATATTTTTTTGGAGATAAGTCTCTTGATTAAACTTAAAATATGTGCCATAGCTATTAATTTAACCTGGGGCAGTGTTTGTAGAGGAATAAGACGGTGTTATTTTCTGGGTCTGTAGATTGTGAAGGAACAAAAATGGCCTTCGCAGTGATATGTACTTCTTGTCAGATGTGAGCGCTTAAAGAGAGTTTAGGGGTCACTGCGGATTATATCTGCCATAAATGCTGTTGGATGCAAATCTTATCAGATCGAGTGGATCGGTTGGAGAGACAGATAGAGGTGATGAGGAATTTGCAACAGCAACAGTGTGTGATGGATGGCAGTTATAGAAAGGGGGAGAAGTCACAGATACAGTCACATAGATGGGTTAACTCCAGGAAGGGTAAGAGAGGTAGGCAGCTAGGGCAGGAGTCTTTTGTGGATATACCTATTTTAAACAGGTATGCTGTTTTCGAAACTGTAGGGAGTGATGGATTCTCAGGGGAACATAGCACGAACAGCCAAGTTTCTGGTATTGAGACTGGCTCTAATGCAACGAGGGGTATGTCGGCTTCCATAGAGATCAATTGTGTTATAGGATTCTGTAGTCCGAGGTACAGACAGACGTTTCTGTGGCCAGCAGAGAAAAAGCAGAATGGTGTGTTATTTCCCTGGTGCCAGGATCAAGGATGTCTCAGAGAGGGTGCAGAATGTTCTCACAGGGGAGAGGGGCCAGCAGGAGGTCATTGTCCACATTGGAACCAATGACATTGGAAGGGAAAAGGTTGAGACTCTGAAGGGAAATCACAGAGAGTTAGGCAGAAATTTAAAAACGAGGTCCTCAAGGGTAGTAATATCTGGATTACTCCCAGTGCTACAAGCTAGTGAGGGCAGGAATAGGAGGATAGAGCAGATGAATGGATGGCTCAGGAACTGGTGTATGGGAGAAGGATTCACATTTTTGGATCATTGGAATCTCTTTTGGGGTAGAAGTAACCTGTACAAGAAGGACGGATTGCACCTAAATTGGAAGGGAAATTTGCTACAACTGCTTGGGAGCATTTAAACTAGTAAGGTGGGGGTGTGGGACCCAGGGAGATAGTGAGGAAAGAGATCAATCTGAGACAGGTACAGCTGAGAACACATGTGAGTCAAACAAACAAACAGTCAGGGAAGGCAGGGACTAATGAATTAAACTACATTTATTTCAATATGAGGGGCCTAACAAGGAACTCAGGGAATGGTTAGGAACATGGGACTGGGATACCATAGCAATTACAGAATCATGGCTCAGGGATGGACAGGACTGGCAGCTGAATGTTCCAGGATACAAACGCTACAGGAAGGACAGAAAGGAGGCAAAAGAGGAGGGGGAGTGGCATTTCGATAAGGGATAGCATTGCAGCTGTGCTGAGGGACGATATTCCCGGAAATACATCCAGGGAAGTTATTTGGGTGGAACTGAGAAATAAGAAAGGGATGATCACCTTATTGGGATTGTATTATAGACCCCCCCAATAGTCAGAGGGAAATTGAGAAACAAACTTGGAAGGAGATCTCAGCTATCTTTAAGAATAATAGGGTAGTTATGGTAGGGGATTTTAACATTCCAAACATCGACTGGGACTGCCATAGTGTTAAAGGTTTAGATGGAGAGGAATTTCTTAAGTGTGTACAAGACAATTTTCTGATTTAGGATGTGGATGTACCTACTAGAGAAGGTGCAAAATTTGACCTACTCTTGGGAAATAAGGCAGGTCAGGTGATTGAGGTGTCAGTGGGGGAGCACTTTGGGGCCAGCGACCATAATTCTATTTGTTTTAAAATAGTGATGGAAAAGGATAGATCAGATCTAAAAGTTGAAGTTCTAAATTGGAGAAAGGCCAATTTTGACAGTATTAGGCAAGAACTTTCAAAAGCTGAATGGAGGCAGATGTTCGCAGGTAAAGGAACGGTAGGAAAATGGGAAGCCTGCAGAAATAAGATAAGAATCCAGAGAAAGTATATTCCTGTCAGGGTGAAAGGGAAGGATGGTAAGTGTAGGGAATGCTGGATGACTAAAGAAAATGAGGGTTTGGTTAAGGAAAAGAAGGAAATATATGTCAGGTACAGACGGGATAGATCGAGTGAACCTCCACCCCCGGCACCTTCCCCTGCAACCGCAGGAAATGTAAAACTTGCGCCCACACCTCCACACTCACTTCCCTCCAAGGCCCCAAGGGATCCTTCCATATCCGCCACAAGTTCACCTGTACCTCCACACACATCATCTATTGCATCCGCTGCACCCGATGTGGCCTCCTCTATATTGGTGAGACAGGCCGCTTACTTGCGGAATGCTTCAGAGAACACCTCCGGGCCGCCCGAACCAACCAACCCAATCACCCCGTGGCTCAACACTTTAACTCTCCCTCCCACTCCACCGAGGACATGCAGGTCCTTGGACTCCTCCACCGGCAGAACACAACTACACGACGGCTGGAGGAGGAGCGCCTCATCTTCCGCCTGGGAACCCTCCAACCACAAGGTATGAATTCAGATTTCTCCAGTTTCCTCATTTCCCCTCCCCCCACCTTGTCTCAGTCGGTTCCCTCAACTCAGCACCGCCCTCCTAACCTGCAATCCTCTTCCTGACCTCTCCGCCCCCACCCCACTCCGGCCTTTCGCCCTCACCTTGACCTCCTTCCACCTATCCCACCTCCATCGCCCCTCCCCCTAGTCCCTCCTCCCTACCTTTTATCTTAGCCTGCTTGGCTCTCTCTCTCTTATTCCTGATGAAGGGCTTATGCTCGAAACGTCGAATTCTCTATTCCTGAGATGCTGCCTGACCTGCTATGCTTTGACCAGCAACACATTTGCAGCTGTGATCTCCAGCATCTGCAGACCTCATTTTTTACTCGAGTGAATCCTTAGAAGAGTATAAAGTAGGAGTATACTTAAGAGGGAAATCAGGAGGGCAAAACGGGGACATGAGGTAGCTTTGGCAAATAGAATTAAGGAGAATCCAAAGGGGTTTTACAAATATATTAAGGACAAAAGGGTAACTAGGGAGAGAATAGGGCCCCTCAAAGATCAGCAAGGCGGCCTTTGTGTGGAGCCACAGAAAATGGGGGAGATACTAAATGAGTATTCTGCATGAGTATTTACTGTGGAAAAGGATATGGAAGATATAGACTGCAGGGAAATAGATGGTGACATCTTGCAAAATGTCCAGATTACAGAGAAGGAAGTGCTAGAAGTCATCAAATGGTCAAAGGTGGATAAATCCCCAGGACCTGATCAGGTGTAACTGAGAACTCTGTGGGAAGCTAGAGAAGTGATTGCTGGGCCTTTGCTGAGATATTTGTATCATCGATAGTCACAGGTGAGGTGCCAGAAGACTGAAGGTTGGCTAACATGGTGCCACTGTTTAAGAAGGGCAGAAAAGACAAGCCAGGGAACTATAGACCAGTGAGCCTGACCTCGGTGGTGGGCAGGTTGTTGGAGGGAATCCTGAGGGACAGGATGTACATGTATTTGAAAAGGCAAGAATTGATTCAAGATAGTCAACATGGCTTTGTGCTTGGGAAATCATGTCTCACAAATTTGATTGAGTTTTTTGAGTAAGTAACAAAGAAGATTGAAGAGGGCAGAACAGTAGATGTGATCTATATGGACTTCAGTAAAGTGTTCAACAAGGTTCCCCATGGGAGATTGATTAGCAAGGTTAGATCTCATGGAATACATGGGGAACTAGCCATTTGGATACAGAACTGGCTCAAAGGTAGAAGACAGAGGGTGGTGGTGGAGGGTTGTTTTTCAGACTGGAGGCCTGTGACCAGTGGAGTGCCACAAGGATCGGTGCTGGGTCCTCTACTTTTTGTCATTTACATAAATGATTTGGATGTGAGCATAAGAGGCACAGTTAGTAAGTTTGCAGATGACACCAAAATTGGAGGTGTAGTGGACAGCGAGGAGGGTTACCTCAGATTACAACAGGATCTGGACCAGATGGGCCAATGGGCTGACAAGTGGCAGTGGAGTTTAATTCAGGTAAATGTGAGGTGCTGCATTTTGGGAAAGCAAATCTTAGCAGGACTTATACACTTAATGGTAAGGTCCTAGGGAGTGTTGCTGAACAAAGAGACCTTGGAGTGCAGGTTCATAGCTCCTTGAAAGTGGAGTCGCAGATGGTGAAGAAGGCATTTGGTACGCACTCCTTTGTTGGTCAGATTATTGAGTACAGGAAGTGGCAGGTCATGTTGCGGCTGTACAGGACATTGGTTAGGCCACTGTTGGAATATTGTGGGCAATTCTGGTCTCCTTCCTATTGGAAAGATGTTGTGAAACTTGAAAGGGTTCAGAAAAGATTTACAAGGATGTTGCCAGGGTTGGAGAATCTGAGCTATAGGGAGAGGCTGAACAGGCTGAGCCTGTTTTCCCTGGAGCGTCGGAGGCTGAGGGGTGACCTTGTAGAGGTTTACAAAATAATGAGGGGCATGGATAGGATAAATAGACAAAGTCTTTTCCCTGGGGTCAGGGAGTCCAGAACTAGAGGCCATAGATTTAGGGTGAGAGGGGAAATATATAAAAGAGACCTAAGGGACAACCTTTTCAGGCAGAGGGTGGTATATGTATAGAATGAACTGCCAGAGGATGTGGTGGAAGCTGGTACAATTGCAACATTTAAGAGGAAGGGTTTGGAGGGATATGGGCCGGGTGCTGGCAGATGGGAGTAGATTGTGTTGGGATATCTGGTTGGCATGGATGGGTTGGACTGAAGGGTCTGTTTTCATGCTGTACACCTCTATGACTCTATGACCTGCCCTGGCAGGGTGTTCCCAGCACCAACCACCCTCTGCCTAACAAAAAACGTGCCTCAGACATCTACTTTAAACTTCCCCCTCTCGTCTTCAACCTTTGACCTTGCCATTTCCATCCTGGGAAAAGTATATCTGACTATCCAACCTATCTATGTCTCTCATCGTTTTATATCCACCCTTCAGCCTCAGATGTTCGAGCGAAAACAAACTTGTCCAACCTCTCCTTATAGCTAATAAACTCTAATCCAGGCAACCTATCCAGGTCCACCCCTTCTGCATTGTATCCAAAGCCTAAATCTTTCTCATAACAACTTACAAGAATGTTACCAAGGTTGGAGGATTTGAGCTCTAGGGAGAGACTAAATAGACTAGGGCTATTTTGCCTCGAGTATCGGTGATCTTATAAAAGTTTATAAAATCAAGAGGAACATGGATAGAGTGAAGAGTCAAGTTATTTTCCCCAAGGTAAGGAAGTCCAAAACTAGAGGGCATAGGTTTAAGGTGAGAGGGTAAAGATTTCAAAAGGACTAAGAGGTAACTTTTTCACGCAGAGGGTGATACGTGTATGGAATGAGTTGCCATAGGAAGTGATGGAAGCTGGTACAATTACAGCATTTAAATTGCACCTGGATGGGTATATTTATAGGAAGAGCTTAGATGGTTATGGGCCAAGTGTTGGCAAATGGGATTAAATTAGTTTAGAATATCTGGTCGGCATGGGTGAATTACACCAAATGGTTGATTTCTGTGCTGTATATTTTTTGAATAGATTAGATTAGATTAGATTACTTACAGTGTGGAAACAGGCCCTTCAGCCCAACAAGTCCACACCGACCCGCTGAAGCGCAACCCACCCATACCCCTACATTTACCACTTACCTAACACTACGGGCAATTTAGCATGGCCAATTCACCAGACCCGCACATTTTGGACTGTGGGAGGAAACCAGAGCACCTGGAGGAAACCCACGCAGACACGGGGAGAACGTGCAAACTCTACACAGTCAGTCTGAGTCAGGAATTGAACCTGGGTCTCAGGCACTGTGAGACAGCAGTGCTTGCCACTGTGCCACTGTGCCACCGTTTCTCTAGCTCCATACAGTGTGGTGAACAGAACTGCACACAATATGCTAAATGTGTCTCACTAAACTTTTGTTCAGTTGCAACATGGCTTGCCAAGGTTTATACTCAAGTCCTTGACCAGCGAAAGCAAGAATTCCATACATCTCATTACCACCTTATCCATTTGTGTTGTCATTTTCAGGAAGCTATGAACTTGGACTCCAAGATCCCTCTGTATATTCATGCTCTTAAGGGTCCTACCATTTACTGTATACTTTCCTCTCATATTTGACCTTCAAAATGCATCAAGTCCAGACTAAACTCCATCTGCCTTTTCTCAGTACAGTTTTCCAACTGATCTATATCCTGCTGTATTCTCTGATAACCTTCTTCACTATTCACAACTCCACCAATCCTCATGTCATCTGCAAACTTATCAGATCATTAATCATACCACCTACATTTTCATCTAAATCACCAATGTAAATTTAGAAAGTCAGTGGTTCCAGCACTGGTCCTTGCTGAACCTCATGGGTCAAACACACCTGCAAAATTACCATTACAACAAAACAACCTGTTCCGAGATGCTAAGTAAGGAGATGGTCTTTTGAGACTTACTTGCATGTCTGTGCTGACTGTTTTACAGCATGGGCAACATATTATTTGGGTCAATGGCTTGAAAGCTCAATTGCCGTTAGCTAATGGTTTGAAAATGGCAGGCAGGCTGACAATTTTGGCACCCATTCATCTACCATATTGAGGGGATGGGACCAGGAGTGGACAGGAAGGTAGTGGGCTGAGCCTCCCATCACATTGACTTGTCTCCCACATATTGGAAACATGCCTGAGAGAGCCCAGGATCTAGACATGCCAAATAATGAGTCACGGGCCACCAGCTAAAAGACACAATGCACTTGTACAATGGGAAAATCATAGTCATAGGAACTAAGTGAACTCTGGGTCACTGGTTAGCCATAAGGAGAAATAAAAGCATCTAAAATAATCACAGAATCAGAGTACTATTTGCAGTTGCAGAATTGATCCCATCAGTGTCAAATCCGTCTGAAGTCAAGCCAGTTGAGGCAATCTTGTAACTTTACAATGTGCTGTTCCTATCTTAATTTCACAAAGAACCCTGCTTCATCTCATTTCTTTTTGCTCGTTTTCTCCACGTCCGAAGCTTTTGAAGTTTAAAGGCGCCTGGCTTGAGTGGCTGAATTGAATTTGCATCCACTAGCCACAGTGAAGGTGTTTCCGAGAGCAGAAGGGAGCAGGTGGTTCTTGCTCCAACTGAAAATGAGCTGTTGAGCTGGTTACAATTGGAACCGGAGCAATTAATTTTAATTCACGGATCAACACTCTGCTGCAATTTACTCAACGTTTCTCACATGGGCCATTGAATAGATGGTGTCTTCCAGACTCAGTCCTTTGTTAGGCATTCTACCGAGACTATTGCCCTATTTACACTCCAGGAAGAGTATTAAAGATTAGATGAGAAACATAATTTGAGAAAGCTTTGCTTTCTTTTGTCTGATGCCAGCAGATAAACCAATGATTACAGAGATTAACAGCTTTGAATCTCTGTGATTTATCCCACACCACTATTCTGTTATTGCTTGCTGTGAAATCTGAATTTTCTGAACCCTTCTTATCTTAATCTTAAATGAAGTTTTGCAGTGAGTATTAAATGGGAGCGCTCAGGTAAGTGAGGCATTGAAAAGTGACATAATGGAGCTGAATTTCATTTTTGTTTGATATAGTCCAAGGACAAATAAATTAGAAGTCAGAATTTGTATGTACCTGTCAGTTATATTTATTCAACATCTAAATATTTAATATAGAATTGGTTTCTGTCCATCTGTTTCATGGGGAGAGGCATGGTGGAAGAACCCTTACTTTGTTTCATATGTAAACAAATTGTAAACCCATTTATAAATAACAAATATTCAATTTTGCTACAGCCAGTGCACAGAGGAAATTTTCTTTCTGTTTCTGTGGGAGCTGTGGGATTTATAGGTTTAGTAAAATGTTTCCATTCCACAAAAATCTTGTAAAAAAGAAAAGGCCAGAATGCTAGAGGGAGAACCAAACAGCTCATTAACACCTAAATATACAAAGCAGCGGGAAGTTAATTCCTGACATGGTCTCCCTGATAGTTTCCATTCAGCTAAGTTGCTTATCAACTCATTTTTGCAGGATAAGCTTCCAATGTAACAAGCCAAGAGTTTGCCTACCAAACAATTTCATGTTAGGATGACAGTAGAACAGGATCTTGATGTCAGGGTCGAATGGGAATCAGAAGTTAACACTGTGGGGCCAACAATTACTGAAGAATTTTTTTCCACCAATTGACTAATTAGTCTGTCCAGAGAACAGAATTATCATCTAATTAAGGCTTTCAAAGTTCAAGTGCCACTGAAGCAGAAAGCTGCTTTTCCAAGGACATAACAGAGACACCCTTAAGATAAGCGATACCCTCTCATTACCTTTATAGGTTTTCAATAAAAGATGTCCCTAACTAATAGGTCAGCATCATAAAAGGGACACTCCTCTACAGTGTAGAGTGAAGCTGCAGGTAAGGTCAGGCAGGCTTTGAGGCCTTCCTTGCCTGCCTAAAGCATTGGTCTCTGATTCTTGTCACTTTCAGGCAGCTGATTGAGTCTACCATTGCCTTGAGCGTTGTGGAAGAATCACTCAATGCTCCATAAAACAATTACCAGGAGACACAGAAAATCCTTCATGAAATTAAACTCTAATCTTACAAAGTCAAAGCTGTGGGAGCCAGCAAAACATTTTTCCCACCACCACCACCCTCTTCGTTTTCCTGCAATTTATACACTTATTCTTCCCATGCTAATCTGATAGCATGAGCATACCCAATCGTAATGGCTTGCTTTGCCTTTCTAACCTAATCATCGTCTGCTACACTAGTTCCCTCGATCACAGTTAACCTATCACATTGCAACACCATCATCTTCAGCATTAGCTCATCTCCCAATGATTTAACTAACCTATCACAATGCACTACCATTATCTATACTGGAGCCCTGTAACATGATCCCGGGCACACATTGCAACAATCAGTTAAGTACATAACTGCCAGAATAACTTCCATATAGGGAGCCCGAAATCAAGTGGAAAATTCTCTTTTGTAATCTTCTAATCAACCTGTTCAGAGTTACTGTCACACATTTCTAGAGCAGATGCGTGAGTTGGACTTCCCAATCCAGAGGTGGGGACTTTACCACTGCACCACAACAGAAGCGAGTCAAACAGGGCAGGCAGGGACAAGGTAGGACTAATAAATTAAACAGCATTTATTTCAATGCAAGGGCATAACAGGGAAGGTAGATGAACTCAGGGCATGGTTAGGAACATGGGACTGGGATATCATAGCAATTTCAGAAACATGGCTCAGGGATGGGCAGGGCTGGCAGCTTAATATTCCAGGATACAAATACGACAGGAAGGATAGAAAGGGAGGCAAGAGAGGAGGGGGAGTGGCATCTTTGATATGGGATAGCATGACAGCTGTACTGAGGGAGGATATTCCCGGAAATACATCCAGGGAAGTTATTTGGGCAGAACTGAGAAATAAGAAAGGGATGATCACTTTGTTGGAACTGTATTGTAAACCCCCTAATGGTCAGAGCGAAATTGAGAAACAAACTTGTAAGGAGATCTCAGTTATCTGTAAGAATATTAGGGAGGTTATGGTAGGGGATTTTAACTTTCTGAACATAGTCTGTGATGGCCATAGTGTTAAGGGTTTAGATGGAGAGGAATTTGTTAAGTCCGTAAAAGAAAGTTTTCTGATTCAGTATGTGGATGTACCTACTAGAGAAGGTGCAAAACTTGACCTACTCTTTGGAAATAAGTCAGGGCAGGTGACTGAGGTGTCAGTAAGAGAGCATTTTGGGGCCAGGGACCATAATTTTATTAGATTTAAAATAGTGATGTAAAAGGATAGACCAGATCTAAAAGTTGAAGTTCTAAATTGGAAAAAGGCCAATTTTGACAGTATTAGGCAAGAAATGCCTTTTGGGAAAGCAAATCTTAGCAGGACTTATACATTTAATGGTTAGGTCCTAGGGAGTGTTGCTGAACAAAGAGACCTTGGATGCAGGTCAGAGCTCCTTGAAAGTGGAGTTGCAGGTAGATATGTCGTGAAGAAGGCGTTTCGTATGCTTTCCTTTATTAGTCAGAGTATTGAGTACAGGAGTTGGGAGGTCTTGTTGCGGCTGTACAGGACATTGGTTAGGCCACTGTTGGAATATTGCATGCAATTCTGGTCTCCTTCCTATCGGAAAGATGTTGTGAAACTTGAAAGGGATCTGAAAAGATTTACAAGGATGTTGCCAGGGTTGGAGGATCTGAGCTACAGGAAGAGGCTGAACAGGCTGAGGGTGTTTTCCCTGGAGCGTCGGAGGCTGAGGGGTGACCTTATAAAGGTTTACAAAATATGATAAGATATGGATAGGATAAATAGACAAAGTCTTTTCTCTGGGGTCAGGGAGTCCAGAACTAGAAGGCATGGGTTTAGGGTGAGAGGGGAAAGATATAAAAGAGACCTAAGGGGCAACTTTTTCACACAGAGGTTGGTACGTGTATGGAATGAGCTGCCAGAGGATGTGGTGGAGGCTGGTACAATTGAACATTTCAGTGGCATTTGGATGGGTATATGAATAGGAAGGGTTTGGATGGATATGGGCCAGGTGCTGGCAGGTGGGACTAGATTGGGTTGGGATATCTGGTCGGTATGGATGGGTTGGACCGAAGGGTCTGTTTCCATGCTATACACCTCTATGACTCAATAACTTTCAAAAGCTGATTGGGGGCAGATGTTCACAGGTAAAGGAACAGCTGGAAAATGTGAAGCCTTCAGAAATAAGATAACAAGAATCCAGAGAAAGTATATTCCTGTTATGGTGAAAGGTAAGGCTGGTAGCAATAGGGAATGCTGAATAACTAGAGAAATTGAGGGTTTGGTTGAGAAAAAGAAGGAAGCATATGTAAAGTATAGATAGGATAGATCAAGTGAATCCTCAGAAGAGTATAAAGGCAGGAGGAGTATACTTAAGAAGGAAGTCAGGAGGGCAAAAAGTGGACATGAAATAGTTTTGGCAAATAGAGTTAAGGAGAATCTAAAGGGTTTTTATACATTAAGGACAAAAGGATAACTAGGGAGAGAATAGGGCCCCTCAAAGACCAGCAAGGCGGCCTTTGTGTGGAGCCGCAGAAAATGGGAGAGATACTAAATGAGAATTTTGCATCAGTATTTATTGTGGAAAAAGATATGGAAGTTATAGAAAGTAGCGAAATAGATGGTGACATCTTGCAAAATGTCCAGATTACAGAGGAGGAAGTGCTGGATGTCTTGAAACGCATAAAGGTAGATAAGTCCCCAGGACCTGATCAGGTGTTCCTGAAGAAGGGCTCATGCCTGAAATGTCGATTCTCCTGCTCCTTGGATGCTGCCTGACCTGCTGCGCTTTTCCTGCAACACATTTTCAGCTCTGATCTCCACAAGCTTGATTGTGTTTTTTGAAGAAGTAACAAAGAGGATTGATGAGGGCAAAGTGGTAGCTGTGATCTATGTGACTTCAGTAAGGCGCTCAACAAGGTTCCCCATTGGAGACTGATTAACAAGGTACAGAATACAGGGACAACTAGCCATTTGGATACAGAACTGGCTCAAAGGTAGAAGACAGAGAGCAGTAGTGGAGGGTTGTTTTTCAGACTGGAGGCCTGTGACCAGTGGAGTGCCACAAGGATCGGTGCTGGGTCCACTACTTTTGGTCATTTACATAAATGATTTGGATGCGAGCATAAGAGGTACAGTTAGTAAGTTTGCAGTTGACACCAAAGTTGGAGGTGTAGTGGACAGTTTAGAAGGTTACCTCAGATTACAACAGGATCTTGATCAGATGGGCCAATGGGCCGAGAAGTGGCAGATGGAACTTAACTCTGATAAATGCGAGGTGCTGCATTTTGGGAAAGCAAATCTTAGCAGGACTCATACACTTAATGGTAAGGTCCTAGAGAGTGTTGCTGAACAAAGAGACCTTGGAGTGCAGGTTCACATCTTGAAAGTGGAGTCGCTGGTAGATAGAATTGTGAGGAAGGTGTTTGGTATGCTTTCCTTTCCCGGTCAGAGTATTGAGTACAGGAGTTGGGAGGTCATGTTGCGGCTGTACAGGACATTGGTTAGGCCACGATTGGAATATTGTGTGCAATTCTGGTCTCCTTCCTATGGGAAAGATATTGTGAAACTTGAAAGAGTTCAGAAAAGATTTATAAGGATATTGCCAGAGTTGGATGATTTGAGCTACAGGGAGAGGCTGAACACGTTGGGGCTGTTTTCCCTGGAGCGTCGGAGGCTGAGGGGTGACCTTATAGAGGTTTACAAAATAATAAGGGGCATGGATAAGATAAATAGACAAAGTCTTTTCCCTGGGGTGGGGGAGTCCTGAACTCGAGGGCATAGGTTTAGGGTGAGAGGGGAAAGATATAAAAGAGACCTAAGAGGCAACCTTTTCACGCAGAAGGTGGTACGTGTATGGAATGAGCTGCCAGAGGAAGTGGTGGAGGCTGGTACAATTGCAACATTTAAAAGGCATTTGGAAGGGTATATGAATAGGAAGGGTTTGGAGGCATATGGGCCGGGTGTTGGCCCGTGGGGGTAGATTGGGTTGAGTTATCTAGTCAGCATGGTTGGGTTGGACCGAAGGGTCTGTTTCCATGCTGTACATCTCTATAACTCTATAAGTCAACCACACTCTTCCCACGTGGTTGAAGATCCCCTCCAACGCATCTCATCCACATCCCGCACCTCCATCCTCAATCCCTACCCCTCCAACTGTAACAAGGACAGAACCCACCTGGTCCTTACCTTCCACCCTACCAACCTTCACATAAACCACATCATCCACCGACATTTCCGCCACCTCCAAACGGACCCCACCACCAGAGATACATTTCCCTCCCCACCCCTTTCCACCTTCCACAAAGACTGTTCCCTCCATGACTATCTGGTCAGGTCCACGCCCCCCAACAACACACCCTCCCCTCCTAGCACCTTCCCCTGCCACCGCAGGAATTGCAAAACCTGTACCCAGACCTCCCCCCTCACCTCCATCCAAAGCTCTAAAGGAGCCTTCCACATCCAACAAAGTTTTACCTACACATCCATCAATATCATTTATTATATCCGTTGCTCCTGATGCGGTCTCCTCTACATAGGGGAGACTGGACGCCTCCTCGCAGAGCCCTTTAGCGAACATCTCTGGAACACCCGCACCAATCAACCCCACTGTCCCGTGGCCCAAAATTTCAACTCCCCCTCCCAATCTGCTGAGGATATGCAGGTCCTGGGCCTCCTCCACCACCACTCCCTCACCACCCAACGCCTGGAGGAAGAACGCCTCATCTTCCACCTTGGAACACTTCAACCCCAGGGGATCAATGTGGACTTCACCAGTTTCCTCAATGCCCCTCCCCCCACCTTACCCCAGTTCCAAACTTCCAGCTCAGCACCATCCTCATGACTTGTCCTACCTGCCAATCTCCCCTCCCACCCATCCGCTCCACCCTCCTCTCTGACCTATCACCTTCATCCCCACCCCCATTCACCTATTCCACACTTTGTTACCTTCTCCCCAGCCCCACCCCACCCCCACCTATCTCTCCACCATGGAGGCTCCCCGCCTCCATTCCTGATGAAGGGCTATTGCCCGAAACGTCAATTTTCCTGCTCCTCGGATGCTGCCTGACCTGCTGTGCTTTTCCAGCGCCACTCTAATCTAGACACTGCATCACAACAGCCCACTCAACTGGAAAATTCCAGTCAGTCTCTTCCAACAGGCTTTAAGGGACCTTAATAGTCTATCCAAGGAGAAGGGTATGGGGAGAAGATTTATTTGATAGAGGTGGGTGAAATAGGTTGGGAGGACATTCATGTGAAGCATAAACTCTGCCAGATTACTTGGGTTGATTGGCCTTTTTAGTGCTGCTTTTTAACTGTCAGAAAAACAATAGGAATCAGTCACCTAACTCTTGCAATTGTTTGTTCCCTATGCAGCCATCTCATCATGTGGGAATTCCATGTTATCCATGGATCTGCATCAGTTGAATAAAACAACCTCAGTTAATGGTAACAAGTTAAACAGAGATAACCTTCACCACTTCAGTGGCTTAATGCTCGCTTTCAGCAACTGTCTGCAATGCCAAGGAATTCAATCACTTAACACTCAGACCAATACATGAGCAGCTTGAACGCAAGCTGTCCCATTGTTAAATTGCTGACCGAAAAATGAGTGCAAAGTGCAACATTTTACATCTCACTGATTCTTCTTCACTGTGAGACAATGGGATTCAAAGTTTACTCAAATAAAAGCAAAAATCTGCAGATGCTGAAACTCTGAAATGAAATTTTAAAAGTCTCATGTCTGGAAGTATCTGGTGAGACAGAGGCAGAGTTAATGTTTCAAGTCCAATATGACTCTTTTTAAGAGCTTCTTTTAAAGGGTATGGAATTAAAGCAGGAAAAGAGAAGTTAAGGTGTAGGGTGATGACTATGTCATATTGAGTGCAGAAAATGTGTTGCTGGTTAAAGCGCAGCAGGTGAAGGGCTTATGCCCGAAACATCGAATTTCCTGTTCCTTGGATGCTGCCTGACCTGCTGCGCTTTAACCAGCAACACATTTTCAGCTCTGATCTCCAGCATCTGCAGACCTCACTTTCTCCTCATATTGAGTGCAGGCTTGAAGGGCCAAATGACTTCCTCCTGTTCCTATATTCTATGTTTTTATATTTCTTTCAAGTTCCGAACAAGAGTCATATAGGTCTCAAAATGTTTCTCCTCAGATGCAGTCCAACCTGATGAATTTCCTCAGCATTCTCCCTTTTCATTTCAGAGTTTACTCAATCTGTCTGCTCCCTATGGTATTTTAAAGGCTGTATGTTTGCTGGAGTTTTGGGGTAAGCTCAACAGGGAAGTGTAAGACTCTGAACAGGAATAAGAGAGTAGTAAAAGAAATTGTATTCCAGCTCACCAAGGGAATGAACAAACAGATGAATATCATCAGGAAGCAATAAATGCTATAACTATAGACAAATAAAGATATGAAAAGAAAAGGATTGATTGATGAGCCTTAAACGATACAGTTATGCATTTCCTTTTCACTAAAATGATTATTGATGATTTTGGTGTATGTGATGCAATTTGAAAGATGACAGTATGAATTAGCAAGCAAGTGGCATGGTGGCACAGTGGTTAGCACTGCTGCCTCACAGCGCCAGAGACCTGGGTTCAATTCCCGTCTCAGGTGACTGACTGTGTGGAGTTTGCACATTCTCCCTGTGTCTGCGTGGGTTTCCTCCGGGTGCTCTGGTTTCCTCCCACAGTTCAAAAATGTGCAGGTCAGGTGAATTGGCTATGCTAAATTTCCCGTAGTGTTAGGGGCAGGGATAAATGTAGGGGAATAGGTCTGGGTGGGTTGCGCTTCGGTGGGTCAGTGTGGACTTGTTGGGCCAAAGGGCCTGTTTCCACACTGAAAGTAATCTAATCTAAAAAAAGTGTCTGAAGCCAGTATGAGGTTTTATACTGCCATTAGCATTGATATGAATTGTCCACAAGATGACATATGTACAATCATTGGCACTGAGAGGACTGGGGGGATCCTGGAATCATCACAGTGTTGATTTGTGTGTTTTTTTCTGACATAAGAAAATGAAATGTATTTAGCTTTCTTGAAATATTAAGCCTTCATGACGTCTCTTTTGAGATAGTCAACTACAAACTGGGAAATGTGGCAAATGTACCCTGTTCCACCTGAAAGCAGCCAATACCAACATTTTTTTTTATAAGTTCATGATGACAGTCACCTTCATAGTCACTGGCAATGCTATCTTTGCCCTGCTCTGGGGATGCAATTGTGGTTGTAATAGATGTTCTTTCCAGTGAGGGAACGCTTAGTGATGCAGAATATCTGACAGTTTGTTCCTCACCAAGGTTCAGGGAGACAAATTGCTCCTTAAACCCATACTGTAGACGGTCCTGGTGAGAGTCTTTCTTCCTTACTCTTCCCGTTCCTTCCCCTATCAGCATCTTCTCCTGGTTTGCTCATTCTCCCCATCTCAATATAAGCCAAGGAAAATTTCTACTACTGCACCCTTTTCTGGGAGTAAGTAAATTATGGAGAACTCTTGAAGGCAGAGTATAGCACCATTCATATAATGCGCTGTCGACTTCACAAGCAACACGTTTACAATTCCAGTGAATGGCAATCGTAATGAGTCAATTAGTAGTTGATAATCTCTTTAAATAATACTAGTGCAGATCTTTCTCGCTGCTGAACACATGTTGAGCTGTCTGTCTTTAAGATAAGATTTTAACTGCAGTCCTGAACTCTTCAATAACAACACTGGTGCTAACTTGGTATTACATGCTGATAGATGTCACAACATATCTATTCTACATAGTTCTGGTGGACATTCCCTTCACAGGCTTCCACTATAACCAATTTAGTGATCTGAGCAATTAGAAACTGAGATTTGTGTGTATGCACGTTGGACACCATAGAGGAGTCAAAACAACACTCATCACACCACAAATGAAAGCACAATGAGGCTGAATTTCACTGGCAATGAATATTAAAATAAATACTGTAACAGTCAAATTCATGAAATATACATTTAATAATATTTTCATTTACAGCAGCCTTTTTACGGCAAAAATAATTGATTACTTTTAAGAATGATATTCAATCAGCATTCATTGGGAAACTAAGAAAGTGCCTGACAAAGAGATGTTTGTCAATCGTTTAAAATTAAACTTGCAGAACTTATGAAGCTAAATAGATTAAAGAAAATATTGTAAGAGTAAATAACAGACATAATCCCATCCAGCAAGAAACACATCTAATTATGAAGACTAGTCTTTAAATTGCAAAACTTGCAATTCCAGGAAAACATATGCACCATTTCCTGGAAAATTACTGAAGGAAAAAAGAGATGGCTAACTTATAGGGTGAGTAAAAATTGCTTTTCTTTTAGATAAAGGATATAATTTGGTATTGTGTTTTAACACAAAACTTCACAGACGAATATGGCTCATCAATACAGTTAACAAATCCCATCACCTGAAAGAGACAGTAAAAGACTGAATGTTTGGGAGGCCTGTATTGCATTCAAAGAAAAAAGTTCCACAAATTGAGGGAAGGCGATCTGAAAAAGAGAGAGCCCAACTGATCATCAGGAGAAGAATCTACCCGTACATAAAACTGGCCACCCATAGTGTTTGTATGGTTACAGTTAACAGCACATTTGAGCTAAATATTGGAAGTGTTTACTTCCTGCGAGTAAGGTAAATTATTTGAGTACTCTAATACCAGATACCCAGTGAAGAGTTGATGTTGCCAGAAAAGTAAAACAGCTGCAGTTTTTTATTATCATTGTGCTTTTTTTCAACCTGTTAAATCCGTAATCATTTACTGTAACAATTTTAATTTTCCTGTAACCATTTCAAATCTGTGCCCATGTTAAATTTATAATTGTGGGCACAAATAAACTTGCCCAGGATGTTTAACAAACTATTGAGCGCGTCAGTTTGTTCTCTTGTAGTTGGTAAAGGAGCTATAAATAGGGTACCTTATAAAAGATTTTTAAAAACTATGCTTTTTAATATTATAGTAGAATGACTTATATTCCTTTGATTCATTGATCTATTTGTAATCTCTTCTGAAATATTGCAACGTTACTGATGTAGCAAATCATCTGGAAGAAAAATGCATGTGATGGAAATGTGCTCTTTTATTTCACGTATGTTCTAAGATGGTAAAACGAAATGTTTAAATTAGGCCATGCATGTTAAGAAGCTCAACAAAATCAATACGAACATGGTAAAAGTTGAGTTTTGGGACTGATCCTAATCAGCATTCAGCTGCCTTAAATTGGAACCTCACATTTGGCTTTAATGTAATACGTGCCAATTTAAGGCAGCTGTGTGTTGATTAGAATCGGGCCCCTAGGCAACAAAGGTATTAACTTAAACAGAGATTTACAGCAGTTAATGAGAGTATACAAACATTATTGGTAGAAAATGATATTTAAATTTGTATTCCTTTAAAGGTCAAGTTCACCAGTCAAATATCATCAAATAAATTAAATCCATTGACTGCTCCCTGTCAATCAAAGTTTGAGCTTTACAAATAAAGATCTTTCCCTCAGGATACAGACTGAGACCTGTCTTCTGAATGATAAGATTTTAAAGATCCCACTGCACCACTGGAAATGAGCAGGTGTAATTTCATTGTTGAAAATACTCTCTTCTTGCTGATTTCAAAACAAAATCACAAATCTATGCTCAAGACTTATTAATAAAATGATGAAACATCTAATTGAATTAACTGCAAAATATCATAAAACATATAGGCAAGTGGTTATTTAGGATCAGTGTACAATTGTAAGAATGGTCACACAAATGAAGAAATGTTCCATCATGTCCATTTCACTCAAATTATTGTTAATAACAATAGAGTGACCTGCTACTTTAGAACCAAGTTAGGTATAATTTATCTTACCCTCTGGATTAAGCATTCTATCACAAATGCTTGAGTAATTTCTTTTCTGGTTTCTTGACTGATTCTAGTCAGCAATTAACTGCTACAGTGCTGAATTTTCTTGCTCCTGTAATGTCAAAAGTGGTGTTTCACTTACACAAATTCTGAGGAAATTTTACAGTCGGCGTTAAGAGTTGTAACTGTCATAGCTGTTTGCTGTTTTCTTGGTAAGGTTTTAAACAAACTGTGTTGGATTCTCAGCAAAGTCTTAATAAACTAAATGTGTTTTCTTGCTTTGCAAGTTGGTTATAAATTTGTCCACATATCTCTATAAAATGCATTAATTCACATTCTAATCATTGTTTACTGAATGTTATGTTTTCAAAATATTATTTTCTTATCCTGTATGATTTGCTTGATACGCAAAGAATTTGGTCTGAATAACCATGTAAAAAAGTTCTTGACTTTACATTTAAATACAACCAAAGTTTTAAAGGATAGTTCTGTACATAGCAATTTATCAAAGTACTACACCCAATCTATGAAATTATTTGGATAGCTTTTGTTTTCCCCCTTTTAAGCTACCCTAAGGTCATGATTTAATGCCTAGGAAAACAGAGTGGCTTCGATTGAAGGCTTCTACATGACTGCTATGCCTTGATTGCTCTACAAGCATGCTCAGTTTAGTCATATAACCTTTGAATTTTTTAGCTGTCATTTTAGACCAGCTTAGTCTAGTCTCTGAGAATGTGTGACATTAACTGTAGCCAAGTTTATTTGTTAGCTCTGAGAGTAGCACTGTACAATTAAAGATGTTACCCAACTTACATAATGGAACTAACGTAGAGCTGTAAAAGATGACAAAGCCATAGCAGTTAATATTTTCATGTTTAAGTGCATGTTAACAAAAATGCAAAACCAAGCTGAAGACTGTTATTCGATGTCATTGAAGTGTCGAGAATGTTGAGGTTCTGAGACTAAATCTCCAAAGTCAATCAGACAAATTAAGCTTAAAGAACCTAAGTATTTAATTGTGTACAAGTATATTTTGTTATGATTTGCCTACTTTTTTAGAACTCTTCCATGGAATATGGATGTCACTGGTTAGGTCAGTATTTACTACCCATCCCTAATGGTAATCGTGCAGATAGTGGTTAGTTGCTTGCTTGAACTACTGCAGCCCATTTGATGTTAGTACATTCACAGAGCTGTTAAGGAGGGAGTCCTAGAATTTTGATCCCATGACAATGAAGAACAGCGATATATATTCAAATCAGGATGGTGTGCAACTTGGTCAGGATTGTGTAGTTGGTGGTGTCCCACTGTCTCTGCTGCCCTTGTCCTTCTACATGGTTGAGGTTGTGAGATTTAAAAATGCTGTTAAAGGAGGCTTAGTGACTTTCTATATTGTATTTTGTAGATCGTACACACTGCTGCTATTGTGCGTGGCAGGAGTGAACATTTAAAGTGTTGGATTAGGGTGCCAAATCAAATTGTCTGTTTTGTTTGGAATGTTGTGGAATGTCTTAAGTGCTACAGCATGCACATTCAGACAAATGTGGAGTATTCCACCACATTCCTGACTTGTACCTTATTGGTAGTTGACAAGTTTTGGGGAGTTAGAAGGTGAGTAAGTCTCCACAGAATTCCCAGCCACTGACCTGCTCTTGCTACAATTCAGTTTCTGATCAACAGCCAGCCACAGGTTATTGATAGATGTGTTATTGTCAGACTCTTGTGTTACACAAACAGTGCTTGCTGCTTATCAAGCATGCATGTATCCAGACCTTACTACATTTTATCCTGAAATGCTTAAGTATCTGAGGAGTTGCAAATGGTATGAAACGTTGATCATTGTCAGAGATGAAGCAGCTGAAGATGGTTCGGCCCAGGACACAACACTGAAAATCTAATGTGCACTGGGTTGGGAAATATCTCTGGGTTGGGAAGTATCTCTGGGTTGGGAAGCCTGGGTTCAGCTTCTACCTGTTTAGGAGGTGTGCAATAATGTCTCTGAATAGGTTGATTAGAAGATGCCTACACTGAAAATCTCCTACAGCAATATCATGAGACAGAGATGATAGGCCTGTAACAACCATATCTATCTTTCTTGTTTTGCACAGTAGGACTCTAACCAACATAGAGCTCTCCCTGATTTTGCTAGAACTCTTTAATGTCACACCCAGAAACATGCTGTCTTGATATCACTCTTGAGGTCAGTCCTTCTGTTCATGTTTGAACGAAGACTGTAATGAGGGCAGGAAATGAATAACTCTGAGAGAACCCAAACTGAGTATCAAGGAGCAGGTTGTTGTAGAGTAAATGCCTCTTGATGTCAGTGTCAATAACACTTCCCATCGTTTTGCTGATGATCAAAAGGAGACTGATGGAGCAGTAATTGCCTAAAAGTATTTGTCCTGTTTTATGTGCATTGGACATGCCTAGACGGTTTTCCATATTGTCAGGTAAATGTCAGTGTTGTAAATGTATTCTTATAGCCGGGATTGTGGTATAGTTAGATCTTGAGCACAGGGCTATAGCTGAGATGTTGTCAGGGCCTATAGCCTTTACAGCACCCAGTGCCTGATTTATTTCTTGATACAATATGGAGTGACTCCAATTGGATGACAATTGGTAATGGAGAAGTGGAGACCTCAAGAGAGGGCCCAAGATCAATCATTTACTTGGGCCTTCTGTTTGAAGAACGATTCAGCCTTTCTTTTGCACTGCTGTGCTGGGCTCTGCTATTATTGAGAATGGAGATATTTGTATAGTGCAGTCATTGTGCAATGATGCAGTTAGCAAAGACAAAATTGGGCCTCTCTTCCTCTCGGTAATTATTCTAAATTTCAAATGACCCTAATTTAACAATTTCTTCATTTACCAATCAGCTTTTATTTGGACTCTTCAGCTATTCCTGCACCACTGACCATACATGACTAATTGGTACTGTTTTATATTTATTGTGTAAACTACATTATTCCTTGATTCCCACTATTAGAGAAATTACAGCATCAAAGACAAGTTTACTCATGCTGGTTCAGATGTAATTGTTAAAACTTACTCCATTTCCTTATGCTGCCCCTATACATTCTACCTTTTCAATTATCTATTCTAGTTCTAGTTTTTGTCTTAATAGTTATTTGAGGTAGAACATTCCACATTCTAATTGCCTGTTGTGTGAAAAAAAATGTTTTAATTTCACATTCCATTCTTCCAGTGATCATCTTAACTACAAACTTACCTACCAAAAAAAACAATCTGACCCTATTTGCCTCTCAAATGTATGTTATTTTGAAAATGTATGTTAAACTCATTCGTAACCTTCCTGGTTGCAATTGTGGAAGCCCCAATCTCATTAACTTTCATAACAGCAGTTAGCTTTGATTTTTTAATATAACCGTGATGACTTTTCATTGCACACTTTCCTTTCCTTCAGATTGTGAGTGCCCAGACTGAGAATGCTTTCCAATATATCCAATGCTCTTTTTAAAAAATCAAATGATCAGTTCTCCAAGCATATAACCAAAAGTTATGCTTATTTTTATAGCCTTCATAGAGTAACTTTCACTCTTAAACTTCAACCTATCTGAACCCAGTAAAAGAATCACACAGTACCAGGTTATAGTCCTACACCAGGTTATCGTCCAATAGGTATATTTGAAAGTACAAGAGTTTAGAGCATGGCTCCTTCATCGGGTAGCTGTGGAACAGGATGATAGGACACATAATTTATAGCACAAAACCATAGTGTCATACAACTGATGTAATGTGATAGAGTCATAGAAATGTACAGCATGGAAACAGATCCTTCGGTCTAATTGCTGTTAAGCCTTTCATCTTTTAGAATGGTATTGTGTAAGTTTTAACTTTGTACACCCCAATCCAACACCGGCACCTCCACATCAAGGTTATAGTCCAACAGGTTTATTTGGAAGTACAAGCTTTTGGAGCACTTCTCCTTCGTCAGGCCACTACCTGATGAAGGTGCAGTGCTCTGAAAGCTGGTACTTTCAAATAAACCTGTTGGATTATAACTTGGTGTTGTGTGATTTTTAACTTTGTCCATCCCAGTGCAACACCGGCATCCCCACATTATATCTGAACACACAAACCCATCTGTTAAAAATCTCAATGTCTCTTAAAGTCTCCTTTAAAATACTTAAAACAGTATTTTCTAATCAACCTGCTCAGAGATATTATTGCACACCTTTGGAGTAGGTGAGACATGATCTCTTAGCTCAGAATTAAGAACATCACCACTGTGCCACAACAGCCCTATCAGCACTCAGAATGAGCTACATTTGCTATCAATTTTCTGACCCTGCTAACCCACCTCTTTCACAGATCCTGTTGTAGTATGGTGTTAGTGTCTGTACCCCTGTACCAAGAGGGGGCTGGGTTCAAGTCCCAGATGTGTGTAATAGGTTGAATTTTTAAAAAAGGTCTTCACCCCTTCCAACGCCATTTTTGGTTTAGCGCCCTCCCTTTCTCCCTCCCCATCCCTCGTCTTTGGTGGACTGTATTTTCTTTAAACAGTTTTGCAGGAAAATTAATGAGTTGGAAAATATAGGTGTTTTAACGGTGGTGGTTAATAGGTATAAAAACACTGTGGGTGATTTGGAGATAGGAGTTTTTAAAAAATTCAAAAGGAAACTGCATAAAAAGACAATTGAAATCAACAGAAACATAGGGAAATTAGATATTCATCTGAAAATGTTACAAGAGGTTAGGAAATAAATAATCTTACCAGTAAACATTGGAGCTAGATATTTGAATACTTACATATTGCCATATACATGGTATTGTCAAATTTTGAAACCACTCTTCCTGTTTTCTTATTTAAATCACTGAAGAGAGATAGAATTCTCTATCATGATCTATAACCTGTGAATCTAAAGAAAACATCCAATTACTTTACCTTATGTTATTTGTTTCCAGCCATTACTTTCACCCCCTTTAATACCATACATCTTGTGTAGCAGCTCGTCAAACACCTCCTTAAAGCCCATCGCTACACAATGCATTGCATTCCCTTTCATCAAACAGCAATTAAGCTAGTCAACCATGACTTGGCCTTTAAAGTTCTATACTGACTACCCCTCATTAAACCATGCCTTCTTCGTTGTTCACTAATGTAACCATTATTATGAATTGCAGAAAAAAAACAACTGACATATAACTCTTGTCTAACCGAGTTTACCTTTTGCTTGTCTCCTCCATTATATCATTCCCTGTCACCTCCAATGCTTTCAGAGTAATACTAACATCTCATTAGCCTTTTTAATTCAGTTTCCATCCAACTATTTATCTCCAGTAATGTTTCTGTATATCCTCCTCAGCTATGTCTATAGTCCTATGTTCATTAACATCTGTAAAAACTTACAGAAAATACTTTGAAACATTTCCACCATTTCCTCATTTTCAATAACAAGGTCATTCTCTTTATCTCTGAATATTTATAATACTTTGACTATCTTGTTAAATACTGTGCACTTCTAAGAGGCCTTGTCATATTACTTTCCTTTTACTGCCAAAAGTCAGTTTTCACTTGCCTTATATTCCTTGTATATTTATCATTGTTAATACCAAATATCTCCCTTACACTTATCATATGCAACTATTGTCATGATAATTTCCAAAATACGGACTATTAATCGGTAAACCGCTTCAAATAACATGAAAGCTTTGACATTGATTTGAGAGAAAACCAAACAGTCACCAAAGTCACCTGACCTGAAAGGCGCCAAACACAACAGAATCTTACAAATGACTGTCTAAATAACATGGTCAAAATTGTCCATCAATCCATAGAAAATGTATCCAAAGGATAACTGGCTGGACATTAAAATTCATCATCTGGACTGTGTAGCTCCCAATGAGATCATCAAAGGCATGACGTGGGATTTCTGAACTAGGACATATATCAAAAACACATTCTGCAAAGAAAAAGGTTAAAATTTGCTCTCCTACACCAAAGGATAACTGGGGAACTCTGACAATAGATGTTGAAAGTCTTTGTTTAAAAGGATTATCCTCATTGTGAGCGAACAGCCAGTATTAACATTGAAATCCCCTTCTCTGAAAAGTCATGATTACAAGTTTGTGATTTGTGCTAAGAAAGGAGTAACATAGAATCATAGAGATGTACAGCATAGTAACAGACCTTTCGGTTCAACCCGTCCATGCCGACCAGATTTCCCAACCCAATCTAGTCCCACCTGCCAGCACCCAACCCATATCCCTCCAAACCCTTCCTATTCATATACCGATCCAAATGCAATTGTAATAGCCTCCATCTTCCTTCGGCAGCTCATTCTATACACGTACCACCCTCTGCATGAAAAGGTTGCCCCTTAGGTCTCTTTAATATATTTCCCCTCTCACCCTAAATCTATGGCCTCTAGTTCTGGACTCCCTGACCCCAGGGAAAAGACTTTGTCTATTTATCCTATCCATGCCCCTCATGATTTTATAAACCTCTATAAGGTCACCCCTCAGCCTCCGACGCTCCAGGGAACACAGCCTCAGCCTGTTCAGCCTCTCCCTATAGCTCAAATCCTCCAACCCTGGCAACATCCCTATAAATCTTTCCTGAACCCTTTCAAGTTTCACAACATCTTTCCAATAGGAATGAGACCAGAATTGCACACAATATTCCAATCGTGGCCTAACCACTGTCCTGTACAGCCACAACATGACCTTCCAATTTCTGTATTCAATACTATGACCAATAAAGGAAAGCAAACCAAATGCCTTCTTCACTACTCTATCTACCAGCGACTCCACTTTCAAGGAGCTATGAACCTGCACTCCAAGGTCTTTCTGTTCAGCAACACTCCCCAGGACCTTACCATTAAGTGTATGAGTCCTGCTAAGATTTGTTTTCCCAAAATGCAGCACCTCGCATTTATCTGAATTAAACTCCATCTGCCACTTCTCAGCCCATTGACCCAACTGATCAACATCCTGTTGTAATCTGAGGTAACCTTCTTCGCTGTCCACTACACCTCCAATTTTGGTGTCATCTGCAAACTTACTAACTGTACCTCTTATGCTCGCGTCCAAATCATTTATGTATATGACAAAAAGTAAAGGACCCAGAATCGATCCTTGTGGCACACCACTGGTCACAGGCTTCCAGTCTGAAAAACAACCCTCCATCATCACCACCCACTATCTTCTACCTTTGAGCCAGTTCTGTATCCAAATGGCTAGTTCTCCCTTTAGTCCATGAGATCTTGCTAAACAGTTCCCATGGGGAACCTTGTCAAACGCCTTACTGAAGTCCATATAGATCATGTCTACCATTCTGCCCTCATCAATCCTCTTTGTTACTTCTTCAAAAAACTCAATCAAATTTGTGAGACATGATTTCCCACACACAAAGCCATGTTGACTATCCTGAATCAGTCCTTGTCTTTTCAAATACATGTACATCCTGTCCCTCAGGATTCCCTTCACTAATTTGCCCACCACTGATGTCAGGCTCACTGCTCTGTAGATTCCTGTCTTGTCCTTACCACCTTTCTAAAACAGTTGCATCAGGTTAGCCAACCTTCAGTCTTCTGGCACCTCACCTGTGATTATCGATGATACAAATATCTCAGCAGGAGGCCCAGCAATCACTTCCCTAGCTTCCCACAGAATTCTAGGGTACACCTGATCAGGTCCTGGGGATTTATCCCCTTTTATGCATTTCGAGACATCCAACACTTCCTCCACTATCATATGGACATTTTTCAAGATGTCACCATCTGTTTCCCTACATTCTATACCTTCCATGTCCTTTCTCACAGTAAATACTGATGCAACATACTCATTTAGTATCTCCCCCATCTCCTGCGTCTCCACGCAAAGGCCGATCCAGTTATGTCAAGTTGAACATCTCTCTTTCTCTGTTTAGAAGTGGTGTGCTCAGACCTGAGAAAATCCAGGAGGAAAATCAATTGCAAACTGAAGATTTCTTTCAAAAAGAAATGAGGAAATCTGCTCTGTACAACTACATCCAGGTGAACAACTGAACCAGCTCAATGTCGAAGAACTGTAACTGGGATTGTAATGGAATAATTTACTATTAAATCCAGCACAGAGCTAACATATAGTGCAAAATTCCACAGACAATGTAGGTTCAATTCCTGTACCAATTGACTCTAATAGTTCATAGAAGCCTCTTCATCAAGCAATTGTCCATTGCTTAATGAAGAGTGAAGTCTGATAAGCACTTGTTTCCTTCAATAAGGGAAATGTGCCAATGGTCCCTTGTGAATGATGGCTAATTTCTTTACCGAAATCTAGCTAATATTCTTTCACTATGCTTAAATTAGTTAGTATTTACCTTTGACTTCTCATTTGTTTTCTGCTTCCAATGTGAACTTAATTAGGTTATGGTTATTAGTTTGCAAGTCTTCCCTTACCTTCAAGCAATGTTCTTGTCCTAGTTCATTATGCACATAAAGATCTTGAAGCAATTTATTGAATAAAGAAGCAAGGTTGAATGAATTCCGAGAAGGAGTTCCAATTTTAATCACAATATTGACTTTTGTCCAGGGCAGTTCATCAAAGTTACAAATGTGTCATCTTTCTATTGTCATTATTTCAAGAGTTGTATCTCAGCCTTAGTATAAATAAAGATCAAAGGAAATTAATTTTTACAACTGCCATCTTCTTTTGGTTCGGTGATCATTTCTATTTCTCACTTTGATAGGCTAATAAGTAAAAATAAGTTAGCTTACAATCAATTTATTTGTTGTATTATTCTGTTCATGTTTATTGATGGATACTGCCATCCACTCTTTTATATCTGCCTACATTTGGAGGCAGAGACAATTAAGGAATTCAAAAGGAATTTGTATGGTTATTTGAATTGAAACAGTAGACTGAATGTTACATTTTTCTAGTTAAGTTTGAATTGCATCGAGTTTTTTGGAGTTTTGTTGCTTTAGTGAAATTTGACGCCTGGTGAACTCTCTCACTCTAGTTTACCAAACCCACCTAAATAATAGTCTTCCACACCCCTATGGCAACTCCCATGTCCAGTGTCTGGCCCAATTTACTACATGTCATTCCCAGAACAACTTGCCATTCAATAGATTTCCCAGAATTCACAGGCATTCCTTGAAACCAAGTCATCATTAAAAATCTGCTGTCCACCTGGACAAGTACTGTTAGTCTGGGCAGTATAATAACACAGTGGTTAGCACTACTGCCTCACAGCGCTAGGGACCCAGGTTCAATTCCAGCCGTGGGTGACTGTCTGTGGGGAGTATTGCACATTCTCCTTGTGTTTGCATGGGTTTCTTCCAGGTGGGCTCCGGTTTCCTCCCAAAGCTATGCAGGCGAGGTGGATTAGCCATGGTAAATGGGTTATAGGGACAGGGTGGGGATTGGCCATTATGGGATACTCTTCAGAAGATTGGTGCAAACTTCATAGGCCAAATAGTTTCATTCTGTACAGTTAAAGTCCAAGAAGTCCCCTGGACCTAAAGGTATTAAAAGAAGGAGTTGCAGATATAATGGATGCCTTGGTAGTAATCTTCCAAGAAAGATTATATTCTGGAAATGTCCCAGATGAGTGGAAGACTGACAAAATAACAGCTTTATTTATACTGTGAAGAAGACAAAAAACAGATAATTATAGGCCAGTTAGCGTAACATCTGTTATTGAGGAAATGTAAATTCTATTATAAAGGATGTAATACCAAAGCATTAGAACTAAATAATATGATCAAGCAGAGTCAGCATGGTTCACAAAGGAGAAATCATGCTGAATAAATTCTTTGAGGAGGTAACAAACAGGATGGATAAAGGAGAAGCATTGGATGTAATATATTTAGATTTTCAGAAGAGGCTTAACAAAGTACCCCACGTTAGCCTACTTAATAAGATAAAATCCCATAATTTTGGAGGTAGTATATTAACATGGATAGAGGACTGACTAGCTAATAGAAGATAGAGTTGGGATAAGGGGAGCATTACTGGTATGGCAGAAGGGTCAGCATTGGAGCCAGAATTACTTACAACATATAGTGATGATTTGGATGCCGAAAGTGAACGAAGTATCACCAAGTTTGTGGATGGCATAAAATAGATAGGAAGGCAAGTGTAGGATGACAAAAAGAATCTACAGATGGGTGTAGGAAGGTTAAGTGAGTGAGCAAAAGCTTGATAAATGGAATATGATGTGGGAAAGTGTGAGGTTATGTTGTTTGGCTGAAAAAAATAGAGGTGATGAATATTTTTTAACTGGAAAAAGACTGCAGAAAGCTATAGCACAGAGGAATTTGGTAGTGATCATACATTTATCACAAAAAGTAGCAGATAAGTTCAGCATGTGACAGGGAAAGCAACTAGCATATTGGCCTTTATTTCAAAGGAATTTGAGTATAAAAGCAGGGAGGTCTTGCTAAACTTGTAAAAGGCACTAATGAGATCACAGCTGGAAAAATTTTGGTCCCCTTATCTAAGGAAACATAGATTGGTATTGGGGGTTTCCTTGATGAATTTTCCCAACATCACGCATGTTTATGCGAGTTTTGCAAAATGTGAGGCTGTATTTTGAAAAGGCAAGTTGTGCTGTTAACAAGGTGATAATGAAGCAATAATCATTATTTAGCAAATGACTGCTGCCTAGTAAGAATTCTGAGACGACACTTGTGAAAAGTGGAAAAGATGGCATGGGTTTCTTTCAATGTCAAGGTACAGCACTTATAGCCTGATGATACAACACATCCTGCTAAAGTCCAGGTCACTCATTAAATGATTCCATTTATTGTAAGGGTATGGAGAAAGGCAGGTGCAAAAGTCTTAATACTCATTAGAGAGCCAGTATTGACATGATTTTAGGTTGAATGGTCTCATTCTGCATTGTAAAAGTTCTGTAATTATTTGTAAAAGGTAGCACTGAGATATTGGAAATTCTCAACATCATGAAACATTTTATTTTCTCACAACTTTAGTTTCGTTACTTCCTTCTGCTGTAATGGGTCTCCTTTCTAGTCTCGTGTAAGTTATATTGCTCTCTGAACCAATGGATATGATTCACATCCTTCTTTAAGAATGATATTGTTTTCTGTGAAATGAAAAGCTTTCATTGTATTTATTTTGCAGCAGTTCATTTCTTATTATATAATCCATGAAAATGACAACAGAAGAAACATATAAACGACAGTGAGGTCTGCAGATGCTGGAGGTCAGAGTGTGTTGCTGGAAAAGCACATCAGGTCAGGCAGCACCCGAGGAGCAGGAAAGTCGACGTTTCGGGCCGGAGCCAATTCCTGATGAAGGGCTCTGGCCTGAAACATTGATTTTCCTGATCCCCAGAAGAGGCATATAACTGTTCTTGCAGAACAACTAACTGGGAGTCAATCTGTTAGATCAGCTGTAGTCTCTGCTATTTTTACAGCTATTCTGATAGAAATCACTCAAAAGTAATTCTTTCATTGGAATTAGTTTGATTGCTTTCCACATCAATTCCCAGTGTACCCCAGCAAATGCTTTTAGTTGCTAGAAGTGTATAGTACATCTCTGCTTTCAATCCTCTTTTTTGCTGATCATTAAAACCCAACAATAACAACATCTGTACATCACTCTGGGCTTCATTCAACTATATGTCTCATTAGTGCACATGCTGTGCGTTCTGTAACTCAATGGAGATTTTCTGTACAATCTTGAAAACAGTTAGCAATTATGCTAAGCTCTTATATAGCCTTTCCTTTTTTGTTGGGACCAAGTATAATTTTTCAAATGTTCCTGTTGTAGGGTAAAAGTGAAAATAAAGCATTTGTCCATTATCTGTTACTGAAACGTGAAAGGTAGGCTGGTGTAAAATTGTCGCTAAAGTTACAATTCCTAATTTGGAAACTGGTATTCTTGCTTCAAACTGGTGATAGTGCTTTAGAGGAGCACAAGACAGCATGAGCATTCAGATCATGCTTGAGTACTCACTGTGATCACCTCCCTGACCTTCTCACCAATATATTAAGCAAAATTAATATGCTTCTCAGTTATGTGGCCACCAAAGTTTATGTGTGGATAGCTGGAATTTAAATGCATTAGTAGGGAACGATGGCAAACACATCATAAATGCCTAAAAATGGTCATTCACATCATTTCTACGTGACTTTTTAACCAATATTCTATTGAGGATATGACAGAAGACTAGGAGAAATTCACTCCACTTATTTTGAGTTCTGCACATTAAAGAACAGTAGAGAAAAAAATTGCTTTTAAAAATAAATCATTTACTGTTAATAACAACTCTTGTAGATCTCTAATACTTTAAGGTAAGTTGAAGGGTGCATTATTTTAATATCACAGCATCACAACAGAGTGGACAGAAGTGGGTACTGCAGATGCTGGAGGTCAGAGTCAAGATTAGAGTGGTGCTAGAAAAGCACAACAAGTCAGGCAGCATCCGAGGAGCAGGAAAATTGACGTTTCAGGTAAAAGCCCTTCAACAGGAATCACAGCAGAGTGTCAGGAATAATTTTAGCAAGCATCCAAATGTGATACAGGGAGATCTGGGATAACCCATGCTTTAGCAGTGTGATTTGGCTACAATGTTGCTGAACAATTAGGGAATGGTATTTTGGAGAATGCTTAGCTCTGTTGGCAATAGCGTGATTCCAGTGGGATTGGTTTGCTCGCATTGTTCTGCACATGCACTGATGTGCGTGCTGAAATCTCCCCACCATTCAGCACCTGGGCTGAAATTCTTGCTGTTCAGTGCATGCTCCGGTGTTGGCACGTGTGATATTGGTGCCCGTTTTTGTGCCATTCTGCACGTGCCGAAGTCTCTGAGCAGTTCTGAACATGCACAATGCCCACGCCGAAATCTCCTGCGTATGCACCGATGTTAGCTGCCGACAGCTAATTTAACACAGTACCTCTGTACTGTACAGAGAGCAGTTTTCTTGCAATTTTTAAATGTACTGTGTTAAATTTACTTTTGTTTTGTTAAAAAATATGACTTCAATCTTCATTCAGGCTGTGCGTTAGACTTGTGGATGATTTCTGAGTGATCATAGTGATATCCTTTGCTGGTCTATCCTTAACACCATGTTTCCTCCAGGCCCCACTATTTCTATTGAGAGGTTTTCTGTTAAGCGAGGTTTTGCTGAAACACAACTATAGCGTTAAAGGAGAACTACCTGTTTTGATATTTATAAGACTCCTTGGTCTGGTATAAGCCAGTTGGTCTGTGCTATGGAGGGGTATTAAGATATGACATTTGACCTCAGGTCACAAGCGAGAAAGAAAAAGCCAGGATTCCAGTCACTCAATTATCTGGTAGCTTTTGTTGAAATGGAAGAGAACTTTAATGTTCTCTATAATTAAGCATGCTGATGAATCACACTATCCATATTGAAGAATACTTCGTTTAAGCAGGTACGAGAGGGTGATACTGACAGTTGAATGTTATCCTAAAGGTTTAGATACTGGGATTAAAAACAGATGGAAAATGTGATTGTCTAGATTAGAGCACCTGGATTCATGTGCATCAGTTAAAGGGATAACATATTCATGAAAAATGTCAGCTTAAACCCCACAAAGAGCCTGCTTTATAAAGTCTGGATTCTCTTCGGGTTTAAGGTAGTTCTGAAATGGCATCCCTCATAATGGCAGATTTTAATTGAATCAATTCTCTAAGGTAACAGCAGAGTTACACAGTCTGAGGGACATAGATTAACAAGTGAGTCACCATTCAATGTATTGATGGGATGTGGAGGGATTAAACAAAATCAGGGCTGGGATTTAGCCCACTAACTTTAGTTTACCCTGCAAACCTAATGTGTGGGACTGTCTCCTAGGACAAGTAAAAGAAGCTTATGAGCCTCTGTTTAAATAAAGGTGTTGAGATTTGTTCCTTTTCTCAGTCACGTTCGCAATTCCCTCAGCCCTGTAAGGTGGGCAGGAAGCATATACTTATAAAATGAACTAAAGTGTTTGTCTGGACCTTCTAGACAAATTACTGCTCTTCCCAATCTCTACAAGTGTCATAGCATTACAATCTTCAGTTCACTTTCACCAGCAAGTTGCTTCTTTTTAACTATTTGCCATTTTAAAATAAATTAATATGAGACAATTAGGTTTTGTTCTGATTACACCAATTATTTTGCTAAAACATTTGCAAAACACTTAAAGAAGAGTTGGGCGGAAAAGTGGCAGATGGGTTTCAATCCAGACAAATGTGAGGTGATGCATTTCGGTAAGCCTAATTCGAGAGCGAATTATACAATGAACGGAAGAGCCTTGGGAAAAGTTGATAGGCAGAGAGATCTGAGAGTGCAGGTCCTTTGTACCCTGAAGGTTGCTGCACAGGTAGATAAAGTGGCCAACAAGGCATATAGCATGCCTGCCTTCATTGGACGGAGTATAGAATATACGAGCTGGCAAGTCATGTTAAAATTGTACAAGACATTGGTTCGGCAGCACTTAGAATACTGTGCACAGTTCTGGCCGTCACATTACCAAAAGGATGTGGAAGCTTTGGAGAGAGTGCAAAGGTTTACCAGGATGTTGCCTGGTATGGAAGGTGCTAGCTATGAAGAGAGGTTGAGTAGGTTAGGTTTGTTCTCATTAGAAGAAACTAGATTGAGGGAAGACCTGACCGATGTTTACAAAACCATGAAGGTTAAACACAGGGTGGATATAGACAAGCTTTTTCCCAAGGTGAAGGATTCAATAACGAGAGATCACACTTTCAAGGTGAGAGGTGGAAAGTTTAAGAGGGATGCATGCGGCAAGTACTTCACACAGAGGATGGTGGGCGTTTGGAATGCAGGCACGGTGGATTCATTTAAGATGCGTCTGGACAGATGCATGAGTAGGTGGGGAGCAGAGGGATACAGATGCTTAGGAAGTGGGCGACAGGTTTAGACAGTAGATTTGGATTGGCTCAGGCTTGGAGGGCTGAAGGGCCTGTTCCTGGCCTGTAAATTTTCTTTGTTCTTTGTTCTAAGATTGTGATGGTGATCATCAGATGAGACAAGAATGTCGATCTGGAAGTTTAGGCACATTCCTAAAATTATTCCTGACTGATATGAACAGCTTGCATTTCTTATACAGTTCTCATGAATAAAATACAAGATCAACAGTACTTCAAGAGTATTCCTCAAATTTTACTTAGTCAAGTAAGGAGTTTATTTTATTCAAATCTATATATGCACACGGGTATAGATATTCCTCACTCGAGGCTACTCCCATTTGTAACAGGTATGTTAAGCTTTCTCCAACCATCCAGAGAAAATAAATAAATTAGTATAACTTTGGCATGTGTGACTGTGGATGACAATGTGTTGTGTTGGGCTCTTGGTGGGAGTTGAAAGAGCAGGCATGACAGTAAATTAAATGATTGGGAATTTTCTCTGCATTTGCTCCTAGAGAGATCTGTAACGTGGCACAAACCAATTACAAGGCTTAAAAGATTATGGAATTTGGGTATAAGTAAGTTGCTGAAGTACGTCGACTCTCCTACTCTTTGGATGCTGTCTGACCTGCTGCGCTTTTCCATCAACACATTTTCAGCTCTGATCTCCAGTATCTGCAGTCCTCACTTTCTCCTTTAAGTAAGTTGTAAATATAACTACAACACAGACATGCCCCTTCCATCTTTCATAGAAACAACTATCACTAATGTCATGCATAGAGATATCAATCCACAAGAGTGATTCTGACTCAATCACTGGGATTTTCCAAATCCAGAGATTGTATGCTTTGGGCTCTCAACATTTTCTCCTGATGTTTAATTGCAAGTTTCAATGGACGTTTCCAAACAAAATCCTATCCACAATAAGACTGTTGTCTGTGAAATATTCTTTACAGAAAAGCTATTTAATCATAAAGCATGTTTATCCAGGTGCTCCTACTGTTAAATAAAGGACTGCAATTCAGCATTAGTTTTATTAAAACACTTGCAAGTTAAATGAAACAACTCTTACACAAATTAAGTTAATTTTTGCCAAACTGTGCTGACTGCCCGAAAAACACATACACTACCCATTCTGTTGAACATGATCAGGTTGCTGGATGAATTCACTGAGTTCCATCAACACGGCATTCAGAGATTTTTTATTATCTTTTTGCAACAGAAATATACTTTATACGTAAAAGAATCTTTATCTACATCATCAGTGCTGAAGCAGTTCTGTAAAATCTTTGCGTATCAAGATAAACAAATATTGGAATTCGACATTCCCTGCAGTTGCAAAAAGCAGAGGTATCTCTTATACATGCAGGTCAGTATTATATACATTGAGGCAAAGAGAGGGCCTGATATCTGAACAGACCCTCGTTATACTTTGGCAGGAAGTCCTTAGACTGTGGTCTGTCCCCACTGCCCCTTGGCAGCAGCTGCCCCAAGCTTTAGTGAATCCCTCGGCACCTTGGGATGTACTAGTCTGCAACACTCGGTTGGGTCTAGATCAGAGTGGTGCTGGAAAAGCACAGCAGGTCAGGCAGCATCTGTGAAGCAGGAAAATCGATGTTTCAGGCAAAAAGCCCAAATTTCTGATGAAGGGCTTTTGCCCAAAATGTTGATTTTCCTGCTCCTCGGATGCTGTCTGATCTGTACTTTTCCAGCACCACTCTGATCTGGACTCTGATCTCCAGCATCTGCAGTCCTCACATTCGCCAATATTCGGTTGAAATCAACTCCTTGCTCTGGGCAGTTTGGGAAGACCAAAGAGTCGCTTTCACTGAGTTGATGGCCCTCCAGGCACTGTCAATGTTTGTCTCAATTTGCGCCCTGGGGGACAGACTGTAGAGCACAGAGTCCAGCATCATGGAGTTGCTTGAAATGAACTTTAACAAAAACCATGACATCTCTCTCCAGACCTTCTTCACAAAGTTACATTCCGGAAGGAGCTCTGACAGCCGGTTTGAGGGCAGTGTGCAGTGGCAGACAGAGGCCAAGTGTGTATGAAGGATCAGACAGGCAGTGCCCTGCTCAATACCAAGGCACTCAAGGTCTTCTGAGTACAAAGCTAGGATTACACGCATTCTTCACTGAGAGTACGGCCAGCAGGAGTCCCTTCTTATTATCCTGCCTTTCTGAATCCTTTTGGAATTTTCTCTGACTTCAGCCAATGGGGTCACAGGACAAGGGTCACACCACCCAGGTCACCTTAGGGATACCCAAACCCTTTTAAAAATATGATTCATCCATGGTACCAAAGGATCTAGCCAAAACTGGGAATACACCAACATAATGTCTCTCCTTCTGGGGGAGTATATTTTAATGTGTTTGGAGTCATAACAATTCTCTGCTTGTTAGAGTCGAGCATTCCTGTTCAGTACGCAAGACTGATCTGGGCTGGCCCTTGTTTGTTTTTGACCTGTGGTAACCTTGACCTCTTTGCATTCCACCAGGCTTTGTTTCCCGAAGCTGTTTAGCCAATTTCATCTTGGGAGTAGTTGCTTAAGTTGTTAGTCACTTGGCCACTTGAGCTACTCTACCTTTACTGCCACTTTTGGGGAATTCTTAAAGCATTAGGATGTCATAGACTCAGAGATGTACAGCATGGAAACAGACCCTTCAGTCCAACCCGTCCATGCTGACCAGATATCCCAACCCAGTCTAGTCCCACCTGCCAGTACTCAGCCCATATCCCTCCAAACCCTTCCTATTCATATAACCATCCAAATGCCTCTTAAATGTTGCAACTGTTTCATCCTCCACCAATTCCTATGGCAGCTCATTCAATACACATTCCACCCTCTGTGTGAAAACTTTGTCCCTTAGGTCTCTTTTATATCTTTCCCCTCTCACCCTAAACCTATGCCCTCTAGTTCTGGACTCCCCCACCCCAGGGAAAAGACTTTGCCTATTTACTGTATCCATGCCCCTCATAATTTTGTAAACCTCTATTATGTCACGCCTCAGCCTCTGACGCTCCCGATAGCTCAAATCCTCCAACCCTGACAACATCCTTGTAAATCTTTTCTGAACACTTTTAAGTTTCACAACATCTTTCCGATAGGAAGGAGATCCGAATTGCACGCAATATTCTAACAGTGGCCTATACAGCCACAACATGACCTCCCAACTCCTGTACTCAATACTCTGACCAATAAAGGAAAGCATACCAAACGCCTCCTTCACTATCCTATCTACCTGTGACTCCACTTTCAAGGAGCTATGAATCTGCACTCAAAGGTCTCTTTGTTCAGCAACACTCACTAGGACTTACCATTAATTCTATAAGTCTTGCTAAGATTTGCTTTCCTAAATGTTTCCTCAAGTGTAAGAATATTGACATATGATTTCTATAGGGAATGGATTACAAATGAGTTAAAAATTCAATTTTCTGTCTTAAAGGGAAAAATGTCCATTCAGAGCTTTCCTTGATTTATGCGGAGCTGGACTAGCCATATAAATACTCTGGCTACGAGAGGAGATCAGAAATTTGTGACATGTAACTGGTCTCCTAACTCCACAAAACCTAAACACCCTCTAAGAAGTACACATTAGAATACTCCCCACATACCTGGATGACGCAGCTCCTACAATTTTCAGAAATTTCCACATCATCCAAGACAAGGCAGTCTGTTTGATTAGTACTCCAAACAACAACATAAGCATACCCTCCCTTTGTCACAAAGGCAGTTGTTGTGGTGTGGACCATGTATAAAATACACTGCAAAAATTCCCTGAAGTTTCTTCCACACTCCGTTCCAGCTCATGGCTCGATCACCTAGAAGGACACAGACAACAGCTACATGGGAGCACCACCACCTCAAAACTGCCCTCAAAGCCAAACACTACTCTGACTTGGCATGATATTGTTGTTCCTAAACTATCGTGGAATCAACATTTATGAACTCCTTCCTTTAAGGAATGTGGGTGTATCTACATCACATGAGACCAGTATCTCAAGAAGGCAGGTCACCACCATTTTTTCAAGGGCAGTTAGGGATGGACAGTTAATGTTGGCCCAGTCAGTGATACTCACATCCTCTGCAATTTTTTTTAAGAAGTTTTAGTTTGCCAAAATACTCAGATGAAACAGAATTTGGTAAAACAGGTCTGGTATTTGGTGTATTTTCATATCTAGCTCCTGTGTTGTGCCTAAATAGAAAATTCCAGGTCAATGTATTCATAGAGTAATAGAGTCCTACAGCACAGAGATAGGCCTTTTGGCCCAAACTGCTCCATGCCGAACATAATATCTATCAAGGCTAACCCCATTTCCCTGCACTTCGCCCAAATTCTTTTAAACCTTTCCTATCTGTGTATTTGTCCAATGTGCTTCACTTCATGTTTTTCTACAATTCATTCTAGTTCTACCAACTAATTCATTGTGATTCAGGATGTTGAGATTTAAACAAAGTAATAGGTGGCACCTACATGGTGAATCTGCTTCCTAAAAACATTCCTTTATTGGTAGAAATAAATATACATTTAATATAAAATATGTAGATATTTATCTATTTTATAATCGAAGTGGGGCGATATGGATTTTTTTTATCTCTCATGTTGTCTCATAGAATATATTATTTCAAATTATATACTTTGACAACTTGAAAAGCTTCACATTTATGAAACAGAATGATAGCGATGCCAAAATCTGGAAAGTCAGCTACCGAAAGCAGATAAACAAAATGGTCTAAATCATGCTGGACTTGTACTGTGAGTGTGCTTGCAGAGATCAGCTCCTGTTTTCACTGATGTCTCCAATTTTCTGGCCCTAATAACCAATACTCATGGAAGTTTCAGTGCAATAATTTAAGTGTAAGGAAAATATTCAAAGGCATAAGTGTTTTCAGTCCCACGGCTCACCTTATCAACCACTAATGCTGGAATTCATCTTCTAAAGTTAGCATAAAATTACCAAGAGTCTCTCAAGTAAAATTGAGCTTTTTGGCTTTTCTTCTTATTTCAGAAAAGGCTGTTTATATGTAAATAGTAATTCCAGCAAATTATTTGCACAACAAGCTGAATATAAGATCTGAATATCATAATGGATGCATATGGCATTCCAATTCTTTGGTGATAGATAGCTGGCAATAAATATTAAACATCATTTCCCACAGTTCTTGGCTTTATTGGAACTAACAGAGTTCAGATGCAGTCAGTTTACTGCAAAGGAGCAATATATTATCGTGCGATGACTGACAGAGCGGCTGGAATATATTTAAGATTCAGTGTTGAAAGGCCCATAAATAAGCTTGCCATTTAAGACACTGTGAGCTTCACTGTCCATTTTTTTATTATTATTCATACTATTTTGTATTGTGAACTTACTGACATGCAAAGTGCAGGCAAACAACTGATCTGTTTTTGACAGAAGCTCTTGGGATACCATAAATATTTGACCACCAAGCAGTTTCCACTTTAGACTGAATTTGTCCTCGGTACTGAGTTACAATCCCATCATGGATATTTGAGAATTATGAATTTATTTTTAAAAGGTTGGAAATAAAAAGCTAGTGTCAATATAATTGACATGAAATAGTTACAGAAACAGGTACCATGAAAACAGATTGTTACAACCAGGAGAGGAAGGGTGAATTAGTTCCCTTATTAAACACATTAGATAGGTCACAACAAAGATTTTCCATTCTTCTTAGCTCACAGCTATGTAACACTTCAATTAAAACAAGATATTGTTCACAATTAAGGAACAAATTATGAAGCAATTTTTTTTGAGTGCAAGAAAGAAGAATTTTATTACTCACTAACCCAAAAGAAAACCAACAAAATTTGACACCATACACACCAAACAGAAGTATAACATTTTAAAAAGCTTGAGAATCCAGCACGAATAGGTCAGAAATAGCATTGTGTAATAATCCTAAAATCAATAGAAAATAGATATAGGAGTAGAATTAGGCCAATCAGCCCATTGAGTCAACTTCATCAATTGATCAAGGCTGATATGTTTCTCAACCCCATTCTCTTGCCTTCTCCCCATAAATCTTGATCCCCTTACTCGTAAAGAACTTACCTATCTCTGTCTTAAAGACACTCAGTGACTTAAGAACCCTTCAGGTGTTAGCGTTAACCTAAGATTATGATTGTTTAATTCATGTCTTGTGTCTTCTGCAATGGCAATATTTTTAGATATCCTGGAGTTCCTGGCGAATGGATGTTTTTCCAGAATTTGCTTTATCACCAGGTGCTTTTTAGAAAGGCAGAGAGAAAGAAAGAAAGTTCTGCCGTCTCTGCTTTCTATTCACAGATGCTGCCAGACCTGTTGGGTTTCTCCACCAATTTCTGTTTTCTTTCAGACTTCCAACAGTTCTTTGTATTTTGTTTTCAAGAGAGAAAGCGTGGTATCCAGTTGTGCTGCCGCAACTCCAATTTATTCTTTCCACCCCTCTCTTCCTCTCAGAAATAGATTAGATTCATTATAGTGTGGAAACAGGGCCATTGGTCCAACAATTCCACACTAACCCTCTGAAGAGTAACCTACTCAGACCCACTTCTCTCTGACTAATGCACTTCATACTATGGGCAATTTAGCATAGCCAATTCACCTGACCTGCACACCTTTGGACTGTGGGAGGAAACCGGAGCACCCGAAGAAAACCTAAGCAGACACAGGGAGAATGTGCAAACTCCACAGTGGAAGATGCCCAATGCTGGAATCGAACCTGGGTTCCTAGCACTGTGAGGTAGCCGTGCTAACCACTAAGCCACCGTACCACCCCATGGAAGTATAATTATTATATGTAATCTTATGTCTGGCTTCATTTTTGTTTCCAAACAGGATAATGTACAGGTGACTTTCATCCCATGAGGATGAAAATTGAAGATAACGACCTGAGTGACCAGGTTCGAATATTTGATAACATGCTAAAATCAATTCAGACTGAATTCATTTATTAATTTAACTGTCTCAACATGGATTAAGGTGATCATTTGAGCCATCTTAAGTCCATGCTTTTGCTTTTAAAGAACCAATTTAATCTATGAACAATCCCAGGTATTAGACATCAGATAACATAAATTGAAAGTTGATAGTACATTTTTATTGCTGTCATAACAAGGTCTTGTTGCATTTGGGTATAGGCTACATTATTAACTGATGCATGGAAGTGAATACTGAGCAATGGGTCAGAAACGATCCCTACACTGTGAAGGAGAAAAGGTCATTGATGAAAATGGTTGGGCCTAAGGTGCTATGCTGCAGGGCTGTAATGATGAGCCTCCAACAACTACACCCATCTGTGAAGATCCTCCAAAGCAATGAAAGAGTGCTATTTTATAAGACAGGCTGTCCTTTGAGTAAAGTACTAAAATGAGTTTCCTTCTGTTTGATGTGATAGATAGGAAAACGTCAGATGGACTACTCAGTGATTGTAATGAGATCAGCCAGCTGGATGTCATTGAATATGAGCTCCCTGATTGGACTAGATTAATAGCCCCAATCAGGAAGCCCTGGCTAATGTATAAAAGGGGTAAGCATCAGAGATACTGACACTTTGGCATCTGAATGGGGTGATACTATACTCAAGGACTGTTTATGTGTAAATAAAGGGTGACTTGGTGACAGGATGCAGTATTTCAAACTGCTTGAAGGAAAGCGGTGATTTATTTTCCTGTCTGAAGAAGAGTCATACTAGACTTGAAACACTAACTCTGTTTCTCTCTCTACAGAGGCTGCTAGACCCATTGCGTTTCTTTAGCATTCTCTGTGTTTGTGTTAGTGATTTCTCCTGATTGTTTCCAATTCTTTCCTTCACCACTGAATTCCTGTACATTTGACACGTAAATTTAGCTAAATGTACAACAGTGACAGTATGATTTGAATGGTGAGTATATTGCTGATTACACTGAGGGCTAAGTACAAAGTTTCTCAATAAGGTTCAGGCTACCTTTGAATCAAATTGTGGTAAATTGGGCCAATTTAAAGCTGCCCTATGTTTTTTTTTGGATCTGCAACTTTCAGACCAGTGCAAACCGAAAATCCAGCATCTAGTCATTCCAGCTGTGTAGTAACAGCTGTTGCAACAGGAAGCACCTGTGGCTGTTTATGAAATTCAATGAACAATTAAGAAACCCAAATTAATTTGGAAGATTCAAAGGATGGTGCCCAAATGTGAATTCTAAGTTTAGTTTCTGACACAGTTATTCCACTGATGTCTTTAAAAAGCTGATGCAATCTTAAAATGCTACATAAATTACATTGAGAAGGTCAAGGAGAGAAAATGTAGCATTCTGCAATCACAGGGGATGTTATTTGTTAATCCAATTATAGCAACATCAATGGTAGGAGCAGAAAACAGACTGAAGATATTTAGATGTGGTCACAGATTTGCTTTGGAACAGGAGTACGCCAAACAATAAGTTTTTGTAGTTCTGCCATCCAAGTAGGTCATGACTAACCTGTATCCAAATACCATTTGCCTGCCATTTGGTAAAAACTGACTTCCTTGCCCAATAAAATCTAATATTCTAAATCTTTAAATTTGGGGTTTATCCCAATGCCCACAGCTTTCTGAAAGAATTCCAAATTTCCATAATACTTCGAGTGAATTCTAGAGGTGAGGTGAGAGTGACTGCCCTTAACAACAAAGTTGCATTTGACCAGATGTGACATGAAGGTGCCCATGCAAAACTGAGGATTTAATGGGAATCTGAGGGAGATCTCTCCACTAGTCACACTTGGCACAAAGGAAGATAGTTATTGTTGTTGGAGATCAATCTTCTCAGCTCCAGGACCTCTCTGCATGTGTTCATCAGGGTAGTATCCTCAGCCCAACCATCTTCAGCTGCTTCATCATAGGGTCAGAGGTGGGAATGTTCACTAGTGATTATACAAGATTCAGCGCCATTGTGATTTTTCATACTGAAGCAGTCCGTGATCAAATGTAACAAGAATGGTATAATGTCCAAGTTTGTGCTGACAAGTGGCAAGTAACCATCACATCACATGAAGTTCAGGCAATGGTCATCTTCAACAAGAGAGAATCTAGCCATCCTCACTTGACATTCAATGGTGCTACCATCACTTGATTCCCCCAATATCAACATAATGGGGACTTATTATTGACCAGAAATGAAACTGGACTAGCAATATAAATGACTATAAGAGCAGGTCAGAGGTTAGGAATCCTGCAGTGAATAACTCATCTGCTGTCTCTGCAAAAACTGTTCACCATTGACAAGGCACAATTCAAGAATATGATGGAAAACTCCACTCTTTCCTGAATTAATGCAGCTCCCAAACCACTTAAAAATGTTGACACTATCCAGGAAAGAACAGGCTGCTTGTTTGATACCACATCCACGAAGATTCACTTTCTCTTCCACTGATGCTCAGTAGTGTATCGGCATGATACACAGCAGAAATTCATCAATGCTCCATATATAGCACCTTCCGAAACCCCAACCACTCAGTCAGAAGTCACATGACACCAGGTTATAGCCCAACAGGTTTATTTGAAATCACAAGCTTTTGAAGTGCTGTTTCTTCGTCAGATGACCAATATCATCTGGAAGAATATTGACAGGAGGTCCATGGAGATAATATGACTTATACATTGCCCTCCAAGCCACGCATCACACTGACTTGGAAATATTTTGTTGTGTCTCCACTGACACCGGGTCAAGATCCTGGAACTCCCTCCTTAATGGCACTATAGCAAGTAGACTGCAACAGTTCAATAAGACAGGTCATCACCACCTTCTCAATGGTTACTAAGGGCAGGCAATAAATACTGATTTAGGCAGGGATGGCCACACCCATTAATTAATTTTTGAAAACCTGTTTCCACATTTCACTCCTGAATGGCTTAGCTCTGATTTTAAGATCATGTCCTCTCCTTTAATACCCTGATCACAAAAAAAATCGACATTTTAAAATTAATCTAAACACCTCCTTTAGAACACCCCTCATTCTTCAATACTCAAGGGAACTTAAGACAGGTTTATGTAACTTGCCCTCATAGCTTAAACCTTGAAATAGCAAGATCATTCTGATGAACCTGAACTGCAAACCTCACAAGTACATTTGATCCTTCCTGAGAAGTAAACATGTTCAAGGACATTTTAACAGGTGCTGGGAGGAGACACTCCAGATTCTATTCCTGGTCTTTAAAAATCTCACTATCCAGCACTTGTGTACGGTCAAAAATGGGAGTGCCGGATCATTTCGTTTTCTTTAACAAGAGGGCTAAAACAACATGCTGCACAGACTGTGGACAGCTAATTCAGCACTGATCCAGGATGGAGCCTGTGTCCTGTCTGGTTTGCAAGGTGAGAATCTTCATTAAACAATGGCCTTAACATTTCAGCATCGCTACAAAACTGGGGTCCCAGTTAGTTCCATTGACTAGTGTATGCCTCAGAATGGCATGGACTCAGTCCTGAGCCATGCCTGCTTGCCTTGCCCCAGACTCGTCAGATTGGTGATAGCTAAGCAATTAGGACAGTATGGTAGGTTAGCACTGCAGCCTCACAGTGCCAGAGACCTGGGTTCAATTCCAGTGGGTGACTGTGTGGAGTGTGCACATTCTCCCTGTGTCTGAGTCAGTTTCGTCTGGGTGCTCCAGTTTCCTCCCACAATCCAAAGATGTACAGGTCAGGTGAATTGCCATGTTAAATTGCCCATAGTGTCAGGGGTAATTGTAGGGTGGGTTGCTCTTTGGTGCGTCAGTGTAAACTCGTTGGACTGAAGGGCCTGTTTCCATACTGTAGGGATTCTAATCTTCTAAGTGATATATAATCAATTGTGTGTCTCTAATACAATGAGTTACCAATGATCCCTCTACATTGGTTGTGGCTGATTACCTTGCCTATCGACAGAAGATTACGCAAATAATATCTGCAGGCCATTAATTTCACCCTGTCCAGGCCAGTGTTAAAGCTCCCACTGAGCATCCTCCTATCTTTCCCCATCTAAATCTACACCATCACCCTCAATTCTTGTCTCCATCAAATTCTTATCCAATATCTCCTTAAATCATAGTGTTATAGTAATTGAAGCAGGAATAGGCCATTTGGCCTGTTGAGTCTGCTCCTCCATTCATTAAGATCATCCAAATGCATCCAAACTGTTCACTTGAACCACCTCATGACAGTGAATTCCACACTTTTACCATTCTTTTTGGAAAGAATTTTCCTCTGAAAGCTTAATGGATTTGTTGATGAATATTTTCTGTCGATGGCTTCTGCTAAAAACCCAGCAAAGAAAACATTGGAGATAATAAGGACTGCAGATGCTGGAAGTCAGAGTCGATAAAGTGTGGAGCTGGAAAAACACAGCAGGTCGGAGAGTATCGGAGGAGCAGGAAAGTCAACCTTTCAGTTTTGGATCCTTCATCAGGACTGGGGAAGGGGATGGAAGCTTAGAATTAAATAGAGTGAGGGAAGATGGGGCTGGGGGGCAGATTGGTGAGATGGTGATAGGTAAATGCAGGTGGGGGATTATTGTCTCTATCTATTGTATCAATCCTTTGATAATTTTAAAGGCAAAGCCCTCAGGCTTTGTTTTCAAGAGAGAAGGAACTCAACCTGGTTCTCTGTTACTGATGTGTATATGCCTACGTTTCTGGTATCACTCTGAGGAACATCTGAAAAGCACTGTTTTAGTAAAACCTAATTAAGTTGTCGATGTTCCTAGTTTCTGTGTTTCTTTGAAGCCCAGAAGAATAATAACTGGAACAGATAGTTCATAAATTTATTTTTGAAAAATGATGCTAGCTTTAGGCTGATGTTGGGATTCATCCATTTTTGAACATTTCCAGTTATTGACAATCCCTTAATCCTGAACAACTATGGAATTACTGTTTGGCATGACGCTTAGCCATCTTTGAACAATTGTCATTTAGACACAAGATTTTATTAGCAACACTAAATTTCCGAGACACGCCACATATCAGCCTTAAGTACTTGTGTTTTTTGCATCAAAGCAGTATGTGAAAGTTTCCATATTACTCCCCTGATGTTCTTACCGTTATCCCTGGGGTACAGTTCTGATTGTAAAACTATCTCTATGGTAGCTCACACATGGTTAAGCCTTGTCAGGAGACTATTTCATTTAGATTTATATGAACCAAGTATACCATGTCCCAAATAATAGCAAAGAATGTGCACATTTTTCACCAGGACTCACTGGACAGAAACTAGTAATATTTAATTTGACCTCTATAGCTGAAGATCACCAGATCAGCAAGGAAGATAACTTCAATCTATAATTTAAACAAAGATAGAAGATGCTGGAGAAACATAGCAGGCCTGACAGCATCTGTGGAGAGAGAAAAACTGTTCACGTTTTGAGTCTCATATGACTCTTCTTCAGTTTCCTATGATCGCCCAGTCTAATTGGCTTAACATTATACTCTTGAAAGAGGACCACCAGGTTCTTACTGAATGGTCAATGAATGTGATTCAAATCTAACTGACATGATTTACAGACTCTGCGGAGCACTGTAAGTGAGTGAGTGAGTGAACCGGGCTGCTTTAATTTTTGAGAGAAATGTTTGGAAATGAGTTGAAGAGTTTCATCTCTCACAACTGGTTTTCCTATTGGCTCCTATTGTTTGTACTGGACAGGTCAACCAACATTCCTAATTTAAAACATAAATGATCCTTGATGGGTTGATGCCCTATTCATCATGTAAATACTTTGCGTGAGCTTACCGTACAATGGACCTTTTGGTCATCCTGTTTCCATTAATTGTTGTGTTTACACAACTGGTTTTCTGAATCTTGGTACTTAAATAAAATGAATTGAACTTTGTTGTTGTTTGGGAATTGCATTAATCTAGTTTGCGCATGAATGCCCATAGACTCGAAAGTTGTTTACAGCACAGAAGGAGGCTATTAGGCCCATTGTATCATTCTGGTCAACAAAGATCTAACTACACTAACTGTTCTTCCAGCTTCTGGATCATTTAGCAACATAAATGAATATCCAAGTACTGCTCAAATACTATGAGAGCTCCTGATTCAATCATCCTTTATGGCAGTGCGTTCCAGACCTCTAGTGAAAAAAACGTTCTCCTCAATTCTCCTCTAAACTTCTATCCCTAACTTTAAATCTATTGACCTCTGGGAAACTGCCAAAGCTTATGCCGGGGGTTAGTTATTTCATATTCCACCAGTAGGAAGCGGCAGAAGGGTGAGCAGCAAAGTCTCCTTGAAGCACGGTTGAAGGCAGCCGAGAAGGCCTATTTTGACAGACCCTCATTGGTCAAACTACAGAGGATTACGGCATTGCGGTCTACACTAAATTCCATTGTCACGCAGACGGCAAAGAAGGAGCTGGCTTTTGCAAAGCAAAGGTTATATGAGCATGGTGACAAGCCAGGCAAATACTTAGCATACCTTGCCAGAAAGAGAAGTGCCCCACAAACCATTACAGCAATTAGGGAAGGGTCTGGGAACTTATCATGTGATTCTAAAAAGATTAATGTGGCGTTCCAGAGATTCTACTCTAAGTTTTATCAGTCTGAGAATTGTGAGGAGGGGCAGGACAAAACGGAATCCTTTTTTAGAGATCTGAAGCTCTCAGATGTGACTCCCAAACAACAGACCTTTCTCAATGCCCCATTATCAAAGCAAGAAGTGCAGGAAGCTTGAGGCAGTTTCAGAGTGGAAAGGCGCCCAGTTCTGATGGACTTCCCAGTGAATTCTATAAGGAATGTATAAGTTTACTGTCAGGCCCGATGCTGAATATGTTTAATGATTCATACGTCATGTTTGTCTAAGAGAGGCCAATATTTCACTTATCCTTAAAAAGGGAAGAATCCAGAAGACTGCTTCATACAGGCCCATCTCGCTCTTAAATGTGGACTTTAAGATCCTCTCTAAGGCTCTTGCGTTAAGGCTGGAGACTGTGTTACCTTCTATTATTAAAAAGGATCAGACCGGTTTCATAAAGGGTCACAGATCCTCCAATAATGTTAGGAGGCTGCTTAATGTAATTCAAGCATGCCAACAGCAGTCAATACAGGGATTGGTGATTTCTTTAGATGCAGAGAAAGCATTTGACCGAGTTGAGGGGCCGTATCTTTTCTATACTCTAGACCGGTTTGGTCTGGGTGAAGTTTTCATAAGATGGGTAAAGGTTCTCTACAGTGTACCTTTCACGGCGGCCATTACCAACGGAGTACGATCAAGCAATTTTAATATTTCTAGGGGCAGCCAGGGCTGTCCCCTTTCACCATTACTTTTACGTTAGTGATTGAACCATTGGCAGAGGCTATTCATGGGGATCTCAATATATCAGCTCCAGAACTGGGGTCAAAATTACATAAGGTCTCGCTGTACGCAGACGATGTTCTAATTTTCTTGACAAATCCAGCAGTCTCAGTGCCTTGCCTGATACAATGCATTCACGCATTTGGTACTTTTTCATGGTATAAGATTAAGTTTGCTAAATCAGAGGCAATGGATGGTCTTACAACCACCTGTGGGTGGTCTTATGAAAGAGTTGGCTCTTGAGAGTGACTATAGATTCCCATGTAGGTGGTCACAGGGGGGTTTTGTGTATTTGGGCATATTCATTACTCCAGTTCTGGATTGGCTGATCAAAGCCAATTTTACCCAAATATTTGACAAAATTAAACAAGATCTCCAAAGATGGGAGGCACTTCCAGTCTGATGGTTGGGTCGGATAGCGCTTACTAAGATGAATATTCTCCCTCGTTTGTTATACCCTATACGGATGCTTCTCCTGATTTTCAATAAACGAACACTCAGGAGACTGAACGGTTGGTTCAGCTCCTTTATCTGGCACCGTAAACTGCCCCTCATTAAATTAGTCAAACTGCAGTTGCCTCACAGATTGAGGGCATAGACCTTCCGGACATTAAAAATTACCGATTAAGTTCACTTTTGACCTTCGTGAGTGATTGGGTTTGTGGGGACCCTCTTTCAATATGGCTAGATATCGAAGTCTTCCAGGCAAGGTGCCCCCTTACCAGTTTGCTGTTTTTGGACAAAGTGAGGACAGTTAGGGAATATTGCCATCACCCAATAGTCATCAGTACTGTTAAAGCATGGAAGGCAATTCGGCAGAGGGAAGGTAATATTGGCAAAACATCTTTGTTTACACCTTTAGTGGATATGCCGGGTTTTCAACCGGGTATGATAGATTCAGGATTTAAACATTGGGCAGCTAGGGGTATATCTTGCATGGGTGATTTATTTGAGGGAAATGTAATGATGTCCTTTGATCAGTTCGTACAGATGTATGAGTTACCTAATAGAGACCTCTTTCGCTTTTTTCAAGTGAAGGATTTTATTCAAAAAAAAAACACACTTTTGACTGATCCCTACAAATCTGACATAGAAAGAGTGGTACTAAGGGCTAAGAGTACACTCTCTGTCAGTACTTTATATCACCAGTTGGGGGGTGCCACCTCAGATGAGTCTGATCGACTCTGCAAGATGTGGGAAAGAGAGCTGGGTTTTGAAGTTTCTTCAGAGGCATGGGAGAATATTTGGGAGAATGCAAAGAAGATATCAATTTGCAATAGGACCATGCTTTACAGTTGAAGATTCTCCACAGGGTCCACTTAGCCCCAGACCGTTTGTCAAAATTTAAACCAGGGATATCTTCAGCATGTTCCAAGTGTAAGGTCTGTACAGGCACTCTTACCCATTGTCTTTGGTCTTGTGACAGGTTTCAAACATATTGGAGAGCTTTGGTGGGTGCAATGGAGAGGATTTTAGGTGTAGGGGTGAAGAAGGACCCTATTTCGCTCCTTTTGGGCCCACCCATTGTATTTCCTGCAGACTCGCATAAGAAAAACTTTTCAATATTCTTACATTCCTTGCAAGGAAGAATGTCTTGCTAGGTTGGATATCAGAAAACCCCCCAGGCCTGTCGGGTTGGCGGAAGATTGTTATGGAGCATATTGCCCTGGATTTTCTCACAAATATGGTACACCACAAAACTGAGAATTTTTACAAAACATGGCAACCCTTTTTGAAATACTTGGACACAGATTTATCTACCACACTAACGAGGGCTTTTATATAACCGTAACAATTGTGTTTCATGTGTCCAATATCCAGGGAGGAGGAACTGTGAATGTATGTGTGTTTTGTTTGGCTGGGCTGAGTTACTACTATTTATTTGTTTGTTGTTAGGTATTTATTTATTTCATTAAATAGCTAGTTTAGGTTGTTTTTTAATTTTATATTTTCTATATATGTTTATACATTCTTACGGGAAGGTGGGTTGGGGAATGTTTTTTATTATTTGGGTTTAGTTTTGTACTATTTTTGTACTGTTTTGAATTGCATTGTTTTGTATTTGTTGTAATGTTTCAAAATCTATTTTTTCTTAATAAAAATGTTATAAAAATCTACAAATGGAAATTGTGCCTTTCCAGGCACACTATCTATGCCCCTCATAATCCTGTACAACTTTATCAGATCCCCTCCCAAACTTCACTGCTTCAAGGAAGACAATCCCAGCCTATCCAATCTTTCCTCACAGCTCAATCATTCCAGGCCAGGCAGCTTCCTGGTAAATCTCTGCACTCCCTCCAGTATTGCCACATTCTACCTACAATGTGCTGACCAAGAACTGCATGTCATAGTCTAATTATAGCCTAACCATTGTTATACGCAGTTCCAGCATAACTTGCTGGTTCATCTATTCTTTCCATTGGCTATTAAAAGCAAGTACTTCATATACCTACTGAACCATCTTTTCTCCCTGTCCTGCTGCCTTCAGGGATCTGTAGATAATCACACCAAGGTTGCTGTGATATTCAGCACTTTCCAGGGTACAACCCTTCATAGTGTAATGCCTTGCCTCGTTCACCTTCTCAAAAGAAATACCTCACACTTTCCCAGATTGAATTTCATTTGCCTCTGTTCTGCCCATCTGAGCAGTCTGCTGATGGCAATGCTCCTCACGACTTAACACCAGATCAGTTTTTGTGTCACCTGTCAATATGCTGATCATACTCCCTCCATACTGAAGGGTCATTTTGACTTTTAGGCAATGAGCACAGCATCCTGATTGGTTGGCCTTTCAACAAGTGAAGGCACCACTGCAATGTTTGTTCTGTCCTTGTTGAAATTAAGCAAAACAGGAACCTGAATACTGCCTGACATACGGAGTCGGGGGGGGTGGAGTTGGAATTTCCAACGCCCCTGCCCCAAGTCTCTCCTCCCTACCTTTTATCTTAACCTGCTTGGCACACTTTCCTCATTCCTGAAGGGCTCATGCCCGAAATGTCGACTCTCCTGCTCCTTGGATGCTGCCTGACCTGCTGCACTTTTCCAGCAACACATTTTCAGCACTGATCTCCAGCATCTGCAGTCCTCACTTTCTCCTGATATACGGAGTCCTCAAGATCTGGCAGACACCACTGGTTGAAAAGGTAAGTTGGAATGTTTCTGGGATCATCATGAACACTGCCAAAGGTTATTTTTCACTCCTGCTCCTCTGTGATCCACGAAAGTCAATTATTACTTAGTTTTAATGCATTTGTGCAACCAATTTGCATCCAGAAACAACAAGTATTTTCAGCATCCACTAATAGGCCACTTGCAAAACAGAGCCTATCTCCTTTTAGGTGCTAATAGACAGTAATTCTATTCTGAGAACATTACTATGTTATATAGGTTAGGTCAAGGCTGTGAAAATCAACCTAATTTGAGCTGTTGTATCTGAGACCAGGTTCAGATTTTCAGCTTATGATGGAGGTGGGATTGAGGTCAGGAATGATGGAAACTTAGACATTTTCTTTGCACAAGTCTCAAATTTGCAGTACCTTTCTAACCCCATATTATGGATGTAGGTTTGCTCACTGAGCTGGAAGGTTCATTTTCAGACATTTTGTCACCATACTATGTAACATCTTCAGTGAGCCTCTAGACAAAACACTGCTGATGTTTCCTGCTTTCTATTTATATTTTGGGTTTCTTTGGGCTGGTGATGCCATTTCCTATGGTGATGTCATTTCCAGTTCTTTTTCTCAAGGGGTGGTAAATCGGGTCCAAGTCAATGTGTTTGTTGGTAGAGTTCCTGTTGGAATGCTATGCTTCTAGAAATTCTCATGTGTGTCTCTGTTTGGCTTGTCCTAGGATGGATGTGTTGTCCCAGTCAAAATGGCATCCTTCCTCATCTGTCTGTAAGGCTACTAGTGAGAGAGGGTCGTGTCTTTTTGTGGCTAGTTGATGTTCATGTATCCTGGTGGCTAGTTTTCTGCTTGTTTGTCCAATGTTGTGTTTGTTACAGTCCTTGCACAATATTCTGTAAATGACATTAGTTTTGCTTGTTGTCTGTATAGGGTCTTTCAAGTTCATTAGCTGCTGTTTTAGTGTTGGTGAATTTGTGGGCTACCATGATGCCAAGGGGTCTGCGTAGTCTGGCAGTCATTTCCAATTTATTGTCCGATTTACCACCCTCTGAGAAAAAGAACAGGAAATGCCATCACCATTGGAAATTACATCACCACAGGAAATAACATCACCAACCCAAAGAAACCCAAACGTATAAATAGAAAGCAGGAAGCATCAGCAGTGCTTCGTCCAGAGGCCCACTGAAGATGTTACCCAGTATGGTGATGAAACGTCTGTAAATGAACCCTCCAGCTCAGCGAGCAAACCTACATCCAGAACCTCAACCTGGGCTACAAATCTTTTCAAAACTGGCTAACCCCATATTATGTTGTGAGGTTATTTTGCAGTTCGGAAAGGGATTGGTTCGTTACCCTGTATGAGCCTCTGATGAGGTCAGGTTTATCAGGTGAGCCATGTGGTAAATTTAACTTGCTTTCCCTCACTAATTTCTTTACTGAAAGACTTAAATAAAACATTCTTGCCCTGATAAAGGGTTCATGATCACTTTGGGAAACCTGTTGAGGGGACTGGAACTTTCTGACAGACAAGTATTAAATAGAGCCATAGAGACATACAACACAGAAACAGATCCTTCAGTCCAACTTGTCCATGTTGACCAGATGTCTCAACCCAATCTAGTACCACCTGCCAGCACCAGGCCAATATCCCCCCAAACCCTTCCTATTCATATACCCATCCAAATGCCTTTTAAATGTTGCAATTGTACCAGCCTCCCCCACTTCTTCTGGCAGCTCATTCCATACACGTACCACTCTCTGCGTGAAAAAGTTGCTCCTTAGGTCTTTTTTATATCTTTCTCCTCTCACCCTCTAGTTCTCAACACCCCCACACCAGAAAAATTACTTTGTCTATTTATCCTATCCATGTCCCTCATGATTTTATAAACCTCTATTAGGTCACCCCTCAGCCTCCAACTCTCCAGGGAAAGCAGCTTTAGCCTATCCAGCCTCTCCTTATAGCTCAAACCCTCCAACCATGGCAAGAACCTTGTAAATCTTTTCTGAACCCTTTCAGGTTTCCCATCTTTCCGATAGGAAGGAAGCCAGAATTGTATGCAATATCCAACAGTGGCCTAACTAATGTCATGTACAGCTGCAGTGTGACGTCCCAACTTTTGTACTCAATATTCCGACCAATAAAGGAAAGCATACCAAACATTCTTCACTACCTTATCTACCTGTGACTCTACTTTCAAGGAGCTATGAACCTGCACTCCATGGTCTCTTTGTTGAGCAAAACACCAGATGACCTGACCATTAAGTGTATAAGTCCTGCTAAGATTAGCTTCCCCAAAATGCAACAGCTCACATTTATCTAAATTAAACTCAATTCACCACTTCTCAGCCCATTGGCCCATCTGATCAAGATCCCATTGTGATCTGAAGTCGCCTTCTTCACTGTCCCCTACACCTCCAATTTTGGTGTCTGCAAACTTACTAATTATACCCCTTATGCTCACAACCAAATCCAAATGTTTAACAGCTTGAAGTATCACAATTAGATGTTTTATTGTAATGTAGATGTCATTTAACTACACGATCTATCATAAGGCTCTGTCTTAAAAAGGTCAGCTGACCATAACGTGGGCAGCATGGTGGCACTGCTGCCTCACAGCGCCAGAGACCCGGGTTCAATTCCCGCATCAGGCAACTGTCTGTGTGGAATTTGCACATTCTCCTCGTGTCTGCGTGGGTTTCCTTTGGGTGCTCCAGTTTCCTCCCACAATCCAAAATAAAATGTGCAGGTTAGGTGAATTGGCTATGCTAAATTCCCCATAGTGTGAGGTGAAGGGGTAAATGTAGAGGAATGGGTCTGGGTGGGTTGCACTTGGGCGGGTCGGTGTGGACTTGTTGGGGCCAAAGGGCCTGTTTCCACACTGTAACTAATCTAAAAAAAAAATCGAGCAGAATTGTTTAATTGTTGAGATGCATTTCCCATTAGGAAAGTGCTTTGAAAATTGAAGAAACCACTGTTTGCAATGTCTAGCATAATAATCTGATGTGATTTAAATGCCAAGAGACCATTTTCATTAAGAAACTTTACAGAGGTTTTCCACTAGAGGAAGACAAAGTATTCACCATTCAATCATCTGCTGTATCTTAGGAAGGAAGATGGAGCTTTGTTCAGATTCAATAGACTCTGTTATTCCTATAGCCTGGAATTATTCCAGCCAGTGTGCATCAGAAATCCTTATGTGCGTTTCAAATGCCCCAGAGTTACTGAGTGCAGAAGGAAACTATGAACATAGTTTTGTTGATGATTTTAAGAATTTATTAAAAGATTATTGGAGTTGAATCAACATGTCATGGTAAAGAGCTAGTTCTGTCAAGTGTTTTTGGAAAGCTTTTTGTCACAGGTCCTAGTGACCTTCAACTCCTGGCAAGTCCCAGGCTGCAGTGGTGGAGGCAGGCCTCTGGCGAGTCCCAGGAAGGCCCTCAGTTGGGGAGGGACTCCCAGGCAAGTCCCAGGCAGTGGTGGTGGAGGCAGGCCTCTGGCAGCAGCAGCAGTTGAGGCAGGCCTCTGGCGAATCCCAGGCTGGCCCTTTGTCCCAGCAGTGGAGGCAGACCTGTTGGGGAGGGACTCCCAGGCGAGTTCCAGGCAGCAGTGGTGGAGGTTGTGGAAAGGGGCCTCGGGCGAGTCCCAGGCAGCGCTGGTGGAGGCAGGCCTCTGGCTGCGGCAGAAGTTGAGGCAGGCCTCTGGCGAGTCCCAGGCTGGCCCTTGGTCCCAGCAGTGGAGGGACTCCCAAGCAAGTCCCAGGCAGCAGCAGTGGAGGTAGGCCTCAGGTCACACCAGTGGTGGAGGTTGTGGGAAGGGGCCTCAGGCAAGTCCCAGGCTGCACAGGTGGAGGCAGGCCCAGGCAGGGTCCCAGAGACCAGCAGTGGGAGTGGGCCCCACTGCAGCTCCAAAGCTGGAGTATTCCCATGTTTGTTCTTTAATTCTCTCACTTAATTCATGAGACACCTCTAAAAAACATTGAAGCTGTTATTCTCAGGTCTCAGTATGGTTTCTATAAGTCATCCAAGTTTTACCAATGTACAGAATTGTTGGGACAACCACTGCCTGGTGTTTGGCAAGTCTGATAAGATGACTCAAACTCAAGTACATTTACCAAGTTCAAAACTTAATTAGAACATACTTCCTAATGTTCATTTTTTTGATTAAGCCACAGTAAAGTACCTTGAGAACCCTTTCTAAATTAAACATACTGCGTCAATACAGGTTGATGGTTCTTTTTGTAATCTACTCAAAAAACGTCTACACTAATCAGTGTCTGAATTGCAGGAATCAGCAGCTCAACAGAATTCTACAATTATGTTCTTACAAAGCATGCTATCTCCAACTAATAGTCTAATAGATTGTTAAGGAAATGTCTCTAAGTTTCATTGGCAAGACCCGAGGCCCACCTCCACCGCTGCTGCCCAGGACTTAACTTGGGGGGGCCCCCAAGACAAGTCCCAGGCAGCCCCAAACAGGCCTGCCCCCAACACTGCAATTGAGGCCTGCCGAGGACTTGCCTGAGGCCTGCCTCCACCACCGCTGCCTAGGACTCGCCTCGGGTGACTGGCCTCGGGCACCTCCCCAAGGACTCCACCGCTACTACTGCCAGAGGCCCACCTCCACCGCTGCTGCCGGGGGCCGATGGAGTATGGCGAGCCCGAAGGTCGCAGGGCCCAGCCGGACCTACGCCGGGGTGGCCACTGCCTTAGGCTTGGCTGCCCCAACCCCGGCCGCAACCGCATCCCCCTTCAGGCACCTGACCAAACGCCTGGGGGTAAAGGCCTATCCCCATCCCAACATGACCATCGAGGCCTGCAGTAAGGCCATGGCTGGTGTGGTCGGCCCACTGGCCATCGTCGCTGCGGCCCGCATGTACGGGAAGGCCGTATTCTTTCTTAAGACCGAGCAGGCGGTCCATCTGGCCGTGGAGAGGGGGCTCACTGTGGGCGGGACACATTTGCCAGTCGACCCTTTGGAGGTCACGGCCCAGAGGGTTGTAATCTCCAACGTCCCGCCCTTCATTGCCAGTGAGCTCCTTCTTCCCCACCTCAACACCTTGGGGGAGATCCGGTCAGGTGTTCAACCGCTCCTTGGAGAAGGAGCACGCGGTGTCCACCAACACCCTGGAGTTGTTCAGGGAGAGGTGGGCGCCGCAGGGAGTGGAGTGCATCATTTCCCCCTCCAACTCTATTTTGATTTAGTCCCTGCCCTCCCCTTCACTGTTTGTTCACACAGCATTGCCCTTTGATGTGAAGGGCACTGCTTGTCACAGGCCACTCGGGTGTTTTCCTACTTTTCCTGGTGGTGGAAGTTGAATAAAGATTTGTACACCTTGTCTCTCACTGTGTCTCACAGCTGCACACACACACACCATGGGTACTGGGGATAAAAATAATAAGCACTACCGCAGTTAGGCGATAGTGTGGGAAAAGAAGAAAAAAATATATATAAACAGGTTATTCACGGTTTTGATCACACAGCATTGCCCTTTTTGATGTGCAGGGCACTGCTTGTCACAGGCCACTCGGGTGTTTTCCCAGTCAGGAGTTGGACCAGTGGCAGTGTGTGCCTGGAGAAGGAGAAAGAGAAGAACAAGAAGGAGGTGAGAGCTGTGTGTTCTGGGCCTAGCTTTGGAGCTGCAGTGGGGCCCACTCCCACTGTTGGTCTCTGGGACTCCGCCTGGGCCTGACTAAGGCCCCTTCCCACAACCTCCTCCACTGGTGTGACCTGAGGCCTACCTCCACTGCTGCTGCCTGGGACTTGCTTGGGAGTCCCTCCACTGCTGGGACCAAGGGCCAGCCTGGGACTCGCAAGAGGCCTGCCTCCAACTTCTGCTGCAGCCAGAGGCCTGCCTCCACCACTGCAGCCTGGGACTCACCTGAGGCCACTCCCCACAGCCTCCACCACTGCTGCCCAGGACTTAATTTTGGGGCTGCCTGGGACTTGTCTTGGGGACCCTCCCCAACAGGCCTGCCCCCAACACTGCAATTGAGGGCCGTATTCTTTCTTAAGACCGAGCAGGCGGTCCACCTGGCCGTGGAGAGGGGGCTCACTATGGGCGGGACACATTTGCCAATCGACCCTTTGGAGGTCACGGCCCAGAGAGTCGTGATCTCCAACGTCCCGCCCTTCATTGCCAGTGAGCTCCTTCTTCCCCACCTCACCACCTTGGGGAAGATCCGGTCAGGCATTCAACCGCTCCTGCTCGGTCTTAAGGACCCCGCCTCCGTCACGTATACTCCTTCCGATGCCAGGTGTTTATTTGCCTGGCCCGGGAGGAGGTCACGGAGGGCTCGTTCACTGTCCTCCACGAGGGCGCGGCATACCACGCCTTCTGGACGGCGGACGGCATGCGGTGCCACCTGTGCCGCGAGGTGGGGCACATTAGAAAGAACTGCCCCACCCAGAAGGCTGCCCAGCCCACAGCAACGGCTGCGGGTGGTGCCGCCGCACCCACTCCCCCTCCCCCAAAGTCAACACCACAAGCCCCGGCACCGGGGGCTAAGCCAGAGGCTCCCAATGCCTCAGCCTCTGGCAGGGAGGGGGGCGAGCGTCTGACCGGACGGAAGGCCCTCAGAAAGACGCAACGCGTCAAGCCCGCCCACGGGGAGACCACCCCATCCCCATCCCCTTCCCTTCCCCTCCCCTCCACGTAGCCCACGACCTGCCCTGCCCCAGCACGACAATGCCCCTGCGGCCGTGCCAGCGTCGCCGCGGCGTGGGAACCCTGACCCCCGGACCCCCGAACCCCCAAACCCGTACCTGATCCCAGTCCCACTGACCTCCACCTCCACCTCCACCTCCACCTCCACCTCGTTACAGGAACACCTGGGGCTTCAACCTCTCCTCCAGAAACCAAGCCCCGCCCCACCCAGCCACCCCCGGCACTAACCTGGGGGGAACCACCGCTGCTCCACTTCCTGCAGCGACCGTGTCTCTGGGTCCCGGAGAGGGAACTGGGCCCCTGCCCCGCCCACCATCACCTGATAAACCAGGGGTGGGGCAGGAAGTGACACGGCTGACCCTCCCCACCCTGACCATGCCCCCTGCCTTCCCCCAGCCAATTGTATTCCGGGAAAGGCTGGGGGGGGGGGACCTCGGGCCCCATGATCACCAAGGCGGGCGGGGAGGGGAAGACCCATAAATTCCCCCCTGTCTCTCTGGGGAAGAGGTGCCGGCCCTTGGAAAGGGGAGAAATCCCATCAGCGCGCCGGTGGCACTTCCCCTCTCCAGGGGATGAGCCGATGGTGTCTCCCCACTGTCCTGTACCATGGCCCGAGCTGCCCAAACCCCCAGGGGCGACAGCCGGGCCTTCCACCGCCATAACTCCTCCAGCCCCCGGGGAGGATTTTAATAACAACACGGGCCATGGTGCAGATGACAGTCTTCTATTCACTGCTGGGTCGTTGAGCGGTGGAGGCGAGGAAGGTGTTATCCTCGCTCCTCCCTCCCAGACTGTTTTTCCGGGGGCCTTGGCCCTGGGGGAGGACCTTTTCCCTGAGGAGCGGGGCCCCGAGCCTCTGCTGCCCGGCGACCCGAACTCAGGGCATTCCGGGAAGGGGTGCGCCGAGGAAGGTACTGAAGGTGACCCTGGGGGTGGTGTCACTGGAGGTTTGAGGCCAGTTGGCGGTGCCGGACCAGCCCCCGTCCTCTCGGTGGGGGAGGGGTCGGTGACCGAAGGCAACCTCCCGGAGGAGGGTTCTGGATCGGTGGCGGACACCAGGGATGACGCGGAGTCCGTCTCCAGCGAGATTTTCGAGTCCCAGGTGCCCACCACCGATCCCCCTCGGAACTCTGGGAATTTGTCGAGGAAACTCGGAGTCGCCGGGATAGAGCCCAACTGGCGCTCGACTGCTGGAGCTCCTTTGAAAGAGTCTACTGGTTGGCCCACATCAACGGCAGCAGGGAGTCACAGCACAGATTCCAGACCCCCTCGGTCCTTCGGGATGGGAGGTATGTGGTGTGCTTCCTGCAAGAAACCCACACTACCCCGGGAGACGAAGCTACCTGGCTCCTGGAGTGGCGAGGGGGGGTCTACGTGAGTCACCTCACCCTCAGATGTGGCGGGGTGGCTATCCTGTTGGCCCTCATTTTCAGCCGGAGATCTTGGGGGTCAGGGAGCCAGTGCCAGGCTGTTTGCTTCACCTGACGGTTCAGCTGGGGGGCGCGGTGCTTCACTTGGTGACCGTCTACGCTCCCCTGGCCGGGCCGAGGCAAGCGAGCTTCTTCGAAGAAGTGTCTGCTCACCTCGCTTCCATCGACGCGAACCAGTGTGTCGTCCTCGGGGGAGATTTTAACTGCGTCCTCGGGGACAGGGACCACGGCGGTGCCCGCACGAGTTCGGCGTCGGGGAGGAGGTTGGAGGACTTGGTCAAGTCCTTGGACCTGGTGGACGTCTGGCGGAATCTCCATCCTGACTCCATCGCCTTCACCTTCGTGAGGCCTGGGGTCGGAGTGTCCAGAATCGACCGCCTGTACGTTTCGCGGGCGTACGCCTCCTGTTTTCCGAAGTCCGTGCACGACACCTGGAGGCCTATCACCTGGTGTGGGCGGAACTCCTTCCGTTCGGCGCCAGGTTGGGCTCCGCGTACTGGCACTTTAACAACCTGCTGCTGGAGGACGAGCGGTTCTGGGACTCGTTTCGTCGTTTCTGGGCCGGCTGGAGAAGGAAGCTGGGAAGCTTTCCCTCCCTGAGGCTATGGTGGGACATGGGCAAGGCTCACGTCCACGTCTTCTGTCAGGAATACGCGAGGGGGTCGACAAAGAGCCGGAAATCCAGGATCGGGGAGTTGGAGAGGGAGATGCTCAACCTGGAGTCACGCCTCGGTCAGCCCGACGCGGACCCGGCCCTGCGCGGGTTGTACGAAGAGAAGAAGGCTGCGCTCCGGGACCTGCAGCTCGTCGGGGATCGGGGCACGTACGTGAGGTCACGGCTCCAGCTCCTCCAGGACCTGGACCGCGGCTCCCCCTTCTACTCGCTGGATCCCTCTCTGATCCGGAGGGTATCAGGGCCCACGTCTGATCCTATTACACGGCCCTGTTCTCTCCAGATCCATCCAGCGAGGATGCTCGCAGAGTTCTGTGGGAGGACCTGCCGCAGCTCAGCCCGGAGGACGCCGGAAGGCTCGACGCTCTCCTCACCTTAGAGGAGCTGACCGGCGCCCTCAACTGGCTCTCGAGGGGCAAATCCCTGGGGCTGGACGGGCTGACTGTGGAGTTCTTCAGGGCGTTCTGGGACGTCCTGGGGAGCGACTACGCACAGGTCCTGGGGGAGTGTCTAAATGCCGGAGAGCTGCCCCTTTCTTGGCGCAGGGCGGTCATCGTCCTGCTGCCAAAGAAGGGGGACCTTCGTTCTTTGAAGAACTGGCGTCCGGTCTCCCTCCTCAGCACGGACTACAAAATCTTCGCCAGGGTGTTGTCTTCTCCCCTGGCTTCCGTGCTGGCCCACATGATTCACCCGGACCAGTCCTATATGGTCCCGGGCCGGAGGATACATGACAAAGTCCACCTGGTCCGGGACCTGATCCATTTCTGTCAACATGCTGGTCTGCCAAGCGCCTTCCTGTCTCTCGATCAGGAGAAGACGTTCGACATTTTCGATTGAGTACCTGCTCAGGACTCTGCGGGCATTCGGGTATGGGACACAGTTCGTCACCCGGATCCGACTTTTGTACGCCGCCGCAGAGTGTCTGGTTAAAGTTAACGGGTCCCTGACGGCGCCCCTTCGCTTCGGGAGAGGAGTGCGTCAAGGCTGCCCCCTGTCCGGCCAGCTGTATTCCCTGTGCCTGGAGCCTTTCCTGCGCCTCTTGCGGAGGAGGTTGTCAGGGCTGGTTCTGCGCGGCGCGGGCACGGGGGTGGTCCTTTCGGCCTACGCCGACGACGTGCTCTTCACTCACCAACCCGGCTGACCTGGGGAGGATGCGCGAGTGCCAGGCCGTGTATCGGCGGCGTCTTCCGCCAGGATCAACTGGGCCAAATGTTTTGGGCTACTGGTGGGTCCGTGGCAGGTGGACTCCCTGCTGGAGGAGTTTCGGGGGTTCAGCTGGAGTACCACCCATCTCCTCTACCTGGGGGTCTACCTCAGCCCGACCGAGGAATCCTGGCCGGCCAACTGGCAGGAGCTGGAGGCCAAAGTCTTGGCTCGCCTAGGCCGCTGGACAGGACTGCTCCGAGTGCTATCTTGCAGGAGCTGAGTGCTGGTCATAAACCAGCTGGTGGCCGCCATGCTGTGGTACTGGCTGGTCACTTTGGTCCCTCCTCCTGGCTTTGTCGCTGACATCCAGAGAACGTTGGTCGACTTTTTCTGGGACAAAAAGATGCACTGGGTCGCTGCGCAGGTTCGGAGTCTCCCTATTGAGGAAGGCGGTCAGTCGCTGGTGTGCGTCCGCACCCAGGTCGCGACCTTCCGCCTTCAGACCTTACAGCGATACCTTTACGTTGAGCCTCCTCCTAGGTGGTGCGCCCTGGGCGACGTATTTTTTCCGCCAGGTGCGTAACCTCAACGACAACACGCAGCTCCTGTTCGTCGATCGTGACGGTTTGGAGGTCGCCATCAAGGTGCTGCCTGTCTTTTACCAGGACCTGATCACTGTCTGGAACATGGTCGAATCGCGTCGCGCCTACCCTCCGGCAGAAGTAGCGGCTGTCGTCAGGGAGCCGTTGCTCAGGAATCCGCACCTCCGTGCTTGTGGGTTCGAGTGGCTGTCGGAGGACAGGGCCGTGGCAGCGAGGGTTACCAGGGTCGGGGACGTGCTGGGTGCCGGGGGCCTGAGCTGGACGTTGCCACGAGACATAGCGAGCAGGGCAGCAGTAGACGTCCGGTACGTGGTCACCGGCATCCGATGCCTTAGAACGGCGGTGCTCGGACCCGACGTAGTGCACCAGTTGGAGGATGCTCAGGTGTGTGGTGGGATCCCGTCCGCGCTCACCCCAGCCCGGACGGAATTTCACATTGGCCCCAAGGTCCCGTACTTCCCGCGGGAGCCTGTGCCCCAAAGCTGAGCCGCCTCCAGAATTTTAATTTTGTCCCGTTCAAGGACGTTAAAAGGCGCGCCCTGTACAGACTGCTGCTGCACACCGTCCACCTCTTCTCCCTCATCCACCGCCCGGACACGCCCTGGCGTGCCCATTTGCCACCGGGCGGTGGGGATCCCCAGTGGAGGGCCCTCTACGCAGGAGTCCTCCCTCTTTCTCTCGGGGATCTGGGGTGGAGGGTGCTGCACGCAGCAGTCCCCTGCAACCGCAGATTGCGGTGGTTCACGGACTCCCAGCCCAACTGCTTGTTCTGTGGCGCTGTGGAGTCTGTGGACCATGTGTATGTTGGGTGTGGGCGTTTGCACTCCCTTTTTGATTTTCTTAAAAACCTTCTCCCCTGCTTTTGGTTGCACTTCAGTCCCACGCTCCTGATCTTCGGGCATCCGGTGCGGAGGAGGGAGGGCAGGTCTGAAGACCTCCTCGTGGGTCTGCTCCTGGGCCTGGCCAAACTGGCCATAAACAGGTCCAGGCAGCGGGCCGTGGAGGGGGTCGTTAGGGCCGACTGCCTGCCCCTCTTCTGCGGTTACGTTAGGGCCCGGGTGTCCTTGGAGAAGGAGCATGCGGTGTCCACCAACACCCTGGGGTTGTTCAGGGAGAGGTGGGTGCCGCAGGGAGTGGAGTGCGTCATTTCCCCTCCAACGCTGTTTTGATTTAGTCCTTGCCCTCCCCTTCACTGTTTTGATCACACAGCATTGCCCTTTGATGTGAAGGGCACTGCTTGTCACAGGCCATTCGGGTGTTTCCTTTCTTCCTGGTGGTAGAAATTTGAATAAAGATTCGTGCACCTTGTGTCCTTCACTGTGTCTCACACCTGCGCACACACACACCATGGGTGTGGGGGAAACATTAAAAATAAACAGGAGTGTCAAACATCCTTAAAAAAATAGCAGGAGTGTCAGACGTTCTGTTCAGTCTGAGAAATAAAAACAGATGTGTCGGAGGTCCTGCTCACTCTGAGAGCTGGCTCTGAGCTAGCTGGGTCAGTGTCATGTACAATGCACATGTAAATAAAGACCAACTTGGTGATGGGATACCGGCCTTTGTGGAGTTATTTCAGACATGATATAAACTCCAGAGTTCCCTGGATGACAAAATAAGTAGTAACTAACTTAAAGAAGAAAAACATATGTTCATGACAGGTGTTAGGTAGTGAATATAAAAAAAAAGAAAAAAAAACAGGTTATTTGATCACTCAGCATTACCCTTTGATGTGATGGACATTGCTTGTCACTGGCCTCTTGAGTGTTTTCTTCCTGGTGGTGGAATTTGAATAAAGATTCATGCACCTTGTGTCTCTCACTGTGTCTCACACCTGCAAACACACACCATGGGTGCGGGGGAAAAATAAGCACTACTGCCGTTAGGCGGTAGTGTGGGGGTAATGGGGGAAAAAGTTAAAAAAGGAGTGTCAGAGGGTTCTAAAAAAGAAAAAAGAAAGAAAAAAACACAAGTGTGTCAGAGGTTCTGTTCACTCTGAGAAAAAGAAACAGGTTAATTGATCACACAGCATTGCCCTTTGATGTGAAGGGCACTGCTTGTCACTGGCCACTTGGGTGTTTCCTTTCTTTCTGCTGGTGGAAATTTGAAGAAAGATTTGTACACCTTGTGTCTTTTCACTGTGTCTCACACCTGCGCACTCACAACGTGGGTGCAGGGAAAAAATAAGCATTATCGCAGTTAGGCAGTAGTGTGGGGTATAAAAACAAGGGAAAATAAAGGAGTGTTAGACATCCTGAAAAAAGAAAAGAAAAAAAAGCAGGAGTATCAGACATGCTGTTCAAAAATGAAATAAAAATAAACAGGTTCTTCAAAGGGGCTCCTCAGTCTATGGACTGGCTTTCAGCTGGCTGGTCAGAGCCCATGTACAGCACACATATAAATGAAGGGTGGCCTGGTGACGGGACACTGGCTTCTGTGCAGTCATTTCAGATAAGCAAAGGAAATATTTGAAAGACAATATCACAGCCTTCATAAATGTCTGCTTTTTTAATATCCACTCATGGGAATTGTTGTTTCTGTGGCCCAAAGTTACGCTGATGTGACAATTCTGTTTCTGTCTGAACAGGATCGTCACTTACAATCCTTCTAAAATAACTACAATCACAACAGCATCCTGTTTGCCTTAATGTTAGTTTCTGTTTCTCTGTAACCACACAGAGACTAAATCAACAGTACACAGAATAGAAGAGAGTCAACAGGCAAGTATAATCAAACACTGAAAAATCGAATAGAACAGCAAGAAAATGCCCAATCATGATCAAGATGACGATTGAAAATCATGTCAAAATTTTCCAATTAACATGAGCCATCTCTGAAAGTGAACAGAGAACGAGGTGCAAAGAAATGGCAGCTGCTTGAACCAGCAATCCGTCAGCTCCTGTGCCAGCTGACAATTGATGTCCACAGTGCAGGAGAGTCTCTCAAGTCAGTGAAGTAAACAAGTGTTTTTTCTACTGTTGTTTCATGCTATATCTTGCTGTCTTGGTTTTGAAGTTACAGAAACAATTAGTTTTTAATCAAAAAAGACAGAACAAAAAATACTCAACAGGTCAGGGAGCATCTGGGAAAAAGCAAAGGCAACTTTTTGAGCCTGGGGACCTTTCTACAGAATTTTTAAGGGACTGAGTGGTGCAGACACTATCATTGCTCCCAGCCTACAGAGATGAAATTGGTCAAAATTGGAAAAGAACAACAGGTCAGCAGTGTCCAAGGGGCAGGAAAATTGACATTTCGGGCAAATCCCTTCACCAGGAATGAGGTCTTTTGCCCGAAACATCAATTTTTCCTGCTCCTTGGATGCTGCCTGACCTGAGGTGCTTTTCTAGCACCACTCTAATCTTGACTCTAATCTCCAGCATCTGCAGTACCCACTTCTGCCGAGAGATTAAATTGGTGATGAACTCTGTTTGTGATCAGTGGCCAGTGACTACTGTTGGAAAAACGTGGTCTTTTGTTGAGGACAAAATTGGAGCTCAACTGTAACTGGCCCACCTTAACAAAAGATAGAGAATACTTTATTCAACACTTTTCATGATTAATCTCAAAGTATTTGGCAGCAAGTGAAATATTTTAAAATGTGGTCACTGTTGTAATGAAGGGAAAACAGCAGGAAAATAATTTGCGCACATAGAGTCACAGAGATGTACAGCATTGAAACAGACCCTTCAGTCCAACTTGTCCATGCCGACCAGATATCCCAACCCATTCTAGTCCCATTTGCCAGCACCTGGCCCATATCCCTACAAACCCTTCCTATTCATATACCCTACTCAATGCCTTTTAAATGTTGTAATTGTACCAGCCTCCACCACTTCCTCTGACAGCTTATTCCATACATGTACCACTCTCTGCATGAAAATGTTGCCCCTTTAAGTCTCTTTTTTACCTTTCTCCTCTCACCCGAAACCTATGCCCTCTGGTTCTGGACTCCTCAATCCCACGGAAAAAGACTTTTTGTCTAATTACCCTATTCATGCCCCTCATAATTTTGTTAACCTCTATAACGTCACGACTCAGCCTACGACGCTCCAGGGAAAACAGCCCCAGCCTGTTCAGCCTCTCCCTATAGCTCAAATCCTCCAACCCTGGCAACATCCTTGTGAGTCTTTTCTCAACCCTTTCAAGTTTCACAGCATCCTTCCAATAGGAAGGAGGCTAGAACTGCATGCAATATTCCAACAGTGGCCTAACCGATGTCCTGTACAGCTGCAACATGACCTCCCAACTCCTATACTCAATACTCTGACCAATAAAGGAAAGATATCATACATCTTCCTCACTATCCTATCTTCCGCGACTCCACTTTCAAGGAGCTATGAACCTGCACTCCACGGTCTCATTGTTCAACAACACTCCCAAGGACCTTACCATTAAGTGTAAAAGTCCTACCAAGATTTGTTTTTCCAAAATGTAGCATTTATCTGAATTAAACTCCGTCTGCCACTCCTCAGCTCATTGGCCCATCTGATCAAGATCCTGTTGTAATCTGAAGTGACCTTCTTCTCTGTCCACTATACCTCCAATTTTGGTACGATCTGCAAACTTACTAACTATACCTCTTATGCTCACATCCAAATCATTTATATCAATGAGGAAAAGTAGTCGACCCAGCACCAATCCTTGTGGCACTCCATTGGTCACAGGACTCCAGTCTGAAAACAACCCTCCACCTTTGATCCAGTTTTGTATCCAAATGGCTAGTTCTTTCTGTATTCCATGAGATCTAACCTTGCTAACCACTCTCAAGGAACCTTATCGAACGTCTTACTGAAGTCCATATCGATCATATCAACTGCTCCGCCCTCATCAATCCTCTTTGTTACTTCTTCAAAAAACTCAATAAAGTTCATGAGACATGATTTTCCATGCACAAAGTCATGTTGACTATCCCTAATCAGTTCTTGCCTTTCCAACTACATGTACATCCTATCCCTCAAGATTCGCATGATAATCAGTTTTTGCTATGATGATTAAGGGATAACTATTGACTAAGATTCTAATGCAAAGTAACACTCTTGTGTTTCTTCAGAACTATGCCAAAGAAACTTTTATACCCAACAGAGCAGGCAGATGGACGTTGGCTGAACATCGTGTCTGATCAACAGTACGCCATTTCCTCAGTGCTACACTGAAGTGTCAGCCTTGATCTTTACATCCAGGTCCTGAAGTGGGATTTGAAGCTAGAACTTCAGCCAAAGCTTACATTTAATTTCGGTGACAAAGATCTCAGCCTTTAATGGGTGATTTAGGACATTCAGGCACTTTAGTAGACACGGTCAAGCATCCTATCCAATTAGGCCCCGAGTGTGGTGGAAATCCCACCTCTTAGAACTAACAGCAAGACAAAAGGTGTCAGCACTCCAATATTGACTGTGCAGTGATAGAGGTGAGTGTAACATTATGGATGGCACAAGAAAAACTACTCAGCAGTAAGGGTGAGGCAGTAGTTTTCTACTTAGCCCCTCTTCCTGATACCAGGTACTCCGCACATCACTGGCTGAGTACCATCACCGATGGCAAGAAATCGATAAATCTGAAGGGAAGCAAATGTATTCAATTTCGTCCACCTTTTGGTTATAAATGCAGTCATTCCATGAATAAACAAAAAATAAAATCAAAACTACAAAAAATAGTCAAGATATCATCTCACCAATACCCTGTAAACAAAACAGATAATTTTAATTTTTGGTTTTGAATCCTCTTGTAACAAGGAATACAGTCTTCTTAATTATTTTCTGTACCTGCACATTAACATGTGACAAAAATAACTGAACGCTGATCTCTCTGCACCATGAAATTCTGGCGTCTCAATCTAAATAATGGCCTGCTTTTTTTGGTTTAGTTTGGTTCAATTGTTATAGTAAAAGTCTTAAAACTTGAAATCTTGCTTTGCAATTCCTTTAAGTTGGTCACTGGGATTTAAATTAGTTCTGAAGAAGGGTCACTGGAATCAAAATGTTGACTCTGCTTTCTCTCCACAGAGTTAAGATTAGAGTGGTGCTGGAAAAGCACATCAGGTCAGGCAGCATCCGAGGAGCAGGAAAATTGATGTTTTGAGCAGGAGCCCTTCATCAGGAATGAGGCTGGGAGCGTCCAGGTTGGAGAGATAATTGGGAGGGGGGGTGGAGCTGGGGAGAAGGTAGCTAAGAGTGCAATAGATGGGGGGAGGTGGGGATAAAAGTGATAGGCCGAAGAGGAGGGTGGAGCGGATAGGTGGGAAAGGAGATTGGCCGGTGGGACGTGTCATGATGATGGTGCTGAGCTGGAAGGTTGGAACTGAGGTAAGATGGGGGTAGGGGAAATGAGGGAACTGGTGAAGTCCGCATTGATGCCCTGGGTTTGAAGCCGTTCTGAGGCAGAAAATGAGATGTTCTTCCTCCAGGTGTCGGGTGGTGAGGGAGTGGCAATGAAGGAAAAGTCTCTCCACAGATGTGGCCTGAATAGCTCAGTTTCTCCAGCTATTTCTGGTTGTGTTGTGACTGGGAATTTAAATTTCCTTTTGAAAGTTACCAGTCTCCCTGGGGATCGTAACAACATATGTGTGTACAATGCACAAAAAGATTGCCCAGGTACACATGCTTCCTGCAAATAGAGGATGCTAACATCTTACTCAAACACTTAGGTCATTATTTTGACTTTGGATGTCAAAATAAAATGGGAAATATCTTTAAACACTCCTCCCAATTTTTTTTTATCTGCATTTAAGTGAATGAAGTAATTAATATTGAATACTTGAGAGTCTCCTCGTTTGTATGTCCTGGTATAATGCAATATCCAAGCCACACAGTGAGCTCTTTATTGAATAAACTGAAGAAAGAAATGTATGAATGGAAAACAAAAATAGATTCCTTAGAAAAATACACTCATACAGCCAGCCTTTCAATAATTAATAAGTCAACTGGCAAGTATTTTCTATTGTCAGGTAATATGTATTCCTTGTAATAGTTCACCAATTTCACATGTACTTCAGTCGTGCAAATAAATCCATCTGTTTATTTTTGGTTCTCCAGTAACTTTTCAGATATTTATTTTCTTTGCTTGAAGCTGGATGTCGAGCTTGATTAGTGTATCTTCTGTGAAGTCTGAGCATTTGCTGCTGGAAGCAGGTGACATGAAATTATTGTAAGATTAAATGCCTGAATGAGACCAGAGCTGCAGTTATTGATGCCGTGTCAAAGCTCATCTAGTTTCTGTCAATCATTGATCATCATTTATGAACATTGGTGGTAATATTTTCAAACCTGATTCCAGTATTATGAACTTCTTTTCTGTACCATCAGGATTTAGTTCTCAGTCGAACATGCGGCAATTTATGCTATTGGTTTATATTCTGAACTGGCCATAAATCCTCCCATCTTTGCTTATTATTTCTTACTCTTACTCCTCCTATCCATGGGCACGAAAAGCTCCCTGTTATCATACAAGGTCCAGATGGCTGCTCTTTATAAATAATTGCATCCAGCATTTATTGCCCATCCCTCAGAGTCAACCACATTGGGTCTAGAGTCACATGGAGGCCAGACCAGATAAGGATGGCAGTTTTCCTCCCTCAAAGACATTAATGAACCCAATGGGTTCTTCCAATTTTCAATTCATTGTCATTATTAACTCTTAATTCCAGACTTTTATCTTATTCAAATTTCACCATTTGCCATGGCAGGATTCAAGCCTGGATCCATAATACCACTAGGCCATCACCTCCTTCATTTGGGATGATTTGAATGCATTGGAGGCAATTCAGAGGAGGTACACTAGACTGGAACTTGGAATAAGGTAAAAACAATGACTGCAGATGCTGGAAACTAGATGAACTTGGAATAAGTTGACTATCAATGAGGAAGGTTACATAGACTGTGTTCATTTCCACTGGATTTTCAAAGAGTAAGGGGTAACTTGATAAAAGTATACAATATCCTGACTAGACTTGACAAGGTCTGGATGTTTCCTCTTGTGAGTGAGTCCCAAATCCAGGTTTTAAAATGGGGTGTTGCTCTGAGGACAGAAATTAAGAGAATATTTTCTCTCAAAGCATTGTATAATTTGGATTTTCTGCCTTAGAAGAAGGTGTAGGCAAGGTCATTGAATATTTTTAAGGTGGGTATAAATAGATGCCTGTTAGGCCATGAACCAAAGGTACCCAGGGTGGATGGGAATATGGAATTCAAAACACAAATAGATCGGCCATTCTCTTGTTGAATGGTGGAGCAGGCTCAAAAGACCACAAGGCCACTTTTCCTAGTTCATACATTTGTATCAATACTGATTGAACATTATCAAGTGGCCAGTAACATTCTAAACCACAATCAGGTACTTCTCTTTACCACGCTTATACCTTACAGCGTACTCTCTGAAAAATTGTGGTTTTTACTGGAACCAGTGCAAAATTCTTTCCAGCTTCGAATAGGCTCACTTCTCCCCTTCATACTCAATCGCAAGTTAATTCCCTGAAAATTCCCAAACCAACTTCAAAAGCAAAGTCAACTTCAGTCGTTCCATCTCCCACCTCACATCTTCCAATGTCCCTAACTTTAGCTTCAGTCTCTTCAGTGATAGAATGTGCTCCCAACTGAATTCTTTGGAATATGGGAAACAATCTTTGTATCTGTTGTTTCTGCAGTTACTGGTTCCATCTCTCACTCTCTCTCTCTCTCTCTCTCTCTCTCTCTAGCCCTCTTCTTTTCTAGCTCTGTCCAAAGAGACACTTTCTTTAATCAGACTGCCTGTGAAACTACACTCAAATGTTACACCTGGCAAGAGGATGCCAAGGCCACATCAACGTGGCCCCTATCACCATGACAACAAGGCCACACAGGCTTAACATGGAGCAAAGCTAGAAACAGGTTCCATGTTAGGAAAGTTTGGGAAGATTTGTAGCTCAGATTGATAGTAAGTATGTAAGTTAGCTCACTGAGCTTGAAGGTTTGTTTTCAGATGTTTCCTCACCATACTCAGTAACATCATCAGTGAGAGTCTTTGGTGAAGTGCTGGTGGTAAGTCCTGCCTCTCTGTTTATAGGTCTTGGTTTCTTAAGGTGGGTGATGTCATTTCTGGTATTTTTATTCATGGAGTTCTGGTTAGAATGCCATGTCTCTAAGAATTCTCCTGTGTGTCTTTGTTTTGCCTGTCCTATGGTGTCTGTGTTGTCCCAACCAAAGTGGTGTTCTTCTTTGTCTGTATGTATGGAAACTAGTGATAGTGCATCGTGTCTTTTGGTGGCCAGTTGGTGTTCATGTATCCTGGTGGCAAGTTTCCTGCTAGTTTGTCCAATGTAGTGTTTTTTTACAGTTCTTGCATGGTATTTTGTAAATGATGTTAGTTTTGCTGGTGGTATCTAATGGATCCTTTAGGTTCATTCGTCACTGTTTAAGTGTGTTGGTAAGTTTGTGGGCTACCATGGTGCCAAGGGGTCTGAGTAGTCTGGAAGTCATTTCTGATAAGTCTTTGATGTAAGGTCATGTGGCTATAGTTTTGGAACAAATTAAAGGAAACATGTAACACCTAAGAGGCATAAAATTCACAAAAGAGGGGGAGAATGACAACAGACTCCCATTCCTAGATGTGACAGTTGAACGTACTGTTAACAGAGAGCTTCAAACCAGCATTTACAGAAAAACAACACACACAGACCAAATACTTAACTTCAGAAGCAATCATCCCAACATCCACAAACGGAGCTGCATCAAGACATTATTTCAATGAGTCACATCACACTGCAGCACCCAAGAACTACAAAAAGCAGAAGAAAAATATCTGTACAACATTTTCAAGAAAAACGGGTACCCAATAAAGACAATCTGCCAATTCCTCAGAAACAAACCCAAACAAGCAGACACAACGCAATCAAGAACTATAGCTATGTTACTTCTCATCAGACAAATCAGAAATGACTTCCAGGCTACTCAGACCCCTTGGCATCATGGTAGCCTACAGACCTACCAACACACTTAAACAGCGACTAATGAACCTAAAGGATCCATTAGATACCACCAGCAAAACTAACATCATTTACAAAATACTATGCAAAAACTGTAAAAACAAACACTGCATTGGGCAAACTAGCAGGAAACTTGCCATTAGAATACATGAACACCAACAGGCCACCAAAACATATGACCCACTGTCACTAGTTTCTATACATACAGACAAAGAAGGGCACATTTTGACTGGGACAACACACACATTCTAGGACAGGATAAACAAAGACAAGCATGAGAATTCTTACAGGCATAGCTTTCTAATCAGAACTCTATTAATAAACACATTGATTTAGATCCTATCTACCTTCTCTTGAAAAAAAAATTGGAAATGGCACCTTAAGAAACCAAGATCTACAAATAGAGAGGTGGGCCATACTACAGAGATTCTCACTGATGATGTTGCCTAGTAATGGTGACGAAACATCTGAAAGCAAACCTTCAAGCTCAGTGAGCTAACTAATATACAGGTTCCATGTCCCTTCCCATGCCTTCACTAAACCTTGAATTAAAGAGAGAGTCTAATACATAACCATGTTTAGTGTTCAGTGTGCAAAATGCAAAATAACTATGTGTAAAATGGATACCATAATGATTGTACTATATTACTGGACTAGAAATCCAGAGGTCTGGACTGCTAATCTGTGACAGAAGTAAATCTCATCAAGGCAGCTGAGAAATTTAAATTCAATTGATTTAATAAAATTTGAATCAAAACTAATATCAGCAGTAGTAATAGAACATAGAACATAGAACATAGAAGGATACAGCGCAGTACAGGCCCTTCGGCCCTCGATGTTGCGCCGACCGAGTCCTACCTAACCTATACTAGCCCAATAACTTCCAAATGCCTATCCAATGCCCGCTTAAATGAACATAAAGAAGGAGAGTTCACCACTGATACGGGCAGGGCATTCCATGAACTCACAACCCGCTGTGTGAAGAATCTACCCCTAACATCTGTCCTATACCTACCACCCCTTAATTTAAAGCTATGTCCCCTAGTAACACCTGACTCCATTAGCGGTAAAAGGTTCTTAGTATCTACCCTATCTAAACCCCTAATCATCTTATACACTTCTATCAGATCTCCCCTAAACCTTCTCTTCTCCAATGAGAACAGCCCCAAGTGCCTCAGCCTTTCCTCATACGATCTTCCTACCATTCCAGGCAACATCCTGGTAAACCTCCTCTGCACTCGTTCTAAAGCTTCCACATCCTTCCTATAGTATGGCGACCAAAACTGCACACAATACTCCAGATGAGGCCTCACCAGAGTCTTATACAACTGCAACATGACCTCAGGACTCCGGAACTCAATTCCTCTGCCAATAAAGCCCAGTACACCATATGCCTTCCTCACAGCACTATTTACCTGGGTGGCAACTTTCAGAGATCTGTGTACATAGACACCAAGATCCCTCTGCTCATCCACACTACCAAGTAGCCTACCATTAGCCCAGTAATCCATCATCTTGTTATTCCTACCAAAGTGAACGACTTCGCACTTAGCTACATTGAATTCCATTTGCCACATTTCCGCCCAGCTCTGCAACTTATCTATATCCCGCTGTAACCTACCACTTCCTTCCTCACTATCCACAACTCCACCGACTTTCGTGTCATCCGCAAACTTGCTTACCCAGCTTTCAAGTCCTTCCTCTAGATCATTTATAAAGATAACAAAAAGCAATGGTCCCAAAACAGATCCTTGTGGTACACCGCTAGTAACTGCGCTCCAAGATGAACATAATCCATCAACTACTACCCTCTGTCTCCTTCCAGCCAGCCAATTCCTAATCCAAACCTCTAATGTATCCTCAATGCCATACCTCTGAAGTTTTAGCATTAGCCTACCATGGGGAACCTTATCGAACGCCTTACTAAAATCCATATACACAACATCTACTGCTTTACCCTCATCCACTTCCTTAGTCACCTTCTCAAAGAACTCAATAAGGTTTGTGAGGCACGACCTGCCCTTCACAAAACCATGCTGGCTATCCCTGATCACGTTATTCCTACCCAGATGTTCATAAATCTTATCCCTTACCATTCTCTCTAAGACTTTGCCTACCACTGAAGTCAGACTCACTGGCCTATAGTTACTAGGGCTATCCCTACTCCCTTTCTTGAACAATGGGACCACATTCGCTATCCTCCAGTCCTCTGGTACTATTCCCGTTGACAATGACGACATAAAAATCCAGGCCAATGGCTCTGCTATCTCCTCCCTAGCTTCCCATAGGATCCTGGGGTAAATGCCATCAGGCTCAGGAGACTTATCTATATTCATCCTTTCCAATATTCCCAAAACCTCTTCCCTGCATATTTCCAGGGCATCCATTCTAATTATTTGTGATTCCATATTCACATCAGCAACAGTGTCCTGTTCCTGAGTGAATACTGATGAAAAGTACTGATTTAATGTCTCTCCAATCTCCTCCGCCTCCACACACAACTTCCCACTACTATCCTTGACTGGACCGATACCTACCCTAGTCATCCTTTTATTCTTGACATACCTATAGAAAGCCTTTGGGTTTTCCCTAATCCTACCAGCTAAAGACTTTTCATGTCCCCTTCTCGCTTTTCTTAGCTCCCTCTTTAGCTCCTTCCTGGCTACCTTATAACTCTCAATCGCCCCTACTAAACCTTCACGCCTCATCTTTACATATGCCGCCTTCTTCCCTTTCACAAGGGACTTCAATTCCTTACTAAACCACGGCTGCCTCACAAGGCCCTTTACACCATGCCTGACTGGTACATACCTATCGAGGACACGCAGTAGCTGCTCCTTGAACAATCCCCACATCTCATTAGTGTTCTTCTCTTGAAGCCTGTTTTTCCAATCCACACAACCTAAGTCATGCCTCACTGCATCATAATTTCCCTGCCCCCAGCTATAGCTCTTGCCCTGCGGCGCACGATTATCCCTCTCCATCACTAAAGTAAAAGTCACCGAGTTGTGGTCACTGTCCCCGAAGTGCTCACCTACCTCCAAGTCTAACACCTGGCCTGGTTCATTACCTAGAACCAAATCCAATGTAGCCTCCCCTCTTGTTGGCCTGTCGACATATTGTGTCAGGAAACCCTCCTGCACACATTGTACAAACACCGACCCATCTAATGAACTCGAGCTATAGCTCTCCCAGTCAATATCTGGGAAGTTAAAGTCCCCCATAACAACCACCCTGCTACCTTCACTCTTTTCCTGAATCATCCTCGCAATATTATCCTCTACTTCTCTAGGACTATTAGGAGGCCTGTAGAAAACACCTAACAGGGTGACCTCACCTTTCCTATTTCTAACCTCAGCCCAAACTACCTCAGATGGCAAGTCCTCTTCCATCGTCCATTCCACTGCTGTGATACTGTCTTTGACAAGTAATGCCACGCCTCCCCCTTTTTTACCCCCATGTCTGATCCTACTAAAACATTTGAACCCTGGAACGTGCAACAGCCATTCTTGTCCCTGTTCTACCCACGTCTCTGTAATGGCCACAACATCGAAGTCCCAGGTACCAACCCACGCTGCAAGTTCACCTACCTTATTCCTTATACTTCTGGCATTGAAGTATACACACTTCAATCCTCCTTTCTGGTTACAGGCACCCTCCTTAGAGATCGCTGCATTATTCCTAACCTCCCTACACTCAAGGTCCTGTACCCTAAAGCTACAGTCCTGGTTCCCATGCCCCCGCGGAGTTAGTTTAAACCCTCCCAAAGAGCACTAGCAAACCTCCCCCCAAGGACACTGGTGCCCCTCAGGTTCAGGTGTAGCCCATCCTTTTTATAGAGGTCCCACCTTCCCCAGAAAGGACCCCAGTTGTCCAGAAACCGGAATCCCTCCCTTCTGCACCATCCCTGTAGCCACGCATTTAACTGCTCTCTCTCCCTATTCCTTGACTCTCTATCACGTGGCACGGGTAACAAACCAGAGACTACAACTCTGTTTGTTCTAACTCTGAGCTTCCAACCTAGCTCCCTGTAAGCCTGTCTGACATCCTCACCCTTCTTCCTACCTATATCGTTGGTGCCAACGTGGACCACGATCTGGGGCTGCTCCCCCTCCCCCTTAAGGACCCGGAAAACACGATCAGCGACATCACGTACCCTTGCACCTGGGAGGCAACATACCAAACGTGAGTCCCTGTCGCCCCCACAAAACCGTCTGTCTGTACCCCTCACTATCGAGTCCCCAAGAACTATTGCTCTACCTTTCTCCACCCTACCCTTCTGAGCAACGGGGCCAGGCTCCGTGCCAGAGGCCTGAACCTCGTTGCTTGCCCCTTGGGATGACTAGTTTGTTCTGAAAAAAGCAACTAATTCCGTTTATGAAGGTGGTCGCCTGCACCTGAGTTCAGATCTACAGCAGTATCCTTGTTTCCCACCTGCCCTCTGAAATGGCAAGACATACAGTTGTATTCAAGAAGATAGCAGACAACCACACTCTCACAGTCAGTCAGGGATGGGTAATGAATGCTGACCTAGGTAAAGACACCAAAACCCTGTGAATATATTAAATAAATGCCCTATTCTTCTTGCTTTATATTGTCATGATGACCGATAGGGTTAAAAGGAAAGATTAAACTAACATTGTGCTCCATTAGCTAACTAACCAGCGTCACTTATGCTCTCTCACAAACATGGACAATTGTGACAATCAGTCCATCCAGCTCATGCCAAAAAAAGGAGAAAATGGCACCTAATGGTTAAAGAGAAGCATTTCCACCCAAATGCCTGATTCCTGACTTAGTAGAGAAAACAATATTAGATTAGATTACTTAGATTACTTACAGTGTGGAAACAGGCCCTTCGGCCCAACAAGTCCACACCGACCCGCCGAAGCGCAACCCACCCATACCCCTACATTTACCCCTTACCTAACACTATGGGCAATTTAGCATGGCCAATTCACCTGACCCGCACATCTTTGGACTGTGGGAGGAAACCGGAGCACCCGGAGGAAACCCACGCAGACACGGGGAGAACGTGCAAACTCCACACAGTCAGTCGCCTGAGTCGGGAATTGAACCTGGGTCTCAGGCGCTGTGAGGCAGCAGTGCTAACCACTGTGCCACCGTGCCGCCCACAAATATATTGCATATTAAATTGTTTCCAGTGGCATGTGTATACGAAACAATTTCCCTCAGTGCTAACTGTTTATAATTGGAAATGGAACTGGAAATTATTCTATTAAAATTCACTATTTTATAAAATTTGATGGATAAAATTAAAAATGTATGAAGCAGTGATGTCTCGATCCCTGCTCATACATAGCTCTCTGTTCATAGAGTGCCATAAGTATGCAAATTCCTCAATATTTCTGTTCAACATGCAAAGTATCATGCACCGAGAGGGTTCTTGGAATTCTATTTGTTTTGCTGACCTGTCCAAAAATAACACCTTAATAATATAAAATGAAATGACTCCGTGCAAACCCATTCACTTTAATGGAAGGGATGCTGTGTAATGACAATTATATCATCCAAATTACCATATATTTGCTGCAGCAAAGTTCTAATTCAAAATGTAATTATTTTCCTTTATTTCCTGAAGGCACTGGGGCAAATTACCTAGTTAGAGAGCACACTGGGTAGGAATAGACAGAGATAATGCATTGCCAATTTGATAGCACTGCTGATAGGGCAGGACAATTTTTGTGGCTGCGTCTCAGTTGAAAATGTTCAATGAGCTGCAGTTGAAGGAAGACAGACTCCTGATTAATTGAAGGACATAGCAAATCCAACAGCTTTTCTGCAAAACCAAGGCAGATGTTAAATCTTTATGTGTGGGGGGACATTGTAGGGGTCGGAGTCACAACTGAGCAGCTGGCAGCAGGTAGGAAGATTTATATAGGACCAACGAACATCAGTAATATTGGAAGTTTGCTTTCCCCTTGTTTTCACAGCAACCTCCAGAGATTCCTTTAAGAATCACTGGTCAAGAAATAAGACCACAAGACTATGAAACAAATGCTTCGAATCTGGTGCTGGGCATGGCATGTTCTGCCTAATGCTATTCTCAAATTGACAGAATAGGACCTTGGCTTAAATATTTAAGTAAACCTCCAAGCTGCTTCTGTTGAGGCTGCTTGCTGCCCATTTCATAGCATGCTTGTTGGACTCAGGTCAAATAGACTTCAGTATTAATTGTTTTGAAAAAGTTAGTCTGAGTGCACAACATATATTAACCAGGACAAAGCAGGACTGAGAAATCTATAGCTACAAGACAAGTCTTGAAACATTGACTCTATTTGTATTGGAACAAAAAGGGTGAGGTAGAAATTTGATGTGAAGGGGTTTGATAAAATACATGGGTAAAGATTATTTCACCTTATTGAGTCATAGAGTTGTAAAACACAGAAACAGACTCTTTGGTCCAACTTACACAAGCTGACCAGATGTCCTAAATTACTCTAGTCCCATTTGCCAGCTCTTTGGCCCATATCCCTCTAAACCCTTCCTATTCATGCTTTTTAAATGTTGTAATTGTACCAGCCTCCACCACTCTCTCTGACAGCACATTTGATACAAACACTACCCTGCCAGTGAAAAAATTGCCCTCAGGTCCCTTTTATATCATTCCCCTCTCACTTTAAATGAATGCCCTCTACTTTTGAACTCTCCGACTCTGAGAAAAAGGCCTTGTTTATTTACCCGATCCATGCCCTCATGATTTTATAAACCTCTATAAAGTCATCTCTCAACCTCTGATACACCAGCGAAAATACCACCAGCCTATTCAGCCTCTCCCTATAGCTCAATCTCTCCAACCCTGGCAACATCCTTGTAAATCTTCTTGTAAATCATTTCAAATTTAACAACATCTTTTCAATTGCTGGGGAGAATGTTTAATCTAGTTATTTATTGGATGGTGGGAAGAGGTTGAGAGATACTTATTTTTTCAGAGAATTCTTGGAACTTGGATGTCTTGGCTGTCGAGATTAGTTGAGGGAAAGCCATTGTATCTTTCAAAGAAAATGATGGAAGGGGTGAGAGATGTGCAGATCTAGAGGAGATCAGGTTAGTTATAATCATTTGGATTGTTACTGTGGAGAGTCAGCAGACAGAGGAAGATCTAAATATCTTCATACTGTGCTATAAACACTGGTTTATTAGGCTAGTGCATACAACGAGTAGAAGAAAGCAGGAGGAAATGAAACTCATACTCCCTACCCTGCTGACTCTGTATAGATTCTTTCTTGTAAAATGTTAACACTGAGGCATTACAGGATTGGACTCATCAATAATTTTATAATTGATTGATTGAATTTCTCTATCAAATAAATTTGAGGGGAGATTTAATAAACTTTCATTAAAGCACAATTTTGGAATACTGAGTTCCTTGTACAGTACCATTATTGTAACACAATCCATAAATTATATGAGAGAAAGAACAGTTTCTTGGAAAGACCATAAGACTATAAGGCATAGGAGCATAATTAGGCCCGTCGAGTCTGATCTGCCATTTGATCATGACTGAGGTTTTTCTCAACTTTCTGCAATCTTTGATCCCCTCACTAATCAAGGACTAATATATCTCCATCTTAATTATACTGAATGACTTGGACATCGCAGCCTTCTGTGGTAATGAGTTCTATAGATTCACCACCGACTGGATGAAGCAATTAAAGAGGGAGGATTACTAAAGAAAATGATGAGTTTGAAATTGTATGAAATGATTCACATGAAGGAAGCAACTGGACAGAGTTTATGACACTAGCACCTGTTGCCATGCTTTGCAATTTGTCACTATTTTTCAAAACGAATGCATTGTGTAATGTATGCACATTTGCATATTTATTATCGCCTTCAATTTCAGTAGTACATTTCTGTTAGTATTGTAAAATTTCTACCATTTGTCACAATGGTGACAAAATATGGACAATGGATTTATAACTTCCATTATTTGATTTTAACACCTGGGCCTTTCATGAAATAAAATGGTTTCAAATTGTCCTCAGTAATCACCTGACCACAGTTAGGTCAAGACTCATGAAATCAGCAATAAACAAGAACTAGTCTGAACTGAAAATAAAACAAAGAACTATCGATGCTGGACATCTGAAACAGAAGTAGAAAGTGCTGGAGAAACTCAGCAAGCCCAGCAGCATCTGTGGAGAGGGAAAAAGAGTCAACATTTCAAGTTCGATGTCCTTTTATCAAAGGACACTGAAACCAACCAGGTGTGAAGAGGATTGCAGATTTGCAACTTTATGAGAAGTTCACATGTTGGAGATCAAAATCATTACTTTCAATTAAGAACCAGTGAAGTGTTCATTTCAGCAAGCTGTACAGATGGTTTCTTTCTGTGAAGTTGAGTAACTTTTCTCATATTATTCAAAGTTTACATCAGTAGCTGACCCTAACCTTGTCACTAGATATTGCGAAATGAATCCACATACAGGAGCTCATAAATTAACTCTATTTCAAGAACTTATTTAGTGGAGCAGGTGAGATTAGATTTATGACGAGAGATGGAAAAGGTTCTCTCTTGTTCGTGTTGGTGAATACCGTGTGCTGTCTCTCCAATGAGCCCTGGAAGAGGGGGCAGACAATCAGCAGATGTGATCCCCTCTGCAGTTCACTGCCTGGCCCAGGATCAGGCCATTGAAGAGACCCTCTGACATGCCCACACACCTCAGCACTGGATTCCCGAAGATCAGAGCCATGGAGCTGAAATGCAACCAAAAGTACAATAAAAGATTTTACAAATAAATAAAAGGTTAGTTGCAATCACCCACAACCAATACAGGCATGATATACGGACTCCACAGCACCGCAAAATAAACATTTAGTCTGAGAGTCCATGAACCGTCACAAACTGAGTTTACACAGGATTGCTGCATGCAACACCCTCCACTGAAAGGTGGAAGGATTCCTGCATAAAGACCCCACCCCACTGCACACCAATAAATAAGCACACCAAGGTATGTCTGGGAGGCGGATGAAGGAGTCAAAGTGGATGGTGTGTGCAACAACAGCTAGCACAAAAAGCACCACTTTGCGAAGTGGAGAACACTGAGGGCATTCCCAAGAAGTGACTCAGATTGAGGGCACAAGCCCCTGAGGGAGGTTCAGGACCCTGGAACTGATGTGAAATTCCATCTGAGCAGGGGTACGCACAGATGGGAAGCACAGCTGGTCTTTATGCTTTGGCCATATTTAGACCAGGAGACACAAATATAAATTAACCACCTAATTTAGAACAGTTGCCTTGTAACTTTAAAGTGAATGTCATTGCACACAGTCCGGTATGTGGCATTAGAGTTAATGGAAACAGATGCTTAATTCTACTTCTAGAAAGCTGCAGGCTCACAAGTCTTTAACCATAACCTTCCTAGCTCAAAGTTTCTACGGTAAACTAGTTAAAACATAAATACGCCATTGTTTCCCAGGGGCTTTGCAAGTCATTTCCTCTGAAATGTTAACTAATTGGTCATTACCAGAGAGCAGTGACATCACTTCATAGTGCATTGCTGTCCAATCATTCTTAATTTCACCTGGTGGTCTTGCAGCTGCCAATCTTGCAATGACTGTGGCACCACATCAACATACGTGTGTCAGTTATGTGGAAAACACCTCCTCCCCTGCTGGATGAAGGCACAGCCAAGTAGTAATCCCCATCTGCTGGGCTATGCAATAATTATGAATGCAATAGAGAAAAGCTAATTGTAATGAGGCAGTTTCCTCCGCACTGAACTCATTATTAAGGAATGCAATTTGTCCAAAATAACAAACTACAGATTCTTTTTAACCCATCTCATGTTGTGGCTTGCCCAACATATAGGGAACTTCTCAGTAAATGAATCTAGAAAGTTCAAATTCACTGTCTCACTAAAATTGTTAAAACTCTTTCTTCTAAATATCAAGCCTAACCTTTTCTGAGTTATGCAGCCTATGTTATCTTAAAATATTGTACCATCATGGATCTAAAATGGGGTTTCTTTAAACCTGCTAAAAACAGGTATTTACACATTCAAAACTGATTTTGCTTTCAAGCAGCACTGTGCTGGCATATTTTTCATTCAAAAGAAATAAATACTGTAGAAGAAAACTGGATAATGTGGGCAAGTAGAGGAACTTAGGACATATGTTTGTAGAACATCAAAAGAAATACATCAAGTATCTAGGGTTGTCACTGAAATTCTGTTTTTTGTGACTAAAGGGAGCTTATAGAGTCAGATACATAGAGTTCTCCAGCATGAAAACAGGCCCTTAGGTCTAACTCGTCCATGTCAACCAGATATTCTGATTAATCTAGCCCTATTTGCCAGCATTCGGCCCATATCCCTACAAAAGCATCCTATTCATATGCCTTTTAAATTGTCCCAGCCTCTATTACTTCCTCTGACAGCTTATTCCATACATGCACCACCCTCTGTATGAAAATGTTGCCCTCAGGTCTCTTTTAAGTCTTTCCCCTCTCACTTTAAAACTTTGCCCTCTAGTTTATAAAAACTGATGAGTGATATTAAATCAATAAAAACAAATGTTAAACTATTGTTGGAGCATTAACCAACTTTAGAAAGGAAATTGAGGCAATAAAGAGGGTCGAGTGTAGATTCAATAACCTGACAATTAGAATGAAGAAATGCTGCAAAAAAGGAAGAGTTTGAAAAGGAATTATTCCTGCCCAGCATGGCTGACAAGGCCCTCCAACATGTCAAATCCATTTCGTGCATCTCTGCTCTCACCCTGTCCCCTCCCCTTTTACATAGAACTATGATATGGCTCCTCTTGTCTTCATCTTCCATCCCACTTTCTGTTCAATCTGCCTTACCCACAAGTTACAGCATGACACAACCTGTTCCCTGTTTTCATCTTTCAGAATTCTCTATAATATTTTTGTTCACTTCTCAGCAACCCCTAGCATTTCCTCCTTCCCTGTGGCTCCTTTCCCTGCGAGTATAGGAGATGCATTAGATGCCCCTTCCCCTTCACTCTTCTCTCTGTCCAAAGCCTCAAACACTTCTATCAGGTGAAAAAATAATTTGTTTGTACTTTGTCCAGTTTAGTGTACCATATTTGGATAATATTGTGAACCATATCTGTTCAGTTTAGTGTATCATTTTTTTTTCAATTCAGTAAACCAATTACTATGTTGATTTAATTGAATGTACTGCATTTCCTGTGGGTCTCCTCCACATTGGGTGATTACTTGGAGGAACACCTCTGTTCTGTCCACAAGCATGTGCCTGAGCTTCTGAGTGTTTGTCACTTTAATTCTCTAAGGTCATGCTTACCTTTCAGTCCATGGCCCGATAGAGTGTTCCAGAGAAACTCATCACAAGCTTGAGAAACAACACCCTATCTTACAGCTCAGTGCTCACTGCAGCCATTTGAACTCAACATCAAGGCAATCATTTTTAATCCATAATCTCTGCCTTCAACTCATTCAAGGTGTTTCTTTTCCCTTCTTCATTCACTGGATTAGTCCAGTCTTGTCTGCTCTCTTCCCTTATTGTTCATGTTTTATTCAGATTTTTTATATATATTGTGATCTGCACTTTAATTGGAACAGCCTTTGTTTCTTTGCTACGTCCATTATCACACTCCAGCTAAAATCTATTGTCATTTATTCTTCTCTGACCTCCACTTTTTCACTGCCAATCATCTTTCTTATTCCTTCCCCCAACACCTTCCACACACTCTTGTATTTCCATCTCTCTTCAGTACTGTTGAAGGGCCATCATTTTTCCTCTTTGAGTTGGGTAGCATAAGTAATAGAAATTTATAGCTTTGGACATCCACCTCAGAAAAAAGCCATACAGTCATATAAGACCACTAGACCATGTAACATAGGAGCAGAAATTAGGCCATTCAGCCCAGAGGAACACTGGCTAATGAGGGCAAGTAGACAAAATCAGGATATACATCTGCAGAGCATCAAAAGAAATACATCAAGTCTATATGGTCGTGACTGGAATTCTGTTTTTGTGACAAAGTGGAGTTGGGCGGCGCGGTGGCTCAGTGGTTAGCACTGCTGTCTCACAGCGCCAGGGACCCGGGTTCAATTCCTACTTCGGGCAACTGTCTGTGTGGAGTTTGCACATTCTCCCCATGTCTGCATGGGTTTCCTCCCACAGTCCAAAGATGTGCAGGTTAGGTGAATTGGCAATGCTAAATTGCCCGTACTGTTAGGTGCAGGGCTAAATGTAGGGGAATGAGTCTGGGTGGGTTGCTCTTCGGAGGGTCAGTGTGGACTTATTGAGCCGAAGGGCCTGTTTCCACACTGTAGGGAATCTAATCTTATAGAGTCATATTCATGCAATTAGAAAAAGTGAGGGCTTCAGATGCTGGAGACCAGAGTTAAAAAGTGTGGCATTGGAAAAGCACAGCTGGTCAGGCAACATCCGAGGAGCAGGAGAGTCGACATTTTGGACATCAGCCCTTCATCAGGAATGTGGGAAGGGGTGGTGCCAAGGGGACTGAGAGATAAATGAGAGGGGGGGTGGGGCTGGGGGAGAAGGTAGCTGGGAAAGCAATGGGTAGATGAAGGTGGGAGTTGATGGTGGTAGGTCAAAGTGGATAGTTGGAAAGGAAGATGGACATGTAGGACAGTTCAAGAGGCGGGTGTCGAGTTGGATGGTTGGATCTGAGATAAGATGGAGGGGAAGGGAGATGAGGAAACGGATGAAATCGACATTGATGCCATGTGCTTTCACGAGCTACAACATGACGCAACCACCAAACATATCTTTCCCTGTTCTCATTTTTCAGAACAGAAGTGTTCCTCCAAGTTATCACCCAATCTGGAGGAGACCACAGAAAATACAATATACTCAGTTAAATCAATACAGTATATTAAATTGAATAAATATAGTCAGAGAGAGATGTACAGCACAGACAGAAGTCTATCAGCTTATCGAATCTGTGCCATTCAATAACAAACACTTGGCCCATGGCTTTGCAAGTGTATGTCTAAATGTTATGAGGGTTACTGGCTCCAGTAGAATTCCAGACTCCTACCATTCTCTGGGTGAAAGAATCATTCCAGACATTCCCTCTAAGCCCCCTTCCCTTTTCTCAAATCTATGCCTCTTGGTCATTAATCCCTTCACCAGGGGGAAACATCTCTTCCTTTCTACGCTCTCTATGTCCTCATAGTTTTATGCATTTCAATCATGTCCCCCTCTGTCTCTTCCGCTTCTGCTCGAAAACAACTGTAGTCTGTCCAGTTTCTCATCATAACTGAAACTCTCCACCCCAGGTAAATCTCTTATGCACCCTGTCCAATGCAATCACGTCCCTTCTATGATGTGGATTCCAGAACAACACACAAAAGTCCAGGTGTGGCCTAGCCAACATTTTATACAGCTCCAGCATCACATCTCTGCTGTCAAACTCTGTCTGCCTTGACTAATAAAGGCAAGTATCCCAAATGATTTCTTAACTATTTTATTTATCTGACCTCCTCCCTTAATATACATCAAGGTGTATCTGATCCTCAGTGTTTCCCAAGGTCCTACTGTTCCCTTACCTTGTTTGTCCTGCCCAAATTTGTCACCTCACACTTATCCGAATTGAATTTCAATTGCCACTGATCAGCTTAAGAGATCAGTCCATCTATATCCTTCATGTAATCTAAGGCTATTGTCCTCGATATTTACCACCCCACCAATTTTCATATCATCAACAAATTTACGAATCAACCTTCCTACATTCAAATGTAAATTGTTTACATATACCACAAGCAGCGAGGAAATGTGTGGAAACATACTGGACACAGGTTTCCTGACTCAAAAACATCCTGGACCACCACCCTCTGCTTCCTGCCAATTGTAGATCCAATTAGCTAAATTTCCTTGGATCCCATGGGTTCTTAACTTTGCAAATAGTCTCCCATGCAGGATATAATCAAAGCCTTGCTGAAGTCTGAGTAGACTCTGCCAAATGCATTGGCCTCATCTGCATACAGGTTATCGCTTCAAAAAAATCATTAAAGAATGCATTGGGTGCTGAAGACCTCTAGGAGGAGCCCTGAGTCGTGTTTCAGAGCAAAGAGCTTCAAAGGCTCAGTGTGTAGAGTTAAAATCTCTGGTGGTCAAAGGGATTTTTTTTCACAAAAGTACACTGCTGTTACAGGCTGAGAAAGCTAGAAGTTAGTACTGCCAAATAGCGAGCAGGCACCATGAAGCAAGGTTATATTAAGGGAAATCAAGGGCTCCAAAAGTAATATAAAATATTAAGATTAGGAACACCCTGAATCCAAGTTAAAGTGATAAAGGGGCAATTTGAAAGCCTATACAGGCAGGATGTAATGGAAGACATAAGCAAAGAGTATTGAAGTTGCAGTAAGAGCGGAAGATCCATAGTTTAAATAATGATCAAGGTGAAAAGAATTTATTAAGGCTATAGACAAATGTATTCATTCAGTAAAAGCCATTAAAGTAAACAGAATCTTTATCAAAATCAGAAAGCAATGGGGATTTTTAACTGCACTGCAGACATTGTGAATCCCCTAAGGAAAGCAATTAGAGAACACGATTCAGTTTTAAAACAGCAGGTAATGGGATTCATTTGATAAAGCTATTAAAGAAGACAGGAATTGCATATTAGGCTGTAGAAGGCGAGAATCTTCCATTGTAGCCAAGGAAGGTGAAATCCACTATTCTGCAAAAGCATGGGAAAATTCTTCCTTACCTTCCCTAGTTTGCCTAAGTAGGGCAGCCTTACCGGCTCATGCCAACAAAACTGACATGGGCAGGCAAGTGCAGCTCAATTGAAAAGGGTTCTGAAGTGAAAAAGAGTCATGAGGTAGATCCATGAGAGATACGTGGCTCAGAAGGCTGCAGCTGTTGTAAAGACAGTAAATAGCATTTTGTTTTCTCTAATTTTGATTGTGGACTGAGGTAAAAAACGTACTGTGTTGAAACCAAAGATTATCAAAGGAATGAAAGTGAGATGCAATTAGCAATAAGGAGCTGATTGGTTTGTGCAATTGTGACCAGCCATTGATTCCAAAAATCATCTGCCTGACGAAAACTCTCTGACCGGTTCTTGGGCAGCTGAACAGCTTGTGGATATGAGCGATACAGGGAGAAGCCTTTAGGACCTCTGGAAGTGTGGGAGTGGCAGTGATATTGTATGTCTGAATATCTGATGCTTGAAGAAAGCCAAGTATTTTCCCCCATCAGTTGCTGTAAGCTGTTGCCTATAGCCAGTGATTAAAGGACTTTGCAGTTGGTGTACCAATCGCCCTGTGTCTCCTACGAGGAAGTAAAGGCATCTGGAGAGAAGAGATTGACGAACAGAAAGTCCCGGCAAGCCAAAAGAATCATCTCAATGAATCCTGTGGACTGGTGCTACTGAACTGTTATTTTCTAGTCTTTTTATCCTTCCACCTATTAAGCCAATGAATTTTGGGCATTTCTGTGTCTTTATGTTGGTGTTGGTGGTTTAAAAGGGGGTCATATAATCTGCAGGATGTTGCAGGTGAGAAGCTAAGTAGGAAGAACTGATTAGAGACTATTTAGAGTCAGTGTGAGAGATGAGGAGTGACCAGAAGGATCTCACATATGAAAAGGTAATCTATTCCACTATGCAGGCTGAAATCGGGGCCCAAAGTTGGTCAATAGTGCAAGGTGACATTTGGGATTCTTCTGGCTCAGCTGGATTAGTAGGCCCCAATGCAATATCGTCATCCTCCCACAAGCCTGCCAAAATGTCAAAAGATTGAGAATCAATGTCATCAATCATGTTAGGTTGTAGAAAATCTGTCGCTTCAAACAAATTCACAAGCTCACAAATTTTGAGTAGAAGAGCCAAATGCTAAACATATGGCCAGTTCAGTCACCTTTAACAGTATCATAAATTGACAGCACATTCATTTTCATTTAAGATGCATCTGGACAGATGCATGAGTAGGTGGGGAGCAGAGGGATACAGATGCTTAGGAATTGACTGACAGGTTTAGACAGTACATTTGGATCGGCTCAGGTTTGGAGGGCCGAAGGGCCTTGGGCTGTAAATTTTCTTTGTTCTTTGTTCATCATCTCAAAGGCAAAGAAAAGATCATGCAAAAGAAAAAAATAAATAAATAAGAATGAGTTTAAAAAATTAAAATGCCCTTCAAAAGGTGGAGACAACATTACTAACTGATTTCAAAGACAATCCAAACAGATTCAGAACCATTGACTTGAGGGTACAAGGCTTTAAAACAGAATTAAAATTCAACACAGGAGAAAATGTTTTAATACTGGTAGAGAGCTTACATGTTTTGAAATGTCAGGCCAGCAACATAAAACTCAAAGCTTAAGGAGGCACAGATCTTTGCATGCATGGCCAAATCACTGCAAAGTTTAGTCACAGGGAATGAAATGTCAGGAATCAGAGCATCTCATTGCTGAGCAGAAATGCATGTACTCATCATCTCTCCCTTAGAGAGTGTAGTCACAATACTTCAAGGTGAAAATGGGAGAGAATCTCAGCAAGGATTTCCAAAGTTGTTCAAGCTTAAAGAAAATTAAAGTTAGAGTATCATGGAATTTCATATGAAGATACGTGTGCACTCCTAAGTAACTTCCTGGACCTTGGATAGGAAAAGTAAAATCCCAGCTAGGTGGCATGATTGAAAGTGTGATCATGTCACCAATGACAGAACTGAAACAGTGATGCTCAGCATTAGTTACTGTATCCAAAACAAAATACCTGACATTATGTGTGGATCTCATTCAGATAAACAACCGCACTAAGGATGGAAATTCATCCTGTCAACCAACAACTTAACAAAATTGACAACAAGCAAGTTTCTTACAAAACTGTATGCCACCGTTTTTGTCAGACGGATACCACGAGACTAAGAGATGAGATTACTGACTATACTTAATACATCATTCAGTCAGTATTGCTTCAACCATCTACAATTTGCGATCTTGTCTGTATCAGAAAATTTCCAAAGAGCAACGTTGAATCCCAGAAAGGTTACAGGAACCATTTTCTATATGCATAAGCATGGCTCCTTGGACATTGTAAAGTCAATAAAAATGTTGCAGCAATGTTAAAGGTTCCATAGAACATGAGCCTTACAATAAATTTGAAATGTCAATTCTTGAGAATGGCGATTCCATTCTTTGGACGCATTGTCCATGAACAAGGCATCACAGTGGATCCAAAGAAGATGAAAGTCTCCAGTGAATTTTATGTACCCAAGTGCTTAAATGATGTACTGTGCTTCTTAGGCATAGTGAACCAAATGGGTACATTTAGCCCCAGCTTAGAGTTTTAGTCAACCCGTAAGAAAGGTTTTGACAAAAAGCCAACAGTGGTGATGGAGCTAGGAGCAGATTACAATTTTTGATAGGGTTAAAGGGATTTTAAAAATCCAGGCTTATCCAAGTTTGGCAAATCATCCATGGGTCTAGCAGTAGTCCTTATTCAAGTGCAAACTGTTGGAACACAGAAAGCGATCTATTTTACATTGTAAGCTTTCATGAAAAATGAACTGAGGAATGCAACCATCGACAAGGAGACTTTATCAGTTATGTTAGAAAGTGAAAGTTTCACAAAGAACCTCATGGCACTTAAATTAGAGGCCAAAATAAATCATAGGTATTTGGTAACCTTATTGGGATTGAAGGAAACCTCAGACATGACTCAATCAGTCAATGATTCAGGTTTAGGTCAATCAGATGCAGCTATGAAATGCTCTGTCTTTCAGTCAAGACCCAAGTGACGACACATATACTCTTGAAGGCAGCATTGGATTGAGACATAAAATAGATTGCAAATGGGGTAAAGTTTTATTTAACAACAACCAATACTTACAGACAACTGAAAGAAGCCTCAGGTAAACTTGTGCAGCTCACAAATCTGACAAGGTATGCATAGAGGTCAGTCAATGCTGTCTGAAAGGATGGTCAAAAGATACTGTGATAGATCAAGTGCTGAGAAGGTATCACAAACAAAAGCAAGCCTTGATAAGAGTGGAAGATTTATCGGTGCTCAGCCATAGACTGGTTATACCAAAATCAATGAAAAAAGATATTCTACAGAATCTCTATGTGGTCATTGATGTCAACAAAACACAGTAAGGGTATTGCAATCAATATGGTGGCCAAGTGCTTCAAAAGATATTTCAGATCACATTTTATTATGCTGTATATGTATCATATACAGCCAAGTGCATATGGAGGCAATAATTTCATCTCAAAGTTAAAACCAGATATATTCAGTTTTAGAAGGATGATGTATTTAATCATACTGACTTTTATTTAAGATGGATTAATATGGCAAAGCTTACTCTGGAGGTAGTCATCAACTTGGTGATGAGATCTCCACTCTATCCTTAATTGAATGGATATGTTAAAGAAGCAGTCAGGAGAGCAAAGTCACTGATGCTTAAGAATCCAGACAGGGAATTATCTCAAATCAGTTCCAGAGTTAACTGATTATCAAAGATTGGGTATTCACGAGCAGAATTGTTTATGTGATGGAGGTTAAAAATGGTTAAAAGTTTTAGAAGATAACCTGAAGACAAACATAACCTTTTGAAATCACAACAAGGTAAAACAACTAGAGGAAAGCAGCAGAGGTGTACAACACTAGACACAAAGCAAAACCTCTGTCAACCTTAAAGTAAGGGAAGAAAGTCTAAGGACAGGACGTCAGGAAATATGATCATTTGAAAAACAGATCAACCAAGACCTTATACTGTCAAAACAAAAATAAAGTATTGCAGATATTGAAAATCTGAAGCAAGCGCATCAACAACAGGAGAACCTCAGCAGGTATGGCAACATCTGTCAAGAGAGAGAAACAGAGTTAATATTCTGAGTCCAGTATGATACTTCTTTAGGACTGGGTTCAGTTCAGAAGGGTCATACCACACTTGAAATATTAACTCTGCTCTTTCTCCACAGATGCTGAAGACCTGCTGAGTTTCACCAGAATTCTCTGTGTTTGTTTCTGATACCGTCAGAATGCCTGAAGGGGCATTCAGATGAACAGGAAGGCGTTGATCTTACTCAAGCCAAGAAGTGATACTGTGTCTGATTATTACAAAATGTGGAACAGAGCTGTACATCTTAGTGCTAAACTGAAGTCATAAAGTCATAAAGATGTACAGCACGGAAGCAGACCATTTGGTTCAACCCGTCCATGCCGATCAGATATCCCAACCCAGTCTAGTCTCACCTGCCAGCACCTTTCAGTTTCCTAAAAGGTTGACTTGCTGAGCACATATTATTTCCTTTCTACAATTATGACCAGTAGCTGAGATTCTTGATCTATTCCACCCTTCAACTTTATTTTGTCCAGTCTAATTAAAGGGTTCATTTATCCCCTAATGACCAGTTACAACAAGGACAACCCCCCCAACAAATTTATCCTTCATCTTTTGCATTTTAGGTCACTTCATTAGGGTGCAGTTACTTAAATTAACCATCATGTCCCCAATTTCCTATCTTAGTCTATAAAGATTTTGATTACGTTGATTCCCATTAAAGATTATAGAGGTTTATAAAATCATGAGGAGCATGGATAGGATAATTGACAAAGTGTCTTCCCTGGGGTGGGGAGTCCAGGGCTAGGGGGCAGAGGGTATGGTGATTGGGGAAAGATATGAAAGAGACACACGGGGTAGCTTTTTCGCGCAGAGGGTGGTATGTGTCTGGAATGAGCTGGCAGAGAAAGTGGTAAAGGCTAGTGCAATTGCAACATTTAAAAGGGATCTGGATGGGTATAAGAATAGGAAGGGTTTGGAGGGATATGGGCCGGGTGCTGGCAGGTTGGGACTAGGTTGGGTTGGGATATCTGGTCGGCATGGACGAGTGCTGTACATTTCTATGACTCTGTGACTCTATGTTATCAACTCTATAATGATACAGACACTGTTTGCTGCACCTGGTGATCTGGATAATAAAAAATGGTCATGTTGCTTTAGATGTTAATTACATTAGTAATGGTTAATAACTCTTCACTGCTGATACTACAAGTACTGTAAAAACTTTCCAATAATAACTTGGTTCTGTTTTCTTCGCAATATGTATATTCACATTTAAGTGAGTTAAATTGGTTATCTTGTCCAAATGAAAAAAAATTGTGAAGTTGTACACAATATCTTGGGTCTCATACGGAAGAAGGGCTCATGCCTGAAACATCGACTCTCCTGCTCCTTGAACGCTGCCTGACCTGCTGAGCTTTTCCAGCAACATATTTTCAGCTCTGACCTTCAGCATCTGCAGTCCTCACTTTCTCATACGGAATACAAGCACAGGTGTGGAGGAAAGCATGCAATTAAACTAGAATGACAACATGCGAATGGTGGATTTGGCTTAGCCCTTGTCTGTGTTTATTCTTAAATATCAGTCTTAATCCAATGTACCTGTCCTGTTCTTGTAGCATTTCTTGCTTTATATTGTGCTTTCAACTATTGCTGCTACCTGCCTATTGAGGTACCCGTCTAGAGTATCTCTGGCTGTGGATGTCTGCAAAACACTATCCCTATGGGTTATTTAGATTAGATTACGTACAGTGTGGAAACAGGCCCTTCGGTCCAACAAGTCCACACCGACCCGCCGAAGTGCAACCCACCCAGACCCATTCCCCTACATTTACCCCTTTACCTAACACTACGGACAATTTAACACGGCCAATTCACCTAAACCCACGCATTTTTGGACTGTGGGAGGAAACCGGAGCACCCGGAGGAAATCCACGCAGACACGGGGAGAATGTGCAAACTCCACACAGTCAGTCGCCTGAGGTGGGAATTGAACCCGGGTCTCTGGGGCTGTGAGGCAACAGTGCTAACCACTGTGCCACCTTACCTCCAATAAGGGTCTTTCATGTCTTATGTACAGTAACACATTCGGTTCACATCTGGACACAAAGCTTATCAAATATAGTTTTCTAGTGTACGAAGACCTCTCTCTACACATGTTCATTCTAGACCTATGTTGTCTCTCTCACTGAAGTCAGATTATTGATCAGGGATATCATCATGATTTATATGAGATTCCATTTCAGTGCAGCATCTCCCCACAAGTTTCTCTGGATTTGGTCTAATTATTCCAGTGGTTTACTTCTACTTAACAATTAATGTCATTATACTCATGCAAAGTCAGAATCTCACAGGTTGAGGTGATCCTGCTGGATGTGCAAGTTCACAGCTCCTTGAAAGTGGAGTCGCAGATAGATAGGATAGTGAAGAAGGCATTTGGTATGCTTTCCTTTATTGGTCAGAGTATTGAGTGCAGGAGTTGAGAGCTGAAAATGTGTTGCTGGAAAAGCACAGCAGGTCAGGCAGCATCCGAGGAACAGGAGATTCGACGTTTCGGGCAGAAGCCGATTTCAGGCTTATGCCCAAAACGTCAAATCTCCTTTTCTTTGGATGCTGCCTGACCTGTTGCGCTTTTCCAACAACACATTTTCAGTTCTGATCTCCAGCATCTGCAGACCTCACTTTTTCCCTGCAGGAGTTGAGAGGCCATCTTGTGGCTGTACAGGAAATTGGTTAGGCCACTGTCAGAATATTGCGTGCAATTCTGGTCTCCTTTCTTTTGGAAGGATGTTGTAAAACTTGAAAGGGTTCAGAAAAGATTTACAAGGATGTTGCCAGGGTTGGAGGATTCTAGGGAGAGGTTGAAAACGCTGGGGCTGTTTTCCCTGGCGCATTGGAGGCTGAAGGATGATCTTACAGAGGTTTATAAAATCATGAGGGGCATGGATAGGATAAATAGACAAAGTCTTTTCCCTGGGGTGGGGGATTCTGGAACTGGAGGGCATTGGTTTAGGGTGAGAAGGGAAAGATATAAAAGAGATCCAAGGGGCAACTTTTTTACACTGAGGGTGGTGCATGTATGGAATGAGCTGCCAGAGGAAGTGGTGGAGGCTGGTACAATTGCAACGTTTTAAAGGCATCTGGATGGGTATATGAATAGGAAGGGTTTGGAGGGATATTGTGAAATGACTGGAGCTCAGAGGTGAAGAAAGCTTACGTCAGACTCAAATTATTATGCTGCCAGTGATGTTTTATTTCTCCATCTCTTTATGTTTTTTATTTCAAATTTCCAACATCCACGGTATTTCACTTTCATTTCGGCACGGAAGTCCTATAGTCAGCAATGATCAGATAATTTGTTTTAGTGATACTGGTGAAGAAACCAGAGTTGGCCAGGGCACTGCGGAGAGCATCCCATCACTTTCTCATGTCACGGGATCTGAGAGAAAGTAGAGGTCGAGGATATTGCCTTCACCAATACAAAACTGCCTCAACTCTGATGTAACAGTGTTGATAGAAGGCTCAAATCTCTGGAGTGGGATTTGAACACAGAATCTTGAAACTCAGAAGCAAAATTGTTACCCAATCAGTCACAGTTATTAAAGAAGGAAGCAAAATTGCAAGGATCAAGGCTGTTTCAAGATGGTAGAGGCAGCAGGGTTGGAGATGTTCTGGCTCCCAGTCTGTTCACTCCCACTGACCACACATTTTTTAATTTTATTTTTCTTTATTTAACTTTTAAATCCAACTCATTTTATTTTCCTTCTTTCTCAGGCAGCCGTGATGGAGGGAGGTTGTGGGGAGCTATTGAGCGGTGGATCCGGTATGTTCCTCATGGCTATGGTAATCCTGGCTTCAGCAACCACTCCAGCATCGATGAATTGGGGTTGGTTCTTTCTCTTTAGTGCTTTCACAGTGCCAGCAACAGCAGAGGTGTGAATAATCATCGGGAGTGAATGTGGACAGTCCGTTGGTCCTCAAAATTTGAAGTTGGGTCCTGATCCTCGAGAGTTGGAAGGGTCTCCTGGCTATGGCAGCAACTGGAGTATCAGCAGTGATGAAGTGGCTTTATCAGCGGTAGAGTTCTGTGTCCAATTAGCGGCTACTTCTTCCTTGGTGTTGTGGCCTCAGGAAATGGTTTGGCAGCTTTGGAGTAAGGCTCATTTCTTGGCCATTTATGAAATCGAGAAACCATGGTTGGAACAAAAAATGAAATTTGTCTTAACTTTACATGCATTTATTAGTAAAATTTATGTAATTAAAATGGCGCAGGGTAATTATGGCAACTTATAAACATTTTACTGTACTTCATAAATGGAACTAACATTAAATTATGATAACTGTATAACATGAACTTGGCCCATATTCTTTCAAGGGGTTCAGCAGGTGGATATTGAAATTTTGCACACATGCCAAGTTTGAGTGAGGTAGGATGAGTGGCCTTCTCTGCTTCATACACTCTCAAGCTTTAATTTTGTACTTTGGTAAAAGAATAAAATGCAAAGGTTTACACTCGGATTTCGTTGCCACTATACTGAGCAATAACACTTGCCTCAACAATGCTGCCACTTGGATTTGACCACAGAAGCAAACGTTCCTGCAATGTGCTATTTTTACTACACATGGAATGTTATCCATCATCTGTTTAACCATTCAGTTCAAAAGCATGAATTAGGCCATGTAAAACTCTGACACTGTCAAAACACCTTCTGTGCTATAAACAACCACCAGAATCAACGTGGTCTTTTATTTGTCCTCTTTCTCTTCACAGCTGCTTCCAGCTGCACCCTGTTCTAATTTACTTGATAAACCAAACAAGAAATGAATAAACACATCTATTAAAAGAGAATGGTTCCTTCTGGTTGCCAGGCACAGTTTAATACCTACAGCACATTCTGTGTCTCTTGGGAAATGTATGTGTCCAGGTAGTTCTCCTATAATGCCGGTAGTTGCGTTCCAGTGCGATGTCGTGGTATAGAAAATTGTGCAGTAAAAATAATGGAACCAATAGGAAAAACAGGTTTAGGGACTGCAGTTTCATAAATCTTTCCATTCCTGGTCAGTTACAATGTATTGTTGTATTCTCAACTCCTTAGGGAGTGGAGTTTACCCACATCCCGGCTCTCTGCCATTAAACTTTGTGAAAATTCCAGAAGTTTTTTTTTGGATTGAGTAAAATCTTTTTTTTGAGGGAGTGGCTAAAGAGCTGGGATGCTCTGGACAGCTGGAGATTTTGTTGGGTTTTGGGTTTAAGAGAGAGGCCAAGGCTCTCAGATTCCTACCTCCCCACTCCCCCCTTTCAATTGGAGACTGGGTGAACTTGGATCAGGTATAAATTGGGGTTGGGTGGGGTGGGGGTCGCCAGTGGTCCATGTTTAGTTTTACATCTCACCCTGCTTCTACACACATACAGCCTCTCTGGTACAGTCGTTGTGTTTTGAAGATTCAGATACCCAGTAGCTGAGCCTCTGTGTAACAAAAAGCCCTGCTCACTCTCCAACACTCGCTGGACATTGCTGTATTTGCACCTTCCTTCGGTCTCTCTCTCCCTCGCTCTCTCTCTATCTGCTCCTTGACCCCACCACCCCCCACTCCCAACTCCGTGCATGATTCCAGTAAGCATTCCAGCAAAATATTCCAATTTTTGCTTCCCCTACCTTCTTGCAGGTAGAAGCAAAACAAAATACACATACACGCACAGACAACAATCTGTTAGCAATAGACATGCCAGCAGAATAACTCACAGCCAGCTGGTAATACAGAGAATGGAATAGTGTAATAGCAAACGGGAGTTCACTTTATTAGAATAGGAACATGAAAGGGTTCAGAAAAAAATTACAAGGATGTTGCCAGGGTTGGAGGGTTTGAGCTATAAGGAGAGGCTGAACAGGCTGGGGCTGTGTTCTCCTGGAGCGTCGGAGGCTGAAGCGTAACCTCATTGAGGTTTATAAAATCATTAGGGGCATGGATAGGGTAAATAGACAAGATCTCTTCCCTGGAGTGGGGGAGTCCAGAAAACTAGAGGGCATAGGTTTAGGGTGAGAGGAGAAAGATATAAAAGGGACCTAAGGGGAAATGTCTTCACACAGAGGGTGGTACGTGTATGGGATGAGCTTACAGGGGAAGTGGTGGAGACTGGTACAATTACAACATTTAAATGGCCTCTGGATGGGTATATGAATCGGAAGGGTTTAGAGGGATATGGGCCAAGAACTGGCAAATGGGACTAGATTAATTTAGGATATCAGGTCAACATGGACGAGTTGGACCCAAAGGTCTGTTTCCATGCTTTACATCTCTACTTCTCCATGACGCTAATGCACAAATCATGTTACAGCCAAATTGTGTTTATGAACTGTGCATTATAGGAGAACTACCTGTACAATGATATTAAATACCAACTAACATATAAATATTATTAATATCATTATGTTAGGCTCCTACTTATTGACTACATTTCTGTCTTCAACACCATAATTCCATACAAACTCATCTCAAAACACCTAGACCTAGCTCTTGGCTCCCCCCTCTGTAACTAGATCCTATCCCAAAGAATAAGATACATAGTTAAAAATCACACAACACCAAGTTATAGTCCAATAGGTTTAATTGGAATTGTATTCCAATGTATATCCAACACTAGCGACGCTCTGAAAGCTAGTGTGCTTCTATTTAAACCTGTTGGACTATAACCTGGTGTTGTATGATTTTTAACTTTGTACACCCCAGTCCAACACCGGCATCTCCAAATCATGAATAAGATACATGTTATGGTTATATGGGAATTAAGGAAAAATTGGGTAAACACCAGACTGGTAATTTTTATTATATACTTACATGAGAACAATTTACTATTCAGTGATACTGCAGTTTGTGATGTATGAGCTGAAATAGACTGACAAGAAATGTTTGGACTCTGTCTAATCTGCATTAATCTCTGATATTGAACATTGACAATGGGGGAAAGTCAGCTGTTTGAAAGCCAAGGGCTAAACACTAAGCATTATTCTAACCAAAGTGCAATTTGGAGAAGACTTCAAAAAGGTGATTGAATCTGTATGGAAAGTTTTGGGGATTATTATCCTAAAAACAAACTTTATGATCTGTTTACCATGTAGACCATGGGTATAGATTGCAAATTTGCAGATTTCAAAGGAGTCAGCAAAAGTAACAAAGAACCATATACCTCTTTTGACCAACAGCAAACTGCTACGGTTGATAATTTGTTAAACGACAGGTAAGTTCTGATAGTCAAAATCAGGTCAATTGTTTGAGTTACATCAAGCGAGGAATGAGCAAGGGTTCTATGCCCAATAGGTTAGTGACCTCTAATCATCATCATCTGCTGTATTTTATTTATTTCACCCAATCTACTCACCACCCTAATTGTGCTCTAAAATCAGTTTACTTTATTACTAAAATTACATTTAAAATATTAAAACTATTTTAAACAATTAAAACTAATTCCTAATAAAATTCTGGAATAGTTAAAAGAATAATAATTAAAAGATAACTAGTGAAAATGGAAATAAAGTCAAATATTTATCTGACGTATCCAGTCAGTGAAGAAATGCAACTGTTGTAACAAGAGCAGGCAAGGTCACTGGAAAATATTACAACTCATTGAACTTACAGAATAAATGTCAGAATCCTAGAATTCCTGCAGTGTGAAAGCATGCCATTTGGTCCATTGACCATGCAAAGAGCATCTCACCTCAATCCTAGCCTTGTAACCCTGTATTTCCCATGGCTAATCCACTTAGCCTGCACATCTCTGGACACTATGGGCAATTCAGCATTGCTAGTCCACTTAACCTGCATATATTTGGACTGTGGGAAGAAACCAGAGCACCTGGATGAAACCCACAGACGCATGCAGGGGAGAATGTGCAAACTCCACACAGTTTCCCAAGGATGGAATCAAAACTGGATTCCTGGCACTGTGAGGCAGCAGTGCTAACTACTAAGCCATCGTGCTGCCCTAGTGTGGGACAGAAGATTAGGCACGTGGACTGGAAACAGGAAGTACAAATATGGAAGGCAAGGAAACACAAGGTAAATCACAATCATGGCTCTAGGAATGAACAGATCACCAGAAAGAGATTACAAACATTCAAGTAATAAGAATAAGTAGGTCATTTGAATGCTCAAACCTGCTCCCATTCAATAAGATAATCAGCAATTGTCCAAATTCCACATTCCACATTCCCCTCTATCCCCAATAGCACTAGATTATTGTTAGGCAGGGAATGCACTTCAATTAAATCAAGTCTCATTAGTGAAAACAAGCCAAGCCTGTCAACTCTTTCCTCATAAGACTACCCATTCATTTCAGGATCAATCTAGTAAACCTCCTCTGAGTTGCCTCCAATACATTTACTTCCTTACATAAGGAGATCAAAACTGTATACAGTACTTGAGACATTGTCTCACCAATGCTCTGTATCACTGATTCATACCTTTTTTTTATGTTCAATTTCTCTCAACACAAAGGATTGCAGGAGCCTTCTTAAACACTTGCTGTACCTGTATATTAACTTTTGTGATTCATCATGAACTGTGGAAAGGAGAGCAAACAGTAATGGTCTGGAAAGACATAGAAAGCATTGTAGAAGACAGTGTTTAATAAGGTCAAGACATGTAGTACAGGTTATGAATGCAAGCAGGAGCCCATATACGATTGGGAAATCTTTGTGGCTCTGAACACTTTAGAAGACAAATGAATAAAAGTTGGCCACATAGCAAGAACTACAAAGATAAAGAAAATTTGGGATGTACACAGAGTGGCAAGATATGAGCTGTGTCACAGAGAGAAATGTTTGGGAAAGTTGTCCCTTACTGGAACTTATAAGACAAAAGCAAGGCTTGATAGCACAAAGGTTTGAAGGAATACCAGGATGAAGTAACAAAATATCAAAGTAGATTCACCTATAGTGGGAAAAATGGCATCAAATGTAATTGGGACACTCTGGAAGTTAAAGTCAAATTCACGCCAACTCAAAGCCATCTCCTCCTACCTCTCCGTCAACTATGATCTCACTCCCAATCAAGAAACCATCACCTCCTAGACCGTACACAACCTCATCACCTCAAGGGCTCTCCTATCCACAGCTTCCAACCTCATAGTTCGGGAACCCTGCATCGCCCGATTCTACATCCTTCCCAAGATCCTACCCCAGCCGACCCATTGTGTCAACCTGCTCCTACCCCACTGAATTCATCTCCACCTACCTCGATACTGTCCTATCCCCCCAGTCCAGGAACTCCCATACATTCGGGACACCACCCATGCCTTCCACCTCCTCCAAGACTTCTGTTTCCCCGGCCCCCAATGCCTCATCTTCACCATGGACATCCAGTTCCTCTACATATCCATCCGTCAAACCAGGGCCTCCAAGCCCTCCATTTCTTCCTCTCCCAACGTCCGCACCAGTACCCTTTCACTGACACTCCCATTCATTTGGCTGAACTGGTCCTCACTCACAACAATTTCTCTTTCAAATTCACCCATTTCCTCCAGATGAAAAGGGTAGCCATGGGCACCCGCATGGGCCCCAGTTATGCCTGCCTCTTTGTCAGCTATGCAGAACAGTCAATCTTCTGTAATTACACTGGCACCATCCCCCATCTTTTCCTCCATTACATTGATGCCTGTATCGGTGCCATGTCGTGCTCCCATGAGGAGTTTGAGCTGTTCATCAATTTCACCAACACATTCCACCCCAACCTTAAATTCACATGGACTATCTCTGACACCTCTCTCCTCTTCCTACACTTCTCCATCGCCATCAATGATGACCAACTTAACATCAACATTCTTTACAAACCCACCGACTCCCACAGCTACCTGGATTACACCTCTTCCCACCCTACCTCTTGCAAAACTGCTATCCCATATTCCCAATTCCTCCGCCTCCGCTGTATCTATTCCCAGGAGGACCAGTTCCACCACAGAACATACCAGATGGCCTCCTTCTTTAGGGATCGTAATTTCCCTTCCCACATGGTTAAGATGCCCTCCAACGCATCTCATCCACATCTTGCACCTCCGCCCACAAACCCCACACCTCCAACCGCAACAAGGGCAGAACCCCCTTTGGTCCTCACCTTCCACACCACCAACCTCCACATAAACCACATCATCTGCCGACATTTCCGTCACCTACAAACGGACTCTACCACCAGGGACATATGTCCCTCCCTACTCCTATTCACCTTCTACAAAGACCGGTCCCTCAGTGACTACCTGGTCAGGTCCACGCCCCCCAACAACTCACCCTCCTCTGCCGGCACCTTCCTCTGCCACTACAGGAATTTAAAACCTGCACCCACACCTCCCCTCTCACCTCCATCTAAGGCCCCAAAGGAGCCTTCCACATCCATCAAAGTTTCACCTGCACTTCCACATATGTCATTCATTGTATCCGTTGCTCCCAATGCGGTCTCCTCTACATTGGGAGACTGGACGCCTCCTCGCAGAGTACTTCAGGGAACATCTCTCGGACACCCGCACCAATCAGCCTGATACCCCATGGCCAACCCCCTCCCACTCTGCTGAGGACATACAGGTCCTGGGCCTCCTCCATTTCTACTCCCTCATTATCCGACGCCTGGAGGAAGAATGCCTCATCTTGCGCCTCGAAACACTTCAACCCCAGGGTATCAACGTGGACTTCACCAGTTTCCTCATTTCCCTTTCATCCACCTCACCCCAGTTCCAAACTTCAAGCTCAGCACCATCCTCATGACCTGTCCCACCTGTCAATCTTCCGTCCCACCTATCTGCTCCACCCTCTCCGACCTATCACCTTTACCCCTTCCTCCATCCACCTATTGCACTCCCAGCTGCTTCCCATTTATCTCTACACCCAGAGGCTTCTACCCTCATTCCTGATGAAAGGCTCCTGCCTGAAACATCGATTTTCCTGTTTCTCGGATGCTGCCTAACCTGCTGTGCATTTCCAGCACCACTCCAATCTCGACTCTAACTTTCAGCATCTGCAGTCTTCACTTTTGCCAAGTGAAATGAATATCTATATGGATTAATTGATACCTTTCGTATTTGGTCCTTCTCAGGAAAGTTTGCTTTATTAAAATTTGGCTGTCTCCATTTGAAAGCAGCCCTTGCCAAATTTTACTAGCCCGCTGGGGGCAGCTTTCCGACATATTTACAATGTCAGAGGAAGATATCTTTGTTGGGGTGAAAGCAGTGAATTTGTAAATAATGTCATAAAAGGACTTCAAGCAGAATGTAAAATAGAAGCCATGCTTCAGGAGCTTTTAAGTACAATGGATTGGGAATCAACGGAATGGATCAAATGTCACTTTGCATCAGCTCCTTTATTTAGAAGACGTAAACTCCATTACACCATTAGTTTGTCAATGCAGCACCTAACAAAAAAGATGCAATGACTTCCAAGACTGAAGTGGAGAAATTGTGTTGCTTAATTGGATGGCTGATTTGGCTGGGGACTCAAACGAGGCCAGATGCCAGTTTTGAGATCATGGAGTTAGGTCCAACGCTAAAAAAATCCTGAGTGGGAGATTTTAATCAGGTGAACCAAACACTGAAAACATTAAAAATGAAACATTGTGTTTCGAAATCTCCATCATTAGAAGGTACCTGGAAAATGAAACATTGCTTTTAGTGGTTATTTTTAGTTATGCAAATCTCTTAAGTCTGTGGGCATTCAAGTGCAGGAGGGTTTATAACTTTGTTTTGTTTGGAAGACATAAGCAATTGTATTCTTTTATGAAGCTAATATTGTTGGAAAAGTAGTTAAAAGCACCTCAGTCACAGAAAACATTGGTCTTGGTCAGGTGATGGATATGGCTTAGTTCAAGCAAAAATATTGAAAAAAATTCTAAAAAAGGAGTTCAGCAGCAATATCCATTCAGTGCTATATTGATGTTAAGTTCTTTTGGGATAACATACATTTAGCAAGATACATGAATGAGAAATGCCATGTATCAATATCACAGTTTTAAAACTGATACGGGAGCATGGAAAAATCCAAATTAAAACGGGTGAATCGTGGCAGTCTGCTTGTTTTGAGCAGATTGTTTTGCAAAGAATGAAGCAAACTCTAAGAAACAATTAGAAATAGAGGAAAAAGGAATGTTTGGAACACTAATGGATGTTAAAAAAAGAGTGGGAATAAAATATTTGTCATACTGTACAGTACATTGTCAATCTGTATATTTTTCTTGTTCATTTTTCACTATTATCACTTACATCTTAACAAAGAAAGAAAAATAATCTTTTAACGTCTGCCAGAGTTGCCTGAGATTAAACAAAAGTAGGGAAAAGGTCATGATTATGTTAATTAAGGGATAATTTGGTGAGCACTTGATATCTGGGGAATAAGTAATCATTATGTCGGTTGTTTTAGCTAAAATGTTGATGATTGTTTTAAAGTATTGTTTTAGAGTTGTGGAATTTATCCCAGCTGTGAAAGTAAGAGCCGAGTTTTCAGAGTAGCTTGTTGTATGTGAATTGGCCTGAAGCTTCCTCAGAGAGATAAAGCTCTTAATAAGACAATTTTAAGCAGTTAAATCCCCATGAAAGAATTGCTTGTTTGTCCCGATGCAGAGTTAACATAGCATGACAGATGTATGCTCTTTATTGAGCACTCTCTTTATTTGTTTTGTGGATGTTTTAGGACTATCAGTCAATGAAGCCATTGTTACAGATAGGTTTATGCAAAATCTTTCTGACGCTCACAAAGCATTATATGAAATGGTTACAAAGTTTCATGACGCAATGTGGAATTGAACATTGTGATAACCATTATAGGTATTGTTCAAAGGCCTATGATTAGAAAAGTCTCACATTCGAACTAATTTGCCATGTTAAGTGATCTCTGTCAGGACTGCAATGTTCCCTTAATGTTCCCTTGTTATAGAGGGAGAGTTATCCCTTCTGATTGCTGCCTATTGATCCATTCCAGAAATATACTGCAAGTCCATTAGCACCTGCAATGATAAAAGACAGGTTAACATTTCTGCTGTACATTCGTCTTCAGAACAGCTCTCAGCCTCATTATTTTTGGATTGGAAATTATGGTAGAGAGGGAAAAATCAGAGTGGACTCTCTTGTTTAATCATTACCTATGACTGTTTAATCATTACCTATGACCCTTCTCAACAGCAATCTGTGAATGGATATCAGTTGAGGAGAGTTTGCATCTCTGATGCTCTGTGTGATCAGAAAGTCTATCATTAACTGTGAACAAGGGACTCACTGACTGCATTAGTCAATTGACTAAAATAGATGAGGCTGATTGAGGAATATAGCCTCAAAAACATTATCACATTCAAGTGTAATGTGAGATCTGTGCACACCGACTGCACATAAATTATTGGATCTTTTATTCTATCAATATGCCACCTTTGTTATCTAGTCCTCATGGTAAAGGTTAATACATAAAAACAAACTACTTACAAATGGACAATTGTGGACCAAATACTCCTGGCACATCAGAAAACTACTGATGGCTCAACTTTTGGTCTCTAATTAATTAGTTAGCTGAGTCAGTTGTATTCAAGAGGATCAGGGATGCCTCGCATTTAGCCGAACCAATGGACCCCTATTGCTAATTCTCCTTGACCATGGAAGCTAGATTACATTTAAATCCAGACCATGAACAGTATTCTCCTCAACCTGGGACTTCTCAGACTCAGTAAGGTTCAGTACTGCCCAGAGAATTCAGCATTGCATCTCCTAGCTATGTGCCTACCCTAATTCGCCCGTTAGTTTCCAGACACTGGCCAGGCATTGGGCTCGTCTCTTCTTGACTCTTAGCTGAAAAATGTGTTGCTGGAAAAGCACAGCGGGTCAGGCAGCATCCAAGGAGCAGGAGAATCGCTGTTTCGGGCATGAGCCCTTCTTCAGGAATCTTTCCTGAAAAAGGGTGCATGCCCAAAACGTTGATTCTCCTGCTCCTTGGATGCTGCCTGACCTGCTATGCTTTTGCAGCAACACATTTTCAGCTCTTCTTGACTCTTAGTCCTACTACACTACAACTCACGATTCAAGGGCTCTCATTTTCTCTTAGCCAGCTCTTCATGGTATCTAACTCAGACTTCTTTGTTTACATGCCACCCCTGTTGATCAAAGACCCAGAGCCTACATAGAAGGGCCTGCAGTGACCAACCAGTTTTCTAGCATCCCACCGTCGTCACTGGCTGGCAGAGGATCCCACTCCCCCCTTGCTGCACAAGAAAGGAAGAAAACCAAGAAACAGAAAAGGAACATGAAGCACACATAGAAAATGTTTGCAAGTTCACAAAAAAGTAACATTATTTCACAATTTAAATCACAAAGAGACCATATTTCTGAGTTAAACTTATGAAATCTAATAACACTTATTGTACCAAAATGAGCTTTTGACTATTTTTTTCAATATGTAGCTTTGCCAAAAATGATGCATAAGAATGTTTTTTATATCTAATGATAGTATCTAAATTATGGTAACAGAATGTCATTGGTTTAAATTCAGCGAAATGAATGATTGTCCTTGTATGAAATCCAGCAATGATTTCATCCTTATCCCAAATTAATGTTAATCCATTGTTAATGTTTCCCTTCCAGGAGCCTGCCCTTTAAACAGCTTGATTATTCTGAAATCATGAGTGGCTGGCATACATTTAATGGAACTAACAACGAAAGGTCACAGGTTCCACATTGCAGGGAATGGACTCTTCCAACTTCGCAGACAGTCTAAGTATTTGAAACTCAGTATTCAGGTACAAGGTAGACTAAATGTGGTTTACATTCCTTACTGATGAGTTCATCCTCTGTCTCCAACCTGCAAAGAGAATGCTCCTCCAATGTTACATTTATATTTCTTATCTTCCTGCTTAAGTGATGTTGTTCAGCATGTTCACTAGGCATAAAACATTAGAAATGGGAGCAGCAGTAGTCCATAGGTCCAACTTGCTCCACTATTCAACATAATCATAACTAATCTATTGCCTCAACTTTACTTCTCACCCGTTCTCTATACCCTGTGACTCTCTTACAGACCAATATGACAGTGTCGGCCTTAAAAATCTTTTGGATGCAGACTTGTGACCACCATAGTTCAGATCACTTAGAACCCAAATTGTCTCCTAACAGAGCAAGATTGTGTTTGCAATAGCCTTAATTCAAATCCAAAGTTTATAGCTGAAATGGGCCCTATCTCACCCACCCACAAGGTTGGTCATGTCCCTGTAACTTCATATGGGAATCTAAATGGAAGTAATGAAATCATCCCTCTTCTTATGTTACTCATACTCCCTCTTCACTCTATTATTATTTCCTATTCCACTTATAGAAAAAAGCTGAGCCCATTGATTTATTTAAGTCACCTAGGTTGTAATAACATTGTTTTTCCTTGATCATGTCTCAGAGTAAACAGTTCTATTTTGAATTCATCATGTGAAATTTATTAAATGCCACTTTCATAGTAGCCCACAAAATTATCAAATCCCACTGAAGTCATCAGTTCTTCCTTACTCAATCCTGGATTGACCAGTCATAAAGATGTTGCATAAAGATTTGACCTATAAATCATATTTTACAGTAGTTCCTGTACAAATCTCTTTCACATGCAGCATTAGTTATTCTTATACAATTTGATGAAATAGATCAAAAAGAAAGACCTTAACCTACTAGTAAAAATAAATGTTTATTGGCGGGAAAGGAAATAGGAAGTGGGTGACAATGGTTACCCAGAATTCTCTGCAGGAAAACAATGTCAAGACAACAACTGATCTAACAAAGTAAGTCACCAATTTCTCTGACTGGAAGAATAAAAAGTGGCTGAATAATATTCACTGCAATTAAATGAAAAGATAAATAAGAAATACAATGGCTCAATCACTAGGGGTCATTTATGATTATTGGAATATATTTTGATGCTTTTAAAGTGTGTGGCACAAACCATTTGCCATTAAAAAGAAGTTGTGTAATGGACAGTTTTCAGTGGTGCTTCGTGAAGCTGTTCCTGATGTGTTGTCAGCAATGTGAACACTCAGCACAATCAAATATGACAGTCAGAAACTGAGTCATGGAAATGAAGAAGTTGCCTGAAGTAATGTGACTACATGGGTCATTCATCTGTTCTACCTTGAAAGCATAATATTTATCGTAATTAGAAAACATAGCTTATTTGGACCACGTGGAAATGTTAACTATCAGAACAGTGATGTATTAGAGTTTACCTTTGAAAACTATTCAATTTTCTTTTAATTAGGATGCTGGAGACAAATTGATGATCGACATTTAAATATGGAAAAAAAGAGCAAATGGATACACAGCTCATATTAGAAGATGCAATAAAAACAGAAAATTCTAGAACTGCTGAATGGGTTTGGCAGCAACTGTAGATAGAGACACTGAGTTAACAATTCAGATCAGAGACTCTCTGTCAGAAGTCATTATAAAGTGTCAGGTTTGACCGTTCGGTAACACTCTCTCATCTAAATCAGAGGGTCACGCGTTCAAATCTAATTGCACATAATCTGGCACATTGCTAAAGGTGTGTTGCTCAGTCAGAAGTGTACATTTAATTGAGGTGGGTTGTCACTACCCCAAAGAAAAGTAGATAACTTTTCCAGTGCCACAGCCAGTATTTGGTCACCTATAAACATTAATAAATGTCAGTAACATATTATCTGGTCATTAGTCCCATCACTATGGGACTTTGTTGTGCACCAATTGGCTATTAGGTTTCCTACATTGCAACGACTGCACTTCAGAATGACATAATATTTTGTAAAGTGCTCCAGAACATCCTGAAATTGTCAAAGGTGCTACAAAACTGAACGGTGTATCCCCTTCATTCCCAACATGCCTTTCTCAGAGAGCGAACAAATAAGTAAACATTTACCAAACTAGGACAAATTTACAATTCAATAAATCTGACTTAAAGACCACCTACAAAGAAGTTGCTATTGCCAAACTGATCCCCTTAAATGTCAGTTCTAATGTTTCAATGATGATTCAGACTCATTAAGACACTGCCACACACAGTCAGTCCTTAACTGCTTGTTAGTCATTATTGTTCAGTGTAAATTGCAAGTCAATAATAAAAATGAATGTAAAGAAATATCTAACATTGTTTTTTGTTTTTTTTATTTGAATGTATTTACTACTCATTCATTCTTGTCATATGAAAATACAATTCCTCATCTTGGCAAGCAGAGGTGCAGCATATTATATGCCATTATTTTTCATTGTAACTGTTTACTTTAATTTGTTGTTAGGGTTTTACTCTCTACTTTTCAGATGTACCCACAATTACCTCATGTTCGAAGAAGTTTTGGTTAATTATCAAGATGCTTCCAACCTACTCTCTCCGTGATCAAATATTGCACTGAGGTAACTTGCTTTGTTCATATCTGGCTCAATAACTCTGAAGCACCACTTCCTGATTGACTTCAAACTCTCTTTTGTATAGATGGGATGATTACATATCTAAGTTGCATGGGTTAACAACATCTAATTTGTGTTAGTAAAGATGTCGAAAGATTTGTTACAGGGTTTACTGGGCTGTGTGGGAATATTTGAACACATAGGAAAGAAAAGTGCTATTTTCTCACAAAAATATTTCAATTATTCATTGTTAAATGGATATATACACACACACACACACACACACACACACACACACACACACACACAAGATTTGATAGACCAGCAAATTGGTGCAGGGCTCAAGGTGAGTCAATAACCTGTGAACATTCAAGGTAATGCAAGATAATACAAACTTGGTGCTGTCTGCTGATAAAAATAATCAAAGCATTCAATCCAAGCTACACACCTCAACAGGGGCTAAGCCAGAATTGACCAACTGCAAAATGGGCATCACTTCCGTAGTAAAAATTGCGGCAGAATGACAAACATTCTGGTCTGAATTTTCTACAAATTTTCTTCATTTATATTACTTAATCTACTACGGGGTGGCACGGTGGCTCAGTGATTAGCACTGCTGCCTCACAGCACCAGGGTCCCAGGTACAATTCCAGCCTCAAGTAACTGTCTGTGGAGTTTGCACTTTCTCCCCATGTCTGCGTGGGTTTCCTCCCACAGTCCAAAGATGTGCAGGTTAGGTGAATTGGCCATGCTAAATTGCCCACAGTGAAGGGGTAAATGTAGGGGAATGGGTCTGGGTGGGTTACTCTTTGGAGGGTTGGTGTGGACTTGTTGGGCCAAAGGACCTATTTGCACACTGTAGGGAATCTGACCTAATGTAAATTATGATTTTCTTTAATATGAAAAGTGGTAAACTTGAGGAAAATGTCCAAAATGTCCAAAACTGCATTGTTATGTCATACTTAAAATGTGATGCTTTATTACAAAAAGTGCTGGGCCCCAAAATGTTTCTATTGTTCCGTAGGCCATGTTACACAAGGAATGTCGAATCTTTTACTTTATTTTAGGAGATATGATGCATGAGGTCCTCTGAAAACATTCAACATTCACTCAAATCTTGACAAGACTTTATTCTAATGGAGAAACTGTCGGCAGCTTATGTCCACCTTGTAACTTAATTCCAATTTCAGATGGCAATCTGGGTCACTGCTGCATTTTCTTTTTGCTCTCCTTGTTTCAATGGATGTTTGTTTTATGCAATATTTGAACAACTGATGGCAATAATGGCTTTATGCTGACATTCCTTGTGATGCTGCACTTCATCTCAATTAGAATTACTGCAAAAATATTTCTTTGTTTTGTTTCTTCAGTAAGAACAGAAGACTAGTATCATCAGCTCATGATTCTTCTCATAGTAAATTCACTTGGAATCATCCCATCTTCCACATTGAACTGGATTTCTTGCTGAATGCATTCTGCTTCATGAGGCTTTATTTCAGGAATGCAGTATCTTAATAGAGTTACTTTGTTCTTCAAGATATGAATATGAATAGCTGTGAGAAAGTAGCTGAAAAAGTTATCATATTCATGGGGAGAATAACAGACATTAATAACGTGATAGAAATTCAGCTGACAGTCGGTTCTGATTCATATCTCTTTTTACACTGTCCAGAAGTATGCAAGTAATTCAACAATGATCTATTCAGCCTCCTGAGCAAGGAAGCCAATTCATATTAGTTTCTGGAAAGAGTCTTTAGAGATACAAGCCACCATATTTAAACACCATCAGGGACCAGCAACATAAACCTGTAGCTTCATTCACTCAATCCAATCCTCCTGTCGCCAGCTCCCTGTATTTGTAATTGGACAATGAATTCAGCCATATACGGTTTTGACAATATTCACAAAATCAGAGCACTTCGTGCAATACTGGGGAGGAACTTGGCATTGAATATAATTTGGATAATGTGAGGTTATGCACTTTGGCAGAAAGAATAAAGGAGGTAAAAAGTATGTAAATGTAAAAAGACTCACAAGCTGTAACACAGAGGCATTTGGGGATTTTCATACCGAAGTTACAAAATGCTAGCTTCCATTTTCAGTGAGTAATAAGGAAGGCAAATGGAATGGTAGCCTTTGTTTCAAAGGGAATGGAGTACAAAATCTTGTTAAAACTATACAAGGCATGAGTCAGACCACACCTAGAATACTAAGACCAGTTTTGATCCCCTTATCTAAAGAAAGATATATTGGAAGCAATCCAGAGAAAATGGCTCTATGAGCTGAAAAATGGCACATGGAGTTCATTCTGGATAAATGGAAGGTTTTACATTTTGGTACAAAAACAAGGGTAAGACTTATGCAATTAATGATAGGATCTTGAGTAGTGTTGCAGCATACAGGATCCTAGGGGTTCAAGTATATAATTCCTTGAAGTTTGCATCACATAGAGACAGGATGGTTAAAAAAGCGTTTGGCACACTTGCCTTCATTACTCTGTCCTTTGCAGATAGGAGTTGGGAAGTCATATTGAGGTTGTACAGGACATTGGTGAGGTCTCTTCTGAAATACTGTGTCCTGCTCTGGTCACCCAGTTATAGAAAGGATATTATTAAGGTGAAGAGGGTTTAGAAAAGATTTATCAGGATGATGCTGGGTATAGAAGATTTGAGTTATAAAGAAAGGTTGGATAGGGTTGGACATTTTTCACTGGAGCGAAGGAGGTTGAGAGGCGACCTTATAGAAGTCTATAAAATAATGAGCGCTATAGATAGAGTTAATGGTAGTTGTTTTTTCACTAGGATGGGGAATTTCAAGACCAGAAGGTGCATTTTTAAGGTGAGAGGAGAGAGATTTAAAAAAGACATAACAGGCAATTTGTTTACACAGAGGATGATTCACATGGGGAATGAACTTCCTGAGGAGGTGGATATGGGTACAATTATAATGTTTAAAAGACATTTGGAGAAGTACATAGAATCATAGAACCCCTACGCAGGCCATTTGGCCCATCAAGTCCACACTAAACCTCTGATGAGCATCCCACCTAGATCCACCCGATATTTCCCAGGCTAATCTATACATCCCTGGAACTATGGGGTAATTTAGCATGTCCAATCCATGCACATCTTTACACTGTGGGAGAAAACTGAAACGCCTGGAGGAAATCCACACAGGCATGGGGAGAATGTGCAAACTGCACAGAGACAGTCACCCGAGGGTGGAATCAAATCTGGATGACTATGAGGCAGCAATGTTAACCACTGAGCCACCATGCAGTGAATAGGAAAGTTTTGGAGGGATATGGGCTGGAAGCAGACAAGTGGAACTAGTCTACTTTGGGGTTATGTTCCGCATGGAGTGTTTGGACTGAAGGGTCTGTATGACTCTATGACTTGATTAGGTTGATCCCGGGAATGGAGAGATTTTGTTTTGGGGGGAGGTTGATTATGTTGGACTTGTACTCATTGGGGTTTAGAAGAATAAGTGGTAACCTTATTAGAAAATATAATTTCAGGAGATTGCCAGAATCAATTCAACATGGTTGTTTCCTCCTCCAGGAACAGAGGGGCTAATCAAAGAGTAAAGGGATCACTCTTAAATGAGATAAGGCTGTACTTTTTCTCTCAGAGAGTAGTGAATCTACGGAATTGTTTACCACAGGATCTGTTAAAATTCAGTCATGAAGAATATTCAAGGTTAAGATGAATAGACTTTTGTACTAAATAAGGCAATCAAGGAGTGTGGAAATCATAAGAAAATGGAGTTCAGAATTATCAGGTCAGCCATGATCTCATTGAATGTTGGGGCAGTCTTCCTAGGCTGAATGTTCTACTTTTCATCCCATATCTTAAGGTCCCAATTACTCTCTGAAACCGCGTAGTTAGCCATTCAGTTACACCAACTTGCAATGAAATCTAGATAACCCACTTACGTACACATGTACAAAAACAAACACACACCCATATACTCATACTCACACATGTACAAATATACACTCACCTACACACACATGGAGAGGGGATGGCTTAGTGGCACTATCACAAGACTATTAATCTAGACATTTAGGTAATGTTCTGGTGACTCAATTCGAATCCTGCCATGGCAGATTATTGAACTTGAATTCAATAAAGATGTGGAATTCTGAATCAATTGTCAAGGAAAAGAAATATCATGTTCACTAGGTCAAGAGGGAAGGAAATCCACTGTCATTTGCTGGTCTGGATCACCAGACTACAGCAATGTGTTACACTCTTAATTGCAAATAGGGATAGACAATAAATGTTAGCCTCACCTGTGTCACCAAAATCCTGTGAAGATATAGAGAAAAAAAAGATTCAAATGCCCATGGCTCATTGACCAAAGTGCCAGAAATAACAAACACAATGTCAACCCTGTAAAGTCCTCCTTGTCAACATCTAGGACAGTGCCAAGGTTGGGAGACCTGGCTCACAGAATAATCAATCACCAGTCTGACATTGTCATCATCAGAGAATCATTCCTCACACACAGTGTCCCAGACACTGTCATCGCCCACCGTGAGAAAGTCCTGAATCGGTGGCAGGAAAAGATCATGAGAGGTGAGAGCATAATGAAATAAACTCAGATAGAAGTTACCTTGGGAGTCCTCAACAATGATTCCAGACCCCATGAAGTCTCAGTAGCATTGTGTCAAAATTAGGTTCTGCTGATCCCCCACCTCCTACCACCTTCCAGACTTCGCCATACCATTTCACCCAACCCTCAATCCAGCCCCACCCCATCCCCAAGCTGAAGAATTAATGTTTCATGTTGATCATCAGCTGAAAGGCACAAAGGTGGCAAGGGCAAGAGTGTACTCTGATGGGGAATGGAACAAGACACCACCAAGAGGTGCTAAGTAGCATCAGTGTTAACCAAGCTAGCCAAGTTCAGAAGTACACGGCTGAACTGCGTCTCAGCAAGTGGAGACAAAACCAACAAGCGGAAATAATTTTGTCCTCACCAATCTGCCTGTTACTGATGCCTCGAACAATGACAGTATGGGTACGAGTGATCACTGCGCAGGCTTTGTAAGGATGAAGTCCCATCTTCATGTTGAGGATGCCTTCCACTGTATTGTGTGCAGCTATCATTGTGCACTGTGACAGGCTTTAAACATCTAAACATGCAAACTGTGCATCCATGAGATACTGTGGGACATCAGCAGTGTAGAATTGTATTCAACCACAACTTATATCGTCATGGCCCAGCATATGCCTGATTTGACAATTATCAGAAGATCAGGAGGTCAACCCTCATTCAGTGAAGAGTGCAGGAGGATAGGCAGGAGCAGACCCATGTATACAAAATGAGGTGTCAATCTTGTGAAGATATAACACAGGACTACTTGCATGTCAGTCAGTGAAAACAGCATACAATAAACAAGGCTATGCAATCACACAACCAATGGATTACATCCATGGTCCCCAATATCCAGCCATAAATGATGGTGGATATGTAAACAACTAACATGCCTTTGACAAATATCCTCAATGATGGGGGACCCCAGCACATCAATGCAAAAGACAAGGCTGATGTATTTGCATCTACATTCAGTTATATGTGATGAGTGAATGATCAATCTCAAATTCTTCCTGAGGTCCTCAGCTTCACAGATGTCAGCCTTCAATCAATTTGGCTCACTTCCTGTGATATCAACAAATGGCTGAAAACACTGAATAATGCAAAGACTGGAACATTTTCAGCAGCAACACTGGAAAATTGTGCTTCAAAACTGGCTGCACACTGACACAAGCTGTTCTGAGGCAGCTATAACACTGGCAACTATCCAACAATGTCAAAAATTTCCAAGGCACATCCTTGGCACAAAAAGCAGGGCAAATCCGTCACAGCCAATTCCTGCCCTATCAATCTCCTCTCTAACAGAAACAAAATGATGGGAGAGGTCGGCAACAGTGCTAAAAATGGCCCTTACAAAAGAATGATCAGCTCACTGATGCACAGTTTGGGTTCCATCACGGTCTCTTAGCTCTTGACCTCATTACAACCTTGATCCAAGCATGGACTCCAAAGGTTGAGGTGAGGTGAAAGTGACTGCCTTGACATTGGCATTTGATCAAGCCAGGCATTATGGAGGCCCCAGAAATCATGCAGCCAATGGGAAGTCGAAGGAAGAACACTTCGCTGTTTGGTTTCACACTTACCACAAATAACAAAGTGGTTGTGATGTTGGTGGTCAGTCATCTCAGCTCCAGGACATTGCTGCAGGAGTTCCTCAATGTACTGCCTAGGTCCAACCATCTTTAGTTTCTTCATCAATGAGCTCCTGGTAAGGTCAGAAATGGTGATGTTTGCTAATGATTACACAATCTTCAACACTAGTTTTAACTCAGAGAAAGTGAGGACTGCAGATGCTAGAGATCAGAGTCAAAAAGTGTGGTGCTGGAAAAGCACAGCTGGTCAGGAAGCATTCCAGGAGCAGGAGAATCGATTATTTAGGCCGAAGCCCTTCCTGATTATATGGATCCACATGCAACAAGATTTGAACAATTTCCAGCCTTGAACTGTCCTGTGGCAAGGTAGTATTTGTGGCACACAAGTGTTAAGCTATGACATTCTTCGACAACAGAGAATCTACCTATTGCCCCTTGACATTCAATCACATTACCATTGCTAAATCTCCATCTATCACCATTGTCATTAACCATAAACTGAACTGACCGAGCCATATAAATACCATAGCTGCAAAAGCAGATGAGAGGCTTGGAGCTCTGCAGTGAGTAGCTCATCTCCTGTCTTCACAAAGCCTGTCCACCATCCACAAGGCGGAAGTCAGAACTGTATTAAAAATCTATCCACTTTCCTGGATGGTGCAGCTCCAATAATTTCAAGGAGCTAAAAACCAATCAAGACAAAGCTCTCAGTTTGATTATTACCCCATCTACTATTTTCAACATTCACTCCCTTGAACATCAGCACATAGTGGCAGCAGTGTAGACCAGCTACAAGATGCAGTGCAATACTTCAGCAAGACTCCATCAGCAACACCAACCAAACCAGTGAGCTCTACCATCTGTAAGCATGAGGGCAGCTGAAGCACAGGAACACCACCTGCACACATTGTTGGAGCACCCTCCAATTATCCACCACAGGAGTATCGAGTACAGGTTTAAGATGTTTTTTTTTCAAACATATACATGGACAGTCTATTCTAGCTACAACAGAATTCAGCTGAATTCAAGAAATGCATCACACTTATACAGTTTTAGTCATGTCTACACATTCCATTATTCAAATTCAGAACTTGTAAGTACACGGTGTTCAATAAACAGATATCTTCAGTCTTAGGTACGTGTTTGCATTCACCCAAGCAAACCCCCTTATCTTGCCCTAGCCTGGCTGTCCCTGGTACCACATGCTTCAACTTTTATCTGTTTATTCTATTTCCCATTTCTAACTCTTATTCAGTTAATTCTTCACAGTTCTCAAAAATGTAAGCCTTTTCTGGAGATTCAGCTAATCTTGGCCTTTAAGGTATGCCATGTTCTTCTAAAGAATTCTATTCCCTTAATTTCACTATCAATATAGAAATTCCTACTTAACCTTCACAGTCAAATGAACTCTTACAATATCATCCTGACTTGGAACTATATTGCCACTCCTTCATTGTCATTAGGTCAAACTCGTGGAAATCTCTTCCTAACAGCATTCCTGTGCAAAAAGGGTTGCAGTGGTTCAAGCCTCCAGATCATTACCATCTTCTGCAGGGCAACTAGGGATGGGCAATAAATGATGCTCTAGCTAATAAAACCCACAGCCATTACAGAATATAAAATCAATTATTTCTTTTTAATCTGAAAGTTTAATTCATCAAGTCTCCCAGTGATAGGGAACAATCACAAGAATGGAACATTAGAAAGGCATTTGACCATCTTCTCAACAGTTTTTGCTGTCACACTAACAGCATTGAAAACATTGAAACAGCATTCAGAGTTATGATTTCTAGATTCAGATAAGTCCCATACAGAGAAGCAAGCCATCGAGAATTGTTTCACAACTGGAAATGAAAATCTGTACAGGCTTACCACATCGTGTTTTATTGCCAAAGAACTAGAAATTCCCCGAATACCAATGGATCACATTAGAAAACCAATTTGGAAGCTGATTAACCCTCTGTATTAATTGACTAGGATTCATGTCATTTTGACAGAAACCTACAGAATCTATAGATCACCTTGTGACCAAATGCAGAATAGAAAGTTTCTTTCTTTTTAAATGTGGAGCTGGCAAACAGAAGTATTGAGTTCCTGATTGCATCCCTCCACCCCACCACCATGGAAGTTTATATAAGACCTCGGAGCAGAATGAATGAGATCATGGCTGATCTAAACACCTCAACTCAACCCTCTTGCCTAACCTCCATATCCCATAATTCCCCATGTGATTAAATATCTGTCTATCTCTACCTTGAATACCCTGAAAAACCCAGCACTGATCCATGTGGCACTCCACTAGTTGTCATCCTGAATATGATCCCCTGACCCCAAGTCACTGGCCTCCTATCAGTTAGCAAATCCTTCATCGAAGCTAACATATTATCAGCAGCATAGGCTCTTACCTTATGAATTTAGGTATTTTAACAAATTTCATTCGGAAATCCAAATATATTACAAAAAATATAAAGCGACACCGCCCCCAACCCCCCACCCCTTTATCTACATTGTTTGTTACTTCCTCATATTTTTTTTGTGTGGGATATTATTTGGAACTCCACCCATCGTCTGACCTGACAAAAACAGTGGGAAAATGATTTCATTCCTCAAAGACTGAACTGGAATAAAGGACATAAAATAGTTTAAATGTATTTATTAATCAAATGGCATTGATTAAATAATGGTTTCTGAATGCCTACTTGACTTTAACTCTACTTTGTAATAGTGTGAGAAATTTTCCAGGAAGTAATTTATAGAGACATCATGAGATATAAAATATTTATCTCTCTAGTATTTAAATTCTGTTCAAAATTGATTGATTCTTGTTGGTGGAATTGCAAAGAGTGAAGTCCATCAGTCGCTTTGCTGGCAACACACTTGTCAACTCATGAGCAAAGGTAAAGCTTTATTTGCAGGATATGTTAAAGCATGTTTGTGTGATGCTAGTTAAAGTATGGATTCCACTGCCTATTATTTTAGTAAAAAGACTCAATGGTTTAACCAAGTTAAAATCATTGTTTTAAGAATGGAAGAATGAATTTTTATGTGGACCTATTAATGTTATTAGTATCACACAACACAATTTCAATCAGTTCAACTCAATTGAGTGCTCAATGTTTTCAGTCAGTGGGAGGGCCAGAGATTTGTTCACAGGAGTCAGTAATGAAAGGGTAAACACATTCCTGAATTGTTTTAGCTCGAATGGAAATGGTCTCATTTCAATTAGTGGCAAAATGTAGTAAAATGGAAGCATATGGAATCTATTTGAGATGTTTATGGAATCTCTGTACTTTATCATATGCCACCAATTTAAGTCTGATTTATCTGCATCAACTAGGTGATTTATGTTAAGTCATTCATTTATTTCAAACTGTTCTCTCAAAAACAAAATGTGCAATACCTATGTCAAATGCTTATCAATGTTTTAATTTAATTTCTCTGATTTTTCTCTGCAATTTCTTTAAAAGTTCCAGTTAAAATACAACAAATTGTAATTGAGGACAGAATGTTTGATTGAAGGTTGTGATTGCTGCTTAGGTCATTCAATCAGTCTCCCTGGTATCTACAGTTACAACCACACATTCACAACCGCAATATGACATTTTTGCCCTTTTATTTGGCTGAAGAGAACTTTTTTTTCAGAGTTCTGCCTGTTATTTTTCCTAATAAATGCAGCTCAGGCAGCAAAAAACCTTTGTAAAAGGAGTCCACTTTCCATTTGGTTCCCTCAGACACATGACAGTCAATTACATTTTACGACCCAAAACTCCCAGTTTTCCCTTTACAAGAGCAACCAAGAAGTTTCAGACATCATTCTGTATTCAATATGTCTCTTTCGCAATCGTAATTATAGCAATTAAAATATACAAATTACTAAGAACACTGGAGAAGATTGTGAGGTGACCTTGTTCTCAAAGCATTCAAACTTTAATTTTTGAATAGACAATTGAGAGTTGATGAAAACAAGATTTTCCATTTCTGAAAGCTAGACACAAAGCACAGGAGAACTTCTAGTTTATATCCCTCAAACCATTCATCTTAGGAATTTACTGAAGATGCAATCTCAAGCCTTTTTCCCCAATAAACCACTTGGACTTCAAAAACAGAAATTACTGGAAAAGCTCAGTGGGTCTGGCAGCATCTGTGGAGAGAAATCTGAGTTAATGTTTCAGGTCAGATGATATTTCCTCAGAACTCAGGCCGTGTTCTGAGGAAATGTCACTTAACTCTGATTTCTCTCCACAGATGCTGCCAGACCCACTGAGCTTTTCCAGCAATTTCTGTTTTTGTTTCTGATTTACAGCACCTGCTGTTCTTTTGGTGTTTGTAATCATTTGGACTGATTTGATTCAGGTCATTTAATGGCTTTTCTAGTTAAGAACTGAGGTATGTAGAATGGGACTTTAGAACAACCTTTTATTCAGCCGCTAGTTTTAAATTAGTTAGCTGGTCTCAATTCAGAATAATGGCATGAACACTATAGTTAATATGAGGCCATGTCATGGAGGGAGCTAATAGCCTCCACACAAATGTTTGCTGAAAAATATACGTGTGAATGTCAAGCTTGGCTATGCAATCTCTAGTAATTAAACAATCTCTGTGCATAAGCTAACAGATCAAGAAAGGGAATCCTTAGTGCCATACTCTGAAGTAGCTCAACACATTCCAAAGAACAATTTTAGAAATGAATCCATGATAATGCGCTTGCTTTTAATATTTTCTTCTGCTTCTGTGGAAGGATATCTTAGTTACTAATCCAAAACCAATGTTGCGAAGGCAAGTTGCACTCATCAGGTTGAAGGAGACATAGAGTGAGAAATAGAAAATGGAAATTGTATGTATAATGTTCATGGAACAGATGAGTATAATCATGGATCAGCTGAAAATGTGTAGTTTCTTGCACAGGCTGACATTAATAAATGTTACAGGGGCTGAGATGAAACATCTCATAGTTGCACTCAATATTTTCTTCCAACGCTCAACAAAACTTTGCCTTGTGACTTTTCTGGTCAGAATCCCAAGTGATCTTGCTTCCTTGATTACCTGATGATCATCATTATGATAACTTGGACCTCCTTTCCTTATTTTGGGAAGGGTATTTTGAATCGGCTCAAGGGAGGTGAGGGAAACTGTCACCTGCATTCTTTCTATTAACTTTGGAGTGATGGATGGATATAGCCTTTCCTTCATGCATCTAATTTATTTCTTTTCTGTTTTCAGCTCACTTTCAGAAGATGGATGATTTTTCAGTTGCATAAATCCATCACCTGTGGTCTGACTCCCCCTTCCTTGTGATAAAACAACATTAAGACCATCTCCTCTACTAGATTTCTTTTAAAACCCTCCTGGGGAGAAAAAAAAATCACTCCCCCTCCCCTCCTCTTGCATTTTTCTCTTTAATTGTAGAGCGCAAGGCATTTTAATTGCACCACTTCATGTCTAATTAAAGCCTATAAACCTTGTTCCTATAAAATTAATCAGATGGCCAATGCAAATAGTTTTTTTGAGTTTGCTGCTTTAATCATTTGGAAACTAAATGGCGGAGCAGCAACAATTGACTCCAGTGAGTTGTATTAAACTTAAATTCTGATAGCTGTGAAGCATTTGTCCTGAAGGCAATATTTTATTGAATGCCATCAAATTATTTTTGGCTTGCTAGTGTGTTCATGAAAAAGTGTACATAAGTACATATCTGTAATGATTTGTTTAAAAAAAGATTTATATAAATAGAACAGACCAGGTGTGTGGGCCCTGTCGACTTTACCTAGTCTACAAACCTTGGTGAAAGAGCTTATAAAACACAGGCAATGCAGTTTCTTTGTGCCCTGAGTATGTGTGTTTTTTTAATCTGCTGATTTAACTTATTTAAACTGCATAGTTGTGGAATTTGGACAAGATTTTCCATAGCACTATTAATTTACTATGGACAAATTCCAAATGTAAACAAAAAGATCTATAAGACTATGCAGCTGCAGTGTCAGGAAATTAACATGAATATTGATTTTTAAACTTTACACATGGCCTACCCAACTCCATAGTAAACTCCACTGCTTAAGTACTTCTTAAAGGGTAGACCATAACATTCATTTGAATAAAACAGCAATAAAATTTTCAGATCATTTTGATGAAGAAACTACATGACATGAGTAGGTAAGATTGATTGTAAGTAATCAGTGAAGTGGGCAGAAACTCCAGACTTGTCAGGACAGCAGCAAAACTTGCCAACTTCCACTATTGAATGATCCAGGATAAGACATGGAAAGATAACATGTTTAGATTAGATTAGATTACTTACAGTGTAGAAACAGCCCTTCGGCCCAACAAGTCCACACCGACCCGCCGAAGCGCAACCCACCCATTCCCCTACATTTACCCCTTTACCTAACACTATGGGCAGTTTAGCATGGCAAATTCATCTGACCTGCACATCATTGGACCATGGGAGGAAACCGGAGCACCCGGAGGGAACCCACACCGACACGGGGAAAATGTGCAAACTCCACACAGTCAATCGCCTGAGTCGGGAATTGAACCCGGGTCTCTGGCGTTGTGCGGCAGCGGTGCTAACCACTGTGCCACCGTGCCGCCCACAGGGAGGCTGTTCCAGGGAGGCAGGTCATTCAACAGCTAATTGTCCAAGAGCTATACCTGCAACAAAAAAAAATTCAATCACGTTGTGAAAACGAAGAAGTGCTGTTACAAAAATAGCAAATCCCACAGTGAATCAGGTATCATATGAGCCGTAAAGAGATTATGGCACAGATAAAGGTCCTTTGGCCTGTCATGGTCATGCCAGTCATTAAACATCTCTCTGTTTCTAATCTCAGTTTCCAGTATTGGACCATAACCTGGTATGTTATGACATTTCAAGTGCTCATCTAAATAGTTTTTTAAATAACATGACATTTCCTATCTCAGCCACCCTGTTAGGCATTGACATCTGGCTACCACCAATCTCTGGATTAAAACACTTTTCCTCAAATTCCATTTGAAACTGTTTGCTCCATGCCTTAAAATCGAGCTCACTGGTTATTAATTTCTCTGTAAGTGAAAGGGTTTCTCCCTATCTACCCTGTACATGCCCCTGAGAACTTTGTACACTTCAGTCAGGTTCTCCTTTAAACCCTCTCTGTTCTAAGGAAAACTGTTCCAATCTAGTATCTAACGTCTTTTCGTAATTGAATCACTCCAGCACAGGCAACATCCTGCAAACCTTCCAGTGTAATTACAACTTTCCTACAATATAGTGACCAGAACTGCACATGCTACTCCAGGTGTGACTGAACTAACATTATATCCAGCTCCATCATAACCTTCTTGCTCTTAAATTCAAGGCCTTAACTAATAAAGACAAGTATCCCATATGCTGTCTTTATCACTTTACCTATCTGTCCTGCTGCCTTCAAGAATTTATGGACATGTACACTGAGCTCCCTCTGATCTTCCGTATTTCCCAGGATCCTACCATTCAGCATATATTCCCTCTAACATGTTAGTCTTCCCAGAATGCACCACCCTACACTTTTCAAAATCAAACTCTATTTGCCACTGTTCAACCAACCTGACCAGCCCATCTATGTCAACTTGTAGTTTAAGGCTTTCCTTCTCACAATTTACCATATCGCCACTTTTTGTGTCATATCCAATTGTTCTGACCATATCTCCTACATCCATATTTAGATATTGATGTACAATTCAAACAGCAAGGGACCCAACACTGTTGCCCAGACAAATCTTCCAGCCTTCAACAATCACCCTCTGCTTCCTTCCACTCGTACAATTTTGGGTCAAATTCGCCAAATAACTCTGGAGTCCATAGGCCCTTAGCTTCTAAACCAAACTGCCACTCAAGACTGACGGTGATCCATGGAGACTGCATTAACTGCATTACCCCCATCTATACACCCAGTCACCTACTTGAAAAATTCAAATTTAGTCGATATAATTTCCCTCTTACAAAGCCATGCTGATTTTCCCTCATTAATTCTTACCCATCCAAGTGGAAATTAGTTCTATTCCTCAGAAGTTTTCCAAAGGTTTTATTACATCAGCTGTTGAATCATTGACCTGTTGTGTCCTTGTTTATCCTCACTACCTTTCTGATACAGTGGCATCACACCAGCTTGTGTTGCATCCTTTGCACCCCTCCTGTGTAAGGCAGGATTTATGTCAGACCACCTGCAATCTTGGCTCTTGCTTCCCACAGCAGTCTCTGAAACATCTCATCTGATCTGAGGATTTGTTCACTACCACAGCTAATGCATTCAACCTCTCATGCTAATCTGTTGAAATATATCAAAGTCCCTCTCCCTGTTTTTAATACCTACAGTGTCCTTTGTTGTAAATATAGATGCAACATGCTCACTTAAAACTTCAGCTATGTCTTCTTGCTCTATACAGATAGTTGAAAATGTGTTGCTGGAAAAGCGCAGCAGGTCAGGCAGCATCCAAGGAGCAGGAGATTCGACATTTTGGGCATGAGCCTGAAGAAGGGCTCATGCCCAAAACGTTGAATCTCCTGCTCCTTGGATGCTGCCTGACCTGCTGCGCTTTTCCAGCAACACATTTTCAGCTCTGATCTCCAGCATCTGCAGTCCTCACTTTCTCCTATACAGATAGTTATTTGGTCTCTAATGGGATGTAGGAAGCGACTTTTTTGGGGTTGGAGCGGAGGGAGTGGAGCGCTGCACGTTCCGAGGGTGAGAGGTTGGAGTGGGTGAGAGGGGTTTTTTGGGGGTTGAAGCGGAGGGAGTGGAGGGCTGCACATTCCGAGGGTGAGAGGTTGGAGTGGGTGAGAGGGGTTTTTTGGGGGTTGGAGCAGAGTACATTCTGAGGGTGAGAGGTTGGAGTGGGTGAGAGGGGTTTTTTTGGGGTTGGAGCGGAGGGAGTGGAAGGCTGCACGTTCCAAGGGTGAGAGGTTGGAGTGGGTGAGAGGGGTCTGAGGGTGAGAGGTTGGAGTGGGTGAGAGAGGTCCGAGGGTGAGAGTCCTACTCTTTCCCTGGTTATTTCCTCACAACTAATATACTCACAAAATATCTTTGGATTTTCACTCTATTTCTGACAGTTGTAACTGAAATGGATTCCAGAAATATCCCAAAACTAGAGACCCAAGTGGCTAGCTAGAACGAAGAGTTGAAGGAAATTAACATTAGTAAGAAGATTGTACTGGAGAAATTATTGAGCTTGCAAGATAACAAATCCTCATCCTAAATTGTTAAGGACTTGAGAGACATTTCCAGAGACAATAGATGCATTAGTGATTATCTCCAAAATTTATAGATTCTGGAATGATTCCCATGGATTGGTTAGCAGCAAGTATCTATTTAAAGAGGGAGCGAGAAAGAAAATGGGAACTACACACCCATTAGCATTATATTGGTAGTAGGGAGAGTGCTAGAATCTAATATAAAGGATGGGATAATTAGACATGTAGTCAATAATTATTTGATTGAACATATACAACATGGATTTGCCATTTGACAAACTTATTGGATTTTTTAAAAGATGTTAATAATAAAACTGACAAAGGAGAGCCAAAGGATGTAGTATACTTGGTTTTTCACAATGCTTTGTTATCGTCACCCACAGGAGGCTGCTTTGAAATATTAAAGCAAATGGGATGTGGGAAATGTTCTGGCATGCATTAATAACAGAAACAAAAACAAAAGTTGCTGGAAAAGCTCAGCAGGTCTGGCAGCATCTGTGAAGCAAAATCAAAGTTACGGTTTCAGGACCGGTGACCCTTCCTCATCCACAGTTCTTTTGGTTTTTATTTGGCATGGATTAGTGATTGGCAAACAGACAGAAACAAGATAGTAAGAACAAATATGTCACTCTCGTGTTGGCAGGGTGTGATTAGTGCGTACCACAGGGATCGGCATATGTTCAAAATATACATCAATGATTTGGAGGTGGGACCAAATATAATGTTTCCAAATTTGGATCTGATATAAAGCTAAGTGGGAATGTGTGTCATAAGGAAGATGTAAAGCTGCTTCGGGAGAATTGAACAGTTTAGTGAATGGGCATGAACGTGGCAAGTGGAATATAATGTTAAAAAAAATGTGAAATTATAAGCCTCTATAAGGCCATGGTCAGACCACATTTGGAGTATTGTGCGCAGTCTTGAGCCCAATATCTCAGCAAGGATTCACAGACCCTGGTTCGTGTTCAGAGGAGGTTCACAAGAATGATCCCAAGAGTGAAAAGCCTAACATTTGAGGAACATTGGAGAATTCTGGATTTAAACTCAATTGGATTTAGAAGGATAAGAGCAGATCTAATTGAAACATACAGAATACTGAATGGCCTGGACAAAAAGGATGTTGGGAAGATATTTCCATTGGTAGGAGAGACTAGGACCCTAGGGCATAGCTTAGAGTAAAGGAAGTACCTTTTAGACTGGAGATAAGGACAACTCCTTCAGCCAGACAGTGGTGAATCTATGGAATTCATTATCACAGAAGGCTGTGGAGGCCAAGTCATTGAGTATATTAAAGATGGCGATAGATAGGTTCTTGAAGGTCAAGGGGATCAAGGGTTATGGGGAGAAAGCTGGAGAATGGAGTTGAGAAACTTATCAGCCACGATTGAATGGCAGAGCAGACTCAATGGACTCAAAGGCTTAATTTCTGCTCCTATGTCTTCTGGTCTTCTGGTCTTATCTACTTTGGTAGGATAAACAGAAATGCAGAGTATTTCTTAAATGATAAGAGAATGGAAAGTTTAAAAGTACAAGGGGGCTTAGGCATTGTTGTTAAGTCACTGAAGACTAATATGCAGAGGGAATGTTAACTTTTATTTGCTTATTTAAAGAGTGCAGTCTTATTTTAACTGTATAGCTGCTTGGTTAGACCACACTGAAATATTGTGCAGATACAGGTTTGGTCTTCTTATCTCAGGAAAGATATTATTGCCACTGAGGGAGTGCAACACAGGTTCATTAGACTTGTTCCTGTGATGGGTGGAGACTGTCCAATGAAAAGAGACATGATAGAGAGAACCTGTACTCTCCAGAATTTCTAAGAATTAAAAGTGATCTCGCTGAAACTTACGAAATACTCAAAGGGATACAGTAGATGTCAGTTAGATGTTTTCCATGACTTGGGAGTATAGAAGTAAAGAAACCAATTTACAAATATTAGGAATATTACAACTAAGGGGAGGAAAAGTTATTTTAATCAAAGGGATGTGAATCTTTGAAATTGTCTACTACAGAAGTCTGTGTAGGCTCAGTTTTTTGAATGTGTTTAAGGCGGAGGTCTACAGTTTTCTGATTACTATTAGTGTAGGGAATTATGGAGTGGGGTGAGTAAAAAGCAGAGAAGTGTATGGTCAGCCATTTTTGTATTGAATGGTAGGCGGGTTTGATTGGCTGAGTGGTCTACTTCTTTTCCTTTGTTTGTAAGTCGTGATGTAAGTGCTGCCTCTGATCTGTTACGGCTTGTTGATATCCCAGTTAACAAAAATATAGAACATAGAATATGGAATATAGAACAATACAGCGCAGAACATGCCCTTCAGCCTTCCATGTTGCGCCGACCTGTGAACTATTCTCAGCTCGTCCCCCTACACTATCCCAAAATCATCCATGTGCTTATCTAAGGATTGTTTAAATCTCCCTAGTGTCGCTGAGTTGATTACATTAGCAGGTAGGGCATTCCACGCCCTTACCACTCTCTGTGTAAAGAACCTGTCTCTGACATCTGTCTTAAATCTATCACCCCTCAATTTGTGGTTATGCCCCTGTTCAAGCTGACATCATCATCCTAGGAAAAAGACTTTCACTGTCTACCCTATCTAATCCTCTGATCATCTTGTATGTCTCTATCAAGTCTCCTCTTAGCCTTCTTCTTGCCAATGAGAACAGACCCAAGTCTCAGCCTTTCCTCATAAAACCTCCCCTCCAGACAAGGCAACATCCTGGTAAATCTCCTCTGCACAGTTTCCAGTGCTTCCACATCCTTCTAGAAATATGGGGACCAGAACTGTACACAATATTCCAAGTGTGGCCACACCAGCATTTTGTATACTTGCAGCATGATATTGCGGCTCGGGAACTCAATCCCTCCACGAATGAAACCTAACACACCGTATGCCTTCTTAACAGCACTATCCACCTGGGTGGCAACTTTCAAGGATCTATGGACTCCAAGATCCCTCTGCACATCCACACTACCAAGAATCCTTCCATTGACTCAGTACTCTGCCTTCCTGTTACTCTTCCTAAAGTGCATCACTTCACATTTAGCTGCATTGAACTCCATTTGCCACCTCTCAGCCCAATTCTGCAACCTGTAACATTCTTCCAAACTGTCCATTACTCCACTGACTTTAGTGTCATCTGAAAATTTACTAATCTATCCATCTATGCCTGCGTCTAAGTCATTTATAAAAATGACAAACAGCAGTGGGCCCAAAACAGATCCTTGTGGCACACCACTAGTAATCGGATTCCAGGCTGAATATTTTCCAACAACCACCACTCGTTGCCTTCTTTCAGAAAGCCAGTTTCTGATCCAAACTGTTAAATCATTGTCAATTGCATGCCTCTGCATTTACTCCAAAAGCCTACTGTGTGGAATCTTATCAAAGGCTTTACTGAAGTCCATTTTTACCACGTCAACTGCCCTACCCTCATCCACATGCTTGGTCACCTTCTCAAAAAACTCAATGAGGTTTGTGAGACATGACCTGCCCTTGACGAATCCATGTTGTTGCTTGCTAGATGATTACAAATCTTATCTCTTATAATTCTTTCCAAAACCTCTCCTACAATAGAGGGAAGGCTCATTAGTCTATAATTACCTGGGTCAACTCTACTTCCCTTCTTGAACAGGGCACAACATTTGCAATCCTCCAGTCCTTTGGTACTAAACCTGTAGACAATGATGACTCAAATATCAAAGCCAAAGGCTCTGCTATCTCCTTCCTAGTTACCCAGAGAATCCTCAGATAAATCCCATCTGACTTGTCTACTTTCACTCTTTCTAGCATTGATAAGACCTGTTCGTAACTAACCTCAATCCTTTCTATTTTAGTATCTCGTACATCATTCTTCTCCTCTATAATATTATCCTCTTCCTGAGTGAAAACCGATGAGAAATGTTCATTTAGCACCTCTCCAATCTCTACAGTGTCACACTCAACTTCCCACTTCTGTCTTTGACTGGCCCTATTCCTACCCGAACCATCCTTTTATTCCTCACATACCTATAGAAACTTTAGGGTTCTCCTTTATTCTATTTGCTAAAGACTGCTCGTGTCCTCTCTTTGCTCTTCTTAACTCTCTCTTTAAATCCTTTCTAGCTGATCTGTAACTCTCCATCTCCCCATCTGAACCATCTTGTCTCATCAACACATTAGCCTCCTTCTTCTTCATAACAAGAGATGCAATTTCTGTTGTAAACCACAGTTCCCTTACCTTATCACTTCCTTCCCTGCCCGACAGGGACATACCTATCAAGGACACGCAATATCTGTTCCTTAAACCAGCTCCACATTTCCATTGTCCCCATCCCCTGCATTTTGCTACCCAATTCTATGCATTCTAATTCTTGCCTAATTGCATTATAATTGCCCTTGCCCCATCTATAACTCGTGACCTGTGGCATGTTCCTATCCCTTACCATCGCTAAACTAAACGTAACTGAATTATGGTCACTCTCTCCAAAGTGCTCACCTACAACTAAATCAAACACCTGGCCTGGTTCATTACCAGGCACCAGATCCAATGCGGCCTCCCCTCTTGTCGGCCATTTGACATACTGTGTCAGGAAACCCTCCTGCACACATTGGACAAAAACTGATCCATCCGATATAATAGAGTTATAGCATTTCCAGTCAATGTTGGGGAAGTTAAAGTCCCCCATAACGACCACCCTCTTCCTTTCATTCCTACCCAGAATAATTTTACTAATCCTCTCTTCCACCTCCCTGAAACTCTGCAGAGGCCTATTAAAAATCTCCAAGCAGTGTGACCTCTCCTTTCCTGTTTCTAACCTCAGCCCACACTACCTCAGTAGACAAATCTTCAACAAAAGTTCTCTCAGCCACCGTTATACAATCCTTGACTAACAAGGCCATGCCTCCCCTCCTTTTACCATCTTGCCTGTTCTTAATGAAAGATCTAAACCCTGGATCCTGCAACATCCATTCCTCACCCTGCTCTATCCATGTCTCCGAAATGGCCACAACATCAAAGTCCCAGGCACCTATCCATGCTGCAAGCTCACCTATCTTATTTTGGATACTTGAGGCATTGTAGTAGACACACTTCAAGCCAGTTTGCTGTCTGCCAGCACATTTCTGTGACCCTGAAATCCTGTCTCTGTCCTTCCTGCTCTCATCCTCCAGTGCACCGCAATTACACCTCCGGTTTCCATCCCTCTGCTGAGCTAGTTTATATCCACCCGAATAGAACCAACAAATTTCCCACCCAGGATATTAGTACCTCTCTGGTTCAAGTGAAGACCGTCCTGTTTGTACAAGTCTCACCTTCCCCGGAACGAGCCCCAATTACCCAAGGACCTGAAACCCTCCCTCCTGCACCATCCTTGCAGCCATGTGTTCAGCTGATATCTCTCCCTATTCCTTGCCTCACTATCATGTGGCACAGGTAACAAACCAGAGATAACACCTCTGTCAGTTCTAGCTCTCAGCTTCCACCCTAGCTCCCTGAAATTCTGCCTTACATCCCTATCACTCTTTCTACCTATGTCGTTGGTACCTACATCAACAACGACTTGAGGCTCCTTCAGGACCCCAAAGATATGATCCAAACATCATGAACGCTGGCGCCTGGGAGGCAACACACCAACTGCGAGTCTCGTTCATTCCCAACAAACCTTCTATCTGAGCATCTAACTATTGAGTCCCCAATGACTAATACCCTCCTTCTTCCCTTCTGTGCAACAGGGGAAGGCTCTGTGCCAGAGGCTTGGGCCTCACTGCATACCCCTGGTAAGTTGTCCCCCTCAACAGTATCCAAAACAGTATACATGTTTTTCAGGGGAGCAATCACAGGGGATCTCTCCACCGACTGTTCCTTGGTGAACACATTCTAAGATTTCTAAGGCAATTTTCACAGTGTGACAGCAAGAAGTAGTGAATGTGACCAAAAGAGCCACAGTTGTGTGGGCTAGTGCTGGTTCTGAGAATGTGAGTGCCAAAGAACCAGATAAGACTGAATGCCTTGGAGTCCAATGTTACTGCTGTTTAAAAGTGGGCCCTTTCACCTCAGGTTCATTGGAGGTTGCTAGTTGTCCTAATCTCAAGAGGCCTTCATTGAACCACAGCAGCTTTATCATTTTAACCATTTTAAGAGTGTCTTATAGATACAAAATTACTTAAAATATGAACTCGCAACGCCATACACTGGAATAATAATTGGTGTCTTTATACTTCTGTAAACCAGTAAAATGATCATTCTCCTCTGATATAGCAGCTAGTGAACTCAATTCTATTTGGTATGAAAACCCATCAGATGATTGAATGCAACCTATTTTAGGAGCTGGAAGATATTGTATGAGTAAAACAGGACATCAAGATTTTGTTTATGAGTTGCCGCAGAAAACCTCAGTCTGGAAGTAATTGATGGTTCCTTTGACTCCTTCTTGTCATCAATTCAAACTGAAGTGATACAGTATAGAGAAATATTACAATAACGCACCACTCTTCATTGGCTGGGTCACCAGAAGCAACAAACTTTGTCCGAACATCTGAATAATTGCTTGACGACAGTAATGGTTTGAGGGCTCTATCACGTTGTCATTGTATCACAACTTAGCCAGATGAACATAGGTAGCTGACAGGAATCAGAAATTAGGTGTGCAAGGGATTGCACTTATCCCCAAGCAGCCAATCTCTTTTTTGAATTTCAATGTTTCAATGAAGGATTGAAGGCAGCCTCCAGGAAATTGGCCTGGACCTCAGCAAGGCATCAGAATGTATTTCACAGCATTTGTACAGTAATGTATTGACTTATAATTCAAATTGGTGCAATGGCTGTCTGAGGAAATAGACAGAATAACCTGAGTGATATCAATAATTCTCTCAACTTCAGTTCTACCTGAAATTTGTACTAACCTGATAATTGCATGTCTATGGGCTAAGTGCTAAAAAGTCTTTGCTATGCCATCTGTGACAAGATATGTGAGAACTCACACAGCTCCTCAGCGAGGTGTCAATGAGTCATGCTGGGCCTATAAACACTTGTTGGTGAGTCAGGATATGTGTGAGTACACCCTCTACTTGACACCACTGCAGCTTTGCTTGCTCATTTGTCCTCTGACTGCTGCATCTCCTCCCTTTGTTTAAATGGATTGTCAGAAGAAGAAAATAAGACACAGAAGTGGAAGTTGACTCAGTCCATTCAGCCCATCATATCTGCCCTGGACAACCCTTGATTGCCTTACTGATTAAAAATCTATCTCAGAAAAAGAATGTGCTGTTGGAAGCCTTTTTGGAGTTCACACTAGGAGTACTACAAACAAGGTGGATTAGAGAAATACGGCAGACCATATAAAGCTCACCCGTACACTGAAAAATAACATCAATTTTATTTAAGCATCGTCATTTCGATTTATTTTCGTACTCATGCTTAATGGAGATATTCTACAGGTCAACCATCCCTGGCTTTTAATTGCATACTCGTTGCTTAATGGATTGGGGGAGGAGTTTTTGTGGAGGGTTGCTGAACATTCTTGGTGCCCAGGGCATCCACTTTAAGGTTTTGTTTCTCTATCAACAAACACCTTGAAATTATTTAAGTTATATGTTAAAAACATAATGTAACACAAATATCTGCCAACATTTTCCAGCTTTGTTTTACCTGAAAGCAGCTGAGAATTCCCTCGGGCAAAATTGAAATTGTTTTCTTCTTGACTCATACCATACGAGGTTGTGGGTGGGGTCAGGGACGATTGGTAGCAATGGAGCCAGCGGCAAATGTTGGTTGTCCTGCAGCAGCATCTGATATTGATTAGGACCCCACATGTTCCTGGCAGATATTTTGACTGCCTGAGTCAAGACCCTGTCACCCGCACACAACCAAAAATAAAGATTAGAACGAGCTGACAACCAACCGCAAGCAAGTCAGTCATTCTGCTTTTCCACACACTGTTGGTCAGGTTGGTCTCCAGGACAAAGTGGGAGATTACAAGAGAAAAAAGTGAGTTGCTGGGATTGCCTCAGGCTTTGTTAATGAGTCTCTTGGAAAAGGACACAGCAACAATAATAATCACTTGTGGCAGCCTTAGTGTGCTTCATGAATATGATATCCAGTGGGAACAAAACACAAAGTGAAGTAGTTAATTAGATTGTTCAGTAACATTTAAGCTTTTTCCTGACTTCTTGATATTTGTTCTGTTAATTCATAGTGACCCTTTGGGTGATATTTTGATATTTCATTCCTGTTTATTTTTCTGATATTTTTACTTTGAAGCACTGCTCACTCATTCGAAACTCATGCTGTCAGACAGCTTCTAAACTTGCTTTTAAAACTGTCTGTTCTCAATACATATGCTGAAGTTACTTACGATCTTTTAAGTGTTGCATTGCCATTTGTCCTCTTTAATTTGTTTAATTATATGGGAAAAAAATTGAATGCACCTGAGTGTTTCCTTATTTTAATTATTGGAGCACACTAGAATCTTTTCAGCATTGAAACTAAAGATTCATTTCTCTGCATATCTGATGAAAGAACTATCAATTCCCTGCTATCCACAGCCCTTTCCAAATCTTTATTCATTTGTTAAAGCAAGAATATTTATTTGTTAATAATTAATATTAATATTTATTAATAAGTTTCATTTCCAATTCAGACATCTGCCAAAGTGCACAGAAGTTTAAAACATCAGTTATGTTTTTTTTTCTAAATTCATTTATCAAATACTATAATATCAAATCTTCAAAACTAGGTAATTACATTTTGTAAAAAATATATTTTGGCAGAAATAGTCCCCAGTATGCAAAGGAAGGGCTGACTAAACTGTTCTGGAGTCTAAAACAAAGAACAAAGAATTCTGAAGCAAAATTAGAAATTGCTGGAGAAACTCACCAGGTGTGGGATCATCTGTGGAGAGAAAAAGAGAGCTAAATTGTTTACCTAAAGCTGACCTTAACTCAATGGTCAGTTTCTGGATTAGTGGTTCTGGAAGAGCACAGCAGTTCAGGCAGCATCCAAAGTGCAGCGAAATCGAACTTTGAAAGTCCAAGGGGCCCTTCTTCAATCCTGTTCTATTTCTTTTTCTCTCAACAGATGTTGACAGACCTGCTGGGTTTCTTCATCAATTTCTGTTTTTGTTCTGTAGTAGTTATTGCGGTAAAAATGTTTAATCAACCACATCCCTGGGAAAGATGGGATTTGAACTTGGATTGTCTGGCCAAGTGATAGGGACACGACAATTGAACCACTTGACCTTAAACAACAATGGCCAAGATCATAGCCAGCAAGATGATGTTTTTGAGTTCTCTATTTATTGGGTAAAAGGTGCTCAAGTGGCTGGACATCTGGTTTATGAAGCATAATGATACCAACAATGGAGGTTCAATTCCCACAGCACTGAAAGACTCTCCTTCTCCGCCCCACCCCTTGTCTGATGTGTGGTGACCCTCAGGTTAAACACCACCAGTCATCACTCTAATGACAGAGCAGCCCTTTTGTCTGGTAAGATTATGGTGATTTTATGTTGGGTGCTATTAACTTTCCTGATGAAGGGTTTATGCCCGAAACGTCGAATTTCCTGTTCCTTGGATGCTGCCTGACCTGCTGCACTTTAACCAGCAACATATTTTCAGATGCTATTAACTTTTATTCATTGTCTGCTATACAAAAATATAATGACCAATTTAGATGATGTGATACTAAGTTGTTTAGCTAAAGCTGACCTTAACTCAATTGTCAGTTTCTGGATTAGTGGTGCTAGAAGAGCACAGCAGTCCAAAGTGCAGCGAAATCGACGTTTCAGGCAAAAGCCCTTCATCAGGAATAAAGGCAATGAGCCTGAAGCGTGAGAGATAAGCTAGAGGCAGTTGATCTTCCGTAATTACACTGGCACCACTCCCCACCTCTTCCTCCGCTACATTGATGACTGCATTGGCGCCACCTCGTGCTCCCGCGAGGAGGTTAAGCAATTCATCAATTTCACCAACACATTCCACCCCGACCTTACATTTACCTGGACCATCTCTGACACCTCCCTCCCCTTCCTGGACCTCTCCATCTCGAGTAATGATGACCAACTTGACACTGACATTTTTTACAAACCCACCGACTCCCACAGCTATCTGAATTAGACCTCTTCCCACCCTACCTCTTACACAAATGCCATCCCGTATTCCCAATTCCTCTGCCTCCGCCATTTCTGCTCCCAGGAGGACCAATTCCACCATAGAACACATTAGATGGCCTCCTTCTTTAGAGACCGCAATTTCCCTTCCCACGTGGTTAAAGATGCCCTCCAACGCATCTCGTCCACATCCTGCACCTCCGCCCTCAGACCCCACCCCTCCAACCGTAACAAGGACAGAACGCCCCTGGTGCTCACCTTCCACCCTACAAACCTTCGCATAAACCAAATCATCCGCCGACATTTCCGCCACCTCCAAAATGACCCCACCACCAGGGATATATTTCCCTCCCCACCCCTTTCCACCTTCCGCAAAGACTGTTCCCTCCGTGACTACCTGGTCAGGTCCACGCCCCCCCACGACCCACCCTCCCAACCTGGCACTTTCCCCTGCCACAGCAGGAACTGTAAAACCCACGCCCACACCTCCTCCCTCACCTCCATCCAAGGCCCTAAAGGAGCCTTCCACATCCATCAACGTTTTACCTGCACATCCACTAATATCATTGATTGTATCCGTTGCTCCCGATGTGGTCTCCTCTACATTGGGGAAACTGGGTGCCTCCTAGCAGAGCGTTTTAGGGAACATCTCTGGGACACCCGCACCAATCAACCACACCGCCCCATAGCCCAACATTTCAACTCCCCCTCCCACTCTGCCGAGGACATGGAAGTTCTGGGCCTCCTTCACCGCCGCTCCCTCACCACCAGACACCTGGAGGAAGAACGCCTCATCTTCCGCCTCGGAAACTCCAACCCCAGGGCATCAATGTGGACTTCAACAGTTCCCTCATTTCCCGTTCCTCCACCTCACCCTAATTCCAAACTTCCACCTCAGCACTGTCCCCATGACTTGTCTGGACTTGTCCTACCTGCCTATCTTCTTTTCCACCTATCAACTCCACCCTCTCCTCCCTGACCTCTCACCTTCATCCCCTCCCCCACTCACCCATTGTACTCTATGCTACTTTTTCCCCACCCCTACCCTCCTCTAGCTTATCTCTCCACGCTTCAGGCTCACTGCCTTTATTCCTGATCAAGGGCTTTTGCCCGAAACGCCGATTTCGCTGCACAGTGAATGCAGAGGAATTTGGATGGGTGGCATTTGAAAGAGCTTGAAAATGTAAAGGTTAGTGTGCTCTGATTCACTGGTCTGCTGCCAGTATTGCTATCTTTTTAGGATGAGAGGACACTGAATTCACTTAATAACCTATTTATTTCAAGATGGCAAGTAATGTTCTATAAAGATGTTTTCTGCCAGTGCTATGGTGTTGTTGATGTTTACTTTAATGAGTGGGATTTCATGAGCGATGCATTTAAAACTGTTAACTCCCTGACCATGATACTTTGTGAAGGCAGCGATTCCAATCCCAGCTTAAAAGTTAGGGACAAGCCCACCTCTTCTTAGCCAGTTGATGCGAGCTGATTTTACACGCATTGAGCCATTAATTGGTTTTGAGTTCTGCTCCCCTGTGAAGGTAGACCCACCATGGTCAAACAGATGACCATGGCCAATAACTCTCCACTGAGTGAGGTGAGAGGTGGCCACTACTGGGACTATAGGCAATCTTCCACTCTGAGGCACTGTGGGGTCAAATTTGGTGAGTGGAAGGTTTCGGCAGGGCCAATCTGTCAAGGCTCAGTAAGGGGAAGTGGTGGGAAGATTATATTTGAGAGGACTCTGCCATAGCCATGAGGAAGGGGTTAACATGGGAGAAAGGGAGCACAGGCCATCCAAACTAGTGGGACCTCCTTAGTCCTCAAAAAGGCCACTATGTTTACCTGCTTAGAAACAAAAACTGCAGATGCTGGAATCCAAAGTAGACAGACAGGAAACTTCTGTACCTTTTGATGCTGCTTGTTGCTGTGTTCTTCTAGCCTCCTATCTGTCCACTATGTTTACCTGCCAGACTTGCCACTTGTCTATATGTCACCTCCTGCACAAAAAGGAAGGGGGAGGAGGTTCATTGATTAATCATTCATTAGCCATTTCAAGCCTAAGGCCAGATGCACCTTTCTGTGGTGAGATTAATGGTTGATGTGTTGCCTCCCAGATGTCAGGATTCATGGTGTCTCTGATCATATTTTCAGGATCCTTGAGGGGGAGGGGAGCATCCCCAAGTCATGGTCCACATAGGCACCAATGACATAGGTAGGAAAGGAGATGGGGATTTAGGGCAGAAATTCAGGGAGCTAGGGTGGAAGCTTAGAGTGAGAACAAACAAAGTGGTTGTCTCTGGTTTGTTGCCCATGCTAGCGAGGTGAGGAGTAGGGACAGAGAAGAGTTGAAGGGATGGTGTAGGAGGGAGGGTTTTGGATTCCTGGATAATTAGGGCTCTTTCTAGGGAAGGTGGGACCTCTACAAACAAGATGGTCTTCACCTGAACCAGAGGGGTACCAATATCCTGGGGGGGGATATTTGCTAATGCTCTTTGGGTGGGTTTAAGCTAATTCAGAAGGGGGGTGGAAACCGAAATTGTAGTTTAGGTATATGGGAGGCTGACAGTAGTGAAGTTAGAACAAAGATTTCAACATCGCAAGAAGGTAAGAAGTTGGTTTGAAGTGTGGCTACTTCAACGTCAGGAACATCCAGAATAAGGTGGGTGACCTTGCAGCATGGGTTAGTACCTGGAATTGTGATGTTGTGACCATTTCAGAATCATGGGGAGAGCAGGGACAGGAATGGTTATTGCAGCTTCCTGGATTTAGATGTTTCACTAAGAACAGAGAAAATGGTAAAAGAGTGGGCAGTGTGGCACTGTTAGTCAAGGATAGTATTCTAGTTGCAGAAAGGACTTTTGTGGACTCATCAACTGAGGTAGTATGGGCTGAGATTAGAAAGAGGAAAGGAGAGGTTATCCTGTTGGGAGTTTTCTACAGGCCTCCAAAGATGAACCTCAAAATAGGAGCGAGAGTGACAGGGTAGTTGTAACAGGAGACTTTAACTTTCCAAATATTGACTGGGAATATTATAGTTCAAGTACTTTATATGGGTCTGTTTTGGCCAATGTGTGCAGGATAGTTTCCAGTACGTAGACAGGCCAACAAGGGGTGAGGCCACATTAGATTTGGTACTAAGTAATGAATCCAGCCAGGTGTTTGATTTGGAGGTAGGTGAGCACTTTGGTGATAGTGACCACAATTCAGTCATGTTTACTTTAATGATGGAATGAGATAGGTATATACCACAGGACAAAAAATTATAGCTTGGGGAAAGGCGATTATGATGCAATCAGGCAGGATTTAGGATGCTTTGGATGGGGGAGGAAACTGCAATGGATGGACTCAACTGAAATGTGGAGCTTATTCAACGATACCCAGCATGAGCAAAACCAACGTAGTGTACAAAATCCCATGCAAGGACTGCACAAAACACTACATAGGTTAAACAGGAAGACAGCTAATGATCCGTAGCCATGAACGCCAACTAGCCACGAAACAACACAACCAGCTATCCTTAGTAGCCACACACGCAGATGACAAACAACATGAGTTCGACTGGGACAAAACTACTATTATAGGACAAGCCAAACAGAGAACAGCCAGGGAATTCCTAGAGGCGTGGCACTCATCCACAGATTCTTTCAACAAGCACATCGACCTGGACCCAATATACTGACCACTGCAGCAGACAGCTGGAACTGACAACCAGAAGCAGCAGAGACAAACCACTATAAATGCCAGAGGAAACATCACAGAAGCACTTCACAGGAGGCTCCCAAGCACTGAAGATGTCACCTAGACAGAGGACAAAACGTCTGCAACACAAATTCCCAGCTCGGCAAACAGAACCACACAATCAAAGAACTGTTATTGCGTGTCCTTGATAAGTATGTACCTGTCAGGCAGGGAGGAAGTTGTCGAGCACGAGAGCCGTGGTTTACTAAGCAAGTCGAATCCCTTGTCAAGAGGACGAAGAATGCTTTTGTTAGGATGAGATGTGAAGGCTCAGTTAGGGTACTTGAGAGTTACAAGTTTGCCAGGAAGGATGTGGAATCTTTGGAACGGGTTCAGAGGAGATTTACGAGGATATTGCCTGGTACAGAAGGAAGGACTTACAAAGAAAGTCTGAGGGACTTGAGGCTGTTTTCATTAGAGAGAAGAAGGTTGAGAGCTGACTTAATTGAGACATATAAGATAATCGGATGGTTAGATAGAGTGGACAGTGAGAGCCTTTTTCCTCGGGTGGGGATGGCTAGCATGAGGGGACATAGCTTTAAATTGAGGGGGATAGATATAGGATAACTGTCAGATTTACTTTCCTTACTCAGAGAGTAGCATCGGCATGGAACTCACTGCCTGCAGCAGTTGTAGACTTGCCAACTTTAAGGGCATTTAAACAGTCATGAGATAGGCATATGGATGGGAATGGAATAGTGTAGGATAGATAGGCTTCAGATTGGTTTCGCAGATCGGCGCAATATCGAGCACCAAATGGCCTCTACTGCGCTGTAATGTTCTTTGTTCACCACCTGAACCTCTAGTACTTCTGGAAAAATATGAATTGTCCCCAGTTTTACACCCTTCCCTCACCCACAAGCTGTGTGCAGGGGTGAGGAGGAGGAGGCAGATATGCAAAAGTGTTCTCCTTACTATAAAGTCAGAAATTCAGCATCATGCAACAGTGCTGGTAGTGAAGGAGCTGATAAGATCTGAGACTGATGTGATCATTCTCCAAAATACAAGTAATGAAAATTGGACATGACAAATGTGACAAGACTGATTCTTGCATTTACTTCGACTGCCCTGCCATTATTGTTGATGAACTTTTCAACATAATCAATAGTATGACTTCCAAATTGGAAGCTGATTAGCAGCTTTCAAAGTAAATTCATTGCTTTCATCTCAATCCTGTTGATTCATGTTCAAAGATTGGCACTTGCATCAACCAGACAGCTGTGTGTCTTTATCTAATTTAAGAGACATTATTCCATCTCAGCACAAATAACCAGACCACTGATATAGTAAAAACAGCTTCTAAAGCTTTCATCTACCAAATTTCACTCAAATCCAATGTTGGCTTAAATCCAATCAACAAACTTTGTAAAATACAGAAGCTAAAAGAAATACATAAAGGTATTTAAGATATGACCATTTTATTCGGTGGTTTTTGTTTGAAGAGGCATGCGAGAACAATCTAACAGATTTTTCTGGCCACTTATTGAGTGAGAACACAACCCACTATCTCCACCATAAGATACAACTTCTGAGTTCATCTAAGTTCCAATTCTACCTCCCTCATCAGCCTGGAAATCATAAAATTCAGCCCAAGAAAGTCACAGAGAGTTCCCAGCAGTCAGTTTCCAGTGGCAAGCGATGGCCAACAATGGTTTATTTTCCAGGAGAATCCAGAACACAGGGCAGAGATTTAGGATAAAGGGTCTTTCATTTAGTACTGAGAAGAAATCTCTTCATTCAAAGGTCATAAATCTTTGGAATTCTCTAATCAGGAATGCAGATCCTCTATCACTGAATATATTCAAAGGTTGAGGTAAACAGAACAGGGAATCAAAGAATTGGGGAGGAGTCAGGAAAGTGTAATCGAGCCCAGAGATTGTGCATGATACTCTTATATGGCAGAGAAGGGTGTTGAGGGGGGGGGGGAAGCTCATTGCTTTTGCTAATGTTTCATTCGTAGGTAATTCCAGGAGTTCTGTTAAGACCTAAGTAGCTTATTTTGGTTTCTCCATCCCCTTCAGAATAGTGGCGCAGCTACTGAGGCTATCATTTAAATTTAAAAACACTGGAGAGAGGATGTTTCCACTATGGGGCTTCCTCTCTCATTCTCTCCCCTTACCTGGAAACACAGCCTAATGCTTCAGAAGTGCCTCCTATGGGCTCTCCTGCTTCCACAGCTTTCTTTGCATGGCAGTTCCAGTCCTTCATACATTAATTGGCCAAATCAGGGATAATTACATTCATGTTTTGATCCCCATTTGCTGACGTTTTTAAATAAGATCCTACCTTAGAATTTCTTGGCATACTCACGGCCTCAAAGAAGCTAAAGCTGCATTTGAGTAGGATATACTAAATGGCCACTATTCCTTTATGCAATTATGGCCACTATGTGACCAAGGTGCACAACATGGTCACTCAACCTCATCAGAGTTCACAGAATGTACACATCCATACATCAAGGATGAATGCAGCTTCATTATAACGGAATTAGCTACTAGTTGGGTAAAAATATATTCATGGTCTTCGTGCTGATAGGATGGAATATTATCCCTTCTAGTCACCAAAATCATAGAGAAAGCCCGATTTATGTTCCTGTTGAATTGCTAGGAAATAAATGCAGCTGAGCCAAATGATTTGTGTGCACATTCATCTATTTTAAAGCTCGGCTTAAAAAGTGTGAAATAAATCTGTCAATCTAATAGGTCATGATTTGGAGATGCTGGTGTTGGACTGGGGTGTACAAAGTTAAAAATCACACAACACCAGGTTATAGTCCTTCATCAGGTGGCTGTGGAGTACACAGTTGTAAGACACAGAATTTCTAGCAAAAGTTTACAGTGTGATGTAACTGAAATTATATATTGAAAAATATCTTGATTGTTTGTTAAGTCTCTCATCTGTTAGAATAATCATGTTAGCTTCATTTATTTCTTTTGTAAATCGCACAACTTTTTTTAAAAGTTAGATTCTCAGCTGAACTTTAACAACAGATGTCAGCCCAGATAATGTGTTGAAGGCAATATAGGCGATATAGTAAAATCAGAGAAATTTATCAGTGTATTTGTTACTAATTCACAATTTCAGCTTAATTTGTTTTAATTATTTATTGTCTATCCAGAATACCAGATTATAAAATGCATAATGCCTATTCATGTTGAGTTACTAAAGTATGTTTGCTTAACAAATTACTTATGTTAGTAATCAATTGATCAAGCTGAATCAGTGGTCTGATAAAATTGGGTTTTATGTAAGTAATTTGGTTAATTTTATTCTTTTCATTTCTTATGCATAATAAATTTCAGTTTTATTTTTAATCACTATTAATATGTTCTCATGTTATTTCAGTGAAGAATTTGGATATTAGCCCAGTTCTTCCACTCTCTGGGTTGGGCATATGACTCACGATATGCATGACAAACCCAGGCATGTCCCAACACACTGACTCTGTGGGAATTGCCTGGAACGTTTGAACGTTTTAAGGACAGTGCTTCTGCTCCCTGGGACAATGATTTCTTGACTTCCATATTAGATAGCTACCCCATCTCGGACAGATTAAAACCACATTTAACTCCTTGGAAACTACATAATTGACCTCTCCCAGTCTTCCATTCTAACTCCTCTCCCCATCCACCTCATCTTCTACTTGAATCTAACTCCCAGCTCCTAACACCTCGAATCCCCACCAAACCCTCTTCTGACAACTTGAAGTATGTCCCCAGTGCACTGGCTCCTGCAACCTAACTCCCTGACCTGACTGCATTACTCTACTCAGCTGTCAACCTACCAACTTACCTCAACCACCCCTACTGACTAACACAGTGAAAAGTTGTTTAACTGTCCCAATGTTCTTCAGTGTGTTGGTGAATGAACATAATATAATACAGCAACTGATTTCATAAAAATAGGGTGTTACTTGGTTTATCGCAATGATCCAGGCTATGAAGAAAGATTCCAATTCTAGGTACACTTTGTATTTTTAAACAGCCTGAGATCAGGAGTTCTGGCCAAAAATGCAGACCTTTGTCATTGCAGAAATAAATTGGAGTGGAGAGACAATCCTATAGTGGTTCTGGCTCCAAAACTGGTTCAGGCTGCTGAATGCAAATGACAAGCTGTTAATTGAGCTTTGACTGTTTTGTCCAAGTCAGTGTCAAAGTTTGACTGTTACTGTAGCTGCTCCACCCAGAATGAGTATTCTGTTGCACTTTTGGCTTGTGCTTTGTAGACATTGAAATAGTATTAAGGGCTGAGGATATAAGTTATTTATTACAGAGTAGATGTGTTCTGGTTAATGTTTTAGACAAAGTGTTGATATATCTAATCCAGTTAAGCTATTGGTCAATGGTAAACTTCAGAATGTTGATGGGAGTCTTGCCAATTACAGCTGCACTGAAGGAAAGGGAAAAATGCCTGACCATTCTGTTGTTGGAAATGGCCATTGTCTGGTGCTTATTTGGTGCAAATATTGCCTGCTATTTGATAGTACAAATCCACATGTTATGTGCATTGTGTTCCATTGATGTAGACTGACATGAGTTACTTTATTACCACACAGGAGCTCTGAATGAATGTAAAATCATCCAAAACAATTCTTGACCTTATGCCAGAGATAAGGTCATTGATTAAATAGCTGAAGATGGCTAAATCACTGCTCAGTGGAGCTTCAATACTGATATCCTGGGGCTATGACTGGATTGGGTCTGTGTGGAGTAATTTGTGGCTGGCATTGATAAATTATTCTTGTTGAATAAACATTTACTTTAATGTACATGTCTTAAACTAATTGCAGATCATAAATTGATAAAGATTTACATAAATTGTATTCAGATTAATTTAACAATAAATAATGATTTATTTGGGTAGTATTAAATTTATAGTGCTGACGTTATGTGATTATTACCACATCAAATAAAGAGCAACAAAGAAATATTGTTTCTGTATGTTAAAGGGAGCAAATACGAAAGGTTTAGTTCCTTTGGAAGAGGACATACGGAGCAAAACAGTGAAACTAATTTTAACAGAGGTACTCCTTTGTTTATTTTAAATACTAGATATCTCAGAATGAAAGGGTACATATTTTATACTACTCTGAAATCATTTCTCATAAAATATCTAAATGTACCTTCTGTAAAATTTCCATTATACATTTAATTTATTCATTTAATAGATATATTGTACATAGCTGCGTTTTTGTGATGTATTAATTTATTAAATTAAAAAATCAAACAGTTCACAATATAGTCACAACATATTCCAAACTTCTTTCAAAGCATATTTCATTTATCTTGTCATCCACAATACAGCATACCTTACAGTGGAATGCACATGTTTTATAAGTAACAGTTCATGTTTTGAAATATTTAAAGGAGTTGGAAAACCTTTATTCACAAGCTCATCTGCTCAAAGCATATTGATCCACATATATCATCTAAATAGCCAATGGGTATTTTTCAAAACAAACATCAATATGATTCAATTTTCAAAACAGTCAAAATAGAATGTTTTGTGAACAATTATCAATTAATTGACAGTGTGCGCTATTCCTTCAACTACACGTAAAATTTTCCATACAAGATATATTTGAGCTAATATTTTACGTCCAAATATCAAGACTAGAGAGTCTGTCGGATTTCATTTCTTAAAAGGTGAATTACATCCAAATTAGAATTTTTATATCGATAGTCTGAATCATTAATGAACATGCTCCCCACACATTCCCCCCCCAAAAAAAAATTGGCTTAAATAAACTGAGCATTCTCAATAGCGCTAATCTACAAATTAACATTACGTGACTCTGCCTCAGACTGGAGAGAATAATTTATGTGAGCATGAATAAGTAATAACGTGAGCTATAAATATTCAAATTTGATATATAATACCCTGGGAATTTTTCAACACAATTTAATGATTAATAGTCACTATTATTTTTCTTTGAACCAAAGCAATATTAACTCATTTAGAATCATTAGAAATTGGACAGTGTTTACGATGAGTGTATTGAAGTGCTTTCTTCAAATCCATTTTATAGTTACATGCACTTTTTTTTTAACCTTAATGGAAGTTGAAAGATTTGTTACACTCAAATTTTATGTTTGAATTGGTCGCTCCCGTCTTTTTGTATGCTAATACGTTTTAATATTATTTTGAATAAATTATGTCAAGCAATAATTTTTGAACAATGCAAATGTGCCTGCTTATCTTGCTGAGGAAAATGAATGAAATATTTATTTAAATTCTCTATGAAAAGATATGAGGTCAGAAGTTAAAATCAAAAATAAGTAAGATATCACAACAAGGAAGCCTATCAACTGGTGCAAACCCCATCAATTTGACAGATTTCAACCCCACATACTCCACCATAAACTTACCTTATCTCCCACTCATCCTCTTTGCCAATTTTCCCTCTTATAGCTTGCAAATTCAGCAAGTGTGCTCTTTTGTGTAGAAATAATATCTTATTAACAGTAACAACACACTTTATAATTGTGAATACTTCAGTTAAGTCATTTCATGGTTTCCTTTATTCTAAAGAATATGTAGCAGAGCCTCTTCAGCACGTCCTCACAGTTGGAGTTAAAAATCACTCAGCACCAGGTTGTAGTCCAACAGTTTAAATGGAAGCACACTAGCTTTCGGAGCGACGCTCCTTCATCAGGAGATTGTGGAGGGCTTGATCATAACAGAATTTATAGCAAAAATTTGCAATGTGATGTAACAGAAATTATACATTGAAAAATTGATTGTCTGTTAAGCCTTTCATCTGTTAAAATACAATGATAGTTTCACTTCTTTCATGTGTAAATCACAAAACCCTTTTTTTAAAAAGTTGGGTTAGCAGTTAACAATGGTGATAGCTAGACAATATGTTGAAGGTGTTGGCCCCCTGTGTTCTCTGTCTATGACCTGATGTTTAGATTGATTCTAATCTAAAAAGTGAGATAACCGAGTTTTATATAACTTCATGCAGTTTTTGAGCTCAGAGTTCTATATCAATGTCTGCAGTTTTTGAGCAAAGTGCAATGTAATCCTACAAGTACAAATTCACCCCACAAAATATATGTTTGCATGTGGGTCTTTGTCTGTGTGTGTGTGTCTGTCTGTCTGGGATGGGGTTTGAGTGTGTGTGTGTGTGGTGCAATGGTGATCACCTGTAATGTGACATGAACCCAAGGTCCCGGTTGAGGCCCTCCCTATGGGTACCGAACTTAGCTATCAGCCTCTGCTCGACCACTTTCCTCTGCTGCCTGTCCCGCAGTCCACCTTGGAGGATGGTCACCCAAAGGTCCGAGGCTGAATGTCCTGGACCACTGAAGTATTCCCCAACTGGGAGGGAACCCTCCTGTCTGTTGATTGTTGTGTGGTGCCCATTCATCCATTGTCGTAGCCTTTGCTCGGTTTCCCCAATGTACCATGCCTCCGGGCATCCTTGCCTGCAACGTATAAGATAGACAACGTTGGCTGAGTCACATGAGTACCTGCTATGTACAAGGTGGGAGGTGTTCCCACGCGTAATAGTGGTATCTATGCCCACAATCTGACACGTCTTGCGGTGTCCCCCGTGACAGGGTTGTATGGAGTTGCCTGAGAGCCGGGCATTTTGCTACAAACAGTGATCTGTTTGAAGTTCGGCGGTTGTTTAAAGACAAGTAGTGGAGGTGTGGGGAAGGTCTTGGTGAGGTGCTCATCCTCATTGATAATGTGTTGCAGGTCACGAAGAACATGGCGTAATTTTTCAGTCCCTGGGAAGTACTGAACAACGAAGGTCAGTTGCAGCCCGTGTCTGTCTCCTGAGGAGGTCATTACGGTTCCTTGCTGTGGCACATCGGAACTGGCGGTCGATGAGTTGAGCATTGTATTCCGTTCTTGTAAGGGCATCCTTGAGTACTTCCAGGTGTCCGTCACGTTCCTCCTCATCTGAGCAGATCCGGTGTATGCGTAGGGCCTGTCCATAGGGGATGGCTGTTATAATATGTTTTGGGTGGAAGCTGGAGAAGTGTAGCATTGTGAGTTTGTCTGTGGGTTTGCAGTACAGTGTGGTGCTGAGGTGTCCGTCCTTGATGGAGATGCACATGTCCAGGAATGAGACAGATAGTCGAGAGTAGTCCATGGTGAGTTTGATGGTGGGATGAAACTTGTTGATGTCACTGTGTGTTGACACTGTGTGTCATCACTGTTGATGACACAGTGACACACCATCAAACTCACCATGGACTACTCTCGACTGTCTGTCTCACTCTTGGGCATGTGCGTCTCCATCAAGGACCGCAAACCCACAGACATCAGTCCTGGCAAAGTTTCACTGCAATGTTGATATGCAGACTGCTGTTGACAATAAACCAACAATAAACACATCATCCGGATGTATCTCTGTGATTTGTTGCTGTGCAACATGAAATCTCCATGAAATCAAAATTTTTAAATGGTTCTTAAAATTCAGAATTGTGGTAAGGCTCACCTGACCCGCACATCTTTGGACTGTGGGAGGAAACCGGAGCACCCGGAGGAAACCCACGCAGACACGGGGAGAACGTGCAAACTCCACACAGTCAGTCGCCTGAGTCGGGAATTGAACCCGGGTCTCCAGGCGCTGTGAGGCAGCAGTGCTAACCACTGTGCCACCGTGCCGCCCACGCTGTAGTTTGAAAACAAATGTGAAGTTGTATCTTTAGTAAGTATGATTCTTGTGCAGGTATAGCAGAAGTTTCCACCATACTACTGAAAGACAGCATGATGATAGCTAATGATCTTTGACTTTTGTGATGTGATATTTGATTAGATTACCTACTGTATGGAAACAGGCTCTTCAGCCCAACATGTACACACCGACCCTCTGATGGGTAACTCACCCAGACCCATTCCCTTATATTTACACCTGACTAATGCACTATGGGCAATTTAGCATGGCCAATTTACCTGGCCTGCACTGCTTTGGATTGTGGGAGGAAACCCATGCAGACATGGGGAGAATGTACAATCTCCACACAGACAGTCACTCGAGGCGGGAATCGAACCCAGCTCCCTGGTGCTGTGAGGCAGCAGTGCTAACCACTGAGCCACCATGCCACCACCATTAGTTCCTGTAGTGTAGAAGTGAGATTTGGGTCACATAGTACTGAAGGATTCAATATTGCAGCTCTTGGTATTTGCACATGTCCATTGCAGCTACGTTGACTTACATGTCTGGGCTCAAAGAAAGCAACTCAGATGTACTGTGACGAGTTTTCCTCAGGGTGCAAGTGGGCAGAGCTCAGAAAGATGGAGGCTGAGAGCCTAATATCTTTAGGTTAACTGCCATGATACTTTGAGTGACACAATGCACATATCTGCTGTGAGTCATAACATAACACAGCAAAACCTTCAAACATAATATATGAACAGGGTGTCTGACAACTATTTGGGTGGCACAGTGGCTCAGTCATTAGCACTTCTGTCTCATGGCGTCAGAGACCTGGGTTCGACTCTACAGTTTCTGTGACAGGGGATGGGGCTGGGTAGTATTCTCTCCAGAGGGTCGGTGTGGACTCAATGGACCAAATGGCCTGTTTCCACGCTGTAGGGATTATATGACCCATTCTAACTGTATGCATAGATTCAGCAATTTTCAGGCCCTACACCCAAGGGAATTTCCTGGTCCAAAGATATTTTTCAATCTGTTCATCAATATATCGCACCCATGACCAAAATACTATACTAAATACAATTAATTGTATCAATGGGCCACAATGGAATCTATTCTTTCTTTGTACATTGTTTGTCTGGTCTTTTTAACTGGAACATTAAACAGTAACAATACTGAGTATTATTTTGCAATGATAGCCTTTTCTCATACTTATGCTTGACATCCTAGACAGTACCTTATGCTACCAAGGTATAATAATTTGAACTTGTAAAATAGATGTTTAAAACAAAAAAAAAAGCACCACACTCAAAAAAATACAAATTGAACAGAGTGGAAATCTGATACAAAAAAAGCAGAAAATACTGGAAGCATCACAAAGATGGATGAACATTTTGAGTGACATTCAAAATTGAAAATTCTTTCACTTGTGCGAAACACATCTACTTTTTCCATCCCACCTGAACTATTCTATCTGTCTCTCTCTAATACTGATCTAACACATCAGTTTCTCTTCCTTATTTCTAAGCATAAATAACAAAAGGAAATCAGTCAAAGACATGAGGAGCAGAGCAGATGTATTGTTCAGAGGGACAGCATGTTGTGAAAGGATTGGAAAAAGGAAAATGGTAGAGATAACATTTTCAAAAAAAAGTGTTTGAAAAATCTTATTTGCTTTGGTCAGATTTTTGGTCTCCTGGTTGGGGGGGGTGGGGGGTCCCATCAACAACCCAGCAAGTAAGGTGGAGATGTGAGGTAACCTCATAGACCACACAGTGCTCCAGTTCAGAGGTGGCAGCCAACTCGCTGGTTACTACTGGGGTAATCATCTCTGTTATGAACGCAGCCATTGCACCTTTCCCTTTAACCATCCCATAAACAGAAACCTTCAAGGCTGGCAGGTCAGTTTGCTGAACACTGGCACCAGATGTATGGCCACCACAGCAGGATTGCACCTGGAAGTTTGGGAATCCATTGGAGGAGTGTATCCTCAAAATCCAAGGAAATGTGGGGCTTGGAATTGCCATGCCAAGATGGGTAGGACCTGCCAAGAGGTGAGTTTGTTTAGCGTGGACAGTGAACATCATTCTGCTGCAGAGCACTTCTACAGGCACAATAGTACCCTAACATGAGGGCCCATTCCAAACCATTGGTAGGTACCAGCCCCCACTTCCTTGACCATTTCCCTATATGGTGGAGTATCCACTTGCTGATGGATGGATGGTAAAGTGCTCATTGCAATGGCCAGAGACCCCTTATTGGCTACTCAAATAGCTCACTTCTGGATGGGGGAGGGGCATCCACTACCTTTCCCTCCATGCTCAAGGAGGCATGATTTTGCCCTTTGCCTCTATCCACTGCATTCGCTTCTCATTTTACAGAGCCATCCATCTTATTTGTGGTATGATCCCAGCTGATGATATTATGGGGCATGTCAGATCTCAAAATTAAAAACCAGCTTGAAGGACCATAATTTCTTTTACCCTCAGCTTCTTACAGATCCTCAAATCTCAGTGAAGGGTCACCCTGTTAGCATTTAACACTCCCTGGTTCCATTGATGTGAAAAAGATTTCTTCTTCACTGACCTGCAAATTCACAACAAACATATGGGCTTTCCACACTCTCAGCTTCCAGCAGTTTTCTGCTTCTGGATATTTTTCTCTTGAGCTACTCCGGCCTTTTTTCACCCTAGCACTGACACTCTAGAATCTATTAAATCAACAGCACCTTTTTGCTCTGACTGAACCTGTACACACTAACGTTCTGGATAGTTTAGTCTCTCTGTTTCCATGTGACATAGCTTGCCTTGTGGCTAGACAACAACAGTTTGTTTTTTACTTATATTTCTAATGCATAAAACTGTTCCCCTCGAGCTGTAATTCAAAGTTGTAAACCCACATTAAAAGTACATATGTTAACAAACATCCAACAGATCTCAGAACAAACCACATCATTTCCTTCACAAGCACAATATAAAAATACAAATCAGCCTTCTGTCTACTTTAGACCCCATGTTTCCAAATATTAATACATAATATAGAGGCAATAGGGTGGTGGAGATGGGGGATTTTAATTTTCCCAACATTGACTGGGATACAGTTAGTGTCAGCGGTCTGGATGGGGCAGGATTTATAAGAAGTGTCCAGGAAACTTTTCTAGAGCAATACGTCAATAGTCCGACATGGGAAGGGGCCATATTGGACCTGGTGTTGGGGAATAAGCCAGCCCAAGTTGTTGAAGTTGCAGGGGAGGATTTCTTTGGGAATAGTGACCACAATTCTGTAAGTTTTAGAATACTCGTAGACAAAGATGAGAGTGGTCCTAAGGAAACAGTGCTACACTGGACCAAAGCCAATTATACCAAAATTCGGCAGGAGCCGGGAAATGTGGATTGGGAGCAGCTATTTGAAGGGAGATCCACATTTGATATGTGGGAGGCTTTCAAACATACTTTGAAGATAGAGCAGGATAGGTATGTCCCGTTGAAAACAAGGAATAGGAAAGGCAAGATTTGTGAACTGTGGATGACAGAAGAAATCATGCAACTATCCAAGAGGAAAAGGGAAATGTACATAAGTTCCAGGCAGTTAAGAGAGCCTTGGAGAAATATCAGGAGAGAAGAACCAATCTTAAACAAGGAATCAAGCAGGCTAAAAAGGGGTCATGAAATAACTTTAACGAGCAGAATTGAGGAGAATCTCAAGGCCTTTTATTCATATGTAAAAAGCAAGAGGGTAACTAGAGAAAGGGTTGGTCCACTTAAGATAAGGAAGGAAGGTTGTGTGTCGAACCTGAGAAAATGGGTGAGATTCTCAATGATTACTTTGCATCAGTGTCCACTGAGGAGAGAGACGTGATGAATGTTGAGATGAAAGATGCTCTGTTTACTCTGGATCATGTTAATATAAGGAGGGAAGATGTGTTGGGTAGGCTAAAGGATATTAGGGTGGATAATTCCCCAGGACCGGATGGGATCTATCCCAGGTTGCTGAGGGAGGCAAGAGAGGAACTAGCTGGGGCCCTAAGATATCTTTTTAGCATCCTTAGCAGGTGAAGTGCTGGAGGACTGGAGGGTTGCTCATGTTGTCCCCCTGTACAAGGGTAGTAAGGATATTCCATGTAACTACAGACCAGTGAGTCTGACGTCAGTGGCGGGAAAGTTGCTGGAGAAGGTACTGAGGAATAAAATCTAACTATATTTGGAAAAGAATAGGCCTGTCAGTGATAGGCAATATCGTTTTGTGCAGGGGGAGATCGAATCTTACCAACTTAATAGAGTTCTTTGAGGAAGTGACCAAGTTGATAGATGAAGGAAGGGCTGTAGATGTCACATATATGGACTTTAGTAAGGCGTTTGCTAAGGTTCCCCATGGTAAACTACTGGAGAAAGTGAAGCCACATGATGTGCAGGGTGGGGGGGTTCTAGCTAGGTGGACAAAGAAGTGGTTGAGCAACAGAGACAGAGAGTAGAGGTTGAAGTGAGTTTCTCGAAATGGAGAAAGGTGACCAGTGGTGTTCCACAGGGGTCAGTGTGATTGGGCCACTGTTGTTTGTGATATACATACATAAGGAAGAGGGCATTGTTGGTCTGATCAGTAAGTTTGCAGATGACATGAGGATTGATGGAGTAGCAGAAAGCATAGGGGACTGTCGGAGAATACAGGAGAATATAGATAGACTGGAGAGTTGGGCAGAGAAGTGGCAGATGGAGTTCAATCCAGACAAATGTGAGGTGATGCATTCTGGCAAGTCTAATTCTAGAGCAAACTATACTGTAAATGGAAGAGCCTTAGGAAAGGTTGATGAGCAGAGAGATTTAGGAGTTCAGGTCCATTGTACCCTGAGGTGGCTACACAGATGGATAGAGTGATCAAGAAGGTATATGGTATGCTTGCCTTCATTGGACGGGGTATTGAGTATATCAGCTGGCAGGTCATGTTAAAATTGTACAAGACTTTGGTTCAGCTGCACTTAGAATACTGTGTACTGTTCTGTCTCCACATTACCAAAAGGATATGGATGCCTTGGGGAGGGTGCAGAGAAGGTTTATGAGGATGTTGCCTGGTTTGAAAGGTGTTAGCTATGAGGAGACATTGAGTAGAAAAAAGGAGATTGAGGTGGGACCGGATTGAGGTCTACAAAATCATGAAGGGTATAGACAGGGTGGATAGAGATAAGTCTTTTCTCAGGGTGAGGGATTCAATAAGGAGAGGTCACATGTTCAAGGTGAGAGGTGAAAAGTTTAAGGGGGATATACGCGGCCAAGTACTTCACACAGAGGGTGGTATGTGCCTGGAATGCGTTGCCAGCAGAGGTAGTAGAGGTAGACATGGTAGATTTATTTAAGGTGGGTCTGAATAGATGCATGAGTAAGTGGGGAACAGAAGGATACAGATCCTTAGGAATTGGGTGATAGGTTTAGGCAGTGGATTTGGATCAGCTCAGGCTTGGAGGGCTGAACGGCCTATTCCTGGGCTGTGAATTTTCTTTGATTTTTGTTCTTTTTATCATAAATCTAAGCTGAAAATGTGTTGCTGGTTAAAGCACAGCAGGTTAGGCAGCATCCAAGGAACAGGAAATTCGACGTTTCGGGCCAGAGCCCTTAGATTCCCTGTTGAAGGGCTCTGGCCCGAAACGTCGAATTTCCTGTTCCTTGGATGCTGCCTAACCTGCTGTGCTTTAACCAGCAACACATTTTCAGCTCTGATCTCCAGCATCTGCAGACCTCACTTTTTAATCATAAATCTAAGGGTTGCTGTCAAGAGAGTTTAAGTGGCAATTGTTCCATACTCATTGAACACGACATAGTACTAAATACTTGAGGGTATAAGCAAGGTGTAACTTGTGAATTCTAGTAAAATATAGAGGTTTGAAGTAAGATAAATGACATATCTCTTTGATTTATAGACTCATAGATGGTTACAACACAAACAGAGGCTATTTGGCACAGTATGTCCATGTGGCTCATTGTGTCCATGTCAGTCAACAAAGATCTGACAATATGTCTCTGAAGGCTCTGGTAATGTGAATGAATATCTATGTATTGTTTAAATGTTACTGGAGTTCCTGCCTTAACAACTCTTTCAGTTAGCGAGTTCTGGACTCCCACCACCCTTGCAGCAAAAAAGTTTCTTCTCAGCTCCCCTTGTAGCCTTCTACGTCTTACCTTAAATCTGTGCCCCTGCTTATTGACCTCTTGACTATGTATTCCTATCCACCTTAATTATGCCCCTCAGAAATGTATAACCCTCTATCAGGACCCCTTTCAGCATGCACTGCTGCAAGGAAGATAATCCCAGCCTCTCCAATCTTTCATCACAGCTTAGACCCTCCAGTCCAGGCTGCATCCTGGTAAATCTCCTCTGCGCACTCTTTAGTGTAATCACATCCTTCCTGTAACGTGCTGACCAGAACTACACACGCTACTCCACATTGGCCTTTGTCCCCTGCATTTTTTTTTTAATTGACAAACCTCCAAAGTCTCCATTTCTTCCTCTGACCTTCCAAAACAAAAACATAGCTTCCCAAATCTTTTCTGAGATATGCAACAAACATTGTTAAGGACTCAAAGGCAAGTGAGGGAAAATGTGTTAGTCAGTATGGTAGCATTCCAAGTTAAAATCTGGGTCCGTGCTCTACAAAGTGTTAAGAAAAACAATGGGTGATACCACAACAATGTCTAATCCACTTAGTTACAATAGCAGCACAAAAATTCTCATCTGATTGAAGTTACTAATAATCTATCAACTTGATTAGTCATACATATAAATGGATACCTAACAAATGACATTTTCCAAAAGCAATGGCTTTACGTTCTGATCTCAGCACAGCTGCTAAAAAATCCAAAAAGGATCTTATTTGAATTCTGTGATTGGCCAGAGGAATGACAGATAGTTAAACAGAATGTTCTTGTTCTACATATTTAATCTTCCATTTGAATTACTGAGGAAAATTGATACTAATCTAGTTGATCACAATTTTCTCATTATTTGACATCTTCAATATACTGATGTGACCAGCTTAATAGCCTGTTGGTATGGCACTGTATTGATAATTGTCTGGCAGTTTGGATCAGGTTTACCACATACTTTAAAATTTGGTTTTTAAAGGTCACTTTTACATTATTCTATTGATTATATATGTTAATACATTAAAATGTCAGGAAGCAGATGAAGTATAATTCCTTTAGAGATTAATTAAGCTGTCAGCTGCAGACATGTCACGAATATCATGGTGTCTCTCTCGCAATGAAAATTCTGAAATGAACTTTTCAATATAATGTATTTGACATCAGTTTGTTCAAATAGAACAGTTTTCTCCTCCTTTCCTCAGTCCTTTTGAAACATGCTGCCCCTTGCAAGGGTGGGGCTCGATTGGTTTTATGGGCTGCATATGCAATCTCTGATCTATAGGTTTAGAGACAGGTGCTGATCAAATCCAGTGACCGGTCTTCCTGTTTGCTAGACTTTATTTTTAAAATTCATTCATAGAATGTGGGTTTCGTGGGTTTATATCCCATTCCGAGCTGACCTGGAATTGATGGTGGTGAATTGCTTTATTGAACTGCTGCAATTTGTTTGATGTAGATCTGCTGTAATGGAAGGATTTTCAGGATTTTAACCATATGATACGGAAGGACAGGCAACGTATTTCCAAGTCAGGATGGTAAGTCGCTTGGAGGGTAACTGGGAAGTTATGACGTTCCCATGTACACATACTGCCCTTGTCATTTTACATTGTAGTGCTCTTTGCTTTAGAAGGTATTTTCACAGGGGCCTTCATGAATTTCTGCAGTGCATCTTGTAGATGGTGCACACTGTTGCTATTGAGCATCACAGGTGAGGGCATGAATGTTAGTGGATGTGGTTACAATGAAACTGGCTGCTTTATCCTTGATGATGCTACGCTCCTTGAGTGTTTTTAGAGCAGTGCTGATCTAGACAAGTGAGGAGTATTCATTATCCTCCTGACTTGAGACTTGTAGATGGTAGACAGGTTTTATGGAGTCAGGAGGGGAGTTCCTTGCTGCAGGTTTCCAAGCCTCTGACCTGTCTTTGTAGCTATTGTAGTCATTCGGCTGGTCCAATTCAATGGTAACTTCTAGAAAGCTGATAGTGGGGATATTCAATGCTTGCAATGCCATACAATGTCAAGGAGCAATAATTAGATTCTCTATTATCGGAGATGGCCATTGTGTGGCGTGAATGTTACTTGCTATTTAACAGCCTAAGCCTGAATATTGCCTCGGCCTTGTTACATTTGGACATGGACCATTCTAGTAACCAAGGAGCCATGAACGATGTTAAACATTTGTGCAATCATTAGCAACCATTCCCTGCTTCTGACCTTTATGATGGATGGAAAATCATTGATGAAGCAGCTGAAAATATTGGGCCAAGGACATTACCCTGAGGAACATATACTGAGAATTCCTGGAGCTGAAATAACTAACCTCCAACAACCACTACCATCTCCCTTTGTGCCAGGTATGATTCCAGCCAGTGGAGATTCTTTTGCTGTGATTCCCTTTGACTTTAATTTTGCTCGAGCTCCTTGACGTCGGGGTCTCACCTCACCTCTTTTGTTTATGCTTGAGCAAAGGCAGTGATGAGGTCAGAAGCTGTATCACTCTGGCGGATCCCAAACTGTAAGTCAGTGAGTAAATTATTGATAAGTAAAGTACTGCTTGATAATGCTGTTGGACAGTCAGTACGTTGAAATCATCAGGAGTTCTGCTGGTAGCTGGTCTGATGCAATTAGACCTCATTATTGAGGATTCCCAGGGTAGCTCCTTCCTACATTATGCCACCATGTTGTCACCTCTAGTGGGTTTGTGCTACCTGTGGGACAGGACATAGTACAGGATGGTAGCAATGTTGTCTTGTACATTGTGTATGAGATGTGATTCCTTGAGAATGACTGTCAGGCTGTTATTTGGCTAGTTTGTGAGACAGCACTCCCAGTTCTAGAACTTGCTCCCACATTTTGGTGAGGAGGGATTTTGGAGGGTCCGCAGATGGAGTTTGTCATTGTTTTTATCGGGGCCTAGGAAGGCCTGGGTGGTCTGTCCATTTTCATTCCCTCTTTGAGATTTATTACCTATTTGGTGAAACTGATTATCCTACCAGTTCACATCAGTAGGCTGAGTACAAAACCACATTGCTATAGGACTGGAGTCACTTGTAGGCCAGACCAAGAAAGGAATGCAGATTTCTTCTGTTAAAGGTAAATTAGGAATCCCACCTGTCATGGTGGAATTCGACCTTGAGTCCCCAGAACATTTCCAAGATCTTTGGATGACTAGTCCAGTGACAATACCACTACACCATCACTTCCTCCAAAAAATGCATCTTAAATTTTACAGGAGAGGGGATGGTGTCAGAAGGACTGCCTGCCCATGAGCTTACTGAATAAACTATTAATGAATATTTAAAGGCATCATCTTACCATCACTCATGGTAAGTAAAGGTCTATAACATTAAAGAAGGGTAGCAACTCTAAGTTTGACTGGCCAAGGTAACACTGACTACATTATTATAAGAATGAAAGACACATACCAACTTCATCAGCAAGGACAACATCATCAAGCTAGTGGACCTATGCCTTACAATCCACTTCACCTTCAACAACAAAACCTGCAGACAAACCAATGGAACACCCATGGGGTCTCTGATATCAGGGTTCTTAGTAGAGGCAGCAATGCAGAGACTCGAACAAACAGCTCTGCCAACCATCCAACCCAAACTTTGGGTCCACTACGTGGATGACACCTTTGCTGTCACTAAATGAAACAAATTAGAAAAAACCTTCAAGACCATCAGTAACACCCTTACTGGCATAAAATTCACTAAAAAGGAAGAAAACAACAACAAACTGCCATTCCTAAATGTCGCAGTAGAGCAAACAGCCAATGAGGAATCTCAAACCAGCACCTACAGGAATATAACACATACAGAACAAATATTGAATTACAGAAGCAATCATCCCAACAACCACCAATGAAGCTGCATTAGAGCATTATTTCAATGAGCTAACACACACTGCAGCACAAAGGAACTACGCAGAGCAGAGGGAAATCATCTATACAGTGCATTCAAAAAGAATGGGTACCGAATTAACACAGTCTGCCAATTTCTGAGGAACAAACCTAAACAAGCAGACAAAACATGTCCAGAAATCTTAGCCACTCTCCCCTACATCAAAGGCATCTTGGAAATGACTGCCAGAGTACTCAGACCCCTTGGCATTATGGTAGCCCAGAAACTTAACAACACAGCAGCTAATGACATTGAAAGACCCTATACAGACAACAAGCCAAACTAATGTCATTTACAAAATACCTTGCAAGAACTATAACAAACACTACATTGGGCAAACAGGCAGAAAATTAGCCACCAGGATACATGAACATCAACTAGCCACAAAAAGACATGACCCATTCTCACTAGTATCCTTACATATAGATGTGGAAGGACACCACTTCAACTGGGACAACACATCCATCCTAGGACAAGCCAAACAGAGACACGTGCAAGATTTCCTAGAAGCATGGTACTCCAACAGAAACTCCATCAACAAACACATTGACTTGGATCCCATTTACCACCCCCTGAGAAAAAGAACCGGAAATTACATCACCATATGAAATGATGTTACCACAGGAAATGACATCACCAACCCAAGGCAATGCAAACATATGAATAGAAAGCAGGCTACACCAGTAGTGCTTTATTCTGAGGCTCACTGAAGATTTTATCTAGTATGGTGACAAAACGTCTGGAAATGAACTTTTCCACTCAGCGAGCAAACCTACATCCACTCTTTCAATTCTCATCCCTGACCTCTTGAATTAATTCCCTCAAATCCTTTTTAGTGATACCTCCAAAACTTAGACTTATCTGGCCTCCTTCATGTGTTGGGACTGTCTGTAGTCCCAATAGTGGCCACCACTCCCAGTGACACTCCAGGGACCACAGAGATGCTGGTCATCTGAGTAGCCATTAGCTCTGCAAGGCAGTAAATTTTCTCTGGATAAAGGAGTGCATGTTACACCTTAATTATCCCTCTCCCAGTGTTAAATTGCTTCAGGGTAACTATTGTGTCTGTGATGGCTACATATTTGTTCAATACTTGCTGCAAATTGTAACCCCAAACTATGAATCAGATTGGGATTTGTGAATTGGAGCTAGTCCTAAGAGTTTTTGCCTGTATGTATCATTTTAACATTAACCAGTACATTTGCACTGTAAACATTTGGAACCCAAACAGGGCTTTCAACTGCAAGGATTTTTTTTAAATCCTGCATTAACCCACAAAGTTTTAATGATGACAGTCACTCATGAGAAAGTTTTTAAAAGCTTCCCAGGGCAACTGGTCCAGATGTACATTCTCAAGCTGCATAATATTGCTGCCAACATTACTCATGTAAAATGTACCGTTATTGTAAATAGAGACATGAATTGGATTTCGAGGTAATGATGCATACATTATAAATATAATTTCTGATGTAGTATTATCTGGGAAATTGACTCATTAGTTTATAAGGGTGTGTTGAACAGCATCATTGGTTTCTTCACTATAGCTAATTGCACTGTTATAGCCCATCTATTACAGGAATGATTCTGTTTAGAATGTGTACAGTAACATGTGATTGAAAAGAAAGGTTGATAATTGTTTCTTCTGCATGATTTCTGAATTTTTATTGCTTAATTTAACAGGATATTTTTCACTCCCTGTGCAAAAATGGTGGCAGTAAGATATTAGATTCACATATAGACAGAAAACAGGAGTGTCTTCTAAGAATAGAGAAAGGGGGATATTTTAAATGAGTTACCTCAAAGCTGAGAAACAGATCATAGGACAATCCTTATTTCGGAACTACGGGTTGAATTTTACCAAAAACGAGCCAAATCTCTCATAGGTCTTTGCTTAAAATCTGATTGAAGATTTGTAGCTCGGGTATCTGTTGTTGTGGTTCTGCTCGCAGAGCTGGAAGTTTTTGCTGCAAACGTTTCGTTCCCTGGCTAGGGAACATCATCAGTGCTGTTGGAGCCTCGTGTGAAGCGCTGCTTTGATGTTTCTTCCGGTATTTATATTGGTTTGTTCTTGCCACTTCCGGGTGTCAGTTTCAGCTGCAGTGATTTGTATGTGGGGTCCAGGTCGATGTGTCTGTTGATGGACGTTCTTGCCGTTTCCGGGTGTCAGTTTCAGCTGTAGTGGTTTGTATATGGTGTCCAGGTCTATGTGTCTGTTGATGGAGTTTGGGGATGAATGCCATGCTTCTAGGAATTCTTTGGTAGGTCTTTGCTACTTGTCGCATTACGTGGCTGCATTCTGCACTATTGGGTGCTAATCGCAGTGGGAGTACTCACCATTACTGGGAGCTTCTGGTATTTCCACCACCAGTACCATGTTTAAAGCTCAGGCATGTTCTGCCAGCTGTGAATAGCCACTCACAGAACACAGGTTGGGAGAGAAGTTAAATAAAGAGCTTCTGAGACACGTCAATGGCATTCTTTGTAAATAGAAGTTCACATCCGTAGTAGCAGTAAAGACAAAATACTGCAAATTCTGGAAATCTGAAACAAGCACAGAAAATGTTGGAGAAACTCAACACATCTGGCATCAAATATGAAGAATAAGAGAATCAATATTTTGAGGCTGGTATGATTTCCTCAGAATAGAGTAAGTAAGGTATTACTACTTTCGATTTAATACAATCTGATTGGCTATTATGATAACTGCTACAAAAATCTAATTACACAAGCCCCCAGTTCTTAGTATCATACGATGTTAGAACACTGGCTAAAGGAATGCAACTCTCTCTCTCTCCAACGCTCAGGATGGCATTACATCTTGTCCTTATTTAATGTTGGAGCAGTACATGTCAGAAAATATTCAATCATTTAATAACATTAGCTTTTATTGAATAACAAGAAAAGCAAAAAGCCAAATGAAGAAAAGGTGCATTGGCTTCTGGGAATAAACAGAGGTTGCTCACCTTTCAAGCAGCAACAAATCTATGGCAATGAATGATTAACTCCCCCAACGTGGATTTATTGGAGGTGGTATCAGTTAAATTCGATCTGACTTGGTGCTCCCTATGCTACTCTGCTCAATTATAGTGAATATGGCATTTCTCTTTCTAAATATCCTCACCTTCCTCACATCAAGTCTGCTTGCTGCACTCCCAGCTCTTTAGAACCCATCACATCTCTTTTTTGTTTGCTACAGCTGTGCAGAACAGCATGCAACACTCTGCAAAGCTCCCCCAAGACCGATCCTCATCTTCAGGTGGCCTTTCATCGGCTCCTGCTGGGCCCTAGTGAAAGAATAGGAGGACTGCAGATGCTGGAGATCAGAGTCAAGACTCTGGTGCTGGAAAAGCACAGCAGGTCAGGCAGTATCCGATGAGCAGGAGAATACCCTTGCCAACTTTTATAGGTGCACCATCGAGAGCATTCTGTCTGGATGTATCACTACCTGGTATGGCAACTGTACCATTCAAGAATGGAGACGGTTACACAGAGTGGTGAACTCGGCCCGGACAATCACCAAGGCCAATCTCCCATCAATAGAATCCATCTACCAGGCTCGCTGTAAAGGAAAGACCAAAAGCATTCTCAAAGATCCCATCCCACCCTGGCAATGCTTTTCTACAACCTCTACCATCTGGGTGAAGGTACAGAAGCCTGAACACACACACCAGCCGGTTTCGAAACAGTTTCTACCCTACTGTTGTTAGAATACTGAATGAATACTCTTAACATTCACCTGTACCTGTGTTTTTGTCACTGTTTACCTATTATTTACTATCTATGCTACTTAACTCTGTCATCTGCCTGGAGGAAGTGAGGTCTGCAGATGCTGGAGATCAGAGCTGAAAATGTGTTGCTGAAAAAGCGCAGCAGATCAGGCAGCATCCAAGGAACAGGAGATTCGATGTTTCGGGCATTAGCCCTTCTTCAGGAATGAGGAAAATGTGTCCAGCACGCTAAGATAAAAGGTAGGGAGGAGGGACTTGGGGGAGGGGTGATGGAGATGCAATAGGTGGAAGCAAGTCAAGGTGAGGGTGATAGGCCGGAGTCGGGTGGGGGCGGAGAGGTCAGGAAGAAGATTGCAGGTTAGGAAGGCGGTGCTGAGTTCGAGGGATTTGACTGAGACAAGGTGGGGGGAGGGGAAATGAGGAACTGGAGAAATCTGAGTTCATCCCTTATGGTTGGAGGGTTCCTAGGCGGAAGATGAGGCGCTCTTCCTCCAACCGTCGTGTTGTTATGGTCTGGCGATGGAGGAGTCCAAGGACCTGCATGTCCTTGGTGGAGTGGGAGAGGGAGTTAAAGTGTTGAGCCACGGGGTGGCTGGGTACTGGTCAAGACCACTCCCTCAGTGACTCCCTCGTCAGGTCCACACCCCTCACCAACCCAACCTCCACTCCTGGCACCTTCCCCTGCAACCGTAAGAAATGCAAAACTTGCGCACACACCTCCTCCCTTACTTCTCTCCAAGGCCCCAAGGGCTCCTGAAGAATGGCTCATGCCCGAAACATCGACTCTCCTGCTCCTTGGATGCTGCCTGACCTGCTGCGCTTTTCCAGCAATGAATGGCAGGATACCAGGAACCTCACAGGAACTCATTTGGGGTGCTTGTCTATAAGTCTCTGAAGATGGCAGGACAGGATAGTTAAGAAGGCGTACAGGATATTTCCTTCATTGGTTGTGGCATGGATGTTTAGAGCAGGAAGGTCATGTTGGTTCAGCCACAGCAGGAGCACCGCATGCAGTTCTGGTCACCACCCTTTGGGAAGGATGGAATTGCATGAGAGGGGGCGTAAAGGAGATTCACTAGGATTGCCCCTGGGAGAGAGCATTTCAGATTTGAGGAGAGGCTGGTTTAACTCACCTTGTTTTCTTTGAAGCAGAGAGGGTTGGGGGGGAGCTGATGGATGTGTACAAGATAATGAGGGGCATGGGCAGGGTGAACAGAAATCAGCTGATCCCTTAATCAAAAGGTTAATGACAAATGGGGGCCTAATTTTAAAATGAAAGTCAGGAGGTTTGGAGGGGGGTTTGAGGAAAACCACGGTCCTCCTGATCGTGGTGGGGGATCTCGAATGCACTGCCTTTAAAACGTATTTGGATGAACATTCAAAGTGTCATGACATTCAAGACTCCAGGCTGCTGCATGCAGGAGAGTGGGACGAGTACAGGCAGGAGCATGTTTCAGGGCCGAAGGGCATCTTCTGTACTTGATTCTAAAATGCTATGATTCTACGAATGTCTATAATCTTTCCAGTCTCACTATATTTCACTAGCCGGGAGAATTCCACCCACTCTGTGTAGTTCAATTTCTCCACATCTGACTTCTCTCTAACTCTCCTCCCCATCAGCTTTTGTTCTTGGCATTATTAGAGCAGAAGCTCTTCTTAACAGGAAAACAGAGGCACAATCCAACATCTGGTTATCCAATGATGCTGCATGTTGGTTCATCACCGCTCTCCATAGAATCAGATAGAGCCTGACTCCAAAATGTGAAAGCAGCTACAATATAGTCGGGTGGAAGCCTGGACCAAATCAATGTGTCAGAATTCAGCTTGATTTGAGGCAATGCATTTTGAGCTCTGGATTTTACATTTCTAAACTGTGCATCAGGCACAGTGGCACAATCTTACAGTGCAGAAAGGGAATTTGGAGGAGCTAGGAGCTGTTTATGGAGATCAAATTGAATATTATGTCACTCTGAGGATTACTCCGAGTTGCTGTCAAGAACAGGAGGGACTGACTGTTCCCCAACTTCTGGAGGATGAAACATTTTACTTGGCCCAAGAACAGTGATTGGAGAGACTTGAGGAGGTGAGCAGCAGGAATATCACGCCCTGATCTTCAATAAACTAAGTAGTTTAATAATTTAACCAGGTCAGAAAAAGCAAACACTTGTTCATTCTCCTATATCTCGTGGTTTAAACATTCATTTCACTTTTACTTGCTTTGCGTGCTCCAATGCCTCTCACCTCACACCCACTCAACTTTCAGTAGCAAACAGCCTTGACTTTCTATGTACTTCATCGCCTCATTCTGACATTGTCCTTCACCTCAATCGTGATGGAATATGATCTGTTTGTCTTATAATCATTATCACAGAGTGCACTTCATTCAGCAGATAAATAGTAAAACTTCATTCATTCATGACTATTTATTATTGTGTTCCTCATGAAAAATATGAGTACAAAACCCAAGACAGATGGAGGATTAAAGATAAGCTGCCACAAATAATCCAGATGTAGTTTAGGAGGCACTGGAGCTAAGCGGCACAGATCGAGAGCGAGGGATTATGCAGCTAACTATTGACAGTTGTACATATCACTTGCACAAATGCTCACATCACTTCAGCAATGGCTGTACAATGAAAGGCCTGGGGATGGTGATGATTATAACATTGTTGCATTGGAATATCTTACAGAATCTGCAAGCTTTCATTAATTGGCAAGCGGAGTCTGTGATTGGGCCCTGCCTGGGTATTTCCACATTTCCACAGATTAGAGCCTGTGAGTGGGCCTTGGCTGAGTATTTCCAAGATCCAGTGATCAGAGCCTGTGAGTGGGCCCTGGCTGAGTATTTCCAGGATCCAACGATTAGAGCCTGTGAGTGGGCCCTGGCTGAGTATTTCCACAATCCAGTGATCAGAACCTGTGAGTGGGCCCTGGCTGAGTATTTCCAGGATGCAGTGATCTGAGCCTTTGAGCGGGCACTGCCTGAGCACGTTCCAGCTCACGGTAGTTATTGAATTGGAGGCTACAGTGTCAGCAATAGCAAGCAGGTGGCTTCTCATAGTCTCCAGGCTATGGCTTGGCACCAGGTGCCTGCATGGAGGTAAGACTTAATTCAGACTTTACTATCTGGATTTTCTCATTCCTTTGGCTTTCTTTTATTTCTTTTGTTTTTTTTAAATTCCGGTTTTGTAATTGTGTGTGGCCAATAAGGCACTAGTTACATCGCTGGTGACAGGAATGGTGCTGAAGTGTAGTGACACTATACAACGTTTGTCATAGAATTTTGGAAAAGATATACATGAAAATAAATAAATCAAATCAAATTAAATAATCGTTATTGTACTTGAATGAAGATGATTCCAAAAGAGACCTTTTTTCTTTCTGAGAGTGCACCATCATAGGATATACAGCCAAGTTCCACCATAAATACCTGCATGCTGGTGGGTCCACTTAGAGAGTTAGTCGGGTTTTTAATCTGGTGGTTTGGGCATGATTAGAAACTGATCATTGGGGCAGCTGCGGGTGCCCACCTTTAGGTGACGCAATCCTTTCCAAGCTCTGCTCAACTGGGCAAAGGTACTTTGCCTGGGACTATTGTTGAGAAGGATAATGTTAGAGGAGCATCAGCAACTTGGTATGGACAAACTAGACATGTGCATTCTTCACTTTAGCAGAGAGGACAGAACAATCTAACTCAATCACAGGAGGAACTGGTGAAGCAGGCAATGGTGAGACTGCCTAGAATGGAGATGGTGGTTGTCTCTATGAGACTTCAATCAGGATTCTCTAATGAGTCTATACAGGCCTTAGCCATGATGATGGCTGCGTAGACTTTGGACACCATCTTGTCTAGCACCTTTAACAGAATGGCAGATACTTTATTCATTGCCTTACAATGTGAAACCTGGAAAGAAACAATGGCATTGAATGGACATGAAGTTCAGTGGGCAGCAGCTCCTCTTTTATCAGGCCACATGTCTGCCACCATCTAAAGAGACAACCTCAGCCTGTGGAAGTGCCATTCTTCTGACAGATCAAAGGTGAGCCATTGCACACAATACTACATGGCTATTGCTGCCCTTTCCACCTCTTCCCTTTGCACACTTTCTCCCATGCACCTCAATCTTGTATGCCTCTCTTCTGTGCATTTCCTCTTCCATGTGCTTTCTACCTCTGCATCTGCCCATCTCAACATAGACTGTTGTTGTGAAGACAACATCTGCTTTATGTATTCCAAACAAGAGGAAGAACTTGCATAAAGACCTGTCAGTTGAGAAACAGGAAAAGACCATTAAGAGACAATATAAGTCTCACGTCTGTAGTCAGCAAAGTTGTGGAAAGAATTCTGAGGGATAGGATTTATGACTATTTGGCAAAGCATAGTGTGATTAAAGGCAGTCAGCATGGCTTTGTGAGGGACAGAATGCCTCACTTATTGAGTTCTTTGAGGAGCTGTCAAGACAGGTCGACGAAGGTCGAGCAGTGGATGTGGTGTATATGGACTTCAGCAAGGTATTTGATAGGGTTCCCCATGGTAGGCTCATTCATAAAGTCAGGAATAATGGGATAAAGGGAGATTTGGCGATCTGGATTCAAAATTGGCTGGCTGACAGAAGGCAGGGAGTGGTTGTAGATGGAAAGTATTCTGCCTGGAAGACAGTGATGAGTGGGGTCCAACAGAGCTCTGTTCTTGGGCCTCTGCTCTTTGTAGTTTTTATAAATGACTTGGATGAGGAGGTTGAGGGGTGGGTTAGTAAATTTGCAAATGACTCAAAGGTTGGAGGTGCCGTCGATAGTATAGAGGGCTATTTCAGGCTGCAGTGCGACATAGACAGGATGCAGAGCTGGACTGAGAAATGGCAGATAAAGTTCAACCTGGATAAATGCAAAGTGATGCATTTTGGAAGGTCAAACTTGAATGCTGAATAAAGGATTAAAGACAGGATTCTTGAAAGTATGGAGGAACAGAGGGATCTGGATGTGCACGTACATTGATCCCTCAAAGTTGCTACCCAAGTGGATAGGGTTGTTCAGAAAGCAAATGGTGTTTTGGCTTTCGTTAACAGGGGTATCGAGTTTAAGAGCCGTGAGGTTTTGCTGCAGCTCCACAAGTCCCTGGTGAGACCACACTTGGAATATTGTGTCCAGTTCTGGTCACCCTACTATAGGAAAGATGTGGAGGCTTTGGAGAGGGTGCAAAGAAGGTTTACCAGGATACTGCCTGGTCTGGAGGGCTTGCCTTTTGAAGGAAGGTTGAATAAGCTTGGACGTTTCTCTCTGAAGAGAAGGAGGAAGAGAGGACACCTGATCGAGGTGTACAAAATAACGAGAGGAATAGATAGGGTCAATAGCCAGAGACTTTTCCCCAGGGCAGGATTGACTGGTACGAGAAGTCATAGTTTGAAGATATTAGGAGGAAGGTATAAAAGAGACGTCAGAGGTAGGTTCTTTACGCAGAGAGTTGTGAATGCATGGAATGCGTTGCCAGCTGTTGTGATTGAAGCGAAGTCATTGGGGACATTTAAGTGACTGCTGGACATGCACATGGATAGCAGTGAGTTGAGGGGTGCGTAGGTTATGTTAAGTCTCGGCACAACAGCGTGGGCCTAAGGGCCTGTTCTGTGCTGTACGTTTCTATGTATGTTCTATCTATGTAAGCTGGTCTTCCAAGATTGAAAATCCTAAGTTGCTATGGAATCAGAGGAACAGACTGGGACAGGCCTGTGACAAGGAACCATTGAGCATTGCAATAAGATGTTATGAAGTAATCCAGTAAACTTTGAACCAAGCATGAACACCAAGGTTTAAAGGTATGCCTAAAAGAGTCAATCTTCTGATTATGCAAGAGACAAATAGCTAATTCCTGACAATGGTCACTCTCCTACGGTGTATTGTCAGAAACATCCAATATCTACCACACTTTAACTTTCCACTTAAAAGCAGCAAACTTCTCCAAAACCTGATATTATTACAAACAAGTCAGTGAAAGTGAACACTATCAGTGAGAATTTGCCAATAGGGAATGGCAATTGTCACTGTGAAAGTGAGCCTTTTATAATGTTGATTTCTTTGAAGTGAAGCTGAAACTAGGCAGTTTTCTTAAGAAGGCTTCAATTCCAATGGACAGATAAACACTGGGGAAGAGCCATCATTTGCTTCAGTTAACACCATAATTTATATTTTCATTTCCCACCCACCTGAACAACTTTCTTGCATCCAGGTAAACATGTGTTGGGCAATCCTGCAGGCCAACACCTTGGAGCTCTGTTGCAGTCACAATGATCTTTTCTCCAAATCTGCCTATGCACCTGAGCCCAACCCATGCTTTCTTGTTTATTTAGACTGCCCCCTCTATAATACACAAGCACATAAAAGTGAAGGAGATCAGTTTAAGGTAATAATATGCCAGCACAGTAGCAAGATATTTAGGTACATGCCCAAGCACTATACAGTCCTTTCCTAAATTGGAGTTGGTTCGTTCATTTGGCTGGATGGCTGGTTTACAATGCAGACTGATGCCAACAGCATGGGCTCAGTTCCTACATCAACTGAGGTTGCCATTGAAGGTCTCTCCTTCTCAACCTTTCACCTCACCTGAGCTATGGTGACCTTCATGTCAAACCACTTCATGACAGCACCTCTCCCTGTAACAAAAGTGTAGCTATACGGTCTGGTAGGACTATAGCAACTTTACCTTTGAACATTACAACAGTGGCCACACTTCAAAGGTTAGTTCATTGGCTCTGAAGCACTTTGGAATGTCCTGAGGTCATGAGAGATGCAATATAAATGATAGATTTTTTGTTTTTAAATAATTCTAACCTTTGGAAATTGCATTTTAGGAAGAAGAAGAATCATTAATCTCTGATAATTTAGCTAATCTCCACTAGGGTGAAGAAAAGACACTATTATTAGACCATCATGCCCTTGACTACCAGCTATCAGCAGAACTACAGCAGTGGAGGTGGTTTCAGTGGCAAAAACTGGCATCTGAAGATTTAGCGACTTCATCATTGGTTGGGTCAGGCACTGGCAATGGCAAAGCAGTGGCAGAAGGGCATCACATCAACATCGACGAGGTGTGCCCAGTGGCGAGAGTGGTGACTCTGACATTGGTGGGTCTGGTGCAGGCAGTGGTGGTGAAGGATCAGCCCAGTGGCGAAAGATGGCACCTGTAAGAGTGGTGACTTCAACATCTGGTGTAGACAGTAACGAGGCAATGGAGGAGGAATGGGGCACAGGTATCATTGATGATGAGCTAGCTCAGGACTGATGGACTCTCTATAAGCTAAATCTTTGTTTCTTTTTCTTATTCTTAAGCTATTCAAAATAGCACCAGATCATGATGACAGCACCAAAGCTTTTCACTGTATTCTACAGTATGGTTCTCACTGTAAAGTACATGTAACATTAAAAAAATCATTCATATTCATATTCTTGGACCAAAGGAGGACAAATCTTTGTCAGGTGTTGCATTCTTGATTGGTATCTAATGCATCTGGGGCCCTGGATAAGCCCATCAGGTATTTGTACAAATGACTAAAATCAAAGGTTACTGCAAGGGTTCAAGCAGGAAGATCATCACTTGACGGCATTACCAAGGAGGTAGTCAGAAACCTGTAGAATTGTACACCCAGATAAGCCAGGTCCTGTAGAAATGGGCAACTTAAGTAAGCTTAAGCAACCGCAATGGATATTGCTATAGTGTATAATTGATTCTCCATACTTATTATTTACTTAATAGAAATCCATAGAAAGTAAGGCATAGTCTGAAAATTCCCAATTTGAAGGCACACTTTCATATTTCCAATAACAGGCTGATTTAGCAATAATTTATTTGCATCAGTAATAGTGTAGTAATGTTGCACTATAACATATATATAAATACTCTTACTGGACATTTCATGAAGGAAATTTTTGAATGTATACACAAGGTGTAAGGCGCACAGTTAATAAAAAAAAGGCTTCCAAGCAGCAGACTGTACTTTCAAAAGCAAAGAAATCTAATTTTGTGCAATATTCATTGCTAAGTTTTTATGTTTTTACATTTTACAATCTAATTTGTACCAGTCAGAATAGGAGAAAGCTAAATGATGTATGCTATCTGCTGGGGGGCTGAATTATAAATCTCCCACTATTGCCTTCATGCATTCAGCATGTGAGAACAGGAAATGTTCATGACTATAGAAGACAGATATGGATTCCACCAGGACTGCAGTCTTACAGTCCGACTCCAAACATGAGCAAAACAATGGGATCCCAGAGATGAGGTGAGAGCAAATGCCCATCAAGATAGTATTCTACCAGTAGTCCAAATAAAACAAAAGTAAAAGGGAAACTGAGAGAAAACTTTCCACTCACTAGATTCATAGCAACCTCAAATCATTCTGAAGGTTAATCATCTCAGTCTCAGTACCTGCATGTGTGTCCAGAACAGCATCCTAGATCGAACAATCTGCAGCTGTTGCATCAATTACAATCCCTCTATTGTAGGATCAGTATTTAAACTCAATCATTATCATTTAAACTATCACCAGTTGTCTCTCTCACTCATGAGAGAACAGCCATTTGGTTTGGTAAGACAATGGAAACTTACCTTTACCCAACCTTACAGACCTTGGGAAACCAAGGAAACTCCAGCATTATATATCAGGCTCATAAATCACATGTTACAAAAGGTTTTCATTTCAGAAGACATTTAATAAGGTGACACATTAAAGGTTGTTATGCAAAATAAAATCTTAACCTCAGGGCGGATGGTGGCACATTGGCATGGATCAGTACTGACTGAGTATCAGGAAACAGGGAGGAGGCAGAATTTATTCTTTCACAAGTTCGCAAGATTAAACAAGTGGTGTGTCACAGGGATTGGATCTGGGATATCAACCACTCACAATTTGCGAAAGGATGAAGAGATTGAGGGTCTAGTTGCTAAATTTACTCATAATACAAAGACAGGTGAGAAAATAAATTGTGAAGGGGACATAGGAGGCTACAAAAACTAAGAATAGATTAAATGAATCAGATCAGCCATTATCTTACTGAAGGTGCTAAGTGTCTACTCCTATTTATTATGTCATTGTACTGCTGCAAAATAATTAATAAGTTAGAGGGAGGTAATGTTTCGGTCATAGTCAGAAGCTACAACAAGTGACATCTCAACCACTTACAAGGTGAAAAGAGCATGATACAATACTCCTCATCTGGGTAAAGAAGGAGCTTGTGATGCTGTCCAAAAGGAGGAGAGAAAGGTACCAAGGCAGGGAGCTTTAGGAAGGGGATTACAGAGTATAGGGCCTGGATAACTAAAAGCACAGCCACTCATGGTGAGGGATAGGATATTGTGCAGCAACTGCATTGAGTTCTGCCACTGAATGATCACACAGTGACTGAATGATTTATTAATTGCTGAAAATGTGTTGCTGGAAAAGCGCAGCAGGTCAGGCAGCATCCAAGGAACAGGAGATTCGATGTTTCGGGCACAAGCCCTTCTTCAGGAAGGTTTATTAATTGGCATATATATCTAGGGAGATACAGTGAGAAGTAGTCTGTCGTCACAATCTGGTGTCATTTTGAGGTACAAGGAGAATAAAAGAAAGGTCTTAAATAAAGTTCATCAGCTGGGGTCCCAAACATGGCTCCTACTGCTCCAGGCCTCCCTCAACCAGGAGTCCCAGCTCTGAGCATCAGAGTACTGAACTCCCAGCCAAAACAACCTCCACTCACTAATAACTGTATTCACTCACTGATAACTGTCTTCACTCACTGATAACTGTCTTCACTCACTGATAACTTCCTTGCTCCTTGTATATACAGTCAACTGCAATACTTTCAAAACACTGCTGTCAGCACTAATACACCCGATCTGCATGGTCATCTGGATTGAGGCCCACGTTGTGTCTTAGTGTTTAAAACAAATTTATAATATTAATTTCTTTCCAACAATGATCCACTCTAGTATTTTCGTTCAGCCCAAGAACAACGAACAAGCTTGGCTTCCGCCTCGTTATCGTGCAATGCTTTTCGGTTTCGCACTGTCATTTCAGGGAGGTGTCTGGGAAAATAATAAATTCTGTGTGATCTGAGTGGGAAGTAGCTCAAGGGATCTCACTAAAACCTGAAACTGCAATGGAGCCAAGCTGGAATCAAAATGGCAGCTGGCATGTAATCAGTAATTCTATTACTGTGCTATCTTTGACTATTTGCAATTTCATTTTCATTTGTACAGTTTCATTTGTACAGTTATCCAGCAAGAATAGGCTTGTATTCATAGCCTATATTTACATAAGAACCAAAGAATGACTGGTTCAAACTCAGCAGCAAATAGTTGTGAGAATTGTTGAACCCGTGGAGCATGACCTTGGCTTCAGAACGATAATGATTGCTTTTCCTCATGGATGCATCAGTTCCCAGGGATTGAAATTTCTTTCTTTGTTGAGCATTACTGGAACTGGATGACACTGACTGATCTTTCAGATGGACTGCCAAAGTACTGGGCATATTGACTGCTATCCATAAGCAAAATTTCAAACCTGAGACAACACCTATTCCCCTAAGTGAGTTCTGTAGGCACAAATAATGCCTGTTTCTGATTAGTGCCTCTAAATCTCAGAGAACACCAATTGCTTTTCCGTTCTGTCCACCTGTTTCTCTCTAAGACCCTCCTTCACTACAGGAGCCAAGGATGCTATTTATAACATAGTTTGAATGCAAAGACACTGCCTACCAGGCCAGTGAAGGGCAAAAGACCTGACAAAGTTATTTGAAGACAGGCAGGAAGAATTCGCTGTGATTTGACCAGCATTCTTCACTCAGACAGCATAACCTTTATGAGGGGTACTAAACCGCTTTAAAATGAAAAATAGACCACACTCCAATAGGGTTCAGTGAATTCAGCTGGAACATGGATTAATTTTCTCACTGAAGCCTCCTACAATTTCACAGGGTTCAGTGAACCTTGCTAGTTTCAAACGGAGATCCCAGAATGCAATGAAATCATAACCAAACTGTAATAACATGGGAGAGCAAAACCATATCATGGATATCTCTTACACTGACTACACTTCAAACGTTGGTTGTAAACATTTTGGGACATCCTAAACAACACTATATCGTTCTTTCTCCCATGTGAGTAAGGGACTGATATCCTTCTTAACATAGTTTCAGCTAAGTGCTGGGGACAATTCCTTCATGCTCACCAGGTATCAGGAATGAAAAGCTTAACTTATGAGGAATGTTTGAGGACTCTGGGTTTCTACTCAATGGAGTTTAAAAGGATTGGGGGGGGGTGGGGGGTGGGAGGAGTCTAATTGAAACTTACAGAATACTGAACGGCCCGGACAGAGTGGATGTTGGGAAAATGTTTCCATTGGTAGGAGAGACTAGGACCTGAGGGCACAGCCTTAGAGTAAAGGGAAGACCTTTTAGAATGTGGATAAGGAGAAACTTCTTTAGCTAGAGAGTGGTGAGTGTGTGGAATTCATTGTCATAGAAGGCTGTGGAGGCTGGTTCATTGAGTATATTTAAGACTGAGATAGATAGGTTCTTGAATACCAAGGGGATCAGGGGTTACAGGGATGAAGTGGGAGATTGGGGTTAAGAAACTTATCAGCCACGATTGAATGGTAGAGCAGACTCGAAGGGCTGAATGGCCTAACTTCTGCTCCTAGGTTTTATGGTCTTATCACTGGCTTCTAGAGAAAGAGACTGTTTCAGGAGGGCAGACCTACTTAGTAGATAATTTTGATCCATCTGTTGCAGCTTTGTTATAACACATCTCTGGACTTGAACCCAGGATCTAGCTGGTATGAAAAGTAGGAATGCTATCATCATGCCACAGAGCTGCTTGATTGTCAGTGGAAATTAAATTGACTCAACTCAAATGCTAGCAAGAGCAAAGAAAAAGTTTATTTTTGGACTCTGCAGAGTCGACTCGATACATTGGCAAGATGCCTCATGTAAGGGGAGCCTGATGACTTTCACATATTCCCTTTATATTATACTTCACTTCTCCTTATCAACATCTCAAGGCCAGGAGCCTGAAACATTCAAGCTCCTTTCCACATATGAGTTGTTTTTCTCATTCCTTAACTGTTGATATGATGGTTTACTGTCCTTGTAACTCCTTACTATCAGTACATTTTTTTTCTGTCTGTCTGAAAATGTTTTGCAAAATCAGGCCTTTGCTTCTTTGTTTCACCCATGTTTTTATAGATTTCACAATAAATGTTCACATTCCATTACATTTCCCTCCTTTTTGTCATTTTATGACAATAATGACATAAGAAATATACAGAGCCAGATAGCTATACATCAAACTGTTTAGGGAGCACCAGGCCTTTCCTCAGAGACCATCTACCTGTAACACAGCTTTCTGGTGGTATCGTCACTTGCTCTGGTGGGCCCTGTACATAGCCCATTTTCACACGTCACACACTTCAACATTACTGTTTGGTGGGATCCACGCAATCAGATCTTTCTGCTGTGGGGTCTCTGATCGTTTTACCATTTGGTATCCCGCTGCACTCATAAACAAATGCCGTAGGCAGGTACACAAGCAGGGTTCTATACAAAGCACTATAAGTATAACCAGTCCTACAACAAGTAAAGCCTGTAGGATTCAATACACCATCCTCCCCAAAGGGTGTTAAGCCATGAGAACGGGGAGTCATCTGCTGGGGGAGGCAATCTTATTGCCACCTTCATAGTGATATTCTGGGACTCATCAGGAATATTAAAACAGCATGAGGTACCTAACATTTTACAGACATCCCCTCTCTCAGTCATTAGTATTTCTAGTACTAACTGATTTTGTATCACTCCTTCCCTTACTGCCGTTAACTCAGTATTAGTAAGTGTTAGACCTCCCTCTGTCTCATTTGCTAACAGTAATACACTATATGCGAGGCCATTAATCTTGTTTATTGCCACTGTTGTCCCTGTTCCCAAGAGAATAGACCACCCAATGTTCGCTCCTAGTGTAGTCCAGGGGTCTGCGAATGTGTACCCATTCCGATGCTGTGGGATGTCCCTTCGGGTTTGCCCGTTGCTGACCTTTGGAATGAACATTGTCGTGCCAGTGGATAGTATCGCAGGTAGCAGCACCCCTTCCATCCCAGAGGGTGCTGGTGCTACCCTTTCTCTCCACAGGCCCATATTATACCCGCCATCATGGTCTGATTGTTGATAAAGAAACAAGTAATGTTGATGATCGTGCCATTTGCGTCGGTTGCTGAGCAATAAACATTGTTCAAGTACAGTGTCGTAGTACACTGGGCGATCCTCAAATGGAGTCTCCCAGATTTGTGCAAATACACATTTCTCCCCTGCCTTCCACTATATGGAAGACTGTGGTCAGCAGCATGTCAGCATTGGGACTGCAGTTAGCCTTGAGTTCGGGTGGTGGTGCGAAATTTTCCCTAATTCCCTATCAGGGTCAGGGTAGTTGCCGCCCAAAGAAGCAGGCAGCTGGCATTTCTTGCCAGGCTCTCTGTGATTGGCTTGGCAGTCCACCGCTGGGCTGTGTGCAAAATATCCAACAAGGGTAGCCAATCTCTAATCTCTGAACACACACTCTGTTCACTTCACATCTAGCAATGGCCCTTCGCACCTCCCAACCTACTGGCGTCGCATTTACACCATTTATCTCATCAAGGGCCAATTCCACTACCAAGTTAGACTTGCTCCCAAGCCCTGGCCGACTCCTTCCGGGTTTGGGCATGACATTAATGCCCTCTGCCCTGCTTGGAGTTAGGTCCATGATCTGGTTTGGTTGGTTGTCTTACCCTGGTGCTACTATCTCCTGCAGGATCTTCTGCACTGCATCTCGGGAGAGGGGAGGGGCGACTGTACCACTGTATTCACCTGCCTATAGATGTCGGAGAAGGGTCTATCTATTCCACACCACCAGGCTCCCTCATCACTCATCTGAGTCTTGGATATTATCACCCATGCCCTGGCACCTCCTTCCTTGATAATAGAATACCTATTTCCCATCTGAAATTGTGTTGCTGGTCAAAGCACAGCAGGTCAGGCAGCATCCAAGGAACAGGAAATTCGATGTTTCGGGCCAGAGCCCTTCATCAGGAATGAGGAGAGTGTGCCAGGCAGGCTAAGATAAAAGGTAGGGAGGAGGGACTTGGGATGATGGAGATGTGATAGGTGGAAGGAGGTCAAGGTGAGGGTGATAGGCTGGAGTGGGGTGGGGGCGGAGAGGTCAGGAAGAAGATTGCAGGTTAGGAGGGCGGTGCTGAGTTCAAGGGAATTGACTGAGACAAGGTGGGGGGAGGGGAAATGAGGAAACTGGAGAAATCTGAGTTCATCCCTTGTGGTTGGAGGGTTCCCAGGCGGAAGATGAGGCGCTCTTCCTCCAACCGGCGTGTTGTTATGTTCTGGCGATGGAGGAGTCCAAGGACTTGCATGTCTTCGGCGGAGTGGGAGGGAGAGTTAAAGTGTTGAACCACGGGGTGGTTGGGTTGGTTGGTTCGGGCATCCCAGAGGTGTTCCCTGAAGCGTTCCGCAAGTAGGCGGCCCGTCTCCCCAGTATAGAGGAGGCCACATCGGGTGCAGTGGATGCAATAGATGATGTGTGTGGAGGTGCAGGTGAATTTGTGGCGGATATGGAAGGATCCCTTGGGGCCTTGGAGAGAGGTAAGGGAGGAGGTGTGGGCGCAAGTTTTGCATTTCCTGTGGTTGCAGGGAAGGTGCCGGGAGTGGAGGTTGGGTTGGTGGGGGGTGTGGACCTGACGAGGGAGTCACGAAGGGAGTGGTCTTTGCGGAACGCTGATAGGGAAGGGGAGGGAAATATATCCCTGGTGGTGGGGTCCGTTTGGAGTTGGTGGAAATGACAGCGGATGATATGCTGTATACGGAGGTTGGTGGGGTGGTAGGTGAGAACCAGTGGGGTTCTGTATTGGTGGCGGTTGGAGGGGCGGGGCTCACGGGCGGAGGAGCGGGAAGTGGAGGAGATGCGGTGGAGGGCATCGTCGATCACGTCTGGGGGGAGTCTGCGGTCCTTGAAGAAGGAGGCCATCTAGGCTGTACGGTATTGGAACTGGTCCTCCTGGGAGCATATGCGGCGGAGACAAAGGAATTGGGAATATGGGATGGAGTTTTTACAGGGGGCAGGGTGGGAGGAGGTGTAGTCCAGGTAGCTGTGAGAGTCAGTCAGTTTATAGTAGATGTCTGTGTTGAGTCGGTCGCCCGAGATAGAAATGGAAAGGTCTAGGAAGGGGAGGGAGGAGTCTGAGACAGTCCAGGTGAATTTGAGGTCGGGATGGAAGGTGTTGGTAAAGTTGATGAACTGTTCGACCTCCTCGTGGGAGCACGAGGCAGCGCCGATACAGTCATCGATGTAGCGGAGGAAAAGGTGGGGGGTGGTGCCAGTGTAGTTGCAGAAGATGGACTGTTCCACATATCCTACAAAGAGACAGGCATAGCTGGGGCCCATGCGGGTGCCCATGGCAACTCCTTTAGTTTGGAGGAAGTGGGAGGATTGGAAAGAGAAAGATATTGGAACCCATATCAGGTTTCCCTGTAGCCATAGTGGCTACTACTAAGTGCTAGTCACTGGAACCACAAGGATCCCTGCATAAGTATTTATTATCCCATTTATAGTTGTCCTGGTTACTAAACAGCCATGGGCCGCATGTAAAGATCCCCTTAGCACCCTCAGTTAAAATTACCGTCTGCGGCTGTATCCCAGATGCCCCTACCAGGGCGCTTGCTCACAGTGTGAGCCTGGGCAGCCCCACATTTATATGAAGCATCTAGCTGCCTTACAATCCCTATGTATATAAGTCCAATCTGGTTTTCACTACTTGCACTTATTTGGTTCCAGTGTCGTCCGATGTCTCCTCAGGTCCAGCTACACGTTTGCAATGGCTGGCGTGTATCCATGTGGCTCTTTCGGTGATCTTAACAACTGTCTGTGATGTAAGGAGCACTTGAATTGGCCCCAGCCACCTCTTCGCCTTCCAGCTTTTCCTCCTGAAGTCTTTCACCACTATCCAGTCTCCAGGTTCTAGATCGTGCAGCTGGTTGGGGTAGTGCTGCCTTCACTTGATTCTTTATCTGAGACAAAAGTGTAGAGAGTTTTATACAGTGACACAACATCTCATCCTCACAGCGGCCTGTTATCTGTCTTACCATAGGTCTTAGGCCAATTCCTGTGTTGGGTGACCTACCAAACAAAATCTCAAATGGGCTAAGATTGGTCCTTCCTCTCCATCTCGATCTCATATACATCAGCACAATCAGGAGTGCCCTTATCCATGCCACCCCTCATTCCTCACAGCATTTTGTCAATTTATTTTTTAGGGAAGCATTCTCTCTTTCCACTGTCCCACCGCTCGCTGGGTGGTAGGCACAGTGTTGTCTCATGTTTATTCCCAAGTGATCATCGATCTGCTATAGGGCATTATTGACAAATGGTGTCCCATTGTCACTACTAAGCCTGTCAGGGATGCCCCATCTCGGAATTATCTCAGTTAGCAAAACCTTGGCTTCTGCACTGGCATCCTGTTTAGATGTGGGGAACGCTTCCACCCATTTGGAAAACATATCAACAATTACCAGACAATACCTTTTCCCTTCACTAGGTGTTAGTTCAATAAAATCTATCTGTAAATGTACAAAGGATCTTTGGGGTTGGGGTGTGCTGCCTGACTCATCTGTGTTCCCCTCCCCACGTTATTAGTGGCACAGATAATACAACACTCACAATATTTCTGGGAGTAAGGAGTAAATCCCTTAGTGTACTAGTGTGTCGAAATACTATCATACATACCCCGTTTTGACACATGGTCCTTACCGAGTGTCAGTTTGGCATAGAATGGGAATAACGATCGTGGTAGACAGGGTTTACCACTGGGGCCACACCACACCCCTTCCCTCCCGCTGCACCCCGCCCTTGTCCACTCACGCTTCTCCTCCGGCCTAGCCTGTGACTGTAACTCCCACATGTCTGATGTTGGGGGACAATTTTTTGTCATACTCATGCCAAACTGATCACTCGGCGGCTGCTGGGCTGCCGTCCTTGCCGCTGAGTCCGCCTTCACATTGCCTTGAGAAACGGAATCGTTATTTTTTGTGTGGGCTTCACATTTACACACAGCGATTGATTTAGGCAATAGGACAGTTTCCAGGAGGTCAGAAATCAGGCCACAGTGTGTGATGGGCTTTCCGGTAGAGGTTGAGAAGCCCCTGTGTTTCCACAGGGTTCCAAAATCATGTACAACCCTGAATGCATATCTGTTATCGGTTAAATATTCACTGTCCTTCCCTCAGCAAATTTATAGGCCTCAGTCAAGGCAATCAGCTCCACTGCTTGTGCTGACAGACGAGAAGGGAGCGATTCCGCTTTGACTACCTTATGGGTAGTTACTACAGCATACCCAGCACAATTCTGGCCTGTCTCTTGCTCCTGATGCTGACCCTTCCACAAAAAACTCCATATCTGGATTGCTGAAATGGTGAATCCTGCAAATCTAGTCTAGGGCTGCAAATTTCATTAGTTACAGTGACACAATCATGTGGGACTCCGTCTCCTCCTGTGGGGAGAAGGCTAGCAGGGTTAAGGATGTTACATCGCTTTATTGTAATGTTAAGCATTTCCAATAACACAGTATTGTATCTGAGCCAACGTGCTGCCGACATGTGTGCTGTCTTTTGCTCGGAAAGCGGTAAGGATACTACATGTGGGACCAGTCGGGTTAATTCACTATAGCCGACTATATCCCTGGATGCTACAACAGCCTTTTCAGCTGCAGCCCTTGCTCATAGGCATTTAAGCAAGCCTGCCGCTACGGGGTCTAGTTTAGTCGAAAAATAAGCTACCGGCCTCAATTTTCCCCCATGATCCTGCAACAGCACAGATGTTATGCAACCACGCTTCTCATCTATCATTTGTACAAAAGGCTTGTTTGGATTTGGAATCCCCAATGTAGATGTAGTTTGGAGCGTCTTTTTCAATACAACAAAGGCACCCTCGGCCTCTGGGGTCCACTGCAACGGACTCCTTTTCCATGTGCTGTGTCACTTAGGGATGTCTCAAGAGTTGCACAATGTGAGATAAACATTCTACAGGAGGAGCTGAAAATGTGTTGCTGGAAAAGCGCAGCAGGTCAGGCAGCATCTAAGGAACAGGAGAATCGATGTTTCGGGCATAAGCCCTTCTTCAGGAATGAGGAAAGTGTGTCCAGCAGGCTAAGATAAAAGGTAGGGAGGAGGGACTTGGGGGAGGGGCGTTGGAGATGCAATAGGTGGAAGGAGGTCAAGGAGAGGGTGATAGGTCAGAGTGGAGTGGGGCAGAGGTCAGGAAAAAGATTGCAGGTTAGGAAGGCGGTGCTGAGTTCGAGGGATTTGACTGAGACAAGGTGGGGAGAGGGGAAATGAGGAAACTGGAGACTCAAACAGACTCGCTACCACAGCCACATCTTGAACTCAGCTTTCTCCAGTTTCCTCATTTCCCCTCCCCCCACCTTGTCTCAGTCAAATCCCTCGAACTCAGCACCACCTTCCTAACCTGCAATCTTCTTCCTGACCTCTCCGCCCCCCACCCCACTCCGGCCTATCACCCTCACCTTGACCTCCTTCCACCTATCGCATCTCCATTGCCCCTCCCACAAGTCCCTCCTCCCTACCTTTTATCTCAGCCTGCTGGACACACTTTCCTCATTCCTGAAGAAGGGCCTATGCCCGAAATGTCGATTCTCCTGTTCCTTGGATGCTGCCTGACCTGCTGCACTTTTCCAGCAACACATTTTCAGCTTTAATCTCCAGCATCTGCAGTCCTCACTTTCTCCTCCATTCTACAGTAGGAGTACGTGCCATAAAAGGATAGTAATTGTTTCTTCATGTGAGGCTTTGGAATTTGCTGGATTGCTTGAACTCTGTCTTGACCAATGGCCTTCCCTTGTTCGGATATTAAGTGACCTAAGAACTTCACATGTTGTTGCACAAATTGTAGCTTTGTGAGACTGGCTTGGTGCCCTATCCTTGCTAGATGGCAGAGCAGCGCAAGGGTATCTCTCTCACATTGTTCCTCTGTCAGAGCTGCTATTAAGTAATCATCTACATACTGCAGAAGCACTGACCCCGGGGTTAAAACAAGAGTCTCCAGACTCCTGCGTAGGGCCTCATTATACACGGTGGGGGACTCACAGTAACCTTGACAAAGTCGCGTGAAGGTATATGATTTCCCTTTGAATGAAAAAGTGAACCAGAATTGACTATCTGGGTGCACAGGTATACTAAAGAAAGCATTTGCTAAATCCACAACAGAGAACCATTTCCTGTCTGGTGGAATTTGAGTTAATATAGTATAGGGGTTAGGAACATTTGGGGCGCGTGGGACAACAGCATTATTGACAGCCTGCAGGTCTTGAACAAACCTCCATTCCTCCAGTTCACTGGGAATGTTTGCCTTTTTGACCGGAAAAATGGGGATTCTCGCCAGTGAGTTTTCACAGGGGATTATCACCCCAACCTTTAGGAGGGATTCAAAGACGGGAGTAATTCCTTCTATGGCCTTGGGTTTTAACGGGTATTGTGCTCTGTAAGGGTTATTCTTCAGGGTTAGTTTTCAGGGTTATTCTTATGGGTTCACAGCCCCGTATGAGCCCCACATCATGTTTGCCTTTTGCCCATAACTCAGTAGGGACCGTTTTTGATCTTGGGTCTGAGACATCTACCTTAGGAAAATGCCAGGCTACCTTCCTTGGCTCTTCAGGACTAGCGGGGGTTCCCTGGACTGCCCTATCTGCCTGAGTTAGCCAATTTAGTTTCTTCCTATATGCCCGCATATCTGCATTGAACCAGATGCCCACATTGTCCCTGAAGACCCAACCTTTTGTTTTTTGTGCCTTTAGTACCCACGGTCCCAAATCCTGCCACCTGTCGCTGGACACCTTCAACAATGACACATGAGGAAAAGAGCCTTCCATATCAAAAAGCTAAGGTTTACACACTGTCACAGTTACTTTAGATAAGTTTACACTGACTGGACATCTGTGGTCATTCCAATAAAATTTGCACAATAACAACTGATCTGGTTTAACCAATCTCCTGAATCAATCCTTCTCATATGATTCGGCAGGGCCATCGTGGTGTATGTGTGCTGTGCAGTGCAGCACATCCCCAGCAAGAAAGTCGGTGTTAATAGGATTAACATGGTTATTTGCTTCCAGGGTGAGTGAATCGCTCACAACTTATTTCTCTCTGGCTTAATCGCCACTCATACACATACATCAGGGGTCGTGGGTTGTATTTTTCAACCTGCAGTGGGAAATCTCCTTTTTGTAATTACCTGCAAGCTCATCGGGGTACTGAGCAAATCCAAGCCCAGTCTCTCTATGAGATCCCGAGCCATCAGATTTAAAGGACAGAATTCCAATAACAGAAATGGGAATTGGAATGTTTCCCCATTACTGGTTTCACACAATAGAGGTGTGATAGATCTCTCTCGTATTACGACTCCTGATGCACCCATTGAGTTCAGGAACCTTCCAATCATCTTTATTTGCGTCAACTCTCTGAACTGGCTTGATTTAAGGACTGAATATGTTGTCCCTGTATCTACCAAAAAGGTAACTGGCGTACCTTCCCCATATAACATAGAGGTAGGTATTGACTTATACGCACCATCTTTGTATTGAACATAGCTCCTTGAAAGTGGAGTCACAGGTAGATAGAATAGTGAAGAAGGCGTTTGGTATGCTTTTCTTTATTAGTCAGAGTACTGAGTACAGGAGTTGAGAGGTCATGTTGCGGCTGTACAGGACACTGGTTAGGCCACTGTTGGAATATTGCGTGCAATTCTGGTCTCCTTCTATCAGAAAGATGTTGTGAAATTTGAGCTATAGGAAGAGGCTGAATAGGCTGGGGTTGTTTTCCCTGGAGCGTCAGAGGCTGAGGGGTGGCCTTATAGAGGTTTACAAAATTATGAGAGGCATGGATAGGGTAAATAGGCAAAGTCTTTTCCCTGGGGTGGGGGAGTCCAGAACTAGAGGGCATAGGTTTAGGGTGAGAGGGGAAAAATATAAAAGAGACCTACGGGGGCAACTTTTTCACGCAGAGGGTGGCACGTGTATGGAATGAGCTGCCAGAGGATGTGAAGGAGGCTGGTACAATTGCACCATTTAAGAGGCATCTGGATGGGTGTATGAATACGAAGGGTTTGGAGGGATATGGGCCGGGTGCTGGCAGGTGGGACTAGATTGGGTTGGGATATCTGGTCAGCATGGACGGTTGGACCAAAGGGTCCATTTCCATACTGTACATCTCTATGACTCTACACAGTCCATGCTTCACAATCTCAGCTCTCAATATGGAGGTGGGACATGTTTCAGTGCCCATAAGGTTAGTAAAAGAGGTTGGCATAAGCGAGTCTTTGTTGCCAAGCATAAAGGAAAGAGTAAAAAATGAGGTCTGCAGATGCTGGAGATCACAGCTGCAAATGTGTTGCTGGTCAAAGCACAGCAGGTTAGGCAGCATCTCAGGAATAGAGAATTCGACGTTTCGAGCATAAGCCCTTCATCAGGAATAATGAAGGGCTTATGCTCGAAACGTCGAATTCTCTATTCCTGAGATGCTGCCTAACCTGCTGTGCTTTGACCAGCAACACATTTGCAGCATAAAGGAAAGAGACTTACCTGTACCGTGTGGGCTACCCACCTCCACCTCAGCCTTCCCCTGTCAATCACCCTGCTGTCCAGCCTCCAGGGTTGATTGAGGTTGTCTGTGCAGGCACTGTCTCACCCAGTGGTCCATTGCTCCACAAACAAAGCAGGTCTACCTCTGTCAGCCCCTTGTCCATGACCTCTTTCTCTTCCTTTTCCTCTTTCTCTTCCGTGACCTCCACCTCTGCCTCTCTCTTTTCCTGCAGCACCTCCCTCCAACGGCTGGATGACCATCTGCATCAGAGTAAGCTGAACTTTATGAGCTTGCTGTTCCATCTTTGGTTTCCGCTTATCCTTCTCTTGGGTCAGCAATTTTTCAGCATGTATCGCACGTTGTTCTATCAAATTCAGCTTTCCCGTGTCCCAGGTAATACGTGTCTTTTACTCTTTTTGCTATTTTGTCCTTCATCCCATTGATGAAGCTGTTCCTCAGGTGTGCCTCATACAGTGTGATCTCTGCCCCTGATATGTCCTCGGGTGGTCTCAGTCCACTATGAGCGTTATGGACTTCAGTGAGACATGTAAGATACTGGGACACTGTCTCACCTTCCCATTGTTTACACATTGCAATCTTGGTCATGTCCATTCGCACAGGGAATGCCTCCCTACAGGTGGTTGCCAGTGCTGCAGCAAAACCATTAAAGTCTCCGTTCTGCTCCAATTGCAGGTTGGCTGCTCTGGCGTGGACATTTGCAGTTGGCCAGCTATACTTGATTTTGGTGACATCGGCACCTAGTTTTCATCCCAGGAGACATCTCATCTTGTGTGATGTGGGACAGAACTCAATACAGAACTTTGTCACTTCTTCAGCGAACTTATTACCTCCAACCTCGGATAGGTCAGGCAACTGACCATAGGCACTTTCCAAATCCTTCATGGTCCTGCAACTTCAACCATTGGTGCTTGCAGACCCGCCTAGTTAGGTGATCATACATCAGTACTCTCACCGTCTGACTCATTTGTCCATCGTGGGCTGGATGCCTTTCTATCTTGGAGTGGCCATCTTTCTCTTGGGCTTCCTGCTTCAGTAGGTTGCGGGTATGAAATGTTACTGGTGATTCAGCGGACCCTGAGGCAGCGGCCGCTGACTTGGAACCTTCGCCAGGTGGATCTCGTAGGGGGGGCTGTTGGTCTCAGAGAGCAGCCATCAAGGTCAGGATCTGAAACGGACTTAAGATGCTGTACAGCTTCTTTAGGTTGTTTTCTGCGCACATCTACGTTTGCGCTGATGTTTGTATGCATATTGGATCTATCCTTTACTTGAGATTTCCTTTCCCTGATATCAGCCTCAGCCTTCCACATGTTATAAGCACTCCAATTCACCAGTTCTATTTTTCCCTTCCATTTCTCCTTCTCTTCTCTCTCCTCCAACCATGACCTCAGTATTTCCAACTGCCTTTTACTAAAACTTCCTCCCTCCAGAAAACCATGTTCCTTGATCCACAATTCTAACTGCTTTACTGACTCTGGGCCGTAATTATTTAGCATGTATTGTATTTCTGGTTGTCTATTCCAAGTCCTCTGTGGACCCTCTTTTTGTTTGCCCCTGCGTTATTGGAAAAGTTTTCAGCGTTATTGGAAAAGTATTCAGCTCTCTATCTCTCTCACGGTACCGTTATCATTATTGCCAATATGACTTGCTTTTACCTCTGGAGATCCCCTCTCATTGGGCGCATCCACCTCAATGCCTTGGTTTTTGTAAACCAAGAAACCACGTACTCGATAAGTCTTTGGCAAATCTAACACATCCAGTGGTGTCTCCAAGTCTAAAACCACCCTTAAACTTGCTGCATCTTAAACACTCAAGAGACGGCAATCCTTTCCCTTGAGGTTTACTTGAATACCACTTGAAAGTTCACTGGACTCTTCTCCTGATTTATTTATTTTATTAAAATGAGATTCTATGTAGAATTAATTAATCCACGACTCTTGCCCCGACCCTATTCGTTTCGGACCCCGGCGCCAGGGCAATCCATAGATTCCCAGCCCTCTCATGCAAAGGGGCCAATTTAGCGCTCAAGATGAAGTGAAAGTCTTCAAGGTACTGGTGCCTATGCCTCCTGGGAATCTTCTGAATCTTACCCAGTCGCGGGATCCCGGACAAGCCCTCAAGTTTACTGTCATATAAATTAAATCGACTCAACTCAAATGCTAGCAAGAGCAAAGAAAAAGTTTATTTTTTGGACTCTGCAGAGTCGACCCGATACATTGGCAAGATGTCTTATGTAAGGGGCTCCTGACGACTTTCACATATTCCCTTTATACTATACTTTGCTTCTCCTTTTCAACATCTCAAGGCCAGGAGCCTGGAACATTCGAGCTCCTTTCCACATATGGAGTTGTTTTTCTCATTCCTGAACTGTTGATATGATAGTTTACTGTCTGTGTAACTCCTTACTGTCAGTACTTTTTTTTTCTGTCTGACCGCAAATGTTTTGCAAAGACAGGCTTTTACTTCTTTGCTTCAACCATGTTTTATAGATTTCACAATAAATGGTAATTTTCCATTACATTGATCATGCACCCATTTTATATGGGCCAGCTGTGAGCTGTGGGGAGTACCCCAAACTTGCAAAATTTATTGATGAAATTTTTTTTCAGGCACCATTCATTGAAATGCTTGTCAGTAGCACAACTTTCACCTGTCCCCAGAAAATTGTGCATTGCAAACAGCTAGCCACAACCACTTTTTGATAACATACGTTTACTGCTGGAATGGCCCTGTAAAATCAAGACCCAATAGTACAGTAGGAAAAGTAGCGACAGTAATTACCGGGAGGTGCATTTGCAACCTGTAACTGAGAATTGCTCAGGACAATGCGGTCAGGTACATCAAATAGCAACAACACATTATTAAATTCTCACAATGCTTCCTGCCTAGCTGAGTGGTGTGCTTTTTGGAACCATTTCTAATTCATGAATGTTTCTGGTATTAAAGTCATATGTCGAACAGAAAAGTTGGATATCAGGAAAATCCAGTAGTAATGTAAACCAGTAATGAACATACAGGTTGTAATAGAGCTCTATTTTGAACTATGCTAGACCAGTCAGACTAGTATGTCTCCTTAATAAGGTGTACTGTATATTTCTTTGAGGAGCTGGTGAGCTGCTGAGTGGGAAAGTCTCAACCAGGAATGGTTTCCAATCAAGTATACATAGGCAGAGCTCAGGGGGTCATGGAGGGTTGGGGAGCGCGATTGTTGAGCTGGAGAGCATGGCAGGGAAGGTAACATTGGGCTAAATGACAGACAAATTACAGAGGGTCTTGAGGGCCTCTGAGATGAATTCCAGGAGATTTTGGCAGATATGTAGTGCTCCTAAATATTCTGACCTGCTATGCACTGTCTCTTTTCAGACGCTGGGTGTTTTAAGGTCCCGGGAAATGTAACTTGTATTACCCATCAATATCAAAATCTGAGGAACAGGGTCTCATTAACTGGACCTGGTCACTCCAGAGTTTGTCGGTCAGATGCCTCCAAAACTGCTGTAACACGGTGCTGTGGCTGTTCACTTATTTACAGATTCAACCAGCCACTCCAATCCTCCCCTGTCTGTCAGGAAGGAATTAAAGTTTCCCCAGTGCAGTTTGAAGTGATCAGAGATAACTCTGATATTATTGCACTCCAGCTGAATCTCCAATATGTTGCCAGCCAGTCAAGTTGAATTCCATTCTCTTCCATACAGCCCAATGCCACTATTTGGATTTCCTCTCATTCCACTTACCTATAATGGCCTTGATCTAAATCAGGAATGACGTTCCCTGTGGCCAGAGCATTAACTCACAGTGTGCTCCCTGATCTCCGTGCAGCCTCTGAGATAGTCAACCACCCCAATTCTGTTGTCAGTTCAGAGCCCTCATTTTGTCTCATCTTTAGTTCTCAAAGCATCTCTGCATTGACTTAATTTCCAGCCTGCACCATCAACTATGCACTAATCCAGGCATTCATCTCTGGTCTGAATGTTCACTTACTCGTACACACGCTGAACCCTGGTGATATGGGGTTTGCTTTCACTGATGGAATCCAGCTCTCTGAATCTCTCCACTGGCCTTACCTCCTTTAAGACCCTCCTTAAAACCTTCTTCTTTATCCAAGCTTTTGTCTATCATTGTCTACTTCTTTGATGCAGTATTCCAATTTTTTTACTCCAAGTATGTTCTTCATGTGAGGTAAAAATGCAAGCCATGACTGATTTTTGCAGAGTTCAAACACGGGATTTCTTGCTGTTTTAATTACGAAACCCACCTGATCCCATGTTTTGTTAAAAGAGAAGCATCTGTGCCTCATGCGAAAGAAGTAAAAATAAACATTCTGGGTTAGAATTCACTCCCACCAGAGCCTTTAGAAAGCATGTATGATGTTTTTCTCATTGTATCCAGTTAAATATCAAGTGAACCTTGCAAAGAACACACAGTCACTGTGTGTGAAAACAAAGTAAAAAAAAAGCTCTCTCACACCTGATGCTCATATATCACCATTAACCTTCATTCAGGCAAAAGAACTTTTGGGCGAGATCATGACTATTAACTTCATTTCTGTTAACATTGAGTGCCATCTTGTGGTCACACTCAATATTGCATAAGAAAACTATTCTACTTGAGACATCTCTGACAATGCTGCTTTTTTGTAAGATATTAGTTTAACTATTCAATCATTTTTACTCTCCTTTACCACAAACGTTCTCTTCTCCTGCTTGCCATTCTGAAGTGGCAATCTTATAACAGATTGCATTCCGCCCTTTATTTTTCACAAAATCAAAGGGCCCCACATTTCCGACAGAGGGTTCCAAACAGAGGAAGGGTGGTGACGGTAGGCCCGGAGCAGGGGAGGGGGCGAGATTTGGTGAATATGGATCAGAGGAAGAGGCAGCTCCCTGGGTTGGGTGGGCATGATTGGCTGTCAGATCCCCAGGGAAGTACAGAGTTCATTGTCAGGTCAAGGTCGGGTGGTGTAAGTGACTTGCGTCTCAGAGTTTTGCGATCTCTCAGCATTTAAACAATATACTTCTTTGTTATTCCTTCTTCCAGAATAGACAATCTCACATTTTCCCACATTGTAATGGCAAACTTTATTAACCAGCATTTATGGGACCAGGAGTGTACCATTTCACCAAATACTGTGGATAAGGTTCACATAATCAATGTAAAACCATACACTCAGTAATAGAACTGTAATGCAGGGGTATACCCATCACTGTTATACTTTATTTACAGCATAAATCACTAAAATAATATTGCAACTTTGTCTTAAATACAACTTAATGGCAGAGAGCCTTCTCAGCCACACCTTCAATTTTCTAGAGGGGAAAGATTTAAAAGAGACCTAAGGGGCAATCTTTTCACATAGAGCTGGTAGGATTGAGCTGCCAGAGGAAATGTTGGAGGCTGGTACTATTGCAACATTTAAAAAGTGTCTGTATGGGCATATGACTATGAAGGGTTTAGAGGGATATGGACCAAATGCTGACAATTGGGACTAAATTAATTTAGGATATCTGGTCAACATGGGTGAGTTGGACTGAAGGATCTGTTTCCGTGCTATATAGCTTTATGACTTTATGATTAGTTGGACATCACTGCGATTGTGATAATAGAGTAAACTTGCTGTATTTTGGAATAGATAATATTTGCCAGTTTATCGAGAATGTCGGTCATAACTTTCTAATTAAGACAAAGCTTGCAGTACTCCAATTGCCACACCTTGCCCACTCAAACAGATCCTAGATATTTCAAGGAGAAATAAGGATTGGTGACAGTGAGCTTCCTAAACCAGAATAGAACAGTCAGTTCTTTAGGATTAACCTTTACCTCCGAGAGTTGACATGTTACTTGACTGAAAGGAACATCAAACGAAGACCAAGACATGCACATGTGTACATGTATGACAGGAACAGGCCCATTTTACCATCCTCAATTCCTATGACATTCCACACACCAGATTGGGAATTCCACCAGCTTTAATTATGAGGGGCATGGATAGGATAAATAGGCAAAGTCTTTTCCCTGGGGTGGGGGAGTCCAGAACTAGAGGGCATAGGTTTAAGGTGAGAGGGGGAAAATATAAAAGAGACCTACGGGGCAACTTTTCCACGCAGAGGGTGGCACGTGTATGGAATGAGCTGCCAGAGGATGTGGAGGAGGCTGGTACAATTGCAACATTTAAGAGGCATCTGGATGGGTGTACGAATAGGAAGGGTTTGGAGGGATATGGGCCGGGTGCTGGCAGGTGGGACTAGATTGGGTTGGGATATCTGGTCAGCATGGACGGTTGGACCAAAGGGTCCATTTCCATGCTGTACATCTCTATGACTCTACACAGTCCACGCTTCACAATCTCAGCTCTCAATATGGAGGTGGGACATGTTTCAGTGCCCGTAAGGTTGGTAAAAGAGGTTGGCATAAGCGAGTCTTTGTTGCCAAGCATAAAGGAAAGAGGCTTACCTGTACCGTGTGGGCTACCCACCTCCACCTCAGCCTTCCCCTGTCAATCACCCTGCTGTCCAGCCTCCAGGGCTGATTGAGGTCTGTGCAGGCACTGTCTCACCCAGTGGTCCATTGCTCCACAAACAAAGCAGGTCTACCTCTGTCAGCCCCTAGTCCATGATCTCTTCCTCTTCCTTTTCCTCTTTCTCTTCCGTGACCTCCACCTCTGCCTCTCTCTTTTCCTTCAGCACCTCCCTCCAACGGCTGGATGACCATCTGCATCAGAGGAAGCTGAACTTTATGTGCTTGCTGTTCCATCTTTAGTTTCCGCTTATCCTTCTCTTGGGCCAGCAATTTTTCAGCATGTATCGCACGTTGTTCTATCAAATTCAGCTTTCCCGTGTCCCAAGTAATACATGTGTCTTTTACTTTTTTTGTCATTTTGTCCTTCATCCCATTGATGAAGCTGTTCCTCAGGTGTGCCTCAGACAGTGTGATCTCTGCCCCTGATATGTCCTCGGGTGGTCTCAGTCCACTATGAGCGTTATGGACTTCAGTGAGACATGTAAGATACTGGGACACTGTCTCACCTTCCCATTGTTTACACATTGCAATCTTGGTCATGTCCATTCGCACTGGGAATGCCTCCCTACAGGTGGTTGCCAGCGCTGCAAAGATAAAAGAACAAAGAAAATTTACAACCCAGGAACAGGCCTTTAGGCCCTCAAAGCCTGAGCCGAACCAAATTCACTGTCAAAACCTATCGTCCAATTCCTAAGCACCTGTATCCCTCTCCTGCCCACCTACTCATGCATATATCCAGATGCACTTTAAATGAATCTACCATGCCTGCCTCTACCACCTCTGCTGGCATCACATTCCAGGCACCTACCACACTCTGTATAAAGTACCTGCCACGTATATCCCCTTAAACTTTTCACCTCTCACCTTGAACGCCTGACCTCTTGTTATTGAATCCCTCTCCCTGGGAAAAAGCTTATCTCTATCCACCTTGTCTATACCCTTCATGATTTTGTAGACTTCAATCAGGTTCCCTCTCAATATCCTTTTTTCTAATTAAAACAATCCTAACTTACTCAACCTCTCTTCATAACTAGCACATTCCATACCAGGCAACATCCTTGTAAACCTTCTCTGCTCCCTCTCCAAAGTGTCCCCATCCTTTTGGTAATGTGGCGACCAGAACTGTACACTGTATTCTAAATACGAACCAATGTCCTATACAATTTTAACATGACTTGCCAGCTCTAATACTCAATACCCCATTCAATGAAGGCAAGCATACTATATGCCTTCTTGACCACTCTATCCTTCTGTGCAGCAACCTTCAGGGGACAATGGACCTGAACTCCCAGATCTCTCTGCTCATCAACTTTTCCCAAGGCTCTTCTGTTTATAGTATCGGCGAAAGTGAGGATTGCAAATGCTAGAAACCAGAGTTTAGATCAGAGTGGTTCTGGAAAAGCACAGCAGTTCAGGCAGCATCCGAGGAGCAGGAAAATCGACGTTTCAGGCAAAAGCCTGATGAAGGGCTTTTGCCCGAAACGTCGATCTTCCTGCTCCTCAGATGCTCCCTGACCTGCTGTTTATAGCATAGTTCACTTTAGAATTAGACTTCCCAAAATGCATCACCTCACATTTGCCTGGATTGAATTCCATCTGCCACTTCTCTGCCAAACTCTCCAGTTTATCTATATTCTCCTACATTCTTTGACAGTCCCATATGCCTTCTGCTACTCCACCAATCTTTGTGTCATCTGCAAACGTACTGATTATACCAAGAGTGCTTTCTTCCAGATCATTTATGTATATTACAAACAACAGTGGCCCCAGCACTGACCCCTGTGGAACACCACTGGTCTCCTTTCTCCATTTTGAGAAACTCGCTTCAACTACTACTCTCTGTCTCCTGTTGCTCAACCACTCTTTGTCCACCTAGCTAGAACACCCTGCACACCATGTGACTTCACTTTCTCCAGTAATTTACCATGGGGAACCTTAGCAAACACCTTACTAAAGTCCATGGATGTGACATCTACAGCCCTTCCTTCATCGATCAACTTGGTCGCTTACTCAGTGTTTGTAAGGTGTGATCTACCCCACACAACACCATGTTGCCTATTATTGATAAGCCCATTCTTTTCCAAATATAAATAGATTTTATCCCTCAGTACCTTCTTTAGCTACTTTCCCACCACTGACGTCCGGCTCAGTGGTCTGTAATTACCTGGAATACCCCTACTAACCTTCTTGTACAGGGGGACAACATGAGCAACTCTCCAATACTCTGGCACCTCACCTGTGTTTAAGGATGCCACAAAAATATCTGTCAGGGCCCCAGCTATTTCCTCTCTCACCTCCCTCAGCAACCTGGGATAGATACCATCCGGTTCTGGGGACTTGTCCACCTTAATATCCTTTAGCCTACCCAACATATCTTCCATCCTTATGCCAACCTGATCCAGAGTAAGTAAGCTTCTATCTCTAATCTCAACATTCATCATATCCCTCTCCTCAGTGAACACTGATGGAAAGTAAACATTCAAAATTTCACCCATTTTCTCAGGTTCAACACACAGCCTTCCTTCATTATCCTCGAGTGAATCAACCCTTTCTCTAGTTACCCTCTTGCGTCTTATATAAGAGTAAAAGGCCTTGGGATTCTCCTTAATTCTGCTCACTAAAGCTATTTCATGGTACCCCTTTTAGCCCACTTGATTCCTTGTTTAAGATTGGTTCTACTCTCCAGATATTCCTCCAAAGCCTGTTCTTAGCTGCCTGGATCTTATGTACGCTTCCCTTTTCCTCTTGGTAAGTTGCACGGTTTCTCCTGTCGTCCACAGTTCTCGAATCTTGCCTTTCCTATCCCTTGTTTTCAAAGGACATGCCTATCCTGCACTATCTTCAACCTACCTTTGAAAGCCTCCCACAAATCAAATGTGAAATTTCCTTCAAATAGCTGTGTCAATCCATATTTCCCAGTTCCTGCCTAATTTTGATTTAATTGGCCTTGGCCCAGTTTAGTACTCTTCCCTTAGGACGACTCCTATTTTTGTCCACGAGTATTCTAAAACTTACAGAATTATGGTCGCTTTTCCCAAAGAAATCCCCCATTGCGACTTCAACAACTTGGGCTCACTCATTCCCCAACACCAGGTCAACATGGCCCCTTCCCATGTTGGACTATTGACATGTCGCTCTAGAAAAGTTTCCTGGACTCTCCTTACAAATTCTGCCCCATCCAAACCTCTGGCACGAAGTGTATCCCAGTCAATGTTGGGAAAATTAAGATCTCTCATCACCACCACCCTGTTGCCTCTACATCTTTCCAAAATCTGTTTACCTATTTGTTCTACCTCACGCTCACTGTAATACAGCCCCAACAATATAACTGCACCCTTCTTATTTCTCAGATCCACCCATAATGCCTCACTGCTCAAGCCCCAAGCCCTCCATAGTGTCCTCCTTTAGACGTGATATATTATCCTTGACCAGTGCTGCAACTCCGCCACCCCCCCTCCATTTTACTTCCCTCCCTGTCCTGTCTGAAGCATCTATATCCTGGAACATTTAGTTGCCAATTATGCCCTTCCTTCAACCAAGTCTCTGTGATTGCGATAACGACATACTTCCAGGCACCAAACCAAGCACTAAGTTCATCTGCCTTATCCACTATACCCCTTGCATTAAAGTATATGCACTTCAGGTCGCCAGTTCTTTTGCGTTCATCTGCTCTCTGCCTACTCTTCCCCTTGGTAATTGTAACTTCATGATCTCTATAGTCTCCAGTTTCTACTCGTCTTCTTTTCTGGTTCCCAGCCCGCTGCTACATTGGTTTAAAACCTCCCCAACAGCAGTAGCAAAAACTCCCCTAAGGACATTAGTTCCAGTCCGGTTATAGTCTGGTCCAGTTTTGACCATAGCTAATTTTGTGGAATCATAGTGTTTGGAATAGTTTAGCTGGACTTTCTGTGTAATCCCAATTTCTAAAAGGAGTCTATTTCAAGGACAGAACAAAATTTTAATAGGAGGCCTCAGATACTGGGTCAAGTAAGACGGTAGGCAGGTGGGCAGCTTTTCATCAGAAGTGTATCATTTAGTGGCATTGAATCATTCATTCTGTGACTAACACAACTGCCTGCAGTTTTGAACACAATAAAAAATAGTGAACTTCTGAAAAGCATGGGTATTCTGGGTTTCTATTCTTCCCTGAGGCAAATAATGGAAACTATCTTGGATATCATGGATGGAATTTAATCCAAATGACAAAGGGTTTGTCTGCTAGAAGAGCTACCCTCGTTGCCTCTATTCATGAAAGCACGCCTGAACTAAATGGCCATTGTTGGGGCTTCTCAACGTTAAGGTCTGTGGCTGCAGAATTCTGTCATCCAGTATCTGTCAGTCAGTCAGTCAAAGGCCTGTAGCTCTCCATTGTAAGCAGTATCATCACCAACAGTGGCAACATCTAGCAATGCTCTCACCAGAGGCAAGGACCAGTGAGGAACCTGAGATGAAAGGTGGCTGAGGTTGGGATGAGCTAGGATGGGAGGGGGTTCAGAGGCAAGGACAGAGAATGGCCCTTCCCTTTCCTGATGCTGGAGGTGGATGAGGCATTCAAAGCCTTTGAAGGAAGGATCCATGCTCTCTCCCCAGCAGGAGTCCACCACCAAACTGACAGGTCTTGTTTCCTGGGTTTAAAAAGTGATAGCTCCCTGCTTTGCTGGGGTTAGTGAATAGTGGAGATAAGATGAGTTTATTAAGTCAATATTAATCACACACTTCAGAGCCTCAATTTAGCATCTTTCCTGCCCTGGATTTAATCAGACAGAGAGATTGTGCAGTTCGTACCATGTACCCTTCCATCCAATTAAATGCCCCGTTTGTAAATTAACCGCAAGGTGCATTAAATTTCATCCCATATTCCTTTCACTTGCATACCTCTGAATACAGCCATCTACTTTGGGGGACTTGTATCTTATATTATCTCCCATTGGTTTTGCTGGGGTTACACTCAGAAATTTGGCCTAGGTATTGCATTAAAGGTAAAGTCACCATTGTCCTCTGCCTAGCCAAAGGGAAAGTTTGAGCAGAGTCTGTCATGGTAACATCAGCCGATGCATCACCAATCAGCCTTCAAGCCAAGCAAGCTAACTGACCCTTCTTGAGATTTGGCCTGAATTCCCATTTCATACTGAATTCACCATCTCTCAGGCTTAGAGCAGCATGTGCGAGTGTGCATCTTCAGCAGCTCCTGAACCAGAGACGGGGAAACCTGGTTGCACCCTGTCAGTTCTTGCTGCTGTCTCATGGGGCGGCACGGTGGCTCAGTGGTTAGCACTGCTGCCTCACAGCACCAGGAACCCAGGTTCAATTCCAGTCTCAGGTGACCGCCTTGTGGAGTTTGCACATTATCCCCTTGTGTGTAGAGATTTCCTCCCGGTGCTCCGGTTTCCTCCCACAGTCCAAAGATGTGTAGGTCAGGTCAATTGGCCATGCTAAATTGCCCATAGTGTTAGATGCATTAGTCAGAGGGAAATGGTCTGGGTGGGTTACTCTTCGGAGGGTCGGTGTGGACTGGTTGGGTCGAAGGGCCTGTTTCCACACTGTAAAATATAGGGCCAGAGATCGGGTTCAATTCCCACTCAGGCAATTACCTGCGTGGAGTTTGCACATTCTCCCTGTGTCTGTGTGGGTTTCCTCCAGGTGCTCCGGTTTCCTCCCACAGTCCAAAAATGTGCAGGTTAGGTGGATTGCCCGTGAAGGGGTAAACGTAGGGGAATGGGTCTGGGTGGGTTGGTCTTTGGAGGGTCAGTGTGGGCTTGTTGGACCGAAGGGCCTGTTTCCACACTGCAAGTAATCTAATCTAATCTTATCCTTCTGGCCCAACGTCTAGAATGATTCCCTGTTTAAAACAGTGGCTCTAATTATAAGCTCATTAAAAAAAAGGAGTTAATTATTTGTACAAGTGAGATACATTAAATTGGTGAGTTTGTAAGCCAAATTCATTCCCATTATGTGTGGTGAGTATGTGAATTTCTGAAGAAAAGAAGGTTGAATTTGATCCAGTGAGCTCCTACACTGGAATAATTCTCTTTAGCCTCACACCCAAGGAGGGTTGGGTACATACTGAACCGTAAAGACTAGCTCTTTGGCTGTGAGGCTAAACAGATAGCTGATCTCTCCTACAATCAGTACTCCCAGAAGCCATTCCTTCAAGACAGGAGGAGAGGACGTTGGAAAGTAAAGGAGTCCATTTCTCTGATTATCACAAAGTGCCTGAAATCATTCCATCCTGTCATCCTGAATCTCCTCTATCTTCGGCGCAGTAAGGAAGAGAAAATGCTTATGATAGCAAGTCATCAGTTTTTGTGTTGCTAGTAATCGGGGTGCTGAGTGGATCTGATGGTTTTTTCCATCCAGTCCACACATCATTACCAGACCAGCGAAATGGTAGCCATCTCGATTTGTTCAATGCATTCCCATAAGTTGTATGACCATTTGATTTTTTACTATAAATTCTGTGTCTGATGTATTCTCTCTCACTAACTGCCTGAGGAAGGAACAGGTGCTCCCAAAGCTTGTGGTTTCGAATAAACCTGAGGGATTATAACCTGGTGTCATGTGATTTTTGATTTATCACCAGCAGTGAACAGTAGCTGAGGACAGAAATCACAAATTACTCAATCCTAGCCCACCAATTCCTTAGAATAGTCCAGTAGTTGCTTTTGACTGGCATGGGCTGAAGGACTTTTTTCTGTATTGCAGACCTCTATGACTCGATGACATGGATGAGGGTAGATAGAATGGTGTGGGTAGGAAGTGTATGATTATCTGATCACTGAGTACCATGAGCAATACTTCATTACTGTTGAATTGTCTGATTAGTGTTCAAAATTCCACACAAACTGAGGGCAATACGTTCATGATTCTGTATGTCATCAAGGAATGCCCATTCCCAGTTGCCCGAGAACTAAGTGGCATTCTAGTCCATCTCAAAGGCAGTTAAAAGTCACCGACATTGCGGCGTGTCTGGTACACATTGCTGCCACTGCATTTCATTGGAAGGGGTGAATATTGAAGATGGTGCCTGAATGCCCATCAAGTGGGGTACTTCTTCCTGCAATGTGTCACTTTCAGGCTTGTTGGAGTTCCACTCGTCTAGGAAAGTAAAGGGTATTGCATCAAACTACTAACTTGTGCCTTGTAAATCATGGGGAAGCTTCCAGAAGTTGGGAAGTATATCACTAATCGCAGAATTTTTAGCCTCTGACCTGCTGAAGTAGCCACAATATTTACATGACTGGTCCAGTTCAGTTTCTAGTCAATGGTAACTCCCCAGGATATTGGTAATTGGGAGTTTATTGATTGTCATGGCGTTAACTGTTAAGGAACAATGATTAGATTCTCTCTCATTGGAGATCTTCATTTCCTGGCATGGATATTCCTTGCCATTATTAACCAAAGCCTGAAGGCTGTCCATGTCTTGTGGCATTTAGACATGGAGTGCTTCAATGTCTGAGGAGTCATGAATGATGCTAAACATTGTGTAATCATCAGTAAATGCCCCAACTTTTGAATTTATGAGGCAAGGAAAGTTATTGATGAAGCAGCTGAAGATGGTTGGGCAAGGCCACTGCCCTGAGCAATGTCCTGGAACTGAGATGGTTAACCTCCAGCAACCACAAGCACTTTCTTTGTGAAAGGTATAATCCTATCAGTGGAGAGTATTCTCCATGCTTTCCAATGACTCCAATTTTGCTCGTGCTCCTCAACACCACATTCACAGAGCCATAGAGTCATAGAGATATACAACATGGAAACAGACCCTTCAGTCCAACCTGTCCATGCCGACCAGATATCCCAACCCAATATAGTCCCACCTGCCAGTACCCGGCCCATATCCCTCCAAACCCTTCCTATTCATATACCCATGCAAATGCCTCTTAAATGTTGCAATTGTACCAGACTCCACCACTTCCTCTGACAGCTCATTACATACACGTACCACCCTCTGTGTGAAAAAATTGCCCCTTAGATCTCTTTTATATCTTTCCCCTCTTGCTCTAAACCTATGCCCTCTAGTTCTGGACTCTCTGACCCCAGGGAAAAGACTTTGCCTACTTACCCTATCCATGCCCCTCATAATTTTGTAAACCTCTATAAGGTCACCCCTCAGCCTCCGACGCTCCAGGGAAAACAACCCCAGCCTGTTCAGCCTTTCTCTATAGCTCAAATCCTCCAACCTGGCAACATCCTTGTAAATCTTTTCTGAACCCTTTCAAGTTTCACATCTTGCTGATAGGAAGGAGACCAGAATTGTCCACAATATTCCAACAGTGGCCTAACCAATGTCCTGTACAGCCGCAACATGACCTCCCAATTCCTCTACTCAATACTCTGACCAATAAAGGAAAATATACCAAACGCCTTCTTCACTATCCTATGTACCTATGACTCCACTTTCAAGGAGCTATGAACCTGCACTCCAAGGTCTTTTTGTTCAGCAACACTCCCTAGGACCTTACCATTAAGTGTATAAGTCCCAGTAAGATTTGCTTTCCCAAAATGCAGCACCTCGCATTTATCTGAATTAAACTCCATCTGCCACTTCTCAGTCATTGGCCCATTTGGTCAAGGTCCTGTTGTAATCTGATGTACCCCTCTTCGTTGTTCACTACACCTCCAATTTTGGTGTCACCTGCAAACTTACTAACTGTACCTATTATGCTCGCATCCAAATCAATAATTTAAATGACAAAAAGTAGAGGGCCCAGCACTTTTCTTATTCATTCACAGAATGTTGATATCCACACCCAGTCTCAAATGCTACATTGACGTAAAGGGTAATTGAGTAAAACGTGAGGTCTGCAGATGCTGGAGATCAGAGCTGAAAATGTGTTGCTGGTTAAAGCACAGCAGGTTAGGCAGCATCCAAAGAACAGGAAATTCGACGTTTCGGGCCAGAGCCCTTCATCAGGAATGAGGAGAGGGTGCCAGGCAGGCTAAGATAAAAGGTAGGGAGGAGGGACTTGGGGGAGGGGCGATGGAGATGTGATAGGTGGAAGGAGGTCAAGGTGAGGGTGATAGGCCGGAGTGGGGTGGGGGCGGAGAGGTCAGGAAGAGGATTGCAGGTTAGGAAGGCGGTGCTGAGTTCAAGGGAATTGACTGAGACAAGGTGGGGGGAGGGGAAATGAGGAAACTGGAGAAATCTGAGTTCATCCCTTGTGGCTGGAGGGTTCCCAGGCGGAAGATGAGGCGCTCTTCCTCCAACCGTCGTGTTGTTATGTTCTGGCGATGAAGGAGTCCAAGGACCTGCATGTCTTCGGTGGAGTGGGAGGAAGAGTTAAAGTGTTGAGCCACAGGGTGGTTGGGTTGGTTGGTTCAGGCGTCCCAGAGGTGTTCCCTGAAGCGTTCTGCAAGTAGGAGGCCTGTCTCCCCGATATAGAGGAGGCCACATCGGGTGCAGCAGATGCAATAGATGATGTGTGTGGAGGTGCAGGTGAATTTGTGGCGGATATGGAAGGATCCCTTGGGGCCTTGGAGAGAAGTAAAGGAGGAGGTGTGGGCGCACGTTTTGCATTTCCTGCGGTTGCAGGGGAAGGTGCCGGGAGTGGAGGTTGGGTTGGTGGGGGGTGTGGACCTGACGAGGGAGTCACGAAGGGAGTGGTCTTTGCGGAACACTGATAGGGAAGGGGAGGGAAATATATCCCTGGTGGTGGGGTCCGTTTGGAGTTGGCGGATATGACGGCGGATGATACGCTGTACACGGATGTTGGTGGGGTGGTAGGTGAGAACCAGTGGGGTTCTGTCTTGGTGGCGGTTGGAGGGGCGGGACTCAAGGGCGGAGGAGCGGGAAGTGGAGGAGATGCGGTGGAGGGCATCATCGATCATGTCTGGGGGAATCTGCGGTCCTTGAAGAAGGAGGCCATCTGGGCTGTACGGTATTGGAACTGGTCCTCCTGGGAGCAGATGCGGCGGAGACGAAGGAATTGGGAATATGGGATGGAGGTTTTACAGGGGGCAGGGTGGGAGGAGGTGTAGTCCAGGTAGCTGTGGGAGTCAGTCGGTTTATAGTAGATGTCTGTGTTGAGTCGGTCACCCGAGATAGAAATGGAAAGGTCTAGGAAGGGGAGGGAGGAGTCTGAGACAGTCCAGGTGAATTTGAGGTCGGGATGGAAGGTGTTGGTAAAGTTGATGGACTGTTCAACCTCCTAGTGGGAGCACGAGGCAGCGCCGATACAGTCATCGATGTAGCGGAGGATGTAACCTCGACACGGTTCTGTCCCCTTTAGTCCCTCGACACGGTTCTGTCCCCTTTAGTCCAAGAACTCCCCACCTACATTCGGGACACCACCCACGCCCTCCATCTCCTCCATGATTTTCGCTTCCCCGGTCCCCAACGCCTTATCTTCACAATGGACATCCAGTCCCTGTACACCTCCATCCCCCATCACGAAGGACTCAAAGCCCTCCGCTTCTTCCTTTCCCGCCGACCCAACCAGTACCCTTCCACTGACACCCTCCTTCGACCGACTGAACTGGTCCTCACCCTGAATAACTTCTCTTTCCAATCCTCCCACTTCCTCCAAACTAAAGGAGTTGCCATGGGCACCTGCATGGGCCACAGCTATGCCTGTCTCTTTGTAGGATATGTGGAACAGTCCATCTTCCGTAACTACACTGGCACCACCCCCCACCTTTTCCTCCGCTACATCGATGACTGTATCGGCGCTGCCTCGTGCTCCCACGCGGAGGTTGAACAGTTCATCAACTTTACCAACACCTTCCATCCCGACCACAAAGTCACCTGGACTGTCTTAGACTCCTCCCTCCCATTCCTAGGCCTTTCCATTTCTATCTCGGGCGACCGACTCAACACAGACATCTACTATAAACCGACTGACTCCCACAGCTACCTGGACTACACCTCCTCCCACCCTGCCCCCTGTAAAAACTCCATCCCATATTCCCAATTCCTTCGTCTCCGCCGCATCTGCTCTCAGGAGGACCAGTTCCAATACCGTACAGCCCAGATGGCCTCCTTCTTCAAGGACCGCAGATTCCCCCAGACGTGATCGACGATGCCCTCCACCGCATCTCCTCCACTTCTCGCTCCTCCGCCCTTGAGCCCCGCCCCTCCAACTGCCACCAAGACAGAACCCCACTGGTTCTCACCTACCACCCCACCAACCTCCGTATACAGCATATCATCCGCCGTCATTTCCGCCAACTCCAAACGGACCCCACCACCAGGGATATATTTCCCTCCCCTCCCCTATCAGCGTTCCGCAAAGACCACTCCCTTCGTGACTCCCTCGTCAGGTCCACACCCCCCACCAACCCAACCTCCACTCCCGGCACCTTCCCCTGCAACCGCAGGAAATGCAAAACTTGCGCCCACACCTCCTCCCTTACTTCTCTCCAAGGCCCCAAGGGATCCTTCCATATCCGCCACAAATTCACCTGCACCTCCACACACATCATCTATTGCATCTGCTGCACCCGATGTGGCCTCCTCTATGTTGGGGAGACAGGCCGCCTACTTGCAGAACGCTTCAGGGAACACCTCTGGGACGCCCGAACCAACCAACCCAACCACCCCGTGGCTCAACACTTTAACTCTCCCTCCCACTCCACCGAAGACATGCAGGTCCTTGGACTCCTTCATCGCCAGACCATAACAACACGACGGTTGGAGGAAGAGCACCTCATCTTCCGCCTGGGAACCCTCCAGCCACAAGGGGTGAACTCAGATTTCTCCAGTTTCCTCATTTCTCCTCCCCCCACCTTGTCTCAGTCGATTCCCTTGAACTCAGCACCGCCCTCCTAACCTGCAATCCTCTTCCTGACCTCGCCGCCCCCACCCCACTCCGGCCTATCACCTTGACCTCCTTCCACCTATCACATCTCCATCGCCCCTCCCCCAAGTCCCTCCTCCCTACCTTTTATCTTAGCCTGCCTGGCACCCTCTCCTCATTCCTGATGAAGGGCTCTGGCCCGAAACGTCGAATTTCCTGTTCCTTGGATGCTGCCTAACCTGCTGTGCTTTAACCAGCAACACATTTTCAGCTCAGTAAAGGGTAATTGTTCTCACCTCATCTGTTGAAATTAGTTCTTTTGTCAATTTTTAGCCCAAACCTATAATTAGCATGGTGAAACCCAATCTGAGCATCAGTGAGCAGATTATTGTTGAGTGAGTGCTGGTAACATTAATGACACCGTCTATCAAAGAACAAAGCAAATTACAGCACAGGAATAGGGCCTTCGGCTTTCCAAGCCTGCGCCAGATCCTCTATCTATCACTTTGCTGATAATCAAGAGTAGACTGATTGGCTGTCCAGGATTTGCTGTTGTGTGGATAAGATAAACGTGGCAACCACAGGGGGAGCAATGTGGATTCGTAACATAGAGGCCTGTGTAATTCTCTGGAGGTATTGATTCAAATCCCAACATGACAGTTGATATTTAAATACAAGTAATAATTCTGGAATGCAAAGGTAGATTCAGGAATGGAACAATCAGAAATTGTTGCAAAAATCTACCTACCCAAATACTGACCTTTAAGGAAGGATAACTCAGGACTGACCAGCAGTGGAACAAGGAACACTGTGACCTGACATTGAGTAGGCCTGACTGAACCGACCACAACACTCCCCGGAACACTCGAGGCCATGGCTGGTTTCCAGGACCCCATCAGGAGCACACACTCACTTCTCGAAGCAAGTGACTTCCCTCACCGATGCCTGGGATCAACTCAAGACAAAAAAAAATCTGCAGACTGGCAGGAGGCTGGAAGAAAGCAGCAAGTCAGGCAGCGTCAGGAGGTGGAGAAGTCCTGAAGAAGGGTTACACCCAAAATGAGGACTTCTCCACCTCCTGATGCTGCCTGGCTTGCTGTATTCTTTCAGCCTCCTGCCTGTCTCCCAGGGATTGACGAGGAGCATGAACCTACCCAGCAAACATGGGAGACAGGCTGGACTTCAGGTGAGACTGAAACTAGGGGGCTTTCAAGACCCCATCCCCAGCTTATTCCTGGTAAACATTCAAGCTATTGAAAACAAGCTGGATGAACTTAAAGCTAAACTCCTCTTCCAAAGGGAATTGAGAGACTGCAGTGTGCTGTGTTTCACAGAGACTTGGCTCACTCCTGCGAACCCTGACTGAGGGTTTTTCAATTCACCAAATGGATCGCTTGACGTCCTCAGGAAAGGCAAGGGACCTCCTGGTGCTCAGTTGTGGTGACCCTGGCGAGTTCCTGCTGCCCAACCCTAGAATATCTGACAGTAAAGTGCCATCCCTACTACCAGCTGTGCAAGTTCACCTCCTTTATCCTGACAGCGGTGAAAATGAAGAATGCACTTGACAAAGGATTCAACTCTTTAACAGTTTTTGGACAGAATACCCTGAGGGCTTGTTAATCATAGCTGGTGACCTCAACCAGGCCAATCTCAAAACCATGTTCCTGAAATACTATCAACTCGTTTTCTGTCTCACCAGAAGCCAAAAAGCCCTTGACCATTGCTTTCCCCCCATCAAAGATGTCTACCGCTCCATTCCTGACCTCATTTTGTCCCTGTTGTGAAGACAAGGCAGTGAAACTCATTAGTTTGTATATGTATAAAGTTGTTTAAGTTAATAGATTTGTTCATTAGTTTGTACATATATTAAAATAGATTAAGTTCATAAATTAGCCAAACATTGAATTCCATGTGACTTTCTGTAATAACTTTGACCAGATCTTAAAGAACTTCTTTGGTAATCCCAGCCGAACAATACAAGACAATGTGAGGACAGGGTTACATTTTACAAGGACTGTGCGGTGATCACTCCTACCCATAACACCATGGGAAAATGTGTATGCAACTGGACAAGTTTGAACTGGTTATTTCCTCATTTGTGTTCCCTCAGCAATGCTGCAAACCCAGTCAACAGCTATATTCTTCAGGTCTTGGCCAACTCTCTCAGCGGTAGTACCACTTCGCCAAATTTGGTGATGGACACAACCACTGACTGAACTGGCCAAGTTCTTATGCTTGATATAAGCATTAGGAGCAGCACTTTATCTTTCAGATTCAGCACAGACTTCAACAATCTCACATCACAACTTCTGGCCTCAGTTCATTTCTTTTTTCCTTGCTGCTTATGGGTTATATTTTGCTTTCCGGCAGCAGCTCATCATTTTTCTGGCATACAACCCTCCAGATATAGTCAAGTTCTGACAAAAGATCATCAACCTGAAAAGTTAACTCCAATTCTCGCTCCACAGCAAACGCTGCTGGGTATTCACAGAATTTTCTGTTTTTAACTCTAACGAGGGAATTACATTTTGCGTGCAAAATCCAGGAAAACTCTTTTGCTTGGAGAGATTTAACTGAAGTAAGTATGAAGCGAGTACAATGTTTTTGGCTGCTGTCTTGGAAGACACAGTGTAAGCAGTGGAATAAGGTAGCAACATCCATAACCATCCAGGGGTGAGAATTCCTCCTGCATAATCTGCAATGTCAGGGGGAAAAGATTGATATGAAGACATGTGAGTGCAAGGAGTCTAACACTCAGGGGCTTTGCTTCAATGGCGTAATAAACTCAATGATCTCTCAAGAGTTGTTAAGGTAAGAATATTGCTGTCAAACACTCTGCGCACAGTTGCAGCACTAACTGCTTGACATTAGCTGGTCTCATTTTCCAAACATGCTTCAGGGTAACCACATCTTGTGGATGTATATGCAGGTACTTCCTTGGTTACACTAGTAATTACATTTTGGCTTCAAAGCACATTGATGGCCAGTAGCCATGAAAGGTGATATAGAAATCAAGTCTTGCTTTTGTTTCTTTGTTTGCTTGAACATTCTGTGGAATGCTCTGTGTGATTTTTTAAAAAATATATGTTTCTATCTATAACTCACCTTTAAACAAATTGGACTCTAATTCCATGAAACAGATAAGGAAGGGTGGATCAAGGGCACTAATTGTCTTGAAACACCACAGGAGCTGAACTAAGCTACATGATATCTATTAAAAAATGCTGGCGTACTCTAATTGCATTATAGATAAATGTTCATGTCGAACTTATCAACTAAGCAGCCTCATCTGAAAAGTGAATGGTTCTGCAGCATCACAATCTCTGTCCTATTCTGCCTCTTCCTACCCAGTTTGAATCAATCTCGTTCAAACAGTACGTTTTAAAAAGTCCTGGTAGGAAAAGTGATAACTGTAATATCATTTCACTGTTCTATAGCAAATGGAATTTGTGACCAATGAAGAAAGGAAATGGCCTGGTGAGAAACAAGTAACGTATGAACGAACTGCTGAGTGCAAAGAACCAGCTTAGGGAATAAGTGTCAGCTCTGAGTCAGAAAGTTGTGGGTTCAGGTCCCGCATCATATGCTTGAGCACAGGCTGGCATTTCAGCAACTGCTGAGTGAATGCTGTACTCTAAGTGCTACTATCTTTTGGGTGAGATCCTGTTCATATGGGCATGATGCATTCTGTGGTACTATTGGAAACGACAGAGGATGTAATCCTCAGCGTCCTTGCCAATGCCTCAATCAGCATCATTAAAATAGATTATCTGGTTTATTTATCATGTTGCTATTTTTTGTGGGGTTTTGCGAGGTGCAAATTAGCTCTCCCATTTCCCCACTTCCTGTGTCTCTCAAAAATCACTAAGCCATGCAGTAGGTCCATATAACTAATCCATTTCTTGTTGGAAGGTCAATTATACATGCACATCTGCAGTCAACTGTGAAAGAGAAAATAGACAGGATGTTTGTAGCCTTCTCAAAGTATGTACATTTATTGTTGGAGTCAGAGAACGGTTAGAGGGATGTGTTTACATGTGGGTGAGCTATCTTTCATCAACACCCAACCTGTGAAACCACAAGAATTCAATGCCTTCATAAATATTCAACCACAGAACCTCTAGCTGTCACAAATAATTGCCATGATGACATAAGAATGACATTACTGGGGTAATAAGTATAGATTTTACAGTAAAATCTGCAGTTGTTCATATATTTTAATCGGCCACCTTTGATGTTTTCACTGGCAAATGTATGAGATAATGTCAATTACATATAGTAGCCTTGAAATTGCTGCTTGTGAAATTAGCAGGATTTGCAGGGCTATGGGGAAACAGTAGTGGACGGTAACTAATTAGAATGCTCTTTCAAAGAGCCAGCAGAGACAAGATGGTATAAATGGGGTCATGCTATGTGCTGCACTACTCTATAATTCTATGCCAAACACCCTTCTTACAAGAGGTGAGTACAGTTATGATAGAGAATGCCATACAAATGTATTAATACTATGTATGTTAATAGTGCTCTCAATAATCTAGGGCATGGATTTCAGAGGTTATTGTGGTCAAGTCCAGAGGGATGAAAAAACTCCTCTTAACTTCACTGTTGATATTGGTACAACATAGGTTAATTTTGTAAAAAAGGTGTGCTTTTCAATTCAATATGTACTTGACTATGTCTAAAACTATGAAAAAGTAATCCAGCACATCTATTGGGCAGTCCAAATTTAGGAAGGAGTTCTTTTTATTATAAACTCACCTAGTAAAATGTATAAATATTATTAAAACAGTCAAACCATCCCAAGTTACCCAACATTCATACTAGCATAAAACAACCAGAACACGTTACAGGGTAGGGGGAGGTGGACGTGAACAAATTTAATTACAGTTCATAAGAAGCAAATATGTATTCTAATATTGATCTTGAGGTTCTGGTGGGTCTTGGGTCTTAGTTATAATTCTCCTGGAAACAGCCTTTTAAAATGGAGTCAGTTCATTTCCGAGCATCGATGTTATAGCACTAGAAGTTGCTTCTATTTTAAAGTTTTCTATTGCAATAATGATTTCCAATTTGTAACAGATACAGGATCTCAGTTTCAAACTGACACAATGGTGGGTGATCTTATATTATGTGAGGAGTCCCTTTTCTTCTTGTGACCAGATGTTACTGATCTCTGTAACAGAACAATATCACACTTCTCACAGGTGGGAGGATTTCAATTTGTGAAGCCTGGCTGTTGGCCCACAATGGGAAGGTCAACTTTTAACAAAGGGTTTTGTTGGTCCATTGTCAGCGTTCGCCAGTTATCCTTTAGTGAAGGGTTTCTGGATGGGGAGAGGAGCTGGGGGGAGTCAATCTTTCTCTTTTGCATAATAGGTTTCGGAGGATGATCTTTCTTTGAGCAATACCTGTAGTTGAGAAACCGCACCCCTTTTAACAATCTCATTGTGAGCCACACATTCCATGTGATGAATTTTAACGTCCAGGTAATTAACCTTGGATAGTCACAGACAGTTGGGAGAGATGATAGGCTAGCGGTGTTATCACTGGACTGTTAATATAATCTAGCCACAGGAAATGGTGGAATTTGAAGTCAAAACAAAATCCGACTGGCAGCCATTTTAAAGTCCCCAGCTCGGTTCTCTCAATCCAAAGTTTGGAATTAGTCAACGAGTTTTGAAGGTTAATAATTTACATATTTAATTATCATGCCAAGATGTACACTTGCCTCGCATCTCAATGCTCCTCCATCTCAACCTTGCAGGCTAACATCCAACAGCAAAGCAAAAGCCTACACTTCTGGAGCTCAGTTGATTGCAAGCATTGCAGAAAGGCATTCGCTCCAAAAAACCACCAACTCTCTAATGGAAATCTACTCCAGATTTCTTGTTAGATTAACTGCCTTAGCATTTAACTCACCTGCTGTTGTTGTTAATGGCAGCATCCAGTGGGCTCAAGGTCACCTCCACATCACTCTGCAGGACCAGTTGCCTTTATAGATCATTCCACTCCTCCACCTCATGTCCCAACTGGGCCAGGCCACAGATCCCTCCGCAAAAACCTCTCCCTACTGTTGGGATCCATTATTAAGGTTAGGTAGTGTAAGAAACTTTATTGTTAGGTAGTGCTCACGTAAGGTAGTATTAGCAAGTCTGGAACTTGTTAGCTTCACTAGACAACAGTAAGCCATTATGTTACACTAAGAACAGACTGAAAAGCTGATGGCATAGCCTGAAGAGGCCCCAGGGAGGGTGAGAGATAACAGGACATTGGAGCCGTGTCCAAATGCACATAGCTCAAACTGAGGTAATAGAACGTTATCAGGTGAGAACCAATGACATACTAAAATTCTGCATTTTACCAAATAAGGATGTAACTCTGGAATGTGAGAGAACAAAAGGATAGACAAATTAAAAAATAGTCAGAACGCGCCTTCTCCAGTGAGCTAGACACCTCACTGTACTGTGTACGATTCTCTCTCCTTAAACCTGTTTATACTTTTAATCAGACCGGGTGTCTCTCTCCTCCAAACGAACACGGGGACAGAAGATCTGTCTCAACACTACCTATATTCCATGACAGCTGCTGTGGTTGGAACATTCACTACTGACCCTGCTCGATAATCACACCACCCTAGCCCCATCACTCAGTGTTAAAACCCCTCAAAAAGCAAAATCAGTTACTTTGGTCCATGGTAACAGCCAATCTGATTCCAGATGAAGAACTTGATATGTGTGTTCCAGCCTTGCATATTTTTTTTTGTCTCTTGCCACCTTTGGCCAACGAACAAAATGTGCATGGAATAACATCAAGTTAAACCATAATAAAAAGGTGCTGGTTTAGGAGGCTTGTGTTCTCAGCACTGTGTGTGAAGCATGGAAGATTTACAGCTGTCAAGGAAGGAAACTCAATCATTTTCATTGAACAAAAACAGAAATTGCTGGAGAAGCTCAGAAGGTGTGGTAGCATCCATGGAGAGAAAGGAGTGTTAATATTTTGAGTCCAGTGACCCTTCTTCAGACCAGTTTCAAATCTCCAGCATATGCAGTTCTTTGTGCAACATGTAGCTTTTATTAACTGGCACTTGTGGAACCAGGAGTGCGCTAGTTGATCAAGTATTCCAGTTGATTAAGAGATTCGGTTTATCAATGTAAAAACACACTAAATAATAGAAATAGGGGGTATAGACATCATTGTTTTATTTACAGCATAAATCACTTCCATCATAATGCATCTTTGCCTTAAATAAAACTTTCTGGTAACGAGGCTTCTCCTCTCACCCTCAACTGACTGCTCGGACATCGCAGTAGATCACGTTATTTGAGGAGAAATTTACTTGAAATTGAATCAACTGTTGATTTTCTTATTGCCATTCGATTGAACGATAAGTATATTTACATCATGGTAAATAAACTAAAATGTATAATAAATGGATAGAATAAGACAGTATTTTATAAAGTTAAAAATCACACAACACCGGGTTATAGTCCAACAGGTTTATTTGGAAGCACTAGCTTTCAGAGCACTGCTCTTTCATCAGGTGGTTGAGGAGTATAAGATCCTAGGTCAGAATTTCTAGCAAATGTTTACAGTGTGATGCAACTGAAATTATATATTTAAAAAAGCCTGGATTGTTTGTTTAGTTTCTCATCTTTTAGAATGTCCATGTTTGTTTCAGTTCTTTCATGTGTGAATCCCAGAACTTTTTTTTAAAAGTTATATTCTCAAGTGAACTTTAACAATAGGTGCCATGTCATCTCAGATAATGCATTGAAGGTGTGAGGTGCCTTGTGTGAGACTGTCTGTGCCCCAATGTTCAGAACAAAAAGGGATTTCAGAATCTTACATGGATTCATGTAGTTTTAAAGCAAAATAAAATATAATTCTGCAAGTACAAATTCACCCCACAAACCTATGTGCGTGTGTATGTGGGTATGTGTGTATATGAGGGGAATGTGAGTGTCTGTGAGAGAGCATGTGTAACGTGTATATGTGTGCGTGTGAGTGTCAAGGGTATAAGTCTGTCATTCTCAAAGATGGTAATTCTAAAAGATGAGAAACTTAACAAACAATCCAGGTCTTCTTCAATATATTATTTCAGTTACATCATACTGAAAACGTTTGCTATAAATTCTGTGTCTTGCGATCTTCTACTTCACAACCACCTGAAGGAGCAGTGCTCTGAAAGCTAGTGCTTCCAAATAAACCTGCTGAACTATAACCTGGTGTTGTGTGATTTTTAACTTTGTATACCCAGTCCAACACCAGCATCTCCAAATCAGTATTTTATAGGATTTCCTGGGTTTAACAGAAGTTCCCAAAGCTAATTGTTAAGGATTCTTGTAAATGTGGCACAAAGGTGGTAAAAATTGATTTTCCCACATGCGAAACACTAGCAGATGATAGAGGGAAATGGCAACATTACTGTGAGCCAAAATGTGCTACCATGACAATGGCTATAGCAGATTGTAACATATCCAGTGCCAATAACAGCATCCCAGAATAGCTCCTAATAATAATCTTACAGGTGGCACTAATCCAAAACTGAAATATTGTAATAGAAGCTGCAACTAAAGCCCTGTGAGTCAGCCACAGTTAGTCCTCAACTCAAGTGCAGCCAGTCAGAGAATTACCGGTAAATCGGTCAGGGAGCTGTACAGAGATCAGTTCTGGATCTTGTTACTTGTTAGTCAAAGCATCAAGCCGAGTACATCAGGGAGTGGGCCACTGTAATTTCTCCAAATCTGTTAACTAAAAATCAGAGCAGGCTATCAGAGAGGTCGGGAGGTTGTGTGAAGTCAGTTGTGGAATTCGAAGGCAGAATGTGGGATTACAGAGGTGCAATAATCGTTATGGGGGCAACTCAACATGTTAGGACAGGACACAATATTGCACTGATGGACACGGGTTACTGAGAGGGTGAGGCTGTCATCAACAGACACCACCACCTTGGCTTCGACAGGAGGTGCAGTGCAACATGATGGTTAGCATGGCTAACCTGTAAGTCACTAAGGTGCCAACTTTAATGAAAGAATTGGATGGGAACATGTGGAAGCTCAGTATCTGATGGGATTGGCCAGGAGCCAAAGGAAGAAAGGAACATGGAGATTTGGGCATCACTGAGATAAAGGGTGAGTTACTCACCAGAGCATGACATGTGTTTCCTTTAATTCTCGTCCAAACTACAACCGAGAAATAGAAGTTAAAAATGGCTGTAACCACATCCAGTGTGGGTGGAGTGAGTATTTCTTTCCTGTCTGAGCGCTCAGGCTGTACGTGTGAGGGATGTGAGGTCCTTCAAGGGGTAATTACAAGAATCAGGCACATTTGCAGTATAATTTAACATCTGTAATCATGGTAACCTGCATGTGCTGAGAGCATTGTTGCTAAGCTTGTAGATGACACAGAGATAGATAGAGGGGCAGGTCGTGTCGAGGAAGCAAAGAAGCAGCAGAAGGACTTGGACAGGCGTGAGAGTGGGCGAAGAAGTAGCAGATGTTATGTGATATGGGAAAATGTGAGGTTATGCATTTTGATAAGGAGTCTTAGAATTAGCATGAGATTGTATTGCCACATACTCAAGTACAGGGGTACATGAGTTCAAAGAAAGGTGCACAAAGTCGCTATTTCGAGTACCATTTTAGGAACAAAGTTTCCTAGGTACAAAATCTTAGGTATAAATTAGAAAAATAAATAAATAAAGCTACAATCTCATCATTATAGTCCTCCTAAGGCAGAGAAAGAGAGAGAAAAAATAAAAAATAGAAGGAGCAGATGGGTCCGTGCTGGGATTCACCCTGAGGTTGGGAGTCTGTGCTGGGAATTACCCCGAAGCTGGGAGTCAGTGCTGGGATTTTCCCCGAGACTGGGCGTCCATGCTGGGATTCACCCAGAGATGGGAGTCTGTGCTGGGATCCAGCCCAAGGCCGGGAGTTTGTGCTGGGATTTACCTCGAGGCTGGGAGACTATGCTGGGACGTACCCCTAAGGCTGGGAGTGTGTGCTGGGATTCATCCCGAGGTTGGGAGTGTGTGCTGGGATTCACAAGGCTGGGAGTTCATGCTGGGATTTACCCCCAAGGCTAGGAGTCCGTGCTGGGATTCACACCGAGGCTGGAAGTCCAAGCTGTGATATACCCTGAGGCTGGGAGTCTGTGCTGGGATTAACCCTGAGGCCAGGAGTCTGCTGGGATTCACCCCAAGGTTGGGAGTCTGTGCTGGGATTCACCCTGAGGCTGGGGGTCCATGCTGGGATTCGCCCTGAGGCCAGGAGCCCATGCTGGGATTTACCCCGAGGCCGGGAGTCTGTGCTGGGATTCACCCTGAGGCTGGGAGTCTGTACTGGGATTCACCCCAAGGCTGGGAGTCCATGCTGGGATTTACCATGAGGCTGGGAGTCTGTGCTGGGATATACCCAAAGCCAGGAGTCTGTGCTGGGATTCACCCCGAAGCTGGGAGTCTGTGCTGGGATTCACCCCTAAGGCTGGGAGTCTGCGCTGGGATCTTCCCCAAGGCTGTGAGTCTGTGCTGGAATTTACCCCTAAGGCTGGGAGTGTGTGCTGGGATTCATCCCGAGGTTGGGAGTGTGTGCTGGGATTCACCATGAGGCTGGGAGTTCATGCTGGGATTTACCCCCAAGGCTAGGAGTCCGTGCTGGGATTCACACCGAGGCTGGAAGTCCAAGCTGTGTTTTACCCGAGGCTGGGAGTCCATGCTGGGATTTACCCCGAGGCTGGGAGTCTGTACTAGAATTCACAACAAGGCTGGGAGGTCATGCTGGGGTTCACCCGTAAGGCTGGGAGTCCGTGCAGGGATTCACTCCGAGGCTGGGAATCCATGCTGAGACTTAACCCCGAGGCTGGTAGTCCGTGCTGGGATTCACCTCGAGGCTGGGAGTCTGCCCTGGGCTTCACTCATGAGGTTGGGAGTCTGTGCTGGGATTTACCCCGAGGCTGGGAGTCTGTGCTGGGATTTACTCTGAGGCTAAGAGTGCATGTTGGGATTTACCCCAAGGCTGGGAGACTATGCTGGGATTTACTCCGAGGCTGGGAATCCGTACTGGGATTCACTCCGAGGCTGAGAGCCTGTGCTGGGCTTCACCAGTAGAGGTGTTTTCGAAGGGGGAAAACACTTCAGAAATCTGAAGCAGCTGGGAGTCCTAGTTCAGGATTCTTTTTAGGTTAACCGACAGGTTAGTTATCATTTTATAGAGTTAACTGCTCAGAAGGATTTCTGAACAGTAAAGGAATTAAGTGTTATCTTGAGTGGGCAGGGAAATGGAGCTGTCCATGAAAAGATCAGCCGTGATCTTATTGAATGGTGGAACAGGCTGAATGGGCCAATTGGCCTGCTCCAATTTCTTATGTTCTTATGTTAATAGTTAGGAAGGCAAATGCAATGTTTACATTCAGTTCAAGAGGGTTAGAATGGAAGAGCAAGGATGTGCTGCTGCAGTTGTATCAGACTCTGGTCAAACCTTATTCTGAATATTGCGAGCAGTTTTGGTGCCTGTATCTAATAAACGCTTCATCTTCCACCTTGGGCCCTTCCAACCACACAGCATCAATGTGGACTTCGCCTGTTTCCTCATTTCCCTCCCTCCACCTTATCCCAGATCCAACCTTCCAACTTGGCAACACTCTTATGACCTGTCCCACCTGTCCGTCTTCCTTCCTATCTATCCATTCCACCTTCCTCTCCGACCTATCACCATTATCTACCTATTGCACTCTGAGCTTCCTTCCCCCCCAGCCCCACCCCCCCCTCCCATTTACCTCTCAGCCCCCAGCCCGCAAGCCTCATTCCTGATGAAGGGCTTTTGCCCAAAACGTCGATTCTCCTGGTCCTTGGATGGTGCCTGATGTACTGTGCTTTTCCAGCACCACACTTCCGACTCTAATGAAGGACGTGCTGTTGTTGGAGGGAATCCAGAGGAGTCTTACAAGAATGATCCCGGTGATGAAGGTTTATCATATGAGGAGCTGGTTGAGGACTCTGAGTCTGTACTTGATGGAATTTAGAAGGATGAGGGAGGATCTGATTGAAGTGTACAGACTGCTGAGAGGTGTGGACAGAGCAGAAGTGTGGAAGACGTCTCCAATAATAGAAGAGACCAGGACCTGTGGGCATAGCCTCAGAGTGAAGCGAAGACCCTCTAGAACCAAGATGAAGATGAACATCTTCAGTCAGAGAGTGGTTAATCTGTGGACTTCATTATCACAGAAGGATGTAGAGGTAAACTCATTGAGTTTATTTTGAGATAAAGATACAGTTAACTGAACTCAAAGAAGTATTCAAAGAACTCAGAGTAAGTTGCCACTTTATTTGGAGGGAATGTTTGTGACTTTGGATGGTGGGAAGAAGACACAGGACATAGCAAATGAAGTGGGTGTTATGTATGACTGAGGATGGTGTCAAGCAGAGAAGTGTCCTTTTCAAATGCTGAAAGAGAACAAGAGAAGAGATGGTGATTGAATCAGGTTGGAACTAGAACAGAAAGTAGGAAAGAATCAATTGAATGCAGAGGTTGATAGATTGGATGTTGAGGATGAGGGGATCCCAATCATGGTATGCAGAGGGAGGAGAAAGAATGAGAGCAGGAAGGTGGGAAGAGGATCAGGCTGGATATTCTTTGATGAGTTGCTCACTTCCTGAATCCCCAAAGTCTTTCTACTATCTAAAAGGCACAAGACAAATATTGATGGAGCACTCACTTGCCTGGCAGGTTGCACCTCCAGCAACACTCAAGAAACTCAACATCATCCCAGCCAATGCAACTCATTAACTGGCTTCTCATCCGCCATCTTAAATATTCACCTGCTCTGATACCAGTGGCAGCAATGTGTTCCATCCAGAAAAACCCCATGGTTTCTTCAACAGGGCATTCCAAATCTGTAACCACTCTCACTTGGAAGAAAAAGGATGGCAGAGACAAAAGGATACCACTTCCTTCATCATGTTTCTTCAATATCACTGTGTGCAAAGCCTCTAATTCCTATCCGACATCACTGTGCATAAACAGACTGCAACAATTCAAGTGGCCATCACCTCCTGAAGCAATTTTAGGGATAGGCAATAAATGTAACCTTTGCCAGTGATTCCTACATCCCATGAATGAATAAGGAAAGGGATGAAGTAGGATTAATGGAGTTGAGGTACACAGTAGCCATGATATATTTGAGTGGAAGGATTAGCTGAAAGGGCTGAATGATCTATTGCTATTCCTATGAATCCTTGGATGTGAGAGCTGACGACAAAAGTGTGAGAGGGCACAGATTTAAGGTTTTGGGCAAGAATTGCAGGGGATCTTGTGGAAGAACTTTTTAACACATTGAACGGCAACTATCTAGAACCTGCTGCCTATGAAGTGTTTGAGGCAAAGACAATGAATGATTTCAAAAGGAAATTTGATGGGCACTTAAGAATAAATAAGTTTTTAGGCTACACAGATCGAGTGGAGGAATGGTACAGACCAGATTTCTCTACGGAAAGCTAGCATAGCCTCAATGGGCCAAATGATCTCCTCCAGTGTTGTACTGACTTGCTGATTCCATGATGCAAGTAGTTCCTTAAAGAGAAACAAATAGATGGAATAAAACTTACAAATACTGGAAAGAGAAAAGAGGAGCATTGTGCCCAAAACATACAACACACAGCAACATGGACAAGAAAATGTTGGGTGTGCACTATTCTTTAGAATCAGCTTTCTCTAAAGATATTGACTGTCCTCATTTCTATTTCTGGCACTTTCACATCAAATGGCAGGAGATGTACCAGGCAGTCCAGTAGAAGATGTTGACCATAAAACAAAAACAAAATTTATTGAATCAGTGACCAAGCTAATTCTGGTAAGACAGAGTCAAATGTAATTGAAATGATCACCTCTGAATATATTTATTAATAATTTCCTGATACAATTGTCCAGTTATACATTAAGCATTAAATTGCACAAGTGTGCAATGCGAATAAGGCAAGTTTTTCGGACCACATTTATAAAATCCAATTTGCAACATGTTACAAATAGCACAACGATAGTTATCTTCTCACCTCATATATGTGAATAAGTTGTACAGACAAAATTCTTTACACGGATACAAGGTATCGTAAATGTTGATGCTTTCAACCATTTCAAGTACTTGAGATCTTTCGATCTTAAATACAGCCACACCCAAAATGTGACAAAACTGTATTATCAAAAATGTTTAAGGGCAGGAAAAAAGTCAAATACATATTTTATTCTCATCAGGAAACATTAACAGAACCATTTCAGAGGTTAACCAGAGGCATTATAAGTACATTTCATTATTGTGTTAATCAGAACTCACTGATAACACTTCTGCATCGGATAGGAGGTTGATGTTTCAAATCCTGCACCAGAGATTTGAACAGATTATGTCAACTGACCCTCCCAAAGCACTGCTGCATTGCCAGCATTATTGTACCGTGAATGAAATGTTAAAACAAAACTCAATTTGCACTTACTGTTAGATATAAAAGAGTCGTAAAAATATTTCAAAGAAAAGCAAGAGATTTGCCTGCTATCACAAGGTGCATGAAGATATCCTGGCTGCCGAATTTCCTGCATTTCTAAATTTCAAAGGAGGTTTTTATGACTGTACAGCATTTTGCAATGCCCTCAAGTTGTGGGAAGGTGATACAAAATGCAAGTGTTTCTTTCCTTCTTTACAAAACTATTTGTTTAGTATAATAATCCACGCTTAATTGCATATTCCTCCATTTCTTTGTATTTTTATTCCAGTTTCTAACCAAAGTGCTATCATCAAAAGTTGGTGAGATTGTCATATTAACTTGAGCTTGGAATTTGTTTCTCTCCACCACCTTTATTCACTTAGCTTCAGAAAGTGATGTCTTATACAATGATAATGACCAGTGCTTGTGCATTTACGAATGCTGAATTTTGTCCATCTTGTGCTGCCTGCACAAGGAACAGACCTCGTGAAAGATATGTGAGGTCTGTTTCTTTAAATAACTAGTCGTTCACTCCTGGAACAAATTAGATCAAGTGTTGCATCATGCAGGTTCAGGTTGGCCTTGGTTATATGATTTAAAAAGCTGCAGCAAAGAGCAAGATACAGTTTGAAAGTGGTAGCAGGAAAAGTTTAATCAACTTCATGAAGACGGAGTTTTGAGATTGATTTAGGAGCCAAGAAGGAGAAAATCTCAGAGGGACTTGTGGTTATGCTCAGAGGGATGAAACAGGAGGGGCTCCACATGTACCACAATGTCATTGAAAGGCACGAACAAGAATCTAATAGCATGACATTGCTTGTTCTTCTTGTGTTTCCAAATGTCTTTTAAAAATTAATTTATTCATTCACAAAATGTAGGTCTGCTGGTAAAGTCAAAATTTATTGTCCATCACTGACTGACCTTGAGAAAGTAATGATATGCCATGTTCTTGAGCGACTGCAGTCCACGTGCTGTAGGTACTGCCACAGTGTTATTAGTTAGGAAGCTTTTATCACAGCGATGATGAAGAAACAATGATATATTTCTAGAATCAGCATGCTGTGTGACTTGAAGGAAAACTTGAGGTGCCCCTCCTGTAACTGTAACCCAGATATTGGTGATCTTTCTCTCTGTACAACTTGCTAAATCATAACAATGTTTTTGCTCATACTCTGCTTAAATAGTTTAATACACGACACTGGAAATTGTCTTGAGGTTAACGTAATGCAAAATATATTGTAGAATATATTTAGACTATATACCTATTTCCTTTGTCCTATTCTCTGAGATCCTTTATTGTATATTCCTCCAGCTCCCGAAAGGCAGAAGGAATTTCCAAAGGATACCTCTTCCAGTTTAGTGTAATAAGACTGAAGTTTACCTGTTGCCATCATAAAAGGAGAAAGCAAAATATAAATTTCAAGGATGTGCACCAAACTATGTGTAACCAACAGAACACAGAAATATCAAAGCAAGTATTCACTTGCATTCACTAACCAAGCAGCTCAATTCAACTTCAGGAAGCTTATTCTTAAAGGTCAGCAAGTGAGCTTGATGAACATTGGCCATTTTATTACAGGCCCTCAGCATTTTTGAGAAAGGCAATGCAAAATGTAGACTAAGGAAGCTGCTCCTCATGAACATATTTTTATTATTGAAATTAGTGTGCGTCGACCGCACAAAGTCTTCTGTGTCATCTGTCTTTTAAATAAAAATGTCAGCACAAACCCAGCGTACAATAGGCACAAAGTTTCCTTTCAGAATTTTTCAAAACCTTTCCCTCCCCCTCATGCTGGGCCTTTACATCTATATCCAATCACTGGAAAATTTCCCCAACCGTTTCATTAACATCAGCACTAAGTTCACCCACTTTTCTGGTGAGCCAGATATGTCAAAGCAACTGTCTCATGATTCATAGTCATAGAGTCATAGAGCATAGAAACAGACCTTTCGGCCCAATTCGTCCATGCTGACCCAGTTTCCTAAACTGAGCTAGTCCATTTGCCTGCATTTGGCCCATGTCCCTCTAAACCTTTCCTATCCATGCATCTGTCCAAATGTCTTTTAAATGTTGTAATTAGACCTGCCTCTATCACTTCCTCTGGCAGCTCATTCCATATACACAGATCGCCTTCTGTGTGAAAACATTGCTCCTCAGATCCCTTTTCAATCTTCCTCCTCTTCCCTTAAATCTATGCCTTCCAATTTTGGATTCCCCTATCCTAAGAAAAGACAGTGGCTACTCATCTTATGTATGCCTGTTATGGACTTTGTAAACCTCCATAAGGTCACCCTTCAGCCTCCTACATTGCAGGTAAAGAAGTCTCAGCCTAACCAACCTCTCTTCATAACTCAAATCCTCTAGTCTCTGTAACATCTTTGTAAATCTTTTCTGAACCCTCTTAAATTTAATAATAAACTTCCTACAGCAGGGGGACCAGAACTGCACACAGTACTCCAAAACTGGCCTCTCCAACGTCCTATACAACCTCAACATAACGTCCCAACTACTAGACTCAATGGTCTGAGCAATAAAGGCAAGTGTGCTAAATGTCTTGTTAACCACCCTGTTTACTGGTGAGGCAACTTTCAAAGAACTATGTACCTGCACCCTCAGGACTCTGTTCAACAACATTGCACAGGGCCCTATCGTTAACTATGTAACTCCTGGTCTGGTTTGTATCACCAAAATACAACACCTCACATTTATCTAAATAAAACTCCATCTGCCTTTTCTCGGCTCAATGGCCCATTTCATCAAGATCCCTTAGTTGTACCCTTAGATAACATTCTTCACTGTCGATTTTACCACCAATTTCAGTGTCACTTGCTAACCATGCCTCCTATATTCTCATCCAAATTGTTAACATAAATAATGAACAACAGTGGATACAACTGAACCTTCACTGGTCACAGGCCTCCAGATTGAACAATAACCCTCTAACCAATTCATAAGGCAAATTCTTAAGCAATAAAAGAATTGGTATGAAAATTGTAATTTTGCTTTCAAAGTTAAACCAATATACATTGATAGTTGACTTAGATTCATAGAGTCATACAGATGCACAGCATGGAAATAGACCCTTCGGTCCATCTCATCCATGTTGACCAGATATCCCAACCCAATCTAATTCCATCTGCCAGCACCCGGCCCATATCCCTCCAAATCCTTCCTATTCATATACCCATCCAGATGCCTTTTAAATGTTGCAATTGGACCAGCCTCCATCACATCCTCTGGCAGTTCAATCCTTACACGTAACACTGTCTGCATGAAAAAGTTGCCCCTTAGGTCTCTTTTATATCTTTCCTCTCTCACCCTAAACCTAGCCGTCTAGTTCTAGACTCCCCCACCCCAGGGAAAAGACTTTGTCTACTTATCCTATCCATGCCCCCATGACCTTTTAAACCTCTATAAGGTCACCCCTCAGCCTCCGACAGTCCAGGGAAAAACAGCCCCAGCCTGTTCAGCCTCTCTCTACAGCTCAAATCGTCCAACCCTGGCAATATCCTTGTAAATCTTTTCTGAACCCTTTCAAGTTTCACAACATCCTTCTGAAAGGAAATTGTACACAATATTCCAACAGTGGCCTAACCAATGTCCTGTACAGCTGCAACATGACCTCCAACTCCTGTAACTCAATACTCTGACCAATAAAGGAAAACATACCAAACGCCTTCTTCACTATCCTATCTACCTATGACTACCTACTTTCAATGAGCTATGAACCTGCGCACTTTGTTCAACAACACGAGGACCTTACCATTAAGTGTAAAAGTCCTGCTAAGATTTGCTTTCCCAAAATGCAGCACCTCGCATTTAAATTAAACTCTATCTGCCACTCCTCAGCCCATTGGCCCATCTGGTCAAGATCCTGTTGTAATCGGAGGTAACCCTCTTCACTGTCCACTTGATGTCCAAAGTGAGCATAAGAGATACAGTTAGTAAGTTTGAAGATAACACCAAAGCTCCAATTATGCAAACTTACTAACTATATCTCTTATGCTTGCATCCAAATAATTTGTTGTGGTTCTGTTCGCCGAGCTGGAAGTTTTTGTTGCAAACGTTTCGTCCCCTAGCTAGGCGACATCATCAGTGCTCTGGAGCCTCCTGCGAAGCGCTTGTTTGATGTTTCTTCCGGTATTTATAGTGGTCTGTCCTTGTCCAAATAATTTATATAAATGACGAAAAGTAGTGAACTCAGCACCGATCCTTGTGGCACTCCAGTGGTCACAGGCCTCCAGTCTGAAAAGCAACCGTCCACCATCACTCTCTGTCTTCTAACTTAGGGCCAGTTTTGTATCCAAATGGCTCGTTCTCCCTGTACTCCATGAGATCTAACCTTGCTAATCATCTCCCATGGTGAACCTTATCGAACACCTTACTAAAGTCCATATAGATCACAACTACCACTCTGCCCTTGTGGGATGTTAAAGACCCTATGGAAATACTTTGAAAAAGAGTTGGGAATTTGTTTGAATTTTCCTGTCCAATACTTATCCCTCAATTTACCTCACTAACACAAAATTATTACAGATAGTCATTATCTCATTGCTGTTTATAGAATTAACCCTGTGTGCAATTTGGCTGTTGCATTTCATACTGGACAACTGATTACATTTCAAAAACAGTTCATACACTTTAAAGCACTTGGAGGTATCCTGAGTAATGAAATGTGCTGACTGAATACACATTTCATTTCTGCATCAAGCCATACTGTGTGTTTTTGATGAGCCTGTTTCTTTCTATATATGTTTCATCCTATTTTAGAGTATACTTACCCACTATTGGCATCAGCAAGATTGGTGGTTAGTAAACTGGATTATCCCTTTTTGAACAGAGTGATTATTTGGTGGTTCTCCAGTCCTCGAACACAACTACCACATTCAAGAATTTTAGAAAGATTGTGGTCAGAATCTTTGATTTTTCCCATCATTTCCTCTCACCATCTTGTAACCAGCCAGACCAAGTACCAATCCCACTTTCAATTCATCCTTTCGATCATTACATCCTTATATAACACCTCTATACTGTTCCATCGCCATTGCTAACTCTTGAAAAACTGACCTCCTCATTTAGAATGTTTGCCATTCCCTCACATTACCTTTCTTTGTCATTTCAGTTGTCTCTCTTCTCTATTAATGCTGTTTTCAATCTTTATTTACTCTATCTCTTTGTTCCAAGCCAGTATTTTTTTTAACTGCGGACAGATTTCCAAAATGTCTATGCTGTCCCTGGTCAGTTTGTTTCGTTTTCTTTTGTGTTCTCATCAATAGACGGGGAACCTATGCTTTTTCTTTTCACATTCAATGAACCCCAGCTTAGCTGCTCCCCAATCATTTGTGATAACATTTCTGGCTGTATTATCAACTCTAGCTTATCACTTCCCTTGGTGTGTGCATTGTCTACTCATCATTCTTTTCTTTCCAAAATATCTGGATGTCCTGTATTTTTAAACCTTGAAGTTTTGAGGATCAGTTGACAGTAGCTGTTTCACGTTGCTGCTTTGCAGTGTCAAAATGAGCATTATTCTTATCGAGCAGGATGCTGTCGTTAAGCTAAACTGTCGTTCAGTCTACCACACAAATGAGTAATATTGTCGATGAATTGCGTTGCTGGTGCAATGCCTACGTAAGCCACAAGTGCCAATGATTGGCAGTTCACATAGAACAGAACGTTCCTGCAGCTGTTCGCAATGGGCAGACCTCTGACCACACACAGCCAGGCATGGTAGAGCCAAGCATGACTCCCTCAAAAATTAAGAACGTAAGACTGAGTTTTACCAAGTTAGGTTTATTTGTCAAATGTGGTGAGTTTCATGGGAACTTGTTTCCCTGAACTTCAGCGAGTTTTCTAATGCTACTGATCTCATTAGCCTCTTACAATGCCTCTATTATACACTGTTCACACTATTCTGGGCTCTACAGTGGCAGATATACTCATGGGAACGTCAGGCTTTTTGGTGCCACTGTCATTTTTAAAACCCAATCATGCATCAGGTCAAGTGCTGCCAGCTAGTGGTTGTCCTTTGCCATGCAGGTGGTGCGAATAGACACAAATCTAAATGCTTTTGAGGGTACACAGTTACAACTCATTATAAATACAAGAGCACATTCCTGCCTACATAGCTATGTAAGAGCCAGGCTGTACAGGTTAGCCATCCTAAGTGTCATGTCATCTGAAAACTACATCTGAGGAAGTGCTACTCTTTCCTTAGAGCTGAGTAGAGCTTGACATGATATTAGTGTTTAATCTGGGATCAGCACCATACAAGAAAGCCTTCAAATTGTTGAAAGCATTCAATTTTCTTCAGAAACAACAAAAGGAAAGAAAAGAAAAACAAAAGCTGCATTTGTTTCTGGGAACATTTAAAGGTCACTTGTCTTTAAAGCAGCAACAAAGTGACAGTCAATGAGTGATCACTGTAGCCTGTTCATATCTATTAGAACTGCAGTCAGTTCACTGCTGGCCAGTTTATTGCAGGCAACAGTGCTGTGCTCTGTTGTGCAGAAAGTGCCATTCATCCTCCTCCTCTTTCTTCCTAAGACTGCTGCCACTTTCCCGACTCTTCACAGATATCCTCTCTTTGACTGCTCCCGTTGAGCCGAGCCTAACTTGCAAAGATTATGTCGCACACTATGTTTGAAGCTCTCTGCAAGGGCTCTCAAGACCAATTCAAGTGGCAGAAGCTCATCTTCAGGCATCCAATTGTCTACTCCATGATGGCAGCCAGTCACACAGAGCTATCAGCTATCAGCTTGTCAGGCACTGGGATAGGATGGCCATATTAGAGAGGAGCAAGTGCTGGATGTCTTGAAATGCATAAAAGTGAATAAATCCCCAGGACCTGATCAGGTGTACCCTACAACTCTGTGGGAAGTTAGGGAAGTGATTGCTGGGCCCATTGCATCAGTAGTCACAGGTGAGATGCAGGAAAACTGGAGGTTGGCTAATGTGGTACCACTAATTAAGTAAGGCGCTAAAGAAAATCCAGGGAACTATAGACTGGTGAGCCTGACGTTGGTGGTGGGCAAGTTGTTGGAAGGAATCCTGAGGGACAGGATTTACATGTATTTGGAAAGTCAAGGACAGATTAGGGATAGCCAGCATGGTTTAGTGTGTGGGAAATCATGTCTCACAAACTTTATTGAGTTTTTTGAAGAAGTAAAATGAGGATTGATGAGGGCAGAGTGGTAGGCGTGATCTATATGGACTTCAGTAAGTGTTCGACAAGGTTCCTCAAGAGAGATTGGTTAGCAAGGTTAGATTTCACGGAATATAAGGAGAGCTAGCCATTTGGATACGGAACTGGCTTGAAGGTAGAAGACAGAGGGTGGTGTTGGAGGGTTGTTTTTTCAGACTGGAGGCCTGTGACCAGCAGTGTGCCACAAGGATCAGTGCTGAGTCCACGAAGTTTATATCCAAATATAAATGATTTGGATGCGAACATGGGAGGTAGAGTTAGTACGTTTGCAAATGATACTAAAATTGGAGGTGTAGTGGACAGTGAAGAAAGTTAGCTCAGAGTACAATGGGATCTTGATCAGATGGACTAATGGACTGAGGAGTGGCAGGAGTGACTGAGGAGTCCAATGTGAGGTGCTGCATTTTGGAAAAGTAAATTGAGCAGGACTTATACACTTTATGATAAGGTCCTAGTGACTGTTGCTAAACAAAGAGACCTTGGAATGCAGGTTCATAGCTCCTTGAAATTGGAGTCACAAGTAGATAGGATAGTGAAGAAGGCATTTTGTATGCTTTCCTTTATTGATTAAAGTATTGAGTACAGGAGTTGGGAGATCCCGTTGCGGCTGTACAGGACATTGATTAGGCCACTTTTGGAATATTGCATGTAATTATGGTCTTCTTGGGTGAATATAACCCAAGGATCATCATGCCTCAGTTGAGGAAGAGGTCAAAAGGGCAGGACTTTCATGATGACCTCAGCCAACATGGGAATTGAAACCATGCTATTAACATCACTTTGCATTGCAAACCAGCATCCAGCCAACTGATCCAACAGACCCCTATTAAGATGAGTGGTCCGCTATCACGACTACATCTAATTCTCCTTATCTGTCATTAGTCACACTTTCCATAGTCTGGGTTTGCTGATGATCTGATCAATTCTTCAGTGGAAGTCATGAAGTTGAGAGTGACCTTGATATTGGGATCAGGGAACAGGAATCTTTGACCATGCGTCAAATACTTAAGATGCATCAACCTCTTTGGGATCCAAGAATTGTCCAAGCAGAAGGGATTGGGCTGTTCTTCTAGCTGACTACACTATCACTGCTCTTGAAGGCTCAAAACAGCTGTCTCCAATTGGTTGATATTAGACCTTGCTGGAGCGCGTGTGTTACTCTGAGAGTGTAACTTGGTGTAATTCTGAGAGTTGCCCTGTGGGTGGAAAGGGTAGGGTGTCCATACAGATCACCATTTTCAATGACAGAGATGCTGACCCCCAACCAATGGGTCTCCTTAAACCTGCTATTGTCATTCCACAGATGGACATTGATGAGTTTGAGGACACACAGATGAAGCAGCTTGTTTCCACTCTCACCAAGTGCAGGACAACCTTTAGAAAAGATAGTTAAAACATTGGTCATTGTGACTCCCTTTCACACTGGGAACTGCTATCAGTTTCCTTAGCCTTGGAGCAACAATGTCATGAGTTCATTGACAGAAAAGTGTGGACATTGCTTATGCCAGCTGGAGTGTCAAGCCAAACGAGGGGAATAATGGAAAATTACTCCAGTATGAAATTCAAACTGTTATCTCTGAAGTAAATTCAGTTTCCACTATTTCCCATAAACTCAGAGATATTCTTATTGGAACAGAGTTTGAAGCATTTACAGACAGCAATTAGCTGTTGGATACTTCAACTGTTCAGCAAGTTTGGGCCTAAGAAGTCCCAATGGCCTGCTGAACCTACATGGTTTTGATTCCATATCGAGTGCAGCTCAGGCAAAGGTAATGCAAGTGCTGCTACCCTTAATGGAAGACTGACCATGGGAGGGAACCTATCTCTGCCCGGCTGGTGGGGGCTGTGGCTGATGCCGTACCCACACCGTTGCTCCTGCCCCAGCATTTTAATTCTGATCCCTATTACGTTCAGACTGGCATTCAGCACAGTGTTGCCAACACAGTGATGAATGAGATCCAACCAGGCAGGTAGAGCCGGGCATGGCTTCTCCCATCTTGAAAAAGGACCACAAACAGCTGCAGTTGAATGATGCAGACATCAGTAAATTGTACTTTCTAAGAGGTCCAACATCCACCCATACAGCACCAGCTGATCAGGAGCACTACACTGGCAAAGGAACTGTTAAGGTTCTGGATGAGGGAGAAGAATAGAGTTCTCTATTGGCTGGTCCATGACTAAGACAGAGAGAGATGAAGCAACCTTCCTTCCTGACAACTTCAAGTGTCAAGTGTTGGTGGCAGGTCATAATTAAACAGGACATTGAATGACAGAGTGCAGTGCTATTGCTTAGAAAGGGTGGACATTGGGAAATTGGTTCCTTCAGGGAGACTAGGACTCGTGAGCAGTCTTAGAATTAGAGGGGGTCAATTTAGAACGGAAATAAGGAGACATTTCTTCAGCCAGAGAGTGGTGGGCCTGTGGAATTCATTGCCATGGAGCGCAGTGGAGGCCGGGACGTTAAATGTCTTCAAGGCAGATATTGATAAATTCTTAATCTCTCAAGGGATGAAGGGATATGGGGAGAATGCAGGTAAGTAGCATTGAAATGCCCATCAGCCATGATTGAATGGCAGAGTGAACTCAATGGGCCAAATGGCTTTACCTCCATTCCTTTTTCTTATGGTCTTATTGGCCTGGAATGATGCTGATAAATAGTGAGAGGTGACTTTGACTAAATTACTTCATTCCAGGCATGGGATCCCTGGTCACCAAGAGACTTTAAAGGTTTTACAATGAATCTTTCCAGTGCTTGAGTCCTGTACTGAGTATGTACTCATTAGTGACTTCACCAAGTTCACAGAGGCCAGTTCCACCAGTAATCAAGAGGCTTCAACTATAGCCAAAGTGTTGGTCTGTTTCGGTGTCCCATGGCAGATTCACAGTGACCAAGGATACAACTTCAAGAGCAAGGAACTTTTGAGGGTCTATGGAATTTGCTGGAGTCATACCACCTCCTACAATCCAAAGGATAATGGCTAATGAGGATAATACAACCACTTGCTGCATGACCATTTACACACTTCATCTCTTGAAAGTTGCCAAAAGTGGCCCGATGACATTCCAGAGCTGATTTATGCTGACAGTAGCACAGTACACTCATCCATGATTCTTTGGAATGAGATCTATCCTTCACGTGGACCATTTGTTCGGGCTGCCACACCATCTGACAGGGATGACCAGTCAGAATGGACCGCCTAACATACCAAAAGCCGAAGAGAGGACTGAAAGCGAAGCCTTGAGATAAAGATTATTGAATAATTGTATTCTGTAATGAGAAAGGAATCTAGCTGGGTGAGGCCCCTTGAGGAAGAGTGACCATAATAGTTAGTACAGTTACTAACAAGGAAGTAATGCAACACCTCAACATAACATTGGTCAGTCCACATCTGGAGTATTGTGTTCAGTTCTGAGCACCTTAAGGAAGGATGTTAAAGGCCTGGAGACACTCCAAAGAAAAATTGCTAGAATGAAGGATTTCAGATACAAGAAAAGATTAGAGAAATTGGCTTATTCTCCTTGGAACAGGGAAGATTAAGGAGTGACCTTATTGAAGTGTTTAAAATTATGAACAATTTTGACAGGGTAAAGAAGAATATTCAGTTTCCACTAGTTGGTGCATCAGTAACTAGGAGTCACAATTTCAACGTTGTCAGTAAGAGAACTAGGAGTGAGATGAGGAGAAATGTCTTTATTCAGAGAGTTGTCAGGATTTGGAATGTGCTGCCTGGGAGGTGGTGGAGGCAGATTCTATATGACCTAGACATTGAAAATGACATAGCTTGCACTTTTTAATGCTGGCAATCTCTGCTGCTCAAAACATTCGTCATGCTGTGCCGAGAGGCAAGTCTTCTGTTTAGTTCTCCATAACTCCCTCTCCTCTCTTTTCATCTTCAGTTGATCATAAGAGTCTCATGTTCAATTTTATTATGCCTAGGGCAGAGAATAAATCAGATGCTTTCCTGTGCCTTCCTCGTGTGTGCCAATAAGAAACACAAGGAAACTTGCTTAAAGATTCCTCAGCTTATAAACATTTGTGGCCCCTCAAGATTCCTGCCCTTCCATTACCTCTGCTATTAGCTAAGTACTCGGAACACTGAACATGGGCCCTTACTTCAAACTAAAGTTACATGCAAAAGAGAGGGGACAACCAATGCTTGAGGTTTCAAATGACCTTGCTACCCAGATTAATGATTAAGGAAATAATGAATAAGCAGCAAAATCTCTGGTATTTCCACTTGCTAATTTAGCTTTGATAGTATCATTTATATATTAGTCAATTCCTTCCCAAAGCTTAATTGAAGTAACAAGACTTGGCGTATAAATTTGTTTGTTATTTTCACAGATGGAACAGGTTGAATTTTGCATAGAACTTGATGGAAACAATTTTTTAAATCATGTTGAGAAGCTCTTCTATATGCCATTTAGGGGTGTTGTTAATTCCCTGATTCATTCGAACTTAATGAGAAAGAAGTAATTAATCTGCCCAGCTTGCGTCACACAGAATGTGGCCATCTTCCTGCTGAGTAACTTGCATGTGCATGTTATTTAATCCTTGTCTGAGTCTATATACCACATTAACGGTTCGAAAAATAGCGTGGCTAGAATTAATTGGGTCCATCCACCCACTCAATAATTACTTCATTACTGTTTTTAATCACTTGTGGAAAGCTGCTGCCACTTTTTCAAAGTCATATCAGTATACGGGAACCAATGTATGAACTCTTGTCCTACTAAGGCTTTTTGCCAGCACTGTATTTTCCATCTTGCGACAGTAACTGGAGATACCCCAAACTGCCCCGATATAGCATTCATGAATATATTTTCCTATCTAAGGAAGCCAGGAAACATAAGAACTAACTTTCATTTATGTAGAGCCATTCAAACCATCACAATCCAACAAAATGGGTGAAATTGCATGGTCTTTGCTCATTGAAAATGTAGCACCCAACTCATTAGATTTTGTGTACCACTGATATCCCTGTATCATAATGCAAGTATTCAAAGTGTCATTAATTTATTTAAATAAGGATTGTTGTAAGGCCCCTTCATGTAATTGTTCTGCTCAAGTAGCTGGTTCACCCCTTAATAAACTCATACAACCTCTCTGGTTGCTTGGAGTCAGGTAAAAGCATGATTGAAAGGGTGTGTCTCTCCCATACAGTCTATCTGCTGTTTTGTTCTCTGATACTGTCTAAATCTGACTCTTTTTACTTTGCATTTCTCAAGTTAATTCTAATTTCTGGAAACCAACCTGCGCTGTCATTGAACTGCTTTTAACTGGCATTGGATAGGATCTATTCCAGACATGAACAGTTTCGAAAGTCTGCCTTTGGGGTGGGAGGATTTTATACCTCGCAAAGGGTAGCAGAGTTAGGAACAGCTAGGAGAAGGTAGAAAAGGAGAGTATTGTGCATGAGCTCTTTTCCACAGTGGGTCTTTGGGGAACACTTCCATTCTTAGAACTGAGTGAAATGCCTGAGTTTCACCATTTGCAGTTAGTGCAGATGCAAAACAGGGGATAAGTGTCAAAGTCAGTATTGTTTCAAGCTCAACATGATGCGTGTATGCTCAGGAGCTGAGCAAAGTAGATGATGTCAATGATCTCTTTGCTGATTTAAAAGGTCATTGTGGCACCATATGGCTTTCCTAATTGACACTGCACATCAAAATGAAAGAGCACTAGGCTTGATCACACTATATTTTTCTCCATGATTCAATAAGCCACAGACTGCCATTGCCAGAGAGTTGGTGAATGAAGAATAAATAATCAAATTAATGTGTAACTATAACTGGATATGGAGCAACACGTTTTCTTGGGATGATGGAAAATTGGGCAGCGAAAGGGATGTCAATTTTATTTCACTGCAGAAATCTCCTACCAACTGCAGGGTGGGATGTGAAAACACAACACTGAAAAAAGCTTTTTAATGTATATCATCAATGGTTAGGATAAAAAGTATTGCAAGAGAGAGGAATGTCTATTATACAAAATTAAAGTTTGTTAGAATTTTAGGAAATAAGCTACTCTCAGGAAGATTTAGAGAACAGAGACGAGGTGCTATTTTATTTGTGAAATATGCTTTGAAAGTGGATAAGCAGAATATAAGAATTAGGATTTCCAGGACCAAGTAATATTGTTGTAACAAGATGATCCTTTTCTTCATTCATACATGGGATATAGGTGTTTCTGACCAGCCCAGAATTTATTGTCCATTGCTGGTTGTCCAGAGGGCAGTTAGGAGTCAACCACATTACTGTGGAATTGGAATCACATGTAGGCCAGACCAGGTAAGGAAAGCAGATTTTCTCCTCTAAAGCACACTAGTGAAGCAGCTGGAGACTTTTTTTATGACAGTTGACAGTGGTTTCATGGTCATCATTAGGCTAAATTTTTATTCTAGGTCTTTGTTGAATTATAATCTCACCATGTTTTGTGGTAGGATGCAAACCCAAGAACCCCACAGAACACACATTTGGCTTTTTGGACTACTAATCCACTTCTCTACTGCCTCCTTTAAATTGTTACTATTTGTATTCTATTGACTGATCCCCCGCATTATGTGAATAAAGTCTGTTCCATACATTCAACTGTATTGAAGTGTATTGTGTGAAGCTAAGGTAGAAAAGGAGGTTAGCTCAGCAAACGGTATCAGAAATTCATCCAACAAATAGGTGAAAAATGGGTACAATTTAACTGCAGATCTAATCAAATTTTGGAATTTCTAATCTAGGGATTTTTTTTGCTCTGAAGTGCAGCAGACTTGAAATTCCTGAGGTGGGGGATCTTGCTATCAATCTTTTAAAATCGTGATGCCTTCTCCTTCAAACTGTTCCTCACGTCCAAACACCTTAATGGTGAGACAGAACAGTGGTGATGCATATCCTGCACTCCAGGTTCCAACACCACATGGGACACCCTGCCTCATGTGCCCAAGCAGCTGTAAGCATTCACTCACACAAACCCAAAATCAAAACTTGCGATCGTGATTAGTCATAACCTTAAGTTGAATTGAAGGTACATCAATGAAGTGTTATTAATGTGGATATTTCCTCATGTCAGCAGACAGAAATCAGGAATTGATGGTGTTTATTACTGCAACTAACCCATTGGTCTGTCAAGGAGACTCTCAGAGAATTTCTTGTTTTCTTGCCTCTGAGATGATCTTTATGGAGCTAGATCACAGGGATACACGTTACCTTTTGCTGGAAAAGTGTTGGTGCAAGAGATCTAATTGTGTTAAGAATTTAAGATTTTATCTACAGATATTTGCCAGACATCGAGTGTCATAGTGTGGTGACAAATTGGAGTGAAAGTAGCAGGGCTCTGTTGTTATCTATTCAGAGCACTTACTTACCTTCCTAAACACATTACTCAGGGAAGTGGTAGCTATAAGTGTCAGATTCAAAAATAATTGGAAGGCCTCGACAAACCAAAGCAAGAACAGGGCATACTGCCCATTGAGTAGTCTTGGGCTAGTCAGGTTGAGTTGGGACTTGAGAGACATTGTGTTCAGGAGAGGTGGTGAGGTCATTTGGTTGGGATAGTCAGGTAGTCAGGGGCATAATTAGGTGGTTAAGAGAGTAATCATATCTGGTCAAGGTTAATCAGAGGATCAGAAAAGCAGAGAGGGAGTGTTCAGTGTGGTTAGTGGGGTATTAAGAAAGGAGTTTGAGGGTGGAGGGGGGTCGGGGGAAGCAATCAGTGCGACTGATTATGTGGTCAAGTATGTAACTACCCAGAAGTTAGACCATAGGTTTATTCTGTTTAACATTTAATGCACTGTCTAACGTGGGAAACTTCAGGTAAGTCAGATCTGCTTGAGGTCTCTAATTCTTGCTCAGAGTTGGAGGCATTGGAAGAGGGTCGCTGGGGGCTAGGAAATTGCCTGTCAGAAGTTTAAGACCTCATTCCTGATGAAGGGCTCCGGTCTGAAACGTCAATTTTCTTGCTCCTCGGATGCTGCCTGACCTACTGTGCTTTGCCAGCAACACACTCTCAACTCTGATCTCCAGCATCTGCATCCACATTGTCTCCCCTTCAGAAGTTTAAACCTTTCAGGCAATTCCTATGAAGTTCAGCCAGCTTTCATGGGGTTTTAGCTTGCACCTTGGATCAAACTGAGATTATAGAAATTGGGGCAACGTTTTGATAACTTTGTAAGCTGGGAGTTTTTTGAAGTGGCAATGACAGTGGTATAGAAGCAAGCAAAGGTTCTCCAGAAATCATGAGTATATACTGGTCATTTGTGGTTTACTGTATGACAGCAGATCACAAAGAATCTGACTATCTTGAAGTGTATTTACAAGGCTGCAGTGAAATAGAGTTGCACAAGTAGCCTGTGTTCTGTGCTTACTGATGTTATTGTACATTACACAGACAAACTCATTGACCTCACTGATTCTGGAATAAGACATGCTGCATTGTCTTCTAACCCTCTTAAACGTACAGTGGCTGTTCACACTATCAGAATACAATATGCTCCCTTTTTCCTTTAAAAAATGGGGACCATTTTTTAATAACACATGCAAGGATGCAAAGCAATATTTTGACTCTAAACATTTACATAATACCTTGGTAAACACATACTACAGCTAGATCTAATCTTGATACAGTTATCACAATTAAACTATATATTATCACTCTGTGGTGTGTTATCTATCTTCATGAAAGGATGTAAGATCAGTTTTCTTAATCAGTTTTCTGAGATACACACTGTTGCAGGAAATGTTCCTGAACACAAACTAGGAATGTTTGGATCTTTGTTACACTAAAAGTAGACAATCAGGAGGCTGGAATAACACAGCAGACCAGATATCAGGAGGTGAAGAAGTCAACATTTCTTGTCTGGCTTGATATTTTCAGAGTTACAGTCATCATCCTATGTGTTATATGGTTAATCTTAAGTAGTTCAGACATGTCACCTTGTTCTTTGAAGGATTGGCCATAAGATCAAGTGTAATAAGACCATGGAGAGGCCATTCATGCCCTCAAACATGTCCCAACATTCCATAAGATCATGGTTGTACTGCCTCAGACCTCAACTCCTCTTTTGTACAACTCCTCATAATCCTGCTCTGAAGTGTTCTGAAACAGAGTCAGCAGACATGAAATATTAACTCTGCTTTCTCTCCACAGATGTTAGATCCACTGAGTTTTTCCAGCAATTCCTGTTTTTGTTCCTCGTAACCCTCAACTCCCCAATATTTCAAAAGTAACTGTCTCCTGCTACACCTCACCGGACTAGCACGCTGCCAGTCAAGACCTCTACCCAGGGTCATCACAAAAGAGGATCACTACCCTACCCTACCCTACCGAAAAGAGGAAGAGGAACACATATACAAGGTATTCGCCAAAAACGGATACCCGCGCAACTTTATCAACAGATGCCTAAGAGATAGACCACGGAACGAGGACATGCCACAACCAAAAGGACTAGCCACACTGCCATACATCAGGAGCGTTTCAGAACTGACAGCCAGACTACTGCGACCCCTAGGACTCATAACAGCACACAAACCAACAGCCACGCTCAGACAACAACTTCCTAGAACAAAGGAGCCAATACCCAACATGAGCAAAACTAATGTAGTTTATAAAATACCATGCAAGGACTGCACAAAACACTATATAGGACAAACAGGAAGACAGATAACAATCCGCATACATGAACACCAACTAGCCACGAAACGACACGACCAGCTATCCCTAGTAGCCACACACTCAGACAACAAGCAACATGAATTCAACTGGGAAAACACTACTATCATAGGGCAAGCCAGACAAAGAACAGCCAGGGAATTCCTAGAGGCATGGCATTCATCCACAAACTCCATCAACAGACACATCGACCTGGACCCAATATACCAATCACTACAGCAGACAGCTGAAACTGACACCCGGAAGCGGCAAGGACAGGCCACTATAAATACCGGAAGAAACATCAAAGAAGCGCTTCGCAGGAGGCTCCAGAGCACTGATGATGTCTCCTAGCCAGGGGACAAAACGTTTGCAACAAAAACTTCCAGCTCGGCGAACAGAACCACTACGTCATCACAAAAGTTAAAGAAATTTTAAGAAGTACACAGAATTCCCAGTTAAGACCCAGTTTGACGGAAAGCATGGACCAGATTTCTATATTTGTCAAAAATTACTATTGATTACAAGTAAATAGATTCTAACCACAAATAAATAATAATGAATTGTCGACATGTAAGTATTCAAGTTAAAACTCCAACCTCCTTATTAAAGTATCTCTTATAACAGATACAGACAGACACAGACAGACACGAGAAAAAAACATAGGTAGTAAGGGCAAAAGGAAAGGTTGGAAAAGCAGTTCAGTGATTGCTGTCTACAGGATTTGCTGAGATGATTCATTTAATGATCAGGACAATGTTTCTCCATCTCTCTTCTCTAGGGATACTGCTAATGAGAAAATTCTGCAGATGCTGGAATCCACAGTAGACAAGCAGAAAGCTGGAAGAACACAGCAAGCCAGGCAGCATCAAGAAGTGGAGAAATCAACATTTCGGGTCCTGTAGAAGGGTTATACCCGAAACATTGACTCCTTAACCTCCTGATGAAAACTGGCCTGCTGTGTTCTTCCAGCCTCCTGTTTGTCTCCTTTTAGTGTAAGAAAGATCCAAACATTCCTAGTTTGTGTTCAGAAGCATTTCCTGCAACAGTGTGTATCTAAGTGGAGAATGTCAGAGTGGGGAAGAACTTGGGAAATAGTGATCATAAAACAATAAGGTTCAATGTTAAGTTGGAAAAGGATAAAAATCAGTCAATAATTAAGATCTCAGACTGGGCAAATTTCATTGGTTCAAAAGTTGAACTGGAGCAGGATGTTTGGAAACATATTTTGGTGGATAAAATAGTGATTGAAAAATGGGAAAATTTCAAAACAGATGAATAAAGTACAAGCTAGGTACACACACATGAGAAATCAATGCAGGTATACAAAGGTTCAATACCCTGATGGACTAAGGAAATTAATCAAAAAACAAGTGAGAAAATGGAGCCAAATGGTGCATACTGGAATAATAATAGCAATAGAAATCAGGAGATTTCAACTCTCAACTGCAGGAGAGAGGCCAAGGCTGGAATAAGGAAGACTAAATGGAAACATGAGGAAAGGAAGGCAGGCTGCACTAAAATAAACAGTAAAATATTCTTGAAACGTATTAATTGTGAAAGATTAGTGAAGAATAGTGTGGGGTGTAAAGGGAACAAGCAGTGTAAGCTGATCACTGAAGTAAAGAACATGGCACAGGTACTAAATAAGTACTTCCCTTCTGTCTTTCGCTAATTAGAAAATGATGATAACGGTGAAAAGGTGGATGTTGAGCAGCTGAGCAATATTGTGACAGATAAAGAAGAAATGCTAAAAGATCTTGCAGCAATCGAGGTAGAGAAGTAACCAAGCCCAGATGGCATGTGTCCTAGATTGCAGGGAGAGGTAAGGGAACAAATCGCAGAGTCATTGACAGAAATTTTCTAGGCTGCTCTGAACACATGGTTAGTCCCAGGCAACTGGAGGATCGTAAATGTGACAGCTTTGTTTAAGAAAGGGCTTAGCATGACCAAGGAAACTACAGACATTCAGCTTTAAAAAAAGTTCTAGGATTTCCATATTAAAGAACTGAAACTAACATGATCATTCTAAATGATGAGAGACTTAACAAACAATCCAGGTTTTTCTCAATATATAATTTTAATTGAATCACACTGTAAACTTTTGCTATAAATTCTGTGTCTTATGATCTTATACTCCACAACCAGCTGAAAGCCAGTGCCTTCAGATAAACCTTTTGGACTATAACCTGGTGTTGTGTGATTTTTAATTTTGTACACCTCAGTCCTACACCGGCATCTCCAAATCATGACCTTCAGCTTGACATTAATAGTAGAAAAATGATGAAGACCACAATAAGGGAGAAGGTAAATATACAGAGAGGTTTAGAAGGCTGATTTTTTTTTAAAAAACAGCAAATAAGAGAAGAGGAATAAGAGAAGAAGAAGGATGTTGCCAGGGTTGGAGGATTTGAGCTATAGGGAGAGATTGAATAGGCTAGGGCTGTTTTCTCTGGAGCGTCGGAGCCTATGGGGTGACCTTATAGAGTTCTATAAAATCATGAGGGGCATGGATAGGATAAATAGACAAAGTTTCTCTGCTGGGGTGGGGAAATCCAGAACTAGAGGGCATAGATTTAGGGTGAGAGGAGAAAGATATAAAAGAGACCTGAGGGGCAACTTTTTCATGCAAAGGGTGGTGCACGTATGGAATGAACTGCCAGAGGAAGGATGGAGGCTGGTACAATTGCAACATTTAAAAGACATCTGGATGGGTATATGAATAGGAAGGGTTTGGAGGGATATGGGCCGGATGCTGGCAGGTGGGACTAGATTGGGTTGGGATATCTGGTTGGGTTGGATTGAAGGATCTGTTTCCGTGCTGTACATCTCTATGACACTATACTCTAATTAATGAAAAACAACTAGCAGCTAACATAAAGGGGAATCCCAAAGCCTTCCATAAGGTATAAATTGTAAAAGTATCATTAAAGGAGGAGTTGAGCCACTTAAATACAAAAAAGGGGATTTACACATGGAGGCAGTAGACATGGCTGAGGTGTGAAATCAACATCTTACACTTGTCTTTACAAAAGAGGAGGATGCTGCCAGGCTATGGTGACAGAGGAGGAAGCTCGGTCAATAGAAGGTTTCAAAATGAATAAAGAAAAAAATCTTGGTGAGAATGTTGATACTTCAAGTTGACAAGGTAGCGAGATTTGATGACGTGCATGCAAGGATTTTAAAGAAAATGAGCACAGAAACTGAAGAGTCACTGGCAAAAATCTTTCAATCTTTCCTGGGCTTTGTGAAGGAGCCAGAAGGCTGGAGAATTGCAAACAATGCAGTCTTGTTCAAGAAAGTTTGCAAGAATAATCCCTGCAGACACTGATGGTAGCTCAGTGGTTAGCACTGCTGCCGCATAGTGCTAGAGACCTGGGTTCAATTCCCGCCTCAGGCAACTGTTGCGTGGAGTTTTCACATTCTCCCTGTGTTTGCATGGGTTTCCTCCCACAGTCCAAAAATTTGCAGGTTAGGTGAATTGGCCATGCTAAATTGTCTGTAGTGTTAAGTGTAGGGGAATGGGTCTGGGTGGGTAGGTCTTTGGAGGGTTGGTGTGGACTTGTTGGGCTGAAGGGCCTGTTTCCACACTAAGTAATCTAATCAACACAAATCAGTTTAACTTTGGTTGTGAGGAAGCTCAGAGAAACAATTATTCAGGATAGGATTAGTAGACAGATGGGAAAAAGGTGGAGTGATTAGAAAGAGTCAGGATTTTTAAAAAGAAAATCTTGTGTAACTAACTTGTTGGAACTTTTTTTTAAAGAGGTAACAGAAATGTTCAATGAGGATAACAGCGTAAATGTGGTATGCACAGATTTCCAGAAAGTGTTTGATATGGTGCCACATATCAGACTTACGAGGAAAGTTACAGGTCATGGCATAAAATTATCAGTAGCAATCTGGTTACAAGATTGGCTGAGTGGTAGGAAATATATAGAAATAGTCAATGGGTGTGTTTGGGCTTTTGTGGAAGTTTGTAGTGGAGTTCCTTAAGGCTCGGTGTATTGGGACCTCTCCTTGTCCTGACATATATTAATGATTTGGATCTTAGCACGCAGGGGACAATTCCAAAGTTTGTATTTGACACAAAACTTGGAAGAATTATAAATGTGAGCAGTACAGTGTGGAACTCTAAAAGGTCATACACAAGGTGGTGGAGAGGGTGATAGGTGTCAGATAAGATTCAGTACAGAAATGTGTGATACAAGGCATTTTTGTGAGAAGAAAGTTGAAAGACAGTATTAAAAAGGGAGTATAATTCTAAAGGGAGTGCAGGAGTAGTGGGATCTGGGTTCATATGTGTACAGATCATTAAATGTGGCAGGACAGATGGAGAGAAAGGGTATGGAATGCATTGTCTAGAAATGGGTTGGTGGCAGATTCAATTGAGGCATTTAAAAGGACATTGGATGAATATTTGGATAGAAATATGTGCAAGGGTTGGGGGAAGGGCAGAAGATTATCCTTAGGTAATGATCCTCATTTGAAGAGCCAGTGCAATGGGCCGACTGGCCGTCTTCTGTCTGTAACAATTCTGTGATTCCAATATTCTATAAGATTCTTCCACTTGTTCACAAGAGGCACAGGGTGACTGCTTCACACTTATAAAGGTCTCTTCTTGATTAATGAATATTCACAGCTCACAGGAACTGAGATGGGAAAATCAGGTTACATCCAAAACTATAGCGCAAAAGCACAGCTCCATCCCTTCCAAGGTCTGAATGTTTCTCCAAAACATTCCCACCCCCAAACTGTTCAGCTACCTGGAGCTAATCACGTAGTTGTTGGAAGCCAAGAGACCTTTATCATCAATAACTGATCACTAGTCCACAAACAAACCGGCAACCTGATGCCAGCCAAATCTCCATTTGTAAATAGCCCACTGGTCCCAGCTCATCTGAAACTAGGCTATCACTACTGCTTGAACAAGCAGCTATATAAACAACACTCGCAATGAATGTCAGATAACTTGCTTTTAAGGTGTGCAATAATCCTCCAACAATCCTTGTCTTTTAAATCAGTCTTTTTCCCATTTCAGTCCACGATCAAAAATAAAGAGAAGTAAAAATACATGATCATTACACCACTCTTTAAATGCCTTCAGTGATTTAGCCTCCAAAACTCTCCAAGGTACAAACTTCCAGGTATTCAGTGCCTGCTGGAAGGAAACATTCCAGCATACCTTGACTTTAAAAGACTGTCCCATTATTCTGCAAGTGTAGACCCGACTTCTTCTAATGAATAAAGGCCTCATCTGTTTACCTATTCTTGATAAATCAACCTCTTCATCCCAGGGATGAGTCAAGTGAATCTCTTTTTGAATTTTCTCCAATGCTAATACATCCTGTATTAACTATAAGGACAAAACTGTTCACAGGACTCCTTACCAACACCCTGTACAATTCTTCAACTCCAAATCCAGAGCAGTAAAGGGCAAAGTTGGGATGTATTGCTGTAACTGTACACAGTGTTAGTGATATGGCACTAGAATTTTGGTAGGCTTACCTGAGAGGGATGTAGTTGCATTGGAGACAATTCAGAACAGGTTCATGAAATTGGTTACAGAGATGATGGATTTGTCTCATGAAGAGAGTTAGAGCAGCTTATGCCTATTTTCTCTGGAGTTTAGAAGAATGAGAGGAGATCTAATTGATGTATATAACAACATAGGCAGAGAGAGGCTGTTCCCTCATGTCGGGCAATCCGGAAACAGAACTCATAGTTTTAGGAGAAGGCGAAGCAGATTTAAAACAGTGATGAGGAGAAATTAATTTTCTCAAAGAGTCATGAATTTAATGGAATTAATTACCCTTGAATGTTGTGGATGCAGGGACATTGAGAAAATTTATGCAGCAAATAGACAGATTTTTAATTAGTAATGGAGAGCAGATCGGAAATGACATTAGGCAGAGAGGGGATCAATCATGATCGTATCAAAAGGTGGAGCAGTATCTAGGGGCAGAGCCGCCTGTTCCTAGTTCTTATTTAATTTGCAAGTGAGTTTAATCATGATTTAGACCGTGAATCACCTGTAGACAGTGGATGGAGTTTAACGGCCCTCACAGCACTTTTTAGGGCTGAATGTTCTGATGTCATCTTCAAAGGCAATCCTTCACTCGCTGTAACAGCCTACGATCATTGCTGGCACCTCCCACACCTAACCCATCAGCCCCTAGCAGTGTCTGCAGGGCAGAGGCAAAGGAAATGGCAAAGGAAGTGTTCATGGATACACAATTTGTGTTGTCAGTTCAACAGGAGGATTTTAGGCCTGCTGCCAGAGGGTAGGGGTGGGTCAGAATAGTGGGAAAGTGTTCGCGTTTGTACACCTTGTGACACTGGCATGGTGTAGGATGCTCAATTCTAATTTATATAGATCCATAGGGAGACAGAAGACATAACAAGATTGACAGAATCAGGCTGGATGCCACAAACCTGAGGAGCATCCTCCTGTGTGACAGCTCCTTGATTAGCCTCCTCTCTAATGGAGCGGTGGCCCAGAATATCGCAGCCCTCTGTGAGCTCCTGTTTGCTAGAGTACTCACTGTACAGCAAGGCTTAGCCAGCAATCCGGAAACCAGGAGCCCTATGGCCTGGTCTACAATGGCCCTTCTGGAGCCATGCACAGTGATGGACATCTCTTTGTCATCAGTCTTCACCAGTCAATTTGTGTCGAGGAGGTACTAAAAGATGTTTAAATGTTTTCATGGGCTCTGGGTGTCACTGGCCAGTCCAACATTTACAGTCTAGAGGGTGATTGAAAGTCAAACACTTTGCTGTGAATCTGGAGTCACCTGTACACCTAACCAGGTAAGGTTGGCACATCCCCTTCCTGAACGATATCACTGAACTACATCCTTTTCAACAGTAATTAGCAATAGTAACATTGCTGCTATTGGACTTGTTTTTTATTGAATTCAAATTTGCCCATCTACCATTGTAGGATTCAAATCGATGTTGCTCAGAACATTAGAGCAGGTTTCTGGATTATTAGTTCAGTGATATTTTCACTGCACCACTTCTTTCTCAGGCAGACTGAGCCTCTGAGGCTGCTCCATAGCCAGTGCCAGCTCCTATTGCTGCTGGAACACTTGCTCTTACTGCTGCCACTCGATCGATTGAAGCTGCAATTTGTTCCGTGTGGCATGGTGGCTCAGTAGTTAACATTGTTGCCTCACAGCGCCAGGGACCTGGATTTGATTCCTGCCTTGGGCATCCATCTGTGTGAAGTCTGCACATTCTCCCTGTGTCTGCGTGCGTTTCCTCCCACAATCCAAAGATGTGCCGGTTAGATGAATTGGCCATGCTAAATTGCCCATAGCGTTAGGTGCATTAGTCAAGGGTAGATATAGAGGAATGGGTCTGGGTAGGTTACTCTTTGGAGGGTTGATGTGGACCTGTTGGGCTGAAGGGCCTGTTTCCACACTGTAGGGATTCTACTATTCTAAGGGGTAAGATGCCACAAACACAGGCTCAATCTGTCCTATCCTGACATTGCTTTCAAGGGATTTGTTCAGACAGAAACATCATGTTTCTCTTAGATATTGGTCTGCCTCATTCTGCCTCAGAGAATCTGACTCCTCACAATGTTTCCCAGTGGCTCTTTATCAACCATTATACATTCCACGGGAAGCTGCAATAACTGTGGCTTCAAAGAGTGGCTCCTTGTAAGCAACATGATTCACTCACGGAGACACGGTTTTGCCTGGGGGTTACTGAAAGCACACAGCGCATCATCCCAAACTCAATAGACAGCTTGCCTTAAGGGAGGTTGAAGCAGAACCCTTCTAATATGGCCTTGGCATGGTGGTACTGCCAGCAACCCTTCCTAACCCCCTTCCTTGCCACCCTTCTGCTTTCGGGGCATTCAGCCAGGATACCGGACACTGCAGGGATTGTGCAGTTGCACCAATGAAGATGTTATAGCTTGCATTGCTTCCAACATACCTGAGAGACCATGAGGTGGCAGTCTGGTGAAAATGTTCTTTAACTTCATGCTTTCAAGAGATCTGACTGCAATCTGATTTCTGGCAATTACTGATTTACAGTGTTTAATAGTAATTACTGTTAATACACTGGCATTGTAATAGCTCAGAACAGCTGAACATGGTGGTCTACCCAATGAAGTCCAGTTTTGGCCATTTCCATTGGCCAAAGCAGACAAGAAGTAACATTACAACATACCCTTGGCCCACACTTTGAAGATAGTCTTGTCTCAGTTTGAGTGAAATACTTTGGTTAATTATTGCACTGGTGTGTTGTGAGAGTTTCAGCATGGTAAGATTCAGTCTGCTCCTTACACTGTTCAAGTGCTAACCCAGTTCACTATTCCCTTTGCCCTGGGACCCTCTGTCCTTCCTTACAGACTGTATCACCATCAACACTAAGGTCCTCAAAGGGCTCTGAGCCCTTTAATGTAGAGGTTCCACTACTTTTGCTGATCCTTACCTCCCAGATCATCGCCACCATGGATTCACCTCAGTACAGGTGATGCTCTGCACGGCCCCTTCACTAAATGACTGCAAAACAAAAAGACCTAGACACACTGGAACTGACTGTAATAGAAACCATCACCCTGCTGCACCACCTTCCTCCCCTTGAGCCTTTTCACAATGCTATGTGACTCAGATGCTGCCACTTCCTGTTTCTCTACTTTCATGTTTCCATGTCGTTTAGTCATAAGTTGCCCCTTATTTGTTGTGGACCAGTTGTGCTTGGAGATGGCCCAAGGAGACAGCTTGCCTTGTTCCACTTGGATTCATCACCTGTACAAATGACCTTGAGCATCATTGAATGTTGTGCCACAACAAGGACACGGCAGTAAGTATTTACCTCGAGGAAGATGACAAAGTGCAATTGCCAGTTCCATGCATACGTTTTGCCATTGCTTTCTGAGGTGTTGAGTTCCTCAGTTGGATAGAAGTTAATTCGGAAGATGAACTTAATGCACATGAATTATGCCAGAAATAAGCTGGAAATGTAGACAGGCCTCTTAGCAGCTGTTGGTGTCATACTCAACCTGTTCACCTTCATCATTGAAGATTTTCTCAAATATAAAAGTCAGATTCTTGACCCCTTGCCCAATTAAACTGAATTAAGGAAACATTTCACCGAGCATCTCAGCTGGGCCTACAAGGGTTCACTTCACCTCCCTGTCACCGCCTAGTTTAACTCCCCTTCCCATTTCCTCTCCAACATGACCAACCTTGGCCTCCTCCACTGTCACAGTGAATCAGGCTGCAACTTGGAGAAACAACACCTCATCTTCTGTCTGGGCAATTTACAGCCCAAAGGACTCAACATTGAGTTCTCCAATTTCAAATAAACTCCCTTCCCATCCCGTGACTCCCTTTCCAGCCCCTCCCCCCTCCCTCCCATTCCTCTGATCAACCCTTCCTTCCAGCTACCAACCCTTTGACCAACCAGGTTGTATCCTCTACCTATGATCACCTATCCCTACCTCACCTCTCCATCCCTCTCCCTGACCAAAACCCTCTCCCATGCCGTCCCCCCTCCTTTATCCGCAGTTCCCCTTAGCGCCACCCCCAGTCCTGAAGAAGGGTTACACCTGAAACATTGACTTCTTCACCTCGTGATGCTGCCTGGCGTGCTGTATCCTTCCAGCCTCCTGCCTGACTAAAATAAAGACATGTATCCACTATTCTTCTCACCATGGCAGGCACTGCAAAATCTCACTCCATAGTCCCTTACCTTTAGGGAGGTAATGGCCTAGTGGTATTATTGTTAGACCTATTAATCCAGAAACCCAGGTTATGTTCTGGGGATCCAGATTCAAATCCCACCACAGTAGATGGTACAAGTTGTATTCAATAAAAAAATCTGGAATTAGGAGCCTCATGATAATCATGATACTTCGCAAAATGCTCATCTGGTTCACTGATGTCATTTAGGGATGGAAATCTGTCATTTTTACCCTGTCTGGCCAATATGTGATTCCATACCCATAGCAATGTGCTTGACTCATTTCTGTCCTCTGGACAATTAGGAATGGGCAATAACTGCTGGCCTAGCCAGCAACGTCATTCCTGATGAAGGACTTTTGCCTGAAACGTCGATTTTCCTGCTCCTCAGATGCTGCCTGCCCTGCTGTGCTTTTCCAGCACCACTCTAACCTTGACATAAATGCCTACATCCTATGGATGAATTTTTAAAAATCTGTGGAATGCATATACTGTGCAAACTAAAGGTCACTGCATCTGGCCTCTGTTCCAACTGACTGTGTCATCCATAAGGAAGAGAGTTTAGATTTTGTGAGAAAGAATATCAAAGTCCCTGACCAGGAAACAAGGCTGCAGTGGCATGAGTGTTGAATCCTTGACATATTGAATCTGAAGGTCAAAGACATCATAGAATGTTGGCTGCAAGAGGTCTTCATAGTTGATAGTGGGAGAAATATTTTGGAGGTGACAGGAGTCTCAGCCACCAGTTGGAGAGCTGTCCAGAGCCCTAGGGTGTATTTATCAGAAAAGACATTACATCAATCAGATACTTGACTGGCAAGTGGCCGGACTTACCCAAATCAAGGACTTTGAATTTGCTGACCAGGTGCAGCCTGGTTGTATTGAAAGGCAGTGCCATGACTGCTGAAACAACACCCACCTAAGGCCTAGGATCATCACCGGATCCATGGCCAGTGGTGAGTAATGGCAGGAGGGGAGTCACAGGGCAGAGGTGCAATAAGGAATGGCAAGGGATATTAGGGTTGGCTCTGAGTGGGACTCTGTGCCCAATGCTGGGTCCATTGATCAAGCACTGAGTGCCTCAGAACAAGTCTTTCCCTCGAAAACTTGCAGAAAAACATGCCATTGGAGTTTTCCCTGTGATTAGACCCCCACCAGACATTGCTTTAACACCAGCCTCAATGGAATTATATCCCCTATGGTGGTAATTAATTTACTATTTAAGACCCTTTGTTGGCAGTGGGGGAGGAATACATAGGCCTTCCTGCCATAGACTTAATTACAGTGGAAATGCTAGTTAGCCAAGCACTGACCAAACCAATACCCTCCCTCCTGGTTTCATTAACCCCTGACAGCAACCTGACCAGAGAGGAGGGTGGGAGATTCAGCCTGATGTGTGTCATAGCATTTTCCTGGCATGTATGCAGTTGAGTTAGTCAGTGGGTGAATGAGTCAGTCAGTGGGGGTGCCTAAATGGTATTTATGGAACAACAGTTATATAGTCAAATGATAAAATATGATCTTCTAAAATATTGCAGTTACATAAAGCGTGGAAAGAGCCGTTCTTTGAAGGCTTTGATTGTAGTGTCAGTCACAGTTTAACAGGATAAGAAGAAACTCATTGTGGCATGCACAATTCAGCCACCTACTTGATATAATCATATTCTGGTTAGCCTCACCAGAACAAATTGGTTGAAATAATGATCCCTCTTAACTGCTGCCGAATCTTTTGGGTCTTAATAAGCAACATATAGAATTCACTGTAAGGAGGATTAGATGCAAAGCAATTAACCCTCTCTTGCGTTACCTTTCTTGCTGAAGTTGGATTTTAAGTGCACTGCTGAATACAATTTCTTACCTGACCCCTCCAATTGCTGATTGTGGACGCTCTTAAACATTTTCAACCCAGGACTAGATTCCTCTGTGAATACAATTAAAGCAACCTCAGAAAATAACTCAAGATCACCTTGTTAGGCAGCAATGGGCTCACCCTCTTTAGGAGCATTGCTATCAGGAGTGGCAAAGTTCCTATTCTGTTTCCAGAAGATTAACCGCAGCTATACATATCTTAACTCACCTACCACTGAAATTCTCACCCATGCCTTTTATTTCACAAAGTTTAACTATTGCAATCTTTTCTAATCAGTGTTCTATCCTTTGTCCTCTGTAAACTTCAGAGCATCTCAAACTCATAGAGTCATAGAAGTCTAAAGTTCAGAAAATAGCCCTTCGGCACATCAAATCCACACTGATCAAAAGCAACTATTCTAATCCCAGCTGCAATATCCTGTCTTACATTAAGTTAAATTGCCCTTAAACCAAGTTCGCCAAAATCATTGGTTCCTGGTATTCAATGTCAAAAATTCCAAATATCCTTATTTGTGCTTGAATCTATGACTCATCCTCATTCCTGTAATTGCCTCTTCTTGAATTCTCCATTCTTCAGGTTCTGGCCTCTACATAGCCCACTGCCTTTTTGTCCTATCCCTATTGATAGCCATGCATCCTGCTGGTCATCCCAAGATCTGGAATTTTCTCCCAAACTTCCCTCCTTTCCACCTCCCTCTTCTCCTTGAAAAGATCTTTAAGAGTTGTTCCCTTATATCTTTTTCTTTGGTTCAGGGACAATTCTTGTCCTTACACCTCTGTAAGTATCTGATGTTAGTCTTGTGAAACAAGTTGAAAAGTCACTTGCTGAATATCACTGTCAAAGTTTTTGCCATTGCGTTAATCAGGACAGTTAGAAAAATGCCAAGTTTCAAATGATCACAACAGCTTTCTCCTGCAGACTTTCCAACCAATCAACACCTTTTCCTTCTGTAATATAAACCGCTGGTTTGTTTGCAATTTGACATTCTTGCATTTATCCTAATGAACACGAGATGAAAAGTTTTGGCCACATGTCTCTCAATATACATTTGAGAATTGCTGTTCTTGTATTAGAGATATAAAGGTTGCATTATCCACTGTGGATCAAGATGGAGGATTGAACAGAGAGGCATTCTGCTCACAAACTATTCACTGCCACATTTAGAACTCCTGTACTCCCACCCCTACTGCCACGGAACCTTGAGAGAGGTGCACGTATACAATTTACAAGCGACTGATAAGGAAATGTCATGTGATGTATTTCCTATCATCAGCAGGAACGCCACAATCACTGACATTTTGACATGACAAGATTTCAATGACTCCTTGTTGGAATCTGATTCTAAGGTCACTGTGGAGCGTTCATTGCAAGAATAAACGACAAGCCTAAAAGGCCAGAATGGAAAGATTAAAAGGAAAATGTAAATGAGGGATTCGGTAAAAAGCTAGATGTGTGTAGGTAGGAGCATGCGTTGGATGAGACATGGTGGGTGGTGGAAGAGGGGGGAACGTCAGCCAGTCCCAGCAATAGGGGGGTTGCTGATGAATGTACAGTAATGTTGATAATAGTTACGGTTAGGCCACTTGAACAGAGTAACCACAGAGGCAAACCACTGCTATTAAACCTCACATGAATAGCCTCATTACACTTTTTTTAAAATACAGAAGTGAAAGGAATTTGCATGATGATTTTATTCATGACCATTTGTCACTATATTGAATTACTACAGTTCTCGGGCACTCAGATTAATACAAACAATTGCTAATACTATGAGCACTGCAATCTTTGCAGTGACCAAATGCATTAAGCAGAAAATTTTACACAGCCATCTGCAACTGATTTCATTGCAGTCCCTTAGAATGAGAGAGAAGAGGTTGTCTGCCCTTAAATTTCAACATGATATGCAACAATAATGGGGCGATAATAATAGAAAAAGGTTAGCAACTCAGCTTTAGAAACTTTACATGAATAATCAGAAATCATACAACCTAGAAATACATTTGTTTCAATGATCATCTGCTGAGTCAGCTCCTTGTAAAATTACGAGCCACATAAAGAGTTCTATCCTGAGACGAGTCTTGCTAATGACCTATTACTGTGATTTGGAAATCTTTGACACAAATCAACCCATAGAATTAAAAATCAGAAAAACAGGCATTTTAACTCAAGGACGTTTAATCGAATGTATTTCACTAATTAATATTTTTACTACTAGTTACATTTCTCTAATGAGAGGAATAGTTGGAGTCAATAGCCATAGACTTTTCCCCAGGGCAGGATTGACTGGCCCCAAGGGTCATAGTTTGAAGATATTAGGAGAAAGGTATAGAGGAAACATCAGAGGTAGGTTCATTACGCAGAGAGTTGTGAATGCATGGAATGCGTTGCCAGCTGAGGTGGTGGAAGCAGAGTCATTAGGGACATTTAAGAGTCTGCTGGACATGCACATGGATAGCAGTGAGTTGAGGGGTGTGTAGATTAAGTTATTATATTTTATATTAGGATTAAACCTCGGCACAACATCGTGGGCCTAAGGGCCTGGTCTGTGCTGTACTTTTCTATGTTCTATGTTCTAATGAGACTAATACAGTGTTTTGGTTTCTAATTGGACTGATTTGGAAGTAGATCATCTATCTTTTGCTGTTGCTGAGTCAAAATCCCTTCCTTATAACTATGGACATTCCACATCACATGGGCTACAGCAGTTCAAGAAAACAGCTCACAACCACAGTCTTAAACACAGTTAGGAATAGGCATTATTGCTGTCCCAGCCAGCGTAATGCTCTCATTCAACTACATTTTTAAGAAAATTAAAATTGAGATTTTAAACACATGTTAAACTTGACCTTTAAGTGTTTTAATTAATTGAGTAGCACACGATTGTATTTTGACAGTGTACAGCTTGGAATGCAATTACAACATGAATAACATACAACTAAATACAGAAAGTACAACCATAATAAAGTGATAATCCAATTAAGGAGTATGGAAAGCTAGATTAAGTATTTCACCCTTGTTTTATCAGAGTTGTTGTGCTTATAAAGAGGCTTTTGAGCATGGGCTTTAACATTTATGCAATTTTATTCAATATCAGGTCAATTGGGTGAAATTAAAATTAAGTCACAAATCAAACATTTTGGTACATTCAATAGTTTCTGTTGCATTATATACCTGTGTACTACTAATAACAAAGTGATTGTGCTGGGTAAGTTCACTTCATATAATTCCAGTGTGCTTTTTCTCAAGCAGATCCCAAGAAGCTGATCATTCATTTTCATCATTGTTACAGAATTTGAATCTGAACACATTCAAGTTAAAGTGCATTTCTTCCACAATCAAGATTTTACTCAGTGAGAAAAACACGCTTTGAGCTTTTTGAACTTCCGGCGTTACTCGCCAATGCACTGGCTTCACCCCAAATGGTATAATACTGCAGGTTCTAGTACAAATCAAATGTTACATAGACAAGATTAACTATTTAATTTCAGAACATGTGCTTGCTCTACAATACATAATGATTACTTCTGCTTGTAGGGGAATACGAATGGCAAGAAACTCATTTCAATATGTTAATGTGTGGGCGAGACAGCTTTCATTGACATAAAGCTTGTCTAACCACATGAGCAAACGTCAACCTTGCTTAAATCACTAGCTATTCTGTTTCGGAACACCACTCTGTTCGCGTCAGTATGATTTGTGCACTTAAAGTGGTAATGTTCGGGATATACATCATGTTATTCACAAGTAAGTAACCATTTTGTTTCTCAAAAAGTGAATTATTTTCTTCAGAGCACAAGGAGACTTAATAGAAGTATTCAAAATTATGAATAGCTTTGTGAGAGTAGATAAAAATAAATTGTTTCTCATGGAAAGAGCATCAGTGATCAGAAAATGCTGATGTGAGGTAATTGGCAAAAAGTACAGCGAGGACAAAGGAAGAAATTGTTTTCCAGAACAAGTTGTTAGGATCTAGAATTCACTGTCTGAAAGGGTAATGAAAACAGATTCAGTAGTAACTGTTTTTAAATATTTGAGTATATACTTGAAAATGAAACATATTCGGGACTATGGGGGATAAAGCAGGGGAAAGAGATGAATTAATTAGCCCTTTCAAACAGTAGGCCTAAACTAGTAGTGTTTGTTTCTGTAACTCTCAGTGACTGGCATTACACTATCAGATGGTCACAGCATTTTTTATCAAGCTTCAACCCACTGCATGATATAAGTGATCTAATGTCCTTTCTGTTGATTGAGACATGGCGTAACACAGTTAGAATGTATCACTTTTCTGCTGCTAAAATCTATTGTGACTGAACAAGCATCTTAAGCTTTTAACAATAATTATGTAACGTAATATAAATAATTTCTGAATTAAAACAGTCTTATTTTTATATTTATTTATTTGTTTGTTTATTTATTGCATTGTTATTTTGGTTTTGCAGATCAGATATTGGCTGTGCCACAACAAACTGAAATAACTGAATACCTCAACGCCACCATTGGAGAAAATGTGTTATTTTCGACAAATTTAACAATCACAATGCTACAGTCAGTCCAATGGAAGTACAATTGTGAGGGAAATCAAATAAGTATCGCAATGTCCAACTTTCCTGAACAGAACTTCAGTGATGTCTTTCAAAATTACAGTCATCGAGTGAAGGCTTTCAGTAATGGTTCATTTTTATTGTCAAATGTTCAGCGAAATGATACGGGATGTTATACAATGATACTGGTAAATACTGAAGGAAAAGAGGTGACAATAAGGAAAATGTTGTTAGTCTTTGGTAAGTTGCCCAAGTGTTTGAAAATAAATCAAAATGGAAGCCTTTTGTTTCGCCTGGCCATTCCCCATAACAGAATTCTGTATCCTATTTTAGAAGCAGAACAAAAGAAATCACATGAGATTGAAAATGGAGCAAATACTTCAGGAAATATTGACAACACAACCTGGAATGTCCATGGTAAGTTTCCAGCACTGTTTTTCCAATTTGACTGATAAAGGCCATACTTTGAATGATTTTGAAACTATCTAACTAGAATGATATAATGAATTAAAGTTTTATGCAATGAGGACAGGCTGTACAAACTTAGCTTGTCTTCCCATTTACAATGTTTAATGATATTGTAGCTGAGATGTTTAAAATGATAAAGAGGATCTGATAGAGTATTTGCAGACAACCTAATTCCTCTGTTGAGGAAGAAATGACATGGAGGCACAATTTTAAATTAAAGCTAGGTCATGTAGGAGTGAAATCAGCTAACAAAGTTTTACACAAATGGGGAGCGGAAATCTTTATTCTTGCCCCAAAGACTGTGGAGACTGGACCAATTGCAAAATTGCAATCATTAGATTTTTATTAGTTAATGTTATCAAGAGATATTAATCAAAGTAGATTGTGCCGTACATTGTGCTGAAGTTCAGATTAAGCATGACCTTCCTCCGGGTGCTCCGGTTTCCTCCCACAGTCACAAAGATGTGCGGGTCAGGTGAATTGGCCAAGCTAAATTGCCCGTAGTGTTAGGTAAGGGGTAAATGTAGGGGTATGGGTGGGTTGCGCTTCGGCGGGTTGGTGTGGACTTGTTGGGCCGAAGGGCCTGTTTCCACACTGTAAGTCTAATCTAATCTAATTGAATAGTGAAATAGGACTAATGGGCAAAATAGTATGCTCCTATGTCTATGCTCCAGTGTAGGCTCATTGACTCATATCTAAAAATTGTAGGATATGCTTCACTATTTCCCCAACACCATTAAGCTCACGGTGAGATAAACTGGACACCCACTTTAATGGAGAAGCTGATACAAGCTGTAAAGATTCAATAGTATGAATTGTCATTACAGTAGAACTGAATATTCTAGAAGAATGGGAAAATGAATGGCAAAAATAAAATCCACATAATAAATGGATGCAATGCAATGTCTGTGACAAGATCGCTCTTTATCAGACGGTTGGATTTGAAAAATATCAATATAATCCTACTGATCATGAAGCAGTTTTATTGGATGATGGGTATATTTCAATGCAGCTTCCATGGCATATTATAAAAAGAGTTCTCCTTAGGACAACACAGAGTCTGTCTGTGATAGAACCATAAGATGTTAACATAAGAACATAAGAACTAGGAGCAGGAGTAGGCCATCTGCCATTTGAGCCTGCACGCCATTCAATAAGATCATGGTTGATCTTTTCATGGAATCAGTTTCACTTTCCCGCCCTCTCACCGTATCGCTTAATTCCTTTATTGTTATAAAAAATCTGTCAGCTTTAAAAACCTTTAGTGAAGTAGCATTAACTACTTCCCTGTGCAAGGAATTCCATAGCTTTACAACCTTCTGGATAAAGAAGTTCCTTCTCAGTTCAGATCTAAATCTGCTCCCACTAATCTTGAGGCTATGCCCTCTTGTCCTACTTTCACCTACCAGTGGAAGCATCCTCTCCACTGCTATTTTATCTATTACCTTCATAATTTTATATATTTCTATAAGATCCCCCTCAGTCTTCTAAATTCCAATGAATATAATCCCAATCAACTCAGTCTCTCGTCATAAGCCAACACCTTCAACTCCAGAATCCAACCTCGTGAACCTTTTCTGCACTCCCTGCAGTGCCAGTACATCTTTTCTCAAGGAAGGAGACCAAAACTGTACCCACTACACCAAGTGTGGCCTCACCAGCACCTTGTACAGCTGTAGCATAACCTCCCTGCTTTTAAACTCAACCCCTTCAGCAATGAATAACAAAATTCCATTTGCCTTCCCAATTACTTGTTGTACCTGCAGACCAACCTTCTGTGATCCATGCACAAAGATATCCAGGTCTCCCTGCATAGTAGCATGCTGCAACGTTTTACAATTCAAGTAATAATCTATTTTGCTGTTACTCCAACCAAAATGGATGACTTCACATTTATTAACATTGTATTCCATCTGCCCCACCTTTGACCACTCACTCAAATGATCTGTGTTCCTCTGCAAAGTTTCACAGTCCTCTGCACACTTAGCTCTGCCACTCATCTTATTGCCATTTTAAATTAAGGCTATTTACATCACCAAATGCTTTCCTTAATGTGTGCCGGGGCATCCAATGTCAATATCTTTACAGTTTTGGACCTCTGATTAACACAAGCAATTGTGTAGCAATATAAAATCCACTTAATGTTTATTAATGATACCAGAAAAAATGAATTTTCAAAGGAGCATAATGCAGATAAAAGGTCTCTGCTAGTTTAGATGAAATAATACCATAAAGCAATGAAAATTGAATATGAACTTAATAATTTATAGGTTTAGGTTCACAATGATATAGCCTGTGTTACTGCTTCAATTCACACCAAGACAAAAAAAACTTGCATTTATATATCACCGTTCACAATCACAAAGATATGTCAAAGTCAGTGAAGTTCTTTTGAAGTGTAGTGAATGTTGCAATGCAGATAAAGCAGTGACAACAAGCTCAAACAAAGAATAATATGATAATGGTTAGAAAGTTTGTTTTAATGATATTGATTGAGGGATACATTTGACCAGAGACCTCGGGATAATGCCATTGCTCTTCTTCAAAGTAGTGTATCCACATGAGCATGCAGACAGGGTCCCTGTCTGGCATCTCATCATAACATCATCCCTTTCATCAGGGTCATACTCCCTCACTACTGCATTGGAGAGTCAGTCTTCACTTTTCATGTTCATGTCCCATTATGAAATCCAGAACCTTTGTATATAGAGAACAAGAGTATTACTAAGCCACAAATTAACACTAACATTCCAAAAATTATTTTTTTAAATTTTTTTGCTTAGTTGGTCAGTGAACATATTTTTCAAATAGTTATGCCCCAGTTAATCATAGACTTATAGAATAGTATGACCCAGAAGATGGCCATTCAGTCCAGTGAATCAGCTAGTCGCAATCTCCTCCATTCTCCCCATAGCCCTGCAGTTCTCGTCAGATAGATATCCACCTTCCTTTTGAAATCCACAATTGGAAATACATTTTGATTGAATTTAGTCATTGCGTGCAAAAAAGAAATGTTAGTTTTTGTTTGAGAGTGTTGGTGGGTTTGTGTGCTACTAGGATTCCAGTGAGCCACCACACGCTGCAGCACAGACGAACTTTGAAAAACAGAGGAGAACCACCTATATGACATATTCAAGAAGAATGGATACTCAAAAAACACAGTGCGCAGATTCCTCAAGAACAAATCACGACAAGCAGAAAAAACACAGCCAGAAACCCTAACCACCTTACCATATATCAAAGAAGTTTCAGAAATGACTACTAAGACCCCTCAGAATCCTAGTAGCACACAAACCCACCAACACTCTCAAACAAAAACTAACAAACTTAAAAGACCCAGTACAACCCATTAACAAAACCAACGTCATCTATAAAATTCCATGCAAGGACTGCCACAAACACTACGTAGGACAAACAGGAAGAAAGTTAGCCACCAGGATACATGAACACCAGCTAGCCACAAAAAGACACGACCCCCTCTCCCTCATAGCCCTACACACGGATGAAAAAAAAACACCATTTCGGCTGGGACAACGTATCTATCCTGGGATAGGCTAAGCAAAGACATGCGAGAGAATTCCTAGAGGCCTGGCACTCCAACTACAACGCCATAAACAAGCACATAGATCTAGATGCCATCTATCAACCCCTCAGGAAAGGAACAGGAAATGGCATCACCACAAACCCCAGGAACCCCATCCAGGAGAAAGATATACATAGAAAGCAGGAGACAACAGCTTCGCTTCACTTGGAGGTCGCCACTGATGATGTTAACTAGCCAGGTAACGAAACGTCTGGATATCAAACCTACAGCTCAGCGAGCAAACCTACACCCTAAACCTCAACCTGAGCTACAAACCTTCACAAACCTTGATCAATTCTTGATTACAATGGGATGAAAGATTATCATGGATGTTCAGGAATGGTGCAGCCAGCTCGAAGGGCCGAATGGCCTACTCTCGTTCCTTCTTAAGTTGGCATGTTCTTATGTTTGTATGAAAGGGTTAGGATTTCTCTTTGGTAGATAGTTTTTGTTCTCATTAGTATGCTAGGTTAATGTTACATTTTTGCTATCTCTCCTGGTACTGAGACAAGAGAGGAAAGCTTGGTTCCTCTGGAAAGGAACATCCAAACAAAGCAGTACTTGCTGATCTCTGTCACTGATACGTCAGTTGGATATGTAAGTGGAAAAATGGAAAAATGAGGAACCTGAGCTTTTCTCAAGTCCACTTATTTCTTAATGGTCAAAACTGCTGATGAGCTTGCTTGCTGTTTTCTCATTGGTTTATGTGAGACTCTGGGATTGTTCCCTTTGGAAGAGAAACTCAAGGGAAGATTTGTTAGAGGTGTTCAAAATTATTGGCAGTTTTAATGGATTAAATAATGAGAAATTGTTCCCACTGCCAGCAAGCTCGGGAACCGAAGGTCACCAATTTGAGAGGATTGGTGAAGGTGCCAGAGAGAGAGAAGACCAGGGGAATTGGTTGTTTTTACATTGAGTTGTTAGGGTCTGGAATGTGTTGGGTGAAAAGATATTGCAAGCAGATTCAGTACTGACTTTCAAAAGGGAACTGGCTATATAATTACAGAGTAGAGGAGTGTGGTTGGGTGGTGGTTAGCGGGAGAGAAGGGGAATGTGGAAACAAGTAGATAGCTGAAAGAGCACAATGGGCTGAGCAGTATCCTTCCATGCTGTGAAGTTCTATGAAATTTTGAATGGTATTATACTAGATTTTCAACATTTGCTTTCACTTTTAAATATACAGTCTTCTCAGCCAAAACTTCATATCAACTGCTTTCTTATTACAAACTGTTGTGTGTTATTGTGAGTGTCAGACCATTTCCTCACTTCGGCACATCAGTGCATTGTAGCCTTTACAGTATTAGATTAATAATCAGGATGTGGCAATGCTGTAGAAAACAAAACAAAAGATTAAGGCTGCATCAAATAATGACAAATGAAAACAGAGAATGCCAAATTGATGCATCAGATTGATCAAGATTTCAAAGACAAAGATAGGTGAAGAGTTGAAGTGCTAGCACAAAAGTGTGCAAAATAACAATAGTAATTGATTAATAAAATGTCCCACCAAAACTCAGCATCAAACCAGTTTCTATTTCTGTTCAGTTAGTTCAGTTTGCTGGACAGCTAGTTTGCAAAGCAGGAGATGCCAACAGCAGTTTCCACACTAGCTGAGGTTGCCATGAAGGTTTTATTTTCTCAACCTTTCTGCTCACCTGAGCAATGGTGACCCTCAGATTAAACCACCACCAGTCATCTCTCTCTCTAAAAAGAGAGCAGCCTGATGGTCTGGAAGCAAGTGAGGACTGAAGATGCTGGAGATCAGAGTCAAAAGGTACAGTGCTGGAAAAGCACAGTCAGTCAGGCGGCATCCAAGGAGCAGGAGGGTCGTTGTTTCAGGCCAAATCCTGACGAAGGATTTCGCCCTGAAATATTCACTTTCCTGTTCTATGAAATTGCTCGGTTGCTAATTTAACTCCTTTTAGTTTAAAAATGTTTAACATCCGCAAAAAGAGGACCAATTATAAGTAGCTGCACTTAGGAGCAGAGGAATAGGTGTCAGTTGTCAGCTCCTTTAGCCTGTTGCATTATTCAGTTAGATCGTGACTGATCTGTGTCCCAACTTCATTTACCTGTTAAATGTAAATATTTAAATAAATTATGGGTGATGGACATCAAATATAATCCCTTAAGGAAAAATATTTGTCCATCCAATCATTTTCAATCTGCGAATTAACTTTAATTTTTAAGCTTTTCTTAATGGATGGGACATTGTGCAGCAATGATTCAGCCTCATATTTATGCATATAAACATAGACTGTATATTTTATCATAACATGATTTTCATGCACTGGATTCCCAAAGTAACTAACTTTTTTCTGTCACTATTTGCACTAATATCTAAAATAAAGATAGGGCAGCACGGTGTCTCAGTGGTTAACACTGCTGCCTCAGCACCAGGGACCCAGGTTTGATTTCAGCCTCGGGCAACTGTCTGTGTGAAAATTTGCACATTCTTCCCAAACCTGTGTGGCTTTCCTCTGGGTGGTCCAATTTCCTCCAACAATCCAGAGATGTACAGGTCAGGTGAATTGATCAGGCTAAGTTGCTCACCGTGTTCAGGGACGTTAAGGGTAAGTGTATTCATGAGGGGTAAATGTAGAACCATAGGTTCAGGGAATGGGTCAGGATGGGTTACTCTTTGGAGGGTCAGTGTGGACTTGTCGGGTCAAAGGGCCTGTTTCCACATGGTAGAGATTCTATGGATAATAAGATAAAAATTACTTTACATTGTGGTTTACTTGTTATAGAACTAAATCAATATTTCCACGCTGTAAATTCAAAATTGAAAGGTTCCAATTAAGATTTTGAGTCCATTACATTGTCGTTTGTGTTTAGTATGTGTTTTTGATTATTATTTGCCTTTTTTTATTTTCTTAATTGACACTGTTTCACTCATATATGGGATTGACTTAAAATTATAATGTTCATTTTACAAAAAATGAACATTGGCACAAGTCACCAAGCTACAAAATAGGTTTGCAAGCCCCAAGAGATACAAAGAGAAGCAACATAAATGGAAAAGGGATGACTGTTGAGACAAGAGTTAATAAAATAGCCTTCAGTCCTATACTATAAATAAGCAACAGATAAGGAGTCATTTTTTTTGGTGTGCAGAGAATATTGGAAGGTTTAGTTCCAATAAGTCCTTAACATTACTTCAAAATAAAACAGGACAATATGACAAGAGGCTGCAAGTATAAACTTACAGGTGAATTTTAATCAGGAGAACTTTTTGTTTTATTCAGTGTTAAAAATGCCTGGAATAGTATATCAGGTGCAAAGATGGAGAATGCTGCCGAAACTCAGCAGGTCTGGCAGCCTCTATGGAGACAGAAACCGAGTTAACATTTTGAATCCAGTTTGAGTCTTCTTTCATTCTAAAAAAGATTTGTACTGGACTCGAAACATTTATTCAATTTCTAACGGCACAGATACTGCCAGAATTGCTGAGTTTCTCTGTGCTTGTCTCAGATTTCCATCTTCCGTAGTATTTTGCTTTTAATTTAGCTTATCTGGCAACGAATGCTACTCTGACAGTTACAAAACTAAACTACGATTTGGCAAGAATTTTATTCCCTTCCTTGAATTCCCAGCTTTATATGCGTGTGATTGTAGACATCTACTGCTTTAAAGTGTGGAGGCATACAAAAGTCTGCATCGGAGGCAATATAACAGAAACCATTTAATCCCGTCTGAGAAAACAGCTGTCTGGCCCTAATAACTTCGAACCATAAATAAATGGATTTCATGTAAAGTTGGTTTTAAGCTTCTTTCTCGTCGTCTTTACTTTGTAAATCTCTTAGAATAGCATGACAAATTTCTACTGAAACAATTCTGACGAATCTTTGTAAAGGAATTTGATGAATACTCATCAATCTCTTGGGAAATTATTTCCATAGTCAGAAATAGTCACTGAGATCTTTTTATACTAATAATGAATGATAAGCTACTTTAAAGATTTTGATTCACAAACAGAAACAATGCAGGGCACATTGACGGGAGAATGCATTTTACTGGTGAGAAAGAATTATCAATAAGCAATTATACTGTGCTAATTTGGAAAGGAGAAGGCAGAAGAGCACAAGGCTGCTCTTTTATCTCTCTGGGAGGTACTGCAGTTGGCCAAATGCAGAGAAATCATAACAGCATTTGTGGAAATTTTGTCTGTTCAGAAATATTAACTGTGAGATTGCAATTTTACGAGAAGTGGCAAGAAACAGAGGAGCTCTTCAATAATGCTCATGCAACATTGCCACAACTGGCAGTGTTCTTAATCTGTCACCATTTAAATCCAGAATCATCCATCCTTTGGTTTAACATAAGATCTTATCTATCTACATGAAATGGATAAAAACGTTACCTCTTTTTAAAAAAATTATACTTAATTAAAGAATTTCCTCATAAATCTGAATGAATTTGCACTCAGTTTTTTCACAAACACTTATTTTTGATTACCAATACGGCAGATAGAAAAAGAGCTTTAAATTAATTAAATTCCTAGTAACTTGCTGCAGGAGGAGTGTCTGAAGGAAATAGCTGAATGACTACAATAAGAATTCAGCAGAATCTCGAGGGCTCAACATAACTGACTCTGCCTAAAGAGCAGCTTATTAAGAACTTAGCAAAAAATTGATTTAAAGCGTAAACATATTTTGAATGGATACTATGGTGAATTCGATCTGAACAAAAAAAACATTTGCAGATGCTGAAAGTCCAAAACAAAAGCAGAAGTCACTGAAGAAACACAGCAGGTCTGGCAACTTGGTGGAGAGAAAGCAGAAGGGACACTAGACCCGGAGGATTAACTTTGCTTTCTCTCTACAGATCAGTAAAATCAGTACTGTAATTTGCGCACGAATGCAGAAATTGCATTTACTTAGGGCATAACAACAGCAAGAGTAATTCTGAAGAAGGGACACTGGACTCAAAATGTTAACTCTGATTTCTCTCCACAGATGCTGCCAGACCCACTGAGTTTTCGAGCAATTTCTGTTCTTTTATCTGATTTTCAGCAACTGTAGTTCTTTGGTGTTTTATTGAATAATTCTGATATTGTGAAGTATGAAATTGGCAATAGCATGTCCACGGCACATTTTGCATCTTTCCAATCTGTACAGATTTGAAAATAATAATTGGAAGAGGAGCAAAACAAACTGTAGGCTTCTTATCACCCCTGTCATAGTTACGCAAAGTCAAAATTAGTTTGTTGTGTAACATATCTGGGGAGTTGAGCATTGATGGCAGAGGGAATAGAGTTCTTGTGTCTTTGGCTGTTTTCTCCACAAGACGAGACTGAGAGGAAATAGAATTATTTATGCCTTGTACATCCTGATGCATCACTTACTTATTATCATAGTTTGATCCTGAACATTGTATCCTGTAAAATAATTGAAAACTACATACAGATGAGCAATGCCATGCAGTCAGTCCTCTGCCTCCACTGAGACCTACCCTTTGACCAGCACCACTTCTTTGAAATTTAGATCTGCTCTCCTGCTTAGGAAAGCCATTGCAAATCTTAATCATTGCACATTTGGAAGAGAGTTTCCTGACCTCAGCTTTGAACATGCACAAGTCAATTACTGCTTCAAATCAAAGCATTATGTACATCTTAAACTTCTTAATGAAGAGCCAAAACGGTTTTTAGATCGTCAACCATACCAACAGAAGACATAAGTAAACTCACTATTCTCAGTAAATGTGACAACAGCCTTCTAATATTGCAAAACATCAGAACAGCATTAATACTTCGATCACAAGTATTGGGCTTGGTTCTGTATTTTGCTCAGGGCAAAATAGATTCATGTGAGACAAATTTAAATTGAGTGGTTGGAGTTCAAGATTGTCTTCATGGACTCTGCTGCCTATTACAAAATGAAGTGATACAATATTTTGTGTTTGTTTTAGCATTTCGTAGCTGTAATAAATATATTTGTTAATGTGTTTTAATTTTTTTGACAGAGGAAAGGTCTTTGTTGCCTTTGAAAGTGATGAAACATTTACTCAAACCTTATTGCTCATTATTTCCATGTTGCTGCTGGGACACTATAAATAACTGTCCCACTTTGTTCCTTGGATGTTTTTTTGTAGGACCTCCTGAAACTTGAAACTAATATAAAGTTAGCATTGATTGCTGGAGTTTCAATCTGATTCATAAACCATGCTCCTAAATGACTGAGAGGCACTTTATTCTTTACCGGTTTTCTTCATATTGAATTCATACTTTGTTCCCTCCTCTCCACCATAGGCATTGTGATTGGTGTCTTCGTGCTTGGGATTTGTGTAATCTGCGCAGTAGTTATATATTTCATAAAGAAAAGGAAACAAGAAAGTACAGAAGCTGGTACGTGAGATCTTTGTCTACATGAAAACACAGTAATAGCATAACACTCCGATATACAAGTTCATTTTCAACTAAATATATTTTGTCACATTGTAGTAGGAACTTTTTGAGGTCAGTCACTTGGCAATGCAAAGTTTTAATTTTGCAAAAAAGGGGAAACAGGTTGTGAAATCTTTCTACCTTGCTCATATTGGGACAAATGCAAGAATACCAGATTTTAAATCATCACAATTTATACTTTTAAGGAAAGAGTGCTGATTGCTTGGCATGGGAGTGTGGTGCTGGAAAAGCACAGCAGGTCAAGCAGCATCCGAGGCGCAGGAGAATCGACGTTTCAGGCATAAGCTCTTTATCAGGAAGGCTTATGCCCGAAACATCGATTCTCCTGCTCCTTGGATGCTGGCTGACCCATTGTGTTTTTCCAGTGCCACACTCTGGACACTAACCTCCAGCATCTGCAGACCTCACTTCCTACAGATTGCTTGGCATGCCAACTTTGAATTCCCAAGGCAATACCATGAAGAAAGCAAAAAGGAACCAAAAGCTCCTCAGTGTTTTTTTATTCACTTGTGGGACATGGGTGTCACTGGTTGGCCAGCATTTATTACCCAAACCAATTGTCTTTAAGAAGGTGAATGTGAGCTATCGTTTTGAACCACTGCAGGATGTTAATCCAGTGGCAATGAAGGAATGGTGGTACATCGCCAAGTCAGGATTTTCCTCAGATTAGATTCTCTACAGTATGGAAAAAGGCCTTTCGGCCCAACAACTCTACACTGACCCTTCAAGGGTTAACCCACCCAGGCCCATTCCCCTATCCTATATTTACCCCTGACTAATGCACCTAACATTATGGGCAATTTACAATGGCCAATTCACCTGACCTGCACATCTTTGAATTGTGGGAGGAAATTGAACCACCCAGAGGAAACCCATGCAGACATGGGGAGAATGTACAAAGTCCACACAGACAGTTGCCCAAGACAGAAATCGAACCCAGGTCCCTGGTGCTGTGTGAGCCACCATGCCACCCCACGAGCCACCAGGAACGTTTGGATGAAATTGGAAGTCACATGACACTAGGTTATAGTCCAACAGTTTGATTTGAAATTACAAGTTTTCAGAGCACTGCTCTTCTGTCAGACAAAGAAACACTACTCCCAAAGCTAGTGATTTCAATTTAACCTGTTGGACTATAATCTGGTGTCGTGTGACTTCTGACTTTGACCACATGAGTCCACCAGCACCTCCACGTCAATTCAGGATGGTGAGTGGCTTGGAAGGGGAGTTGAAGACAGTGGTGTTCCCTTGTATCTTTTGCCCTTGTCCTTTTAGATAGAAATGGTTGTGTGTTTGGAAGGTGCTGTTGAAGGATCTTTGATGAAATTCTGCAGTGCATCTTATAGATAGTACACACAGTTGCTACTGAACCTCAATGGTGGAGGGAGTGGATGCTTGTGGATGTAATGACAATCAAGTGGTCTGCTTTGGCCTGGATGGCATCAAGCCTCTTGAGTGTTGTTGTAGCTACAGTCATCCAGGGAGGTAGGGAGTATTCCCCAAGACAGACGGTGGTAGTGGAGGCATGTTTTTCAGACTGGAGGCCTGTGACCAGTGGAGTGCTACAAGGATCAGTGCTGGGTTCACTACATTTTGTCATTTATATAAATGATTTGGCTGTGAGCATAGGAGGCATAGTTAGTAAATTTACAGATGACACCAAAATTGGAGGTGTCGTGGACAGGTGAGAAGGTGACCACAGAGTACAACAGGATCTTGATCAGACGGGTCAATAGGCTGAGGAATGGCAGATGGAGTTTAATTTAGATAAATGTGAGGTGCTGCATTTTGGAAAAGCAAATCAAAGCAGGACTTATACACTTAATGGTAAGGTCCAGGGGAGTTTTGCTGAATAAAAAGACCTTGGAGTGCAGGTTCATAGTTTCTTGAAAGTAGAGTCTCAGGTACATAGGATAGTTAAGAAGGCTTTTGGTATGCTTTTCTTTATTGGTCAGAACATTGAATAGAGGAGTTGGAAGGTCATATTGTGGCTGTACAGGACATTGGCAAGGCTGCTATTGCAATATTGCATGCAATTCTGATCTCCTTCAGATTGAAAAGATGTTGTGAAACTTGAAACAGTTCAGAAATGATTTACAAGGATGATGTGAGCGTTGGAGGATTTCAGCTATAGGGAGAGGCTGAATAGGCTGGGGCTGTTTTCCCTGGAACATCAGAGGCTGAGGGGTGACCTTATAGAGGTTTATAAAATCATGAGAGGCATGATTAGGATAAATAGACAAGGTATTTTCCTTGGGGTGGGGGAGCCCAAAAATAGAGGGCATGGGTTTAGGGTGAGAGGGGAAAGATTTAGAAAGAACGTGGTGGGGCAACTTTTTCATGCAGAGGGTGATGTGTGTATGGAATGAGCTGCCAGAGGAAGTTATGGAGGCTGGTATAATTGCAGCAATTGAAGGGCATCTGGATAGGTATGTGAATAGGAAGGGTTTAAAGAGATATAAGCCAAGTGCTGGCAAATGGGATTAGATTGGGTTGGGTTGTTTGGTCAGCATGGACAAGTTGGACCAAAGAGTCTGTTTCCGTGCTGTACTTCTCTATGACTATGACTCTATGACTTGTGCCTTGTAAATGATGGACAGGCTTTGGGGAGTCAAGAGGTGAATTAATTGCTGCAGTTTTCTTAGGCTCTGACCTGCTGTTGTAGCCACTGCATTTATATAACAAATTCAGTTGAGTTTCTGGTCAATAATAACGCACAAGATGTTGTCAATATCATTGAATGTCAAGGTTGGACGATTAGATTCTTTGTTGGAGATGGTCATTGTCTGGCATTTGTGTGGCATGAATGTTACTTGTCACTTTTTAGCCCAAACCTGGATATTGTCTGGTGTCTGGAAAGTCATAAGTGGTGCTGAACATCATGCAATCATCAGCAAAACTGCCCACTTCTAACCTTGCGATGGAGGGAAAGTCATTGATGAAGCAGCTAAAGATGTTTGGGCCTAAAACACTACCCTGCAGAGGAGTTCCTGCAGAGATGGCCTGGAGCTAAGATGACTGACCTCCAACAACCACAACCATCTCCCTATTTGTCAAAAATGACTCCAACCACCAGAGGTTTTGCCCTCTGATTTCCATTGATTTCAGTTTTGCTAGGGACAAATATGGCCTTGACGTCGAGGGCTATCACTCTCCCCTCACTTCCGGAATTCAGTTATTTTGTCCATATTTGAACCAAGGCTGAAGTAAGGTGAGGAGCTGAGTGGCCCTGGTAGAACCCAAACTGGGCGTCACTGAGGAGGTTACTGCTGAACAGATGCTGCTTGATAGCTCTGTTGATGACCCCTTCCATCACTTTACTGATGATTGAGAGCAGACTGAGGGGACAATAATTGACTGGGTTAGATTTGTCCTATTTCTTGTGTAGATGGCATCCCTGGGTAGTTTTCCATATTGTTGGGTAGATGCCAGTGTAGCAACTGTATCAGAAGAGCTTGGCCAGGGAAGCTGCAAGTTCTGGAGCACAAGTCTTCAGTACAATTGCCAGAATGTTGTCAGGGCCCATAGCCTTTGTTGTGTCTAGTGCCTCCAACTGCTTCACGATATCACATGGAGTGACTCAAACTGGCTGAAGACAGGTAATCTGTGATGCTGAGGACAACTAGAGTAGACTGAGATGGATCATCCACTCGGTTATTCAAGGATTGTGTAAGTCTTAAACTTATTCCTTTTTTTTTCAAGCTCCTTGCATATGAACAACCAGTCTGATGAGGTAGCAACATTGTCTTCTAGGCTGACAAGACCCAACTCTATCTCATCAGCACTTCTCTCGAGGTAGAGCTGGGCATCATAGACATACATGTGAAAGTGAAACTGGTGTTTTCAAATTGTATTGCTGAAGGACAAAATTTAGATACAAAAATAAGTCATGGCCAAAGATAGATCCTTGGCGGGCAACAAATGTAATAATTCAGGAGCAAGATGTGAAGCCATTGCAAGTTTTACTCTAGATATGATTAGATAGGTAAAAATAGAACCAAGTAATAGTAGTCCCACCAATCTGGGTAACAATGGGTAGGGGTCTTGAAGAGAGTGAAATGATCAAATATATCAACGTCTGAAGACAAATCAAGGAGCATGAAGAAGAAAACTTACTGTTCTCATGGCTACATGGGATATAATTCAAAATGATAAGGTGCTGTTTTGAAACAATTGCAGGGACCATAATAGGAAAGACAATTGGATGAGTAAAATGAGCAGTTGAACCACATTTGAATATTTTCAGCCTCTGCTGTTGGTGCAACCCATGGGAAATTCATCCATAATTGACAAATGCTATTGGAGGTGCACAATAGTTTACCATTGAAAAAGGGCATCAGAAACAAGGAACAATTATTTTATTTCTGGAAGGAGACGAGGTTGGCAAATTTAGTGAAAATATATGGTTAAGATCAATCAAAAAGATGTGAACTTGGTCTAAATGAATTCTGATATCCTAAATTTCCTAAATTGTCAAGTCCAATTATTCTAGAAAATCTAACAGAAAAATAATTTATTTCCAAATTGTGATCTGGTGATGGAGACTGTGTGAATACCATAATGACAGTGCATGTTACTAATTTTCTCATTATTATTATAATCATTTCAGGTGTGAAGAACAATGAGAATTTAAATAGCAACACTCCAATGGTCGTTTATTCAACTTATGTAGGAACGTATCCTAACTATGGGAAGTCGCGTCAAAATACTTTGAATCAAACGTGACAAGGACCTTGCTGTGCAATGGTATTTAAAAACAAACAGTGGAACTTCAATCATCTGCATTCCCATTTTACACCTTCTTCATTATTAACAAGAAATCTTGGCAAGGACAAACACCATGGAAATAACTAAAAGACCAGATGCCCCTGCATCCACATTCTGTTGGATCCATCATTCTCCTGAGGCAATGAAAAATGTTTCTCCAAAATGGAGCTGCTGCAAAGCTGCCTAGTGATGATATCACATCCGTATCTTCACTAATTCGGTTAGTGATTGTCATGGCATTGAGCTTTGGACAGATTGTCTGTTTACATGGAGCTAGAATTAAATGGGCTCCTGGGCTGGTTAGCAGCAACACGTGGAGGGTTAATTTAAAGCTAACACACCTAATAGAAAAACAGACAGGACCATTTTAAATTACCAATTTGCACCCTCCCAAGATGTCAATGGTAAGTAAATTCAGGAGAAATGTAAAACAATTAGTTGACCATTGGGTTAAGGCTCTTCCATGTTGAATCTAACACTACCTAATACAACCACAAGCTTGCTTTACATTCATATATTGCCTCTGCCAAATAGATCCAGTAAACAGACATGCATTGACAATAAAGCTGCTGACTGTACCCTTCTGATTCTACCCTTTGGCTCAGGGTCTTATGGTTATTAGTGAGACCATGTTTTTCCTATCTTCCTAAATCACTGGCAGATCCACACAAATAGGTGTTGAGACAGGACCGAATTGAAGCTGACAACTATATTGTAAAAGAAACTTTTACAATACATGAGAATACTTTTTTGTGGAGATCACCGGTATCTAAGAAACAACACATTCAAATTCAAATCAGTTTTAATTGCTGCATTCTCAAATCTGTGCTGATTTCTTCTACCTGCCAAAAGAGAGTCCCTTATGTAAGAGAATCAAGCATTTGTAAAGTTCTGCGATACCAATACATGACACATCATTAAAAAGGAAGTGACCTGGATATTCCAATGGCCAGAGAATCAGAGCAGACAGGAGTTACACTTTGAGAACCTGTGGAATCCCAGACACAGCCGACACCATGGGAAGCCTCCAGTGGCCAGTTCCCCTGAATCTTTCTGAAATACCTCTCAATCTCCAAGAATTCAGAGGGTTCGGCTTCCATTAAGTTGATAGTTACTCAGGAAAACGGAGAGAATGAGAAACCAACTGTAACTCCTTGGTAACTATTAAAGTCATCACACAATCCCCAAACTATGCCTCCCCCAAATGCCAAACAAGACCGAAGCCACCACAATTCTATTCCCTTCTCACAATCAGTCTGAACATGCACCAGTCCTGATGCCGCACTCTGCCCATAGCCACAACCAGCCAGAATGTTTGGGACCCAACACGATCTGTCCATCATCATCCCATGCTCCCCGAACTTCACTATGGCCAGTGCCCTTCACCTGTCACTCCATGAAGGTACCTACACATTGGCCCTGATGCCATCCTTATCCACAAGCCCTCCATCTGCCCCAACAGCCACCACCCACCTGCCTTAATACTCACCCTCACTCACCAACCCAGATATCCCCATCCTCACCTACCCTAAGATTCGTCATTCACCTGCCTTAATGCTCCATCTTGCCCACCAGCCTCACATCAATCACTTACATCGTACTCTATCCATTTGGCATCCTAACCCTTTTGCTAACTACACCCAATACCACATTTACATGCTCACCCTTTCATAGCAGCAGTCAAAGGGTCTGATAGCTGCTGGGCATTTAAATCTCAGAAGGTGGCAAAGGACTGATGTAGAAGAGAGTGCGGTTTAAATTCCACTATCTATCCTGTATTGTGCAATAATGAGGTTCATTTTAGCTGCACGCTGTATTTCAGCAGGAGCCATGATCAGAATTCACATCTAGAAATATGTAGCTCAATACTAACGTTAAAAAAAAAGTGGACTGTGATCACTACTCCTTGGAATCTCTAGTGTTTTCTAAACTGATCAGATTTATAGCACTGGTAAAGATGTTTATGGAATTATCATCAATTTTAATTTGTGCATACTTGTATTTAACATAATTTAAGATACAATTATTGGAGCATTGAGGTGACTCTGGTATAAAAACAGCAAGTGATGGAACAAACACGGATGGTAAAAAAGCGTCGATGCAGAGAGAGAAACAGAGTTAATATTTCAAGGTTATGACCTTTCTTCCACTTCTGGTAGAAAGTGCTGCCTAATCTGCTGAGTTATTTTTTCCAGCATTATCTGTTTTTGTTTTAAGTTTTCAGCATCCACTTTTCTGATGTAATCCTGGCCTTGGACCTCTTGCTTGAAGGTGTTATTCCTAATAACAGATTTGCCAAGTCATGGTATCAAATTATTCCGAGATATGAGTGTTGTAAGCTGGGCTGCATGAATATTCGCATGGAGATACTCAATATTTGGAAATTATTTTTGTTTGTGCCAGCTATTTTGACGAAGTTACTAACCCTTTCATTTTTGATGGTTTAGTGACTCTCTTGAAGTGCTAACAGGGGAATTTAAAGCAAAAAGTTGAAGTATCAGCATATAAAATGTCAACTCCCAATTTCAAGGAATATGGTTATTAAATGTTCTGTTGGTTTTCTAACATTGCTTACTGTTAGTCTTTGTGAAATTGAAAGTGCTGCCCTTTGTTTTAATGCACAGTTTGGTTTTACTAATCTTTCATATTTTACTCACTTGTTAAGATATTTATGTTCAATAAAAGTTCGGTAAAAGTTAATCCTTCCTTTTTACTTCCACTATATAAAACTAAATGAAGTCAAACATTCCCTATGGAATAGAAATGACTTCTTTGCAGTCTTGAATTGAATTTTATTAATTTGGGATTTTAATGTGATTCCATTGAATTAGAATTTTGTTATTTATATATAAATTAAATTGGTTTGAGTTTGATGCACATTAAACTGATATTTAATAAACCGAATCCTCATCCTCTGCGCATGCTTGCATTAATTTAAAGAAATTAGATTATTCTAAAACATTATGCTGATGTGTATTATTGTCCCACTGAATTAATTAAACATATTTGTTGGTATAAGGCAGCAAGAAAAGTAAAAATGGCAATGTGTAAATTGAACAAATGAGCTCATTATAATATTTAAATATGTGGAAAAGAATTGTGGTAACATTTACAAGTAATGTATCATGAAACCGAATTATTTCATTGTTAATGTCTGCTACATGTCCAAGCAATCTGAGGAGAGGGAAAGAGTCAAAGGTAGATTTTCAATGCAAGGTCAGAAACCGGAGACTGAATGAATTCCAAATCATGATCCTTTGCCAAACTGCTTTGCTTTTGTGACACTACATTCAAATGAAAGTGACCTGATAGGCCAGGAGCTAAGTTGGTGACTGAATGACAAAGACAGATGAAAACCCTGGTAGATGGTTGTCAGTACAGGGATGGTGCACAGCAATGCAGGGAGAACATGAAGATGAGATTATGGAGCAGTGCTCGAAACAGCAGAAGGAGTTCCAGGGGTGATCAGTTAGAAATCAATGCAGAGAAAGTTCCCCACTGACCATTCCACATGACTGCCAACTATGTAGCCTCATGCACCTCACTTGTTGGGTTCATCGAAAAGAGATTTCAAAATTCCAATAGTGAATTGCTAGGCCCTTTGATGAGCATTGTGGTGGAGCACAATGAGATCTCTGAGCCATACAGCAGTCATAGAGCAGAGACTCGCTCAGGTATGTCCTGGGACTGGGTCCAAGGCTCCAAGTCATAGCTGGATGCCTTTTTTCTCCAGTTCACAGTTCACTGAGAGGAGATGAGAGAAGGGTAATAGAATTTCACAATGGCAGCCTCAGCATCGGCTCAGAGTTTGCCCAGAGTTGTGCTTTCATGAGCTTAGAGTTATGCTTTCATGAGTTCAGAGTTGTGCTTTAGTGAGCTTGAGGAGCTATTCATTGGTGGTGGGCTATTCATTGGTGGTAACCTCGATTCCTGCTGCTATCCAGTCTGTGCCCTTTTGAAAATACAAAATTGTCAAGAAGTCATTGGATTCCAAGATGACTTTCAAGGGCATGCATTTTCAATCTCCCCCTTACTGGATCCTGACCCATGTTCCCACACACATCTCACCACCCCACTCTTGCTTCTTGAAAGCCATGGATCAATAACCCTTTAACCAATTTGTTCTTTGTGAACAACGGAAACGAGGCAACACCCATTGTCACCCATATCACCTTATCACTGATGTGTGAAAGTAGAGCTATGGCAGATAGTGTGATAGCCATCTGTTAGATCAGACCATGTGGGCTGCCAACCCCTTCTTGAGAAGCACATTAATAGAGCTGTTACAGGTTTGAGGTGATGATTTGCAAAATAATAAATGTATTACATTCAATCTTACAACATACTGTGGTAGCATTTGAGCTCCAGGCTACCACATGGAAGCATAACCACTTGTCTGCCATAGCTATTTTTCCAGGAATCATTGTGTTCCAAGGTACTTTTCTATCTTCTGCCAAACCCTGTGGCTCCCAATGTGAAAACCACTGAAATTGGTACCGACCTCTCCTGGGAGCCACGGTACAGTCACATTTCATTACAGCACTCAAGGACAGATTGCTTTCTGCCACACCAGCACCCGTTATTTTCAACTGTTTCATATTTTCTGGTTTCAATAATCGTACATAACTCTGACGGTAAGTGGAAAGGTGAAACTCTCAGAATTGGGGGATTAGTAGCCATTGATGAGACAGTGCAAGCAAAAGAAAACCATTCATTAGTGCAGTACTTCAGGAGGAAATCTGAAAAGTCAATTGTGAAGGTTCATATCAGGCATTAAAGTGAGAATGTCCTCACAGGAATAATTTGGAGATGCCGGTGTTGGACTGGGGTGTACAAAGTTAAAAATCACACAACACCAGGTTATAGTTCAACAGGTTTAATTAGAAGCACACTAGCTTTCGGAGCAAAGGAGCATCGCTCCAAAAGCTAGTGTGCTTCCAATTAAATCTGTCTCACAGGAATATGTTTTGTCATTTTTGTTGACTACTTCTCTCGAAAACTTTTCCAACATTCCTGCTGGAAACAGAGTCAATTTGATAAGTCTCCCCTCCCACCACCAAAAAAAAGAGTTTTGCTTCTTTTACATGTATCAGAACAGTTTTTGGTGTAACTTCAGCTTAATTCACTCCTTTCTGGTTTTGGATTCATGCACCAGATATTTGGTTATTTTTAAAATTAAAAAAAAGTATAAATGAATCATCAAGCTACAAAGTTTGTCTGCCTCTATGTCTTTCTCTGCTTCTAAGTTGTTTAAAATTAGACCAACTTGCCCTAATGTCTCTTCATGCAGCTCAACTGCAAGTTTTATTTTTGATAGCATTCCTGTGAAGTACCTTTGAACACTGTACGATGCACAGGGCAAGTTACTGTTATTGTATTAGTCAGATGCCTTCAATATCAGGTTCGAATGACAGTAGCTTGTAAGTCAAAGGGAAAACAGAGCAAAGAATGCCAAAGTTTTGAGTAACCAGATTACTAACATAAAGGAATCCTAATTTTCAAGGAATTACAAAATGACACAACACAAACAAAGGCCATCCCTGCCCATACTACCTCTTTGAAAAAGCTAGCTAATTAGTCCCACTAACCTGCTCTTTCACTATAGCCCTTAAAGTAGTTATCCAAATCAAATTTGAAAGTCATTATTGAATCAGTGTCTATTGCCATTTTAGGAAATTCACTGTGTCAAAGTTAAAAAGCTTCATATCTGCAATTAGCTTAAGTTAGTGCCCTCTGATAATCAATCATAGTGCCAGTGAAATCATTATCTCTTTACTTGCTGTATCCCACCCTTCCATCTTTTTGAACAATTCCAATTCCTTTCTGTTCTACATGGAGAGGAACTCTTATTCAGTCTCTCCTGTTGACTGACATCACCGTTAGCAGTCAGTAAATGTCATCTACATCCTCTATGTGAACTTGATACCCAAGAATGTTGGCTGTTATTTTACCAAACCTTTGATGTTGAACTGGGTGGTGGGAAGCCGGACACAATGTTGAACAAAGGCATGAGGGCATTAAAATTTATTTCCTCTGTAATGTCACTTTGCCATTGGAAGGAAACATGGCAGATCAACTACCAACATACAGCCATATGGCTCTTTGTCTGAAGCTGATTAGAGAGTCAGAAATTCATACAGCATGGAAACCGACCCTTCAGCCCAACTCATCCATGCCAACCAGGTTTTCTAAACTGAATTAGTCCTATTTTCCTGCATTCATCTCATATTCCTCTCCATGTACCTGTCCAAATGCCTTTTAAATGTTGTAATTGTACCCGTCTCTACTATCCTCTGGCAGCTTGTTCAATACATGCATCATCCTCTGTGTGAACAAGCTGCCCCCAAGGTCCCTTTTAAATCTTTGTCCTCTCACCTTAAGCCTGTGTCCTCAAGATTTGGACTCCCCTACCCCGGGGAAATGATATTGGCTATTCACCCTATCCATGTCCCTCATGATTTTATAAACCTCATTAAGTTCAGGCATTAGCTTCATCGGCTTCAGGGAAAATAATCCCAGTCTATCCAGCAACTCGTTATAACTCAGACCTTGTCTTCGGCACTGGTGTGCTAAATTCTACCATCCTTAAAGATAGAGCCTCCTGCTACTTAAGTTGTTTGATTGTCTACCCCCCATTCACAGCTGTACATGACAGAACTGCAGAACTTTAATCTGATCTGTTATATGGAGGTTTGCTTGATTAACTTACTGCATATGATAGCTCAACTAGTTAGCATGTAGTCCTGCGTCTTAGCTTTAACAGTTCATTAAATGCAATGCAATCCAATTGTTTAAATAGCATTCCAATCGATTACTGTGTCTTGTTCCAGTCACACTAATCAGTAACTGATTTTAGGCTGTAACAAATGTAGCCTTTTGACATTGTGGAGGCGTTGTTGCTAATAAAAACCTAAAACACTTAATCAGAAGATAAAGGTTTCACAAACATTTTCCAATAACATGATGCTCAGCACCTCTACATGTCTTTAATATCCGACACCTACTCCAGTCCAATAAAGAGGAATTTGTAAGTGAGATTAAAGTGACACCCTTTGATTAAACCATCATCGGAATGTGTCATCATTCTCTTTCTGAGATGTCTAAAAGACGAAGAATATTTCCCAGTCATTTTCAAACCAGTTAAGCTTTGAATGTTGCTTCCCCTCCCCCACTTTTGTAAAAACATATAGTATCGAAACTTTCTGCAGCAACAACATTTTAGTGAAGAAGTTTAAATTTTACCCCCTCAGTGTTCTTATGAAGCAGTTCCGATATTTACTGCACCCAGCAGATAACCCATGTGGTTCTCTAAAATCTATTGAATTACAATTGTGATGAATAGAAAAATGCCAAGCTTATAATTTGGTTGATTACTTGATGTAACTCCACTACTGTCAACTTTACTACAGTCAGGAATATCCTTCACTACTGAACATGAATAACATATGCTACAAATAAATGCACTAGAAACCCACTAAAACTGGCATCTATTTTCCACTCTGAAAATTCTCCATATTTAGCAGGTTTGTCCTAACTCCTAAATCATTTCCTAATAAAGCATCAAAAGGCTACTTTATTTATCTCTACTGAGTCAGCCACATGTCAATGAGCAGGACTCTTGACTTGTAAGTTCAATAGCTACTGCAAAGTAAATCAATGCTCATATTCCAGCAGTTCTAGGGAAGTGTTGCACTGTCAGACATACTGCCTTTTGGATGAGATGCGAAACCAATGGAGCCTCCCTAATTTTTAAACTGAGGCCCAAATTTTCATCATAATGGAATCCCTCTCCATTATGGAAAAGGTGGCCCAAAATACTCACCTCACGAGTCCAATGACACTAATTCACGCTTTCATGTAAACAGGCTGTGAAACTTATAGAGGCAACAACTGCCTCCTTGCACTGTAGTGGGATTTTAGCCTCCCTGTAGCATCAAACTTGGTAAATGCAACATAATTTACTATATCATAGAACAGGGTACCTACAGTGCAGACAGAGGCCATTTGGCTCATCATGTTTGCACCCATCTTCCAAAAAGCATGGCATACAGATTAAACCCCTACTCGCTTCCTATGCCCCATATTTACCATGGCTAACACTTTGAGCAAAACGGATAAGTTGAATAGGCTGAGGCTGCTTTCCCTGGAGCATCAGAGACTGTGGCAAAACCTGTAGAGGTTTAGAAAATCATGAGGGGCATCAATAGGATAAATAGGCAAGGTCTTTTCCATAGGTTGGGGGTGTCCAGAACTAGAGGGTTTAGGGTGAGAGGGGAACCTAGGGACCTAAAGGGCAATTTTTCAAGCAGTGGGTGGTGTATGTATGGAATGGGCTGCCAGAGGAAGTATTGGAAGTTGATACAATTACATTTAGAAGGCATCTGGATGGGTAAATGAATAGGAATGGATATGGGCCAAATGCTGGCAAATGGGATGAGTTTTATCTAGGATATCTGGTCAGCCATGGACGCATTGGATTGAAGGGTCTGTTTCCATGCTGTACATCTCTAAGACTCTTTCTATGACTCTAAGAGACCATTCTGCCCATTGTGTCCATGTGGGTTTTTTGCAAGATCAACTTCCTTATTCCGATTCCCCACATTCTCCAGTCGCCCTGTACTTTTTTTCCTTCAAGTTATTATCCAATATCATTTACAAAACTTGTATTAAATCTGCCTCTGTCACATTTTTAAGCAATGAATTCCAGATTGTAACAATTGGGAGCTCTGAAACATTGTTCTTCATGACAAAGTTCTTTTACCCCTTGAGACCAATATCCCACAGTTCTCAATTTTCAATGGAATTGATAGGAAAGATACATCTGAACTCTTTCCACTGAAATAAGACCTGCATAAGCTGCATGAGACCTTAATGTAAATTTAAAATCAGAGCTAGACCACACAACAGAGAAATTTCAAAGCTTTTCTCATTTTTTTTTACAGAAGTGGTTGAAGTGTGAAAATGTCACCAACTAAAGTTGACTTAATTGAAATTTCAGGTGAAAAGATAATCAGCTAGACTGAGGAGCCAAGGCATTTAGATTGAGTTGTGTCCCATATTAGCAATGATTTTTTTTGACTGCTGAATGATCAATGGCTGATTTATATTCTTATATGCTAACTGATCTGTACTTACCCAAATCAAATTGGTTTCCCTTTCTGAACATGGCTAACATGCACTCTGCAGTCCATCAGATGTGGCTAAAGTTGAACCATGATGTAAGAGATGAGCTCAACCATTTTCCCCACAAATGGTTACTGCAATTTGTTTGAGAAATAACTACTTGCTAGTTACTGGCATACATCATACCATAAAAACTAGCCTGCAGTTTCTTTGTAGTGCAATTTAATTATAATCGTGAAAACAATCCCCCCCAAAATAGTCAAACTGAGAAGATAATATGCTCACACTTAATGATTAGTCACATTACGTTGTCAGTCTGAAAATGACCATATCTTATCTAATTCTAGGTGAAAACTAATTTGCATTTGATGTCATATCACAGTTGAGTTATATGACTCAGGACTGAAGATGAGGCCTAACACATTTGATTTCATTTTGTTCTGAGTACTGTTGTAATCATCAATGTCATTCTAAAACTGCAACAACATGTGCTGTGATTGAGTACTGGGCTAACTAAGAAATAGTTTTTGTGGTTACGATGGAAGAAGATTTGTTAATCAGCAAATGACTGAGAAATGCATCTAGTCAGATCACATTTAAGTTAATAGAAATATTAGAAAGAGTAACACTGCAGTGTTTGTCCAACAATGCACATCAGCAATAAGATGGCACAATAAAATTATTGAACTCATGCAGGTTATAGGTTACTGCTGTGCAATAATTCTCACTTAGTCATTATTTCTTAAGAGTCATTATTTCCTGGTTAATCATTGTGTTCCATCAATCAAGATTTCTTGGCTAGTCATTTCCTGTCTAGTTGTTATTTATTTTATCAGATGTAAAAAAGCTCAAGTATTAAGGAATGTAGAAGACAAGATTTATTGTAGCAATAATCCTTTTAGGTTACTTTTGTGATTTAGAATGCAAGAGCAAAGATTCACAGTAATCTTGAACTTGTATAAGCCACGAGCTGGGCTTCAGATTGCACATTGTGTGGGTGCCATGTGTTAGGAAGGATATGAACATATTGGAAAGAGAGCAGAAACAATATACAAGAATAATGCAGCCATGAGAAGTGTCACACATGAGGATATATTGAAGTAGCAATGACGGCTTTCCTGGGAGAAAAGAAAACTATGAGAGCATCAGACAAAGGTTTTCAACATCATGAGCAGACTTGATAAAGTAGAGAGAGAAAAACTGTTTCCGCTAGTAAATGGATCAAGAACCAGTGGGCACAGAGTTAAAGTGATTTGAAATAGGGCAAATATGATGCAAGGAACAATTTTTTCACACTGAGTGGTTAGATATTGAATACGCTGTCTGAAACTGTGGTAGAGGCAGGATTGAATGAAGTATTTAAGAGGGGATTGGATGATTACTTGAAAAAAGTAATGTGTTGGAGAATGTTATAAAAGCAGGTGACTGGCACATAGGTAATAATGCTCATTTGAATAGCCAGTGCAGACATGATGGTCCAACTGGGCTCCTTCTGTGCTAAAATTCCGTAGTTCTTAATTTCAACAAATATGTCTGCTGTGTTTTTACCAAATAGTTTGTGTAAAAGTTTTTCAAATGGAAATGTGAAAAGCAATAAAAATATTATACTCAATTGTTACAATCTTAATAGAGATCAGTAAAATTATAATGTTAGGAAATCTAAAACTCCAGATATTCACTAAAATGTAAGAACTTTTCTATAGAAAATTCAAAGAACATGAGTACTAATAGTGATTTTCTATTTTCACAAGATGGCTGCTTGAAAAACAGTGAAAGGACAATGAACTGTTATCTGTACTCTGAATGAAGCTTCTTAACTCAAATATCTTTTGACATGAATTTTCCCCCAAAATTGAGTTCTATCTAAAATTGGAAGATTAAACCACTTGGTCTAAGTATCGTTCCAATGATTCATAAAAGGGTTGAAATTTCTTGGGTCTTTGACTTAATTCCAGTAGGTTGTCCCTTCGGGTCTCCACCAATTCTCCCATTATTGTGTATTCCCTATTCCACACAAGCAACCTCAAACTAAAACCCACCCTTATCTAAAGTTCTTCAACTGTGAAGACTTTATTCTATTAATTATTTTCTCAATCTCTCCCTCTCTCTCACACTCTCTCTCTTTTTCCCCCTCCCACCTTTCTCAGTTCAACTGTCCAAGAGATCTAATTTATTATTTGTATTGATCGGATTTTTAAAATCTTTTTTAAAAAACAGACAACTGAATCCTGCTTGAAAGAACTGTTCTTCCCAATAATAAAAACAGGGAATGCTGGAAAACGCAGCAGGTCTGACAGCATCTGTGGAGAGAAAAACCAAGTTAACATTTCAAGTCCAATCTGACATTCATCCAGCTTGTTCTAAAATGAAACTCTGACTTCTAAATACAAAACCACATGTTGGAACCCCTATAATTAACTTCTGCTGGACTCTATTTTTTGTTTAACCAGCCAGACATTATCACATGATCAATAACATGAAAGAAGATGCAAGAGCCTTTTCAGAGAAACCTAATTCTTAAAAGAAACATCACACCAATGTAAAATATAGGATGGAATCTTATATGACACTGTGGGTTAAACTATGACAGAATAATGTTGAAAAAAAATCCAATGAGGCTATCTCAATGCCAAGAACAACTCACTGTATCTTTTCACAAAGTCTGGGGCATCAAAGCGAGATCTTCACAAAGAAGCAGTGAATTGGATTGGAATAAGTAGGTTATTGTTGGTTCACAACTTTATGAACCGCGCATCTCACCTTATTAAGATGCAGCTTCTCATTCTCTCATTGGCTGCAAGAAAACTAGAAGCCGAGGAGTCACTCATGGAAGTCCGAGCAGGAACCTGGTGATGTCAGCTCATGGCTGACTGTGAAGACCCTACACGTTGTTCACCTATCACAGCAGAACAGGGCACAATCCATGGGCATCAGCTTCATGCACCACCCACCCCCAACACCCAAGTCCCATCCACATACATTGGCATCGAGATCTTCACTATATCTCTCTGATCTACTTGCAGGATCCTTAAGAAGCACTGATTTGCATCTCAGGGCACAGCAGCAAATTACTACTGCAAGGACACTTTGCACACAGCAACAGACAAACAGCGAATGGATTGGACCAGGCTGCATCTCAGGGCTGCTCACTTATTCTCTTTGCATTTGCTCACTTAGCATTTATCTGCATGCTCATGTAATCACTGTCTGGTCTTGTCTTGTTGTGCTGTGCTTATTAGTTCAGACACACAACTGAACAGCTGGACTTATTGGGTCAATAATCTTCAATTAAGGTGTCCTGTATGGCACTGTACTATGTCAAGCTCACACCCACACCATTTGCTGCAAGCACACTGCATGTTCAGCAAGTGGACAACAGCATCCCAAAGTCTGAGCAGAGTAGGCTTCACTGAAGTCCATGGTGTCACTGTCAGTCAGGGGATCCCAGCATAATAAGTCATGGGCAGCCTCCTGTACCAGAACAGGGGATTGGCAACTGACAATCCATTGAGTCCATCCAGAGAAACTAGGGGAAAGGGTGGAGTGTGGGAGATAATGGGAGAGTGCTTCCATTGGAAGGAGGGAACCCACTTGTAGGGATTGCAGGTTGTAATGAAGAAGTGGGGGGGGGCGGGGGAATGACAATTCTGAAAGTGAGTAACTATATTTATGAAAGGGCAGGCGCAGGAAAGTATGGCTGGAACTGGGGTAGTACAGGAGGAATTTTCATCCATATCAGGAGCGTCCACCCCTAAAGGTATCAGGAAACAGTGTATGACCCCATTGGAGTTGACGGGAGGGGATGGGGATTCTGCAAGAAATCCAAAGTATGCAACGGAGAATAAAATGGCTATGATCACATCCAACAAGATCAAAGTATGAGCTATATTTGAGGTGGGTGCAGCAGCAGAGAAACAGTGAGTGTGCAAAAACAAAGAGAAGTGTGTGATACTTACCCTGGCAGAGTGGAAAAGGTCTTTGATCTTCTTCCTGCACTGGCTGCTCCTCCAGAATGCACTGACCATGGTGGTGACTTCGGTGCGACCATGATTAGTGTCAAGGTCTCTTCTGTCTCTCCTCTCCTCTGGGAAGACGGTGCCCCTATTCCATGCCAACCCATGAACCAGGAACTCCAGATCCATGCAGGACATTTGCAATGCCACCTTTCCCTTCAACAACATCTTCTGAACAAATGACCGTCACTAGGCTGGGCAGCTTCAGAATGTCAGTGCTCTTTCAAGTTGGACTTTAAATATTGCATGGCACAAGGTATGCTGATCTCTTGGCAGTTATCCAGTGAGTGGCAAGTTCTTCCAGGAATGGTGCATGATGCAATGAGACTAGAGTCAAGCAAGATGGATGCCACAAGGCTAGGCTAAGTAGCTTGATAAAATAGGCCGCAAAGCAACAAAAACTCTTCAAAAACTTAATGAAATTGTCATTTAGCCAAAAATTATTATTTATCCCATAGTGTTTTTTTTTCTCTCCACTGGACATCAATAGATGTCTAATTAATTTAATTAATTATTAAATGTGACTCTTATTAATTTCTTGGAACAAATAGTAAGGTGATTCAAGTTGTGTTCCTAAAACCCAATTTTTCCTCCTCATTATTCTTAAATGAGTCCATGAAATTACATGGAACACACTAATTTAATAAATTATCTTCAAATTATTTTCTCAATGTTTTAAAAAGAATAATAAAACTACCAAAATAACAGAGCCTGGAAGTCTCCACCTAATAGTACTGTGGATGTACATACCTCATATCGATAGCAGCTCACCACCACATTGGTAACTGGGATGACGGTAATGCAGTGGTAATATCACTAGCCTAGTCATCCAGCAGTCCAGGCTATTGACATGAGCTCACAATTCCACTACAGCAGCTTGTGAATTTGCATTCAAATTAAGTACAGCTAACAGATCTGGAATCTAAAGCTAGTGAGCTATTTCTTAGCCATGAACCGAAGTAAAGTCCCCATAGCCTTACTAGACGTGGGGCTGCTCTCTCATTAGAGAGGGATGACTTGTGGTAGTTCTTATTCTGAAGGTCACCATGCCTCAGGTGAGGGAAGAGATTGAGAAGGAGAGCCCTTCAATGGTAACCTCAGCTGGTGCACGAATTAAGCTCAGACTGCTGGTATCACTTTGTATTGCAAATCAGCCATCCAGCCAACTGAGCTAACCACTAGGTAGGAGTCAATCTATCTTCCAAAGTTTGTTTGTTTCTAGTTCTTGGATCACACAAACACTCATTTTCTCTTTTCCACTTGCTTTTTAGTAGGGGGAAGCCAGGCTTTTTTTAAAATTAGCCTGTTCAAACCTGTTATAAACAGCTGTTTTGAGGAAGAGGGACTTCTAATTCAGAAGTAATAGACAATAGACAATATGTGCAGGAGTAGGCCATTCTGCCCTTCGAACCAACACCACCATTCATTATGATCATGGCTGATCACCCTCAATCAGTATCCTGTTCCTGCCTAATCCCCATAACCATTGATTCCACTATCCTTAAGAGCTCTTTCCAACTCTTTCTTGAAAGTATCCAGAGACTTGGCCTCCACAGCCTTCTGGGGCAAAGCATTCCATACACCCACCACTCCCTGGGTGAAGTAGTTTCTCCTCAACTCTGTTCTAAGTGGCCTACCCCTTATTTTTAAACTGTCTCCTCTGGTTCGGACTCACCCATCAGCGGAAACATGTTTCCTGCCTCCAGAGTGTCCAATCCTTTTATACGTCTCAATCAGATCCCCTCTCAGCCTTCTAAACTCAAGCGTATACAAGCCCAGTCGCTCCAATCTTTCAGTGTAAGATAGTCCCGCCATTCCGGGAACTGACCTCGTGAACCTATGCTGCACTCCCTCAATAGCCAGAATGTCTTTCCTCAAATTTGGAGACCAAAACTGCAGACAATATTCCAGGTGCAGTCTCACCAGGGCCCTGTACAGCTGCAGAAGAACCTCTTTGCTTCTATACTCAATTCCTCTTGTTATGAAGGCCAGCATGCTATTAGCTTTCTTCACTGCCTGCTGTACCTGCATGCTTGCTTTCATTGACTGATGTACAAGAACATCTAGATCTCGTTGTACTGCCCCTTTACCTAACTTGACTCCATTTAGGGAGTAATCTGCCTTCCTGCTCTTGCCACCAACATGGATAACCACACATTTATCCACATTAAACTGCATCTGCCATGCATCTGTCCACTCATCTATCCTGTCCAGGTCACCCTTCATTCTCCTAACATCCTCCTTCACATTTTACCCTGCCACCCAACTTTGTATCATCAGCAAATTTGCTAATATTACTTTTAATACCTTCATCTATATCATTAATGTACAGTGTAAAAAGCTGCAGTCCCAGCACTGATCCCTGCGGCACACTACTGGTCACCGCCTGCCATTCCGAAAGGGAGCCGTTTATCACTACTCTTTGTTTCCTGTCAGCCAACCAATTTTCAATTCATGTCAGTATTTTGCCCACTAACCTCCTATGTGGGACTTTATCAAATGCTTTCTGAAAGTCCAGGCATACTACATCCAATGGATCTCCCTTGTCCATCTTCAGAATTACATCCTCAAAAAATTCCAGAAGATTAATCAAGCATGATTTCCCCTTCATATATCCAGACAGACTCTGACCTATCCTGTTACTCTATCCAGATGTGTTGTAATTTCATCCTTTATAATTGACTCCAGCATTTTTCCCACCACTAAGGTCAGACTAACTGGTCTATAATTCTCTTTTTCCCTCTCCCTACTTTCTTAAAAAGTGGGACAACATTAGCCACCCTCCAATCCACAGGAACTGATCCTGAATCTATAGAACATTGGAAAATGATCACCAATGCATCCACGATTTCTGGAGCCAGTACCCTGGGATGCAGACCATCAGGTCCCAGGGACTTATCAGCCTTCAGATCTAACAGTCTCTCCAACAGCATTTCCTGCCTAATATAAATTCCCTTCCGTTCAGGTCCTTCAGCCACTATTACATCTGGGCGATTGCTCGTGTCTTCCCCAGTGAAGACAGATCTAAAGTACCAATTCAACTCTTCTGCCATTTCTTTGTTCCCTGTAAAAAATTCACCTGTTTCTGTCTTCAAGGGCCCAATTTTAGTCTTAACCTTTTTTTTTCTTTTCACATACCTAAAAAAGCCTTTACTATCCTCCTTTATATTTTTGTCCAGTTTACCTTTGTACCTTATTTTTTCTTTGCGTATTTCCTTTTTAGTTTCCTCTATTATTCTTTAAAAGCTTCCCAGTCCTCAGATTTCCCACTCATCTCTGCTATGTTATACTTTTTCCCTTTTGTCTTTTTATGGTCCTTAACTTCCCTCGACAGCCACGGCCACCCCTGCCTCCCCTTAGGATCTTTCTTCCTTTTTGGAATGAACTGATCCTGTATTTTCTGCATTATACCCAGAAATACCTGCCATTGTTGTTCCACTGCCATCCCTGCTAAGGTATTGCACCATTGAACATTGGTCAGCTCCTCCCTCATAGCTCCACAGTTCCCCTTATTCAACTGAAATATTATCACTTCCTATTCTACCCTCTCCCTTTCATACTGCAGATTAAAGCTTATTGTATTGTGGTCACTACCTCCTAATGGCTCCTTTACTTCGAGTTCCCTGATCAAATCCGGTTCGTTGCACAACACCAGATCCAGAATTGCTTTCTCCCTGGTAGGCTCCAGCACAAGATGTTCTAAGAATCCATCTCAAAGGCACTCCACAAACTCCCTTTCTTGGGGTCCAGTACCATCCTGATTCTCCCAGTCTGCCTGCATGTTGAAATCCCCCATAACAACTGTAGTAATATCTTTGCGACAGGCCAATTTCAGCTCCTCATTCAACTTACACACTACATCCAAGTTACTATTTGGGGGCCTGTAGATAACTCCCATTACGGTATTTCTGCCCTTTGAATTTCTCAGCTCTATCCATACTGACTCTACATCCCCTGATTCTAGGTCCCCCAGCAAAGGGACTGAATATCATTCCTTACCAACAGAGCCACCCCACCCCCTCTGCCAGTCAGTCTGTCCTTGCAATAGCACTTATGGCATTGAATATTCATTTCCCAGGCCCTGTCCACTTGAAGCCACGTCTCAGTTATCCCCACAACATCGTAACTGCCAATTTCCAATTAAGCCTCAAGCTCATCCACCTTATTTCTAATACTTCGTGCATTCATATATAATATTTTAAAATTGTTACTCCCATCACCCTTCCCATCAATCCCTATTTCACTTGACCTTACGGCATGATCCTTTTTTGAGTTTTCTGCTCCACTGATTCCGTTGTCTTTCTTGATTTCTCTTGTTCTAACTTTCCCTTTAACTTCCTTCTTAAACTTCCAGTTTGTCCTCCCCACTATTTAGTTTAAACACAGCTGGTGTTGCAGTGGCAGTAGAACACACCTACTTAAATAACGCTCACCGACCTTCCCAACAGCTTCTGCGCTCCGACTTCACTTCCGCCCAGCTCCCACCGCTCTCTGCTGCAAAAAGGCCGCTGGCTTCAAGGTAAGTACTTAAATAACATTCACCCACCTTCCCAACAGCCTCTGCGCTCTGACTTCACTTCCAGCCAGCTCCCGCTGCTCTCTGCTGCAAAAAAGGTGATGGTGCTACACAACACCACAAGAGACTCCAAAACTGGTCCTTCTTATTATCTTTCTTCATATGTGGGGTGGCATGGTGGCAAAGTGGTTAGCACTGCTCCCTCATAGCACTAGAGACCTGGGTTTGATCCCAGCCTCAGGCAACTGTCTGTGTGGAGTTTGCAAGCTCTCCATGTTAGTACAGATTTCCTCCCACAATTCAAAGATATGCAGATTGGAAGGATTGGCTATGGTGAAGTGTCCAGGAATATGCAGGCTAGATGGATTACCCATGGGAAATTCAGGGCTACAGGATGTGATTGGGATTCTCTTCAGAGGGTCAGTGTGGACTTAATGGATGAAATGGCCTGCTTCTATATTGTAGGGATTCTATGATATCCAGAAGTCCTTTCATGAACAACCGAGCATTTTCATTCCCCCATCACAAATCTCCACTGTTACTTTTCACCTTTATCCACCACCAAAAAAATCACCCATGTTACCAAACAATTACCAATTAAAAAACAGCCCTTAAATATTTGCTGGAATAAACATCATTTTCTCCCTTTTATTTCTTGAGCATGTGCTGAAAAGGACCAGCTTTTACAATATTGCCATCAGCAACCATAAATTTGCCATCAGTATCTGTAAAATTCCATCTGGTTCACGAATATCCTTTATTTTCTAATTTTCACTCATTTCCTTTCCAGCTGGGAAGAATACATTCAATCTTTGTTAGGTTTGGCCAACTCCAGATCCACACCAATATAGTTAACACTTATGTGGTGGCATGGTGGCTCAGTGGTTAGCACTGCTACCTCACAGCACCAGAGTCCCAGGTTCGATTCCAGCCTTGGGTGGCTGTCTATGTGGAGTTTGCACATTCTCCCCATGGGTTTCCTCTAGGTGCTCTGGTTTCCTTCCACAGACCAAAGATGGGCAGGTTAGGGGAATTGGCCATGCTAAATTGCCCATAATGTTAAGTGCATTCGTCAGAGGGAAATGGATCTGGGTGGGTTATGGGTCAGTGTGGACTTGTTGGACCGAAGGGCCTGTTTCCACATTGTAGGGAATTTTATCTATATTATCTCTGACATGGTCTAACAAGCTACTCAGTTCCAGAGCTATTCTGGATGGGCAACCAATGGTGGCCATGCCAGAGGCTCTCACATCCCATGAATTAATAAAAACAAGGGAGTGCACAATGAAAGCTGACCTACTTTCCAGTGACACCCACAACTTTTGAATGAATTGAAAAGGTATTTTGGATGAATCCATCCAGCATTCTGCCCTGTGCAATTTCAGGTTTATTCTTGAAGTCTTCAGTTTGGATTTCTCTGTCCAATTTGTTGTGTTGAGTGGAGAATATGAACAGCATATGTGGCACTTTTCAGCCTGCAATTCGTGCGGAATGTATCATTTCAATTTCACCTTGTATTGAATGATATGGTCAACAGGTTTTACAGTCGAGCAGAATTCAGTCAGTCATTCACCTTGAGGACTCTTGAGCATTACCGTCCACTTTGAAGCACACCCACCAAAACAAATATGGTCAACTCCCAGGAGGTTGAAGACATTACTACCTCGGTTGCCCATTCAGATCTGATGGGACCAACAAATATGAAGGAAGACTAAAGACGCAAATTAAACAGTCATGCACAGAGGAACTAGTCTGAGAAGAAATTACCTTGGCGGCAATGCCCAGAACAGCTATGAGAAGATCCCGTTCAAATGCCCTCAGTAGTCTGAAACAAAGGAGTTACATTGCTGTGGGCAAAAATGCAGTGGGTGATTGCTTCTCTGCACTGATTGCGCATGGTACAAGTCTAGACATTCTTGTGATTTAATCAGCTGATTGTCAGTTACAGAGGGGCACAAATTCTCCATTATTTAATGAAGACGTACAAGAAAATGTCCAGATAATTCTTTCCAATTATTTCCAGTTCAGCAATATTTGCCAAAAACATGTATGAAAAGAGCACATACAGAGTGCCTGAACTTCCATCAACAAATTCTATTTATTAGAATGCCTGATGCAAAGAAAATAATAATAGTCAGTTTTTGGAACAGTCAAACATTAATGATTGAAATAGTCAGACATTAATAACTGTGAATAAAGCAAAGAATTAATGATGTTTTATTGAATAAAAGTATCAATTTGTGGTTCGCCTTTTCAGAAGGATTTTGGAGAAGCATGTCTGAGTTTTGTCATTAACAAAACGCCTTCAAACCAGGTTCAATCACACTGCAGATTGTAGAAAATAAACTGCTGTTTGTCCAATGCAAAAATCTTACAGCAATATTATTGTGCAGGATTGACAATAACTTGAAGTTGAGCCTGCATTATATTGACACAAAGGAAAGGTTTTTTACAGTCAGGAGCGGCAGGAATAAAGCCCAGAATGTGCCATTGGGTCAGGGACCAGTCCACGGACCGGTGTAAGACAGGTTAGATTTACTGAATAGGAAACACTAGATTAGATTAGATTAGACTTACAGTGTGGAAACAGGCCCTTCGGCCCAACAAGTCCACACCGACCCGCCGAAGCGCAACCCACCCATACCCCTACATTTACCCCTTACCTAACACTATGGGCAATTTAGCTTGGCCAATTCACCTGACCCGCACATCTTTGTGACTGTGGGAGGAAACCGGAGCACCCGGAGGAAACCCACGCAGACACGGGGAGAACGTGCAAACTCCACACAGTCAGTCGCCTGAGTCGGGAATCGAACCCGGGTCTACAGGCGCTGTGAGGCAGCAGTGCTAACCACTGTGCCACCGTGCCGCCCTAAGAAGTATTCTGGTCGTTTCAGTATTTACATTCCCAATTAGCTGATAATTTAACAGCCAGCAATCAGGTTACTGGATATCCCTGCAATGTGACAGAATCAACAAAGTGCAAGTTCAGCAACTGCTGCTCTTTCAGTGAAATTGGCAAGTTGGCTCAAACAATGAAACTGAAAAGCTGCAGCCCTGCCTAGCTACTGCTTACCGAGATTCTGTGAGAGTGTGTTTCCATTGCTTGACTGGCAGTTTTTGAGCTCAATTTTCCCCTGAGTGTTTCAACAACTCAATGAGAAACCCACTAGCGAGTGGTAAAAGCTCATTTGCATGCATTCTCATTATTGCCTAACGCCATGTATTTTTATGCAGGTTACTGTTCTCCAAAGTGCCCATGAGAAATTAGCTGGTTCAAAATCACAGAAAGCCAGAACAGGTGCTGAGCCATTGCAGCTCATCCAAAATTATTCAACACTCCCCAGAATTTCAGCATACTCTCCATGTGCAGCCATTGCTTGCAGCTTCCATTCACAGAAGTTGGCTTCAGAAAAAGCACTAGCTATGTGACATCATATGGCATAACTTGGAATGACCTGTAATACAATTCAGCACTTCACTTTGTGATGGAATGTGTGTGATTTATGTACATTAATCTCATACATTTCAGAGTTTGGACATTGAACTAACAGCACGTGTGATCTGGGCTATGTGTGGGAAGGAGTTTAATATTCAGCTTGCCCAGATTCCTGGAACCACAATTTTAACCCAGCATGTGTCAAAGTTTCAACTGACAAGAATAAAAATGTAAATGCTGGTGTAAAAATGAAATGTTGTATTGTGAAAGTTTACTATCACAGTAAGCAAATATTGGAAGATATTATTTTCCTTTGATTATAGGAATCAAGATTTTTTGTTTGCTCAGGAAAAACCCAGAAATTGAAAAGCCATTGACTCAGTTCCTAGAAGGCCTGAGAGGGGATCTGATTGAGACATATAAGATTATGAAAGGATGGGACACTCTGGCAGCAGGAAACATGTTTTCGCTGATGGGTGAGTGCCAAACCAGAAGACACAGCTTAAAAATATGGGGTAGACCATTTAGGACAGAGATGAGGAGAAACTTCTTCACCCAGAGAGTGGTGGCTGTGTGGAATGCTCTGCCCCAGAGGGCAGTGAAGGCCCAGACTCTGGATTCATTCAAGAAAGAGTTGGATAGAGCTCTCAAAGATAGTGGAATCAAGGGTTATGGAGATAAGGCAGGAAGAGGATACTAATTAGAAATGATCAGCCATGATCATATTGAATGGCAGTGCAGGCTCGAAGAGCTGAATGACCTACTCCTGCACCTATTGTCTATTGCCTATTGTCTGTTGTCTGGCTGAGATCAGGTATGAGAACTGCTCCTCCTGGAGAAAGAAGTTAATTTGGAATAATAAGATTATTATTTTCATTTGAAAATTCCAGATTAGAATTGTTTTGTTATAAAACTTCAACATATCATTTGAGGCAAAGAAAGTTTAAGTTTGGTTCTGTAGGTAATAAAGAAAAAGACTAGCAATCTCAGATTGTACAAGAGTGGGAAAATGCTTCTCTCTCACATTGAGCTGTAATTGCCTCAGAATGTCATTCTTTCATGGGTGACATGGTTGGTGGTGGTGAGGTAACATGTTTTCTGCATTCCTATCATACTAGTAATTTTCTATCATAATTGTATGACATCTGAATAAGGTCTAAATATGGCAGAGGTCAGTGTAGAAACAACTTGCGAACCTCCTGGCCACCATGTCCCACTGTGTGGAGGACCATGGAAAACTAATTCGTGCGATCATAAGACCATAAGAAATATGAACAAAAGCAGGCCGTTCAACCCCTGCTCCCCTATTCATTGGATCATGGCTGATCCAACATTCCTCACATCCACTTCCTGCCCTTTCTCCGTCACCATTGATTCCCCTACTGATCAAGAATCTGTCTATCTCAGCCTTACATGCACACAGGGAACTCTGCCTACACAGCTCTGTGAGACAAGGAGTTCCTGAGATTCACAACCTTCTGGGAGAAGAAATTCCGCCTCACCTCACTCTTAAATTGAATTCTGAGACTGTGCCCATTGGTATAAGACTCTCATGAGGGGCAACATCCTGTCAGCATTAACCCAACAAGCTCCTGAAGAATCCTACATGTTTCAATAAGATCACCTCTCATTCTCCAAACTCCAGTGAGTCCCAACCTGTTTAATCTTTGCTTGTAAGACAATCTTTCCATACCACATAGTATCCTAATGACCCTTCCCTGAACTGCCTCCAATGAAATGATATCTTTCCTTAAATAAGGGGACCAAAACTGCTCTCAGTACTCCAGATGTGGTATCATCAGCACTTTATACAGTTGCAGTAAGAGTTGCCTACTCTTACATTCTAATCCCCTTTTAATAATTAAAAGGGCAACATTCTATTAGCCTTCCTGATGACCTGTTGCACCTTAGTGCTAGCTTTCTGTGTTTTGTGCACAAATATCCCCAAGTCCCTTTGCCTTAGAGTTTCTGAGGTTTCTCTCCATGTGCTGTTCCTGCTATGTACATTACTAAGGAGCTGTTCTGTTTCTGATATTCCTGACAAAGAGTCATCGGAACCGTCACCAATGGATCCAGGCATTGTCAATGCCAGTGCAAATGCAGTTTAACATAGGCAAAAAGAAACCAGACTTGGACTAATACCTGAACTTCAGGGGCTAAGTTTTGAGCAGTGTTATACAAATTAGACATGTTTTCTGTAGAATTTAGCAGGTTGAGGGTCAGTCTGATGGAAGTCTTCAAGATTTTAGCAGCAAACCATTGGGTAGGTAAAGATAAACCATTCCCACTGCTTGGGGACTATAGAACTAGTGATTATCATCTGAGAATTAGGGACTGACTGTTTAGTACATACAATTGATGTTTGGAACTTTTTACCACAAATACAGTGGATACAGAAGCAGTAGTTAATTTTGAATCTGAGATAGACAAATTCTTATTAAACAAAGGTGTTGATGGATCTAGGTCAAAGGCAGACATATGGAGTTAGGTCACAGATCAGCCATGCTCTCATTGACTGGTAAAAAAGGCACCGACCTTTACACCGCTGAAGCTAGACACCAACTCACAGACAACTCCTCCTACTGCCCCCTTGACCATGACCCCCCCTTCCATCACCAAACCATCATGTGCCAGACCATCCATAACCTCATCACCTCAGGGGATCTCCCATTCACCACCTCCAACCTCATAGTCCCACAACCTTGGACAGCCCGTTTCTACCTCCTGCCCAAAATCCACAAACCTGACTGCCCCAGCCGACCCATTGTCTCAGCCTGCTCCGGCCACACTGAACTCACCTCTGCATACCTCGACACTGTCCTGTCTCCCTTAGTCCAAGAACTCGCCACCTACGTTCGGGACACCACCCACGCCTTCCACCTCTTCCATGATTTTCGCTTCCCCGGCCCCCAACGCCTTATCTTCACAATGGATATCCAGTCCCTGTACACCTCCATCCCCCATCATGAAGCTTCAAAGCCCTCCACTTCTTCCTTTCCCGCCGACCCAACCAGTACCCATCCACTGACACCCTCATTCAACTGACTGAACTGGTCCACACTCTGAACAACTTCTCCGTCCAATCCTCCCACTTCCTCCAAACCAAAGGAGTAGCCGTGGGCACCCGCATGGGCCCCAGCTATGCCTGCCTCTTCATCGAATATGTGGAACAGTCCATCTTCTGCAGTACACTGGCACCACCCCCCACCTTTTCCTCCGCTACATCGATGATTGTATTGGCGCTACCTCGTGCTCCCTCGAGGAGGTTGAACAGTTCGTCCACTTTACTAACACCTTCCACCCTGACTTCAAATTTACCTGGACTGTCTCAGACTCCTCCCTCCCCTTCCTAGACCTCTCCATTTCTACCTCGGGCGACCGACTCAACACTGACATTTACTACAAACCGACCGACTCCCACAGCTACCTAGACTACACCTCCTCCCACCCTGCCCCCTGTAAAATCGCCATCCCATATTCCCAATTCCTTCACCTCCGCCGCATCTGCTCCCAGGAGGACCAATTCCAGTACCAAACAACCCAAATGGCTTCCTTCTTCAAAGACCCGCAATTTCCCCTCCGACGTGGTCGATGATGCTCTCCACTGCAACTCCTCCATTTCCCGCACCTCCACCCTTAAACCCTGGCCCTCCAATCGCCAACAGGACAGAACCCCACTGGTCCTCACCTTCCACTCTACCAACCTCCAGATACATCGTATATCCTCCATCATTTCCGCCACATCCAGACAGACCCCACCACCAGGGATATATTTCCATCTCCACCTCTATCAGCATTCAGGAGAGACCACTCCCTCTGTGACTCCCTCGTCAGGTCCACACCCCCCCCACCAACCCAACCTCCACTCCCGGCACCTTCCCCTGCAACCGCAAGAAGTGCAAAACTTGCGCCCACATCTCCCCCCCTCACGTCCCTCCAAGGCGTCAAGGGATTCTTCCATATCCACCGCAAATTTACCTGCACCTCCACACACATCATTTACACTGTTTGCTGCACCCGATATGGTCTCCTCTACATTGGGGAGACAGGCCGCCTACTTGCGGAACGTTTCAGGGAATACCTCTGGGACACCCGCACCAACCATCGCAACCGCCCCGTGGCTGAACACTTTAACTCCCCCTCCCACTCCGCCAAGGACATGCGGTCCTTGGCCTCCTCCATCGCCAGACCCTGACCACACGACGACTGGAGGAAGAGCACCTCATCTTCTGCCTAGGAACCCTCCAACCACACGGGATGAATGTAGATTTCTCCAGCTTCCTCATTTCCCCTCCCCCCAACTTATCTCAGTCCCAACCCCCGGATTCAGCACCGCCCCCTTGACCCTCAATCTTCTTCCCGACCTCTCCGCCCCCCCACCCCCTCTCCGGCCTATCACCCTCACCCTCACCTCCTTCCACCTATCGTATTTGCAGCGCCCCTCTCCCAAATTCCCTCCCCCCTACCTTTTATCTCAGCCCGCTTGGCACACCAAACTCATTCCTGAAGAAAGGTTTATGCCCGAAACGTCAATTCTCCTGCTCCTTGGATGCTGCCTGGCCTGCTGTGTTTTTCCAGCACCACATTTGCAAGACTTAATTGACACCAACATCCAGTAGATCTGAGTTGGACGAAGACATCAGTCATTGACTGTATGTCTGTTGTTGCTTAAAGTCAAGCAGGTTGTGTTTATTTCCAAAACAAATGCAGATTTTTATTTGATCTTGCTTGACTTTTCCTTTCGTTTAACGTACTTGACATTAACAATCATGTGAAGGCCTGTTGTTTGAAGGTCCCACACTTAACAATGACAACATATGATGTAAATTTAGACATCGGTGGAAAAGTAACACCTTTTTCGACAGGGTTGTAATGTTATTTGGCATTATTTGAAGGGTGGCTTCTCTGTTCTTGGAGCTGCAGCTAAAATGATAGTTGATCAGACAAGTAATGATATAAAGTGCAAATATATTCACAAATGTTATATTCTCTGTGCAATGAAATGTCACTCATGCCCTACATGCCATCAATTTTTTCTTTCCTCTTGCCCTCCTTGATGGAGCGCGAGGTTTCACAGCTAGGGGAGAAGTAGCCTGTCCTATAGTGAAGCACAGCAGATGTTTCCTTTTGCCCGAAACGTCGATTCTCTTGCTCCTCGGACACTGCCTGACCTGCTGTGTTTTTCCAGCACCACACTCTTGACCCTGATCTCCAGCATCTGCAGTTCTCACTTTCTCCTCCCTGTCCTATAGCGAAGCCTGTTGGTCTTGAAGATTTGACAGGATGCCCCTAGGGCATTTATAGCAATAGAAAATTTCCTTGGTTTTCCATTATGCAGCTTTTGCAGGTGAGATGGGGGGGAGGTGTGTGTGCAGGATGTGGGGGGGGGGGGGGGGGGGAGGTGGTGGTGGGGGGTAGATATTAGGACCAGGCACCTCTAGAATGCCATGAAAGGAGAATTCTGGGGGAGCCTGTGTGCAATTCCTCCTCTGTGGGGGCACCTGGTATGAACATTTCTCGCCATCCTGACCACCAACAGCCTGATTTGTCACCTTGTCTTTGATGCAAATGGTTAAAATGAGAAAGTATAAGTCTGCATTATTTCGAAGAGTCACTGAGTGTTCTGTCAGCCTGGCTGAGCACACCTCCATGCACCATGACCAGGGCCTCCAAGCCCACTGTTTCTTCCTCTCCTGACAGTACCCTTCCACTGACACTCTCATTCGTTTGGCTGAACTGGTCCTCATCCTTAACAATTTCTCCTTTGAATCCTCCCACTTCCTCCAGACCAAAGGGGTAGCCATGGGCACCCGTATGGGCCCCAGCTATGCCTGCCTCTTTGTCGGCTACATAGAACAGTCCATCTTCCGTAGTTACACCAACACCACTCCCCACCTCTTCCTCCGCTCCATTAATGACTGCATTGGCACCATCTCGTGCCCCCGCGAGGAGGTTGAGCAATTAATCAACTTCACCAACACACTCCACCCCGACCTTAAATTTACCTGGACCATCTCTGACACCTCCTGCCCCTTCCTGGACCTCTCCATCTCCATCAATGACGACCAATTTGACACTGACATGTTTTACAAACCCACCGACTCCCACAGCTACCTGGATTACACCTCTTCCCACCCTACCTCCTGCAAAAATGCTATCCCGTATTCCCAATTCCTCCGCCTCCACCGTATCTGCTCCCAGGAGGACCAGTTCCACCACAGAACACAGATGGCCTCCTTCTTTAAAGACCGCAAATTCCCTTCCCACATGGTTGAAGATGCCCTCCAGCACATCTGATCCACATCCTGCACCTCTGCCCTCAGACCCCTCCCCTCCAACCATAACAAGGACAGAACGCCCCTGGTGCTCACCTTCCACCCTACTAACCTTCACATAAACTGCATCATCCACCGACATTTCTGCCACCTCCAAATGGACCCTCCCCATCCCTTTCCACATTCTGCAAAGACCATTCCATCCATGACTACCTGATCAAGTCCACACCCCCCAACAACCCACCCTCCTGTCCTGGTATCATCCACCGCCACTGCTGGAATTGCAAAACCTGCACCCACACCTCCCCCCTCACCTCTATCCAAGGCCCCAAAGCAGCCTCCACATCCATCAAAGTTTCACCTGCACATCCACCAATGTCATTTATTGTATCCGTTGCTCCCAATGTGGTCTCCTCTACACTGGGGAGACCAGACTCCTTCTCACAGAGTGCTTCAGGGAACTTCTCCAGGACACCCGCACCAATCAACCACACCATCCCAGCCCAACATTTCAACTCCACCTCCCACTCTGCCAAGGACATACAGATTCTGGGCCTCCTCCACCGCCGCTCCCTCACCGCCCGACACCTGACGGAAGAAAGTCTCATCTTCCGCCTCGGAACACTTCAACCCCAGGGCATCAATATGGACTTCACCAGTTTCCTCATTTCCCCTCCCCCCACCTTGCCCCAGTTCCAACCTTCCAGCTCAACACCATCCTCATGACCTGTCCTACCTGCCAAACTTCCTTCCCACCTATCTGCTCCACCCTCCTCTCTGACCTATCACCTCTATCCCCACTCCCATTCACCAACTGTACTCTTTGTTACCTTCTCCACACCCCCCTCCTCCCATTTATCTCTCCAATCTGGAGGCTCCCTGCCTTCAGTCCTGATGAAGGGCTTTTGCCCGAAACATCGATTTTCCTGCACCTCGGATGCTGCCTGACCTGCTGTGCTTTTCCAGCACCACTCTAATCTAGTCTCTGAGCATGGCATCTGCCAACCTGACCATGGGAGCAGCCAGATGCATGTACGGCAGAGCCAGCACAGCACTGGTAACGTTGGCAGACTCCTCCAATCAATAAACATGGCTGCTGCTCCTGTGCATTTACATGAAATTATGAATATCAGACACCATGAAGTCCTCTCCCACCTGGGGCTGATCTGCCTGGTCTCTGACAGTTCTCTGAATGCCCCTATGATCTGGAGCATTTCTCCCTTGGTCAGCTGCTGAAACGTGATAGTGATGTCCTCACCAAAATGTGCTTGCAATTCTCATCTTGCAACCACCAGATTGACAGTGTCTAAGCTAGTAGAGGGTGCAGCCCCTTGTTGGCGCTTCTTTTGAAGTATCTGTGACTCCTTCCCCAGAGGTGGGGGAGGATTTGGGAACTTGCATGGGTGGAGGTTACTTTAGATTTAGATTACTTACAGCATGGAAACAGGCCCTTCGGCCCAACAAGTCCATACCGAACCTCCGAAGAGCAACCCACCCAGACCCATTCCCCTACATTTACGCCTTCACCTAACACTATGGCCAATTTAGTATGGCCAATTCACCTAACCTGCACATCTTTGGATTGTGGGAGGAAACCAGAGCACACAGAGGAAACCCACACAGACACAGGGAGAATGCGCAAACTCCACACAGACAGATGCCTGAGGCAGGAATTCTGCTTGTATTCTACTGGTGCCTGCAAAAGACAAGAGAGGTAATAAGTTATCCAATACAATGTGGAACCTGAAGCATCTTAAAGCAGGTTCACAGTGGTTACTCTGGGGAAGCAATGCAGTACATTACAATGATTCTACATGGTTGTCAAAACATGGAGGTCTTAGCATGAGTGATCTCTAGCCCCTCCTGTTAATTCAATCAAGGAAGAAATGTATAGCATTAAATCGAAAGATAAAATATACAGTGTGGTAAAGATTAGTGATAAACCAGAGGATCAAGAAAATTTTGAAAGCCAACAAAAGAAATCTAAAAATAATTTAATAAAAGCAAGAGAAAATAAACCGTGAGAGTAAGTTAGCAAGTAATATTAAAACAGATAGTAAAAGCTGCTTTTAGAATTTAAAAATGAGAAGGGGGTCAAAGTGAACATAAACCCCTGAGAGAATGAACCAAGAAAATAATCATGAGGAACCAGCAAATGGCAGAGAAGTTTAATAAATACTTTAAATCAATCTTCACAGCAGATCACATTAATAACATTTCAAAATTGCTAAATACTAAAGGTGAACTGGAAATAAATAAAATAACTATCACTTGACAATAAGTGCTAGAGAAATCCATATGACTAAAGGTGGCAAGGTGTCTTGGATCTGATGTGGTGCATCCTCAGATATTAAATGAAGTAGCTACAGAGATAGTGGATACACTGGTAATAATCTTGCATAATCCTTAGATCCAAGAAAAGTCCCAAAAGATTGGAAAACAACTAATGTAATACATTTACCCTCAACAAATAAATAACTGCAGTAACTGTAGGCCAGCGAGCTTAACTTCAGTCATTGGGAAAATGTTAGGCTTTTACAAAGGATATCATTGCAGAACATTTAGAATTACATTATATAATCAAACAGACATAATCAATCAACATGGCTTCATGAAGAGGAATCAGGCCTGTCAAATTCATTACATCTCTAAAGAGGTAACATGCAGGATAAAGATGTAATATACTTGGATTTCCAGAAGGTATTAGAACATAAAAGAACATGAAACTTTACAGCCCAGGAATAGGTCTTTTGCCCCCCCCCAAGCTACTGTCTAAATTTGTCACCTCATTCCTAAGCATCTGTATCCCTCTGCTCCCCACCTACTCGTGCATCTCTCCAGATGCATCTTAAATGAATCTATCGTGCCTGCCTCTACCACCTCTGCTGGCAATGCATTCCAAATGTCCACCACCCTCTGTGTGAAGTATTTGCCACGTGTATCCCCCTTAAACTTTTCATCTCTCACCTTGAAAGCATGACCTCTTGTTATTGAATCCTTCACTCTGGGAAAAAGCTTGTCTCTATCCATCTTGTCTGTACGCTTCATGATTTTGTAAACCTCAATCAGGTGCCCCCTCAATCTCCATTTTTTAATGAAAACAAACATAACCTACTCAACCTCTCTTCATGGCTAGCACCTTCCATTCCAGGGAACATCCTCGTAAACTTTCTCTGCACCCTCTCCAAAGCATCCACATCCTCTTGGTAATGTGGCGACCAGGACTGTACACAGTATTCTAAATGCGGCCGAACCAATGTCTTGTACAATTTTAACTTGACTTGCCAGCTCTTATACTCAATACCCCATCCAATGAAGGTAAGAATACTATATGCCTTCTTGACCACTCTATCCACCTGTGCAGCAACCTTCAGGGGACAATGGACCCTCATTCCCAGATCTCTCTGCCCATCAACTTTTCCCAAGGCTCATCCATTCATTGTATAATTTGCTATCGAATTAAACTTGCCTAAATGCATCACTTCACATTTGTCTGGACTGAAATCCATCTGCCACTTTTCTGCCCAACTCTCCAGTCTGTCTATATCCTCCCGTATTCTCTGACAGTCCCTTATGCTTTCTGCTACTCCAAACTTGCTGATCATACCAACAGTGCCCTCTTCTAGATCATTTATGTATATTACAAACAACAGTGGCCTCAATACTGACTCCTGTGGAACACCACTGGCCACCTTTCGCTATTTTGAGAAACTCCCTTCAACTACTACTCTCTGTTTCCTGTTGCTCAACCAGTTCTTTATCCAGCATTTGGTAAGGTATTGTACATAAGGCTACTTAATAAGTTAACAGCTCATGTTTTGGGGATTGGTATATTTGCATGGAAAAAAGATTGGCTAACTGAAAGTAGTCAGGGAGTTGGCATAAAGGAGGCATTTTCAGAATAGCAACCTGTAGCTATTAGAGTGAACATATTATTGCTGAAAATGTGTTGCTGGAAAAGCGCAGCAGGTCAGGCTGCATCCAAGAAGCAGGAGGATCGATGTTTCGGGCATGAGCCCTTCTTCAGGAACATATTATTGCCAAGGTTATGGATGGCTCAAAAATAAGTGGGAGGGCAAGTAGTGAGAAAGACACAAAGAGTTTATAGGGGAATATAGACAGGTTATGTGAGTGGGCAAAAACTTGGCGGATGAAATGTGGGAAAATGTAAGTTATGTACTTTGGCAGAAAGAATAGAAGACTGAAACAATATCAGTCATTGTTGAAAAAGCTCTCAGAAAGATATACTGGCATTGCAAGCACTGCAGAGAAAGTTCACAAGCTGATCCTCAATATGGAGGGACTGTCTTACAAGTAGAAATTAAATAGATAGGGTCTGTACTCATTGTAGTTCAGAAGAATGAGAAGGGACCTTACTGAAACATATAGGATTCTTTGGGAGCTTTACAGGGTAAATGCAGAGAGGTAGATTCCCCTTGTGGAAGATTCTAGGACGAGAAAAATGGTCACCTATTCAAGACAGAGATGAGGAGGAATTTCTTCTCTCAGAGAGCAGTGAATCTGTGAAATGCTTTACAACTGAGGGCTGCTCAGGTTGGATCATTGCATATCTCCAGTGCCGAGAAAAGACAGATTTTTAATCGTTTAAGGGAATCAAGGGTTGTGGAGATAAGGCTGGAAAATAGAATTAAGGATTATCAGATCAGCCATGTTCTTACTAAATGTCAGAGCAGCCTCCATGAGCTGAGTAGTTTATTTCCACCCCTACGTCTTTATGGTCTTTGGCATTCAACATGCACAGCTGGGTAGTATGGCAGTGGCAAGCACTTTCACCTCTGCTAAGCGAAAGAAGCACTGTGACAGCAGTGTGTACCATATACAAGATTCACTGCAGCAACTCATCAACATTCATTTGACACCATCTTCCAAACCCACGACCTGTACAAGCTAGAATAATGAGCAGAAGATACTTGGGAACACCAATGCTGAAAGTTCCCCTCAAACCATGTTGCTTCCTCGCAACAATATTGCCATTCCTTCACTGTTGCTGGCTCAAAATCCTACAAGTCTTTTGCGAGAAGCTTTTGGGTGTATAAAATTCCAACCCTAACATTCCAACTGCAGCAGATGAAGAAAGCAACTTTGCGCCACCTTCTCAAGGGCAATATGAAATTGGAAAGAAATTCTTGCCTAGCCAGCCATGTCCACATCCCATGAACACAAACTTTTAAATGCACAGAAATATTGCTGATTTGAGAGGTTAAAAACTTAAAAATCTAGGAAAGGGAGGAACTTGAGACAGGGTCTGGTCTCTGTATATGAGTACTTGCTGTGCCTACCCTATTCCCAAGTGATCATGTGATTCAGGAAGAAGCAGGATTAGCAAGAAGACATAATGGGTTAATTAGAATAAAAAGTTAATTGAAATGCTAATGTGCAAGACAACTAGAGTCTAGCAGCATGCTATAGTTCACTGCGAGCTCAGAAATTCCAGTGGAAAACCGTTAGGACATTATACAAACTGATAAGGGTAATAGGAGAAGTGAGAAAATAAAAAGGGCACTAATAGGTTACTAGATGAGTAAAACTAACTTAAAGTCAGCAAACCACAGAAGTATGAAAAAATAAGACAGAAAGCATGGCAAGTTCTTTTACCACAGGAACCAAAAATAAGCAGTCGAGCAAATCAAGATGAATTCCTCTCTGGCCGCAGTGGAAAACCGTTAGGACATAATACAAACTGACAAGGGGAGTAGGAGAAGTGAGAAAATTTAAAAAGGACACTCATAGGTTACTAGCTGAGTAAAATTAAGTTAAAGTCAGCAATTGATTGTTTTTGACCGGCTCAGATTTGATGGGCCGATGGGCCTTTTCCTGTACCGTATAACTCTATATTTCAATGACTCTGTGATTCATGACACATTTATGTGGGGAAATGTTATGTGGGATAATGATAGTCCTATCTCTCAAAATGAGTGATAGCATGGAGTCCAGAGATTGGTGAAACCTGAGCATACTGGGCCACGATGTCCAGAGGATTTCTTGGATTGGGCAGCAGGATGATGGTAAGAGAAGGTGAGCACTGCAGATGCTGGAGATCAGAATCGAAGGGTGTGGTGCTGGAAAAGCACAGCAGGTCAGGCAGCTTCCGAGGACCATAAGCCCTGATGAGGGGCTTAAGCCCGAAACATTGACTCTCCTGCTCCTCGGATGTTGCCTGACCGGTGGTCCATTTCCAGCACCAGACTCTTCAAGTTTGAAGTGGGTGCCCACCTCCGATTGATTTAGTGAATTTCGGTCGTTTTGAATTTTACAGAAGGAGATAAGAAGGTAGGAGGACTGAGTTTGGAGGCCCATGTTCAGCTCCCACCCAGTCCAGCAGTGTGTAATAACATCTCTGGACATGTTGGTTAGAAAATATGTATAAGAAGGAGAGTCCAAATAGACAGGAGACTTCAAAGTTTTCAGAAAGAATCCAGAAGACACTCAAAGTATGAACAAGGGTAAAGCCAACTACTTATAACTGCCTCTGCTGTTCATTTCTTCAATTTGACGATATGTGTCAATGACTCCTTGGAAAGTATTACTAAGAGACTGTAATATTTTGAGTCTCACTCGAGCTGAATAAAGTTTAGTCACCACTATCAAACAATTTGATTGCATATCAGAGTAATCAAACATCTGTTTTTTCTCAGTTCCGTTAGATCTGCCTCAGATTGTCTGGTACACTATACCATCCTATGGGGGTTGGAGATGATCTAGCAGATTGCATAAAGTTGGTAGTTTCCCACTGCAATCGATTAGGGTGATGCACAATGTTCAGCAGTTTTGCAACACAGAGCTCATTATGGACAAGCTCAACAGCCTCAACAAATGGATCAGCAGCTTCTAACAAGTTGATTGCATTTGACATGTCATTTCATTGTGGCTTTAACAAATTCAGTCTTATTGGATAGCCAGAGAGTAAAAAGAGTTTTAAAAAATCAAATAAACTGTCTACACAGGAAGAGTGATCCCACACCCTCAGTTATCAACAGTTAGTTGCTGTCTAGTATTTGTTTAAAAGATCAATGAGAGAGAAGATAAACAGATAGAAATGCATTAGTGGATTTAAACATGTAAAAATTAAAACTTTGTGTTTATTTGTAATGATACATGTACTATGATAAAGTGAGCAAGAAGCTCGGCTTTCTAAACTTGACAATATAAGCTTGGCAAGAAGGAATTATGCAATACGTCATTATTTTATCTCTATCTTAACCTAGATCTCAGCCTGTACCATTCAATTTCCTCTTCAAATCATCCTTGAAACAAACTTACATATTGTAGATTTGTTGTTCTAGGTGGTAATATATTCCAGTTGCTTTTAACCCTGCCTGAGCAAATACTACATCTTAACATTACCAGAAGTTTCCTAATATTAAGATGTAGTAAAAGTTTGTGGCAAACAACTACTCTTTTCAGCAGAGGTAAATGGAATTAACTAAATTTATCAAGTAAACATTTGGAATATTCTGACAGTGGTAAAAAGGAATATCCATTTTTGACTTTGATCATCTGATTTTGATACAGAGAACACTTCAAGGGCCAAAATGGTTTTAAAAAGTGACAAAAACACCAATTTAGATGGCCTTAGTGTCACCTGACCACTGAAAGTTAAGTCATGAAATCATCAATGTACAAAAATTAGTCTGAGCTAAAGGAATAAAGAACAATTCATTGAAGTTCTGGTCCGTATTGTTGGTTGATTCACACACTTCTGTAAGTTTCACCTTTTAGGATGAAAGTCATGTGCAAATTCTAGAGCTTAAAAAAACATCAAAGGCATATATGAGAATACTAAAGTAACAATGTTATTTCAGACAACAGCTTTAGGCAGAGAGAAAAAAAACAAAAAGAAATTCTCACTCTCCCTCTCTCTCTCTCTCTCTCTACCCCACACCCCCCTCTCAATGTTTCTCTCAGCCTCTTGAAAAACAATGTCTGATGGTAAGGCAAGTTGGACAACATTGAGAATGCAAAATATCTGCAAATTTCACCACTACTGCATATAGAAGACATCAACTAAACACGTGTTGTCACAGGTTAACATCACATTGAATCTAAGTAGTTTCCCACTACTTATTGTTGGTCTTACATTTTTGTAATCATCACTCTTCCCTTTTTAAACCTCATGCCAGTGTCGCTTTGTGTTTTACTATTTTTCTCAACATTAGTAAGCAGTAGAATTCTTTCATTTCCTGAAAAATTCTTGTAAACGGCTCCTTAATTTGAGCCAGTTCTACATTTGAAATGAAATGTGATGTAGCTGCATGTGAAAAAGAATCGTAAGTCTTTGTTGCAACCAACCAAGGAGGCGTAAAAATAGAGGTGACAACACATTCCACTTGTTCATGACAGGAATAGCTAAGTTGGTAAGCATTCATCATTGAATTTAGTTTTAAAATGAAATTCAATCAACAAATGCAACTGGTAAATGCTCATCTTAATAATAAAATTGGGTCTAAAGGTCAATGCTATTTTTTTTAAGAACAAAAAGTCAACAGGACAGGAAGAAGGCCTGCAATCTTCTATGCTCCAAATTAGGAAGTGCCACCATCTTCTCTTTGCTACTTTATCCTAAATTGTCAATGCACAGCAAGAACACAAAGGCTAATGGTGTACAATGCTCACTCTTGCATGCAGTATCTCCAATTATTATCTCTCACCTAGCTAATCCTCCCAAAGTATTAACCCATTCTGCCCTCTGCTCCATCTTCTTACTCACTGGGGAGAACTTAACATTTTCCTGCTTCTGCATCACCTCAAACAACTCTTCCATTTACTTTCATCCCTCTCAATCTCTCCTTTATCTCACTGCAGGAGATGTGCTGTTCAATGCATGAGCTGCATATGACATGCAACATGACGGCTCATGGTGAGATTTGAATTAAATTTTTTAAAAAACTGGAATGAAAAGCTAGTCCAATAGTGAACATGTAACCATAGCCAATTGTCACAAATGTAATGTGGTTCACTCATGCCTTTTAGAGAAGGAAATCTGCTGTCCTTGCCTGGTCTGATCTAGTTGTGACACACAACAAAGCGATCAACTCTTAAAAGCCCCTCTGGGCAAGTAGGGATGAGCAATAAATTCTGCCCCAGCCAGCAACAGCCACGTCCATGAACAAATGAAAGAAATGTGTGGCATCACTAAATCTCTGGATGCCTAATTAATTGCCCCGACCTCACATCACAAGCACATACACAGCACTCCTGCTGACCAAACAAGTAAATGTATTCAGTTGACTGTGTGTATTTGGACAGCCATTTTGCAGACTCTCCACAATACAACTGGAAAAAGGATTTCTCTGAGCTACTGACATCTTTATTCCTCCAACTGTACAGGACAATGTAAACCTGTGTCAAATTTGCACAAAAATGATATGTCAGTAGAATATCTGAACTCTGAGAACTGCAACAGTCCCCATCACATAAGCAGCACACAATCTAAATCCTGCTAACTGCACCACTTTCTCTGAACGTGGCCTCCTTTAGTCAACGGTTTGTACTAATTTGGATTTCCTTTCCACAATCTATACTAACTACATTCCCACGCAAAAAAATCTTGCTTACTCGATTCAAATGGCGCCCCATCTTTTTGGCAGGAACAGCTAAAATTTTAATGTGCAGCAGCCGCACATCTAGCTGCATGGTAAAGCTTTGCTGTCAAGTTTCAATGTAAAGCATTTCTAGATATAATTATGACTGGCTGCACATTTTGCACTTGTCAACCTTTGAATGCAGAAACGCTCAGCATCTCTATGAACTTAACCACAGTTTTTCCTTTTGTAATTAATGACCTTTGAATCTCAAGTGTGATCCTTCATCTTTCCAACAGATCAGTAAAATTCCTGCTGAATTCAAGTGATTCAAACACAATCACACATTTGATGAGAAAAAGGTCTATTTGGTCCCTCGAGCCAAAACCGCCATTCAGTTAATGGTGCATATATCTACCTGTTTGTGTTCCATATTCTTCAATATGCTTGCTTTCCTACGGGACGTTCTGAAGTTTCTCTCCCACTTCATCTGACCAACAACAAAGAATGAACTATAGGCAATGGCAATTTATTAGATACTAAAACCCTCAGCTGAAGCAGTCTAGTGTAGTCCAGGAATCCATGCACATAGCAGTGAAGGGGATCAGCGCTGAAACCATGGTAAGAAAAAAGGTAGTGAGGCAGGTGGGTAGAGAGATTTGGGTAGTGGGGGTGAGCGGTTTGAGCACCAGGTTGGTGAGGAGGTAGGCTGGCAGGTGAGTGAAGCGTAGGGTTCAAATTGGGTGAGGACGGTCTGGGTGCTGGGTGAAGGAGACGTTTAGGTTAGGGCACTAAGCAGAAAGATGAATACTTCAGGTAGGTCAGGATGGGGGCTGTTTGGGGCTGCTGGCATTGGGCCATTTTGGAGTGGGGTAGGGAGTCAGGTTGACTCAGGTCAGGGAATATTGGTTCCATGGACATTCGGGGGGAGTGTCAGAGAGGATCAGATTGAGGAAGAGCTAGTGGGGTGGGGGGTTGCATTTCATTGGGGATTTGAAGAGTAGGTTGCCGCTGCTGAGTGGGATTGAAGGCAAATCAGAGGCTGAGTCAGTCCAGGGGTTACTGGGTCAGGGAGTGGGGGCATTGTCAGGTCAGCAGGAGGATCAGGCAAACTGAGAAACACTTCAGCACTGCAGAGAGTTATCAAGGGTCAGATCAGATTGGGACAGGCTAATGAGGCAGAGGTCAAGTCTGGAGCATGTGGCATGTGTAAATTGGGTGTCCAGAGGGCTGCTGGGACTCTGATAAGGTTGTGAGGGCATGGTGATACTCTAAGGACTGGATTGGGTGGACCTGGTTTGATTAGGATAGTGATGTCAGGAGCTGGATTGGAGTTCCTGGCAGGGGCATGAGGAGTGGCTGAGGGCCAGTGGTGAGTTGGTGGCATCAGTTTAATTATAACTTGGGAATTAAGGCATGCTTTAATTTCTCTAACTTTACTTGCCTAAATATTAAGCTATGTCAGCCAGAACCCTTGAAAGTCTCAGACTCTAACCCATCATTGGTAATGTTTTTGGAGGATTCCAGACTCAGGTTAGTAGCTCAAAAGACAGTTCAACAGCCCGCAAAATTCCTGAAAGATTATCTGCTTTACCTGAATACACTGTATTGATCAGTAAAGTTACAACAGTGACAGTAATGCTTGTTCTGCCTCTGCCTGTTTTATCTGCTGCACAGTGCGCTTAAGATTTTACCAGATCCTCAGACTCTCCTCCTCCTTTATCATCACTCACCTCACCATTTGTCCATTAACTGGTTTTTATTCCCTTGAACTAACCATGAGCAACATTTTATGAAATTCATCACTGCAATAACAAAATCAGCTCAGAAAAAACATCCTCTCTTGAAAGGCAAGATTTATTCTGAGGTGGAGGTTGACTCATGCTGTCAGTTATCCAGAACTTACTGTGGTGACCACATGTTAAATGTAAGCAACAATGCATAAGCATATTGTTAAAGTTAGAATCCCTCTGGAATCCAGTATTAACATTGGTTTGTGTCCTTTTCAACCTAGTCATGGTAAACAGCGCAATAAATCCTAACCAATTAATAAAGACCTTTCCATTACAGTGATATTATAATCCCAGTTTAGATCAGAAAACAAAGTGTACACCAGGAATTAAATGAATGTGGTGCAAAATTATTCTATCCAATAGTCCAGGGAGCTCTCTGTAGGAATTCCATTGTTCAGCAATGACCTGTTATCCCATCCCTTTTCAAGCATATTCACCATCTTTCAAACACGAGGACCAACTGTAGGGCAGTGAAAGCTAGCCTCCTTCAGTAGAATGAAACTAGGTCATAGCAATCAGCAGCCCATTTTAAACTGCTTTTTCTCTTCCATGGATATATGAAAGTTGGGAGGAGTGTAAAGGAATCTGCTAATTTCTTACTACTTGCCATATGATACTGCTGAAGATCAATTTCACCTCCATAGATCTTTTCATTCACTACTAATAATCCCCTTTATTGTGTTCAGATATACTGTCACTCTCCAATGCAAGACATTTGGAAATATTCAGAATTATTTTACACTTCAGTACATTTGGAGTCAGTGTAAAAAATTGACAGAAATTGTTCTGATTATTCCTGGATTAGAAATTATACAGCTCTAAAAACTGCAATGAAAATAAACGTTGAAAGGATTATACATATTTTACTCAATTCTGAAAGGCAAAAGCGGCCTTTAAAATATAATCCCATTTAATTATATATTTTCTACTGTGAGAATCGATCACAATAATTTCATATTTTATCTTTAGCATGTATTGGTCATACACAATCCAATTTTTGAAGCTCAATCAAGTCAATCCTGGTAATTTAAAATAATAACTTTTTACAAACAACCTTTGCATTAAGTGGATCATTGAGTTCAGTTGGCTGGATGGCTGCTTTGTAATGCAGAGTGATGCCAGTATTGTGGGTTCAATTCCAGAGCTTACCATGAAGGACTCTCCTCCTCAACCCTCCCCTCACTTGAGGTGTGTTCACCCTCAGGTTAAATCACCACTAGTTGTCTCTCATGGCATAGCAGTTTGGTTTTATTTTTAATATTTGTTGGCAACTACAACCCATTTCTTGATGCCACATACCAATAAATTTCATATTCTTCCATGATAACAACACTTACCTTTTAATAACGGATACTGTCTTTCGTAAGTTAGAAAAGGGAGTCCCCATGAATTTGTCAATGTTTTCAAGGGGCTCTAGATAGTGCAAGCTAACTAGCAAGGTTTCCCTCACTGATTTTTTTTTTGGCTTGCATTTCTAATCCAAACAAGACAAAAGAAACAAATTTTTTAAAAAGTAATACATTAAAAGAGCAATTTTCCTGACTGCAGAATGCTCAAAATTGCTTTCAAGTCAATGTGCACTTTTGAAGTGTAATAACTGCTATGATGTAAGAAATGTGAGGTCCAATTGGTGCACGGGGTTATAACGACCAAATAATCTTTTTAGTGATATTGGTTGAGAGGTTATGTACTGACCAGGACACAATTATATCAATGCAGCTGCATACATAGCATTGGAAATTAAACGACATTTTATTGGGATTAATGGTTTGCACATTTCCCAACACCACTCAGTGGTTTGTTTCACCGTAAACCGCCACTCTGCTTGCCTCCTCAATAATTTCACGCGTATGATTGCTGTCTTATGCAAGCCTGCATTTTCATTTGCAAGGGAGAAGGCTACTGAGCAGCATTTTGTCTGACAGCCAGTAGGAAGTTGTGGCATAAAAATACCAAGCAGGAAACCACAAATATCTCCAAATGATGTCTGCACAAACTGTCTCACTGCAGGAGGTAGTATCATCTCAAAGCGTGAGAGTGTGGTGCTGGAAAAGCACAGCCGGTCAAGCAGCATCCGAAGAGCAGGAGAATCTATGTTTTGGGCATAAGCTCTTCATCAGGAATGAGGGGACGGCCCAAGGGAGCTGAGAGATCAATGGGAGGGGGTGGGGCTGGGAATGCGATAGGTAGATGAAGCTGGGAGTGAAGGTGATAGGTCAGAGAAATGGGTGGGAGTGGATAGTTGGGGAGGAAAATGGACAGGTAGGGCAGGTCAAGAAGATGGTACCGCTTTGAAAGGCTGGATCTGGGAAAAGGTGGTGTGAGGATAAATGAGGAAACTGGTGAAATCCATATTAATCCTGTGGGGTCCCAAGGTGGAAGACGAGAAGTTCTTCCTCCAGGCATGGGGTGGTAAGGGTTTGGTGATGGAGGAGGCCCAGGACCTGCTTGTCTTTGCTGGAGTGGGAGGGAAAGTTAAAGTGCTCAGCCACAGGGTGGTGGGGTTGTTTAGTGCGTGTGTCCGAGCAATGTTCTCTGGGAAATGTGCAAACCATTAATCCCAATAATATGTTGTTTAATTTCCAATGCCATGTATGCAAGTGCATTGATATATTGTGTCCTGGTCAGTGCATAGCCTCTCAAACAACATCACTAAAAGGATTATCTGGTCATTATCTGCATGTAGGCGTCCTGTCTCCCCAGTGTAGAGGAGATCACAGCAGGAGCAATGGATACAGTAGCTGACGTGTGTTGAAGTGCAGGTAAATCTCTGATGAATGTGGAAGGTTCCTTTGGAACATTGGATGGAGGTGAGGGAGAGAGGTATGGATGCAGGTTTTGCAATTCCTGCAGTGGCAGGGGTAGGTGCTGGGAGTGGGGGATGGGTTGGTGGGGGGATGTAGTAGATGTCCATGTTGAGTTGGTCACCGTTAATGGAGGTGGAGAGGTCCAGGAAGGGGAGGGAGGTGTCCGAGATGGCCCAGGTGAATTTATGGTTGGAACATGTGTGTGAAGTCGATAAACTGTTCAATCTCCTCCTGGGCACCAATACAGTCATCGATGTAGCAGAGGAAAGGGTGGGGAGTTGTGCCGGTGTAACTCTGGCATAGTTAGGGCCCATGCGAGTGCCCATGGCTACCCCTTTGCCCTGGAGGAAGTGGGAGGATTCGAAGGAGAAATTATTGAGGGTGAGGACCAGTTCAGCCAAACGAATGAGAGTGTCAATGGAAGGGTACTGGTGGGGATGCCGGGAGAGGAAGAAACAGAGGGCTTGGAGGCCCTCATCATGATGGATAGAGGTGGAGAGGGATTGGATGTCCATAGTGAAGATGAGGCCTTGGGGGGTCGGGGAAATGGAAGTCTTGGAGGAGGTGGAGGGCATGGGTGGTGTCCCGAATGTAGATGGGGAGTTCCTGGATTGGGGGCATAGGAAGGTGTCAACGTATGTCGAGATGAGTTTGGTAGGGCAGGAACAGGCCGAAATGATAGGTAAACCGAGGCAGTCAGGTTTGTGAATTTTGGATTGAAGGCAGAACAGGGCAGTGTGAGGTTCCCGAACTATGACGTTGGAGGCTGTGGTAGGACATCCCCTGAGGTGATGAGATTGTGTATGGTCTGGGAGATCCAACCTTCCAACTCGGTACTGCCCTGTTGACCTGTCCGACCTGTCCATCTTCCTCCCACCTATCCACTCCACCTTCCTTTCCAAACTATCACCATCATCCTCCACCTTCATCTACCAATCACATTCCCAGCCACTTTTCCCCCAGCCCCACCCCCCTCCCATTTATCTCTCAGCCCCCTTGGGCCACTCCCTCATTGCTGATGAAGAGCCTATGCTCAAAATGTCAACTCTCCTGCTCCTCGGATGCTGCCTGACTGCTGTGCTTTTCCAGCACCAAACTCTTTGACTCTGATCACCAGCATCTGCAGTGTTCATTTCATCTCAAAGCCTGCCTCCATATCTCCTCATTTCCTTCAGAAGCATGATCTCAAATAAATTGATTTGCCCCAAAAACAGATATTGTATACTCTGTGTTATTAAACAGCTGATTCCTGATGAAGGGCTCTGGCCCGAAACGTCGAATTTCCTGTTCCTTGGATGCTGCCTGACCTGCTGTGCTTTAACCAGCAACACATTTTCGGCTTATTAAACAGCTGACAGATTAACAAAACCAAACAAACTGATTTTTTAAAAATCAAATGATAATATTCATATTGTAACAATGGCACATAAAAGATCATTTATTAATGCATAAAAATTAAATAAACCTTGTTATCTTCTAGCAAATGAAATGCATGCTATTTAAATATCTTGGTTGAGAAAAACAAATATGGACTATTTTAATTCAGAAGTTCTTTAAAGTATTTGTTTTTAAAATTATGTAAAGTATTTCAAAAGCAGCATGATACTATGAATTAATCCACACATGAACATATTCATTTGCAATGCTGTTGTTTTCCTATTACATATTCACTCAATGTCTCAAGGATTTGTAGAAAGTGGTAAAAGGATCTAAAGCAATGGTAAACATGTATGAGCCTATTTTATTTTTGTGTACATCATGTGGCTCAATAACAGAATGTAGTTGGGGACAACTTTCAAGAGATGTTTTCAAAATAGATTGAATGTAATTTCTCGAAGTAAATTAAAACAAAATACAGCTTGAAAATGTACCAAAGTGCCAATGGGTAACAGATATAACGTAACTGAATGAATGATCCAGAAATCCCAATTCCCAAAACCTGGATAGTTGACTGAAGGAGAGGGTTCTCATGGATGTTTGATGTGATGATTCAGATGGATGACTGAGATTAGATCTTTGTGTTTTGTCAATTGTATAATACGACAGTATTCAAAACCTTTTTTTTTATCTCAGAGAAAGATTTTGATTAAAGAGGGAAGGCAAAATGTATCTAGCAAAGTTCCTGATCTTCTTCTAATAAGAGCCAGTTGTTCAAGTGTTATATTGTCAAGTACTAAGGAAACATTTCAAGCAACATCAACAACTTGCATTTACATTGCACTTTTAATGCAATTTCACAAAATTCCTACGCTGTCTGATAGAAGTATGACCAGACCAAAATTGACAGAACTAAACAAGGAGTAAATTGTTGGATTAACTAATACTTTGGTGGGTATCCCATCACCAAGTTACCCTTTATTTACACGTGCAGGACACTGACCAAATTAGCTCAGTTACAGCTCCGCCCTTGAAACGATGGCACAGTGGTTAGCACTGCTGCCTCACAGTGCCAGAGACCCGGGTCCAATTCCTGCCTCAGGCGACTGACTGTGTGGAGTTTGCACATTCTCTCTGGGTGCTCCAGTTTCCTCCCACAGTCCAAAAATGTGCAAGAATTGGCCATGCTAAATTGCCCATAGAGTTAGGTGAAGCGGTAAATGTAGAGGAATGGGTCTGGGTGGGTTGTGCTTCGGTGGGTCGGTGTGGGCTTGTTGGGCCGAAGGGCCTGTTTCCACACTGTAAGTAAGTAATCTAATCTAAGTAAGTAATCTAATCTTGAAACTCTGCTGCAGGTATACTTATGGTTGCGTGATGGGAGGCCCTATAATCACACAGGAACCAGGACAGTTTGGGATCAAGTGAAGCTGTTTTTTTTAAGCATTCCTTCAAAGTTTGGACTGGTCTTTCCATCAGACCATCGGATGATGGATCGTATGGAATTGTCCTTACATGCCAAATGCCATTCAACCTAGTAAATACTCCAATTCCCTGCTGGTAAATGTGACCAAGACGTCTTACACAAACTTCAGGTTGGAGTCCAGAGTGAACTTTCGAAAGGACTGGTTCCTCAGTCACTGATTGTGTGTGGCTGTATCATGGATGTACTGACCTCCATTAGGACTGGGTGACCATTTAATCAGATTTTCATTTTGATTGGTTCTGATTTGGATGTTGCTAAGCAATGTAACTGTTCCAAACCAGCTGTAGGTGGACTTGCCCGGGTGTGCACTCTTTTGGATATCAGCCTATGAGTTCTCTTACTCAGTTAAGGCCTAGTGGGACTTTTTTGCTGTCTCGAGTATGCATACCAGCAGCAACTACACAGTCTTGCTGCCCTGGATCCTCAAAAAAGTTTTATACCATTTTGCCAAGGCTTGGCTTTGTTTTGGGATTTTGCTGTGAGTTTGCTGACCTGGACTCCCTCTGCTCAGGGAATGTCCTGAATGAGGTCATATAATTACCTTCACTTGAATGGTGTCCTCCAAGTTGAATAGGATTGGCGAGGATGTCCACTTCCATAAGAAAACCCTGTAACTCACATGTTCCACTTGCTGCATTTTCTGATGACAAAGCCAGTTATGGTGTCTGTTTAAGTCTATCTGGGCTTCAGCTAGTAGGCACTTTTGCACCGTTGCATCATTAATGCGACTCTCGTCACTACCGAAGTCACTCCACAAAGGCTGGTGTCCTATCACAAAGTCATCCTTTGTTTTACACATACATGTCACTGACCCAGCTATAAGAACCCTGACACTCCTGATTATACCTGTCAACCAGGTTAACAGCCCCAATTCGAGAACTCATATTCTATCTGATCCACTTGGCTGAGCTCGTTCTAGTCACTACATCCAGAAGTAGATTTTAATTTGTCACTTAAAAGTGGAGAAAAAGGTGGAAATGTTTAGTAAGAAAATTCCAGAGTTTAGGGTGCCAATTATGTTTTACTTCTTTGCAAAGAAATAACAATAACAAATGAAGCATGATAACAGAGAGGTATTGCAAAAACTATGCAAGGCATTAATCAGACCACAGCTGGAATACTGTGAACAGTTTTCGTCCCCTTGTTTAAAGGAAGATGTAATGTCTCTGGCAATCCATAAAATGTTTCACTGGGTTGACACAAGTGTGGAGGACTACCTTATGAGGAGAGGCTGAGGAGTTTGGACCTGTATTCATTGAAATTTAGAAGAATAAGAAATTATCTTATTGAAAGATTTGTAATGGACTTAACAGGGTAGATAAGGAAATATTGTTTCTTCTTGGGAGTGTTGAGGATCAGGGGGCATAAGGTCAGAATAAGAGGTTGCCCTTTTAAGACAAAGATGAGAAGGTATTTGTTCACTCAAAAGGTTGTGAAACTGTGGCATACTTTACCACAGACAATTGTCAAAGCTGGATCATTAAATATTTTTAAGACTAAAAGAGATTTTTTTTAACCAGTGAGGGAATTATTATGGGAAAAAGACAGGAATGTGGAGTTGATGATTATCAAATCAGCATGATTTCATTCAATGTTGGAACAGATTTAATGAGAGACAAAAAAACTGCAGATGCTGGAATCCAAAGTAGACAAGCAGGAGGCTAGAAGAACACAGAAAGCCAGGTAGCATCAGGAGGTGGAGAAGACGATGTTTCAGGTGTGATCCTTCTTCGGGGGGGGGGGTGTGGGGGAGCTGCAGATAAAGGAGGTGGTAGGGGCAGGGTGGTGAGGTGGGAGTAGGTGAAGACAGGTAGAGGGTACGACCTGGTTGGTCAATGGGAGCAATGAATTCAGTTGGTGGCAGGGAGCAGTGGAAGGGAGGGGGAGGGGCTGGGAAGTGAATCTTGGGATGGGAGGGAGATTATTTGAAGTTGAAGAACTCAGTGTCGAGTCCTCCAGGCTGTAGGTTGCCCTGGTGGAAGATGAGGTGTTGTTCCTCCAATTTGTGATGTCGTTCTTTGTGGCAATGGAGGAGGCCAAGGATGGTCATGTCAGAAAGGGTGTGGAAGGGGGAATTGAAATGGGTGATGACTGGGAGATCCGGTGGCAATGATGCTTGGTGAACCATTCCTTATGTTTACGTTCAATCTTCCCGATGTGGAGCACCTGATGCAGTAAACTAGGTTGGAAGAGATTACTACAAACCTACAGACTTCCATAGCTACCTGGTCTATGCCTCCTCCCACCCAGTATCCTGCAAGAACTCCATCCCATTCTCCTAATTCATCTGCCTCCACCGCATCTGCTCAAATGAGGAGACATTTTACTCGCAAGTATTCCAGATATCAACCTATTTTGAACAACATGCTTTTCCTCCATCTGTCGTCCAGACGGCCCTCCAACGCACCACCTCCATTTCCCATTCCACTGTTCTAAACCCACCCCAATTCAATAAAGACAGAGTTACCTTCATCCTCACCAACCACCCCACCAGTCTCCGCATCCAATGCATCATCCTTAAACATTTCCGCCAACTCCAACTAGACCTCACCACCAAGAACATCTTCTCCTCCCCACCCCTCTCTGCCTTCCGCAAGAACTGTTCCCTTCACCAGTCCTTGGTTTATGTCACTCTCCACCACCGAACCCCCAAACCCCCAGGTCCCTTCCCCTGCAACTGGAAAAGAATCAAAACCTACTGGCACACCACCCTCCTCACCTCCATCCAGGACCCCAAACAATCCTTCCAGGTGAGACAGAGGTTCACCTGCCTCTCATCTAACCTAGTTCACTGCATCAGGTGTTTCCAATGTGGTCTTCTCTACATCAGAGAGACCGAACGTAAACTTAGGGAACAGTTCACCAATCATCTCAGCCGTGCCCACAGGGGCCAACCAGACCTCCCAGTCACCGCCCATTTTAATTCCCCTAACCACTCCCTTTCTGACATGACCATTCTAGATCTTCTCCATTGCTACAACGAACCATGCCGCAAATTGGGGGAACAACACCTCATTTTCTGCTGGGCCAGCCTACAGCCTGGAGGACTCAACGTTGAGTTCTCTAATTTCACGTTAACTCCTTCCCAGCCTCCGACTTCCTTCCCAGCCCCTCCCCCTCCCTTCCACTGCTCCCTACCACCAACCGGATTCATTCCTCCCATTGACCAACCAGGTTGTACCCTCTACCTGTCTTCACCTATCTCCACTTCAATACCCTGCTCCTGCCACCTCCTTTATCTGCAGCTCCCCCCACACCCAACCCCCATCATGAAGAAGGGTTACATGCCAAACATCGACTTCTCCATCTCCTGGAACAGACTTTATGACCATTCTAAAAATGATCCAATATTCCCTGGAGAAAAAGCAGGGAAATCTTCCCAAATCTGCTTGTCTTTAGTTTAGTCAGGCTATTTTAGCATCATCTTTTGAAATGAACATCTTAACAGCATTAACATAATATGAACAGTCACTTAACATAGAAACATAAACTATGGGAGTATAAAAGGAAATTGAACAGCATTGTGAATTCCTGGTTCATGACTGACATACGGAGCTGAATTTTAAACTGCACTGTCGATCGGTTTGAGGAAGAGAGGATTCCTGGCCGGACCCACCAGTCCACAATTTTTATGGTGGGATATCCACCTTGACACAGGCAATTTCATGGAAAATTAAGTGACGGGACTTTTCCTACTCATTCTTAATATTCAGGCTGCTGAGAGCAGTTCAAGTCTAGGAGATGCCTGGAAACCTGAACAGGCATCAGGTCGGTTTGGTGGTGGTCTGTACCTCAATGGCCTTCTCTCTATGTTGTACACACCCTACCCATGGTCCCCTCTATGAATGCAAGGCAGCCCGAGTATCAGTACTCCCCACCGTCTCTTCCAGATGCCTTTCCGTCCAAAGAATCCTGCCCTTGGAATAGTCATCGAGCAGACAGCAATCTGCACTTTGCTTTAATAGCTACAACGTATGAAACAAATAACATGTCATTCGGAAACTGCAAGATCACAGAAGATCAGGGACTGATGGAAATAGTTCTATTCTTCAAAACTGGCTGCTATCTGAAACCATAGTAAGTGACATTTGAGAACACAATGTGAATTGGAGTATAAATGCACGTCCTGAAATTTGCCACCTCAACAGAGAGCAGAGGCTTCACCTTTCTTGATTGGTTATGTAATCAACATACAGATAGATTGTGATAAGATGTGAAAATAGTTAATTAGAAGGTCAGCATTTTATGCAAACAAGTGGTTTTTTGCAAACGTGTTCAATAAGGCAGGTTATGTACATGCAATGATTCGCTTGAGAAATGTGGGCAGTTAGATCTGATGTCAACACACTTGAACTTGTGATATTCCACCAATGGGGCAGACAAAAAAAATGCAGAGTAAACAACATTCATTGTGGGAGGGGGACAGGAATTGAAAAAAAGTAAGTCTTTTGCTGGATGGGTCAAAGGACATGCGTGTGAAAACCTATGAGGTAGTAACAGGATGCTACAATATGCTGCTTCCATCAGAAAAGAACTTACACCACACGGGTGAGAAAGTTGTATGTAGAATGAATGCTGGAAAACCTCGGTCAAGCAATGGTATGGAAAATGGAACTTTTCTAAGAATGTAGTTGAAACATCACTGACTAGCAGTGTGTTTTGATTGCCTTAATAATTAACAGAATAGTATTTGCTGATTAAAATTGAGACTCCAGAACACTTTAGAGACTCTCAATCTTTGTTTTTCCATCTTAGCTACTGCACTGAGGTCACCATTTCTTATGTATAAGTCTGCAATGTTAGGGAGCTTTAGGAGCAATACAGGAAGCCCAGTCATGTTGTTCAATGTTCAATAGCCATTTGAAGTGGAATCTCTGGATAATTCCCATAATGTACAGGAGAAGAATTAGGCCATTCAGCCCAGCGCGTCTGCTCCATGACTGATGGTTTCATAGAATCTCTACGATGTGAAAGCAGGCCATTCTTCCCTTCAAGTCCACACCAACTCACCGAACCACGTCCCATCCAGACCCATCCCCTCCCCTATCCCTGTAACCCTGGATTTCTCATGGCTAACCCATTTAACTTGCACATCCCTGAACATTACGGGCAATTTAGCAATGCCAATCCACCTAACCTGCACATCTTTGGACTGTGGGAGGAATCCTGAGCACCCGGAGGAAACCCATACTGACAAGGAGAGCATGTGCAACCCCCTACACAGTCACCTGGGGGTGAAATTGATCCTGGGTCCCTGGTGCTGTGAGGCAGCAGTGCTAACCACTGAACCACACAGCCACCCCATTCTCAACCTCATTCTCCTTCCTTCTCCCCAAAATCCTTAATACCCTGACAAATTAAGTACCTATCCATCCCCGTTCAATGACTTGCCTACACAGCCTTCGTCAGTAATGAGTTCCATAGATTAAATGGCCTCTGGCTGAACAAATTCCTCCTCATCTCAGTTCTAAAGTTGTCTCTCTTCACTCTGAGGCCTAGTTCTAGTTTCTCCTATCAGTGGAAAGATCTTCTCCATGTCAGCTGTATCCAGGCCTCTCAGTATTCTGTAAGTTTCAATCAGATCCCCCTCACCCTCCTAAACTCCATCAAATGCAGACTCAGAGCCCTCAACTACACCTCACATTACAAAGCCTTCCTCCCCAGGATCATTCCTCTGGACTCTGGACCCCCTTCAACACCAACACCAACACATCCTTCCTTAGATACAGAACCCAAAACTACTCACAATATTCCAAATGCAGTCTGACCAGAGCCTGATACAGCCTTAGCAGTGCATCTCTGCTCTTGTATTCTAATCCTCTTGAAATGAATATTCACATTGCATTTATCTTCCCTGCACATTCAGAAGAATCCTAAACTAGGACTCCCAAGTCCTTTGTGCTTCAGAATTCCAAAGCCTTTCCACAATTAGAAACTGGACTACACCTCAATTTTTCCCACCAATATGCATAACTTCACACTTTTCCACATTGTATTCCATCTGCCACTTCTTTCCCAGTCCCCAAGGCAGTCCAATTCTGCCTACAGCCTTTCCACATCCTCAACACTTCCCCCACCTACCTTTATGTCATCTGTAAATTCAACCACTTTGCCATTAGTTCCTTCATCCAGGTTATTAATGTATGATATGAATAGTCCAACACTGACCCCTACGGAACTCCATGAGTCACTGCCTGCCACCCTGAATAAAACCCTTTTATCCCCACTATCTGCCTACTGCCAGTCAGCCAATCCTCTGTCCATACCAGTACCATTCCCCAACACCATGGACTCATACCTTATTTAACAGCCTCCTGCACAGCACCTTGTCAAAGGCCTTCTGGAAATCAAAACCGATCATGTTCACTAGCTCTCCACTATTTAAGTTGCTTGTCACCTCCTCAAAGAATTCAAAAGACTTGTCAGGCACAACCCCTCTTGATGAAGCCATAGTGAGTCAGCCCCACTTACTGTGCACTTCCAAGTATTTTGTAATTTGATCCTTAATCACAGACTATGAAATCTTACTAATGACCGAGGTCAGGATAACCGGCCAATAATTTCCTATCTTCTGCCTCCCTTCCTTCTGAAACAGGGGTGTTACCTCTGGACATTTTCCTCATCTTCCCCTTATCATGTTTCTTCTTCCTTGGAATGAATTTCTGCTGTACCTCCCGAATTGCCCTGAGAAACTCCTGTTTTTACTGCTCCACCATCTCCTCTGCTAAGCTTCCCTTCCAATCAATTCTGGGCCAGTTCCTCCCTCATGTCATTGTAGTTCCCTTTATTTAAATGTAATATTGGTGCATCTGATTCCAGTTATTCCCACTCAAACTACAGGTTGAATTCTATTTAGTTTAAATCCTTATCAACAGCCCTATCCATTCCTTCTCTGTCCATTCAATGATTGGAGTTAGAGCCCATTTGGCAGCATTTGAACTGATGAACAGCAAACCCTGCAATTCAAGGCCAAGCGTCTCTGTGATGTGTATTTATTCAGATTGTAATCCTTATGCATGTTCAGCAACTTGAAATGTCTTTTTGTGTCTTTTTGACACTCCATAGCTGCTGCAAGAATTGCTGAGTGTTCCTCATTTTCAAATTTCCAGTGTCTGTAATATTTTGGGTTTATTTTCCTTAAAGATGACATCCAAATTATTTACAGAAGCTAGTGGTAAAGAATGATGAGAATTTAGGGCAGACAGGCTGTTAAAACTCACCATATTTGTATTGATACAGTCAAGTTGTAATGATACAAATGAAATCAATGTGTCCCTTTGTAGTTTTATAATTGCAGTGCATACCATGAACAATGAATGTTCCAGCATCCTTATCTATATCTCAGGCTAGAATGAATCTGCTGTTTCTGGTGTGAAGCTGTTCCTGACTTGTCAGTGTATTGCTGCTTCTTCACTGTCCCTGGGTCAAAGTCCTGGAAATCCCTCCTTAACCACATTGTGTGGGTATATACATCCCTAGGATCACAACAGTTCAAGAAGGCAGCTCACCACCACCTTCCCAAGGGCAATTAAGAATGGGCAATAAATGCTGGTCTCATTAGCAATCCCACAACCTGTGAATAAATCAAAAATGAGTTACAGATTTCAGCCAATCAAAAGTATACATCAGTCTAAACACCAGTTTATAGTTTTAGCCTTCAACAAAACAAAACAACTCAACCTTTAATTTTTATTTAGTCCTGGACAAGAAAATCCACCAAGTTGTTAAAATGACAAGGCCGGTGAGGCATGCCATTGCCTAATTACAGTTAACTTTCAAGATTGGCTGAACATTCGGAGGTCAATTTGTAAACACGCCAGCATGACTGCAACAAAAAGAAAATTATGCATTGCAACATTTTGTTACAACTTTCATTGAACTACAAGGGATGCAGTTTGCCATTGAGTCAGCTTAGAAACAAGCTCTTCAGCCCACTATATTTAAGCTGACCAAGAAACACCAAATTGCACTCATCCCACTGGACATTGCAAAGTCTATTGACCCTGACAACATTCTGGAAATGGTATTAAAAACTCGTGCTCCAGAATTTTCCATGCCCCTAGCCAAGCTGTTCCATTAGAGCTACAGTACAGGCATCTAACCAACCATGTGGAAGTTTGCCCAGGTATGTCCATGACATGTTGGAAAAATTGAACCAAGCCAATTATTGTTGCCTCTTCAGTCTACTCTCAACCATTAGCAAAGTGATGAAGGGTGACATCAACATTGTCCCTTGAATAAATACAAAAATCTTGACACGACCCTTCCTAATACCTAATCTTTTGTGAATAATACTCAGAGTATCTTAGTGCTTACAATAGATAACACAGACAACATACTGGTGCTGACTAAAACATTGATCTTGACTCCCTCTCCCACAATGAAATTGCCCACCCAAGTACATATTTCACCTTCTCAGTTTGTGGAGCATAATAACTGACATTGGCATGTTGGACTTAATGCCATGTTGCTATGCTGTAAATGCTATTTAATTTTTCTCAATCTGACATGGCAGTAGTGTTACACTCAACAAGGAGCACATTTCAATCGATATCTCATTTCTGTGGCTTATTTTGCTTTGTGGCTCTCAGCTTGTGCTAACCCTTAAATCCTGCGACCCTTCAGAGGCTCACTGCCAGTCTCCCTCTCACTAGTGGTCTCAGATGAATGGGGTTAATTGACTAGGTTGATATAAAATAGGACATCCACTGCCTGAACATGTCTTGGCCTGCCCATTTACCACCGGGCAGTGGAGATCCCCAGTGGAGGGCTCTCTAGGCAGGGTCCGCCCCCTTTCCCATGGGGATCTGAGGCAAAGGCTTTGCACACAGCAGTCCCTCGTAACTGCAGGTTACAATGGTTCATGGACTCTCAGCCCAACTGTTTGTTTTGTGGCACTGTGGAGTCCGTGGACTATATATATATTAGCCATAGGCATTTGCACTCCCTGAAGAACCTTCTTCTCTGTTTCTTTTTGTACATCAGTCACACTTTCCTGATCTTTGGCCACCTGGTGCAGAGGGGAGCGGGCAGGTCAGAGAATCTCCTCATGGATCTGCTCCTGGGCCTGGGTAGGCTGGTCATTAACAGGTCCAGGCAGCAGGCCATAGAGGGGGTGGTTATGGCAGACAGCCTGACTCTCTTCCGCGGTTTAGCTTGGGCCTGGGTCTTCCTGGAGAAGGAGCACGCGGTATCTACTGAGACTCTTGACTTCTTTAGTGAGAGCTGGGCACCGCAGTGAGTGGAGTGCTTTATTTCACCCTTCAATTCTACGTTGAGTTAGTCCCGACCATCCCCTTCACTTTTCTCATGCTTGCTTGTCACTGTTTCCTTGGCCACTTGGGTGTCACCACCCGACGCCTGGAGGAAAAATGCCTCATCTTCCGCCTCGGAACACTTCAACCCCAGGGCATCAATGTGGACTTCACCAGTTTCCTCATTTCCCCTTCCCCCACCTCACCCCAGTTCCAAACTTCCAGCTGAGCACTGTCCCCATGACTTGCCCTACCTGCCTATCTTCCTTTCCATCTGTCCACTCCACCTTCCTCTCTGACCTATCACCTTCATCCCCACCCCCATTCACCCATTGTATTCTTTGCTACCTTTCCCCACCCTCTCTCTGACCTATCACCTCCATCCCCATCCCCATTCACCTATTATACTCTATGCTACTTTCTCCCCACCCCCACCCTCCTCTAATTTATCTCTCCACCCTGCAGGCACTCTGCCTCTATTATTGATGAAGGGCTTTTGCCTGAAACGTCGATTTTCCTGCTCCTCAGATGCTGCCTGAACTGCTGTGCTTTTCCAGCATCACTCTAATCTAGAATCTGGTTTCCAGCATCTGCAGTCCTTGTTTTTACCAACTTGGATGTCTTTCCTGGTAATGGAATATTAATAAAGTTATTCACAAGATGTTTTCACTGTGTCTTGCACACACACAAACATGGATGCTGGGGAATATAAGCACTATTGCTGAAGAAAAATTTCGGAAAATGGGGGAGGAACTACTTTGTGTAAGGAGCAATAAGACTGAGTTGTTAATAAACTCCATCCACACAGCATCTACCAATACTCTCAATGCCTTTAGAGAAACATGGGTACAACAGCAGATAGAGTGCTTCATCTCCTTTTCCAACCCCATTTGATTCAGCTCCCTGCCTGTCGTCCTACCTCTCCCTCATCTTTGATCATTTCTGTTGCCCTTACCAGGCTTTGCACGTTAATTATCATTGGAAATATGTGTGATTTACTGCTGGTGGTTGAAAAGTGGAAAAGAAATGCCATGGGTATTTTGTGGACGGGGAATGTCAGTTGTATGCAAGAGGATTTCTAGGTCTTAAAAAATAAGCTGGAAAAGATAGGAGAACTGAGTTTTGAAGGAGCTATAAGATTGAGTAGTTCATCCATATAGTGGCTTCAATACGCTCCATGCCTTTAGAAGAGAGATGGGGTACCTCAATGGGTTGAGTGCTTTATCTCCCCTTCAATCTCCATTTGTTTTAGCCCTCTCCTGATCTCTCCCTCACCTCTGATGGCTATATTGTCTTTAATGGGCTTTGCATGTAAATTAATCAATTAGCAAACACTGGTGATTTATTGGTGGTGGTTAATAGTTGAAGAAGTATCACAGGTAATTCGGTGATGGAAAAACACTGCTCAGTTATGTGCAAAAGCACTCCTGAATATGGAAATGGTTAACTCCATCCACAGATGTTGAGGTAGGTTTATTTGGAAGCACTAGCTTTCGGAGTGCTGCTCCTTCATCAGGTAGTTGATGAAGGAGTGGCACTCCAAAAGCTGGTGCTTCCAAATAAACCTGTTGGACTATAATCTGGTGTTGTGTGATTATTAACTTTGTCCACCCCAGTCCAACACCGGCTCCTCCAAGTCCAAGTTTGACAAAAGCATTTAACCTTGTATAAAGTTGACGACATCTGTGATATTGGTCTGTTAAAGAGTCCGTGTCATGAAGGATCAATTTGTTTCCCTCCCCTTTCACTTGTATTTTAATGGGTTTATTTCAGTCCTGTAACAATTTGAGGAATTAATTTGCTTTCTTCAAACAACTGTAAATGAGGCAAACTGAATTATTAATGGCAATATTTTAGACAAGACTGATATTTTTAAAAATGTATTATCAGGCAACACGTAATTGGGAGTTCATGTTTCAGTATTTTTTTCAAAGGAATGGATTGATGTTAAAATAATTTTTCCCTTTAACAAATGCTCTTGGGAGAACATTAAGTCGCCACATCCTGGATTTGCTCATCCATTCATTTTTGAAACAATTAACTATTTTATGGGTAGAATGTAAAGGTAAGAAATAATTGATGTTAATAGTGTTGATGATGGTGATGGACGTGGTTGGAGAGCATGGCTAAATCTGAGGGAAGATATTGATGACCAGGAAATCAGTGACAGGCTAGGGCCTGCTAATTTGTTAGGCCAATAGTAGTTTATATTCAATTGGTTTAATACACTCTCTATCACAAGGTTGTGCATGATACAAATTTATCTGAGGGACTATTACAAAATAAATCAAATCACATAGGCCTCCTTATATTTGTCCCACTTCATATTTAGTTAAGTTGATGTCTATATAATTGGTGGATGAACATTACTGCCTGTTTTGCACTGTTGCCAATGTCAAATTTCAATCTCTTGGGGCTTGCTCACCAAATTGGTTGCTACAATTATCACAACTCCTAGAGCCGGGAGCTGTCTCTCTCTCTCTCTCTCTCTCTCTCTCTCTCTCTCTCCCTCACACTCTACCTCACTCTCTCTCCCTATCTCTCTCAGCACTAATAAGACCCTAGATCAGATTATCAGTGCTACCTAATCCTAGAATTGATTTCACAGCTGCTGAGAAACTGGTATTTTTCCTTCCCTTAAGCTGTTGGCACTTGCTGCAATAGTCCTGGAATTTCAATTTCCAATATCCTTCTAACTTCAGTCTGCCAGATCTTTGAATGCCCCTTGATACTAAAATTTCATCTATGTAGTGCCAGGCACTCAGTCCTTTTGTTTGAAATGTGTGTCTCGGTTAGATAGGATGGTTAAGAAGACATTTGCCTTGCTTGCCTTCATTGCTCAGACCATTGACTATAGATGTTGGGACATCATACTGAGGTTGTACAGGGTATTAGTGGTGTCTCTTCTGGAGTAGTATGTGTGGGTCTGGTCACCCTGCCAAAGGAAGGATATTACTGAATTGGAGAAAAGATTTAGCAAGATGTTGCTGGGAATGGATGGTTTGAATTAATGGGAGTTTTTTCACTGGAGTGTAGAAGGTTGAGGGGTGTCCTTATGGAGGAGTTTATAAAATCATGAGGGGCATACATAAAGTGAATAGCAATGGTCTTTTTCCTATAGTGGGAGAGTTCTAAACTACTGGCATATTTTTAAGGTGTGAGGAGAAAGTTTTAAAAAGAACATGAGGAGCAACATTTTTTACACAGAGAATGGTTTGTAGGTGGAATGAACTGTCAGAGAAAGTGTTGGATGCAGGTACAGCTACAATATTTAAAATACATTTGAATATGTACATGAGTAGGAAAGGGTTGGAGGGATATGGGCAAAGCGCAGACATGCGGGACTAGATTAGTTTGGAAACATGGTTAGCATGGACTAGTTGGACCGAAGGGTCTGTTTTCATGCTGTATAACTCTATGACCCCTCAGACATCTATTTTCAGCAAACTTCAAAGGAGGCCAGGTCCTCCACCTCCAACCTTTGGCAGTTGAAGCTGAGGAGGATTCACTTGCCTCTGGCAAGAAGACTTTCAGCATTTAGAAGCCATCTAGATACAAACCCCACTGTGTTTGACCTACAAACCTCAAGGGTCAACAAGCTCCACTGCCAGGTTGGCTCATTCCACTCCAGCTATGGAACCTGGGACAACACTCGGCCATACCGGAAGATAAAAGACTTTGAGGGCACTTTGGTGGCATGGGTGACACCACAGTGCATCCTTATCTAGCCTGGCCTAACGACAGTACAGTAGGGCTTCTGAGCCTGGGGCTCATCCGCTCTGTCTGCTTTTCCTTTCTTTTTTTCTCTCTCTCTCATTTTTTTCTCTTTTATTTCACTTACCTGTTGGTGAAGAGCTCAGACATGGTGACAGCAATGGTAGCAGCATCAGCGACAGCGAGTGGGCCTAGCAGGGCTGAAGCGGCAGTGTTGGAGGTGAGTTTGGATTCCTGACAGCAGTCTGTGTCCAGCCCAGATTCATGGAGAGACGGGTTTGGGCCAAGTACAACACCCAATGGCATCAGTAGTGGCTGCATCGGTGAGGTAGACTCAAAGCAGACTCGTGGTGAAGGTGGAGTCGAGTTTGGGGCAGTGCAGAAACTGGCAGCATTGGTGGCATATGCATTGGCGAGGTCCAGCCAGGACTCAAAGTGGCAAGGAGGAGACAAGATGGCACCGAAGAATGGGCGACTTTCATTCCAATGGTGGCAGCGTGGTGAAGGAGACTCGTGCCTGTCCACAAGGCCTGTGGCCCATGGCAAAGCACTTTACAAGAAGGACTGTAAAGTTGGACACTTTGTCTTTGTTTCTTCATTTGTCTGCCTTACATTCTACTCCTCTTTATCTTTTCTGTATTTTAAAATGTTACAGAAGAGAGGTGACAGTGTATGACACAGTATTTTGTGACAAGATACACGTGACAATAAATAAATCAAATCAAATCAAATCAAATGTGACTTCAGGCCCAGAGCAGTGTGGCTGTTTTTTAACCTCCTTATGGGAACTTTGGGCTAGGAAAAAAATGTTGGCTGAGTCAGCAACAGCATATGTTTGTTTGACTCTCTGTGAAGCTAGGATGGTACTTGTTCCAAGATGGTACCCCACCCCATGTCCATACAAATACATTGTGGTTTGATGCCTGTGTTGTGGGCCTGCAGCAGGTGTACATAATGCTATGGGCTATGTTGACACCACCACCCCTCATGCTAAAAAAATCCCCATACTTTCCCTAGCCTCCGTGTCCAAAAGAGTTGGTGTGAATGAAGTCGTCAGCAATGTCTGTGGCAGAGGGTTAAACAGGACACAGCAAACCAATGGATTAGGATTACCAATGACACTGGTCTGTGTTATGCATGCGTCTGTGCACAATGGTCTTACGTTTTAAACTACCTCACATCAATGCATTGTTGCTCCCTCACAAATTGAGACACTCACTCTGGGTATGATCACAGCTGTTTTGCTCCTCATCGTGTACTTCTGATTTCCAGCCTCAGTGGCTTCCAGCGACACCATCAACAAGTTGATGAAGACCAGAACTTCCAGATTTCCTTTATTGTAGTCCTTTCCATGAACCATTGGCTTTACACCTCCACAGGTCCCCAGCCAATCAGTCTACATGAGCATTCACCTGTCCACCTTTCTCCTCCCAAACACACTCCCCAACACACACACACACACACACACACACACACACACACACACACACACACACACACACACACACACACACACACTTGTCCCAACCCCTGGCACATGAGGTGACCATGCCCAACTTGAAGCCAGGGTGCTCCTAACAGTGGACAAACCCCAATCCGGACTGACTGTGTCCCCATCCATAACTTACTGCATCCTTCCTTTACAAACCCACTTCATAACTGTCATCCTCATTTTCCCCCAGTGAGCAGCCCCCGGCCACCATAAGTAGGTTCCTGAGTTTCCATCCTCTGGCAGTGGGTCCCCTTGTCTTTCCCATTCTCCATCATCTTCCTTTCCAGTAATTTGTTTGATCAGATCTAACTGACTGACCATGGCCCATGCGTGCTATATTCCAGTTGTCATCCTTCACTCACCCTTGTGCAGACTGCAGTTTAGATATCGACATCCAATTGCAGTCATGGTCAGGAACAGACAAACAGTCCCCAAAAAGCAGTGACTACTTACTGTAAGGTTCTGAAAGATGATTGCCTTGCCTGCTACACATTTCAGCTTTATAGTAATGAATTTAATGGCATGCACCACTCATTCACAAAGAACTTAATGGGGAAGGGGAACAAAATATGTTTGGGCTGACCTTTCAATGAGCATGCAAATACATGTAAAAGGAACAGAAATCCATAAAGTTGAATTTTTGCCATTGAAGGGGAATCTTGCCATTGAAATGGGCAAATGTCAAACACAGCAATAGCATGATTCCTCCCACATATATTTTCTGGGCCTTATTCTGAACAGCTGCCTGGGGTTTCAAGTTTGCCATACAAGCTGAGAGTGAGGTAGCAGAAAGTTGTGCTTTGAGATAAAATGGTCTCCATGTGGGCAGTCAATTAATTTTCACCTTAGAGATTTATTCAGTCATTGCCGTGAGTGTCACAGATTTGATCAAGCATGTGCAGCAATGTCACTGCCCTGTGTAGGTGGTGGGGACTTTTCTGCTGAAACATCAGCAGCCAGTGCAAAACTCCCTTTCACTTTACCACAGCTGCACACAACTTTCCACCACTGGTTTCAAGCATTGCCTAATCCATGGTGTCACATCTGTATGGTATTGCCAACGAGTATTAAAATGCTGAGACTGGAAACATGGTCAGGCTCAGAAGGATTTGATCTGTACGTGCTTTTGGTAGACAGGATTATCCTGGCCACTTATCCATATTGTCAGGTAGATGCCAGTGTTCTATCTATAGATATGATCAATTGCATAGCAGCCGACATGACTGTGGCTGAGGTTCCATGTTGTCTTTCATCCTGATTCACTGCAGCTATAAACTGATAGAATCATAGAGTAAAGTCAATGACTTCCTACAGTGCAGGAAGAGGTCATTTGGTTCATCAGGTCTGCATCCACCCTCCAAAAAACATCCCAAGGAATACCAAATAACCGCAAAGTACCAAATAACAAATGCATTAAAATCATTACTCATTTGTTTTGACTCCTACATGGCCAAAACATTCTTCATTTTGTACTTTGTGGAAGCTTACACTTCTGTAATCACTGGCACTGGATTTGAACCTTTACATGTGGCTTAATTCTCATCAATTCCTGTTACACCATACCCACTTACAATGTTCTGTCCATTGACTTCTTGTGGTCTCAGAAAAAGAGTCGTCAAGCAAAGGATGTTTTAAAAATGGCTCCCAAATTTGGCCAAAGATATTTTGTTTGTTTTAAATGTCTCCAAAAACCAATAAATAAAAACAACGCTACAAAATGATAGATAAGAATATTTTCTTAAAACATGTGACTGTCCACTACACCACCAATTTTGGTCTCCTCTGGAAACTTACTAACAATATCTCCTTTTCTCACATCCAAATCATTTATATAAATGACAAAAACGGTGGACCCAGCACTGATCCTGTGGCACATTGCTTGTCATAGGCCTCCAGTCTGAAAAGCAATCCTCCACAACCACTCTCTGTCTTCTATCTTTGAGTCAGTTTTGTATCTAAATGGCTAGTTCTTCCTGTGTTCCATGTGATCTAACCTTGTGAACCAATATACCAAATATTTGTTATTTAAGGTCGTTCTCATTTTAGGCAAATAAGAATCCAAATAATAGTTCATTATTCTTGGAGACTTGTTAAAACTGCCTGAAAGCTCATTAAAGCAAACAATAATGCCCACCACCTTGGCACCTCTTCTTGTTTAGATTGTTGAAGAAACACAGAAAGGTTATCTGAAATCCTGGTTTAAGAAAAGTTACTTTGTACCACACAAACTGTGACCTTCGTCCTTTTTGTGATTTTCTAGTTGAATTATAATGATTTGCCAATCCACGAATCGGGCAGAATCTTCCCTACCCCTGAACAATAGGGGCATTGGTGTGGTAGTTGGTAATTTAGGGTGAGATCGCCAGTAATAAGATGCTCGACAATGGGAGAAAAAGTCCAAATCTCCAACCCAGTGTTGAATGATGAGATGAGAATCTCACAAGTGAGCGTTAAGAAGAGTATTTTCATCAATGTGCATGGATTACATTGTCATTAATACTCAATCCCACCACATTTTCATGTTGCTTCCATTACATTCTGCCACCTGCTGGATAGAAAAAAGTTCCTGACATGAAATCAAAGTGGGTGTCTGGTTAACTCCAGCTCACTGCTTGTTCATCTGGGTCTCCATCTCGGGTTGTAGTCACCAATATCTCAGGGCACATTTATTGGATCCATATGGTCCAAATGTTAATGTTGGCATTGAATATGATGGCATTCTACTGGCACATCCTGATCCTCTTACAATAAGGTTTTGCACTTTGATGCTGAATTTTAGATGACACGGGCATCTTTCATTGGAATACTGCTACCAGAACACTTGTCACACAGGGACAGGAACTCATCTCATGGATTCTGCCAGAGTACAACTCAGGGATCCTCATTCAAACTCTTAGTGGTCACTCACTTGTGCCTACTTGGATATTCATAACATTTCTGCCTTACCTTTTTGTACTTTACTCCCCTAGTCAAACATAAAGGTTCACTGTTGACCTGTCTTGCCTTGTTTAGTGTGGACACAAAGCCAGAAAGCTTGTCCTATAATCAGCAGGCATCGATGCACATGATGTTATATACCTCAGTGCTACATCGACCTTACTAGGAGAAAGTGAGGACTGCAGATACTAGAGATCAGAGTCGAGAGTGTGGTGCTAGAAAACCACAGTAGGTCAGGTGGCATCTGAGGAGCAGGCGAATCGACATTTCGGGCATAAACCCTTCATCAGGAATGAGATGAAGGGCTTAAGCCTGAAACATTGATTCTCCTGTTCCTTGAATGCTGCCTGACTTGCTGTGCTTTTCCAGCAACACAGTCTCAACTCTACATCAACCTAACACCTGTATCACATCCAAGTAGTGGGCGTGTCAAACATGCTGCACACATGATTTAAATAAGAGGAGTAGAGTCATAGAGTCATAGAGTCATAGAGATATACAGCATGGAAACAGACCCTTCGGTCCAACCCGTCCGTGCCGACCAGATATCCCAACCCAATCTAGTCCCACCTGCCAGCACCAGGCCCATATCCCTCCAAACCCTTCCTATTCATATACCCATCCAAATGCCTCTTAAATGTTGCAATTGTACCAGCCTCCACCACATCCTCTGGCAGCTCATTCCATACACGTACCACCCTCTGTGTTAAAACGTTGCCCCTTAGGTCTCTTTTATATCTTTCCCCTCTCACCCTAAACCTATGCCCTCTAGTTCTGGAATCCCCAACCCCAGAGAAAAGACTTTGGCTATTTATCCTATCTATGCCCCTCATAATTTTGTAAACCTCTATAAGGTCACCTCTCAGCCTCCAACACTCCAGGGAAAACAGCCCCAGCCTGTTCAGTCTCTCCCTGTAGCTCAGATCCTCCAACCCTGTCAACATCCTAGTCAATCTTTTCTGAATCCTTTCAAGTTTCACAACATCTTTCCAATAGGAAGGAGACCAGAATTGCAAGCAGTATTCCAACAGTGGCCTAACCAATGTCCTGTACAGCTGCAACATGACCTCCCAACTCCTGTATTCAATACTCTGACCAATAAAGGAAAGCATACCAAAAGCCTTCTTCACTATCCTATCTACCAGAGACTCCACTTTCAAGGAGCTATGAACCTGCACTCCAAGGTCTCTTTGTTCAGCAACACTCCCTAGGACCTTACCATTAAGTGTATAAGTCCTGCTAAGATTTGCTTTCCCAAAATGCAGCACCTCGCACTTATCTGAATTAAAACTCCATCTGCCACTTCTCAGTCCATTGACCCATCTGGTCCAGATCCTGTTGTAATCTGAGGTAACCCTCTTCGCTGTCCACTACACCTCCAAATTTGGTGTAATCTGCAAACTTACGAACAGTACCTCTTATGCTCGCATCCAAATCATTTATGCAAATGACAAAAGGTAGAGGACCCAGCACCGATCCTTGTGGCACTCCACTGGTCACAGGCCTCCAGTCTGAAAAACAACCCTCCACCACCACCCTCTGTCTTCTACCTTTAAGCCAGTTCTGTATCCAAATGGCTAGTTCTCCCTGTATTTCATGAGATCTAACTTTGTTAATCAGTCTCCCATGGGAACCTTGTCGAACGCCTTACTGAAGTCCATATAAATCACATCTACTGCTCTGCCCTCATCAATTTTCTTTGTTACTTCTTCAAAAAACTCAATCAAGTTTGTGAGACATGATTTCCCATGCACAAAACCACGTTGACTATCCCTAATCAGTTCTTGCCTTTCCAGTCACGTCAAAGGAGATATCTTTCAATTAGTTTCCTGGCACAGTAAGTCAAATACAGCCTCCAATATCAGATCAGGGGCATGGGCACAGTCAGTCAGCTGTTTGGGACAGCCAGGATCAGAGGTTCATATCGTTACAGTCCGGGTTTAACCATAATCATCCCTCTATGTCCAATGGTACGTCAGTCCAGGAACTGCACACAAGGGTCTGGTCAACTATGAGATAGGGCTCTGGATCAGTGGTGCTGGAAGAGCACAGCAGTTCAAGCAGCATCCAAAGTGCAGCGAAATCGACGTTTCGGGCAAAAGCCCTTGTGTTCAAGTCAAAGTCACAGTCAGTCCTGGGAGTCTGTTCACTAAAAATGAAGTAGGGTTATCAGGGGCCATTGCTGTCATAGAGAAAATGGAGAACTCAGTTATGGGGACTGGACACAGCATCTTGGGATGCAGAGCAGATAATAATTGAGAAGAGGGAGCTGTAAAATGCAGCAATGAGACTATCTGTTCAGGTCATTAGTAAAGAATGAACTGAACAGTATTTCTTTTCATCACACATGCTCATTTAAATGTAGAAATGAAGCAGTTCCCAATGTGCACTCTATGTCCAAAACCTTCACTACAACAATATCTCACCAAGAAACGTAGCACTAGCATGAAAGGTAAGGTATACCATTGGAATATTTAGGTCATAGTCATGACCTCTACTCTGGGTATCAATGGCACACAACCACTTGGATATTTTTTTCACTATATGTGATATATGTTATGAGGTACCACATAGCTGTTTCCACAATATATGATATCATATATTCTTATATAACTCGGCAATAATACATACTCACAAACCAATTGCTTAGCTAACCAGGGGCTGGAGTTTCATCCTGTGTGTTCAATCCACTAACCAGCTCATCGTATGCAAGTTCTAAGTGACTGACCAAATCACTCTTTTCCAACAGCAGCATCGATGATTTTATGGGCACATTCATTATGCCTTTTGTGCTAATACCCTTTGCCATGTATGTTAACATAACTTCCATAATTATAAGGTTAGTCATGGCTCACATCAACTCCACCCTACCAAATTGCCTTGATCTTTTGCAATTCACCTACCGGAGCAACAGGTTCATCAGACGCCATCTCCCTGGCTTTACATTCATTTCTGGAAGATCCATGCCAAGGTTCCTACGTATTGACTACAGCTCTGCCTTCAACACCATAATTCTAAATAAACTCATCTCTAAACTCTGAGACCTAGGTCTTGGCTCCGCTCTCTGTAACTGATTCCTCAGTATCCTGACCCATAACTGCACTCAGTGAAAATAGGCGACAGAACCTCCTCCACCATAATCCTCAACACCTGTGCCCTGCAAGGCTGCACACTCAACCCATTATTATACTCCTCATACATTCACAACCGTGTGGCCAAATTCTGCCCCAACTCCATTTACAAATTTGCTGACAATACCACTGTTATTTGACAGATCTCAAACAATGATGAGACAGAATATAGGAAAGAGAGTGAGTGCTTAGCAGCATGGTGTAAAGACAATAATCTCTCCATCAACTTCAGCAAATGAAAGGGCTGGTCAAAGACTTCAGGAAGTGGAGTGGAGGGGGCACCCCTGTCTACATCAGTGTTGCTGAGATGGAGATGGTCAGATCCTCAAGATCCTTGGAGTGATGATCACCAACAATCAGTCCAACACGATGGTCAAGAAAGCATAACAACGTATCTATTTCCTCAGCAGTTGAAGGAAATTTGCTATGTCCACAAGAACACTTTATCAACTCTGAATTTCCAGCTTTTGCAACCCTCACTATCCACAAGAACTCTTACCAATTTTGACAGATGTACCATAGAAAGCATCCTATCTGGATGCAATTATGTGTGGTATGGCAACCATTCTTCCCAAGACCTTAAGAAACTAAAGAGAGTTGTGAAAACAGACTAGTCTATCATGCAAACCAAACTTCCATCCATTGACTCCGTCCAAACCTCCTGTCATCTTCGGAAAGCAACAAACATAACCAAAGAGCCCTCCCACCTCAGTTGTACTCTCTACCGTCCTCATTCACTGAGCAGAAGATATGCAGATTCAAGAACAGTTTGTTCCCTGCTGTTATCAGACTTTTGAACAGATGTGTCAAATGTTAATTCTAATCTCTCTCTGCACCTTCTCTGCAGCTGCTACACTGTACTCTGCACTTTGCTCTGCTATCCTGATGCACTTTATATGGCACAATCTGCCTTTTTAGCAAGCAAAACCACACTTTTCACTGTATCAGTATGTGACAACAATAAGTAAATTCAAACTCAAGCCCATACCTATTCAATTGGTTTGTAATTATCTCACCGCCCTTCCAGCACATGACAGTGGGCTCACAGTTGCTTCTCCAGATAGCTTCTGGCTGGATTTCTTGCACGAATCTCAAGGTCCACACTTGAGTGAACATAGTTAATTGCAGCACTCTTCTCAATTGCCAAAGCCAGTGTTGACAGACTTGTTTATCAATTATCAAGAGCCTGTGTCTTTTTCCTGCTGCAAGCACTTCTGCAGACCCTGATTTCTTTTACTGAACTTATTATCTCGAGCAAGATTCTGACCTGGGCAATTCAACCATTAGGCAACTCTCCATGCCCGTAATACACGGTCCTTCAATGTCTTCAGTCACGGATTCCTCTTTCACCTCAATGTCCCATGTCTATTTACGATAAGCCAAACTTCACACCCAGGGCCACACTACAACCAACTGACATTAATTCAGATAGAAGTTGTTACATTAAAAGTAGAATCAGTTAATTGTTCTCATATATATCAGCTTATAGACTGATCTGCATGTAGTGAGACTCCAGGTACAAGTGGACTACAGTCACAACAGGTGACAAGGAAGGCAGACATTCCAGCTTGCGAAAGGGCAATGTTGAACATGAATTTTGCTGCAGAGATGTTATTTGAGGGCTTCAGGATTGCAGCAAACAGAGAAAGATCCTGCAGCACTTGTGATGAGAGAAACAGAGTTAACTTTTCTCAAGTCTGGTAAGACTCTTTTTCAGAACATTGCAGCTTGGACGACAGGGCAACTCGTTTGTATCCAAATAAAAGCAAATTACTGCGGATGCTGGAATCTGAAACCAAAAGAGAAAATACTGGAAAATCTCAGCAGGTCTGGCAGCATCTGTAAGGAGAGAAAAGAGCTGACATTTCAAGTCTAACTGACCCTTTGTCAAAGCTCAGAGCACATATTAAGAGCACCACTTTGGAAAGAGGCCTCATCAGAACAAATGCGGCGGAGGCGAAGGAGCTGAGAGAAAGGGATAGAGTCTTACAGGACATAGGGTGAGAAGAGCTGTAGTCCAGATAGCTGTGGGAGTCAGTGGGCTTGTAATGGATATTAGTGGATAGACCATTGTCGGAAATGGAGACAGAAAGGTCAAGGAAAGGAAGGCAAGTGTCAGAGATGGACCAGGTGAAGGTGATGGAGGGATGGAAACTGGAAGCGAAGTCTATGAATTTTTCCAGGTCAGGACAGGAGTATGGAGCTGCACCGAAATAGTCATCGATGTACCGATAAAGCGGTTGTGGGAGGGGACCCGGGTAGGCCTGGTACAAGAAATGTTCCATATATCCCATGAAAAGGCAGGCAGCGCTAGGATCCATGCGGGTACCCATTGCTACGCCTTTGATTTGGAGAAAATGGGATGAGTTGAAGGAGAAGTTGTTGAGAGGGAGAACAAGTTCAGCCAGGCGGAGGAGAGTGGTGGTGGATGAAGATTGTTCGGGCCTTCTTTCAAGAAAGAAGTGAAGAGCTTTCAAGCCGTCTTGGTGTGGGATGGAGGTGTAAAGAGATTGCACATCCATGGTGAATAGAAGGTGGTTAGGACCTGTGAATTGAAAGCTGTCAATGTGTTGCAAGGTATCCGAGTAATCCCAGATGTAGGTGGGGAGGGAGTGAACCAGAGGTGTAAGGATGGAGTCGAGGTAGGAGGAAATAAGTTCAGTGGGGCAGGAGCATGCTGACACAATGGGCCTACCGGGACAGTCCTTGGGGAGTTGGTAGAAACGGGCTGTCCGGGTTGGGAAACTATGAGGTTGGAAGCTGTGGGTGGGAGATGGGGGAGGCATCCGGAGGAAATGAGATCAGTCACGGTGTTGGAAACAATTGCTTGATTCTCAATGGTGTAGTCATGCTCCAGGGACAGGTAGGAGGAAGAATCTGAGAGTTGGCGCTCAGCCTCTGCGAGGTAGAGGTCAGTACGCCAGACGACAATAGCACCCCCTTTGTCAGCAGGTTTGATGACAAGGTTGGGTTTGGACCTAAGGGAGCAAAGGGCAGAAAGTTTGGATGGAGAGAGGTTGGAATGGGAAGAGGGGCAGAGAAATTAAGGCGGCCAATGTCCCGTTGACGATTGTCAATGAAAAGATCGAGGGCAAGAAATTGTCCTGGTGGGGCTGTCCAATTAGAGGTGGAATGTTGGAGGGATGTGAAAGGATCTGTAGAGCAGGGGGGGAGGACTCTTACCCAAAGAAGTGAGCATGAAGACGAAGGCGACGGAAGGAGAGCTCAGCATCATGTCGAGCCCGGAATTCATTGAGGTGGGGACGTAAGGGTACAAAGCTGAGTCCTTTGCTGAGAACAGCACACTCAGCCTCAGAGAGGTATGGTGAACACACAACAAGGGCTGGGGCTGGAAGAGATGGGGTTCGAGGAATTGGGACTGTTGGAAGGTGGAGGGTGGGCAGGGGTGTGGATGAGAAGTTGAAGCTTGCGTTCCTTAGCATCTGCAAGAAACAGGAAAAGTTTGGAGTTAAGGCGTCGAATGATACAAAGGATGAAATGAAACTGTGGACCCAGACAGCTTTGAGAGGGTAAGTCGGTGCTGCTGGAGAGAGGTGTCGAGTGCTTTCATGTGGCGGTGCATGGCCCTGAGTGTGGCTTTTAGGATGTGGCGAGAACAGCAGTTGGAAAAATGTTGCATATCGTGCAAGTACCTGTAATCCTGGAGGCTGCATGCAGGGTGGAATTTGAGTTGAAATCCATGTGGAGTGAGTCGGAGGCGAAGACAGTCAGTGAGGAAGGAAATATGGCAGTGGAAGCAAGTCTTAATAAATACCTTGTCTAACACTGAGAGAGAAAAGGAAAGCAGTGAAGGTGGACAGGGGGAGAGAGACAAACGAAAATCCTGTCGGAGAGAAGAGCAGTACTTCTTCAGGGTAGGCATTCCTGGAGGAGAGGTGGCAGTGAGTTAAACACTGGATAAAAGCAAATTACTGCAGATGGAATCTGAAACCAAAAGAGAAAATGCTGGAAAATCTCAGCAGGTCTGGCAGCATCTGTAAGGAGAGAAAAGAGCTGACGTTTCGAGTCTAACTGACCCTTTGTCAAAGCTTGTATCCATCAAAGCTCCTTTGTATCCATCCTGAATGAGAGTCACACTGACTCAAAATGTTAATTCTGTTTCTCTTCCCAAGATACCAGTAGTACACACATGTACAACTTACTTTACATCCAGGATGAACATGTGGCAATCATACCTAATATACAATATACATCAAATAATGACCTCACTCATGACAGCACCCATAGATTTCTCAGCAACTCTTTCCACATGTAATGACACAACAGGTTATCGAAGCTTGTTAAATTCAATAAGGAATTGAACTTACTTCAATCACTTTCCTTTTCCTGATCAGGCCTTAAACTCTCTCCATAAAGCCATTCAATGATGCACTGACAGTTTATGTTCCCCTGGACACTGAAACTTCACTTGAGCACTTATTCGTCAGCTCAACTCCAGTTCTTCATCGACAGCTAACTTTACCTCATTAAACATTGGCCTGAATTCCCCCTGAGTTCTCATCTTGCTCAGTTGCATCATGCGAGTATTGTTTGTGGCTTTTTAATCTCACTATGTCAGCTCATTGGAGTACAGCAAACTTTTTATTAACCAGGGACCAGGAATGTGCTGGTTGATCAAATATTCCATAAAATCAAAAAGTCCACATAATCAATGTAAAAAGTAATAGATTTATAATGCAGGGGGATACACACCATTGTTATACTTGGAGATAAAATCACTTGAGTAATTATGCAACTTTGCCTTAAATAAAACTTAATGACAGAGAGCTTTCTAACTCTCACCCTCAACTGGCTGCTCAGATATCACAGTAGATCACAGTATTTGAGGAAAAATTGAAATTGAATTAATGTTGATATTTCACGTGACCATTCAGTTGATCAACAAGCAGACTTACGTGGAGGTAAATACATTTTTATAACTAAAGCAATTGGGCAGAATAATACAATAAACTTTGCAGAATTTGTAGGATATAATTTTTGCTGGTTTGTCGAGAGTGCTGGTTCAAAAGGTGCCAGTTAAAACTAACTTTGTGATATCAATGTTTGTAAGCCTCCTCCAAATCCCTCTGGCCCCACACAATGCCAGCAACTTTCCTGTTTTCACAGCTGCCCAGGACATCTCCTGACTATGACACTTAGCTGCTTACTCATTCCTAGAACTTCTTCCTGAGTTTAATTCAACAGCACAGAGCCATCATGCTCTTGACCACGACCCTATAGGATAGCTAAAAGCCAGAACTCCTAATATGTGGTATCCCCTACCCCGTATCTTCCTCCAAATATCTGTGACCCCAGAACTGCAATTTTCACAAAACAACAGTTTTCAGCGTGAAGAATATTTACAAAAAGAAGTAAGCATCATATATCACATGTGATGTGGAGGTGCCATTACATTACCTACAGCGTGGAAACAGGCCCTTTGGCCCAACAAGTCCACACCGACCCTTTGAAGAGAAACCCCCACCCCCCCTATATTTACCTCTGACTAATCCACCTAACACTGTGGGCAATTTAACATGGCCAATTCACCTAACCTGCACATCTTTGGACTGTGGGAGGAATCTGGAGCACCCGGAGGAAACCCACACAGACACAGGGAGAATGTGCAAACTCCACACAGACAGTTGCCCGAGGCAGGAATTGAACCCGGGTCCCTGGCGCTGTGAGGCAGCAATGCTAACCGCTGAGCCAGCGTGCCGCCCTGAACAAAGACGAACAAAATCAGAATTTACACAATACCACGTTATAGTTCAACAGTTTTATTTGAAATAACAAGCTTTTGGAGCATTGCTTCTTCATCACACAATGAAGGAGCAGCACTCTGGAAACTTGTGACTTCAAATAAACCTGTTGGATTATAACCTGGTATCATGTTACTTCTGACATAGTACATCGGTGTACGAGGACAAGTGAAAGCTCATGAAAGGCAGATACTAAGGAAATGCACAAAGATATTTGTACACAAATCGGTGTGGCTTGATTTAGAAATTTGTTTTGGAATCCTTGTTTTGTGGTGGATTTTATTCCAGTGTTGTTAATGGATCTCTGTAATGGTAAATAACTGAGGAAATGTCATTTTTCTTTTTAGTGTAAATGTGACAATCATGCTATAAGGCTTGCTAAACCAACAACAAGCATTATTAACGAAGTCTATAGTTTTCTTTTTATTTGCTCATGGGATGTGGTATCACTGGCGACAGTGTAGAAACAGGCCCTTCAGCCCACGTTCATACCAACCCTCCAAAGAGTAACACAGCCAGACCCATTTCTCGCTGACTAATGCACCTAACACTATAGCCAATTCACCTGACCTGCACATCTTTGGACTGTGGGAGGAAACCCACACAGACACAGGCAGAATGTGCGAACTCCACACAGACAGTCACCCAAGGCTAGAATCAAACCTAGGTTCCTGGTGCTGTGAGACAGCAATGCTAACCAGTAAGCCATCATGCTGTGCCATATTGCTCATCTGTAATTGACCAGAGGGCAGTTAAGAGCCAACCACATTGTAGTGTCATGTAATGCCAACCAAGTAAGGACAACAGATTCCTTCCCAGAAAGACATTAGATCAGTTTACAACAATCAATGGCAGCTTCCTTCAAGCTAGCTTTGAATTCCAGATTTTTGTTGAATTCAAATTTCACTATCTGCTGTGGTGGGACCTAAACTCATATCCCCAGAATACTAGCCTGGGGTTCTAAATTACTATTGAAGTGACATTACCCAATGCCACTGCTATCCCTGCTGTGTACATACAATGGCAACTGGAGGCTCTGTACGTATCTGATCTGAAGAATTGCAGTTCTGTTCAGTCTGCAGAGTGAATGGCTATATTTCCCAGTGTGTTTCATGATGGACAGTGATGTATATCAGTTTATGATATGCCCCTTGTAGGTACATCAGAACAAAGCCAGGTATGATGGAGTTGATGATTGTGGGAATTGGGGTTGCTTTCACTGATTTCACAGTCAGGGTAGTCAGCTGTGGACAGCCCAGTCCAAAAGAAATTGTGCTGATTGTCTCTGCCATTCCTGTTCATCTTATTCTGCTTTTTCCTCCCCACTACCTCAGCTGACTGCCATGTGCCTAGTGACAGCTGTTTTGTTGGGATATCATATAACTTTCAGGAAGCATAGCTGAAAGAACAGTAAATCAGAAACCACCTCAATAAGATACTATGCATTTGTCCCAAAACTAGTTGGACCATTTGAAGCAACAGTAATGGAGATCAATTATACAATATTCTGCTCTCAATGAAAGAATCCATGTTATTGTTTCAGAAATCCTCCTGTATGGTATGCTTACATTTAAAAGAAGAATGTAACAGTAAGAACTGTGCCCAGATAAGGCTGTGTAACATGTAATAGGCCGCCCACAAATATGGTACCTACTCTGCTGAGCATTGAAAGGCCCATCCAAAATAACCTTGGGTACGCCAATGGATCACTCAACATCAAAGGGTGGCACAGTAGCTCAGTGGTTAGCACTGCTGCCTCACAGCACCAGGGACACAGGTTCAATTACACCCTCGGGTGGCTGTCTGTGTGGAGTTTGCGCATTTTCTTCTTGTCTGCTTGAGCTTCCTCCGGGTGCTCCGGTTTCCTCCCACAATCCAAAGATGAGCGGGCTAAGTGGATTGACATGCTAAATTCCCCATTGCGTCTAGGGATGTGCAAGTCAGGTGGATTAGCCATGGGAAATGCAGGGTTAAAGGGATAGGGTCAGAGTGTGGGTCTGTGTGGGAATCTCTTCAGAGGTTTGGTGTGACTCGATGGGACAAATAGCCTCCTTCCATACTGTAGAGATTCTATGATTCTGTGACCATTTCCTATGTGTTTCATTACACAAATGCTGCCCACATGTGCATGCATTATGCATCAGAGTCATGAATGATGTGTTCAGCAGATTGCCTTTATCACTCAGTTGCCAGTCTTTGGTTTGGTGTGGTATCTGAGATGCAGAAGGTGCAGTGGATTGCTTCAGAATGAAGTCATCATGACTGCCAGAACATCATGAATTACCTGCAGGAAATGCAGGATGTAGTGGCACAACATCTGGACATTAAGAGAACAGGTTCCCTTTCAGTTGCGGTACATCTCACAGCCGCTGAGAGTGCTTGTCCTAATCGGAGGCCAGAGCTATTGCTACAGCTGGTGTTAATTTCAGTGAGGGCCTTCTTAGTTAAGCAAACACACATTGGGACAACTGTTCCTTCCTGAGGTCTCTGTAGGGGAATAGCTCCCTGGACATGCTGGGGTTGTTACAGCCTCTTACAATGAACTCTTTTCCTTTTCATTTTCCTCTTCCTCTCTGTTCCAGTAGTGTGTCCTGTTTTGAGTGATTTGTTGACTCTCTAACCTGTATTCAGGGAGGGCTGCATGCTGTTATACCCAAAACTGGGTGGAAGTGGTTTGTGCAAAAGCCTTGGTGTCAGGACAAAGAGCTTCAACACGTGCCACACCACTTCCTGTCGACTTCAGCAACTTTAAACAACTCTGGAAACCACCAAACACTTTTGAAATTGCAGCGAGAGCCAGAACAAATCAATCACTAACTAACCTGAAAGTAATTGATGATCCCTTTAAGTAAGGTTGGTGGTGCTTGTGGTCAGTTGGGGGGAAAGTGGGGGGGTGCTTTCTTGCAGTCAAATATAGATTTGACTGTGTGAGGTTCAGGGGGATCACTGCTCTCTTACATAGCAGCAGGACGTTTCACATATTCCACATGCTTCCAGCAGAAGCAACGTCCTTGGAATTATCATTGGCCAGAAACGTAACTGGACCAGCCTGGGTGGATCCTTCTTCTTTAGCAGTCCCACGTGGTTGAGGATAACTTTCTTCCACAGTGTAATTGATTTCTCAGCTGACTGAATTAGCCAATGGAGAAGCTGCAGTCTTTGCCACAGGAAGGATAGACCACGGTTTGAGGAATGGGAGGGTGGGATGTATAGCCTTGACATGCATTCTTTCTCTGTGGGATGCCTGACTGGTGATGAGAATCACAGGGCACAGATCATTTCTGGACCCAGTCCCTCCACTTTGTGCAATCTTGGGCCAGGGTTACACAGGTGTTGATGGAAATGCTGCCCTTTTCAAGGAAGCATTTCCTCTTCCCTTCTGGAGCTTGCTTGCCATTTGTTTGCATTTGTTTGGAGGGTCTCATGCCAGGCATGTGAACGATGTGAACGCTGATCAGGCACAGGCAGCACTTTGATTCGAGGGATGTTGGCCTAAGTGAGAACTGACATTGGCGCATCTATTCTGGCAATGGATTTCCAAGGTCATGTAGAGGTGATGCTGGTGGTATCTCTCAGCTGTGTCTGCTGCATACACGGCATCCTTCTGAGCTACACAGGAGGGTGAGTTTCATTGCTGTGCTGTAGACCAGAGACGTAGTGCCGAGTTTGAGGTCCTGGTCACTTCCTCAGGCCACTGAAGGCAGTGTTGAACTTTGTCAGCACTGTCTACCCTGATTGGCAGTATGCTCCCAAGTTATGGAAAATGGTCTATGTTGACCAAGGCTTCATCCTGACATTTGACAACTGGGAGTTAGTGAGGGTTAGTATGGTATGGTAGAGGACCTTTGCCTTATAAATGTTTAGTATAATGTCCATGCTGTCACATATCTCATGAAGGTGTTGACAATGGCATGGAGCTCAAGCACCATTTACATATGGCACTTGTTGAACTATATCATCACCTGAACAAGAGACCGTAAGGACACATATATCACCCACACACTGGCAAGAGCTTACAGCTGCTAGATGGAGCACTACTTAATTCACAATATCATCTGGAGCAATGTTGCCCGGAGTAACAACATTAACAATAATGATGTTGCTGCCGGAAAACCAATGCTGAGGCAGTCAGAGACTCTGTTAAGAGAGCCCTAGTCATCTGCACTTTCCTGACAATGTGACAACTCCTGGTGTCTCAGCGTGTCCACAGCACCTTGCCTGCTGTCATAGTCTCCACTGGAAGCAACTGCTGAAGAGACGCTCGGTCATTCAACCAAAAAATTCCAAGGAATTCATGTTAAAAAACCAGGTGATCCAGGAGCTCATAAAGGCACAATCACAAGACATTTCTGAACCTGAGACATTAATTCAACTCGATAAATGAAAAGCATCTCTGCAGACAGCTGAAGACCCAGGTCGAGCAAAACCCTAAAGAATAGATGGAGAATGAAGAAAATGCTGGCTATCCTACAGTTAGCCAATAGCCATGATGTTCTTACTCTCCAAGAATGAAGAATAAAGGTCAGAGAGGCAATTGGAGATCTCTGTCTTCAATGTGAGTGCCTTCGACCCCATCCTGCAACATGTGAGCCACAGATATTAGTACAACTCCAATCAGCACAAGGTAGAAAAGACCATTCCAGAATTAAGAGCAGCAATGCATCATGAGCAGACAGAATCCCTACAGAAGCACTAAGTATAATAAAGAATCATTGTGAGCGTAATTACATGACCTCCTTATCTGGAAACTGGAGAGAAAGGTTATAGGTTCAACTGTGGTAACCACAGAGGAGCTTCTCTGTTGTTGGCCATAGGGAAAGTTGCCACAAAATCCTTTTCATTCACCTTCCCCCTGAAACTGTACAGTCTTAATGTGGATTCCACATTCCAAGGGACACAATGGGCAGGATCTTCACCATTCAGCAACTGCAAGAGAATTGCAAGAAACAGCACCAACTTGACTTAAACATGGCTATGCTTGACTTCACTCAGACCTTCAATACTGTCAGCTGCAATTATGGAGCACCTTCTTCTATCCTGGCTGCTCCAGGGCAATTTACATTTGGACCAAAGGCATGCAAGGCTAGGTCTTCATATCAACCCTCTCCTTTGCCTTCCTTGCTGCAATGTTTCACCTTTCCTTAAACAATCTCCTTGCTACAGATGAACTACAGATCAAAAGGGAACTTGCTTAACTTCTACTGTCTCATCCTTTGTCATTGAACTATTGTCAAATGGCTACAAGGACAGGTTATAGGTGATTGACTGACCTCTTGACGCTCATATCCACCATCTTCAAAGCACAATCAGGAGTGTAATAGAACCATCTCCATGTGCAGCTCTAACAACACAAAAGAACCTTGGCACTAACCAGGGCAAAGTAGCTAAATTGACCATAACCTCAGTAACTATATTAAATAGTCAGTCAATCACTGCACCACCAATGTGAATTGCCAGCAAGGCATAGCAGATTGTAAACACAAAATATTAAAAAGACAGTTCAGTTTTAAAATGTGTCTTTTGTGATTTGGTTATCATGGAGAAAAAGGCACACATCAAAGAATATTTGAAATCAAGAGCCAGGTTTCATACCTTGACATAAAAAAATGAGTCGCTGATTTTCTGGACATGCATAGAGAGATAGAGACAGAGAGAGAGACAGAGACAGAGAGAGACAGAGGGAGAGAAATAGAGAGAGAGAGAAAGAGTGAAAGAGAAAGAACAACAACTGCTGCTGAAAGCAAAGGCCACCAAGCAGAATGCTGTTCAGAGAGACAGGAGTTGTGGAGTTTAAAGGAGCAATCAATCACTGGAATGGGTCTTGCTGCTGGAAGTCAATTTAGGAATACTCAGAACACAGGAAGGAATGACTTTCAAAGGACACTGGTCGTCTTCCTCTGAAGTGACTCGAAGATAGGAGCCTGCTGACAACCTGGAAAGAGATTCAGTTTCCAGTTACATAGGCTACATATCTGTTGGATGTATGGCATAAAGTAAAAACTGGTCACAAAGAATATTTTGTTATACTTGTTCATTGTTTGCTGAACAAGAAACAAGTGCACAAAAGTAATGTTTAGTCTATGTTAATTTAGTTTTGCACAGTAAAAGTCTTTAAACATTAAATCTTGTTGTGTGATTTCATCAGTTCTTGGGAAATCACTTCTTTTCTTAAAGGTTATTGAACTCAACAAATTTGTAAGAAGCATGTACAAGATACAATGCCACAACTAACCAGGACAGCACTTTCCAAACCATGATTTCTACTACATAGAATAATATGTGCAGCATATTCATGCAAATGCCACCACTTGTACATAGCCATCCAAGCCACACATCATCCTCAACTGGAAATATATTACCATTCCTTTATGGGTCAAAATTCTGGAACTCCCTCCCTAAGAGCACTGCGGGCTTACCTGCACCTCATATACTGCAGTCCTACAAGAAGGTGACCTACCAACACCTCCTTAAGAGCAGTTAGGAATGGAAAATAAATGCTTGCCTGGGTAATGAATAAAAAATTAACTACTTGTTAGCACTTGCATTAAAATAACTTCCAATGCAGCCTGCACTAAATATTTTCATGTACACATGGGCAATATTTTAGATGGGAAAAGTCACAAATTGAATAAGCAGAGGCTAAGGAGACAGATGTTGTGGCCTGCTTGTGTCATTATAGAATTTTGAATCTGTTTACAGGATTTAATGTTGTTTGCTCTGTTCATACAGGTCTCAGATCCCCTGTAGATAGTGCTGGCCTGAAATAAAATTCTAATCCCAAGGTCCAGTGCAAAAACCAATAGAAAATCTATGAGGAAGTATGATGAACATCTGGCACTAGTCACTTGTCAAATCTTCAGTTGAAGCTCATTTGAATGTCTACCTCAATTAAATATTAGACTGGAATTTACAGAGAATGGCAGTAACATGTAAATTGCCACTTTGGCCTTTCTTTTCAAGGAATGAAGGGAGCGCCATGTTTCTGATAGCAGATTTTGGTCAAGACTCCTCGGAAATTCGAGGCTGTACTTCCATTCTGACAGCTCTTACATAGTTTAAAACTGCCAGTCAAAGACCCAACAGGCCCCTTTCTCACAGCAGCCAGCTGCTGTATTCTGAAATGTAAAGGATCTGACAGCCACTTTGATGGCTGCTCCCAAACAGTATGTACATAAGTGTGATCTGATGATGCTGGGAGGATAGGGTGTTCAGATGGGTAGTGGAATATGGTGCCAGGTTAGCCAGGTGGCCACTGAAGAAAGTGTAGGGTGATAGGATCAAAAGGTCAGATGGATAGGTAGGGTGCCTGCTGCACAGAGTGCCTGGTGGGTTGCATGCCAAATAGGTAGAGTGCCAGGGTGCAAGGTGAGTGATGCTGTGTTCAGCGGAGGTCAGAAGGGGTGGGAGAAATTGGGTCCAGAGGGGAAATGTGTCTGGGGCGAGGACATGTGGATGTCAGGTGGGGGGAGTTTGGGTCATGTGGCAGACAGGGTCATGCAGCATCAGCAACAGGGAGTTTGGACTGTGCCAAGTCAGGACAGGTAGCAGGAATTGTGGGAATGATCTGGTCAGGTTCATTGGTGGGAGAGAGGTTTTGAGTCCAGCTTAATCTGACAATTGAGAAAAGGCTTGGCTGGATGGGAAAGGGGTCGAGGGCAGACAGCAGAAGAACTTTCAGTCAGGGTCTGAGGAGGTGTACGTGGTCTCAAGGAGATATAGGTTGAGTTAAATTGAGACTTTTAGAAGGTTCCAGATGTTAAGGAATTGTGCAGTGGACAATTAAATTTCTGTTAATTCCTACACTGGGAATTCTGCAAGATCCACATGCTCAGCGCTACACTGGAATAAGGTAAATGTGAAGTTGCCATAGTCCTGCTCTCACATTAGAGAGAGACAACTGGTGATGGTTTAATTTGAGAGTCACCATACCTCAGGTAAGGGGAGAGTCATAGTCATAGAGGTATACAGCACGGAAACAGACCCTTTGGTCCAACTCGTCCATTCTGACAAGATAATCTAGTCCCCTTTGCCAGCACTTGACCCATATCCCTCTAAACCCTTCCTGTTCATACACCCAACCAGATGCCTTTTAAATGTTGTAACTGTATCAGCCTCCACCACTTCCTCTGGCAGCTCATTCCATACACACACCACCCTCTGTGTGGAAAAAGTTGCCCCTTAGGCCCCTTTTATGTCTTTCCCCTGTTACAACATGGGGTAAACCTTCCGTCTTAACTTAAAACCAGCAACACAGAAAAAGTTTATCCCATGCAGTAATCTGTAAAAATTAAAGTGGTCAAGTGAAATTTAACAACTTTATTTCTTAAAGTACAACAGAGAATAATTAACTGCCACCTATTTACAATTCTTTTCTCTAACCTATCTTTTACCTTCCTTTCTATAATACTAGTCCAATAAAACTTCCAATTAAGATTCACAGAAAATTTCAAATTTTTAAACCAGCCAGCTGTTGAATCTTCTCTTTATCTTCGTTGGTAGATTGGCTCTCCAGGTCAGTGTTGAGATTTTTCTCTGTGCAATCCTCTAGACAGGTACATCTCAGAGAATTCTGACTACCAGTCTACAGCTGTTGGTCTTGTAGCAATTCTCCTCCCAACTGTTCAATTTTCCCCAGTCTTATGCCCCAAAGCATAGGATTGTGTCATTGGCTTTTAAGATTGTCAATATATTCAACTCAAACTGGATAGGAATTTGAAACTTTCGCGGTATAATTTAAACTGACTGGCCTAATTCAAATCTGTTTTGTCGTTTTCAGGTAACCAGCTACCCTAGCCAGCTGGAGCACATGTCACACAGAGTCTTATTGAGAACCTGGTGCTGTCACTACTAGCTTTTACTCTCTTAAAGGTATAGTACACCCACAACTTCATAACACCTCTCCCCTTAAGAAAAATGAACTATTATGTTAAAAAGATGGCTATTTTTCTCTACTTTTTAAACACATTAGCCTAACATACAGATAACTTTAATATAAGTTCACCTTAACTTCTTTCCATCAATATATAAACACAAAAAAAATACAAATCTCATCTAAACTCTAGCAGTTAAATCTGCGATAACATATCTGTTATTGCTTTCTTCCAACCTGCAACATGTATGATTGTTAAATTACAAGTCTGTAACATAAGACTCAAATGAAATTGCCTTATATTCTTGTCTTTAAAGTCTTCTAAGAATGTAAGCAGATTGTGACCAGTGTACACAACCATCTCCAACACATTGTTCTATCTGACCCTCTGCCTGTTCAGGTTTTTCCTGCACCATTACATCAAACAGAGAATCTGCTAACTGAACCTCAACTTCTTCATCTTTCTCTTTACTTTTTGCTTCGTGCTGTGACTTATGATAGTGGGATCTGGTTACCACACAGTCTGGGAAAATACCAGGATATTTCTGTTTTAACTCCTCAGTTTCTTGGCCTTCCTCGGGCGTCTCCACAACAAGGGGTGTCACTCCCACCTTGGATCCTGCCAAATCATTCCCAAGAACAAACTGAATTCCTGGAACTGACACTCTAGTCAATCACTCCCACTGTAACTTCCGCAGTCTTGAGTTTGCACTCCAACCTGATCTTACGTTGGGGAATGTCAAATTTCTGTCTATCCATCCCACAAATTATCACACTCTCAGGTAACAGATCAGAAAGAGTGCATATTAGCTCATCCCTTACTATCAGTGACTGGTTAGATCCTGTATCTCTCAAAATGATAACTTCTTGTCCTTCTGCCCTTGTTCTTTCTGAATAAACTTTACCCAGAGAGGTGAATTCTTTGTAGGGATCAGGTACTAACTGCATACCCAGCCCCTGCCTAGGCTGTGCACTCTCCTGCAGCTCCTCAGCTCTTCTTCACATCTCCTTTACTACCTTCACTAATGCCACTGGCTCAGCTTTCTTTTAACCACATCGTTTACCACAGTGCCTTTCTTTAACGACTGGCACTGTGATTATATGTGTTCCACTTTACCACAGTGGAAACACCTGAGGCCTTTCACCTCCTTTCCATCAACCTTGGGTTTCTTTTTTATCTGGTGGTAAACTCTTACTCGTGCTGACTACTCCTGGTTTCGCAGTGTATTATCTCCCTTGCTCCCAACTTCTAGCCCTCACAGGATGAAATTCTGGCCGGAAGTTTGTTTTATGCACCATGTATTCATCTGCTAATTCTGCTGCCCTTCTCACTGCCTGATCTTTCTGTTCCTCCACATGAATTCTTATCATCTCTGGAAGTGAGTGTTTAAGCTCCTCCAGCAGAATAGTCTCTCAACTATCCTATTTACAAAACACGCTCCCATCGATCAAAATGACTATATTTAATTCTTTCAAACTCAACATAAGTCTGACCTCATTCCTTCTTTGTGTTTCTGAACCGCTGTCTTGCTTCCGGTAACAATTCATAAGCACTTAAAATAGCCTGTTTAACCTCTTCATAATCCCTTGACACCTCTTCTGACAATGTGGCAAATACCTCATTACTAGTTTAGTCTGAACTAGCATTACCTATAAATCCTCATACCACTCCACCTGCCTAGCCAATTTTTCAAATGAAATAAAGAAGGCTTCAACACTCTTCTCATCAAAACATGGCAGAGTTTTGACATACAAGGAACCTCAATTATCTAAGCGAGATGGGCAGGCACTATTTTGTTCGGATAATTGATTATTCGGTTAATCAATTCAATGCCTTTCTTCTGGGGCTCAGAGTTTTCTATTAAGTCTGCTCCTTATTCAGACTAAGCAGCAGCACACTGCACATGAGCCTCGGCCCACTACACCAAACCACATCCAACCCCACTCACTGCCCGCTCCCAAAACCCAACCAACACTGCCCCCACCCGCCCCCAAACCCCATCCAATCCCACCCGCTGTCCGCTCCCAAAACCCAACCAACATTGCCCCCACCCGCCCCCAAACCCCGTCCAACCCCACCCCTGCCAGCTCCCAAAACCCAACCAACACTGCCCCCACCCACTCTCAAACCCTGTCCAACACCACCCCCTGCCCACTCCCAAAACCCAACCAACCCTGCCCGATCCACTCCCAAACCTGGTCCAACACCACCCCCTGCTCGCTCCCAAAACCCAACCGACACTGCCGCCCCCAAATCCTGTCCAACATCCGTCCCCTGCCCACCTCAAAACCCCGTCCAACACTGCCCTATGGACGCCTCCAAATCACGTCAAACACCGCCCTCTGGCCGCCCCCAAATCCCATCCAACACCGCTCTCTGGCCACCCCCATACCCTGTCCAACACAGCCCCCGAACGCCCCAAACCCCGTCCAACATCGCCCCCGGCCACCCCCAAGCCCCATCCAACACCGCCCCCGGCTGCCCCCAAGCCCCATCCAACACCGCCCCCGGCTGCCCCCAAACCCCGTCCAACATCGCCCCCAGCTGCCCCCAAACCCCGTCCAACACTGCCCCCTGGCCGCCCTGCCTTTTCAGCCTCTCCCTACAGCTCAAATCCTCCAAACCTGGCAACATCCTTGTAAATCTTTTCTGAATCCTTTCAACTTTCACAACATTCTTCCAATAGGCGGGAGACCTGAATTGCATGCAATATTCCAAAAGTGACCTAACCGATGTCCTGTACAGCTGCTACATGACCTCCCAACTCCTATGAGTAAAAAATGAGGTCTGCAGATGCTGGAGATCACAGCTGCAAATGTGTTGCTGGTCAAAGCACAGCAGGCCAGGCAGCATCTCAGGAATAGAGAATTCGACGTTTCGAGCATAAGCCCTTCATCAGGAATAAGAGAGAGAGAGCCAAGCCGGCTGAGATAAAAGGTAGGGAGGAGGGACTAGGGGGAGGGGCGATGGAGGTGGGATAGGTGGAAGGAGGTCAAGGTGAGGGTGATAGGCCGGTGTGGGGTGGGGGCGGAGAGGTCAGGAAGAGGATTGCAGGTTAGGAGGGCGGTGCTGAGTTGAGGGAACCGACTGAGACAAGGTGGGGGGAGGGGAAATGAGGAAGCTGGAGAAATCTGAATTCATACCTTGTGGTTGGAGGGTTCCCAGGCGGAAGATGAGGCGCTCCTCCTCCAGCCGTCGTGTAGTTGTGTTCTGCCGGTGGAGGAGTCCAAGGACCTGCATGTCCTCGGTGGAGTGGGAGGGGGAGTTAAAGTGTTGAGCCACGGGGTGATTGGGTTGGTTGGTTCGGGCGGCCCAGAGGTGTTCTCTGAAGCGTTCCGCAAGTAAGCGGCCTGTCTCACCAATATAGAGGAGGCCACATCGGGTGCAGCGGATGCAATAGATGATGTGTGTGGAGGTACAGGTGAACTTGTGGCGGATATGGAAGGATCCCTTGGGGCCTTGGAGGGAAGTGAGTGTGGAGGTGTGGGCGCAAGTTTTACATTTCCTGCGGTTGCAGGGGAAGGTGCCGGGGGTGGAGGTTGGGTTGGTGGGGGGTGTGGATCTGACAAGGGAGTCACGAAGGGAGTGGTCCTTGCGGAACGCTGATAGGGGAGGGGAGGGAAATATATCCTTGGTGGTGGGGTCCGTTTGGAGGTGGCGGAAATGGCGGCGGATAATACGTTGTATGCGCAGGTTGGTGGGGTGGTAGGTGAGAACCAGTGGGGTTCTGTCTTGGTGGCGGTTGGAGGAGCGGGGCTCAAGGGCGGAGGAGCGGGAAGTGGAGGAGATGCGGTGGAGGGCATCGTCGATCACGTCTGGGGGGAATCTGCGGTCCTTGAAGAAGGAGGCCATCTGGGTTGTGCGGTGTTGGAATTGGTCCTCCTGGGAGCAGATGCGGCGGAGACGAAGGAATTGGGAATATGGGATGGCGTTTTTACAGGGGGCAGGGTGGGAGGAGGTGTAGTCCAGGTAGCTGTGGGAGTCAGTCGGTTTATAATAGATGTCTGTGTTGAGTCGGTCGCCCGAGATAGAAATGGAAAGGTCTAGGAAGGGGAGGGAGGAGTCTGAGACAGTCCAGGTGAATTTCAGGTCGGGATGGAAGGTGTTAGTAAAGTTGATGAACTGTTCAACCTCCTCGTGGGAGCACGAGGCTCCCAACTCCTATACTGAGGGACATTCTTTCATGGCAATCTCAGCTAGCATAGGAATTGAATCCACGCTGTTGACATCACCATGCATTGTACATCAGCTATCCAGCCAACTGCCAATTGACCCATTCTTTCCCACTCAACTCACACTGAAATACCTTAATTCTGGAATAATGACTCTCAAGTCAATGGAAAATCTATGCCATTCCAAGTTAGTGGTAGTTGTCAAGAACATTTCACAGCACCATCTAGTGGTCAGTGGGCACAAGGTGCACTTAATTGTGGAATTAGCTAAATATTCAAATCAGGAAAGAAGTGTTTTAAATGTGTGCATGAAGGGAAATCTTCACAGTATTTATACAGACTTTCAATGTGGAAATTCATTAAAATATATTTACCTTTACCTGACTAAAGGTAAATGTTAGCATTGAAACAAAGACCAGAAAATAAGATTAAACACAGCTACAATTAAGTATCAACTATGTGAATGTACAAAGTAAAAAGTCATAATTTAGTTGTACTGAACTTGCATTATACTAAGAAAAGGCATAACTTGTTGAGATTGTGGCAATTTGTAAGCAATTTCAAAGAGAAAACAACTTCTTTATACTATATGAGAAGAGATGCTGAATAACTCTAATTGGCAGAGGCTTTGCTATAGAAAATGGACCAGATGATGACTGACAGTTAACTGCCAAGCTTTGGTTAAATTAGGTTGTCAACCAGGCAGGGTGTCTCTGATTCGTCATGGCATTGTCCTGAGAAATGGCTGTCACTTGTTTTCTTGAGTTCAATCAGGCACAGTTACTATACAAGTTACTTTGTGCCTGCAAAGTGTAGGATTCTGTGTAACAGTAACTGTTGCTTCCAGTATGCAAAAATGTGCAGGCCCAATATACAATCCCGAAATAGGTCATCATAATAATTATAGCACACATAGGATTATTAAGTGAATGCTATCCAATTGTGGAATAATATCAATTGTTGAACACTATGTTCTGAGTTTTGCAAGCATGGGTTGGTTGGGTATGGTCAGAACTTTGCTTGTTGCAAGCAGCCAAAGGAATATGACTTTTGATACAATTTGTTTGTCTTTAAGACATACAGCTTACATACATGGCATGACAATGGCACTGAAATTCATACGTCAAATTATTCTATTGTGTGACAGCCAGAATTTCATTTTCACTCTCTATCTCAAGCCGGTCTTCAACCATCAATGTATGCATTGGTATTCCAGAGGTTCAGCACTCTGTAACATTTGTCTGCCAAGCAACCTTGTAAAAATGATGTTGAGTTCATACTGTGGCTAACAGATTGGGTATCAACATTCAAATCCTTTCAACACATGCCAATGGGAAGCAGTAAATGTAGGAGAGAATCTCAATCAGCTGAATGATGGAAGTAATATGGATATTCTAACTTCCAAAATACCATGAACATGTAAACTGTAGGTTAGCACAGCAATTCTGACTTCCTGAGTGAACTGTAACACACTTCCAACATGTTCATCACACTTCAGAAATATTCAATGAGCGACATATATTTCTAACTGCAAAATCATTTTAGAAAAATGTTGAACAGTGTGGCAATCTCATTCTTGAATATACTGTTATGAAGTTGAAGGCGTATACTATACCTTTAAGAGAGAGTGAAAGCTGGCAAGACCTGTCATGTCATAGACTGTGCTGGAAAATTGAATGATGTAACATTTTGGTGGTATCCTAGATATTAGTTGTTTTCACAGCAGTTCAAATGTAACCAGTCAGTTTAAATTATGCCCCAAGATACTAAAACCCAATCCAATATGAATTTTACTGTTTTGACAACATTGAACCAATGAGACGATCCAATATTTGGGGTATAAAAAGCAGGCATTTTGGACAGTTAGCCAGAAAGAGCACCATCTGCCATTGGAAAGACTGCTATTCGATACACTTTCTGTCAAAGATACCTTTTTCATATGAAACATCTTTGCAGCAGAAGACCAAAGACAACACAGAGAAATCTACAAACAGAAGAAGGTTGACAGCAGTGATGACAGCCACCAGCTGGTTTTGAAAATTGAGTTGCTGTAAATTTAACAGGAGTTTTATTGAATCAGTATATTGTTATTGAGTGGAAGGTAAATAATGACCTTTAAGAGAAAGGAGGCTTTCAGTTGGAAATGGTTGTTTAATGTTTACTTCTAAGTTAAAAAATAAAATTGTTATTTTTTTTCTTTCAATAGTGGAACTTGGGTAGTTTTCTGTCACTCATTTTTTTATTAATATTTTTATTGAAAACTTTTTCAAATCTTTACCAAAGCAAGTATGTATATAAAAAAAACAAAATTCAAAAAGATAGAGGTAATACAACAATGTTATATCACAATTCTATTAATAATAAACTGCCTACTATTCTACCAAAACAAACTAGATTCAATTAGATTCAACTAGATTACTTACAGTGTGGAAACAGGCCCTTCGGCCCAACAAGACCACACCGACCTGCCGAAGCGCAACCCACTCAGATCCATTCCCCTACATTCATCCTTTCACCTAACACTACGGGCAATTTAGTATGGCCAATTCACCTAAACATATCTGCTTGACTTAAACTACAGTCAAATTAAATAAAAATGAAATGAAGCTGAATTCAAATTGACTTAAATTAAATTATATAACATTACCTTATTCCATTTCACTCACCACTCCTCCACTGAGGCTCTCACCCCTGGGGGCACCAGTCATTGTACACAATTATATTTCCTCCCAGGGCCCAATGGGCGTCCAAATTGATTCCACGGCTATACCACGGTCCTAATTAATATTGCCAATAAGTCCACATCAATATAATTTAGAAAGTGCTGCCATGTCTTGTAAAACTGTTCCGTTTTCTGGTGCATCACATTTGTGAGGTAGTCTTGGGAGAGATGCTCCATCACCAGCCTGCACCACCCCATAAGACCTGGGGGGTTTCCAATGGCCAATTCATTAAAATGTTCTTCCTTGCACAGGAGGTAAGGATGTTACATAGAACATAGAACATAGAACATAGAACATAGAACATAGAACAATACAGCACAGAACAGGCCCTTCGGCCCACGATGTTGTGCCAAACATCTATCCTAGATTAAGCACCCATCCATGTACCTATCCAATTGCCGCTTAAAGGTCGCCAATGATTCTGACTCTACTACTCCCACGGGCAGCGCATTCCATGCCCCCACCACTCTCTGGGTAAAGAACCCACTCCTGACATCTCCCCTATACCTTCCACACTTCACCTTAAGTTTATGTCCCCTTGTAACACTCTGTTGTACCCAGGGAAAAAGTTTCTGACTGTCTACTCTATCTATTCCTCTGATCATCTTATAAACCTCTATCAAGTCACCCCTCATCCTTCACCGTTCCAACGAGAAAAGGCCGAGAACTCTCAACCTATCCTCGTACGACCTATTCTCCATTCCAGGCAACATCCTGGTAAATCTTCTCTGCACCCTCTCCAAAGTTTCCACATCTTTCCTAAAGTGAGGTGACCAGAACTGCACACAGTACTCCAAATGGGGCCTAACCAAAGTCCTCTACAGCTGCAACATCACTTCACAACTCTTGAATTCAATCCCTCTGCTAATGAACGCTAATACACCATAGGCCTTCTTACAAGCTCTATCCACCTGAGTGGCAACTTTCAAAGATCTATGTACATAGACCCCAAGATCCCTCTGTTCCTCCACCTGACTAAGAACCCTACCGTTAACCCTGTATTTCGCATTCTTATTTGTTCTTCCAAAATGGACAATCTCACACTTGGCAGGGTTGAACTCCATCTGCCACTCCTCAGCCCAGCTCTGCATCATATCTAAGTCCCTTTGCAGCCGACAACAGCCCTCCTTACTGTCCACAACTCCACCAATCTTCGTATCATCTGCAAATTTACTGACCCACCCTTCGACTCCCTCATCCAAGTCATTAATAAAAATTACAAACAGCAGAGGACCCAGAACTGATCCCTGCGGAACTCCACTTGTAACTGGGCTCCAGGCTGAATATTTACCATCTACCGCCACTCTCTGACTTCGACCGGTTAGCCAGTTTTCTATCCAATTGGCCAAATTTCCCTCTATCCCATGCCTCCTGACTTTCCACATAAGCCTACCATGGGGAACCTTATCAAATGCCTTACTAAAATCCATGTACACTACATCCACTGCTCTACCCTCATCCACATGCTTGGTCACCTCCTCAAAGAATTCAATAAGACTTGTAAGGCAAGACCTACCCTTCAAAATCCGTGCTGGCTGTCCCTAATCAAGCAGTGTCTTTCCAGATCATTATAAATCCTATCCCTCAGTACCCTTTCCATTACTTTGCCTACCACCGAAGTAAGACTAACTGGCCTGTAATTCCCGGGGTTATCCCTATTCCCTTTTTTGAACAGGGGCACAACATTCGCTACTCTCCAGTCCCCTGGTACCACCCCCGTTGACAGTGAAGACGAAAAGATCATTGCCAACGGTACTGCAATTTCCTCTCTTGCTTCCCACATAATCCTAGGATATATCCCGTCAGGCCCGGGGGACTTGTCTATCCTCAAGTTGTTCAAAATATCCAACACATCTTCCTTCCTAACAAGTATCTCTTCTAGCTTACCAGTCCGTTTCACACTCTCCTCTTCAACAATACCGTCCCTCTCGTTTGTAAATACTGAAGAAAAGTACTCATTCAAGACCTCTCCTATCTCTTCCGACTCAATACACAATCTCCCACTACTGTCCTTGATCGGACCTACCCTCGTTCTCGTCATTCTCATGTTTCTCACATATGCATAAAATGCCTTGGGGTTATCCTTGATCCTATCCGCCAAGGATTTTTCATGCCCTCTCTTAGCTCTCCTAATCCCTTTCTTCAGGTCCCTTCTGGCTATCCTGTATCCCTCCACTGCTCTGTCTGAACCCTGTTTCTACATACTGAGTTAGAAAAGCTTCCTGGACACACTGCACAAACACCGCCCCATCCAATCTACTTGATCTAAAGAGCTTCCAATCAATATTTGGGAAGTTGAAGTCGTTACATAATCTCTTCCCGTGTTCCCCCAGAAAGGGCAAATTTGGCAACACCAGAAGAAGAAATACCAGATCCACTTTGACTTCAATCCCCAGGCTGTCCTTCAACTCCCTTACTATAGCACTCCAGTATCTCTGGATCTTGCAACATGACCACAAGCAGTGTGTAAGAGAGTCTATACTAATTTTACATTTAGGACACCCTGGAGTCACTCTTATCTCTTGAACTCTCTTGAAGTTTTGGAAAGAATTCTGAGGGATAGGATTTATGACTATTTGGCAAAGCATAGTGCAATTAAAGGCAGTCAACATGGCTTTGTGAGAGGCAGATCACGTCTCACAAATCGTATTGAATTCTTTGAAGAGATGTCAAGACAAGTCGATGATGGTCGAGCAGTGGATGTGGTGTATATGGACTTCAGCAAGGCATTTGACAGAGTTCACCATGGTAAACTCATTCATAAAGTCAGGAAGCATGGAATACAGGGAGATTTGGCTATCTGGATTCAGAACTGGCTGGTTGACAGAAGGCAGAGAGTGGTTGTAAATGGAAAGTATTCTACCTGGAGGTCAGTGTCGAGTGGGGTCCCTCAGGGCTCTGTTCTTGGGCCTCTGCTCTTTGTAGTTTTTATAAATGACTTGGATGAGCAGGTTGAGGGGTGGTTAGTAAATTTGCAAATGACACAAAGGTTGGAGGTGTCGTCGATAGTATAGAGGGCTACTGCAGGCTGCAGCGCGACATAGACAGCATGCAGAGCTGTGCTGAGAAATGGCAGATGGAGTTCAACCTGGATAAATGTGAAGTGATGCATTTTGGAAGGTCAAACTCGAATACTGAATATAGGATTAAAGACAGGATTCTTGGCAGTGTGGGGGAATAGAGGGATTTGGGTGTGCAAGTACATAGATCCCTCAAAGTTGCCACCCAAGTGGATAGGGTTGTTCAGAAAGCATATGGTGTTTTGGCTTTCATTAACCTGGGGTGTCGAGTTTAAGAACTGCAAGGTTTTGCTGCAGCTCCACAAGTCCCTGGTGAGACCACACTTGGAATATTGTGTCCAGTTCTGGTCGCCCTACTATAGGAAAGATACAGAGGCTTTGAAGAGGGTGCAAAGAAGGTTTACCAGGATGCTGCCTGGACTGGAGGGCTTGCCTTATGAAGAAAGGTTGAATAAGCACGGACTTTTCTCTCTGGAGAGAAGGAGAAAGAGAGGAGACCTGATCGAGGTGTACAAAATAATGAGAGGAATAGATAGAGTCAATAGCCAGAGACTTTTCCCCAGGGCAGGATGGACTGGTACAAGAAGTCATAGTTTGAAGATATTAGGAGGAAGGTAGGTTCTTTATGTAGAGAGTTGTGAATGCATGGAATGTAATGCCAGCTGTGGTGGTGGAAGCAGAGTCATTGGGGACATTTAAGCCACTGCTGGACATGCACATGGATAGCAATGAGTTGAGGGGTGCGAAGGTTAAGTTATTATATTTTACATATGGATTAAATCTTGGCACTACATTGTGGGCCAAAGGGCCTGTTCTGTGTTGTACTTTTCTATGTTCTATGCTCTGTGTTCTAACTTAGCTAGCCCCTCCGGCACCGTATGAGCCCTGTGTAAAATCTTCAATTGCGTGGTCTCCGTTTTGTTACATATTGAGATTTTCTTTACGTTTTCCCATATGTCTTCCCATGTTTCCAATGAAATATCCTGTCCTAGCTCCCGATTCCAAGTCCTACAGAGTCTCTCCACATCTCCTAAGTTACGTCCTTTCTGTAAATGATACAAAGTACTAACTGAAATAGCGCCCGTACACCGGAGCACTCTTTCCTCCATGTCTGACTTGTAAGGGTAAGCCAGGAGCGTGGTCTTCCTCAGTATATAATCCCTTATCTGAAAGTACTGGAAGAAGTCCCTATTAGACAATCTATAATTTCGACTTCGTTGGCTAAATGACATCAAGACCTCCCCTCAAATAAATCTCCCAAGCAAGAGATTCCGTTATTCTCCCATAGCTTAAAGCCAGAGTACATTGCCCCAGGTTTAAATCCTTGAGCTCCCACCAACAGGGGAAACAGCGAGGTCTGAAGCCAATTGCCCTTGTCTTGCCTCATTATCCTCCAAGCTTTCACTATGTTTAAAATGATTGCGCTCTGATACTGCTCAGTCACGATTTCATCTTATCCATGAATAACAGATTAACCGGGGATATCTCGACTGTGAGGCTTCAACATCAAGCCAAATCGACTCTGAATCCCCCTGTACCTGGTCACCCACATATGCTAACAGGACGCTTATTTGATATCTCTTCAAGTCCAGAAGGTCCATCTCGCCTCACCCTCTGGGAGTTGCTATTTCGTAAAGTTAATTAGGTGGCACCTGCGACACCAAATAAAGGACCCTAGCCAACCGTTGAGCCTTGTCTGGGTAGCAACATTGGGAGCATTCTCATGGGGTACAACAGGCACGGAAGAACATTGATTTTAATCAGAGCTATTCGGCCTAACCATGATAACAGTGATCACTCCCACCGCTGCAAATCCTGTTTTATCCTCTCCAGTAATTGTGCATAGTTAGCTTTATACAGCTGGTGGAAGGTAGGGGTAATAAAAATTCCCAAATATAAAAAACATTTTGACGACCATCTAAATGGGAACTGCATTCCAACCTTCAGATCAGGCACCCCCACTAATCCCCCTACCGGCATGGCTTCTGATTTTGTGAAGTTGATCTTGGTATCCTGAAAAACTGCCAAGTAAATTAATTTTTTGAAACAATCGAGGAACGGACTCCCCTGGATTAGCCAAGAACAAAAGAACATCATCAGCATATAGGGTGACATTTTGCTCCCCCCTTCCCACCCCTGATGCCACTCTTTCAGGATCCCTCCTGAAAGCCTCAGCTAACTCCTCAATTGCCAAGGTGAATAGCAGTGGTGAAAGAGGACACTCCTGTCAACTACCTCTCCCAATATTAAAGTTATCTGACTTAGTACCGTTTTTAATGACTGCCGTCTTAGAATCATCACATAATACCACCATAAATCTAGCAAAGGCTCCCCCCAGACCAAAGTGCTCTAGGACTCCAAACAGGTACGGCCATGCTATCTGGTCAAATGCCTTTTCCGTGTCTAGGGAAACCACCAAACCGGAAGCAATCTTTGCTGGCATTCCTGCACTGTGTTCAGTACTCTCTTGATATTGTTGGAGGAGTTGATAAAACATGTCTGATCTTCTTTTATCATATAGGGCAATACCTTTTCCAACCTCAGGGCCAGTACCTTTGACAGAATTTTAAAGTCTATATTCAACAGCGAAAGTGGTCTGTATGAATCACATCCTTTGGGGTCTTTCCCCTTTTTTAAAATGAGGGCAATGTTAGCCTTCCTAAGAGAGTGCAGAAGACAATCCTGTGCCTATGAATAGCTACACATCCCCAAAAGTGGCCCCCACCAACACATTTATGAATTCCATATAGAACTCACTCGGGAATCCATCAGGCCCTGGTGCTTTGCCACCCTGGAGATGCTTTATTGCTTCATGCACCTCTTGTACTATCATAGGCACATTTAAGAGGGAAACCTGTTACATGTTTATACTGGGGAGATCTCAGTTCTCAAAAATGAACTGCATTCTCACTGCACCATCTTCGTCACCCTCCGACTGATATAACTCTGGAAAGTATTCCCTAAATCTACCATTGATCTTCCTCAACTCACGGGTAACTGTGCCAGGTAAAAACAATGACTGCAGATGCTGGAAACCAGATTCTGGATTAGTGGTGCTGAAAAAGCACAGCAGTTCAGGCAACATCCCAGGAGCAGTAAAATCGACATTTCAGGCAAAAGCCCTTTATCAGGGATAGAGGGTAACTGTGCCAGCCTTCTTTCTAACAGACATAATGGATTGGGAAGCATTTCTCTTTCTCGCCTGATATGCCAGGTATGTGCAATGGGTCAAGAGCCACCCGGAGAGCTGTGACCCACTGCAGCTTGACCAATGAAGGCCTATAATAATATGCTTCCTCAGCTACCTACAGCCGGGTCTCCAGCATCCGTTGCTGCTCTTCCCTCTGCCTCCTTCTGGTCATTGAATACAAAATGATCAGGCCTCATAAATATGCTTTCGTGGCCTCCCAAAGTATTGCTGGATTACTGGCTGTACCTGAGTTGATATTGCAGAAGGCCTTGAATTCTCTTGTAAAGTACTCAACGAATTTGCTATCCATGAACAGGAATGGGTCCATGCATCAGTGCTGTGCATCGATTCCGCCACCTTTGATTTTAAAATCTAAGTACACTGGCACATGGTCCGAGATAGTTATATTCCCAATTTTGCAGGCCAATGTTCTGTCCAAACAAACCGACGGCAGAAGGAACATGCCAATTCGCATGTGGCACTTGTATGGGTTGGAATAAAAAGTAAAGTCTTTTCCATTAAGGTGGAGATGCCTCCACACATCCACTAATCCAACTCCTCACACAAGTCCACCAATTGTCTAGATTTAACCCTGTATCTTGCATTCAAATTCAACCTTCCAAAGTGAATGACTTCACACTTTTCCAGGTTGAACTCCATCTGCCACTTATCAGCCCAGTTCTGTATCCTGTCAATGTTCTGTTGCAATCTGCGACAGCCTGCCACTCTATTCACAACTCCATCGACCTTTGTGTCATCAGCAAACTTACTAACCCATCCTTCCACTTACCCATCCAAATCATTTGTAAACATCACAAAGAGCAAAGTTCTCAGAACTAATCCCTGTGGAGCACCACTGGACACTGAGCTCCAGGTCAAATTCTTCCCATTAACCACCACCCTCTGTCTTCTATGGGCCAGGCTATTCTGTATCCAGACAGACAGGTTTCCCTGTATCCCATGCCTCCTTACTTTCTGAATGAGCCTACCATAGGGAACCTTATCACCTTGCTAAAATCCATGTATACCACAACCACTGCTCTACCTTCATCAACATGTTTGTTACATCCTCAAAGAATTCAATAAGGTTTGTGAGGCACGACCTGCCTCTCACAAAGCTATGCTGACTATCTCCAGGTTTTCCAAGTAATCACCAATCCTGTTTCTCAGAATCCTCTCCATTATTTTTCTCGCCACTGACGTAAGACTGATCTGATCTATAATTCCCAGGATTATCCCTATTCCCTTTCTTGAACAAGGGAATAACATTTGACACCCTCCAATCACCTGGCACTACTCCAGTGGACAGTGAGGACAGTGAGGATACAACTATCATCACCAAAAGCTCAGCAATCTCTTCCTTCATGTCCTGAGTACCCTCGGGTATAAGACCATAAGACATAGGAGTGGAAGTAAGGCCATTCGGCCCATCGAGTCCACTTCACCATTCATTCATGTCTGATGGGCATTTCAACTCCGCTTACTAGCATTCTTCCCGTAGCCCTTAATTCCTTGTGACATCAAGAATTTATCAATCTCCGCCTTGAAGACATTTAGCGTCCCGGCCTCCACTGCACTCTGCAGCAATGAATTCCACAGGCCCACCACTCTCTGGCTGAAGAAATGTCTCCGCATTTCTGTCTGAATTGATCCCCTCTAATTCTAAGGCTGTGTCCACAGGTGCTAGTATCCTCGCCTAACGGAAACAATTTCGTAGCGTCCACCCTTTCCAAGCCATGTATTACATTGTAAGTTTCAATTAAATCTCCCCTTAATCTTATAAACTCCAATGAATACAATCCCAGGATCCTCAGCCGTTCCTCGTATGTTAGACCTACCATTCCAGGGATCATCCATGTGAATCTCCGCTGGACGCGTTCCACTGCCAGTATGTCCTTCCTGAGGTGTAGGGACCAAAACTGGACACAGTACTCCAAATGGGGCCTAACCAGAGCTTTATAAAGTCTCAGTAGCACAACGGTTCTTTTATATTCCAACCCTCTTGAGATAAGTGACAACATTGCATTCACTTTCTTAATCACGGACTCAACCTGCATGTTTACCTTTAGAGAATCCTCAAATCCTCAACTAGCACTCCCAGATCCCTTTGTACTTTGGCTTTATGAATTTTCTCACTGTTTAGAAAGTAGTCTACGCTTTTATTCTTTTTTCCAAAGTGCAAGACCTCGCATTTGCTCATGTTGAATTCCATCAGCCATTTCCTGGACCACTCTCCCAAACTGTCTAGATCCTTCAGCAGCCCCCACCCCACCCCCCCCACCCCCCCACTTCCTCAGTACTACCTGCCTGTCCACCTAACTTTGTATCATTGGCAAACCTCGCTAGAATGCCCCCAGTCCCTTCATCCAGATCATTAATATATAATGTAAACAGCTGCAGCCCCAACACTGAACCCTGCAGGACACTGCTTGTCACTGGCTGCCAGTCCGAAAAAGAATCTGTTATCCCAAATCTCTGCCTTCTGTCAGACAGACAATCCTCAATCCATACCAGTAGCTCACCTCGAACACCATGGGCCCTCACCTTGCTCAGCAGCCTCCTGTGTGGCACCTTATCAAAGGCCTTTTGGAAGTCTAGTTAGACCACATCCACTGGGTTTCCCTGGTCTAACCTACTTGTCACCTCTTCAAAGAATTCCAACAGGTTTGACAGGCACGACCTCCCCTTACTAAATCCATGTTGACTTGTTCTAATCTGACTCTGCTCTTCCAAGAGTTTAGAAACCTCATCCTTAATGATGGATTCTAGAATTTTATCAACAACCGAGGTTAGGCTAATTGGCCGAGAATTTTCCATCTTTTGTCTTGATCCTTTCTTAAACAAGGGGGTTACAACAGCAATCTTCCAATCATCTGGGACTTTCCCTGACTCTAGTGACTTTTGAAAGATCTCAACCAATGCCTCCGCTATTTCCTCAGCCACCTCTCTCAGAACTCTAGAATGTATCCCATCAGGGCCAGGAGATTTATCAATTTTAAGACCTGTTAGCTTTTCTAGCACTTTCTTTTTTGTAATGGTAACCATACTCAACTCAGCCCCTGACTCCCTTTAATTGTTGGGATATTACTCACATCTTCCACTGTGAAGACTGACGCAAAGTACTTGTTAAGTTCTCCTGCTATTTCCTTATCTCCCATCACTAGGCTTCCAGCATCAGTTTGAAGTGGCCCAATGTCTACTTTTGCCTGTCGTTTGTTTCTTATGTATTGAAAAAAACTTTTACTTTCATTTCTAATATTACTGGCTGGCCTACCTTCATATTTGATCCTCTCCTTCCTTATTTCTCTCTTTGTTATCCTCTGTTTGTTTTTGTAGCCTTCCCAAGCTTCTGATTTCCCACTGCTCTTGGCCACTTTATAGGATCTCTCTTTTTCTTAAATACATTTCCTGACTTCCTTTGTCAGCCATGGCTGTCTAATCCCTCTCCGGATAATCTTTCTTTTCTTGGGGATGAACCTCTGTACAGTGTCCTCAATTATACCCACAAACTCCTGCCATTTTTGCTCTACTGTCTTCCCCGCTAGGCTCTGCTTCCAGTCTATTTTTGTTAGTTCCACTCTCATGCCCTCATAATTACTTTTATTTAACTTACACCATTACATCCGATTTTGCCTTCTCTCTTTCAAACTGCAGACTGAACTCTACCATATTATGATTGCTGCTTCCTAAGTGTTCCTTTACTTTAAGATCTTTTAAAGTAAGTCCCAGGAGATTTATCTATCTTACATTTTTCAAAGTTTTCAGTACATCCTCCTTCCTAACATCAACCTGTTCTAGCATATCAGTCTGTTTACACTGCCCTTAGAAACATCAAAGTCCCTCTCAGTACTGAATACAGAATCAAAGCCCTCATTAAGGACCTCCCCTACCTCCTCTGACTCCAGGAGCAAGTTCCTTCCATTTTTCCTGATCAGCCCTACCCTCATTCACTCTAGCCGTCCTCATTCTAGTCTGGCCTAGAATGTTCCGTGCTTTGAGCAAAGGTAAGATGGAGAGGCAATGTTTTATGTTTATTTAAACAAATTTTAATTTTGTTGATTTCAAGTCCTAAAGTGAAAACTGTATTACAAGTAAAGTGCATTGCCCTGCTATTTCAATGAATCAGTGTGATGTTTGCAATCCACTGCAGAAAATTATCCTGACAGCAACAAAGCATTGATGATTTTAAACAATTCTCTTCTAAATGCAAATAAATGTGGTAAAGTGTGTTAAATGTAATCGAAAGCTGTTGTGGGTTTGCTTTGCAACTTCTTTTCTGACATTTATATTGAAGTGTATACTGGTTATATTGTGTGAAAATGCATCATGCAGTGTGTGGAAAATATTCTCGCTGTTTGCAAACACTTCGAATTATTGTTTGTGATGTTGTTGGTTGATATTATAGGACGACTTTATGCTGATATGATCAATTCAGTGATATAACTACTCTTGAAGAGGAGCCACCCCAGCAAGCGTGGTACTGTGTAAAATTAATCAATTTTTGAGATCTGTGACATTTAAACTATTATCCAGTTTTTGCACTGAGCCACGCAAGATTGCTACCTTAGTGATCCAAAACTCTACAGAGAACAAAAATTAGAGAGTGACTGACTCCGAATTAGTCTTTGGAACTTGGAGTCATGGGGTCACACAGCATGGAACAAACCCTTCCGTCCAATCAGTCTACGCTAACCATGTTCCCACGCCAAATTAGTCCTATTTGCCTGCGTTTAGCTCATACCCTTACAAACCTTTCCAACTCACGTACCCATCTAAATGTCTTTTAAATATTGCAACTGTACCTACATCTACCATATCCTCCAGCAGTTCATTCCACAAACAAACCATGCCTAGTGTAAAAAAGTTGCCCCTAATGTCATAGAGTAATAGAGATGTACAACATGGAAACAGACCCTTCAGTCCAACTCATCCACGCCGATCAGGCATCCTAGACTAATCTAGTCCCATTTGCCAGTACTTGGTTCATATCCCTATAAACCCTTCCTATTCATATACTCATCCAGGTGCCTTTTAAATGTTAAATTTGTACCAGCCTCCATCACTTCCTCTGGCAGCTCATTCCATACACGTACCACCCTCTGCATGAAAAAGTTGCTGCTTAAATCATTTTTAAATTTGTCCCTTCTCACCCTAAACTTATTCTTTCTAATTCTGGACTCCCTCACGCCGGGAAAAGGATCTGGTACATTTTATCTTTTTTCAATCTTTCTTTTCTCACCTTAAAAATAACACATTTTATGAAGGATTTATGCCCGAAACATCGACTCACCTGCTCCTCGGATGCTGCCTGACCTGCTGTGATTATCCAGTGCCACCCTTTTTGACTCTTAAAAATATACCCTGTAGTTTTGAGCTCCCCTATCCTAGGGAAAAGATCATTGCTGTTCAGCTTATCTATTCCCATCATGATTTTATAAACTTTTATAAGGTCACCCCAAAACCTCCTACGCTCCAGTGAAAACAAATCCCAGCCTATCCATCTTTTCTTTATATGTGAAACCTTCCATTCCCAGAAACTTCCTGGTAAATCTCTTTTTGGAACATCTCTAATTTAATATTATTCTTTCTATAGCAGGGTGACCAGAACTGTACACAGTATTCCAAAGAAGCCTTATCAACATCCTGTACAACCTCAGGAGAAAGTGAGGGCAGCAGATGCTGGAGATCAGAGTCGAAGAGTATGATACTGGAAAAGCACAGTAGGTCAGGCAGCATCCGAGGAGCAGGAGAATTGATGTTTCGGACATAAACCCTTCAAGAGAAATGAGGCTTGTGGGCCAAGGGGGGCTGCGAGATAAATGGGAGCTGGATGATGCTTGGGGAAAGGTAGCTGGGAAAGTGATAGGTCAGAGAGGAGAGTGGAGCAGATGAGTGGGAAAGAAAATGAACAGGTAGGACTTTCAACAGGGCGGTGCTGAGTTGGAAGGTTGGGACTGGGATAAGATGGGGGCAGGGAAAATGGGAAACCGGTGAAATTCATCTTGATTCCATGTGGTTGGAGGGTCCCCAGGTGTCAGGTGGTTAGAGTTGGGCAATGGAAGAGGCCCAGAACCTGCATGTCCTTGCTGGAGTGGGGGGGTGGAGTTAAAATGTTCAGCCACAGAGCAGTGGGGTTGGTTAGTACGTTTCCCAGAGATGTTCTTGTGGTGGCAGGGGGAGGTGCCAGGAGGGGGATGGTGAGTTGGTGGGGGAATGTGGACCTGACAAGGGTGTCACAGAGGGAATGGTCTCTCTGATATGCAGATAGGGGTGGGGAGGGAAATATATTGCTGGGGTCTCTTTGTAGGTGGTGGAAATGGTGGAGGATGATGTGGTGTATCCAAAGGTTGGAGGGGTGGAAGGTGCGGAGCCGGGGGTGGGGGGGGTTGGGGGGGGTTGTGTCCTTGATGCAGTTGAAAGGGTAGAGTTCAAGGGCTGAGGTGTGGGATGTGGAGGACATGTACTGGAGGGCATCATCGACCACATGAGAGGGGAAATTGCGGTCTTTGAAGAAGGATGCCACCTGGGATGTTCTATGTTACAATTGGTCCTCCTGGGAGCAGATGCAGTGTAGGCGGAGAAATTGGGAATACGGGGTAGTGTTTTTACACGAGGCAGGCTGGGAGGAGGTGTTGTCCAGGCAGCTGTGGGAGTCGATGGGTTTGTAGTGAATGCCTGTGTTGAGTCGATCACCAGAAATGGAGATGGAGAGGTCCAGGAAGGGGAGGGAGGTGTCTGAGATAGTCCAGATAAACTTAAGGTTGGGGTGGAATGTATCTGTGAAGTTGGTGAACTGTTCAACCTCCTCATGAGAGCATGAGATAGCATCAATACCGTCATCAATGTAGCAGAGGAAAAGGTGGGGAATGGTGCCGGTGTAACTGCAGAAGATGGACTGCTCCACATACCCAATGAAGAGGCAGACATAGCTGGGGCAACATTAGGCTCTATCAAAAATTGTGTTCATCCTGTTCTTGTTTGTTTTACCAAAATGCAATACCTCACATTTATCCAAATTAAACTCCATTTGTCACTCCCCAGCCCATTGACCCAATTGATCAAGATCTCTTTGTAAGTATGGATAACCTACAGAACAAATGGATTTGGGTGTCCTCATCCATGAATCACAAAAGGCTGGAATGCAAGTTCTGTGGGTAAGAGAGAAGGCATATAGAATATTGACCTTTATTTCCAAGGAGATGAAGCATAAAAATCAGGAGGTTTCACTAAACCTATATAAGGAACTAACCAAACCACAACTAGAATATTGTGAACAGGTTTTGGCCCCGTATCTGAGGAAAAATATAATGGCATTGCAGCCATTAATGCCAATGACCCAATCCCATGTTTTTTGGATGAATCAGAGTTACGGCTGAATGCCAGATGGAAGCCTTCCTACACTGCTGTTAGTAACAGTGCACAGTTCCAAGAAGTTTGCAAAATCTGTCCTATTTTGTCTGCCAAAAGTCATTCACAAATGATAAATATGTCTGGAAAATAAATGAGCAGAAAATAGCATGATTAATTGCAAGACCTTTCATCTCCAAAGCCCTAGATTGTGATTCAACCCTAATTTGTAGTGTTGTACTGTGACAGTGGAGCAGTCCCAACCATCAAAACACTTCTGGCCAAAAGGCTCTGATGTTACCCAAACAGGTGCAGAAGTGAGGCTAAGACTCCTGTCTCTGCAAACCAAACATCACTGTCAAGCCAAACATGCTGCCATGACAATTGGCAACCATCTTTGGAAATCATATTGCCAGCCCTCATTGGAAATACACATATGGAAAGTAAGTGTTATTTAAAAGCTCCTTAGGGTTCTTGAGTTGGTCTAGTTCAACCTGAGTTTACAGCTGTTAAGTTAATACCTCGTATCCTTGGCAGGCTTTGAGTGCTCAGTGAATGGATGTTTCTCTGATTTGTTTTATGGCCTGAGATGACGTTCACAATGATAACAAGGAAACAGGGCAAGACTTTTCTAGTCCTTGCTGTTACCAACATATTACATATGTCTACTGATGTACATAGCAGCTACTGAAATATGGTTTGTTTGCATATTCCCAAGTCTGGTTGCAGCAAAACTTTCTTTTGCACAACGTGCAACTTATACAAATGAAAAAAAGAGATGTGAGTTTCTGGATGTCTGATTCAGTTGACTGTTTTCTATGGGCTGAATCTTATATTTATTGGCACTGCGGTTTTTGGAAGGATCTCTGCCAAGGAGCCTCATGAATTTTCTCACCATATCTTATGAAACACGTCTCCTTAACTAACTATCTCACTTCTATGGCATCCATCATGTTCAATTCCAGCTCCATTTTACCATGCACCATGCCCCGAACAGGTGGAAATTGGCAGGTATCCTTTGCAAAAAAAAATCCCTCCTGTGTGTCATCTTTAAAAGGCCACATTACACTGGGATGAGCTCTAGCATTCTGAAATGGCCCTGTACATTCACAGACGAAACCTGAATATATCAGAGAAGGGGAAGATGCAACCACAATTCTTCAACAGGAACCTGAAGGCCCTGGTGAAGGCACAGCTGCAAAGGAAAGGAGACTGCTTTCTGGAGGACCAGTCGAGGAGACCACAATGCCAGATCCTGATAGCCTGGTACTAGCTTGCCACCCATGTTAGTAACATGTCCACAGTCTAGAAGAAACAGCCTATAGTGCAATAAGAATGTCAATGACCTCTGTTGTGCCAGAATAAGTGCTACACTGTCCACACTGCTTCCTCACACTGACTCTATCGTTGTTACTGCACCCACCTCCCACCAAGGCTCATGCTCTACCACCCTCACTATTGTTGAAAACATTTTCCCTCGCTTGCTATCATCACCCCTCTGAATATCCCACACTATTAATGCTGTATGCCCTCTACACTGCTCCCTCACTAGATTTGCCTTTTGCTGAGTTGACACTGAACCTCTTTGATTTGTTTACATCCATGCACCTTCTTGACATGGTCCTTGCTGCTAATACTGTGATATGTAACGTCTTGTTGATCATGTATTCTGAAGTCTGGCTTGGCCTGAGGATGCAAATTTCTCGTACTTATGCATCCAATGTCCTTTGTCACATGCTTTGCAGATATAACTAAAAACTGAGCAGCTTTTGGGTAGGTACAACAAACTATATCTTTTCCAGATTTTGTTCATTTGGTATGCTTTGCTTATTGCAACAACTGTTGGGCTGCACTTAAAGCATGTGATTGCTGTTGGCCTGCCAGTAAGGCTTCATACTTAGATCCATCTTCATGTAATACACCAATGGTACAGCCCTTGAAGGCTTTAATTAGTTGAGAGGCATTTATTGACTTGATGAACCCCTCTGGAGAGTACTTATAGAGTCAGTCATTCAGCACAGAATCACACCTTTTGGTCCAACACTTCTCTAATGACCAGATATCCCAGGCTGACCTTCCAATTTCCCAGCACTTGGCCCACATCCCTCTAAACTCTTCCTATTCATATATCCATCTAGGTGTGTTCTAAGTGCTGCAATTATACTTGCCTACACCACTTCATCTTTGGAAAAGTCCCACTTATGTCTTTGCTGCACCACTTTCTGACAAACTGGCCAATACAATATTGTAATCCTCTCCATATAATATGAGTTGAAGTCTGCTACTCCTAATGTTAATTATTATTTTGAAATGGTCTCCAAGTACCTCGCAGATCTTTTCTGGATCTTTCTGATCAATCATGGAAAGCCAAACTGCATTGATTTTCAGAGCTCTCATTTTGGGATCATCTATCACTTGATCTGTAAAATGAAACAACACACTTTACTTGAACAGTCATAATTTATTAAATGTCCAGTTGCTGCCTACTCCATAAGTCTGTTCCTACCATGTCTCATTGATGGACTTTACTTCATTGTCTAATTTTTGGATTGATTTTGATTTTCTCTCTTTTTGCTTTTCCCTTTTTTACTGTTTCCCTTTATGTTTCACTGTTGCTGTTCCTCTCCTAGTCTTATTTTCTTTAAGAACTTTGGATTAAGAACTATTGATCACTCGATCAAAGATTGCAGGCTTGCAGTTGCAAGTTTTAGCCTCTGGATAGCATTCACACCAAAAAAAGAATGAAGGTGTCACTGCAGCTTCCTTTCACTTCCATTCTAATTTGAAGCGGAGAAAATGGTGTGCAACGTTTGGACACAGGTAAAGCATGTTATTGTAGAAAACTATTGTGAAGTATATTTAACTGTATTTTCTTTAGGAAAGTTCTGTCACTATGCTGTGAGAACTGTGAGGATATACTGGTGTCCTCCTTTCATGTTCAGTAATGGCTGAATAGATTGATATGTACAAAGATTGATATGCCTTATTAAAGGTTACAGTTTGATTACATGTTGAGGTTTTCCCACTTTTTGGCACTAAAATGTGCTTTACTGAATTCCACTGTGTCTATCTGAAATCTGTTTTTCCATCATTACCTGAAGTTAATATATTTCTACACATCCTGCCACAGGAACTTAATGTTCTACTTGCAATATGTGTTTATGACATTTGGCACTACTACTATCTGATGACACAGTCATCTGCAGGTCTGCTGGGATGTCTCAACTTCTTGATCAGTACTCTGATTTTAATATAATAACACTCCTGAATTTCTTTTGTCTCATTTTCATTCTTATCATTCTTAACTCTGGATCTGCTTTCTAAGCCTCAGTGAGCATAGATGGGTTCAACACAATTCTTTAACCATCGCCATTCTTAAATAATGTTTGTGTTCATACTTTGATCTCTGGTGATGGACTTCCTTTGCCGTTGCTCTGGTCACGACACATGATGGAAAAATACCTGGACCTAGTTCCTGAAAATGTTCCATCTCTTTAACCTCATGCAGATTTTCACTTCAACTAAATTGTCACCGAGGAGAAACTCAACGGCATCCTTGGTTAGTTTCTAAGCTACTCCTACTCGCACTGTTGCAGACAAGAAGTTGTAGTGATTGGAACAAAGTCAGCCAGCTGGGCCTCATAGAATTTCAATTCTCTGTTTAGGACTGTTAATTTGGTCCAATCAGGGAGCCCTGGCTGACAGATATCATCGGGAGCGTGAGGGGTTCTGTTCACTCGAGGAGGCAGCTCTGAGCTAGCTGGGTCAGTGTCATGTATTATGCATGTGTAAATGAGGGGTGACTTGGTGACAGGATACTGGACTTCGTGGAGTTATTTCATAAGTCACACTCTGATTGCACTTTGTACAATAGACCCAGAATACATATTCCACTTACTCATACTATGGCTTTATTTACACTCTCTGGCAGGAAACAGGCAAAAAAGATTGAGTCACTCCTGTGTCCCTTAATATAGTTACTGGTTTAACTGCATAAGTTAAAGAAGAATGAATTGTCTTTCCTTTTGATAAACAAAAAAAACTCCTGCACATCTCTCATCTTTTATTCACCACTCCTGCACTCACGGCAATGTTTACCCCTGATTTCATAGTTATAATTTCATAGTTATAGATTGCAATTTGATCTACAGTATTTTCCTTAAGAATTTCTTTTCAGAATCTCTCATGAATCCCAATAATGCCCATTGGTTTCTGATACAACTTTCCACCATTCTGAATGAAGGTGCCCCATTTTATTACAATATAAATAGTTACGCCTTTGACTTTTACATCTACTGTAATCACCCTCCTTTGTGATCTGAGGAGAGGTTCTTGGGGCATTCCCAGCTGTCTTTTCATCAGCAGAGCTCAATGCTTTAGTGACCAGCAAAGGCTCAGAGGGTGATGTGAGGAGAATGGTAATGAAAGGGTACTAACCTGTCCATGGTGTGTGGTAGTATGATTATGTTCTTATCGTTTCTTAGTGCTTTCAGTGCTTCCCTCTTCTTGGTGTACTAAACCAGTATTGAAGAGAATAAATGGCAGTTGCTCATTAAATTAAGGGCTGATAAATTTATAAGACACAAGTTATATGATTATTGAAAATAATGCAAGCGGCATGCAAAATTGTCTGCTCATTTTGATGATGGTTAGGGGTGGCACGATAGCTCAGTGGTTAGCACTGCTGCCTCACAGCACCAAGGTCCCAGGTTCGATTTCAGCCTTGGGCGACTGTCTGTGTGGAGTTTGCACATTCTCCCTGTGTCTGCGTGGGTTTCCCCCGGGTGGTCCGGTTTCCTCCCACAGACCAAAGATGTGCAGGTCAGGTGAATTGGCCATACTAAATTGCCCCATAGTGTTATGTGCATTAGTCAAAGGGAAATGGGTCTGGGTGGGTTACTCATCGGTAAGGAATCTAATCTAATCAGATCAGAACTAAGTGCACTGCTGAGTGGTTGCACACTTAGCAGAGATCCCACATTTGCAGAGGTAAGAATAGATTAAAGTAGGCTGCACTTCTTCAAGTTAAATGTCGTCTCTTACAAAGAGAGGCTGGTGCAGCTCATTTGTCTGGTTTGGAATCCCATTAGGAGTCCTTGGAGGCAATCACAAGAGCCATCACTGAATTAGGGCAAGATGGACTGGCATTGTGATTCGGGTTGATGGTATTTTCCAATGTAATGCATTTTTGCTAATCCCATTTCAGCCTTATGGTGCGGATAGTGTTACCATGTTCCTCCTGCTTTGGTTCCCCCACACTAAACCTCCTCTGTGTGCATTTCTGCTTTAAAATATGTAAAAAGGTGCCCACTAACCAGTCAGTGGTGCCTAAAGATGAAGGCCCAACAGAAGAACAGAGCTGTGATGGAGATACATTATCATTTGATGTGATACTCACAGCCACCAGTTCAGATACTCTACTGCAAATGTCATAGAAGGTAATATAGAGCTGAGCCCTCAGGCATAAGTAGGCCACAGCTAAGCCAAAGGGAGGGGATGCCAGCTCACCAGAGGGGTGAGGTCACAGATCAGCCCTATTTCAAAGCAGTTAGATGAGCAGGGCAGAGTATAGGAAAAAGGCCATGCTTACAAAGGTTTTATCCATTGGCAAATTAGTCCAAAAACTTGTGCTCAATGTCGAGAGCCATTTTTAAAATATTCACTCATGGAATGTGCATATCACATCCCTAAATGTGCTGGGAGCTGGTGAGCTGCACTTTGATCTACTGTGGTTCTCGAGGTGAGTGACACCCACTAGCTGTTAGGAAGGGATTTACAGGATTTTGTCCCAGTGACAGTGAAGGAAAAAATGGTAAAGTTTGAGATGGTGAGTGGCTAGGAGGGGTACTTGCCTGTGGTAGTTTTTTCTAAGATTCTGCTGCCTTTATCCTTTGTGGTGATAGAGATCATGGATTTGGAAGGTGCTGACAGACGAGCTTTGGCGAGTTACTGGAGTGCAATTTTCAGATGACATGCACTGCTAATACTGTACATTGTTGGTGAAGGGAGTGAAGGTTGAATGTTGGAATGAATTTATTGTCACGTGTACCAAAGCAGAGTGAAAAGCTTTGTCTTGTGAGCAATACAGGCAGATCACAGAGTTAAGTAACATAATAAGTAAATAATAGGTAAACAGCAACAAAAACAAAAACACAGGTACAGGCAAATGTTAAGAGTTTGTGAGTCCAGTTAGTATTCGAACAACAGTAGGGTAGAAACTGTTACGAAACTGGCTGGTTCTTGAGTTGAAGTTTCTGTACCTTGCAAAGGGTGAACTGTAGTCAATGAGTAGGATTCTTATGTAGCTGTTCTTGGTGTCAAGATGTTCTAGTGAGGAGTGAAGGGCAAGTGATATGACATCTGACATGGATCTGAATAAAGTAGGATGGATACCAAACAAGCAGGCTGACTTGCCTTGGATGATATCAAGTTTCTTGAATATTGTTGGAGCTGCACTCATCCAGTGAAAACTTATGCCTTCTTGATGTGTACTTCAGGGAGAGAGAAGATAAATTAATCTCTACAGAATACCACATCTCTGATCTGCTTTTGAAGCCATCTATTTAAGTGACTGATCCAGTTGAGTTTCTAGTCATGGTAACCTCTAAGTTATTGTTAGTTGGGGGTTCAGCTGTGTTAATGAAAAATAATTTAACAGGAAGACATTTACATTCTCTCTTGTTGGAAATTGCTATTCTCTACCACAATGTTAAATGTCACTCATTAGTCCAAACATGGATGTTGTCCAGATCTTGCTACATAAGGACATTGACTGCTTCAGTATTTCAGGTATCATAATGCTGTACATTGAGCAATCATCAATGGCCATCCGCACTGCTGAACTCATGATAGAGAAGTAACTGAAGATGGTTGGGCCTAGGACACTGTCCTGACGAACTCTTACAGTGACATCCTGGGGGTGAGATAACTCACTTCCAACAACTACACCCATTTGACTTCGTGCAAAGTATTGTCTCGAGCAATTTTTAGGACACTCTTCAGCCAATGCTTTAGTTGTGACAGGTTAAGGGTTGCATTCTGCCAACATTTATTTGGGGAGCACCAATTTATCCAGGCGCGTTCTGTTGTTTGTCGCGAGAATACAATACAATAAATGGAAATAATCTAAAAGATTAACCTTGAAGCTTTCAATTATTGAGGCTGTGACTATTTCTTTATTCTGCTTGTTCCATTGTGGGATCTTCCTTGTGAAGAAAGATTGCTGTTACACTGCCTTGAAGATTGAATCCAACTGGATGTGGGGCTTCATGCAACCTTGGAGTCTTTTCTTTCCGGTGTGGAAGTAATGGCCAACTCCTTGACAGCACAAATGTACCCATCTGTATTGCAATCACTAATGGCTGATGGTTCAGCTTCCACTGCAACATAGCTCGCCAGTACCAATGTCTAAGTGCTCCAGTTGAATCTTAAACTGAAGGTATGATATCTCTGCTTGTTGCAGAGTTCAGTGTCAGGCAAGCCCACACTATTGTAGCTGCATATGCCAGTGCTCAAATGAACTCATGCAGCTATCCTGCAATCTGGGTTCCAACAGACTACATGTATTAAGATTTGTTGAAGCTTCACCAGAAGGTTGTGGTACTTAGTCTACAGTACACAAACCAGCTGTCCTCTCTCAGGATAATTGCCTTCATGTACCCCACCCTTACTATTCCACCACTATTCCAGATGTTTCCAGTAAGCTAGAAAGCCAAGACCTCTATTGGTGATGTTAGGCCAGTGCAGTCCAAAGGCAGGTGTATCTTGCCCAGAGGACAAGGTTATCTGCAGCTTCACTCACTGTAAGCTCACACCCTTCTGCTGGCTACGTAGCAGCCATTAGGACAGCACTATAAAGGGGTAGTGTGTAGGACTAAGAGAGGTAAAACCAACCCAAAGAAATGTATTAATTGAATGCACAAGGATTAATTATTGGTTATTTTAAGCAATACAGAAAACTTTGCAGTGGTTTGTTACTCATGGCCAAAATATACTATGGCCTGCAACAGAACAATGGTAAATTGGGTAAGTGTTGAGAAACAAAGACATGGGATTTGTTCAGGGAAACTTGAGTCTGTTTAAGATACTCAGCATAGAACCATAGGAGAGTTACACCTCTGAAAGATGCCATCCAGCTCTTGGGACCTTCCAATCGTGCTGACTATTCATAGAACATAGAACAATACAGCACAGAACAGGCCCTCGATGTTACACCAACCTGTGAACTATTCTCAGCTCGTCCCCCTACAGTATTCCATCATCATCCATGTGCTTATCCAAGGATTGTTTAAATCTCCCTAATGTGGTTAATCAATGCAACTCCAAGAAACAGTAGGTTTGTCCACAGCATCTGCTCTTTTTTTCCTTTTTTTGTTTATCGTTTCCTTTGTTCAGTGTTAGTTTTTTTCTACTAACTTACCTTTTGAAGAGATGCAGTGGCGATATCGGGCTCATTGAACTTGGCAGATGCCCACTGCAAGGTAGAGGCTGGGGGGCCTGACCCAGGACTTTCAGCGAGTTCCCATTCCTCGGCATGCGGGCTGAAGGCAAAACCAAGAATCCACGCGTGGACTAAGTTGAGGCTGAGGTCCGGCACAGAGGGGGCTTGGATCAGGGCTTTGGCAGTTTGAGATCCAACATAGCGACATCCAACCCCCAACATCTGCAGTGCAGATTGAGCCACCGCTGGGAAAGGATGCCTCAGTGTTGAATATTTAGTTTTTGTTTTATTTAATACTAAGAAGAACTTCTATGTTTAACTTTTCACTTTATTTTTTATTTTACAGAGTACTGTGACTGTAATATTTCATTTTTAAACTTTGTTCCTTTTCATGCTTTCTACCTTGTTCTTAGATACAAATATCTAGATACAAAACTTAAGATGTGTACTCCACTACACTGGAGTACAGTGTAAAGTTTTCAATGTCACCACACACAGTGTCATCTTAAGTTTTGTGTCTAGATATTTGTAGCGAAGAACAAGGTAGAAAGCAAGAAAAGGAACAAAGTTAAAAATTGAAAAATTACAGTCACCGTAACTGACAAACCTCTAATCATTTCACCTATCTTTTGCATCTTCTTTGGAATATGGTTTGCAGACCTCCAATTCTTTGGTACCTGGCACGGATTTAGTAAGGATTAAAAAAATGATCCTCACAGCACTGTGACGTTTTTTTCTTTTAAAAGTTTTCTTTTTCAGTCTAAGTCACAATTCACCCAGCCCTGGTGATTTATCCAGCTTCAAGGTTTGTCCCTGCAGTTTTTCCCTTTTCATTGCAGGTCATTCTGTTCACTTCTGGATAACTAAGAGACTCTAGACTTGGCACATAACAGTTATATATATTATGGTAAAAACGGGTTACAACTTGATTGAAGGTGAAGCAAGGCTGATAAAGCTGTGTTAAGGCACAGTTACACATACATCAAGTCAAATAGTAAACAAACAAACCTTCATGCCTATTGGGGGTGTAAAATTTAAATTTAAAAAAGGGAAATACAAAGAATGATTCTTAAGTCACTTGGCACAGTGCTTTCCAGATCTTTCGCCAATGCACTTTTGTTTTTGTGGTTTAGACATTTGTGGGCGGCACGGTGGCACAGTGGTTAGCACTGCTGTCTCACAGCGCCTGAGACTTGGGTTCAATTCCCGACTCAGGCGACTGACTGTGTGGAGTTTGCACGTTCTCCCTGTGTCTGCGTAGGTTTCCTCCGGGTGCTCCGGTTTCCTCCCACAGTCCAAAGATGTGCGGGTCAGGTGAATTGGCCATGCTAAGTTGCCCGTAGTGTTAGGTAAGGGGTAAATATAGGGGTATAGGTGGGTTGTGCTTCGGCGGGTCGGTGTGGACTTGTTGGGCCAAAGGGCCTGTTTCCACACTGTAAGTAATCTAATCTTTTCTAAAAAAAAGAAAGCATGCAGAACAGAGCTGCATTTTGCAATAAAAGGACTGATGATTCCTGATGTAACAAGACACAGCAAATCTCTCATGGGACTTGATAACTGCCACTACAGAGTTTCCATATTTTTTTACATTAAAATGCAGAATCACCCCACATAGACAACGGTCCACGCCTACACCTTTTGAAGTTTTCTGTAGTCGTTAGCAGTTTGCAAAATTGAAAGTTGAGTGCAGAGGCAGTTATTTTCCACTAATTTTTCAGTAGCAGCTAATTCCTGTAAAACATACTTTGCTATTACCATATATCTAAAATGATTTCAACCCACAATGGAAATGATAGAAATAGCCATCAAATAATGCTTTGCTTGTAGATAATTTATTAGATTCAATCTAATTTTCAGCAAGAAAGATATCTCAAATACATCTCTAAAATGTACTGAATCTGCCTAGATGGGTTTATGCAATTAGTGGAAGAAGTGCATGTGTAACAGCGTTTGTTTCAATATCACACCATTACTATTAGCTGCAAGTTTCATGTCAATGAGTTTACAACAAAAATTATGCCCAGAGTAAATGGAAATTGTTCGTCCATAATGCTAGCGTTAATTTTAAGTGTCAGTCTCTGCTTTTTTTTAAACACCCCCCCAGCTATTTGTCCTTGTATAATCTGCAACACACTACCCTCACCATAAACCATAAAGGTTGAAGTAGTTTAGCGATTGAGGTGGCATTTGCCAATCCTGTTCAGTGAGAGTGAAACTGCTCTGTAACCAATAGCAATCATAGAGCACTTTCACTCTGGTTAAGAGTATAAAATCTGCCCAATTAGTATGGGATCGACTTTTTGATCTGTAGTTATAGCAGGAGGCTCACAGATAATAGGATGGGCATTATGCCTGCAATGGATCTTCAACTGGACAGATTTACAAACCAGAAAATCCAGGGAAACTATGACAAAATAATTGAGTGGTACAAAAACAGAGGGTTAGAGGAAACAAGCTATAAATCAAGTATGAAGTAAATAAACTATCGTGCTGGGATTCAGGAGAGGTGAGAGGAACCTTGGCCATAAGATGGGTTTCAATAAAGCCTTTGTCAAGCAGTGAAAGATGTACTAAAACACTGCCTTTAGCCTCACTAAACCCCAATGATTTGACTCACGCTTGGGTGATAGGTATGGGAGTGCGTAAGTGATCAGCAATGGAGGCCTGATTAAAAGAAGAACATTGGAGGTTTAAGGCAGGATGGCTGGATTGGAGCAATTTAAAAATGGTGATAAATAAGGTTACCACACAGACAGACTCTCTGATATTAAATGTTTAGCCAACAAGTATGGGGTTGACTTTCAGGCTAGTAAGATTTTGAAGAGTTGAAATCCACCTTCCCCTACCATCATACAATCACAAAATTGCCAGGTTGGAAGCTGTTCTCACTAACCCCACTCCCAAAAGTAGTAAGCAATATTTATATTATTGAACTTTTACTGAAAATTTCATGAAAACCTTAGTCTTGTCACCTTACAACATTGTTTCTCTTCATAAACCTGGTAGAGCATTTACCATTTCAACTTTGAAATCCACAGTATTTAGTTCTCATCTTTGTCTGGCTCGAGGCAAGACTCATTAGATCCATGAGAAGCTGAATCCATTCTGGCAATTTTAATACACATACTTTACAATTTTATTTTTAACTGTAGCCAACTTTATTCTAATCATAAGTTTTTTTAAAAAAAATTGGGGGTATCTTAAAAAAAATCCATTCCTGATTATGCAGTAAATTAACTCAAAATAACCCAAGAAAATGAAATAAATGTCATTTATACGGGAGATGAGCCTTAGAAACATAGAAGATAGAAGCAGGAGTAGGCCATTCAGCCCCTCAAGTCTGCTCTGCCATCTAATAACATCATACACTAATGCTGCCCTCACCCATATAGCTCTTGTGGTGAAAGGGATCAAAGGACATCTACCTCCTTCCTGAAAACACAATGTTTTGCCTCAACCACTTTCTGTGGTAGTGAAGTCCACAGACCTATTACTCTCTGGGTGAAGAAATGTATCCAGATTTTATCCCTTAACATATTCATGGAGTCAGTTTCCATGATTTCAGTTACCACAGTTTGCTGTGGCCCAAACATATTACATGGAACATTCCAGAACCAGGGACCAAGGGGCTGCCGGAGAGATAAATTTCCCATTTAAGCAAATGGATTCACTAATACCTACAGTTTCGGGCTTCCGTGGTAGGTCTTGGAACGTATCTCCCTCGGGTACAGGGGGCTACTGTAAAACCTCTGGTGCCTGATGAATTCTTGACTAGTAGATTAATAGAAAAAAAATTTTAAAAGAATATGAGTATCAATGCAAGACAGGTGACCAGGTTGCTATGAAGTTTTAGGTTCCTCAAGGTGCTTCATTGACATTCATTCTTTCAGATTTGCCTTTGGATGTATTTAATATGTGACTGGTTAGCAATGATGTCACTTAGAGACTTCAACTCAAGAAACAAGTGTGGTCTGAAATAATTGGTCAATTTATCAGTTTGTTTTAAATGAAGTTTGACTGCCTGCATATATTATATTTTTAGATGAACATTGTCGCACCTTTTGCTACCTGAATTCACACAACAGTCTGTTGTTTTGTTTCATCTTTGAGATATTAAGGTTAGAATAAAATAGGTACAAACATTTTATCAGGCATGGCACCCTTCCAAAATCATGGAACCTAAAGAGGCAAATTAGCACTTTCAACCAATAAGATTTTTAAAAACATAATCAATAGTTATATTAAAGCTGGGTTATTTTTAATATTTCAATTAAAAATTATTTGAAATATATTACTTGACCAATTATATATCTGGCTGGTTACTAATTAGATTAGATTCCCTACTGTGCGGAAACAGGCCCTTTGGCCCAACAAGTCCACATCAACCCTCTGAAGAGTAACCCACCAAGATCCATTTCTCTCTGACTAATGCACCTAACACTATGGGCAATGTAGAATGACCAATTCACCTGACCAGCACATCTTTAGACTGTGGGAGGAAACCCAAACAGACATGGGGAGAATGAGCAAACTCCACACAGACAATCGCCCGAGGCTGGAATCGAACCTGGGTCCGTAGCGCTGTGAGGCAGCAGTGCTAACCATTGAGCCACCAATGCAACAAGTCTTAATTAATAAGAATAAAATAAATTAAAATTTTCATAATGTTAGTATAATTGTTTTCAAAAAAAGAGTATTTATACAGAAAATAATGGCCTCCTCCCTAATGAAATCTAGCAGAATATATGGGTCATAAGAAGTCTCTTAATAATACAGAATATCACTTTCAATCTGCCTCCAATCTTTAATATTCTTCTCAGAAACCTCGAATTATCCAGTTGTTCTGTAATGCCAATGACTTGTAGTTTAAACTGGACTGTAGGCTATATTTTGGTATTTCTGAATGCCATATTGTCATATTAGATATTATTGATGAGAATGAAGCATGCACCATCACCTTGACATCACGTGTTCAGACAAGGAACTGAATTGATCTTTGAAGTCATGCTATTTATGATTCTATAGATGAGTAGGTTTGAACCAGGGTGAGTTTACCTTTGTAGCAAGTGGTGATAGGGAGGAAAAATTTATTTTCCTGGCTAAATGTTAGTGGGCAATTTATACTCAAGATATATGAAAATAAAGGATTCTTTGGGATGGATCAACTATCACACAAAATTAGCCATTATTTTAGTATACACAGCAAAGAATATGAAATTGGATTTAGTAAAGATCAGCTTGGTAACAATAGTTGTTTTGGGCATAGTTTTACTGACTCTTTTCCGCACCCTTGACAGGACTAACATACTTTTTATAAATATGTACCCAGACTATATGATATACGCCCACAAAGGCTTAACTGAGGCCTTGTACAAATTCAATATAATTTCCTTGTTTTTATATTCATTTCATAAATCAAAATATGGCAGATGTTGGAAATTTAAATAAAACTTAAAATACTTGAAATACTCAGGTGGTCAGCCAACATGGGAGGCACGGTTGCGTTCGACTCCAGCCTTGGGCGACTGTCTGTGTGGAGTTTGCACATTCTCCCAGTGTGTGTGTGTGTGTGGGCTTCCTCTGAGTGCTCTGGTTTCCTCCCACAGTCCAAAGATGTGCAGGTTAGGTGAACTGGCCACGCTAAATTGGCCACAGTGTCCAGGGATGTGCAAGTTAGGTGCATTAGACAGGGGTAAATATAGAGTAATGGGTTTGGATGGAAGTCTCTTCGGAGAGTCGATGTGAACTTGTTGGGTTGAAGGATCCGTTTCCATACTGTAGGGATTCTATTCTAAAATGTGTGGAATCAGAAAATTAATTTTTTAGGTCAATAATCTTACATCAAAAAGATAATCAATGTGGCTCACTAACCCCATTTTTTCAATTTCTCTAAAATATGCCACTTTATATTTCTCTAAGAAACTGCAGGACAGCTGACAAATCTTACTGTTAGGTTGGAACAAAATCCTTACTGAAAAGCTACTTTAAATGCTTGCACAGGAATCTTCATTTTGCATCTGTATTTATCAGCACTCTTAGCTCTGGTACACTGCAGATGGATCGCAGAATTGTACATCAGAACCCCCAGAATCTGCAAATCTTTAAACAAAAAGAAACTGAGTAATTATACAGCTACAAGTGAAGAAAACAAATTAATAACATCACTTGTGATGCACTCATCAGATGCAGGACACACAATGCCCATCCAGCTTTAACAGATGAAGTAACAGAAAGTAAACCAATAATTATACCTTCAAATCATGAACAATATGAATAATCCCACAAAGCAATATCACTTGGATCATTTATCAACTGAGTGTGCAACATTAAAAATCAAAATTTCCTTCAGTATACTATCATATTTGTCCTACAAAGAAATAAACATGCTAATATCCTATACTCAAAAAAAATCAGAATTGAACAGTATTCATTTAAACAAGTAAGCAAAGACAAATATCCAAAAATAAAATCAATCCATTGCTTCCTTCCAATTAAAAGCAGCCCACAACCAGGATTAAGCTTTGCAAATAGCTGCTGAATCTCATCGACATATTTGGGAAAATCACTTCAGCCAAAAGAATCTTTATTTGATGCAAAGATAAATGTTAATTCTTCAGCAGTTTCCTCAACAAAGTCTAAATCCACTTGTAACTACCAACGTTACAAAATTCTAAATCCAAATCAGCTACTGTGTTCCTACAACAGTGATTTAACTTCAAGCAAACTTCGTTGGTTTTGGGGTATCTCAAAATTAAAGACGACACTACATTAAGCCATGCTGCAGAGAGCTAAAGGGATCAAAGGATTTGGAGAGGAAAGCAGGAACAGGATATTAAGTTGGATGATCAGCCATGGCAGAGGGCTGAAAGAAATTAGACACAGGTAATTCAATGTTTCCATAAATCAAACCTTTCTTTCTAAGGCTCAGGTAGATTTCTACTCAACAATGAGGCACTCAGTAAAGGAAAACTCAGTTTGTGTTCAAGCAACAAGCAGCTAATTTACCAACGCCTCAGAAAGAAATTGTACACATTTGCAAGATAATCCAAATTGCACTGGGTTTTCATTGCGATTATGAATTATAGACTTTTGCAGGGTCACTACATTAAAATGTTATTAACTCTCACTTCCTAGATGTACAGTTTTAGCTGTTGGGTTCACAAGGAGGTCATCTTATTAAAGAAAATCTAAAATTACACTAGCCTCCTCTGCCAGTCTACTGAAAAATAAATATGGCAACATTTTTATGTAGATTCGTTATACACTTCAATGATATGCAAGAGCCAAATTTTTCTCAGTCTGTGATTGAGTCAGAGCTGTTAATTGCAAGCTAGCAACATCCTCTTCATCATTAAGCAAGAGAAACTAAAATATTAATTTCATATTAAAGCAGGTTTAGTAGACTTCATGCTTTCTTTGCAGAAATGTACTCTTGGACTGTATGCCTTTGCCAAAGGAGAAATGATTTCTTAAGGGTTTGATATTTTGTCTGTTGTTATAACCACATGACTTTATACAATGGCTACGTTTCAGTCTCCTTCAGTTCAAGGTAAAGTGGAGTGAGGATGTTACCTCCTGTCAAACTTGCCTAGAGACAAGATTGTGTCACCAGGTTGTCATGGAAACAGACGTCTACCTCAAACCTCACAAAAAAGGAGCAGCAAATCATGCTACACACCAGGTCACAGACTTTCAAACTCGGGTTTCTATGGAGTCACTGGGACTCCAAGCATCTTTAAAAATGACTCCTGATTTGAAAATTCTCTCCCCCGTTCCCAACAGATCTCATTTGCTCACAGAAACAACATTCTGATATGATGAGGGGGCAGGATGTTGCTCACACGAGAGTTACCTGAAGTCAGCAGGGCCATTCGGAATGAGTTGTAACAGATTAATATTTTTTTGCTGCAGCAAGGATAGAGGGGGTCCTATGAAAACAAAGTTAAAAATCACAACACCAGGTTATAGTCCAACAGGTTTAATTGGAAGCATTAGCTTTTGGAGCATTGCTCTTTCATTAGGTGGTTGTGGATGCTAGTGCTTCCAATTAAATCTGTTGGACTATAACCTGGTGTTGTGATTTTTTAACTTTTTACACTCCAGTCCAACACCAGCATTTCCAAATCACGACTATAAAGACAAGTTAGTCAAATCACAGCCTTGTAAAAATGAAGAATTTTTTTTTAGAAAGGCTTGCAGTTGTCAGAAAAGTGAAAAAGAAAACCTGTGTTAGCAAATATGATAGATGATTGTTGACGTTTCCCAAGATTTATTATTAATGTTTGGCTGTTTTCTGCAATGCTGCAAGGGATTCCAAGTTTACAGCTTGAGTGACATTTCAAGGAATATACAGTTATTAAAACATGTTATTCCTATGAAGGATCAAATATTTTCATGGAAAATATTTAAATCCAGTCATTTTTTTTAAAGAAGTTACTAGTCCAAGAGTTATACAGTTATAACATAGAGCTTCAATTATCCAAAAATAAAGTGAGACAGGTGTAATAAAGGCATTAGATACAGTGCTACTCAAAATGTTTGAGAAAGTTATAGTTCACAGAATAAAAGACAATGGAAACATATGAATTGGCTGAATGGTAAGAAACAAAGTACTCATTAAATGTGTTTGCTGAAGAAGGAACAAGGTTTGTTGTGGAGTTCCCCAGGGACCTTGGCCCTTCCTAACAGATGAATGATCTGGACCTTGGCATACATGGCAATTTCACAACCTGCAAATGATACAAAACTTGGAAGCATAGCAAACTGACAGTAAGACAGTTTAGAAACTTCAAAATGTCATCGGCAAGTTGATGAAATGAATGGATAAGTGGCAGATGATGTTCAACATAGAGAAAGTAATGTGATTTAGGTAATGATGCCCATTTAACAAACTGGAGCAGAAATTATGGGCCAAACAGCCTCAATCTATGATTTGTTTGGTTGCAACAACATGGAGTCAATATAAAACAAAAGGGTGCACCTCCAAGTTGTAGTAGCAGAAGGACAGAGGTATATATGTTCATAATTAAAAGTGGTGGGTCAGGTTTAGAGACCAGTTATTAAAACATACCACATCCTAATCTTCATTAAAGAGCATACAGAAAAGAGGTTAGGTTGAGTTTCTATCAGGCATTAATTTGCCCTTAGCTCAAGATGTGAAGGCTTTGGAAAGATTGGAGAAAAATCAAAGAATGCTTCCAAGCACAGAGAAACTTCAGTTATTTAGACTGAAGAATTTGGGAACGGTATTACTTTAAAAGAAAGAAGGTTGAGAGGAGATGTCACATTCAAAATCATGAGAGGTCTGCACAGGGTAGATAAGGAGAAGATTGACAAATGAAATGTACAACTGGCAAAAGTGAAAGCAACAGGAGCAAAACATTTAAGTAACAAGTGATTAGGTTTAGAAAGCACTGCCTGAAAAGGGTGGTGGAGGCAAAGAATAGAGGAGGAAAGGGAATCAGGTTGTTATCAAAAACAAAATGTGGAGTTATTAGGAGAAAGTGCAAGAGGTGTGAACTGTTTATTCAGACAGCCAATCAGTGCAAGCACAACAGGCCTACTAGGCCTTTGTGCATTAACAGTTATGAGATTCAGTCAAAGCTGTAACAGTTATTTAAACCTTCAATTGGTTCCATCTGAACATGGTTCAAGAAGACTGCTCTTGATACATACACTTCATGTCAATTTGCAGTTAAGTGCTATGGATAGTATTGCTAAGTATGAGAACTTTAGGGGACAATGCTGTTGGGTGGTGAAGGATAGTTTAGGATAAAGTTGCTTTGGGGCCATACAAATAGCCTGGGGAACAGATGAAGAATATGTGTGTTATTTTAACTGAAAATTTTACACATTCTATGTACTGAAATAATTTTATTCAATACCATTGATGCTAGAAATAGTTATAAATTTATTCATCACAATATATTAGAAATGCACAGAAAAACTGACATATCAGATATATGTATACTACATTAGGACACAATTTAATACCCTACCCTTTGGCAGGTTTGGTAGATGGGATTTGGAGCATTTAATCAGGTGCCCAGGTGGTGAATGGAAACCTCTGCCCTAGTTGCCTATAGTGGAAAGGCTCACTGATGGCTTTCCTGCCCCTCTTCCAATTGAAGACACTATGGGTCCCTCAATCAGAGACCACTGATACTGTGGTGGACAGCAGATTCATCATATGGGAAGTTCGAGAAGGGATTCAAAGGCACTCAGTCACTGGTCAAGTTTGATCATTGAGGATCAGCTACACCTCAGCTCATCTTTCCCCATTCCCCTCTAAATTTATTTCACAATCCACCTCCCACCTGTGGCCAGAGCCCCCAAGCAATCCTAAGTCCCAGGTGTGCAAATTATGAGCAGCAATCACCGCTTCACGAATGGTACTGGCAGGCAAAGAGGTGTTCAGTTGGCTGGCAGCTCTATGTGGAACACGCCAGACAAGATCTCACAGTTGCCAATTAAGTGCCTGATTGACACATAAGTGTGGTTGCCTCTTGAAAACGAGTGACATACTCTCAGAAAATGAATTTTTTTTGAAAAGGATGGGTGAGGGAAGCAGCAAGACAAGGTTGTTGGCAGTGTGGGTAAGAATGCTGGCCCAAACTCAAAATTAGGCCACTCGCATCCCTCTGCATAAAAATTAGGACAGTCTGCCTCTTCACTCCCTTGACACTATGGTAGGGTCTGGAGCATTCTTAACTTCCCTCTCCACAGAATGCCTATCTGTAGCTGGCTCTTGAAAGCTCTGCAAGTGTGGAGGAACCATTTGAGGAGATATCGAACGGTTAGACTTGTTTCGGTTTTGCAACAGATCTCAAGTTTTCCCCCTAACATTCTCTCAAATGTGACAATGTGAAGTACAGTATGTAGTTTGATAGCATATTTTGTTTTCCTTCACAGCTAGTGTTCTGAAGAACAACTATTTGGCATGGCATCCCGTAGTACTGATGAATCCAGTGAGCTTAAAAGTGATTTCAATAGTTATTTTGACTTATTCAACTCTTAAGTTTTACTTCAGTAAAACTCAACTTTCAGGACCAGCATCAGAAATTCTTCTCAGCTGCAAGTCTTCAGTAGAGTGGCGTCCAATTTTCATTTATAAACCATCTTTCCAGTTTTTCATAAAGCTTGTTTCAGCCTTCTGCAGTACTGAGTGGATTGCATCAATCAGGAGCTGGAAATCAAAGCTTCAGTTATAAAGGAAGCAGCAAGTAAAGCTGCTTCACCTCCTCAGAATCATAGTTTTTAAAGGAGATATTCAACATGGAGGCAGTTCAAGTCCTACAATCAATTCTTCCAAAATTTGAGAACTGAAAGGTGTTCTGCCCCAACGTGCCTCGAAATAAGTACAGTCCCTTTCAAACTGGAGCTCTTCAGTGACTGTATTATCTCCTCTGTAAAATACAAAAAAAAATGTTTGTTGCATAAAAGGGAAGCATTACTACTGCAAAAGTGAATAACCAAAACATTGGAGTAAAAAAGTAGAAACATTTAAAGGACATTTTCTAAATATTTTCTCATGTTCTATTCACATAGATGCAGAAGTAACAGCAGATTGAAGAATTTTTTTTAATGAAAATTTTTGTGTCTTGAAAATTATTTGGACTGAATTCTTTCACAGTTAAAATTGAACAGCTTATTGCATCATTGTAACAAAATAAGGTTTGTTCCAACATTTCTAAGTACATATTCATTCCAATAAAAAGTTCTTAAGTTTAAATTAAAGCATATGATTATCACTGTTCCTTCCAAGCATTAAATATGCACATTCTCAATGGTCCAACTGATTAAATTAGTAATTTAATCACATGGGTCAAAAGAGATCATTCCTACTTTGATTGAAATTAATACAATCAAATAGAGACAAAGCTTCAATAATCTACTAAGTTACGAAAGCAGTGAAGCAAGAGTACCACCCATCACTATCACATATTATTCCAACTAATAGAAATTTTAAACTGGGAAGACGAGCAGATTTAGAATTTATTGCCTAACTATAAGTGATTAATACAACATAGGAACACACCATTTGGCCAACTTAGCTTGCAGCGATTCCTAATCCTTAAGGCCTGCTATCTATTGCACATGCACTCTTTCTAACCCTCTGTTCACCTCCCATTCAGGTGTCTATCAAGTTACATCTTAAACATTGCTAAAGTGCCTGCTTCCACCACATCCAAGCACCTAACACCCTCTGCATGAAAGCTTATCCCCATACTTTTCCCCCTCTCCCATTGAACTTGCACCTTTCTACCTTGGAAAAAAGCCTCTGACTATCCATCCCATCTATGCCTTTCAATTTTGTAGAATTCTATTAGATTACCTCTTAGCCTCAGTCTTTCCTGTGAAAACCATCACATTTTATTCAATCTCTCCTCGTAACTAAAATCCTCTAAACCAGGCAACATCCTGGTTAAACCTTCTCTGCACCTTCTCCAAAGCATTCATGTTCTTCTGGTGATGTGGTGACCAGAACTGCACACAATATTTCAAGACTGGTCTAAAGTCTTATACAACTGTAACATAACTTGCTAACTTTTATACTTGATGTTTTGGCTGGTGAAGGCAAGCATGCTGTATGTCTTCTTGACTACCTTATCTATCTGGGTTGCCACTTTCAGAGGAGTCTGGGTTCACAGATCTCTATGTCAGTGCTAAGGGCTCTAACATTTATTGTGTTATTCGCACCAGAATTTGATTTTTCAAAATGCTTCACTTCACACTTAATTGGATCCACCTGCCATTTCTCTACTCAAATCCTGCTGCATCCTTTGACAATCCTCCTCACTATCTCCACATGTTTTGCTGACATCTGCAAATTTACTCACCTACCTTTCCTCCAGATCATTTGCATATATATTACAAAAGTCCCACCACTGATTCCTGCAGAATACCACTACTGGTCTCCAATCCAAAAAGCAACTCAATCTATTGCTACCCTGTCTCCAATAACCAAGCCAATTCTGTATCCATTTAACCATCACATCTCAGATCCCATGAGATCCTAGCTTTCGTACCAGCCTTTCAGCCTGCCATGAGGTACCTTATCAAATGCCTGATTAAAGTCCGTGTAGACAACATCCACTCCCCTTCCCTCATCAAATCAATCAATCATTCTTGTTATGTCCTGAAATAATTCAAAGTTGATAAGTCATGACATTTCCCATACGTTGCTTATCAATACAAGTCATTTATTTCCAAATGTGAATAAAATCTGTTTCTCAATATCTTTTCCAACACCGACAGCAGGCTCACCAGCCTATAATTAGCTGGATTCTGTTTCCCTTCTGAAACAAAGGAGCAACACTGGCTCTTCTCCAGTCCACTGGAACCTTGCCTGAAGCCAAGGAGGATACAAAGATGCCTGTTAAGGCCCCAGCTACTTTTTCCCCTTGCCTCCTATAGTATCCTGCGATAGATCCCATCTGGCCCTAGGGATTTGTCTACATTAGTAGATTTCAAGATACCCAACGCTTCCTCCTTCATTATGTTGGCCTGAGTATTCACACACCTTTCCCATACCTCAACATCCTTCACACGCTTCTTTTGGTGAATGTCAATATAAAGTACCAAAGCAAAGATTAATACAAAAGAAAATCAAAAAATGAACTTCAGGGTAAATGGCATCTTTATTAAAATTTGCAAAGACAGGAAAAATAAACACAAAAAGCTCAAGTATTACAATACTGCAGCATAATGAAACATGAAATTAATGTGCCCCACCCTGAACTCTATGTATTGATTTGGCTTTCTGCTATAATGCTGTGGTGAAACATTCCACTGAGAGAACAATAACCATTAGACAACAAATGTGTACCTCCTGATTACTAACTCTTGATTAGCTTATGCATATTTCTGGGTGTTCAGTCAGCAATCCTCTCAGAAACAGGAGGGCTATAACCACACCAGAATAGATACCGAAACACCCCATATGAAAACCTAAACATTGTCTTGCCTTCTCACTAATTTTGCTGATTATATTAATATATTTATATAATATTGTTACATTCTGAATAATTGGTTTGGAGATATTAAACCCAATGAGAGGAAATTAAACCCACCAATAACAACTGATTCAGCTCAGTCTGCAACTCGTCCAGCCAACTCCCTGTTGTGGTTATCAGTATTCACTATCATAAACAAAAAGCAAACAAAAGAACAAAACAACCACAGACCACAATAAATGTGTACCCTTTTCCTCTTCTTTCAAACCTCACCTTATAACATACATCATTTTTGACCTGAGATGAAAAGCAGACTATTATTCTTCATCTGATTACTGGTAACTTCATGAGAATGATCAAAAGTGAAATGCTTTCTAGATTTTTCTCCTCCCCACAGCATCCATCTAAAGTGACACTTAAAAACTACTGTTCAAGAAACACTACATCCACTCTCCATTCCAGTAAAAAGAGGGTCTTCCAAGAAGACCAAAAGCCACAGACTTGAGATTTCACATGCTGAGAAGCCTTTACCCACCTCTTCTTTCAACAAGATGCTAGCTACTAGTAATACGGAATCGTATCTCACCTGGGTCATTTTCTCGGACTGTAACCAGATAAAATAATCCCTGGCTTGACAAGAGGGCGGAGACCTGAGGGAAGAGCCTATCCATGACTTCACGACCTCTTTTGCCACCAGCCCAAGATGCCTCAATGCCACAACTACCTACCTGAGGGGGAAAAAAAAGGTTAACTGCAGAAGGTAAAACAAAACTTAATTTTCTTTCTCAAAATAACCTGAAATACATCACAATACACAAAAGACTCAAACAATGGGTAGTGGGAGCATGACACTGCCAATTATTTTGGTGCTACTAGTTAAAGTAGCATACAAATATGAAAGGAAGTGCCAAAAAGCTTCCAAGCCAAATACAGAACCAAGTACATCCCAATCACTTAAAAATCACCAGCATTGCATGACAATCTCCAAATCTCACAGCTTCAAACTGCCACTCGTTTTGACAGACATTTTCAACTCAAGAAAGTGAGGATAGCAGATACTGGAGATCAGAGTCAAAAGGTATAGTCCTGCGAAAGCACAGCCGGTCAGGCAGCATCCAAGGAGCAGGAGAGTCGACGTTTCGAGCTTAAGCTCTTCATCAGGAATGAGCGGGTGGTCTAAGGGGGCTGAGGGATAAATGAGAGGGTGCGGGGGTGGAAGGTAGCTGGGAATGAGATAGGTAGATGAACGCGAGGAGTGATGGTGATAGGTCAGAGAGGAAGGCAGAGTGGGCACGTGGGAAGAGAGATGGGCAGGTAGCTCAGTTCAAGAGGGCAGTGCCTAGTAAGAGGGTTGAATCTGGCATAAGATAGGGGCAGGGGAAATGTGGAAACTGGTAAAATCAACATTGATCCCATGTAGGTGGTGGGTTTTACCACATTCAGAGCAATGGACACAGTAGATGACATGTTTGGAAGTACAGGTAAATTGCTGTCAGGTGTGGAAGGATCCTTTGGGGCCTTGGACGGAGACAAGGTGTGTGTGTGTGTGTGTGTGTGTGTGTGTGTGTGTGTGTGTTGGGGGGGGGGGGGGGGGGGGGGGGGGGGGGGAGGGGAAACAAAGAGGTGTGGGGAGACAGGACGCCAACTGGCGAAACATTGCAGAGAACGCATGGGACACACGTATCAATCAACCCCACTGCTGTGTGGCCGAACACTTCAATTTCCCCCTCCCATTTCGCCAAGGACCTATAAATCCTTGACTGCCTCCACCATCAAACTACAGCCACCCAATGCCTGGAGGAAGAACGCCTCATCTTCTGCCTTGGGACCCCACACGGGATTAATGTTGATTTCACCAGTTTCCTCATTTCCCCTGTCCCCTCCTTATTCTAGGTCCAACCCTCCAATTCAGCATCACCCCCTAGAACTGTCCTACCTCCTTTCCCACCTACCCACTCCACCCTCCTCTCCAATCTATCACCATCACCCACTAACATCTATCTATTACATTCCTAGCTACCTTCCTCCCAGCACCACCTCCCTACCATTTATCTCAGCTCCCTTGGGATACCCCCTCATTCCTGAAGAAGAACTAATGTTCGAAATGTTGACTTTTCTGCTCCTTAGATGCTGCCTGACTGGCTGTGCTTTTTCAGCACCATACTTTTCGACATATTTTCAACTTTATTTTGCCAGTGCGATGGGAACATGGCTGAAGGAGAAAAGTCCATTGAAATAGCCTCCTGAATGTAATATTGCCTTAAGCCATTGCTGCACAGAGATGAACATTAAAGAGTGAAAAAATTACTATTTGCTCTAATACTGCTAGAAATCAATTTCTGTCTAGCTAAGTGTCAAACATGATTCAAATTTGCATCACCACAATCAAGAACATTTTTTCTGAGATTAGGACTTTTATTCAATGTATTCCTGGAAATAGGAGAAGCGAGGACTGCAGATGCTGGAGATCAGAGCTAAAAAATGTGTTGCTGGAAAAGCGCAGCAGGTCAGGCAGCATCCAAGGAGCAGCCATTCCTGAAGAAGGGCTTATGCCTGAAACATCGATTCTCTGCTCCTTGGATGCTGCCTGACCTGCTGCGCTTTTCCAGCAACACATTTTTCAGCTATCTTGGATCTTTTGTGCAGCTTAACACAGTTTTAATATTTTAACATTAGCACAGCTTGGTACACTGGAGCAAAATTACATAATTTGAAAAGTCAAAGTTTTATTCACATATACTCACTTCTTCTGAAGGAGTCACCACATAAGGTGGGTTAAATATTAACACATCAACTTGATTTTGCAGCCGTGGCAATAATCCTGTAACCTATGTACAATAAAAAAAAGTTAACTTTTTTCAGCATCAGAACAAAAGAACAGAAATCTTGAGGCCAACTATTCAGTTTGTTACTTTACAAATTAAACTCCTTTTCATAGGTTTTCCATTCAGTCCTAATTGAGATGCATCTCCGACAGGACGGAACATCTATTCATCCACGAAATGTTCTGTGTTCCAGTGCATTACACCAAGGCATCAAATCCAAATTATGACAATTTGCAAAGATTAAATCTAATATTAATTCTAATATTAGAACATAAGGAGTAAAAATTGTCAAAAAAAAATAGAAAATAATCCTTGGGCTGACTTCTCCCAAAAATCAGCTAAATGTTTTCACTTTCAGCAACTTTCATCTAGAGCTTCTCCCTGTTTGCTCCAGTGGGTTTTCTCACTCAATTTTACACAGCTCACCTGGCTGGCCAGCATTTATTGTTCATCCTAGTTGCCCTTGAGGTGGTGGTGAAATGCTGCAATTCATGTGCTGTGGGTTGACCCACAATGCTCTTTAGGGAGGGGATTTATAATTTTTACCCACTGGAGGAAAGGCAAAATATTCCTAAGTCAGTATGATGGGAAGGGAAATTGCAGATGGGTGGGGTTCCATGTATCTGCTGCCCTTGTTCTTCTAGATAGAAGTGGCTGTGGATTTGGAAGGTACTATCTAATGATCTTTGATGAATTTCTGCAGTGCATCTTGTAGACAGTACATACTGGTGCTACTGAGCATCAGTGGAAGAAAGGGCAAACGCTTGTGGATTCGGTGACAATCAAGCAGGTTGATGGTACCAAGTTTTTGTTTTGAGTGTCAATGGTGTTACACCCATCCAAACAAGTGGAAAGCATTCCATCACACTCCTGATTTGCACTTTGTAGATGGTGGACAAGCTTTAGGGTGTCAGGGAGTGAGTTACTCGCCAAAGTATTCCTAGCATCTGACTTGCTCTTATAGCCATGGCTAGTACAGTTGAGTTTTTGGTCAAAGGTAACCCCCAGGATATTGACAGTGGGTGAATTCTGTGATGGCAACACCATTGAATATCAAGCTGCAGTAGTTACATTGTCCCTCATTGAACATGGTCAATGCCTGACATTTCCAAGATGCAAATGTTACTTGCAACTTGTCAGCACAAGCCTAGATATTGTCCATGACCTGCTTCAGTATCTAAGGGGTTGTGAATGGCACTGAACATTGGTGAACATTCTCACTTCTGACCTTATGATGGAGGGAAGGTGATTGAAGAAGTGGCGAAAATGGTTGGACTTAGGACTCTACCTGGAGAAACACCTGCAGAGATGTCCTGAACAGAGATGACAGAACTCCAACAACCACAACTATCTTCTTATTTGCTAGGTACGGCTCCAACTGCTCAGAATTTCCAGGTTTCTCTTCACAATGACATATTTTAAACCCAACTGTGCACCAAGTCAGAGGCTGCCAGCCAGAAACTTCCTTTTTACATCCCAGCATGGGATGAATTTCCCTGAAGATGGATGATAAAAGGAGGATGGTTTGCACCCAGATTTGCTGACAGGGATCTGGAGGTCCTGGTGGGACAGGATGGTGTTAGTTTTCATTCTTCAAAACCATCAAGAGAAGGCCTCAGCACAAAAAACTGCCAGCCTGGTGTGAAGTTTCCACCTATGCCATACTGCAGCTGCCCTGGCCCAAAAGACAGACAAGCAGTGTAGCAAAAACTTAATGACTTCCTCCTCTCTGAGGGTAAATACAATGTTGTCTCTGTTTCCTCACAGTCTAACTCTGCTACTGCACTCTCCTCCTACTAAGGAGTATGGTCTACCAGTCATTATTACTCTCATCTTCCCTCAATCGCTCACATACACTCCATCCTCCCAAACCAATAACTCTTCATGCCTTCTGTGCTTCCTACTTTCCCACTTGGGATACCTCACTACTTTTCTTCTACCTGCACGAAAACGTTAAGCTGTACTTTCATCTCACTCGATCCCTAGCTTTAGGTAACTACAGGAAGAATAGACAGAAAAGGGCAGAGGGGCAGAGAGCCAGAGCGGATGGTGGGGTGCCAATATCATTTCCTATCCTAGGTGAGGAAATTTCTTGAATGCACAGGTGAGGATAGAAACTACTGAGGTGAGGATGCAGAGACCTCCATACCCCACTAACCAAATAAGATTCATTGTCAAGTGCTGTGCTGCTCCCTCATTACATCTGTGAATGTATTCTTAACATTTCAAAGCTTCTACATTTACTTCACAATCTTCTGCAGGCACTAGTGACATCTGAACATTCCCTACCCAAAGACAGCAATCTCCTCCCTGACTTCTGAAGAAGTAAAAATGCCTCAGAGGAAGCAGCAACAAGGCTGTCTCCTGCACCTCCACCAGCTTAGTTATGGACACTTCTGTGGGGACTTTCACAAGGTTAGAGTTGGAGCACATGATGGTTAGCATATCATTACCACATCTCCACAGCTGGCCAAGGCAAAATTAAAAGTTGCTGACTAGATTTCTGCTCAGTCCCAGACAGGAGAGGACTTCACAGTATTAGCCATTAATAACACACGGGAGGAGATTGTCAGTGTGGTAAGAAAATGATAACTTCACCCCCCCACGTCCCACATTAATCAAGGAAGGCATGCAAGATAATACCGAGCACATTGCGGGTTCGAGTGGCTGTTGGAGGGGAGGGCCGTGGCGGTGAGGGTGACCAGGGTCAGGGACGTGCTGGGTGCTGGGAGCCTGGGCTGAACGCTGCCGCAGGACATAGCGAGCAGGGCAGTGGTAGACATCCAGTACGTGGCCACTGCCATCTGACGCCTTAATACGTTGGTGCTCGGACCCGACATAGTGCACTAGTTGGAGGACGCGGAGGTGTGCGGTGGGATCCCGTCCGCGCTCACCCCAGCCCGGACGGAATTTCACATTGGCCCCAAGGTCCCGTACTTCCCACGGTGCCTGTGCCCCAAACCTGAGCCGCCTCCGGAATGTTCATTTTGTCCCTTTTAAGGATGTAAAAACGCGGGCCCTGTATCGATTGTTGCTGCACACCGTCCACCTCTTCTCCCTCATCCACCGTTCGGACACGCCTTGGCGTGCCCATTTGCCACCAGGTGGTGGAGACCCTCAGTGGAGGGCTCTCTATGCGGGAGTCCTCCCCCTTTCTCTCGGGGATCTGGGATGGAGGGTGCTGCACGCAGTGGTCCCCTGCAACCGCAGATTGCGGTGGTTCATGGACTCCCAGCCTAACTGCTTGTTCTGTGGCGCTGTGGAGTCCGTGGACCAAGTGTATATTGGATGTGGGCATTTGCACTCCCTTTTTGATTTTCTTAAAAACTTCCTCCTCTGCTTTTGGTTGCACTTCAGTCCCACGCTCCTGATCTTCGGGCACCCGGTATGAAGGAGGGAGGGCAGGTCCGAAGACCTCCTCGTGGGTCTGCTCCTGGGCCTGGCCAAACTGGCCATAAACAGGTCCAGGCAGCGGGCCACGGAGGGGGTCGTTAGGGCCGACTGCCTGCCTCTCTTCCATGGTTACGTTAGCGCCCGCGTGTCCTTAGAGAAGGAGCACGCGGTGTCCACCAACACCCTGGAGCTGTTCAGGGAGAGGTGGGCGCCGCATGGAGTGGAGTGCATTATTTCCTCCTCCAACTCTATTTTGATTTAATCCCTGCCCTCCCATTCACTGTTTGATCACACAGCATTGCCATTTTGTGAAGGGCAGTGCTTGTAACTGGCCACCTGGGTGTTTTCCTATCTTCCTGGTGGTGGAAATTGAATAAAGATTCATGCACCTTGTGTAGTAAAAAGGGAGGTCTGCAGATGCTGGAGATCAGAGCTGAAAATGTGTTGCTGGTTAAAGCACAGCAGGTCAGGCAGCATCCAAGGAACAGGAAATTCGATGAAGGGCTTGTGCCCGAAAACATCGAATTTCCTGTTCCTTGGATGCTGCCTGACCTGCTGTGCTTTAACCAGCAACACATTTTCAAGCAGCTTGTCGATCTTGTGCAGGCTATAAAGCTCTGAATGTAAATTGCAGAACTTAGGTGAAATTTTTGTGACGCCAAGACTAACAAAGTTGAAGCCTATCAGGCATGATGGAAAATTATGCTAACTTTACAAAAAAAAAATCAGTTGACAGTAAAAGGAAGTAAAACCAGACTGCTGACTAGTCTCATGCTAAAGGTTATTCAACCTCTATGCTTGCAAAAAGGGATAAAATAAAACTGATAAGAGGAACCATGGAAACAGCTATCATGTATTTGCACAACTCTTAGAATCTCAGAGTCCTGAGGATTCTGGTCAAAGGATACATCACTGATCATTCTGGAAGGTTTCAAGGTAAAAAAGACACAGAAACAGAGACATTGGAACCAACAAGACCCACCATTGCAAGGAGAAGACCTTGTGTTTGGGACTCTGAAGACTGCAATCCAGAGTGAACCTGGTCAGTTCATCACACATGGATAGTATTAGAGTTTAAATGCTTACAGTGCACTGGAGTAGCAATGCAGAGTAGTGAGTTGAATATGAGAATTAATGAGATACATGCATGTTGCAAGTGATTTAAAATACTAATAACGATTAATTTTTACTTGCCTCTAGATGGAATCTCTTTGTCCATAACATCAATTGACATATTAGTCCAAGGGTCAACACTTTACAGTCTGCCTGGACACTACTTGTGCTACACAGCCATTACTAGGATTTATTTGTAATGTTGAATGAACTTTCCCCAGGGTAGGGGAGTCCAAGACTACAGTAGATTAGATTACTTACAGTGTGGAAACGCCCTTCAGCCCAAAAACATCTACACCAACCCTCCGAAGAGCAACCCACCCAGACCCATTCCCCTACATTTACCTCTTCACCTAACACTACGGGCAATTTAGCATGGCCAATTTACCAAACCTTTGAATTGGGGGAGGAAACCAGAGTACCCAGAGTAAACCCACGCAGACACGGGGAGAATGTGCAAACTCCACACAGTCAGTCGCCTGAGGCGGGAATTGAACCCAGGTCTCTGGCGCTGTGAGGAGGTTTAAGGCAAAAGGCAAGAGATTTAAAATGGACTTAAGGGGCAATTGTTTCACAGAGAATGGTGCATGTATGGAATGAGCCTCCAGAGCAAGTTGTGGAGGCTGGTACAACTACAGCATTTAAAAGGCATCCGGATGGTACAAGAATAGGAAGGGTTCAAAAGGGATATGGGCCAAATGCTGATTAATAGGACTAGCTTAATGTAGAATATCTGGTCAGCATGGAGGAGTTGGACTGAAGTGTCTGTTTCCGTGCTGTACATCTTTACAATATTGTCAAGATTGCTTCTGGCAAGATTTTTTAGTAGACATGCATGAGGCTCACATCCAAACGATATTTTCAAACTAATCTGTTCAGAGATGTTACTACTACTACTCTTGAGCAGGTGAGACTTAAAACCCACGCCTCTAGGTTCAGAGGGTAGGACAGATACAGAATTATGAAATTATAGATTAATCTAGACTGAGGGTGTGTGTCTGATTACAACTATTGCCCTCTTGAAAGACCTCACTTAGCGAACAAGTAGTGCCAGCTTTCTCAGAGGTAATAAAAGGACTCTGCTCAGCCAGCTTCAGATGTGGTGGAAGGCTTTTTTCATTTCAATTATACAACGGCTATCAGATAAAGGCTGAGTTAACACAGGTCATGCTTCACAAACAGTGTCAATCAGCTTGTTAATCCAGTTGCCCACCCTCTAAACTTTCAGATTCCTTTCAGCCTTAGCCTTCCTGTCGACCCCATTGGATTTGTTATTTGTCACATTCACACTCAAAAAAAACCTTAATTCTTCATTTCCTCACTTTACCCAAGCTCAAAGCATACTGCTTAGTTATACTAAACACTGTTGTGCACTGTCCCCCACTGAATCCAGGGTGATGACCATTGATAACCTCCCAGCTCCCTCAGTTAACCCTTGCTTTCCCATGCTCTGTCATTTTTTCCCTCCAAAAGTGTGGGATGTGGGCATCCCTGGGTACACAGCATTTAGTATCCTTCCCTAATTGCCTTCTTGAACCACAGTCAGCCATGTGCTGTGAGTAAACAAAGGGAGGCAATTCCATGTCTCCCACCCTTATATGAATCTGCATCTTCCACTTCCCACAACTGACATCCGTAACTTTCCAAAGCAGTCAGTCTTGATAAGTCTTTTGACTTTCAGAGAACAGACTCCAGAACTGGCTGTGGCAAGCCCACTTTCTTACTTGAAATGACAATCCACCGATCCCAGACTGACCATATCCAAACCTCTGGCCTAACACTGGACAACGCCCTTGATGAAATGTGGCAGCACCCTCTGACTTGCTTGAGGACTAGTCACCTTGGACTCAGGAGACAAGCTCATTTGTTTGAAGCACAGGGAATGTGTGTCGTGTAAACTGTTGGTACATGCTGTAAGTGCAACATTGATGAAGCACGCAGTTGCAGGCTAACATGTCCATCCCGTTCAAATGATTGAAAATTACTGGCAAGCCTAAATTGTTTACCTTTGCATCTGTGCTAAAAGGCAAGGTAAGACAGAAGTACTACGAACATTTAAATTCTGGTTGAGGTGCACTGGGGAAAAAGGCATGGTGAGCATCCAAATAGATGCAAAGTGAGGACTAAAGGCATGCTTGGAGCCCTGAGTTACACTTTGGTGCAACACAAGATTGTCATTTGTCCCTGCTCACAAATTGACCTGGCAACAGTACTAAAGTGAAAGGTGTTACTGAGCACCAAAAGTGCAAGACTGAAGCAGTGAGCTGATATTAAGTGAATTAGAGATGTGTCGTGAAGATGTGGGGCCAATCTCGTCCAGTGCCAACATTCAAGAAGAAAGAATGCAGGCACTGACTGGCCACAACATGTCTAGAGATGTTGAGGAATACTGGCTGAGGTGCAAGCCGAGAGAAGATGCCATTGTGCTGCAGCTGCCAGATACCTGCACAAAAAACTTTCATGTCAGAAATTCTCACTAACTAGTTTCTTTCAACTGTTTGGGAAAATAACAAATTCGATATAATTGAGGTGAGATGTTAATGTAAGCAAATAGGATCCACTCAACATGAAGACTGCCATCTAGCTGTTAAAACCTCACATGCAAAATCAAACTTTGTTGTTTATCTCAGGCATACAGCACAGAAACAGACCCTTTGGTTCAACCACTCCATGCTGAACATGACCCCACTAAACCTGCATGCTTCTGGCTCAAATACCTCCAAACTTTTCCTATTCATGTAACTATCCAAATATCTTTTAAACATTGTAATTGTACTACAATTATTTCCTTGGGATGTTTGTTCCACATGCAAATCACCTGTTGGGTAAAAAAAATTGCCTCATGTCTTTAAGATGCTGCTCCACCTTAAAAATGTGTCCCCTAGTCTTGAACTCACCCCACCTAGGGAAAAGACAATTACCATTAGCTATCTACACCTCATTATTTTCTAAACTTCTATAGGTTGCCTCTTAACCTCCTATGCTCCAGTGAAAAAAGTCCCAGCCTTTCTTTATAAGTCAAACCTTCATTACCCAGCAATAGCCTGGTAAATTGCAGTTGTGGGTATTTTTGCTGAGCTAGGAAACTGATCTGCAGATATTTCATCCCCTGTCTAGGTAACATCCTCAGTGCTTTGGAGCCTCCTATACGGTGTCTTCGGGAATTTATTTGGTTCTATTCCTGCTGCTTCCAGTTGTTCATTGTAGTGGCAGGTATATTGGGTCTATGTGCTTATTGATGGAGTCTGTGGATGAGTGCCATGCCTCTATAAATTCTCTGGCTGTCCTCTGTTTGACTTGACCCATGATTGTTGCGTTGTCCCAGTTGAATTCGTGGCCCTGATCATGTGTGTGTGGCTACTAGGGTCAGCTGGTCTTGACATTTAGTGGCATTCAGTTAGTGCGTGTACAAGAAAGCCACGCACTGACCAGGTCCTGAACTACAACAGCAACCACTCAAAACACAAAGAAAAGGTCTGTTAGGACCCTGTTCAAAAGGGCTATAACTCACTGCAGGACTCCCAACCTACAAAAGGAAGAAGAACATCTCTATAGAGTAGTATGCACCAAGAATGAACACGCCCGCAACTTCATCCACAGTGGCCTATTAGACAAACAATGCAACAAGGAATTAGTCATAGAGATGTACAGCATGGAGACAGACCCTGCGGTCCAACCTGCCCATGCCGACCAGATATCCCAACCCAATCTAGTCCCGCCTGCCAGCACCCTGCCCATATCCCTTCAAACCCTTCCTATTCATATACCCATCCAAATGCCTCTTAAATGTTGCAATTGTACCAGCTTCCACCACATCCTTTGGCAGCTCATTCCATCCACGTACCACCTTCTGCGTGAAAAAGTTGCCCCTTAGGTCTCTTTGATATCTTTCCCCTCTCACCCAAAACCTACGCCCTCTAGTTCTGCACTCCCTGACCACAGGGAAATGACTTTGCCTATTTACCCTATCCATGTCCCGCAATTTTGTAAACCTCAAATAAGGTCACCCCTCAGCCTCCGACGCTCCAGGGAAAACAGCCCCAGCCTGTTCAACCTCTCCGTATAGCTCAAATCCTCCAACCCTGGCAACATCCTTGTCAATCTTTTCTGAACCTTTTCAAGTTTCACAACATCTTTCTGATAGGAAGGAGACCAGAATTGCATGCAATATTCCAACAGTGGCCTAACCAATGTCCTGTACAGCCACAACATGATCTCCCAACTCCTGTACTCAATATTCTGACCAATAAAGGAAAGCATACCAAACGCCTTCTTCACTATCCTATCTACCTGCGACTCCACTTTCAAGGAGCTGTGAACCTGCACTTCAAGGTCGCTTTGTTCAGCAACACTCCCCAGGACCTTACCATTAAGTGTATAAGTCCTGCTAAGATTTGCTTTCCCAAAATGCAGCACTTTGCATTTATCTGAATTAAACTCCATCTGCCACTTCTCAGCCCATTGGCCCATCTGGTCAAGATCCTGTTGTAATCTGAGGTAACCCTCTTCGCTGTCCACTACACCTCCAATTTTGGTGTCATCTGCAAACTTACTAACTGTATCTCTTATGCTCGCATTCAAATCATTTATGTAAAATGACAAAAAGTAGTGGACCCAGCACCGATCCTTGCGACACTCCACTGGTCACAGGCCTCCAGTCTGAAAAACAACCCTCCATAACCACCCTCTGTCTTCTATCTTTAAGACAGTTCTGTATCCAAATGGTTAGTTCTCCCTGGATTCCATGAGATCTAACCTTACTAATCAGTCTCCCATGGGAAACCTTGTCGAATGCCTTACTGAAGCCCATATAGATCACATCTACTGCTCTGCCCTCATCAATCCTCTTTGTTACTTCTTCAAAAAACTCAATCAAGTTTGAGAGACATGATCTCCCATGCACAAAGCCATGTTGACTAGCCCTAATCGGTCCTTGCCTTTCCAAATACATGTACATCCTGTCTCTCAGGAATCTCTCCAACAACTTGCCCACCACGGAGGTCAGGCTCACCGGCCTATAGTTCCCTGGCTTGTCTTTACCGCTCTTCTTAAACAGTAGCACCACGTTTGCCAACCTCCAGTCTTCCGGCACCTCACCTGTGACCCAACACACTAGCCACGTTACCCTACGTAAAAAAAGCTCTTGGAACTGACAATCAGATTTCTCCGACCATTGGGATCCATGACAACTCATGAACTGACAGGCATGCTCAGACAACAACTCATCACGACAAACAACCAACACCCATCATGTGCAAGACTAATGTCATTTACAAGATTCCTTGCAAAGACTGCACAAAATACTATATAGAACAAACAGGCAAACAACTAGCAATCCGCATCCACGAATTAGCCACTAAACGCCACGACCAGCTGTCCCTAGTAGCCATGCACGCAGATGACAAGGACCATAAATTCGACTAGGACAACACAACGATCAAAGGACAAGGCAAATAGAGGACAGCCAGAGAATTTGTACAAGCATGGCACTCATCCACAGACTCCATCAACAAGCATATAGACCTAGACCCAATATACCAGCCATAACAACAAAGCACTGGTAGCAGCAAGAACAGAACCAAATAACTTCCAGAAGACAGTACAGCAGCGCCTCACAGGAGGCTCCAAAGCACTGAAGAGGTCACCTACACAGGGAAGAAACGTCTGCAAATCAATTTCCCAGATCGACGAACATACCCACAACTACAACACTGGCACTCAAGCTACAAATCTTTATGCAAACTTTGAATCCTGGTAAATCGCTTCTGAACATTCTCCAGCTTCTGGGTGAAGAGAACTGGACATAGTATTCCAGAAGAGGTCTCACCAATGTCGTGTACAACCTCAACATGGCTTTGCACCTCCTATATTCATAAGGACTGAATAATGAAGGCAAGCGTACCAAATGCGTTTTTATCTACCCTGTGGCGTCCTCAACGTCAATCTCTTTTTTCATTCTCTCCATACTTTCCTAACTTGCCATTGCTGATGCCAATCAGAGGCTGGGCAAATTCCACCCCTTGGATTTAACATATGTTATCATTTCTCTCATATTGCAACATTCAGCAAATTGCTTTCAGACCTTTAAATAGGCCAACTGCATCAGTCATATTGCCAATTACACTTCTAAAGGGAAGGACAAATGACAAGAGTTGCCACGAATAGAATGCTATTGACAAAGAACACTGAGCAGTCTCTGAACTGCAATGCTTGGAGAGTATTTTTAATCCATCTGGAAATCACAACTTACCAAGTCAGTAATGATTGGTTGGATGTTCACTCCATTACATCTTGCACTTTCCACTGAGCAAGAAGCAGCCAAAGGGTTAATATCTGTACATCTATGAATCAAAAACAATTAAAAGTCACATATCAAAGTTCAAATTTCACCTTCTGCTACTGTTTCTGTCACCAAACTTCTCAGTAGTTAAAACTTGAGTAGAAATCATTTATCTCTTCAAAAACCAAACTCAACTCTAAGAGTTGAGCAGGATGCAAGAGTGAATGTTAATGTTGTGATAAATACCAATCACTAAGAGCCAACACACTATTCCCTGAGGAAGGACACACCTCCTATCTAGCCCTTTCCACGTGCCAGCCTTGTCCAGTATTTACCTGTCAGCTTCTCTTTCAGTACAAACAGGAGCTCATGCATTTCTTATTTCATTTTAGTTGTAGTCCATGAATATGAATTTTTGACATCACATATTAATTACTGCACAATAAACAAAAACTGCCAAATTATCTACTTACAGATAAAATGAGGTAGGTCCAATAATAGAAGCTAGGAATACAGAGACAACACCAGATCCTGCACCAACCTCAAGGCAGATCCTGGGACTGGAAAAATAACATTATTTTCCATTGTAATAGTACAAATTCTGCACAATTCCTGTGTGAAACAACTTATTCACAAAATTAACTATTTGATCATATACAAAAAATGTTTATAGGTTTTTTAATACTTCCATTAAAAATGCAGAAGTTTGTAGGCCAAAAATGTATACCTAATTACAAAACTATGTTTAAAACATAACTTCATGGTTAAGATTTGATCAGTCGTAAAAAGGTTGTGCATCTCTTTCCCGATATACAGTTTAGATGAGGGGTTGACAACTTGTGGTTCCAGAGGCATGTATCAGCTCTCAATCAAACCCATTTTGCTTTTAATTAAATGTTTTCTTTTTTGAAACTTTTGTAAGTATCATTCAATAAAATATTTGCACTTTTTCCAGTTTTCCTCATTTTGTTCCTCTCATCTCAAATAAATACTGCCGTGTCTTATGCTATACTAAGTTCCATCTACCTCTTGTCATTACCTTCATCACCTATATTGACTCCAAGTTTCCTAACACCTTAACTTAAAATTCTAATGCGCCTTATTTTAAATGCCATTCAATAATAACTATGTCTTTCTCTACCTGGTCCCACATTATCTATATACTCCCTTAAAAGCTTCTGATCAAGCTACTGGTTTCAAGAAGGGGATACTCAGCATCTATTTATTTCTGAAGTCTCTGTGAAATACCCATATTAATGTCTCATGTAAATGTAACACCGTCACGTTGCTTAAAAAAAGCCATATCATTGGATGTGCTATGAGAAACCGAGCAATCAGAAAAACAGTTAAGTCATCAATGCACAATGATAAGGCACATTACTATATTGAGAAAATAGGAAAACGTTTTTACGTAGTTCATTTGTTATTCTTCAGATAAAAATGTACCAGAGTTGCTTTATTTCCTTTACATCTTTTTCCAAGGCATCCATTAATAGGAATGTATCTTCTGCTGGATCATACACATCAGCATATTCTCCATGGCCAACGTGTGGACTGAAAGGTGTTGAAAACATCCTTCTGTGTAAAAAGGAAAATGAACAAATTTCTCTCTTCTGTAGTTAGATTTGGCTGAGGACACAAGTAGTTATTATTCCTTACCTTGGTATAATCTCAAATTAGCATAATATTGGAGGCAGGACCTTGTAGAAATCACTTGATAGAAATGTGAACATTGAAATATAAAATGACAGGAGTATATCTTTCACCACTTTGAATCTGCTCTAGCATTCAACATGATTATGGCTGATCATCCATCTCAGTAAACTGTTACCGCTTTTTGCCCATACCTTTTGATCCCTTTAGACCTAATAATCATATGTAACTTCTCCCTGCAAACATTCAACATTTTTGCCTCAACTGCAGAGAATTGCAGACTCATCACTGAGTGAAGAAATTTCTCATCTTAGCCCTAAATGGCCAGCCAGTTTCCTTATACAGTGACCCCTACACACTGGGCAACATCCAATATTCAATAAGAAATATACTTCATCTGTGTATATAAGAAACGATAAAAGTTCACATTTTACAGTGTATAAGGGTGCAAAGCATCAGGATCTCATAATTCAATCTAACAACCCTGGAATATATTACTAGAGAACAACCAACTTTGAGAATCAAACTTTTGCTACACTTCTTCAGAACCATTCTGAAAAAAAAAGGAAAAGGTCATACCAGACTCGAAGTGTTAATTCTATTTCTCTCCAAAGAGGTCACTTGCTGGGGTCCTTTGGGTCTGATTGGGATGGTGTTTGGAGGGTCAGTGCACACTCGGTAGGCCAAATGGCTAGCTTCTGCACTGCCTGGATTTTATGATTGCCCATTAATTGGCTAGGTTGGATTTGTCCTGCTTTTTCTGTTCAGGCCTAATTTAGGCAATTTTCCACAAATTCAGGCAGATGCTAGCTTTGTAACTGTATCGGATCAGTTTGACTATGGATGCAGAAAGTGCTGGAGCACAAATCATCAGCACAATTGTCAGAATATGGTTAGTCCCATAGTCACTGCTGTTTCCAGTACCTCCAGCTGTTTCATGATTCACGCAGAGTTAATTGAACTGGCTGATGACTGGCATCTAAGGTGCTGGGATCTCTTGGAAGAAGCTGAGATGGATCATCCACTGGGCACTTCTGACTGAAAATTGTTGTGAATGCTTCAGCCTGAACTTTTGCACAGAAGTGCAGGGCTCCGACATGATTGAGGATGGGGATATTTGATACTCCCTCATGGCAGTGTAGCAGTGTCAATTCAAAAAGTCAGCTCACCACTACTTTCAAGGGGATGGACAAAAGATGCTGGCACTGTCAGTAATGCCAATGAATGAATTAAAAATACAGATAATCCGTGTGAGTAATAATAAGAATGCAACTTGTCCAGACTGACTTTGTCCGATTCTGCTTCCTCGTGCACCAATCATATCCCACCAGTGGCACTTATGCCTTCAGCCATCTAGATCTCTGCTGGGAATTTCCTCTCTAAACTCGACCACCTTCTTGTCTTCTTTTAAAGAATTTCCTTCAACCCACCTCTTTAACTAAGCTTTAGAATCATCTTTCTTTGCAGCAGGATCCATTGTTTTAACTACCTGCGAAATGCCATTTTTCTCCATTATCAATAGTGTTGAATTTTAGATACTTTCTAATTGAACTGTTCAGAGATGTTATTATACATCCCTGGAGCAGGTGGGACTGCAACCTGGGCCTCTTCGTCCAGAGATGGGGATATTACCACTGCACCACAAAGTTGGATTTTGGATTATTCAATAGCACAATAGTGGGCGGCACGGTGGCAAAGCAGTCAGCACTGCTGCCTCACAGCGCCCGAGACCCGGGTTCAATTCCCGACTCAGGCGACTGACTGTGTGGAGTTTGCACGTTCTCCCCGTGTCTGCGTGGGTTTCCTCCGGGTGCTCCGGTTTCCTCCCACAGTTCAAAGATGTGCAGGTTAGGTGAATTGGCTAGGATAAATTGCCCGTAGTGTTGGGTAAATGTAGGGTTATGGGTGGGTTGCGGGTCAGTGTGGACTTGTTGAGCCGAAGGGCCTGTTTCCACACTGTAAGTAATCTAATTTCACAAATCCACATATTTTATGATCCAGTCTCAAAAATCCTGTCCAAAGTGGCAATACTCATGATATCAAACACAGCCCAGGAAGGGCTGCCACATGGCCTAGATAAAGGTGGTAATGTGAGAACTGAACCTAACCTGCTAAAAAGACAGCAGCTGAGGCTATTCTGACCAGCAGAGTCAGAGCTTTACAGCACAGAAGGGTCTTCAGCCCAATGAGACAACACTCATCATCAAGCATCTATCTATTCACATCCCATTTCCAGCACTTGGCCCATGGTCTGTAAGCAATGGCATTTCAAGTTTTCATTTATGTCTTTTTCAACATCTTGAGGGTTTCCATCTCCACCAAACGTTTAGGCAATGAGTTTCAGATACCAATCACCCTCTTTCCTCACACTCCCTTAAATCTGCTGTACCTTAACTTAAACCTGTGCCCTCTACTTATTGACCCTTATCATAATGATTCAAAGTGTTTTCCTTAAAAATGCTCCTCAATTTTGTACACATTAGCAAGATTCACCCTGGGCCTTTGCTGCTACAAAAAAAAACCCCAGCCTACCTAATATCTCTTCATTTCAGAATTGCTCCAGGCCTGGCAACTTGCTGGTGAATCTCCTCTGCATCCCCTCCAACGCAATCACATCCATCCTATAACGTGGTGACCGGAACTGGACATAATATTCCAGCTACGTCTTAACATAATGAATAAATCCATAACTTCCTTTCTCTTGTACTCAAAGCCATGACTAATGAAAGTAAGTATTCAATATGCATTGTTGCCCAATCTGAGGAGCAAATAGAAAGAGGTATGTTGTCATGGAGTCATACAGCACAGAAACAGACCCTTTGCTGACCAGGTTCCCAAACCAAAGAATCCCACTTGCCGGTGTTTGGCTCAAACCCCTCCGTACCTTTCCTATTCATGTACTTTTCCAAACGTCTTTTAAATATTGCAACTATACCGATATCTACCACTTCCTCTGGCAGCTCATTCCACAAACAAACCACTAAAAAAATTTTGCCTTGTCCTTTTCAAAATTTTCTGCTCTTACTTTAAAAATATGCCACCTAGTTTCGAACTCACCACCCAGGGGAAAAACCTTTCACCTTATTTATGCCCCTCATGATTTTATAAATCCTTATAAAGGATAACTAACAACCTCCTACACCCCAGTGAAAAATGGTACAGCCTAACTAAATCTCCCATTCCCAGCAACATCCTGTTAAATTTTTTTCTGTACCCTCTCCAATTTAATAATATCCTTCCTATAGCAGGGCAAACATACACAGTAATCCAGAAGAGACCTCACCAATGTCCTGTTACAACCTCAACATGCCATGCCAACTCCTATACTCAAAAGGTCTGAGCAATGAAGGCAAGTGTGCAAGACAACTTCTTAACAAGCCTGTCTACACGAGACGCAAATTTTAAAGAATTATGTACCTGAACCTGTAAATCTGTTATACAACATTACTCAAAGTACTACTATCAATTGTATAAGTCCCGCACTTGTTTCTTTTACCAAAATGCAATACCTTGAATTTACCCAAATTAAACTCCAGCTGCAGTTAAATGTGTGGTGCTGGAAAGCACAGCAGGTCAGGTAGCATCAGAGGAGCAGGAGAATTGACATGTTGGGAATAAGCCCTTCATCAGGACACGTGCTGATCCGCGTAGAACACCACTGGTCACAGGCCCCCAGTCTGAGAAACAACCTTCCACCACTACTGCCTCCAACCATCAAGTTAATTTTGTATCCAATTATCAAGATCGCCCTGAACCCCATGTGAACTAACTTTACTAATTAGTCTACTACACGGAACCTTTTTACAGACTTTACCTGCATGCCAGACTCTCAGTTCTGTACTTCCAAGGGCTCTCCTAACTACATTCCTTTAAACAAAGGCTCAACATTAGTCCCCCTCCAGTACTTCATCTGCATTATAGATGATACAAATATTTCAGCTAGGTATCCTGCAATTTATTCCACAGCTTCAGTAGTAATGTTTTCCTTAATCAAAATGCCCCTTCACTCTTGCCTCCCTTTGTATGCGTACCAGACCATCTAAAATTTGCAACAGTGAGCTGCCAAGTCCTGTCCTTCCCTCAGAAATGTTGTCCCATTCCCATACACGTCTTTAGTTCATCAGCCTTACCTGCAAGACCCCTTACATTGAAATAAATGCAGTCTAATTCTTTTAAGTTACCTCATTCACTAACTTTCTCATCTGTCTTTTCTAATTAACTTGCTCTTTTTACATACTCATATGCCCTTCTAATTCACTGCTACTTAGGAACCCCCATCCTCATCACTAGTTTAAAGACTACAGAATAGTCCTATCAAATCTTACCACCAGAATATTGGTCCCTTTCCAATTCAGATGAAACCCATCCCTTTTGAACAGATCTTTTTTGTCCCAGAAGAGATCCCAATAATCTAAAAATTTAAAAATCTGATTCCTTGCACCATCTCTTCAGCTGTTGATTTATCTACCCTATCTTTTTATTCCTACTCTCACTAGGGCACAGCACCAGGAGTAAACCAGAGATTACTACCTTTAAGGTTCTGCTTTTTTAACCTTCTACCTAACCTCCTATATATTCACTCTGCAAAGCCTTAACTCTTTCTCAGCTATGTCATTCTTCCTAACATGTACAACAATTTACAGATTCTTCCTGTTCCCTTCGACAGTATACTTCAACTGTTTTGAGATGTCCTTGACCCTGGCACCAGGGAGGCAACATATTATCCGAGATTAACACTCACGGCTGCAGAGTATCATGTCTGTGCCCTTGATTGGAGAGTCCCTTTTCAGAATTCTTTTAAATTTTGAAAAATGCCCACTTAACATAAGATTCATTCTTGGTGCCCACGATCTGGCTGCCATTTCTATTTTCCACTGAGAGACTATCCCATTGTTGAGGTTTGATTCCTCACTGGATTTTAACTGGAAATATCTTGTTGATAGCATTTTGACTGACCCAAAGAAAGTCACTACATCTGTTCTTGCAGTCAGCCAGTGCTATCTTAAGCAGCTAAGGAAGTGCTCTCACACCACCTTCCTCTCCTATCAAAATGAAGCACTAATTATGGATGAATCCTTCCTGACTGAAGCAGACTGGGTGAGATCCGAACTAACCAAGAAACGGCCAGGACTTCACTGAGATCAACACCGAGATTGCTACTCCCTAACTCCACCCCAGACTGAGAAACACATCCCCCCGCAGACCCCCAGGAAAGCGGGTCCCACTGCCATGCAATCAGGACCAGGCCAAACCCGTCAAGGGGAGAACAGGCCATCCGGCTTCAGCCGAAAAGGGACCGGTCAGCCCAAGCACAAGGTCAGCGGTTACCCTGGGAACGGCCTGGAGCGCTCCCCGCGGTTGCCGTGGGAACGGCCTGGAGCACCCCCCGCGGTTACCCTAGGAACGGCCTAGAGCGCCTCTCGAATCCCACGGTTGCCCTGGGAACGGCCTGGAGCGCTCCCCCCTCCGAATCCCGCGGTTGCCCTGGGAACGGCCTGGAGCGCTCCCCCCGAACCCCGCGGTTGCCCTGGGAACGGCCTGGCGCGGCCGCAACCCTCCCACCTGTCCGGTTGCCTCGGCCACACCAGACGAAGTAAAGAAATAAAGTGCGCATGCGCTTGGTTGCGCGGTTGCTCTTGCGATTCCAGCAGATGCGAGTTCGCGCATGCGTCGCCCATTAGCGACAATTGGTATTGAAATCTAATGTGTTCCTTTTGTAAAACAAAGTGCTTTCTCATCATAACTGTCTGGTTATGCATTTAACTTACACTGTTTGTGCTTGTTTATGTATTTGATGAGTACTGTATATTGAGCGAAATGCTTCAGGTGCATTAACTTGATTGGCAAAGTTAAAAATCACACAGCACCAGGGTTATAGTCCAACAGATTTATTTGAAGCACTAGCTTTTGGAGCATTGCTCCTTCATCAGGAATCTAGTGGGACAAGATCTAGTGCGTCCATCAATGATTCTCAGTAGCAGCAGTGGGATCCTCTTCGGAGGGTCAGTATAGATCGATGGGTCGATTGGCCTCTATCTGCACTGCAGAGATTCTATGAGCCTAGAAGGACAAGTTTAGTAGGTAGATGGGAACACCACCACCTGAAAGTCCCCCTCCAAGCTACTCACTATCCTGATTGGGAAATATATCACCATTCCTTCACTGTGGCTGGGTCAGAATCCTGGAATTCCCTCCCTAAAGACATTGTGGATCCACACAAATGGACGGCGGGGGTTTGTGTAACTCGTCACTACTTTCTCAAGGGACCTAACGATGGACAGACAAATGCTGCCCATTCAGCGACACCCACGTCCCATAAATGAATGAAACATTGTGTTCAGTGATTTCTGAAAATAGTGCAACGATTGTTCCTTCACAGTGAATATTTCTGATAAGGATCTTTCAATTAGAACTGGGATTGTCAACATAAACAGTGTGGAGAAAGTGAGGACTGCAGATGCTGGAGATCAGAGCTGAAAAATGTGTTGCTGGCAAAGTGCAGCAGGTCAGGCAGCATCAAAGATTCCTGAAGAAAGGCTTATGCCCGAAACGTCGATTCTCCTGTTCCTTTGATGCTGCCTGGCCTGCTGCGCTTTTCCAGCAACACACTTTCAACATAAACAGTAACTCTACTCTGGAGCATCTTTTGCTATAAATTCTGTGTCTTATGATCCTGCTCCACAACCACCTGATGAAGAAGCAGCGCTTTGAAAGCTAGCGTTTCCAAATAACCCTGTTGGACTATAACAAGGTGTTCTGGATTAGTGGTGCTGGAAGAGCACAGCAGTTTAGGCAGCATCCAAAGTGCAGCGAAATCGCAGACTTTTGCCCGAAACGTCGATTTCGCTGCTCCTCGGATGCTGCCTGAACTGCTGTGCTCTTCCAGCACCACTGATCCAGAATCAGGTTTCCAGCATCTGCAGTCATTGTTTTTACCTCGTTGATTTTTAACTTTGTCCACCCCACATCACTCTAAAGAATGCAATTGTGTTTACTATGCAGCGAGTGGAGTAATATTTGATACAATGAACATTCAGGTAAATTGAATGAAATGTGCTTTAGAAGGATTTATTACAAAGAGCGCAGCGTTGACTGGTGTTTGTGTTTTCTCTCCGTTCAGCACCAAGAGGAACGTCACGGAGGGAAAGCTGTTCTTCAACCGGAATGTGAACGGCGACGGACACTTCCGCTCATGGAACTGCCATGTGGAGTTATGTTAAATGTCTGATGAGAAGGTAGAAAGGCAGCTTTTATCATCATCATATCTGAAAAAAAAATACAAAGATGGCGAAGAAACGGAAGAGAAGTGACTCGGAGACAGCTGAGGATGAGAGTGAAACAGCCAAGACACCGGCCATGGAGTTCACAGGGACTCAGTTTAAAAGTATGTTACAAAACCCTGAGACAGTGCAGAAAGGTGAGTACTGGGCTGTGGCGAATAATCAAACTTTTCCTCAGTCTAAGTGATGAGACTTTATATCTCACAAGCCACTGCAAAAGTGAAACACTTGCTATTTTGGATATTCCTAGAATGTTTCATTCTTTCTCTGTCATTATTCATTCATACAATATACATGGTGAAGTATTGATATTGATATTCAGCAATTTGTCAACACTCGCATTGTGGAAAGATCATGGTAATCATATGTATCTGCTGCCCTGTCTTTCTACATGGCTGAGATTATCAGTTTACAGAGTCTTGACAAGTTACTGCAATGTATCTTGTAGAACTACACTCTTTTGTCAGTGTGCAATGTTCATGATGGAGGGAGTTAATACTGAAAGTGGTGGATGGGTTGCCAATAAAGTGGTCTTTGACCTGGATGATGTCCAGCTACTTGAGTGTTATTGGAGCTGCACCATATAGGCAAATGGGAAATATTCTATCACACTGCTGAATTGTACCTTCCAAGAGGTGGAAAGGTATGGAAGAGAATATTTTGTTTTTTAACTAATTATTGTAATATACCCTCCTATATCTATACCCTCCCATTCTAGATTTTTTTATAAGAAGGAACATTTTCTTTCGACTTGCTCTCTCCAGAATTCTCATGATATTGAATATATCAATCAGATCTCATATCAACAGAATCTTGATTTGGAGATGGAGGTGTTGGACAGGGGTGTACAAAGTTAAAAATCACACAACATCAGGTGATAGTCCAACAGGTTTAATTTGAAGCACTAGCATTTGGAGCGCCGCTCCTTCATCAGGTGGTTGTGGAGGACACAATTGTAAGGCACAGAATTTATAGCAAAAATTTACAGTGTGATATAACTGAAATTATACATTGAAAAATACCTTGATTGTCTGTTGAGTCTTTCATCTGTTCGAATACCATGATAGTTTCACTTCTTTCATGTGTAAATCACAAAACGTTTGTTTAAAAGTTACATTCTCAGGTTAACTGCAACAATTGGTGTTAGCTAGATAATATGTTGAAGGTGTTAGCCCCCTGTGTTCTCTGTCTATGCAATGATGTCTAGATTGATTCTAACCTAAAAAGTGAGATAACAGAGTTTTACATGAATTCATGCAGTTTTTGAGCAAAGTACATTGTAACTCTGCAAGTACAAATTCACCCACAGAATACATGCGTGTCTGGGTTGGGGAATTGAGAGTGTGAGAGAGAATGTATGTGAGTGTAGAGTGTCTTAAGTCTCTGAGGGGGTGCATGTGTGAGTGTGGGAGTGTGTGTGTCTGGGTGTTGTCAGTGTTTGTAAGAGAGAGTGTAAAGTGTCTAAGTCTCTGAGAGGATGCATGTGTGTGTGCGTGTGTGTGTAGGTAGGAGTGTCTGTGTGTATAGTGCAATGATGGTCACCTGTAGTGTGACATGAACCCAAGGTCCCAGTTGAGGCCCTCCCTATGGGTATGGAACTTAGCTATCAGCCTGGTTGGAGAAAAGGAGGAGAAGACAGGACCTAATTGAGGTATACAAGATAATGAGAGGCATAGATAGTCTCTGGCTATCGACTCTGTTTCCCAGGGCAGAAATGACTAACACGAGGGGTCCTAGTTTAAGCTGGTTGGTGGAAAGTATAGAGGGGATGTCAGAGGCAGGTTCTTTACACAGAGAGTTGTGAGAGCATGGAATGCGTTGTCAGCAGCAGTTGTGGAGGCAGGGTCATTGGGGACATTTAAGAGACTCCTGAACCTGCACTCCAAGGTATCTTTGTTCAGCAACACTCCCTAGGACCTTACAATTAAGTGTCTAAGTCCTGCGAAGATTTGCTTTCCCAAAATGCAGCACCTCACATTTACCTAAATTAAACTCCATCTGCCACTTCTCAGCCCATTGGCACATCTGATCAAGAAACCGTTGTAATCTGAGGTAACCTGCTTCGCTGTCCACTGCACCTCCAATTTTGGTGTCATCTGCAAATTTACAAACTATACTTCTTATGCTCACATCCAAATCATTTATATAAATGATGAAAAGTAGTGGACCCAGCACCGATCCTTGTGGCACTCTACTGGTCACAGGCCTCCAGTCTCTGTCTCCTACTTTTTGAGCCAGTTCTGTATCCAAATGGCTAGTTCTCCCTGTATCCCATGAGTGGATGATAGTAAATGTAGAAAGGGACTTGTCAAAACTCTGAGGTGTTTTACTATCAAGGAGGAGGACGTGTTGGATGTCTTTGAAAAACATTAAACTATATAAGTCCTCAGGGCCTGTTGGAGGCAAGCGAGGAGATTGCTGAGACTTTGACACAGATCTTTGTATATTTTTTTAGCCAGCAGAAGGGTCTCCAAAGACTGGAGAATAGCTAATGTTCAAGAAATACAGCTGGGATAATCCAGGAAATCATAGACCTTTGAGCCTCACATTAATAGAACATAGAACAGTACAGCACAAAACAGGCCCTTCAGCCCACGATGTTGTGCTGACCACTGATCCTTGTGTATACACCCTCAAATTTTGTGACCATATGCAAGTCCAGGAGTCTCTTAAATGTCCCCAATGACCCTGCCTGCACAACTGCTACTGACAACGCATTCCATGCTCTCACAACTCTCTGTGTAAAGAACCTGCCTCTGACATCCCCTCTATACTTTCCACCAACCAGCTTAAACTATGACCCCTCGTGTTAGTCATTTCTGCCCTGGGAAATAGTCTCTGGCTATCGACTCTATCTATGCCTCTCATTATCTTGTATACCTCAATTAGGTCCTGTCTTCTCCTCCTTTTCTCCAATGAAAAACGTCCGAGCTCAGTCAACCTCTCTTCATAAGATAAGCCCTCCAGTCCAGGCAGCATCCTGGTAAACCTCCTCTGAACTCTCTCCAAAGCATCCACATCTTTCTTATAATAGGGCGACCAGAACTGGACGCAGTATTCCAAGTGCGGTCTAACCAAAGTTTTATAGAGCTGCAACAAGATCTCACGACTCTTAAATTCAATCCCCCTGTTAATGAAAGCCAAAATGGTAGTGAAATTATTGAAGAAGATTCTTAGAGGCAAAATTTACTTGCATTTGGAGAAGAATGGACTTATCAGGGATAATTAGTTTGGCTTTATGCAGGGGAGGTTTTGTTTCACATACTTGATTGAATTTTTTAAGCAAGTGACAAAAATGATTAAAGAGGGCAGTGGATGTTATTTACATGGGCCATACTAAAGCATTTGACAAGCTCCTTCATGATAAATTGGTCCAAAAGGTTAAAACACATGGAATTCATGGTCAGTTGGCAAGTTGGATTCAAAATTGACTCAGTAATAGTTCTTGCAGAAGAGTCATGGGTCAAGCTGAAATATGGCCTTGTCGCAGAATCATAGAATGTGGCAGAAATATTTTGATTAGGGAAGGCAGTTTGAACATCCTGGTAAATCTTTTCTGAAACCTTGCCATTTATTAATATCCTTCCGATAGCAGGACGACCAGAACTGTACACAGTGCTCCAAAACTGGCCTCACTGATGTCCTGTACAACCTCAACATGAAATCCAACTCCTATACTCAATGGTCTGAGCAACTAAGGCAGACATATTAAATGCCTTTTTAGCCACCTGTTTTCCTGTGACGCAACTTTCAAAGAAGTGTGTATCTGAATTCCTACGTGTCTCTGTTCGACAACACTTCCCAGGGCCCTACCATTAACCGTATAAATCCAAAACGCATTACCTAGCATTTGTGCAAATTAAACTCCATCTGCCTCTCCTCAGCCCATTGTCCTAATTGATCAAGATCCCTTTGTAATTTTAGCCAACATTCTTCACTGTCCACTGTATCACCAATTTTGGTGTCATCTGCAAACTTAATAATCATGCATCCTAAATTCTCATCCAAATCAGTTATTGAGAAAGAGGAAATACAAAGTGAACAATTATTTGAAGAAATCACTTTTTTATTTTGTCAGGTCAATATTATTTAGTTGGAATGAAAAATTTATAGTGACCTCTATAAACTCCTCCATCTGTGATATGATCAGTGTGCCAGCTGTAATGGGAAGATCACTGTCTGAAACTAATAACAAATAATATAAATAGACATAAAGCAAAGAACTGCAGATGCTAGAGATCTAAAACATAAAAAAACAGAAATTGCTGGGCAAACTCAGCTGGTTCTGCAACATCTGTAAAGAGAAAACAGAGTTAATTTTTCAAAACCAGTGTTTAGTTCTGAAGAAAGCTCACTGGACTCAGTATTAGCTCTATTTTCCCTCTACAGATGTTGCCACTTCTGCTGGGTTTCTCCAGCAATTTCTGCTTTAGTATGTACTATAAATAGATAATTGGCTTATCAATATCTGAGCAAAACCAAAAGGAGACTGGATCTGAAACATAAGCCTTTGTCAACACCATAAAGGAAGAATTGACACCCAGAAGTCTTGTAATTCCACCACTATTTCTTTTTAGTTGTGATTTTTGCATTTCATTATGAACACTGTACTTGTGCGATAGATTGTTACACTGAAACTCCATTTATGTTTCTTGCAGGCTTAACAATCTTTATTGCTATAGCCAAGAAATTGCCATGTCCTGAATTGTATGATGTTGTAAATGGGTACATTAAGATTTCGGCTGAATGTACAGAAATCTTCAAGCTTCTTGCTGGAGGGGGACGACCAGAAACTGAGGTGAATGCAGTTGATGTTCTGTGAAAAGTAATGTTTTATTTGCTGCAATCAAATTTATTTCCTCTTTTCAGTCTTGTCACTAGCAAAGTTTGAGCATGTGAAATATTCATGCTGTCCTCCCTTGAATTATGAAAAATATGCAACAGTCAGTTATGGATTTTGGGGTGGGGGGAGCAGTGAGTGGGGAAGTGTAATAAAATAGGGTGGGTAAAAGAGGTGAGCATGTCAGGTCTCCCCTGTTCAGCTTTCTAGCCACCCAAGCATTTTCTCAACAATGTATTGGGTTGGAGAGTTTGCCTGCTTATGTGAGGTTGGGGCCATTGTCATCATTAATAGAATAGAATCCCTGCAGGGCATTCAGGCCGTTCAGCCCATTGAGTACACACTAACCTTCAGAAGAGGATCCCACCCAGACCCACACCCATACCCCATATTTCCGATGGTTAACCCACCTAGCCTGCACATCCTTGGACACTATGGGCAATTTAACATGGCCAGTCCACCTAATCTGTAAATCTTTGGACTGTAGGAAGAAACCAAAGCACCTGGAGGAAACCCACGTAGACATGGAGAGAATGTGCAAACTCCAGTTGGGTAGTCATCCAGAATCAAGCCAAGGCAGCAGTGCTAACCACTGAGCCACCATGCCAACGAAGAGCTATTTAATCACAGGTGACTTTCTGGTGTGTGGAGAGGATGCCAGTTGGTTGGAAGTAACCTCCATGAAATAGGTTAGGGCAGGTAGAAGGCATGTCCATTGATTCAATAAAGGAACTGTATGCATGGAAAGACAGCCCCTATGGCCCCTTACAGGTAACTTCGGGGTCAATAAACTTGCCCCACCCTTCACCAGTGGAAAATATTCCTGCGATCAAGCACCAATTTGATGCTTCACTGCTGTCGTATGAGCTTTTTGTCCAATCAGGTGCCTCACCATTGAAGTCCTGCCTCACCTGAGGCTGTTAGTCAGCGACAGGCAGGTAGCCTCAGGGAGCGGAGGCACATTGCTGGAGATCCAGACTGCATAACCATAAAGAGTACCACCTGCTGGCAGACTTTCAGAAGCCATCTCTGCCCCCAGTAACCCCTAAATTCTGAACTTTAAAAGGCTCCCCTCCCCACCAACCAATCAACCAGACAGATTTTCTTGTTTCCTCATCAGAAATGTAGTCATGTTTCTTACCTGCTGGGAAGACAGATACTTGGGCAAGTGATGTGTTGAGCCATTTATTGAAAACTGAATGGCATTAATTAGTGATGGCTTGAGGAGGTCAGCCATGGAACCTCTCGCCCAGATCTTAATTGCTGAGGTGGCGGGAAGTGGATCAGCGCCTCCCCACTCCAACCCACTAGATTATTTATCTTTCTCAGCAATATACGGGGGAGTAAAATCACACCCATGGCGAGAGTGGGATTGAAAATATAACAGGCAAATGCAGACACTGTTTCTTATTGACCAGAATTTTTCTGCAGGGTTATCAGTCAAGCTGTCAGTCTCCTCACTGTTGGGAGAGCACATTTTTGTATCATCTGGTCTTGTTTCCCACCTTGTACTTCCTAATGCTAAAAATAATTTGAAAATATTCATTTCGTTCTGACTTTATCTGGCCTGGAGATGGAGGCTGACAACCATCTTCCAAGAAGCGAGTTTCCATGCCATTTGATTTTGACACTTTAAAGGCTAAGTTAGCTGAAATATACTAAATCTTGGCTGCTCAGACACCCTTCTGTTTGTCACAAAACAATAATTGAACCCAACTTGTTGCGGAAGTGGCTTGGATAAACCACTCATCCAACATTTTAAAATATATCACCATAATTTCCATCCTGAAACTTCTGAAAAGAAAAATATAATCATAGCGAACTGATTCATTTTGTTGAATTTTTCCCTCAGATGATTCTGATTTTCCAAGCATTGGAGGCCATTTTGCTGAGGACTGCTAGTGACCTTGCACATTTTAGTGCAGTAGGGATACACATAGTGAAGACGTTGCTGCATAATTACATAAAGTTAATCTACACAGGAATCTACTCAGCAAGTCACAGGTCAGTATTACAGAAGAGAGCTGACAGATGTGAATAAAGGAGTTGATCTGGCAATATTTATATCTGTTAGCTATAGATAATCTCAATCCGCAGAAACAAATTGAGTGCATCATTATGTATGCTCTAACTTTTTATGTTTCTCTCCAGCTGATCTATTGCATTCATTTTTGATACAATGCTTAAAAAGAAAGAGCTTGCTTTTACATAGACTCAGGTCAGTATTACAGAATACTGTAATACTGTTCTCAAAACCCCAAAGCACATTAGAGGTCATGTATTAATGTTGGCTTGGGGTTTGGGGTTGAATTTGCCAGCTAATTGTAAAAGCCTCACAAACAGAAAGTGGGAGTGAAATTAATGTGCCATTGACCAGAATAAAGGACAATTTCCCATTTTGTCCTGAAAAATAGAATCTAAACAGCTCAAGGAGGCCTTGCTTTAAAGCCTGATTTCTATCACAGCACCTATAGCATTACAGCACTCCTCAGTATGGTACTGAATTGTTAAACTGAGTTACATGTTCAAATCCATGAAAGGAACTTAAACTTACAACCTTTTGACTTAAAAGTATCATGCAGATAAGTTGATATGTCCAAACGAAATGCATAGGAAAATACAAGTATCCTATAATTGAATATTAATTGAGTCCTGAAAGAGAAATTTTAAAACGCGTGAAAACTGTGGAAATTAAAATCAAAAAGTGCTGAAACTACACTGCTGAGAAGGAATCTTTTTAGATTAGGTTAGATTCCCTACAGTATGGAAACAGGCCATTTGGCCCACCAATTTTGCACCGACTCTCCAAAGAGTAACCCACCCAGACTCATTCCTGTACCCTATATTTACCCCTGACTAATGCACCTAACACTATGGGCAATTTAGCATGGCCAATTCACATTACCTGCACATCTTTGGATTGTGGGAGGAAGCTGGAGAATCCGGAGGAAACCCACGCAGACACGGGGAGAATGTGCAAATTCCACACAGATAGTCGCCTGAGGCAGGAATCGAATCTGGGTTCCTGGCACTGTGAAGCAGCAGTTCTAACCACTGAGCCACCGTGCCACCCAAATACGCCTTTACTTTCTAGTGAGTTTTTGTGATCCAGAATGCATTCCTATTGGGCGGACAGAGGCATATAGGTCTCATTGATGTCCTTGTATACTGCAAAATATTTTGATATGCAGGTATCGGAAAAGAGACAACAGATCATCATTTTATGGACAGGCTATTTGCTAGAACTCAAAGGAATATTGTTAGGGGTGGCACGGTGGCTCAGTGGTTGCCACTGCTGCCTTACAGTGCCAGGAACCCGGGTTCAATTCCAGTCTTGGGTGATTGTGTTGAGTTTGCGCAATCTCCCCGTGTCTGCATGGGTTTCCTCCAGGTGCTCCAGTTTCTTTCCACAGTCCAAAATATGCAAGTTAAATGGATTGACAATGCTAAATTATCGATAGTGTGTAAGTTGGTGGATTAGCCATGGGAAGTGCAAGACTACGGGGAAAGGATAGAGGAGTGGGTCTGGGTGGAATGCTCTTCGGAGGCTCAGTATGGACTTGATGGCTCGAATGGTTTGCTTCCACACTGTAAGGATCCTGTGATTAGATAAGAACGTTGTCAAGATTAACCAGACCTAAAATATGTTACCTTTGTATCCACATCCCATGAAAGAATTTAAGCAAAGTTGATCTTTCTCTGCACCTTCTCTGTAGCTGGAACACTATATTTTGATGTATGTTCTATTGCCCTGATGAACTAATGTGCAGTATAAAAACCTCCCACTTCCCTTTACCTGTGAATAGCCTCCCCAATCAACTTTTGAAAGTTCCTGTCTAATACCAACAAAATTGGCCATACTCCAATTTAGAACTTTAACTATTTGACCAATATGATCACTTGCTGCAATGTGACACCTCAGTCACTTGCCCTGCTTTGTTTTCCAACAGAAGGTCAAGTATTGCTCTCTCTCTGATAGGTATATTCACATTTTGAATAAGAAAGTTTTTTTTGTAAGCACAAATTCTTCTTCATCCAAGCTATTAACAGTACAATAGTCCCAGTCTACATTTGGAAAGGTAAAATCTCCTATCATTACAACACTACTTTGCTTACAAATATCTGAGGTCTCCTTACACATTTGCAAGTCAATTTCCCGCTGACTGTTTAGTGGTGGTGGAGTTACAATACAATCTCAACTAGGTGATCGTCCCTTTCTTATTTCTATGTTCCACTCATATAACTTCATTGGATGATCTCCCCTGAATATCATCCTCAGTACAGTTGTAATGTTCTCCCTGTCCAAAAATGCCAATATATGTGTATAAAAGTTCATTTTCTGATTCCTGAGCTGAGTAAAATCTCTGCAATACCACGATACATTTTTTTTTTATTTTAAATTTAATTTTGTTACTGAGGAACACATTTGGAGCTATACAACATCATGGTGTAGTATCAGGGTTACAGTTTGATATTTATGATAATGTTGACAGCAGTTTCAATTGATGAATTTAGAATAGCCACACAAATAGTATATTCAGACAGCACTAAGTTGTACTGCCTTAGTTGTGGTTTGAAGTTTAGCATTTGAAAGCAATACATTTCAATAAAAAGTAAATGCAGTGACAGTGCATTTGTTGCAAAACAAGTATTTTCAGTTTCTCGACATTTATTTTGTTTTTTTTCTTCTTGTTATTAGGTATACCCGAGTGTGCTTTTGTTTGATGTCTGCAATGGTGAGCCAGGGTCCCGATGCTGCTCGGGACTTCTTGAGCGTCTTTGATTTCAACAACAAAAAGTTGCCAAACCTATTGAAAAGTAGAGATAAACAGGTAATTGCTTCATTCTCTAATGGTTTAGCCTGTACTTAAAACCACATTTCGATATTAATAATAATGATTGTGTTCAATATTGGGTGAAATATTTCTTTATTTTTTACTGATTCGGATAGAGACTGGGAACAGAGCTGCTAACCATATCAATATCTGGGTCTTTAGTATGTGACATATTATCTTGCGTTAAGGAGCTGGGGCAATGTTTGGACTTTACGTCTATCCTCAAATATGAGCAACTTGGTCTGGATGTGATTGTGATGCCACTATTATATTGAGGTATCTTCATTGTATAGGTTTGCAAAGATTTTGTATTGAAACATACCAAATAGTAAAGTAGTTATAAAGCATGGTAAATTAACCAACATCCACATTTTCAAAGTTAAAATAATTTGATCCCTAAGTGAATGAAAGATATTGAGGTTTCAAGTTCTAGTGGTCTGCCCTGTCGATTGTCATTAGCAGGAGTAGTAATGGGAGGGTACTATGGTCAGTACTTGGACTTAATGGGATTGGAAGAAAATTTACTTCTCAATGAGATGTGGGACCGTTGGAACACATGTGTAAATGGCAATATAGTGAAGACAAAATTGAACTCTAATTAGATGTTCTGTTATACTTGAATAACTTGCTGAAATTCTGCATATGTTGACATTATGCATGAATAATGATTAAGATGCTGGATGATGTACAGAACCAAACTTTGAGAGAGGTCTTTCTGCAAACTGCCAGTAAACATTGATCACTGTTACACCTCTCTGGGGTGGCACATTGATAATCAAGTTCCTCTCTTACCGGAGTCATCACAAAATTTTTAAAAATTACTAAGTATGTAAAGTTCCCAATTTACCTGTTGGATAAACCCAGACTCATAGAAAACCTGGAGCAGGGTTTATATTTAACAAGAACTGCTATTTCTTACAAATAAGTAGATTCTAGCTACGGATAATCAACCATGTATAAGTTCATTAGTTAAAATTCTTTCTAAGCTTCCCTATACTTAGAGACGGACAAAAAAAAAGTCTTACAGGTAAAGGGGAAAAAAATTGAGAAAGTAATTCAATGACTCCAGTCTACAAGGTTTGCTTTTAGTTGCCAAGATCTTCTGTTATTTAATCTCTCTTTGCCAAGTTCTTTTCATTTCCCAGGAGGTATAGGTGATTGGGACACTAACTATAACGTCTCTTAGTGATTGGTTAGAGGCAACAGCTTAGAGCAACTGGTGAGGGGAAAATATGTTAGCTTTATCCAGGCTTTAGGTATTTTACTGGAGAGAAAGACACACCGTCTGCTCTTATAGCAGTCCAAAAGCTTCTGCCAGTATTGATCATGCTCACAAGCTGTTTAGCTAACTGGGAGACAAACAGGTGGTTCTTGACAGGTTGGTAGTCCCAATGTCACAGAACAATCTCTGACGAACCTCACTTTGTACACACCCTGGTGTTGGTCCATCCACAAAAAGCCTTCTCTACGGCTTGAACAAAGCAGCAGTGTAAACTTGACTGGCAATGTGTTTCAGTAACTTGCTGTTTAAAAGCCACTCCTTCCATAATCCAGGTTGTTTAGGAACACAGGGAGTCCTGGATTGTTTTATCCCACTGAGGCATGGAAGAGTCGGTAGGGTGAAGGAACCTTGATTGACAAGAGATGTGGAACATCTAGTCAAGAGGAAGAAGGAAGCTTAGTTAAGGTTGAGGAAGGAAGGATCAGACAGGGCTCTAGAGGGTTACAAGGTAGCCAGGAAGGAACTCAAGAATGGACTTAGGAGACCTAGAAGAGGGCATGTAAAAGCTTTGCCGGTAGGGATAAAGGAAACACCAAGACATTCTGCACTTACGTGAGGAACAAAAGGATGGCCCGAGTGAGGATAGGGCCAATCAGGGGTAGTGGAGGGAACTTGTGCCTGGAGTCAGAGGAGGCAGGGGAGGTCCTTCATGAGTCCTTTGATTCAGTATTCACTCATGAAAGGGACCTTGTTGTTTCCGAGGACAGCGTGAAGCAGGCTGATATGCTTGAACAGGTTGATGTTAAGAAGGAGGATATGCTGAAAATATTGTAAAACATGAGAATAGATAAGACCCCAGGGCTAGACGGGATATACCCAAGATTACTACGGGAAACCAGGGAAGAGATTGCTATGCCTTTGGTGATAATTTTTGCATCCTCACTGTCCACTGAAGTAGTTCTAGATGATTGGGGGGTGGCAAATGTTATTCTCTTGTTCAAGAAAGGGAATAACGATAACCCTGGGAATTACAGACTAGTCGGCCTTTCATCTGTGGTGGGCAAATAATTGGAGAGGATTCTGAGACATAGAATTTATGATTATTTGGAAAACCATAGTTTGGTTAGAGAGAGTCAGCATGGCTTTGTGAGGAGCAGGTCGTGCCTCACAAGCCTCGTTGAATTCTTTGAGGATGTGACAAAACACATTGAGGAAGGTAGAGCATTGGATGTGGTGTACATGAATGTTAGGAAGGCATTTGATATGGTTCCCCATGGTTGCTTATTCAGAAAGTAAGGATAGATGGAAATTTGGCTGTCTGGATACAGAATTGGCTCGCCTATAGAAGACAGAGTGTAGTAGTAAATGGAAAGTATTCAGTCTGGAGTTCAGTGATCAGTGGTGATCCACAGAGATCTGGGGGAACCTTTGTTCTTTGTGATTTTTTTAAATAACTTGGATGAGGAAGTGGAAAGGCGAGTTAATAAGTTTGCTGATGACACAAATGTTAGCGGAATTTTGGATAGTGTAAAGGGCTGTTGTAGGTTGCAATGGGTCATTGCCAGGATGCAGAGCCGGGCTGAGAAGTGGCAGATGGAGTTCAACCTGGAAAAATGTGAAGTGATTCATTTTGAAAGGTTGAATTTGAATACAGATTACAGGGTTAAAGGCAGGATTCTTGGTACTGTGGAGAAACAGAAGGATGTTGGGGTCCACGTCCATAGATCCCTCAAAGTTGCCGCCCATGTTGATAGATTAGATTAGATTAGATTACTTTCAGTGTGGAAACAGGCCCTTCGGCCCAACAAGTCCACAATGACCCACCGAAGCGCAACCCACCCATACCCCTACATTTACCCCTTACCTAACACTACAAACAATTTAGCACGGCCAATTCACCTGACCCACACATCTTTGGACTGTGGGAGGAAACCGGAGCACCCAGAGGAAACCCACGCAGACACGGGGAGAACGTGCAAACTCCACATAGTTAGTCGCCCGAGGCAGGAATTGAACCCGGGTCTCTGGCACTGTGAGGCAGCAGTGCTAACCACTGTGCTGCCCACATGCCACCGTGCTGCCCACGATAGGGTTGTTAAGAAGGCATATGGTGTGTTGACTTTCATTAGCGGGGGGTTGAGTTTAAGAACCGTGAGGTTGTGCTGCTGCTCCATAAAGCCCTGGTTAGACCTCACTTGGAATATTGTGTTCAGTTCTGGTTGCCTCATTATTGGAAGGATATGGAAGGTTTAGAGAGGGTGCGAGGAGATTTACCAGGATGCTGGAGGGTGTGTCTGATGAAGAAAAGTTGAGGGAGCAAAGACTTTTCTCATTGGAATGAAGAAGGGTGAGAGGTGTCTTGATAGAAGTGTACAAGATAATGAGAGGCATAGATACAGTCGATCACCAGAGACATTTTTCCTAGGCAGAAATGGCTATCACAAGGGGCATAATTTTAAGGTGATTGGGGAGATGCCAGAGGTGGGTTATTTACATAGAGAGTGGTTGGTGCATGGAATGCACTGTCAGTGATGATAATAGAGTCAGATACATGAGGGACAGTTAAGCGAGTCTTGGATAGGCACATGGATGATAATAAAATGAAGAGCATGTAGGTTAGTTTGATCTTAGAGTAGGATCAAAGTTCGGCAAAACATTGAGAGTCAAAGGACCTGTATTGTGCTGTATTATTCTATGTTCTATGTAAAACATTGTTTTCCCAGTTCAGTCCCAATCAAAAATACAGAAAAATAAAGACATAAGATCATTAGAATTAAACAGCCCCTACATTTTCCAAAACAGCATACATGTTTGAAATGGGGCTAGCTACAGAAGACTCCTGCACTACCTGCCAACCTCTCTTAGCTTTTTGTGGAGTTAACCCATCTATGTGACTGTGTCTGACACTCTCCCCTCCCCCCCCATAACTGCCATCCATCAAACCCCCTTGGTCTTGTAAATTCCTCATTGTCTCCAACTGCCTCTCCAACAAATGCATTCAACCTGATAGAATTTGCAACCAATGGCACTTGTTGTAGATATATTCCTCAGTAACCCATAAACTCTCCCTAAACTCCCACATCCGACAAAGAACATATCACTCTACTAAGGGCCATTTTTGCTTCTTTCAATCTACTGACCCAGAAGACAATACTGTCTTATTCCTCTACAAAACACTGCTCTAGGTTAAATTAATACTTATTGCTTATATTTTTAAGTTTAATCAAGAGACGTAGCTCAATCAAACATATAATCAAGTAAGAACCCACTCTACTCACTACTGCAGACTTATTTTTAAGACCATGCTTAAAACATCCACTTATCTGTTTCTGTGCTGTGACCTCTCCCGACAGGTTCCTCCAAGATCAGTTATGAATTTCGCTGTTTTTTCATTTTCCCAGACGCATTCCAGTGTCCAACGATACATGAATTCAAGAGCAAAGGCAGTAACTTCAAACTCTGTCAATTAGCAATGTGGGTTTTTCTCTCTCTCTCTCTCTCTCCCCTGCACTGACCTCACCATGTGCTTCCATGAAGTTCAAGGACATCGCTTCCAACACCTAAAGTTCCTCAAAAAAGGAGCAACTGTTATAGCCAGAAAGTTTTCCCATCCCCCATCTTGGATTACCCAGAATCCTGTCCCAATTAAGCTACCTTCTGTGTAAAAATAAATTTGCCTCCTATGACTTTTAGATCTCTTCACAGATGCTGCCACACCTGCTGAGCTTTTCTAGCAATTTTTGGTTTTGGTTCTGATTAACAGCATCTACAGTCCTTTTGTTTTTTATTTAGGGTAGACGTTCAAATTAATGTACTTTTTGCTACCGATTTATTTTAAAGATGCCATTGTAAAGTACCCTTAACTGCATCTGTGTTTGACATTGGCACAAATCAATAGAGAGAAATTCAGAATATTTAAGCACCCTGTTTAATATTTACATATTTGCAGGCCAAAGCACACCTCATTAGAAAGTACATAATTGAAAGTATATAATGATTTGACATGAAATATCTGTAGGACGTTCATGCAAGCTGCGGCTATATTTAAAAGTGAATCATAGAATCCCACCCTGTGGAAGCAGGCCATTCAGCCTATTATGTCTATACTGATGCTTTGAAGAGCATCCCACCCAGACGAACCGCCTTAATCTATCCCTGTAACCCCACGTTTCCTATGGCTAATCCACCTAGACTTTGAATCCCTGGAGAGAATTTAGCATTACCAATCCACCTAACTTGCACATCTTTGGACTGTGGAAGGAAACCAGAGCACCCAGAGGAAACCCATACAAATGCAGGGAGAACGTGAAGTATATCACCTGCGACATTGGTAGCAGTGGGATTCAAACCCACAACTCAGCAGAGTCTGGAGCTTAAATCCAGAACCTTAGACTGTTTAGCCATGCTACCTCATGATAGAATCATTCTATATTGCTTCTGTTGCTTTATTCATAAAAATATATAATAGTATACATGAATATTTTGTATGTACAAAGATAGCTCAGTAGAAATTTATTGTAATAATTCAGTCAAAATAGTGTATGGTTTAGGACACGAAGATAAATATGACAAGTACTGTAGATCTGCTCACTGCTAGAAATGTTAATACAGCATTCTACAAATGTCATTGTTTTAGGATACTGGTCATTACTATAACACATCAGAGAGGAAGAAATCACTTGGGCACCTTATTCCAGGAGGCAGTATCACCACTGAGAATAGATTCTTCTGATTCTATCACTAGACAGAGAAAAAAGTGCACACTTGTGAGTGAGGCCATTATAGGGGTTAGGAACCTCCGTTATTGTAATTGTTCAGCAGGGTTGAGATTCTTTTAATTCATGTGAAGTTGAAGATGTGGTTGATATATCTTTTATTTTAGCATTTGGATTTTGAACTAGTGGAACGTGGGCTTTGGTTTCTGTGTATGATAGAGTTTTAGTATTTTTCTTATCAGTATTTCTGGAGCTTTTTGTTTTGTAAAAACAAATATGAGAGCGCAAGAGCTCCTGGAATGATAATGGAAAATATTTCCTATTGAGAGAATATATTACAATTAGACAAAGCAAGCATTGAAAAACATTAGCTTTCTTTTGCTTTAGAAGAATTCGGAATTGATTTTCTTTTGCTTAAGGAAACAAAGCAGAGATTGGAATGTTTTTTGTCATAGTCATAGAGTCATACAGCCATGGAAAAGACCCTTCGGTCCAACCAGTCCATACCAAACTTAATCCCAAACTAAACTAGCCTCACCTGTTTGCTCTTGGCCCATATCTGTCCAAACCTTTCTTATTCATCTACCTATCTAAATGTCTTTTAAAAGTTATAATTGTACCCATATCCACCACTACCTCAAGAAGTTCATTCCACATGCGAACTACCCTCTATGTAAAAAAAATTGCCTCTCATGTCTTTTATGAATCTCTCTCCTCTCACCTTAAAAATTTGACCCCTGGTCTTGAAATCCCCCATCCTTGGGAAAAGACAATTACTATTAACTTTATCTATACCTCTCATTATTTTATAAACTTCTAACAAGGTCATCTCTCAACCTCCTGCGCTGCAGTGAAAAAAGTCCCAGCCTATCCAGCCTTTATTTATAACTCAAGCCTTCCACACCCAGCAACATCCTGGTAAATCTCTTCTGAATCCTCTCCAGTTTACGCAGTGTTCCAGAAGAGGCCTCACTAATGTCCAGCATAACCTCCACATAACTTCCCAACTCCTATATTCAGAGTACTGAGCAAAGAAGGCAATTATGTCAAACGCCTTTTTAACCCTCCTGTTTATATATGATGCAAACTTAAAAGAATTATGCACCTGCACCCCCAAGGCCCCTCTGTTCTACCACACTACTCAAGGCCTTACTACTAATGGTATACCCTTGTTTTTCGAACCAAAACACAATGCCTCACGTTTATCCGGATTGAACTCCATCTGCCATTTTTAAGCCCATTGACATCCCATTGTAATCTTAGAAAGCCTTCTTCAGTGGCTACTACGCCATTAAATTTGGTATCGTCTGCAAACTTAATAACTCTGCCTTCTATATTCCAATCCAAATCATTTATATAAATGACAAAAAAGAAGTCCCAGAACTGATCCCTGTGGAACACCGCTGGTCGCAGGCCTCCAGTCCGAATAGCATCCCTCTACCATCACTGCCATCTCCTGCCATTAAGCCAATAATATGTCCAATTGGCAAGATCATCCTGATTCCCATGTGACCTAACTTTTCTAATTAGACAACCATGTGAAACATTATCAAAGGCAAAAATAATCCTAAAATCCAAAAAAAAATGTCTACTGCTCATCCATCACCAATCTTTTTGGTAACTTCCTCTAAAAACTCAACCAAGTTTGTGAAACACGATTCTTCTCACATAAAACCATGCTAATCCTGCCTAATCATTTTTTTCTTCTCTAAATGTCCATAAGTCCTATCTTTTATAATCACCTTCAATATTTTACCCACGGCTGAAGTAAACTCACAGGTCCATAGTTCCTTGGTTTCTTTTCAGTTTGCAGAAGTTTCTGTTGAATTTAAATGTAAGAATAAAGAAAGGAGTTTAGCTCTATGTAAAGGTTTTATTTTGAAATTCTAGTCCAGAAGTGTTTAGTTAGAACTCTGAAGTGGTTATTTGAAGCCGAGAAAGTCTAAGCTCCATTGTATGATTAATCAAGGAAAAGCTTATTAAACTCTCATGACCTGAAATTAAAGGAAATAGTTAAATCAAACCTAAAGATGTGCTATAAAAGAAAGCTGTTTGGTATTTGATTACTGGAAAGTAATAGTGTTTCCTAATGGTTAAGATTGTATTTTTACCATCTTTTTTGAAATGTTATGTATATATAGTCGATTTAATCTATTTTACCTCCATTTCTTTTGTGTAATAAATCTGTTTTACCGATAAAATCAACTCTGCAGCATTGTGTGCAAGTCCTTAAGTGGAAGACCACCTTGTTAAGTACATATTCAAAAATCTATCAAACCAAATTTCATTCTGGGATTTTACTTTTCAATAGAGAAATCAGCTGGATTCCAATAAGCAGCTTGGCAACAGAGGAAGTTCTTTATTCGGCTGGTCATGCTTTTCAGAGCTATGTAACTCTCACATATAGTGCGTTGTTGGTATCTTTTCCAGGCATTTGTAGCAGTAGCTCCAAGTATGGACGTTATTAAGACTGAACCTTTTTCTTTGTCATTCCTGAGTAAAAATATGCTGTTAAAAAATACTATTATTTTTTAAATGTGATAAAGCCAGCCCAGTGGGGACGGATTTGGATTTGTAGAGGGCAGTAGTGGGTAATGAACAGGGGAGGAGTAACTGGGGGTGCGAGGAGATTTAATCTCCAAAGACAGATGTTGGAAGCTCATTGAATATTTCTAAAAGTATTTCTGTAAAAATACACATCTTTTTACATTGTTTTAAATAATCCCTTTAGAATTGGTTTTTTTAATGATATTGTATCTTTCTCTCTAGGGGATGCCTGATGTACACATGGCTTATATCCAGTTCACAGTTTCTTTTTTGATAGCTGGTGACGACAATACCATTAGCCAAGTCCTGGGCTTAAAAGGTATTTTCAGTCTTGGAGTTCAATTAGATTAATCCACTTTTTTATATATCTCTGAAATAAAAATGATCAAAATAGATTCCAGACAGTTTGTGTAAACAAGTTTTTATTAGTATGGAGCAACCTGTTGTGAATATGTGGGGCTACAGCACAGGACACTGCCAAGGTTAAAAAGAGATTGAGAGAAAATCAAGGCAATCAAAATGAGATATTCGATTTGAAGATTATAACTGGAAAGAGCTGAAGATCAGTAGTTTTGAAACCTTTTGGAAATGACATGTTGGCATTGTTCTTCAAGTGATAAATCAATAAAATGCAGGGGGAGGAAAGTATATGTCCAACAGTGCCTCAGGATGTCAAGACAATAATGAAGATATTTGGGAATAGTGATGTTTGTATCAACCATAAGTTGGAAAAAGAAATGTAAAAATGATTAGTTAATTGCTAGTTAAAAACCACATTGAACTAAACTGTGCTTTTTTAAAAAGATTTCATTACAGACATTTTCAGTTCTGGACTGAAAGAAGATCGGATTTCTATCATAAATTTACTTCTGTCAGCTTTAAGAACAAAGGTTTGTTAATTTGGATTCTGAATTTTTACTAAATTTTCAGTGCAAAAGCTCATCAAGGAATCTTAATCCTCTATTTATTAAACCTTTTGTACCGAACACCATTTTAATGAAAGGTTTTTGCAAGGTTTGTGAAGGTTTGTAGCTCAGGTTGAGGTGTAGGGTTGCTCGTTGAGCTGTAAGTTTGATATCCAGATGTTTCATTACCTGGCTAGGTAACATCATCAGTGGCGACCTCCAAGTGAAGCGAAGTTGTTGTCTCCTGCTTTCTATTTATATCTTTCTCCTGGATGGGGTTCCTGGGGTTTGTGGTGATGTCATTTCATGTTCTATTCTGAGGGGTTGATAGATGGCATCTAGATCTATGAGTTTGTTTATGGCGTTATGGTTGGAATGCCAGGCCTCTCGGAAACCTCTGGCATGTCTTTGCTTAGCCTGTCTCAGGATAGATGTGTTGGCCCAGTCAAAATAGTATTTTTTTTTCATCCGTGTGCAGGGCTACAAGGGAGAGAGGGTGGTGTCTTTTTGTGGCTAGCTGGTATTCATGTATCCTGGTGGCTAACTTTCTTCCTGTTTGTCCTACGTAGTGTTTGTGGCAGTCCTTGCATGGAATTTTGTAGATGACGTTGGATTTGTCCATGGGTTGTACTGGGTCTTTTAAGTTTCTTAGTTTTTGTTTGAGAGTGTTGGTGGGTTTTTGTGCTATTAGGATTCCGAGGGGTCTTAGTAGTCTGGCTGTCATTTCTGAAACTTCTTTGACGTATGGTCAAAGTTAAGTATTTGGTCTCCGCTATCAGGATTCATAGCAGAAGCAGTAATGCAAAGACTAGAACAAACAGCCCTACCAACCATCAAACCAAAAATCTGGGTCCGCTACGTAGATGGCACTTTTGTCATCACAAAATGAAACAAGATAGAATGGACATTTAACATCATCAACAACACCCTCACTGGCATAAAGTTCACCAAGGAGGAGGAAGAAACCGACAACAAACTCGCATTCCTGGACGTCTCAGTCGAAAGAAAGGACAACGGAGAACTACAAACTTACGTATACAGAAAACCGACAAACACTGACCAAATATTTAACTACGCCAGCAACCCTCCCAATACACACAAACAAAGCTGTATCAGAATATTATTCCAACCAGCCACCACACACTGCAGCACAGATGAACTTTGGAAAATAGAAGAGAACCACCTATACAACGTATTCAAGAAGAACGGATACTCAAAAAATACAGTGCGCAGATTCCTCAAGAACAAACCATGACAAGCAGACCAAACACAGCCAGAAACCCTAACCACCTTACCATATATCAAAGAAGTTTCAAAAAAGACAGCCAGACTACTAAGACCCCTCAGAATCCTAGTAGCACACAAACCCACCAACACTCTCAAACAAAAACTAACAAACTTAAAAGACCCAATACAACCCATGGACAAAACCAACGTCATCCATAAAATTCCATGCAAGGACTGCCACAAACACTACGTAGGACAAACAGGAAGAAAGTTAGCCACCAGGATACACGAACACCAGCTAGCCACAAAAAGACACGACCCTCTCTCCCTCGTAGCCCTACACACGGATGAAAAAAAAACCACTTCGACTGGACAACACATCTATCTTGGGACAGGCTAAGCAAAGACATGCCAGAGAATTCCTAGAGGCCTGGCACTCCAACCACAATGCCATAAACAAACACATAGCTCTAGATGCCTCAGAACACGAACAGGAAATGACATCACCACAAACCCCAGGAACCCCATCCAGGAGAAAGATATAAATAGAAAGCAGGAGACAACAACTACTTCGCTTCACTTGGAGGTTGCCACTGATGATGTTACCTAGCCAGGTAATGAAACATCTGGTTATCAAACCTACAGCTCAGCGAGCAACCCTATACCCTAAACTGAAAGGTTATTAATGTTGCTTTGCCAGCACCCAATTATGTTTTGTCATTGTGTGAATTGGGAGAGGTAACTGAGCATAAAACAGTTAGCAGTGAATTGTAAAGATTAACAGAAGATCATTTGCACTAATGCCTTAATAACACTATCAGTGAGAGGGAGGTGGGGGTGGGAGAAAGTACAATAGGGGAGAGTACAATAGGTGAATGGGGGTGGGGATGGAGGTGACTCATTCACATTACTGTAATTTCTCTACCACTGTAAACAAACATTTTCCATGGCACGGTGGCACAGTGGTTAGCACTGCTGCCTCACAGCGCCTGTAGACCCGGGTTCAATTCCCGACTCAGGCGACTGACTGTGTGGAGTTTGCACGTTCTCCTCGTGTCTGCGTGGGTTTCCTCCGGGTGCTCCGGTTTCCTCCCACAGTCCAAAGATGTGCGGGTCAGGTGAATTGGCCAAGCTAAATTGCCCGTAGTGTTAGGTAAGGGGTAAATGTAGGGGTATGGGTGGGTTGCGCTTCGGCGGGTCGGTGTGGACTTGTTGGGCCGAAGGGCCTGTTTCCACACTGTAAGTCTAATCTAATCATTAATGTTACAGACGTGGTGTAGTGTTGATACATAAAGTTATTATTTTCACTAGATGTTGGTTTAGGGGAGAAAATTACAAGATTACAGGTTAATGGACTGGATTTTCCTTTCTCAGTCATAGTAAACACAAATTATTAAGATGTGTCAATTTAAGACTGAGATGAGGAGGAATTTCTTCTCTGATGGTTGTAAATCTTTCAAACTCGCTGCCACAGAAAGGTATGGGATGGGGACCTTGTGTATATTGAAGGAAGAGATTGATAGGTAGATTCTGATTAGGTAAAAACAAGGACTGCAGGTGCTGGAAATTAGAGTCTAGCTTAGAGTGGTGCTGGAAAAGCACAGCAGGTCAGGCAGCATCCGAGCAGCAAAAAAATTGACGTTTCAGGCAAAAGCCCTTCATTAAGAATAGAGGCAGGGTGCCTGCAGAGTGGAGAGATAAATGAGAGGGGGTGGGGGTGGGGAGACAGTAGCATAGAGTACAATGGGGGTGTGAATGAAGGTGATAGGTCAGAGAGGAGGGTGGAGTGGATAGGTGGAAAGGAAGATAGGCAGGTAGGACAGGTCATGAGGGTGGTGCTGAGCTGGAAGGTTGGAGCTGGGGTGAGGTGGGGGAAGGGAAAATGAAGAAACTGGTGAAATCCACATTGATCCCATAGATTCTGATTAGTCAGGAAATCAAGGGTTATGGGGAAAGACCAGGAAAGTAGGTATGAGGAGTGTTGGATCAGCTATGATCCAGATGAAAAATGGAGTAGGCATGGCCCTCTCCTTTTCCTATTTCTTATGGTCTTAAAACAGTCTGAGGTTTTCTCCTTTCATCAAGTGCCTTTCTAACATTGGCAGGGATGAGGTGCTGGCGAAGTTGAGGTGTGGGGAAGGATCCAGATTTGTAGAGGGCAGTGGTGGGGAATGAACACTGGAGGAGTAATTGGGAGTGTGAGGAGGTTTAATCTCCAAAGACAGATGTTAGACGCTCACTGACTATTTCTAAAAGTATTTCTGAAAAAATACACTTCTTTTGTCAAAGCTTTCAAGTTTTTTGTCAAGTGTACTGAATAAATAGGTGATGGCCATTTTCTGGTTCATTTCTCAAGGTACTGGCCTAACGAATCAGAGTCAACCTCCTCGGATTAATGCTTGGTAGTTAATTGGTACATTCCCATGGCAATGCCTCTATCAATCCACTTGTTAAGCAACCACTACACACTCTCATGCAGTATGACTGTTGTTTTCCCTTTACATTATTATTGTAATTGTCTTGGTAAGACCAAAACAAAAAGCTTCAATTAAAATGTCTTTTTTCAGTAATACTCAAGTTTTGTAGGACCAAATAACTACTTATGAAAGTAATAAAAATATTTAATAGTTTAATAGCATTAATTTCTCTTAGAGCTTTTCAAATTCTTGATATTGTTTTAAAAAACACCTATTTTGTTACTGAGGTAAAGACTGGCCTCATCAACATGTCTTCAGTTCTTGATGTCATAAGAAAGCATAGATTTGCCAGCATAACACCATGCTGGAATACCTCACTGTGTTCCGATACTAGGTTCTGCTACAGGAGGATCAAGGTTTTACTGTAGCTGACAAATCAGGTGATAACAAGTTTTTTTTTATACTGTCAGTGCAAACACCACCACAGGAAAATCTGAGCCTTCAAGGAATAAGAAATTTGCTCATGCAGTGTAATTTATGTTTTGGTGAATTAGAGGTGAATGTATTATATATTGGCCACACAAATCAAATATACCATACATGTCCAGTTTAAAAAGGTTGTGGATCTAAGCTCCAGAATTTTATACTAGATTTCTACCAATGCTGCTGCCTAACTGCATGAAGATGTGTCATGTAGTAATTCCCATTTCGTATTTCCAATCCTTCGCGTTTCGTATTTGCAATCCTTCTGCTTTGGCTGAAATTGTTGTGTCTATTTTTCCTTTGCTCTTTATGTGAGTGGATTGTTAGTGCAAGTAAGAAGAGGTTTTATCTCAGGCTGACTATTTCAGACACATTGGGACACTGCAAATATTTTCAAGTATAGTATAAATGGTGGAATAGCCAAGTGTTTAGGAATAGATATTAGGATCAAGCAGAGTTAACTTGGCTTCATGAAAAGGAAATCATGCATGACAAATTTATTAGAATTCATTGAGAAGGTAGCAAGCAGGATAGAAAGATTATCTTATGAGGTTGAGCCGATAGTAATTGGAATTTAGAATGAGAGATGATCTGATTGAAACATTTAAGGTTCTAAGGAACTTTACAAGGTAGATGCATAATCTCAGATTAAGAGGTTATCATTTAAAAAGAAGAGAAATTTCTTCTCTCTGAGAATGGGGAATATGTGGAATTCCTCATTGTAGAGGCTCGGTTCTTAAATGTTTGACTCTGAGGCAGATCCTTAATCAGTAAAGGAATCACGATTATAGGGAAAGTGGAGTTGCAGCAAAGTGGAGTTGAGGATTACCAGATCAATATAATAATCCCATTGAAAGGGGAGCGGGCTCAATGCGATATATGGCCTATGTTTACTCCTATATCATATGGTCATTAACTTGAGAAAGTTACTTGTGTTGGAAATTGAGGGCACAAGCCGTAGATTTTCTTTTTATTTAATCCACGTAGAAATCTTGTCACCAATAACTTCAAGAAATTCTTGTTGTAATGGTTTAATTAATTCGATCAAATTTCTTCCTTCTTATTTTTGTCTTCTAGGTTGTCTATAATAAAGCCATAAGTAAAACACAGAAGGTTCGTTTTTTCACTGCAGGCGTTTTGACCAATATTGCTTCCTTATATCACTGGAATGGAATTATTGACATCCAGTTAAATGATGACAGGGTAAGACTTTTCTCTTAAGTATGATAGGACTGATATGACTGACTTGATAGCAAGTTTTGAGAGGATTTGTAGCTCAGGTTGAGGTTCTGGATGTCGGTTTGCTCACTGAGCTGGAAGGTTCTTTTTCAGATGTTTTGTCACCATACTAGGTAACACCTTCAGTGAGCTTCTGGACAAAGTACTGCTGTTGTTTCCTGCTTTCTATTTATATGTTTGGGTTTCCTTGGGTTGGTGATGTCATTTCCTATTTTTCTCAGGAGATGGTAAATGGGTTCCAAGTCAGTGTGTTTGCTGATAGAATTCTGGTTGGAATGCCATGATTCTAGGAATTATCATGCGTGTCTCTGTTTGGCTTGTCCTAGGATGGATGTGTTGTCCCAGTCGAATTGGTGTCCTTCCATGTCTGAATGTAAGGATACTAGTGAGACAAGGTCATGTCATTTTGTGACTAGTTGATCAACTCACCACAAAACAACATGACCCTGTCTCACTAGTATCCTTACATACAGATAAGGAAGGACACCACTTCAACTGGGACAACACATCCATCCTAGGACAAGCCAAACAGACATCCACAAGAATTCCAACCAGAATTGAGAAAATGAATAGGAAATGATATCACCACAGGAAATGGCATCACCAATCTAAGGAAACCCAACATATAAATAGAAAGCAGGAAACATCAGTAGTGCTTTGTCTGGAGGCTGGCTGAAAATGTTACCTAGTATGGTGACAAAACATCTGAAAATGAACCTTCCAGCTCAACGAGCAAACCTACATCCATGACTGACTTGAATTGTGATCTGTTGCTGCCATTTCTCATCCCTCTGTCGTTACTAGTCACTGGCCAACATTTGTTTTTTCAGCATGGTCAGAATAGTTTAGATGGTTGCTTTACACTGGACTTTGATGTAGCAAATTTGTATTTGCGTACAATAGAGAACAGTAGTTATACTTGAAGCAATTTGTGACACCACAAGGATTCGGAAAGCGTGCAGTATAAATTAAGTTTGCCTTTCATCTTATTTCTACAAGACAAATAAAGTAGGAACAATTATTTCTGTAATACTGCATACTGTATACCCATTGTAAAACCTTGTAGGGTTCTGCTCCAAGGGAAACCTTTTCACCCAGTGTATGTTTCAAACATGGAACTTGTTCCCACATGGTGTAGTTGAGATAAATGGCACAAATTAATTTAAGGTGAGGGTAACTAGAAGCGCAAGAAAAAAAGGAATTGGTTTCTGTTAATAATATGAGATCATGTGCAATGGCTGAAGGCTTGATGTGGAGAATAAACACCAGTATTGTTCTGATGGACAAAATTGCCTGTTTCTCTTGCTACAATACAATATGATACTGTGTAAAGGTTCTATAAAACTAAACTCTATTTAAATCCTGACAGTATGTCCAAGATTCCAAAGTGGCTGGAAGAGACAGTGTTCGGGAACTTGTACACAGTTTCTTGATGGATCTTTGCTGCTCATTGAAACATGGCATAAATTTCTATGATTCCAGTCTGGGTACAGCTAAGAGGTAAGAATCTCAACGTAATGCAAGCCTTATTGAGAGTGTGGTGCATTATGCCCGAAAAGCTGATTTTCCTGCTCCTCGGATGCTGCCTGACCTGCTGTGCTTTTCCAGCACCACACTCTTGACTGATCTCCAGCATCTGCAGTCCTCACTTTCTCTTAATGGAAGCCTTGTGCCAAGTCACTCTGTATGTTGTAGTATTTTCATTGTTAATGCTGTCATAGAATATTCTGCCAAAAACTATTGTGTAAATTACGTTAGATTATTGTATGCTTAAAATTTCAGTGGTTGCTTAGACTAAGGAGATTCATAGATCTAAAGTAAAGCATTTTTTCCGAACCTCTGTTGGACTCAATTAAGCATTCCAAGCACTTATCTGAATGTCAGTCTCTTGGACAGTATTACTTAATCATAATAATAGAATAGAATACACTTACAGTAGAATAAGGACCGTTCAGTCCATGGGGCTGAGTTATACTGGGATCCTGTATTCTATTCCTACTAAACAAAATTGGTTGGTAAGTGGTTGGATACCATTAGGATGGAGGCAGGACCGCTACACTTCTGTATCAGAAAGACCTGTTTTGGAGAACTGCTGGCCAATCATTGGCTGTCAGCTGTCCAAGACTGACCACCATTATGCACCGACTCCAGTACTGACCATTATGGGAAAACATTGGTATTATCACTAAACTATTAATCGAGAAACTCAACCAATGTTTTGGGGACCAGGATTCAAATCCCAACATGGCAGATGGATTACAATTCAATAATAAAAATCTGGAATGAAAAATCTACTAATAACTGTGAAACCATTGTTGACTGTTAGAAAAAAACCAATCCAACTCACTGATGTTCCTCACTGAAGGAAATCTCATCCTTACCTAATCTGGCCTACATGTGAATCCAGTCCCACAGCAACGTGGTTGACTCTCAACTGCCCTCTGGCTGAGCAAGTCACTCAATTGTATCAATCACAATGAAGCCTCAACAAAGAAATGAAACTACATGGACCACCTGCTAAGAACCTAGGCATCAGAAAAAGCAATGGCAGAAAATAGCCCTCCCAACCCTGCAAAGTCCACCTTACTAACATCGGGGGGGCTAGTGCCAAAATTGGGAGAGGGGTCTCACAGCTTGACATAGTCACTCATGGAATCATATCTTACAGATGGGTGTCCCAGACACATCCATCACCATCCCTGGACCTGTCCTGTCCCACCGGTAGGACAGATCCAACGGAGGTGGCAGCACAGTGGTATACAGCTGGGAGATAATTACCCTGGGAGCCTTCAACATTGACTCCAGACCCCCACAAAGTCTCATAGCTTCAGGTTAAATATGAGCAAGAAAACTTCCTGCTGATCACCACGTACCATCCTTCCTCAACTGATGAATCAGTACTCCTCCATGTTGAGGATGGCAAGGGTGCAAAGTGTACTCTAGATGAGGGATGTACCCCCCACCAACTTCTCCCCTCCCTCCAAGAGTGGCTAGCAGCAGCATTACTGATCCAGCAGGTTGGCTCTTAAAGAACGTAGCTGCTAGACTGGGTCTGCAGCAGGTAGTACGGGAACCAACAAGAGGGAAAAACATACTAGACTTCATTCTTACCAAGCTGCTGGCTTCACATGTATCTGTCCATGATCATATCATTAAGAGGACAACTTCACAATCCTTATGGGGACAAAGTCCCACGTTCACACTGAGTATACCCTCCATCGTGTTGTGTAGCATGTATCACTGTGCTAAACAGGACAGACTTCAAACACATCTGGCAACTCAGTGTCAGAGCAAATTACTGTCGATGATGAGATTTGTACTAGCAACCCAAGACATCCATGAGGTGTTGTTGGCCATCAGTAGAGTCAGAATCATTCTCCAAACTGCAACCTCATTGCCCAGCATATCCCCCACTCGACCATTACTGTCAAGCCAGGGGATCAACCCTGTATCGATGGAGAGTGCAAGCGGGCATGCCAGAAACAGCATACCTAAAGAAGAGGTGTCAACTTGCTGAGGCTACCAGATATTACTTGCATGCCAAACAGCATACACGGCAAATAACAGCACTAAGCAATCCCACAGCCAATGGATCAGACCTTAGCTGTGCAGTCATGAATGGTCGTGGACAATTAAACTGTTCACTGGAGGAGGACGCGGCTCTTCCCCAATGATGGAAAAGACCAACACATCAGTGTAAAAGAAGAAGTCGAAACTTCTGCCACAGGTGCCAATTGGATAATTCATCTCGGCCTCCTCTATTGATCCCTAGCATCACAAATACCTGTCTTCAGCCAATTTGATTCACTCCATGTGTATCAAGAAACATCTAGAGGCACTGGATTCGAAGGCTATGGGCCCTGACAACATTCCTGCAATAGTACTGAAGATTTATGGTCCAGAATCTGCTGCTCCATCCAATACAGTTAACACACTAGCGTCTCTTTACAAAAGAGAACGCTGAAGGTTAACAAAATAGAGGTAGTTAAAATGATGAAAGTTTCATACTCAGGTTATGAAGGTGTAGGTGTGCTGTACGTTTAAGAGAGAATGGAAGCTGGCACGGACTTAGAGAGGCACAAAGTGTGTTGAAAAATTTAAAAATGTAACATTTGGTCGTCACAAATAGTTGGAGCTGTGTTACTAAAGTACAAAAACAAATTGAAATTCGATTGGAATTTGATATCTGGGACATAATTTAAACTGGCTGAATTTGAATTTGTTTTGCACCATGGTAACGTAGCTTCAACCATTTGTGTCAACCAAATTTTTACATTTTTAAAATTTTCAGCACAGTCTGTGCCTCTCTAAGTCTGTGTCAGCTTCCACTCTCTTTCAAAGGTACACCTACACCTTCATAGCATGAAGTAGGCAAAAAGTATTTTTCCACTCATTGGGAAAAGCAAAACCAGAGGCTGACAAATTTAAGATGGCTATCAAGAAATAAAATATCGAATTCAAAACAATCGCTACCCAGACAATGGTGAGAATGAGGAGCTTACCACCAGAGTGATTCAGGCAATAGTTTTTCTTTCTGGTGGCACTTGGGTTCATGGAGTTAAGGTAACAGAGCATACTGTTTCCATTTGGTCTTGTCTTCATCAAATACTTAGCCTTCGGTTGTAACATATCTCGGTTTGACTTCTCTAGACTATAGGAGGTACGTATTATCATGCAGAAAGTGTTCATTAAGTAAACTCGGTGTATTTTAATCTAATTTGTGCATCGTCCTTGAACTTGATGTTATACATTAACAGATCATTTTCAGATCTTAAAAAAAATCACTGGAATAATTTCATTTAAACTGTCAACTGTGTTTTCACATGCAGGGGTGGCAATGTAGTTCTACTGAGATTTCTCCTGGGCTTAAAAACAGCTACAGAAGATGAGCTGGTGGCTGATCTGATGGTGAACATCTTCAAAGTTTGCCCTGATTTATTAAGCAGATTCTTCCAAGAAACACAGTATTCCTTTGTACCTAGACTTAAAACAGCCTGGCTAGATAACATCAAACTACTCCGAAAGGTAGGGTGTAACTAACTTGCACGATGTTTCCATATTTAGTTTTAATTATAACATATTGGACAATTAACATCTAATCTCTTAAACTGTCTTAAAATATTTGTAATCATAATCATCCAATTTCTTAGATTATGTGGTTTATAGGTATGGCTTTTAGGTTGGAAGTTAAGGTGTTAAATATACGACTAAAGGAAAAGTGTGTTCAAGAAACTGATAAACAACCATCATGTAAAAGCAAGTCCTAAGTTTCATTCATGTCTAAAATATAATCAAGAACTGTAGATGCTGGAGGTTCTGAAACAAACAAACACAAAACATTCTGAAACTAGCTAGCCTTTCTGGTAACATTTGTGGATGGAAAATAGAGTTCATGTTTCAAGTCCAGTGACCTTTCTTCAGAACTGAAGGCAGATAGGAAAAGTATTTATGCTGATGATAGGGGGTGGGGTGGGAGTTAAAGGAGTGAGTGGATGTCTGGAGATGGTGGATGTCTGGAGATGGATCCCTGAGAGAGAGAGAGAGAGGGAGACGGAGATGGAGAGGGAGACCTAGGCAGGTGAAGGGATTGTTGGCAGGAAACAAGGGAAGAAGAGAAGCTCGATAGGTGATAATGGAAACTGAATCAAGGAAATGGGGTAGGCTGTGCCAAAAGCAACCCATTTCATGGCAGGACCTAGAGTTGTCAGTGTAGGTAATAGACATGGAAGGAGATATTCATGTTCTGAAATTATTAAGCTCAATGTTGAGTCCTGAGACTGGAAGGAAGATGAGGTGTTGGTTCCTCCAACTTCTGTTGAGCTTTGCTGGGGCACTCCAACAAGCCTGAGGCAGAAATGTTGGCGTGGGTCATGGTAGTGTGTTGAAGTGGCAAGCAACTGGAAGCTTAGGATCATTTTTAAAGAGACAATGTAGGAAACGTTCATCCAGTATGCATTTAGTTTGTATAGAGACTGCATTGTGAGCAGCAAGTACAGTAGATTAGATTGAACTCGGTGCAGGTAAATTGTTGCTTCACCTGGAAGGTGTGTTTAGGGCCTTAGATGAGGAGAAGACAATTGAGCAAATGTTGCACCTTTAGCGCATGATTGGGAAGTATCATTGGTGTGGGGAGATATTGGGAATGGAACAGGAGAGGACCAGGATGTCCAAGAGGAATATGTATCTGGTGGTGGCATCCCACTGGAGGTGATGAAATGGCAATTTATAATCCTTTTGATCTGGAGTCATGGAGATGCACAGCACAGAAACGGACCTTTCAGTCCAACTCATCCATGCTGACTAGATATCCTAGATTAATCTTGCTCCATTTGCCAGCACTTGCCCCATATCCCTTTACACTCTTCCTATTCATGTACCCATCCAGATGCCTTTTAAATGTTGTAATTGTACCAGTCTGCACCCTTAATCTGGCAGCTTATTCCATATATGTGCCGCCCTTTGCATGAAGAAGATCCTCCTTAGGTCCCTTTTAAATCTTTCCCCTCTCGCCCTAAAACTATACCCAGTAGGTCGAACTCCCCTAATCCAGGGAAAAGACCTTGTCTATTTACCCTATCCATGCCCCTCATGATTTTATAAACCTCAATAAGGTCACCACTCAGTCTCCAATACTCCAGGGAAAATAGCCCCAGCCTATTTAGCCTCTCCTTTTAGCTCAAACCCTCCAACCCTGGCAATATCCTTGTAAATCTCTTCTGAATCCTTTCAAATTTATAGGATGGAGACCAGAATTGCATGTCATATTCCAAAAGTGGCCTAACCAATGTCCTGTACTGCATCAACTCCTATACTCGATATTCTGACCAATAAAAGAAAGCTTACTAAACACGTTCTTCACTATCCTAACTACCTGAGATTGTACTTTCAAGGAACTATGAACCTGCACTCTAAGCTCTTCTTGTTCAGCAACACTCAGTTTGAGGTGTCCTATTCTCTCCCAAGTTATCCTTTTGTCCTTAATGTACTTGCAAAGTTCCTTTGGATTCTTCTTAACCCTATTTGTCAAAGCTATTTCATGTCTCCTTTTTGCCCTCCTGATTTCTCTCTTAAATATACTCCTACTGCCTTGTGTACTCTTCTAAGGATTCACTTGATCTCTGCTATTTATACCTGACATACATTTCCATCTTTTTCTTGACCAAAACCTCAATTTCTCTCGTCATCCAGCATTCCCTGCACCTACCAGCCTTGCCTTTCACCCTAGCTGGAACATACTATCTCTGGATTCTAATTATCTCATTTCTGAAGGCTTCCCATTTTCTAGCTGTCCCTTTACCTGCAAACATCTGCACCCAATCAACCTTTGAGAGTTCTTGCTCAATACTGTCAAAATTGGCCGTCCTCCAATTCAGAACTTCAACTTTTAGGTCCTGTCTATCCTTTTCCATCACTATTTTAAAACCAAAGGAATTACGGTCGCTGGCCACACTGACACTGACACTTCTGCCACACCTGCCCTTCCTAATTTCCCAAGAGTAGGTATATCTGAATACTGCATCAGAAATTTTCTTGAACACACTTAACAACTTCCTCTTCACCTAAACCCTTAACACTGTAGCAGATCCAGTCTCTGCTTAGAAAGTTAATATCCCCTCCAAAATCTACCCTATTATTCTTACAGATAACTGAGATCTCCTTACAAATTTGTTTAGGAGAAAGTGAGGACTGCAGATGCTGGAGATCAGAGCCGAAAATGTGTTGCTGGAAAAGCGTAGCAGATCAGGCAGCATCCAAGGAGCAGGAGAATCGACGTTTGCTCATGCTCGAAACATCGATTCTCCTGCTCCTTGGATACTGCCTGACCTGCTGCGCTTTTCCCGCAACACATTTTCAGTTACAAATTTGTTTCTCAATTTCCCACTGACAATTAGTGAGTCTATAGTACAATCCCAATAAGGTAATCATCCCTTTCTTATTTTTCATTTCCACCCTAATAATTTCCCTGGACGTATTCCCAGGAATATCATCCTTGAGTACAACCATAATGTTATCCCTTACCAAAACACCACTCGCCCTCCTCTCTTACTCCCTTTTCTATCCTTGATATAGCATTTATATCCTGGAACATTAAGCTGCCAGTCCTGTCCATCCTTGAGCCACGTTTCTGTAATTGATATGATATCCCAGTCCTATTTTTCTAACCGTGCCCTAAGTTCATCTGCCTTCCCTATTAGGCCTCTTGCATTGAAATAAATGCAATTTGATTTACTTCATTCTCTGTATTGTTCCTGACTGTTTGACTTGCTCCCTTTCCCACCGTACCAATCGCAGATGGATCTCTTTCCTCACTATCTCCTTGGGTCTCACCATTGCTAATGTAAGAAGTGCACTCTTTCAGGCAAGCGGGGAGTATTCCATCAAACTCCTGACTTGTGCTTGTAGATGGTGGACAGGCTTTGGGCAGTCAGGAGATAAGTTATTCTTTGCAGGATTCCTAGCTTTTAACCTGCTCAGATAGCCACCATATTTATATGGCTGATCCAGTTCAGTTTTTCATCAATGTTAAGCCCTAGGATATTGATGGTAGAATGTTTTGTGATGATAACACCATTAAATGTCAAAGGCTGATGGTTAGATTGTTTCTCATTGGAAATGATCATTGTCTGACATTTGTGTGGCATGAATACTTCTTAAGCCTGGATATTGTCCAGTCATTGCTGCATTTGGACAAGGTTTGTTTCAGTGTCTGACGAGTCGTTGAATATGCTGAACATTGTGCAATCTTCGACAAACATACCCACTTTTGGCCTCCTGTTTGGGAGAAGGTCATTGGTAAAGCAGCTGAAGATGGTTGGACCTAGGACACTACCTTGAGAATCTCCTGCAGAAATGTCCTGGAGCTGAGACGGCTGACCTCCTGTATAACCATCATCCTTTGTGCCAGATGTGACTCCAACCAATGAAGAACTTTCCTTCCATTTCCTATCAATTCCAGTTTTGCTAGGGCTGCTTGGTGCAATACTCAGTCAAATTCAGCCTTGATGTCAAAGGCAATTACTGTTACCTCACCTCTGAAATTCAGCTCCTTTGTCCGTGTTTCAACCAAGGCAGTAATGAGGTCAGGAGCTGAGTGGCCCTCACTCACTGCATCAGTGAGCAGGTTATTGCTGAGTAGGTACTGCTGGTAGCACTGTTGATACATTCCATCACTTTACTGATGTGAATATTGCAACATTATTGGCTCTTTGCCTGCTTACTGACCTCACAACTACTGCACAGTACGACTTGCCCTTGACTTGCTGCAAGAATTAATCTGCAAGAAGAAAAGGAAAAGACTGTACCACAGCGGTCACTAGATCTTTGTGGGCAGCTTTCTTCAAGTTCAGTAGCAAGGATTCATATTTTCTATTGCTTGTGAAATTGAGGCCAGTACTTAGTGTCATTAGAGGTTAAAAAAAGAGAGGAAATCTCAGTATTCAAATAATGATGCCAGCTGCTGAGCAATATGGTTTTCAGAAGCGCAGATTTGTGATAGGTTGCATGAGCGAGCTCTTTTCTGATATGGTGCATCAAAGGCAAAAATTAATCTGTCAGTGCCCAGAAACAGCTTCAGTCTAGGACAAAACTGGACCATTGTGTGTAAAGGAGGAATGGAGCTCTGTGCAGAACAAACTCTGTCTGCCATAGAGCTTTTGAAAGTTAGAACCATTGTGCATTTTACTGCAAGGGTGATTTTGGTTAGGTCCTTGAAATCTAATGCAATAACTCATGTTTGATTGCATGAGAACTTTTGTGTTGCTGTGTAGCCATACTGCCTACAACAAACATTTGTTAAAACTGCAGACTTTCTGTAATACAGCAGATTTACAGATGTGCTGTTGAAATTTGCCATTTTCATCACCATAAATTTTGGCAACAAATGGGGAAAATCATTTGTTGACAAGCAAACTTGTGATTTTTGATGGTAATGTTTAATATGTTTAATACATAACATTGCAGTATTTATTTAAAACTAAACTGGTAACAAAGAGACTAAATCAGTCCATCAAGTAACCATTTAATCTTTTATTTAGTGTACCCTATTAATAGATTATATGTCCCAACAGAGAACTGGACCATAGATAATCTTCATATTTTCCTTTTATACTTTCTACCTCTATTCCAGATTTATGAAGCTCAGCCAGAGATTTCCAATGCCTTTAGGACAAAGGAGTTCATCCCAATTCCCCGCCTCCTCTCTATGGTGATGGTTACAACACTACCTCCAGTGGCTACTAAGGTCATGTTTACTCAGGGACTCAATGTAAGGGAAAACACTGTTTAATATTTACTTGTTTCTTAAATTCAAAAAAAAATTAAGAATATTAAATAAAATATCTGTAGAAAAACAAATTATTGCACACTATCCATATCAAGCAGTTTCACTGCTTACCCAGAAAGCCGATTCCTTTATAACATAGTGAGAAAGCCGGGTAAATGCCATATCAAGTATAGTACAGGGGAGGACTGGAATGCATCTGGCCTGACTTTTAAACAAATGGCTCCTCAATTGCATATATTCTCAGAGAAGCATGACAAGGTACAGTACATCAGGGCAGACTGGGAAATCTGGCCTGTTCTAACTGGATTTATAATTGTGGGGACTGGAAGAATACTCTAGGATGTGCCACTGCAAATGTGGAAAGAGTGGATTGGAACTGGTTGCTTACATCAATATTTCAAGTACGTGTATGAACCAAACTGAAATTGTTCGTGGCCAGTGTAGAAATTGTTATTAATTGTTAAGAGTATTTAAGAACTTGCAAAGTTTTCAAACTAAAATGAACAAAATAATTGCATTAGTTAACCTGGGCTCAACTCCTGTGCTCAATAGGTTGCCCTTTAAACAAAACAAATTATTTACTGGGAAGGATTTGAGCTAACTTTCCTGCAACAAACCTAAGGGATGAGTGGGTGTAACATGCCATAAGGGTCTTTCTAGACTGCACTGTGAACTCATTTCAAGTCTTGAGTGTGGTCTGCTTTTACTCAGCACAAGCTTATCTATTTTGGGAATTTTCTTTTTGTGAGGAATATAGAAGGAAAAGATAAAGGAGGAATTCTTGGCCACTGACCTTTGGAGTTTCAGACGGTTAGGCTTGCTTTCCCTCTCAGTCATTTTCTGCAGTTATTTCCTTTATTTTAATCAATGCTATCAATTATTTCCTTACTGACCTCAGAAATTGTCCATAAAAATGAAAACAAATTTAATCGAATGTCTCTTTACTTTCAGTTTGCAAACAAAGTAGTTCAACATACTACCTTCTCCCTGCTTGCATTTGTTTTGAAGAGGGCCCTGAAGAACATTGAGCATTGCCTGAATGAGGAAGCGTGGGAAAACTCTGACATTTACACTTCTGTTGCAATGCAGGACTTTGCACAGCAGTACAGAGAGAATCTCAGTAAGGTACTTCGGGCTGCAGCCTCATCATGACATTCACATTTCACAAACTGTTTTTGTCAGGCTTAGATTTTGGTCATGACTTGCACTTATGTGATATCTTTTGATGTAGATAACCCTTAATGTACTTTACAAAAGGAAAAGATGAAAAAGAAGTGCCAAAGAAACAGATACTGTTATGACACAGGGATCCCAAGCCAGACCCAATCAGACAACATAGTGAAATTAAAACATGCAATGCCCCTCAAAGTTACTGAATTGTCCCTAACCAGTATTAGGCATGAAGTTTATAGCTTAAACATAAATTACCGATTTATTATTAATACCATAACTTTAGCAGAGCAAAGTTGAACAACAAAATAATCTAATTCAAAAAAAAAGCAAAAATTACTGGAGAAACTCAGAAGGTCTGACTGCATCTATGGAGAGAAAGCATGGTTAAGATTTCAGGTCCAGTGACTCTTAGAACATAGAACAGTACAGCACAGAACACAAATTTGACCTTCCAAAATGCATCACCTCGCATTTATCCAGGTTGAACTCCATCTGCCACCTCTCAGCCCATCTCTGCATCCTGTCAATGTCCCACTGCAGCCTACAACAGCCATCTATACTGTCAACAACACCTCCGATCTTTGTGTGATCTGCAAACTTGCTGACCCATCCTTCAATCCCCTCATCCAAGTCATTAATAAAAATTACAAACAATAGAGGCCCAAGGACAGAGTCACCACTCACCACAGACTACCAGGCAGAATATTTTCCTTCTACTACCACTCGCTGTCTTCTGTTGGCCAGCCAGTTCTGTATTCAGACAGCTATGTTCCCCTGAATCCCATTCCTCCTGACCTTCTGATTGAGCCCACCATGGGGAACCTTATCTTCATCAGAACTGTTCTGAAGACTCTTCTTACACAATCTTTTGAAAATGAGAATTCCAAAGATGCAGTCCTCTTCCTATCTGCCTTAAATAGGCAGTCCCCTATTTTTAAACCACGACCCCTAGTTCTAGAATCTTAGACAACATCCTTTCCATTGTCTGCACTTGCTTGAAACCGAGGATGACATCTAGATGAGTGTTCTGATGATTGATGAGCCCAATTTTATGTCCTCAAGTAAAATCATCCTTTCCACATGCATACCTTCAAGAATCCTCAGGATGAAGAAGCCTCCCTCTTGTTCCAAATTGCAGTGGATAGAAGCCCAAGTAAAAAATGAGGTCTGCAGATGCTGGAGATCACAGCTGCAAATGTGTTGCTGGTCAAAGCACAGCAACCTGCTGTGGATAGAAGCCCAGCCTATCCAACCTTTCATCATATGACAACCCATCCATTTCAGATGTTAGTCTGGCAAACTTGTTCTAACTGCTTCCAATGTGTTTACAACTCCCCTTAAATCAGGAGATCAATCCTTCTCGTCTTGGACTCACTCTTCTCTTCCTCAAAGTGAATGTAAAATTCATTCATGTTATGATTGCTGCTACCAAGGTTATTAAGTAATTCAGCATAATAACAGGTCCAGTACAATGTAACCTCCTCTCTGGTTGCCTCCAGAGAATCTATTCTGAAAACATACTATTGTGTAGGCTACCTTCTCCAAACTTGAGTTTTCCAATCTATTGCGGATTAAAATGCAGATTAAAAATTGAAACATATTCACATCAATTTGCAGGATTACAGTTTGCCTCTGGAAGCACTGATCAAATCATTCTAATCCTTTAGGATTAATATTATTACAAAAGGATATTTGGATAAGTTCATAGTGATTACAGTCAGTAAAGTCAATTTTTAATTTACGTATTGCTAAATTTCTATGAAATTTAGATTTGCAAAACATATACAGACCTCACTCTAGAAATATGGAACTTTTCTGGAATTCCTGTACTATTATGTGACACAATTGTGCCTTTTTTCTTCTGATACAGCATTTACCAGATATGAATAGCATTGTGTCTGCGTGGCAATCTTTGTTAAAGAACAAGGTAAAGGAAGAAGATGGAAAAGAAAAGCAGGAAGATGAGAAAAACACAAAATGCAGCAGTGCAGTGGTGCAAGCAGATGAGAGTTCAGTTCCTACAGAGTACCATGGTAAGGCTTTCATCTCAGGAGGAAGGAACAGGAAGTTGTTTGATTCATATTTTGTGATTTGACACTCAACTCCGTCTTCTCATTTTTCTTTTCTCTTTATCTGATTTGATATTGTCATGAATTCACCCATTCAAGTTTATGTCTGTCTCTTTTGATCTTCAAAACTCATTGAGTAGGGAAGACTAAGTTGACAGAGATTGTGAAATTAAGACGGTTTTAAATTTTAAAATTTGACATTTTTTAAAATCTCCAGCAATTCACTGAAGGAGGGAGACTCCATATCAAATACTTTTGATGTTAATAAGTGCTTACTGTGTACATTTTAATAAAATTAATTCTTAAGGCCAGCTTCACATTTCATGTCTTTTTTCTTTAGGTGAAGATGATGCTGAGACCACTTTTCTGAAGGCAATTGTGCTCCAGGTTATGTGTCTTTATCAGAAAGTGATCCCTCATATGGTTTCTCAGTGTCCATTTGATTTCAGTAAATTGCTTAAAGGTATGTCAATGCTGTTTCTTATGCAAAGCTACGTAGTTAACAGAAGCATTTGTAAAGATTTGCAAACAGCTGGTTTGAAAAGTAGAATTGGTTGGATTCAAATTAAATACTTTAACTTGCTTCGTTGCTTAACTTGCTTGTAGGTTGCTTCGTTCCCATTCACGTGTAGTTGTCTATATCTTTATAAAGTAGAATATCAATAGTTGCTTATTTGAAAACGTGGTATCTCTGTTCTTTATATTTATGCATTCCTTGGATGTGGCATCATCAGCAAGATCAGCATTTAATGCCCAAAATGAACTGTTCTCAGGAAGATGGTGTGACCCACCTTGAACTGCTGTACAATATGATTGAGTTATTTCAGCATTGCCATTAGGGATTTTGGCCCAGCTACAATTTAAAAAAAGGCAGTACTGAATAAAGGCTAAATATAGCTTATGGCATGTGTCAAAGAAGCAAGGTCATTGTTACATCAGATCACATGGAACTGGAGCTCAGTTCTGGAGGGATCAAAGTTAGATGTCCTGTCTCGTCTTTTGTGTGAGACTATGTTCAGTGAAGCATGCTGCTGTTCATTCACAAGTGTGTAAATTTCACATTACTAAATGTTGGCAATGGTGATCAGACTTATGGAAACAGAAATGGGGCATAAGAGCCTAACGTGAAGACTAGTGATGGTAAACCATGAGATCAACCCAGTGGTCCAAAACCAGAGGTGGAGAATATACTGGAACTGAATTCATTGTGTTAGGACTGGCTAATGACAGATTTGGAGAGATCCCGAGATGCTGAGTGGTGATCACAAAGGCCTGCTTGAAAGCTGAAGAAAGCACAGGAGAAGGCCTGTGGCAGTGTGTACCATTAGCAACAGCAATAAATCAGTCGGGTAGAATAAATAAAATGTAATAGAAACAAAAGTACTTACAGAGCTGGGGAAGAAACAAACATTCAGAAAGTTTATTATAAAGACCATATAATTTCATTTTTATATTTTTAATTGTGAATTAAAATAGGAAACAACTATTTTAAAACCAAGGACTGTGGATGATATTGCTGCAATCTTTGAAAGCAAGTTGCTGAAACTGCAGCTTTATTTATGTTTAAGATACTTTGGCTAGCTGCTTCGGGATGATATATCCTGCAGGAACAATGCACCAGTAGTGAAGCAATTGAAATGTGTTAAGATGGTAGATGCTTTACTCAAAGATGCATTGTACATTTTAAGAATGTTGTACTGATTACATGCAGGGTATTGTTTATATACAGGTATTTGATGATTGTGTATACTCCTGAGAATAAGGCAGCCTGTTTTGCAACTAACTGAATTGTCTCTATTTATTATTGAAGCCTAATGGCTGATTACTGATGTTGGAAAGCTTCGCGTATAGGGATCATGTATCAAGAAATCAATAGTGCTCCCAAGATTTTTTGATTTTAGTTAAAGAATATTGATTACTTATAGGCACAGATACTAGCTGTTGATTTGTGTAGTCAGAGTGAGCTTAATGAATATTTTCTAGCCAGTATAGTGATGCACTAATGAGCTACATAATTTGAAGATTGATGAAAGCATAGAGCTGTAAATTAAGACAAGAAGTGAAAACAAAAACTGACGGAGAATGCTTACTACATTGGACTTCACCAGTGCCCCTTCACAGCTAGAATAGGGGTTGGAATCCAGCCCAGATTAATAAATTAAACATCACTTTTCTCTGCAATAATCCAAACTGAAATTGGTTTGGGAAGTCTCGGTTCAATTACTGGTGGCTCTTCGTACATAACACTGATCTATTTCCAACTTGGCACCAATTAAACTTCATTTAGAGGTGGAAACCGTGAAGACATCTGTGGTATTTCATGCAGTCACCAAGGAGAAGACTTGTTCCATTCTGCAGCAACAAACATGCCTAAATAAACGAGTTCAGCAGGGCCTCTCAAATAAGTCTAATGTCTGCACATTATTTCCTTTATTGTTATAGTGAGCAAATTAGAGGAAGTGCAGAAGAATTTCACCAGGATTTTCACTCCTGGACTGGAGTGATTCCACTACGTTTAAAAGGGTGGTAGAAGTGAAATCCTTCAAACATTTGTAGGGAAGAGGTGTTGGAAATTCTGGAAAGGGTGAAAATAGATAAGTCCCCTGCGCCTGATGGCATTTATCCTAGGATTCTCTGGGAAGCAAGGGAGGAGATTGCAGAGCCATTGGCCTTGATTTTTATGTCCTCGTTGTCTACAGGAATAGTGCCAGAAGACTGGAAGATAGCCAATGTGGTTCTCTTGTTCAAGAAGGGGAGTAGGGATAACCCCAGAGTCTTACCTTTGTTGTGGGCAAAGTCTTAGAGAGAATTGTAAGGGATAGGATTTATGAACATCCCGAAAGGAATAATGTGATCAAGGATAGTCAGCATGGTTTTGTGAAGGGCAGGTCGTGCCTCACAAACCTTATTGAATTCTTTGAGAAGGTGACTAAGTCGGTGGACGAGGGTAAAGTGGTAGATGTGGTGTATATGGATTTTACTAAGGCGTTTGATAAGGTTCCCCATGGCAGGCTACTGCAAAAAATACGGAGGTATGGCATTGAGGGTGAGTTGGAGGATTGGATTAGGAATTGGCTGGCTGGAAGAAGACAGAAGGTAGTAGTTGATGGTAAAGGTTCATTTTGGAGTGCACTTACCAGTGGTGTTCCGCAAGGATCTGTTTTGGGACCATTGCTGTTTGTCATTTTTATAAATGACCTGGAGGAGGGGCTAGAAGGTTGGGTGAGCAAGTTTGTGGATGATACGAAAGTCGGTGGAGTTGTTGACGGTGAGGAAGGATGTGGCAGGTTACAGCGGGATATAGATAAGCTGCAGAGCTGGGCAGAAAAGTGGCAAATGGAGTTCAATGTAGCTAAGTGTGAAGTGATTCACTTTGGTAAGAGTAACAAGAAGATGGAGTACTGGACTAGTGGTCGGATATTTGGTAGTGTGGATGAGCAGAGGGATCTTGGTGTCCATGTACACAGATCTCTGAAAGTTGCCACCCAGGTAAATAGTGCTGTGAAGAAGGCATATGGCGTACTGGCTTTTATTGGTAGAGGAATTGAGTTCCAAAGTCCTGAGGTCATGTTGCAGTTGTATAAGACTCTGGTGCGGCCGCATCTGGAGTATTGTGTGCAGTTTTGGTCGCCATCCTATAGGAAGGATGTGGAAGCACTGGAACGGGTGCAGAGGGGGTTTACCAGGATGTTACCTGGTATGGTAGGAAGATCATATGAGGAAAGGCTGAGGCACTTGGGGCTGTTTTCATTGGAGAAAAGAAGGTTTAGGGGTGACTTGATAGAGGTGTACAAGATGATTAGGGGTTTAGATAGGGTTGACCATGAAAACCTTTTTCCACGTATGAAGTCAGCTATTACGAGGGGACATAGCTTTAAATGTTAGGGGTAGATTCTTTACTCAGCGAGTTGTGAGTTCATGGAATGCCCTGCCAGTAACAGTGGTGGACTCTCCCTCTTTATGGGCATTTAAACGGGCATTGGATAGGCACATGGAGGAAAGTGGGCTGGTGTAGGTTTGGTGGGCTTGGATCGGCGCAACATCGAGGGCCGAAGGGCCTGTACTGCGCTGTATTTTTCTATGTTCTATGTTCTATTTAAGAACTATTTAGATGAACACCTGAATTGCTATTGCATTTAATACCAATGGGTCAGGTTCTGGTAAGTGAGATTAGAATGGGTGGATTTTTGTTGACTGGTGTGGACATGATGGACCATAGATTAGATTAGATTCCCTACAGTCCACACCGACCCTCCGAAGAGTCCACACTTCCCATCTGACTAATGCACCTAACACTATGGGCAATTTAGCATGGCCAATTCATCTAACCTGCACATCTTTGGACTGTGGGAGGAAACTGGAGCACCCGGAGGGTGCCCACACAGACAGTTGCCCAAGGCTGGAATCGAACCTGGGACCTTGGTGCTGTGAGGCAGCAATGCTAACCACTGAGCCACTATGCTGTCCTCTTTTTGTGCTGTAAAAATTCCATGATTAATCCTGAGCAAAGAAAACTTGTGTCAATTACAAACAATTTATTTCTTGAAGCAGTGCCTTCTAATACCTGTCTACAAATAGGTAGAATATGAAACTTACTACCAGAGGAAGTAGTTAATGAGAATGAATTAGGTGCATCTAAGATAAACCTAGACAAACACATGTGGGAGTAAGGAATAGAAAGATGACAGTTTGATGAGTAGAATTGGCAGAAACTCGTGTGGAGCATAGACATTGGAGAATATCTTTGGGTTGATGGCCTGTTTTCGTGCTGTTATTGGGTGTGAGAAAGATGTTGAGTTTTATTGTGATGATAAAATCTTTAACTGCTTTTTCCAGGTATCGTGAGTGAGAAAGGGATCAGACAGGAAATTGCACCTGTTCTACAGCACCACATACTTCAGCTTGCCCTGGAGCTGCCTGCCAATAAGTTTGCTTGGTTCAGAGTTCAGGTATCATTATATTAGGCAAACCAGTGTTTCATTTAGATTGAAATTGTATTTTACGTGTAAAGGCTCGATATCTCCCTTTCAAACAACTCTTTTCAAACTTGGCTTAATCCAATTAATTCATTGTTAATTGGCTCGGTAGCACTCTCATCTTTAAATTCAACTCTTGGGAATTTAGTACATCTCTAGATACTTGAGCACTGAATCTAGGCTAACACATCAGTACAGAACTGAGGAGGTGTTGTATTATCAGAGGATTTGTGTTTCGATGAGGTGTTAAATCATATTCGAGTGCTCTTTAAATGTGATGAGGGTTTCTATCTCTAATACCTCTCAGATGGGAATTCCAGATCCCATCACATTGCCTGAATACATTCTCCTGAAACTTTCTGCCAATTACTTTAAATAATGGTCTTAATTATTATTTCACTAATCTAAGACCCTCATAGTTTTATACTCCTCAATTAAATTTCACTTAGCCTTACTGCTTCAAAGAAAACTGGTCCAAACTGCCCAATATTTCAAATTCGCCATAAATTTATATAAAGTCACAAGGATCATAATCATACCAAAGTTAACTTTTCACAGCATTAGGCTAATAATTCTTAAAAATGTAATATATGTTAAACATGCAGAACTCCATATTTTGTCTGATCAATATAGGGGTATGGGTGGGTTGCGTTTCGGCGGGTCGGTGTGGACTTGTTGGGCCGAAGGGCCAGTTTCCACACTGTAAGTAATCTAAGCTAATCTAATAATGCTGAATCTAATCCATAGTGAGATTTGTGGTTGTAATGTGAAGATATTGTCTGATGCAACAACTGATTTATTCTGTGTATTTTCTGCAGGATATCACAAGTACAGAGAAAAATAATGGAGAGAAGTCAGTATTTTATTTGTTGATTAAAATGTATGTGACTAGTAAGAGCTCCCAACTGCAAACATCGACCAAGCATCTTATTATAAAGGTGTGTTGAGATTTTAAGTGACATTTAATTCCCATAATCTGGCAATATATGTACATTGTTACCTTTCAAATAATATTGTAAATTTAGTTGGAATGTGTCAAAAAAGTCTTCTTGCTATTAATGCAATACCCAAAGTAGTTTAGTCCAGTTAAATATTATTATTCTGCTAACTGTGAATGATAGGTACCAGTTTAATAGTCAACATGAAAAATGAACTATTTGTCTCTTTTCCACATTTTTGAATAACTCAAGACCATATAATGACCAATCAGTTTGATGGTTGATCCACAGTTTGAACTGATCAAGTTGTGGGAAATATGTTTGCTGAATGGTTAATATTACTTTCTGGATAACCAATTGGTGAACGATAGTGCTATATTTACTTTACACTACTGACACATTTATTTGCAAAATTAAACATTACTGGCATACAACATGAACTCTGCTCAGCTACACCATTTTCGATAGATGATCCTTTACACGCTTTTCAAAGCAATTTAAACTAAATTAACAAAATGCAGTCGGCACGGTGGCTTAATGGTTAGCACTCTGTGTCTTGCAGCGTCACGGACCTGGGTTTGATTCCCACCTTGGGCGACTGTCTGTGTGGAGTTTGCACGTTCTCCCCGTGTCTGCATAGGTTTTCTCTGGGTACTCCGGTTTCCTCCCACAATCCGAAGATGTGCAGGTTAGGTGAATTGGCAATACTAAATTGCCCATAGTGTTGGATGCATTAGTCAGGGGCAAATATAGGGAATAGGTCTGGGCTGGGTTACTCTTCGCGGGGTCGGTGTGGATTTGTTGCACCGAAGGGCTTGCTTCCATACTGTACGGAATCTGGTCTACATTAAAGTACCCAAACTATAGAGCAACAGCTTCTTAAAGATGCAAGTGTCTTTTTATACATGGAATGCATTTTGTTCTCACTTCTGGTCTTCCAAAAGAAAACATTTTGTACACAGCAGTATTGATTTCTTTCAAATGTCTAAGACACTGGATTACACACACCAGCAGTGATGAATTTGCCTGAATTTAGAAGATTCATCTTTTGAATGTATCCAGAATCCCAATTCAATTAATTTTTATCTACTGCTTAAAATCTATTACCAAACATTGTTTATTTGATTCCTAGTTAAGATGATTGAAATTTCCAGTAGTAAAATTAATACTATTATCAAATAGGACTCTGAGATCCTTTACCCTGTGTTCTCTTGTACCATTTGCTTTCCCAGTGGGCAACTGTACAGTGTTACGAGCTTTTGTTTCTTGCTTAGGTTTTAAAAGAGTGTGGAATTTTTGAATACACTTGGAAAGAGCTGGAACTGTGGATGAAAGGTCTTTGGTCTGTTTCTGAATCGGAACAAGAGAGTGTCATTTTATTTCTTGAAAGGGTACGTACTGATTGTGTTACCAGATCCTGCATTCCATATTTACATAAAGTTGAAGATAATTCCATAGCAAATGCAACTGTAAAGTACTTATCTGTCAAATTTCACAATCAAGTAGAGGGACAGATATGTTTAGTGACAAATTTATTCCTGTTACTATGTAGTAGTGTAGAGAATAGTCTTTTAGAAGTTTGTATTTGAATCCCAACAGGGTGGAAACAGGCCATTTGGCCCAACAAATCCACACCAACCCTCCGAAGAGTATCCAACCCAGACCTATTCCGCTACATTTCCCATAATAAATGCACCTAGCCAACACATTCCTGAATGCTAAGAGGCAATTTAAGCATGGCACATCTTTGGAATGTGGGAGGAAACCAGAGCACCCAGAGGAAACCCACGGAGACACTGAGAGAATGTGCAGACTCCACACAGACAGTCGCCCGAGGCTGGAATTGAACCCTTTTCCCTTGCACCTGTGAGGCAGCAGTGCTAACCACTGAGCCACCGTGCTGCCCATGTTCTTATAACGTATACTCTTGACATTTCGAAAACTCACTTCTTGCTGAGTTTATAATGAATTCAATTCAAAAGAAAGACTTGCATCTATATTAGCACTGATCATAAGACCAAGTATTTTACATAAGTGCAAAAGTATCATGTCCAGTTCTTCTAAGTTGATCCCTTTATCCAGTTATGGCTGCTATCTTGTTGAAATAAATTCCACAGTCTCCCTTCTACTTCACATAAAATTCAAGTTTCGTTTGTCAGCACAATTTAAGAATGTTTGTTCGAAAATTAGTGTATGTAATGTTCAGAGAATATCTCCTCCGAACAAAGGACAAACATCTTTGACTCTTTCTTTTGCCTCCCTTATACCTCCATAGCTGTCACAAAGAGGTGAATGGCTTGTTCCTCGGAGGTTGCTAAATGCTGTAAGTAGTGCAATATGACTGTGCAACCTTGCCTTTATTTCTTGTGATGGCAAGCACTTAGCCAACAGCCTGTTTTTTGCATTCCATTAGGATACCCAAAGGTACCCCATACACTCTATGGCTAAAATCAGAAACTCAACAGAGCAGAGGGTATGTCAGTATCTTTCCACTCCACAGTAGTGGATACTGATGTCAAATCAACACCTGACACCGTCCTTGATATCATGAAGAAATTGCAGCATTTCAAACCTGTAGACCAGTTAGATCCAACAAGTTGGACAGTTGATATCATGTCACTAAGTGACAGCGACACATTTGGCTCATTACCTTAATTTGTATGTTTGTATGTAATAAGATTATAAGTTTTACTTGATTTCACAAGTTTCCGTTTCTTATTTGCATCTGCACAATTTTCATGAATTGCTCTGTGTGTTTTCCTAGGTTTTGATAAAGTTAATATCAAATCCATATCCTTACACAGACAAGATTTCAGATGCAATACAAGAGGCCAGCATGCTTCAAGCAAACCTTGGTGGACCGGACTCTGAAACCGTCAGTTTGCCTATCTCACATATTGATGGTGAGCAGGGAAGGAATAAAAAATACTGACTCTCTTTCTGTTAGATAGAAAATACAAAGAACAAAAGTAAACTTTCTGAAAATAAATGTTAATCAATCAGTTGGTGGTAGGTGATGGCCCAGTAGTATTGTTAATCCAGAGACCCAGGTAATGTTCTTGGGGCCTGGGTTTGAAACCTCACACAGCAGATGGTGGGATTTGAATTCTATAAAAATTTGGCATTCAGAGTCAAATGATGATTATGAAACCATTCTCGATTGTTGGGTTCATTAATTCCCTTTAAGGAAGGGAACAACTATCCTTTCCTGGTCTGGATTACATATGATTCCAGATCGGCAGCAATATGGTTGACCCTTAACTGCTTTTTAGGATGGACAATAAATACTAGTCAGCCAGCGATGAGCTCACCTCATGGATGAATATTTAAGAAGTCTTTCAGCCAGTGATGTTAGTTCTGGTAGAACAAATTGCATAGTTGAGGGGCTAGGATTTTCAACCATCATTTTATGCCTTCTCTATAATCTCATATTAGGCAATTGTGTATAACCACTGACAATGTTTTGACCACTTTGTTTAATGCTCGAAAAAATCATTTGCTATTTGCACTGAAACAAATAGTCCTGGTTTTTGCATTTAACTTGTAATTCATATTCGAGTTGATGAAAGATTATCAGGGATAAGCAGGACTGTAGAGTCAAAGTTTAAAATCACATCAGCTACGAACGTAAATGGTAAAGAGACCAATGTACTACTCTTGTTCCTTGTGTTATGTTATTTGTGGTTGGTGAAATGCTTTCCATTTCAACATCAAGAATTCCCAAGCCAAATATTAAATGGTTAGAAATCCATTTTCTCTGAACTCCATCAATGAATTTCCCCTCTGACTTCAAAAGAGAGTGAATCCTTATAAATACTTTTCCACTTTCTATAGCAGCAATTGTGTGGCTTCTCTGTGTAACATTACTGACAGGAGCAGTATTGTGTTGTAGACTCAGAAGCACTAGGAACTTAAATAAGACCACACATACCTCTTTTTCAGAGGACATTTTGCCCAACAGAATGCAGAGATTTTCATCATGTCAATCCAAACTGAATTTGAACATAGATTTATGAAATGGAACAATCAACACATTATCAAATCCCCTACCAACTGAAGTGGGAGAATTACTATGTTAACTCCCTATATTTATCCCCTATATATAAATAATGTGCAAACTCTGAAATATTTTCTTCTCATATATATCACTATTGTCCATTAATCTGAATGAGGGGTGAGGAATCAATTGTACTAGAATAAATACATCTGCTCAGTGAACATCATCCAGTGAAACACATGTAAGTGCCATGAACTGTGTAAAGTGAAATGGATCATTACTAAGCCAATTATATTCACTTTGTACAGAATGATTTTCTAACCTTTTATTGTCTTTCAGATGTTCTGGATATGGTGGATGTTATTATGGAGACCAGTGAAGGTCTGAATGAAGAGATTGGATTTGCTTTGAGTGAGAATATGATTGCACAGACCTTTCCTTTCAGTCCTCTGGTTACAGCTGCTTTGGAAGCCAAGAACAAAATTATTTTAGGAAACGTTAATGGAACAGGTGAAATGATGAATGATCTTGGATCTAAAACCGTTTCTTCTGTGTGTGTCCTGAAAAGAAACATTCAATGTGTTTGTTGTCTTATTATTAAGACCTTAATTGAGCCGCTCCAAATTAGTTTCCTCTCCATTTACAGTACAGGGCCGTGTTGGTCAGACCTATAATCAATGTATCTGGAGTCTGATTCCCTAATTCTGTCATTTTATTCTTTATTCTATTGAAATTGTGTGTTTTTGATGGGCACAAATAAAGACAAAGTATCTTCATTGCACCTCTCAATCTGATGCTTCACCTATAAGTTCAGATAGGATCCAACAAAGAGTCATGATGATGTGTGTGCAAGGTGAAAGTTGTATTCCATTTTCTCCTTTTCTCTCCCGCTTTACTTATAGTTTCATTTGGCTACATCCTTTGCTTGGAAAAAGTGAGGAGCACAGATGCTGGAGATCAGCGTCGAAACGTGTAGTGCTGGAAAAGCACAGCCAGTCAGGCAGTATCCGAGGAGCAGGAGAATTGACGTTTCGAGCATAAGTTCTTCATCATTCCTGACGAAGAGGTTATGCTCAAAACGTCAACTCTCCTGTTTCTCGGATGCTGCCTGACCAGCTGTGCTTTTCCAGCACCACGCTTTTCAACTCTACATCCTTTGCTTGTATACAATTGTTCGACTTGCTCAGAATCTCCACATAATTGTTGAAATAGATTTCACATTGCAGAAGCAGTTGTTGCTTGGTGTTATCATGAACAAATGAAGCTAAACAATCTTTTTAAACAAAATAAGTGCGTTTGTATATGTTTTAATGGGTGAAGCTTTCAGTTTAGGGGTAACATATCTGATATCTTGAATTTGTTCTTCAATGTCTTGAACTTGAGGCTAAAAGCCTCAACTGAATAAAACTAAATAATCAGCTGTCTCATTTACTGATTCCCATCTTAATGTTCTGTTTTAGATGCTGTTCTGAGGTATCTTTCTGTTGTTATGACTGATATTCTACATGTGCAACAAGATCCATTAGCTTTGTGCCTGGTATTACAGTCGTATGACAAAGAACTGGATTCATTGCCTGAAAACCAAACTATGCACAAAAATATTCTCCAGCTGCACAAATATTACAGGCTTTGGATCCCACAACAAACCAAGCAAACACTGGTAAGAAATTGAATTTCTATGTGGGTTCATTCAACAGCTGGGTTGGCATTTAACAGTAAAATCACTATGTGTCTATACTGTTAGTACTAATCGTATTAATTTCAAATACTCTCCGTGCTGGCAGTTTACATATTGATCATCAATTCTTGGATTCGATTCCTAGAAACATTTTTGATTTTAATTAGCACAGTGGTATATATAGTATAACCTAAAATCTGTGTAGTTAGTGTTAATGTTCTGGCTCAACTCAGGTGTGATCTTTTACTACACTGTTCAAAAATGTTTCTTTTGTGTATGTCCAGGGGGGAGAAAAAAGACATTCAGTGTGTTTATTGTCTTATTGTTAAGATCTTAATTGAACCACTTCAAATTTAGTTTCCTCTCCATTTACAGTGCAGGGCCATATTGGTCAGACCTATATTCAAGTATCTTGAGTCTGTTACCTTACTTCATATTATTCTTGATCTTCTTTTCACTTTTGACATAATTAAACATGCCATAAACCTCATTTCCATCATTCTGTCTATACCAATGCACTCCACTGTTCGTGCACCACTCTCCAGATTCTTTCAAAGGTAACTCCTATACCATATTGCTGAGAGGGGCTTCCCCTTGCACGTTAACCCAAGTGTACCCTAGGAACCCACCTTTGGCCTCATTCTCTTCACTGTCTATATACCATCTCAACTGTTCAGCCCATTATCCCAGAAAGAGTTGTGGGAATTTTATTTGAACTGCATCTAATGCAATTAAACCTATTTTCAAATAAGGAAACCAGAATTCCACTCAGAATTCCAGCAGTGGTGTCACCAAAGCCCTGTTCAGCTGCTATAAAACTTCCTTACTTTTATATTTCATTTTGCTTGTCTTGCTCATCACTTGCTGTACTTGCATATTAACATTTTGTTGTTTACCTACAGTGCTGTTATTCAGGAGCATTTATCTCATCACTGTTTGCAGGGCTTGGCTGTGAAATTGACTACTACTTTCCCATACGTTGCAACAGCCACAACTGAAAAGAAGTAATTTGTGGAAACGTAGGATTTCTGAGGAGGAGTAGACTATTTGCATATTCAAGCCTGCTCTGCATTTAATCAGATCATGGCTGACTAGATTGTGGTCTCAATTTCACTTTCCTGTCCATGTCCCTAAAGTCTCTTGTCAATCAAATCTAACTCTGTCTTCATGAGTTCACTGACCTAGCCTCCTCTGTTTTCTGGGAAAGGGAATTCCAAGTACTGAGACCAGATATTTCTCCTCAGCTCCAACTGAAAAGTGAGGCCTCTTAGTTTTAAGCTGTGCCCCCGGTTTGTCACCCCTACATGAGAAAGCAGCCTCTGTGTATCCACCCTCTCATGTCCTCTAAGGTGCTGTATGTTTTGGTGAAATAACTTATCATTTTCCTAATCTCTAATGGGTGTGGGCTGACCTATTTCATCACAAGATAAGCCCATCATCCCAGGAAGAGTGAATTTTTGTGAACTGCTTCTATTGTAATAAATCTGTTTCAAATAAGGAAACTAGAATTCCAGCAGTGGTCTCACCAAGGCCCTGTGCAGCTGCAGTAAAGCGTTCTTTCTTTGATATTCCATTCCCCTTGCCGTGTCAATCACTTTCTGTACTTGCAAACTAACATTTTGTCATTTGTGTACAGTAACAGATCCCTCCATATCACCAAAGTTCTACTGCAATCTCGCTCCATTTATAGTATCCTGCTTTCCTCTTCCAAAATGAACAAGTTCACATGTTATTCTCCATCGGATAAATTTTTGCCCACTCACTTAACCTGTGTACATGCCTTTGCAGACTCTTTACCTGTTCTTTTCAACTTGCTTTCTTCCTATCATGTTGTCATCAGCAAATTTATCTGCCATACATTCAGTCCCATCATCCAAGTCATTGATATAGATTCCAAGTAGTTGAGGTCCTAGCATTGGTAAGACTCTTGAACAAAGCACCTCACTATCCTCTGAAGTTCTTAGCCAATACTGTAGATATCAATAGCACAAAACAAGCTTCATCTGTAGTTTCCTCTTCATGTGGTAGTTCTTTATTAATTTACTAAGCAATAAACTCAAAACACCAGCTGCTTAATGAGATTCCATGTTACTGTGGGTTTGCTCTGCCATCTAACTCCCCACAACTTCCTGTGACTGATCAAGTCATGCTTCCTGATTGCAGCAGTAATAATCTTGAGGACTGTGGCTTTATACACCTTTCTGATCCTTGTCTCTTGACCTGTAATGTCTTAAATTAGGTCACCTGCTTGGGTTACCAATTCCACCGTGTCTATGAAAGACCACCTACATGTGGTTATACCTACTATCAGCAGGAAAGATGTTCCCAGGTGCATGCCAACAATGGGTGTGATTTCTATGGCATGGTAGGGCAGGAAGAAGTCACTCTCACATTCCTGAGAGGTTAGTGTCCACATCAGTTGTTGTAGTCAAAGCATCTAGACCACCAGTGACCTCCTGTTTTGTGCATATGTCTGTCTGTGTCCCTGATTTTCCCAGCAATAATATCCTTGGTCAGAATCTTTCTCCTGTCATAACCCTATCTTCCTGTGATACAGTTTAAAGCTCAAAGTGTCACTGCTCCTCACAAATGGCTACATTTGAACTCAAGAACAGATATAAGACATATTAAAACACAAAGGAAGGCCTTACATTATAGTATGACAGAAATATACACATATCAAAATGTTTTACAGCATTGATCCCTGTAGTATTATGTTCATTACAATTTGCCAGTATGAAAATGATCCATTTATCCTAGTGTCAATTTCCTGTTAGCTAACCAATCCTTTATCCATGCCACTCCCCACACCATGTGCTCTTATCTTTTGCAGTAACCTTTGCTGCAGCGTGCATTTGGAAATCCAGGTGCACTGCATCTACGTGATCCCTTTTATCCACTTTTCTTAACTTCCTCAAAGATCTGTAAAAAATTTGTTACATACAACTTTCCTTTCACTAAACCATGATTGTGCATTATGATTTTCTGACTGTCTTGCAATAAATTCCTTAATAATAGACATTAGTAATCTCCATTTGACAGAGGTTAGGCTAACTGGCCTATTATTTCGTGCCTTCTGTCTCCCTCATTTCTTTAATAAAGGTGTTGCATTCCCAGTCCACTGGGAGACTTCCAGATTATGACCAGTGCCTCTACTATTACTGCAGCTACTTCTTTTAAGGCAGTAGGATGCACAGGCTACTTTATCCTGGGAACATGTTGGCTTTAGGTCTCATAGTTTTCCTGGCACCTTTTTCCTTAATGTTGGTTATTGTCTTAGTTCCTCCCTCCCTTTTACCTCTTGATTCTCCATTTTCTTTAAGGAATTTTTTTAAGACTTCAAAAGTGAAGACAGAAGCAAATTATGTGCTCAGTGCCTTGTTTTCCATTACCAATTCCCCAAACTCTCACTCTCCAAGACTATCACTAGCTCGAGTTATTCTTTTTCTATTTAAATATTATAGAAACTTTTATGATCTATTTTACATCACTAACTAACATTTTCATATTCTCTTTTTATTTTAGTCATTCTTTGCTGGGTATTGTTAAAATCTGACCAATCTTCTGACCTACCAAAATCTTTACCGATTTGTGCAATGTTTCTTTCAATTTGACACTATTTGGTTAACTTTATTTAGCCACAGGTGATGCCTCCTTCCCAAAGAGTTAATTAGCTGGGATGAGCTTTAGAACTTACTGAGATAATGGAATAAACTGCATTGCATTCTGGAGAATTCAAACAGGACGTTCTATAACCAATTGCAAACTGCTTCAAAGAAGTGGACATATTGTTTTTAAATTTTTAAGTATATAAATAAAACCAATTCCGTGTATAAGACGTACAAGAACAACATTTTGCATTTGTATTTAAAGACTTATCAAAATACTCAAGAAAATTATTTCTATCTCAATGCTGGCAGAATGAGTGTTGCAGACATCGCCGAACAGGTTAATACACCCTGTACGTCAATACCAGGTCTCTGTCTTGGCAGAGTGGGACTTTGTAAACAATTCCACTCCCCACCCCCTGTCTTTTATCCTGAAGATGCTGACTCAAAAAAAAAGGTTCCCTTATGCAAACTTCTGATGGTAACTTGAAACTACCGTGGTATCAGTTGATTTTCTGGAAGTCTACCTTGCTACATGTAAAATGCTTCTTCTTCGGAGAACCAGATGCCCTGCAGATTCTTCAGAAAACTGGAAGTACAGTGGGTGCAGGATCATAGGGTGCTGGATTCGACAAGTGCAAACTGTGATTACAAAATTTGTACAGTTCCATAGATTTATCTGCAGGTGTAATTTCATATTCATAAGGGATATTAGATGTCATGTTAACTGATCTTACAGATTAATTGACGAAAATCTATTTTTCTGAAATTTATCCACAGTTTGAACAGTTTGGTTCAGATACAATGAGTCCTGCACTATTGGAAGATACTACATTCTGCAGCCTTCTAATGGGTGCATATGGAATGGGAAGTAGAACCCTTCTAAGTGATGAGGTTAAAGAAGATTTGATACAAGCTGTTACAAAATTGTGCCTCCATGAGCTGGTTCTGGCTGTGAAGCAGGTGATTTTATACATTCGAACCACTGTGGAGAACTTTAGTAAAGTGAGTATGATGCTTGTTACCAGGACAACAGAAAAAAAATTATAGTTTTATGCACAAATATCTGTTCCTTTAATGTTGAAATAATCTCTCTCAAGTATGATACACAGCTTAAAACCAAAACACAAAATATTCATTGTTAAATAATTCCAGTATTTTCTAGTTTACTTTCGGATTTCCAACATCCACGGTATTTTCCTTTTTTATATTACTCCTCGCCTACACTTTGCTTTGGAAAGTGGAATTCCTGTTTGTTCTGCTTATTCTGAAGCGAGTAATGTGATTCTAGATTTTAAGCCTCTACTATCAGAGTAAGGTTTGAATGAAGTGCTGGTTTATGTTGAAAGGTTGCAATGGGACAGTGTATCCTGTTTGGAATAAGTGTCATTTTGAGCTCAAAATGTTAACTCTGTCAATCCCCCCCATACATGTCACCAGAGCTGCTGAGTTTCTCCAGCATTTTCTATTTTTATTGCAGATTTCTAGCAATTACTGTATTTTGCTTTAATTCAATAAGAAGGCCTATTTGCTTCAGAGAAATATCTGAAATTTAACTCCCAAACTGCACCTCATTTATTCGCCTTGGCCATCAATTTGTGATGGAGTATTTATTGTACTTCTTCAGTTGTGAAGATGAATTGACCCTGAAGCATGAAAATATAATTTTTTAATCTACTTTTATGTGCTTACTGCCCTAGAGAATCCTCAACAGCCCCACCCACTGACCTGTCCAGAAATTTAACAACAAAGAGGAACTTGTAGAACAATGTCACTTGAATAGACAGAATCCCTACAGTGAAGAAAGAGGCCAGTGGGCCCATCGAGTCTGCATCAGGTGTCCAAAGAACATCCCACCCAGACCCCAACCTTAATCCTGTAACCCCACATTAACCATAGCTAATCCACCTATTCAACTCATGCTTGGACACTACGGGCAATGTAGCACTGCCAAACTACCTAACCTGCATATCTTTGGACTGTGGGAGGAAACCAGAGCACCTGGCACAAACCCAAACAGATGTGGAGAGAACATGCAAACTCCAAGGCTGGAGTTAAACCCATGTTCCTGACGACATAGGGCAGCAGTGCTGATCATTGAGCCATGTGCAGCAGTCAGTGTGCCGTGCTCTGTGATTTAAATGAGTACCAAGTGCAACCAGTCACTTTGACAGCGTATAGATCAGAGTGGTGCTGGAAAAGCACAGCAGGTCAGGCAGCATCCGAGGAGCAGGAAAATCAATGTTTTGGGCAAGCGCCCTTCATCAAACCACCAGAAACAGTTCTCCTTCCGGATCCTTCAGTCCACACTCGCAGCCATGTGCCGGAACCTAACCTCTCTACAGTCAGCCCTGCCTCAGCTGAGGGCCACACTTTCTCAGAACTACAAAGGACTCACTCGGTACTATACTCTAAGAAGAATTCATACTTCCTGATGAAGAGCTCTTGCCCGAAACGTCGATTTTCCTCCTCCCCGGGTGTTGCCTGACCTGCTGTGCAGTTCCAGCACCACTCTGATCTAAACTCTGGTTTCCAGCGTCTGCAGTCCTCACTTTTGCCCACTTTGACAGGGTAAGCACAGAAGATAATTTGTGAAGTTAGGGACCAGTTGGTTAAGGGTGTCAGTGTGTCAGATGGGTGAAACACCAGTTGGGTAGAGTGTCATTTAACTGAATGAGTAGGTCAAAGGTGTGTTAGTTCTGGCAAGAGTAGTTGGGGTTGTGCTTGACAGGTGTGGTGGGGGTATTACTGGGTCTGTGTGGAATCTGATCTGGGGTGGGGTGCAGACCAGGGGTTGGGGAGTGCCGTTCATGTCAGCGGATTGTCTGGTTCACTTGTAGGAAAGAATGTTGGGTCGGACTAAGGTCTTCTGTGTCAGGTTCTATAGTAGAGAGTGGTTATAAAGTCTAGGGTTGGATGGGGATGGGGTGTCAGTTGTCGGACCAGTTGGATTTGGTTGGGTCAGAAGCAGAGTGGGATTGGGTTGGGGGTCAGGAAAGTGTAGTTGGATTGGAGAATCTGGGTTCACTGGGGTTGGAGGGAAGTTGTGATTTGCTGTTCAGATTAATAGTTACCTGGGATTTTAATCCTCAGATTCTTTTCTGGGAAATTATTAACCTAAGCTGAGTCAGGACTTTTTTGGAGGACCCAGATGAATTGCCAACCAGAATCTTGAGTTTCACGGGTAATTCACAAGGAATCTGCTATGATGGGGTTTCTGGATGATCCTTATGCACAACTTTAACATGCCCTGCTATCAGAATACCTGGGCACTGTTAGTGTTGGTTCCAAATAAAACAGATTCAAAAAGTGTGGTGCTGGAAAAGCACAGCAGGTCAGGCAAGGCAGGATCCGAGGAGCAGGAGAGTCAACTTTGTGATTCTGATCTCCAGCTTCTGCAGTCCTCCCTTGCTCCAAATAAAACAGATCTTGTGTCGTATTTACATTGGCCTTACATCGGGGGGCAGCAATGCACTGTTTTAATCTGTTATATTGAGGATCATGTTTGAGAAATGTTGACCTGAATTCCATGTTCGTGAATGTTTTTTCTTTATTCGTTCATGGACCATGGGCATTGCTGGCCGGGCCCACATTTAATGCCCAGCCCTAATTGCCCAAAAGGCATTTAAAAATCAGCCACAACTCTGGTGTCACATGTAGGCTTGAACAGGTAAGGACACACTGGGTGAACTAGATAGGAATTTCCAACTTTAGATACGTCGTCACAATTTAAGTTAGCTCTTTTTAGTTCCAGACTTTTATTGGATTCAAACCTGCTATGGTGGTGTTCAAACCCACTTTGCCAGAACACTAGCCTTGTATTTCGGACAGGCCAGCCCAGTGACATTACCACTACACCATCAGCTCTTCACAAGCACATACTTCAGGTGACATCTCTTGACAGAAAACCAAGAACCCCTGGGATATTTTATCTGGCCTTACCTCTTGTTTTACCACAATCAGCAGGATCTTCTCTGGCCCTCAGCATGGTTGGCAGAAACAGAGAGTGATTTGTTACCATCTTGTGAATCATGGGCAGCAGGTTCAAACTTTGACCCAGGTCTTCATTCTCATACAATATTTGTATCAATTTATAAAGGGCTTCCATAAATGCCCAATCTCTAAAGCAGTACCTGCTATTATAAGAGAAGTAGTATATTTTTCAGACCCTTTTAGACACAATCCGATGGCAAATCCCGTACTGTGACATTTGGCACTTTTAGTTTAATAAGATATTTAATTCTTTCTTGCTCAGTATGATTAGAAATGTCCATTCACGGGATCACAATATTTTAGGACAGACAGAGTTATCCTCTCCATCATTTTCTTTCTATTTGTTTGTGAAACAATAGCAGCAAGCAATCTGAGCTGGATTTACTCACAGTAAAACATATCTTACACATTACATCACTCAATCCATATGTGTCTTAACTACCTAAGTTTTGGACAAGATGTTTAGTGGACTTGGAGGGTTTTAGTTTTAGTTGTTCCTAATGTTTTCTGCTCATTTCAGTTTTTAATGTTCTCATGTTGAAAACACCAAAATCAGTATACTTTGTTGGTAGTGCGGCTGATCTCATGTGCTTTCAATGTATTATTGTAAAGCTCCAGGAATATGTCAGTTACCTCAAATCTATGATCTTAAAACAGTATACTCCTGAAAGTGTTTTCTGCTTAACAATTTTGGTGATTGCGTTCTCAAAACCAGAAATTGCTGGAAAAGCTCAGCAGCTCTGGCAGCATCTGTGAAAAGAAATCCGATTTAACATTTTGGGTCTAGTGACCCTTCCTCAGAACTGATGGTGGCTAGGAAAAGATCAGTTTATAAGTAGAATATAGTGTGGGGAAGGGGGCGAGGGGTAAATGTTAGGTGAGGATAGAATCCAAAGAGAAAGAACAAAGGAGTACATTATGATCGTTCTGGGAGGGTGAATCACGGTTGATGGAGACTGTTCATGGCTAACATAAAAAGCTACATTTTCCTCGCTACCATCTGTTTTGAGGAAGGGTCACCAGACCAGAAGTATTAACTCTGATTTCTCTTCACAGATGCTGCCAGACCTGTTGAGCTTTTCCAGCAATTTCTATTTTTATTTCTGATTTACACCAGTACTTTCACTTTTTATTTGATGATTGCATTGATGACTGGGAACGAGGTGAAGAATTATTGCTACCTAATTTGTAATTCCTTGATGGAGATGACTTATTCTGGTGCTTTCTGACTTTTTTTTATTGTTTCAGATGAAAAGGGGCACTGGCTTAGAGCTGATTGGACTATTTATGGATCTTTTGAAATTGATGTTATGGAGATGTGAACAAATCGATGATACCATCGAGAGGAAGTTAATAAAAGAAGGGGAACCTGAGCTTTTCATGGACCTTGATCTTATCGTAGATGGAGAGATAAAGAAGGACCAGGTAACCCCTCAGACCCCTGTATTCTCTTTGTACTGAAAAGATTTGGTGTTCAGTCACAGTGCCTGTGGGTCACTGCTGTTGTTTATATGTTGCAGAGGCACAAATTAGCATCTCTGTGAGGTTGGTGCACTTTTTTCTGCATGTCTACATCTGAAGTCAAAAAGATTCCTTTGTTCATACTGTTTTTCTTGTCTACTGTCTCCCATTCACTCACTTGTTGATGATGGTGATGTTTTATTGGAGAGATTCAGGCTGGTTGTACTTCAGTATGTCACCAGAATGGCCATTACCCACCGTGTGAACTTTGGCAGTTTGGGCAGAATTTTCAAAGAATAGGGCAGGTGAATAAGCTTGCAATTTTGTGCTGCCACCCATCACAATGGTGCAGCACCACAGTCCTGACTCTGAGACAGTTACAGAGCAGCTGGCTCAGGTTACACCTGTCAAGTGGTGGATTTTTAATTAAAGCCTTCATCCCTTGCCAAGTGGGATTTCCAGTTGGCATCTGGCAGCCTATATGGCCTAGAACATATGTAGGCCTCCCCAACATGGTAGACTCAGGTGGGGCAATTGGACATGAAATCATAAGAGACCCAATCCCCTTCCTATGTCTACCAGGTAACAACAACTGCAGCTCCCAAAAGAACACAACAATATAACAATGATAAATACAAAAATAAGGAAAACTCATCTCTACTTTTCTCTCTCACATTGTCTCCCTTTAGTTCACTCTTTCTCTTTTTTCTATCTCTCTCTGTCTTTTTTCTCTCTCCCTTTCTTTTCTCTGTATCTCTTTGTTTTTCTCTTCCCCCTTCCTTTTTCTCTCCTCTTTCTGTTTCCCCACCACAATCACCACTACTTTGACACATCACTGTCTCAGCTGGTAGGCCTGTTAATATGTGAGTGATGCAGAGCCTCCTGTTTATTCTCCAGCTTTAGGAGCCCACAGGTCAGCAATTTGGCACCCTGGCCTTTAACTAATCACTCTTCTAAACTTGGTTGGTCAGTCCATCAGAAATGTGCCATATGGAATCACAACTCATTCCTAGATTCATTGTGATTCACACACTTGGAATGAATATTCAACTCTTGTTGATAGCAGAGTTGAAAATGTGTTGCTGGAAAAGCGCAGCAGGTCAGGCAGCATCCAAGGAGCAGGAGAATCGACGTTTTGGGCATGAGCCCTTCTTCAGGAATGAGGAGAGTGTGCCAAGCAGGCTAAGATAAAAGGTAGGGAGGAGGGACTTGGGGGAGGGGCGTTAGAAATGCAATAGGTGGAAGGAGGTTAAGGTGAGAGTGATAGGCTGGAGTGGGGGTGGGGGCGGAGAGGTCAGGAAGAAGATTTCAGGTTAGGAAGGTGGTGCTGAGTTCGAGGGTTGGAACTGAGACAAGGTGGGGGGAGGGGAGATGAGGAAACTGGAGAAATCTGAGTTCATCCCAACTGGTTGGAGGGTTCCTAGGCAGAAGATGAGGCGCTCTTCCTCCAGTCGTTGTGTTGCTATGGTCTGGCGATGGAGGAGTCCAAGGACCTGCATGTCCTTGGTGGAGTGGGAGGGGGAGTTGAAGTGTTGAGCCACGAGATGGTTGGGTTGGTTGGTCAGGATGTCCCAGAGGTGTTCTAGGAATCCGCCTCTACCATAAGGGATGAACTCAGATTTCTCGAGTTTCCTCATTTCCCCTCCCCCCACCTTGTCTCAGTCCCAACCAGCACCACCTTCCTAACCTGCAATCTTCTTTCTGACCTCTCCTCCCCCAGCCTCACTCCAGCCTATCACCCTCACCTTAACCTCCTTCCACCTATTGCATTTCCAATGCCCCTCCCCCAAGTCCCTCCTCCCTACCTTTTATCTTAGCCTGCTTGGCACACTCTCCTCATTCCTGAAGAAGGGCTCATGCCCGAAATGTCGATTCTCCTGCTCCTTGGATGCTGCCTGACCTGCTGCACTTTTCCAGCAACACATTTTCAGCTCTGATCTCCAGCATCTGCAGTCCTCACCTTTCTCTTGTTGATATCAGTTGGTCCTGATGTTGTACTCATTTGGCATTCAAAAGCATGTAGGACTTACTAGTTGATCAGCTGGAAACTTTGTTTAATTTATTTTCCCATTACCCAATTCAGGGATTCTGGGCCCAATGCTTCTGTTTTCTTTTCCTGGCGAAGGTAGATTTAACTGCACAAACTTGATGATAAAACATAAGACTTTATTGTTGTGAGACAAGGGACGAAATGGATTCTTGAGCCTACTTTCGTACGACACAAATGTGTCTACATGAAAGCTAGAGAACATTGAGTGTTTATTTTCTCTTGTTGGCATGCTGCAGCGACATCGGGTTGGAGGTGAGGTCCTTAGATTTTACAGTGCTGGATAACATCATGGGGAATTCAATATTTAACATTATTACTAATTTTATAAGTCAGAAAGCCAGTTTAGTTTTCTGAAAGAGTTTTTGGAAAAGGCTGATATTTCTGGGATGTAGTCAGAACCCAGTTTTGAACTTGAAAAGATTGATTCTTAAAATTTGAGATGGAATAATTTCTATCTTTTCCTTTCAAGAGCTAACTTAATGATGTGTATTTGCAGGAGTTTTATCCCTATTGTAATTTTCACTGTTTATGTTGTACGTTTTATGCTCCACTGTTAATTTCAGGTCCTGGAAAGCATGTTATTGGCCATTTTTAAACACCCAACATTGGAACAGTGGTTCTTGGCTTTGGAATTAAAGACCGCAATACCACACAGCCTAAACCCTGTCAGTTTCAAGATGCTGTCGGCCCACCTTACTTCTAAAACCCTGAGCCTACTCCAACATAGTGCCCCTTCATTGCATCGACTTGGCCACATGGATGGAGTAGCGACTTATTTTAAAGCTATCACTGAAGCTGCATTCAAAGAACTTGAAAGGAAAAAGACAACTGAGGAGAATTCAACCGTGAGTGACAAGAAGTCCTTACCTTTTGAAGGTCTGGAGATATTCCATGGCTATATAGATACAACTCAGCTCAAAGAACTTGTGGCATCCATGTTGGAACTCCCAGAAAAATGTTTAGCCATCCAGTGTAAACCTGAGAATGGTTGTGGTGGGAGAATACAATTAACCATGTATGGGAAAACATTGGTCCAAATTCTCACAGAAAATAACCAGGATGCTCCAGGCAGAGGTGATCTGGTGCTATCGTGTAACCATTTCAATGCTTTAGGTACACTCCTGCAGTCTTCACGCAGTGAAGAGTTGGAGAAGGTCCTTCTTGGAGTCCTGAAGAAAGAGCCACTCTTTTCACAACTTGTGAAACCAGATGTTTTTGTTCATTGCTTGAATCGCATGACTGAAACTTCCCTCTCGATTTGTGAGATACTCATTCAACGTAGCAGCACTTATCTTTTACAGTTTGAACTTTGGTGCTTAGTTGCAGGGAGAATGAAATATCTGCGAAGCAATATGGCTGTTTATCTTTCACTGTTTAACACGTATCTACAGTGCCAAGGAAAAAGTGGTTATGCCCGACCAAAGAATGGTGATTAACATTTTAATATATATTCTTCTTGTACTTGTCTAATTCTTTCAATTCCATTTTTCTTATTTTGGGGAAACACATTAAAATAGATCATTTGTTACCATGAACATGCCACAATTGGAATGTTTTATTTGTTAATGTCAATAAATTGTTGCTGCAACAACTAGGCTTTTGACATTTCTCTTAATATATAGATGGGTTAACTTTTTAAGGCCCTTTAGCCCCTGTCAAATGGCTGTAAATTGGGGTGAATGGGACATACATTATTCTGAAAATTCTGCAATAATTTCCATGGTTTCTTGTCAGTGAGGCATGTTGATGTGGACTATCCATTGGATTATCTAAAACTAATTACAAACGTACACACAAGAGCAAGGTTCCTTGCCCTTCACACCTGCTGATTGTGGCTGACCTGACTTTCACCTCAACTCTTCATTCCTGCATATTCCCAATAATCATTCAACCCTTATTCATCTGCATCCACTGCCTCTTGAGGAACAGACTTCCAAAGATTCTCACCCTCCTCATCTCTGTTTTAATGTTGTCCTTGACAGGGAGAAAGTAAATTTTCAATGATAAACATGTTTTAAAATGTTCAGCTAAAAGAAGAAATGACTTTTCAATAGAAATGTACCCAGATGAACTTTTGTTGTAACTCAGTTGTTAGAGGAAGTGTTTCCTATACAGAAGTAACAGAATGAAGATTTGAAACAGACCAAATGTTGGAAAATGGGATTAGATTAGTTTGGTAGCTGATTTTGACCTGTGCAGACTTGATAGACTGAAGGGTGTTTTTCTGTTCTGTAGCCCTCTGTGACAACGCCTGTGATCACCTATTGAATTGCCATCTTTGTGATATGCCTAGTACGACCAAGTAATTCAATTAACATTTTTGCAATGTCTAAAGATGACATTTTGTCCTAATTCAGTCCTTGCAGATGTCCTGATGTTTATTAAAGAAACCATGTGGAAGAGACTTGTAAGCTCTATTGCATCAGACGATCCACCCAATGAAGTTGATTTGCAAATGCAAGTACTTTCCAAATTAGTGAAATCATTGTCATCACACAACGATGTGTTATCTATAATGGAACAATTACCTGCAATGTTGGAGAAAACAGCCAGTTCTTCAAGGTAGATTCTTCATTTGCTTTGAATGTCATTTCCATAGTGTCTTTAATGGAGAATAGTTTGTCAAGGTGTTCCACACCAATGTAAGAAAACAACACTGAAGCAAAGGAGGAGTTAGTGGAAAGGGTGTCCAAATTCTTGAGTAGGAAAATGGACATTAAGGAGGCCCATTAAACAAAGGGAGAGGTTTGTATATAAGGTGTGCATATAGGGTATTTAGAACATGGAAATCCAGTGACTTAGCTGCACGAGTTCAAATGTTCTTGTCAGTGGATTATGTTTCTCAATAGGACTGAATTTTCTGTTTTTTTGCAGAAGTGGGAGAGAAATGAGCATTTTTAATATAATTTTGTGTCAATCTGTAAATGATTCCAAACCAAACTGTGGGTTCTGAGCAGCTATGGTTTTCATCTCATGAAACCTTGAAAGGAAGAATGATAAACTACACTTATGTAGCAACTTGCTAATGCCTCAAAACACTTCAAAGCCAATCAAATACTTCTGAAGCCTGGTTTCTGTTGTGTGCTGAGCAATAAACTGCTGAACTTTTGAACATGGCAAGTTCGCTCAGATGAAGAAAATAATAGTTAATTTATTTTAGATGTCAGTTGAGGGAAAACTATTGACCGGGACACTATAAGAACTCCCTTCATCATCTTCAGTATAGTGCCATGGGATCTGCTGTGTCCCCTGCAAAGGTCCGTAGTTTAATATTTCAGCTGAAAAACAACACTGCCTCAAGTGCAATGTTCTTTCAATGCCAGCAATAAATAAGTTCATCAATCCATGGCATGGAATTCAAGCACATAGACATTCAACTTAGAAATAAAAGTAGTGCCAATTCAGCCAGTTGCGGACTCGAGGCTAAGATGTCTTTATTCCAGGACTACATTTATAAATGTTATGGTTTTTCTCCAACTCTATTGTATGACTCATAAATTTACAAGTTTGTTAATCATACAATATTTAGCATTAGTGTTCAGTGCATTTTTGTGAACTACGAAGGTTTTGATGTTAAGCTACAACATTTTTAGCATCTAATCAGTCTTCAAGTTTCGTTTCTAACTTGTATTTTTAGTAAGATAACAGAGTCTGTAAAATTGAGTCATTTAATTGCAGATGGATTTTGGCAGATGCAGTCTGCACTGCGTTGGAACATAATCCTGAAGACCTACGATCATGGAGAAAATCCATGTTAAAGGCCTGTCTCCGATGGGTAGCTGCCACCTATAGCAACAGCAAGGATCAGGAGGAAAGCATGCAGGAGACTGAAACAGCAATGCTGGGCAGGTTACAGGAGCTGGTAGTAAGTGTCACAATTATAGCTTCATTTGAATTCAATCATGGTCCACTGCTAGAAACAAAGTTGTTTCCATTTTATTATACAACATAAAACATTACAACACAATGCAGGCCTTTCGGCCCTTGGTGTTGCACCGACCTGTGAAACCAATCTGAAGCCTATCTAACCTACACTATTCAATTTTCATCCATATGTTTATCCAATGACCATTTAAATGCCCTTAAAGTTGGCGAGTCTAGTTCTGTTGTAGGCAGTGCGTTCCATGCCTCTGCTACTCTCTGAGTAAGGAAACTACCTCTGACATCTCTCCTATATCTATCACCCATCAATTTAAAGCTATGTCCCTCATGCTAGCCATCACTATCCATGGAAAAAGGCTCTCCCTGTCCACCCTATCAAACCCTCTGATTATCTTGTATGTCTTAATTAAGTCACTTTCCAACTTCTTTTCTCTAACAAAAACAGCTGCAAGTCCCTCAGCCTTTCCTCATAAGAACTTCCCTACATAACAGGCAACATCCTGGTAAATCTCCTCCGAACCCTTTCCAAAGCTTCCACAACCTTCCTATAATGCAGTGACCAGACATGTACACAGTACACCAAATGCGGCCGCACCAGAGTTTTGTACAGCTGCAGCATGACCTCATGGTTCTGAAACTCAATCCCTCTACCAATAAAAGCTAACACACCGTATGCCTTCTTAACAACCCTATCAACCTGGGTGGCAACTTTCAAGGATCTGTGTACATAGACACCGAGATCTCTTTGCTCATCCATAATACCAAGAATCTTACCATTAGCCCAGTACTCTTTATTCCTGCTATTCTTTCCAAAGTGAATCATCTCATACTTTTCCACATTAAACTCCATTTGCCACCTCTCAGCCCAGCTCTGCAGCTTATCTATGTCCTTCTGTAACCTACAACATCCTTCATTACTATCCACAACTCTACTGACCTTAATGTCATCAGCAAATGTACTAACCCATCCTTCTATGACCTCATCCAGGTCATTTATATAAATGAAAAACACCAGTGGACCCAAAACAGATCCTTGCAGTATACCATTAGTAACTGAACTCCAGGATGAATATTTCCATCAACCACCACCCTCTCTCTTCTTTCAGCTCGCCAATTTCTGATCCAGAATGCTAAATTACCTTCAATTCCATGCCTTCATATTTTGTTCAATAGCCTACCTTGGGGAACCTGATCAAATGCCTTACTGAAATTCTGTTGTGTTTGCAGGTTTCAATTGGCGAGGTTGACTCAGATGAATGGAACAACTTTTTAAAGAAAGGACTAAAGTAAGTTAAAGTACAAATTATTTTTAATGATATCTACACAGAAGAATGTCTTGAAAATGAAATCCTTTTTACAATTAAATAGTACACTTGTGATACAGCATGTTGTTAGCTCCCAGTATCTAATTGTCTTTTGAGAGAATGCTAAGTGAACATGTGTATATTTATGTTTTCGTTGCATATTTGTGTATATGTATAAAAACGGTAATTGGATATTCAATGCTTGGCCTATTTGACAATACCTAATTATAAGCACTGTATCAGTAAATGGCTGACAAAAATAGCTTGCCTACTTGTTCACTTGAAGGAATGGTGCTATCAAACTTTTTTTTAATAAATATTTTTATTGGAAATTTATCATTTTCACAAGTTTACAAAAATAAACAAAACTCTCAAGTACAAACATTGATATATAATTAAATCTTAAATAAATAATAACCAAAATTTAACAAAAGAAAAATACCGAGAGAAAAAAACAAAACTCGACTAACTAGTAGTCTAACCTACAGCTAACCAGAGTGTATAATTAAGTCTCTTATATTATTCAAATAAGAGAAAGAAAAAAAACAACGGATAACACAGAAATTGGATAGTGAGATACATGCTCGGAATGTGTTAACATCAAATGTAACAAAACCCATATTCGTGCGGGATTCCTCTCCCAAGGGGCCCCGGACCAGCCAGGTTCGCAATCTCAATTAAATAAAAGCCCTTGTTAAGATAGTCAAAATATATGTATTTATATAATTCAAGAAGGGCTGCCATATTTTATGAAATAATTCGGTCTTTCGGTGCACCATATTTGTAAGGAAGTCAAGAGGAATACATTCCATAATTAATCTGTGCCAATTTGAAAGTCCAGGGGGGCCCTCAGCCACTCAGTTTACCAAAATATTTTTCTTTGCACAGAAAGAGAGAATACAAAATAATCTCTTTCCGTGTATATCCAGGGAGGGTAAGTTCGAAAAGCCCAAAACGAGAGATACAGGGTCCACTTTAATTTCCATTCCTAAAATTTCTGTCAGGTTACTTGCTACTTTAGTCCAGTATCTACGGATCTTATGACAGATCCATAGGCAATGTACAAGAGTGCACACCTCAATTTTACATTTGGGACACATTGGAGATACTCCTGCCTTAAATTTTGCCAATCGATCCGGTGCTGTATGGGCCCTATGAAGTATCTTCAGCTGGATAGCCTGAGTTCTGTTGCAGATGGTGATTCTTTTGGCGTTTCCCCAAATGTCATTCCACGTTTCTGTAGAGATTTCTAGTCCCAGATCCTGATCCCATGTTTTAAGCAGATTGTCCATATCTCCCGATACGGCATCCTGCAGTAAATGGTAAATAGTACTGATGGAAGATACCCCCATTGGTCGTAGCACTCTACATTCTATATCTGATTTATAAAGACTATCTAATAGCGTAGTCTTCTTCTGTATATAATCTCGTATTTGGAAGTATCGAAAGAAGTCTCCATTAGGTAATACGAATTTCTGACGCAGCTGTTCAAAAGACATCTGGATCCCTTCTTTAAATAGGTCCCCTAAATATGAGATACCCCTGGATCTCCAGAGTTTAAAAGTGGCATCTGTAAACCCTGGCTGAAATCCCCATTCCTAATGAAGGGCTTATGCCCGAAACGTCGAATTTCCTGTTCCTTGGATGCTGCCTGACCTGTTGCGCTTTTCCAGCAACACATTTTCAGCTCTGATCTCCAGCATCTGCAGACCTCACTTTCTCTTTGAAATCCCCATGCACCCACTATCGGAGCATAGGGGGATGTTTTATGTGAGTTGCCCTCTTTTGCCGCATTATATTTCAAACTTTAATTGTGTTTAGTGTTATAGGGTTTTTACAGTGATCCGTAATGATTTTCCTCTTGTCTGAAAATAAAATAAGTGGGCATTTTACTTGAGAAGCCTCGATGTCCAGCCAGATTGATTGCGGGTCAGACAAGACCCAATCGGCTATGTAACTTAATAGGGAACTTAACTGATATTTCCTAAAATCTGGGAAATCCAATCCTCCCCTTGCCTATGGAAGCTGTAGCTTCTTCAGCTTAATGAGGGGCTGTCTATAATTCCTGATAAAGGAACCCAACCAGCCATATAATTTACGTAGTGCCAGCCTCGGCAGCATCACCGGAAGCATTCTCATAGGGTGTAGGAGACGGGGCAGGACATTCATTTTAATTAGTGCTATTCTACCCAGCCAGGAAATTGGAAGGTCTCCCCATTGCTGGAGATCCTGCCTTATCCTTTCCAATAAATGCACAAAGTTAGCTTTGTATAACTGACCAAATACTGAGGCAATAAAAATGCCTAAATATAAGAAACTCTCCAGGGACCACCGAAAGGGAAAGTGGGATCCGTCCACTAAGTGGGGTATCATATCAAGGCCACCCATTGGCATAGCCTCGTATAGCTTCTGCTAGTGGTTCAAGTATTAGCGTAAATAGCAATGCCGAGAGAGAACATCCCTGACGGCAGCCCCTATCCACACTGAAGCTATCTGAACCTAATCCATTGGTAACCACAACTGCTTTGGGATCACTATACAATGTTGAGACCCATTTGGTAAACACCTTTCCAACGCCAAACCTTTCCAATGTGTAAAACAAATATGACCATTCAACCCTATCGAATTCCTTTTCCGCGTCTAATGAGACTACTACTCATGGTATCTTTCCCTGATGGCAGACTTGAATCATATTCAAAACCCTTCTAATATTATTGGATGATCTACGGCCCTTAATAAACCCCGTCTGATCCTCCTTTATGATATGTGGCAATACCCTTTTTAGTCTCAATGCTAATGTTTTAGAAAGAATTTTAAAATCAACATTTAGCAAGGATATTGGTCTGTATGACGCGCAATCTTCTGGGTCCTTTCCTTTTTTAAGGATAAGAGAGATATTTGCCTCTTTCAACGAAGGCGGGAGACAGCCCTGACTGTATGCGTAGTTATACATGTCCATAAGTGGACCAGCCAATATTCCTGTAAATTCTTTATAGAATTCAGCTTTGAAAGCCATCTGGGTCGGATGCCTTACCGCTCTGAAGTTGCCTGATTGCGTCAAGTACTTCTTGGAGTGTTAGGGGAGCATTTAAGACCGATACCTGTTCCGGAGTTAGGTCCGGAAAGGTCAAATTTTTTAAAAATGATTGCATCCTCCTAGTCCTATCTTCACAACCCTGCGATTTATATAAATCAGAATAAAATTTTCTAAAGATTGCGTTAATCCTTTTATGATCATGAGTCAAAATACCCAGTACTTTCCTTGATGGACGTGATAGCTTGAGGGGCCTTTTTTTCCTTTGCAAGAAATGCTAAGTATCTACCTGGTTTGTTGCCAAATTCATATGACCTTTTGTTTTGCAAATAATATTTCCCTCTTAGCCGTTTGGGTAGAGCTGTCCTAAGGGTCATAATCCTTTGCAATTTGATAATAGAATGTCTATCAGCGTATGCTGTTTCAGCTGCTTTTAAGCGAGCTTCGAGCAGACACTGTTGTTCTCTCTTTAATTTTTTCTGGGTCGCTGAGTATGAGATGATCAAACCTCGCGCTTAAGCGTTGATGGTCTCCCACATCATTTAGGTACGGCTAGCAGCCCATCAATTAATTTCTAAAAAAGTTTTAAATTCTTGAGAGAAGTACTTTACAAATTTACTACTTTTCATCAGGAAGGGGTCCATACGCCAATGCCGAGAGGATGTCCCATTGTTCCTCGCCTTGATTTCCATATATACAGCAGCGTGATCGGAAGTTGCTATACTACCTATTTTGCAGGATGATATGGAATTTTAAAAAATCGAGGGGGCAAAAAACATATCAATTCTGGTATGACATTTATGTGGATTGGAATAAAAAGAAAAATCTCTGTCCTGTGGATGAAGACATCTCCATACATCAACTAATCCTAATTCTTTGTTCAAATCCACCAATTGTCTAGATCTGGGAGATACTCCTGCAGTACTCTTGGGAATCCTATCTATTTCCGGATCCATAATACAATTAAAGTCTCCCCCTATAATTGTATGACGGGCACCGAGAGCCATCAATTTTGAGAAGGCTTCCATTATAAATTTAAAAGGATGTGCCGGGGGGGCAATACAAATTTAAAATCCCATATTCCTCTCCATTTATAAGGGCTTTAATCAGAATATATCGTCCAGATTTGTCTTTCATCTGATTTAGGATTTTGAAAGGGAATTTCTTCCAAATAAGAATAAGAACTCCCCTGTTTTTTGAGCTAAAAGAAGAAAGAAAAGCCTGATCAAATCCACCCTGTCGTAATTTCAAGTGTTCTTTATCCAACAAGTGTGTCTCCTGTAGGAGAGCTATATCAACCCTTTCTTGAGATTTGATAATATTTTCTTCCTTTTGACTGGTGAATTACTCCCCTTGACATTCCAGGTGCACCACTTAACTGACTGATCAACCATAATCATCCGGGCAAATCCGAGACCCCTATCCAGAACATCCCGAGCATAAAGCATATAAAATTCACAAAAGTAAAGGCTCTCTAATACACTCACAACAGTATAATAAAAAAACTATTTCTTAATAAAAAAACTATTTCTAAATAAAAAAAAGTATTTAAATGGAGATTTTCGCCCTTATTCCCAGGGAGTATCACTTCCTTTCCAAAGGTCCATCGTATCCTCTCCCGGCCAGTGCCCCACCCTTGACCATGGCGCTCCTCAATAGGATGAGGAAAATTCAGATATACTACAGAGCTAGAGTTAACAGTGAGCACCCTACCCCCACCCACACCAACACCTGGATATATTTGGTAATGTTAATACCATGTATAAACATATATAACTATAAAATTACAACCTCAATAAGTAATAATTAAATATAATAATACAAAATAACAAGGGAAAACAACCCCGCTCCTAGAGACAGAGGTAAAATAGAATAAGGTAACCACCTCCCCCCACCAACATTAACTAGATCCAATGGCCTATATATACATAGAATAATTTAAAAAACCCAAGGGGGGGAGAAAATCGTGAAGTAGAGAACAAATAAATAAATCCCTCTCCCCACCCCCTAAGATAATATTAAACAGTAAGGTAAAAAAAAGAAAAGGGGTGGGTATAAACCGAGGTGGGGAGAACGCAAACCAACATCAATTATCTCTTACAATTTATCTAAGAGAGTCCAAAAATTCATTAGCCTTTTCTGGCGATCCGAAATTATACACGGATCCTTCATGGTTAAAGCATAGCGTCGCTGGGTAGCATAAGGAGTACTGAATATTTAAGTCCCTTAAACACTTCTTCGCCTCATCGAATGCCTTCCTCTTTCGGACTAGAGCTGGGGAAAAGTCCTGGAATAACATGATCTTGGATCCTTTATAGATCATGGCTTGGGGATCTTTTCCAAGATTTCTAGAGGCTTCTAGGAGTATCTGCCTCTCCTTATAGCTGTGCAGCCAGAACAGGACCGGGCGGGGTCGCTGGTTCGAACCGGGCCCGCGTGTTGCAACCCGGCAGGTCCATTCCACCCTTACCTGGCCTGCTCCAGCCTCCAGGTTTAACAGCTGTGGAAGCCACTGTTCAAGGAACACTATAATCTGGCCTTCCTCTTCCTGTTCGGGAACGCCCAGCAAACGAATATTTTTTCAACGACCTCAATTCTCGAGGTAATCACTGTGGTTCTCTAAGGTCCGGACTCGCTGTTCGAGAGTCCGGACCTGATCCACGGCCGATTGCGCTGTAGTTTCGGAGGTCGCGGCCTTTAGCTCCGCTCCTCCTTAATGTCTCGGTCGTGCTTTTGCAGCACGACCGAGAGTGAGTCCCATCGACTTCGGGATTCTTCAATAAAAGCACGATCTTCGCAACCAGTTTGGAGATTATTTCCACAAAGCTCGCCACCGTAGGTAAGTCCTCCGGGGCGGCTGCAGACGCCTCTGCTGCAGCTGGAGGAGGTGGGGGAGGGGTTCCTGCTTGCAGAGAGCTGCGGGCTCCCTTCCCTTTAGTCATTTTTACTGAAGATTAGATTGTTTAAATTCAATACTAAACAACTAACTAAATTAAACAGCTATTTTAAATGATTTGGTGAGTGTGGTGGGGGTGAGTGACCCACTTTGCCCAAGTCTTGGGAGGTGCACTGTAGATTCAGACTTGCTGGGTCGCCGCCATCTTGTATCCCTGCCTATCAAACTTAAAGTGGGAAGGATTATTAGCATTCCTATCATTAATGCTTCTTGCTGTCTTCATCCTCCTCTCTGATTTCAGAGAGCAGTTGATATGTAGTATGGTAGGGACTGTCTGGTATGTAAAATCAGAAGGAGTTGAATATGGAAATGAGAAACTTAGGAAAGTTAAAAGACGGCAATGTAGCTATAGTAGAAGATCGAAGATAGAAAAGGTCAAGGAGAAGAAAAGACACTAAAGGGATGATAGAGGAGTTGCAGTCAGAAAGATATTGAAGTGAATATAGAGATGGAAATGGTTGACTAATGTTTTCTCAGCGATTGAGATTATGGACTTGATATTAACTGCTGCATCCAGTGACCTGATTTAAATTGGCTACTGCTGCAACAATCTGCTGGATGCTGGGAACTCAGTGTTGAAATGGAAGAGGGAGATGCCACCCTTACATGGTAAGTGGTGGTTTCCACACATCTTGTGGGCTGGCTGTCTCTCATTTCAGTGCAAGGAGAATGAGAAGAGAATGCAGAATACTGATGTTAATTTTAAAATTATTTAGCCTTTCTTTTTCTTTTCTTGGCCACTTGAAGGAGCCTTTATCTCCCTAGATTGTCTTAGAATCATAGGGTTATACAGCATGGAAACAGACCCTTCGGTCCAACTCAATCACACCAACCTAATCTGACCCAGTCCCATTTGCCAACATTTAGTCCATATCCCTCTAAACCCTTCCTATTCATGTACCTTTTTAAATGTTGTAATTGTACCTGTCTCCACCATTTCCTCTGGCAATCCATTCCATACACACACTGCATGAAAAAGTTGGCCCTCAGGTCCTTTTTAAATCTTCCCCCTTTTCATCTTAAACCTATGCCCTTCAGTTTTTGGACTCCCTCAGCCTCAGTCCCTCTAACCTACTCAGCCTCTCCCTATAACTCAAACCTTCCAGTCCTGGAAATATCCTTGCCATCTTTTCTGTGCTCTCTCCTATAGAAAGGCGACCTTTTGTCCCCATGCCCTCCAAATCATAGGCCTCTTCAACTTCCCAGTGGATTGTATCTTTACCCAAGGGTTTATCGCTATAGCCTGCTGCCAGCAAGTCTCTCCTTGTTTCCAGCCAACAACTAGGAAAAGAACTTAATACGTTAGGTCTTAATACATTGAGATCTATGTGTGATGGCACAGTCACACAGTAGCCAATGGATCTGGAAGCAAAAGTTGAGAAAGAAAGCAAGCAATGAAATTGGCAGGGTAGTGACTTCAAATGAAGATTTAAATTGGCAAAGAAGTAGTGAGAGTGAAAGGAAGGAGAGGAAGGGGAATAAATACAGAGAAGGTTGAACAAGGAATATTGGTTGAAAAGTTTAAATGCAGGAAAGAAACTGAAGGAACCAGGATATTGATGTTGTTATGTGTACCGCCTACAGGTTTGGACAAATTTCTTTCCAGCTTACTGCATTTTAAATGGAAACTTTTATTTAATGGTTCAGAGGACTGCAAGACCTGTGTCAAAAAGTGTGCTGCTGGAAAAGCACAGCCAGTCAGGCAGCATCAGAGGAGCAGGAGAGTCAACATTTCGAACATAAGTTCTTCATCCTGAAGAAGAGCTTATGCACGAAACGTTGACCATCCTGATCCTCGGATGCTGCTTAACCTGCTGTGCTTTTCCAGCACCACACTTTTAACTCTGATCTCCAGCATCTGCATCCTCTCTTCCCCTCACCCAGCAAAACCAAGTTAGTTTTTATAAGACCTGTATATTATAAGAAGGAGGAAAAGGCTGAAGAAACTTGGTAATGAAGATTGGAATTCTGTAAAAGCATGAGTTGGAACAAGTTGATGTGGTGAGTTTTCATTTTAACACATTAAAGATGCAAGGAGACAAATGAATGTAGACAACATAGGCATGTTATTTGGGGAGCTTAAAAGTGGAAGGTTCACAAGAGAAGCTACCACAGAATTATATAGAAAACTTTACTGCGCAAGTCAGTATCCATGAAAATGTTTTTAATTATATTATTCCGTTGAATGATCCCTCTCTTATAATGGCAGGTACCGCTATAGAGATTGGGCGTTTTTGGAAGCCCTTTATAAATTGATACAAATATTGTATGAGAATGAAGACCTGGCTCAAAGTTTGATCCCGCTGCCCATGATTCACGAGATGGTAACAAATCACTCTCTGTTTCTGCCAACCATGCTGAGGGCCAGAGAGGATCTGGATGAATGTGGAAAAGCAAGAGGTAAGGCCAGATAAAGTATACCCGAGAGTAGAGACTTGGTATCTAGAGATGCCACCTGAAGTATATGCTTGTGAAGAGATGATGGTGTAGTGGTAATGTCACTGGGCTGGCCTGTCCAAAATATCAGGCTAGTGTTCTGGCAACATGGGTTTGAATACCACCATAGCAAGTTTGAATCCAATAAAAGTCTGGAATTAAAAAGAGCTAACCTAATGGTGACCATGTGTAAAAACCCATCTAATTCACTGAGGGCTTGAATTGTATCGTCCTTGCATGGTTTAGCCTTCAACAGTGTGGCTGACGTTTAAATGCCTTTTGGGCAGTTAGGGCTGGGCATTAAATGCTGGCCAGCTAGCAATGCCCATGGCCCATGAACAAATAAAGAAAAGATTTCTGTATATTTTCGGAAGGGGGTGAATAATGTTAGAATTATTGCATTGTGTGATGATTTTTTATAATAATTGCAGAAAATGATATTAAATAATTTGCTGTCTATAGTGCAGGCTGTTTGCAGGAGCAAATTTCCACCACTTGGTTGTTTAATGGCTTCTTTTCAGTTTTATTGTAAAGAACTGAAATATCAAATACATTCTTCATGATAATCTCATGCTCTGTTCAGCAAACAGCAAAGTTCTATTCTGGAAGCAAAATAATACACATGAAATTCTGTACTTTGACTGCTGCTTAGTCAGTGATTAGTTCCAGCTAAGCCATTTTAAACCTGACCTGCTATCCTAATTTTATCACGTAACATCAAACTGAATGACAAGACTCCATAGCTGAGAAAGCAGCTCCACTGGAACAGAAAAGTCAGAAAAAGGTTATTAAAAATTGGAGAAGACTTTGTATAATTTTAAGAAGTCATGCAAGGTCAGATTTCTCATTCATTGAAAAATGGAGAAGTTCCTGTTTTATCCATTTGGTAACAAAATCATATCCTTAAAAATTGCAACTTCAAAGCCATTCATTTGGCTTTTTCATTAATGTGTGGTAATTGTAAAGAGAAATGTACACTCTTTATCCCACTAAAGGCTGAAAGAGATTCCTGTGAAGTGTTCACGGTTCGAATGGCCAAATCTTCTGAACTTTGGTGTTAAGTTGTACAGTTTTCTATTCAATGCACCCTCTGTTCATTTTCTAAACAATGGTGCGACGTGATTAGTTCAGAATGGGAGTACAGTATTCACTCCATCATATGTGAAAAACATATTGTCAATCATAGGAAGCACCCAGTCTTCCCTTTCAAACTTCTCCACCCATTGTCCATTATTTAATAACCTTACTTTGCCAATGTGTATTGTCAAGACCCTTGAAAGAATGCAGAAGGTGTTTACCAATCTTTGTCTAGGTTCGAGGATTTTGGGTACTAGGTTCGGCTAGAAAGCTGGAGTTGTCCTCCTTGGAACAGAGGAGAAGAGGGAAGTTTTGATAGAGGTGTACAAGGTGATGACAGGTTTAGTTCCAGTAAGCTGGGAAAGCCTTTTCTCATTGGTAAATGGTACAAGGACTAGGGCCCGCAGATTTAAGATTTTGGACAAGTCGTGCAAGGGGAATGTGAATTAGAACAGTATTACAGTACACAACAAGTGGTGATGACCTTGAAGTCATTGCCCACGAGGAAAGTGGATACAAAAGTGATCCATGATTTCAAAAGGAAATTAAATGGACACTTGAAGAAAATAAATTTTCAGGGCTACAGGGACCAAGCAGGAGTAAGGCTGATTAAATAGTTTGCAGAGATCAGGTATGGACTCAGTAGGCCATATGTCTTCCTGTGTGCCATAAATTAATCATCTAACTATCTGTATTAGAGTTGTAGTGTCATTAGGATAAAGAAGGAAGCCTTCAAATTTCATCTGCCACTTTCAGTCAACATATCAAGTCCTGCTACAGATGATTGATAACATCCTTACTGTCTCTACATCTACATGTTTTGTATCACTGACAGATTTGAAATTTTACTCTGTATTCCATTATCTAAGTCATTTTATATAGATCCATAAAAACAGTCGTCCTGGCACTGTGGTAGAATCTTGAAGAACACTACTGTCTATCATTTTGCATGCTGGAAGCAACAACCAGTATACAATGTTTCGCTGTTTTGCATCCTTAAGCCAATTGTTTTCATCTGAGCTGACACCGATACTCCTATTCCATGAGCCTCAATTCCATTAATGAGCTTTTCACCGCTCCAGAGTCACAATTGTTACAGTGCAGGGGGGGGCCTGGTAGCCATATGAGCATTTTACTAAGCGCTGCTCTGCTGCGCACCTTTGAAACTTTGTACATTGCTCTTTTTCAAATGACAGTCTGATTTACCCTTTGACTGCCTTACATGATCTGCTTCCAGTACACTCTCAGGAAGACATCCACATGTTCACCATGCGCTGCGTAAAAAAGAATTTCTCACATTGATTTTCCTTCTTTTGCCAGTTACTATAGAAATGTGCGAGTGTTTTTCCCTGTTGGCTCTGTCCAGATCCCTCATTCTTTTGAATGCCTCTTTCAAATCTTCTCTCAACCTTCATTTCTGCAAGATAAACATTCCCATGAATCTTTTCTGTACCCTCTCTGATACCTTCATCCTTCCTAAAGTGAGGTGGCCAGTCCCAGACCCAATACTTTAGCTGAAGCCAAATTAGTGTCCTATACAAGTTCAACACAACCTCCTTGCTCTTGTATTCCGTGTCCCTATTCATTAAGCATGCTGTACTTTTTGAACGATTCATCTGATACTTTGTGAAATGATTGCTGAGATCCGAATAAACAACATTCATTGCATTCCCTTCATCAAACTTCCCTATTGCTTACTTTAAAAAAAACACTCAATTAAATTAGTCATGCACAATCTACATTTACAAATTTGGGCTAGTTATCCTCTCAAAATGTCTGTTGATTAATTTTCACTGATTATTATTTCTAAAACTTTACCCACCAACTTTACCTATAGTTAAAGAAAGAATGGACGTACTTTCTTAAATAAGGGAATTAAGCTTTTGTAATATGCTTCACAAAGGGCAATGGATTTGATTCTGACTTGCTTAGCACAGATAACAGCATTACATTTCTCGTTTGATAGCATGAATCTTGAGTATTGCTGAGAAATAGCACTTCTTATCTTGTGCTCATCAGATCAATTCTCAGAAAAGCAAAGTATAGGGTAAGCAGCACTTACACTAAATAAGAGGAGAAGATTGATTGGTTGACAAATGGAGACTGACTGAGGCATTGCACAAAAGATGAAGTCACACTTTTTAAAGACTTCTTATTTGAGATTTTGATTTGTTTTTCCTTATAGATGCTTTGGTTGATTTGTTACTGATTTTGGTCAGACGATGTCCAACTGTCTGCAACAGCAATCATTTTGGTATTTTACTGGGGGCTTATGGAGCAACGCTGAGTAACACAGGTAAATTGCTTGGTTAAGAATTTAAATTTCATACAACTGAAATGCAGACATGATTATTCCAATTTGGTTATCTGTCCCTTTCCTTTGCAAAGATCAGAAGCTGCTGACGATCCTGCTGTCTTACGAGAAAAACAACATCAGTCTTGCAGAGTACAGGTGAGTAATCCTCCCTGGTGGTTCCAGTTACATTCATTACAATAATGTATGGAAATGTCCTGATTAAACTGTAAGCAGCAGAATGTGAAAACTGTAGGCTTCTATTTCAAAGCATCTCATTACCAAAGGGCATTAAAGAAAAATGAACTGTATTTGCATAGCATCTTTCATGCCCAAAGTGTTTTACAGACAGAGAAGTGCTTTTTATATTGTAGTAGCCAATCTTTGCACAGTTAGATCCCACAAGCATCAGTTCCCTCATGCACCAATGCCAAGTGACTTCTTCAACTTCATGAAATATGCAATCACCTTTAATCAATAATAAACACCTGGAAACTGACTCTATCATTCATAAGCCTGTACTTGAGTGAAAATTAATTGTAAACCATAAAATATTAGCCATTTTAACCTTATTCTTCCATAGGATCTAGGCAGGACCAACATTTGCTGTCCATCCCTAATTGCCCCAGAACTGAACACTCAATTGACATGGCAGGATTGGAATCTGTGTCCCCAGGGGTTTACCCTGGGCCTATGGATTTATAGTTCACTAACAATGCTGCGATGTCTACATCTCCCCTCAATCCTGATAAGTAGAAGATATTGCTGATCTCTTTATTTTCCAATAACACATAATACTTTTGCAATTAAACAAAAACTGCCAATAAAAATTGTTAAAAGTACTTGTAGAAAACTGGAGATCCAAATTCCTTTGGTACAATAATATTGCCTATGTTCCCTTGTGGAGAGATTCAAACAGAACATAATGAGATATTTTTATTTACCAAATAACGTTCTGCTTCACTGACACATTTTTCACAATGCAGTATTTTACTTGTACACTTGAGGAAACCAAACACATGTATCAATATTGCAATCTCCACTGAGTATTGTGGTGCAGTTTTTTGAACCTAATTGCACATTTGTAATTCAGGTAAATTGTGTTAAACATCTGTTTCTCAGGCTGCTGCTTTGGGGTCCAGCTGCTGTTGAGCACCACAAGACTCGCAAGAGCCTGGGGCCATCCTTGTGGCAACAACCAGGCATGGAGGAAATCCTGTCACTCCTGGACAAAGAGAAAATGTTCCAGACAATTGTTAACTTCCCTCAGCGTCGTTATATTCTGTCACAGGTGCATTTAGTTGTATTACTATCCGTTATTTGTGGGGTTTTTTCATATATCTGAGGATATTAATGTTGGCTGATGCAAAATACAGAAAATTAGCGTGTCTTATTTTATACCAGCTATATATTATGGCGTAGTCAGATCCAGATTCATATTGCAAACATTTTGTCTATTTCAGGATGGAAAGGAGGTAGCGTTCAAAGAGTGCAGCATTAAGGATTCCCATAATCTCTATGATCCTTGTTTTTTGTTGCCCCTCTTCAGTGCATTAACTACATCAGGTATGTAAAAGTGTGTTATATTTTTTGAAAAAGATAGTGCTTCCAACGTAACTTATTGAGGCTACCTGCAATGAAAGAATATTTGAAATCCAATCTTTTCCTTGTAAAAATGTGACTTAAGACCAAAGCTTGAATGAAGTCATCTTTAGTGTTATCAACAAGACGTAAAACTATGTGTGAGCTTTATTCAGTTGAAATATTTTGATTTTATTCTTAGATTACCATTTGCTAAGCGTCAATGAATGATGGTTTTTACCATTTTCTCGACGCTTTCACAATGCATGTATTGAATTAATATGCAGTAATTGTAAGTATACCTGTCAAATGTTGCAAAACATTGGGAAAATCTTAATTTTAGTGACAAAAGACAATGGCTAGACAATTCTGCCCTCCCCATTCTGGTGAGATTGATAGGCAAAGGAGGGTATTTAATAGTAAACCCTTATTGGCTGCAGGGATCCTGCCATCATTTCACCTCCACCTTGATTACTTCCGTGTTGGGAAGACCCATGGATGGCCTTCTTCCTCTGTTGTCAGTTGAGGTCCTGAAGAAGCCATTCAGTAGCTTCATCCCACCACGACTGGTCTTAACCCAGCAGTAGACTGTGGGGCTCACCGTGTAGGACTCTATAAGATGGCTTACAGGCTACCTTCACGCTGAGGAGGGAGGATCGGGGATGACGCAGTCACAGACATGGCACAAAGTTCCATTGGTTGGCCTGATTTTTAATGATTTAAAAAGCGCCATTCACGAAAATGTGAATGATGCCCATTGTGGTTAACATTTCCAGTTAGGACTTCACTTGCACCTCTTGTATTCTGCAGCTGGTGGCCATCAAAAAAGTACCACCTTCTTCAGTCTGTTTTGCAAACAGTGCACTCACAAACCTCTGTCTTCACCACCTCAGTGCTATCACCTCCTGACCTTGGGTACAGATATTTCTTTATTGTTATAATATATAATAATATATTATGATGTATGTTATATTGTTATTGTATAATATCTTATTAGTGTGTGCCAAAATAACAAATTGTGGTTTCAACAGTTTAGTGACATGGCCACTAGATGGCACACCCTGCACAATATGACACTCGTTTTGAGAAACAAACTAGCTGACCATGTACTCAAAGTTAAAAGTCACGCAACATCAGATTATAGTCCAACAGATTTATTTAAAACTTCATCAGATGAAGGAGCAGTGCTCCAAAATCTAGTGCTTTCAAATAAACCCGTTGGACTATAACCTGATGTTGTGTGATTTTTAACTGTGTACGCCCCAGTTCAACACCAGCATTTCCAAATCATATACTCAAAGGCAAGGTACTCAAATGGACTGTAGCCATTCAGAAGGAATTAGTCAAAACAGACTGACGAACATTACCATGGTTTAAACAAAGCATGAATACAAAGCAAAGAAGCAAGATTCAAGTAGAGTAAAAAATGAGGTCTGCAGATGCTGGAGATCACAGCTGAAAATGTGTTGCTGGTCAAAGCACAGCAGGCCAGGCAGCATCTCGGGAATAGGGAATTCGACATTTCGAGCATAAGCCCTTCATCAGAAATGAGAGAGAGTAGCCAAGCAGGCTAAGATAAAAGGTAGGGAGGAGGGACTTGGGGGAGGGGCGATGGAGGTGGTATAGGTGGAAGGAGGTCAAGGTGAGGGTGATAGGCCGGAGTGGGGTGGGGGCGGAGAGGTCAGGAAGGAGATTGCAGGTTAGGAGGGCGGTGCTGAGTTGAGGGAACCTGACTGAGACAAGGTGGGGGGAGGGGAAATGAGGAAACTGGAGAAATCTGAATTCATACCTTGTGGTTGGAGGGTTCCCAGGCGGAAGATGAGGTGCTCCTCCTCCAGCCGTCGTGTTGTTATGTTCTGCCGGTGGAGGAGTCCAAGGACCTGCATGTCCACGGTGGAGTGGGAGGGAGAGTTAAAGTGTTGAGCCACGAGGTGGTTGGGTTGGTTGGTCCGGGCGGCCCAGAGGTGTTCTCTGAAGCGTTCCGCAAGTAAGCGGCCTGTCTCCCCAATATAGAGGGTGCAGCGGATGCAATAGATGATGTGTGTGGAGGTACAGGTGAACTTGTGGCGGATATGGAAGGATCCCTTGGGGCCTTGGAGGGAAGTGAGTGTGGAGGTGTGGGCGCAAGTTTTACATTTCCTGCGGTCGCAGGGGAAAGCCGGGGTGGAGGTTGGGTTGGTGGGGGGTGTGGATCTGACGACGGAGTCACGAAGGGAGTGGTCCTTGCGGAACGCTGATAGGGGAGGGGAGGGAAATATATCCTTGGTGGTGGGGTCCGTTTGGAGGTGGCGGAAATGACGGCGGATGATACGTTGTATGCGGAGGTTGGTGGGGTGGTAGGTGAGAACCAGTGGGGTTCTGTCTTGGTGGCTGTTGGAGGAGCGGGGCTCAAGGGCGGAGGAGCGGGAAGTGGAGGAGATGCGGTGGAGGGCATCGTCGATCACGTCTGAGGGGAATCTGCGGTCCTTGAAGAAGGAGGCCATCTGGACTGTGCGGTGTTGGAACTGGTCCTCCTGGGAGCAGATGCGGCGGAGACGAAGGAATTGGGAATATAAAGTAGAGCCTCTTTCGCCGAAGTAATCTCTGTGAAGGCCACCTTCTTGCAGTATTGATTGACTAGTTTCCAATTTATTGAGGACCTCCTGGGGCCACAAATTGTCAGGTGTCCATGGCTCTGGGGTGGATGCTGATTTTTTTTTCTGAGAAGCTTCGGCTTAGCCAGAGCACCCATCGCTGAGAGCAACTAGATTTTTCACTGAGAAAGCTTTGTTTAATCAGAGGTAAATATTCAGACAAAAGTGCAGGAAAATCTTGGAGTAATTAAAGGAGATCTGACATTTTTCCGAAGTTGTGCATCACTGAACTTAGACATTAAACAGTTAAACAAAGTCGCCATAGTCTTACCAGACCATAGAGCTATTCTCTCATTAGAGAGAGACAACTGGTGATGGTTTAACCTGAGAGTCACCACACCATAGGCAAAGGGAGATGTTGAGAAGGAGAGTCCTTCATAGTAACTTCAGCCAGTACAGGAATTGAACTCATGCTGTTAGTGTCACTCTGCAACAAAGCAACCATCCAGCCAATTGAGTTAAACCCTTTTAAATGTTATGAACTAACCAATTATACCTTTCAATTGAATGTAGCTTTTGCTAAATAATTCACAACTGATCATAAACTGTCTGTCGTTCTTGGGCAGAGCTGTTGTCAGTGCACTAACCTTCTCCCATGTTGACTAAGGTATTCATGGGATACCCACAGCCTGAACAATAACATTTATCATTTTATATAACAGGTTTAAAATGCTAATTTTACAAAGTCACTTCCAATAAGCATTATCAAACTCGTCATACCGGTAACCAAAAGATTAATCTAAGAGACTGGATTAGGCTGACTGATTAGAAAGAGTCAGCATGTTTAAATATAATCAGGAATTTAAAACATTTCAAAGTGTAAAATTGATTGTTCATTTGACTTCAGCATTCACACCCAGTCAGAACCCTTTGAGATCATTCAGCCAAAGAAAAGCTCCTCCATCTGTGATTTAGGTTGTTTTAGATTGTAGATTTAAATTTAGATTTTCTTTAACGGCAATCATATTTCTTAAATAAGAAAAAATGTAACACCACATCATTGAATCCTTACAGTATGGAAGCAGGCCATTCAGTCCATCAAAGCCACACTGACTCTCCAAATGGGTGGCACGGTGGCTCAGTGGTTAGCACTGCCCATTCACAGTACAAGGGATCCAGGTTTGATTCCTCCCTTGGGTGACTGACTGTGTGGAGTTTGCATATTCTCCCCATGTTTGCGTGGGTTTCCTCCGAGTGCACTAGTGTCCTCCTGCTCTCCAAAAATATGCTTGTTAGGTGGATGGCCACGCTAAATTACCTGTAGTATCTAGGGATGTGCAGGTGAGGTGGATTAGTCTTGGGAAATTCAGGTTACAGGGATAGGGTGGGGAGATGGATCTGGATAGGATGCTCCTCAGATGCTCAGTGTGGGCTAGATGGGCTGAATGGCCTGTGGAGATTCTGTGATTCTGTGACCAGATGAATGAACACTCTCAGATATCAATCCAACACAAGAAGTCTACTTAACCTAAGCTAGTTGCATTCAACCCTGATTGCTTGATATTTCTGATATTTTTGTTGTCCCACAGCACAGAAAGTATTATGATTACCTATATTTGTACTTGAGTGCAATCCATTCTCTAACTGATTTACTGCTCCTATACTAACCATGGCACCATCACTCTTGAGCTTGTCAATTCAATGAATGTTAGTGCTAGGAAATGGAGTATTCCGATGTCAGAAGTAGTGCAGACAGGTACAGAATGCTGCTTACTTCGCCTTAACTCAATAATATACTTTTGCTTCAATCTTTCTTCTCTCTTTGCTTATTTTTCGGTTGAAGGAGCCTCCTTTACCATAAAACAGAAACATGGTGATGTCCAAAAAAAAATTATGGGAATGTGCAGCATTAAACTGTACAGCTTATTCAGTGAATTAAAATGCAATCCTGAGGAAACACTGTAGAAGGAAGTCCAGAAGTTCAGAATAGGAGCAGATCAGAGAGCTTATAATGAGAAAGATAGGATGAACTCAGCGTTAAGTATCAGTAAACAAGTGTCCACCTTTGGAGACAGTGATGACTGAGTGAAATTCAGGAGTTATGTGTGGACAGAATATTGAAGTTTGCACGGTTAGAGGTATTTTCATGAAAATGAAGATTCAGCAAGTCATAAAGATGTACAGCACGGAAACAGATCCATCGGTCCAACTTGTCTATCCCAACCTACACTAGTCCCATTTGCCCGCACTTGGCCCATATACCTCTAAATCCTTCCATTCATAAACCCATCCAGACGCCTTTTAAATGCTATAATTGTACTAGCCTCCACCACTTCTTCTGACAGCTCATTCAATACACTCACCACCTTCTGCATGAAAAAGTTGCCCCTTAGGTCCCTTTTACATCTTTCCCCTCTCACCCTCACCCTATGCCCTCTAGGACTGCCCCAACCCAGAGAAAAGACATTGTCTATTTATCCTATCCATGCCCCTCTTGATTTCATAAACCTCTATGAGGTCACCCCTCAGCCTCCAACGCTCCAGGGAAAACAGCCCCAGCATATTCAGCCTATCCCTATAGCTCTAACCCTCCTACCCTGGCAACAAGTAATTTAGTTCAGGGAATTTTGAGGAGACCAAGAGAGAATCTGGGGTAATAAAGGAAAGGCAAACAGCACATGGCCAAAGATAGTGAAAACATCCACAGCTGACAGCTCAGCTTAACTCACGACATTTGCGACACAAAAATACCTGGGGATACTTGTGCACAAAACACATAAAGCAAGCAGGCTGGTGCAGAAGGTAGTCAGGAAGGTGAATGGAATGTTGGCCCTTAATTCAAGGGGGTTGAAGTTTAAGAGTAAGGAAGCCTCCCTGCAATTGTGCAAGACTTTGGTGAGACCACATCTGGAGTACTGTGAGCAATTTTAGTCCCCTTATTTCGGGAAAGATATTTAATTGGAGGCAATTCAGAGAAGCTTTACTGAAATGATGGCTGGTAAGGAGGGATTGTCTAATGTGCAAAGGTTAAACAGGTTGGGACTCTATTGGTTGAAATTTAGAAAAAATGGGAAGTGCTGTCATCGAAATATATAGAATTCTTAAGGGGCTTGACAGGGTAAATTCTGAGAGGATATCTCACCTCATTAGAGAGTCTAGAACGAGAGGGCATAGTCCCAGAATAAAGGGATGCCAGTTTTAAGACTGAGGAGAAATTTCTTTATCTTAGAGACTTGTAAGACTTTGAAACTCCTTGCCGTGGACACCTTTGGGGATGCAGTTTTTGTTCATATTTAAGACTGAGACAAATTCTTGATCAGGGTGACAGGAAGAGAGATGTGCAGAATGTCAGATCCGCAATTATCTTATTGAATGGTTGAGCAGGTTCAATGGGTCAAAAGGTCTACTCCTTTTCCTATTTCTTATGGTCTTATGGGGAAATGATAATGGAAAAAGATCAAGCATAGTCGTTTACGCTAAATGAGGAATGTGGGATGAAATTGTGACTCTGCACAAATTGAGGAGTTTTGACTGAGTTAAAAGTGAGCCCATTACCTCATTTTCTGTAATAAATGAGTCATTGCTGCCAAGTCTAATTTTACACAAAGCACTAATCATGTGCCATGAAATTCATCACATACACAGTTTGTATTTGAAATGTATTCCCCACAACAGTAACACTTTTTACAGTTTCGGTATTTTCAAAAGAAGAATAGTGCTAAACATTTGTGCCTTGTCTGGTCCTGGTGTAATTTGAACTTTATTCCTGTAGGTCTCTTTTTTTTTTAACTCTGTCTTACTGTTCCCTTAAACCTGTGCCAGTTAAGTTTCTGAATTTGAATGAATGTTATATGGACTACCATTCTATCATGAAGAAATACTAGAAAGAGATCATTATAAGCGATTGAGGATACATACTCGTGCTAATTGTAGAGAGGGCCAGTAGTGAGCTAATTGAGATTTTAAAATTTTACCTTTCTGCAGTTGCAGTCAAAATAGTCTCATGCGATATCTCAAAGTAAAGCAATTTCTGTGTTATCCCTATCTGACTATTTCACGATCTGTGCTGGATCTTAAATAAAAATGTCATGCTGTCTCCATTAGTTGTGATATATATAGCTGTTTTGTAAGAGGTGGTGACCTTGAAATATGAAAGAGACTACATTTGTCTGACGTAAATCTGTCAATGAAAGTGTCTTTATCGTTTTAGATGCATTTCACTTTTCAAGGTTGTTAAATATAATGGCGGTTTTACGACTAGTTCACAGTTTATTTGTCCTGTTCAAGGGTGTAATTTCTCTCCTTTTAGAAGGTGCATGGTGATTTTTTTTTAAATTCTGAAGAGTTTGATGTCACCCTTTAAGGTTAATTCTGTTCTGTGTAATGTTTTTCTACTTTTAGTAACTCGAAAGGCAATTTTCTAAGATTGCATACTCTCAGCTCAGATCCCAGTCTTTAGGAGCATAATGAAAGAGGTCATGGACACCTACAGTGTCACAGACCCTCAGGCAAGACTCCATCTTGGAAGCATGATTTATTAAAATCAGCTTTTCTGTGTTGTCTTGGCCCAAATGCTTGAATTTTCATCTGCTAAGAGAGTAACACGTTGTCAAGATACCATCTTTTCAAAAGTATTTTTAGTCAGGTTTATCCCAGTGGTTTTCCATAGATGTGAAAAATAAATTCACAGCACAACTGGGAAAAACAAGAAATGTCTCTGCTTTCTGGCTGGTATGCTTTTCACCATGAACCAAGATGGATTGGTCATTATTGAACTGTTTTAAACAACTTGCTTTTTATGAAGCAGCTGCATAATATAAGTAATTACATTTCAAAATGTAGCCCTTTGAAACATCTTTGAGAGACGCTATTTAAACGATCATCCTCTTTTCCATGTTCTAGATTACCATATGTGTGTTAAGAGGGTGTACAAAAAAGATCTGCTTATCATATCAATTACTTTGTGGGTGTATTGTGAAGAGTTGTTATCTCTGTAAAAATCTACACTAGACCATGGGAAATGTTTCCAATTTGGAATCCACAGTCAGTATTAGCACAAAAGCAGCATTAATATATTTAATATTGACTTCACCAATGTGCCTTGATTCCATGTTTGAAAGCATAGCTTCTATTGCTTCTCTTTGGTGTTCTGCTGTCATCATATGAACTTGGTCTATCAATTGGTTGTGCAATATCACATGCTTCAGCAAGTCCCTAATTTTCACATAATTACAATGCCAAGAGCATCACCCATGTCACCAACTCTTTCTGCGCTATATAAAGCCCAGTATATAAGCACATTTTTGTCCTACAATTTTTAGAAGGCTCTCTATGCTCCTCATGATGCTGATAGTTTCTGCTCCATTTCTGATTTACAATTTACAGTTTTTAAAATTTTAATAGACCTTTAAATTAATGTAGGAGAAAGTGAGGGCTGCAAATGCTGGAGGCCAGAATTGAAGAGTATAGTGCTGGAAAAACACAGCTAGTCAGGCATCATCCGACGAGCAGGAGAATCAAGTTTCTGACGTTAACCCTTCATCAGGAATGAGGCTTGTGGGCCAAGGGGGCTGTGAGATAAATGAAAGGGGAATGGGGCAAGGGGAGGAGATAGCTGGAATACAATAAGTGCATCCCACCCCCCATTTATCTCTCAGCCCCCTTGGCCCACAAGACTCATTCCTGATGAAGGGCTCATGCCCGAAATGTCGATTCCCCTGCTCCTCGGATGCTGCCTGACTGGCTGTGCTTTTTCAGCACAGCACTCTTTTTAAATTAATCTATTTATTTATTTTCTTTTTAGTTGAAATTGTGTGTGATCTCCCTTTCACTATACCTTCTGTAAAACAGTTTGAAATAATCTGACAATAAGCTTTCATTTAGAGCACAAAAAGTACTGTTACCCGAGTCTCTTAGAGGTGATTTGTCCTTTTACTTACTTACAAATGTATTAAGTATCTGATACACTCAGGCAATCGATGGGACTTTTCCTACTGCATCAAAGATATGACAAAGAGTATAATTTGTCACTTTTTGAAAAAAGGAACCCTTAATCTCACCACACCTCACACCCTTTCGAAATTATTTAACAGTGGCAGGGTGGCTCAGTGCTTAGCATTGCTGCCTTACAGCACCAGGGACTCGAGTTCGATTCCAGCCTTGGATGACTGTGTATGTGTAGTTTGTATGTGCTCCCTATGTCTGTGTGAGCTTCTTTTGGATACTCCAGTTTCTTTCCACAGTAAAAAGATGTGCGGGTTTGGTGGATTTGCCATGCCAAATTGCCCAGTAGTGTCCAGGATGTGCAGATTAGTTGGGTTAGCCATGCTAAAAACTCCATGTGGTTTTACAGTGATAGCGTGCGAGGTCTGGGTGGGATGCACTTTGGAGGATTATTGCAAACGTCATGGGCTGAATGGTCTCTTTCTGCATTGTAGGGACTCTATGATTCAATCTTAGAACCAGTCTCAAATTAATACAATAAAGTTAGTTGGGGGGGGAGCTATAGGCAGTGTTGTTGGGCTAATGTTGCTGAACTGGTATTCCTGATATGCAGACTAATTCTTTGGGGACATGGGTTTAGTTCCTGTTATGGCAACTCGTAGAATTAAAATCAATTAATAAATCTTGAATATGGAACTAGTTTCAGCGAAGGTGCAAAAAGCTACCACCGAATGTTATAAACACCCATTTAGTTCCTTTAGGGAAAGCATGTGCCATTTTTACTTAATCTAGTCCATTGATGACTCTTAAGTGTTCTCTGAAATGGCCTAGCAAGCCACTCCATTCAAAGCTAATTACGGATCTGCCTTTCCAGTGAAGCCCAATCCCATGAAAGAATACAGTGATGTATGTTTTTGGAGTTAGTCTGTCTGTTGAACAAAAGTGTTACTGTTGTGTATTTGAATGTTTGGATCATTAGTTTGGAGCCATTATTTCAATAAATTACCTTTAGCAAGTATTGTATTTTAGACCTGGTAAAAGAGGTGCCTTTACTTACACCCTTTTAATTCAATTTGCAAAGCCTGTTAGCCAATCGCACCCAATAATTGAGTTGAAATAACCTGAGACTAAAACTGAGTGAATCCACTTTGAAGAAGGGACAATTAGTTTTAAACATGATCCATGATGTTATGGTATAGAAACAACATATGCTCCTTTTATTCCTAGAGACCATGATTTTCACTCAACTGAATTGCGATTGCATAAATAATGGATACTCCCAATCACAGAAACAAAATCTTTGTTCATTAGAACGTGACTTTAATGTGGCACCTTGAATGTAAGAAAACATCATGAATTTGAAATAAAATTTGGCATTATTGGCAATGGTTCAATGGGTAGCACTCTTGCCTAGGAGTCATAGGACTGTGTAAGATACTCTTGATATCTGAGCGCATTACTTTAGACAGACACTGCAATGCAATGCTGAAGGAGTGCTGTACTGTCAGAGGTGTGGTCTTTAGCTCCATCACCTATCTTGGTTTGATGTGAAATACTCCATGGCATACTTTCAAAGAGTAGCATAGAATTCCCCCCCCCCCTTCCTCCAATGATTGTCTCTCAACCAAAAACAAAGAAGCAGATTATCTGGTTATTTTCACCCTGCTGTTTGTGAGATCTGTCTGATGTGAATTGGCAGCTAGGCTGTCTACACTACAATGACTGCACTTCACTGCTACGCCATTGTTTGTAAAATACTTTCAGACATTCTGCAGTACTGCGTAAATGCAAGTTCTTTATTTTGGAGGAGTAATGAAAAACCTGGCAAAAAAAATTGATTTTATGGAACTGTTAAGGGAAGGAAATTCCAGAGCATAGGACTGGCCTGGTGAAAGTCAAAAGTTAAGTGAGGAGCAGGGGAATAAACAAGACTAGAGCTAGAGGAAAATGAAATAATAGCTTGGTATAAATGAATATTTTCAAAAAGTTGAGATTATGGAGGATAAAGCCTTCATTATTTGAGACAAAGGAAGAGCCAGTAACAATGTGTGTTGTTGAGGGAAGAAAAGATAACTGAGTGACGTCTGATGATGGATATGATACAACTGCAGAGATTCAAATGACCTACACTTTCCAGAGGGTAGAAGATGAAAGGCTGGCTTGGAAAGCTTTGGATGGAATAGTTGGGCGGCATGGTGGCACAGTAGTTAGCACGGCTGCCTCATAGCGCCAGAGACCCGGGTTCAATTCCCGCCTGAGGCAACTGTCTGTGTGGAGTTTGCACATTCTCCCCGTGTCTGCGTGGGTTTCCTCCGGGTGCTCCGGTTTCCTCCCACAATCCAAAAATGTGCAGGTTAGGTGAATTGGCCATGCTAAATTGCCCATAGTGTTAGGTGAAGAGGTAAGTGTAGGGGAATGGGTCTGGGTGGGTTGCGCTTCGGCGGGTGGACTTGTTGGGCCGAAGGGCCTGTTTCCACACTGTAAGTAATCTAATCTTGAGTATGCAAGTGATATAGACATGGATGAGAGTTTCTTCAGCAGATTTTCTGAGAGTGAAACTGAGTGAGTTTTTTGATTCCAGCAATGATGTAACTTTGTCCTCATCAACTGAAGTTGAATAATTTTACGAGAGAATAAATTCGAAAAACATGTAGTATTCCATAACTAATAAGTGATTTTGAACTCTCTTTATGACTCAACCATCACTGACCTTGCCTCTATCATCATGTCACAAGTGGGAATGTTCATTAATGAAGTGTTCAGTGTTTAGCACCATTTACAATTCCTCAGATATCCAAGCATTCCATGCTCAAATGCAACAGATATGTGGGAATACCACCATCTGCAAGTTCTCCTCTAAGCAACTCACCATCCTGACTTGGAAATAGATCTTTGATTGCTATTTGGTCAAAATCGTGGAATGCCCTCTTTGAGCATTTTGGGTCAATCTACAATAGTGGACTGCAGCAGTTCAAGCAGAAAGCTCACTTCTTAAGGGCAACTACGCAAGGGCAATAAATGCTGCCCCGCCAGCGAAACTGACATTCCATAAGTGAATCAAAAAAAGGGCTCTATTTATATGTACATATCATTTGTTATTTTTATCACACCACATTAAATAATGGATCTAGGGAAACTTATTGTGTTCACATGAAAAGAGTTCACATAATAACGCTCCCAGGAACAAAGTTTATAAAATCACCCTGATAATATAATCTCACACTTTTTGTAGCTACTTTGACATAAGTTTCCTACTTTGTAATTTGTTTGAATAATCGCACGCGACATTCATAGGTCCTATTTTCAGCAAGGTCTTTATCCCTGTCTCTGGATTAGAGGTGTTGGAAAAGCACAGCAGTTCAGGCAGCACCCGAGGAGCCCTGTCATCAATTGCATTACATTAATAGAAACCATGTTTATGGCTTCAAAATTGAAAGTCAGTTATGAAAACACAAAGTCTGGAGGCGCATTTGCAGAGAAACAAATTGAGACAGTTTGGTAGGCTTCAGGATCACTGCAGCTTTGCTGCATCAAAATTCTAAAGCAATCCAATGATGAACACCAACTTATTGCTTTGTTTTAATTTTTTGTATTCATTAGTTCCAGCTAATGTTAGGGTTAACTGGCTCTAGATTTCTAAAGATCTCAAATAAGCATTTGTGTCCTTTTGCTCAGTGATGTCACGGATGTGCTGGATCATTGGACTGTATGAAATTAAGAACAAAACAGAACACAGTCACATGCTAGAAATTATCAATTTTCTCTCCTGTCGTTCAAAATCAATCTTGTCTGCTTTATTTTAATTCCCTGTTTGCAAAATGAGACTAGTGTGTACTGACCGTGTAATTTACATTATGGAAGAGCTGTGATCATAAACCTAATTTAGATTATTTAATAATCCTTTGCTTTGTAGTCATTAATGGAAGGGATGTTAGAAGTATAGAATGGAATGTTTCTGCATCATATACATTCAGAACAAGTATGGTATAGATTAGATACAGAATAACCTCACTGTATCCTGTTCAGAAATTGCATCTAGCTAACCCTCTGAACAGAATGCACCCCTCATCAGCTGTTTACTTTTCCTACAACATTATTCTTGTGGCCCCCCTGAGTTAAGTTGTCAGTAGGGGTCGATTTTTTTGAATGGTTCTTAACACTTTGGTATTGATGTGTAAAACATTCACCACCAAGGTTAATAATCTCCATATCAAGCTGCCAAGAAATTAGTACAGGTATGAGTTTCTGTTAGCTTGATTACAGAGTGCTTTACGTAGGTGCACATCCCCGTTACCTAACATGAAAAAAAAAGCTTTGCATCGGTTGACAACATTCAAGGCTCAGGGAAACACAATTGTACCCAAAAGATACTGCTGGGTGATAGCCAGCTAAACTGGAAGCTTACAAGTACAGATGACTCAAATCCATTTTTTTTCTTCATTCACAGGGTGAGTTCATCGCTAACTAAACCAGCATTTATTGCCCATCCCTAATTGCCCAAGAGGGCAGTTAAGAGTCACACATTGCTGTGGGTCTAGAGTCACCTGTAGAGAAGACCAGGCAAGGACACCAGATTCCTCCCCTCAAGGACATTATTGAACCAGCCAATTTCCCCTGCTCGTCCACCAATTTGACCTAATGAGGAATTGGCTTCTGACATTGCTGGAGTCTGAGATGTGGAAATATCTGCTCAAATCTGCTTTCCCTTCTGCGCCTTTGTCGTGATCGGTCAATCAAATTCCTAATTCTAACACAAAGGGTTGACTTTGTTCCAAGTTGCCATTGTCAAGGTTGATATCTTGGAGCCACTGGAATGCTGCAGAGAATCTGCTCATGTTTAGCCCTCTCCTCTATCCCCGGATGATAGTCTGTATCGTCAATAGACTGTGGTTAAGAGTGTGATGGAAGTCTTGCTAGATAGACAAATGTTGCCAAAGAGCACCTTGAGTTATAAGTAAAATACCTTCTTACCGCATTCCTGATCACAGTGAGGAGCCCATTCAATTGTAGTGACAGTGTTGGTAGATTTTCCTTGCCTCTGCAATTCCTCCATGATGGACAATAAGTTCTAGGTCCATAAACACATGCTTTCAAGTAAGGCCTTCCAACACCTGGTCTTTCTGCGTTAAGAGAAAAGAATCTGTTACCTGCAAACATCTTTCCCATGTCCAATACCAAGTTGCTGATAATTTCACATCATTTTACAATTGCTACTTATGGCATATTGCTAAATACAAAATAATTGCCAAATCTAACTAGAGAACAGTGGTTGCTGTTCAAAATCAGTACTTGTACTTGAAGAATATCATCCATATCATATCTGCTATGAAATGTCAGATAAATTTAAATCTTTATGATTTTTGTTTGATCTTTTGCAGAAGCTGTGGTAGACTGCTACAAGTTTGTGGATGTTAATGCTTTGGGACTAACTGTGGCAGCTCTTAGTAGTTATGATCCAAATGTAAGAGCTGCAGCCTATCACATCCTGAGTAATTACCAAATGCATCTGGAGGCTGCTCACTTTAAGGAAAAGCAGCAGGTAAGTGAAATGCATGGTGTACAATTTGCATTAGTCTCAGACCGATGCATGTCTTTCAGAGTTAAGTGGATCTTTCAAAATACATCCATCCAATACACTGGGAGTGTGTTATGTGCTTCTCATGTCTTGTAGTATCCATGATGTCTACAGACTTTCTCTACAGGAAAAGATCTGACATAGTAAATCGCCTTGATGTGGCTCTGACTGTCAGTACCGTAGACTAGCATGCAGTCAGAGTTGTGAACCTTCATTGTTACTCTGGGGCACACAGGCATATGCACAGACTGTACCAGTTAGCCTGTTTCATTGTTGTCTGCAGTTTCATTAAAGTTCTCAACACATCATGTCAGTCTTATCAATGATATTTTGTGATAAATTGACCTAGCATAAAACAGCAGGAACTGTACGCATGCTGATATTATAGTTTTATATATTTTTACTTACCTTTTTGTAAATTCAACTAAGCAAATATTTTATGTCTGTCTTCACAAAAGACATAACTTACATACTAGAAATAGAGAGTAACCAAGGAGCTGATGAGAATGAGGAACTTGAGCTTGAGATAATTACATATTGGGGAATAAAGATATTAGAGAAAGAAAAAGGACTAAAAGACAAATGATCTCACTAGACCCATAGGCCAAATAAATAAAAGCAAAATACTGCAGTTGCTGGAAATCTGAAATTAATATAGAAGGTGTTGAAAATACTGAGCAAGTCAGAAGAAATTGAATTGGACTCAAAGTGTTAACTCTCTTTCTGTCACCATAGTCATTGCCAGATCTGATTTTTTTTTCAGCACTTTCTGTTTTGTCTCTGATGGCTTACTTCTTAGGGTTCTAAAAGAGCTTCAGGGATGATGCAAGAAATGATTATGATTTTTCAAAATTTCCTCAAATCTACAATTGTCCCAGTGAATTAAACGTAATCAATTCTAACATTTAAAGAAAGGATCATGAGAGAAAGCAGGTATCTACAGGACATTTGCCTTGACATCTGTTGGGAAAATGATGGAATCTGAGGAAGTTTAACAATACACTCAGATTCATAGTATGATTAAACATGAGGTAAAATGATATAACAAAAGAGAAATCTTGATTAACAAAATAATACTTTGTTTTGAAAATGTAACTATTGGGGTAGAGAAAGGAAAATCAGTAGATGTAGTATACTTTGATTTTCAAAGACATCCAATAAGATTCCACTCAGAAGGTAATGGGCGAGATATGTGCTCATGGAATTTGAGGAGTATTGTATATAAAAAGAAATAGAGGATTGGTTAACATCTGTGGAGGGAGAGGCACAGTTAATATTTCAGAATTTGAGGAGAAATTTCTGTCAAAAGATTAGCAGTCTGGAATGTGAACTCTGTTTTACCACTGATGCTGCATAATCTACTGAGAAGTTTCAGCATTTCTGTTTTGGCTTCAGATTTCCAGGAGACAGTGTTTTGGTTTCATACTTAAAAGTGGAAATTAATTTAAAGATAGCAACATATGAATTGCTAAATGAGAAAAGATCAAGGTCCATCTTGTTAACCTTCTACCATCCTGAAAGTTGCATGGGGTGTAATAATGACAGATTTTTATTTTGTTATTCATTCATGGGATATGGTGTCACTGGCTGGGCCAGCATTTATTGCCCATCCCTAGTTGCCCTATGGTGTTAGTCTTCTTGATTTGCTGCAGCCCATTTTGTTTAGGTTAATCAACAGTGACGTTAGGGAGTGAGTTCCTGTTGTTCACTCTTCATAGCAACTCACCTCTGTTAATTAGTCTATAACAGAATCTAATTTGACACGAGGAAATTGCAGAAGTGAATAGCTTTGGGAAACCAGAGTTCAAAATCTCCCTACCTGCTGTTTTTAATTACTCCAACCAAAAATTTTATTTTCTGAAAGATATTTGATTTGCATTTGAGTTAATGAATGTTAACTGCTTTTGTGCCTTCCCCAGTGAGTCTGTTCCATTAACGCTCATTCATTGAAATTTTGCTTCCTCAGTTTTGAATTTACTGCCATCAGGTGCGGGCTTTGTTGTCTGTTCTGCTGTTCTGGACAAGTTGAACAAGCTTGTCATTAGCCTGCATTACCTTATCTCCTGTTAATAGCAATGATTTAACCTCTCAACCTTTTCCTCCCAGTAAGAACATATCCAATTGTAATACCCACTGCTTTTAATCCAATTCCTCCAGACCTTCAGTCTTTCTTGTTACTCTCTTTCGTCTGTTTTCACTAAGTATAATGTCTCCCTTGTGCTGCACAGATCAGAACTATACACATTGTTCTAAGTATGGTTGCATAACTGATTTATAGGAGCAGTATTATCTCTATGCTTCAGCCCACAAAGCTTTCATTTTCTGTGCACCTTAGTTTCTTTTCAGTTCAGTAATTAGATTCACTTTCAAGCATTCAACTAAGGACCTGTACCCAAGTTTTATTGTTCAAACTTATAATGTGTGCCTACATTTTTCTTTCTGCTGTGTAGCTGCTGTATCTATTGGATGTGGTAAAAAATGGGATCCGACAACCTAATATGATGTTCACCTTTTGCTTGGCACTTTATGTTGCCAAAGTTGCTCAACAGATGCTAAAACCAGGTTGGTGAGAAAAGCACTTTCAACTTTCTGGTGTCCCTTTCAGTTTTTGATATTATTTCTGTTTAAAGGCAAAGAATGTAGGATAACTGATCCATGTTGTTTCAAAGTAAAAGCACTTTCTGCTTTCAAATTGAGATAGAGTTTCAGAATGTATTTGATATTCGAGCATATAATGAGAAGATGTTGAGCACGATTGCTTTATGATTAGAGCACACAAATAGATAAGAAAGAGTAAATGATTAAGGAATAAATTAAACTATGTATTTTTACTGTAAAAAAAACTGAACAATTTACACTTAAATTTTTAATTTATCTTCACAGTATCTATGTTAGTGCTTTTAGCGTCTGCAAACATAATTATATGCAAGCAGAGAAACCACAAAAACCTGACTCTTAATGATCAACAGACTTTACCATGGCTGTTTAACTTAGCCCTGACATCAACATACACACATCATGGTTTCTGCACCGATCACCGAATGGAACCATGATGACAACCTGTATAAAAGCATGATTTGGAGGTGCCGGTGTTGGCCTGGGGTGTACAAAGTTAAAAATCACACAAAACCAGGTTATAATCCAACAGGTTTAATTGGAGGCACACTAGCTTTTGGAGTGACGCTCCTTCATCAGGTGATTGTGGAGGGCTCGATCGTAACATAGAATTTATAGCAAAAATTTACAGTGTGATGTAACTGAAATTATACACTGAAAAATTGATTGTCTGTTAAGCCTTTCATCTGTTAGAATACAGTGATAGTTTCACTTCTTTCATGTGTAAATCACAAAACCTTTTTTTAAAAGTTGCATTCTTGGGTTAACTGTTAACGATGGTGATAGCTAGACAACATGTTGAAGGTGTTGGGCCCCTGTGTTCTCTGTCTATGACCTGATGTTTAGATTGATTCTAATCTAAAAAGTGAGATAACAGAGTTTTACATAAATTCATGCAGTTTTTGGGCTCAGAGTTCTACATGAATGCATGCAGTGTTTGAGCAAAGTACAATGTAACTCTGCAAATACAAATTCACCCCACAAAATATATGTGTGCATATGGGTCTTTGTGTGTGTGTGTCTGTCTGTCTGGGGTGGAATTTGTGAGTGTGAGAAAGTGTGTGTGTGTGTGTAGTGAGTGCAGAGTGTCTTAAGTATGTGAGGGGGTGCATGTGTGAGTGTCTCTAAGGGTGTGTGTGGGTGTCTGAGTGTACCTGTGTCCGTGTGTATGTGAGAGTGTTTGTGTGTAGGAATATCTGTGTGTGTGTGTGGTGCAATGGTGATCACCTGTAATGTGACATGAACCCACGGTCCCGGTTGAGGCCCTCCCTATGGGTAACCGAACTTAGCTATCAGCCTCTGCTCTACCACTTTTCCCTGCTGCCTGTCCCGAAGTCCACCTTGGAGGATGGTCACCCGAAGGTCCGAGGCTGAATGTCCTGGACCACTGAAGTGTTCCCCAACTGGGAGGGAACCCTCCTGTCTGTTGATTGTTGTGCGGTGCCCATTCATCCGTTGTCATAGCCTTTGCTCAGTTTCCCCAATGTACCATGCCTCCAGGCATCCTTGCCTGCAACGTATAAGATAGACAGCATTGGCTGAGTCACATGAGTACCTGCCATGTACAAGGTGGGAGGTATTCCCACGCATAATAGTGGTATCTATGTCCCCCTTTGCTACCCTTCTCCCCTGTTTTCCATTTTCCCTCTGCTTCACCCAATTCCCACATCCCCCACATATTTTGTCACATAGCACTGGCTTCAGCTTTGGTCATTCACAGCTCCTAATCTCCCTATAATCTCTCTATGCACTGTCATTATTACCACTTTATTGCTACCTTTGCTTCTGGATCCATGACTCACCTTCTCTCAGCCTAGTATAAATACCTCCCAATTTCTTCCTTTTTTTAGCTTTGACAAAGGGTCAGTTAGACTCGAAACATCAGCTCTTTTCTCTCCTTACAGATGCTGCCAGACCTGCTGAGATTTTCCAGCATTTTCTCTTGATGACAACCTGTGTTTTGTTCATGAGGCTATCTCTTTAAAGGGAATCCAATAGGGAAATGAATGGCTGCAGGAAACCTTGATCTTGAAGGCTTGTAATGGCAAACAAAGCAAAGTGCAGGAGTGCTACAACCTAATTCTCATGATTGTCCCTTTGAGATTGTGCAAGTGATGATGAGGATGTGAAAGGACATGCTGTTTTCTAAGGATACTCAGAAAACTGGCATGGATAGAGTTTGTGGAGCTATCTACAGCAGGAATGTGGTGTCCACAACTGGCATAGAGTATTAGGATGACTTAGTGAGGTTATGAAAGATGAGTGTCATTGCCTGAATTTATGAATAGCGTTCTGCTGATCAACACACCTTGCAATTCTATGCATTCACTTCTGTCCAGTTACCGCCTCCAATCTCCATCGCAATTCCCAATGTACATGCTCTTCCTCATCCCATTGCCACCTCTCATTCATCTTCCTCAAAAATTGTCATATATCCTCAATACGCAATCCACTTCTCATAGTCAAATCTTGCTGTTTTTTTAATTGGAAGAGAAGAGAATACATTACTCCAGAGGAAGGCAGAAAATGGGGTGGATACATTACTCCAGAGGAAGTCAGAAAATGGGGTGGATGGATCAACACCTGTAACCCATCTTGACAACATTTGCCCTGGAGATCAATAGGGTGGCACTGATGTTATGCATCGGCAGTAGAAAGGTGGATGTGACCCAGAACCCTGATGGTAGCATTAGATATTGCATTGCAAATTAGCATTTAATGGTCATCTGATCCACATTGAGTTAATGTTATGAATAACTAAAATGCCATGATTTGGTTAAATACAAAGTTTAAACCTTTTCTCTTCCACTAGGTACTTGGTAGCAAAGAACTTAAGTATTGGTGAAAAAGATACATGCTGTTCAAAGCCATTCATCTTGCACACATCCGCAACTGAAAGATGGCAATAAATAGTGCATCCCTTAGGCTGTTGCGGACATATAGAGTGCTGACCATGCTCAGCCAGACTGTGTTTGCAAAACTCAGGGCATAGAATCCAACATTAGAGGCCATTCCATGATTCAGCAGGACTTACTGGACCATCCTGATTGTGCTGGGAATTACGTTAGCTACCAATTTAAGATTATCAATCATGCTGACAATGATTTCATATTTTCTTGCTAGAAACTACATGTCCTCATCCTCTGTAGCCAAAAAGTGTTTGTCCAGACTTTGCAGCTTCTTAGCTAAACTAAAGCTTGTTTGGATTATCTTCTTGTGCATTTTGATAGCATGCTTTGACCAATCAATCGATTTGCATTTTTGAAATTTAAATGGAGACTTTGGAATCACAATTTCCGGGTGTATCCTTCATGCCAGTGCCTGAACCAGTCAAAAGTCCATTTGTCAACCAAATGGATTCTCTGATTCTCATGCAATGTTCTTTGAGATTTGACATTCTTTTGTCTGTTCTGATGAGTATAAGGCAAAAAGCTTATATATTTAGCTCAGTTTGCAAGGCAGAGTGTTACCAGCATTGTAGGCTTAACTCACACACCAGCTGAGGTTATCATGAGTGACTCTCCTTCTCAACCTTTCTCCTCACCTGAAGCATAGCGATCCTCATCTAAAACCACCACCATGTTTCTCTGTAATGACTATGATGACTCTACCTTTTACCCCAGATTCCACCCCTAAATATGTTCAGCACAGTTATCTCATCTGTCAAAGCAGGGGAACGATTAGCATAATTCCATTAGCTGAAGCCACAACCACAGAAATTATAAGAGTAATAGGAAACAGATGGAAAAGACATTAGCTGCACAATGGGATTCACTTGGTTGGGTGTAGCCATCTTTTTGGAATTATATTAATGTTTGTTTTGATGAGCGAAACACTTTATTTGAGCTGCTTGATGTCTTGACCTCCACTTTGTTGCATCTGCCATTTAGGTCAGTGGCCTTTAAGTGAATGGTATGGTGAGGTTTTATGAAGAGGAGGGGATTTGACTGACAGCAGTTTGCTGACCGTTGGAATGAATTGTGTTGTGTGAGGTCCCAAGTTTTATGCTGGCACTGTCAGAGGCCTCACATCTAGATTAGATGAGGCTTTTACAGGCTTCTCTAGCAGCTAGGTTACATGCTGAATAATATTTCACATCAGAGGAACTATTAAAAGATCATCAAATACTAAATTTGTTTTCGATCTTATGAACAATTAGGATCGTGGTGACAATCTGATTTAAGGAAACAGAATCAGAAATCTCATTGTCAGTGGCTGAAAGAGATGTCATGTGATTTGAAGACCATTTTTCCTGAAATATGGTTGGCAGATATTGGAACAAAGCCCATTGCCTGAAGGAAACCGATTTGTTTTCATTCACAATGTAATAACACATTCGATAGTGTATTTACTTTGTTGTCTACAGTGATTAAATTCAGTAGAACATAAGGCTGTATTCACTCAGACAGGTCAGTCTCTGGTGAGGTCACCATGTACTTTAATGTATAATATATATTTCTCTACTCCAGAAAGCTGGTTAGTGAAGAATACAACTGGAGCGAATCTTTGCACAATTTTATATTTATTTAGTGTTATACACTGCAACATTGACCTCCTAAACCAACAGCTACAATTTTTAGTGTGTGTTTATTTATAGGAGCTTAAGTGATTGCTGTTAATGTCATTAGCCTGCACACCATTAAACACAATTAATTTTCAAATCATGTCGATGGCAATACTTATTGTTCCATTGCCTACTGGTAAAAGATTTTAGAAGATCATGGGGCAATAAAATACAGACCAAACTCCATCCATCAGCAGATCATGTATCATTTATACTGTCAAAACACTCATTTTTTTACCCTTCTACTGGAAATAAATTCCCACAGATACCTCAAGCAATTTCCTGGCCTTGAAGATAATGAAATAATAGTGTAGGTGAATAATCAAGCATCAACATTGTTTGAATATTATGAATTCTTATGTGACCTTTCTGTGCTTTCAATGAGGTGGAGGCCATTCCTTGTCAGCCTGATTGATAATCTTAAATTGGTAGCTAACGTAATTCCCAGCACAACCAGGATGGTTCAGTAAGTCCTGCTGAATCATGGAATGGCCTTTAATGTGAGGCCTCCTTTTTTTTATGTCTGTACGTACATTTCATCTCAACAGCATCTATATTCAAGCTACCTTCTTCCATTCAATTATAATATTATATAACAAATGTCAGTCATTTGTGCAAATATGTACTTTGACATGCATTTATATTATAGCAAGATTCTATCACCAAGGAGTATACCCAGTAACTATACCCAGTAAACACGTTGTCCCAAATTTCTTCCACTTTAGACAGGGGTATTTATAGTCAATAAGTTTATTTGAACCACTCCAATTCAAACTTGTGTTAACTAATTCTGCGGTGGCAATATAAGTTTAAGGAATCTGCTAGCATCATAGAATCATACAGCACAGGAGGATGTCACTCACACCATTGTACTTGTGTAATATACCTTTGTATCTTTGAGGGACTTGTTCAATTTAGTCCCTCTCCCCACTCTTTCCCCATAGACCCCACTTCAGATATTTATCAATTCCCTTTTCAAAATTGTTATCAAATCTGGTTCCACCATTCTTATCAAACGATATGTTCCAGACCCTGATAATTTATTGCTCCGGAAAAATAAATTCTCCTGTCCACCCATTTCTTTTGTTAATTCTCTCTATATTGTGTTCTCTGATTACTAGTCTTCCTTATATTGAACCAGTTTCTAACTCTGCACCCTATCAAAACCTGGCAAAAGCTTTGCACAGCTATCGGAATGATGTTGTGAAACTTGAACGGGTTCAGAAAAGATTTACAAAGATGTGGCTAGGTTTAGAGGATTTGAGCTATAGGGAGAGGTTGAATAGACTCGGGCTGCTTTCACTGGACATCGGAGGCCAAGGGGTAACCTTATAGAGGTTTATAAAATCAGGAGGGGCCTGGATAGGATAAATAGACAAAGTCTCTTCCCTGGGGTTGGCGAGTCCAGAACTAGAGCACATAGGTTTAGGATGAGAAGGGAAAAGACACAGAGGAGACCTAAGGGGCAACATTTTCACAGAGGGTGGTGCATGTATGGAATAAGCTGCCAGAGGAAGTGGTGGAGGCTTGTACAACTGCAACATTTAAAAGGCATTTGGATGGGTATGTGAATAGGAAGGGTTGAGAGGGATATGGGCAGGGTGCTGGCAGGTAGAACTAGGTTGGGTTGGGATATCTGGTCAGCATGGACAAGTTGGACCGAACGTGGACAAGTTCCGTGCTGTACATCTCTATGACTCTGAGTTGTACCAAATGTTGCCTTAACCCTCTGCTTGTAATGAAAATCACAGCTTTGCTAATCTATCCATGTAACTGACGTCCCTCATCCTTGATGTCACTTTAATAAACAGTATCTGTAAATTATCTATGACTTTCAGTCACCTATGATTCTGTTTTATTTGTTTGTTACCGAATACCATTTTATATGAAGTGGCTTGTTGATAATTTAATCAAAGTTTAAATTTTGACTCCTCTATATGGTGGTTACCATGTACCTCTAATGATTTAGAGAATTAATTTTATGATCTTGATAATTGAAAATCTGCTAAGTTCCAGACACAGAAATAAGATCATTATTGTTTACAGAAGTCTTTAGTTAAGTGGAATATATTATGGCAATTAGGATAAGTGGAAACATCAACAATTAATGGTTGAGATATGTTCATTGAAGCAAACCAAGATTTATGGCTCCAGATAAAGGTCCATCAGACTATGTGAGAACTGGAACAAATCACAGCAATGATATTGTGGCATACATCTGTTGCTAAATATTGTACAATAAAAACAAAGTCAAGTAAAATCTTCCCTTCATTCCATCCTGATTATCTAAAAGAACCAGCATCTGAAGTTAGAGGATCTTTGGGTCTTTTATATAACAGTGGATTAAACCTCTTTTAAAAATTCTGGGTTCTCAAGCAAACACATCACATAGGAGGTATGGTTCATAAGTTTGCAGATGACACCAAAATTGGTGGTATGGTGGATAGCAAAGAAAGTTACCTCAGAATAAAACAGGACCCTGATCCAGTGAGCTGAGGAGTGGCAGATGGAGTTTAATCTAGACAAATGTGAGGTGCTACATTTTGGTAGGGCCAATCAGGGCAGGACTTGGACACTTAATGATAAGGTCTAGGGAGTGTTGTTGAACAAAGAGCCCTTTGTTCATAGTTCTTGAAAGTGGAGGCACAGGTAAATGGGATAGTGAAGAAAATATTTGAGATGTTTGGCTTTATTGGTCAGTGCATTAAGTGTAGTGTAGGAGTTGAGAGATCACGTTGGGGCTGTATGAGACATTGATTAGGTCACTTTTGGAATACTGCATGCAATTCTGGTCTCTGTGCTATAATAAAGATTAGATTACCTACAGTGTGGAAACAGGCCCTTTGGCCCAACAAGTCCACACTGACCCTCTGAAGAGTATCCCACCCAGACCCACTTCCCTCTGACTAATGCACCTAACACTATGGGCAATTTAGCATGGCCAATTCACCTGACCTGCACATCTTTGGACTGTGGGAGGAAACCAGAGCACCCAGAGAAAACCCACGCAGAAAACATGCAAACTCCACACAGACAGTCGCCCAAGGCTGGAATTGAACCTAGGACCCTGGTGCTGTAAGGCAGCAGTGCTAACCACTGAGCCACCGTGCTGCCCATGTTGTGAAACTTTAAAGGGTTCAGAAAAGATTTAGAAGGATGTTGCCAGCGCTGGAGGGTTTGAGCTATTGGGAGAGGCTGAATAGGCTGGGGCTACTTTTCCTGGCATGTTGTAGGCTGCTGGGTGACACTATAGAACTTTATAAAATCATGAGGAGCATGGATAGGATGATTAGTCAAGGCCTTTTGCTCAGGGTAGGGGAGTCCAAAACTAGAGGGCATGGATTTAAAGTAAGATAGGAAAGGTTTGAAAGGGATCTAAGGGGCAGCCTATTCAGAGGGTGGTGCACGTATGGAATGAAGTGTAAGAGGAAGTGATAGACGCTGATACAATTATAACATTTAAAAGGCATCTGGATGGAATATGAATATGAAGGGTTTGATGGATGTGGACCAAATGCTGGAAAACTTGGCTAGATTTATTGAGAGTGTCTGGTCAGCATGGACAAGTTGGACCCAACGGGTCTGTTTCCATTCTATACATCTCTATGACGCTATCAGATTTGTAATGTTAACTTTGTTTCTTTCTCCACAGATACTGCCAGGACTGCTGCATTTCTCCAGCACTTTCTGTTTTGATTTCCTATTGCCAGCATCTGTTATACTTTGCTTTGATTTTATAAATCCATATTTAAAACATAACTTTCTAACCAGATGAAATTTAAAATGATGTATATGATACAATGAATATCATAATAAACATCAGACATTTGAGCAAATATGTACTTTGACTTAGTTAAAAATCACACATTACCAGGTTATAGTCCAACAGGTTTATTTGGAGGCGTTAACTTTCGAAGCGCTGCTTCCTCATCAGGTGGTTATGGAGTAGAATTATAAAACACAGAATTTATAGCAACAGGATTGCAGTGTCATAGAATGTAATGTTAAACAAATTTACCTTAAGTCTTTCATCTTTTAGAATGACTGTGTTAGTTTCGGTTCCTTCATATGTAAATCCCAGAACATTTTTAAAGTTACATTCTCAAGATAGCTTTGAACAATAGGTGCCATCTCAGCTCAGATAATGCATTGAAGGTGTGAAGTTAAAGTTGGGTCAGACAGATTCTACTTCTATATTTCTATTTCTTTAGAACTAGAATCAGTCTGACCTAACTATCAACAAACACGTCGAGTTAGACCCCCATCTACCACCCTCTGAGAAAAAGAACAGGAAGTGGCATCACCACAGGGAAGATATCGTCACAGGAAATGACATCAACAACCCAAAGAAACTCAAACATATAAATAGAATTATCAATAGTGCTTCACCCGGAGGCCCACTGAATATGTTACCTAGTAGAGTGATGAAACATCTGGAAATGAACTTCCAGCTCAGTGAGCAAACCTACATCCAAACCTGTTGGACTATAACCTGGTGTTGTGTGATTTTTAACTTTGTCCACTGCAGTCCAACACCAGCACCTCCAAATTAGTATTTTGGAATGCATTTGGAGTTATAGCAAGATACTATCACCAGGGAGTATATCCAGTAAATAACTGGAAAGAGCTTTCCCAGGCCTTGAATAATGTGGGCAATGGTGGGTCAGCTGGAAGAATCTGGCAAGAATGGAAAAATTAGATTTTTAATGTCAAACAAAAATGCAGTTTTCCGTCCAAGGCTTTGAATGGGTTATTGACCAAAGACTGATGAGTTTGTCATTGAAAAGCAAAACTTAAATCTGTGATCAAATATTATTGTTACGATTCTCCTGCTCTTTGGATGCTGCCTGACCTGCTGCGCCTTTCCAGCAACACATCTTCAGCTATTATTATAAATACTCAGTTATGTTTAAAAACTAATCTCAAAATATTAAGTATGCATTTTTTTGTTAAAATTAATTTGTCAAATTTGTTTTTCCTTCATACTTGTAGAGGAACACATGTATATGAAGATTAATCATTTCCTATTGGCACATCAATATTTGGACTTGAAAAAAGTGCCTGGGTTTTTCAAGCTTTTTTACAGCTTTGATATGGAGGTAAAATTGTTTCCCTTTTTTAATACAGTCTCCCGTTTACTCGGTGATAAAAGATCTATATAGATACATATGACAATAATCAGAAAAAATAATTTTTTTCAGTGATTAAAGGCATCGTGTGCTTTAGTACTCAGGTTTACGCATTGAGTTAGCCTGTCTTAGTTGTGTGTGTGTGTGTCCTAGTTTAAAAAAAGAAATATCTTGCACAGTGTTCTAATTTCTGCTCACAATGCATCTGGAATTACACTGTAGATATGGCCTTTGGGATGTAAAGAAGATTGAGCTCAACAGGGACAGAATTCATCTGGTAAAATTCATTATCTAGGTTTTCACATATATATCTTGACTTAAATAATTTCCCAAGAAACCTGCTGTGACAAACACTTCCATTAAAGTAAATGGGACCTGAAGGGGAGGATTTAATTATATTTCTTTAATAATTAAATATTGACCAAATCTTATTACAGATGGCTCCAGTTTCAGGATGGGAATCCACTGAGGTAGTTAGCACAACGACAGGTGAAATAAGCTGAATATTCCATCTTCTATACCATGGTGAAAAGAGCATCCCGATTCTAATTTTTTTTCATATGTCATCTTTCATTTTCTTTTTCAGCACAAGACTGAACGTGACTGGATTTTGGAACTCCTTATAAATGGTTTAAAGGACAAGCACTGCTATGAGCTTTGTGACCGTCAGAAAATCATCCATGTTCTCCTAGCCTTTTTTAACAGCCCATTGTGTGATGAGACAGCAGAGGTAGGCTGCAGTTTCTGTTCTGAAACCAAGGCTAAAGTAGCATTAAAATCAACTCTGCAGAAGGGGTAAAACTTTAGCACAGAGTAGGTCATTGAATATTATTTTGCTTATAAATGTTTTTTAGTTTAGAAACATTTTACTATTTTCTATTTTATTTAAAGGAACAGATCATCCAGATACTGATACATGCTGCCCACATCACAAAAGCAGCATATCAGCTGATTAGAGACCACAATTTACTGACATGGATATTGCATGTCTTACAAAGAAGGTATGTTCACATCTGTATAGTATCGACAATTAGCTTTCTTTCAAGTTAATTGTGAAGATATTTACCATCTATTTCAATGAAGTAATTTGCCATCCATTTAAATGAAGTCATTTATTACCAAGCTGTAAAATGCTTTTTTAAAAACTAATTGTATATTTTGTACGGGCTTGCTCTGTGATGTTTGTTCCAATTTTATACTTATTATTTGTGAGGGAAAGTGAACCTATTACTCAGGCGTACATCAAACATAATTATGTTGCACTGCAACAAAGGCACAAAACATTTCTGAAATATACTTTTGGGCCTTTTAAAGTGTTTTGAAAGAAAGTATACATATATCCTGTGATATCTTGCACATTCATCATTTTATGTTGCTTTTTATACCGTTTAGAAAGAATTATCTAAATTTGTCAAGAATACATTATAGATAATTATCTGTTGAGTGTACTTAGAACTGATTTGTATCTTTTCCAGGGTTTTAGAGAACAAATTGGTGTCTAATTTAATTTCGCTGCTACACACATTGTGGTTCACTAATCTGGGAAACAAAGAAAAGACTCAGAAGTTTCTGCCACTTTTGCTCGTACATGATTTTCTATATGTTATGACTGTTCAAATACAACACATTTGGTAAGAAATGTACATTACTTAATGAAATTCTGTAGGGAGTTTATTTTTACTGATGTAATGTGTGCATCCACTCAGTATCTTGAATGTCTGAACTCTTCAAAACACTTCTGTGACACAAACAAGCATGAACTGAATGAACAGTTTATGAACATATTGAATGAGGCTGGATTTAATTCAGCACATCAGAGGAATTTCCCTGTTCTTTGAATAATGTCATAGGATCATCTGAATGGAAACTTCGTCTAACCTCAGATCTGAAGTATGCGATCTTCAACAGTATTAAATGCTTACAGTACTACATATAAGTCCATGTTATTTGCTGAAGCTGCCCTATGATTCTCCTCCATAGTGCAGAATAAATCCAGTTGAGCCATGCTGACATGTGAATTATATGTTCAAGGATGGCATTGTGGGCTGTGTTTATTTAGAGCACTGGTTCGTGTCCATAGTGTTGTATTCTAGCAAGTCTAGCCAGTGACATCATGATCAGACACCATAAGAACCTCACAAAAAGGTTGGAAAATCTGAAGGGAATTGTTTCATCTCTATTTGATATCATTTTTAAATTGAGACAATGTTATGATTAAAATAATTCCCTCAAATTATTTCTTTTATTTTCGCAGGATAAATATTGACACCAAAACATTTGCAGAATTTTTACAGATATTAAGTTCAGTTTTGCATCATCGTTCTGGTGCCTTCAATAGCTACAAAGAAATGGGCTGGATTACCATAAATGAAAGAGCTCTGTCTCACAACGAGGCTTTGTTATTGTTATATAAGTGGAGTATTGTGGGGAGGGAGTCCCATTTACAAGAGGACTTGCAAACTTTGGCTCATAAATATGAAGTTAAGGAATTATTACGTAAGTCTTCTATATTAGCTTTGTTTTCAACCAATCGATTTTAATATTGAAATATTAATAGTCATTGAACTAACAGCTTTGAATACATTGCGTTTTGAGGTCTCCGTCAAGATCGGGTTTAGAAGTTTGCTGCTTATCAAGAGGGCAGGCATTCTATTTAAATGTAAAAAGCTCTATGTGTTAAAGCTTCCTTATTAGTACAGGTTGTTCTGTTATAATGCACGTATCATCAATGCAAATTTACTGTAAAGCGATTGACGCACTGGGGACACAGTTTCTAAAGCGTGAACTTCTAAAAACGTGTTAGCTGTAACATGACCGCAATGCCAAAACTTTAAGCACTGTTTCTAAAGCATGATTTTTATATAACGTGAGGTTGCACAAGAACACAATCATCACATCATAGAAAAACTGACTGTAAAGGTGTGTATTTGATGCTGAAAATACTCCACTGGCCAGGCAGTATTTAGGGAGAGTAAAACAGTGTTGATCAGTTGAAGTTTACCAACGTCGTAAATAACTGGGAGATGGGGCCATTACCACGTGTCAAGTCTGCTCATTGCAGTAGCACAATTACCAGACCACTTCCATCGATCACAGACCTTTTAAGAAAAGCAAGCCTGTACCTGAAGAGGGAGTTACAGACAGTGTGGCCACAGCACAGGAAACTGGCAGCTCTTATTATGGGGTCAATAGGAGAAATGCTGAGGGCCAAATGACAGGGAAGCAATGGAGCTGCCATCTCTAAGGGAGAGAGGAATACTGTAATAGGGTCATTGAGATGTACATCCCAACTCGTCCATGCTGACCAGATATCCCAACCTAATCTAGTCCCACCTGCCAGCACCCGGCCCATATCCCTCCAAACCCTTACTATTCATACACCCTCCAAATGCCTTTTAAATGTTGCAAATGTACTAGCCTCCACCACTTCCTCTGGCAGCTCATTCCACACTTACCACCCTCCATGTGGAAAGGTTGCCCCTTAGGTCTCTTTTATATCTTTCCCCTCCCATCCTAAACCTTTGCCCTCTAGTTCTGGACTCCCCAACCCCAGGGAAAGACTCATGATTTTATAAATCTCTATAATGTTACCCCTCAGCCTCCAATGCTCCATTGTCAGTTTCACAACTGTCAAGAGAAAATCTCCCCCAGAACTCCTTGAGCTCCAAAGCAGCTTCAGCCTCCCTCAGTGCAGCCATCTCTTGGTTGCTGGGATACAGACACACAGATCCCTGGGGGCCAGTGCAGTGCCTGCAAAATTGCTGCAGGAACGGGCACCAATTAACTCCTTAATGATCTTGACTGGACTCCCTTCACTGTCAGATCAATTGCTGTCCCCAAAATATGCCCATCTCTGGCAAAAACACACAAAACAGATCAGTGCATGTCAGATGCTGGGCCAGTGATATTTTAGCCAATCCGTCCCCACTGCCTGAATCCCACTGCCCCAGTCCAAACCACCAAAGCTGCCCCCACGGGTCTGGGGAATTTAGTCCCCATTTATGAGTTCAATGATCCTTCATTGGTTCTGATGGAAAGTCATTGAACCCAAGTGTTTAGTCTTTTCCTCCACAAACCTACGTGATGTTTGTTGCATATAATTCCTTGCTCTGCTCCAATTAGTGGAAGAGTCAAATGCAATTTAAAAAGTTCCTAAATTAGCTGGAATGAGTTAATTTAAATAGGTTACTTAGATTATTTGTAAAGCATAGATTTGTAGGTTGATCTACTGACAGCTCATCTGTTGACTCAGCTGCTGATATTTAAAGAAGTAGACCAGGAGAAGACATAAAAATCTTTTGTCCTTAATGAAAGAACAAACAATTTTTATCTTGTCTTGCTTAAATTTTGCAAGATTTTATCATTCCAAAGGTTATAACAGGATGGTAATTTTTCTTTGGCACACAAACAATAGTGACCATGTTGTAACTATGACAGCTGGAGTCAATGTTTTGCGAAATGATATATTGCTAAAGGAAATTTCTTCTCATATTATTATTTACTTTCAGTTTTTTTTTGATTTCTGTTTTATTATAGCTGCTTGTGTGGTCGCAGTGAGCATTTTTATGTAAATAGTTTTTTTTATAATGAGTTATAGCATATTGTATATGAACACAAAATCAAGTTTTATGAGAGCAACTTTTTACGTCACAAGTCATGGGGTCAAACTTTACACGGGTAGTTGTTTTGTGGGGTTGATGTGCGTGCTTAATTTGGCCATGTGGAAGAGACAAGGTGAACCCTAGTGGCTAGGAAGCTGAGGAATTGCAAAATTGTTTAGATCATTTTTAACCCGTGATAAGATGTATGTGAAATCTGTTAAATAAACTTTTCAATCTAATTTCTCAGCTCAAGAAAAGCCTAGCCTGTACTTGCATTTTATAAAAATAGCATCCAATTGGAACAGTTTTGAATCATACATCACTCCGTTCAGCTTCTACTCTTGCACTCTGCAAAGTGCCAGACAGTATTCTCACCCATTTTGGAAGAAAATATATCGATATTTATAATCTCAGTTTTAACCCATCATTGTGATTGCCACTTTGAAACTTTGATGACAGTTAGGATTTATTTCTTACTCTCATTCTTGTTATTGTGAAATATTTGTTTGGTTTTACTGTTCCTTTCTAATTGTAATTCAACCCCACTTATCCTTCTATTCTGATTTATTGGGGGTTTTGATCCCCAGGGTTGACCTCTACATGAGAAAACTGAAAAATTACATTTTCCAATAAAAATCCTGGGATTTGCTCTTGTAGGAGGTTTATCACTAGTCTACCAGAAACTATTTTTTCTAACTATGGTATAACTTAAACACACATCAGATATAGATAGTTATAAAAAATATCTGGCAAATAGTACCAACATTACTTATTTAGTGTTACTATCATATGCAAGTAGTTTTTGGCCAGAATTTGCCTCTGGGAGGCGATGACCTAGTGGAATAATCACTAAACTATTAATCTAGAAACTCGGACAATATTCTGGGGATCCAAACATGTGGTTTGTCAGCAGAACAACTGATCGAGCTGGTCGGGTCCTAAAGGACACAGCTACTAGTCTGTGTCTGCGGCAGATGATGAAGAAACTAACAAGAAGGAAAAACATACTTGAGCTTATCATTACCGGTCTGCTGCCTGCAGATGCATCTGTCTGTGGCAGCATCAGTAAGAATGATGGGATCAACCCAAGTTCAATAATGAGTACAGGAGGGCATGCCAGAAACAGCACCAGGCAGAACCTAAAGATGAGGTGTCAACCTGGTGAAGCTACCAAGCAGGTCTACTCTTGTGCCTGACAGCATAAACAGCAAATAATAGACAGAGCTAAGCAATCCCACAACCAACAGAGCAGATCTGAGTTCTGCAATCATGCCACATGCAGTTGTGATTGGTGGACAATTAAACAACTCACTGGAGGAGGAGGCTCCACAAATATCCCCATCCTCAGTAATGAAAGAGCCCAATACAAAAGATAAGGCTGAAGCATTTGTAGCAATCTTCAGCCAGAAATGCCAAGTGGATGACTCATCTTGGTCTCCTCCAGTGTTCCCTTGCATTACGGACACCAGTCTTCAGCCAATTCGATTCACTTCACGTGATACTGCAAAAGCTACTGGCCCTAACAATATCCCATTAATAGTACTGCTCCACAGTTTGCTGCTCCCCTAGCCAAGTTCTTCCAATACAATTACAATACTAGCATCTACCAGACAATGTGGAAAATTACCCAGGTATGTCCTGTACACAAAAAGCAGGGCAAATCCAGCTCGACCAGTTACCGCCCTATCAGTCTGCTCTTGGTCATCAGTAAAGTGATGGGAGGTGTCATTAACAGAGCTATCAAGCAGCACCTGCTCAGCAATAACCTGCTCAGTGACACCAAGTTTGGGTTCTGCCAGAGCCACTCAGCTCCTGACCTCATTACAGCTTTGGTTCAAACATGGACAAAAGTGCTGAATTCCAGAGGTGAGGTGAGAGTGATAGCCCTTGACACCAAGGCCAGATTCGACTGAGTGTGGCATCAAGGACCCCTAGCAAAACTAAAATCAATGGCTATTAGGGGGCAAACTCTCTGCTGGTTGGAGTCATACCTGGCACATAGGAAGATGTTTGTGGTTGTTGGATGTCAGTCGTCTCAGCTCCAGGACATCTCTGCAGGAGTTCTTCAGGGTTGTGTCCTAGGTCCACCATCTTCAGCTGCTTCATCACAAAGCCAGAAGTGGGGATGTTTACCAATGATTATTGTACAATGTTCAGCACCATTCCCAACTCCTCACGTACTGAAGCAGTCCAAGTCCAAAAGCTGCAAGACCTGGCTTGAGCTGACAGGTGACAAGTAACATTAATGCCACACAAATGCCAGACAATGACCATCTCCATTATGATTCAATCTAATCACCGGCCTTGACAATTCCCCCATTATTAACATTCTGAGAGTTACTGTTGACCAGAAACCTGTGGCTAGAAGAGCAGTTCATAGGCTAGGAATACTGTAGTGAATAACTTAACTTTTGACTCCCCAAAGCCTGTCCACCATCTACAAGTCACAAGTCAGGAGTGTGGTGGAATATTCCCCAATTGCCCACTATTGTAAATGGGTACAGCTCAAACAACATTCAAGAAGCTTGATGCCGTCTAGAACAAAGCGGCTGGCTTGGTTGGCACCACTTCCATATCCTCCAGCACTAATGGTCAGGAGCAGCAGTGTGTACTATCAGCAAGATGCACTGCAGAAATTCACCAAAGGTCCTTAGACAGCACCTTCCAAGTCCATGACCACTTCCATCTAGAAGGACAACAGCAGCAGATACATGGAAACTCTACTATTACCTGCAAGTTCCCCTCCAAGCCACTCACCTGACCTGTCGCTGGCTCAAAATTCTAGAATTCCCTTCCAAAGTGCATTGTGGGTCAACACATATTTTGCAGTGTTATGAAAAAGTCACCACCACCTTCTCAAGGGCATCTAGGGGTGGGCAATAAATATTGGCCAGCCAATGATGCCCACTTCCTCTGAGTAAATGTACTATCTACTTGACCTTAAAAGAGTATTTTGCAGGAAGAGAAGTTAGTGGCTCTTTAGACCATACTATAGTTTCAACTGTTGAGAAGAGATAAAAGCCATTAACCTGTTTGGATGACTATTAATTTTATATTAATAGAATCTATAATTAATTCCTCTAAATGGAAAGCTTTTCCTAACTGTAAAAATGAGTACCCTCACATTCTGTTATTGATTCTGCTATGTATTAATCTTTTTCAGAAATTAACAAAGAGAAGAACAAACCTAAAGGACATGGTTGGAGAGGATCTCAGCACAGTAGAAGGAAGAGAGGTGACGCACAAGACAATATGGAGAATGTGGTGGAAGAGACTTGTCTTGAGGACTGTAAAGTATATTTGCGGTCTATATTCACACATTGGGCTGCAGTCTTCCAAAGTGAAACCTTAGGTTCCCAAAAGAACCAAGATAAAGTAGACAGTGCTGTTGGAGCAACCACACGTGTGATAGCGAAATGGATTATCGAGTCGGGAAATGAAAGTCCAATGAGTGAATCTCAGTGTTTCTCTGTACTAAGATGGCTTCAGAGAAATATCCTGTCCTGCAGTGCAATAGCTGAAGAACTTCTAAAGGACAGTGCTTTACGACATCATCTTCTTCAGTTTTACAGTAGAGTCACCAGTGAAATAGATGGAGATGGTTTGACAGGGGACCTTTCATACCTCTTCACCAGTATTATGCTACAGCTGCTGGAAGTTCGAGGCCTACTCGATAAGAACATGTATGAGAGTGTTATCAAACCAATTTGTCTTCCTGCACTAAAGAAACAGGATCATGAATGGAAAGGTGATTATATTTTCTTATCCCCTGTTTTTGATTTCTATTTGTCTTTTGTGCCCAAATTTGCAAGACCCTGATACGTTGGAAGGAAAATCCAGAAGTGATTGAATATCTTATTCACTTTAATTTATGCCATATTAGCCTCAATATAGCTCATTATTGTAAAATATTGAAACAAATTGGAGCCACGTGAAATCAGTGTAAAAAAACTGCTGAATTCTTAGTGAATTTTAGTGGAGTACTCTAATATAATTGCATTTTCCCCAGGTAAAGTTTACATCAATGTTGCGGACTAATATTAATACTGCTTATTACCGAATTCCTTAAAAGGTTACAGGTAAAGAACTTTGTTTGGCTTAACATTAAAAGCCAGTTCCATTAAACTTCTCTAATTGTGGCATTTGTCTTGACACTTGTCATGAAAAGAAACATTTGATTCATGGGGCTAGTATGAGCTTTGCTTTCTTACAATTTTATGAAACTGTCACCAACAGCGATGCTGAAACTGATGCATCTCGAATGAAATAATGTTATTCAATGATATTATCCTTTGAACTTGAGTCATTATTCTGGAGATCTAAGTACAGACCTTGTAGTGATTCACAGATCCAGACTGTTAAATTTTTTTACTTTCACTAATTTTACCTTTAGCACTCCTTTTTAAAATTCTCTGTATTATGATTTCCAGTTTCATTTTTTGTTTAGTCTTTATCCTAATTAGCATGAAAGACCAAACCTTCAATACATTTTCCATGCTATCAAATAATATTGCAATGTTTAATGTCACCTAAAGACCGTAGCATATGCTTTATTTTAGTGTTTTTTAAAACACCTACCTATTTAAGGATTCAATTTCCTCTACGAGATACTTGATAATTAATAACTGTATTAAAATAGTTTGCAAAAGAAATTTGCATGTCAGCCTAACAGAGCATATTAAATCATTTAATTGAATAAACATGAGCATTAAGTTACATGAGCATTGATTGCTGTATGCCTTAGACATGTTTCCATACCATCCTAAACTGTGGCTAATTATCACTTCTATTTTTGGATTCACTCGTTTCCTCTCGTCTGCTGTGCCTTGAGCTGGCATGCATCCTCAATTAATCACTTTCACTTCAGCATGATTCCCATTACAATTTGCAAGAATTGTGGCTTTTAAGGTCAGAATTATACAGAGCATTTAATGTCCTTCATTAATTAGGTATTGCTGTTTCATCTGAAGTAAGTTTGACTATCATTTTACTATCTTGTTCGTCAGATTTTTAAATTTCTTTTTAATTCGGGATAGTCAACATGGCTTTGCTCGTGGGAAGTCATGTCTCACAAACTGGATTGAGGTTTTTGAAGAAGTAACAAAGAAAATTGATGAGGGCAGAGCAGTAGATGTGATCTATATGGACTGAAGTAAGGCGTTCGACAGGGTTCCCCATGAGAGACTGATTAGCAAGGTTAGATCTCATGGAATACAGGGAGAACTAGCCATTTGGATACAAAACTGGCTCAAAAGTAGAAGACAGAAGGTGGTGGTGGAGGGTTGTTTTTCAGACTGGAGGCCTGTGACCACAAGGATCGGTGCTGGGCCCTCTACTTTTTGTCATTTTACATAAATGATTTGGATGCGAGCATAAGAGGTACAGTTAGTAAGTTTGCAGATGACACCAAAATTGGAGGTGTAGTGGACAGCAAAGATGGTTACCTCAGATTACAACAGGATCTGGACCAGATGGGCCAATGGGCTGAGAGGTGGCAGATGGAGTTTAATTCAGATAAATGCGAGGTGCTGCATTTTGGGAAAGCAAATCTGAGCAGGACTTATACACTTAATGGTAAGGTCCTAGGGAGTGTTGCTGAACAAAGAGACCTTGGAGTGCAGGTTCATAGCTCCTTGAAAGTGGAGTCGCAGATAGATAGGATAGTGAAGAAGGCGTTTGGTATGCTTTCCTTCATTGGTCAGAGTATTGAGTACAGGATTGGGAGGTCATGTTGCAGCTGTACAGGACATTGGTTAGGCCACTGTTGGAATATTGCTTGCAATTCTGGTCCCTTTCCTATCGGAAAGGTTTCAGAAAAGATTGACAAGGATGTTGCCACGGTTGGAGGATCTGAACTACAGGGAGAGGCTGAACAGGCTGGGGATGTTTTCCCTGGAGCGTTGGAGGCTGAAGGGTGACCTTATAGAGGTTTACAAAATTATGAGGGGCATGAATAGGATGAATTGGCAAAGTCTTTTCTCTGGGTTGGGGAGTCCAGAACTAGAGGGCATAGGTTTAGGGTGAGAGGGGAAAGATATAAAAGAGACCTAAGGGGCAACTTTTTCACGCAGAGGGTGGTACGTGTATGGAATGAGCTGCCAGAGGATGTGGTGGAGACTGGTAGAATTGCAACATATAAGAGGCATTTAGATGGGTATATGAATAGGAAGAGTTTGGAGGGATATGGGCCGGGTGCTGGCAGGTGGGACTAGATTGGGTTGGGATATCTGGTCGGCCTGGACCAAAGGGTCTGTTTCCATGCTGTACATCTCTATGACTCTAAGTGGAGTTTTTTATGTAAAGGGAACTTATTTTTATTTGTTCTTGGTGTATTATTCACCATTAATGACCGTTATTGCTAAGGCCAGCATTTATTGCTCATTCCTGATGTCCCTTGAGAAGGTAATGATGAGCTACCATCTTGAATGCTGCAGTCCATGTGGTACTACGCACACGTCAGGAGTTTGATGGAATGCCCTCCACTTGCCTGGATGGGTGAAGCTCCAACAACACTCAAAAAGCTTGACACCATACAGGACAAAGTATCCCACTTGATTGACACCATATCCACAAGCATCTACTCCCTTCGTCACTGACATTCAATAGCAGCAATGTCTATTGTCTGCAGGATGCACTGCAGAAATTCACCAAAGGTCCTTAGTTAGCCCCTTCCAAATCCACAACCACTACCATCTAGAAGCACAATGGCAGCAGACATATGGGATCACTGCCATCTGCACAATCCTCTCCAAGCCATTCACCATCCTAATTTGGAAATATATCGGCGTTCCTTCACTGTTGCTGGATTAAAATCCTGAAATTCCTTCCCTGACAGCATTGTAAGTCAACATACAGCATGTGGACTGCAGCAGTTCAAGAAGGCAGTTCACCACCAGCTTCTCAAGGACAACTAGGGATAGACAATAAATGCTGCCCAGCCAGCCAACCCACATCCCACAAGTGAATCAAAAAACAAAAGCCTACCATTGATGCGATTATGGTTGATGTGATAATCCTCAACTCCACTTCCCTGCCTTTATCCCCATAACCCTCGATTCCCTTCCTGATTATAAATCTATCTCAGCATTTAATGTATGTAACATTTCAGCCTTTGGTGGTAAAGAATTTCACCTGTTGGTTACCCTCACAGAGGAAAATTTTCCTTTGTCTGACTTTGAGATCATGCTCTCTAGTCCTATACTCTCTGACAAGGGAGAGCACCTCCCTGCACCTACCCAGTCAAAACTCCAGATAATAATATATGTTTCAATAAGATCTTTAATTCTTTTAAACTCCCAATGTGTACAAATCCAACCTTCTGAAATGCTTCACAAAAGAAAATCGCTCCAGACCTAGAATCAACCCAGTGGGTCTTCTCTGAACTGCATCCAATGCCAGTTTATATTTATTTCGAGTAAAGCTTTTCACAGTAATCCAAATATGGTTCTGGCTATAGTTTTAGCAATTTTTATTTTTTAATTTATTTTATTTTTACACTCCATTTCCCCTTGAAATAAAGGCTCACTGTACATTTGCCTTCGCAATTACCTGTTGAATTTGGATGCTAATGTTTTTGTGATTCACTAATGAGAATTCCCAAATCTCTTTGTGCTGCAGTCCTCTACAATCTTTCTCCACGTAAATAATATTAGCTCTTCTATACTTCATTCAAAAGTGCACAGCTTCACATATACCCTGTGGTATATGTCATTGCCATATTTTGATGCACTCACTTAACCTGTCTATATCCCTCTGCAGATTATTTTTGTTACACTCACCACTCACCTGTTTTGGTGTCATCTGTCAATTTAGCTATTTTAGTTAATATCTGCATTCCAAAGAATTAATAACATATTGTCAATAATTGTGGCCCCTACACTGATACCGGTAGCACTCCGTTGGTGACTGCTTGCTGTCCAGAAAATTCCCAACTCTGTATCTTCTGTTGTATTAATCAATTCTCTGTCCTGATTTCCCTTTATGAAGCCATGCTGACTTGCTTGATCATATTACATATTTCTAAATGTTGTATTGTTCTAGAACATTTCCCGTCTCTTCATAAACCCCCCTACAGTGTGGAAGCAGGCCCTTTGACCCATCAAATCGACACTGACCCTCAAACAGTAACCCACCCAGACCCATTCCACTATATTTATCCCTGACTAATGTACCGAAGCTACACATCCATGAACACTATGGGGAATTTAGCATGGCCAATTCATCTAACCTGCACATCTTCGGACTGTGGGAGGAAACTGGAGCACGCCAAGGAAACCCACACAGGGCGAATGTGCACACTCCACACAGACAGTCGTCCAAGGCTAGAATCAAACATGGGTCTATGGTGTTGTGAGGCAGCAGTGCTAACCACTGAGCTACTAAAATCCTTTATACCCTTTATAAAAGACTCATTTTCCCAATGACAGACATTAAGCTAAATAGCCTACACATACCAGTGTCCTGTCTCCTTCCCTTTTTAATTATGGGTCTCTCTCTCTCTCTCTCTCTCTCTCTGTCTCTCTCTCTCTCTTTCCCACCCCATCCCACCCCTAGACCTTCATTAATTAGTATTTTTGAAGTGCTGTTCATATCCTCTACTGTGAAGACTAATGCAAAGTATTGATTTGACACCTCTGCTATTCCCCATAATTATTTCATAGCTGAAAATGTGTTGCTGGTTAAAGCACAGCAGGTTAGGCAGCATCCAAGGAACAGGAAATTCGACGTTTCGGGCCAGAGCCCTTCATCAGACCTCACTTTTTACTCTAATTATTTCATAGCCTTGTTCTTTAAGGGACTTATGTCCACTTGGCCTCTCTTTTTGTAGTTAAACATTTAAAGATTCCCCTGCTCTCTACTTTTATATTAATTGTCTAGTTTGCTTTCATAGTTTATAGAGTCATAGAGATGAACAGCATGGAAACAGACCCATCGATCCAACCCATCCATGCCGACCAGATATCCCAACCCAATCTAGTCCCACCTGTCAGCACCCGGCCCATATCCCTCCAAGCCTTTTCTATTCATATACCCATCGAAATGCCTCTCAAATGTTGCAATTGTACCAGCCTCCACTACTTCCTCTGGCAGCTCATTCCATACATGTACCACCCTCTGTGTGCCCTTTTGTTGTCTTTTGAAACTTTACCAATCTTCTGAATTACCATTAATCTTTGAGACATTGTATGCCTTATCTTTCAATATGCTATTATTCTTAACTTCCCTGGATAGCCATGGTCAATTTATTCCCTTCCTGGAGTCCCTATTCCTCACTGAGATATATCTTTGCTGTGAGTCTTTCTTAAGCATCTGCCATCATTCCTCAATCATCTTTTCTACCCCATTCCCTTCCTGGTCCACTCCAGCCAACTCAGCTGTCATCCTGATGTAATTATCCACAGTTAAGTTTAGCACAGTTGTTTCCCACCCAAGTTTCCCACTTCTACAGAATTTTAGCATTCAGTTTGTCACTTTTCTCTGGGGGACCTTTTACTCTGAGATTATTTGTTAACTGTGTCATACACATCACCAGATCCACAATGGCCCAATCCCTAGTTGGATCCACATCCTCTTGGTCCTGGAAATTGCACCTTATGAATTCTCCCTCGTGGCTAGCTTTGCCAATTTGATTTTCCTACTCGACATGAACATTAAAGCCACACATGATTAATGTACAGAATTTTTCAGATGCCCTCATTATTTCATGGCTGTCCTACAGAACAGTTACTCCTCGGAGAAATAATTATAATTAAGGGTTTTTCCCTCAAACATGTTGACTTTCAGTTTTGTTAAGGCTCCTATTTTGCTAGGGCTCCTTGATGCCACACTCAGTCAAATATTGGCTTGAAATCGAGGACAGTCAATGTCTCCTAAAGCTTTGCCATTTTTTTCTATGTTTGAACTATGGGTATAATGAGGTTTGAAGCTTAGTGATTCTGGTGGAACACACAAGCACTGGTTGATAGAAGTAGTAAATTGAATATGAACTTAAATAACAGTTATTTGAGTTTTATCAGTTTCAAAATAAAGCAGATGTGTGGTTGAGCTTTCAGCATTGGATTACTAATATATAGCATCAGAGAGTATATTCCTGATCTTCACTATATTGCACTGAACGACTAGTTGTAGCAGAGAGGGAAATAAATCATGCAACTTCTGACGGGCTTTATAGTGACATGACAAATATTTAAATAGTGCAACAATATAGTAAAATGGTAAATACCTTCACAAGAACAAAATCAGAAATGCCATTGACATTAAATTAAAGGAGAAGACTGCCCTTCAAGTAACATAAAACTGGGTCACCGTGAAAAATTTTTTAAAAACATATTGACATTAGAATGATGGAGAGGTTTAGGGAAATCCAGAGGTCATGACTCGGAATCTTGAGGCATGGATGCCAACAGCAGGGTGGAGGACATAGCACAAGAAGTGAAGTGTTGGTGCAAAATTGTAAGGCTGTGGCGATAATAGAAGGAAGGAGGGACCAGGTCATTAGAGATACGAGCATGACCAGCATTATAGTTGATGGTGCAGACTGTGCGTGCTCCCCGCTCAGCTACAGAACGTCATTATTTGATGGAAGAAGGGGACAGTTCCATGCTTTTACATGATAGCACACGCTCAGAAAAAAAAGAAGGCAATTACATAAAATGTACCTTACAGTTTTAAGTACTAATGATTATAACATTTTTAACTTGTAGTTCTGTCTTTTCACAGCAGCAACTTTGTTTCTGCTCTCCAATTACTTATGGAACTTATGGCTTGGAGCGCAGGAACCTCAAATATTTCTGGCTCATGTAAAATTGATCTCAGATGCCTCTGAAGATATGCCAAGGGTTGGAAAGAGCCTGAAAGCAAAGCAAAAGAAGACATTTGATGCCATTGTATCTCTCTGTAAAGACATCTGTTCCGTTATTGAAAGACAGTAGTTATTATTTCTTTATAATTTAACAGGCGATCAGGCAATTGACCATTTTTTTGTTGATTATGATGCATGTATGTTTTTGGCACCATCAAGCTGTGCAGTTTTAAAAATATTAAGCCTGTTATTGTTAAAAATCTATACCAAACTTGTGATAAATCATTACTTATCTGTAAATACACAGAGTGTAAATGAATAATAATCTTCCTTTTCAGACACAGTGGTTTCTTCATATCAAATGGTAGACTTTGTTGATGCTTTCAATAAACAGTAGTATCTTTTTAAGAAAAAAATTATCAAGGAAGCCAATTTCCTAACTGTAAAAAGTTTGTAAATCTGTTTATTTCACTGATGCTTCCCTGTTTCAAGCATCCTAGCATCCTTTCTGGCAATTTTATTTCTAGCCAACAGTTATTCACAGTCCATCATGACATCATCCATCACTCCACCAAAACGAAAATGAAGTTAGAAATAAGATGCATAGAGAAAGGTTTTAAAAATGTATTTACAATCTATTACACATCCCACACATTTTGGATTTGGTGTTTCAATTCTTTGTATTATCGTCAATCTGTGCCAATGCGTGATAATTATTCAAAATATGGGAAAATACCAGTGCTCATCGCTTTAGAAGCACAGCACCTTGCACGCAGCCCTTGCCAAAAGAAAGGTTTGCATTATGTAACAGAGACCGCTGCAGAAACCTAGCAAGTCTAGCAACAAGAATCATATCAAACTCGAAATGTTAACTCTGTTTCTCTGCTGTGTTTCTCCAGCTTCTCTGTTTGTCAAGTTGTAAGTTTGCTCGCTGGGCTAGTAGGTTTGTTCTTAGAAGTCTTGTTACCATGCTCGGTAATATCATCAGTGAGTCTCCAGTGAAGTGCTAGTGTTCTGTCCTGCTTTCTATTTATGTGGCTTGGTCTGATACGGTGAGTAAAAAGTGAGGTCTGCAGATGCTGGAGATCAGAGCTGAAAATGTGTTGCTGGTTAAAGCACAGCAGGTTAGGCAGCATCCAAGGAACAGGGAATTCGACGTTTCGGGCCAGAGCCCTTCATCAGGAATGAGGAGAGGGTGCCAGGCAGGCTAAGATAAAAGCTTTTATCTTAGCCTGCCTGGCACCCTCTCCTCATTCCTGATGAAGGGCTCTGGCCCGACACGTCGAATTTCCTGTTCCTTGGATGCTGCCTAACCTGCTGTGCTTTAACCAGCAACACATTTTCAGCTCTGATACGGTGAGTGATACTATTTCCGGTTCTTTTTCTCCGAGCTTCATAGATCATCAAATCCCTACAGTGAGAGACGAGGCCGATCAGTCCAACAAGTCTACTTCAACCCTCCGAAGAGTAACCAACCCAGACCCGTTCCACTCCCCTATATTTACCCCTGACTAATGCAACTAACCAACACATTACTCAACACTGTGGGCAATTTAGCATGGCCAATTCACCCAACTTGCACATCTTTGAACTGTGGGAGGAAACCCATGCAGACATGGGGAGTATGTGCCAACTCCACACAGACAGTCACCCGAGGCTGGAATGAAGTACGGGTCCCTGGCACAGTAAGGCAGCAGTGCTCACCACTGAGCTACCATGTCGTCCAGGTTGGTAAATGGGGTCCAAATCAATGTGTTTATTGATGAAGTTCTGGTTTGAGTGTCAGGCTTCTAGGGATTCCCATGTGTGTTTCGGGTTAGCCTGTCCTAGGATGGATGTAATGTCCCAGTCAAAGTGGTGTCTTTCTATTTGTGTCCTTCTCTGTCTGTTTCAGATTTCCAGAATCCGGCATATTTTGCCTTTTACTCTTGCATACATGAAACGTTACAGTTAATGAAGTACTTTTGATTGTTTTGACAAATGGTGACAAATACAAAGACTTAGATTTCGCTTGTCTCTTTCACGTTCCTTGGATATCCTTGAGCTCATTACAGATATTTTTAAACTGTGTCACTATTGCAACGTGAAAATGTAATGTACCATTACAATTAATGTAGCCAATTACACAAATGCACTACATACTCCCAAAAACAGCATTGACCAGATAATCCATTTTCTCAAACAGTTGATTGAAGGATAAGTATTGGTCAGGACATTAAAAAGAAATTATATGCCACTGAGAGACAAAATGAGATTTTGTCTGGAAAGACATCAATTCCAGCAGTCCTGCCTTCATGCACAGCAGCATCAAACTAGATTTATTGCTCAGGTTTCTGGCATGGAACTTGAACTCACAAGTTAATTTGGGTGAAAGTGATGCCAACTGAAGCCTTTTCTGAGCACTGAGCAACCAGAAAATACTCAATCTGATTGCAAACTAATTTTAATCAACTTGATTACTTCAGTTACCATATTGTAATTAATTCTAAAATATTCCCCTTTTTTTCCCAGTATCTTTCTCCTCTCTTTCATCTCCCTTCATCCCTTTTAAATCATTGGTTTGTGGACCACAGTGAAAGTTCTGGAGTATAGTAATGTTTAAATTTTCTTTCATTCTGAGGAGTTAGTACACAATTTCAGTTTTTTACTTGTATGTTTACTAGCTACATGACCAAAAGATCTTAACACAATGTTGACAGACTATTGTTAGCTTGAGTCTTACAAGCATATCTCAATAATGTGGTGAGCTGTTTTATGCACTGAAAAGTAGAGATAGATTTGAACAATATCTTCATTTCAATGACTTTTACAAATGTAAATACTTTTTAAAGTGTCATTTATGTCCTTGGTTTTTGACTTTTAAAATAAATAACTGATGTTATTTCACAGCTTTGAAACTACTTATAAGTTCATTAGATATAAGGAGTAGAATTTGGCCGTTTGGCCCATCGCTTCTGCTCTGCCATTTGATCATGGCTGATATCCTCCTCACTCCCCTTTTCCTGCTTTCTCACCATATCCCTGCAACCCATTACCAATTAAAAATCTGTCTAACTCCTCATTAAACATACTCATTGTCCAAGCATCCATTGCACTTTAGGGTAGTGAATTCCACAGATTCACAACCCTCTGGGAGAAGTAGTTTCTCCTCAACTCTGTTTTAAATTTGCTACCCCTTATCCTAAGTATGTGACACCTCATCCTAGAATGCCCCACAAGAGGAAGCATCCATTCAATGTCTATCTTGTCTACGTGTTTTATCTTCTTGAATACCTCCGTTTTTTCTCCCCTCATTCTTCTAATTTCCATAGAGTATAGGCCTAATCTGTTCAATCTCTCCCCATATGGCAAACCCCTTATCTCTGGGATCAATCTGGTGACCCTCCTCTGAACTGCTTCCAATGCCAAAACATCTTTCCTCAAATAAGGGGACCAAAATTGCACCATAGTCCAGGTAAGGTCTCTTATTTCCATTTCTGCTCCAATAAAAAGGGTCTCTGAATCTCTAGTCACCTCATAACTAGTTTTGCATCCTTGTAAGAATGGTTTTTTTTTTCTGTTTTCTGGCATTAAACCAATTTTGGATCTAACTTGCCCATTCACTATCACTAAAAGAGGAAAACTAACCATTGCTGATGATAGGGATCAAGAAGCAGAGTTCAGTGGTTAGAAGTTAACATTGAAGAAGATAAAAGGAACAACCAATATGGCCCAATAATGAGATATACCTGGAGACTGAAAGAAGTTGGATGGGTAAAAACTGTGGAAGATCCAGTTCACAGAGAACATTTGACTTTCATCTCTAGCAACACTGGACTGAAATATTTGGAGAAACTGCACAAATTTTCAACCTTGAAAGGTGACAATTAAAAGGTGCTCCTTTGATGCTAAAGGTTCGGAAATGTGCATCAAATGGCCTATTCCTGCTCCTATCTTATATGTTTCAAGCTAGAGTAGAATAAGGGAACGATAGGTTCATACTACAAAAAGCCGATTTTTAATGTGAGGTATGATGTGGAGGTACCCTCTTAAGAACAGAATACGATGCTCAACTCCTCAATCGCTGGTTTCGACAATCCACTGCAAGAAACCGTAATGACCTCCTCAGGAGATAGACATGACATATGCCTGAGAGGGATCCTTTGTCGTTCAGTATTTCCTGGAAGGGGAGAAATTACGCAATGTCCATCGCAGCCTGAAACACATTATTGATGAGGATGAGCACCTCGCCATGACCTTCCCCATGCCTTAATTTCTCACCTTTAAGTACTGCCAAACCAAACACACCATTGTTCTCAGCAAACTGCCCAGCCTCCAGGACAACATTGACCACAATACCATATCACCCTGTTATGGCAAGACATGTCAGAGTATTGACATGGATACTAAACATTGCATGTGAGGACACCACCCACCATATATGTGGCAGGTATTCATGTGACTAGGCCATGTTGTTGGTCTCATACACAGCAGGCAAGGATGTCCTGAGGCGTGGTACATTGACGAGACCAAGCGGATGCTACAACAACCACCGAATGGACACCATGCAACACTCGCCACACAGGGATGGTCCCTCCCAGTCAGGGACATTCAACCTCGGATCTTTGAGTGACCATCCTTCAAGGCGGACTTCAAGGTACAGAACTATGCAGAGTGGCCAAGCAGAAGCTGATAGCCAAATTCGGTACCCATAGTAATGGCCTCAATTGGGACCTGGGGTTCATATCACACTACAGGCGACCCCATTACATTATACAATTTCACACATACGTTCTTACACATGGTCACAGACCCTCTCTAATACTATTGCTGCTAGAAAAATATCTATTATTCATCATTCTTCTGTTGTACTGTAACTTGCATGTTTTGAACTCCCTATGCACTTTATGCTGTGTACAATTCTGTAATTTGTGCTGTCCATGTAGCACCCTCCTTACTGGAGGAATGCTGTCTCCTTTTTACTGTATCAGTTGTATATGGTAGAAACAGATAAAATCAACTTTTGTTCTCTCTCTCTCTCTCTCACACACACACACACACACACACACACACACACAGGCATAAACTTTGTCACACTCGTGCGTACAATCAAGCACACATGCACACACATACACATACACACACACAGACACACACACACACACTCTTTTTCCCACACACATAAAAGTCTATGGGGTGAATTTGTATTTGCAGACACATTCTATTTTGTTCAAAAAGCACAGAATCTGTAGGCAGTCAGTCCATGTGATATTTTATAAATTCCTACTTTGGAAATAGAACCAGTCTGACTCAAGGCTCAGATACAGATAGACTCTAACCTTACACCTTTAATGCATTGTCTGAGCTGAAATGTCACCTTTCTCGTATACTGATAAAACCTTAAGTTGTCTCAGGACTGTGACTTGAAAGAAGATCTGCGATTTACATATTACTCAATCAAAACCTTCATCCCCATTCTAAGTTATTAAAGACTTAACAGCAATCTAAGTTTGTTCAGTAGATCGTATCAGTTGTATGACACTTTGATCTTTTAGTATAAATTCTATGTCCCATGATCCAGCCCAATAACTACCTGATGAAGGAGCAGCACTCCGAATGCTTGAATTTCCAAATAAACCTGTTAGACTATAATCTGGTGTTGTGTGATTTTTAACTAATGTGAGGTAATTTTTCACTGGAGGTTTGTACCTCAGTCATTGGTATCTGAACCCGAAGTTCAGCATTCAAATCTCACTTCAGGACTTGATGACTGAGGAATGTGCATACATAACGTAACCAAACAGGTCAGACACCAACTTGTGGTTCCTTCCAGGATGTGTTAAGAGTGGGGAGACTTGCCTGGTCATTATGAAATGGGAATAAATTGAAGCCTTTGCCATCACTATCGTAGCTCCAGGGGACAATATGTTTGTAAAAGTATGTATTGCCACATCAACCTGGACCCCATGGTAGTGTGATGGCAAGCCATCTGGCTCAGTTGTTCGACATCTGGTGGGAAACAGTATATAATTACCTGAGTCATCTCTACTGCCCTTCTTGAACAAGGGCACATTTGCAATCCTCCAGTCCTTTGGTACTAATCCTGTAGACAGTGACAACTCAAATATCAAAGCCAAAAGCTCTGTTATCTCCTCCCTAGCTTCCCAGAGAAACTTCTGATAAATCCCATCCGGTCCAGGGACTTGTCTGCTTTCACTCCTAGAATTAATAACACCTCTTCATAACCAACCTAGATCCTTTCTTGCCTAATATCTCACACCTCATTCTTCTCCTCTATAATATTCTCCTTTCCCTGAGTGAAAAATGATGAGAAATGTTCTTTTAGCAAATATCTTTTATTGCTTTCTGTTGTATTCCACCTTATAGTTTTTAGATATTTTCTCATAATGGTGCCTAATAATTGCAAAACTTGATTTTGCTTTCTCCCCCTCTCCTTTCTATAAGTGTTTCTCATGTTGTATATTCCCAATCTTTCTCCATGATGTATGATCACAAAATAGTTAAAAGGTCAGGAAAGGCATCCAGTCCATTTTAGCTCAACTTTTCAAAGTCTGTACAGTTCTGTAACACAGCATTAAAATGTCTCTTAAATAAATATGGGACTTCTGTCTAGCTGACTATTCTTTGTATTAATCACAATTCATGTGGAGTGCACCATTTTCACAATTGTTTTGCCTGATGGCAGGTCTGCCCACAGTGGTATGACTTCCCTCATGGGTTGGGCAAGGAGGCAGATCCTCAATCCATTTCATCTGGAATAAGGATGAACCTTATAGAAAGGAGAGGGGGAGAAAGCAAAATCAAGTTTTGCAATTATTAGGCACCATTATGAGAAAATATCTAAAAACTATAAGGTGGAATACAACAGAAAGCAATAAAAGATATTTGCTAAAAGAACATTTCTCATCATTTTTCACTCAGGGAAAGGAGAATATTATAGAGGAGAAGAATGAGGTGTGAGATATTAGGCAAGAAAGGATCTAGGTTGGTTATGAAGAGGTGTTATTAATTCTAGAAGGAGTGAAAGCAGACAAGTCCCTGGACCGGATGGGATTTATCAGAAGTTTCTCTGGGAAGCTAGGGAGGAGATAACAGAGCTTTTGGCTTTGATATTTGAGTTGTCACTGTCTACAGGATTAGTACCAAAGGACTGGAGGATTGCAAATGTGCCCTTGTTCAAGAAGGGCAGTAGAGATGACTCAGGTAATTATAGACTGATAAGAGATTGGATTTATAATTATCTAACAAGCAACAACTTGATTTCAGATAGTCAAAGTAGTTTCATCAAGGACAGGTCATGTGTCACAAACCTCATTGAGTTTTTTGAGAAGGTGACCAAGCATGTAGAGGAGGGTAGGGCAGTTGATGTGGTGTACAAGGACTTCAGTAAAGCCTTTGATAAGGTTCCACATGATAGGTTGTTGGAGAAAATGCAGAGGCATGGGATTGAGGGTGATTTAGCAGTTTGGATTAGAAACTGGCTTTCTGAAAGAAGGCAACGAGTGGAGGTTGCTGGAAAATATTCAGCCTGGAATCCGGTTACTAGTGGTGTGCCACAAGGATTGTTTTGGGGCCACTGCTGTTTGTCATTTTTATAATGACTTTGATGCAGGTATAGGTGGATGGATTAGCAAATTTGCAGATGATACTAAAGTCGGTGGCGTAGTGGACAGTTTGGAAGAATGTTGCAGGTTGCAGGGGTACGTGAATAAACTGCAGAATTGGGCTGAGGGGTGGCAAATGGAGTTCAATGCAGCTAAATGTGAGGTGATTCACTTTGGGAAGAACAACAGGAAGGCAGACTACTGGGTCAATGGAAAGATTCTTGGAAGTGTGGATGTGCAGAGGGATCTTGGAGTCAATGTACATGGATCCCTGAAAGTTGCCACCCAGGTTGATAGTGCTGTTAAAAAACCATACGGTGTGTTAGGTTTCATTGGTAGAGGGAGTAAGTTCTAGAGCTGCAATATCATGCTGCAACTATACAAAATACTAGTGCGGCCGCACCTAGAATATTGTGAACAGTTCTGGATCCCATATTTCGGGAAGGATGTGGAAACATTGGAAAAGGTGCAGAAGAGATTTACTAGGATGTTGCCTGGTCTGCAGGGAAGGTCTTATGAGGAAAGGCTGAGAGACTTGGGCCTGTTCTCATTAGAAAGAAGGCGGCTAAGAGGGGATGGTTAGAGACATACAAGATGATCAGAGGATTAGATAGGGTAGACAGTGAAAGTCTCTTTCCTAGGATGATGACGTCAGCTTGTCTGAGGGGGCATAACTACAAATTGAGGGGTGATAGATTTAAGACAGATGTCAGAGACAGGTTCTTTACTCAGAGTAGTAAGGGCATGGAATGCCAATGTAGTTAATTCAGCCACATTAGGGAGATTTAAACAATCCTTGGATAAGCACATGGATGATGATGGGATAGTGTAGGAGAACGAGTTGAGAATAATTCACAGGGGTGGCATAGTGGCTCAGTGGTTAGCACTGCTGCCTCACAGCACCAGGGTCCCAGGTTCGATTCCAGCCTCAGGCGACTGTCTGTATGGAGCTTACACATTCTCCCCGTGTATGTGTGGGTTTCCTCAGGGTGCTCCAGTTTCCTCCCACAGTCCAAAGATGTGCAGGTTAGGTGAATTGGCAATGCTAAATTGTCCATAGTGTAAGGTGCATTAATCAGAGCGAAGTGGGTCTGGATGGGTTATTCTTCGGAGGGTCAGTGTAGGCTGGTTGGGCCAAAGGGCCTGTTTCCACACTGTAGTGGACCTGACCTAATCAGGTCTGCGCAACATTGAGGGCCGAAGGGCTGTTCTGCGCTGTATTGTTCTATGTTCTATAAAGGTAAAATGCCAGCGAAAACCCTGGGAAAATGATCAGAATTTAGTTTTAATTGTTTTTTCCTTGGAATACTGGCACAAGAAAGGTGATATATACAATTATTAAAAATGACCATTGTGGCTGAAAAAGATTTTCAATAAAGAATTAGAGAGATTGAATATATTACCTTTTATTCATAGGGTTCAGTATGCCTCACATAAAAATAGAGAAAACATTGGTTCAGAGCCCCTTTTATCCATAATGTTTCACATATCTTGCAATGGTATGCATACTTTTTTATTCTCCAATCGTGAATTAGACTTGCATTTGACGAACTGGAATTTTCCAAAATAACAATAAGCCACAACTCCAGGAATATGCAGCAAAGAATCAAACTGAAGAGAAACAAGCAGGATGGTTACCAATGAAGAACCATGAAGGACAATAAAAGAATTAAACATGTGCATTGAGGAAGAGAAAGTAATTGATGAAAAAGGAAATCAATCCAAAATCTCTGAAGTCTTGGTAAAAAATTGTATTCTCCATTAAGCTGACAATTTAGCATTTGTAGCATAATAATGTATAAAGTTAATGATATCAAGGCTTTTTGTGCCAGTACAATATAATTTTCTGTGCCTTGAAATGACTGACAGAAGTTTTTCTGTGTTCCAAGAAGTTTGAATGGAGGAAGTCCATGAATCAATCAGTTCCAACTGAACAGAATACAACTGACTGACTGTCAAACCACTGTTCATGTGTTCCTGTAACCCCCGATGAAATACTCCAAGAATAGTTGATTCAATTTACAAGACAGATAAAAGTCATACCGAGTCCTCTGGCGATTATTTTCCAGAAATAGTTGGGCATGTACTCACTTGACTCTTCATTAGCATTGCAGAAAAAAAAATTCAGTATAACCTACTGTTCTCATGGATAAGCAGTAGCACTAAATAACCATAATTTGTGATTTGTTTTTAATTAAGTATACGCCAAGCATTTAATATCAAAGGTCAAGACCCAATATTCAATCCAAAACAGTAATTTAGTTTGTAGAATTGAAATTGCTTCATTCCTGTTATTTTGCCACCTTGTTAGGAGCAATTAAATGTTTAAAGAAGTAATCCAAACACCTAAGAATTAACAAAAAGAACTATACCACAACATTTAAACAAAAACAAAAGTTTATTGTCTACTAAAAAGAATTCAAGAAAGTAAGCATTATCAACACCATAGTTTAAAATTACATACATTATGAAGTCAGTTTACTTCCTTCTTCACAAGAATTCACTTATACATTGCAACTACCCAAAGGTGCAGCTCAAATCGAGCGAATTCATGTCACTTCCCCTCAGTGTTCCAACTACACTCCAAGTTTCAATTAATTTTATTAGTTTTTTTGACTTTAAAATCTCTCCTCCTTTTACTCACTCTTTTATTTACAGGTCTCCTGACTGTGGATGCCTCAGTTACTTGTTTAGGTTTCCAATATATTCCCAAATTGGTTCCAACCATTTTCCAAGCTAATTTTGTTGACTGTTTTTTCACACAAGGCTCCACAAGAACCACTGTAGATTTGTTTCACTAGCTACAAGCTACAGCAACTCTTCCTGCTGTCTTTTGCTCCTAAAATCCAAACTGAGACAGAGTCCCACATACATTCCATGTGGTGATTGATGAAGTTAGTATTTTCTCTGCCTGAAATGCACACCTAACTTTCATCTCCTGTTGGCTCTCTCAATCTAATGCGATGCAGGCTATACCAAAGCAAAGCTCCACTGCCTCTATTCCAAAATGAACTGCTTGCTTCTTCAGTCCTCACTTTCTCCTGCTTGCTTCTTCAGCAAACACCCAGATAACATAAAGAAAAGAACCTGCCACCTCCCTAACCCATCTCCTTGGGATGTTCTGAAAAGAATGTAAATAAATTATTTTACCATTAAGGTGACTCTTTGATTCTGTAACCCATATGAATTATTTATATTGCTAATGGAGTTTTATTGCTCCTTTCTCCAGACCCCTTGAATACTCAAAGAAGCCTCACATTGTCAAAGCTACTTTCTGTTGCCTTTCATCTGGAAACTATATAATTTAAATCTTTTGTTAAAGTAAAGGTACCATTACATCAATAGTTCTGGCTCAATTAAATCAAGATTAAAGATACCTATGGTGAATTGGTTGGTTAATATGTGTGTTGAGTACAGGCTACTCATTAAATTACAACCATGGTTTTAAAAGCAATGTCCCACTGACAGACCAGAACCATAGTACAAGGGATAATAATTTTTTTTATTTGAGTAACACTAAAAGCACTTTAATTGCTATTTTACAACATTCCTATTCCAGTTTTTTTTTTCCATTCTCTCCTAGAGATTCAGATTTATTCTTTGGTTTCTTTCAGTTCACTCTGGGTTTGCCTTGGGTGAGCCTGTTCCTGGACAGTGGGATCTGAAACCTCATCCTCTCAGTCCTGTCATTCACCAAGGTCCTGGATAGCCCATGCTCTCATCCCACCATTATCAGCTTTTTTTTTCCCAGCAATGCAATGCAAAACATTTTGTTTTAGGGTGAGGGAAAGTATCTAATTAATAGAGCATGATCCCTCTAATGAATTCTGACTTGTGATCGAAGGACAATGGCTTGGGGTTTGCACTGACATCATGGGAGGACGATTAAGAATTAGGAAAACCCTCACCAAAGTAACTGTGTCTAAGTATGTTTCAGTAATTCTACCTCAATCAAATAAGTAAGGATTCAGCTGCAAAATATTAACCACATTAAAGAGTATATGATATGTCATATTAGGCAATCTACAAGAGAACACAAACAGTGAAGACAAACACAAATATAACATCAGGAAATAAACTTTAAGCCAGACCCGTTCACTATGAGTTAAACCAAAAGTAACCATGTTCAACTAATATTTTTGGACTATAAGAAAGTATTGCTCTGAAAAAGCTTGAAGTTGAAGAAATCATTTATAACATCCTCATAACACAAGAGTTTATACTTAGAAATGTACAGCATGGAAACAGACCCTTTGGTCCAACCCGACCATGCCGACCAGATATCCCAACCCAATCTAGTCCCACCTGCCAGCACCCGGCCCATATCCCTCCAAACCCTTCCTATTCATATACTCATCCAAATGCCTCTTAAATGTTGCAATTCTACCAGCCTCCACCACTTCCTCTGGTAGCTCATTCCATACATGTATCACCCTCTGTGTGAAAAGGTTGCCCCTTAGATGTCTTTTATAACTTTCCTCTCTCACCCTAAACCTATGGCCTCTAGTTCTGGACTCCCCGACCCCAGGGAAAAGACCTTGCCTATTTACCCTATCCATGCCCTTCATAATTTTGTAAACCTCTATAAGATCACCCCTCAGCCTCTGATGCTCCAGGGAAAACAGCTCCAGCCTGTTCAGCCTCTCCCTATAGCTCAAATCCTCCAATCCTGGCAACATTTCACAACATCTTTCCAATAGGAAGGAGACCAGAATTGCATGCAGTATTCCAACAACGGCCTAACCAATGTCCTGTACAGCCGGAACATGACCTCCCAACTCCTGTACTCAATACTCTGACCAACAAAAGAAAGCATACCAAACTCCTTTTTCACTATCCTATCTACCTGCGACTCCACTTTCAAGGAGCTATGAACCTGCACTCCAAGGTCTCTTTGTTCAGTAACACTCCCTAGGACATTAGCATTAAGTGCATAAGCCCTGCTAAGCTTTGCTTTCCCAAAATGCAGCACCTCACATTTATCTGAATTAAACTCCATCTGCCACTTCTCAGCCCATCTGGTCAAGATCCTGTTGTAATCTGAGGTAACCCTCTTCGCTGTCCACTACACCTCCAATTTTGCTGTCATCTGCAAACTTACTAACTGTACCTCTTATGCTCGCATCCAAAACAATTATGTAAACTACAAAAAGGAGAGGAGTTCATAGGATCCTGAGTGGTATTGACAGTGTGGAAGTTGTAAGGATGTTTCCTGTTTTGTGATGAGGGGCACTGTTTAAAAAATAGAGGTCTTTCTTTTCGGGGAAAGCTGAGGAGATATTCTTTCTCTCAGGAATGTGCAATGTTTGAACTGGTCACCCAAGAAGGAGGGGGAGGTGGGGTATTTTGATAATTTTAAGGTGGCAAGAGATATATTCTGATTAGGCAAGGGAATCAAAGCTTATCAGGATAAGTGGGAATGTGGACTTCAATACACAAAGAGATCAGTCATGACCCAATTGTTTGGTGGAACTGGTTCAAGAGGCCAAATGCCCTAATTTTGCTCCTAATTTATCTGTTGCAGCATACACATGAACAGTCCCATTAAATTATTTCTGTATTTTCTGAGTGCACCTCAGGGTATCACGGTGGTTCAGTGGTTAGCACTGCTGTCTCACAGCGCCAGGGACCCGGGTTCAATTCCCAGCTGGGGCCATCGTCTGTGTGGAGTTTGCACCTTCTCCCCATATCTGCGTGGGTTTCCTACGGGTGGTCCGATTTCCTACCACATTCCAAAGATGTGTGATTAGGTGAATTGGTCACGCTAAATTGCACACAGTGTTAAGATGCCCTAGTCAGGGTTAAATGTAGATGAATGGGTTTGGGTGGGTTACTCTTTGGATGGCCAATGTGGACTTGTTGGGCTAAATGGCTTGTTTCCACACTGCAGTTGATCTAATTAAAAACCTCTGGGTTAGTTGTACCATTCCTGCCTTGGAGTTAGAAGGTAGCGGGGGGGTTCTAACCCAACTTCAAATGGTCCAGGCAGTTAGAGATTATAACATTATATCCAAATATTAGGCTGACACTTAATAAATTACTTGCAAAAAGGCTAGTTATTAGATCAGAGGTGATTTTCTTATCTGAGCCAGAAGAATTGGGTTTAAGCATGACCCCTCCCACTCCTCCAGATGGTGGAAACTAGAGTATGGGATTGGAATACTAGATTGAATTCCAAAAGAATTTCTCCCATTCATGGCATGTGGGCTTCACCGGCTGGGGTAATAATTATTGCCATTCATAATTGCTATTTTCAAACCAACTCCATTGAAATCACTGGACACAATACTATAAAATGCTATGAGATTATGCCTTAAAATATTGTCCTTCACAAAGTCTCGAGTTGCTGAAATGTGATTTTCAGAATCAAAGAGTGGCCACAGCAAGGTAGAGGGTCATTTGGCTCAATATTGGCTGGTTCCACTCATCCCACTCCCTGTCCTTTCCTTGCAGCACTGCAAATTTTTTTCCGCTTTCAGGGGCTTATCAAAATCCCTTTCAAAAGTCACAATTGAACCTGTGTCGACTACTTTCACATAATACATTTGAAATTAGAACAGTAACTGTGTAAAAATTATTTTTCACATATCACCATGCCATTCGCCTTATGTTTCCTCACCATTCTGTTAATGGGACCAATTTCTCAGTCTATCTTTGCATGGTTCCAACATGACTATGAACAACTATTAACTCTCCTTTCAATCTTCTGTTCTCTTAGATCAGACTCAACTCCATTCTGTCTACGTAACTAAAGTCCCTAATGTCTGGAATCAATCTACAATTCTTTCAGTGCCACTTCTGAAGACCTTCTCATCCTTCCTCAAATATGGTACCCAGAATTGGACTCAGCAGTTGAGATCTGTCTAGTGGAAGCCACCCATTGCTTTCAGAAGATTCATTATATGTATTTTGCTTTCATACTCCACGCCATAGTCGAGGACACTGTAAGCCATTTTACTTGCTTTCCCTGATCTGTTCTTCCACTTCTAACAATTTCAGCACATATTATTCTCGATATGTGCTCCAGAAACCCCATTAGAATTACACTCTTCATATTCTATTGCCTGTCTTTATTCCTTCTACCACAATTTATAACTTGTCGCTTCACATCCACTGCAAATGACTTTTATCTGTCCTGTACCTGGCCATTCCACTCTTAAAATCTATCACGAGCTGCCTCACAATGTTCCCAAATTTAGTATCACAGCAAAGTTGGAAGTTGTGCCAAAAGACACAAAAGTATGTCATTTAAGTAAATTAATAAAAGCAGTGGTTCTAATACCATTCCCTGGGAAATTTCATGTATAACTTCCTCCAGTCCCAAAAATGATGGATTATTATTAATTTCCAAAAGTCTATTCCTAAGGCACCACCTCCATATCCAGGGTGACTTGGAACACTTATGGACTATGCCTCTGCAAATTTCCTTCCTTACTTCCTCCACATCCTTGGATGCATCCCATCTGTTCTGGTAAGATATCAACTTTACATACAGTTAGCACGTCTTCTTTATCAATGTTTAGCTTACCTAATATTTGAACTACCTCTTCTTTCACCATGACTTTTCAGCATTGGCTTTTTTAACAAAGATTGATGCAAAGCCATCATTTAGACCTCCACGCAGATCCTTTTTAGACCCTTATTGCTTTCTCTCCTCCCCTCACCACTCCTTGTCACTACTTTTGTACCCATTGACGACTTTTGGAATCCTTTTTAGTTGTTCATTAGCAACTCGCTGTTCGTAGCTGTTATAGAACATAGAACAATATAGCACAGAACAGGCCCTTCGGCCCTTGTGTTGCGCCAACCTGTGCGCTATTCTCAGCTCGTCCCCCTACACTATTCAAAAATCATCCATGTGCTTATCCAAGGATTGTTTAAATCTCCCTAATGTGGCTGAGTTAACTATATTAGCAGGTAGGGCATTCCACGCCCTTACCACTCTCTGAGTAAAGAACCTACCTCTTGATTTCTGCCTTAAATATATTACCCCTCAATTTGTAGCTATGCCCCCTCGTACAAGCTGATGTCATCATCCTAGGAAAAAGACTTTCACTGTGTACCCTATCATCTTGTATGTGTCTATCAATTCCCCTCTTAGCCTTCTTCTTGCCAATGAGAACAGACCCAAGTCTCAGCCTTTCCTCATAAGACCTTCCCTGCAGACCAGGCAACATCCTGGTAAATCTCCTCTGCACCTTTTCCAGTGTTTCCACATCCTTCCCGAAATATGGGGACTAGAACTGTACACAACATTCCAAGTGTGGCCGCACTAGCATTTTGTATAGTTGCAGCATGATATTGCGGCTCCGGAACTCAATCCCTCTACCAATGAAACCGAACACACCGTATGCCTTCTTAACAGCACTATCAACCTGGGTGGCAACTTTCAGGGATCTATGTACATGGACTCCAAGATCCCTCTGCACATCCACACTAACAAGAATCTTTCCATTGACCCAGTAGTCTGCCTTCCTGTTATTCTTCCCAAAGTGAATCATTTAGCTGCATTGAACTCCATTTGCCACACTCAGCCCAATTCTGCAGTTTATCCAACAACCTGTAACATTCTTCCAAACTGCCCACTACACCACCGACTTTAGTATCATCTGCAAATTTACTAATCCATCCACCAATGCCTGCGTCTAAGTCATTTATAAAAATGACAAACAGCAGTGGTCCCAAAACAGATCCTTGTGGCACACCACTAGTAACCGGACTCCAGGCTGAATATTTTCCAACTACCACCACTCGCTGCCTTCTTTCAGAAAGCCAATTTCTAATCCAAACTGCTAAATCATTGTCAATCCCATGCCTCTGCATTTTCTCCAACAGCCTACCATGTGGAACTTTATCAAAGGCTTTACTGAAGTCCATGTATACCACATCAACTGCCCTACCCTCACCTACATGCTTGGTCACTGTTAGGAAGCATTATTAAGGTTAGGTTGTGTTAAGAAACTTTATTGTTAGGTAGTGCTCACGTAAGGTAGTATTAGCAAGTCTGGAAATTGTTAGCTTCACTAGACAACAGTAAGCCATTATGTTACACTAAGAACAGACTGAAAAGCTGATGGCATAAAGAGGCCCCAGGGAGGGTGAACAGATAACAGGACATTGGAACCGTGTTAGATTGTACGTAGCTCATACTGAGGTAACAGAATGTTATCAGCTTGGGACCAATCCCACAAGAGTATACCGTATCCTACCAAATAAGGATGTAGCACTGGGATGCGAGGGGCTAAAAAGCTAGACAAAGAGAACAATAGATCAGAAGGCGCTTTCTCCAGTGAGCAGCAAATCTCACTGTATTTTGTATGGCTCTCTCTCATTAAACCAGCTTATATTTTGAATCAGATCCAGTGTTTCTCTCCTTCAAACGAACACGGGGACGGTAGCCCGTCCTAACAGATTTGGTGACCCCGAACGTGTGGAGGGAGTGGAGACACGCCTGTTGGCAGGGATTGAGAGGTCGCCGAATGGCCGGCCACTTCTAATCAGGCTCGGAGGCGCCTTTTTCAAAAAAGATCTCCAGTAGGGATTTGAATACGCTAAATTCTTATTTGCTCGGCGTCTCACAACTCTTTGCCAACCGAAATTGTGGGCTTGGCAGCCCGAGAGAGAGTCGGACCTTTTATTTATGAAGAAAAGTCCCCTAGGTGAAGGGTCATCCCGGCCGCGCGGTTTCTGAAAGTCCTAGGGGTGGTGAGTATTATTGTTTTGAAGAGAAAAAGTCCTCTAGGTGGGCACTGAAAGTCCTAGAGGTGGGTAGTGTTTTAAAGAAAAAAAGTCCTCTAGGTGGGCATTAGAAAGTCCTAGAGGTGGGTAGTGTTTTAAAGAAAAAAAGTCCTCTAGGTGGGCATTAGAAGTCCTAGAGGTGGGTAGTGTTTTAAAGAGAAAAAGTGCTCTAGGTGGGCGCTGAAAGTATTGTTACGGGTAAAGCTTAAGCTTCCCTCCGCGCAAGACGATGTCGGGTAAAGCGTAGGCTTCCCTCCTGCACTAATGACTGGGGAGTAAAATATATACTTCCCTTGACCAGAGGACAGCGCTGATCGGGACTGGCTTTGTCAGGAGTCGAGGTGGTACATTCGTGCGCCCGACACCCAGGAGTGCCGTGGTGGAGAGAGAGACAAAAGACAGAGGACCGGGGACAGAGACAGACACAGAGTTACGGACAGAGCGACTGTGTGTGTGTGTGTGAGAGGGACTTTGTCTATGAGAAAGATAGAGTCTCTGGGTGTGTAAACGTCTGTATGTATCTATAAGTATTTTTGTGTTTGTAAAAGTTTGTGGGAGAAGAAGAGTTTGTGTGTGGAAGTCTGTGAGAGAAGTTTGCATTGTTGCCCTAGAGAGAGAGAGAGAGTGAATGCTGATGCGCCGGCAGTGTGTCTGTGTGAAAGAGGCTGAAGGCATTCTCAGCTAACAAGCAGTTTAACACTTTGTGTTCTGGCTTAAATTCACCTGCTTGTTAGTGAATGAATGTTTGAACGTTATCACCTAGAACTTGAGTCCCTGGAGTGCTTTTGAATGTGATCTTTTATGAGTGCTTAACATGACTTTTTTTTTCAGGTTGGAGATTTTATTGAGATTCAGTGGAGATAGAGCAGACTAGTCGGTAACTGATATTGATATAACTGATATATAAAAACAAAATTCTGAGTGGGTCTGTGGAATTAAAAACTGTGTGTCATATCCCAAGGAGAGAGAATGCGAATGCTGCTGAGCACTAGCAGACAGTGTCTGTAAGAGAGATAGATAGAGAGAGCAGGGCGGCACGTTTGAAGCGAACATTTCGGGAGTACAGCCTGCAAGAGCTTTAACCCTTCGTGATCTGATATAGATGCAGCTGTTTGTTTTGTGATCGAATTTCTTGGTTTTGTTTCTAGAGTTTGAGTTCCAGGGCTGTTGTTTAAAGTGATTGGGCTAAGCGTATGCTTCCCCTGACCTGAAGGTAGTTTTTACCGGGACAGATTTTACCGGGAGCTGAGTATTGCCGTTGTGCAGGTTTAAATTAACTCAGCCGCTGGGGCAATATTAGGGAGTGGAAACCCGTTTTTTTGAGCTGTATTTCAGTGGTTGGTCGGTCCCACGATATAATGGAATTATTTAATTACGGACAGGCCAAACTAGTGGGTCTGCGTACTCGGCACCCCGGAGTTCCGTGGTGGCGCCTGAGTTTGTCCACCAATTCGACCCTCACTAAACAACTACTGCTAGATTGTGTGACACTAGGGAGGAATAATGTCCTTCAGACACTCGATCAAGCCCCGAACCAGAGGTCCGAAATACTAGAGAGACTTAGTGAGACTCTCACTGACCCCTCGGTAATGATCAAAACCCTGGACTCCTTGTGTGAGTATCCCAGGAGTACAACCAAGCAGAGAGTAAAATTGGGGAACCCACCCACAGAGTGGAAAGGGAAAAAATGTGGGTCCCTGACGTGGAAAACCTTCTTCCTCGTCACTTTTCATCCACTCTGGGAGAGGGAACAGTGGGAGGATAAGAATGTTGTCCCTGATACTCCTGGCCATGCGGGACCCTCGCTGTCCTCGGTGAGCCTTGTGGGAATTGCCCACCCGGCTCAGGACTGTACGGTCCTAACCGGATTAGCCGCGTCCCTCTCTTTCCCGCCTGAGGCTGAGTTTGAGCCGCCTACACCGGTGCCGGTCGCCCCGGTCTTGTCCGCAGAGAGTCCCAAGACGGTCGAAGTTATAAAGTCCATTAAGACCCTTATCGAGCAGAATAATACAGCAAAGGAGGTAAAAAATAAGTTATCGGCCCTACAGAAATCAATTATTGAGTGGAGGTTAAAGGGGTGGTTCCCGGAGGATGACAGGGAGTTTTTGACAGGGCCCGAGCTGGAGATCTTGAGGACCAGGGTAGCCGATAGTGTGGCCGCCGACAGGAGGACAGCGCAGAAAAGACTATTTCGGAAGGGCAAGGCAGTGAGGAAGACTGCGAACGATGAGGTGTATTTCAAAGAGTTTCTCACTCGGTTCGGGAATAAGATCCCTAAGCCTAATCACCCAACTACAGATGGGGAAGGAACAGATCGTTCGGGGTGGGAACTGGACCACACCCCGTCCCATTTCCTTTTGTCGTCCCCGTACGAGGATACCACTGCGTGCCGCGGAGGTATTGGGAGGGAGCCATTACCACTGGGGGGGCCACCACCACCCCCGCCATTTAGGACAGCGCCTACGGCCCCCGGGGAGGCCAGAGAACACTCAACGGTACAGGCCCCGGTAGTTGAGGTGGTTGGGGGGAAGGTTGAAATAAAGGACCCCGTTAGGGAGATTGTAACGGGCCAGCTCAATATCCATAGGGAGCAGATTGACGCGTTACAGACACAAGTGCACGACTTGTGGAGGAGACATCTGGATGAGGATATTACTGCCCTGAGGGGAAAATTGACAAACGGCAGGACTAACACAGAGGGGGATGTACATGTGGAGATGGACTCACTCTGTAGTGGTACTACACGGGATTCCTTGCCGGATAAGATAGGGGGAAGGCACGAGGGACTGACTCTCTGTAACGACCCGGACCCCGGGGCGGTACCTACGGGGCCTACATCGGACAGCGATGACGAGGATACTCTAGTAGTTGTAGGCAGAAATATGAAGGCTACACTCACTTCCTCGGCAAACAGGGGAGGTCATGATATGGCAATTAAACCAGAGATTGAGCACATGGGGAGTTATGAAGGAATTCAGCCATCCATGCCCCTGCTTGCCACCAGCCAGGGGAATAGCAAATATGTCTCATGGTCCAGGACAGACCTAGAGGCACTGGTGAAGAAGCTTCCCCTGATAGAGAATGGTGCCTCCGCATGGATAAAGGTGTTTGAACTAGAGACCTGTCACGAAAAATTAGCACTAGCAGACTTTCGAACTATCATGGTCTGAATCAGAGCATCGGGAGCTCTGACGAGGGCTCAGAAGGCTGCCAAGTGCGGCGAAAAGTGTGAGACGACCCCTTTTGACTGGTATAGGAACAAAATCTATGACTCTCTTAGGGAAACCTTTCCCATGAGATTCTCACTAGATGCGCTAGCTAGCCTAGACCTTAAGGATAATGAGGACACTCATGAATACATAAAACGTGCCTGGGACCTATGGGAAGAGGGCACGGGTGAGAGACCGGATAGTTCCCCACTAGCCACAGCTCACTTTCGGAGAGGGGTGCTCAACGGCTTGCCGTCACCTCTAAGAGGGAAGATCCAAGACCATGTTACAGACTTGGGACACCTTACCATCCGACCAGTGGACTAAACAACTGGCCCACCACATAAGACGTTATCGATCGTCTGAGAAGACGAAAATGGAGACTCAGTCCTCCAAACTGTCTACGCAGGTGATAGAACAGCTAGGAAAGGTCATTGAACAAGTGGCTGCAAAGACCACAGCGCAGGACCTGGTGGCAGCCAAAGCTGTGCCCCAGATGTACGCAACCACCCCGAGTCAGGAAAGTCCCCATAACAATATACCGGGCTATCCCAGACCTTACCATGTTCCGGGACGATACCGCCCACTTGCGTGTTGGAACTGCGGGAATGTCGGACATTTTTCTAGGGAGTGCCCGGTGGGGCCTAGACAGGGGGATATAGACGGGCTGGGACATCCTGTGGGCAGAGCTGGTCGTGGGGGAGCGAGGATAGCGGGAAATCTTAGTGAGGGCCCGCGGGGTAGGGAACTGGTAGGCAGAAGAGAGCCCCAGGGCGCGAGGGGAGAAAAAGGGGGATGGAAAATGGTATCGGACTCCATGCAGGGAGTCGTGGATGTGCCTCCTCTGGAAACTGAGGAGGTATATGAAGGGGGGTTCTTCCCCCAATATTGACGGGGCCCGGGGAAGTCCCACAGTCTCCAGGCAGTCAAGGTTACACCGTCACATTTGCCCCCCATGGTTCGGGTGCGCCTGTGTGGTGAGGAGCACCCGTTCATGGCGGACACTGGGGCGTTCGCGTCAACCATTTCTCGACTGCCTAGGAACCTTGCCTTGTCTGATAAAACTTTGGACACTGTGGGCTTCTCAGGGAAAATTGAGAGGCAAGTTTACACGAAACCTGTAACGATTTCAATCGGAGACCAGGTCACCACAATCCCTTTACTTTACGCCCCACGTTGTCCGGTCAACCTACTAGCCATGGATGCCCTCACTCGCCTTGGGGCACGCATACATTGTTCCGAGGAGGGCCTCTGCCTGCTCTGGCCAGGAGAGAATCCCCCCACGGGGGCGCAATTTGTGTTCAACCCCGTCCAGACAGTGTCGGGAACACAAGAAATTGACGTCTACTGGCTTCGGTTGCTGTACGCACTCCCGAACCAGGGGTTAAAAGCAGAATTCACAGAGTGGCTCCCCAAGGTCCCTGACTCGCTGACCTACCAACCCCCTCGGGACCCCTGGCATGTTACCCTCAACTACGTCTCAGTACAGGACCAGGTTTACAATGACCGATTCATGGCCCATGTGAATGGTACAACTACTGTCATTAAGGTTGTGGGGCTAGTAGCGGGTGAAGAGGGTATTGCAGGAATTGTCCGCTTAGATGAGGATCAGGGAGAGTGGTTCCGCCTCGGGGAGAAGGTAGTCCCTCACATCACCTTGGCTGTTGCCCCAGGCTGCGAAGCTCGTAACCTGGGACCTATGGTCAAGCAGGCCTTGCAGGGTACATACATCCCTGTTGGTGATAGTGATGGGACTGAAGTGTCTTCACATGGGCGTTTTCAGAAAAAGCCCATCATGGTGAGGGAGGTCGCCAAGTATGAGAAGCTGGAGCTAGAGAGGACATTCTTACTGGACACGAAAGACCACGATGATGCGGCCGCCCTACTGAGGGGGGTTAACTCTGCACTCTGGACGACACACCCTTTTGACACAGGGAAACTGAGTGGGGTGGTCCAACTATTCCTGAAAGGCAGTATTGACAGCTGCATTTGGGTACCACAATACCCCCTTTCAACAGAACAGATTGAGGGCATACGACCGACAATGAAAGGGCTAGTTGAGGTGAGGGTTTTGAAGAAGATAAAAGGGGGAGGGTGGAACACTCCCATTCTCCCAGTTCCCAAAGGACTGGGGAAAGGGTGGCGCATGGTCCACGACTTGCGCAGGATTAATGAAGCCACCGAAACCCTTAACCTAAAAGTGCCGGACCTGTATGTGGCCCTCCAGGCCTTGAGCCCAGATTTGCAATATTACTCTGTGATAGACCTGGCCAACGCATTTTTCTGTCTACCCCTCCACCCAGACTGTCAGCCATGGTTTGCGTTCACTTATGAAGGAGAGAGATATACCTATAACCGTTTGCCCCAAGGTTATAAGGACTCGCCTGGACTGTTCAGCGCTGCCCTCCTCCCCATCTTAAAATCAGTCTGCCTTCCCCAGGCCACGGTTATTGTGCAGTATGTAGATGACCTCTTGGTGGCCAGCACAACAGACAGCCAGAACCTCCAGGCGGTACGGGACCTCCTGGAAGTGTTGCTACGTGCAGGGTTCAAGGTAAAAAAGGAAAAGTGCCAAATAGCACGAAAATCAGTCACGTTTATGGGAAGAATAGTAGGGAGGGGTGGGACGACACTATCCCATACTCATCGGGAGGCCATTCTCTCCTATGGCACCCCGGTTACCGTGCAGGACATGATGGCTTTTCTCGGCCTCTGCGGGTACTCCTGTACATACATCCCTGACTATGTCGGACTTACTGGACCCCTTAGGGATATGATAACAGAGGTAGGAGCGAAGAAATTAAAGAGCACTCTCAGGTGGTCTATGGATAGGGAAAGAGCCTTTAGGGAAGTGAAGCAGGCGTTGGGTGCAGCCGCATCATTGGCACACCCTGATTATGGCAAGGACTTTCATCTGGATGTGGTGGAAAAGGACGGAGTGAGTAATGCCGTCCTCTACCAGAAGGACAGGGGTGTCAGGAAAGTCCTTTGTTACCATAGTTGTAAATTGGATCCCGTTGAAAAGGGTTTCCCCGGGTGTGCCCGTTTCGCCGCGGCAGTCGCTAAAGCAGTGAAAAACACTGCGCACTTAGTGCTGTGCCACCCTCTGTCAATCCACACTGATCACAGCGTGAGTGCTTTCCTGGCCTCGAACTCCTTCAGCTTCTCTACCAATCGCCAGATGAAGCTTGAGCCCACCCTTTTGGCCCCTCACGTGTCCTTCCGCCCAACCAAAGGGGAGGGCCGAAACATGGTAGCGGGGGTGAACGGTGGTACACTCCCGCCCCATGATTGTGTAGCAAGAGTAGCAGAGGAAAAAAGGCTGAGGAAGGACCTCCACACAGAACTGCTCCCCGACCCGGACTGGTCACTCTACACGGACAGTAGCAGTTGCCGTGGACCTGATGGCTGTGTTCAGGCTTCCTATGCTGTGGTAAAGTCTGAAGGAGGTGGGTATGTAACACTAGAGGCTAAGGAGTTATGTCAGCCAGCCTCTGCCCAATTGGCGGAGATCGCAGGTCTAACAAGAGCACTTGAGCTGAGTAGCGGGATGAGAGTAAACATATACACAGACTCTAGCTATGCCTGGGGCGCGGTACATGTAGAGGGCACATCTTGGATACGTCGGGGACTCCAAACAACGTCGGGATGACCAGTAAAACATGAAACCAGCCTCCGGCGACTCCTTAGAGCTGTCCTCCTTCCAACAGAGGTGGCTGTTGTCAAGGTACAGGGACACTCGGGGCTGGAGACAGAAGAAGGTAGGGGGAATTCTGCGGCTGATGAAGCAGCGAAGGAAGTCATTCAGGCAATGAACCTCCGTTCAGGGACGTGTACACAGGGAGACGATGCCGGGGAGGCCACGGGAGAGGGGGTAATGGATGGGCAGGGGACACCGCATGGGGAGAAGCGCAATGTGGGCAGTCCAGTCAGCCGGGAGGATGCCATAATGCACCTCATTGAATTACAGGAATGCGCAAGTGCGGCTGAGAAAAGAGAGTGGGAGGCCAGCGGGGCGCTGGCCCAGACGATTCATGTTGGGACGTCGCAGCATCGATTATGGAGATCGGCTGGGGGAGAAGTTGTGGCGCCCCGCTCCCTGCTCCCTACACTATTTTCTGAGCTCCATGGACCAACACATGTTGGAGTCCAGAAAGTCCTCCAGTCGGTACGGGATCACTGGTGGGCTCCCAAGTTACGGAAACAATTGGAAAATCTAAGAGCAATGTGTAAGATTTGTAACGAACATAACGCACGTAGACCCCTCCCCCACCCATTACTTACTTTCCCAACACCACTTGGCCTGTGGCAGGAAATCTGCATGGATTTCATTGACATGGGTTCTAAATTGCGCACGCCAGAACACTACAGATTCCTTTTGGTAATTGTAGACCGTTTTTCCCGGTGGGTGGAGGCGATGCCAACCAAAAAGGAGGACGGGGATGTGGTGGCCAATTGGCTGCGCAATGAGTTGATCCCCAGACATGGGGTGCCCCGACTCGTCTGTACGGATAATGGCACCCATTTTAAAAACGAGCACTTGGCCCGTGTGGAGGCGGCGCTGGGCATAGTCCATAGGTTTGGTAGTGTATACCGTCCAGAAAGCCAAGGCTTAGTTGAGCGGGCGAACAGGACCCTGAAGGACAAGATAGCGAAGGTCCTAGCGGGGACCTCCATGACCTGGGTACAAGCACTGCCCCTGGCCCTAATGTCCATGCGCCAGGAGAAGTGCGGGGACACTTTCCTTTCCCCTCATGAGATATTGACCGGTAGACCCATGCCAGGACCCCGCTTATCACCCCGGTGGGAGGACACATGGGACTTCATGAATCAGGACATGGCCCAGTACATGCAGGTCTTACATGAGATGGTTAAGCTAGTCAGGCAACAGGTACTCGATGCTCGGGAAGGGGTGGCCGGACCAACGGTGCCGCTATCGGTAGGAGAAGAAGTTTACCTACGACACCTAGGCAGAACTTCTTGGAGTGAGCAGAGGTGGCAAGGGCCATTCCGAGTCACCGAAGTGGCCAACAACACCCTTAGGGTGGACAGGGAGGGGGATAATAAATGGCACCATTTTTCACACTGTTCCAGATCTCCAAATGGACTACCACTGGCGGAGAGCACTCCCGGAGACGGGACGGAGAGTGGTGCTGATGATCTATGAACAAAGGTGGACTGGCCAACTCCTCATAGGGTTGGGTCTGTGCTTTGCGGTACGACCCTCCGTGCAGGTAACAAAGGATCCATGTGGGGCAAAGGTAATATTGGAAGTGGACCCCGGAATAAAGCAAACCTTTCAGTTCAACCTCTGTGATGTGATAGACTGTGGTGGGGGGGGCTGAAGGGGCATGGAACGGTTATGATGTGTATATGTGCCCCTGTGCATGTCACCCTCACCTCTCCGACGCATGTGCGGGTTATCCACAAGCCTGGGTTAATGTTAGGCCATGCCGTGCTTGGGGTGACGTGTGGTGGGGGCAAACATATACCAGTACCCCGAAGTGAACAGAGTATCGGGATTTGCAACGGAAGATCTCATTGGGGAGGGGTCAGATCGTGACAGCACAAAGGAGAAAGAACCCCTTGGTCCTCAGGACCGAGCCCGGACTCTCTAATCCCCTATATATGGCCGGGTGGTCCAGCAAAACCTGCAAGTATGGAGATGGTCGGAGCCGATATGGTAGCCCATACTATGACTCAGAAAGGGCCAAATTACTGTGTCTGGCTGTAGGGGTTGCCATCACCGGGAAGGACCCAGTGGGGTATATTAGGATCAACCTAGGGAACACCAATGCGGCCCGCCCACAAGCCAAACCTGATGTTGTCCAAACTTTTGAAACTGATAAGTTGGCCGGCCCCAGGAGCCGGCTTGCGCTAGCCACAGGGTACACGGAGGCGAACGCCTGGATTGACCGGATCATCCAGTTTTCGCAGCAGGCAGACCAAGACAACTGTTGGGTCTGTGCAAAAGGGAGGCCGGGACTGATTATGAGTAGGACCCCGTTCGAGGAAGGGCACATGGATTGTGCTGTTGAGTTAATGTCCAAGACCAACCCCACAGTAAAATGCAGATCCTGGGAACAGTATTTTCCAATGGCCCCGCCAACCGTTACCCCACCTGACTTTGTTATCCTCCCATTGGTAAACTTCACTTGCTTCACCAACCCCCGGTCACTTGCCCGGGGATACAGGGTCAGTTCGGTGGATGTATCTAGCTGTAACAGGAGCTGGGAGCTCACCAAAGATGGGGCTGCCAAGTTGACCGTTAGTCGAGCGGACATGTGGTGGTATTGCGGGGCTAAGACCCTGTACAATTGGCTTCCTCTGAATTGGGAAGGGAGTTGTGTCCTTGTAACCCTGAATGCTCCGCTTTTCTTGTCACCAAGAGCACCCGGGGATTACACCCTCCGGCAACCGCCCCAGGGACTTGATGCCTACGTTCGATATAGACGAGCCGTCAGTGGTCCCAGTACTTGGATTAATCTGGCTACAGGACCCTTATGACACGGACTATCGACCGAGCCCTAACAGGCAAGGATGACCACCTTTCTTCGCCCCCGCCTTACCAAGCTGTGCAGCAGGAATGCGCGGGCGCTCCCTGTGTGACAGCGAGCATGACCAGATTTGAGGTGGAGGGGGACCTCCCACCCCCATGTTACGACTTTTAAGTGCTTATGTCTATTATGTATTATTTCACTGCTTCTCGTGCCTTAATGATTGTATGCGAACTGGAGAGGCGCATAGAGTAGGGATTTTGCGGCGCGGTATGCTTTGTGTAGTTGTATGCTGCTTAGGGACTCCTTTCCCCTATAACTATGTCTCCCTAGAGTCAGACAAGCCGGGTTGAGCCAATTGGTCGGCCTTGCAAAAGAGCAATGGAGGGGCGCTCACCGACCATCCGGGTCCTGACTGCTGCACGCGAACTGCTGTATTTTGTGTGGCCTCGGCTGAGGCCAAGGGAGGGAGTGTTAGGAAGCATTATTAAGGTTAGGTTGTGTTAAGAAACTTTATTGTTAGGTAGTGCTCACGTAAGGTAGTATTAGCAAGTCTGGAAATTGTTAGCTTCACTAGACAACAGTAAGCCATTATGTTACACTAAGAACAGACTGAAAAGCTGATGGCATAAAGAGGCCCCAGGGAGGGTGAGAGATAACAGGACATTGGAACCGTGTTAGATTGCACGTAGCTCATACTGAGGTAACAGAATGTTATCAGCTTGGGACCAATCCCACAAGAGTATACCGTATCCTACCAAATAAGGATGTAGCACTGGGATGCGAGGGGCTAAAAAGCTAGACAAAGAGAACAATAGATCAGAAGGCGCTTTCTCCAGTGAGCAGCAAATCTCACTGTATTTTGTACGGCTCTCTCTCATTAAACCAGCTTATATTTTGAATCATATCCAGTGTTTCTCTCCTTCAAACGAACACGGGGATGGTAGCCCGTCCTAACAGTCACCTTCTCAAAAAAACTCAATTAGGTTTGTGAGACACGACCTGCCCTTGACGAAACCATGTTGTTGCTTGCTAGATGATTATAAATCCTTTCCAAAACCTTCCCTACAACAGAAGTGAGGCTCACTGGTCTATAATTCCAGCTCGGCGAACAGAACCACTACAACAAGCACCCGAGCTACAAATCTTAGCACAAACTTTGATCACTGGTATATAATTACCTGGGTCATCTCTACTGCCCCTCTTGAACAAGGGCACAACATTTGCAACCCTCCAGTCCTCTGGTACTAATCCTGTAGACAATGATAACTCAAATAGCAAAACCAAAGGCTCTGCTATCTCCTCCCTAGCTTCCCAGAGAATCCTCCGATAAATCCCATGTGGCCCAGGGGACTTGTCTACTTTCACTCTTTCTAGAATTGATAAAACCTGTGCATAACTAACCTCTATCCTTTCTAGTCTAAAATCTTGCATCTCATTCTTCTCCTCTACAATATTGTCCATTTCCTGAGTGAAGACTGATGAAAAATGTTTGTTTAGCACCTCTACGATCTCCACTGGGTCCACATTCAACTTCCCACTTCTGTCTTTGACTAGCCCTATTCCTACCCTAATCATTCTTTTATTCCTCACATACCTATAGAAAGCTTTAGAGTTCTCCTTTATTCTATTTGCTAAAGACTGCTCGTGTCCTCTCTTTGCTCTTCTTAACTCTCTCTTTAAATCCTTCCTAGCTGATCTGTAACTCTCCATCTCCTCATCTGAACCATCTTGTCTCATCAACACATTAGCCTCCTTCTTCTTCATAACAAGAGATGCAATTTCTGTTGTAAACCACAGTTCCCTTACCTTATCACTTCCTCCCTGCCTGACAGGGACATACCTATCAAGGACACGCAATATCTGTTCCTTAAACCAGCTCCACATTTCCATTGTCCCCATCCCCTGCATTTTGTTACCCCATTCTATGCATCCTAATTCTTGCCTAATCACATTATAATTGCCCTTGCCCCATCAATAACTCTTGACCTGTGGCATGTACCTATCCCTTTCCATCGCTAAACTAAACATAACTGAATTATGGTCACTCTCTCCAAAGTGCTCACCTACAACTAAATCAAACACCTGGTCTGGTTCATTACCAAGCACCAGATCCAGTGTGGCCTCCCCTCTTGTCAGCCATTTGACATACAGTGTCAGGAAACCCTCCTGCACACATTGGACAAAAACTGATCAATCTGACGTACTAGAGTTACAGCATTTCCAGTCAATGTTGGGGAAATTAAAGTCCTCCATAATGACCACCCTGTTCCTTTCACTCCTACCCAGAATAATTTTGCTAATCCTCTCTTCCACCTCCCTGAAACTCTGTGGAGGCCTATAAAAAAACTCAAAGCAATGTGACCTCTCCTCTCAGCTCACACTATCTCAGTAGACGAGTCCTCGTCAAATGTTCTCTCAGCCATCGTTATACAATCCTTGACTAACAAGGCCACGCCTCCCCTTGTTTTACCACCTTGCCTGTTCTTAATGAAAGATCTAAACTCTGGAACCTGCAACATCCATTCCTCACCTTGTTCTATCCATATCTCTGAAATGGCCACAATATCGAAGTCCCAGGCACCTATTCATGCTGCAAGCTCACCTACCTTATTTTGGATACTTCTGGTGTTGAACTAGACACACTTTGAACCACTTCACTGTCTGCCAGCACATTCCTGTGACCCTGAAATCCTGTCTCTGTTCTTCCTACCCTCATCCTCCAGTGTACCGCAACTACACCTCTGGTTTCCATCCCCCTGCCGAGCTGGCTTAAACCCACCCGAATAGCACCAACAAATTTCCCACCCCTCTAGTTCAAGTGAAGACCATCCTTCTTGTATAAGTCCCACCTTCCCAGAATGAGCCCCAATTATCCAAGAACCTGAAACCCTCCCTCCTGTACCGTCCTTGCAGCTATCCGTTCAGCTGATTTCTCTCCCCATTCCTTGCCTCGCCATGACGTACCACAGATAACAAACCAGAGATAACAACTCTGTCTGTTCTAGCTCTTAGCTTCCACCTTAGCTCCCTGAAATCCTGCCTTACATCCCTATCCCTCTCTCTATAAATGTCGTTGGTACCTACATGGACAACAACTTGAGGTTGGTCACCCTCTGCCTTCAGGACCCCAAAGATACGATCAGAGTCATCACTGATCCTGGCACCTGGGAGGCAATATACCAACTGCGAGTCTCATTCGTTCACAACAAACCTTCTATCTGAGCCTCTATTGAGTCCACTGACTAACACTCTCCTCCTTTCCCTTCTGTGCCAGAGACCTGGGCCCCACTGCTTGCCCCTGGTAAGTCATCCCCCTCAACAGTATTCAAAACGGTATACATGTTTTTCAGGGGAACGACCACAGGGGATCCCTCCACTGACTGTTCGAAGAGGGAAAAAACAGTCACCCAGCTTTCTTCATGCCCAGGAGTAACTACTCCCCTGTAACTCTTATCTATCACAGCCTCTGCCTGCCGAATGATCCGAAGTTCATCCAGCTCCCGCTCTAGTTCCCTAATACGGTCTTGGAGGAACGAGAGTTGTTTGCTGCTGGTCTATGTTCATCCTCACTTTTCAATGAACCCGTCACCAAAATTCTTTTCAAAAGAGAAAGCTGCCATCCAGTAGCACCCGAGTAAATAACAGAGTCAGGATGAAACAGTTGCCTTGTTCTATTTACACTGGACTCTCCTCACATTTCTAACTTGTCTGGATCTCAGATTGAGGAAGTAAAAAAGGACTTGCACTTATGTGGCACCTTCGGAAACTCAGGATGTGGCACTGAAGTCAATTAAGTATTTTTCTGAAGTGTGGATGCTGCTGTAATGTGGGAGATGCAGCAGCCAATCCACACTTCAGCAAACTTCCTGGACTTCTGACTTAGAGATGAGATGCCACAGTTTAAAAAAATAAACATAGCTTTTAATGTAAATTTGGTCCTGGCAGTTAATGTATTTGGTAACATAGTGAACAGTGAATTTGAATTAATTTTTAATTTGATATTAGTACAAATAAGATATAAGTGAAAAGCAGTTCTCATTCAAATTTGTTTTCACATTGCACATGAAATAATAAGATTCAGTTCGTGTTAAGAGCTAAGTAATGGAGATATGTGTGTGAGTATGTGGGATTTGTTTGAAACCTGATATTTTCTGTTAAACTTCAAGCTTTAACAGCAGAAACTGTCAGCCCAACTTCAACTGCATGTTAATGAGTTTTAAATGGATTAGAAGCAGATCCACTATGTTGTGCTATGACAAATAGGATGAAATTTCTGCTGTTAGCAACAAATGCATCAGCATATTTATATAACTTGCCTCATTCTGATATTTTAAAGGCAATTCAGTTAAAAGACAATTAAGTTAAAACTTTGCTAAAATTCTGACAGAAGAATTTGATATAAGCACATTTGTTACTCATGTCAGACAGTACAATGTCCACCCACAAACATATACTATTGAGAATTCTAAGAAACCCCTTGAACCATTAGCACTTATGGAATGATTTATAACATTATTTTTATTTTAACTGCAATACGAAATATTGTTACCAACAGGTTTTCCCCCTTCCTGAGAACTGGAACTTCATTACAGGTTTTAGATTGACTGATCATGGAATAACTCTGGTAGAAATGATAATATTATCCAGCAGTGACCGTGGACCTTCAGAAACTTCGAGGCAGTTCTGTTCGTTGCTGAGATTTACACTTGCCACAGCTCCAGTGTCTACAGGCATTAAGGATGAAGTGACACAGCTGGACACATTTTCGCCCTGTACTTGATGACCATCGTTCCTCTTGACCTTTTTTTTTGACTTTTTTTGTAAGTTGTCAGTTCTACAGAAGGAGGACAAATATTCAAGAATTAGGTAGAAATCTAGTTTATTATAATCTCTGTTTACTGAAATATTCTCAGATATATTCAATAGAATGGTGTTGATTTTAAGGAAATAGGCCATTTAATCTGACTCACCCCTGAATGTTTATGCTCCACATTGGTACCTTTCCACAATTATACCTCTAACCCTATTAGCATATGTTTCAATCCCTTTCTCCCTCGCAGATTTATTTAGCTTCCCCTTAAATACATTGCTGCAATTTGACACAACTACTCTTTCAGATACCAACTTCCACACTGAAATGGATCCAGATCTGAGTGAATCACCTGTGCTCAATGAACATTTTATAAAATCAGGCCCATCAGGCCACAAACATGCCTGAAATTCACTGTTAATTGGAATGGAGGAAGATCTAGGAATATTAGAAAATCTAGGAATTCCCATTGATTCCAGTTTTGTTCAGGCTTCTTGATGCCTTCCTGATGAAGGGCTTATGCTCGAAACGTTGAATTCTCTATTCCTGAGATGCTGCCTAACCTGCTGTGCTTTGACCAGCAACACATTTGCAGTTGATGCCAATCTTATCAAATACAGCCTTGATGTCAAGGGCAGTCACGTCTGGAATTCAGCTTTTTGCTAAGTTTGAATGAAGGCTGTAATGAGGTCAGGAGGCTGTAATGAAGTTCTGCCAGAACCCAAACTGAGCATCAGTGAGCAGGTTATCGCTGAGCAGGTACCATAAGACGTAGGAGCAGAAATTAGGCCATTCAGCTCATCGAGACTGCTCCACCATTCAATCAGAGTTGATGATTTTCTCAACCCCGTTCTCCCTCTTTCTCCATGTAACCCTTGATCCCCTTGATACTCAAGAACCTATCTATCTCAGTCTTAAATGTACTGAAAAACCTGGCCTCCACAGCCTTCTGTAGCAATGAATTCCATAGATTCACTACTTACTGGCTGAAGACATTTCGCCTTATCTTTGTTCTAAAAGGTATTCCCTTTACTCTAAGTCTGTGCCCTCACATCCTAGTCTTTCCTACCAATAGAAACATCTTCACAATATCCACTCTGCCCAGGCCATTCAGTATTCTGTATGTTTCAATTAGATCCCCCTCATCCTTCTAAACTCCATCGAGTAAAGACAGAGTCCTCAAACTTTCCTCATTTGTTACGTTTTTCATTCCTGGGATCATTCTCGTGAACCTCCTCTGAACATGGTCCAAGACCAGTACATCCTTCCTAAGATATTGGGCCCAAAACTGTGCATTAAATGCTGGCTCAGCTAGTGATACATCTGTCGAAGAGTATGAAAAATAAATTAAAAATTGAAGTATAATGTCCCTAGTTTTGTATTAAATTTCATGTTGCAATAAATAATAGCATTCTATTAGCTTTCTTAATTAATTTCTGTACCTGCGTACTAAACTTTCGCAAACACTCGGACACGTCCTCCTACCTCCCCCGGACACCAGGCTATTGTATCCACATAAGTCACTAATCTCATTTCAGCTGGGGGTCTCCTTCAAGCTCACAGACCCCCAACCCTGTAAAGCCAACTTCCAGCTTCTCCACAAAACGTACAAGCAAGACTGCCTGGGCAGACCCATTGTTCCTGCCTGTCCCTGCCCCAAGAAACTTATCTCTTCCTCCTTTGACTCGATTTTTCTCCCCATTATCGAGTCTTGTTCCACTTACACCTGAGATTTTCGGTCACTCTATATCAGTTTAAGAATTTCCAGTTTGTGGTCTCCAGCTGCCTCCTCTTCACCATGGACACCTAATCCCTTTACCCATCCATCCCCCATCAGGATGGTCTCAGGGCTCTGAATTTTTTTTTAAATCCATCTCCCTTCTCCACACTGTACTTTTCATAGCCTGGCAAGTAAGCTCTGGAATTACATTTCTGAACATTTCTACTTCCCTGTCCTCCTTAAAATATTCCTCAAAGCAGATCAAACTTTGGTGAAGCTTTTGCTTGGCTGCTCTAATATTTCCATGTGTGGCTCATTGTCAAATTACAATGAATGTGAGGTGACATGATGTGTTGTGAAAAGTCTCATGTTAGGCCACAAGGGCAATATCGTTATTGTTGCTCTTGTTGTTTGAAACAGGGTGAGGAACAATTAGCAAAACCTAAATTTGGAAAGATCTTCCCATTCACAGACTCATAGAGTCATAGAGATGTACAGCATGGAAATAGACCCTTCGGTCTAACCCGTCCATGCCAAGCAGATATCCCAACCCAATCTAGTCCCACCTGCCAGCACCCGACCCACATCCCTCCAAACCCTTCCTATTCATATACCCATCCAAATGTCTCTTAAATGTTGCAATTGTGCCAGCCTCCACCATTGCCTCTGGAAGCTCATTCCAGACACGTACCACCCTCTGCGTGAACAAGTTGCCCCTTAGATCTCTTATAACTTTCCCCTCTCACCCTAAACCTATGCCATCTAGTTCTGGACTTCCCGACCTCAGGGAAAAGACTTTGTCTATTTCCTCTATCCATGCCCTTCATAATTTTGTAAACCTCTATAAGGTCACTCCTCAGCCTCCCACGCTCCAGGGAAAACAGCCCCAACCTGTTCAGCTTCTCCCTATAGCTCAAATCCTCCAACCCTGGCAACATCCTTGTAAATCTTTTCTGAACCCTTTCAAGTTTGTGAGTCTGACTTCAGTTTGTGAGTCTGACTTCAGTTTGTGAGTCTGACTTCAGTGGTGGGCAAAGTCTTAGAGAGAATGGTAAGGGATAAGATTTATGAACATCTGGGTAGGAATAACGTGATCAGGGATAGCCAGCATGGTTTTGTGAAGGGCAGGTCGTGCCTCACAAACCTTATTGAGTTCTTTGAGAAGGTGACTAAGGAAGTGGATGAGGGTAAAGCAGTAGATGTTGTGTATATGGATTTTAGTAAGGCGTTCGATAAGGTTCCCCATGGTAGGCTAATGCTAAAACTTCGGAGGTATGGCATTGAGGATACATTAGAGGTTTGGATTAGGAATTGGCTGGCTGGAAGGAGACAGAGGGTAGTAGTTGATGGATTATGTTCATCTTGGAGCGCAGTTACTAGCGGTGTACCACAAGGATCTGTTTTGGGACCATTGCTTTTTGTTATCTTTATAAATGATCTAGAGGAAGGACTTGAAAGCTGGGTAAGCAAGTTTGCGGATGACACAAAAGTCGGTGGAGTTGTGGATAGTGAGGAAGGAAGTGGTAGGTTACAGCGGGATATAGATAAGTTGCAGAGCTGGGCGGAAATGTGGCAAATGGAATTCAATGTAGCTAAGTGCGAAGTCGTTCACTTTGGTAGGAATAACAAGATGATGGATTACTGGGCTAATGGTAGGCTACTTGGTAGTGTGGATGAGCAGAGGGATCTTGGTGTCTATGTACACAGATCTCTGAAAGTTGCCACCCAGGTAAATAGTGCTGTGAGGAAGGCATATGGTGTACTGGGCTTTATTGGCAGAGGAATTGAGTTCCGGAGTCCTGAGGTCATGTTGCAGTTGTATAAGACTCTGGTGAGGCCTCATCTGGAGTATTGTGTGCAGTTTTGGTCGCCATACTATAGGAAGGATGTGGAAGCTTTAGAACGAGTGCAGAGGAGGTTTACCAGGATGTTGCCTGGAATGGTAGGAAAATCTTATGAGGAAAGGCTGAGGCACTTGGGGCTGTTCTCATTGGAGAAGAGAAGGTTTAGGGGAGATCTGATAGAAGTGTATAAGATGATTAGGGGTTTAGATAGGGTAGATACTAAGAACCTTTTACCGCTAATGGAGTCAGGTGTTACTAGGGGACATAGCTTTAAATTAAGGGGTGGTAGGTATAGGACAGATGTTAGGGGTAGATTCTTCACACAGCGGGTTGTGAGTTCATGGAATGCCCTGCCCGTATCAGTGGTGAACTCTCCTTCTTTATGGTCATTTAAGCGGGCATTGGATAGGTATTTGGAAGTTATTGGGCTAGTATAGGTTAGGTAGGATTCGGTCGGCGCAACATCGAGGGCCGAAGGGCCTGTACTGCGCTGTATCCTTCTATGTTCTATGTTCTATGTAACATCTTTCCAATAGGAAGGAGACCAGAATTGCATGCAATATTCCAACAGTGGCCTAACCAATGTCCTGTACAGCCGCAGCATGGCCTCCCAATTCTTGTACTCAATACTCTGACCAATAAAATAAAGCATACAAAATACCTTCTTCACTATCCTATCTACCTGCGACTCCACTTTCAAGGAGCTATACATGAGGATTGAACAGTGTTATCTAAATACAGAAGTCTCCATTCAAAAGCAGCTAAATAAATCCACTATTTGAGCTGAAACATCTGGCAGCATTGAGTGAATGCCCAAACTTCACTGAATCCAGATTTACGCACCATTTATTGTGCAGACCCAGGGACACTCCAGCATCAACCTTTTGAACATCCTCCAACTGGTCATGGAACAGAAAATGCCATAATGTTTTATGTAGCAAAACCCATGCCCTGATGCACTTGCATCTCTAGACTGTTAATCCAGAGACCCAGGTCATGTTCTGGGACTCAAGCTTGAATCCCTCCTTGGCAGATCGTGGAATTTGAATTCAATAAAAGTCTAGATTGAAGAATCTAATGATGACCATGAATTTGGTGCTGATTTTAGGAAAATCGTATCTCGTTCACTAATATCCTTTAGGGAAGCAGACTTCTGTCCTTATCTGTCCTTATCCTTCATGTGACTCTAGACACACAGCAATGTGATTGGCTTTTACTTGCAATGAATGGTGGTCTAGCTAAAGATGCTCTCAAATCATGAATGAGTTCATGCAGAATTATTTATAGAACTTGAAAATATCCTGAAGCATCTTTGCACAGTAACTCTATTCTGACTGCATTTTAACCAAAGAATAGTAACAGCAACATTAGCTCAAAGTGAAAATTAAAATCCATGCTGAACTTGGTGAAATGTATCTCAGTCAATTTATTATTAACTGTAAGTCATTTACTATCATGAAAGCATCACATCGGAGATCACAATCATTCATTTCAACTCAGAGTTTATCAGTTCCACACCATTAGACAAAGAACCTTAAATGCTCCTGAACACTGTCATAATAGACCTGGACTCTATTGTTATACTCTTGCAGATATTCATTCTAAATGGCTTGTTGGTTAAGACCAAAGGGACAGAATTCTTTATCTGTAATCGAGTTTAAATGGGCGCCCGCCTCTTCTGTTGTGACAATTGATGCTGCCATCCATTGGGCAGCATGGTGGCTCAGTGGTTAGCACTACTGCCTTACAGTGCCAGGCACCTAGGTTCGATTCTCCCCTTAGCTGACTGTCGACGTGGAGTGAGCACATTCTCCCTGTGCCTGAATGGGTTTCCTCTGGGTGCTCCAATTTCCTCCTATGGTCCAAAGGTGTGCAGGTTAGGTGGATTAGCCATGGGAAATGCAGGATTACAGGGTAAGGGAGGGGTGCTCTTCGGAAAGTCAGTGTGGATTCAATGGGCAAATGGCCTGCTTCCACACTGTAGGGATTCCATGAACAATGCTGCATTTTCTTCCTCAAAAGCAGCATATTACCTGTTTACAGAGGTCATGCCAGGAATCCACCCCAATGTTAGGCATCTTATGTCAAGGAGAAAATTGGTTCAAGGTAGCGACAGCATCAGGGTGGGAAGCAAAAGTCCCATCCCATTCTCTTGTGTTGTGATTAGGAAAACTTAGGCCTACAAGAACATATGATGCTTTTAAGTAATTAATTATGTAAAAAAAGGTGTTTTTCAAGGAATTACTGAGAGATGTCAGTACAGTACTGGGAAAGTGAGAGGTGCTGACCTAGAAGGAGAGAATAATCCAAGTTTGCCATTGAAGTGAATGCAAAGTGGTGGGTATTTCCAGCAAAGACCTTGATAGTATTACTCAGCATCACTGGAACTGACTAAAATCATGAGCTTTTCTCTTTCTGCTCAGAATTTGTTTGAATTTTGAAATATAGTTATTATCTTGATAAAGGAAATGAAGGAGTTCATTTTTGCATGGCAGAGGCCCAAGGACTGCAATGAGATATATGACCTGAGATCTGTTTTTGGTTGTGAAATAAATGTTGCCTAGGATTACAGGAGAATCCACTCACTGTTCCTTGAAGAGTACAATGGGAACTTTTACGTCAAACTGAGTGGCTGAAAGGGCCCCCTGTGATGGCGGAGGTATGGCCTAGCAGTATTATTGCTGGGCAATTAATCCAGAGAGCCATGGACCTATGTTCAATAAAAATCTGGAATTAAGAGTCTATTGATAACCACAAAGCCATTGTTGATTGTCAGGAGAAATCCATCGAGTTCACTAATGTCTTTTTGGGAAGGAAACTACCATCCTTATCTGGTCTGGCCGACATGTGATTCCAGACCCACAGCAATGTGGTTGACTCTTAACTGCACTGAAAGAATTAACTAAAAGTGAAAGACAACACCTCTGAAGTGCTTGTGATTTCTGCTATTGATACTGTAACAGTCCGGTTGATTGACGCTTCTACAGAATTGTAGTAAAAAGAAATCTGGGGTTTAGATTACAGTGGTGCTGAAAAAGCATAGCAGGTCAGGCAACATCCAAAAGCTTTTGCCTGAAACGTTGATTTTCCTGCTCCTCAGATGCTGTCTGACCTGCTGTGCTTTTCCAGCACCACTCTAATCTAAACTCTGGTTTCCAGCATCTGCAGTCCTGACTTTTGCCTAGTAAAAAGTAGTGTGTATAGTGAGCTATGCACAATGTACTGCTTTTCTTGAAATTTTTTCATGTATGCTATCGTTCTCATAAGGGTCTTGGTCCTGTACAGAGCCTATGTTGGTGAACAGACATGGAAATGTCACAAGTTGACATTGAGGATATAAGGGGCTATGGGGAATGGGTGGAAGGGTACAGATTGGTATGGAGGGTTTTGGGAGTCATGGGGATGGATGATGGAGCATAGATTGTATGGGGCATGACCTTTCAAAGATACCACTCGAAAGGCTCTCTCATTCAAAACTACGGCTTGTGAAACTTGTGTCGGGCTATGAACCTCAACACCATGAAAAACTGAAGAAGTTCCATGAAAATCACAGGGACCTAGGAGATGCTTAACTCTGCAATGGACCTGTTCAGGTTGGAAGTGTCAGGTGCAAGGTTGCAGTCCACACCAGCATCCCCTCACCCCCCCTCTCTTGTACTGCCCTGACAAAGGTTAAGTGTGTAAGGAATGAGGCTGTGAATTCCAGAATTGGGTCTTCAGTGTCTCCTAATTCTGCAAAAATCCACTCCAATCCTCCTCCTCTGCCTCATCCTGATATGGTGAAAATGAGGATCGCAGATTCTGGCAATTAGAGTCGAGCGTGTGGTGCTGGAAAAGCACAGCAGATCAGGCAGCATCCGAGGAGCAGGAGAATTGGCGTTTTAGGCAAAAGCTCCTCATCAGGAACGAGCTTGTGAGCCAAGAGGGTGCTGAGATAAATGGGAAGGGGGTGGAGCTCAGGGAAAGGTAGCTAAGTGCAATAGGTAGATGGAGGTGGGGATAATGGTGATAAGTCAGAGAGGAGGGTGGAGAGGATCGATGGGAACCAGAGATCTGTTTCTGGAAGCTATGGTTGTGAAATAAATGTTGCCTCCTTCTCTATCTCAAACTGACTCGTGGAACATTTCAGGGAACACATCTTGGGCACACGCAGCAAACAACCCCACCACCCTGTGGCTGACCACTTCAACTGCCCCTCCCACTTCACCAAACACATACAAGTCCTGGGCCACCTCCACCACCAAATCCAACCCACCCCAATGCCTGGAGGAAGAATGCCTCATCTTCCGCTTTGAGATCCTCCAATCACACAGCATCAACATCGAATTCACTAGCTTCCTCATCTCCCCTCCCCCCCACCTCATCCCAGATCCAACCCTTCAACTTAGCACCGCCCTCTTGAACTGTCCTACCTGTCCATCTTCCTTCCCATCTATCCGCTCCACCCTCCCCTCTTCTCCATCATCTCACCTACCTATCGCTTTCCCAGCTACATTCCCCCCAGCCCCAGCCCCAGCCCCAGCCCCAGCCCCAGCCCCAGTCCCAGCCCCAGCCCCAGCCTCCTATTTAGCTCTCAGCCCATTTCCCCTCCACATTCTTGATGAAGGGCTCAAGCCTGAAACATCGATTCTCCTGCTCCTCAGATACTATCTGACTTGCTGTGCTTTCCAGCGCCACACTTCCAGACTCTGATCTCTAGCATCTGCAGTCCTCACTTTCTCGTCAAACTGACAATGTTGGTCGTGTTGCTCCCAGTTGAAGTTTGCAGCTATGGATGATATTCATAGAGTTTGCTAATAATGTATGCAGTGCTTTAGACTATTAATTATCAAATGTAACTGAACATAGATAACTTGAATAATAGTGAAGAGGGCATTCATTTGAATATATAAAATAATTTTATCTATTTTAATTAGGACAGTGGATCATTTTTTGCAACCAAGTCAATTTAGGTCCGATCATGAAAGAGTTTTATATTAGGGATGTGCATTCACCAAACAGATATTGCTTACCAAGATCTGAGGAAAGGCCTATCAGATATTTGGAAGAAAATAGTCACTTTCCATTGTTGACGATTAGAGTCAGTGAGTTATATACCATGGAAACAGATCCGTCCATCCTACCAGTCCACACCAACCATGTTCCCAAACTAACTACTGTGGTCCAACTTGCCCACATTTGGCCCCTACCACTCCAAGCCTTTCCTACTCATGACCTTATTCAAATGTCTTTTAAATGTTGTAAATGTGCCTACACCCACCACTTCCTATGACAGTTCATTCTACACAGAAACTACTGTGTAAAAAAAAATTAGCCCTCGTGTCCTTTTTAAATCTTTCGCCTCGCATCTTAAAAATTGTTTTGAACTCCTCGACCTGAGGGTAAAAAACCATGGTCATTCATCTTACCTATACTCTTCATAATTTTATAAACCTCAGTAAGCTCACCCCTCAACCTCCAACTCTGCAGTGAAAAAGGTCCTAGCCATTGCCTTCCTGCATCAGGCTATTGGTTCTAGTTGTCTTGGCTCTTGTACTTCAGTTGAGTTATTGAGACTCTCCCAAATACAATTAACAACCCTCCTTCACCACTTTCCTCATTTCCTCTACCCCCACCTTACCCCAGTTCCAACCTGCCAGCTCAGCATTATCCTCATGGCCTGTCTGACCTGCCAATCTCCCTTCCCACCTATCCACTCCTCCCTCCCCTCTGATCCATCACCTTCAGCCCCACAGGGCAAAGGTGAGGACTGCAGATGCTGGAAACCAGAGGTTAGATCAGAGTGTTGCTGGAAAAGCACAGCAGGTCAGGCAGCATCTGAAGAGCAGGAAAATCAACGTTTCGGGCAAAAGCCCCAAAACATCAATTTTCCTGCTCCTCCGATGCTGCCTGACCTGCTGTGCTTTTCCAGCACCACTCTGATCTAAACCTCCATCCACCCATTGTACTCTTTGCTACCTTCTCACCACCCCCCATCCCATTTATCTCTCCACCCTGGAGGCTCCCTGCCTCCATTCCTGATGAAGGGCGTTTGCCCGAAATGTCGATTTTCCCCCTCCTCGGATCTGCCTGACCTGCTGTGCTTTTCCAGCACCACTCTAATCTAGACTCTGATCTCCAGCATCTGCAGTCCTCACTTTTGCCTAGCATCTATGGAGAGAAAGCAGAGTCCACATTTTGGGTCCAGTGAGTCTTCTTCATAACCCCAAAACATCCCCCACCCGTCCAAAATGACTGCAATAGACCTCTCCGAACACCCTTCATCCTATGCATGAGGTTATGGAGCTAAACTGAGATGGTATAGTACTAATGATGGCGAGGTTTTGAGTAAATGACCTTGATATTCTCATGGCCAGACTTGTTTCTGTAGCATAGAGTGCTTTTGAGGGTTAGGATCCTGTAAAATCCCAGTAACAGCTAATTCTGTGGGAATTGACTGTGAAATTGACAATTCCAATGGGCACTTTCCCTGAAGTTGGAACCCTCAAATGGTCTGATGAAGTCACAGACTTTGGAGGGTTCTGACTCTGATAGATTCATAGTTAACCAGGAAGAGTTAGAGGATTAAAAATACAGTCCAACTCCTGGGTAATTAATAAAATGAATGCCAGACTTAGTGTTCAGCCCTCCAAATACACCCCCGCAGAATCCATATGCTACCTGGACGTGCGCTCATTGCCGCACTGAACAGATTTCCATGCCAACACCCTCACCCACCCAACAGGATGCCAACTTCCTGGGACCTGACCCTTGATCCTTCCAGACTCGACACCAACTGGCATGGACGCCACTGTCCCCAACCTTGATCCCGTGTGTCATTGGCCTGAACATCCCATTCACACTGTCAACCCACTGGACATGCCACCCTCTGACTGCTGGCCTAACCTCATTGGACCTGACAATTCACTCCAGAATCTGACATTTCCCTGAGATGACACCCAAACTCCCTATAGCCAGACCCAATAGGACCAGGACTAGCACCAACACCGACCTACGCCAAAACATCCAGCTGGCATCTGTTGGGGTGTTGGGGTAATTCATTACTGGGGTGCCTTAGGTTGGGGTTAAACAATGTGCTATTAGTACTACAGCAGACATTGTCAGATTCAGTCCCTAAAGGGTTAAACACAGCCATGCAGGGAAACTAACAATTGCAAGACTGTCTGTCTGGGACCACATTCCCTGATGATTAGATCAGGTCAGCCAGAACCAGACCATCCACCTGGGAATTCAAAACCAACAAAGGAAAACCGGTAATAGTTGAAAGGTGTAAATTATACCATCGAAACAGAGCATGGATAAATTGAATGCCGATGTCCCCGATGACGTAAATCCCCATTGAAACCAGCGATAAGTTATAATGACTGTTGATCAACCTTTGTAGAACTATTGTCTCAGTCAGGGAATACGCCTAGGCAGAGAGACGCATAGTAATGAACTTAACTGACTAAACAATGGACTACTAATTACTGGGACGGAAACTACCGGACCCATGAGGGCTGAATCATTGTACAAACACAGTAGGGGTTCGACAGGTATAGTAAGGGTTTTGACAGGCACCTCAGTATGGCCAATGAGAGTCCAGGTCCACTCGCACACAACCGAATGGACCAACAAGGAGGCCTGATGAGGAAGGTGGAACTGGACACTCAGAGGAGCGGGGTTTAAAATATCGTCGGGTCCGCAAGGGAAGTCAGAACGCGCGCCTTCTCCGGTGAGCGAAACCGCTCACTGTACAATTCGCTCTCGGAATAAAGAAGTCTTTGTACCTTTTGAATCTGGCCTGGTGTCTCATTCCTCTGAAACGAGCACGGGGTCGGCAGTCCCGACCTAACACATCTGACCCACCTGATGCCCTACTTACTTGGCATGCCTTGATACTTTGTCTGACTCCTCACTTACCTGATCATACCTACCTTTTCTTGACACCTGCTGAAGTGGTTTGCTGTGCCACAGGACATTTCAGTCACAGAACATGGCACACTGACTATTGCCAAGCAAGAGATCACAAGATGCCAATCAGACCTCAATGCACCCTTGCTCAATACTTAATGTGATTAGGTCAGAATTGGAGGTTACAAGCGGTGTTGACCTACTACTTTAGTGTGAATTGAAGCCAAAGGTTAGCACTGAATTTCCACAGACTTCCAATTACTCAGATGACCTCACATTCTCCCCACCCCATTATATCTGTCCTTTTTCAGAAATAAGAAGAGCTTACACTGTCTTAGCAATACTGAAAGCTCATTGCATAGTTTATTTTCAAATCAAAATGGTGAGTTTTAGAATTTGCATTCACCTGCAGTAGGTGGAAGCTCTACCCACAATTGTCTACACTTGTCACAATCCCTGTTTTCCCAATAACCCTTCGCCCTTCAGTTGAATCCTTTCATGTTTTGATTTATGTCATGTTTTGAACTTGAGAACCCCTGACTATCAAGGTACCACTGCCCTTGCTGCCTCTGAACCCTCCCAAGCTCAATGCCTCTGTTACCATGATTTTCCCTGATCACACACCCTTTCCCCTCGGAGACCATCCACTCCCATCTCCTATCCTGCCAGATCCCACCGTTCAATCAGGTAGTGACAACAATATTGGAACGATGTTTTTAAGTTGGATAGAATGTAATAAAGATTTACTGGCATGTTACCTGGACAATAGGGTTTGAGTTAAGAAGAGAGGTCGGGAATTTTTTTCCTTGAAGCATAGGTGGTTGAGGGATGACCTTACAGAGGTTAATAAAAGCATGAAAGGCTTAGATAAGGTGAATAGCAAAGGTCTTTTCCCAAGGATAAGGGAATTCCAAACTAGAGAGCATAGGTTTAAGGTGAGAGGGAAATCACAAAAGTAAAGTTTTCACACAGAGGGTGTTGTGTATATGGAATGAACTGCCAGGTAGTGACCAATGCAGGTACAGTTACAACATTTAAAAGACATTTGGACCAAGAAAGGTTTAGAGGGATATGGGCCAAATGGGATGCAAGTATTTTGGAAAACCTGGTCAGCATGGACGAGTTGGACTGAAGGGTCTGTTTCTGTGCTGTATGACTGCATGACCAGGCCAATCCAGAGAGTTGAGCTGTCGACAGCCTCAAAGACATCATGGCCTAACCAAGAAATCCCCCAAAATAACCAACACCCCTTTACTGGATGTAGGCTTGCTCACTGAGCTGAAAAGTTCATTTTCAGATGTTTCACCACCATACTAGGTAACATCTTAGGTAACTAGGTAGCCTCTGGATGAAGCACTGCTGGTGTTTCCTGCTTTCTATTTCTATGTTTGGGTTTCCTTGGGTTGGTGATGTCATTTCCTGTTTTTTTTTCAGGAGGTGGTAAATGGGATCCAAGTCAATGTGCTTGTTGATAGAGTACCAGTTGGAATGCTATGCTTCTAGGAAATCTCTTGCATGTCTCTGTTTAGCTTGTCCTAGGATGGATGTGTTGTCCCAGATGAAGTGGTGTCCTTCCCTGTGTGTATGTAAGGATACTAGTGAAAGAGGGTCATGTCGTTTTGAGGCTAATTGTCGTTCATGTATCTTGGTGGCTAGTTTTCTCTCTGTTTGTTCAATGTAGTTCTGGTTACAGTCCTTGCATGGTATTTTGTAAATTAGATTAGTTTCGCTTGTTGTGCAAATTAGTTTTACAGAATCTCAACCTGAGCTACAAGTCTTCTCAAAACTCACTAACTCCTTAACCCGCCATGACCCATTCTCCAGAGAAAGTTTGCTGGACATCCTAACTGATTATGGCCCATTACTTGGATTGAATTTGCAAGTTGATCCTGGCTAACAGAGCAGCAAGGTCCAGGCATCATATACGTAAGTTCCCCTTTATCCACATTACTTGTTCCTTCCAAAAAATCTAATTATTCAAACGTTATTTCCTTTGCACAAAACCACGTTGCCTCTGCCTGACTGCTTTGGGACTTTTACAGTACCTTATTTAATAATAGATTCTGATATTTATCTATGATGGATAGCTTGCTAACTGGCATTTTTTCCTTGCTTTCTGCCTTTCTCCTTTCACAGGTTCACATTCACTCTTTTCTAATACAATCAGATCATTTCAGGATGGAGAAAATTTGGGAAAATTAAAACCAATTTTTTAAAACCTTAAGGTGAGCCTATCACGACCCTGGGACATGTCTGTTGCTAGTTTAAATAGATTTCTCAGTATCCTTTCTGAGAGATTGTAAATGTTTTAATTTCCATCATCCCTTTCACCTCGTGATTCACAATTATTTCTGAGATGCTATTTGTGTCCTCAACAGTGAAAACAGATGCAAAATACCTCATTCAACTGCCATTTCCTTTTGCATTATTAGTTCTTAAATTAGACTCATTCTCGAGAGGATCAATCTCACTTTGCTTACTCTGTTCCCTTTTAAATACTTGAAGAAGTTCTTAATATCTTTTTACATTTCTAATTTGTTTTCTCTTGTACCCAGAGTTCTCCCTTCTTATTAATAATTTCATCATTATTTGCTCTTCTTTCAACTGTATTCACCGGAGTTGAGAAGGATGACAGGGGATTTGATTGAAATGTGTAAAGTTCTAACTGAGCTGGATAAACCAGATGCAGGGAAGATGCTTTACCTCGTTGGTAGTCTTGAACCAGGAACACAGTCTCAGGATATGGAGTAAAAACAGTTAGGACTGAGTCATAGAGATGTACAGCACGGAAACAGACCCTTCGGTCCAACCCGTCCATGCCAACCAGATATCCCAACCCAATCTAGTTCCACCTGCCAGCACCCGGCCCATATCCCTCCAAACCCTTCCTATTCATATACCTATCCAGATGCCTTTTAAATGCTGCAATTGTACCAGCCTCCACCACATCCTCTGGCAGCTTATTCCATACATGTACCACCTTCTGCATGAAAATGTTGCCCCTTAAGTCTCTTTTATATCTTCTCCCCTCTCACCGTAAACCTATGTCCTCTAGTCCTGGACTCCCTCACCCCAGAGAAGAGATTTTGTCTAATTATCCTATCAATCCCTGTCATGATTTTAAAAACCTCTATAAGGTCACCCCTCAGCCTCCGACACTCCAGGGAATACAGCCCCAGCCTGTTCAACTTCTCTCTATAGCTCAAATCTTCCAACCCTGGCAACATCCATTCCAAGTCTTTTAACCCTTTCAAGCTAAAGATCTTCACTCAAAGGTCAGAGAATCTGTGCAATTCTCTACCACAGAAGGCTGTGGTAGCCAGGTCACTGAATATATTCAAGAAATTGCCAGATAAATTTATGGATTTTAAAGTTATCAAGGAGTATGGGGAGAAAACAAGAACATAGTATTGAGGATAGAGGATCAGCCATGATCCAATTGAATGGTGCAGCTGGCTAACTGGTCTCCTCTACTTCCTAGTCTCTCTATTTCATTTCAATTTGATTACATCTTCAACTTCATTTGCCAGAGATGATATGTTCTTCCTCTGACTGAATGTATCTGTTCCAAGCATTCTGAAATATCTCCATAAGTGTCTGTCACCACATCTCTGATGACATCCCTGAACCTAATCTTTCAGTTATCTGTTGGAACTTCTGCCTTCATGCCCTTTTAATTACTCTTCTTTAAGTTTAGTACGTTTCTTGTTAACATTTAACTTTTCGTTTTTTTCCACTTCACAACCTGCTCCAGGTACATTTGTCACTTCTTTGTTTCTTTTCTTGCCCCATCTCCATTCTTTAGCCCGAGAAGACTAACCTTTCTGTCACACAATCTCTCCTGTCTTTCATCCAGTCGATCACAGACCTCCCTTTTGTTCTTATCTCACACACCCTTTGCTCAAAAACTATGACATCACAAACTTTTCCCAATTTGAATGAATGATTACAGAATTAAAACATTAATTCTGTTTCTCTCTCTACATATATGAAGTGCTTAACCTTAGCTTTCTTTTTGCTGGGATCTTCTGTTGTAAATTTGGATCCTTAGGTGCCCGCTCCGTGGCTGAAAAATAGCCAATGTCTACATCAAAAATTAGTTTCCTTTGAAGCTTCTACATAATCCAAAATGTTAAGCATCACCATTACAAGATTATATTGTTACGCAGATAAAGACATGAACATCTGTCCAAGTATTACTACAGAGAATTCATAATTTTATGACATATATAAAACACAATTTGTTTGATTAGTGTGCTCATTTCTAAAGGACCAATTAACTTACTCTTCAGACGTCATTAATGGAGCACAATATTCTGAGTTAAAAATTAAAATGATTACAATACTATGCATTACGGTTTCATATAAAAGAAAAGTGGCCAATGGAATGTTAAATAAAAGCAGAAAATGTTGGAAATATGCAATAGATTTGGTGGCTTCTGTGGAAATGAGAAACATTAATATTGCAGTCAGCTTCATCAAAACTAGGACAGAAAGCTTAAAGTTGTAACAAGTTTTAAGCAAAGCAGAGAAAGGGTGGTGTGGATACAAAACAAATGGGTAAGTCTGTGATAGGTTGGAAGACAACAACGATTAAATGATAAAAAGGACAATAGTGCAAAATAAAAAAAGAGATAATAATGGGGCAAGTAAAGAAATGAAAATTGAAACCAAAATTGCTGGAAAAGCGAAGCAGGTCTGGCCATATCTGTGGAGAGAAATCAGAGTGAACATTATGAACCCTATTCTGAGGAAGGGTGACTGGACCCATAACATTAACTCTGATTTCTCACCACAGATGTTTCCAGACCTGCTGAGCTTTTCCAGCAATTTCTGTTTTATTTCTGATTTACAGCATCCACAGTTCTTTCGGCTTTTAAGTAAAAATTGAATCTAGGGGAGGGCTAAGTAGAAAATGTAAAATCCTTTCTTTTATTCCTTTATGGGATGTGAACTCGTTAGCAAGGCCAGCATTTGTTGCCCATTTACCCTTAGACTGAATGACTTGTTAGGCCAACCACAAAGGAAGTGAAGAATTAACCACAATACTAAGGATCAGGTATCACATGTAGGCCAGACCAGGTAAGGACAGCAAACTTACTTCACTGAAGGACATTTGTGAATCAAGTGGGCTTTTTTTTCACAAAGAAGCAATTGTTTCATGCTGTCCATCACTGAGACTAGCTTGCAACCCCGATTTATGAACCAAATTTAAATTCCATCAGCCACTGTGCTGAAATTTGAACTGACAATATTAGTCTGGACCTCTGGGTTACTAATCCAGTGACATGACACTGCTCCAGCAGCAGCAACATCTGCTGTCCAAAAGCAGGGTCAGTGATCACAATCTGACCTCGCTGAACCAAACATTTGTTGTAAAGTGCCTGGCTGAAAGGTGAGGTGCTGTTCACCGAGATTATGTAGAGCTTGGCTGAAGCAGTTTAGGAGGCAGAGGGCAGACAGGTCAGAATAGGAGGAAGGCAGAGCATTAAAATGGCAGGCAAACAGAAGTTCACAGTCACCTTTCAAGACTTTTCCACAAAACGATCACCCAATCTGCCTCTGCTCTCTCCAATGTAAAATAGAGCATGTCCTGATGTGTAATAAGCTCAAAGAATTCCTGTCCACATGGAAGGAATGTTGTTAACCTAGACAGTGGGAAGTATGTGTGGGAAATACAGTGGGCATTGCATCTTCTGTGCTGAGCTTGGGAAAGGAATAGTATGGTTAATGAGTGGACCAGGGAGTCACAAAGGATGCAGGGAACAGGAGTGGTAAAGTTGCACTCAGTGTTGATGGTGGACTAAAGGTTCATTTGCACTAATGCTGTTGTATCCAGGGTGTATTGCTTCCATAGACTGAAGCTCTCTTACTTTGCCTACCATGAGGCTCTGGGTCTTAGCTATCTGTAGTACTCCCTTAAGGCTGCTCTACTTCAATGGCTGTTCCCAATTCTGAGTCTGCACCTCTATCTCTTACCTTATCTAAGAGTAACTACGAGGATAATTCAGTGAATGTGGGGGATACTGAGGTGGAGGTTAAGGGCATGGAGAATCCGATCATGGTTCTAAAAGGGACGAGGAGCAGATGTGTGGTGAATGCAATGTACATTATTGGTGACCCTTTGAAACATAGATGAGGTGAATCTTCAGGAGAGGTTAAAGGAAATTTATCAGAATAAGAGATCCTATCAACAGACCAGATGCATTAAAGATGGAGCGACTGGAAGAATAGAACAAAGCCGTTGCAAGCAACAGGATGAGAGGAAATACAGTCAAGGTAGCTGAGGAAGTTGGTGGGTTCACTCTAACATCACCTGTCCCAACAAGTACAGGAGATGAAACCCTGGCCTTTTTTCAATTATCCACGCTCAACACTGACTTTAACAATTTCAGTTATAACATCTGCCCCATTTTTACTTTTGACAGGATCTGTTGGTGGTGAGTCTGCTTTTCCCATTTACACCTCTCCCAAGCACATCTTGTTTCATTCCTTCTCTCACTTGCCTTGCATTAATATGCTTTTCATGATTTAATTTCTCCCATATTCCATCTTAATAAACATCTTCCATTTGCTTTTTCTTTTCCTACCTTCCCTACATTTCTTGGTCTTCACAAATAGATCAGCCAATCAAAATGCCTGAGGCTGCATTGGGAGAGGTAATGCAGTTGGGAGAGCGAGACGGCATGTCAAGACGGAAGTGACCTCAGACAATCTTAGGAAATGTGAACTGGAACGTAGCCAGTGCTGCCAAGCTGTTAATGTTGAGGCACAACAGGGTAGTTTGTGGCAGCAGTTTTAGCTGTCTGGCAATAAGGCCATAAGGTGTAAGAACAGAAGTGGGCCATGATCTGATAATACACAACTTCTACTTCTTGCCTTTATCCTGAAACCCTTGATTCTTTTACCAATTACAAATATGTCTATTTCAGCCATACTTAACAACACAGCCTCTGCAGAAGTCTGTAGTAAACAATTCCATAGATTCAATCCCCTTTAAGAGAAGAAATTCCTCCTTATCTCTGTGCTAACTGACCCCAACTCTGAGATTATGCCCTCTAATCTTTGTTTCTCCAAAGAGAAAAACCTATCTCTCCAGATCTACCCTGACAAGCTCCGGAAAAATGTGTATTTCAATAAGATTGCCTTTCGTTCTTTTGAACTCAAATGAGTACAGACCCAATCTACTCAACCTCTCCTCATAAGACAATACCTCCACACCTCCAGGAGGCATTGGGTAAGGGGACCAAGACTATTCATACCATTCTAAGTGTGGTCTAACTAGTACCTTGTATAATGTTGGCAAGACTTCCATGTTTTCATACATCATTTCCTTTGAAATTAATGCTAACATTCAATTTGACTTCTCTATTACCTGCTGAATTTGGATGCAGTTTTGTTTTGTGTGATTCATGCAAGAGGACCCACATATCCCACTGTACTGTAGATTTGTGCAGTCTTTCTCCATGTAAAAATGCTCAACTCCTCTATTCTTCCTGCCAAATTCCATAAACTCACAATTTCCTCACATTATATTTCATCTGCCAAGTTTATGCCCATTCATTTACCTGCCTATATCCCTCTGCAAGTTCTGTGTTATCCTCACCACCTATCTTCCAACTTATTTTTGTGTCTTTCACAAAGCTAATATAGTATATTCAGTTCCTTCATCCAAGTCATTAATGTTTATTGTAAATACTGTGGCCCGTGCGCTGATCCCTGTGGCACTCCACTAGTTGCAGGTTGCCAATCTAAAAATGCCCCTTTTATCGGTCTTCTATTAGTTAGCCAATCCTCTATCCACACTAGTATGCTGTAACTTTGACAGCCTTTAGCCCCTTTAGTTTCCCTCATAGTCTTTTTTTTCTAGTGGCATTTATTGTATTTATTTCCAGCCCACCTTTTGCCCCTAGATTAGTTAGTATCAGTCTTCCACAAAGCCTAATGCAAAGTATTTTTTGAATTCTTCTGCCATTTCCTGGTTTCCCCTTTATTATTTCCCCAGCCTCACTGTTTTCTAGTTTAACCTCAAGGTTTATTTTCATCTTTTTTTGGTCAACTTTTGTTGGTTTTTCAAACTTGGTTTTTCAATCCTCTATCTTACCGTTAATCTTTGTCACATTACATGTGCTTTAGTTTCAATTTGATGTTCTCTCTAACTTCCCGGGTTAGCAATGGCAGGTTTATCCTCTTCATAGAATCTTTCTTTCTTACTGAGATATGTCTTTAGTGTGAGTCATGAATTATTTTCTTAAATAACTGCCAATATTCCTCAATTAAATTTTCTGCTGAACTCCTTTCCCAGTCTATTCCAGTCAGCTCAGTCTCATTGTTTTGTAGTTCCTCTCATTAAAGTTTAGCACAGATGTGTTACACCAAAGATTCGCACTCTCAAACTGAATGCTAAATTCTACAATGTTATGGTCACTGGTTTCCAGGTAATCTTTTACTCAGTTTATTTATTAAGCCTGCCTCATTACCAGGGGTTGGATCCGCAGCATACTGTTCCAGGAAACTGTACTGAAGATTAAAATCACTCCTGATCAACTTTCTGCCTTTTCACATGCCCTCATTGGCTCCTGATTTATTCTCTGTCCTACAATATAGTTAAAGTTAGGGGGTCTGTAGACTATGCACGCCAATGTTAATTTCTCCTAGATATAACTTACCTCCACTCATACGGTTAGATGCGTGACAATCTTGAAGTGCTTGGATTGGCGGCTCACTGAATGGCATGTTCCACATAGCGTCTGCGGAAGTGGCTCAAAAGGCATTTAATTGGCCTGATGGAGTACCAATCTCTGGTGGGAGTGACTGTCAACCTGTCCCTATCAGTCTCCATGGAAACAGGCTGGAGACAGGAACATGACAGCAGGCCAGTGTACAAGGCAATAGTGTACAATAACCAGTACACTTACTCCAAACCCATTTCTGTTGCTCTGTGAAAATTCAGCCCTTAACACTGTTTCTCTCTCTACCGGTTCTGCCAGAACTGCTGACTACATTCAGCAGTTTCTGTTTTCTGTCTGAGGTAATTTTATATTTTGACCCCTAAACAGAACTACAATTAAGCCTTACCATCTGGACTGTGTTAAACTTCTTTTTTGACATTAATATGGAAGCATTAATGAATTTGTAACAGCTGCAGGTCTTACTTATTGAAATTCGAAGATTTCTTATTCCTTCTCTTGCGATTTTTCTTGATTTTTTTTTCCTGAGGCCCACTGCACTAACATTCAGGGAGAGTTCCACAGGTAACAGAGTCACTAAAGCACAGCAATCATTAAATCAAATATGATGCTGTAATAAATGATAAATACTGTGAGTCTGAACCAGGGCTGTGGCCATGATACACCTCGGCTACTAATCACCATGACAAAACTAGACAGTCATAGAGTCAGAGAATTTTTACAGCACAGAAAGATACCCTTTGGCCCATTGTGTATACACTGATCATCAAACAGACTGCATCAAGGTTAATTTGGTGACCTGTTGATTTTCCTTGTAAATCATAAAATATTCACTGACCCAGACACCACTGCTCTCTAGGCAAGATAATTCCACAGGCTAATGACAGGAAGACAAATATTCTCTTCATCCTTGCCATCAGTGGGAAGTCCCTTATTTTTAAACTGTGTCTCCTTAAAGTCTCACCCTTAAGGAAAAACATCTCAGCACTGACCCCGTCCAGTCCCATCAGGATCTCTTAAATGTTTCAAAGAGATCACTTCTCATCCCTTTAAACTCCAATGGATACATGGCAAAGTATGTAACCGCTCCTCATGGGATACCCTCTTCATCCCTGAAATCAGTCAGGTGAACATTCTCTGAACTACATTTTTTTGCAATTATATGTTATTTTAAGTAGGACACTGTAGGTGGAATTTTCCCTGCAGTGGTGGTGATGAAAGAGAAGGGAAAATAATCAGGCAAGTTGGCCCTGGAAAGACTCTTGCCCCCTTATTATCTCCTCACCCCCGTATGATTCTGCGTAATAAAACCTGCAGGAAACTTTCTTGACCTGTTAAGGTCAATTAAGGCCATTAAGTCGTGATTAAAGACCATTGGTTTTCCTACTGGGGAACTAAATCTGGGGGCAATCAGACATATGGAAAGAAGATGGCCTGAAAAACAACTCATCTGCCCTTGCATCCGAATCCCTCTTCCTGTGACAATAAAATAAAATAACTTATCTTCTCATCATTCAAATTCCCCCAAGTATCCTCAAGCAGTAGTCTTTAGGACCCACATACCAATGGCCCTCAATTGGCCAGCTACATCTGGTGACCTGGAACACTAGTATCAAGGCCTGTAATATGCTGAGAAATTGGCCTACCCTCAACTGTGAGCACTTAACAAGCTGACTGGTGTACATTTAGGTGAGTTATGACAGCAGAAAGGGATGGCATGTTCATCACCATCTAATATGCCTGTCCCCGAATTTTAACTGAAAATAGAAAGATCGTGCCCAGTATTCTAGAGGTGGTCTCACAAATGCCTGTCCAACTATGCACCTCAGAGTCCTCTAATGTATCTCTATTTATGTAATATGCTGCTATTCTACTCCTCCCACCAAAATGGATAAGTTCATATGTTCACATATTATGCTACAACTGCCAAATTAATGACCAATCACTTAACCTGTCTATGCAGACACCTCCATCCTAATAACACCTCACTCTCCTATCTACCTTTGTGTCATCAGCAAATGTAGCCATCATTCATTCAGCCCCTTCAATCCAAGTCAATGATATATATTCTGAATATTTGAGGCCTTAATATTTACTCCTGTGGCAATCCATTCGGTACAGCTTGACACGCTGAAATTTTATCTCTGTTCTGTTCTTGCTATTAGCTAACCAACCTTCTTCCATGCTGATATATTAATCCCATAAAATTAGCTTTTATTCTGTGAGCTTTGATCTAGCATCTTAGCAAATGCCTTTTGGAAATCCAAATGTCTATAGAATCCCCTTTATTCCCAATGTTTGTTCCTCAAAAGAATTCAAATAGTTAAGTCAAATAAGATTTTCTTTCAGAAAACCATGTTGATTCTGCCTTATTTTGTTCAGATGTTCTGCTCCAACATCCTTAATAAAACCAAAAGAACTACTTGAAATCAGAAACAAAAACAGAAATTGCTGGAAATGCTCTGCAGGTCTGGCAGCATCTGTGGAGAGAAATCAGAGTTAATGTTCCAGATCCATTGACCCTTCCTCAGAACTGATAGTAGCTAGGAAAATGGTGATTTTTAAAGCACAAGTTCAAATGGGGGAGGGTTTAAGGAGTACACAATAGGTAGAAATAGAGTCCAAAGAGAGAGAAGAACAGTTGGTCAGATGAAGGGGTGCATATCAATTAGCCTGGAAAAATGAGTCGCTATTAATGGGGAGAATTAGTGGCTAACAATGGGTTGTATGTAGTAGCAAACCATGTGATAACAAGGTCTTGTGTGTGGGGTAAGAATCTGGGAGTAGTAGCCTCAAACCCTAAAATAATTGAACTCAATATCGAGTCCAGAAGGCTGTAGAGTTCCGAAGTGGAAAATTAGATGTTTCGCTCAATCTAGTCTACAATAGTCGCTGCTTACAATGTAGTCTCCTCCATTTTGGGGAAACGAAGCGTAGACTGGGTGATCACTTCACAGAACACCTATGTTCTGCCCACAAAAAAGACCCTGTGCTTCCAAGTTCCCTGCCACGTTAACACACCACACTGTTTCCTGGCCAACACCTCTGTCTTGGACCTGCTGCAGCGCTCCAGAGACGCTCAATGCAAGCTGGAAGAACAGCACCTCATTTTCAGCTTGGTAACTCGACAGCTTTCTGGACTCAATATCAACTTCAACAATTCTAGGGCTTGAGGCACCTTATTCCAGGTTCTTACCCCAACCTCCACACACCAAGCCTGGTTATCACATGATCTGCTATTACACACAACCCATAATGGTCCCCATTAGTAGATATTCATTCTCCCAGGCTGATTGTTAATCACTCCTCTGACTGTTCAACTGTTCTTCTCTCTCTTTGGGCCCTATCTCCACCTGTCATTTACTCCTTATCCCACCTAGATCTGGAAAGTTTACCTGATTTCTCTCTACAGACCTGCTGTGCTTTTTCCAGCAGTTTCTGTTTTTGCTTATGACATTCTTAACAACTGATTTGAATATTTTCCCTATGTCAGCTAATAGGCTAACTGACATATGGGTTCCTGCTTTCTGTCATCCTCCTTTCTTGAATGGAGGAATTACATAAACTATTCTTCAATCTAATGTGACTTTTCCAAAATCTGGGGAGTTTTGGAAAACTGCAAGCAATACATATGTTATTCCTTTGAATAATGCAGAAGGGCAGGAGTTAAAAAGCCTGTTTCAACTCGACTAGCTTGTGCTAGGACTTCTCATGTGGGTGCTGGAAGGTCTAAGGTCCTTGTGTGTGCCAAGGTACAAGTGTGTATCAGCCTGGGTTCAAGCATTAGTGTGTAGTGAAGGTTGCAATCAATGAACTATCCGCAAGTCACCTCTGTATTGCAGATAGTAAGCCCAGCAAAACCAAACAAGACAACAACATGACTCTCTCCCACTCTAAATACTGGAATACACTCACAATCAAATGGAATCAGAACTAGAATCTCAATGAACCTGTAAGATCAAGAGTCTTAAAATTGACGGTTCACCTTTCAACATTAATGTTACCAGCAGCCTCCTCTGTAATGGTAGCAATGTTTATAAGATTATACTCCACAACCAACGCTCTGAAAGCTAGTGCTTCCAAATAAACCTGTTGGACTATAAACTGGTGTCGTGTGATTTTTAACTTTCCATTTATGAATTAATCTTGATGCAAACAACTGAGGAAGAGGGTGAATAAAGAAGGGGAGCCAGTTTTTCCCTCCTCACCTAGAAGTTCGATCATATGGGATATTCCATTTGGAATCCTAATAAATTGGGAAACTTTGCCCAGAATCTGAGTGTAACAACTGACTCCTTAATCCCATTTCCCAAATCACATTTGCCAGGTCCCTCTTCATACCCTTATAATTACCTTCATTTATGTTAAAAGCTCCAGTGTTATGCCCACTCTTCTCAATTACAAACAGAATGCAAATTCAAACATGTTATAATTCTGCTACTGGAGGACCCTTTACTATGAAGCATCCTGCCTCTTTTCATATTAGAAGGTCTAAAATAGCCTACTGTCTGGAATGTGCTGCTTTAGGAAACTATCCCATAGGCGCTCCAGCAACTCATCCTTTAGGTTACCTTTGCCAATCTGATTCATCCCAACTGCATGCAGGTTAAAATCACCCATGATTATTGCCTTATACTTCCATGAATTAATATTTATGGAATAGCCTGCCATATAGAGTGTGAAAGCACTGTTGTTTCTTATACAACAGTCTAATGTTATATAATGAGGGCTGCAAGATCTTTCAGGATGGATGAAGTAAAATAAGCAGAAGGCCTTTGGCTTCCATGTTTATCTCGTTATACACGCTTGTATCTCACTGGCACTTTGTTGCGCGTACAGCTGACTGTATTTCCCCAGCTAGTCATGCAGCATAAGATTTTTCTACCTTAATGCGCTTCACAGACATAATGTTTTCGAAAAATATTTATCTATTTGAAAGGAAGACCTTTTTGCCAGTCTGTTTAGCATGCTGTAAATAATCATTAATCAGCACAAATATTCTCAGACATATACCAATGCTGACTCCACAAAACACTATGGTGAATTTTAAAAATACATCCCTAGTTAAGTCCCACTGAAAGAATTTACTCAGGGAAATCAATCTGAGAGCAAATGAAAAGCATGCGTAAAGTATCCTTCTGATACATTTCTGGAAACAAAAGATTATTGTTATTAATATTATCATTTATTCATGAAAGATCGAGTGACTATCTCTATGAGCATCAATGTCCTCCAGTGTTTCCCAAAAGAGACATTCTTCCTGTGTGAGCTTAAAGAGGGCACAAAATGATGACTATTGTAAATCATCATCAATTGGAATGTCATTTTCATTAAGAAGGTTTTAGAAATTGCATTCAATTTTTACTCAATGCATTTTCTCTTCAAGTCATAGAGTCATACAGCACGGAAACAGACCTTTCAGTCCATACTGATCATAATCCCAAACTAAATGAGTCCCACCTACCTGTTTCTGGCCTATATCCCTTGAAATGTTTCCTATCCATGTATTTATCCAAATGTCTTTTAGAAGTTGTAATTGTACCCAGATCCACCACTTTCTCAGGAAGTTCATTTCACATGTGATCCTCCGTGTGCGTAAAAAAATTGCCCCTCATTTCTGACTTCAATTTTTCTCCTCTCAACTTAAAAATGTGCCCTCTAATCTTGAAATTCCCCCCATCCCAGAGAAAGTACAACTATCATTAACTCTATCCATACCCCTCATTATTTTATAAACTTCTATAAGGTTGCCTTTCAACCTTCTACACTCCAATGAAAGAAGTCCCAGCCTATCCAGGCTTTCTTTATAACTCAAATCTTCCACAGCCAGCAACATCCTGGTAAATCTCTTCTGAACTCTCTCCAGCTTATTAATAGCCTTCCTATAACTGGGTGACCAGAACTGAATGCATTATTCTAGAAGAGGCTTGATCAATGTCATGCACAACCTCAGCATGAATTCCCAACTCATATACTCAAAGGAATGAGCAATGAAGGCAAGCATGCCGAACGTCTTTTTAACCATCTTGTCTATATGTGATACAAACTTTAAAGAATTAGGCACCTGCACCCCTAGGTCCCTCTGTTCCACAACACCACCTAAGGTCCTACCATTAATTGTATAAGTTCCACCTCTGTTTATTAAACCAAAATGCAATATCTCACATTTATCCAGATTGAACTCGATCTGCCATTTTTCATTCAAGCATTGTGAAGTTGCAACATGTTTAACAATAAATGAATGGAAAGCAGAGGTAGAGACATTCTTGATGAAGAGTTTTTGCCCAAAATGCCGATTTTCCTGCTCCTTGGATGCTGCCTGACCTGCTGTGCTTTTCCAGCACCACTCAAAGCTAGACTCTGATCTCCAGCATCTGCAGTCCTCACTTTTGTCAAGGTAGAGACAGTAATCATTTCATCCTGCTAGGAATTAGCATATGTCCACAGACGGTTGCTAACATCCCAAGTGTTTTGATGTCCTCTCTACGATGTCCTTACACGTTGTCATAGCTATGGGTTTCCTGCTCAGTAAGTTTGTGTCATGCAGAAGACACACAGTAAGGAATGATGATGTAGGAAAATTACAACAGGCAGAGACAGCAAGCCTCAGATCTAAATGCGCACACACATTATATGTCTTATCTGTACAAGCAGACACATGCGAAACTGGCAAATAGCATACTATCCCCATGATAATCAATGGCATCTTATTGTTAACACTCCTGTGACTGCAAAAAAAAGTATGTTGAGTTTCTGCTAGATTTCTGATTGTTTCGAACTAAAGGCATATGCTTGGCAGTTGAAAAATTGTATTTTAGAATATTCTCACTGCGATTTATACACCTACTTTCCCTGCCACTGATCAGAATGTAAGAAAATTCATTGAGCATGCTCATTTGCATCACTTTTTGTTCGAAGGGTCAGTGGAATGAACAGGGGTAAAATACATGCCAGCAGTTGAACCAACAAGAAACTTTGCTACGTCCTTTCAAATTCACAGTTCAGCTTGTGGCATTAAATAGAGCCGTGGACCCCCAAAGACCATCAAGGTCCACCCAGACAGTAGGGAAACGGAGTCTGGTGGCACCCAGAAAGAAAAACAGGCTGGAGTGGAGGAGGCGGCAGCCAGCGGAGAGACACAGCAGCTGATCCTAGCTCTAGCTGGGCAGATAGAAGCAATGGAGGAGGTAGTAATCAAGAAGGCAGAGGAGTGGATCCCTGTTATAAACAGGAAAAGAAAATCCTGCCAGGACCCCAGAGCCTCCCAGCCAAGGGGGAAATGACAGCTGCACAAGGGAGGGATGGCCAGCTCTTCAGATGTGAAGACGGGCGCAAGGAGGGTCATCACCAGAAGAAGAGACAGAGCACTGTAAGTGAAGAGGAGAGCATTTCCTCCCAACCAGGAAACAACAGACCCATCCCCCCACCCCCCGAGTCCACCCTCCACCCAGTGAGAACCAGAGGGTACCCACTGCCCCATAGCAACAGCTACAGGTAACTGAGAGCTATGATCCTCTGACAGTACCCCTGTCAGACACAGAACTGGACGGTGCAGACCCTTGCCTCGGCTCAACGACACCAGAGTGGGTAAATGACCCCAGTGAGGAGCTGGACAGCTACCTCAGCCCTGCGAGGGTCCAGCAGTTTGCGCTCACCAGGAGGATGCAGACAGTCACCCCAGAGACAGGACAGTCAAATGGACAATGGTAACCCCATAGACTGGGGGTTAAAGAAGGTTCCTTTGCTATCGTATAACAGAGGGCCCACTGAGTAGATGGGTTCTGCTGACGCCTCAGCTAAATACTAAGAGACTGGATGGTTAATAAACAGAACTGTAACTACAATAACTGTAAATTTGATTAATTCAATCTGTTCTCTGTAATGTTAAGACATGCAATGTACATATATGAATGGCATGACCAATTGTATAGGTACCAAAGATTTTTTTATATGAATAAAGTATATTTTGAAATATAAAGTAAAGGTCCATGGAGGCCAGGTAAATGCTAATTAAGAACCTAAAATAACTACGGATGTTGGAAATCAGACACCAAAACAGAAATTACTGAAAAAGCTCAATAGATCTGGCAGCATTTATACAGACAATTCAGAGTTAACATTTTGGGTCCAGTGACCTTTCCTCAGAACTGATGGTAGATCAAAAAATGTTTTTTTAATGCAGGAGATAGGGTGGGGAGAGGGGATAAGGAGTAAATGATAGGTGGGGATTGAGCCTAAAAAGAGAGAAGAACAGTTGGACAGACAAAGGAGTGGATCATGATCTGGCTGGGAGGGTAACTAGCTATTAACAAAGACTATTGATCATGAACAATGGGTTGTGCGTAATAGCAGAACTATGTGATAACAAGGCCTGATGTGTGGGGGTTGTGGTGAGGACATGGGACATCTCAAGCCCTGAAGTTGTTGAACTCGATATTGAGTCCTGAAAGCTGTAGAGTTCCCAAGTGGAAAATGAGATACTGTTCTTCCAGCCTGAGCTGAATTTCGCTGGATTATCGCAGTGAGCCTAAGACAGAGATGTTGGCCAGGGAACCAGGTGGTGTGTTGAAGGAGCAATGTTTCTAATATATGTTCATAAGAACAGCAGGAGTAGTGAGCAGTTTTGAAGGCAAAACAACAGATCCATAGCCACAAAGGAATGTACATTTCTCAGTCACTCTAGCTAAGGAGAAATTACTGCTTCCTTATTCCCCATCGTCTGCAGGCTGGCAAAGTGAAATAGCACGCACCTCTCCATCTTGCTCCCAGAAGCAGTGAGCACTAGCATAACCTTCATCATCTTAAAGCAACACATTCACAACTAAACTTTCACAAATTAATTTTGGTTGAGGGGACCTCCAACTCCTTATTCTATCCAAAAAGTTACACTTCTTCGTGAATCCACACCTGATGTGCACAACCCCTAAACACTTTCCATCATATTAACATTGTCACACCCCCATATCTATTACTTTACCCTCCCCACACTGTTAGCTATTTTTTACTGCTCCATTGACCATTGACACCTATGTCTTCAGTTGCCTGGGTTCTGAAATTGCTTCTGTATATTTCTCAGCCTCTATCTCTCTCTTTCTTCAGCCTTAAAGCCTATATATTTGACCATGCTTCTCGTCAACTGATCTAATTAATGTTCATGTGGCTCAATATCATAACCTGTTTTAAAATTGTGAGAAGACTCTAAGATCTGCTGTCATGTAAAAGAACAAGCTGTCATGCTTTCAGGATGTACAGGAGGCTATTTCAAAATGAGATGGGTCCACAATACATCATTCAGAGGACAAGAAACTTGTGGACTTCTCAGCACAATAATCTGTCAATATCAAGTCACCAAATGTATTCAAGAAATAATTTTTTGGAAGTAAAAGATGTCAAGAAGTATAAGGAAAGAACAGGAGTATGATAATGAGATAGAGCATCAACCACAATCACGTTGACTACTAGAGTGGGTTCAAATGGCCCACTCCTGCTGCTACTTTCTATGGTTCTGCATGATACAAATGCAAATTATTATTGTTGTAACTACCTGCCTTACAATTATTTATTTATCCCTTTGTGAAATGCGGTGGTGTACAATACTCACCAAAGGCAAGCAACTAGATGCAATCTCCCCATCAGTAAACCAAGCATCTCCTTTTGGAGAAGGCTCGGCAGCTCTTGAGGGTCCAGACAATCCCTTCCGTGAGAGATGTTGATGTTAATGTCAAGTAACTAACTGAGCAACAGCATCACCATCTTTGTATGCCACTGAAATACCATGTGATCACATTCCCTACTGTTTTTGTCCTCCCCAACCCATAATCCCAAGCATTCATTCACCCTCACCTTCTACCCTCAATTGCTGATGAGCCACCATATCAATGAGCATGACAGAAGGAGGAACATCATGGTGCTGTAGATAATGGTGAAAACTAAACTACGCAATACTCTCATGTGAATAATATTCCTATCCAACCAGGACAGTGACCCATACCAGATTTCATCATTACTTATTCTTGGAAAATGATTGACTTATTATGGATTGTAAGAATGATTTTATGCAAGGGTGAACTTGTCTCACAAATGTGATCGTGATGTTTGAGGAAGTAATGAAGATGTTTAATGAGAGTAGGACAAGGGATAGTGTCTATATGGACTTTACTAATTCATTTGACAAAGTCTCTCATGGTAGGTTGGACCAGAGGATTAAGTTACATGGGATCCAAGTTGAGTTGATAAATTGGATTCAAAATTGGCAGATTATTCAAAGCTGAGAAAACATTAGCTCTCAGTTTTGTCTGTATTCAAGGGAAAAAACACTTCACAGTTCACAGGACAAGAATTGAGGAAAAACAGTTAAGTCAAGACTTCAGCTTGGACAGGGGAGGAAATTGGTCTGAATTTTGAGTAACTGTATAGTGAAGGTGTTGGGAATTATTTTGGGATTTTCTTTTAGATGGGATTTTCATTTAGAAATTTCAAATTATGACTAGATAGCTTGGTTTGCTTTGTTTTTATTTATTTTGTGCAATAGACTTCTGTTTTATTATTAAAACCAAATATTCAGAATGTTATGCTTATGTTTCAGTGAAATACTGAATTAGAAACAATACAATCTATCAGGCCAGATTGCATTCTGGAGTGTGACTTGACCAGTAGCAAAAACAACTTGATCATAGCACTACCTATCTGGAATTGATTGGCACATATTTGAGGACAGCCTCCTGGGAACTCACTGCGAGCAATGGCCCAAGAGACTGGCAAGTTGTATTATCAAAGTGACAGATTGTTGCACATGTGTACAGGCTGACTGCCATTCCGCGGTTTCAGTTACTTGCAGTTTACTGCGGCCCGAACATATTATCAGGAACATTTTAGCACCAGGGACCAGGGGCTGCCGGGAAGTTAAATTTCCTGCTTAAATGAATGGGTTCACTCCTACCCGCGGTTTTGAGTTTCCGTGGTAGATCTTGGAACAGATCCCACACAGGTACGTGGGAACTACTGTATTCACCTTTCAAACATATTATGTTTCTGTGGTACTACTCAATGACAGAATGTAGTTCATTCATAAACAAGATATTTATGTTCAATTGTGCTGAAATAGATGTGAGAAAATGTGTTACGTTACAAAACAGAAGAACAGACATCCTTAAAAAAAGTGAGCTTTCTTGTTTCATAGTTTGGAATGTAGATCTGCTCACTGAAGAAATATCATGAAAAATAACTTCATATTGATTTTAAGTAAGTCATACCGGATTTGAAATGCTAATTATATTTCTCTTTCCAAAAATGTCGTCAGGCCTGCTGAGTTTCTCCAGTGCTTTTTGTTTATATCCTGATAAATAACGTCAGTGGGCTGAAGAGTGTCAGATGGAATTTAATTGAGATAGATGTGACGTGTCGCATTTTGGTGGGTCAAACCAGGGCAGGAATTACATAGTCAATGGTAAGGCCATGGAGGGTGTTATAGAACAAAGAGATGGAGAGGTACAGGTTCATACCTCCCAGAAAGAAGAGTCCCAGGTAGACAGGGTGGTGAAGAAGGCTTTTAGCATGCTTGCTTTCATCAGTCAAAACACTGAGCAAATGAGTTGGGATGTTTCATTGCAGCCATACAAGGCATTGGTAAGGCCATATTTGGAGTACTGGTTACCCTAATATAGAAAGGTTACTATTAAACTAGAGCATAGAAAAGATCTACTAGGGTATTACCTGGACCGGATGGTTTGAATTATAAGGAGGGGTTGGATGGGCTGGAACTTTTTCCTTGAGCACAGCAGACTGAAAGATGACCTTACAGCGATCTATAAAATCATGAAAGGCATAGATAAGGGAGATAGCCAACAGCTTTTCCCCATGGGCGGGGAGTCTAAAACGAGATGGCACAGGTTTAAGGAGAGAGGGGAAGGATACAAAGAGGCATTTTTTTCACACAAAGTGGTGTGTGTCTGGAACAGGCTGCCAGAGGTAGTGGTGGAGGTGAACACAATGTTGTCATTTTAAAAATATTTAGATAGGATAGGTATGGAGAGATATGGACCAAACGCAGGCAAATGGGAATAGTTTAAATTGTGAAAACTAGGCAGCATAGACAAGTTGGGCCAAAGGGCCTGTTTCCATGCTATAAACCTCTATGACTCTATTTCAGATCTCCAGTATCCACAATATTATACTTTTATATTCAGAACTGATTGGACTGCTTATTTACCAGCCAGTTTAAACACCAAGATTTTACACTGGACATGAATTATTGGAGCTTCTGCCACATTTCACAATTAACAGGGGAGGGAATTTTTTTGGAGCCTAAATGGTGAAGGTTCTGGCAAGATAGTGGCAGAATCACATGAGAAACCTTTGAGGACTACCTTGATGACAAAAGCATCTGCTGAGCACATGGCAAATTCAGTGCTAGGCAGCAAGGTGTTGCTAATTAAGGGAAATTATAATTTCAGTGCTAACATATATCCTTCAAATGCTGCTGCACGGACTCCTTGTGCTTAGCCACAGACTATCTTGTATCTCCACCCTGTTCACTCACTCACTCTGAGCATCACTGCGTCCTTGCTTTGCATTGTTCTTGCCTTCTCCTTATAACCCCTCAAAAAGAGAAAGCAGGCTCACGTACTGCCCTGTCGTTTAGCACAGTCGCAGAATCAGGAACCTGGTCAGTGGTCCTCCGCCTTCGCTTAGAGGGTCCTGGCACAGCAAGTCAAGAGCTGCCTCCAGTACTTGTTTAAGGACTTGGACATGGTCAGTCAACCACCCAGGGCAGTCAGGTTCAGGATGCTGCCCTCATAAGGAGTGAGGAGCTAAATGTTAAGAAGCCCACTACCCGTCTTGATTCATTCTGCCCTATGGTGTGCTGTTTTTCTCCTACAATGAGAGAGAGGCAGGTATTGCGGAAAGACAAGAATAGATGGTCTAGCTGTTACTGTTGAAGCAAGTGGGAAGGTGAATTGAGCAGGTGAATAGGCAGTGCAGAGTGCTGTCAGGGTTGAGGTGGGTGACAGTGAGTGTGGAAGATACTGCTGGCAATACTGACAGCATGAGCATTGGTGGGAGCTGGGAGTTGTAGCAGAAAAATGGTGAGTGTGAGGAACACAGTGAAGATGGCAGCACTTACACTGGCCGAGTAGGGAACCTTCTTCCTACTTTGTTGTGGATTCCTCCAGGGGGCTGAGAGTACACTGACCCAGGTGAACAACCTCACACCAGGCTGACTTTGTCTGGTGTTGCTGCCTCTATTCCTGATCCTGGGAAAAGAAAATGTCCAGCAAGGCACCACCCCATTCCTGCCTACAAAGAGTGGCACCAATACCCCCTGTCTGCCAAATGTCAGGAATCATGTAGGATCCCTCCAGACTGACAGAGCTCATCCAGATACACAGTGGCCTTATAAAGAGGGTGCAAGAATACCTCTCTTTCCACTGAGAGGCAAGTGTTAATGAGGCACGTTTTGTAAGATACGGCAAGAAAACATGCTGGGCCTCGAGTGAAACATCTTCCAAAAAAAAACAAGCTGCAACTGGCACGTGGCCAAGAAAATGTAAGGTTCAGCCCCAAGAGGCAGTTGCAAGGAAAACCACAACCTTCCTCTGGTCAGTGACTTTGTGTAACACAGACCACGCTACAGAGCCTCATTCTTTCATATCAAGATTATCAGCATTTTAAAAATCTGAATCGTTCCATTTTCGTCTCCAGTTTTATGAGTCTTCCCTTATAAATCAAAGTCATAAATCCTAGAACTATCCTTATCGCTAGTCTCTGAATTCTACCCTTTACATGATTCTTTTCAAGGCAGACTGCTGGAAGTTATACCCTGAACAGTGATCAATGCAAGGTTAGCATTACTCATTTTGAGTTATGGTCAAAAGCCCTTGACATAAAGCCCAGTATATAATTAATATCATTGATAGTATCAAGCCAGAATGAAGTTATTAACAATACATGATCAATTATTACACCATTGCTATCAGATAATCTTCACTGCATAGACTTTAATTTAGCTGCCAGCCTAGACAGTTTGGATGAAATGTCTATTATCTGCATGAGTTATGTATCGAGTAAAAAGTGAGGTCTGCAGATGCTGGAGATCAGAGTTGAAAATGTGTTGCTGGTTAAAGCACAGCAGGTTAGGCAGCATCCAAGGAACAGGAGATTCGACGTTTTGGGCCAGAGCCCTTCATCAGGAGTTATATATCAACGATATGTCTGCTTAAATATTCTAAATCTCTTCTGGTCAGTCTCCCACCTTCTGGCCTTAATAACTTACAGCTCCTGCAAATGGAGGACGTGATGCCTAGTCATATTATCACTAGGCCATTAATCCAGAGACCCAGGTAACGTTCTAGTTCTCAGGTCTGAATGTTGCCGTGGCAGGTGGTAGAATTTGCATTTGCTAAATGTCTAGAATTTAGGAGTCTAATCATGATCATGAACTGATTGTCGATTGTCAGGAAAAACTGCTGTCCTTTAGGGAAGGAAACTGCCATCCTTCTGTGGCCTGACCTACGTGTAACTTCAGACACACAGCAATGTAGTTGCCTCTTAACTGCCCTCTGGGCAATTAGGGAGAGTCAATGAATACTGGCCTGACCAGTGAAATCACATCCTGTAAATGAACAAAATAAATGCTGTTGCTATATTTTATTTGCAAACTGTGATCTACACCCAACTCTGATGGATTAAGTTTAAGATTCTCATTATTGGGTTTCATCGCTCAATAACATCATCCTTCCTCTCACTGTAGTTAACGGGGTAAGATATGTCAAGAAAATTGATAAGGCTTCAAGCAGAAATTCCAAAAACCCCATGTAATTCAGACATAGGCAAAAAAGCTCATGATTCAACCCTCAACTTCTAGAGAGCATGAGTAGACTTTGGCTGAAGATCTTTTCACACTGTACTTACTTTTCATTTTTGGACATTAAAATCTTGTTTCAGGTGTGATGTTAAAGATTATGTCACTGTGGTTGAGAGTATCTCATGGAGATCAGTTAGCTCTATTGGCTAAGAGTCTGGTGCAGAGTGATACCAATACCATGAAGTTCAAGTAGATCATGGAAACTTGCCTCTTTACCTTGTCCTGTGCCTTATGCAGACTGGCGCTCTTCAAGTGATAAATCCACTTATCTCCTTCTCATAAATGGAGATGCCTTTGATCCTCGTGGAGTAAATATAATTATTTGAGACCATTTTGTTGAATTCACTGCCAAGACCCCCACAGCAACAATATAATACAGGCTAAACTAACATCCAGTTCTGTCTGGAGAAATAAGATACTCTCCAGATTTATTAATGGTTAGCTGCACTAAATTAAATTATTTAGGGTGATGTTTACTGCCTGTGTTTAACAAAATCAGTTAGGTGTGGTTGTTAAATTGATAGCAAGATGGTTTAGGGGACCTAGATTTTAAATATTTGTTGATTGTAAAATTAGCAATCAGAAACTCTAAATGACTAAAATGAGATTAGTGTTTAAAAAACTAATAATCACTCATTCAGGTAATTGTACTAACATTTGCATCAGCTTTTGCAGCTACATTGCTCATTGCTTTAACTAGACAAGCTAGCACGAGGGTAACATAAAGGGTAAAACCTTCAATTTCATTTTATTCCACTCAACTCAGGACAATACAGTGGTGCAGTGGTTAGCACTGCTTTCTCACAGCACCAGGATCCCAGGTTTGATTCTAGCCTTGGGTGACTGTCTGTATGGAGTTTGCGCATTCTCCCCATGTCTGCGTCGATTTCCTCCCGCAGTCCAAAGATGTGCAGGTTAGGTAGATTGGCCATGCTAAGTTGCCCATAGTGTTAGCTGCATTAGTCAGAGGGAAAGGGGTCTGGAGGGGTTACTCTTCGGAGGGTCGGTGTGGACTGGTTGGGCCGAAGGGCCTGTTTCCACACTGTAGGGAATCTAATCTAACTCCCACTTACAATTGAAAGACAAAAACAATGCTTCACTAAAATAGGAGTTGACTCAGAAAATTATAGACATGTATGACTGTACCCATGAAAAGTGCTTCAATGCTTGTTGTGAATCAAATGACATCTGTAACTAAACTCAATAGAACTTGGTCCATTGTGTGAAAGACTGAAATATACTTACTGTGCAGGTGAAGAGCCTGAGCGTGACATCAACATTAGAATTATGAAGAGAAATATCATGAAGACAGCGAGACCAACCCAGAATGCTATTACAATGGAATCTGGAGGTGGAGAACAACAATTAGATGAAACGCACCATCATTTGAAGTAACACAGCAGTTATTACCCTGTCAGAAAACAGTTGTTAATGGATATTACTAAATAACAGACTCAAAATTTCATGTAAGGTTAACACTTAATTGAAATTTGCTCTTCACTCGGGATGAAACAATTTTCTGTATGTATGTACACTGCCAGGGATTTCAGCACGATTACACCATCTGAAGAAATTACCTTTGAGACGTTTTAGCTGCACTTAAAAAAAATGGTTTCTCATCTTTGGTCACTTACAACAGGGGAGAAACAGCTTTTTGTGGGTCTACTCCTGTTGAAATCAGTGACTGAGAGGCATTGGCTTCGTGATAATGTCCCAAGGACCTGGGTTCAAATCCTGCCACGATAGACCTCAATTAAGAGTGTAATGACAATCATGAAATCATTGTCAATTGTCAGGAAAAATGTCATTTAGGCAAGGAAACTGCCATCCTTACTTACCTGGTCTGGTCTGTGACTCCAGACCCACAGGAGGATTAAGAAAGCAAAATAAACAAGACAAGATGAATAAAGTAAAAACATAATTTTTTGTTCTATCTCCCAACAGTAATTTTCAAAGACAAAAAAAATCTTTTGAAGAAAGATTTAGCAAATGGGCAGGAGAATCATGAAACTTAAAGGGACCAATCTTACATTTTTCTGATGAGTTTAGTGCAAATATATCAGATCATTTCAGAAGTTTTACATTGTTTAAGGTATTAAAATAGAGTCCTAGAGATGTACAGCGTGGAAACAGACCCTTCAGTTCAACCTGCCCATGCCGACCAGATATCCCAACCCAATCTAGTCCCACCTGCCAGCACCCGGCCCATATCCCTCCAAATCCTTCCTATTCATATACCTATCCAAATGCCTTTTAAATGTTGCAATTGTATCAGCCTCCACCACATCCTCTGGCAGTTCATTCCATACATGTACCACCCTCTGCATTGCCCCTTAGGTCTCTTTTATAACTTTCTCTTCTCACCCTAAACCTATCGCCCTCTAGTTCTGGACTCCTCTACCCCAGGGAAAAGACTTTGCCGATTTATCCTATCCATGCCACTCATAATTTTGTAAATCTCTATAAGGTCACCCCTCAGCCTCCAACGCTCTAGGGAAAACAGCCCCAGCCTGTTTAGCCTCTCCCTGTAGCTCAAGTCCTCCAAACCTGGCAACATCCTTGTAAATCTTTTCTGAACCCTTTCAAGTTTCACAACAATGGTGATTCTCCAGGTGATATGTCATTTTTATGCAACTTCTGAAGGAGCAGGGCATCTCTGATGGTGACTGCCTGATTGAAACAATCAATTGTACTCCTTAGTTCATTCCTTGGTGCCATTCTTCCCATTTTGCTGAAGGATCCACCTCTGCTGCATCACTGATAATGATCACGCAATAGTTTTGCAATCCCAGGAATTTTCATCCCCAGTGGCTTAGATTCCCCAGTGCAAAACATTTGAATAATGAGAGCAAATTGAATAGAATTAAAAAAGAGTGCCTTCCTGGACTGATTAGAGGGGTGGGTAATAAATACGTGAGGGAAGTAAGTGTTTCAAAACCTGTGAGGGATGAAGGGGGAAAAAAGCCTGCCTGCGAGATCTGGGTGGACAATATGAATAAATGCATCTTGTTGAGGAGAAGCATGGAAAGGAGGGTGATACAAATTCAATGGGAAACAGAGGATGACCAACTCCATGGATTACTGAGTGGAATGGTGCAATTTCATACTGCTGATATTAATTTGGGAATTTCAAACTTCAAGGTCACCAATACGTTTGGTCAGCTAATGTCCAGTAAGATTAATTACATCCGTGTGGCACAGTGCATAGCATCTCTGCATCTAAGTGAGAAGCTTTGAAATCAAAGAGTAAAAAGTGAGGTCTGCAGATGCTGGAGATCAGAGCTGAAAATGTGTTGCTGGTTAAAGCGCAGCAGGTCAGGCAACATCCAAGGAACAGGAAATTCGACGTTTTGGACAAAAGCCCTTCATCAGGAATCCTTTCCTGATGAAGGGCTTTTGCCCGAAACGTCAAATTTCCTGTTCCTTGGATGCTGCCTGACCTGCTGCGCTTTAACCAGCAACACATTTTCAGCTTTGAAATCAAATCCCACTCCATGTCTGCATGGCTACAGAAGGTGTGTTCAAGACATGATCAAACAGGTTAAAAGTATCAGCTTGCAAATCTTTTCCTTTCAAGCCAAGGGCAAACAGTAACAACATGAAACACTACTGAATATCCAAGTGATGGAAAGAAAGTTGGACACTCTACCATTATAACCATAACTCAGGTTGCAATTTCAATGTTAAAGATGCAGACATTGTTGCAGCAACTCATACCCCCTGAGCAAATTGTAAGAAAATTTTAAACGTTCCCCTCTGACCTCTCACCATCCTTACTTGGAAATATATTGATTATGTGGAGGAGCCGGTGTTGGACTGGGGAGGAAGAAGTTAAAAATCACACAATACCAGATTATAGTCCAATACGTTTATTTGAAAGTACTAGCTTTCCGAGTGCTGCTCCTTCATCAGGTAACTGTAGAGCAGGATCATAAGACCAATTTATAACAGAAGATCATAGTGTCATGCATGCAATTGATACAATATATCGAACAAACCTAGTTTATTGTTTAAGTCTTTCATCTTTTAGAATGGGTTGCAGGTTCCTTGCAGTAGCATCGTCATTCAGAATATAATAGACTACTGCAAGGAAGTATACTGATAACTGAGCAACCAGGAAAACTATAGACAACTACCGGCCAACCCAACCAAAGAACACACCCGTGAACAAAACTGATTAATCAAGACTTTTGATTCGGTTCTTCATAGTACCCTGCGCACTCTTATCCCACGTACTTCTCGTGCAGAGGACCCCTACCGCCTTCTGAAGATACACAAAGCCAACTTATCTAGTTGCCCCATTGTGCAAGGCAACGCGACCCTGTGTGAGAACCTCTCTGGCTATGTCAACATCTTGAAACCCATTGTACAGAGGACCCCTAGCTTCTACCATGAGACTACAGATTTCTAACAGAAACTCAGCACCACTCAGCACCCACGGACTAGTTGAACCAGGAACATTCCTCACCACAATGGATGTTTCGTCACTCTACACCAGCCTACCCGATGATAACAGCATCGTGGCAACAGCCTCAGTGCTCAATACCAAGAACTGCCAATCTCTGAGCATCATCCTACAACTCAACAGCTTCACAATGTTTTCACCTTTGACAACCAGTTCTTCATCCAAACACACGGAACTGCCATAAGAACCAAATTTGCGCCCCAGTATGCCAACATTTTCATGCACAAGTTCGAGCAAGACTTCTTTACTGCACAGGAACTCCAACTAGCACTGTACACTAGCTATATTGATGACATTTTCTTCCTCTGGACCAATAGTGAGGAATCACTGAAACAACTACAGAGTGAAATCAACAGGTTTCGTCCTACCATCAGACTTACCATGGACTACTCTTCAGTGTATGTCTCATTCTTGGACACATGCATCTCCATCAAGGATGGGCACCTGAGTATCTCACTCTACTCCAAGCCCACTGATAACAGCATGATGCTACACTTCTCTAGCTTCTACGCTCAATGTATTAAAACAGCCATCCCCTATGGGCAAGCCCTACACATACACATGATCTGTTCAGATGAGGAGGATCGCAAGAGACACCTAAAGGTGCTGAAGGATGCTCTCATAAGGACAGAGTACGATGCTCGATTCATCGATCACCAGTTCTGACATGCCACAGCAAAAAACCATAATGGCCTCCTCAGAAACAAACACGGGATGCGAACGATAGAGTACCCTTCGTAGTACTTCCCGGGAGCAGAGAAGCTACACCATGTTATTCACAGCTTGCAACACATTATTGAGCACCTCGCCATGAGCTCACATACATCCCTATTTCTCACCTTTAAACACCCATCAAACACACCATTGTTCGCAGCAATCTGCCCAGCCTTCAGGACAGCATCAACCAAAACACCTTGCAACACTGTCAAGGCAGTCACTGCGAGGCATGTCAGACTGTCGGAACAGATACCAACATTACGTGGGGACACCACCCACCATCTACACAGCAGGTACTCATGTGACTCAGCCAAGTAGATGCTACAACAATGGATGAATGAACACTGCGCTGCATTACCAGATGGGGTGTTCCCTCCCAGTCGGGGAACACTTCAGCGGTCAGAGGCACTCGGCCTCGGATCTTCGGGTGACTGTCCTCCAAGGTGAACTTCAGGAGACACAACAACACAGAGTGACCGAGCAGAGGCTGATAGCCAAGTCTGGCACCCATGAGGATGGCCTCAACCTGGACCTTGGGTTCATGTCACACTACAAGTGACCCCATACATTATACAGACAGACACACACACATACGCACACACATTCTTACATACTTATGCAGACCCTCTTTCATACACACACACACTCTCTCAGGCACACAAACCCATGAGGCGCGCACACACGCAAATCAACAAACTCACACACACAGATACACTCTCTCTATCTCTCCTTCACATATGCGCGTGCACACGCATACACACACAAACTCACCCCTTAGGCTTGTGTGTGTATGTGCATTTGCAGAATTGTAATTGCAGATACATTCTATTTTGTTCAAAAAGCACACAGTATGCAGGCAGTTAATGCAGGCAGTCAATCCTTGTAATATTTATTATAATATTTATTAAATAACTACTTAGGAAATAGAACCAGTCTGACCCAACATTGGGAAACCGACAGACTAATCTCACAGCTTTACTGAGCTGAGCTGAGATGTCACCTTTTTTTTAAGAACACTTCAAGTAATCTTGAGAATGTGATTTGAAAGAAGTGCTGGAATTTACATATTAATGAACCGAAACCTGCAACCAATTCTAAAAGTTGAAAAACTTAACAGCAATCTGGGTTTGTTCGATATATTGTATCAATTGCATGCGTGACACTGTGATCTTGTGCTATAACGTCGGTGTCTTATGACTCTGCTCCACAGCCACCTGATGAAGGGGCAGCACTCCGAAAGCTAGCACTTCCATATAAACCTGTTGGACTATAGCCTGATGTTGTGTGATTTTTAACTTGGAAACATATTACCAATCCTCCCTGTCGCTGGATACAAGTACTGAAGTTGCATTTAGGGTCTACCTACAGCATGTGGGCTGCAGCAACTCCAGAAGGCTGCACATCACCATCTTCTAAGTTTCTTCTTGTATCTAAATGTAAACCTCAATGGCATTGTGGAACAGCTAATAAATAGTGACCAGCCAGCAACGCCCATGCCCGGTCAGTGAAAAAAAAGGCCACGAGGAAAACATATTAAGTACTCCGCAATGTATTAATTTCACAATGCCAAGAGTGTGGTGCAGGTCAGGCAGCATCTGAGGAGCAGGAGGATCGACATTTTGGGCATGAACCCTTCATCAGACTTCTGCCTGAAACGTCGATTCTCCTGCTCCTCGGAAGCTGCCTGACCTGCTGTGCTTTTCCAGCACCACACTCTTGACTCTGATCTCCAGCATCAGTAGTCCTCAGTTTCTCCTCATTTCACAGTGTGTTAGGAAACTAATTCTCACAGCTGGATTTCTCTTTACCACTTGACTCTGACAGCGTTTCATTCTTCATGGAATTCAGTTGAAACTTCACCCGTCTATTCTCAGATGCACTGTTGAGCACAATACGTGACAAATCATGCTTTTTTTGCACCTTCATGAATTCCACTGATTTGATTTCACGTCATTTGCTTTTAATCATTGCTTTGCTTTGCAGTGTCAGGAATAATTCAAAACACCATTGACAATTCACTCTGCTACTACTTTCTGTGGAAAGCTTTACCAGTTGCTTGTCTCCAAACTAGTGAACTGTAAGACAATTATAAACAATGAATTGAAAGAAAAAAAGTGATTTTTAAAAAACTGCAAATACCACAAAAGTACAAGTCAATGTGCATTTGCAAAGATTTCAACTTACGGACAAAAGAGCTTCCATAAAATCCCGACAGTGTGGAAACAGGCCCTTCAGCCCAACACGTTCACACCAAACCTTCAAAGAGTAACCCACCCAGACCCATTCCCCTACCCTATTACTCTGCATTTACCCCTGACTAATGCACCTAATCTACACATCCCTGAATACAATGGGCAATTTAGCATGGCCAATTCACCTAAACCTGCATATCTTTGGATTGTGAGAGGAAAGCCATGCAGACACAGGAGAATATGCAAACTCCATATAGAGAGTTACTCAAGATGAGGATTGAACCCAGGTCCCTAGTGGTGTGAGGCAGCAGTGCTAACCACTGAGCCATCTGCTTCAGAATTAGTGATAGTGGACAAGGCACCTCAAACAGTTAACCATTATTATGCTCTATGCAGCAACAATTTGCTTGCAGTATAACAGTATTACCAGTATAACAGTTCAGAAAGAAGAACATTTCAGCAAATACATTAGAAACGTAAGGCTAGCTTTAAAGGTTATTTATTCAAAGTTGACCATACTGTACAAGATTGTAATACAGTCATGGAATGGAGTAGATAATATTAGGACAGATGATAGCCTTGATGTGTACAGTCACAGCTAATATGATAAGCGTTTGCAATTGTAAGGAAGACCACTACATAAAGATTCTAAATACTTTTGAATGTTACTTCCTTAGAAACCCCAATTCCTCGTCCAGTTAATCCCAAAATTGGTCAAATATTTTAGGGCACATCCCCTCAGGAAGAAGGGAGGTTGAGAGTGGAGAGATTGCGGGCACTCCAGAAGCAAGGGTCCAAAAAGCTGATTAAGGCACGTTATTTAAATAAAGCGAAAAGGCCAGAATTAGGAGTTGCACAGTAAAGCTGTGCCATCAGAGCATGTTCCTGACCCTGGAACTAACTCACATCAGTCCTCCCTCCACTTTCAAAACTCACAGATTAAATAGCGGATAAAACAAACGTTCACGTTAACAAACATTCGCAGTACCCAGAAAACCTTCCGGTTGACAAATAACTGAGACCATCGCTGTCTCTTTCAATTAGGTTAAACAATCAGTTTACGGTATGAGATGAAAGTTTGTAATTGAGACGGTACATCTTGTGAGTGTGAGCGTGAGCAATCACAAAGCCCACTGAGTGACACAACGCTCAGCGTGATCTCTTTAGTAGCCCGGGACCTGGCACTCTAACAGAAATATTGAATGGAGACACTTACACTTGTTCGCTTTCAGCCCTTCAAAAGAAATGTCCAATTCGTAATATTCATATTCGTACTCATAAATCTGACCGTTCATCAACGACTCCTCGGAAGAGTTTTTGGACCCTGCCAGGGCTCTAATCTCGGTCATGGCGATATCCAGGCTCTAACAGAGAGGGTACACCGACCGACCGACCAGACACACCATCCAGCGAGAGCAGTCTGTCCCAGTTCAGCTGCTGCTGCTGGTCACTGTAACTCAATCGGGCACTGTGCCTGAAATCCCTGTTAGACTGGAAACTCCCTCTGCTGGCCAGCTCTCACTTTACAATGTTCAATCAGATACATCACGGAATTAACCCAGAGAAATGTGACCGCACGGAAAGGGGCCATCCAGCCCATCGTTTTACTCTGGTTGATTCAACGGGCAGCCCGCTCTAACCTCACTTTCCAGCACCTGGTCCGTACTGTCTCATGTTATAGCGCTTAGTGTTTCTTTTCAAAGACATTTTGAATGTACGTTACACCTCTCTGACTAGGTTAAAAATCACACAACAAACAGGTTATAGTCCAACGGGTTTAATTGGAAGCACTAGCTTTCGGTGCGTCGCTCCTTCATCAGGTGGTTGTAGCGGCGTTCGGAAAGCTAGTGTGCTTCCAATTAAACCTGTTGGACTATAACCTAGTGTTGTGTGATTTTTAACTTTGTACACCCCAGTCCAACACCGGCATCTCCAAATCATCTCTCTGATTAGAATCTGCACTTAAAAATTTGCTTTTCACAGTATTGGAAAATAGGGCAAGGAGCATGCAGTTCAGTCCCAATCTATATCATGGCTGATCATCTACCCTCAATGACATCCAACCAGCACAACCCAATATTCCTTAATGGCGGCACATCAAAATCTAGAAAAGTGTTAATCTCTGACTTGAATGACTGAGCTATGAGAACTGTCCAGGGTACAGAACTCCATAGATTCATCTTTGAGTGAAGTAATTTCACTTCCTCTCAGTACTAAATGCTTTACCATTATTCTCAGAGTTTTCTCTGGGCCTAGATCACATCTATCCTATATAACACTTTAGTAGCTTTTTAAAAATTTACAATTTCATATGATCATCTGTCATCCTTCTGAACTTTAGAGAATACAGGCCTGGTCTCCTCAATCTCTCTCATAGGAAAGATCCCATCATCCATGGACTTAGTCTGATGAATATCCACTGCACTCCTCAAATGAAAAATACATCCTTCCTTAAGTAAAGAAGCCAAAACTCCATTAACTATTCCGAGTGCAGTCTCACCATGACACTGTACAATTGAGGAAAGACATCTACTCTCCGAGGTGGCTAATAACCACAGTGGCTCTTCTATTATGGTGAATGTCTTTCAAACCAACTTAATCTGTTACCCCATATAACCATGGCTGACTTAAGGTTGATTTGAGTGTAAAATGCCACTGCTCAAGTTTTGTACTTCAGTCCACAGTAATAGCCATAGTTCTAGGTTAATCATTGAAATAAGAGAAATGTTGAAGTATTTTATCTGGCAACCATCAGGATAACACAAGAATCACCAATTATGCTTTAAGGGACCTCTAATTGACTGAGGTATCACCATGGGAAAGTAATGGGGAATGATATGCTCCTCAAACCCTGAGGTAATTCAAAGGAGGTGCAGGGCTGGAAAATATTCCTTCAGCCTGTAGAGACTTGATTCCTGCATATGAATATGACAAGCATAAATAATCCATGTTATGAGCCACTGCTTATCTGTAGTTATTGGTGCACTAAGGATTACTCAGCAATTGCAATTCACTTGCAGAATTGCATCTAACAGACAATATTTTGTTTTGTGTTTTGAAAGCATGGAATGGTTGAATACAGTCTGTTCTCTATCAGTTACTAAAGGGACTTACTGTTTGATTTGATCAGCCAATTATTGGAACTGATATACATCAGCACTGAAATTGATACGCAATGTTGCTCAACTGTGTCCTAGGCAGAATGAGTTTTGGACTGTTAGTAGAAAATGCCATTCATTACACCACTGCACAGAGGAGCCCTGTTTAAACTGTTGCCCAAATTTTTGAAATACTTTACCTTTTCAGGGTAATGTTAAGAAGAGCAGGCACGTTTCAAACCAAAGGTGGCAGCCTTTGGCTTGTTTGTGAGTTTGCACGATATACAGTGAGCAATAGTGCTGATCCATTATCCCTCAGAATAGCATTGATATGTTCTACTACTGCAGCAAAATTGCAGGACGAGCAAATGGTTATGTCCTATTTGCAAGATTGCTGATGAAACCAATCTTATAGCATGTGGAACTATACACACCCTTGTGTGTACAGTGACTGATGAAGTTTGGCTTATGGTAGTCAACAATGTGGAACCCATGGGCAGATTTCCTAACTAGCACATGTGGGAAATAAAAGTGGAATCTTTCATCTAATTGGCTTCCTTCATATTCAGATGATGCCAGCAACCTGTGTCCAGTTTTAATGACTGTATGCATGCCTAAATAAACGCTGTAGTCATAGGATTGCTTCTAAATCCACCACTCACTGACATTTTGGTCAATCTTCATGAACAATGTGTTCTTAATGGAGTAACTCCTAACCTCCTACCTCCTATATATTTCCAGTATGTTGGTGACATATGTACAATCTTTAAACATGCATTCACACATAAAAAATTTCTTATATCTTTTAATATACTTTATACTAGGTTCACATTCACTTTAAGATGAAAGAGATTCATTTAAATAATTGTTTTTAAATTCACCAGCTACAGAATTGGATGTGAAGTTATGCATTGGGATTATTAGTCTAGTGACACAGCCAGTATATAAAAGACAAGACTCTGTTGCTCTCTTCATATCTCGCTATTTGACCTGCTAACTTGGTCCAGCATTTTCTGTTTTTATTTCAGAATTTCAGTTTCTGCAGTATTTTGTTTTTATACCACCATGATACTGTTCCTTTACGGTCAATAAGATATTTTCCAGGTGTAGTCAACATTGCGAATGCAAGAAAAATAGCAGCCAATGGCACATGGATACATCCTACAAAATGCTAATAAAATAGAATCTGGTTTTAGACATTGTTTGGAGGGATGGGAGAGTTAAATGTTCGGCAAAAGTCCTCCAGTCTTTTTCAAAGCAGCCTATCAGATGTCACCTCTGACTGTGTAATACATTGGACATTTCGGCCAAAAATATGTGCACAAGTTCCAAAAATGGAACTTGAAACTTTCTGAATCAGAGATGAGTGTGTTGAACTTTGACACATTTGGGCATTGTATCACAATCAACAATCTTCATCACACAACTTCATGAGAAAGTTTTGCTTGCTTTATCTCAACTACACACATGCTTCACATACTACCATTAACTTTCCAAGGCTGAATTCAGAATCCTTACCAATTTTAGCTATCTTCATCAACTCCCAAATATAGCTGACTAGTTACTTGCACAAACTCTGATACCAGCTCTTTACTTAAGTCATTAAGGCCTGAAGCTAACAGATACTACTTATCATCATTGTAAAATACAAACTTTGGAAGTATTACAGAATAAATAAATCTCCTCCTCTTTCCCAGCTAACTAGAAGGAATTGCCAAGAAAAATGGGAGTGCAAAATATGTTTTTTAAAAATTATTTTGTCTCAAAACAAGCATTTCTTTATGTTTGTAACAGGTCACCCTATTAAAATTACAGTAGCAGATGGCAAGAGAATGTCCTAAGTTTGTAATTATCATACAGTTTAGGCAAAGGTTTGTACTGGGATGGCGTGTTACACTTTTCTCGAGCCAACCATTTTTTTATAATGTAAGTCAGCTTCATGTTTACTTTCCCACTGGATTTGATGGCTTACATTGCAAGAGACAACTTTTTTTGTAAGTCAACACAGCTCCAAGTTTGTTTGTCAATTCCTGGCAGTACACCAATCTATTCTTATCTTTTAAAATGTAATATCTTTTGCTGGACTCATACTGGCTTCTAATGGTTTAGAAATAAACTTCTATTTTGTGAACATTTTACCAGGCTCATGCAGTTCGTCTCAAACACAGCAATGGAGGAGAGCTACTTGGAGTCAAGGAGTCATACAGCTTGGAAACAGACCCTTCAGACCAATCAGTCCATGCTAATCATGTTCCTAAACTAAACTAGTCCCATCTGCCTGTGCTTGGCCCATATCACTCCAAACCTTTCCCATTCATGAACGTGCCCAATTGTTGTAACCGTACCTGCATCCTCCACTTTCTCTGGCAGTTCATTTCACACATGAACCACACTCCGTGTAAAATCATTGTCCCTCATGTCCTTTTTAAATCTTTCTCCTCTCACGTTAAAAATATGCCCCCTGATTTTGAACTCCCCACCCAAGTGAAAAGATCCTTGTCATTCACCTTATCTATGCCGGTCATGATTTTATAAACCACAATAAGGTCACCCCTCAAGCTCATATGCTCCAGTGAAAAAGTCAGAGCCTTTTCAGTCTATTTCCAAATCTCAAATGCTCTGTTCCTGGCAACATCCTAGTAAATCTTTTCTGAACCCTCTCCACCTTCATAATCTCCTTCCTATAACAGGGCGGCATGGTGGCTCAGTGGTTAGCACTGCTGCCTCACTGCACCAGGGTCCCAGGATTGATTCTGGCCTTGGGCGACTGTCTGTGTGGAGTTTGCACATTCTCCCAGTGTCTGTGTGGGTTTCCTCTGGGTGCTCCGATTTCCTCCCACAATCCAAAGATGTGCAGGTCAGGTGAATTAGTTGTGCTAAAATGCCCATAATGTTAGGTGATTAGTCAGAGGAAATGGGACTGGGTGGGTTGCTCTTCGAAAGGTCGGTGTGGACTTGTTGGGCCGAAGGGCCTGTTTCCACACTGTAGGGAATCTAATCTAATCTAACAGACCGACCAGAACTGTTCACAGCCTCCAGAAGAGGTCTCACCAACATCCTGTAAAACCTCAACATGACGTACAGACTTCTATACTCAAAGATCTGAGCAACTAAATCAAGTGTGCTAAATGTCTTCATAACCACCCTGAATACCACTTATCAGAAAGTTAATAGCTGGATCAATTCAAATGGCAAGATCCAGCTGGATACAATTAATAATAGAAGCATGAATTCAAAAGTTGTTTTCAAGAGCGGCCCTCTCTTTATGGCTCAGCCTGTAAACACAACATGCAAAGCATATAGATATTTAACAGCAATGAGTCAAAATACAGAAGGGAAATAGAGGATTTGGTGACATGGTGCAATAAGAACAATCTCTCTCTCAACATTGGCACAACTAAAGAACTGATCATTTACTTTAGTAAGAAAGGAGGAGAGAACAGAACTGAGGTTGAGAGGGTGGAGAGCTTCAAGTTCCTCAGAGTGATGATAATGAACAACCTGTCCTGGTCTTCCCGTGTAGTTGAGACAGCCAAGGTGGCACAACAACGCCTCTTCTTCCTCAGGTGGCTCAGAAAATTTGACATTTCCATAAGGACCCTCTCCAACTTCTTCTGATGTACAATTGAAAGTATACTGTCTGGTTCATAACGGCCTGGAATACCAACCGCTGTGTGCAGGACCATACAAAACTACAGAGAGTGGTGTGCACAGACCAAGCCATCACAGAGGCCAATCTTCTATCAATGGATCCATTTACATGGCTCACAGCTGCCGAATGGCTGCCAACATTTTCAAAGACCCTTTGCACCCCGGTAATGATCTCCTACAACTTCTTCCATCAGGCAGAAGATACAGAAGCCTGAACACATGCACCAGCAGATTCAGGAACACCGCTTCTTCCCCAGCCATTATTAAACTATTGAATGGACTCTCTCACCTCAAATAATGCTGATCTTGTTGATCTCTCTTGCGTGCCCTGTTACCTGTATGCCTCCGTCTAAACTTTCTGTTCTGTACATCCTTGCTTATTATGATCTGCCTGTATGGCTCGTAAACAAAGCTTTTCACTGTACACATGACAATAAATCAATCAATCAATCAGTATGGACTAGGGAGGTGTCAGCTGACATGCCGTTTATGGGGTGATATTCAAAGGTTTCCAAATTGTTGCACAGCTAAGCAACTAAGGAATTCCAATTCAGCCCAACAGGTGAGACAACAATGGGGATTAAATTCTTGTCTGTTCTAACAAACCAAATTACTTTTACTTACAAAAGGAATATTATTGCTCTGATGAAGGGTCATTAACTAAAACACCAGCTGAGATTTGAAAAACTGTGGAAGACCTATATCACTTTTCTAGGCCTGATGCTTATTCCGTTTGAACATTTGTATGGGCAGAGGGACTCCTTTTGGACTAAATGTGGGGTCGGGGGGCGGGGGGTTAGGTGGAGCTGCCCTGAGCAATCAGATATTGGCAGCTTTCCAGTATGAGCAGCTATCAAAGAGAGTGGTGGTCCCTGCTATTACTACCTGGGGACTTCATCAGGAATTAATGATGGATCCCTGGAGGAAGTTATGTGCGGATGAGATGAAGGATGTAGAGAGGAGCTGCCAGAGGTGGGGTGAGGGGAGTTTGGAGGTAAGTGCTTTCCAATAGTAAATCCCTCGATCTGCATAGAGTACCCAACAGGTTTTGCCAGGTTTCCTTTCTGGATGTTGAGACCCTCAATTCTGTGAGTTGAAAATCAGCAGCTGCCTGATGATACAGTGTTAACACATTTATTTTTATTTGATTCTCGAGTGGCGGCAATTAAGTGCTTCAATTGGTCTCTAGGCAAGTAGACATCCCTCAAACCTTCCCATTCTGAACTTGATTGGACACAGCCTTAGAATTAGAGGGGGTAAATTCAGAACAGAAATGCGGAGACATTTCTTCAGCCAGAGAGTGGTGGGCCTGTGAAATTCATTGCCGCAGAGTGCAGTGGAGGCCGGGACGCTAAATGTCTTCAAGGCAGAGATTGATAAATTCTTGATGTCACAAGGATTTAAGGTCTACGGAAAAACTGCGGGTAAGTGGAGTTGAAATGCCTATCGGCCATGATTGAATGCAGAATGGACTCGGTGGGCCAAATGGCCTTACTTCCACTCCTATGTCTTATGGTCTTATGATTGGAAGGCCCACAGAATCTTCAACCCTCCCCCTCCCACCTGATCACATGGCATACCCAATTCTGAATTCACCTGAGGCAGGGATTGAGCATTAAATTCCACCCATTATTTCAATTTCTCTCCACAAATGTTGTCTGAATTGTTGAATACTTCCAGCATTTTAAACTCCCTACAGTATGGAAGCAAGCCCACACCAACCCTGCGAAGAGTAATCCACCCAGACCCATTCCCCTACATTTACCCCTGACAAATGCACCTAACACTATATGCAATCTAGCATGGCCAATTCACCTAACCTGCACATCTTTGAACTGTTGGAGGAAACCGGAGCACCCAGAGGAAACCCATGCAGATACAGGGAGAATGTGCAAACTCCACACTGACAGTCACCCGAGGCTGGAATTGAACCTGGGACCCTGGTGCTGTGAGGCAACAGTGCTAACCACTGAGCCATCATGCCAAATAAAAATTTTCTATTTTCGTCTCATTTTCTAGCAGCTACATTATTTTCCTTTTGTAATTTTCTTTATATGAAATTATTTCATGGCTATATTAGTGTACAAGCATTTAATACAGTTATCTTAAGCCGTCTTTTTCATTGCTTTTTTACAGGGTTGACACGTTTATTTTAAATGCTCCTGGTATTCCATGATATAATGGTTATCTAACTAAAAGTACAAATGAAAAGACACAATGATCCATATAAATTTTCTCAGTCATTCTGTGCCTTCTTTTGATTGGGTAACTATTTGCCTTTTAGTGTCTCCCTCTTACTCATTAAAGGTCATTTAAGGAGTCTGCACTAGCTGCCAGGAAGAAACCTTGCCTGAAGTAATCCATGATGTGGTTAGAAAATTGTAGCCAATGGGTGCCTGAGATTCCAATATTCAGCATCAGCAAGATACATTTATAAAATGATTCTGTCTGTCAAGATATTTCCATCTTGCTCTGATGACAAGACATGATTGATAGTCTAATTTAGAGGTCATTTTTTTCAAAGATTCTCCTCAGTACAACTATTGTCATAAGCTTATGTTTTATTTAATGTTTATTTCTCTCACTTTGGTTCATAGTGCAAATATTGTATTCTTAGTATTGTTGTCCTAAAGGAGTACTCAAATCTTTCATCCAGGTATTCTTCCATTATGTGAGGGAGTTGATTCACACTTTAATTAAGTGAACCTTTATTTAATTCTTTTGGTGTAAGTACTCGATATAAACATACGTTTATTGCAACATTCAATTCTTACTTCAAATAACCTAGTCTCAACATTAACTCATTTCATTTAACTTTGCTTCCCCTTGTATTAACTTAATCCACATTTCTCTAACTCGAACTTCAACTCTATAAGGTTGGCTTGAAACAAATATGATTCCAGTTCAAGTGAAGCGGCCAACTTTGCTCTTGGTGTAGATCTTATCTCATGGTTCTTTGTCTGAAGATAACTTCAGGGCATGTAAAGTTCACTCCTACAAAATCCTAAGTACTACTAACTTTTATCCCAAAGTGTGCTCATCCTTCTAGAAACGTGTCTGGCATTCAGCCAAAGAATTGACCAAAGCTGATCACAATTGACTGGTAAGCAACTCCCAAATGTTTATACCAAGTCATAAGCAACCACATTCCATACTCCATATAAGGTAATATGGTGGCAGCCTTATTTAGTCAATACAGGAAACTGCGGGACACAGATTATAGGACAGGCCACACCATGTCCTGGCTGCAATTTAACCCAGGTCAGACATTAAACTAGAGCGTTTGGTATGCTTTCATTTATTGGTCAAAGTACTGAGTACAGGAATTAGGAGGTCATGTTGCAGCTGTACAGAACAATGGTTAGGCCACTGTTGGAATATCGCATGCAATTCTGGTCTCCTTTCTATCGGAAAGATGTTGTGAAACTTGAAAGGGTTCAGGAAAGATTTACAAGGATGTGGCCAGTGTTGGAGGATTTGAGATAGGTTAGGGCTGTTTTCCCTGGAGCATCGGAGACTGAGGGGTGACCTCACAGAGGTTTATAAAATCATGAGGAGCATGGATAAGGTAAACAGGCAAAGTCTTTTCCCTGGAGAGGGGGAGGAGTCCAGAACTAGACAGCATAGGTTTAGGGTGAGAGGGGAAAGATATAAAAGTGACCTAAGGGGCAACTATTTCACACAGAGGGTGGTACGTGTATGGAATGAGCTGCCAGAGGAAGAGGTGGAGGCAGGTATAATTGCCACAGTTAAAAGGCATCTGGATGGGTGTATGAATAGGAAGGGTTTGGAGGGATATGGGCCGGGTGCTGGCAGGTGGGACCAGATTGGGTTGGGATAACTGGTTGGCGTGGTGATGGGTTGGACCGAAGGGTCTGTTTCCATGCTGTACACCTCTATGACTCTTTGATTCGAGGACCAAAATTCTCAGCATGCTTGATTGTTGCTCTTAACCTCAGTCTCATGGCCACTTCCACTGCTAGCCACTTGCTCACAGTGTGAACACAACAATCTAACTAACCACACAGCATGTGCCATTCTGTGCAATTTCTTTTCTTTCATCTTCATTTTTTCACAAGATATGGGTAGGACTGGAAGTCCAACACTTGTTGCCTCATCCTGAATTGTTCTTGAACTGAATGGCTTGCAAGGACTTTTCAGAGAGCAGTTAAGCACTGCAATGTGTCTGGAGCCACTTGTAGGCCAGACCAGATAAGGATGACAAATTTCCTTCTCTAAGGACATCAATGAACTAGATAGGTTTCTCCAGTCATTCCTCAGTTTAACTCAGAGCATTCACCTGAGCATCTGGATTACTAGTTATCTCCATATACACCATAAAATTGAAATTTATTTTTCTGCTGAAGATCTAAAGTTAGATCTTTTTTTGCAATCTCCTCATGATTGTGCCTAGCCTTTTAGTATGCTATGCAGAACAGTTCTTTGCATAGAGAGGCATAGATAGAGTTGATAGCCAGAGACTTTTTCCCAGGGCAGAAATTGTTAACACCAGGGGTCATAGTTTTAAGCTGTTTGGCGGAAAGTATAGAGGGGATGTCAGAGGTGGGTTCTTTACGCAGAAAGTTGTGAGAGCATGGAATGCGTTGCCAGCAGCAGTTGTGGATGCGAGGTCATAGGGAATATTTAAGAGACTGCTGGACATACATATGGTCACAGAAATTTGAGGACTTGTACATTAGGTTTACCTTACATGAGGGTCAATGGTCGGCACAACATCATGGGCTGAAGGGCCTGTTCCGTGCTGTACTGTTCTATGTTCTATGTTCTTAATTCACCAGCTTTATTTTTCTTAGGAACAGAATACACCACCACTCTATTTCTGTTTAAACATGCTTGTCGCCTTGCATTTCTATCCAATTGCAATTAGTGTTGCACCAACATTAGGGGGGGTTCAGTCTGACTGTAATATGAGACTCACTATCTATCATCACATGAGAAGTCATTCAACATCAAATGATCTTGCTCTTTCCTGCAGTTTTATAGCATGATGAAGCTAGAGTAGCATGGTTACTGATAAAGTTTATATTTCCTTACCTCAACAGACTTTGTAAATATTGCTTAGTTGCACAACAAGGCCAAGAATACTAGGGCATCATATGTAAAAGATAGATAAATTGGAGCTCACTCCTTGTTGTGGTTCTGTTCGCTGAGCAGGGAATTTGGGTCGATGTGCACATCGACCTGGACCCAATATATCGGCCACTGCAACGGACAGCTGGAACTGACAACCGGAAGCGGCAGATTCAAACCACTACAAATGCCGTAGGAAAGATCACAGAAGCTCCTCACAGGAGGCTCCCAAGCACAGACGATGTCACCTAGACAGGGGACGAAACGTCTGCAACACAAATTCCCAGATCGGCGAACAAAACCACAACAACGAGCACCCGAGCTACAAATCTTTTCACAAACTTCGCAGCTCACTCCATTTGCGTACTGACGGCCCTTCATCACTGAACAAGAATTACTCAACGTTAAAGGCACATGTTCAGTTAAACAGTTCTGTCTTTTATTAGTTCACTCATTTTGCTTCACCTCTAATTCAACTCAATGCTATGACTCAGTTGCCGGTTAACCTTCGCTTCTATATTCCTTGGCTGTCTATTGCCAATTATTGTGGTTTCTGCAGCATTGCTTCTATACCTCTTTCAAATTATATTAAACCCAAACAACCTTTTCTGTTTCTGATCAGTTCTTTTTAACATAACATTCAAACCTTCAACTTTTATGTTCAATATGAGACATTTTTCACCTATGGAGTTTAGCCTTGACAAGTGTGTTAGAAAAGAAAGCAGTTTAAACTAGCCATTTCTAAAATTCACTTGTGGTACGTGGATGTCGCTGGCTGACTAGTATATGTTGCCTGCCCCTAGTTGCCCTTGGGAAGGTGATCGTGAGCTGCCTTCTTAAACTGCTGCAGTTCATCTGTTATAGGTGACATTAAGAAGTGAATTCCAGGATTTTGACCCAGTGGCAGTGAAAGAATAGCGATTTATTTCCCAGTCGGGATGATGACTGTCTTGGAGGGGAACTTGCAGATGGTGGTATTCCCATGTAACTGCTACCTTTGTCGTTCTAGATAGAGGTGATGATGGGTTTGTAATGTGCTGTCAAGTGATGTTTGGTGAATTTCTGCAAGGCATCTTGTAGGTTGGACGCATTGCTGCTACTGAGCAGTGAAAGTGGAAGGAGTGGGTGCTTGTGGATGTGGTGCCAGTCAAATGGGCTGCTTTGTCCTGGATGGTGTCAAGCTCCTTGAGTGTTGTTGGAGCTGCACACATCCAGGGAAGTGGGGACTATTCTATCACAGTCCTGACTTGTGCCTTTGGATGGTAGACAGGCTTTGAGGAGTCAGGAAGTGAGTTACTCACTGCAGGATTCCAGGCCCCTAACTTGCTTTTGTATCCACTGTGTTTATCTGACGAATCCAGTTGAGTTTCTGGTCAATGATGACCCCCAGGATGTTGATGGTGGGGGATTCAGTGATGGTAACACCACTAAAGGATTGTTGGCTAAATTATCTCATGATTGTAATGTTCATTTGTGTGGCACGAGTATTGTCCAGATCTTATCGCATTTGAGCATTGGCTGCTTCAGTATCTGAGGAGTCACAAATGGTGCTGAACATCAGCGGACATCCCCACTTCTGATGTTACAATAGAAGGAAGGTTGTTTGATGAAGCAGCTGAACATGTTTGGGCCTAGGATACTACCCTGAGAAACTCCTGCAGGTTGAGATGACTGACCTCCAACAATCACAACTATCTTCCTATATGCCAGGTAGGCCTCCAACCAGCAGAACATTTGCCCCTGATACCCATGGATTCCAGCTTGCTGGCGCTTCTTGATACCACACTCAGTCGAAAGCATCCTCAATGTCAAGGTTTGTCACTCTCACCTCACATCTGGAATTCAGCTTTCTTGTCTATGTTTGAACCAAGGCTGTAATGAAGCGAGCTGCTGAGTGGCCCCGGCAGACTGATGGGGAGATAATTAGCCGGGTTAGATATGTCATTGAATCAAAGAGTCATAGAGATGTACAATATGGAAACAGACTCTTCGGTCCAACCTGGCCATACCGACCAGATATCCCAACCCAATCTAGTCCCACCTGCCAGCACCCGGTCCATATCCCTCCAAACCCTTCCTATTCATACACCCATCTAAATGTCTCTTAAATGTGGCAATTGTACCAGCCTCCACCACATCCTCTGGCAGCCCATTCCATACACGTACCACCCTCTGTGTGAAAAAGTTGCCCCTTAGCTCTCTTTTATATCTTTCCCCTCTCACCCTAAACCTATGCCGTCTGGTTCTGGACTCCCCGACCCCAGGGAAAAGACTTTGCCTATTTATCCTATCCATGCCCCTCATAATTTTGTAAATCTCTATAAGGTCACCCCTCAGCCTCCGACAGTCCAGGGAAAACAGCCCCAGCCTGTTCAGCCTCTTCCTATAGCTCAAATCCTCCAACCCTGGCAACATCCTTGTAAATCTTTTCTGAACCCTTTCAAGTTTCACAACATCTTTCCGATAGGAAGGAGACCAGAATTGCACACAATATTCCAACAGTGGCCTAACCAAGGTCTTGTACAGCTGCAACATGATGTCCCAACTCCTGCACTCAATACTCTGACCAATAAAGGAAAGCATACCAAACGCCTTCTTCACTATCCTATCTACCTGTGAGCTATGAACCTGGACTTCAAGGTCTCTTTGTTCAGCAACACTCCCTAGGACCTTATCATTAAGTGTATACGTCCTGCTAAGATTTGCTTTCCCAAAATGCAGCACCTCACATTTATCTGAATTAAACTCTATTTGCCACTTCTCAGCCCATTGGCCCATCTGGTCCACATCCTGTTGTAATCTGAGGTAACCCTCTTCACTGTCCACTACACCTCCAATTTTGGTGTCATCTGCAAACTTACTAACTGTACCTCTTATGCTCGTATCCAAATCATTTATGTAAACCTGCTTTACCTGGGCAACCTTTCAGACTTCCAATTTGCCTGAGCAAGTTTTAATTATATTTTGAACTTGTTCATCTACTTTTAACATTCTTTAATTTCAAGAATTGCATACTGGTTGTTTTTAATTCCATTTGTAGATGTTTTCTATCCCCACAGCCTCACAGTACCTTCCCATTCGCCTCCCTCCTCAGTATCCAAGGTCCCGCGTACACTTTTTAATTGAAGCAGCACTTTATCCGCATTTCACTCCATCTAGCCTACTGTATTCGCTGCTCACAATGTGGTCTCCTCAAATTGGGGAAATGAAGCACAGCCTGGGTGACCGCTTTGCAGAATATCTACGTTCTGCCGCAAAAGAGACGATGAGCTTCCAGTTCCCTGCCACTTCAACACATCACCCTGTTCTCTGTTTCAGACTTGCTGCAGTGCTCCAGAGAAATTCAATGCAAGCTGAAACATCAGCACCAGACTTTCTGCTTGAAGACCCTGCAGCCTTCTGGACTTAATATCGAGTTCAACAATTTTGGGGCCTGAGGCCATGTCCTTATCCTCACACCCACACACCAGACCTTGTTATCACATGGAGTGCTACCACACACAATCCATTGTCAGTTACTAATAGTGTCCATTAGCAATTATTCATTCCTCCCCAGTCTGACTTTGAACCACTCATTTGTCTGTCCAATTGTTTTTTTTTCTTCTTTGTGGAATGTATCTCCACTTATCATTTACTCTTCCACCCAACCCCCTTGCCTTCCATCCCACACCCTATCTTCTATATAAATGTCAACCTATTCCTAGCTACCATCTGTTCTGCAAATGTGTTGCTGGTCAAAGCACAGCAGGTTAGGCAGCATCTCAGGAATAGAGAATTCGACGTTTCGAGCATAAGCCCTTCATCAGGTTCCTGATGAAGGGCTTATGCTCGAAACGTCGAATTCTCTATTCCTGAGATGCTGCCTAACCTGCTGTGCTTTGACCAGCAACACATTTGCAGCTGTGATCTCCAGCATCTGCAGACCTCATTTTTTACCATCTGTTCTGCAGAAAGGTCACTGGTCTCAAAACATTAACTGATTTGTCTCCACTAATACTGCCAGACCAGCTGAGATTTTCCAGCAATTTCTGTTTCTGCTTTCATAGAGTCGTAGAGTCATCGAGATGGACAGCACGAAAACAGCCCATTTTGGTTTCCAGCATCTGCAGTTCTTTCATTTTTTCAACAGCTGCAATATATTGTTGGAGCACTTGGAGATGAGGCCATCTGGTGTGTTCTGTGGTGGAACTGGTCGTCCTGGGAACAGATGCGGCAGAGGGAAAGGAATTGGGAATGTAGGGTAGCATTTTTGCAGGACGTAGGGTAGGAGGAGGTAATCCAGGTTCCATCACAGAACACACCAGATGACCTCCGTCTTAAATTATTTCCCCTCCCATGTGGTTGAAGATGCCCTCCAATGAATCTCATCCACATCTCGCACCTCCACCCTCGAACCCCACCCCTCCAACCGGAACAAGGACAGAACCCCCCCTGTTCCTTGCCTTCCACCCTTCCAACCTCCGCATAAATTGCATCATCCGCCAATATTTCCGTCACCTAAAAATGGACCCTACCACCAGGGATATATTTCCCTCCCCACCCCTATCCGCTTTCCACAAAGACCGTTCCCTCTGTGACGACCTGGTCAGGTCCATGCCCCTAAACAAGCCACCCTCCCCTCCAGCACCTTCCTCTGCCACTACAGGAATTGCAAAACCTGGGCACACACCTCCCCCATCACTTCCACCAAGGCCACAAAGGAGCCTTCCACATCCATCAAAGTTTCAACTGCACTTCAACACATGTCATCTACTGTATCTGTTGCACCTGAGGTGGTTTCCTTTACAATGGGGAGACTGGATGCCTTCTTGCAGAGCCTTTTAGGGAACATCTCTGGGACACCCACACCAATCAACCCCACCGCCCTGTGGCCGAATATTTCAACTTCCCCTCTGACTTTGCCGAGGACATGCAGGTCCTGGCCTCCTCCATCTCGCCACTCCCTCACCATCTGATGTCTAGAGGAAGAAAGCCTCATCTTCTGCCTCAGGACCCTTCAACTCCAGGACATCAATGTGGACTTCACCAGTTTCCTCATTTCCCCTCCCCCCACTTTTCCCCAGTTCCAACCTTCCAGCTCAGCACCATCCTCATGACCTGTTCCACCAGTGAATCTTCCTTCCCACCTATCTGCTCCACCCTCCTCTCTGACCTATCATCTTTACCCACCACCTCCATCCACCTACTGCACTCTCAGCTACCTTCTCCCCAGCCCCATCCCAGTACCATTTATCTCTCCACTCCCAAGGCTCCCAACCTCATTCCTGATGAAGAGTTCCGGCTCAAAACGTCAATTCTCCTGCTCTCAGATGCTGCCTGACCTGCTGGGTTTTTCCAGCAACACACTCTTGGTCAAGATTCAGGTTCCACCTGCTCTAGAGGCGGGTAATAACATCTCTGAACAGATTGAATAGAAAAAAAATTAAATAAATAAAACTATTCAAAGAAATTGAAAAACTAGCAAATATTTGTCGTCTCTTGTGGTGCCATGGTATTGTCCCCACCTCTGAGCCAAGAGATCTGGGTTCGAGTTCTACCTGCTTGTGAGTTGTGTACTAACACATCTGGACAGCCTGATTTAAAATACCATGCCTCTCCCTCCCTCACCTTTGATGTCATTATACTGCCCTTAACACATTCTGCAACTTAAATGGAAACACAAGTGATTTAGTGGTGGTAGGTAACAAGTTAAAGTATCCTATATATAGAAAGGAAATAAAAGACAAATATATACTGGTAAATTATGAGAATTAGAAAAAAAATTAGGATTTGGTCAATTTGTGGGTTTGCAAGGATTTATTACACGTGTTTTATAGGAATGAAATGGTAAAAGAAAAATCTGGGGATTGTCTACTGTTTACAAAAAAAAATCCAAGAGTTTTAAAAAGAAAAGCTTTTAAAGTAGGGTTAAGAGATTGTTTTATGATCTCAGTTGCTAGACACTAGACTGAGAGTTAGAAATGGCCTAGTGGTGAAATATACCTAGCAATCGCCTCTTGCTGTTTGATTTCTGTTTATCCACAGACCTGAGAGTTGTTCAGTTGTAAATAGATTTGTAAAGAAGCAATGCCAACTCCCTCTCTATGAGTAAAAATAAAGCCCTTAAAGAAAGCTAGAGAAATAGCTCTGTGAAGTATTTCCTGAGAATCAGAAAAAGTTCCAGGAAAATTTATCTCTGATTGTCACATAAACTCTGAAATTCAAACTGTTATCTCAGTCATGAAACCCAATCTAACTGGTCTCCTTTCAGAATTGAGGATATTCCATTGCTCTGCAACTGACAACAACAATAATTACATTGAAAGTAAATTGAAGGAACTATGAGAAAGTCATCTCATTTTGCTCTTTTGATCAACAGGGTTTTTCCTATTTCTTCCATTCAAAATTTTTCATCCATTCATTTTAATAGAAAGTTATAGGAGAAAGTACTGAAAATCCTGATCTGCATTCCACAGGATAGTATATTTTTGAGTCTTGTAAGGAAGCATATATTGTGCATTTCTGCTTACAAATTCACGTTTAAAATATTCAGTACAGGTACCTCAACAATGTGTTAAGCATTTGCGCATAAAAATGAATCACAAGATGAAATAATAATTGCCTGATTTTGATTTTATGTATCTTCATTAACAATTCGCAGAGTAGATAAAAGATGATTCACCAATCTGATCTCATGGGTGGTGATTGGTGATAGTTATACTAATTTTAACAGCAGTGAATCAGCACAATAATTGTCGAACAAAAACACTACTCATGCAATGTTATGCAAAAGTGAGTATGAGATGTATTAATGCATGGAGTTCAACTGGATCTTTAGGACTGATAATCATAGCTGTGCCAAACACTCATAAATCCAAAAGAAATTCCCTAAGACCATAGATATAGGAGCAGAATTAGGCTATTTGACCCACTGCTCCACCAATCAATCATGGCTGCTAAGTTTCTTTACTCTATTCTCCTGCCTTCTGCCCATAACCTTTGACCCCCCCCCCCCTTACTAATCGAGAACCTATCTATCTCTGTCTTAAATACATCTTCATAGCCTTCTGTGGCTGAGTTCCACAGATTAATCACCCTCTGGCTGAAGAAATTTCTCCTCATCTCAATTCTAAAGGATTGTCCCTTCACTCCAGGTTGTGAGTTCAGGTCTTCGTCTCACCAACTAGTGGATACATCTTCTCCATGGTAAATGAAGGGCTTTTGCCCGAAACGTCGATTTCGCTGCACTTTGGATGCTGCCTGAAATGCTGTGCTCTTCCAGCACCACTGATCCGACATCTTCTCCATGTCCACTCTACCCATGGCTCTGAGTATTCTGTAAGTTTCAATGAGATTCCTCCTCATCCTTCTGAACTTCATCCAGTACAGACCCAGAGTCCTCAACTGCTCTTCATATGACAAGCCTTTCATCCCAGGATCATTCTTGTAAACACCCTCTGGAACCCCTCCAACACCAGCATATCCTCCCTTAGATAAGGTGTCCAAAACTGCTCACAATACTCCAAATGCGGTTTGACCAGAGCCTTACACAACCTCAGGACTACATCCCTACACTTGTATTCTAGCTGTCTCATAATGAATACTAACACTGCATTTGCCTTCCTAACTGCCAACTGAATTTGCATGTTAACAGAGAACAGTACGGTACAGGAACAGACCCTTAGGCCCACCAAGCCTGTGTTAACACTATGCCTTTCTAAATTAAAAACCTTTTCCCTCTATGGAATCTTTATCCCTCTATTTCCTACTTATTCATGTAGCTGTTAAAATGCCTCTTAAAATTGCCATAATATTTGCTTCTATCATGTCTTCTGGCAGCACATTCTAGGCACTTACCACCCTTTGTGTAAAAAAAAAACTTGCCTCTTACATCTTTAAACTTGCCCCCTTTTACCATGATGGCTTGCGTCTGATTCCACATCAGAAGGTTCTGCATTCAAATCACATCAGCCTCATGGTAGTTGACTGTAATTCTATGACTCTGTACTCCCTACAAATTTATATTTCTCCCCTGGAACAAAGGAGGACTATTCATTCTTACATGCTTCTAACAAATTTGTAAACTTCTATCTGAATGTCCATCAACATTCGACATTCAAGTGAAAACAAACCAAGTTTGTCCCATCTGTCCTAATAGCTAATACCCGCCAAATCAGGCAACAATCGGGTAAACATTTTCTGTACCCTCTTCAAAACCTCCACATTCTTCTGGTAATATGATGACCAGAACTGTACACAATACCCCAAATGTGGCCTAACTAAAGTTCTATACTTGCCAATTTTTATACTCAATGTCCCAGCTGATGAAGAAGAGCATACCATATGCCTTTTTGTCCACCTTATCCACTTGTTTTGCCACTCGACTGTATGTTAATGCCACTAGAGATTCTACCATTTACTGTACATTTCCCTCCTGCATAAGACTTTTCAAAATGCATCACCTTGCATTTGTCGAAATTAAATTTAATGTGCCATTTCTCCACCCAAGCCTCTAGCCTATCTACATTCTGTTGTATCCTCTGGCAGTTCTGCTCACTATCTGCAGCTCCCCATTCTTTGTGTCGTTTACAAACTCACTAATCAGATCACCTAGATGCTCTTCAGAGCATCGGTGTTGTTATGATGGGCTGAATGGCCTGCTTCCACAATCTAGGGATTTCTATGGCTCTATACATTCTCCTACAGATTATTTATAGGGATCCTAACACTGATCGCTGTGGAATACCACAGGTCACGGATCTTCAGTGAGAAAAACACCCTTCCACTACTACTTTGTCTTCTGTGACCAAGCTGTTCTGCATCCATTTTACCAGTTCGCTGTAGAATCCATGTGAGTTTACCTTCTGTATCAGCCTGCCCTGAGGAACATTGCTAAATGTAGACATATAGACAACATCCACCGCTCTTCCTTCATCAATCATCTGTCACTTCCTCAGGAAACTCAATCAAGTTTGTGATAGATAACCTCCCCAGTACAAAGCCATGCTTCCTATTGCTAATAAATTCATATTTTTCCAAATGTGAGTAAATCCAATCCCTAACAATTTTCTCTTAACCTTAAGAGAATTTTGTACTGGAACTCTTAAGTCCATTTGTGCTTCAGACCTTCAAGGCTTTTCCCAGTTTAGAATTTTTTCTACACTCTATTCTTCCTACCAAAGTGCAGAACTACACACTTTCACGTATTATATTCTATCTGCCACTATTTTTTCCACTCTCCTAGCCTATCTAAGGCCTTCTGCAGCTTCCCCACTTCCTCAACACTATCTGTCCCTCCACCTATCTTTGTGTCATCTAAAGACTTAGCAACAATGCCCTCTTTTCTTTCATCCAGATTGTTAATCTATAACATGAATAGTTGTGAACCCAACATTTACCTCTGCAGTCCACTCGTCACTGGCTGCCATCCTGAAAAAGACCCCTTTATCCCCACTCTGTCTTCTGCCAGTCAGCCAATCCTCTATCTATAGCATTATCTTGCCCCTAACATCATGGGCTCTTATCATATTTAGCAGCCTCCTGTGCAGAACCTTGTCAAATGTCTTCTGGAAAATCCAAATAGATCATGTCCATTGTCCCTCCTTTCTCTAACTTGCTGCTTACCTCCTTAAAGAATTTGAACAGATTTGTTAGGTATGACCATCTCTTAACCAAACCCTCTGACACAGCCCTTTAACCAAACACTGTGTCTGGACCTTTAATCAACATCCTTTCACCAAAGTAACATTTTCTTAAACAATTCTAAATTACTTTCTCTCTTTCTCACACGGAACTGTTTTACACATCCAACTTCAACCAATACCCATACAGATTTGCCCAAACTGAAATAAAAATAAGCCTTTTCTTTGCCAAGCTATTGGTGATTCTCCAGTAAAAAAAAATCATTTTCTGACCTTCTAAACTGGAGCTTAATCCACAATGGTTTATCTTGTTCATTTGTAAAATTCTCCTTATGTGAACAAATGTCCATTAGCGTGACTCCAGGAAGTAATTTGAAAGAAATCACCATGGTTACAAAAATACGTATACATAATCCTGTCAGACACACAGAAAACCAATTTAGTTCAATTCTAAAAATCCAAACACAAAACTAAATAATTTGAAAATATAAATAAATCATAAACCCTACATCACAGCTATCTGCCACCAATCTGTCCCATAATCCCAATATAATTATACCAGTGACAGGGGTGGCATGTGAACCACCCACTACTGGGCAAATTGAAGGCTTTAAGTGAATATTCAATACCCATTTTTAAAGAGTCATAGAGTCATACAGCACCAAGACAGACTCTGGTCCAACTGATCTACGTCAACAATGTTCCCAAGCTAAACCAGTCCCACCTGTCTGTGTTTCACCCATATCCCTCCAAATCTTTCCTAAACATGTACTTATCTAACTGTACATGCTTCCATCATTTCCTCTGGCAATTCATTCCATACACTAACTTCTGGACTACAATGATCTTTACCTAGGTTGTCTTTTTAAAATACTACTGTGAAAGTTATTTGAACTTCAAACCATTTTAAAGATATATTGTATAAAAATAAAAATATAAATGCAGTTATGGAACTGGGTTAAAATAAATAATCCAGCTATAAATATCCTTCTCCAGATGATCCAGGCTCTCATGTGAACTGTTGGTGTATGGTCTTGTCATTATGGATCATTGGAATTAAACTGTTTTCCAGAACCATTTAAAACCATTGCCAAAAATACATTTTAATTTTGGCTCATTTAAATGGGAATATGCTGTACTACCAAGAAAGGGAAGGAAAAATATAAACTAAGCTGGATGGTTCCAAAGGGAATGCAGGAGCAGCAATACCTGGGCATACATGCCCACAATTTGTTGAAGGTGGTGGGGCTGGTTGACAAAAGTAATTAAGAAGGTGTGCAGAATCCTAGATTTTATAAAAGGGTCAATGGGTGGAATCTTATTATGGATCGGGGTCTCATGTGGCTGAGAGACCCGGCTGCCTATTTATGGAATGATCTCTCACACCATTAGCCAATAAGGCAGCCTGCAGAGCAGAAAACAGTTACAGGAAACTTTGAGGCTTATTGGGCACTTATTGTGTTCAGTAATTTCTCATTCAGATTTCTTTTGCAATTTGTGACAGTAGACCATTGGACTTCAAAGGGTCAATGCTTTTGGTTCCTGCATGTTGAGAGTGGATATTATAAATGAATCTAAATTGTCTTCATGATTGATCTGTTTCACTTCTACATTTTCTGTAAGAATGCCTGAGACTATCTGTTATTTGAGGTTTTGCTTTTCATTTATGAGAAAAGGCTTTGCTGGTTGGCCAGCATTTATTTCACATCCGTAGTTGCCCTTGTGGTAAGCTGCCTTCTTAAATCACAGCAATTCATGTGCTATAGGGAGACCTTAGAGAAGGTGTTCCAGGATTTTGACAAGTGACAGTGAAGGAATGGCAACGAGTTTGTAAGTCAGAATGATGAGTGGCGCAGAGGGGAACTTGGCCATATATCTTAGATTAGATTACTTACAGTGTGGAAATAGGCCCTTCGGCCCAACAAGTCCACACCGACCCGCCGAAGCACAACCCACCCATACCCCTAACCTAACACTACGGGCAATTTAGCATGGCCAATTCACCTGACCCGCACATCTTTGGAGTGGGGAGGAAACCGGAGCACCCGGAGGAAACCCACGCAGACACGGGGAGAACGTGCAAACTCCACACAGTCAGTCGCCTGAGTCGGGAATTGAACCCGGATCTCTGGCGCTGTGAGGCAGCAGTGCTAACCACTGTGCCACCGTGCCACCCACAGACTGTTGCACATGATCTTCCAGATGGTAGTAATCGTGGGATTGTAATGTGCTGTCTAAAGGACCTTGATGAATTTCTGTGTGCATCTTATATACATGGTACACACTGCTGCTATGAGCATTGGTGGTGGAGTGACTGAATGTTTATGGATTTGGTACCAGTCAAGTGGGCTGCTTTGTCCTAGATGGCGTCAAGCTTCTTCAGTGTTGTTGGACTGCACTCATGTAGGCAGGTGTGGATTTTTCCATCATATTTCAGATGTCTGCCTCTTATATGGTACCAGCTTTTAGGACGTCAAGAGATTACTGATACTCGGCTACTTTAGAGACACTTTGAAACCCTTGCCAGCAGTCCGATAATAAAGCTACTGCTGTTGTACAGAAAACTTGTATCATCTGGATTTGTGGAACAAAATCAACAAGGATGGATATGAGTGATCTTCAGGGTGTGGAGTTCAGACTTACTGGAGTGGTTCACTGATGAAGAAAATGCAGTCACTGGATTGATTTGAAAAATTTGCTATTTTCTTTGAAGTAAACAAGTTAAATATATTTTTGATAGAGCTGTATAAGATTATAACAAACCTAGATATAACAGGCAAAAATATCTGTATTCGATAGGTGATGGCACAAGAATTAAGATCAGACATAAGGTTTTGAGACAGTGGGAGATAAGCAAGTGTTTCTGCTGACTATTGGCTGGAAATATGCAAAACATGCTGCCTATTATGGTGGTGCAAGCAGAGAAGATGAATGATTGATAAAAACAATTATATCAGATCAGAGGGAAATAAAATTGCAGAGTTTGGGGAATGTATGGGGAATGAGAATGTGGGATTCTGCTACAGAGAGCCAACTTGGATTTGATGGGCCACTTCCTATGCTATAATGCATTTTACTTGGACTTGCTTAACTTGCTCTGGTCACCGATTAAATTGTCATTTCGGTAAATCTGCTCAGTGTTCCTACACAGACCAATACAGGGCTGTCCTTCCACAGCAAGAAATAATGTTTACTGCTTTATACTGGGCTCTGGTGTAACGGTGGGTGTAACAGTCTGCCAGCATTTATCTGAAATGGTAAAACACCAGTGCAGCCACACTAGGGACAGACTCTGGAAATGTGGGGAATGCCAGAAGGGAATTCTTTACCCATCCCACCTGGAAACTGGCCAAACCAGTCAGAGTGGGGAGAAGCTGTTCACCTGCTCTGTGTGTTGGGGGGGAAGGGATTCACTCAGGCATCCATCCTGCTGAGACACCAGTGAATTTACCCAGAACCACAGTTGAAGGTTTTTTTTTCTCTTGTTCACACCAAGTAATGAACAATGGTTTTGGTAGTTCATATAGTTTTGCACATAGAGAACTTAGTTTTGGAAATGTTCACAACATCGTTGAACATATACAGACACACACAGGGTAGAGACTTTTATTTTCCTTTATTCATTCACAGGATGAGGGTGTCACTGGCCCAGCAGCATTTACTGCCCAAGCCTAATTGCCCACAGCAATTGCCCCGTTGCTGTGGGTCTGAAGTCACAATGTAGGCCAGACCAGGTAAGGATGGCAGCTTCCTTCCTGAAAGGGCATTGGTGAACCAGATGGGTTTTTCTGACAATCGATTAATGATCATCATTAGACTCTTTAGAGGTTTTTTTTATTGAATTCAAATTCCCCCATTTACTGCAGCAGGCTTTGAACCCAGGTCTCCAGAACGCTATCTAGGATTTTGGATTAACTGTCTAGCGACAATACCACTAGGTCAATACTTCCCCACATCGCTGTCCACCTGCACAGCAGAGATTTTCTGGTTCATCGGGACTGGTTAATCACACATCAGTTTGCTGAATAATTGCAGGATTTGGATGTTGATGGGCTATTGACATCCATCTCCCAACCATGTATTCTGGGGTTTGTTTCTGATGATGATTGGAAACACCATCAGTCTTGTTATCTTTTGGGAATAAAAACAGTTTCAATTAGTTTCCTGTTAAATGCATGGCAAGCAAGTCTATCTCATAACTCTCAGGCAGATTAGTTTCTTTTGAAGGGCTCTCCATTTCCCCAACCTCCTCCACCCTCACCTCTAACAATACAATAATCTCATAGAGTCTCTTTACGACTATGAATGAGACAATCTGAGCAGCTGCTTCTTTCCCTGCTCAAATGTCAAGTTGGCTCTTAATCTCCCCTTGCTGCAGTTGTGACCCTGCATCATTGTACAGTGTTGCTCGTATTTCCTGTCTTGGCCTATCAGTGTTCATGATACTGCATGTAGCTTCTTGTATATGGGGCCGACTGTATAAAAGTTTAGCTCTTTCCTTCTAACAACAGCAGTAGAATTGTACTCCAACAAAATTTACAGAATCACCGCCCAGCATATTCCTCAATTTACCTCTTACCATCAAACCAGAGGATCAATCCTCGTTCAACTGAGAGAATTCAGGAGGGCATGCCAGTAGCAGCAGCATGAATACCTAAAAATTAGGTGTTAACCTGATGAAGTTACCAAAGAGGACTACTTGTGTGCCAAACAGCATAAGCAGCAAGTGATAGACAGAGCAAAACAATCCAGTAAACAACAGAACAGATCTAAGATCTGCAGTCCAGACACATCATGAGATAGTTTTGGCAAATAGAATTCAGGAGAATCCAAAGGGTTTTTACAAATATATTAAGGACAAAAGGGTAACTAGGGAGAGAATAGGGCCCCTGAAAGATCAGCAAGGTGGCCTTTGTGTGGAGCAATAGAAAATAGGGGAGATACTCAATGAATATTTTGCATCAGTATTTACTGTGGAAAAGGATATGGGAGATATAGAATGTAGGGAAATAGATGGTGACATCTTGCAAAATGTCCAGATTACAGAGGAGGAAGAGCTGTATGTCTTGAAATGGCTAAAGGTGGATAAATCCCCAGGATCTGATCAGGTGTACCTGAGAACTCTGTGTGAAGCGAGAGAAGTGATTGCTGGTCCTCATGCTGAGATATTTGTATCATCGATAGTCACAGATGACGTGCCGGAAGACCGGAGTTGTTGGAGGGAATCCCGATGGACAGGATGTACATGTATTTGGAAAGGCAAGTACTGATTCGGGATAGTCAACATGGCTTTGTGCGTGGAAAACCATGTCTCACAAACTTGATTGAGTTTTTTGAAGAAATAACAAAGAAGATTGATGAGGGCAGAGCAATAGATGTGATCTATATGGACTTCAGTAAGGCGTTCGACAAGTTCCCCATGGGAGACTGATTAGCAAGGTTAGATCTCATGCAATACAGGGAGAACTAGCCATTTGGATACAGAACTGGTTCAAAGGTCGAAGACAGAGGGTGGTGGTGGAGGGTTGTTTTCAGACTGGTGGCCTGTGACCAGTGGAGTGCCACAGGGATCAGTGCTGGGCCCTCTACTTTTTGTCATTTACATAAATGATTTGGATGCGAGCATAAGAGATACAGTTAGTAAGTTTGCAGATGACACCAAAATTGGAGGTGTAGTGGACAGCGAAGACGGCTACCTCAGATTACAACAGGATTTTGACCAGATGGGCCAATGGGCTGAGAAGTGGCAGATGGAGTTTAATTCACATAAATGCGAGGTGCTGCATTTTAAGAAAGCAAATCTTAGCAGGACTTATACACTTAATGATAAGGTCCTAGGGAGTGTTGCTGAACAAAGAGACCTTGGAGTGCAGGTTCATAGCTCCTTGAAAGTGGAGTTGCAGGTCGGTAGGAGTGTGAAGAAGGCGTTTGCTATGCTTTCCTTTATTGGTCAGAGTATTGAGTACAAGAGTTGGGAGGTCATGTTGTGACTGTACAGGACATTGTTTAGGCCACTGTTGGAATATTGCATGCAATTCTGGTCTCCTTCTTATCAGAAAGAAGTTGTGAAACTTGAAAGGATTCAGAAAAGATTAACAAGGGCATTGCCAGAGTTGGAGGATTTGAGCTATAGGAAGAGGCTGAACAGGATGTGGCTGTTTTCCCTGGAGCATCGGAGGTTTAGGGGTGACCTTATAGAGATTTACAAAATTATGAGGTGTATGGATAGGATAAACAGACAAAGTCTTTTCCCTGGGATCGGGGAGTCCAGAACTAGAGGGCATAGCTTTAGGATGAGAGGGGAAAGATATAAAAGAGAGCTAAGGGGCAACTTTTTCACGCAGAAGGTGGTACGTGTATGGAATGAGCTGCCAGAGAATGTGGCGGAGGCTGGTACAATTGCAACATTTAAGAGGCATTTGGATGGGTATATGAATAGGAAGGGTTTGGAGGGATATGGGCTGGGTGCTGGCAGGTGGGACTAGACTGGGTAGGGATATCTGGTCGGCATGGACAGGTTGGACTGTTTCCATGCTATACATCTCTATGACTCTATGACTCTACTCACTTCAAGTTGCCTAGTCTCTGAGCTGTTCTTGTAGCACAGTATCTGCATAACTAGTTCAGTTCATTTTCTGGTTAAAGTTAACACGCAGAATGTTGATAGTGGAGGAATTCAGTGATGCCATTCAATCTCAACGGGTAATGGTTACATATTTGACGTAAGGCTGCAATGAGGTCAGAAACTGAGTTTCTTAACGGAACAAATTTGGTGTCAGTCAGCTGATTATTGCTAAGTAAGTGCTACTTGATTTCATTGTTGATGATCCTTTCCATCACTTTGCTGATTATCAAGTGTAGACTCATGGGGCAGAAATTGTCTGGGTTGGAAATGTCCTTTTTTTCTGCATAGGACATCCTTGGGCAATTTTACACATTGCCAGATCGAAATCACTGATGTAGCTGTACTAGGAGAGCTTACTAGGGATGCAGCAAGCTGTCCAGCACAAGTCTCCAGTACTATTGCTGGATTGTCATTGTTTTTGTATTATCCAATACAATTCCTTGATATCATATAGACTGAAATGAATGGGCTGAAAATTGGCATCTGTGATGTTGGGAGCTGTAGAGGAGACTGAAATGGAGCATTCACTCGGCACTTAGAGTCATAGAGATGTATAGCATGGAAACAGACCCTTTGGTCCAACTCATCCATACTTGAGTTTTTGCCAGCACTTGCCCCATATCCCTCTAAACCCTTCCTATTCATGTACCTATCCAGATACCTTTTAAATGTTGCAATCGTACCAGCCTCCACCATTTCATCTGGCAGCTCATTCCATACACATACCACCCTCTGCATGAAAAAGTTGTCACTCTTAAATTTTTCACCAAAATTGCACACAATATTCCATTCTGGATGAGGACTGTTGCACTGAGGTATTGGGCAGCCAGTCAAAGGTGGGGATATTTCTAAAGTCTCTTCCTCTTCACTGGAACTGTTTAATTGTCCACCACTATTCATGACTAGATGCAGACTACAGAACGTAGTTATGATGTTTTGGATGTGGAATTGCTGAGCCCTGTTTAACACTCACAGTTTAAGCTGCTTGTAAAATAATTGGACTTGTATTATGGTTTAACAAGGTATTTTTAATTTATTCACAGGATGAGGGCATCGTTGATTAGGCCAGCATTTATTACCTACCCATAATTGCCAGACCAGATTTATCCTGGGCTGCTCCGGGAAGCATGAAAGGAGGTTGTTAAGCCACTGGCAAAGATCTTTGCCTCCTCACTCTCCGCGGGAGTCATACTGGAGGTTTGGAAAGAGGCGAATGTTGTTCCTCTTTTCAAGAAGGGTAATAGGCAAATCCCTGGCAATTACAGACCAGTCAGTCTTACCTCTGTGATCAGTAAGGTTTTGGAAAGAATTCTGAGGCATAGGATTTATGACTATTTGGAAAAGCATAGCATGATTAAAGACAGTCAGCATGGCTTTGTGAGGAGCAGGTCATGCCTCACAAATCCTATTGAGTTCTTCGAGGAGGTGACAGACTTCAGCACGGCATTTGAAAAGGTTCCCCATGGCAGGTTCATTCATAAAGTCAGGAAGTATGAGATACAGGGAGATTTGGCTATCTGGATTCAGAATTGGCTGGCTGACAGAAGGCAGAGAGTGGTTGTAGATGGAAAATATTCTACCTGGATCACAGTGTTGAGTGGCGTTCCACAGGGCTCTGTTCTTGAGTCTCTGCTCTTTGTAGTTTTTATAAAGGACTTGAATGAGGAGGTTGAAGGGTAGGTTAGTAAATTTGCAAATGACACAAAGGTGGAGGTGCCTTTGAAAGTATTGAGGCTGCAGTGCGACACAAGATGCAGAGCTGGGCTGAGAAATGGGCAAATGGAGTTCAACCTGGATAAATGCGAGTGATGCACTTTGGAAGGTCGAACTTGAATGCTGAATACAGATTAAAGACAGGATTCTTGGCAGTGTGGAGGAACAAAGGGATCTGGGTGTGCAAGTACATAGATCCCTCAAAGTTGCCACCCAAGTGGATAGGGTTGTTAAGAAAGCATATGGTGTTTTGGCTTTCATTAACAGGGGGATCGAATTTAAGAGCCGCGAGGTTTTGCTGCAGTTCTACAAGTCCCTGGTGAGACCACACTTGGAATATTGTGTCCAGTTCTGGTTGTCCTACTATAGGAAAGATACCGAGGCTTTAGAGAGGGTGCAAAGAAGGTTTACCAGAATGCTGCCTGGACTGGAGGGCTTGCTTTATGAGGAAAGGTTGACAAAGCTCAGTCTTTTCTCTCCGGCGAGAAGGAGGAAGAGAGGTGACCTGATCGAAGTATAGAAGATAATGAGAAGAATGGATAGAGTCAATAGCCAGAGATTGTTCCCCAGGGCAGGATTGACTGGTACGAGAAGTCATAGTTTGAAGATATTAGGAGAAAGGTATAGAGGGGACGTCAGAGGAAGGTTCTTTACGCAAAGAGTTGTGAATGCATGGAATGTGTTGCCAGCGGGGGTCGTGGAAGCAGAGTCATTGGGACATTTAAGCGACTGTTGGACATGCACATGGATAGCAGTGAGTTGAGGGGTGTGTCGGTTAAGTTATTTTACTTTACATTAGGATTAATCCTCGGCACAACCTTGTGGGCCAAACGGCCTGTTCTGTGGAGTACTTTTATATGTTCTATAATTGGATTTATTGCCCATCCATAATTACCTAAAGGTTGTATAAGAGTCAACTACATTGCTGTGGATGTGGGTTGGAGTTACGTGTAGCCAGACTGGATAAGTATGGCAATTTCCTTCCTAAAAGGACATTAGTGAACCAGATGGAATTTTCTGACAATGGATTCATGATCATTGTTATAATCTTAATCCCGGTTTTTTATTGAATTCAAATTCCACCATCTGCCATGGCAAGATTCAAACCCAGGACCCCCAACCATTACCTGGGTTTTGGGATTAACAACCCAGCAATAATACCATTAGACCACCACGTCCCCAAGACTCAGTTAACACCTCACTTTTATGAACAAAAACAGAAATTGCTGGAAAAGCTCAGCAGATCGGGCATGCAGCTCTGGACAGAAATCAGAGTTAACGTTTTAGGTCCAATGACCCTTCCTCAGTACTAGGAATGTGCAGGTTAGAGGCATTAACCATGGTAAATATGGGGATAAGGTTGGAGCTGGATCTTGGTGGGATGCTCCTTGGAGAGTCATTGTAGATGCACTGGGCTGAATGGCCTCTTTCTGCACTGCAGGGATTCTATTACATGAGTAAACCAATTGTTTAATGGTTATCTTTTAATTCCAGATTTTATTGAAATCAAATTTCATTATTTGTTGTGGTGGGATTCAAACTTGGGTCACCAGGAACTTACCTGGGTCTCTGGATTAGTAGTCTAGTTACAACACCTCCACTTCTCACCCGCCCTATCACAGAACTGTTGATTTTGATATGGAGAGGCAGAATGGCTGATAATGATATGAGGACGCTTTTCTATTTTTAATGGAAATCTTCAGGTTTGCATCCTCATCCTGCTGATACCAGGGAGAAACCTTTATTACAGTCAATGCTGTGGCAGCTGTATCTGTCCAACAGCTTGACGTTATGTATTTAGGTTAACAGCAATATGAATCCATCAGTACCTAGCCTCTCCGTTGACAATACCTCAGCTGTGTATCACCTTGGTAACACACGAAACTGGGTTCTTCACGGCCCCAGGCTTATCTTTTGAGGATCTCATAGGAGGCTTTGACCTCAGACCTGTAGCATGCGGGCCCACAGGCACAAAAAAATGGTGTGGACTTACAGCAATCTCTTCTGTGAATAACTCCTCTGTCTGGTGGACGCTTTGGGAGAAATTACGGCCAGTAAACCTTGGCAAAAATACCAGGAGTGCACTGATCTGTCACTTTTCTGAACATCCTGAAATCAGGCCAACTGTAGTGCTGTGTGTTCCGTATCAGACGTAACTAAACCAGAAGGTTTGAGTGGGGGGGGGGGTCTTTGATGTGTGGGTAGGCCAGGGTTTCTATAGCTTTTGCCCTAGATAAGAGCATTCTCAGAACAGATAGCTGACACTGCATTCAATCAGCCCCAAAACATCTTATATGGTTTTATAATACTCAGGAAGCAATTATTTCCTCCAATATAAAACAAAGAATGAAGATACAGCAAATTTGAAATGAAAACAGAAAACGTTGAGAAACTCAACAGATCTCTATGGTGGGATGGCATAGCGGCTCAGTGGTCAGCAATGCTGCCTCACAATGTCAAGGACCTGGGTTTCATTCCAGCCTTGGATGACTTATCTGTGTTTTCCTTTGTATATTTGTGGGTTTCTGTCGGGCGTTCTGTTTTCCTTTTACAGTCCAAAATGTGCTGACTGGGTGAATTGCCCATGCTAAAATTGTCTATGTGTAGGTTAGGTGCATTAGCCATGGTAAATTAGGGAGCTGGGACTGGGTGGGATGCTGTTTGGAACCAAAAGGCTTCATTCTACACTGTAGGGATTCTGAGGTCTGTTGGCATCTCTGGAGGGAAAATAGAGTTAGCATAGTGGAGCATGGTAGCCCAGTGGTTAGCACGAGGGACCTGGGTTTGATTCCAGCCTCAGGTGACTATGTGGAGTTTGCACATTTTCCCTGTGTTGGTGTGGGTTTCCTCCAGGTGCTCTGGTTTCCTCCCACAATCCAAAGATGTGCAGGTCAGGTGGATCGGTCATGCTAAGTTGCCCATAGTGTTAGGTGCATTAGTCAGAGGGAAATGGGTCTGGGTGGGTTACTCTTTGGAGGGTTGGTGTGTTGTGGACTGGTTGGGGCAAATGGCTGTTCGCACACTGTAGGGAATCTAACCCAATTTCAGGTTCAGATTATTTGACCAGCTGACATTGTGCTTTATCATGACATTACCCTCCTCTTGACTAGGTGCCACTGGAGTGGGATATGGGTGGAACATCTAAAATTGCTCTTTAACTTCAAACAAACATTAACCAGCAAAAACTAGATACTCTGTTAAGGGACTGCGCACGCGTAAGTGTACGTTCAACGATGGCTTTGTGCGCAGGCGTGTAGCCGGCGACCTGACGTTCTCTGCGCCTGCTCAGTGTGGTCCTGGTGGACGGTTTGAAAGATGGCGGGAGTGACGGTGGATCTGGTAACGGACGATGAAGCGGACAACAGGGATTCGGGTACTTTAATCAGCGGGGATTTGCCGGTCGTGTTCCTCTGCTCCCAATGTCGGCTGCCGGTGGGAGACTCGCTGGCCTGGGCCGGAGCAAACCCGAAGGAGGACATGATCTACCTGAGCAGTGAGTGGAGGGGAGGGGAGGGGAGGGGGGGGGGGGCGAAACAAGGTATGTTGGGGGGGGAGGGGGGGCTCTGGGTGAACTGGGATTTGGGTGGATGGAGGGACTGGGTGGGTTGGAGGGAGTAGGGTATCTGGGGGAGGGGGGCCTGGATTTGTTGAGGGAGGGGGGTCGGGGGGGATCTGGATGTGTTGAGGGAGGGGGTCGGGGGGCATCTGGATGTTTTGAGGGAGGGGGGTCGGGGGGCATCTGGATGTTTTGAGGGAGGGGGTCGGGGGGGATCTGGATGTGTTGAGGGAGGGGGGTCGGGGGGGATCTGGATGTGTTGAGGGAGGGGGGTCAGGGGGGGATCTGGATGTGTTGAGGGAGGGGGGTCAGGGGGGGATCTGGATGTGTTGAGGGAGGGGGGTCAGGGGGTGATCTGGATGTGTTGAGGGAGGGTGGTCAGGGGGGGATCTGGATGTGTTGAGGGAGGGGGGTCAGGGGGGGATCTGGATGTGTTGAGGGTGGGGGGTCGGGGGGGATCTGGATGTGTTGAGGGAGGGGGGTCGGGGGGGATCTGGATGTGTTGAGGGAGGGGGGTCAGGGGGGGATCTGGATGTGTTGAGGGAGGGGGGTCAGGGGGGGATCTGGATGTGTTGAGGGAGGGGGGTCAGGGGGGGATCTGGATGTGTTGAGGGAGGGGGGTCAGGGGGGATCTGGATGTGTTGAGGGAGGGGGGGTCAGGGGGGATCTGGATGTGTTGAGGGAGGGGGGTCAGGGGAGGATCTGGATGTGTTGAGGGAGGGGCGTCGGGGGAGGATCTGGATGTGTTGAGGGAGGGGCGTCGGGGAGGATCTGGATGTGTTGAGGGAGTCTGGATGTGTTGAGGGAGGGGCGTCGGGGGAGGATCTGGATGTGTTGAGGGAGGGGCGTCGGGGGAGGATCTGGATGTGTTGAGGGAGGGGCGTCGGGGGAGGATCTGGATGTGTTGAGGGAGGGGCGTCGGGGGAGGATCTGGATGTTTTGCAGGTGGAGTGTGTTTTGGAGGGTGGGGCTCTGGATTTGTTGGGGTGATGGAGTGAACCAGGTATGTTGGGAGAGGAGGGGACTCAGTGAAGAGGTCTGGGTGTGATGGGGAAGGGAGCAATCTTGGTGTGCTTTGGGAGGGGGACTCTGGGTCATGGGGATCTGGGTGTGTTGGGGAGGGGGGAGGGATCTGGCTGTGTTTGGGGGTGAGTGGAATGTTGGTGGCAAAAGGATGTTTCTGAGGGAATGGACAAGATGGCGAGAATCAGAGAGGGAGTTGTGGGATAGGGGCAGGGGGTGATTGGAAGTGTAGGAGAGCAGTGAGAAGGAGCAAAGTGAGCTATCGAAGTGGAGGACAAAGGGAAAATTAGTTTTAACATCAGTCCACCGGGAATGCTGGAGGGATTTCCTTTAATAATGCCAGAAATTGGATCTTTGGGGAAACATTTAAGTTTTTAAATTGGTGTACAGAGGGTTAAATATTTTTAAGTGTTTAAAATTCAGAGATTTTAATAAAATAAATCTGAACAAGTTATTGAAACAGGTGAGTTAGTAATTTTATTCAGTAAAGAGTGTAGTTGGGTGATTTTTTTCTGTTGGAATTCCTTTTATGATGTGGAAATTGAACAAAGAGTGACAGTTTATATACTGTACATCATATGTTTGACATTGTTTTATTTTCATCGTGGTACGTTAACAAGCTCTGTAATTTTAGTGAGCATAGTGGGATTCAATTCAACATTGTTTCCCATTTGACAAAATTGGTACTATTTTGAAGCATCCACTCACTTTCTAATCACAGTTGTTACACTGCACGTGGAGACCATTCAACTTAACGTATCTAGATCAATTCTAGTGCCACACTCTTATCTTTTCCTTCCCTGCACATGTCCACTGAAGTGTGGCTTCTCTCCATCCATGATCCTCTGATTTGTAGCCACTCCCTGTCCTTGATCCATTCTTATGCTGAACCACCTATACATTCCTTAACTGATGCTGGAGCTCTGGGTTTGTGGGAGTCAAGACAATAACCAAAAGAACAATGGATGCTGTGAATAGGAAACAAAAACAGATTGCTGGAGATGCTTAGAAGGTCTAGCAACATCTGTGGACAGAAATTAGAGTTAATGTTTCAGATTGAGTGACCCTTCCTCAAAACTGATGGTAGCTAGGAGAATTTCAGTTTATATGCAGAAGATGGGGTGGGGGAGAGGGTAAGGAGTAAATGATAGGTGTGGATAGAGCCCAAAATGAAAAGAACAGTTGGACAGACAAAGGCATGGATAATGATCTGGCTAGGAGGATGAATAGCTATTAATGGGGACTGTCTGCAAAAACAAAACACAGAGCTTCCAGTTAACTTCTACTTTATCACACCACCATGTTCCCTCTGCAGCGTCTCTGTCTGAGGCTTGCTACAGCGCTCCAACAAAGCTCAGCACAAGCTGGAAGAACAGCACTTCATTTTCCAGTAGGGGACACTGCAGCCTAGTGCAATCAGTATAAAGTTCAATAACTTTAGGGCTTGAGCTCTCCTATGTTCTGACTCTCATAACTACCTTCACGACTCAAAGTTTGTGAGAAGATTTGTAGCTTGGGTGCTCGTTGTTGTGGTTCTGTTCGCCGAGCTGGGAATTTGTGTTGCAGACGTTTCGTCCCCTGTCTAGGTGACATCCCCAGTGCTTGGGAGACTCCTGTGAAGCGCTTCTGTGATCTTTCCTCCGGCATTTGTAGTGGTTTGAATCTGCCGCTTCCTGTTGTCAGTCCCAGCTGTCCTTTGCAGTGGCTGGTATATTGGGTCCAGGTCGATTGTGCTTCACTACTGCTCTTCCCACCCCACATATTGCAAGGATTCTATCCTCTCCCAGTTCTTCTGCCTACTTCATATCTGTTCAGATGACGCATCTTCCAAAACAGTGCTGCTGACATATCTTCCTTCTGCCATTAGTGGTTTCCTGCTCACTGCAGTTGACAGACCCTCAACCACATTCAACCTATCACTTGTTCTTCTGCCTTTGCCCCTTCCCACCATGCAACATTGTGATTGGGTCCTCCTTGTTCTCACTTTTCATCCCACCAGCCTCTGCATTGACAGGATCATTCTCTGCCATTTCAGACAACTCCAACAGAATGCTACCACCAAACACATCTTCCCCGCACTCCTCCTGCCTACTTTTCCGAGGGATTATTCCGTCTGGGGCATCCTAGTGCATTCCTCGACCTCAGTTTCCCATGGCAACTTCTCTTGTAACTGCAGAAGGTGCAGCACCTGCCCCTTCACCACCTCCCTGCTCACCATCCAAGGGCCTAAACAGTCTTTTTAGGTGGAGCAGCCTTTCACTTGTGTCTCCTCCGATCTTGTGTATATTATCTGCTGTACCCCAATGTGGCCTAGTCTCCACTGGAGAAACAAAACACAGACAGGCTGACTGCTTTGCAGAACAGATTAGAGTGGTGCTGGAAAAGCACAGCAGGTCAGGCAGCATCCGAGGATCAGGAAAATTGACTTTTCGGGCAAAAGCCCTTCATCAGGACTGCTTTGAAGAACACCTGTGCAGGTATAACCCAGCTTTCCCATATCTGCTCATTTTAAGTGTCCTGCTCACATGCCCACTTGTCTGTCCTTGACATACTGTGATGTTCCAGTGAATCACAGCACAAATTGGAGGAGCAACATCTCATCTTCGAACTCGGCAGTTTACAGCTTTCTAGGCTCAATATTGAATTCAACATCTTCAAATTGTGAACCCATTCCTTCCCTTTCATTTAGATTTGCATATTACTTTGTCTATCACCATGTCCTCTCTTTCCTGCCACCCCTGCATTGGGACTATCTGTTCTTTCCAGTATGGCAGTTAGACACACCATTATTCTGCCATTCTCACCTTCTGATCACCTAATCTAAACTATCAACATCCTTTTCCCTTCAACATTCCAAACCACGCCCCCCCCCCCACGCCAATGCATAAATGCTGTCCCCTCCACATCTCACTTCAGCTATGATGAAGAGTAATCTAGCTTTGAAAAGTTAGCTTGCCTTCTCTCCATGGATACCCTTGACCCTCTGATCTCCAGCATTTTTTGTTTTCTGTATAGATTTCAGCATCTGCAGTAATTTGCATAGTCTGCTATTACATACTACCCAGTGTTAGCCACTGACAATCCCCATTAGTTATTCACTTTACTAGCCAGATGGTTACCTACTCCTTTCTCTATGTCAATGATATGGAGCTGGAAAAGCAGAACAGGTCAGACAGTATCCGAGGAGCAGTAAAGTCAACATTTCAGGCCAAAACCCTTTGCCTGTCCAACTGTTCTTCTCTCTCTTTGGGGTCTATCCCCACCTATTGTTTACCATACCCTCCCCACCTCGGTCCTTTTTTTATAGATTAGATTAGATACTTACAGTGTGGAAACAGGCCCTTTGGCCCAACAAGTCCACACCGACCCGCCGAAGCGCAACCCACCCAGACCCATTCACCTACATTTACCCCTTCACCTAACCCTACGGGCAATTTAGCATGGCCAATTCACCTACCCTGCACATTTTTTGGAATGGGAGGAAACTGGAGCACCCGAAGGAAACCCATGCAGACACGGGGAGAATGTGCAAACTCCACACAGTCAGTCGTCTGAGGTGGGAATTGAATCCAGGTCTCTGGCACTGTGAGGCAGCAGTGCTACCACTATGCCACCATGCTGCCCACTAAATATAAACTGACTCTTTCCTAGCTACAGTCAGTTTTGAGGAAGGGTCACTTGACCCAAACTATTAACTCTTATTTCTCTCTTCAGATGCTGCCAGATCTGAGCTTTACCAGCAATTTCTGTTTTTTCTTTTGTGGGAATCTAGATCGTATTAGTGCAGAAATGCTGAGCTGGGTTGTTACAACTCGCATTCTGGATTGGTGGTGCTGGAAGAGCACAGCAGTTCAGGCAGCATCCAAGGAGCAGCGAAATCGACGTTTCGGGCAAAAGCCCTTCATCAGGAATAAAGGCAGAGAGCCTGAAGCGTGGAGAGATAAGCTAGAGGAAATTGGGGTGGGGAGAAAGTAGCAGAGTACAATAGGTGAGTGGGGGAGGGGAATGAAGATGATAGGTTAGGGAGGAGAGGGTGGAGTGGATTGGTGGAAAAGGAAATAGGCAGGTAGGAAAGTCCGGACAAGTCATGGGGACAGTGCTGAGCTGGAAGTTTGGAACTAGGATGAAGTGGGGAAAGGGGAAATGAGGAAACTGTTGAAGTCCACATTGATGCCCTGGGGTTGAAGTGTTCCGAGGCGGAAGATGAGGCGTTCTTCCTCCAGGCGTCTGGTGGTGAGGGAGCGGCGGTGTAGGAGGCCCAGGACCTCCATGCCTTTGGCAGAGTGGGAGGGGGAGTTGAAATCTTGGGCCACGGGACGGTGTGGTTGATTGGTGCGGGTGTCCCGGAGATGTTCCCTAAAGTACTCTGCTAGGAGGCGCCCAGTCTCCCCAATGTAGAGGAGACCACATCGGGAGCAACAGATAGAATAAATGATATTAGTGGATGTACAGGTAAAACTTTGATGGATGTGGAAGGCTCCTTTAGGGCCTTGGATAGAGGTGAGGGAGGAGGTGTGGGCGCAGGTTTTACAGTTCCTGCTGTGGCAGGGGGGAAGGTGCCAGGATGGGACGGTGGGTTGTAGGGGGGCGTGGACCTGACCAGGTAGTCACGGAGGGAATGGTCTTTGCGGAAAGCGGAAAGGGGTGGGGAGGGAAATATATCCCTAGTGGTGGGGTCTTTTTGGAGGTGGCAGAAATGTTGGCGGATGATTTCGTTTATGCGAAGGTTGGCAGGGTGGAAGGTGAGCACCAGGGGCTTCTGTCCTTGTTGCGGTTGGAGGGGTGGGGTCTGAGCGTGGAGGTGTGGGATGTGGACGAGATGCGTTGGAGGGCATCTTGAACCACGTGGGAAAGGAAATTGCGGTCTCTAAAGAAGGAGGCCTTCTGGTGTGTTCTGTGGTAGAACTGGTCCTCCTGGGAGCAGATACGGCGGAGGCGGAGGAATTGGGAATACGGGATGGCATTTTTGCAAGAGATAGGGTGGGAAGAGGTGTAATCCAGATAGCTGTGGGAGTCGGTGGGTTTGTAAAAAATGTCAGTGTCAAGTCAGTCGTCATTAATGGAGATGGAGAGGTCCAAGAAGGGGAGGGAGGTGTCAGAGATGGTCCAGAAAAATTTAAGGTCAGGGTGGAATTTGTTGGTGAAGTTGATGAATTGCTCAACCTCCTCACAGGAGCACGAGGTGGCGCCAATGCAGTCATCAGTGTAGCGGAGGAAGAGGTGGGGAGTGGTGCCGGTGTAATTACGGAAGATCAACTGTTCTACGTAGCCAACAGAGGCAGGCATAGTTGGGGCCCATACATGTGCCCATGGCTACCCCTTTGGTCTGGAGGAAGTGGGAGGATTCAAAGGAGAAATTGTTACGGGTGAGGACCAGTTCGCCCAAAAGAATGAGAGTGTCGGTGGAAGGGTACATCTGCAGTCATTGTTTTTACCTGGTTACAACTCGCAGCCAAAGCTGCTCCACTACCACTTGCTGGCACTGTTCACCTTTACAACCTTTATTCAGAAAGACTGAAGCAGTGAACAGGAATTATTTTTAAAAGCATGGATTAGAAAGCTCCCAGCTCACTATTTTTGTCCCATCAGCACTTTCGTAACCTCTTACTTCGGGTATTAAATTGAGATTTTGTGCAGGAATGCAAGGACAGTGGTGGGAATAGGTACAAGGACAGCCAGGGAGTGGTAGATTTGGTGAAACATTATTTAGGGAGGGAGAGCAGCTGTAAGTCAGAGAAAGGAAGAATCTCCAGTGACTAGATGATTTGAGGAGCAGGAAGCACTAAATATTCTGTATTTGTACATTTATTTCAAGTTATTTCACTTATCATTGTAGGCATTTTATAATGTTGATTATTTACTTTGCTAGTTGTAGTGTTTTGTTTCTTTAACGAGGAAAGTTTTTAACCTAATTGCAGCTTTTGTATTGATTTTATTGGAAAATGGTTTAAGTCACTTCATTTGAAGTCCTGATTTTCAGGTACAGTCGCAATCTTTGGTGAGGGCTTGATGTGCTGCTGATCTTCCAATTTGTTGTCATTGCAAAACAGCTCCACTATTTATTTTACTATCCACATAGTTAATCTTCTGTTATTTATTAATATACTTTTTACGCAATCAAATAGATAAAGACTTGATAAAAGCACAAACAAAAATGGGCCTCGTAAAGTCTTTGCTAATTTGACTGAGTCTTACAGTGTAGCAGGGGCAGGGAAAAGTCATGTATAGTACACCGAGTAATGCTTACATAGGATAATGACCATTGTATTGTTGGGTTGACCAACTGAAAAAGCCAATAAAACATATAACTTTGCGAGTGGGACATCATTCACGTAAGCACTGTTGAAATTACTTTGAACCTTTATTATAGCTGTTGTTTAAGCCATAGTAGAATGGATTTCTGCATTTGTATGTCAGATCTAATGAAGCTTAATATTTGTTTTGGATGTTTAAGTTATTACTTTGCGTGATTTTTGTCTGGACCAAAGAGTAACCTATCAGGGATTAGAAGCCGGTGTCCTGGAATATGTTATTAAGGTGAGGTACTACAAGGTTATAAATGACATTTTATCCTCTTTTGAAGATAGATCCACTTATTCTGATCTTGAGTATTTTAAGTAGTGGAACACACAAAGAATGTGGTCTTGTGTGTGAGTGACTAATCATTGTGCTTGAATTTTGAACTCCTAGGCTGATAATTTGTTGCTCTTCTATAGGTGTTACTAAAAATATCAAAGTAGACAAAGAACAGAAGGTAGACACTGCAGATGAATCTGGTTGGTAAGTATACTCATGATTGCGGATTTTTGAGCTCATTGTTGAAGATAAATTAAGAAAAATGATTTTTTTTTGTGGCTTCCCTACAGAGAATATTTTCATTCTATCAAATAACTTTTCTTGCAGTTAGAATGTACTTTTGTAAGCATGTCCCTTAGATTACATTTAGACTTTAATTGTTTGAAATTATTTTTGGAAAGATCGTTTTTTCTTTTGGCCTTATCTCTGTCTCTTAATTCCATTTTTCTTTTCCCCTCTCTACATGATTTGACATTTTTAATACAAAATTCAAGCTTGTACCTTCTAGCACTGTGTGCCTCAGTAGGAACTGTTTAGTTTCCTGGAGATATGCTCTTCAAGCTAGTCCCAGATCCACCATAGAGTGCCACAGTAAAATAGATGTCTAATTGCTTTGAGCTATGGTTAGCAAGTTTGCAGGTGATACCAAAATTGGAACTGTAGTGAATAGCAAGCAAGGTTATCTCAGAGTACAACAGGATTTTAATCAGGTGGAGTTTAATTTAGATAAATGTGAGGTGCTACATTTTGGAAAGGCAAATCAGGACAGGACTTATACATTTAATAGTAAGGTCCTAGGGAGTGTTGCTCAACAATAAGACCTTGAATGTTGGTTCATAGTTCCTTGAGAGTGAACTCGCAGGTAAATTGAATAGTGAAAAAAGCGTTTGGTATATTTGCCTTTATTGGGTAGTGCATTGAGTATAGGAGTTGGAGGTGGTCTTGTGGTTGTACAGCACATTGGTTCGGCCATTTTCAGAATACTGCATTCAATTCGGACCTCCCTACTACAGGAAGGATGTTGTGGAAGTTGAAAGAGTTCAGAAAAGATTTACAAGGATGTTGCCAGAGTTGCTGGTTTTGAGCTATAGGGACAGGCTGAGTAGGCTGGGTATTTTACTTGGAGTGTCGGAGTCTGAGAGATGATCTTCTAGAGGTTTATAAAATCATGAGGGGCTTAGATAAGGTAAATAGACGAAGTCATTTCCCTGGGGTAGGGGAGTCCAAAACTAGAGGGCATTGTTTTAAAGGTGAGAGGGAAAAGATTTAAAAGGGTCTCAGAGGCAACTGTTTCACTCAGAAGGTGGTGTGTATGAAATGAACAGCCAGAGGAAGTGATGGAGGCTGGTATAATTATAACCTTTTAAAAGACATTTGGATGGGTTTATGAAAAAGGGTTTCGAGGAATATGGATCAATTGCTGGCAAATGGGACTAGATTAACTTGGGATATCTAGTCAGCATGGATGAATTGGACCGAAGTGCCTATTTCTTTTCTGTACGTTTCTATGACTCTACTGCGTAAAAAAAAAATCCACTAAAATATCTGGGCAGCTTTTTGCCTAATAAATTGTGAGCCCTTTAGATTAGATTAGATTAGATTACTTACAGTGTGGAAACAGGCCCATCGGCCCAACAAGTCCACACCGACCCGCCGAAGCGCAACCCACCCATACCCCTACATTTACCCCTTACCTAACACTATGGGCAATTTAGCATAGCCAATACACCTGACCCGCACATCTTTGGACTGTGGGAGGAAACCGGAGCACCCGGAGGAAACCCACGCAGACATGGGGAGAACGTGCAAACTCCACACAGTCAGTCGCCTGAGTTGGGAATTGAACTCGGGTCTCAGGCGCTGTGAGACAGCAGTGCTAACCACTGTGCCACCGTTGTTTGCCTTTGACTGCAAAATCCATGCAGATATATTCTATTTGTAGAGTTTGATGGATGTTGCAAGTAACTTTTCAACTGAAACTTATGTGACCTTGCTTATGGCATCAATAAGTCAGAATGTTCAGAACATGGGCCTGATAGGCTCACTATGAACAAAATAGCACTCATTCCCTGTTACACGGTATTTGTTTTACTGAGCAGTGCTCTAATTTTCTTAACGTAGAATTTTCCAATATGGAAAAAGGTTTTCATTTTATTCCAGTGAGGTTGTGTACTAAATGTATGTTTGCTGTATGTCCACATGTTCTCATCCTTCAAATTTCTATGAAGTTCAGACTTTTACTTTTTGCCCCAATACTGGTCACAGGGGGCACACTTGACCCAAGAACACACTTTTTAGATTTGGCTGGGGGGAGGGGGAAAGTGGGGTCATTTCCTTTGTTCAGATTTTTAAAAAAATATGCTCATTGCTTTTGTTTTTAGGATGCCTGTGAATATAGGTAATAACTTTCGTGTATGTCCATTGATAGATGTACAGTCACTTCTTTGTGACAATGGATTAGAAATGCAATTCTGCAAATTAATTCAAATACTGTAAAGGTTGCAATATCTTATTCTTTGTGGATGGCCTTGAGAATAGAATATCAGTTTCTAGAACTGGATGAATCGAGTGTCTGGGGTTCCTGAACAAGTTATCACACATCCTGTACAAATGACAATAACCAATCTACAAAATCTTTTTAAAAAAACGGGTAATCTAAACAAAAGCAAGGCACCAATGAATAATAAATGCTCTCTTTCTGGCGCAAAAACCATATCATATAGCAGTAGAATGACGCCATTCAGCCCATCGAGTCTGCTCCACTAATCATGGCTGTTATGTTTCTCAACCCCACTCTCTTGCCCTCTCCAACTTTTGATACCCTTGCAAATCAAGAATCTTTCTATCGCTGTCTTAAATCCACTCAATGACTTGCTGTCCAAAGCTTTCTACAGATTTCCTACCCTCTCGCTCAAGAAATTCCACCTCCTCTCTCTTCTAAAGGTTTGTCCTTTCACTCTGAAGCACTGCTGTCATCCTATGAACATTTTAAAATTTGTCCATTCACTCTAGCTTACCTAACTATTGATTCAATAAATTTAATATTATTTGTGCTTTTTGCCTTTTTAGAAAACTTTTGCAAACCTTTTTATAAGTTTTCATTTCTGAATGTCTGTCTTTTCTGCACCTCTACTTTTTATTTCCATTTTTTGTCCCCTTTTTTTCATAAAAAAATTATTGCCTAATGTTTCTCTATCAGGTTCCATGAGACATCTTTTTTTTAAAAAATACTATTTCTACTTTTGATGGCTTTATATGGTAGGTGGTCAGAACCTTAAAAATGGTTCAAAAGAGCACTGCTAGATTGAGTTCTCTTCAAGCCTTTCTCTGATCATAGGTTTAGAAAATTGGGTAATTGAACTATAAAAGTGTAGTTTTCAAGGAAATTTGATTCAAGGTCTTAAATAAAAGGATTAGTCAATCTTTGTGGATTGTGGATATCTATTCATGTTGGATAGTTTAGGGAGAATGAGGAGGAACAAGTAAAAATTCTACAATTGTCGTGTTTAAATATTAGGTCCCATTTTTCACACAGGATCTTAGACTTTTGGAATATATTGCCAGCGTATTTAGATGAGATTCACTAAATGTTCTGTTTGTTTCTTCTAAGAGCTAATGTGATAAGTAAGTATAGGAATTAGGTAATATGCAGAAATCATACTTGAACATGATTGGCTTGATGGTCCAGCTGGTCTTTAACTTGCGTTATTATTACAGTTCTTTTGAGGAAGTAACTACCAACCTGGCTAAAGGGAGCATTATGGATGTGGTGTACTTGGATTTCCAAAATGCTTTTTATACTGTGCCATACCAAAGGTTACGATGCAAGTGAGAGTTCATGGTGTATGAGATAACATTATCATGGATAAAGGATTAGTTAACTAACCGAAAGGTCAGTTTGGAAAATTAGATAATTTCACCTTAGCCAACTTTAACGAGTGAAGTGTTAGAATTAATAATGAGTGATGGGGCTTCAATTATTTACAGTTCACATTAATAACTTGAAGGAACTGAATGTCTGTCTGGTAGCTAAACTTTCTGATGACACAAGATAGGTAAGAGTAATTTGTGAAAAACACTTAGGAGTCTGCAACGAGGTTGGATTAGTGGATGGGCACAAACTTGGCAGGTGGATTGTAATGTGGAAAGATGTAAATTTGTCAATTTGGACAGGAAGAATAGAATATTAGTTACTTGACTGGAGAAAGAATGTAGAACTCTATGGTACGGAGGAATCCTTGTACATGGTTAACAAAGTTAGCATGCAAGCACAGTGAGTAATTCTGAAAGGAAATGGAAAATTGTTTATTTGAAAGGGGAATAGTATAAATGTATGGAGGTTATGCAAGAGTTTATAGGGCGTTGATGAGACCACATTGTGAATACTGTGCACAATTTTGGACTCCTTACTTACAAAGGATCTTATTGTATTAGAAGCAGCTCCGAGATGATTTGTTCAAATGATTTCTGGGATGTAGGATTATCTCATTAGGAAACATTGAAGCTGTATTCATTAGAGATTACAAAGTGATAAGTGATCTTATTGAAACATACAAGATCCTTGGGACTTTTAAAAATCGACAAAAGTATGTTTCCCTTTATGGGAGACATTGGAGCTAAGGGACACTTCAGAATAAGGGCCTTCCATTTAAGGTGCAAATGTGATTTTTTTTTCTTTCTCAGAGGGTCATTAATCTGTGGAATACTGTTCTCCAGAGATCAATGGAACTGTGGCTCTAAAATATTTTTAAGCCTGAATTTGATTGATTTGTCTGGCAATCAATAATCAAAGAGTAAAGGTGGTAGACAAAGTTGAATTGAAGCCTTAATTAATCATAAACTTACGAAATCAAATATCTCTTGCTTTTAACTTGCATGTTTGTTCATCAATATTTATGTAATTTATATCTGTAATAACTTTATTTTTCTTTCTTTACAGCATTTATGTGTTGTTATCCTGTAGTGGCTGCTCTCTGTTGCTGGGTAGAATGTATCATTGCACTCCAGTCCACCTTGACTACAAACGGAATGTATACTGCTTGTCCGTAGCCTATATTGAAAGGCAAGTTTGTGTATCACAAACAAGATCTTAATGAACCACTTTCCCATATAAAATCTATCTAGTTTTACAAAAAACAAAATACAGAGCTCTTGTGACACTGGTAATGACCCTAACCTCTGATCCAAGAGACCTGGGTTCATATCCCACCTGTCCCCATAACTGTGTAATAAAAATCTCTGAATAGACTGATTAGGAAATATGTGGATAACATGAGTTCTTCAAGACTAGAATACGTTGCCTGGAAGTGTGGTGGAGCCATGTTAAATTTGGGCACTCAACACTAGATGATTATTTGAAGAGAAATGTTATGTAGCTATACAGGGAAAAGGCAGGAGATTAGTATTAATCAAAATGTTCAGTTAGTGGTTATTCTGATAAATGTATATACCTACAGTCTGCTATAAGAAAGAAAAACTTTGCCATCTGTTTGAATCCCAAAATCAAGTTAGATAAATCATACATTTGTAAGTAAGGTTTCTGGTTGTATGATGTGGAATCTGTATGCGCACACTCTTGGGGACAGTACCTAACTAAACCCCGAGAGCCTAAGTGCAGGAACTTTGGTTTCATTCCCTAGTCTTTTTACATTGTGTTAAACAAATAACATTGAGAGTAGAATGTTTCCCCTACAAGCTGGTTCTGCCATCCCGTTTCTCCCCTTAGTCAAAGCAAAATGCTCAAAGACACAGTATAGTTTTACCTCCTTCGTCTTTATTCTGGCCCTGGAGGGAGAAGGATCGCCCACGTGCACAGAGACATGAGTTCTTGGTCTTCTCTTGAACAGCAGTTTATTAGTGAATTATTTAGTTACTTTACAGGGAGGAGCACCCAGATAAGGCAACATACATATTATTTGGGTGATCGTTACAATCAGCAAGTTCAATAGTAAAGATTAAGCCATCTGGCGTTATACAATGAATAACATAATGAATACTTTTCACCTCGTTAACTGACTTTACATACTGAGTGCTTCCCCATCTTGTTAAATGGCTCTACATAATGAATGCTTTTCCACCTTGTTAACACCTCATCCTTGCCTCCAGCACCCCATTATTAACTGCAAGTTATATGATCTGAGTCATGCTCAGCTGAACATTTTGTTAGCAAGTTTTGAGAAGATATGTAGCTCAGGTTGAGATTCTGGATCTAGGTTTGCTCGCTGAACTGGTTGGTCTGAGAAGTAGACCATAAACCCACCAACACACTAAAAACAGTAGCTACTGAACTTGAAAGACCCTATACAGTCAACAAGCAAAACTAATGTCATTTACAAAAGACCGTGCAAGGACTGTAACCAACACTACATTGGACAAACAAGCAGAAAACTAGCCACCAGGATACATGAACATCAACTAGTCACAAAATGACATGACCCTCTCTCACTAGTATCCTTACATACAGATTCATACTCCTTGAAAGTGGAGTCGCAGGTAGATAAGATAGTGAAGAAGGCGTTTGGTATGCTTTCCTTTATTGGTCAGAGTATTGAGTACAGGAGTTGGGAGGTCATGGTGCGGCTGTACAGGACATTGGTTAGGCCACTGCTGGAATATTGCGTGCAATTCTGGTCTCCTTCCTATCGGAAAGATGTTGTGAAGCTTGAAAGGGTTTACAAGAAAAGATTTACAAGGATGTTGCCAAGGTTGGAGGATTTGAGCTGCAGGGAGAGGCTGAACAGGCTAGGGCTGTTTTCCTTGGAGTGTTGGAGGCTGAGGGGTGACCTTAGAGGTTTACAAAATTGAGGGGCATGGATAGGGTAAATAGGCAAAGTGTTTTCCCTGGGGTCGGAGAGTCTAGAACTAGAGGGCATAGGTTTAGGGTGAGAGGGGAAAGATATAAAAGAGACCTACAGGGCAACTTTTTCACACAGAGGGTGGTACGGGTATGGAATGAGCTGCCAGAGGAAGTGTGAAGGCTGGCACAATTGCAACATTTAAGAGGCAATTAGAATGGTATATGAATAGGAAGGATATGGGCCAGGTGATGACAGGTGGGACTAGATTGGGTTGGGATATCTGGTCGGCATGGTCGGGTTGGACAGACATGAGAATTCCTAGAAGCATGGCATTCCAACTGGAACTCTTAACAAACACATTGAATTGGACGCAATTTACTACCCCTGAGAAAAAAACAGGGAATGACATCACCAACCCAAAGAATCCCAAACATATAAATAGAAAACATGAATCATCAGCAGTACTTCATCTGGAGGCTCACTGAAGATGTTACCTAGTATGGTGATGAAAGTCTGGAATTGAATCTTCCAGCTCAGCGAGCAAACCTACATCCTGAACCTTTTGTTTCACAAACCTTAGCTGTTTCCCTACTTGCTCATGCCCTATACACATTCTCATTCCTTCCATTATCATTTCATGATAACCACCTAGATGGCACTACCAGCTTTCATAAGACTCTTGACAGCCAATATTTAAGCAAATTATTGACACACAGCATACAATTATTATAACAGCAAAATTATTAGTCCATTACAATAAATAGAATTTGAAGAATCATCCCATGTGGAAAGAATTCACCAGTAAAATTCTTAAATCCACAATTCTTAGTGACCACTCCATCCCCTCCAAGTCAAGTGGAAACGAGTCAGTTCTCTAAATTGTCCTTCAATAAAGTCTAACCTGAAAACAAAATTCCATCTGACCTTGTACAGCACTCCACGGAGAAATCTAAATTCTTGGGTAAGAGCAGTTAAATACTTAAAGCTGACTAGACTTCCATTGTTCGGAAGATGCTTCAGATGGAGGATACCAGCGCATCTGAGTGTGCAGTGCAACAGCTGCAGGCTAGGTGAATGCAGCATTCTTTGCTGTTTCTGCTCCTGCTGTGCTGTTAAATGTAACAAAGCCAACTGGCTGTTGTGATGTGAGCTTGATCAGTGAACCTTCATCTCCCTTAAATGATCGAAAGGCAACAAAACTCACGTGGTTTAATATCCGTAGGAAGGCCACTGACAAAGAGTTGTTAGCTCCTTCACTTTTCAAGCAATTGTTGTACAATTTCAATGTAAAAACAAAATCTGCCCCATTACATAGCCCACAAAACACATTGAATTGAGATCCTACTCAAACAAGGCAAAACAGTTACTTAAAAGGATTTTCTGAACCAGCATTTTAACGAACCAAAATTTTTAAACATCAAAGACTGTCAGCATAGCACAATTTACATTGAAACTTTCCTTTTCCAACCCAAATATTAATACAACCTTTATTACAGCATTTCTCTTTTTTTTTGCATCTTCTCAGTGAAATTCCATTTATAGCCCTCGCAGCGCATCACATGGTACCACAGTCCAAGCCCCCTCCAACCCCCCCCAGGCCTATTCAGCCTCATCCCTGCGAGCATCCTTGTAAATCCTTTCAAGTTTCACAACATCCTCCTTATAGCAGGGAGATCAGAATTGCATGCAGTTTTCCAAAAGTGGTCTAACCAATGTTTCTTATCACAGTCTGGTTAATGTCATGTCTGAAAGATGTTATAAATTTTCTCCTTTCTACTGACCTACCTAATAGCACGTTGTTCATCTCTGGTTCTTAACACCTTGCCTGGATTTAAGATAGAATGTTGCAACTGTGTCAAAGATAACTCAATATCCATGAAGAACATTCTGATTTGTTTATCAAATTGTACATGATCATCTTTGCTACATTTTATTAGTTATGTCCTTGGCTCCACCATGAAAGCAGAATTTGTAGATGAGAAGAAAAAGCCAGTCGTCCTAGAAACTCAAGTTGAAGTTCTTGAAGAATTGACAAAGGTAGTTTCTGATGTGTTGGATATTCAGCTTAAGGTTATCTTCAGTAGATTATTTTTGTTGATTTGAACTTAAATTTTGCTTTTCTATCAGTAACTTTTTTAAAAAATGATTCACATTATTTTCAAATTAGATTGTTGAGGAATAATTTTGAAATTCAGGTTCTACAATATGCATTTGGAACTTGCATTTTATTGTGTTAGATATTAATTGCATCTGTTTAGTAATAAAGTTTAACTTGGCAAAGGATTCTTCTAATTACTATTTCTTTGTATCACCTAAATGATCAGTTAACTTTTAGGGGTAAATGTATACTATCACAGGTACTGTACAAAAAGCAAAGGAATATTCCTATTGATATGCACAGATTTTCATTCAGTTTAATTTTAGATTATTCTTTTAGTATCAGTTTCTCAAATAGTTAATTTCTGTGACAAGAAATAATGCTGCTTTTATTTCTGGATGTTGGTCTTTGTTATTTTTATATTGCTGAACGTAATGAGAGAATTTTCCTTCCAACAGTCACAAACTGTGCTGAATCTAATGCTCGCAAGACTTGCTGCTGTTGAAGAAAAGATAGAATCATTGCAGAATAAAGAATAATTCTGACAAGTATGACATTCAAAATTTATAATATAGAGGCCTCATATTGAAGGTATAAGCAGACGACAGATGTCCACTCTTGTAGAATTAATTCATTACAAGCAATCTTTTGAGAAAGTTGTTTTCTTTCTTCCCCTGTCTGGTTGTATGCTGACTTTGTTTGTTGTCTAAATTCAAACCTTAGCTCATGTTTGTCAAATATTTGATGTTATGCATTGTTCTAACTTCTGAACTTTAATTTCAATTCTCAGTCCTAAGCTGTGCATAAAAGATAAAAATTGTGATTAATCAAAATTATCACTTGTAAGATATATCCTATGCAAAATTTAATTGTTGATATAATTATTGTTTCTAATTAAAGTTTAAAATGCAGTCTCTAATCATTTCACCTTGCTCCATAACTGTCATCATGGAATTGTTTTAATTATGGTTCTCTTGTTTTGGAAATGTGTAATCATATTAATCTGAAAAATAAAGCTGTATTATATAGTTTTGATCCATGCAAGCTATTGTTTAATTATATACATTCTACAATATTTATATTTCATTTCATTCAAAGTGAAATTGGGTGCAATTTTGAAATCCCCTTGTTAGAAGTAAGATTACCACAGTTTATAATTACTTTTTAATTTTGAGTAATCTGCGAGTACATTGAAATATTTATTTGAGTTTCATGCACAATATGACTGGATTGACCAACAGTAAAAAAGACATGTTAATCTGTTTTAATTAACTTCATACTAAACACTGCATTATGCAGTAACTTCACGCTTGCAATGTTGTATTCCCACAATTCCAAATGCATTTTGTACAAAACATCCTGTTTTCATTGGGGGTACGAGGGAATGCATTCGCCTGGACTTTGAAAACGGAGCAGGATTGTGGACTTAACATCAAAGGAAGCAGTTGTAATGGGAATCAGGCTGTGGTCAAAGTTAGGGAAGAACAGCATGCACCAGAGAGTAATCCAAGAGCAATGGTCATGGCAGGACTCAGGCCATAGCTGATGGCTGAAGAGGGGAGTACTCACCCGAAAACTTACCAAAATCATCGCAGAGAGCATTCATGAGGGGACTTGGCCTGTGAACAACACCAGGGAAGAATGGTACATGAGCATAGTTGGTGAGGGAGAGGCCCATGTGGGAGCTACTACACTCAACTGGCTGGAAAAGTTCCCACCAGCAGAGAAACAAAATGGTGGGCCAGATTGGGACCATTTGATGAAGAGAAGCAAGTTAGATTCTTTGTAATGCTTACTTAAGGGGGACCAATGTTTCTGAAGGCATAATGGTACTGGTTTTCTTGAGTACTGGGAATAAAATCTTCATGATGTATGATGAATCTGGTACAATCAGAGAAACCCACAGAAAACATACCAAGAACTATGCAGTGTTGGAAAGTTATTTTGTACCCAAAGCACTGATCATAGAACATTTCCATTTTGAAAAACCATGAAGGGGCATCCAGTGTCCAAATTGTGGCCCTCTTTAAGAGGTTAGCGGAACATTGCAAATTCAGAGGGTTCCTCCAAGGAGTCTTGCAGATATGTTTGGTTTGTGGCCTCTGACACAAAGCCATCCAAAACAGCCACCAACAAGGAGAGACTTGGATTTCAAGGCAGGTTTCAAAATTGCTATCTCGATGGAGTTGGCTGCCAGCGAAGCAACACAGTTGGGTGATGTCACATAAAGTAGTGGGCACTCAGCAGAGTGGGTATCAATCGTAGAATATTGCCGATATAGCAGAGGTGACCACAAGAAGTCAACGTGTTAGACTCAAGAAGCCCAATGCCACAGGTGTAAGCAAGTGAGCCATAAAGACACAAAGTAGGTGCAGGAGCAGGCCATCTGCCATTCAATGAGGTCATGGCTGATCTTTTCATTGACTCAGATCCACTTACCCGCGCTCTCACCGTTTCCCTTAAATCCTTTATTGTTCAAAACAAAATCTATCTTAGCTTTAAAAACTTTTAATGACGTAGTGTCAACTACTTTACTGGGCAAAGCATTCCCTCTGGGTGAAGAAGTTCCTTATCAATTCAGTCCTAAATCTGCTCCCTCTAATCTCCAGGCTATGCCCTCTTGTCTTAGTTTCACTTACCAGTGGAAATATCCTCTCTAGTTCTATCTTGGTTATTCCGTTCATAATTTTATGTTTCTATAAGATTCCCCCTCATTCATCTGAATTTCAATGAATATAATCCCAGTGTACTTAATCTCTCCTCATAAGCCAACTCTGTCAACTCTGGAAGCAACCTAATGAACCTCCTCTGCACCCTCATTAGTGTCAGTACATCCTTTCGCAAGTAAGGAGACCAAAATTGTACGCAGTACTCTAGGTGTTGCCTCAGCAGCATCCTGTACAGCTGCAACATAGCCTCCCTGCTTTTAAACTCAATCCCTTCATCAAGAAGGACAAAATTCCATTTGCCTTCCTAACTCCTTGTTGTACCTGCAGACCAACCCTGTGTGATTTATGTGCAAGGACACCCAGGTCCCTCTGCATAGTAGAATGCTGCAACTTTTTGCCATTCAAGTAATAATCCTTTTTATTGTTATTCTTGCCAAAATGATTGACTTCACATTTATTAATATTGTATTCCATCTGCCAGACCTTTGCCTACTCATTTAAAGTATCGATGTTCCTCTGCAAAGTTTCACAGTCCTGTGCACACTTTGCTCTGCCACTCACCTTAGTGTCATCTGCAAATTTTGACACACTACATGTGGTCATCAACTCCAAATTATCTATGTAAATTGCGAACAACACTGATCTCTGAGGCACACCACGAGTTACTGATGGCCATCAGAATAGCACTTGTTTATCCCCTCTCTTTATTTACTGTTAGTCAACCAATCCGCTATCCATGCTAATACTTTACCTGTAACACCATGCATCTTTATCTTATGCAACAGCCTCTTTTCTCGCACCTTGTCGAGTGCTTTTTGGAAATCTAAGTACACCACATCTACTGGGTCGCATTGTCCACCTTGCTTGTAATGTCTTCATAGGATTCCAAAAGATTTGTTAAGCATGTCATGCCCTTCATGAGCCCATGCTGCATCTGTTCAAAATTGTTGAGTACAGCTCAAGCAAGAGAAGGGGTATCTAAAGGAGCCAGTTCAGAGGGCAAGGCATAAGGTATCTGCCACTAATCAGGGCGCAGATAGCAATTTTGCGGGTGTAGCAGAAGGTCCAGATTCAGCAAAGTTTTTGTTAAACATCTTGTCATGTGGCGTGAAGCTGTGCTCTCCTCAAATTAGAGGGTAAGACAATAAAGATGAAAGTGGATGCGGTGCATATGGGAAAAGTTAAAGGCACTATCACTGAAGTCTGCCAAGACTGCACTATGGATATACATGGAACTAGTGGTGCTACTGAAGGGCTTGTACTTGTAAAAAGTACAGCCAAGGGACCACAGCGTGCCAAACTGCTTCTGAACATAGTGAAAGACAACTACCCTGCGTTATTCAGACACCCTTGATCACAGGAATTAAGGTTAAATTGGGGCATGGTTAATAAGCTGTCTGACTCAAAAACAAGTTTGCAAGAGATTTTAGACAGGTATAAAGATGTGTTCAAGTGAACCCTTGGGGAAATGAAAAGTACAGAAATTAAACTTAGATTGAAGTAGGTGTCTTGTCCAAGGAGTCTAAAGGTGAGTCCAGGACTGTATGCCATCCAGTGTAAAGTGGAGGCAGAACTGGAATGGATGAACCTAGAGGCATTGGAACCAGTAACCACCCATTCGTTCCTGTCTTAAAAACTGATAGTGTGGTGAGGATTTGTGGTGACTTTAAGGTCGCAGTCAACTCAGCCATGTGTGCGGATCAATACCCACTTCAACCCATTGAGGACCTGTACAATAGATTGTCCGGGGCAAAGAAATTCTCAAAAATTGATCGGTCACAGTCCGACTTGCAGATGAATGTCACAGAGGAGTCAATGACTATAATGACACACGGAACTGTTCCACTATATGCTACTTCCTTTTTACATCATATCAGTTCCAACTAAACCAGGGGGCCATGGACCAAATTTTGAGTGGATTGCCAGTGTTATCTGGATGATTTGGTTATTGGTCTCTCTGACGAGGACCTTTTGAAAAACCTAGTAGAAACTCTTAAAATCATTGCAGGATCACAGCCTACAAGTATAAAGAGAGAATGTGAGTTTTTAAAGACTTAGTGTTTGGATCATGAATTGATGGTGAGGGACTGCATGTGGTGGCCAAGAAGATGAAGACTGTTATGAAGGCCCCTAGACTAGACCATGTGTCTCAACTGAGATAACCTTGGGGTTATAAATTACTGTGGCAAGTTCATGTCTGATCTGGCAACCATGCTTAAATTCTTGTATTGGTTGTTTGGAAAATGGCAGGCATTGAAATGTGAGGAGACTTACTTGGAGGTTAAGCAAGCCTTAATAAGGTGAGATGTATTAACGCATTTTGACCCGAAGTTGCCACTGCAGTTTCCGTATGACACTTTGCCTTGTGGAACGGTACTGTCACACATCTAATTGAATCTGGAGGAAAGGCCCATTGTGTTAACCAAGGTCACTAATGAAAACAGAGGAGAAGTATGTCCAAGTGGATATGGAAGCATTGGGCATTATGTTTGATGTTAAGTTCATCCATTTCCTTTATGCTGCTGACAGATTGCTAATCTCCATTTCATGCCCATACACTGGGATTCCGTCAATGGTGGCAGCATAGGCACTGGCTTTGTCAGCTTATTCATGCGAACTCAGATATCGACAGACAGAGAAACACAGCAATGCAAATGCTTTGTCAGGGAGACCACAACTGGAAAATAAGGTTGTTCCGAACTGGAACCTGAAAATCATGTACTTTTCCCTGGGAAACAAGATACCTGTGTTAGCAAGGCAGACGCAGATGCTATCTGAAGTTACCTGGTCTTAATCCTAGTGATGGAATTAGTCCTAAGAGGGAGGCCTTGTCTTAGAAACCGCTCAGAATTACATCCTTACCAGTCCAGAAGTTGGGCATTCATTTCAGACAGGTGTTTATTGTGGGGAATGGAAGCTATTATCCTCCTCCTGTTAAGAAGAAAAATGCTGAAACAAGTGTATCCTGGTGTGGTGCAAATTAAATAGCTGGAGCTACGTTTGATGGCTATGATGGACTTCCAGATTGAGGAGAAATTGGAATCGTGTGAATCCTGCATAAGAAAGGTTCTGTCGTTGTCAACTCTTCATCCATAGAATGGCCTCAATCACAGTAGCAGTGGATTCACATCAATTTCACAAGGACCTGTAGAAGGACGGATGTTACTCATGGTCGTGGATGTCCAGTCCAACTGGCTTGGTGTGGTGGTCATGAAGTTGGTATCAGCGGGAGCAATGATAGACCGACTGGATGAAATATTTGTTAAGTTTGGAAAACCCAAACAAGTCGTGAGTGACAAAGGTCCACAGTTTATGGCGCAAGGGTTTGAGGAGTATCTGGAAAATCACCAAATCAGACATGTGAGGTAGGCTCTATATCACCCTGTGACAAACAGCCAGGCAGAGAGATTTGTACAATCTTGAAGCAGGCCTTAAAGGTTTCACAAGGGGAGGGTTCACTAGAATGGTGAGTCAACAAATTCCTCAGTATGTATCGGAACATGCCATATGCAATGACTCAGTGTTCACTAGTGACCTGAATGTTCAACTACCATGTTTCACTTTAACACGCCTTAAATTGTTTCTTTCAGGTCGTCCATATATTCGGTCAGGATAGCACTACAAAACAACATTCCCTCTTATTATTTGTTGCATTGACTATTAATTTTAAGTCCATGGGACTTAGAAATTTTATGTTTTAAGAAGCTTTGCTGGTGTCAATTTGAAGGTAGCATGGATGGTAAACACATTTTGTAGGGGATTTCTCGATAGATGTATCCAGCAGATGGAGCTCATGACAAAACAAGGTGTTCCTTTGCTCAGTCCCTTTCTTGGAAATAAATTATATTCAGCACTTCTCAAATGTGTATCGTATTTGTGTATAGTTGTCTTTTGACATTGCTAAGTGTATTCTGATTGATGTAGAAATCTATAAATTAAAGTATAATGGGTGCAGCATTACTAATTAGGTGTGTGAAGTCAAATTTAAGTTGAGCTGAGTCCCAGTTTCACTGGATCTTTGCACCCTTTCAAAATGCACTAGTCTTTCACTGGTTGTGTGGTTGGCACTTTTGTATAGTACTTAGGATTAAGGGGTCAGAGAAGAAAGTAGGGGTAAAATGTTAAACTGGATGATCAGCCGTGATAAATTAAACAACAGAGCAGGCTTAAAGGCTTAGTTTGGCCTACTGTGATCCTATTTTCTGTGTTTGTATCTTCTCCCATTTGTCCTGGCACAATTCAAAGAGTCAGTGTCATACAGCATGGAAACAGACCCTTCAGTCCAACTCATCCATGCCGACCAAAGTTCCAAGAACTAAAGTCCCACTTGACTGCATTTGGCCTCTGAACCTTTATTTATGTATCTATCAGAATATCTTTTAGCTGTTATCACTGTACCTGCATCTACCATTTCCTCTGGCAATTTATTCCACATATGAACCACCTTTTGTGAGAAAAAGTTGCCCATCAGATTCCTTTAAAATATTCCCCTCTGTCATCTTAAAAATATGCCCCCAGTTTTGAACACCGCCATCCTAGGGAAAGTCCTTAGATATGCCCCTCATGATTTTATAAACCTCTATAAGGTCACCCCTCAACCTCCTATGCTGTAGTGAAAGAGGTCCCAACCTCTCCTTATAATTGAAACTCTCCAGTCCGGGTAACATCCTGGTAAATCTCTTCTGAACCCTCTCAAATGTAATAATATCCTTCTGACAGCAGGGTGACCAGAACTGGACACTGTACTCCAAGAGTGGCCACACCAATGACCTGTACAATCTCAACATGATGTTCCAACTCCTATACTCAATCATCTGAGTAAAGACGCCAAGCATGTTAAATGTCTCCTTGACCACCCTGTCTACTTGGATGCAACTACCAAAGAACTATGTACCTGAACCCCTAGGTCTCGCAGTTCAACAACACTACCCAAGGCCGTGTCGTTGCCTATCATTAACTGTATAATGTTGTTTGTTTTACTAAAATGCAATACCTCACATTTATCCAAATTAAACTCCATCTATCACTCCTCAGCCCATTGGCCCAGTTGATTAAGATTCCTTTGTAATCTTAAATAACCTTCTTCTCTGTGGAGAAAGTGAGGACTGCAGATGCTGGAGATCAGAGCTGAAAAATGAGTTGCTGGAAAAGCGCAGCAGGTCAGGCAGCATCCAAGGAGCAGTAGAATCGATGTTTCGGGCATGTCCTTGGCGGAGTGGGAGGGGGAGTTAACCAACCCAACCGCCCTGTGGCTGAACACTTTAATTCCCCCTCTCACTCCGCCAAGGACATGCAGGTCCTTGGCTTCCTCCATCGCCAAACCATGGCAACACCATGCCTGGAGGAAGAGCGCCTCATCTTCCGCCTAGGAACCCTCCAACCACAAGGGATGAATGCAGATTTCTCCAGCTTCCTCATTTCTCCTCCGCCCACTATATCTCAGTCCCAACCCTCGGGCTCAGCACCGCCTTCTTGACCAGCAATCTTCTTCCCGACCTCTCCGCCCCCACCCCCTCTCCGGCCTATCACCCTTACCTTAACTTCCTTCCACCTATCGCATTCCGAACACCCCTCCCCCAAGTCCCTCCTCCCTACCTTTTATCTTAGCCTGCTTGGCACACCTTCCTCATTCCTGAAGAAGGGCTTATGCCTGAAATGTCGATTCTCCTGCTCCTTGGATGCTGCCTGACCTGCTGCGCTTTTCCAGCAACATATTTTTCAGCTCTAACCTTCTTCTTTGTCAACTATACCACTAATTTTGGTGTCATCCACAAACTTATTAACTATGTCTCTAAATTCTCATTCAAATCATTTCTATAAATGACAAACAACAATGGACTCAACACTAATCCCTACAGAAGGAATTGCCATGAACAACATAATGCAATACATCAGCCTTTCCATTAGCTTTACCCAATGTAATGGATTCCAGTATGAAGCTCAGAAAGTGGGGCTGACAATCTGAAAAAGCATTTATTTTTGGCAGGCAGTGATGAGGAGCTGGCTCTTTCGGAAACAGGTTGGTTTCTGTCGGCCAGGAAAATCTTGATCAGCTGTTTTCACTCCCTTTGATTACATACCATGAACACCTTTGCCATGTAATCTCTCTTGCTCTCATTCTATTGCAGATCTTTCCTTCTGTCCAGCGTCCCACCCTCAAAACTTGTTCATTTCTAACTTTTCAGGTGAAAAGTCACACGCACACAATTCTAATTCTGTATCACTCTCTGCAGATGCTACCAGACCTATTCTAGTATTTCCAGAATGTTCTGTTTTTATTTCAGGTTTCCAGCATCAGCAGTATTTTGATTTTGTAAGCTGGCAATTACTCTCAGGCTTAGATCAGTGTCAGCTGGAAATTAGTCACTCGTAAGTATTGCAAGAAAAGCCTATACTCATCCATCACTTCACTGGTTGCCATATTCTAACACTAAAATTCATCATTAAGTTTGTATTATTCTCCTCTGGTGTGTTGGCGTTCCATTGCCTGCCAATTTTTATCCATAACTTACAAAGCAAATATTTTGTTAATAGGTTTTATATTATACTGTTCAGGAATTATTTCTAATAATTGGTGACTAATATATTTTTCCATACTCAGCAATATATCAAAATTTACCCATAGCAATATAGTAATTCCAAAGGCTTCCACCAACTAAAACAGTTCAAGTAATTGTTTTTTGCACCAACATTGCTGATCTGGCCCTGATGCCAAAGTGCCAAATCAAGGATGGTTTCATTCTCATAGTAGATCATTCCTGATTTGCAGGTAATTCAAAAGATGTTGTATACCCTTCTACAATCTTATAGTAGTAGGCTCTTCAAAGACAATGGAAGAATTGACACCAGTTTGCAAAAATCATATGAAATGTGTAGATCTAGCTGATGATTGCAATAGTCTAGGATTTGGAATGTATTACATTTAGACTTGTGAACAGCCCAAGATATCAATTGAGTGGACCTCTGCTTTGTTCAAGCAAGAGTTCAATTACTTGACCTTGCTACAGGGTGGATATGCAAAGGATATTTACACTTGTGCATGAATTAGAAGTAGGGGTGACTGTTTAAAAATAAGAGAGTGGCATGGTGGCTCAGTGGTTAGCACTGCTGCCTCACAGCACCAGGGTCCTGGGTTCAAATCCAGCCTTGTGTGACTGTCTGTGTGGAATTTGCACATTCTCCGTGTCTGTGTGGTTTTCCACTGGGTGCTCTGGCTTCCTCCCACAGTCCAACAATGTGCAGGTTAGGTGTGTTACTGTTTGGAGGGTTGGTATGGACTTGTTGGGCTGAAGGGCCTGTTTCCACACTGTAGGAATTCTATGAATTTAAGGAAATTTTTATTTCCTTGTAGAGAGAGTGAGTCTTTTCAACTCATTCCTGAAATATGTTACAAGCAGTGTCTTTATATATAATTAAGCCAGAAGTAGATAGATTCTTGATAAATAAGGGGGTGAAATGTTATTAGGGTAAGCAGGAATAATCAGATCAGGCCTACTCTTCTCCTAAGTTGTGTTCATAGATCAATTGCTGTCTATTAAAAGATGGCCATGTAAAATATCTGACAAACAATTTTGATCAACCAATCCAATTTAACATTTTTTTATAATCAATGTCAATGATTAAAAAAAGAGAAGTTGAAATGCAGCACAGAAGCTATTATCATCCTAGTCTGAATTTATTTTTTGTATGTGGGTTGCTCTGGAGGAGAAATTTGCCATTTTATGTTTAACAAGGTGACCTGTTTAACCTATAGAGGTGGTTGGTTTAAAGTTGCATGTTGTATTCTAAAGATGCATACAAACATAATTAGGTTGTCCTAAATTATACAGCTCATAATTTGAATGGTAATTATAACTTTTAACATGCCAGTTCTACACCACGGAATGAATATATACAATGCAAGCCCCCAGGACAAGTATTACATAGTGCTTTCTACAAAGAAAGGAATATGAATACTGAGAGTGTAATTAAAGGACTTTTACAAGCATAAATAACACAATTCCTTAACAACAGCCTCCTGTGCCAATCCTGGGAATAAAATTCAAATATCATTAGGATATTTTTGAGCTAGGAGATGGGATAGGTCTAATTATAGATAATACAGTTCCAAAACAGGAGAAACGTTTCAGAATTCTTTTGGAAGTTTAAAGCATGATCTTGATTAGTAGTTGCTCAGGTTATTCTATGCTATCATTTAGAAGTCACCTAAATATTTGCAGCAGGAGTCAATTACGTTAAAGCTCTTTAATTTTGCAGAATGTAATTACCATGATTTTAAGAATGCTGATTTGGTCTCTGGATTCTAATTTTGTGTCTGAAATTTATTTTTATGAGTTCAGCTTTATTTTCCAGATTTAAAGCATTACATGCAGTTATTGTATAATTTGCTTGTGTGATATAAGGAGGAAGTGTATCTGTACACACTTGCACCAGGATAAGAGTTGCTTATCTGTATATAAGTGCACCAGGATAACAGTTGTTTATCAACAATGGTAAGAAGATCTCTTTATTTTTCAAGTTATTTTGCGATTTCACATTTCATTATTCTTACAGACTGCACACTGTGTGTGACCAAAAGAAAGTGCAAGTGAGCTGTTTCATTGTTCACATCACTGGAAACTTGCCCTTACAAAAGAGCAATTCAACTATTAACCTTCATGAAGATAGAGTTCAATTTGTGCAAGGTAATGGATACAATCCTGAAAGCTGATAATATTAATAAATTCTATACTGTAGACTACTTCATCTAGCGATCAAAGGGTGGACAAATCTCTGAAAGCACTTTTCAAAGAGCAGGAATTGGAAGAATCTGAATGATTACAGACAAAATTGAGTAGATAAATGAAGACTCTTGAGGGAGTGCAATGGCAAGAGAAGTGGAAAGGTATAGTGATATTGTAAGCAAATTCCAGAGAATGTGTGTAGCAGACATTGTGAGTTGGACTTAAATGGTGGAGGAAAATAACAAGGAATCAAGCAGGCATTAAGTCAGATGCACAGCGGATACAAGTCGAGAAATTTTCCGTAAAAGAGTTGGACTCTAGGCCTCCTGTGAAGCTTTAACAGCTAACCTAGCTCTCTGGGTTCAAGTCCCATCTCATCCAGAGGTTTGTCATAAGACATCTGAATAGGTTAGTTAAAACTAATTAAAAGTGTTGAACAAGGCTGCGAAAGCATGCTGCCATATGAGGCTTGGCTGGAGCACCAGTTATTAATGAGCCCAGGCTCCAGCCATATTTTCATAGAAAATTAAAATTTTGCTATTCTTACATAGGGAATGTAACAGAGGAATTGAACACATGGAGGGCCCTAAGACTATAAAGGAACAGGTCATTAGAAACATGAAATGAAATAAAGGTTAATGAGAAAATATCTGCCTGGAACAAAGCCTGTGGTTTACATTGAGTTGAGGAATCCTTTATCTGTCTATTCCTTCTTCCCAAAAGTCTCCTCTCCCCAAAGACAGCTTTGTTTCTCCAGAAGTGGATCAGTTGACCTCTCCACTAAACTACCTCACTATTGCTACCTGCCTCTGAGCGATTCATTACACATTCCCTGCTTGACATTTACCATCCTGGCAATTACACACAACCACCATTGACCATTTGCCCTGCAGTTGCATGATTAGTACATTGAATTGCAGCACGATGGCTGGAATTTTCAAGTCCCCAGTAGTGGCAGAATTTTTTCTTGCAGTATTGATCCGACAAATAGCAAATATTGGGGTGGTATGTTTGAGAGGACTTTCTCAAGTTTCTGATCTGTACTGATATCTTCCAAGGGATCCAAGCTCTGTGGAGGATCACTCACATTGGAGTCTAATTTGGTCAGGTCTCCAAGAGTTGTATGATGAATAGCACATGTTACTTCAGCTGCTGCCTTGTGGCAAGTCAACCCTCTGCTGTTCTTCACTGCAGAAATCCATACTGGTTGCAGCGCCTGGATTCACAACATATAGATCGCTCCAGGATTCTGCATTGTTATCCAACTCCACTTCAGTCAAACCATCATGGACCAACACTTCAGGTTACATGGAGGGGAGGTTGTAGATGCTTGGAATGTACTGCCCAGCGAGGTGGCAGAAGCAGAAACAATAACAACTTTTAAGAAGCATTTAGACAGGTACACAAACAGGTAGGGAATAGAAGGAATCAGACCATGTACAGGTTGGTGCAATTAGTTTAGAATGGCATATAGTTGACATAGATATGGTGGGCCGAAAACCTATTTATTGTGAGTTGCTTGCCTATATTCGAGGAGAATATAACAACACGACGGTTGGAGGAAGAGCGCCTCATCTTCCGCCTAGGAACCCTCCAACCACAAGAGATGAACTCAGATTTCTCCAGTTTCCTCATTTCCCCTCCGCCCACCTTGTTTCAGTCAAATCCCTCGAACTTAGCACCACCTTCCTAACCTGCAATCTTCTTCCTGACCACTCCGCCCCCACCCCACTCCGGCCTATCACCCTCACCTTGACCTCCTTCCACCTATCGCATCTCCAACGCCCCTCCCCCAAGTCCCTCCTCCCTACCTTTTATCTTAGCCTGCTGGACACACTTTCCTCATTCCTGAAGAAGGGCTTATGCCTGAAACGTCGAATCTCCTGTTCCTTGGATGCTGCCTGACCTGCTGCGCTTTTCCAGCAACACATTTTCAGCTGCTTGCCTATATTGTCCACCAAACTTTTGGCCCCAAGCAATTCATCTGTGTTAAGTATTTTCTGAAACTGCTGTCCAGCTATTTGTTCAACAATAATGGTGTAGTCATCTCTGTGGCTAATTGATAACACTATAGGAATCGGGGTCCCACACATCTGGTGTCTTAGTCTGATTTGAAGAAATGCCCTTACACTGGTTGGAAATTCAGTCCTGTCAACCTGGTGATTGTTCAATTTTTTTTTCTCAGCAATTCTATCAATCCTTTTGAAAACTATCCCAGATGCCTGGCTCAGGCTTGTGAAATGCTCATCTATCCACTCATTGATTTGGTCTTCCCATCAGAAGGTGGAGTGAGCCCAAGGAAATGGTCCATGGTAAGGATGGGGTCTCATCTAAAGAAGAGACGATGTAGACAATAGTCTGTGGATAAGTGTGGGGTACTATTATAAACACAACAGCTTCAATAGGTACTCCAGCCACTTTGCTTTCAGGAAGCTACTGCAAAGTATGTTTGAATTGTTCGCACCATTCATTACCTCTGGTTGATAGAGATTGATGCAGCTCTTGGCAATATCATAGACTTGCAAAGCTCCTGTAGGACTTTGTTCTCAAAGTCGGACCCTGATCTCCATGAATGCAACATGAAACATTGATGAGGATGAATGTATCATGCACTAATATTCTGTCTGTAATAGCAGCCTTCTGGTCACTGGTGAACTGGTAAAGACACCCATGTTTCTGAGAATATGCTGATTACTACTGGGATCAAGAACTGTAAAATCCATTGCTGGAACCTCCAGACGTCTCTTGGCACCAACGATCCCATGATGGGGTAAAGGCACTTCCCCGGCTAAGTTGCACCTTGAACAGCTGTGACAATACTGGTCAACATCAGCAACTATCTTGCAGCAGTAACACTAGTCTCTGGACATCACTTTGTGTCCTGCTTGATTATGAACTGCTCCCAACACTTGAAACTGTTGGGAATGATGATTGCTTCACTTCTTTCTCTTTGCTATGAACCAGCTGATAGAAGAGTCCATCCTCCTCCCTAATTGTCTTCCAGAGCCTCAACAGTTCCTTGGCTGGTTTGGATCCCCTCATAAACTGGGGCTGTGTTGGTGGATGTTTGGATTCGCAGTAATGGTGCAGTCTACAGCACCCATGTCAATCAGCTGTCTGAGGTCCTCTTTCAAGATAAACTGCAATGGTGAAACCACACCCAGCTGTACCTGTCTGGGCCAGGTTTGGATTTCACTCACAAGTGGATCAGTGATAATCTGCCGAATCTTACTTGAAATGTCACAGCGAATCAGATTTGGAATGCTGCCTTTGACTTGGGATGTGGTCATGGACATTTGGTCAGCTAATGCCCAAAATAGATGGATATAAGTGATGTCCCTCCTATGGTTAGTCTTCCAAAATTTGCATTATTTTACCAGATCTGAACTCAAAATGGAACAGAATCAGCAGGCACTGGCTTTCTGTTGCTCCCAGCTTGATGCACATTGAAATTTGCTGAGTGGGTTGTTGAGTATAAGCAATTCAAACTCAGCACCAACCAGAATGTCTCTGAACTTCAAAGAAATAGTCCAGCTCAAAGCAAGCAGTTCAGGTTCATACAGGAGTAATTCTCCATGTTCCCCTTGTTTGGCTTGAGACTCCAGCTGTCAGAAGTGATAACCACTCTATTCTGAACTTGAACCTGTGAAAGCACTACTCCTAGGCCAAGGAAATTGGCATCGGTTTACAGTATGAAAAGGAGTTGGAAATCAGAGTAGCCAGGGCCTGGTGAAGAGACAAGCTTCTGTTAGAGTGAGCAAAAGGATTTGTTTCATTCTCAGGTCCAGGTACCTGCAATCCTCTGTAAAGTATCACAACTCATACATCCTGACACAGCTAATCCTTCAGCAGTCTCAGATTTTGTGGAGTAGGGAAGCTAATTGTGCATAGCCTTGCACAAAACTTCCCTGGTAACGCACTAGGCCAAGGAACCCACACGGTTTTCTCCAGATAACAAGCTGGGACTGCTCCTGAACAACTCTGATTTTCACATCATTAGGAATAATGCCTTCATTGATACGGAAATGTACAAGGACTTTACTTTTGTCTTGAAAAGTTAGCACTTTTCTAGTTTTACTGTCAAGTTACACTGCGACAAGTGGGTTAAGATAGTCTTGCAGGGGTTTCTTGAATGCTGGGAAGAAGACTTTAGTTGAGTTCTTGGCAATTGACTCATCTCTTCATTTTTATCTTCCTTCCTCACAAGGACATGCAGGAGCTATGGAGAATTGACGACTCCTGGATGATACTTCATAACAGAAATTTCTGCGGGTAGTCTTACGTTTAAGGGGTGAGGGTTCTGGAGAGGCATTTGTAGGCTTACAAGGTAACAGGGTAGGGCAGCATTGCAATGCAGCTATTTTGGTAATTATGCCCAGAGTGGGACAGGAGGGGTCAGAGTTTGCGAGAATTGAAAAAGGAAACAAAAGCCAAAGGACTTGATGCCTGTGATGTGGAATCCTGCCAACTGCACCTGAAATTTAACATAATATTTGCACACTTTGATGGTCCAAAGACCAATGTTCAGGCATTCTTCATACCATTGGCATGAGATAATTACAAAAATGAAGGGAAGTTAAGGTTTGACAAGGATGTATCTACAATATTTGCATGGAACAAAGCCTGTGGTTTTCATTGGGTTGACTAATCTTATATCAGCATGCTCTTTCTTCCTATGAGTCTTGCTCCTCCCAAAGACATCCTTTTACCAAGCCATGTCCATTCAGTGCTCCAATAGCCCTCCTTCACCATTGCCACCTGTTAGTAGCAATCCTTACACAACGGTTTCAGTGTTCTGATAAAAAGTCACCAGATTTGAAATGAAAACTCTGCTTTCTTCCTTCAAATGCTGCCAGATATGCTGAATTTAGTCAGCAATTCATTTTGCTTGAGCTTCCCTGCTCAGCACCCTCCCTCACCATCACTACTTGTTGCTGGTGGTTGCGTTCCACATACTGAATATAATAAAGAAACAAACAATTCCATGTCAACAGTAATGTTCCATTCGAGAGATCTCCAATTCTTTCTCAACCAACTCACACTTATATGCTTGTCTCTTAAATATATCTAAATACTTGCCTCAATCACTCCCTCGTGTTAACATGTTCGACATTCTCGCCACTATTTAGTTAAAACATTCTGAATCCCTTATTAGTTTCGATCAGATATTGATAGCTTCTGTTTCACAAATGAAAACACACTACCTGTGACTACTCTATTAACATTTTAATATCTCAGTATTGTTATCCATTAGCCTTCCCTTCTCAAAGAAAAGTTCTTTCCTGGTAGGTATAGATTTTTTTTTCATCACAACACTGCCTCGACATCCATATTAATACATGGTGACGTATGACATGGTAGGAAAGCATGGCTGCTTTACAGGGTCTGTGCTACCTTTGTGCTTAGAAACTGAAACTACTGCAGTGACAATGAGCAAAGCACAAAGCACACAATTAACAATGGTCACCCATACACTGGTTACTCAATGTTTGTACTGGTGATTTGCTGGCAACAAAATCCCATATCATAGCCACACAAAACAAGAATCTGACTGCTACGGAAGGCAAACCTTTTCACAGAATGTGGACAGCACATTTATTTCTGTCTGAGGTTTCTTTTTCATACATTGTTTGGTCAACAAGTCAAGTTTCATTCAGGAGTTTTCTCCAAATTGGTGTCTTCTGAACATGAAACTCCTAGGCATTGATGTCTATGTTGCATTTCTTGAGGGAAGCCTTGAGAGAGGCAATGAAACACTTTCTTTTGTCCTTCTCTGGTTGAGTGCTTTCCTTGAGCTGTGTGTAGATGATTTGCTTTGGCAGTCAGAACTCAGGCAACCTAAGCATGTGGCTGGACAACAAGGTTGGTTTTGGATGACCACGGTCTTGATACTGGTCCTATTATCTGCTTCAAGGACACTGAGCTCCCAGATGATTGGAAACAGCATAGATGGTCCTGTTCTAGGATCTTGAAGTGGCATCTATACATAGTCCATGTTTCAGATCTATATTGAAGTGTAGGAAGGACAACCGCCTTAAACACTAAGATCTTGGTATCAGTACAAATATGTGCAATACTCCAGTGTGATCCAACTTGATGTAAGTTGAATATAACTTATTTAATGATAATGTTATCCCTCTTAAAAATAAACCCTAGTCATTGGTTGCATTTTGTATTAATGGCCTTGTTAAACTCCACCATTATTTTTAGTGATTTGTGCACTTGTACTTCTAGATCACTTCGCTCATCTACCCTATTTGGATGATAATTTTCCAAATATTTGTAAGTATTGATTCCATGTCATTTGTTCCCATATGGTAAAGCAGGCAGCCATCTGGAGTGCTGACATTTCAAGCTTGGCAGCCCGACTGATGTGCCTTTTGGCTGCAAGATCACAGAAAATTTCAATCCTGATCCACATCGCACACTGCAAGTGAATTCTCAGTCATCAGTGGAATAGTGACACAATTGTTGTGTATTCTGCTGTTAGCCAGCTTTAATGTTAATATTTAATTAACATGGAAAATATTGATACCACAAAAATAAAGTTCCCTAATTCCTGCTGTTCAAAAAGCCAGAGTCACTCTGATTTTCTATCAGAATGACTTTGGGCATTCAATCTTTCCCTTTTCTAACATGTTAGGATACTTAATTCTTTCAGCTACATATGGCGACAATTTACATTTTGAATGAAAGACTTGAAATAATAGGACAATTTTCACAGGTCAAAGAAAATGAATTGGAACTTGTTAAAGTTTGAAAACATGCTATAATAAATAAAGGTTTTCACTTTGGCTGGAGAATTAGTAGCAAGGTAGTTAGTTATTTAAGAGTGCCATTGAGGAAAAAGATTGGAATAAAAACGTATAGGATTTTAGAGAATGGATTGCCTCACTGCAGACAAAGTAATTCAGACAAAGGCCATTGTACACTATAAGGAGGAAATGAAATATTGTGTAAGGTAATGAAAAGGGTTAGTGTTGGCAACTGTATTTATCTCCACCCAATCTGATGATGACATTCAGGTTTGGGTGGGCTTAAGGCAGAGCATCTGGGGTTTTGTGAAGTGAATACCTAGATTTACCGATCCCTCAGAGCCAAAGAGATGTACAACACAGAAACAGAGTCTAACTCAAACATGCTGACCAGATATCACAACTTAATCTAGTCCCATTTACCAGCACTTGGCCCGTATCCCTTTAAAACCTTCCTATTCATATACCCATCCAGATGCCTTTTAAACGTTTGAATTGTACCAGCCTCCACCACTTCCTCTGACAGCTCATTCTGTACACGCACCACTCTCTGTGTGAAAACATTGCCCCTTAGGTCCCTTTTATATCTTTCCCTGAAACCTATGCCCTCTAGTTTTGGACTCCTCCACCACAGGGAAGAGACTTTGTCTACTTACCCTACCAATGCCCCTCATGATTTCATAAACCTCTATAAGTCACCCCTCAACCTCCAACACCCCAGGGGAACACAGCCCCAGCCTATTCAGCCTCTCGCTATAGCTCAAATCCTCCAACCCTGGCAACAGCTTTGTAAATCTTTTCTGAATCCTTTTAAGTTTCATAACACCTTTCCAATAGGAAGGAGACAGAATTGCATGCAATATTCCAGCAGTAACCAAACCAATGTTCAGTACAGCCACAATATGACCTCCCAACTCCTATGCTCAATACTCTGACCAATAAAGGAAAGCATACCAAACACCTTCTTCACTATCCTATCTACCTGCGACTCCACTTTCAAGGAGTTATGAACCTGCACTCCAAGGTCTCTTTATCCAGTAATACCCACCAGAACCTTACCATTAAGTGTATAAGTCCTGCTGAGATTTGCTTTCCCAAAATGCAGCACCTTGCATTTATATAAATTAAACTCCATCTGCCACGCCTCAGCCCATTGGCCCATCTGATGAAGATCGCATTGTAATCTGAGGTAATCTTCTTCGCTATCCACGGCACCTCCAATTTTGGTGTCATCCTTACTAATTATACCTCCTATATTCACATCTAAATCATTTATATAAATGACCGAAAAGTAGTGAACCCATCACTGATCCTTGTAGGACTCCACTGGTCACAGGCCTCCAGTCTGGAAAACAACCCTCCACCAGCACTCTCTGTCTTCTAGCTTTGAGCCAGTTCAGTATCCAAATGGCTAGTTCTCCCTGTATTCCATGACATCTAACCTTGCTAACCAGTCTTCTATGGGGAACCTTATTGAACACCTTACTGAAGGCCATATAGATCTTGTCCACCACTCTGCCCTCAACAATCCTCTTTGTGGCTTCTTCAAAAAACTCAATCAAGTTTGTGAGAGATGATTTCCCACAGACAAAGCCATGTTGACTATCCCTAATCTGTCCTTGCTTTTCCAAATACATGTACATCCTGTCCCTCAGGATTCCCTCCAATGATTTGCCCATCACCGACAGGCTCACTGGTCTATAGTTCCCCGGCTTGTCCTTACTACCCTTCTTAAACAGTGGCACCACATTAGCTAACCTTCAGTCTTCTGGCACCTCACCTGTGACTATTGATGATGCAGATATCTCAGCAAGTGGATCCCAGCAATCACTGCCCTAGCTTCCCACAGAGTTCTAGGGTACACCTGATCAGGTCCTGGTGATTTATCAACCTTTATGCGTTTCAAAACATTCTGTACTTCCTCCTCTGTAATATGGACATTTTTCGAGTGATGACCATCTATTTCCCTACATTCTATATCTTCCATATCCTTTTCCACAGTAAATACTGATAAAAATACGCATTTTGTATCTCTCCCGTCTTCTGCGGCTCCACACAAAGGCTGCCTTGCTGATCTTTGAGGAGCCCTATTCTCTCCCTAGTTACCGTTTTGTCCTTAATTAATTTGTAAAAACCCTTTGGATTCTCCTATTTGTTAAAGCTATCTCATATCCCCTTTTTGCCTTCCTGATTTCCCTCTTAAGTATACTCCTACTGTCTTTATCCTGTTCTAATAATTCACTTGATCTCTCCTATCTGTGCCTGATATATGTTTCCTTCTTTTTCTTAACCAAACCCTCAATTTGTTTCATCATCCAGCATTCCCTACATTTACCAGCCTTCCCTTTCACCCTAACAGAAATATACTATCTTTGGACACTCGTTATCTCATTTCTGAAGGCTTCCCATTATGGCACAGTGGTTAGCACTGCTGCCTCACAGCGCCTGAGACCTGGGTTCAATTCCCGAATCAGGCGACTGACTGTGTGGAGTTTGCACGTTCTCCCTGTGTCTGTGTGGGTTTCCTCCGGGTGCTCTGGTTTCCTCCCACAGTCCAAAGATGTGCGGGTCAGGTGAATTGGCCATGCTAAATTGCCCATAGTGTTAGGTAAGGGGTAAATGTAGGGGTATGGGTGGGTTGCGCTTCGGCGGGTCGGTGTGGACTTGTTGGGCCGAAGGGCCTGTTTCCACACTGTAAGTAATCTAATCTAATCATTTACCAGCCGTCCCTTTACCTGAGAAGATCTGGCCCCTATCAGCTTTTGAAAGTTCTTGCCTAATACCATGAAAATTAGCCTTCCTCCAATTTAGAACTTCAACTTTTAGATCAGGTCTATTCTTTTCCATCACCATTTTAAAAATAGTAGAATTATGTTCGCTGGCCCCAAAGTGACACCTCAGTCACCTGTCCTGCCTTACTTCCCAAGTGTAGGTCAAGTTTTGCACCTTCTCTAGTAAGTACATCCACCTGCTGAATCAGAAAATTTTCTTGTACATCCTTAACAAATTCCTCTTCATCTAAACCCTTAACACTATGGCAGTCCCAGTCTATGTTTGGAAAGTTAAAATCCCCTACCATAACCACCCTATTATTCTTACTGATAACTGAGGTCTCCTTACAAATGTGTTTCTCAATTTCCTGCTGATGATTAGGCCGTCTATAATACAATCCCAATAAGGTAATCATCCCTTTCTTATTTCTCAGTTCCACCCAAATAACTTCATTGGATGTATTTCTGGGAATCTCCTCCCTCAGTACAGCAATAATGTTATCCCTTATCAAAAACACCACTCCCCCTCCTCTCTTGCACCCGTTTCTCTCCTTCCTGTAGCATTTTTATCCTGAAACATTAAGCTGCCACTCTTGTCCATCCCTGAGCCATGATTCTATAACTGCTATGATATCCCAGTCCCATGTTCCTAACCATGCCCTGAGTTCATCTGCCTTCCCTGTTGGGCCTCTTTCATTGAAATAAATGCAGTTTGATTTATCAGTCCTACCTTGTTCTCTGCTTTCTCCCGCCCCCAAGCTCCTCTGGCTTATCTCTCCACGCTTCAGGCTCTCTGCCTTTATTCCTGATGAAGGACTTTTGCCCGAAACGTCGATTTCGCTACTCCTTGGATGCTGCCTGAACTGCTGTTCTCTTCCAGCACCACTAATCCAGAATCTGGTTTCCAGCATCTGCAGTCATTGTTTTTACCTCTGCTTTGTCCGTGCCTGCCCTGTTTGACTTGCTTCTCTTCTCAGTCTCAGATTGATGTCTTTCCTCACTATCCCCCTTGGTTCTCTCTCCACCTTGTGTATTGTACTAAAGTAATTTGTACTTAATTACTATGATATAATTAAAGGGGTTAAGAGTCTTTTCTCATTAAGACTCATTTGGTGGCAGCAAACTACCCAAACACAATGGATGAACCAAATACAATGTGGTGATCAACAGTGTAGATTGAACTTTGATTTAGCAGTTTGACACAATGTAGTAATCATAGCTGACAACTTTTGCCCAATGCTGATTAATACCACAAGGCAACAATGCTGACAACTCCAGTAGATTCAAAAATACAAAATTAGTGGGCTCAGTCACAGTCCTGGACATTTGTGGTTTTAACGACTTTAAGGCTTTATGTACTACTAATGGAACCACCATGTAAATGCAGAAGTAGAACATCAAAGCAGCTGAATCATGAGTTAGCCTGCAGTAAAACTCATTGAAAGACTAACAAGGGAGAATCAACACTTAATGGTGACATATTTTACTTCAGACCTGGTAAGAAGCACAGAGCAAGTGTGAGCTAGAAGCTAGTCATATGTGGCAGTTACGAGTTCATCAATAATTGAGAATCTGTAGGAGCAGTCACAATTGGAGGTTCATCTAGGAAACAAACAGATATTGAAACAAACAGATATTTAACGTAAAGTTAAAAACCCCTGTTGGGCAAGGGGAAATTTTAAAATTAATGGTGCAGAATGGGCTGAGAAGGCTAGTAGCTAAAAAGAGGGTACTTAGAGCTCCTCATGAACCCTGCTGCTAAAGTGAACAAGCACCATGCAGCACAGTCACAGTAGGGAAATCCAGGGTCATTGAAGTAATTGAAACTGAGGTTGGTAAACAGGTATCATCATGACACCAGAAAAAAAGGTGACTAATGGTCAATTTTAAAGGCCAAATGGACAAGGTTGAAAGATACAGAACTGCTTCAGACCTAAACACTCAATCACAAGATGAACAAGTAAAGACACTGTTGTACTCAGCAGGTCCTAGAGCTGATGATGTTATGGCTTTCAAATGAGGCACTTTTTTGCTGAAGTCCTACAAGCATCTGACAACTGCTTTCAACTGAGAAGAAATAAAATTCTTGAGAAAAGATAATTTGACAGAAGGGTTCAACATTGGGAGAATCCATAAAAAATGGATTATTATCTCTACAGAGTGCGACACTGGAACTTTGAATCAATATTCATAAGATACAGAATTATTGTTGGAATTACTCATGAGTAATTATATCATACTTTGAATAGTAAGATATTTAAGTTAATTTCTTACAGCTAAACCTCTTAATTTTGATTGTTCCCTCTTCTCTCCCCCAAATATCTTGGTCAATTGCATTTAATTAATTATACCTCATGCTCTAATTGACCAGAGGGCAATTAAGAGTCAACTACATTCAGTGACATATAGGCCAGACTAGGTTGGGATGGCAGTTTTCTTCCCTAAAGGGAAGAACCGGATGGGTTTTGCCTGACAATGGATTGGTAAAACGAGGCAAGAGTGACGTCATGTTCTTTGGGAACTGGGCCGACCAATCATTTGTCCCTTTCACCCATCAGGACAGATTACCTGAAGGTGCTGGGAATATGGGATGTGCGTGAAATATTGGGAGGAGTGTGTCACCAAAGTGGGGCAGCAACTGAGGTTTTGGGAGCACTGTTCCCACTGTATTGCGGGTAAAAACCTGGACGTCAGGTGTGAAGCATTCTCTGTTATTGTTTGTGGTGTGGGTCTGGCTATTCCTATAACCTGCTACTGCAATCACTCAACCCACCTATCATTTCATCTGGAGGTCTAAGACTGAGGTCACTATCATGTACAAAGCTCTGGATAAGTGGGGGCAGAACATACCCAGTCCCATCCTCATTCAGATGGCCACCTTTGTGGGTGACTGCATCAAGCTGTCTTGACACTCAGTATGCAAACCCAAGTGTCGCAATATGCTATCTTCCTGTCCCCAGTGTTATGAAGAATGGAAATGGCCTTGTTGCTGCGGAATGCTCCAAGTAGTTGGACTTAACCTATGTGGAGAAATTTACAAAGTAAAATACCTTTGACCAAAGTCCATCAGGAAGTGGTCAGCATGTCGCATTAGAACCTGGTGAGAAAAGAAGAGAGTGGATCCTATCGAGTTGTTCCCCGAGCAGTCTGTCAAAGTCATTTAGCAGAATGCTTCATCACCGGAATTTTCCAACAAGCTCCACTTGGCTGATGGTGATTGTAGAACTTACTATTTATCTTACAACTAAGTCAACTGAAATGTAAAAACCTCTATACATTTTTCTTTAGATAATTATGCCTGTTAGTAATGCTGATTTAATTCTCAACAGTTTCTACTAATCAATGAATATGAGATCTAAGTTATTTGATTGTGTATATATACTAAGTGGTCACATGCTGACTGTCAAGAGTAGGACTTTGGGGTGGAACTCATCTCTCATTTAGAATGACTCTTCACTGTGCAAGATCACAACATTTAACTCAGAGAGAGAGAGTAATAGAATCCCTAAAATGTGGAAGCAGACTATTCGGCACATTCAGTCCACACCAACTCTGAACAGCATCCCATGCAGGCCCTATAACCCCACATTTCCTATGGCTAATCTACCCTACCCTGCACATCCTGGACACTATGGGCAATTTAAGCATGGCCAATCCACCTAACCTGCACATCCTTGGACTGTGAGAGGAAACCATACCACCCAGAGGAAATCCATGCAGACATGACTAAAATATGTAAACTTCACACAGTCATCTGGGGATGAAATCAAGCCTAGATCCTTGGCACCGTGAGTCAGCAGTGCTAATTACTGAGCCAGCATGCTGCTCTATAAAGAGTTTTCCTTCCTTTCTCTTATCCTCAAATTTAATGCTGTAATAATTATACATAAGAGCTTAAACTGGCATCTAAAGTTAGAAGTTCAAATGAAGTTTCATATGGATGTAAACATTGTAATTGCTTGATTATTGGGATATTTCCATATAAAAACACATATAATTATTGCGGTTTAATTCACAATCATTACACAGTTATCAAAATTGCTGCTATACATTGTACATTAGTGTTTTTGCCAGCTTTGATATTGCTGAAAATCTAGTGCATCTACGTACAATGTCATGCACATTGATGCTGATGAGCCTCATTGGACTTTAAAAAAACTCACTGTAACAGTTTTGTTAAAGACAACAACTTGCTGATGGTGGCATATTGTAAAAAGAATTTTTTATTTGAAATGTATTATCTTGACTGACCACCAGATGGAAATAAGTATTTATTTGCAAAATGTCATGAAAGGAAGAACTCTGGGAAGGTGCAGCAGGAGGAGCCCATGAGCTGATTCTGATAGTTGGTACATCTTTGGGATAATGAAGGGCTCAATTAATCAAGTGCAATTTATTTGTGTGAATGTACATGCATTTAATGTGCATTCATCCTTTTCATAAACATTTGAAGGTGCTTTAAACAGAAAAAAAAATATCATAGTAAGGGAACTAAAACAAAACACGTGGTTATGGCTAATTAGATAGGTTGGAAGGAAGTCAGTAAAAGCTGTCATGATAATGATAAGTTGTGCATCAGGGATTCATTAACTCTCGATTCAGTATTTAAGATAGTTACCATATTACAAGTTATAAATCAGCCAGTACACAAGCCAACTGATTTTAGTGTGCAGCAAGGCAACCCATAGCCAACTGACTAGCAGCAGATTCATAACACTATATAGATACAACATGCCCTCCTTTCCAAAAGTAAGCCTAATTCAGTGATAGTACCCCCAGAATGTGATCAGTTGCTTTCTTTCTCTTCCCTTCAATTCCTTTGCTGTTGACACAAAGTTATTTGCACACTAATGCTTTCTTTCATTCAATGAATGATAATTCATCCTTTCATTGTCTTTAAAGGCATGTTATTCTTCTCTCACTTAAACTGGGCCAGTTTCCTGGTGAATTTAATAATTAGGGTTCTAGAGGTAATGTGACTTTGGAAGAGGGCAAACGTAGGTTTAAAAAATAAGAGGATATGGTAGCATTGCAGGGCAGCTTTTGGATAAAACAATACCTAGAAGGGACAGGAAGTGCGGATTAGAGTGGTGCTAGAAAAACACAAGTGGTCAGACAGCAACCGGGGAGCAAGAAAATTCCTGATGAGGGGCTTTTGTGCTTTGTGCTTTTCCAGCACCACCCTAATCTTGTCTCTGATCTCCAGCATCTGCAGTTTTCACTTTCACCTAGGGACAGGAAGTGACATAGTACATAAACATAGAAAAAATAGCAGTAAATATATTCAAAAGGGGAAAAGATGGTTAAAATGGTGAAATTAATAGCTCGTTCCTTGAATGCACATATTTGGAAAAATGAAGATGAATTAGCAGCACAAATTCAGGTCAGTGGATATGAACTTATAGCCGATACAGCAGGATGGTTACAATGCGATCAAAGCTGTGAACTAAGTATTCAGAGGTGTGTGACTTTTCAAAGGACAAACAGGAAGGAAAGAATGGTCAGGTATCTTTGTTGTTAGAGGATGGAATACGTACAATAACAAGAAATTAACTTGAACTGGGAAATGTAGAATCCATTTGGGTGGAGGTAAGAAAGAAAAAAGGAAAGGAGACACTAGTAGGAACAGTCTGTCGGCCTCCTAACAGTAGCAAAATGTGGGATGGGAAATAAATCAGTAGATAATGTGAGCATGTGACAAATGTGGTACCTTAATCACAGGTGATTTTAATCTTCATGTAGATTGGAATCATCAGATTGGCAGAGGAAGGCATGGAGACAAATTTGGAGTGTATTCTGGATAGCTTCCTGGAAGAATCCATTGTGGATCCAACCAAGGGTCAAGTTTTTTAGATTAGACTTACAGTGTGGAAACAGGCCCTTCGGCCCAACAAGTCCACACCGACCCGCCGAAGCGCAACCCACCCATACCCCTACATTTACCCCTTACCTAACACTACGGGCAATTTAGCTTGGCCAATTCACCTGACCTGCACATCTTTGGACTGTGGGAGGAAACCGGAGCACCCGGAGGAAACCCACGCAGACACGGGGAGAACGTGCAAACTCCACACAGTCAGTCACCTGAGTCGGGAATTGAACCCGGGTCTACAGGTGCTGTGAGGCAGCAGTGCTAACCACTGTGCCACCGTGCCGCCCACTGTGCCACCGTGCCGCCCACATGGATCTGGTGATGGTGATGGTGATGAGGAAGATTTAATAAATGATGTCGAAGTGAAAGATCCATTGGTGACATATCATAGAAGGTTTGAGCATTCAATTTGAGAGGGTGGAATTTGGATCAGAAACCACTGTGCTAAATTTCGATAAGAATAATTACAAATGAAAGAGAGCAGAGCTGGGTGGAGTAGACTGAGAAAGGAATTTAGTAGCAAAGGTGGTTAAGGAACAATAGTAGATGCTTAAGAAAATAGTTGATGGCTCACAGCAAAGATATATTCCAGTGGGGAAGAAGGATTCTAGGGAGGGGATAAATCAACAATGCTTATCCAGTAAAGTTAATAACAGCATCTAATTCAAATAAAAACCTACAGTTTGGCAAAATGTTGTGTTAAGCCAGAGGATTGGTACAGTTTCAATAACAAACAAATGATGACCAATAAAAATGAGGAAAATAACATTGGTGTGTAAATTTGGAAGTAGTATTAAGGTGAACAGTAAGAGATTCTTTAAATATGTAAAAATAATGAGAGGCGCCAAAGTGAGACCCCTTAGCGAATGAAGCTGGGGAAAAATAATGGAGAACCAGGAAATAGCAGAAGAGTTGAAATAAATACTTTGTATCACATTATTAATAAACATTCATGCAGCAAAAGAAGGAGAGAAAATTTGTCAGGGAAACTAATGGGGCTAACGGCCAATAAATCCCTGAGACCTGATATGATCCATTTTATGATATCGAAACAAGTAACTACAGAGATAGTGGAAGTACTGGTAGTAACCTTCCAGGATTCTGGAATGTTCCAGAGGACTGAAAAACTTTTACTTAAAATTGGGAGCCAAAAAACTAGTTAACAATAGGCCAGTTCATTTAACATCTGTTACTGAGAAAATGTGAGACGCACTATAAAAGATGTAATAGCAGATTATTTAGAAATACATCATTTGATCAGCAAAGCAAGTGTTAAGAAAGGGCACAAATGCAAACATATTAATGATGTTCAGAGTCAACCATGCAAAGAAAACCTTTGAAAGATAACCAAGATTTCCATGTAAGACCATAAGAAATAGGAACAGAATAGACCATTTGGTCCCTTGAGCTTGTTCCATCATTTGATAGGATCTTGGCTGATCCAACAGTCCTCACATCCACTTTCCTCATAATCCTTGATTTCCCTATTGATCAAGAATCTATCTAAACCTTAAATATGAACAAGGACTCTGCCCCACAAATCTCTGTGGCAAAGAATTCCAAAGACTCACAACCTCCTGACAGTAGGAATTCTCTTCATTTCAATCTTAAATTGGTCTCCCTTTAATCGGATACTATGTCCTCTCGTCCTACACTCTCTAGCAAGGGGAAATATCCTCTGCGCATTTACTTTGTCAAGTCCCTTAAGAATCCCATATGTTTCAATGAGATTACTTCTCATTCTTCTAAATTCCAATGAGTAGAGTCCAACTTGTTTAACTTTTGCTCATAAAACAATCTCTCCATTAAAGCGATTATCCTAGTGAACCTTCTCTGAACTGCCTCCAATAAAATAACATCTTTTCTTAAATAAGGAGACTAAAACTACTTACAGAACTCGAGATGTAGTCTCACCAGCAACTTGTACAGTTGGAAAAAGATTCTTATACTCCAACCCACTTGAAATAAGGGCCAACATTCTGTTGATCTTCTTGATTACCTGCTGCATCTGTCTGCTAGCTTTCTGTGCTTCATGCACATGTACCCCAAGTCCCTTTGCATTGCAAGTATCTGCAGGTTTTTTCCATTTAAATTCTATTCATTCTGTTCTTCTGTTTGCCCATTCAAAATCAACAACTTCACATTTTCCAACATTACTGTATACTCCATTTGCCAACTCTTTGCCCACTTAGTTAACTTCTCAATATCTCTCTGTAAACTGTTTGTACCCTTTTTGCAAACTGCCTTTCCATTTATTTTTGTGTTATCTGTAAATTTGGCTGCAATACATTTGCTTTCTTCTTCCAAGTAATGATGTGGAGGTGTTGGTGCTGGATTGGGGTGTACAAAGTTAAAAATCATACAACACCAGGCTATAGTCCAACAGGTTTAATTGGAAGCACTAGCTTTCATAGTGCTGCTCCTTCATCAGGTAACTAGTCGGACAGGATCATAAGACACAGAATTTGTAGTAAAAGATCAGTATCATGCAATTAAATATATTGAACAAACATAGATTGCTGTTAAGTCTTTCATCTTTTAGAATGGGTTGCAGGTTTCAGTTCATTAATATATGAATTTAGATGTTTTAATTGCATGACACTGTGATCTTTTAATGTAAATTCTGCATCTTATGATCCTGCCCCACTAGTTACCTGATGGAGCAGCACATCGAAAGCTTGTACTTCCAAATAAACCTGTTGGACTATAGCCTGGTGCTGTGTGATTTTTAACTTCTTCCAAGTCATTAGCATATGTTGTATACAGTTGCAGTTTCAGCAGTGTTGTCTATGGAACCCCACTAGTGTCAGGTCACCACCTTGATAACTCCTTATCCCTACTTGATGTTTCTTTCCTATTGGCTAATTCTCTGTCCCTGCCACAATACTGCTTCCAGCTTTTTAGGGACAAATCTTTTGACTTAAGCTTTGGTACCTTTATTAACCCCATACACTATGTGAACAATATAAGATGATCAGAATCTTTTACATCCATTAATGTAGTGATTGTAATGAGGTCAGCCAGCTGGACATCATAGAATACAAGTTCCCTGACTGGATTCCCTAGTCTAATCATGGAGCCCTGGCTGACAGATAAAAACAGAATGTCAGAGATTCAGGGACTCAGAGAACTGATTCTTTAGAGGCAGTACTAGAGTCATGGATTGTTCATGTGTAAATAAAGGGTGACTTGGTGATGGGATACTGGATATATCAGTGATCAGATAACCAGTTTTTAACAAAATTCACTCTGGACTCTAGCCCAAGTAAACCTTGGCTAGGCTGAGAGCCTATACTGGAGAACTTTTAGAGATTAAGGGTACAACATCAGTTCTGGTCTCTTATAGAAAGCAGTTAGTTCAGTTACCAGTGAGTGTAATAAAAGGCTCAGGCCCAAGCTTGATAGGGCAAAAGTGGTTATGAGAGGTTCAGCTTGATTGGCTCGATATTTTTCGATTAGCAAATGGCTGCCTGTGTGAAGTCCTAACTAAATACCCAGAAGTCTACCAGGAAGGTCTTGGAACTATCAAAAGAGCCAAGGCCACCCTGAATTTTGACCAGGAAGTAAGGCAAATGGCACTAGGTGGGCCTAGTTCTTCAAGGCCCACCTAGTGCCATTTCCCCCACGGGCAAAAGTAGAGGCAGAAATCAGAAGGCTGGAAAGTGAAAGAATCATTAATCCTGTCCAATTTACAGAATGGGCAGCACTAATCATACTGATTTTAAATCCCGATCGGTCGGTTTGCCTTTGTAGAGATTATAAACTAACAGTAAACTGCTTTTTGCAGCTGGATAAAATCCAATCCCTTGCATAGTGGATTTAAAAGCAAAGTTGGCAGTGGGGGCTATCCTTTGTGAAGCTGGATACTAGCCATGTTGACTTGCAATTTAGTTTAGATGAGGATTCACCGACGTATACAACAATTGTTAGCATAAGATCTTGTACCAATATATGAGACTACCATTTTGGGTAACATCAGCCTGTTCCATATTTCAGTGAACAATGGAGAACATTTTGCAAGATCTACCTCAGATCGGCATTTATTTAGATGACATCTAATAACAGGGAAAACTGATAAGGAACACTTGGAGAACTTGGACATTGTCGTGGGTGTTTTTTCAAGGCCAGTGTACACCTTAAAAGGGAAAAATATGTGTTCCAGGCCACTCAAGTGACCTACTTGGGCTACAGAGTCATCCATTGGAAGATAAAGTGAGGCCTATCAACGATGACTTGGCTCCCACGTCTGTCCAGGAGTTTAGGTAATTTCTTGGGCTGGTTAATTATTACAGAAAGTTCATACGTAACCTAGCCTCCAAACTGGCATTTTTCCATCAACTCCTAAAAAAGTGTCAGCCTTGGAAATAGTTGTATAGATAAGCGGTAGCTTTCAGTGAAGTAAAGAAACAGCTATCATCTTCTCAGGTGCTGGTACACATGACTCCAAGGAAGATCTAGTATTGACATGCAATGCCTTCCCATCTGGCACCGAGTGGTATTAGCTCATAGGTGCCCAAACGGTGAGAAATGCCAAATAGATTTGCATTTACCACTTGGCTAAAGGGGAGCAATGCAGATGGCAAGGCAATACCATCCATATCTTCGGATCGCATTCAGCGTTGGGCTTTAATACTAAGTGCTTATAATTACAAGTTACAACACTATCCAGGGCGCCGAGAATTGAATGTGGATGCATCGAGTTGACTCCCATTGCCAGATATACTGTCAGTAGTAGAACCAATGGAAAAGTTTGTAATGGTATTAAATTTTCTGGACACACTCCCAATCACAGCTGACAATATCAGACTTTGGATGCAGAAAGATCCAGTCATGTTAAAACTGAAACAACTGGTGACGATGGGGTAATGGGACAACTAGAATTGAAACCTCTTTGGACCTGGAGAGATCACATCACAGTCGAGGATGGCAGATTGTTATGGGGAACAAAGGTTGTTTCCAGATACTGGATGAACTCTACAAGGGCCATCCAGTGGTCTCCATTATGAAGATGTTGACACCAAGTTATGACGGGTGGCCAGGTGTGGCTGCAGTCATAGCCATGTTGGGGCAGTGCCCAAAGTGCCAACAAGGACAAGTATTACCACATGTGCGTCAACTATGCAAGCCCTTTCATGGACTCAAGTCATTGTGGATACCCACTCAAAGTGGGTGGACATGCATTTGTCAAACATGGGGATGACAATAGAAAAACTGTGCGCATCTTTTTCAATATGGAAAATTCTTGAAGAGTTGGTCACAAATAATTGACCATCATTTATTGTCGGGGAATTTGGGTATTTCCTAAAGTTGAATGGGATTTGACAATATGGACATGCTCCATACCAAACTTTGAAGGCTGGCATGAAGAAACAGCCTACATCCTTGCTAGACACCTAGCTGTCATTATTCTTATTTATTACAGGACTACAGGGATAGCATCAGCAGAGTTGCTAATAGGTAGAATTGCTACCAGGTTAAGTCTGATCTTCCCAGGCCTGGGGAGAGGGTGAAACAGCATCAGGAGTATCAATGTCCGACATAAGACTCCACCAAGCGACAGAGACAGTTTGATTAAGGGGACAAAGTTTGATGTAAGAATCACAGAAGTGGCCCTGCATGTAAGAGGCATGGTCGATGCAAGGTCAGGACCAATGACACATAAAGTGTATGTAGGTGCAACAGTCCGGAACAAGTATGTGGACCATGTAAAAGCCACGAATTCGCAAATAGTGCAGGAGCATAATGTACCCTGCAACCTTGGAACTTTCGGAAAGACTGCCAGAACCCATGGCTGCACCCTCTCCATCAAGCATTGATGATCACATTGCAGTGCCAACTCATCTTAACTTCCTGAAATCTTCCACTTGGGAGATAGCAACAGCCCAGCAGTGCAAGGCAACCAGTGAACATGGATCTTAGTAAAATCCCAATTCATGAGATTCAAACCACATCCACTGTGGTGGAAGAGACTGACTAAATCATTCAACATTCTCAAATATCTGAATCTACGTGGATTTGTTACCTATGGAAATTTTTAAGGTGTTGCAGAGTTCATCTTGTGATAATGCAACCCCATTTATTGATCCTTCAATGAAGTTTAGCATTCATATTCAAGACAAGCTTCAAACTGTCCAGATTGAGATGGAGTTAAATGGTAAAATCTGAAAATTGATCACTGCACAGATTGGTGCCGCTCCACCACGTGAATGTTCGTGGATGATGGCATCTTTAGACTATGTCTAGATCGAAGGAGCCTCAGGCTTCACTTAATAAGTATCCACAAAATGTATCATGCTGGAAAATTAAATCCTAAATTTTCCAGAGCCCAATTCTTTGCCATGCTAGATGCATGGATCTATCGATTTGGCAGAGGGATACTAAGAGCTCACAACATTTAGGATACCATCTGGATGGTACTGTTTCTCATTGCTACCATTTGGGTTCTCAGTCAAATAAGAAAGATTTCAGCACCATATGGATAGGATTATTGAGATTGTAACTGGTTGTGTTTGCATAGCTGATTATATAGCAGTCCTAAGTAAGACAAAGGTAGGCATGACCTTTACTGACTGAGGACAACCATGCATTAAAAAGGATTTATATGACACAGCACAAAGTAGCAAGTCAACATCAGATACATAAACCTATTTGGGTTCATTTAGTCTGTGCATAGAGTCTTGATTGGATTGGATTTTTAAATTTCCTTTTGCTGTAAATACCTAAGTTTACAGACAATGTATCTTTGCTGAAAGATTTACTCAAGCTGGATGGCCTCTATCTGTGGCAAGACAAGTATTAATGTCATCAATTCTCTCAAGGAGGTCTGTTGGCAAAATATTACCTCCTGCAATTCTACAAACCTAGGAAAGTCATGATTCTTAGAGTGAATGCATTACAAAAAGGCCTAGGTGTGTATCTTTGAAAAGTGGAAAGCCTATTGCATTTGATTTGAAAGTCCTGTTATCCGCACATTCCTGATGAAGGGCTTACACTGGAAAGTCAACTCTCCTGCTCCTTGGATGCTGCCTGACTTGCTTTGCTTTTCCAACACCACACTTCCAACTCTATCATTTGCACAAGCCAATGTAGTATGCAAAATGTTAGCTCTGGTGTTCAGCATTATGCGATTTCAGATATGCTTATTTAGCAAAATGTTAATCATTAGAACAGATCATAAACTACTCTAATTAATGTGGTGCAAATCACTGAATAGTTTACTATCACATTTGCAACGTCTACTTGTCAAACTCCAAGGCTATGACTTTGGAATGAGACATAAACCAAGATAGCAAAATAATTTGAAACATAAAATGAAGAAATAGGCTGGATTAGGCCATTCAATCCATTGGGCCAACTCCACTATTCAACTTGATCATGGCTGATCCTTTATCTCAACATCATACTCCTGCTCTCTCCCTATAACTCTTGACACATTTAATTTTGGTGAATCTATCTACAGTGTATTTATTTCTTAAATATATTTAGTGACTCAGACCTCACGGGTTTCTGTGATTGAAAATTCCACAGTTCACCACCGTCTGAGTGAAAACATTTCTCTTCATCTCAGTCCAAATAGCCTAAGCAGTATCATGAGATTATGACCTCCTATTCTGACTGCCAAGCCAAGGTAAAGATCATCCCTGCATCCAGTCTATCAAGGCCCATCAAAATTTAATGTTTCATTCTTCTAAACATTAGAGAAACCGACTTGGTCATCTCGGTCTCACTCAACAAACTTGTGAACCTGGGAATAAGTCTCGTGAGCATTTGTTGTTCTCCATCTATGGCAAATTTATATTTTCTTAATTAGGAGACCGAAACTGCTCGTAGTGTGGTCTCAACATGGTGCTATACAGCAGACGTGAAATACCATTGCTCTCATACTTTAACCTCTTGCAATGAAGTATAAGAACAATTTGGCTTTCTAACTGATAGTTGCACCTGCATGTTGCTTTCAATGACCAGAGTACAATGTCACCTAGATCACTTTATGCATTAACATTTCCCTATGACTGATGTTAGGCCAACTGATCTATAATTATCTGCTTTCTCCCTCCATCTATTTTAAAATAGTGGCCCTACATTTGCCAGAAGTAAGCTGGTTGTTTAATTTCTCTGCCATTTCCATGTTCTCCATTATCAATTCTCTTGTTTTGAACTGTAAGGAACCTTACATTTATCTTTGCGAGACATGTTCAAGATATCATCACAGTACCACAGCATGTGACTTGAGGTTATAAAGATCCTGTACTCCAGTTTATCCTGGGTCAATTGCAGCACGACTGCCTACAGGGTACACACTAGTGTTATGGGGGATAACATAAGCTTTACTGTATTGAGCAAGATACCCTATTATAGGCAAAATTCACACCAAAATATGCTAAGCAAAATTAACTAAATAGGTTAAAGTCATTAAGTGGAATATTATAGGGACTTAAACAATGGGAGTTATGTGTGATAGAATCACACGAAGTGCAATGAGGCCTTTCTCAACATCAGAAACAACTCACTGCATTTTTAAATTAAGTTTTAGGTGTTGAGGCGAGATTCTCATTAGGCAGAAGTGAGCTGTTGATTATGAGGGATTATTGTTTGTTAATGATCTTATCAACTGCAGGTGTCATATTATTAACATAAATATTTCTGTCGTACCACCGACTTTGAACAAACTGAATGCTGAGAATTCTGAACTTGGAAGTCAAAGTAGGTACCTGGCAACTTCATAGCATTGTATTCTTCAAAGAGACTCCATTTTGGAGACCTGGCACCCACATCTCAGGCTATGCACTATGTGTGCCGTCTACACATACCCCAGACATTGGATATTGGCATCCAATATATGTCAGCCTTTATGAATTCTCATGAAAATCCCAGTCCACATTCCGTACATTACTTTGATTTGATTTGATTTATTTGTTGTCATGTGTCTGCACTTCTATGCTCGGTTGTATTGGCAGCCATCATTATGATGCTGCAGCAAGGGTACTAGACATGCAGAGACACAAACACTCAGTTCATAAACTGGACCAGGCTGTATCACTGGCCTATTTGCTTGCTTTCTTAGCAATTGCTCACATTGAATCTACCTTGATGATGATAGTATCCTGGCATTGCATGACTTGTCTTTTTGGATCTTGTCCTCCAGTCAGAGTTACCATGCTCACAGTACTGTTGTACAGCCATATTGTTAGCACAAACACAAAGCCAGGAAACTTGTCATGGTTGTCAGTAGTTCTTCATCAACTCAAGGGAGGTAGCCTTCAGTCACAGTAAATCAAGAGTAACTTGAGATAGCAATCTAGGGTCTTGAATCAGAGTTAGCCACTTGGGGAGGTCAGAGACAGGATTGTCTCTTTATATGGGAAGAGGAATTGAATGTCAGGTGCTGACCACCCACCTTTTCTCCTCCTGCCCTGTTGGGGCAGAAAGGATGTCTCCTTCCATGAAACCATATGACACCTACAGTGTGGAAACAGGTCATTTGACCCAACAAGTCCATACTCACCCTCTGAATAGTATTCCATCTGGACACATACTCTTACTCTATATTTCCCATGACTAATGCACCTAACCAACACATCCCTGAAAACAATGGGCAATTTATCATGGCAAATTCACCTAATCTGTACATCATTGAACTGTGAGAGGAAACCATAGCACCCAGACACAGGGAGAACATGCAAATTCCACATAGTCATCTGAGGTTGGAATTGAACCTGGGACATTGGTGCTGTGAGGCAGCAGTGAGCCACAGTGCCACCGAAAAAAAGGAACTCAGCTTTAATTCATATCACTTTTGTGTTTCCATGCTTGTGGATGTTGCTTACAATTTCCACTATCTACTGTTGTTAGCAAATTTGATTATACTGCTTTTATCCTGTCAACCAAGTCACCAATGAACATACTGAATAGTTGACACCCCCAAACAGCCTACATCTTGCCAATTACAGCTGCTGCCTGTTTGTGTACTATCTGTCCTACCTTTCATCCATTTTCTTAACCAACTCAACTTTTGCCACAACTCTACAAGGTTGTACACAGGGTCTTATGACACAATAGTAGCGTTTTTTATTCATTTATGGGATGTGGGCACCATTGACTTGGGCAACATTCATTGTCATCCCTATTTGCCAGAGGGCAGTTAAAAGTCAACCACATTGCTGTGGGTATGGAGTCACAACTATGCCAGAGCAGGTAAGGATAGCAGGCTCCTCCTTCAGGGCATTGGTGAACCCAGTGGGTTTTTTCTGACAATTGACAATGATTTCATGGTTTTTATTAATTGCAGACTTCACTGTGTGCCAGGGTGTCCCTACATCGGAACCAGTACGTCTGGGTTCAAGTCTCACTTGCCCTGGAATCATATCACAGGATGTCCAAATAGGCTGATTAAAAACAAATACAAAATCGTATTGATAACTCAGCATCAATCTGTACAGAGGGCTGTACAAGTTAGAAACTAAAAGCATCTACCACACCCAAATGAATCTGTCACAGGAATCTTTTAAAGACCATATGTACTCAATTATTTATTCATTCAAGAAATCTGAGCAGCAAATGTGTTGCTGGTCAAAGCACAGCAGGTTAGGCAGCATCTCAGGAATAGAGAATTCGACGTTTCGAGCATAAGCCCTTCATCAGGATGAAACGTCGAATTCTCTATTCCTGAGATGCTGCCTAACCTGCTGTGCTTTGACCAGCAACACATTTGCAGCTGTGATCTCCAGCATCTGCAGACCTCATTTTTTACTCGAAGAAATCTGAGCATCACTGGCAAGGCCAGCACTTATTAATGGCCCTCGGGAAGATGAATTATCATTGACAGATTTGGAAAGTGATTAGAAAGATTGTGTGCCATCTTCAGTGCTGACCATTTTTTTGGGAGAGATTTTGACTGAGTAGTAACAGCAGGGTCTAGTTTAGTTGCACGGAGTCAAGAGTCATTAAGATTTATGTTCAGTATACCTATCAATATCAGCCTTCAAGATTTCAATTGACTCACCATCCAAGATCTCTTAGAGGGGAACAAGTTCCAGACTTCCACTAGCCTTTATCATCAGAAATTGCTTCCTGATTTTATTCCTAAATGTTGGTTTAAATTTTAAAATTGCATTCTCTCAATTAGGAAAATCTTCATCAGTGGGTGTAACTTATATGCATCTTCCGTATTCCAAGAATTAGAAGATAGTGAGGACGACAGATGCTGGAGAACTCAGAGTCGATAAAGTGTGGTGTTGGAAAAAGCACAGCAGGCCAGGTAGCATCCAAGGAGCAAGAGAGTCAATGCCTCGGGCCCAACACATCACCCTGATGAAGGGTCCAACCTGAAACATCAACTTTCCCACTCCCCAAATGAGCGGGACCTATCTACCTACCTGACCAACCTTCCATGCTCCCAGCCAGCACCACACTTCATCGACTCCTATTTCAAGAACTACCATTCCTTGCACCTCAACTAGATCACCCCTCAACCTTCTCAAGGTTTGGGAAGACAAGCCAAACCTATGAGACTTGTTGTCATAATTTAACCCATTAAATCCAAATAATATTTCAATGAATCTTGGTGAAGGTGTTGAGATATTCCAAGTGAGTGACTAGACAAAGCACTACCCATTCCATCAAGTGCCCACCTGCAAAGCGAGATAGAATTTTTACCTTGTCTATTATGTCCAGGCAAATGTCAGGAACCATAACTGGCATCTCCACATTGACAGCATTTGTCAGAATGCACAATGGAATTTTAAAGACAGGGCTGGCACCAGGGATGCCAGTTCATTCCAGGATATCCCCGCAGTGGTGAGTTGTACTGAATATAGTGAATGGTAGAATGAAGCTAGAATCAGACAAGGGGCACCATAGTTAATGAAGCATGTTTGGTGAGGTGTCGCAAGAAAACTCACAGTGCCAAAGCCTCTGTGAAACCTGATCAAAACGACTTAGCCAAAAAGTAAACAATCAATCATTGTTGTTGTTTTGAGTGTAGTGTGTGAGATTGTCTGGTGGTGATAGTCTCCCTACTTGTGAATTCATGTCATGTCACGCTCCAGGACTTATTGGTCCAGAAGCATTGTCTCTGTTATAAGTGAATGGGCTGGTAATCAGTCAGGGATCTTTCCACCACTTCCCCACTATTCTAAAAATAAAACAAAGTGTGTGCAAAATATTGAATGCAATAAATATAAATGTTTTTGGTTTTTATTATTTACTGTATTGCTAGAAGGTTTATTTTCTCAATTCATGCTAGAGGGACCCACACCCTTTGGCTGTATGTAACAGGATTGTGTGAGTAACACACCCACAATTTCATGAATAGTGCAGCAAACAGTCAGTTTTCCCACCAGGAACGTGAACTTGGAAACTGGACCTCAAATTGTGTATTTTAGTAAGTTTCCTGTAGAATAGTTCTTATCTTTCATATACACATTGAACATGATTTTATCCTGAGCTCTTGCCATGATATTTATTGCATTCCTCATGCCTGGCATAGCAAAGGGAGAGGCCCAAAGACAGGTTCAGTGCTGGAGTAAAAACTCACATCTTTTTTAAAAATTCCAGACTTTAAATGAATTAATTAACATGTGTTCCCTATAGTTAATTATATTTACTTATTTTTGGTAAGTGTTTTACAGTACAGTATTGCTCTAGCTTCTGAGGTAAATATTTATAAGTCATAAAATTTAAATACATACAATTGGCATGAGAGCAGTATACTTATGATTGCACTGATCTCATTTTATTGGGGCTCAATATACTAGGTTTTAGGGTCCATAGTGCATTTATTTACAAAGTATTTATTTGCTAAATTCATCTTACCTTTAACTGTTTTTGTTCATCATTAGTATATATTTCTCTCCTCTTAATGTTCTTTAGTTATCCCATCCTTCCAAATACACAGAATTCCTGATCCTCTGTTGCTGGCAGTATTGGAAAGCTCTGACAGTGGATGATTGGAGATAACCTCTCAACCCTGACATCTGTTTCCCTGTGGAATAGCTCTGCACTTTCTCATTTAGGGACATATCTCTCTGAGCTGTGAAAATAAGCACAGCTGCTCAGAACGAAAGGCACACTTTAGCATAGATTCCACACTTTTTAAATAGAATCTTGCTTTTGTCTTCAAATGTCAGATTTGTGTTTGTCAAGAAATGTGATTTTGTATTGTATGCAACTACACTTGCTATATAATTACCTTGTTTTTGTTTAGTAAGGAAACTTACCCAGCATAATTTGTGCTCATCCAAACTGCACATTCATATTCATCCACAATCCAACTGGAAAAATGGGCAGTGTATCTTGCAGGCACAATCCAATCCTGCCACTTTAACAGCATACAAAAATGTCAAATTTTAAAGTTCTGCTTTTTGATATGTTTTTCAAAAGGTCAAGTCCATAGATATAACCTTCATCTCTTTGTTGGGCTGCTCAGTGGCTCCCTCTATGCCCAAAAATGAAATCCATTATTGCTTGATTTCAGTCTTTTTAGTCCAAAGCAGAGGCCACGTTCTCGATAAAGACATGAATGGAAACAGGATGAGGATAATAGTCTAATCACGGAATGAGCTAATCTCCAACTGGTTATTTTAACATTCACAAAGGTAATTAATAGGACCTCAAAAAGAAAAACACAGAACATTTTACGCTCTGGTCTTTTCTCAATAGTAACATTAACATCCACTTCAATCTCTTTACAAAATCAGAATGCATCCAACGTGGAAAATGCGAGAAACATGGATCTGATTTGTTCTAGGAAGGAGCGCTACATTAATCTTGTAGTGCATTTTAGGAAAGCAGGAGAGGAAATGGTGATGTTGAAATGAAATTTTCCAAGAGCTTTCTGAAATTGCAGGGGTCATCTATCATCAGGAAATTGTTATCTGCAAACAAATCATGCCTCGTGGCACCAGACTTTGCATGTGTGTGTTTATTTTCAATTAATGAATTATGAAGACCTTATTTTCAGTAAATGTCATCAAGATGCATTACAGACTTTGTACACATGACATGAAAATGCCAAATCTAACCTGTCTTTTCTCTCTACAGATGCCAATTTTCTGTTTATTTCTGACCTTTTCTGTATTCACAACCATTTTCTTTCTTAGTTGATGTAAATGAATGGTACCTGTCTGTAATGATCCTACCAGAAGACACTTGGATCCGTCTGCTTTAAGCTTTTTTGTGTTTACAGGGTTCTACAAATTGTCTTTGATTTAGTTGTTTTTACTCAAATAATCAGAAACACTCAAAGTGGGAAAGTCCACTCAGGTTTGCAAAATGGACAGATGGTCACAGGGAAGTTAATGGCAAATGTGGAAAGTAAACATTTTACTGAAATGTCAGCATCACAGATAAGCATGTCTTTTCATTAGCTGCCATTTAGCTCAAATGTGAAGCAGGAGGCTAGACTTCAGACCAGATGGCTGTTTCATGTCTTAGCACTGCACAAGAGCATACTCAAGTAGCAATCTGGAGACTAATGATAGACAAATTCTGCAGCAGAACCACCATCTTTCAGATATTCAAAATAACTTGAAGTTTGAGATGAAGCCAAGACAAACATTAGAACATATTATTTTCATTGGATTTTTTTTTTCCTCGGTGTATGTAATTTTAATGATTCAAAAGAGGGAAAAAGAAAAGACTTGAAAGTTATGCAGCGGTTTAGCTGAGTTCATGAAACCATTATTCTTTCACATCTCTCTCTCCCTGTTTTTAAACAGGGACACATATATTCGAGTTTCCTATCTGTACTTTGTAATTCTACATTTAGGCTACAGAGAAAAGTGTTTTGTTTTTACATCCCTCATTTTACATCCTATCCCAACACTTGCACAATAGAGCCTTGGAAATAAAACAGCACAGAAGGGACCATTCAGCCCATCTTGTCCATGTCAACCCAAAGACCCCCAGATGCCATTTTTACTCCTATTGTTCTACACATGGCCTATAGCCCTAAAGCTTATGGCACTTATGGTGCCAATCCAGGTACTTTTTAAAAGAATTTGTGGTTTCTACCTCCGTACCCAGTCAGGCAGTGAATTTCAAAGACTTGCCACCCTCTGTGTAAAAACATTTTTCCTGACCTTCCCTCTAACCCTTCTGCCACTGACCTTGAATCTATGATCCCTGGTTTTTGAACTCTTTGCCTAGGGAACAGGTTCCTCTTGTCTACTCTATCTCTACCCCTCACAATTTTATATACCTCAATCATGTCACTCCTCAGCTTTCTCTGTTCCAAGGAAAACAGCCCCAACCTCTGCAAACTCGCCTCATAGCTACAATTCTCTAGCCCTGGCTCACAGGCCTATAATTTTTTGGCCTTTCCTTTTTAACTTTTTGAAACAATGGAACCACATTTGCATTCTTCCAGTCCTTTGGAATCTCGCCTGTATCTACTACGGATTGAAAAATAATCCTCAGATCATCTATTATTTCTTCCTTGACCTCCATCAACATCTTAGGAAACAATCTATCCAGCCCTGTGACCTTAATCACTTGCAATGATTCCAACTTCCTTAACACTTCCTCTCTCATGATGGTTACTTCACCCAATACTTTACACAGTTCCTCTTGTGATACTTCATCCACATCATCCATTTCCTTTGTGAATATGGGGATAAACATTCATTTAAAATTCTTCCAATATCCTCTGCATCGTCACACAAGTTCCCTTTTTTGCCTCTGATATGTCCCACTTTTTCCTTAAGTATCCTTTTGTTCTTTATATACTGGTAAAATATCTTTGAATTTTCCTTTATATTGCTTGCTAAACTTTTTCATGCCCTCGCTTTGGATTTTATTATTTCTTTACTTACTTGTTCCCTCTTCTTGCTTCACTCCTGTCTGTATTTTTCTAGACAACAACAGGGATCTAGGTTTGGCAGTACTGTACTTACTTTTGGAGGGGACATGTCTGCTTTGTGCCGTAAGGATCTCACATTTTAGTGCCTCCCATTAGTTTATATCCTTTAGCGTCCTGTCCAGTCCACCTCCGCCAAATCACTTCTCAGTTTTGTAAAATTTGCTTGCCCCTTGTTAAAAAAAATTTCTGATTTATCTTTGTGCTCACCCCACTGTCACTTGATGATCTTCATTCCCCAAAACTAAATCCAGAGTTGTGTCTCTTCTTGTTGGGCTGGTCGTGTATTGTTTAAAAAAAAAATCCTGGACACAATACATGAATTTTTCACCCTAAATGCTCCTTATATTGTTTGAAACCCCATTGATGTTGGGTAGTTAAAGTCTCCTCATATTATAAACCTTTGACCCTTACAAGCAGAGATTTGTCTACATATATATTCTTCTATCTCCCTCCCACTATTTGAGGGTCTGTAGTATACAGAAGTGTGACTGCCCTTTTTTATTCCTAAACTCAATCCATAAAATCTCATTTGTTAACCCATTTAGTACAGCGTCCTTTTTCACAACTGGAATTGATTCTCTAACCCATACTACTAGCCTCCCTTCTTTTTTGTCACCCACTCTATCCCTGCCTGAAAACTCTATACCCAGGGATATTGAGCTACCAATTCTGCTCCTCCTTTTAGCAGGTTTCCATTATAGCAATGACATTGTGCTGCCACGTAACCATCTGTGCCCTTTGTTCATCGACCAACTAATATTATACCTCCCATTTCCCGATCTGAGTTTACCCCATGTAAACCTTTTCTTTGTTTCCCATTGCCCTGTCATACTAATATAGAATCTCACCAATAGAAATAGCAAAAGCCTCCATGAGGATACTTGTCCCAGCTCTGCCCTGGTACAACCCAACAACTTGCACAGTGCCACCTTCCCCAGTAATGGTCCCAATGCCTCAAGAATCTAAACCCTGGTATACCACTTCTTCAGCCATGCATTCAGCTGGTCTATCCTCTTATTTCTGCTCTCGTTAGCACGAGGCACTGGGAGTAATCCTGAAGTTACTGCATTTAAGGTTCTGCATTTTAATTTATCTTTTCACTTCCTACATTCAGCTTTCAGATCCTCCTCCACTTGTTAACTTATGTTGTTGGTACCTATGTGTATCATGACTACTGGCTGTTCACCCACCCACTCCAGAATAGATTTAGATTTCCTATAGTGTGGAACTGCCCAACCAGTCCACACCAACCCTCTGAAGAGTAACCCATTCCAACCCATCTCCCTCTGACTAATCACCTAACACTATGGGCATTTTAGCACAGCCAATTCACCTAACCTGCACATCTTTAGATTGTGGGAGGAAATCGGAGCACCTGGAGGAAACCCATGCAGACATGGAGAATGTGCAAACTCCACACAGACAGTCACCCGAGGCTGGAATTGAAACTGGACCCTGGTGCTGTGAGGCAGCAGTGCTAACCACTGAGCCACCATGCCGCTCCTATCCTGCAGCCATTCCATGACAGGCTAGCACCAAGGAAGTAACATACCATCCTGGATTCATGTCTGCAGACACAAAAGTGCCTGCTGTACCCTTTAATATTGAATCGCCTATCACCATAGGCCCTGCCACTTGTTTAGTTACCCTTCTGTGCAGGAGGGTCACCTATGCTGCCCTGCCATGAACTTGGTTGATGTTGCTTTCCCCTGAGAGGTCAAGTCAGTACATCACTACCCCACCCCTCCAACAGTATCCAAAGTGGTATATCTGTTTGTGAGAGGGGATTGACCACAGGGAACTCCTGCATTTTCTTCTTGAACTTTCAACTCTGTCTGATGGTCACCCATTCCCTTTCTGCCTGTGTAATCCTCCCCTGTGGTGTGACCACCTTGCGAAACACGCTGTCTACGACATGCTCAACATTGTGGATTCTCCACAGTGAGTCCACCCACAGCTCGATCTCTGAAAAGCAGTTAGCCAGTGACCATGGATGGACACAATTCTTGCATTAATATTCGTCAGGGTCACTGGAAGCATCCCTTATTTCCCACTTTGCAGAAGAGGAGCACACCACAAGTCTGAAGTCTCCTGACATAATTTCTTTCTAACCTAAGCTAATTACTGCCTATAACAAAATTTAATTAAACTTGCTTGATTTCAAACACTTCTATTATAATCAAACGTTCCTACCTTTATTTCTGCAATATATTATGTTTTAAAACTGTACAAAAGTACTCTGCAGATGCCACTTACCAATTGCTATTTCCGTTGGACTGTCTAGACTGATGCTGAGCGTTACACTCCGTTTTCCAGCTTCAGCCACTCTCTGTCTCACCTAACTCCTTGTTTACATCCAATTCCAGAGCACTCGTGTGTAGCCGAGCTGCACTCACACACCAAATGGGCTTTTCCTGTGCTATGTGAGTTTATGGTTTGCATAAATATTTAGCTGGACATCATACTGCACAGAGGGAGAGTTGCATTGCCAGAGGAATTGTCCTTTGTACAAGATAAATGGAAGGCCTTCTCCTTGTTTGAGCGTACATTAAAGATTCCATGGGACTACCTATCATGGAGCAGGGAGTTATGGTATCATTACTAACATTCACTTGGGCCAGCAACCACCATTACCAGAAATTAGTAACCTCTTGCTATTTTTACAAGTTTTCTGTCTGAAAGTATTTGCTGCATTTGCTGTCTGAACATCAATTATCCACTTCAAAGCAAATTACAGTTCATGAAGTGCTCTGAGATTTTTTTGAAGGATATAATTAGGTATCATATAAATGTATCTTTCATTTTCCTTTTTAAATAAATCTTACACGCCCAATTGTTCAGTAGTTGGTTCAAGATTCCTGCCATTTGAACCCACTTTTGTAGCTTTCCAAAACCAGGAAGTAATTTACCCCTTTTGAATTTCCGAATCACTTTCAAAAAAATATATTGGCCTGAGCAAAAACTGCACACCACTCACATCACATCAGCAAATGGAACCAATGGTACTCTGCTATAGAACTCAGCATTATAAAAATATTTCTTTTTTAAGAAACAACTCCAGAGTCTGCTATAACTTTATGGGTGTGTACAAGCATTAGGCCCAGACTTTGAAGCAAGCCCCACACATAAACAGTTCTGAATATTGGGTAAACTCTATAAACAAGTAGCATATCAGTTTCTGCCTTGTAACTTTTATTCTGCAAGATGATCAGGCTGCTTCAAAATTCTTTAGGATAAAATATCATTGCAGACAAAAAAAACCACACATTAATTCTATGTTAATTAATGAAGCATCTACAGTATTTGCCATATTTATTCTCAGTTTGTTCTATGTATAACACATCAGTTAAACTGAAAAGTGCCTGTAGGTTACAGACTACTTTATTTTTCATTGTATCATTGATTGGTACAATGCTCATTCCTCAAATGATAAATTTCCAGTTGTTGCTGTGCTGGGGAAGAGGAGGAAAAGGCTGACTGATGATAAAATAATTTTTCTCTAAGGATGGAACAATGTGCTTGTCATTTGCAACCAGTAGCACATGAAATGGAATTTAATGAAGATATGATGTTGTCTGCATGTCCTTTTGAGCAGAAAGCAGTCTATTAGTGCAAGCAGATAACAAGGAAATAAATATCTCCAAAGAGGAAGAAGAAAATGACTTGAATAATGGAATACATTGTGATTTATCTTGCATCTTCCTGAACTTTCTTCCCATTTTCTCACATTATCTCCGAAGTCTAGCAATGATTATGCTTGGTCCCCTTCTACCTCACATTAACCTATATTAGTCAATAAACGTTTTAGTTTAAAGATTCTCATCCATATGTTCAACCCTCCCTTTCTCTGTAACTTCCTCCTTACTAATGAGCTTTCAAAAACCTTGTTTCCGCAAGTGATAACCTCTTGCACAAAACTTTCTTTGTCAGGGAATGCCTCCATCTGGAATTTAAATCTCTGCAATTCTGCCTCAGCAAACCTACCACCTGTTGTAAAGGTATAAACTTGCTTCTTCAAACCTTTGACAGAGTTTTTAATCGCTTATCCTAATACTTCTTTTTGTGACCTGGTGTCAAATTTTGTTTGATTAAAACCCTGCGAAGCTTTTGAAAAGACTTGTCATGTTAAAGTTGCAATATACAGATAAGTTGTTATTTTTGTAAGCACTAATCAATTGTCCGCAACTACTTTTATGTGGTTTGTTCATTATGTATCATTTTAGCTCCTTGTTCTTCACCCCATTTGCTTTCATTTGTTATGGTGCGATACTGATTTCACCAATGCTAATGACTGGGTAGAATCAGTGTGGATGAATTGATGCTGAAATGTGGGACAACTTGATGTGACAAATGGACAGTATTTACGATGAGGCATAAAATTACTGCATCGCCACCATTTTCTTAATATAGCTTAGTTATGAATTTTTAGTTCTCTATTAATTTTTCTGCACTGGGTGGAGGAATTTGCTTCAAAATTGAGTGAGGTGAAAGTGCATGGCGCAGTTGTTGGTGTTGGTGCAGATGGGGAAAGGGTGGTGAAGTTTTCCGAATGCGTGGTTAAATGACACAGAGGGTATACAGGGTTGTTTGAGGTGACAGTTACAAATACCAGAAGATGACGGATTAAGTCACAGCTAGAGCATTATGCACAACTCTGGAATCCACATTACAGCAAGGATGTGATTGCACTGGAGAAAGTGCAGAGGAGATTTACCTCGATGTTGCCAGGACTGGAGAGGGGGTGGAGGGGGGTGGGGGTGGGGCAAGGAAGGGAAGGTGAAGGAAGATTTGATAGTCTGTGTTATCTGCCTTGGAGCAGAATAGACTGAAGGAGAATAGAATTGAACAAAAACCATGTCAAAGACATGACAATCAGGTATAAGCTGTTTCCCCTGTTGGAGGGATCAATGAACATGGGGCATAGGTTTGAGGTAAATAGCAGGAGGTTTATAAAAGATGCAGGGTGTGCTCGTAGGTGTGTTTCAGTTTCAGTGTCTGTGTAATGTTGTTGTCCTTTGAAGGGCTTCACATTGCTCTTGAAATTAATGTTCTCTCTCTCTCACAAAATAAAGAACTTACCCTGCCCACTCTGGCTGTAGTCACAGCCATTTGCAGCTCCATTGTTGTTTTTGTTATTTACAGAATGAAGGAAAGCTGCAGCAGTCACTCCCCCACCCCTCATCAGCAAGTGTCAGGCTCAGCCTCTCTATCTCAGTGAAGCCCCCAAACATTACCATCCCCTTCCTGGTAGCCCTCCCTCTCATACGTATTGGTTTTGCACTTTCTAAGGTCCCCACCAAACCAGTATATTTGAGTGTTCATCTGCCCACTCAACCCCTCCACTCCCAACTTGCCCTGGTCAGATCAAATAAGCATGCCTGGTCTGGTAGTTCACATTCCTCTCAATGCTCGATAGTCTCCCCCACATATGTATGGAGGATCCCCCTCCTCAGCATTCTCACCCCCTCTGCATCTCAGCATTGTAACTCAAATACCCACATTTAAGTCACCAAACCTCCCTCACACAGTAGCTGATAAGTCCCCATACTTTTAGTGGATAGATCCCCAGGACTGACCATGGCCCAATTCTTTGAGTGACTTAACCCATATGATGCATGACCAAATCCTTTTCTGATACCTATTCAGTTCCCCAAACTTTGAGTCCTGGAGATCCACAGCACAGAAAAAGGTCCTTCAGCCTACCTTAGTCTGCATCAGTCAAAAACAGCTATCTAACTATTCTGATCCTTTTTTCCAACGGGGCGTCACCTTGTATGTCTTGGCCTTTATAATCTCTTACATATAACCTTGTTCCCATGACTCCCATGATTGGTTACACGTGACCTATAGGATTCATGTGGCCCAGTCCCCAGATTGTGGAGGTACAGACCCCTGACCATGATGACAGTGACAAAGCTCCTGGACGGATCCTAGCAGCTACCTCTGACTTTCTGTGCTGTGATTCCCTGCCTAAAGGCTTGCAACATGTGAAGTATGTTTGGCATGGCTGTCAAATAATGCGAGTCTCTGATTCATGTAGCACAGTGCCATTCAGTAACATGTCCACCCCTTTTCTGTTGACGAGTGCTACCCATCATGACAAGCTGCCTTCTTTTGAGTCTGACTAAAGACAGAAACACCGTGTGCATCTAAAGTGTGAATAAGAGAGCGAAGCAAAGCAGGGATGCTGTGAGTTAAGCATTAAGTGCATTAAAACTAAGACACAACCTCATCCATTCCCTGAGCTGGGTGCCCCTTCTCTCCCACAAAGTGTCCTTGCACAGCTTTCCAAAGAAAGGGTCACTGGACCTGAAATGTTAACTCTGAATTCTCTCCATAGATGCTGTCAGACCTGCTGAGGGCTTCCAGCAATTTCTGTTTTTGTTTCAAAAGTAAGGAACTGAGGGTCGGTGGTGGATTAACATAAAGTATAGCATAGCAGTTCCAGAATGCATTTTAAGTGGATCGGGGAAGTGACATGATAATGCAGAGGGACTGACACATCCCTTATAGCAACATCGGTGGACATGGGCTGCCTGCAGCCACTGCCCATAGAGGGTGTTTTGTTGGTGCCCAGTATCCAAGATGGAGGTTTAGAGGAGCACATGGCAAACTGAAGTCACCAGGTTCCCGCTCTGACTTTCTTGTCAGGAATGTTTGGTATCTGATTTCTGATTTCTATGGCAGAGTGGGAACGTGCACATTACTGAGATGAGATTAGGTAACAGTGAGGGAAAGCACAAACAATAATCCCAAATCAGAGGTCTCTCGTCGCTCACAAGCAATAATCTCATCTAGAGGTCCAGAACTTTGTTGGAAAATGCGACTTGCTCCTGATGTCAAGAAAGGCCTCGCTCAATTTCTCACATGATTCTCCCAGGTGTTCTGCCATAGTCCACAACATTCATGGCCTGGGAGGATTCTGCTTGGTATCTTTAAGAGGGTCAGGCTTTCCTTGATATTCCAATCAAATTGTAGCTCAAAGCACATTCGTAACCTTTTATCTTAATAATTTTTTCTCTAATTTCTTGCCAAGAAAACTCCTTGGCCACCTTCATATGTTATTCCACCACTGAACCTCAGTAGCAGTAGCATGTACTATCCATAAGATGCACTGCAGAAATTCACCAAAGGTCCTCAGACAGCACCTTCCAAACACATGACCACTTTCATCTAGGAGGACAAGGGCAGCAGATACATGGAAACACCACCACCTGTAGGTTTTCCTCTGAGCCGTTCACCATCCTAACTTGGAAATATATCTCCATTCCTTCACTGCCACTGGGTCAAACTCCTGGCCTTTCTTGCCAAATGGCATTGTGGGTCTACCTACAACATGTGGACTGCAGCAGTTCAAGAAGGCAGCTCACCTTCACCTTTTCAAAGCAACTAGAGATGGGCAATAAATGCTGGCCAGCCAGTAACACTCACATCCCACAAATGAATAAAGAAAAAAAAATCCAGGCAATTCTGTCATCAGGGTATTTGATTGTGGAACATCAAAACCAACTTGGGCCCATTCCACGAATATATTTAGCAGTGACCTTCTTACCCCTCAAAACAGACACAGTGTCTGACCATCCCATGATGATCTACACCCAGTATCTCCTGTTCCCCGGCTCCCAGTGATCCCTCTTTATCTTGCTCCAGACTTAGGACACCCCTTCACCCATTCCACATCCATAGATCCCCTTCCTCAGTTCTGGATTGGTCACTCCTTTTCCTCTGCTGTAGAGCCATCATGCCCTCCCTCTATCCATTACAGATCTGCCCTGATCCTCCCTATAAGACCCCTCTTTCCCACTCTGGCAGCAATCTGCTTCTGTCGCATCTCAAACTCGTAACTGACACCCCGGGGAGCCAAAACCCACCCTCCCCCAATCCTTGCTGCAACCAATAACTTCAACTTCAACACTAAACACTGCCTCACTCTATACCCCTATCCTTCTGTCCACTTACATTCAGACTACCTGGCACCAACCTCCTGACAGCCTATCCCCTAACCTGACATGCTGTCTCTTGGGACCTTACCCCCAATTACTTGGCATCCTACCCACCTGACACCATATCCCCTACTCACTTGGTAAACTAACCCACATGAAATACCAGAAAAAATGTTGATTACAAGTTGAGATCCAGAGTATTTTTTAATCTCATCTAAAACCACACTTAACATGGTTTGATAAAAATGAAAAAGTAAGCAATGTTTGTTGTTGTACTGTTTTTAAGTATCCTCAGTATAGATCAAAAATATACTTTGGTTTTGCACCAGAAGCTACACAGAACTGTGCTATCAAGGAGTGTGCTTTCCCCCCACACCCACCCCAAGTCCTGAAGAAGGGTTACACCCGAAATGTTGACTTCTGCACCTCCTGATGTTGCCGGGCTTGCTGTGTTCTTCCAGCCTCCTGCCTGTCTACTTTGGATTCCAGCATCTGCAGTTTTTTTTATCTCTAACATAGATGCTAAGCAGAGGTTTGACTCTGAGATGTAACACTGAAAGAGACCAACTCTGGTTTTATAACATCTCTTGATTGACTTACTGCCTTGCATCTCATTGCTCCCTTGTGTGTACCTTTGTGTGTACTTCCTTGTGTTTACCTTTGAAATGACATAACAGAGATTAGAGAGAAAATGGGAAAAACAAACAAATAAAACTTACAATTTGGCTACTTAACCCTCTCTTTTCACTTAGAAATGCCAGGAGGTCAACTCCACATAGTAAAAAATGTCGTCAGAAAGCCCACCAAGCCCTTTATCTTGTGTAAACCTACACTGAAACCGCCCCCACCCCAACCCACAACACCCACCATATTTCAGTGTGATTAGATCCTCAGAAAGCACTTCTAAAGACTCAAGTTAAAACAGAAGGTGTTAGAAATATTTCAGTTTTCCACCGTCTGTCAAAGTTTACTTTTATTGTAAAGACTTTGAAACTTGATTTATAAAAGATAATTTGACTCCAAGGGATCAAAGTCTTTATACCTTTCTGTTCATAAAGATACATTTTCTTTCTACTCAATATATTACACTCTTACATTCTTAAAATTGATGGATTAGGTTTCTAGTGGATAAAAAAATCCCAAGAACCTTACAGAATTAAAATGGAAGATTAATTCTAAACTTGAGGGAAAAAATCATAAACATTAAAAGTAATTGTTTCAAAATCAATATGTATATTGAACACTTTCTTCAGTATGTAACATCTGAATTCAACTCCAAGGTTGGATAAACTTATTAAGGACAACCCACCCTTTATGGTTAACATGAACTCGTAGCCCCCGATCCATGTTTTAAATCTGGGTGATAACAGTCTGGCTGCAGAATAAATATGGACCTAATCTGACATGTGAATGGCTTTCTGATTGTCTCCATATGTTTCCAGCAACTGAACTGAACAGTAAAGAATGCCAGATGGTGATTTGTCAGTATTATTCTGACTTCCTCACGGTATATCTACATTATTCAATATTACATAGGCGACAGCAGATTTAGAGTCCTGGATGAGGCAAGCTACAGAACAATTGTGTAGTCACAAGCGTAAATGTGATGTATTTGGACTATTCATGTATTCTTTCATATGAATGTATAAACTGCTTTAAATGTGAAAATGCCGAATATCTAACTATTTAGATTACATTTTCATCAAATATCGAAATTTTCACAAAGTACTTTGAAAGCAGCTGTTAACATAATGCATACAGCTTATATAATAAAATATAAGGACACTTGGTATTAGTCATGTGATTTAATTACATTATTATATCCCACTTTTAAATTTACTAAGTTATAACAATGACCACATTTTAAATGTCCCATTAGCTGTAAAGCACTTTAGAACATCCTGAGGCCATGAACAAATGCCATATCAAAGCAAGTTTCTCTTTCTTCCTTCTGTGTACCTTTGTTATGAGAAATCAGATAAGAGAAAACATAAGGGGCAAAAAAAACCGAAACTCGACACTTTAGTCAGTTAATCTACTAGTTCCACCGGGAGGTTGGCTCCACTAAACCAAGAGATAATGTCAGTAACCCCACCAAGACCTGTTCCTGACAGTAATTCTGCCTCCAAGAATACAAACATCCCACTAATCTTTCCCCCTAACATTATTGCATTTTGAGCGCTCAAGCAATCCTGACATTTTTGGGTTACTTAGGAGAAAATGAGGATGGCAGATGCTGGAGGTCAGAATTGAAGAGTGTAGCATGGGAAAAGCACAGCTGGTCAGGCAGCATCCGAGGAGCAAGAGAGTTGACGTTTCGGGCATAAATCCTCCATCAGGAATAAGGCGTGTGGGCCAAGGGGACTGGGAGATAAATGAGAGTGGGCTGGGGAGGAGGGTAGCTGGGAATGCATAGGTAAATCAAGGTGGGGTTGAAAGTGATAAGTCAGTGAGGAGGGTGGAGCAGATAGGTGGGAAGGAAGATGGACAGGTAGGACAGGTCAAGAGGGTGGTGCTGAGTTTGGAGGTTGGGACTGGAATAAAGTGAGGGAGGAGAAATGGGGAAACTGGTGAAATCCACATTGATCCCATGTAGATGAAATGTCCCAAGACAGAAGATGAGGTGGTTACGATTTGGTGATGGAGGAGGCCCATGACCTGCATGTCCTTGGTGGAGTGGGAGCAGGAGTTCAGCTAAAGGGCGGTGGGGTTGGTTGGTGCGGGTGTCCCAGAGATGCTCTCTGAATTGATCCACAAGTTGGCGTCCTGTCTTCCCAATTAGAGGAGATCACATCGGTTGCAACAGATGTAGTAGATGATGTGTGTGGATGTACAGGTAAATTTCAGTTGGATGTGGAAGGATCCTCTGGGGCCTTGGACAGAGATGAGTGGGGAGGTGTGTGTGTAGGTTTTATACATCCTGCAATGGCAGGGAAAGGTGCTGGGCGATAGAAAAACATCAGTCATAACAACAGAGCAAATTCTTCCTTGAAATAATACCATTGAAAGCTTTTACATTTAGTTGAAAGCACAGTTAGGGCTGCAGTTTGATATCTCACCACAACTACAGGTTGGCAATAAACGTTGGCCAGCAGTGACACCCACATCCCACAAGTGAATAAACCTCTCTAAGGAATTTTCTCAATATGGCACTGGCATAACTGCCTTGATATTTGCTCAGTTCCTGGGTTGGACTTAAAAGCAGAATCTTGAGTCAGAATTGAGAAGGTTACTAACTTGGCCACAGTTAATATGGGAGAATGACAGGAGAGACACAGAGGGATGGATAGATTTAGGGGAAAAATCCAGAGCTTAGGGTTTTGACAATTAAAGGCTCGGCCAAAGTAACAGACCGATTAAAATCAGAGATAAACAAGATGCCAGTGTTGCAGATCCACAGGGAATCTGAGAGGGTTTGTTACATCTCAGGGCCTTTGCTTGCTTTCCTAGCACTTGCTCACTTTCTACCTGCTTGGATGCTCACAGTGTCTCTGCCTTATCTTGCCTCATTCAGAACTTAATGCTGAGATCGCAGTTATAGCGATTGGACGCAGCTTGCAAAGGGAAAAATAATTGTGAAATGAGACAAGTCAACATTTATGGTTGGGAGTTGGTCATGCATTGAAAGAAATGGGTTAGTGCAGGAGTGGGAAGGAGAGTCAGTGGGTGTCACTGATGGTCACCAACAACTTGGTTTCAACAGGGTTACAGTACATTACGATGGTTAGCACAGTTAAGGCTTGAGGCCTGGAGTCAGCTCAAGGGTTGAGTTGACAAATGAGGATTTGGGTGAGAAAGTGTGGTCTTTCCTCACTGTTCCTTGACAGCAGCTGCCCTGTGTTTTCATGCATCCCACAGCATGTAGTCCTGGATGTTGGAATGTGCCAGTCTGCAACACTTGGTCGAGGTCAACTCCTTGTTCTGCAAGACCAACAAGTTTTGGGCAGACCAAAGACTGTCTTCCACTGCATTGATGGTCCTCCAGGTAAAGTCAGTGTTTGCGTTGGCATGCATTCCATGGTATTGATCGTAGAGCACAGAGACCTGTGTTACAGAGCTACTCGGGATGAAACTCAACAAAAACCGCTGCATCTCTCTCCAGACTTCTATTGGAAAGGAACATTTCAGAAAGAAATGTGTGACAGTCTCTACCACACCCCCCTTCGGCACAGAGAGTCCAGGCATACATAAACAATCTCACAGATAGGTCTCTTATTGCTCACTTCCACGAACCTCGTTTCAACGTTCAACACTTGGGTGAAAAACAGGAATTCTTGCTTTCACTGAATATCTGACCCAATTTTCCCATCTTTCCTGAGGTTCTACCCAGTATCTTTACCATCGTGTTTGGGTTTAAGACTCATCCTACAATAATTGTATGGTATCCTGTGATTTCTAGCTGTTGCCATTTCAATACCCTTACTATTACAAAGATATTTCTGTTCTATCATGACAAGTTGAATCCTACATCTGGGAGGATTCTCATGTGGCCATCTGTTCACCCAACTTTTCCAAATAAACTGTATCACCTTCAGGAATCTTTCAGATGGAGCAACATCTGGCTTTAGCCATTTTTCTGTCCCTACCTTCATCATGTAGCTTCACTTTCAAATCAGATGTTTCGTTCTGCATACTTAGAAATCTTACCTCTCTTTCTCTATTTCCTCCCTTATGCCCCCTCTCTCTCATCCCCTTCTCCACGCTCTCTTCCACTTCCACACCACCAGCTGGACTTCACATGCAGCTGGGAGCTTTTGGAAATTTCTGGCTGCACAATCACAATTTTCCATCCATCTGATCCATAATTTCCAGCCTACAGTAGCTGTGCAAACTACAACTGGGTGACTGTTTAAGGGACCCACTTGCTGCAAGGGTGTGAGGTCAAAATGGTTGAAGCCTCATTGTCAACTGGGTGGTTGGGCGACAGGTAAATACAATCCCTACAGCAAGCAAACAGGCCATTCAGCATACCGGGTCCAAAACAATCCTCTGGAGAGCATCCCACCAGACCCTCCCCATCCTGTAACCCTGCATTTCCCACAGGTAATCCATCTAGCCTCCATACACCTGGACACTATGGGCAATTTAGCATGGCCAATCCACTCTAACCCGCATATCTTTGGAATGTGGGACAAATCTAGAGCCTCGGAGGAAATTCACGCAGGCACAGGGAGAATGTGCAAACTTCACACAGATAGTTGCCAAAGGCGGGAATCAAATCCAAGTCCTTGACATTGTGAGGCAGCAGTGCTAACCATTTAGCCACCATGCCACCCCACTCTGTCTCTTGGCCAGAAAAATTTGAACATTTGCCTTATGTTTGTAGTACATCAAATTAACCAAAAATCATAATGAAATGAGTCTAAATATGTGATCAAATCTTAGTTCTGACTTACTCTTATACCATTATCTGAAGCTATATTATATCCCTTAAATTTATCCTTAAATTGTCCATGACTAAAAATGTTTTCTTGTATTTTAGTTAACAGATGGACATGAACCTTGCTGCAGAGAAGTTTATGTAAATCTTCACTTTTACCTGGAGGAGAGTAAATCAAGCTGCAACCCCCTCCCCCAACCCCCACCATTGATAACACTGAAAGATTTTCTCATAAATCTTGCTCCCTTCTTCTGCAAATGAAGGGAAATGAAGTTTGAAGTTTAAACAAAAAGTGATACATTGGATAATGAAAAAAGTTTAGATTACAAAAGGGATCCTGATCATTTCAGTCAATGGGCCAAGGAGTGGCAGATAGAGTTTAGTTTGGATAAACGTGAGGTGTTGCATTTTGGTAATTCGAACAAGGACAGGACACACATGATTAACAATAAGACCCGGGATAGCTTTGCCGAACAGAGAGTTCCAGGAAATAGTTCTTTGAAAGTTGCTTCACATGCAGACAGGGTGGTAAACAAAATATTTGGCAAGCTTGCCTGCATTGCTCAGACCAGTGAATACAGGAGTTGGGCCGTCATGTTAAGATTGTACAGGACATTGATGAGGCCATGCTTGGTGTACTGTGTACATTTCTGGTCACCCCAATATTGGAAGGATATTATTAAATTAGAGAGGGTGCAGAAAAGATTTACAAGCATGTTACCAGGACTGGAGAATTTGAAGTCTAAGGAAAGGCTGGATAGATTGGAAGCTGTTTTTTCGCTGGAGCATAGGAGGTTGAGGGGTGATGTTTTAAGGGTTTATAAAATCATGAGGGCACAGATAAGGTGAATAGCAAAGCTTTTTTTTCTTCAGGATAGGGGAGTTCAAAACTAGAGGGTATATTTTTAAGGTGAGAGAAAATTTAAAGGGGACCTGACGGTAACTTTTTCACACAGAGGGTGTTGTGTACATGGAATGAACTGCCAGAGGAAGTCATCAATGCAGGTACAGTTACAACATTTAAAAAAAATTTGGACAGGTACATGAATAGGAAAGGTTTAGAGGAACATGAGTCAAACACAAGCAAATGGGACTAGTTTAGTTTGGGAAACTTGGTCAGTGTGGACAAATTGGACCGAAAGGTCGGTTTCTGTGCTGTATGACTCTAAGAATGCAAAAGGATTCAAATCCTACTTTTACCCTTATTAGCTGCTAAAGGATTTTTTAAGATGCTGTATTCCATTTTTCCAAGTTGAAAAAAAATGGTAATTGTGCGACTTCAGAAATCATTGGCAGCTGCAGTATTCATCATAGCCTTGTTAACTTCAGCTGGAACTTTTCTTGGTTTCTGCATTCAAGGTAATGCATATACAGCATAGCGTTTGAAGGTTCAAGTGGGGGCTCCAAAAATGAACTGACATTTCCTAGCTAGCTGGCAAGCAGTTTCCTGATCTTTCTTTGAAGATTACTATCTGTGCCCCATAGAAAATAAACAGATTTCTTGAATTTACAGGTCTCAGGGCCTCAGCTCCTGACCTTATTACAGCCTTGGTTCAAATTTAGACAAACAAGCTGAATTCCAGAGGTAACATGAGAGTGACTGCCCTTGACATCAAGACCACATTTGACATAAAGTGCGGCATGAAGGAATTCTTGCAAAATTAGAGTCAGCAGGAATTGTAGGGGAACTCTCTGCTGATTAGAGTCATACCTAGAACAAAGGAAGATAGTTATGGTTGTTAAACAGCCAACTCAGCCCCAGGACATCATTGCAGGGCCTTCTCAGTATAGAATCCTGGGCCCCAGCTATCTTACGCCTTTTCAACAATGACTGTCCTTCCAAACCAGATGTGGCAGATGTTCACTGTTGATTGCACATTGTTCAGCAGCATTCATCCATTACTCTGTAGATGCTGAAGCAGTCCATGCCTGACAGCAGCTAAACCTGGATAATTTCCAGGCTTTGGCTGCCAAGTGGCAAGGCACATTATGCTACACAAGTACTAAGCAATGACCATTTTCAACAAAGGAGAATTTAACCATTACCCATTGACATTCAACAGCATACGTATTGCTATATTCCCTACAGTTAACATGCTGAGGCTAACACAAACAATAATGGACCAGTTATATAAAATTTGCTGCTACGATAGCAGGTCAGCTATAACAGTAAGTCAGACAGGAGGAATATTGCAGTTAGTAACTCACCCCTGATTCCCCAAAGCCTGTCCACCATTTACAAGGAACAAGTCAGGAGTGTCAATGCCCTAAGGAAGGGAGCTCTGGGATTTTGAGTCAATGCCAATAGTCAATCCAGTTTCATTATTGTTCCCTTTCTAGCAGTTGATAAAACTTAATGGTGTGCTAGGCTCTGTGGTGCCATGGAGTGTGTATTAGGCTTCTAGATCATTGTTAAAGTTGCTATTTATAGGGTAGCACAGTGGCTCAGTGGCTAGCACTGCTGAGTCACAGCACGAGGGAACCGGATTCGATTCCAGTCTCAGGTGGCTGTCTATGTTGAGTTTGCATGTTCTCCCCGTGTCTGCATGGGTTTCCTTTGGCTGTTCCAGTTTCCTTCCACAATCCAAACATAGAGCAGTACAGATCCTTCGGCCCTTGATGTTGCGCCAATCTGAAGCCCATCTAACCTCTGCTATTCCGTTCTCATCCATATGTCTATCTAATGACCACTTAAATGCCCTTAAAGTAGGCAAGTCTACTACTGCTGCAGGCAGTGCATTTCATGCTCCTACTACTCTCTGAATAAAGAAACTACCTCTCACATCTGTCCTATATCTATCACCCCTCAATTAAAGCTATGCCCTCTCGTGCTTGTCATTGCCATATGAGGAAAAAAGCTTTCTGTGTCCACCCTATCTAACTCTCTGATTATCTTGTATGTCTCAATTAAGTCACCTCTGAACCTTCTTCTCTCTAATAAAAACAGTCTCAAGTCTCTGAGCCTTTCCTCATAAGCCCTTCCCTCCATACCAGGCAACATCCTAGTAAATCTCCTCTGAACCCTTTCCAAAGCTTCCACATGCTTCCTATATTGCAGTGACCAGAACTGTACACAATACTCCAAATGTGGCTGCACCAGAGTTTTGTACAGCTACAGCATGATCTTGTTGTTCTAAAACTCAGTCTCTCTACCAATAAAAGCTAACACATCATATGCCTTCTTAACAACCCTGTCAACCAATAGCAACTTTCAAAGATCTATGTACCTGGACACTGAGATCTCTCTGCTCATCTACACTACCCAGAATCTTACCATTAGTCCAGTCTCTGCATTCCTGTTACTCCTTCCAAAGTGAACCGCCTCACACTTTTCCGCATAAAACTCCATTTGTTACCTCTCAGCCCAACTCTGCAGCTTATTGCTTCTCTCTGTAACCTACAACATCCTTCGTCACTATCCACAACTCTACCGACTTTAGTATTATCCACAAATTTGCTAACCCATCCTTCTATGGCCACATCCAGGTCATTTATAAAAATGACAAAGAACAATGGACCTAAAACAGATCCTTGCAGTACCCCATTAGTAACAGAACTCCAGGATGAATATTTTCCATCAACCACCACCCTCTGACTTCTTTCAGCTAGCCAATTTCAATTTCACAGCGTCAGAGACCCGGGTTCAATTCCCACCTCAGGTGACTCTCTGTGTGGAGTTTGCACATTCTCCCTGTGTCTGCATGGGTTTCCTCTAGGTGCTCCGGTTTCCTCCCACAGTCCAAAATGTGCAGGTTATGTGAATTGGCCATGCTAAATTGCCCGTAGTATTAGGGGCAGGGGTATATGTAGGGGAATGGGTCTGGATGGGTTGAGCTTTGGCAGGTCGGTGTGAACTTGTTGGGCCGAAGGGCCTGTTTCCACACGGTAAGCAATCTAATTAATGCAGTAGTCTACAATGGGGAATCTTATCAAATGCCTTACTGAAATCCATATACACTACACCAACTGCTTTACCCTTATCCACCTGATTGGTCACCTCAAAGAACTCAATAAGGTTTGTGAGGTACGACCTACCCTTCACAAAACCATGTTGACTATCCCTAATCAACTTATTCCTTTCTAGATGATTATAAATCCTAACGCTTAAAACCCTTTCACAATCAAAGTATGGCACGCAGGTCTATAATTTTCAAGGTTGTCTGTACTCCCCTTCTTGAACAAGGGAACAACATTTGCTATCCTCCAGTCTTCTGGCACTATTCCTGTAGACAATGACGACATAAAGATCCAAGCCAAAGGCTAGTCAGTCTCCTCCCTGGCTTCCCAGAGAATCCTAGGATAAATCCCATCCGGCCCAAGGGACTTTGTATTTTTACACTTTCCAGAGTTGCTAACACCTTCTCCTTATGCACCTCAACCCCATCTAGTGAAGTAGCCTGTATCTCAGTATTCTCTTTGACCACATTGTCTTTTCCTAGTGTGAATATTGACGATAAGTATTCATTTAGCACTTCCCCTAACTCCTTTAATTCCATGCAAAATTTCCCACTACGATGCTTGATTGGCCCTACTCTTACTCTAGTCATTCTTTTGTTCTGGATATACCTATGGCAAGTCTTAAGGTTTTCCTTGATCCTATCTACGAATGTCCCCTGCTGGCTCTTCTTAGCTCTCTCTTTAGGTCTTTCCTGATTAACTTGTAACTCTCAACCCAATCTAGTCCCACCTGCCAGCATCCAACCCATATCCATCCAAACCCTTCCTATTCATATACCTATCCAAATGCCTTTTAAATGTTGCAATTGTACCAGCCTCCACCACTTCCTCTGGCAGCTCATTCCATACACGTGCCACACTCTGTGTGAAAACATTGCCCCTTAGGTCTCTTTTGATAAAGTCCCACATAGGAGGTTAGTGAGCAAAATTAGGGCACATGGTATTAAGGGCAAAATACTGACATGGATTGAAAATTGGTTGGCTGACAGGAAACAAAGAGTAGTGATAAACGGCTCCCTTTTGGAATGGCAGGCAGTGACCAGTCGTGTGCCGCAGGGATCAATGCTGGGACCGCAGCTTTTTACAATGTACATTAATGATATAGATGAAGGTATTAAAAGTAGTATTAGCAAATTTGCTGATGACACAAAGCTGGGTGGCAGGATGAAATGTGAGGAGGATGTTAGGAGAATACAGTGACCTGGACAAGCTAGGTGAGTGGACGGATGCATGGCAAATGCAGTTTAATGTGGATAAATGTGTGGTTATCCACTTTGGTGGCAAGAACAGGAAGGCAGATTACTACCTAAATGGAGTCAAGTTAGGTAAAGGGGCAGTACAACGAGATCTAGGTGTTCATGTACATCAGTCAATGAAAGCAAGCATGCAGGTACAGCAGGCAATGAAGAAAGCTAACGGGGCATGTTGGCCTTCAGAACAAGAGGAATTGAGTATAGAAGCAAAGAGGTCCTTCTGCACATGTATAGGTCCCTGGTGAGACCGCACCTGGAATATTGTGCGCAGTTTTGGTCTCCAAATTGAGGAAAGACATTCTGGTATTGAGGGAGAGCAGCATAGGTTCACGAGGTCAATTCCCAGAATGGCAGGACTATCTTACACTGAAAGATTGGAGCGACTGGGCTTGTATACGCTTGAGTTTAGAAGGCTGATTGAGACGTATAAGATCATTAAAGGATTGGACACTCTGGAGGCAGGAAGCATGTTTCTGCTGATGGGTGAGTCCCGAACCAGAGGACACAGTTTAAAAATAAGGGGTAGGCCACTTAGAACAGAGTTGAGGAGAAACTTCTTCACCCAGAGAGTGGTGGGTGTATGGAATGCTTTGCCCCAGAAGGTTGTGGAGGCCAAGTCTCTGGATACTTTCAAGAAAGAGTTGGATAGAGGTCTTAAATATAGTGGAATCAAGGGTTATGGGGATAAGGCAGGAACAGGATACTGATTGAGGATGATCAGCCATGATCTTAATGAATGATGGTGCTGGCTCGAAGGGCAGAATGTCCTACTCCTGCACCTATTGTCTATTGTCTATATTTTTCCCCTCTCACCCTAAACCTATGCCCTCCTCGACTCTCCAACCCCAGGGAAAAAACTTGTCTATTCATCCTATCCACGCCCCTCATAATTTTGTAAACTTCTATAAGGTTGCCCCTCAGCCTCCGACACTCCATGAAAACAGCCTCAGCCTGTTCAGCCTCTCCCTGTAGCTCAAATCCTCCATCCCGGCAACATCCTTGTAAATCTTTTCTGAACTCTTTCAAGTTTCACAACATCTTTTCGATAGGAAGGAGACCAGAATTGCACGCAATATTCCAATAGTGACCCAAACAATGTCCTGTACAGCCACAACATGACCTCCCAACTCCTGTACTCAATACTCTGACCAATAAAGGAAAGCATACCAAAAGCCTTCTTTACTATCCTATCTACCTGTGACTCTTCTTTCAAGGAATTATGAATCTGCACTCCAAGGTCTCTTTGTTCAGCAACACTCCCCAGGACCTTACCATTAAGTGTATAAGTCCTGCTAAGATTTGCTTTCCCAAAATGCAGCACCTTGCATTTATCTGAATTAAACTCCGTCTGCCACTTCTCAGCCCATTGGCCCATCTGGTCAAGATCCTGTTGTAATCTGCGGTAACCTTCTTCGCTGTCCACTACACCTCCAATTTTGGTGTCATCTGCAAACTTACAAACTGTACCTCTTATGCTCGCATCCAAATTATTTATGTAAATGACAAAATGTAGTGGACCCAGTACCGATTCTAGTGGCACTCCACTGGTCACAGGCCTCCAGTCTGAAAAACAACCCTCCACCACCACCCTCTGTCTTCTACCTTTGAGCCAGTTCTGTATCCAAATAGCTAGTTCTCCCTGTATTCCATGAGATCTAACCATGCTAATCAGTCTCCCATGGGGAACCTTGTCGAATGCTTTACTGAAGTCCATATAGATCACATCTACTGCTCTGCCCTCATCAATCTTCTTTGTTACTTCATCAAAAAACTCAATCAAGTTTGTGAGACATGACTTCCCATGCACAAAGCCATGTTGACTATCCCTAATTAGTCATTGCCTTTGCAAATACATGTACATCCTGTCCCTCGGGATTCCCTCCAACAACTTGCCCACCACTGACGTCAGGCTCACTGGTCTATAGTTCCTTGACTTGTCCTTACTACCCTTCTTAAACAGTGGCACCACGTTAGCCACTGTTCCTCTGGCACCTCACCTGTGACTATCGATGGTACAAATATCTCAGCAAGACGCCCATCAATCACTTCCCTAGCTTCCCTCAGAGTTCTAGGGTACACCTCATCAGGTCCCTGTTTCCACACAGTATGGATTCTCTTCTTAGCAACTAGGGATGAGCAATAATTGCTGGTCCAACCCAGTAACGCCCACATCCCATGAATTAATGTTAATAAAAATCCTTTTTGGAAGTACTAGAAACACAAATATATGATAAAGATATAAGATAAAGTTTATGATTGTTCATGTGTGTCTTCGCCATTTAAAAAAATTATTTTAAAAAAAATCAATGTTTAATTTACAGTATCTATTTTTCAGAAGTAATTAATGAGTGATCCACCATTGAGAATCAGATAAAATCAAACACCAACATTTGTGGAATGCAGAAATGCACTTGGAGAGCTTCAGAAAAAATGTCTTGGACAGTATTGAGGTTGGTTCTGTTTGTTTTTCTTTGTTATCCTACTATTATATAGTAGTTTTACTACTACTACAGGGCATTTATTAGGCTGTAATATGGAGCTTTGGTCTCTTTACTTATGGAGGAATCATGAAGGAATGCTGTTGTACAAGGTTCTGAAAGATAAAAGATTGGTGATTGCATTATACTCCACTCGATATGATGACATCATACAGTCCTGGGTGCAGAATTGAGGAGTCCAGCTCGATATTCTGACGTGGCCAAACATGTCATATATATGGCACCTGATAATCTTAATTCTCATTAGTCAATGTACCTATTGCAACTGTACCTATCATGCTATAAACTACAGATTGCTGGGAAAACAAGTTGCCATTCCATTCAACATGCACCAGTGCTTCATGCTCTACCACTGTTAACCAAACCCAGTCGAGAAAAGACTCTACCCCAACCATTAGCTGTTCGAGATTGGTTCTGTTACACATATAAGTTCATTCCTGATGAAGGGCTCCGGCCCGAAACGTCGAATTTCCTGTTCCTTGGATGCTGCCTGACCTGCTGTGCTTTAACCAGCAACACATTTTCAGCTCTGATCTCCAGCATCTGCAGACCTCACTTTTTACACATATAAGTTCAACCAAGGTTCACTAAATTGATTCCCATGACAAGGACTCAGGACAGAATTCTTACAGGAGTCTGAACAACATGGGCTATGGCGAGATTTGTGGTTAAAACAGGCACCAAGTCTGGCAAGGCTGATCTCAACATCAGGAGGATCTCATCCATGATTTATACTTGCCGTGGTTTCTTGCTAGGCAGCAGCGAATTGCTAATTAAAGGGGATTATTTCTTGTCAAATGCCTTCTTGATGGCCCAACTTGCCTCACTAACATGCAACTTTCTATCTTACCAAACAAGCTGGATGTCGAGTAAACTTGACATGGAAAGAAGAGTAGGTACCTGGCGAATTCAGCTCGCCAACTGTTCTGAAGAACCTCTATGTTGTACACTGGGCACCAACATCAAAAGCACACTCGATGAACAGCAGCCACACACACTTAACAACCATAGACATGAGCATCTGATATGAAAGTGAGTGTTATAGGGTGCAGGTGGAGAGATATCTGCAATGATTGAATGGATACCATAGAGAACACGAAGGGTTAGGGTGAGTGACAGCAAGTGTGAGAACATATTGCAGGAATGAGTGAGCGTGGTATTGCATTGGCCTTGGTGAAAGGTGGGTACAGTGCTAGAAATACAGTGTGAGTTATCAGAGAGAAGATGGCTGCACATATAGCGATCGAGTAGTGAAGGTCATTGTCCTACATTGCATTCCTCCAGATGGCTGAGTCTGCACTGACCTGGATGGCAACCTCAGACAAGGCTAGCATGTTCGGGTGGTGTGGTCTCCACTCCAAGCTCTGGGAGCAAGATGTCCCACTCCTTTCCCTCCAGCAGAATCTCCAGGTCACTTCCCTCAAAGTCCGGCTCCCATTTCCCACCGGCAATTTGGGACAAACTTCATGCCCTGTACAGTGCAGCTCCATATGGCTGGTGCTTATCTGGGTGCATAATGGGCTTTTAAAGATGATGTGAACACAAGGGATGCCACTTAAGTCTGGGATGCCCAGTTGTTCTGGGAATAGTGGCTGGTAAGATGTGACTAGAAATGTATGTGAGGGATACCATTGAAGTTTGGTAGATAGTTAATGAGGGGAGCTAAATAAGATACAGCAAGAAATTCAGTATGTCGCATTGCAAAAATTCCTTAAAAAAACTCAACGCAGCTTGGACTTAGCTAAAAACCTGTTAAAATTCAGCCCACAGGAACAGGAATAGACTGTTTAGCTTGTCAAGCCTGCACTGCCATTAATATAATCTTTGCTGATCAATGCCTTCATGCCTTTTATCCACACTATCCCCATAATGCCTTGGTAATCAGAATTCTATCAATCGTGATTTTAAGTTCACTCAGGGTAGCGAATTCCAAAGATTCATAACTCACTTACTAAAATAAGGTTTCCTCTTTACAGTCCTAAATGGTTCCCCCTCACTATTACATTTTAGACCTCCACAACAAGGAAAAACACCTTACCTGCATCTACCTTGTCCATCCGCGATTCCAGGACTGGGCGACTGTCTGTGTGGAGTTTACACATTCTCCCTGTGTCTACACGTGTTGCCTCCAGATGTTCCTGTTTCCTTCCACAGTCCAAAGATATGCACATTAGGTGGATTGGCCATGCTAAATTGTCCATAGTGTCCAGGGATGTGCAGGCTAGGTGGATTAGCCATGGGAAATGCAGGGTTCCAAGGATAGGGTGGGGGACCTGGTTCTGGGTGGGATGCTCTTTGGAAGGTAAATGTGGACTTGATGAGCTGAATGGCCTGCCTCCACACTGTAGGGATTCTAGGATTCCTCTAGATATGGAATAGAGTTCATGATGATCATCTCTCATTCTTTGAAACTCTAGAGAATAAAGGCCAAGTTTTCCCAATCTCTCTTCTCAGGACGTCCCTGCCATGCTGGGAATAATCTGGTGAACCTTTGTTACACTCCCTCTCTGACAACAATATCTTTGTTGAGATAAGGAGACCAAAACTGTACACAACACCGCAGGTGCCATCTAATCAAGCTGCTGTGCAACTGAAGCAAGCCTGCAATATTCGTATGCTCAAACCCTCTTGTGATAAAGACGAACATTCCACTGGCTTTCCTAATTATCCTATTATGTGCAAAGGTACCCTTTGCACATCTACACTTTCCAACCTCTTAATATTTAAAAAAATACTCTGTACTCTTGACTCTCTGACCAAAATCAATAAACCCACATTTTTCCACATTATATTCTAGCTGCCAAGTTTTTGCCAACTCACTAAGCTGTTCAAATCCTCCTAAAACCACTTTACATCTTCTTTACAATGTACATTCTTGCTTAGCATCGCATTATCTGCACAAGTGGAAATATTTATTACATGTGGTCACTATGTCCAAATCATTGAAAAATACTGTGAACAGCCAGAGCCCCAAGTCCATCCACACACCTAACCCCGCCCCCACACCGAACCCCACCCCCACCCCGATCGCCGTCCCCGCCCCGATTCCCGCCCCCATGCCTAACCCCGCCTCCACTCCCAGCTCCAGCCCAAAACCAGGTTCTAGCTCCCAGCCCTGCCGTGTTTTCACCATCCCTCCAGACCTCCCCCTCTCTGAGGATGAAAGATCAGTCTTCAGCAGAGGCCTCACCTTCATCCCCCTACACTCTCAGATTAACGAGTTCGACACGTGGCGAGACATTGAACAATTCTTCCGCCGCCTTCGCCTCCACGCCTACTTCTTCAACCAGGATTCTCGCCCACCCTCTGACGACCCCTTCTCCCGCCTCCAACACACCCTATCCACCTGGACACCCCGTGCTGGCCTCTTACCCGCCCTCAAACACTTCATAGCCGCGACATTAACCGCCTCAACCTGTCCACCCCTCTCACCCACTCCAACCTCTCACCCTCGGAACGTGCAGCCCTCCACTCCCTCCGTTCCAACGCCAACCTTACGATCAAACCAGCAGGCAAGGGAGGCGCGGTAGTAGTTTGGCGCACCGACCTTTACACCGCTGAGGCTAAACGTCAGCTCATGGACACCTCCTCCTACTGTCCCCTTGACCATGACCCCACCTCCCACCACCAAACCATCATCTCCCGGACCATCCATAACCTCATCACCTCAGGGGATCTCCCATCCATCGCCTCCAAACTCATAGTCCCACAACCCCGCACCGCCCCTTTCTACCTCCTGCCCAAAATCCACAAACCTGACTGCCCCGGCCGACCCATTGTCTCAGCCTGCTCCTGCCCCACTGAACTCATCTCTGCATACCTCGACACGGTCCTGTCCCCCTTAGTCCAAGACCCCCCACCTACGTTGGTGACACCACACACGCCCTCCACCTCCTCCATGATTTTCGCTTCCCCGGTCTCCAACGCCTTATCTTCACCATGGACATCCAGTCCCTGTACACCTCCATCCCCCATCACGAAGGACTCAAAGTCCTCCGCTTCTTCCTTTTCCACTGTACCAACCAGTACCCTTCCACTGACACCCTCCTTCGACTGACTGAATTGGTCCTCACTCTGAACAACTTCTCTTTCCAATCCTCCCACTTCCTCCAAACCAAAGGAGTAGCCATGGGCCCCAGCTATGCCTGCCTCTTCGTAGGATATGTGGAACAGTCCATCTTCCGCAGCTACACTGGCACCACTCCCCACCTTTTCCTCCACTACATTGATGACTGTATCGGTGCTGCCTCGTGCTCCCACGAGGAGGTTGAACAGTTCATCCACTTTACCAACACCTTCCACCTCGACCTCAAATTTACCTGGACCGTCTCAGACTCCTCCCTCCCCTTCCTAGACCTCTCCATTTCTATCTCGGGCGATCGAATCAACCTCCTACCATCCTGCCCCCTGTAAAAACGCCATCCCATATTCACAATTCCTTTGTCTCTGCTGCATCTGCTCCCAGGAGGACCAGTTCCAATACCGAACAACGCAGATGGCCTCCTTCTTCAAAGACCGCAATTTCCCCCCAGACATGAACGACGATGCCCTCCACCGCATCTTCTCCACTTCCCACTACTCCACCCTTGAGCCCTGCCCCTCCAATCGCCACCAGGACAGAACCCCACTGGTCCTCACCTACCACCCAACCTCCGGATACATCACATCATCCATCGTCATTTCCGCCACCTCCAAACAGACCCCACCACCAGGGATATATTTCCCTCCCCTCCCCTATCAGCGTTCCAAAAAGACCACTCCCTCCGTGACTCCCTTGTCAAGTCCACACCCCCCACCAAACCAACCTCCACTCCCGGCACCTTCCCCTACAACCGCAAGAAATGCAAAACTTGCGCTCACACATCCCCCCTTACTTCCCTTGTCTGTTAGTGTAAATAAGATGCAACAGCAAGTTGCCAAATTTTACATCTCTCCCAATTTTTATTTCCATAGAGTTTAAAGTTGATGTTGACTTGCAGTCACCTAATTCTGTATCACATTATGTATCCCAGCCTCTTGTGTGGATCAGAGACTTGCAGCTAATGACTGTTGAAGCCAATATAAGCAGTTCACTTTGGCTGAACCAATAAAACAAAAAACGGATTCTGGTAAATGTCACCCAAGAGAAGAATTCTTGATATCAGTCAGGATCCTCTCAAAACTAGAAATGGGATGCACTGGGAAAAACAAGTATTTTCTGATTCACATTTTAGTCTTCATTGCCCCTGACACTCCAATTTTAGTGATTACTGTAGCTGTGCAGTCTTGTTTAAAAAGTTCTTAGACCAGTAAATATCAACTGGCTCCTCAGAGAAATATTACTGAGAGTGTGATTGCCAAACTATGCATAGATAGTTCTATACTAGCCAATAAAATCAACTAAACATTTGAATATATCTTTGGAACATTCCATTCTACAAACTCTAAATGTAAATTTATACACAATTCTGGCATAAAGGGGGTTAATTTGTTTTTTAATAAAATGCCTTGTATGATGTTAAAAGAAAACATTTTTAAAACAATGCAAAGAATTTTAAATCAAGGATATTGCTTTTATATATTACATATGTATATAAAATTGCAAACAATAGTCAGCATTAAATAGTATATGCCAGTTTCTCATGGTATTTGCTAGATTTCATGATCTCTTCAGTTTTTTTGTTAAACGTCTCACCTTCTAACAAAAGAATGCCTAGAATACATAATTACTTCAGAAGAATGTTGACAATTTATATTCAGTAAAAGAATAGAAGGGTGGTAAGGACAAGCCAGGGAACTACAGACCAGTGAGCCTGACCTCAGTGATGGGCAGGTTGTTGGAGGGAATCCTGAGGGACAGGATGTACATGTATTTGCAAAGGCAAGGACTGATTAGGGATTGTCAACATGGCTTTGTGCGTGGGAAATCATGTCTCAGCAAACTTAATTGAGTTTTTGATGAAGTAACAAAGAAGATTGATGAGGGCAGAGCAGTAGATGTGATCCATATGGACTTCAGTAAGGCATTAAACAAGGTTCCCCATGGGAGACTGATTAGCAAGGTTAGATCTTATGGTATACAGGGAGAACTAGCCATTTGGATACAGAACTGGCTCAAAGGTAGAAGACAGAGGGTGGTGGTGGAGGGTTGTTTTTCAGACAGGAGGCCTGTGACCAATGGGGTGCCACAAGGATCGGTGCTGGGCCCTCTACTTTTTGTCATTTACATAAATGATTTGGATGCGAGCGTAAGAGGTACAGTTCGTAAGTTTGCAGATGACACCAAAATTGGAGGTGTAGTGGGCAACGAAGAATGTTGCCTCAGACTACAACAGGATCTTGACCAGATGGGCCAATGGGCTGAGAATTGGCAGATGGAGTTTAATCCAGATAAATGCGAGGTGCTGCATTTTGGGAAAGCAAATCTTAGCAGGACTTATACACTTAATGGTAAGGTCCTAGGGGGTGTTGCTGAACAAAGAGACCTTGGAGTGTAGGTTCATAGCTCCTTGAAAGTGGAGTCGCAGGTAGATAGGATAGTGAAGAAGGCGTTTGGTATGCTTTCCTTTATTGGTCAGATTATTGAGTACAGGAGTTGGGAGATCATGTTGCGGCTGTACAGGACATTGGTTAGGCCACTTTTGGAATATTGCGTGCAATTCTGATCTCCTTCCTATCAGAAAGATGTTGTGAAACTTGAAAACATTCAGAAAAGATTTACAAGGATGTTGCCAGGGTTGGAGGATCTGAGCTACAGGGAGAGGCTGAACAGGCTGGGGCTGTTTTCCCTGGAGCGTCGGAGGCTGAGGGGTGGCCTTATAGAGATTTACAAAATTATGAGGGGCATGGATAGGATAAATCAGCAAAGTCTTTTCCCTGGGGGCGGGGAGTCCAGAACGAGAGGGCATAGGTTTAGGGTGAGAGGGGAAAGATATAAAAGAGACCTAAGGGGCAACGTTTTCACACAGAGGGTGGTACGTGTATGGAATGAGCTGCCAGAGGATGTGGTGGAGGCTGGTACAATTGCAACATTTAAGAGGCATTTGGATGGGTATATGAATAGGAAGGGTTTGGAGGGATATGGACCGGGTGCTAGCAGGTGGGACTAGATTGGGTTGGGATAATACTCTATGACTCTAATAGCACATATATGGAATAAAAACACAATCTAAATGTTTCTCAAGTATAATACCTTCAGCCCTTTGATGAGTGGCTGCCTACAATGTCAAAAAATTCAGCATCAGTTGAAAAGTTCACAATTCTTAAATGAAAATGATCCAATGAACAATGTTTTTTTTACAAAGGTTTTCATGCTGTTATTACACACAGAATCAATTAACTTTGTGCTGTTTCAAATTATACAGATACGTGAACAAACATTTGGCCTTGCACCATTCAAACTAGCTTTGCATTCTAAATTTAGATTAAATATTTTCAAGATATGTTCCTGAGAAACTTTACGAAGAAATATTCATGGAAAAAATATAGTGAACAATTCTGCAAACTCGATGTGTGTCCCTTTGAGATAAGTTACATCAACATTTAATTCTGGTTGACAACTGAAATCAGCACTGGGGTTCCAGACTACCAGAAGTACACAGCATCTTCTGTATAATATCTGATGTGGGAAACTCAGGACAACACGTTTCTTTGGGTCTGTCTGTTTTTAATTGTATCGTTTGATTCCGTTTTCTCAGCATCTGACCAATGCCCATCATTGGAAACTTGCCCCTGCTTTTAACCAGATAAGGATTGCCCATTTCAATGGATCTTGCATCATTGGAAACAGATGGAATATGGGACACCATCTGGGATCCCATAAGGTCTTTCTTTTCTTCATGCGTTGGAATGGTGTGACTAGGATGACTCAGTGTTTTCATGGACCTTAAACACCCATGCTGCTGAATTGAAACTGCAGTCTGTTCAGTGGATGAGTAAGACAAAATCCCAGATGGTCCCATGGCTTTCTGCTGAGAAATTAGTTCAATTTGATCTTGCCCCTTGCAGGTAGGATATTTACTGTTCACAATGGGATAGATGCCCTTTGCCCCTTGTTTTGTGCTCACAGTTTCTAGTGGCTGACAGCCATGTTGTCTGATAGGCATAGGGGTTCTGGGGAGAGGACAATTCATTTCCAAATACTCTAAGGATTGTGAGCTGACACATCCATTCTTGCTGGCTCTAGCTTCACCTGCTGGCGTAGCTATAGGAAGGTAAGGTTCCAGAATCAGCCCTGTAGACAGAAGATTAACATAAAGTTTGAGACTTCCTCACAGCAATGATAGTTGAAACAGCTTCTTCTCTCAATAATTTTACGACCAAAATACAACATACAGCGAAAGAATTCAGATATTTTGCAGTGACGTTACTCCCTCATTTTAAGATACTCTCATTATTGTTTGAATGCTTAGTACTTTTATAATAAATTCATCCTCTGTTATAATTGAGACACTACTTATTTTTAAAAACCATTGCTGCAATGGAAATCAATTATTTATATAAACCACAAAAAAGCATTCCTTTGGGACCCTGAAAACAATCAATTGCTGAAAATCACAGCGCATCAGGCAGAATCCATGGAGAGACAGCAAGCTAATGTTTCAAGTCTAGATGACTCTTTACAGAGGTGGAACCCTATGGGACCCAATTGAACACAGAATTCCAATCAGAAAAATACCCCTCAAACATTCTCTGCTTCCTGCCACTCAGTCAATTGTGGATCCAACTTGCTAAATTTCCTTGGATTCCATATGCTCTTGCCTTTGGTCCCATGCGAAACCTTATCAAAAGCCTTGCTGAAGTCTAATTAGAATATACCAATAACATCTACACACCTGATCATCTCTTTGAAACATTCCAGCAAGTTGGTCAGACATGACCGCCCCTTAAAAAAAACAATGCCTCTCCGAATACAGATTAATTATGTCCATCAGAATTGCTTCCAACACAATCCTCACCACTGAGGTTACACTGACTGACCTATAGTTTCATGGTTTATCTCTTGCTCCCTTCTTGAATAACGGTACCACATTGGCTGTCCTCAGTCCTCTGGCTCCTTTCCTGTGGCCAGTGGGAAATTGAAAATTACTGCCAGTGCCCCTATTTCCTCACATGCCTCACTTAAAAACCTGAACATTATTTCACTCGGCTTGTGGATTTACCTACTTTTAAGCCTGCCAGACCACTCAGAATCTCCTCTGTCTATGCCAATTTCTCTAATTGTATCACAGACATTCTGTGCGTATATTGTCCCTCTCACTAGTGAACAATGACCCAAAGTATTCATTGAGCACCCTACTTTATATCCTTTGGCTCCACGCACAAATTACTGCTGTGGTCGTTCATGGACCCTCCTTGTTACCTTTTTGCCCTTAACTTACCTGCAACTTAGGACTTTTCTTTAGTTTTCCTGCCAGTATCCTTTCATCTCCCCTTTCCCTTCTCTTAATTTATTTTTTCAGTTCACTCTTGCACATTCTATACTCCTCTATGGCCACTTCTTGAGTCCTCATAAGCCTCTCTTTTTCTCTTAATCCAAAGTTGTACATCCCTTGATATCTAGCATTCACAGGATTGATGGTCCCACCCTTTTTCTTTAGTTTGAGTTTGATTTATCATTGTCACAGGATAAAGTGAAAAGTGTTGTTTTGCCTGCTATACAGGAAGCTCGTACCATACAAAGTGCATCAAGATAGCAGAGTGCAGAATACAGTGCTGCAGAGAAGATGTAGAGTGAGAGTTCAATATTAATATTTGAGAAGTCCATTCAAAAGTCTGATAATAGCAGGGAAGAAGCCGTTCTTGAATCTGTTGGTACATGCATTCAAACTTTCAAATTTTCTCCTGATGGAAGAGGGTGGAAGAGAGTATAACTGGGTTGAGACGGGTCTCTTATTAAAAAATGAGGTCTGCAGATGCTGGAGATCACAGCTGCAAATGTGTTGCTGGTCAAAGCACAGCAGGTTAGGCAGAGATGCTGCCTAACCTGCTGTGCTTTGACCAGCAACACATTTGCAGCACGGGTCTCTTATTAGGTTGGTTGCTCTCCCAGGACAGTGGGAATTACACATGGAGTGAATAGATGGAAGGCTAGTTTGCGTGATGAACCGGGCTGTGTTCGTGATTGTCTGTAGTTTCTTGCATTCTTGGGAAAAGTAGATGCCCATACCATGCCATGCATCCAGATAGAATGCTTGGGCTGTTTCTCTTGGAATGCTTGGACTGTTGAGGAGCCTAATTTTTTAGAAATAAAATTTAAGAAGACCTCTTTTGTCTGTGAGTAGAAAAGAATATATAAAACGTAGAACATTACAGTGCAGTACAGGCCCTTTGGCCCTCGATATTGCGCCGACTGGTGGAATCAATCTGAAGACAATCTAACCTACACTACTCCATTCTCATCCATATGGCACAAACAAAAATAGAATTTGCTAGGAAAGCTCAGCAGGTCTGGCAGCACCTGTAAAGAAAAATCAGATTTAACGTTCCAGATCCAGTAACCTTCCCTTGAACTGAGGAAGGGTTACTGGTCTCAAGACATTAATTCTGATTCCTCTTCACGGATGCTGCTGGACTCGTTGAGCTTTTCCGGCAATTACTGTTTTTGTTTCTGACTAACAGCAGCCGCAGTTTTTTTGATTTTTATTAATGAATATGCGGCTGCAATTTCAATTGCTAGCGGGTGTTGAGAAGATTTGTAGCTCAGGTTGAGGTTCTGGATGTAGGTTTGTTTTCAGACGTTTCATCACCATACTAGGTAACATCATTATTGACCTTCTGGTGAAGCACTGGTTGTATGGCCTGCTTTTTATGTATATATTTAGGGTTTGTTGGGTCAGTGATGTCATTTCCTGTGGTGATGTCATTTTCTGTTCTTTTTCTCAGGGGGTGGTAAATGGGATCCAGTCAATGTGTTTGTTGACAGAGTTCTAGTTGGAGGGCCATGCTTCTAGGAATTCTTGTGAATGTCTCTGTTTGGCTTGTCCGAGGATGGATGATTTGTCCCAGTCGAAGTGGTGTTCTTCCTCATCTAGTAAAGATACTAGTAAGGGTGAGTCATGTCTTTTGGTGGCTAGTTGATGTTCACGTATCCTGGTGGCTAGTTTTCTGCCTGTTTGTCCAATGTGGTGTTTATACAGTTCTTGCACGGTAGCTTTGCATAAGAAAAACCTTGCAAGACACAGTGGCACAGTGGTTAGCACTGCTACCTCCCAGCAGCAGAGACCTGGGTTCAATTCCTGCCTCAGGCGACTCTCTGTGTGGAGTTTGCACGTTCTCCCTGTGTCTGCGTGGGTTTGCTCCGATTTCCTCCCACAATCCAAAAATGTGCAGGTTAGGTGAATTGGCCATGCTAAATTGCCTGTAGTTTTAGGTGAAAGAGGGAATGGGTCTGGGTGGGTTGCGCTTCGGCGGGTCAGTGTGGACATGTTGGGCCGAAGGGCCTGTTTCCACACAGTAAGTAATCTAGTTTAATCTAATCTAAACTGTAACAGAGGCTCACTGATGATGTTACCTAATATGGTGACGAAACGTCTGAAAACGAACCCTCCAGCTCAGCGAGCAAACTTACATCCATTTCAATTGCTGTTTGTTGGCATCACTCTACCTGCTATCATTATACCATTATTACTGCTTGACAAATGTTGACAATTTAGCATAATCACAGGTAGGCGGTGGGGAAAGGAAGGTAGCCACTTGTAAACTCAATTGTGATTAACAGATTGAAGAGTTTGTTGAAGGATTGGATGTGGAGTTACTAATAAAATGATTATTTTTATGAGGGAGGAAGTAGTTGAGGGGATTTACATGGTGGTGAATGGGCTTTCCCAAAACAGAAGGTTTTTATATGACGAAGTCACCACCACAACCCCAGCACCCCTCTCCAGAACAAAGTTCCTGTCACTCAGGGAAGTTTTCCCAAGGTGAGTAATGCAAGCCAAGACATTTCCTGATTTTCCAAACTCACTTTGAGTGTGAAAATCCAGGCCATGCTTTTATTTAAAAAGTCCGTGAACTCATATCCCCACCTTCAATGAGTCACGCACATTTGAGTATTCCTAAGACATATTGTGCCTCTTCAGTCTTCCTCCCAAAATGTATTATCTCTTATATTTCTATGTTGAACTTCATTTGTTGTGCTTTCTCTTTCCACCAACCTACATGTTCTTCGAGTCTCTTAATAACTTACTCACCATTTGTTACATTCTTAAGTTTTGTTTCAGATTCAATTTTCAAAACTATGTTCTGTACCTACAAGTTTAGGTAATCAGTATATACCAAGGACCACCAGTGCTCTTAAAACTCAAACTCTGAAGTTTGAAATACACCACCATTCTCTGATTGCTATCCCATAGGCAATTTTGTATCCAATCTGTATTCCCCTTATTTGGATTTCCGTTATGTTGACAACCTCGTACATGGTATTTTATCAAACACCTTTTGAAAGTTTATGTACAGATGCAGTGCATTCATTCACATTCTTTGTTACCTCATCAAAAAATGAGATCGTTAGTCAGTATGATAAAGTCTCCTTTATTAGTCCATGCTTGTCCAACGAGCTTTTAAATTTCTGCTGGATTATTGACCCAGACCTTCCTGTCTGCATATCATCAGAGACTGGATTTATAACTTAACATGAACATCATGATCTCACTGAAGTAGGCTTACCTCTCTCAGATTCGGGAACTTTTTTCTCCTTCAGCACAGTTTTACTGGGACTTAAAGGTTTAGAGCCTCTCTCTGCTTTTCTCACAGATGTTTTTTGGAAAAACTCCACTCCTCTTTCTGGATTCTTGGGCTTCTTTTCCTGTGGAGGTGAAAGTTATATAAAACATCCCTTAAATAAAAATGAAATTTGTAGGACATTGTACATTTGTGGAAGGCATGTCCCCATATTTCTCATCCCCAAGTAAGAGTTTTAGATTTTTAAGATCTTGGAATAGTGCAACTAGCATGAATTTCTGAAGATCACAGCAGATTTTCCTTTGTTCAGGATTATGCAGCAGTTTAATGGTTGCTGTTACCAAAGCAACATTATTCTGGGAACCAGGACTGTAGCTTTAGGGTACAGGACCTTGAGTGTAGGGAGGTTAAGAATAATGCAGCGATCTCTAAGGAGGGTGCCTGTAACCAGAAAGGAGGATTGAAGTGTGTATACTTCAATGCCAGAAGTATAAGGAATAAGGTAGGTGAACTTGCAGCGTGGGTTGGTACCTGGGACTTCGATGTTGTGGCCATTACAGAGACGTGGGTAGAACAGGGACAAGAATGGCTGTTGCACGTTCCAGGGTTCAAATGTTTTAGTAGGATCAGACATGGGGGTAAAAAAGGGGGAGGCGTGGCATTACTTGTCAAAGACAGTATCACAGCAGTGGAATGGACGATGGAAGAGGACTTGCCATCTGAGGTAGTTTGGGCTGAGGTTAGAAATAGGAAAGGTGAGGTCACCCTGTTAGGTGTTTTCTACAGGCCTCCTAATAGTCCTAGAGAAGTAGAGGATAATATTGCGAGGATGATTCAGGAAAAGAGTGAAGGTAGCAGGGTGGTTGTTATGGGGGACTTTAACTTCCCAGATATTGACTGGGAGAGCTATAGCTCGAGTTCATTAGATGGGTCGGTGTTTGTACAATGTGTGCAGGAGGGTTTCCTGACACAATATGTCGACAGGCCAACAAGAGGGGAGGCTATATTGGATTTGGTTCTAGGTAATGAACCAGGCCAGGTGTTAGACTTGGAGGTAGGTGAGCACTTCGGGGACAGTGACCACAACTCGGTGACTTTTACTTTAGTGATGGAGAGGGATAATCGTGCGCCGCAGGGCAAGAGCTATAGCTGGGGGCAGGGAAATTATGATGCAGTGAGGCATGACTTAGGTTGTGTGGATTGGAAAAACAGGCTTCAAGAGAAGAACACTAATGAGATGTGGGGATTGTTCAAGGAGCAGCTACTGCGTGTCCTCGATAGGTATGTACCAGTCAGGCATGGTGTAAAGGGCCTTGTGAGGCAGCCGTGGTTTAGTAAGGAATTGGAGTCCCTTGTGAAAGGGAAGAAGGCGGCATATGTAAAGATGAGGCGTGAAGGTTCAGTAGGGGCGATTGAGAGTTATAAGGTAGCCAGGAAGGAGCTAAAGAGGGAGCTAAGAAAAGCGAGAAGGGGACATGAAAAGTCTTTAGCTGGTAGGATTAGGGAAAACCCAAAGGCTTTCTATAGGTATGTCAAGAATAAAAGGATGACTAGGGTAGGTATCGGTCCAGTCAAGGATAGTAGTGGGAAGTTGTGTATGGAGGCGGAGGAGATTGGAGAGACATTAAATCAGTACTTTTCATCAGTATTCACTCAGGAACAGGACACTGTTGCTGATGTGAATATGGAATCACAAATAATTAGAATGGATGCCCTGGAAATATGCAGGGAAGAGGTTTTGGGAATATTGGAAAGGATGAATATAGATAAGTCTCCTGGGCCTGATGGCATTTACCCCAGGATCCTATGGGAAGCTAGGGAGGAGATAGCAGAGCCATTGGCCTGGATTTTTATGTCGTCATTGTCAACGGGAATAGTACCAGAGGACTGGAGGATAGCGAATGTGGTCCCATTGTTCAAGAAAGGGAGTAGGGATAGCCCTAGTAACTATAGGCCAGTGAGTCTGACTTCAGTGGTAGGCAAAGTCTTAGAGAGAATGGTAAGGGATAAGACTTATGAACATCTGGGTAGGAATAACGTGATCAGGGATAGCCAGCATGGTTTTGTGAAGGGCAGGTCGTGCCTCACAAACCTTATTGAGTTCTTTGAGAAGGTGACTAAGGAAGTGGATGAGGGTAAAGCAGTAGATGTTGTGTATATGGATTTTAGTAAGGCGTTCGATAAGGTTCCCCATGGTAGGCTAATGCTAAAACTTCAGAGGTATGGCATTGAGGATACATTAGAGGTTTGGATTAGGAATTGGCTGGCTGGAAGGAGACAGAGGGTAGTAGTTGATGGATTATGTTCATCTTGGAGCGCAGTTACTAGCGGTGTACCACAAGGATCTGTTTTGGGACCATTGCTTTTTGTTATCTTTATAAATGATCTAGAGGAAGGACTTGAAAGCTGGGTAAGCAAGTTTGCGGATGACACGAAAGTCGGTGGAGTTGTGGATAGTGAGGAAGGAAGTGGTAGGTTACAGCGGGATATAGATAAGTTGCAGAGCTGGGCGGAAATGTGGCAAATGGAATTCAATGTAGCTAAGTGCAAAGTCGTTCACTTTGGTAGGAATAACAAGATGATGGATTACTGGGCTAATGGTAGGCTACTTGGTAGTGTGGATGAGCAGAGGGATCTTGGTGTCTATGTACACAGATCTCTGAAAGTTGCCACCCAGGTAAATAGTGCTGTGAGGAAGGCATATGGTGTACTGGGCTTTATTGGCAGAGGAATTGAGTTCCGGAGTCCTGAGGTCATGTTGCAGTTGTATAAGACTCTGGTGAGGCCTCATCTGGAGTATTGTGTGCAGTTTTGGTCGCCATACTATAGGAAGGATGTGGAAGCTTTAGAACGAGTGCAGAGGAGGTTTACCAGGATGTTGCCTGGAATGGTAGGAAGATCGTATGAGGAAAGGCTGAGGCACTTGGGGCTGTTCTCATTGGAGAAGAGAAGGTTTAGGGGAGATCTGATAGAAGTGTATAAGATGATTAGGGGTTTAGATAGGGTAGATACTAAGAACCTTTTACCGCTAATGGAGTCAGGTGTTACTAAGGGACATAGCTTTAAATTAAGGGGTGGTAGGTATAGGACAGATGTTAGGGGTAGATTCTTCACACAGCGGGTTGTGAGTTCATGGAATGCCCTGCCCGTATCAGTGGTGAACTCTCCTTCTTTATGTTCATTTAAGCGGGCATTGGATAGGCATTTGGAAGTTATTGGGCTAGTATAGGTTAGGTAGGACTCGGTCGGCGCAACATCGAGGGCCGAAGGGCCTGTACTGCGCTGTATCCTTCTATGTTCTATGTTCTATGTTCTATGTGACAGCATGGCAGCAATGCTTAAACTTGAGAGGCATTGTTTTTACCCATTGAGCTTTTCCTGAATCTTACAATTGAAGGCATCCTGAAGATTGCCCATGGGATTTATAAAAGAAGTAGCAAAGAAACAGAAAATCGAAGAGACACAAATGTGAGATTATTTTAACATTTATCTTAAAAACGTCATCAATGCAAGTAAAATTACATGAAGTATTAGAGGCTCTGTTTAATAATTGATGGCTGTGCAGAGCAAAACATACACAGAAAGGAGAACATAAAAGAACGTAATATACAGGAGAGGTCTGGTAATGGAGCACAGATGATGGAGTGAAAGCTACACTGTCTGTGTCACATGAAGATCAGAGAGGCAACACAGTGGGGAAGAGCTGGCCAAGGATAAAATGTCCAGATATTTGGCAGCTGTCATGAGATAACAGTATGGCTGTATCATGAAAGTATGATGGCAGTCCTTTGGGAACTTAGTGTACTTCTCAAAAGACAGCAATTTTTAATGCTAGCATTGTCACAAAGTTGTTGATTTGTCATTTAAAAAGGGCATATTAGCTTTCAAATTATTGCATGAAAAAAGCGTAACTGGAATAAAGAGATACACACACACTGTCCAATTAGGTTAATTTAGCATGTATGGGTAAATTAGGAGAAATATTTACAAAACAACTTATCCAGGTAATGCTTGACAGAATGAGTTTCAAGACAAGTCTAAATCAAAAGCACTGTGGAGATTTTTCCAATGTTTTCATGTAAAAAGCCTCAATTGCTACTTAGTAGCCACCACCTTAGTCCAACAATGGCAATCCAAGTTCAAGCACTGAGACCTGTCTTAACTTCCTCTCAGGAATGCTGCATTGTGGGCAAGTTGTGCCAGAATGTCAAGAACAGCAGCATCGCCCTGACTACAGCAGCCATCAAACAAGAAGTTGCGTATTTTCCTACGTTATTATATCAGGTGGTGGGAGTGATATAGGAAGAGATCCACGTGAACTGCTGGTGACTAACTCCAGCATCAAGCAAAGAAGCTCAACTTTAACCTGGATTATAAGTAAGAGTGGAATGAGAAGCCCAATTTTTCTTCCACAGGCCCTGCAGCCAGCAATGAGATTGTTCTTAAATGTTATACTTACGTTGCTTCTTAAACTATCAGTATATTTTCTCATTGTCTTCCTCTTGCTCTGCTCAAGTTCACCATTCACTACCAATTTACATAAGTATGAGCTAAAGGATTTTAGTTGTCTCTTCACAGTATATGTTAATGATTTAGATAAGGGAACTAAATAAATTTGTAGACGACGCATAGCTGGGTGGGAGGGTGAACTGTGGGGAGGATGCAGTGATGTTATAGTGGATAGGCTGAGTAACTTAAAAAAATGCAATGCAGATGCAGTATAATGTGGACAAACACAAAGTTATTCACTTTGGTCGCAAAAATAGGGAGAGAGATTATTATTTGAATAGCTGTAAATTGAAAAGGGGGAATCTTCATCGATTCTTGGGTGTCCTAGTGCACCAGTTGATGAATGTAAATGTGCAGGTGCAGAGGCAGTACAGAAAGCAAACTGTATATTGACTTTGAAAAGAAAATTCAAGTTCAGGAACATGGATGTCTTGCTGTAATTATGCAGGGCATTGGTGATGCTACACCTGGAATATTGTGTGCAGTCTTATTCTCCTTATCTAAGTTCTTGCTGTAGGCGGAATGCAGGCAAATTCCTGGGATAAAGTGAGGACTGCAGATGCTGGAGATCAGAGCTGAAAATGTGTTGCTGGAAAAGCGCAGCAGGTCAGGCAGCATCCAAGGAACAGGAGAGTCGACATTTCGGGCATGAGCCCTTCTTCAGGAATGAGAAAGTGTGTCCAGCAGGCTAAGATAAAAGGTAGGGAGGAGGGACTTGGGGGAGAAGTGTTGGAAATGCGATAGGTGGAAGGAGGTCAAGGTGAGGGTGATTGGCCGGAGTGGGGTGGGGGCGGAGAGGTCAGGAAGAAGATTGCAGGTTAGGAAGGCGGTGCTGAGTTCGAGCTGAACATAGTCTGGAGTCCGTGCGGGATTACTGAACGTAGTCCGGAGCCCTAGACTACACCTCCTCCCACCCCGCCCCCTGTAAAAACGGCATTCCATATTCCCAATTCCTTCGTCTCCGCCGCATCTGCTCCCAGGAGGACCAGTTCCAATACCGTACAACCCAAATGGCCTCCTTCTTCAAAGACCACAACTTTCCCCCAGACGTGATCGACGATGCCCTCCACCGCATCTCCTCCACTTCCCGCTCCTCCGCCCTTGAGCCCCGCCCCTCCAATCGCCACCAGGACAGAACCCCACTGGTCCTCACCTACCACCCCACCAACCTCCATATACATCGTATCATCCGTCGTCATTTCCGCCACCTCCAGAGATATATTTCCCTCCCCTCCCCTATCAGCGTTCCGAAAAGACCCCTCCCTCCGTGACTCCCTCGTCAGGTCCACACTCCCGCCAACCCAACCTCCACTCCCGGCACCTTCCCCTGCAACCGCAAGAAATGCAAAACTTGCACCCACACCTTCCCCCTTACTTTCCTCCAAGGCCCCAAGGGACCCTTCCATATCTGTCAGAAATTCACCTGCACCTCCACAAGCATCATTTACTGCATCTGCTGCACCCAATGTGGCCTCCTCTATATTGGGGAGACAGGCTGCCTACTTGCGGAACGTTTCAGAGAACACCTCTGGGACACCCGGACCAACCAACGCAACCACCCCTTGGCTCAGCACTTCAACTCCCCCTCCCACTCCACCAAGGACATGCAGGTCCTTGGACTCCTCCATTGCCAGACCATAGCAACACGACGGCTGGAGGAAGAGCGCCTCATCTTCCACCTAGGAACCCTCCAACCACAAGGGATGAACTCAGATTTCTCCAGTTTCCTCATTTCCCCTCTCCCCACCTTGTCTCAGTCTAATCCCTCAAACTCAGCACCGCCCTCCTAACCTGCAATCTTCTTCCTGACCTCTCCGCCCCCACCCCCACTCCAGCCTATCACCCTCACTTTGACCTCCTTCCACCTATTGCATTTCCAACACCCCTCCCCCAAGTCCCTCCTCCCTACCTTTTATCTTAGCCCGCTGGACACACTTTCCTCATTCCTGAAGAAGGGCTCATGCCCGAAACGTCGACTCTCCTGCTCCTTGGATGCTGCCTGACCTGCTGCGCTTTTCCAGCAACACATTTTCAAATTCCTGGGATGACAGGACTGATGCATGAGGAGAGATTCAATTGCTCTGGATTATATCAATTGACTACAGTTCAGCCTTCAACACTACTATCCCCTCGAGACAGATTACTAAACTTAGTGATCTCGGACTAAGCCCCACTCTCTGCCACTAGATCCTCAGTTTCCTGACCCACAGGCCCCAATCAATGAAGATTGGGAACAATATTTCATCCTCACTAACATTCGACACCAGAGCCCCTCAGAGGTGAGTACTCAGCCCTCTACTCTATTCACTGTATACCCATGATTATGTCACCAAATACCAGACTCATGCCATTTACAAGTTCGCTGATGACGCCACCATAGTCGGTCAAATTTCAGATGGTGACGAAACAGACTACAGATGGGAGGTGGAAGACCTGGAAAAATGACGCACTGAGAACAACCTCACTCTCAATGCCGACAAAACCACAGAACTCATTATTGACTTTCAGCAGGATGCTGCTCATGCTCCCCTACACATTAACAGCACAGAGGTGGAATGAGTGGAGAGTGTCAAGCTCCTGGGAGTGGTCATTCACAACAAACTTTTTTGGACTCTTCATGTGGACACACTGGTTACAAAGGCCCAACAATGTCTCTTCTTCCTCAGGCAGCTGAGGATATTTGGCATGACAGCAAATACCCTTGCCAACTTTTATAGGTGCACCATTGAGAGCATTCTGTCTGGATGTATCACTACCCGGTATGGCAACTGTACCATTCAAGATCGGAGGCGGTTACAGAGAGTGGTGAACTCAGCCCAGACAATCACAAAGGCCAACCTCCCTTCTTAGGAATCCATCTACCAGGTTCGCTGTCAAGGAAAGGCCGCCAGCATTCTTAAAGATCCATCCCACCCTGGCAATGCTTTTCGACAACCTCTACCATCGGGGTGAAGGTACAGAAGACTGAAAACACGTACCAGCAGGTTACGTAACAGTTTCTACCCTACTGTTGTTAGAATACTGAATGGACTCACAAACTCTTAACATTCACCTATACCTGTGTTTTTGTTTTTATCACTGCTTACCTATTATTTATTTATCTATGCTATTTAACTCTGTGATCTGCCTGTATTGCTCGCAAGATAAAGGTTTTCACTGTGCCTCGGTACACGCGAAAATAAATTCAATTCAAATTCAAATTCAAATATATTCACTGGAGTTTACAAGAAGGGAGAATCTCATAGAAACCTGAAAGATTCCAGCAGGACTAGACAGGTTATATGCAGACAGGATGATCCCAATGGTGGGGGAGTTTGGACCAGAGGTCATATTTTCAGGATAAGGGGTAAATAGTTTAGGACTGAGATGAGGAGAAGTTTCTTCGCCAAAAGAGTGGTGAGTCTGTGGAGTTCACCAGCATAGAAAGTGGTTGAGGTCATAACATTGTGTTTTCAAAAAGGAGGTAAATATAGCTCTTGTAGCTAAAGGGATAAAGCAATATTGGAGGAGGACAAGATTGGGGTATTGAATGCATTGATCATATTGAGAGGTGGAGCAGGCTCAAGGGGTTAAATGGCCTGCTCCTGGTCCTACATTCTATGTTTCTATGTGAACATCTGCTCAAACTAATCTCATGGATTTACTGCCCTCAAAACGTCATTAGTTACGGATGTTATCTGACGAATGTCCATCATATGTCTCAGAAAGCATGCCTCTGCAGTATTTAGTTTAGTTTTCAATGTCTTGCTGATAGTCCAACTTTCACATTGATATAGTAATGTTGAGCAGATGTAGCATTTTAGCAATTTTAGGGAGATAAGCATTGTGATGAATTAATGGGAGGTTTGAGAGAGAAGATGACATTTATAAACAGGAAGTGCTAGAGAAAATTCAGACCAGAAGATTACAATACTTCTCTGAAAGAGACATTAATTTTGACAAATGGCTGTTTAATTTTGGTGAAATGCTAGTTTAGTTCTTGATTAAAAGTTTGAATGTCATTATGTTATTTCTTTCTTTTAAGACCATCAATTAATCAATTGCAAAGTATAAAATGAATTCAAATGCATCATTTTCAATGCAAAATTCAATATTTTCCACAGGAACATGTCCCTGGATCAATTTCAATATCTGTGATTCCCTTTCAAGTCTTAATTTAATTTGTTTTATTCTTCTCCCATACAACTGAAAGAATGCTGGACACACCCAGTGTTAAGTTACAATCCTGCATAACTACTAGTTTTCAAATGTCACAGGCTTGTTATCAGGGCCATACTCAAATTGCCAGTTTTCTGCGGCCTCTGTCAGCTTTTCTTTGAAAGCTATTGGTCTGCTTGTACTAGTTATCTAGATTAGCATGTGTGTTAGTAATTACACTACATCAGTCTCAACACACTCCCACTTGTGCCTGACTTTAGTGTGGATTTAGCTATTAGGAAAAGCCGAGTTTGCTTTCAGAGGCTCCAGACAATCCAGTCGAAGAGACGAAACAGTTCCTTTTAGGATATTTATCTAAAGCACTGGAGATGGGATTTAAAGCACAGGAACATGAAACTACAGTACAGCTGCTCTTTATAGAAATCCCATAAATATTTGAGGAGACTGCAGAGCAAACGAAAGAGTTGACTCTTCAGGCCAAATGCTTAAAAACAGAAATACCCCGACTACAGAGCAGCTGCAAACTGTTTGCTGGAGTGCTTCAGGCAAACTCGATGGTGACTGGACAAAAGGCTCAGTCTACTCAGCGAAGCAAGTAATAGACAGCTTTTTCTAAGCACCCATAATTCTACCTAAAGCTGATAGAGGACACAGTTTTCATCTCAACAGATGGAGCAAATAGCATAGCAAAACAATAAGGGTTGAATTGTTTCCAAAAACAACACTGAACCATTAATTATGAGCTATGCAGGAGTCTTCAAAAAGTCTCTTTATGACACTCAGTCCTTTCCACTACACCCTCTTGGCATTAAAATCCTGGAAAGTGCAGCTATACATGCCTGTCATAATTTTGGTTGTTGCCTCAAAATTGAGAGATTAAACTGCCAACTCTTGCAGAGAGCAATCAGCTTTCCTGACCAATCTGGGTTATGCTAGAATATCTAAGAATGGAATAGAATACAAGAATGGAATTCTCTCCTGGGCACATTACTGTAAACAACCCTCAGGGAACAAAAAAACAAGGGAGCAGAAAAAAAATCTGCTTTGGTTTAATTTGTTGGTTACAGTACTCTTGTAGCATGAGAAAGGCAGTTTGACTTACAGTCATGGATCATCTGATTAGGAAAAGAAGAATTTGTTCAAGTCCCTGTTGCTGTGGGAAGGGGGTCAACTACAAGAATGGACATGCTGGGTGACCAGTGGTGAGAACATAGGAGTGACATGGCTGGTGATCATGTGGTGTAACCTTGCAACAGATTTGCCAAAGCTTGTAAATATTAATCAGATATACTTAAGACCCAACTCATCCTTGTAATCACAATGGTCAGAGCGTAACGTGCTACCAGGTACTAATGAGTCCAATTCACGATTTCTAAAATATGACTGACAAGTAAAATGCAAATAATCAATCTTTTTTAGATTACTTACAGTATGGAAACAGGCCCTTCGGCCCAATAAGTCCACACCGATCCTCTGAAGAGTAACCCACCCAGCCCCATTCCCCTACCCTATATTTACCCTTGGCTAACACAACAGGCAATTTAGCATGGCTAATTCACCTGACCAGCACATCTTTGGATTGTTGGAGGAAATTGGAGCACCCAGAGGAAAGCCACACAGACACGGGGAGAACGTGCAAACTCCACACAGACAGTCAACCAATACAGGAATTGAACCCGGTCCCTGGTGCTGTGAGGCAGCAGTGCTAACCACTGAGCCATTGTGCCACCCCTTGACAGAGTGTTTGGGAGACCAAATGCAAGGGCTCTGGCAATTGAAACACTTGTATTCTGAGAAAAGCAAGGGTTTTAGTAAGTACAGTCTTAGACCTGCAAAAGTTTTTAATAAAATCACACTTACAAGTCAGAGTGGAAAGTTATACAGTACTGCTTATCATACAGTTTGACTGTAAAGGCCTTTCACCAAGGCAGCTATGCCATCAGTCATACACAATGGGAAGGGGTATTACAACTTACAACAAAATCGCTGAATCTCCACCTATTTCAGGCATGGTAGATTTGACTCAAATTCAGCGCATTTGCAGCCTTTTGTACCTATTGCACATTTTTAACAATTGCCAGTATGTTTATTAGATATAACACTATATTCATCTGTATGTACACTAAGTATCATGCTTTGTGGGTACAGTTATTTGACTGATCCATTCTATTCTAATTTTATTTCCTACCAGCCCCTTACTACTCATTTTCTTACTTTATCTCTATTTATTTTTATGATACAATGTTATTCATTATAAAAGGAATCTTAAAAAACATGTGAACTAATACTCTGTTTCCTCATCACACTTGTCAGACCTCTGAAGTGGACTTTTTGTCCAAATGGACAACATAATGCAAGTTCTCCAAAAATTACATTAAATGATTTATGTTTTGCTAATTTGATTACAAAAGTGGTTGAACATTAAATTGTCTCTGGGAAAAAAACTTATGTCACATTTGATGGAACTGCAGTTGTTGTCTACGCTGCATTTGTAGCATTAACAGGCACTTCAGGAGGCTTCCAAATTTGTCAGTGATTGACAATAAGGGGCACTCATTCCTCTGACTCCACACAGCTTGAGTGCTTTCTATTCCCTGCAGTGATTCACAGCACTGGCAGCCTCAGCAATACTGAGTAGAGGTTTTCCAATATAACTAAAACATTACATTTCCTAAAACAGAAAACAACTGTTTAAGGAATTCCAAATGCAATAACTTGCAGATAGTAGATTACTGAAATCAAAACAAAATTAGGTATTTTCTGTTCGAGGTAGATCAGTCCAGACTAACACCTTTAGTCAAAAGTAGTAATGTAGACATAAATGGAAATAGTGAATGCCTATAGAAATAAACACAGGCAAAGAAAATGAACAGATAAACCTGTAGACGTTTTACCTCCTGTATTCCCTTGAGCCTGTATTTATCAGACTGATGCAGCAGATTCTTGTAGCAAATACCATTTGCAAAGTCTCGTTTCTATAATGAAAGAAAAATCGGGTTAATATAAGAATATTGGGAGAAGATTTCCTCCATTTGTTTGACAAAGTAAAGCAATGAGCGTGTCTGTGAAAAAGGCATTAAGTTCTTCAACACAATCCATCTTCCTCTAATACCTATTTACTTTAAAATGTGCTTTGCAGAAGCAATCTCCTTGGATCAAGACCCAGGAAAACATCCCTTTCCTTTCTTATGAGTGGTTGAGGATATTTTGTTGTATTGAATTAATATTGTTTTTAAAACGTGCATTCAAACATTTTCTACTGAAGATCAACAAAGTAATTGTGTGTCATTAACTATGAATCACTCTCAGGGTCTTGTTTATAAAACAGTTGCGAAGAACTTGGAATGATTTCAATGGTTTCTTTTACTCAGTCTTTTAGTTGTTTCTTGGCTCTAGCAGTAACTGCTGAGGAAAGAGTCACTGAGAACAAAAGTAGGGATGGGATTAGTGATACAGAGCACCTCTCTAGTTTTAGAACCTCATCAGAGTATGAGTTAAGTTAACATTTGTACTGTCTGACTATGAATCTGACTATACTTCCAACCATGCCTCTTAAAGCTATGGCCAATACTTGCTGTTTGAACAAGAGATTATGCAGATGTTTATCAGTCTCATATTAACTAACATTTTATATTTTCTGAAGGTGTATTGAAAATAACACTAGAGTATAATGTATTGCAAGAGTCTGTTATGAGGAAAGGCATGCTTATAAAAAAAGCACTCACAACCAATCTGAAAACAGACAGTAAATATTGACATTAATAATTGCAAGTGCAAAAGCACAAACAAAATACTACAGATGTTTTCACTGATGTGTGTCTGCATGACTCAACAAACACACATAGGAGGAGCTGTCAAATTGTCATTATTTTAATACAAACATAACTGGAGGGGAAGAGGGAAAAGTTTACATGGTCAGTGTTTTGTTGGTCATGTTTACAATCTTGAACCCTGGAGTCTCCTCTTTTGATGAATGAATTTAAGGAATAATCAAATTAAAATGTCATACTCTAGAATGATAATTTGAGAATATGATATAAAGAATTCACTATCCCTCAACACAACATCAATAAAACAGAATATCTGGCAAAATAAAAACCGAAAGAACTGTCAATGCTGGAAATCAGAAACAAAAACAGAAATTGCTGGGACCACTCAGCAGGTCTGGCAGCATCCATGGAGAGAAACCAGAGTTAATGTTTTGGGCCCAGTGCCCCTTCCTCAGAACTCCCTCAGAATATCTGGCAATATCATTATGTTAATTATGGGGTGTTTCAGTGCACAATTTGGCTGCTCCATCTTCTATATTATGATTGTGTTTACATTTCGAAACAACTTCACCAGTGTAAGGCTCTTTAAGACATACTGAGGTCATGCTAGGTGCTAAATATAATGCAAATTTTTCTTTCTACCTACTTCACATATATTCAGACAAAAGTATTGCTGAGGTATCATGACTCAACCTTATTTAACCAGTATCCAAACACACAGAGAAGGTGAGGATTGTAGATGCTGGAGATCAGAGTTGAAAAGTGTGGTGCTGTAAAAGTACAGCAGGTCAGGCAGCATTCGAGGAGAGGAGAGTTGACATTTCGGGCAGAAGCCCTTCATCAGGAACCTTGAGTCTCCTGCTACTCGGATGCTGCCTGACCTGCTGTGCTTTTCCAGTGTCACACTTTTAGACTCCAAACACACAGAGGTAACTAAAATAACTGACAATAGCAGGAACCTTGACTAATTTTCCTTTACCCCTGAAGTGGTTGGAGTGGGTTACAGCTCCACTCAGGGAATCTGAATCTGGGCTTCATATTCTTTTACATGTGTTGTAGTTTGGAACTCTGTACAGTGCTGACAGATGATCTTCCCATCCACCATTGGTATATTTTGAAGGAATTTACGAGTGGATACTCAGCTGTTTGAATTAGGAATGCACCTTCATTGGTTATCAAGTTCTAGACTGGGACTGGAACCAGGATGTGTTTGAGGCAGTGCTACCTATTCTATTGTAAGCCTTGCCTTCCCACCTTTCAGTGCTGATGTTAAATGCAAAAGACTATCTGAGATTGCGCAGCACAGAATGTGGTTCAAGAGTGAGACTGTGTAGTCTGTGATTCAATTATCTACTGTATTAACTAGCTATGCTATGTCTTACGCTAAAATAATTTGCAAGATATATCTGGCCAGTTAATACTTCTTACCTTAAATATTCTTTCTGAAATGACAACTCACTGCTCAGATCATTACTTACTTGGATGCTTTTAAAATAGTAATCCAACTTCTTGTTTAGCAGAAAATAAATGGAAAGGATGTGTGAAGCTCGGTTTGCCAGCACAGTGTTTACCACCTCAGTATGTTTATATCCCAGCTTCTCAGTCATGTGAAGCAGCACATTCTGATTCAAGTCTCCAGGGTGAAGCCTAAGTAAGTAGAAATAATCAGGTAATTACTAACTATTGTTATGACACAGCAGAATGGCAGAGTAAACATATTATTGAACTAACTGCCAAATGTTTTTGACTAACAATGTATGAGTCCCAGCAATAGTAAACAGTCATTAATGGTCAATAGTTTAGATAGATATCTATAACTAAGAATGGATTGTTACCACAACATATTATTCCTACGTTGAATTGAAGCATCAAGCTGTGCCAGAAATGTGTTCCTGGTTATCTTATTGTTATGAAATTGAATAGTTTCTCAGTACAGTGTTATTTCATTGTCTTAAAAGGGTGCGATGGATAGGCGATATAATTTTAGGCTGCTCAGTATGACTTCAATGGTGCAAATGATTAAAATCTATTCTGAGGGATAGGATAAACTATCACTCTGAATGGCATGGAATAATCTGGGATTGTCAGCATGGTTTTGTTAAGGGAAGGTCATGTCTTAGTAACTCAGTTGAATTTTTTGAGAAAGTGACAAGAAGGATTGATGAGACAAGTGCAGTGGATGATGTCTACCTGGATCTTAGCATGGCATTTACCAAGGTTCCACACAGCAAACTGGTCAAAGAAGTTAAAAGTACTTGGGATGCAAAGGGATTGTGGCAAATTGGATCCAAAATTGGCTCAGTAATAGGAAACAGAGGATAGTGATTGATGAATGGTTTAAATGAACGGAAAGAGATTTCCAGTAGTGTCAGTGTTGGCTCCTTGCTTGTTTGTCATTGTTATAATAATGACTTGGACTTGAATACAGTTTTAAGAATTTGCAGATGACACAAAAATTAGCTGTATGGTTGATAGTGAAAAGCATAGCTATCAACTCCAGAATGAGATGAATGGGTGGAAAAGTGACAAATGGAATTCAATCTGGACTAGTGTGATTAATGCGTTTCAGGAAGGCAAATAAAGCTACAGAAAACACAGTAAATAGGAGAATATTGACAGCAGTTGAGAGACCTTAGACAGCATATCCATCAGTCCTTGAAGAAGTTCAGACCGGTAGACAAGCTGTTAAAGAAAACTTATGGAATGCTTTCCTTGATTGGAGAAGCTATAGAATAGATCGGATGTAATGTAGGAATGGGATAAAATGAAGATTAGGCCATTGGTGGAAATTTGCGTATAGTTCTGGTCATTGCATTACAGCAAGGTCATAACTGCTTTGGAGAGAGTAAACAGGAGATTTATAAGAATGTTGCCAGGAATTAAAATTGAAGCTGTGAGGAAAGATTGAATAGGTTGGGATTGCTTTCCCTAAAAGAGGAGGTTGAGAATGATTTAATTGACACGTAAAAAATTAAGATGGGCTTGGATAAAGTAGACAGCAAAGATCTGTCTCCCCCAGAGGACAGCTCCATTACCAGGGTGCATGGATTTAAGGTGAATGCTGGAAGGATTAGAGGGGACATAGAGTGGTGGGTGCCTGGGATTCACTGCCTGGTGCTAGAGGCAGAAAAGCACAACTCATTTAAAAGGAAGTTGGATCTGCACCTGAACGGCTGTAACCTGTCCGGCTACAGGGAAGGTGCTGGAAGGTGGGATTCAAAAAGGCAGCTCGTTTCCCTTCAGCCGACGCAAACACAATGTTCTAAATGGTCTCTTTCTGTGCCATAAATTTTCCATGGTTCTATGGATTCAGAATTCTAAGTTTTAGATTCTGTTTCTGAATTCCAGTTTCTGAACCAAATTCAAGTTTTAAAGAATTTTACTTTTCTAATTTAGTAATTTTAGATTTCAATTTTAAATGTTTCATTGATGGATCTCCCGTGGAATTGTTCACAGACCACAGATGTGATATATAATCATTCACTTGGCTTTTTCCTTTAAGACTCTTGCTGTACATTGAGGAACTGTAGTGAATTAGAAATCGCTGAGATCAGAATTGTTTTGATGTGCTAATGGCTAAACTACATCCTTTATCACGTACATTCTACACAACAGCATTAGCAATGGAGAGTTCACTTTGCGGAAAGACATAACAGACAGCAAGGAACAAAGATATGAGCTATAAACTGAGCATTCTGGCTTCCACCTTCATTTAATTTCTCTCCCCTAATCAGCAAGGTTGGGTGCTGGGAGTGCTAACTATTAAATGTACTACATATGGATTGCTCTTACAATAGCACTTTGCACAAGGATGCAAGTCCTAATGCAGTCTTCTATTGGAATATAGTCTCATCTTAGCATCCAGAACCCTGTTTAATATCTTACATTTTAGGCCTGGGTTTATATTACACTTTCATTTTGGTTTATTAAGTAGTGCTAAGTACTGCAGGCTAGTGCAATTTAGAAATCAGAGACAGTTTGGAGAGGGTAGGATTTAACATGTTCTGGATCAGTGGTGCTGGAAGAGCACAGCAGTTCAGGCAGCATCCAACGAGCAGCAAAATCAACGTTTCGGGCAAAAGCTCTTCATCAGGAATAAAAAAAAAGCATGGTTACAGTTATGTGGAGAAACTGCAGAAGCTGGAAATAGGTACATGGGGGAATATGAGAGTGCACAAGGGAATAGGCGACATGGATGTAGCATTTGAGTGGGTGGAGGAGTGAGGATTGATGATTTTCAAGAGTAAAACAGGGTCATTAAAACCCTGTGGTGTTCCAACCTGACAACTTACAACTGCAACCTTCCCATCCTCAACTATTAACATCCCTGAGGTTACCATTTACCAGCAACTCAATTGGACTCACAAGATAATACAGTGGTTACAACAGCAGGTCAGAGGCTCGGAATACTGCAGCATGTACTTCATCTCCTGACACCTCAATGTCTATTCACCATCTACAAGGCACAAGTCAGGAGTGTGACGGAATACTTCCCACTTGCTTGGATGAGTGCAGCTCCAACAACACTCAAGAAACTTGACACCATCCAGACAAAGCAGCCCACTTGATTGGCACCACACCGACATCACTCTCTCCACCTCGAAGGACAAGGGCAGGAGATACATGGGAACACCACCACCTTCACATTCCCCTCTAAGCCACTCACCACCCTGACTTGGAAATATATCGCTGTTCTTTCACAGTCACTCGGTCAAAATCCTGGAATTCCCTCCCTAATGGCATTGTAGGTCGACCTAAAGCAAAGGGACTAACACCTTCTCAAGGGCAACTAGGGATGTGCAATAATTGCTAGGCCAAGAAGCAACGCCTACATCCTGTGAGTGAATAAAACAAACCTGATGACCTGCCGTCTTTGTTATCACCTCAGGCTTATATTTAGAGGCTCACGCCTCCAGGAAACAATATATGGAGGGAAAGGACCCATTTTAAAGGAGAGAGGTCTGTCAGATTGGAGTATTTCTCAACTCGACTGCCCTGTCCCCTCCATGGCAGTTTTCTCTGCCGTAACGGTACAGTATGCCACCTTCCCCTATATCGATGACAGAGAAGGCAAACATGAACAGGCTGCTAAGGATAAGAGGGTCCCTGTTGGTGGGCCATATTTTTCCCTTTGAAGGCAGCCATCTAACAGCTTCCCCCAAACATACGTTTGCCCTCTCTAACCACCACCCTGTCAATCCTGAACTCTCATTCCATCACATGGATCTGCCAACCTAAGACCCCAACCCTAATGTAAGCCCAAGTTAATGGTGTCTCCCTTTAGGCGTTGCCTGTGGACCCAGCTGTGTCATTACACCCAATCTTACTGCTGGGTCAATTGAGCACCCAACCATCTGATTCCAGGTAAAATTCATCCCTATATTATCAGAACTCAGCGCACTTGAAAATTATAACTACAAAGCAACAATTACATTTTTTATGTTAACTTCAGTTTTTAAATGAGTTTATGTTAGAAAACCGTAAATGTCAGTTTTAGTTCCAGTGAAATTCTTAGTGGGAAGTAAAAGCAGCCAGGCAGAGAATTTGGTTGATAAGTATTCAGCTACAAGTTTCCTTTATCCCAGTCTCATATAGACATAATACAGCTGTCTTCCTGTGGGTTAACCCCTCCAAGTACACCAGGATAGAGTGCAGGCTCTGAGCTCTGCTGGAACTCATGTTTCAGCAATTGATTGTATGAGGTCTGACTTTCAAACATGGACTGTCACTTAGCTGAGGTAAAAAAACAGTAATAAAGAGGGGTGTGAGGATTCTGAAAGGCTTTGCTTTGCAAATACCGTTGAACCAACAATCTGGGCCACAGTTACCTTCTATCCTGTGTCTAATCCTGAGCACACATCGAATTATTATTATCATTATATCTGTGTAATTGTTGTTAAAAATGTTTCCTATCCAAGACAATAAACGCCTTTCATCCTCTATGTCTTGTGGAATAGCAGACAAATGTGTAATTAAACATACCCATTCCCTTACTGTAATTATCAGGATTACACTGTCAGCTTTCTTTATAAAGATGGATAGAGGAGTTCACAATAGACATATTCACACAAACATAAACTTCAGCTGGGATTTGTCATTCTGGAGTTAAAGTTTAGCTGCAGGCATCACATCTGCCACAGTCTGTGATTCTCAGGCAATCTCTTGCTCTTCAGCTAATTTCATATGGTCAGCAGATTCCAGCAAGAGCTCAAGGGTAAATCTTTTGTGCTATTGCCCCTGCTGTCTCCTTGCTGCAAGCCAAGAGCTCCAGAAAAGACAGTGAATAAGGTTCCTACCACTTCCTGGAGATGTCTATCAAGTGTGTTTAGATAGCTGCATGCTTACATATTGCCTAAATGAGGCTCTAGCCTATCTGCGTCAGAAAAGGAGTCCCTTTTCCCTCTCAGGGGTGAAACGAGCCCTTCAGATAAGGCTGCTGAGCTGAGGGTGTGCAGGAGGTCGGCACCTCTAGAAGGTACCAGCACGATGGGATCCAGCATAGGAAGCAGAGGAATGGTCTCCTTCACCCCACAAGGGGATTGCCACCATCTTTTCAAAGCAACCGCACCCTCAAAGAGCCATCATTGACTCTAACTCTGCTACAGTACAGCCATGTCGACCTCACAATCACATATATGATGGGCATTAAAGGGATGTTAATATTATGCTGATAATTTTCTAATGCTTTTTGGGTACTGAGCTCCCTACTTTCTCCCTGGGAGGGCACACCAGCTGGCAGGGCTATGAATGCTTCTCAAGTGTTCATGGACACATTCCCATTACACTCAGCTGTCTCTTTTTCCCTCCAAACCAAAGTGACATATGAGAGGACTGAGACTGCCAGTGGCCTTCCAGACCTTCACATCCCATGGACACATTAATAGCTGGTAAAAAAAAATTGAGCTTTTTGGGAGTGAAAAGGAGATTTATACATGGAAGCAGAAAATATAGCTAAGGCACTAAATCAATATCTTGCATCTGTCCATACCAAGGAAGCAGATGGCACTCAGGCCATGGAGAAATCCTGTCCCTGGAAGGATTCAGAATTAATAAAGCAGAGAAATCAGATAGACTGTCTGCCCCAAGACCGGATGAGATGCATCCAAATATACTTAAGGGAGTGAGAATGGGAACTGCAGAGGCACTGATCACAACCTTTCAATCTTCCTTGATTTTGAGGTGGTGCTATAGGACTGGACAATTATAAACATTACACCCTAGTTCCGAAAAGGATCTAAGAATAAGCCCAGCAATGATGGATCAGTATGTTTAAGTTTGGTGGTGGGAAAACGTCTAGAAATAATATCCTAGGATAAAATTGACAGTGATCTGGACAAACTGGGTTAATTAAACACAGCCAACCTAAATTTCTTAATTGAAAATTGTGTTAACTAAGTTTTGTGAAGAGCTAACAGAGAGGGTTAATGATGATAATGCTGTTGATGTGATGTACATAGACTTCTAAGAGGTCATGATGTGGAGGTGTTTGATGCAGTGCTGCACAACAGACCTGTGGTGAAACTTCCAACTCACTGAATAAAAGGGACTTAACAACATGAATACAAATTGTGTGTGTGATTGGAAAGACAGGGGAATTGTCAAATGGATATTTTTCAGGGTGGAGGATGTTTTATGGTGGAGATCCCAAGGGGCTCAGTATTGGGACCCGTGCTCCTCCTGATAGATAGAAATGTAGAAAATAGGAGGTGGAGGTATTCAGTCCTTTGATCCTGACCTGACATTCAGTATGATCATGGCTGATCTTTCAACTCAGTAACCTGTTCCCACTTTTTCCCACTACCCTTTGATACTTTAAGCCCGAAGAACTGTACCTAACTCCTTCTTGAAAACACTTAATGTTTTGGCCTCAGCCACTTTCTGTGGCAGAGAGTTCCACATGCTCACCACTCTCTGGGGAAGAAACTTTTTCATATCTCAGTTCTAAATGGCCTACCCAACATTCTTAAACTGTTAGCCTTGATTCTGGATTCCCTGGTCATCAGAATAGTCCTTCTTGTGTTTACCCAGTCCAGTCCTGTGAGAATATTATAAGTTTCACTGAGATCCCGCCTCATTCTTCTGAACTCCAGTAAATGTCATCCAGTCTTTCTTCATACGTTAGTCCTGTCATCCCAGGAATCAGTCTGGCAAATCTTTGTTGCACTCCTTCCAAAGCCAGTACACATTCCTCAGATACAGAGTTCAAAACTACGCACAATACTCTAGGTGTGGTCTCACTAAGGCCCTGTACTGTTGTATGGTCCTGTACTTGAATCTTCTTGCTATGAAGGACAACGTACAGTTTATATATAATAATGATTTACAGCTTGGTGTGTAAAATCATAGAGATGTACAGGATGGAAACAGACCCTTTGGTACAATTCATCCATGTTGACCAGATATTCTAAATAAATCTAGTCCCATTTATCAGCATTTAACCCAAATCCCTCCAAACCCTTCCTATTCATATGCCCATCCAGATGCCTTTTAAATGTGGCAATTGCATCAGCCTGCACCACTTCCTCTAGCAGCTCATTCCATACATACACCACCCTCTGCATGAATAGGTTACTCCTTAGGTCCCTTTTAAATATTTCCCTCGCACCTTAAACCTATGCTCTCTAGATCTGGACTCCCCCAGCCCAAGGTAAAAGACCTTGTCTACTTACCCTATCCATGCTCTTCCTGATTTTGTAAACCTATATAAGGTCACCTCTCAGCCCCCGATGCTCCAGGGAAAATAACCCAAACCTATACAGCCTCTGTCTATAGCACAAATCCACCAATCCTGGCAATGTTCTTGTAAATCTTTTCTGAACCCTTTCAAATGTCACAATATCCTTCCTATTGCGAGGAGACCAGAATTGCATACAAAATTCCAAAAGTGGCCTAATCAATGTCCTGTACAGCCACAACATGACCTCCCAATTCCTTTACTCGATGCACTAACCAATAAAAGCAAGAATACCAGATGCCGCCTTCACTATCCTATCTACCTGTGACTCCAACTTCAAGGAACTATGAACCTGCACTCCAAGGTCTCTTTCTCAGCAACATTCCTGAGGACTTTACCATTTAGTGTATAAGTTCTGCCCTGATTTGCTTTTTCAAAAAGGAAGCATTATAAATTGTGAGGAATACAGTATTGAACTTCAAAAAGACATGAGGTAGAAACAGAACTCTGCTTTTATACCAAACAATGAAACACAGTGGAATGGTTCTCAGAGCTGCTCCTCAGTCAGTGAGGTTGCATTGAATAGAGCACACAGTGGTCTCCCAGGCAGCTGTGAAACTCAGCATACCTGGTAACACGTGTGGAGACTCCAATGACTCCTCTTCACAAGTCAAAAAAAGTGCCTGTATCTATGTAGCTCAGGCCCTCTAAAAATAGGTGGCTATGAGATTTTCATGTATGCCTTTCTCGCTCATATGCCATAACTCAATCTTTATGGTATCTGTGAAGAACCTCCTGGGCCATTCCACTTCCTCAGCTTCCTCCTCAGTGCAGACCTCCTGCTTTTCCATCAGAACCTGCCCCAGGCCAGTCTCCTCTCATTGAGTTACATTGTAGAGCAAACAATTTAAATTGCGAGACACTGTCTGAAGTGCCCATTGACCAGATGCCTGACCAAGCATCTGAATCTCATTTTCAGGGGCTGTATGGTCTGCTCCACAATGGCCCTTGTGGGAGTCTTTACAACTCTTTGGCACCAGTTTGTGGATTCTCTCTTTTTCTCTTTCTCTTGCTGCACCATCTCCATGTAACTCTATTCACTAATGTCATCCCACACCCCAAAATCAGTATAAATTTCCCAGTTATTTTCATTCTCACAAAGGGACACAAAATGTTAACTCTGCTTTTCTCTCTACTGTTGAGTTTCTCTAGCAATCTGTTTTTATTTCAGATTTCCCATCTGCAGTTCTTTGTTTTATGTCATGTGCTTGAGTTTGAGGGGTCGCCCACTGACTATCACTGGAAGGGCACAGGGAGAGGGGTGGGTTCTGAAAGATGTAGGCGCCTGTGAGTGTTCCAGGATGTGAGCATCGAAGTGAGATGCCCTCTGGGTAACATGCACAGACCTCCAAGATCCAGCTGCCGTGGTCACACATTAGATTAGATTCCCTTGTCGACACCGACCCTCTGAAGAGTAACTCACCCAGACCCATTACCCTACCCTATATTTACCCCTGATTAATGCACGTAACATTATGGGCAATCTAGCGTGGCCAATTACCTGACCTTCACATCTTTGGATTGTAGGAGTAAACCAGAGCACCCAGAGGAAACCTATGCAGACATGGAGAATGTGCAAACTCCACAAAGACAGCCACCCAAGGTGGGAATCAAACCCAGGTCCCTGGTGCTGTGAGGCAGCAGTGCTAACAACTGAGCCACCGTGCCAGCCCAATGACCTGCACATTCACAAAGTGGAAGCTTTTCCCATTTATGAAACCCATGGAATCATAGAACCCTTACAATACAGACAGAAGCCATTTGGCCCATCGAGTCTGCACCACCCTCCAAAGTGCATCCCACCCAGTCCCATTCCCACCCCCATGCTGTCCCCATAACCTCACATTAACCATGGTCAATCCACCTAACCTAAACATCCTTGGACTTCATGGGCATTTAGCACAATCAATCCACCTAACCTTCATATCCCTTTGACAGGGGGAGGAAACTGGGCACACAGAGGAAACCCACGCAGACATGGGGAGAACATGCAAACTCCACACACTCACTCAAGTGCTGGAATCGAACCCATGTCCCTGGTGCTGTGGGACAGGAGTTTTAACCACTGAGCCACAGTGCTTGCCCCTGCTGACTGCTGATGGGATGCCCTCATATCTGCATGGGTACATTCGAATTGCCCCATTGCTCTGCGGAAATTCTGCCCTGGCAGCAAAGCTGACTACCCCGAGTGCCTGACCCGCAGCAGGAAATGAATAAATAGGTCAGCCTTGACAAACACAGCCTCAGAGACCATATGGTTACAGCTGGGAGTGGATCCTCTTGAAATTTTGCAGAGGTCCCAGTGACTCCCTGACATGATGAGCTGACAGAGAAACTGACAGCTACCATCGCCTTCAAGACAACTGAGAAAGGATTCCTTCTTCATCCCTGAAAGTAGAGGTGCTCATCCAATAATTGGCAAATGTAGGGGCCAATGTTTCAGGACATCTTGAGGCCTCATCGCCAATGACAGTCCATTATACACATAGCTCTCTTGTTGGCCATAGATTCAATCCTGGGCCAATGCTCACCGTCTATGTGGGCCCTTTCAGGCAGACTGAGCCTCTGAGGCTACTCCACAGCCAGTGCCAGCTCCTACTGCTGCTGGAACACTTGCTCTTACTGCTGTCACTCGATTGGGTGATGCTGCAATCGGGTTTATTCTGAGGGGGAAGATGGCCAGGGAGACCATCTGTGCTATGCTGCCGTCGCTTTCTGCAGAGTTGCAGAGACAGAAGCATCTTGCTCCCCTTGGATATTTGCGCTGCCAGCCTGTCCCATCTGTCTCAGAGAAATCGGACGCCTCACGATGTTCCCCAATGCCCTCAACCCTCAGACTGACTGATTTGGAGAATGATTTGGAGATGCCGGTGTTGGACTGGGGTGTACAAAGTTAAAAATCACACAACACCAGGTTATAGTCCAACAGGCTTAATTGGAAGCACACTAGCTTTTGGAGCGACGCTCCTTCATCAGGTGATTGTGGAGGGCTCGATCGTAACACAGAATTTATAGCAAAAATTTGCAGTGTGATGTAACTAAAATTATACATTCAAAAATTGATTGTCTGTTAAGCCTTTCATCTGTTAGATTACAGTGATAGTTTCACTTCTTTCATGTGTAAATCACAAAACCCTTTTTAAAGTTACATTCTTGGCTTAGCTGTTAACAATGGTGATAACTAGACAATATTTTGATACATTCATGTAGAACTCTGAGGTCAAAAACTGCATGAATTTATGTAAAACTCTGTTATCTCACTTTTTAGATTAGAATCAATCTAAACATCAGGTCATAGACAGAGAACACAGGAGGCTAACACCTTCAACATGTTGTCTAGCTATCACCATTGTTAACAGCTAACCCGAGAATGCAACTTCTAAAAAAAGGGTTTTGTGATTTACACATGAAAGAAGTGAAACTATCACTGTATTCTAACAGATGAAAGGCTTAACAGACAATCAATTTTTCAATGTATAATTTCAATTCCATCACACTGCAAATTTTTGCTATAAATTCTGTGTTACGATCGAGCCCTCCACAGCCACCTGATGAAGGAGCGTCGCTCCGAAAGCTAGTGTGCTTCCAATTAAACCTGTTGGACTATAACCTGGTCTTGTGTGATTTTTAACTTTAGATTTGGAGAAGCCAGTGTTGGACTGGGGTTTACAAAATTAAAAATCACACAACACCTGGTTACAGTCCAACAGGTTTATTTGGAAGCACTAGCTTTCAAAGCGTGGCTCCTTCATTGTGTAGTTGTCAACCTGATGAAGGAGCAGTGTTCTGAAAGCTAGTGCTTCCAAATACCTGTAAACCTGTTGGGACTATAACCTGGTGTTGTGTGATTTTTAACTTCAGACTGACTGCAGTACACACACTCCTCTCGCCTCCGCACCAGTTCAAACTGATTGGAGCAAAGCCTGGCCTGAAATCTCCTCCCTCCCTTTCACGGTTCTCTGTGATTCAGACACTGCCACTCCCCATTTCTCACTTTTGTCTGTCGATGCAGCTCAACACCTGCAGCTGTTTGAAATGTGCACTAAAGTCTCCTGGTCTGCCATAATTGGCCCTTTGTTTGCTGTGGGCTAGTTTATTGAATCAAATCCCTCCAGCGTGGAAGCAGGCCATTTGGCCCATCGAGTCGACACTGACCCTCTGAAGAGCATCTCACCTAGACCCACTCACCAACCCTGTGCCTGTAACCCTGCATCTCCCATGGCCAATTCACCTAACCTGCACATCTTTGGACATGGAAGAAAACTGGAGTACCCAGAGGAAACTCATACAGACACAGGGAGAATTTACAAGTTTTACACAGGGTGGAATTGATTCCTGGGTCCCTGGCACTGTGAGGCAGCAGTGATAATCATTCAGCCACTGTACTGCCCTAAACTAAAGGCACCTAGGATGGGGCTCAAACACACCACCTCAAAATTAAATCTCCTGTTCTACTGACCGAGATGGGTAGGCCTGATTTGTGTTCAGAAAACGACCCAGGAGAGACTACTGGCCTTGCTTCATTTGGACTGGTCGCCTGTATTTGGAGAAGTGACAGTGAGTATCATTTAAAGCTGGATCATTAGAAGGACGAAGCTGTAGTGAGTTTTCTAGAGGATGACAAGGTGAAACTCATCAGACACATGCCTGATTTTTGCTGTCAGTTTCTGAAGCATCAAGCCTGTCAGTTGGGTACAGGTTAGTTGGGAAGGTGAAGAGGTGTGGTATTAATGAGATGTAGGTTAAATACATGCAAAGAGGCTCCATGCCTTTTGCTGGTGACATACCTGACCCATTACCTGAAGCAGGAGAACTTTATCACTAAAGGTTTTCTGAGGATCTTTGACCTTCAGCCAATTAGATTCACCGACCACCATTCTTTTCTCCATGTGGGAGAGTGGGAAATCTAACCCATAATGATGTGATGAATATTTTTGAACCAGGAAGGACACATAGATAAGTAGAATGCTCACAGTTCAAAAATATCAATATGTAACACCCAAATAATATTGAAAGGAATGAATCATGAATAATGGAAATAATTTTCAATTAGATTTAGATTTTAGATTTCATTGTCACGTGTACTCAAGTACAGAAGTAAGAAGGTCTTCGGCATATTTCACACCTTCTTGAAAAGAGCTTTTCCTAATTCCCCCAGTATAACTGTTGCTCCTTTCAACCTGAATCCCCAACTGAGAGGGGGTGTATGAGTGATTGAGATTTCTGCCCTTACTGCTCATGAGCTGTGCAAAATTTGATTTACCCATCTCTGTACTTTTAGCTCCCCACTGAAACCTCAGTGGAAACCAGAAACTGACAATGTAAACAACTAGCGTGAAAACCTACACCTTACCATTCCACAACGTCAGTGGGTTCAGGTGTTAAAACTAGAGCTAAACTGTGAATTAATTACGGGACTGGGGTTGTGGGCAGACGCTGCTCACTATTAAAGCAAATGTTACATCGCAATACCTTTTGACACGTTTAACACTATTTGTTGCCTGGGTATGAAAATGGTGTTTCAAAATCCCCAGAGATTGCAAAACCTCAACCCAGTTATCTGGCAAGAGAAGCTACTTGCCCCACCTGTTTTCAACAAACTGGACATTAATGCACAGGGAAACGGGTCACATTTAGAATATAACATGTGCATCAATTATTTTCTTTATTTGGTCAGAATTTACTGTTGGCTTTTCATTGTTTTGTCATGTTATAGTATTAACCCATTGCTTTACAGTGGCTAATATCACTGACGGGCAACATCAAATTAATACATTAAGCATTCATTCACTGCCATTGACTATTATTTAATCTTTGAGCAGTGAAGAATATATTGTTGTACACCACAGAGAGATGTAATCTAAACACTCGCTGATTTTTGAAATGAACTGATAATACCAGATTTGTGTGACAACTTTTTATTGTCTGCTAAATAGCCACAACATTCTTGAAATGACATCTTTGCTGATTGTGAGGTTTGAGGCTCTTAAATCTGGTAAATACATTTTATCATTGTCCACTTTTAAGGACAGAAAATAATGCAGCTGTGTCCAAAACGATACAAAGTAATCTGCCGCAGGTTGCTTTTATAAGTCAGTGCCTTCTTGAGTCACAAAGAAGTGAGTTTATTCTGTCTCCGTTGCCAATGGAAAGCTAATGTCGCTCTATGTCTTCCTCACAATCTGCTGGGCCTAAACCTGAGTTAGTTTAAATGATCACCTCCAAACTGTCAATATGTGTTGTTCAGTTTTTATAAATGTTATGCTTCCCCTTCCCTTCTGGAATTTTTTTTGCACTATGCATCATTCTCTGACTGAGAGGATCATGTGGTAATAATGACCACTTCCAGACTTCTTCCAAAATCCATTCCTGAGTCCACATATATGACTCAGAATCCAATTTCCCTGTGGCTCTGTATCCTGCCACAGTGTATTGGATGTCTAGCTCATTGATCCATCACACAGTCTCCCATTAATCCTCTCTGATCTTAATTTAAAGTGAATACTCCCACCTCTAGAGCGGCTTGATTTGAATTCTCTGATCTAACACCCACACACCTTCTGTGCTGCAATTCTTAAGAGCACCAGAGCTGAGCTTGTAATTCAGTTACATATAGGTGTCCTTCTTGAATTCATCTATTTGTCTTTAATTAAAATATGTTAAGCACACACTCAGATACTCTACTTGGATTGTAACCACTGAAGGCAGTGCTGCAGATGAGAGAGAACCAGCACTGTCGGATGGCCTGGTTGTTGGTTAGGATCTTTGAAGATTTTTCACAGATCATCTACTGACCATGGGGAAGGATGATGGACACAAATTATGGACAGTTACCTGACCTAGATAGCCCTGAATACTATTTTCCAGTCTGTCCCTCTCAACAGGGAGTCAACCATGGCTCAGCTGTCACATAGCCAGATGAAATTTAGAAGCTGGGGGGTTTATGACTCACTCCTGAACCTTGAGGGTAATATCTGAGATATTATACATACAGCAGGAGAGCCACACTGTTAGAATCGTCTTATTTACAATCGGACATGTAAGTAAAGCCCCTGTCTCCCCTCTGAGGTGGTTGTAACTTATGAAGAAAGGTATTTTGAAGAGAAAGAGTTTTCTCAATAGTGCTCTGCGTACTAATCAACAAAAGCAGCACCCATACCAACAAACTTTCTGAGGTACTGAAAGGAAATTATAAAGCAAAACAGATATCCAGGTACATGAGCAGATACTACGGTACACAATAAAAAGCTTAATCCTGAGTTACGTTTTATAGACAGCTGTAAAAAAGAAAAACAAGGTAGAGAGAAGCTTAGGAACAGAATTCCAGAGCTTCCAGGCAGCTGAAGAATCTACCACAATGGTGGCACAAATGGAATTCACAAGAAGCCTGAATTCAAGAATTGTCAATATCTCAAAGCATATGAGACACAAGGAGATTGTAGCGATGTGGAGTAGCAAGGTCATGCATTGAGGTGGGGTTTGAAAACAGGAATGAGAGTTTTAAGATCAACCTGCATATGCAGGAACTGATGCATGGCACCAAATAAGGTGAATGAAACTCTGTGAGTTAGGGCACGGGCAGCAGAATTGTGAAATTGTTTTGAATTTACAGACCAGGTGCGCACTAGTCAAACTTGAGATAAGAAAACTATGCATTAGGGTTTCAACAATAGTCAAGCAGGGGCAGGGGACAGGGTCAAGGGACAGTATGTAAATGGAAACAAGTGGCCTTAGTAATGGTGTAGTCTTGTTCAAAAATAATAATGGCAGATCACTTAGATCACATTGTTTACCTTCAATGGTAGCTGAAGGCCATTTTAGGAATCCATATCTGACATTGCCCTCTCCCTTGTTCCCCATTGTCCTCCTGTCAAGAAAGAGCTGGGATTTTTCAGGACTAGCCTCTATTACTTCATCATTATCACCTGGCAGAATGCCTGCTGCTATGAGACACAAGCTGAAAATGTGTTGCTGGTTAAAGCACAGCAGGTTAGGCAGCATCCAAGGAACAGGAAATTCGACGTTTCAGGCCACAGCCCTTCATCAGGAATGAGGAGAGTGTGCCAGGCAGGCTAAGATAAAAGGTAGGGAGGAGGGACTTGGGGGAGGGGCGATGGAGATGTGATAGGTGGAAGGAGGTCACGGTGAGGGTGATAGGCCGGGGTGGGGTGGGGTGGGGGCGGAGAGGTCAGGAAGAAGATTGCAGGTTAGGAGGGTGGTGCTGAGTTCGAGGGAATCAACTGAGACAAGGTGGGGAGAGGGGAAATGAGGAAACTGGAGAAATCTGAGTTCATCCCTTGTGGTTGGAGGGTTCCCAGGCGGAAGATGAGGCGCTCTTCCTCCAACCGTCGTGTTGTTATGTTCTGGCAATGGAGGAGTCCAAGGACCTGCATGTCCTCGGTGGAGTGGGAGGGAGAGTTAAAGTGTTGAGCCACGGGGTGGTTGGGTTGGTTGGTCCGGGCGTCCCAGAGGTGTTCCCTGAAGCGTTCCGCAAGTAGGCGGCCCGTCTCCCCAATATAGAGGAGGCCACATCGGGTGCAGTGCATGCAATAGATGATGTGTGTGGAGGTGCAGGTGAATTTGTGGCGGATATGGAAGGATCCCTTGGGGATCACCAACCCAACCTCCACTCCCGGCACCTTCCCCTGCAACCGCAGGAAATGCAAAACTTGCGCCCACACCTCCTCCCTTACTTCTCTCCAAGGAAACCACCAACCCAACCTCCACTCCCGGCACCTTCCCCTGCAACCGCAGGAAATGCAAAACTTGCGCCCACACCTCCTCCCTTACTTCTCTCCAAGGAAAACTCAGCACCACCCTCATAACCTGCAATCTTCTTCCTGACCTCTCTGCCCCCACCCCACCCCAGCCTATCACCCTCACCTTGACCTCCTTCCACCTATCACATCTCCATCACCCCTCCCCCAAGTCCCTCCTCCCTACCTTTTATCTTAGCCTGCCTGGCACACTCGCCTCATCCCTGATGAAGGGCTCTGGCCCGAAACGTCAAATTTCCTGTTCCTTGGATGCTGCCTGACCTGCTGTGCATTAACCAGCAACACATTTTCAGCTCTGATCTCCAGCATCTGCAAACCTCACTTTTTACGCTATGAGACACAAGACCTACTATGACCAACTGAAACATAAAGAGCTACTCAGCAGCAGCTCATTACACCTTACCGGTCTGGGTAAACACTGCTGCACATTGGTGTCCCGGGATGGTCATCATTCAGCCAGAGATCAGACAGTACCTGCTGGACATTGGGCCGTTTAATAGGGTCAGGTTCAAGTAAGGATCGTAGAAAGTTAACGGCAGCTGGAAAAAGGATATTGAACATTATCACGCAGTAATTACTGATCATTGTGCAGATGAAAATACTGAAGGGTTAGATATTGTACAGTCTACACAAAAAAGCACACCAAAACCTGCATTTTCATATTTTAAGTTAGTGATTTCAAATTGTGCCAACTTATGCCTCACTTCGTTTTTCAAAAGTTTTAAAGCAACCACCGATTCACTTTAATACAACATTAAGAAGCAGTGGTTTAAACTCCTGACTATTATTAAACAGTTTTGCAGCCTAAAATACGCAAACGAAGCTTCAATTAAGACGATGCTTTTACTCTTGCAATGCACTAATTGTACAACGTTATCAATTTCCATCTGAATATCTGCAGAAGAAACAAAAAATGTTAACAGTTAACAAAGGAACCATCCTACAGCCCAAATATTAAATTTGAACATTATTAGTCTTAATTTTAAAAACAGTGTATGTTTACCTTTTCCAACTTACAACATTGCCTTCAGGAGACAAAAATTACAAAGAACTGCAGATGCTGAGAATCAGAAACAAAACAATAAATTGCTGGAAAAGCTGAGCAGATCTGAAAGCAGAGTTCATGTTTCTTCAGTTCTGAAGACATGTCACAGGACTTGAAACGTTAATTCTGCTTTCTCTCCACAGGTGCTGACAGACCTGCTGAGTTTTTTCCAGCAAATTTTGTCTTTGTGATTGTCTTCTGTCAGTTTTATGCACCTCCTGTGCAGTCTTAATCTTGGATGCCTCACTCTGTCTAAACACTATGATCTGTATATCTTCATTTGTTATGAATTGCCTGTACTGCTCAGAAAACAAAGCTTTTCATTGTACTTAGGTACATGTGACAACAATAAGTCAAATCAATCAAATGAGTATTACAGTAGGGGTTTATGTTTGCAATATGAATTTCTTCCCTTTCCCATGTTTTCCTCTCCCATCTTTAGCAGCCATTCACTAAATTCAGCAGTAAGACAGGTTAATAGCTTCCACTAATACAGCCCTGACTCAGACATTGGGAAATGCATGCCTATGATCACATCTGTTTTTCTGCAAGAAACAAGTGGTCTTCAGGCAGCCTCGAACACTATTGCAGCCCGGGTCAGGTTGCTACATTACATAATTTGTAGCAATTGTGCTTTAATATACACCAATCCATCGTCTATTACTGTGAAAACTTAGGGAATGATAAAACAGGAGCATTTTCATTATTTTAACAAATGGTGATTCTCAAGTCAACAGGAAACAAAGGAATTTGGCCTTCTGACACAATGGAAATTGAAACAATATAGATAACCAGTGCTGAAAGTGTTCTAAATATTACTATAATAAACAAATAGCCTTTAATTAGTTTATCCTTATCTTAAATTCTTCTGCTGTTAATATGAGCCGATTTTCACCATATTGGTAACAATGCAGGCATATCTTTCCAAATGCTGGTGCTATTTCAACCTTCCTATGTTACTCCAAGATATGTCACCATTTTTAATTGCGGTTGACCATTGTTTCTGCAGCACTAAATAGAAAGGATTTTGTTTTCATTCAAACTTGAAATAACTCCACAGACAGCTGTATCCCATCACTCAGTTGTCCTTTATTGCAAGTACACAGTACTGATGCAGCTCCCTCAGAGGCAGCTCTCAGAGTGAACAGAAACTCTTGACATTCCTGTTTATATTTGTCAGCCACGGCTCCCTGATTGGAGCAGATTAACAGCCCCAATCAGAGAACTCATATTCTATGATGTCCATTTGACTGACCTTGTTGCAGTCACTACGTCCCTCCTCCTCTATGTCCAGGGGCATAGGCCTACTCTTCTCCTTGTAGCCTTTCATAGAACATAGAAAAATACAGCACAGTACAGGCCCTTTGGCCCTCGATGTTGCGCCGATCCAAGCTCACCTAACCTACACTAGCCCACTATCCTCCATATGACTGTCCAATGCCTGTGTAAATGCCCATAAAGAGGGAGAGTCCACCACTGCTACTGGCAGGGCATTCCATGAACTCACGACTCGCTGAGTAAAGAATCTACCCCTAATATCTGTCCTATACCTACCACCCCTTAATTTAAAGCTATGCCTCCTCGTAATAGCTGACTCCATACGTGGAAAAAGGTTCTCATGGTCAACCCTATCTAAACCCCTAATCATCTTGTACACCTCTATCAAGTCACCCCTAAACCAATGAAGGCATTTTCGCACTGGATCCAGTTCCTCTGACTTGGCCTCAGGTAACGGCAGTGTGTGCTTGACCGTAGCCTGCCTCTTGCGCCTGGAGCATCTTGGAATAAATTCATGCTTCTCTTCAGGTGGTAAAGGGGTCAAGGCTGTGACATCTGCCATGCCCATCTCAGAGTCTGAGGTTTCTTCAATGCTAGACAGAGGGGGAGTACCCACGGTTTCTGACATTCTTTCTGGCTGTTCTGAGGGGCTGGGTATGTTTTGCTCCTGCCCCGTTTGTGGATTTGCAGTTTTCATGTGATCCACATGCTTGTTCAGGGATGCTTCATCTGTCCAAAGTTTGTGTGTCATGGGACATGAACCTCACACCAACCAGGCCTCTAATCCATGGAAGGTTTCAGCTCCAAACCCAGAAGTAAACTGTCTCTCTCACTCTGAGGAGACTTGGGTCTGGCAGTGGCATTCCTGAAGCCGTTGTACCATCCCTACCCCTGGTCTGGAAAGATCAGGTTTAATCTGGTGGGGAGTCTTCTCCCCATTAGCAGCTCACCTGGTGCTATACCTGTAGTTGCAAAAGGGACTGGGACAGTTTGGTATCGTATGACATTGTAAGCTGTCTCTTTAAGCCTGCTTTCAAAGTTCAGACTGTTCCTTCCACAAGACTATTGAATGATGAATGGTATGGAGCTGTCTTTATATGCTGACTTTAGGAAATATTCAAATTCTCTGCTGGCAAATGATAGCCCATTGTCTGTGACCAACATGCCCAGGAGCCTGTGTATTGCAAAAGGTGCTCACAGCTTTTCTGTCATTGTCCCCGTGTTTGACGAATGGACTCTATGCATGTCCAGCCACTGTGAGTGCGTATCCACAATGACTAAGAGCTTTCATCATTGTTAACGTGTAATTGAGTCCAGGATTTATCTGGCTAGTCCCACAAAGGTGGGGGAGCTGCTGGCAGTAATTTATGACCTTGTTGGCACCCAGGACACTGCCCCACCAATGCAGCTATGTCTGCATCCAATCCTGGCAACAAGACAAAATTTCTTGCCAACATCTTGATTTTTTGACATCCCTGGATGACCCAGGTGGAGTTCAACCAATAACTGGTGGTGACTTTTATTCAGGACAATCAGCCTTGCACCCCAAAATGCCATCCTCCATAATGACCTGATCTCAATGGGTGATGGCCTTTTTGCTTCCCCATCACTACCAGCCATGTTTTAGGTTTGCCAGATTCAGATCATCTTGTGTCCACAGGCTGATATTGCCAGTAGTGACCAGAAGGGTGTCTAGGAAGTTTAAAACCAGAACGGACTCTTCCAGTGGCAGCACTAGTGGTATCTGCCAGTGGGTGGTGGCTAAAGGCAGCACTGATGGTATTCTAACTCATAATTTTATGCACTTAAAATGAGAGCCCACCACTGAATTCGACCTGAGACTTTGGGTGGCATGGCCTTGTCCTCTATGAGTAGCCATAGCAGGGGTTTGTGGTCCATTACTATTACAAATTTACATTCATAAAGGCATTAGTGGAACTTTCTCACTGTAAAGATGACTGCCAAACCTTCCTTTTCTATCTGGGCGTATTTGCACTCTGCATCAGTCAAAGTCCAAGAAGCATATGTTGGGCGTTCCTCTCCATTGGGCCAGCTGTACGCCAACACCATCCTGATACTGTACAGGGGGGTTTCACATGTCAGCACCAGATCTCGCTTGGGATTGTATTGTGCCAGCACCTTAAATGCTAATAGTTGCTTCTTCACTTCCCTAAGGCTACGTCTTGGCTACAAGACTGCAACTTTTTCAATAGCAGATTTAAAGATGCCAAGATGGAGGCCAGGTTATGTATGAACTTTCTGTAATAATTCACCAATCCAAGGGAACACCTAAGCTCCAGTACAGACTTGGAAGCTGTGCACCTTTTATTGACCTCACTTTATCTTCTAAGAGTATGATCTGGTCCTTTTGACTCTGTAGCCCCGATGTGTCGCTTGAGGTGCCTGGAACACATATGTTTCCCTCTTAGGTGTAAGCCTGCCTGGGAGAAAATCTAAGGACTATGTTCAAGTGCTCTAAGTGCTCTTTATTGCTCGTCCCTGTTATTAATATGTAATCCAGGAAAATGGCAACTTGGGGTAGACCTTGTAAGATGTTTTCCATCATCCGTTGAAAAATGGCACAGGTTGACGATACCCCAAATGGTTGTCTTGTATATTGTTACATGTACCAAGATTTAGTGAAAAGTACTGTATTGCGTGTTAATCAAACCAATCATACCTTATGTAAGTACATCAGGGTAATGGAACAGAATACAGAATATTGATGAAGCTACAGAGAACATGCAGGAAAAGATCAACTCTAATATATGAGAGATCCATTCATAATTCTGATAACAGCAGGGAAGAAGATATTCTTAAATCTGTTGCCATGTATTTTCAAACTTTTTTATCTTCTGCCTGATGGAAGTGGGTGGAAGAAAGTACAGAGGAACCTTGATTACCTGGCATTCAATTGTCTGATTTTCAGATTATCTGAACAAGATCGCAATGTAATGATGCTTGGTTAATCTGTGTTATCCAGCATTCAATTATCCGAATAAAATACTCTCCACTCTATTATCTTTGAATTTGTTGGCTGTTTTCTATGGCAGCAGAATGTATAGACGAGATCAATGGAAGGACATTTATTTAGAATGCTGATGACTGTTTTACAATGTGACTGACTGTCTCAGGTACATTGGTGGAATTTGTCACAGCTATCAAAATGTAAGCAGTGTTCTGACAGCAGATTGCTGGATAAGGATTGGCCTGAAGGTTCCTTTGTGAGATGTAAGCTCCTAATAAAATGACCTTTCTTCCAACTTTGTAGACACAGTGCAACAACCAGGCAAGAAAAAGCCTCGAGAGAGATGTCTTTCCCGACTCAGGCGACTGACTGTGTGGAATTTGCACATTCTCCCCGTGTCTGCGTGGGTTTCCTCCGAGTGCTTCGGTTTCCTCCCACAGTCCAAAGATGTGCGGGTCAGGTGAATTGGCCATGCTAAATTGCCTGTAGTGTTAGGTAAGAGTTAAATGTAGGGGTATGGGTGGGTTGCGCTTCGGCGGGTCGGTGTGGACTTGTTGGGCCGAAGGGCCTGTTTCCACACTGTAAGTAATCTAATCTAATCTAATGTGTAGTTGGAACAACATTGAATTAGCAGTGTCTGTGCTCTAATTAATGTCCACTTCAGTTATTTATTCCACGAAATAGCCTTATATCCCAACACTTTTATGCTGGATTTCATAAGCCATTTGCAACATTGTAGCTAGATTTCCTGAACACTGACAGCACTAAAACGGTGAATATATTCTCTATAAATGTATTTTCAATTCTGCTACTGGGAATGCACAGGAAATGTCTTTCCAATCTTACTAAATATTGCAAGATGTTCTTCAGTGGAATTTCACCATATTGCAAATCTTAAAGACTTTCTCTTTGGTCACATAACCAGATTCAGTAGAATATCCAAAGAACTGCTTCAAGGAGACATGCAAATATGATATGAAGGTCCAAAACATCAATTCTCACACTTGCGAGGCACTCAATGGAAACAGAGGAAACCTGTAACATTTTAGAGCCAACATAAGCTGCTTTGAAAATAGGTGGCTACAGCAACTTGGCATCAGATGTCAACACTAAAGCAAACCACAATGACATCTAATAACCACGACATACATGTGGCAGCACCTACCTCTCAGACTGATTTCTTTAAACAAAAATGCACCTTGTGAATCTATCCCACACCCAATGGATTTGCTCTGTTCCATGTAATCTGTCCCACACCCAGTGGATTTGCTCTGTTCCATGTGATTCTGGATTAGTGGTGCTGGAAGAGCACAGCAGTTCAGGCAGCATCCAAGAAGCAGTAAAATCATGGCTTTTGCCCGAAACATCGATTTTACTGCTCCTCAAATGCTGCCTGAACTGCTGTGCTCTTCCAGTACCACTAATTCAGAATCTGGTTTCCAGCATCTGCAGTAATTGTTTTTACCTCTGTCCCATGTGAATCCATCCCACACCCAATGAATTTGCTCTGTTCCATGTAAATCTATCCCACACCCAATGGATTTACTCTGTTCCATATGAATCTATCCCACACCCAGTGGATTTGCTCTGTTCCATGTGATTACTGTCCCACACCCAATGGATTTACTCTGTTCCATGCCATTGCCTTATAGAGATGGAAGGATATCAACAACCATACAGCAAAGACCATAAGCTAAATGATTGTTTTTTTGTAACATCTTTAAACCTCTTGTTTATGCTCCTAATGACTTCTCATATTGACTACGGCATTTGTGAGTATAGGCCTGAGGGGATTGTGATACAACCTGATTAGTGTTATAATAGAATTGGGGTTATTAGGCCCAGTGTACTTTGTAAGAGAGGGGTTTATGCAGTGACCCTTGCTGAAAAATACTTTGTTGGCACTGGATAGAGGCACCATTCAACATTCCTTCTTCACAAAACAACATAATCACCTTCAACGTGATTGATGATAGAGTACAACTAGGAGGTCCATCTGTACCCCAGTGAACTTATCTGAAGTCAGTCTGATGGCATTTCCATTGACTGTGTCTCAGCACTATTATCTCTGAGTCAGAGGTTTGTCCCATTCCAGAGACATGAATGGGAAATCTGGGCGGACATTACAGTATTGTGAGAATGCTGCACTGTCAGATGTGTTGGCATTTGGATCAGATGTTGAATATATTAATCTTATCTACTGCCTAAGATGAATCTAAACGATCACATGCACAATTTTGAAGAAAATTAAGTTTTTCCTGAATACCCCAGCCAATATTTATTCCTCAATGAACATCATTGAAATAAATGATCTGGTCATCACCACGCTGCACTTTTTTTAGGAATCTTGCTGTGCAATTAAGGAAAAGACTGCTACGTTTCCTACACTATGATAGTAATTTCATGTTGCATCTATTCACACATATTGTAAAGCACTTCAATCCATCCTGAGGTAATGAATGGTGCTATATAAATGCAAGTTCTTTCTTTCTTACACTTATCATTCAGGGTAGAAATGACAATAACAAACCTTGCTCAACTCACTCTTGAAGCTGCTCTGAGAAGATGAAAAGGAGCATGATAGTAGCCCAGAGACAATGCCACACTCTGAAACCTCCTCCTGCTTGATGTTTAGGGAAATGTCTAACTTGTTCAGTAATGCCCACCCCCACAACAGCATTGATGCTTTGGTGACTCAATCTGCACCTCACCATCAAACACATGCTGTTACTCCAATGCATGACATAGACTCATAAAGCTGTACAGCAAGGAGACAGACCCTTTGGTCTAACTCATCCATGCCAACCAGATACCTTAACTTAATCTAGTCCCATTTGCCAGTATTTGGCTCATATCCCTTTAAACCCTTCCTGTTCATATACCAAACCAGATGCCTTTAAATTGCCTTTTAATTGTACCAGCCTCCATCACTTCCTCTGGCAGCTCATTCCATTTGCCTCGCAGGGCCCTGTTAAATCATACCCTTTTAACTTAAACCTATGCCCTCTAGTTTTGGATTCCCCTATCCTGGGGAAAGACTTTTTCTATTTACCCTATCCATGCCCCTCATGATTTTATAAACCTCTATAAGGTCACTCCCTCAGCCTCCGAAACTCCAGGGAAAATAGCTTCTCCCTATAGCTTCTCCCTACAGCCTCTCCCTCTAGCCTCTCCCTATAGCTCTCCCTATAGCCTCTCCCTGTAGCTTCTCTCTATAGCCTCTCCCTACAGCCTCACCCTATAACCCCTCCCTATAGCCCCTCCTTATAGCCTCTCCCTATAGCTTCTCCCTATAGCTCAAACCCTTCAACCTTGGCAACGTCCTTGTAAATCTTTTTTCAGCCTTTTCAACTTTGACAATGTCCTTCTGAGAGCAAAGCCACCAAATCTTAAGAGAACTATTTTGTAAAAGGGAAAGTTTATATTTTTTTCTATTCATTCTTGGGTGATGCTGGCTGGACCACCATTTATAGCCTATCCTTAGTTACACTTGAGAAATGATGATAAGCTGCCTTCTTGAACTGCTGCAGTGAATGTGCTGTAAGTAGACCCATAATTCCATTAGGGAGGGAGTTTCAATGACACTGAAGGAACAATGACACATTTCAAGGTCAGGATGTTGAGTGGCTCAGAGGTGTTGGTGTTCCCATGTATCTGCTACCAACGTCTTTCTAGATGCAAGCAGTTGTGAGGTTGAGAAGGTGCTGTCTCAGGAATATTGGTGAAATTCTGCAGTATAACTTATAGATGGTACACAATGCTGCCGCTAGTCATCATTGGGCGAGAGATTGTATGTTTATGGATGTGCTGTCAATTAAGTGAGCTGCTTTGTCCTGGGATGCTGTCAAGCTTCTTGAGTGTTGTTGCAACTGCACCCATCCAGACAGGTGAGAGAATATTCCAACAGATTCCAGACTTGGGCCTTGTAGATATTGGATAGGCTCTGGGGAGCAAGGAGGTGAGTTATTCATCACAGTATTCCTAGTCTCTGACCTGCGCTTGGACCCACGGTATTTACACAGCCAGTCCATTTTTGTTTCTGGTCAATGCTAATCCCCAGAATGTTAATGGTGGGGGATTCAGTGACATTAATGTCATTGACTGTCACAGGGGATGGTTAGATTCTCTCTTGTTGGATTTGGTTATTGCCTTGCCCTGGTGTGGCACAAATGTTATTTGTCACTTGTCAGGCTACACCTGAATACTGACCAGGTCTTGTTGCATTTGGACATTGGTTTGGTATCTGTGCAGTTGTGAATGGTGCTGAACATTATGCAGTCATTGTGGAACTGTATAGGAGAAACCTTCCACATATTTCTCTCCTCTTAATTCTAATTCTGTTGACTTTCTGTCTTCACTCCATTTCCTTTAACTTGAAGATTAAGGGAGACAAAAAGAAACCTGCTTTATGAAAACAGAAAGCCATTTTACACTTAGGTCTGTGTCTGCCAATGTTTCTGCTCCAGTGGGAGACGTATGCAATGCCTTATGTGTATGTGTCCCCCTCACAAACAAGTGAAGTCAATGGGACTGAAGTTAATCCAGGTGCTGAGGTCCATCTGGAATGCTATTGAGTGGCCCAATCACCTCCCTTGAGAATCAGGAACCTAGCTCTCTAATGGTGAACCTTTCCCAGGATTTGAGAAGTCAGAAATTCATGAAGGGCAAATATTTTACACAATGGGTGATTTGCGTGTGGAATGAATTTCCTGAGGAAGTGGTGAATATGGATATAATTACAATATTCAAAAGACATTTAGATAAGTACATGAATAGGAAAGGGTTGGAGGGATATGAACTAGGAGAGGGCAGGTGGGACTGGTTTAGGTTGGGATTATGTTCGGCATGGACTGGTTGTATTGAAGGACCTGTTTCTGTGCTGTATGACTCTACAACTTCTCTTTACCCCAACCAGCACTATTTGAGGAATGGTGATGGTTGCCACCACCAGTCAGGATCAGTGAAGGATCAGGCCATAACTAAGTAAAGGCAGAATGGTGGCTGCAGGTTGGGGATGGCACCAACAGCATGATGATGGTTCTGGAGAGTTTGTACCCCCATTGTTCTCCCCTCCCAGTGCTTGGCCCTGACAATCACAGACTCAGCCTTGGGACCTACAAGCACACATGAAAAACGCGTTTTTAGGTTTCCACATGATGACAGTCCCAGCCTTTCTTGGTTTAACATCAGTGTCAGCAGGATGAAGCCTCCAAGTATGCATTGGTTGTTCAATTAAATGCCTCAGTTAAAAGTGTAGTGATAAATCCATCCATTAGTCTTCCCACTCAGACTTACACAGGCTAAAGGGTGGAAAGTGGTGGGACCAATATCTAGCACCATCCAACTGATTAAATGCAACCCATCCTCCTAAACCTCCTGAAAGAGTGGAAAGAAACGAGGTATACTAAATCTATTGTCACTTCAGTTAAAATTACAGCTGCAGCTGAAGTAAATCATTAAAAATATCAGCTTTCAAAATTTTCTCTGACAACTGCACACTGTTCCTTGTTTGCAGTCACATTTCTAAAATAAAACAACATTCCTCAAAGATAAAATGGAAAAATCCATAACATATGTCACACATTATGGCCTCTTTTTGTTCAAAAAGGGGCTTTGACAAAGACTATTACTCCATGTCTGGATCCAATCTGCTCTGTTTAACACAATGAGAAACTAAAGTGACATAAATTTAAAACAGACCTCAGACACAGTGGGATCATATTATTTGCAGTCAGCCTTGACGTGACTCATTATGACAGAGCTCCAGTAGGTTCCCCACTGTATCATATTGTTGAAACTGACAGAATCTGACATACCTCACTTAACATAAAATAAAGCCGATTAGTTGGAGTGAATTTCATAGTTTTGAATATAATTCTGTAGTGCTCTTTCAATATTTAAATTTGGAATTGTTCTGGCATCCTTGTGCGATGGAGCACAAAAGTTTTAATGATTAATGTTTTTAACTGTTGGTTAATAAACCAACATAGGTTGGACCTAAGTTTTCTCACATTAGGGAATTATCTCACCTGATATCCAAGTTTTGGTGAAATAATGAACACGACGAAAATATGTCCTTTGTTTACCATAATCAATAGAACTGTGAAAAGGCAAACAGATTTACAATTTGTACAGAAATACTAAATATTGGGAATTAGAGTCATAGAGATGTACAGCACAGAAACAGACCCTTCGGTCCAACCCGTCCATGCCGACTAGATATCCCAACCCAATCTCGTCCCATCTGCCAGCACCCAGCCCACATCCCTCCAAACCCTTCCTATTCATATACGCATCCAGATGCTTTTTAAATGTTGCAATTATACTAGCCTCCACCACTTGCTCTGGCAGCTCATTCCATGCATGTACCACCTTCTGCATGAAAAAGTTGCCCCCTTAGGGGTCTTTTATATCTTTCCCCTCTCACCCTAAACCTATGCCCTCTAGTTCTGGACTCCCCCCACCACAGGGAAGAGACCATGTCTATTTAACCTATCCATGCCCCTCATGATTTTATAAATCTCTTTCATGTCACACCTCAGCCTCCAATACTCGAGGGAAAACAGCCCCAGCCTGTTCAGCCTCTCCCTATAGCTCAAATCCTCCAATCCTGGCAACATCCTTGTAAATCTTTTCTGAACCCTTTCAAGTTTCATAACATCCTTCTGATAGAAAGGAGACCAGAATTGCATGCAATATTCCAACAGTGGCCTAACCAATGCAGTAACTCACATTTATCTAAATTAAACCCCATCTGACACTCCTCAGCCCATTGGCCAAACTGATCAAGATCCTAACCTTCTTCGCTGTCCACTACACCTTCAACTTTTTTTCTTTGCAAATTGGAAAAGTATCTCCCTATGGTGGCTTCATAACTTCGTTGAGATTGTCTCAGAGCTGGCAGCAATTCTACACTTGAGTATGCTGTATTTTGATGCTAAGAAAGGAAAGGCTTATCTCAAAATCAGACATCTTATTATGGACAATTCAATGGCAGCATCTGATTATCATGAGCTGGACATAATACTCCCATGGAGGTCAGCTCAGTTATTACGAGTGAGCTGCACAATCCATTGGATAAAACCTATTTTGAAACGGATATTGAAAAGGAGGGGAAGTATGAGGAGCTGAGATCTAACCAGTGACCTATATAAGTTCACCAAAGCCTTCCTGGTCTTGTACCAAACCTCACACTTCTCTATATTAACCTTCATCCACCAGCTATCTTCCAACTCCACCTACATTTCAATGTCCCATTGAAGTTCTACATTATGCTCCTCACAATTTACATTTCTCTCAACTTATGTGCTATCCACAAACTTAGGGACTGTTCCCTTCACACTAAGATTTAGCTCACTTAGGTAAATCAAGAAAAGGAAGAGACCCAGTACAAACCCCTCAACTACACAACTACTCCGACCCAAAAAAATACCCATCCATTGGTTGGCATGAATGAGTTGGACCAAAGTTCATGCTGTACAGTTCTATGACTCTAATACTCTGTTTCGTATCCCTCAGCCATTTTTTCATTCAAGTTGCTACTGTCCTTTTTATTCCATGAGCTAGAATTTGTCCAACATGTCTAATGTGTGGCATTGTGTCAAACACCTTCTGGAAATAATTTTGCACATCACCAACCTTATCCTCATCAATTCTCTTTGTAATTTATTCAAAGAGCTCCAGAAGACTGTTGGCATGACTTCCCCTTATCAAGTGCAAAAATCAATAAATATTTTTCCATGTGGCTATTAACCCTATCCTAAACAACTACTTCAAGATGATTTACACCATCCAAGTTAAACTGACTGGTCAGTAATAACTCTTTAAGGTACTTGGCGTAGTGTTTGTAATTCTCCACTCCTATGACATCACCCTTGAATCTAAGAAAGATTGAAAGACCATTGCCCATTCCTCTTCAACTTCCACTTCCTCTTTCTTCAATATCTTTGAACGCAACTCACTCAGCCCTGGTGCCTTCTCAACTTTTAAATATGAACAGCTCATCCAATACCTCTTCCCTATCAATTTTAAATTCTGACTGACTTTCCTCATTTGTCATCAGGGCCTGGGCAGCATTTGCCTCATAGATAAAAACAGATGCAGATTATTCATTAAACACCTCTGCTATTGCCTCATGTCTTGATGTCATATCCTCCTTCTGATTCTAATGGCCCTATCGTCTTTTAACACCCTTTTACTATTGGTGTTCTTTGAGAAGGGGAGAAAGTGAGGTCTGCAGATGCTGGAGATCAGAGCTGAAAATGTGTTGCTGAAAAAGCGCAGCAGGTCAGGCACCATCCAGGGAACAGGAGATTCGACGTTTCGGGCATAAGCCCTTCTTCAGGAAGGGCTTATGCCCGAAACATTGAATCTCCTGTTCCCTGGATGCTGCCTGACCTGCTGCGCTTTTTCAGCAACACATTTTCAGTTCTTTGAGAAGAATTGGGATTTTCCTTTATGTTATCTGGACTTATTTCTTTCGTTAACCCTTTTTGCTTTTCATAGTCACGTTTTCATGTCCTTTCTGAGCCTCTGCATTTAGCTTATTTTTCAACTGTATTCACTACCTGACACCTGACATAAGCTCAGTTCTTCTTCTTTGACTTCATTTCTATCTCCTTCGTCATCCAGTCCTGGATGGGACCTGAATCCAGAATGTTTAGCTTAAAGGTTTGGGACACTGTGCAGATCTCCAGAAACAGCGATGTTTTCCAGCCATGATTATAGGAAAGGTCAGGAGATGGAAACTGATGGTGATTTTAATCCGATCGAAAGCTATCCAGCTACACAGAGTTGAAATCAGGCTCCTAAATGTGCTGGAAAACAAACTGGAGTAAAATATGTTCACAGAACTAATTTATAATCAGCCTGCTTAGATGGTGGGCCTCAGTGAAATGTTCGTGACTATTCTTGACCAAAACATTCAAAAAGTGGAAGTGAGTGGGATCCCTGCACAGCTGAACCAAAGTACTCCTGGGATTTCTCTAGGTTCTGTTTCTTTTTTGTGTTTACTTGCGTCTGGATTCAATCTATCATGGAAAAGCTGCTCTTACATCACCCTCAGATGTTATTAAATTATTTTGAATTGTTAAGCACTTGGTATCGGAGTTCCATGTGCTGAAAGTCACTGAAATTCAAGTGAGTTTCAACTTCTGACCTGTGGTACTTATGTTCCTCAGACAATATGCTCAAAGCAGTCAACAAAAGAGAGTCAACATACCTATTCTTTATAAGCTGTTCAATTGATTCACGTCAGCCTGTTGCATAACTGCTATCATAATTGCTACTATGGTTAGCCCATAATTAATCTCAAATGTTGTGCTATTGACCACTTCCACAGAGGCAATTAAGATGTGCAATAAATGCTGGCCTTGCCAGCAATATCTGTATCCCATGAACAAATTAAAAAGATTGCACAGTTTAATCATGACTCAATCAGTGAGTTAGCCTATTTCCGATTAAAAATACCATTTCAGTTCCCCTAATGGTTCAACAAGCATATCTAGTGACTAGCTGAGTTACTCAGACTATTAAGGTGACTAATTCATTTCTAGTCTATGCTTAGTTACCTGACCTTTGGTCATACTGTAGGTGGGAGTCCTAAAATTAGCCTCAACCCCTTCCCGAGAAGAAAATCAATCAGGTGATCTGCTCATGGTCACTATCTGAAAGTAAGTGCGTGTGAAAATAAGGCAAAGATAAAACTGAGCTGAGCTACACTCCAACTATAAATGAAAGAAGTACGGATGCTGAAAATCAGAAACAAAAGCAGAAATTGCTAACAAAGCTCAGCAGGTCTGGCACCATCTGTGGAGAGAAATCAGAGTTAATATTTCAGTTCCAGTGACCCTTCCTCAGAACTGGACCACAATTAAACTAGCCAGCAACACACACATTCAAGGCTTAATGGTCACTGAAGCAGATACTGGTGCCTGTATATCATACCCCTGCAATGGATCATGGGTGAGGAAGGGAGAGGGCAGGGAAGAAAAGAGTGGTATTTTCTCATGTAATGTTTAAATAAAATAATGCATCGTCATTATTCCAGATTATTATTATTTAATTTGCCTTATGAAATCTTGATACAGTCTCCTTCCCTCCATGCAAGTTTAAGAGCCCCAGGAGAGGGGCCTGGTATTAAGTTGACTGCTCACCCTTACTACCTAAATAGATCGCTCCCAGAAATATCTCCAGTAAAACTCAACTTGAACGAATTACAATTAATCTGATAAATGCATACACTATTTTGATAAGATACGCATTAGCAAATGCAGGAAGTTTCAAATAATAAATTACATTTGCATTGGGATCAAGAATATACATTAAAACCAAAATAGTGGAAGTAAAAGAAATTGGATTTCTTGTTGAGATTTTGCTTAAACAGTTCTGCGACAACAGATCCCTTAGCATTGTGTATTTAATACCTGAACAGATCAACTCTTACATAGTAGAATCATTGAACTGTTATTACCTGATGAGAGATGAGGAGGTAGGGGATTGAGATCTTTATCCACCATTTTCTGATGCAAAGCTCTCAAGCTGAATGGCTCCACTGTGAAAGGCAAAGTGCCAGTCAGCATCGCATAAGCATTCACACCACTGAAAAGCAAAATTCAAGTTTTTAGCACACATATGATCATAAACTGGATAGAATTGTTATTTCCTTCACTTCCCTGACCACACCCACCACCCTAACATATCTCTGATATATCAAAAATCACTATCTCCCCTGATCCATATTGCAATTGTGAACTCATAGTCATTGCCAATCCGCAACTTCGCTACAACAGCTACCCACACAAACACAGCCCAGACGTATTAATTTTGGGAAATATAGGAGAGAATAGGGGCTCATAAGGTGCAGAGGTAATGCCTGTACTCTGAACCAGGAGCCCTGGGTTCAAGTCACACCTACTGCAGCGGTATGCAATAATATCATTGAACAGGTTGACTAGAAAAATATCTTTTCTGTGCATCAATAGACTCACAATCACTTTCCCTCTGGTATTGAGGGTTATACTGACCACTTGGTCACATTGTAAAAATGAAAAATACATGAAGAGAGAAGGGATCTTGTGGTGCAATAGTAGTGTCCCTATTTTTTGAACTTGGAGACCTGGGTTCAAACCCTACCTGTTCCAGAGGTGTGTGATAATATCTCTAAACTGACTGATTAGAAAGCATACAAAAAGAATAAGAGAGATTTCATTGAAGTGTAAATGATTCTGAAGGAGTTTGCTAAGGCAGGCACCAAGAGGTTGCTTCCATGGGCAGGAGAGTCCACAAAGTAGGATAAGAGGGTAATCATTTAGGATTGAGAAGAGGAGAACTTTTGTTCATTCAAAGGATTGCAAACCTTTGGAATTCTCAAAATTGTGAACACTCTATTGTCGATTACATTTAAGGCTGGGATGGACAGATTTTTAGTTTTTCATGGAATTAAGGGATAAGGGAAGTGGGCAGGAATGTGTAGTTAAAGCTCTAGGTCAGCCATATTAAATGGCAAAGCAGACTCAAGGGGTAGTGTGGTCTACTCATGCTCCACTATCTTCTGGCCTTGGAATTGTTTAAAAGAAAAACAAAACTCCAATTTGGCCATTGACATTGGTTTACGGTCTGTAACAGGAAGATTTCGAACATTAGGAAGAGCTGGGAGAGTTTTAACTGTAAAATATGATTTGGGAATTATCCATGCATCAGAAAACTAAGTGCAATCATAATATTCAAAAATGATTCACAAATGCACTGAACGCAAAACAAGAGTTCAAACCTTAATCAAAATAAAGATACAATATTTTAAAATATTATTCAACAAATATTTTTGAGGCAATAACATTGTAGATGTTTGCTTTCATTGAATGAGTACCATTTAAATCCAATTTTAAAAATGGTTAAACCACTTACATTGACCATATATCCACTTTGGGGCCATATTTCTTGCGTGCTAATAACTCTGGAGCTGCATATGCTGGACTCCCACACTGAGTGCTGAAGGGGTCAGAATAACCCAAGATACCAGCACAGTTACTCAGTCCAAAATCTGGTGAATCCAAGCGATGGAGTATCAAGATAAGAATGAATTTTTACAATCATAATCAGTCTCACAATATAAGTATTGATGGAAAAATTTTCATTTCCTAAATAATATTCAGACTTTTGCAAACGTGCAGATAAAATGCATATAAAATATTTCATTTTCTTAATCTTATCAACTTACAGTCTCTTATATTAGCATCAATTATTCGAATCTTACTGCTAAAATTAAAGAGTGGTTAAATTCCATATTCAACACAATTTCTGTTTTAACCTACAATCTATTTGTACTTATTCAAAGTCACTGCCCTCCCACAGTGAGTGGCATTTCAAGTGTAGTTGAATATGTTGATAGAAATTATATCTATAACCAATAGTTCACCTTTGATTATTTACACCCAATTCACTATTCATAAATCTCAGACTACTGATCAATCTTCCTGAGCAGAATATTTACTTCACAGTTTACTGTTTCACAACTCAATTTAAGAAAACAGAATTGATTGGTAATAAGTTGAAAGAGGGAAATGAGTAACAATTTATGTCTGATCCTCATCTCAAGACAATTTTCCCAGCCAAATGTACCTTTCCTTTGTCAAATACTGATTGACCTGCCCTCTGTTTGGTTTTAGTACTTTAGTCCATTCATCACTTTTCTCACACTTATGCTTTTTCTCCCAAATATTACAGTCTAGTTTCAACTTCTGCCTCCATCCTTTCTGAGAACAATGTTCTGATTTTTGTTTTCGATCTTTGTAATTTCAAAAGACATTATTACCATTAAATTTTTCCTTTTAGTAACACAATTACTACATAAAACAGAAAATAAGATCTACACCCTCCCGGCGCTGAATGTTTGCTGACAGACTGTACCTATTAATTTTATATTGTTCTTTTCATCCAGTAAAAGATTTTCAATCTTCAGATCCCTGCAGAAAACAAAAATGAAACTCAAAAATTAATTTAGAAAGCATTTTACTGCAGTACAAGGAAATAATTAGTACTGAGATTTTTAGAAGAAAGTTATCATAGTTCAGGAAGCAAAGGAAAGCTGTCATCAAAGTGTTGAAGTTTTTTGCTAAAAATATGTAATTATCCAAGGTCAGTGATTTTACAAAATGTGAGTAAAGCTGTTGAACACTGGGTGAGGTGTTTATTGCCTGTTAAATGTGTAGAGTTTCTCTGGGGAACTGTCAAGTTTGTTTTTGGTAAGTTAGTCATTACTGGTTACAAAGAAATGAAAGATATCTTTGTTCTCTACCTTTGAAATATTACTTCATGGCAACTCTTAATAAACCATAATTGATGCATTACTCAGTATATGCCCAGAGAAATTTCAGCAGATCTGTTAAAATTCCCACAAAATGCTGGTTTTACTATACAAGTTAATGTAATTGCTTCAAAGTTTGGGCAAATTAATTCACAAAGTTTATCAATTATTTACAAAATGTACAAGGAACCAATCAAAATGCATCAACTAATTAGTGCAAAGAGGAAACTTCTCTTGTAGGTGCACTGAAATTTTCTATTCTTACTGTGGCAGCATCACAACTTCAGACCAACATAAGTATCTAAAATTTATGACTGCAAAAATAGCTCTGTTTTGTTGTGCATTGGGGGTCTAAATCCATTTAGTCATCCAAAGTATTGCCACTGGAGTACATGAAATTTTCTGCAACAGTTCTTGATTTACAGCTTGATCTACAAACAGACATTCTCTTCACATAGCAAAGTTACAGCTTCTCTTAACCATGTGACTCTGACAGCCCCATTAGATCATCATCACGCATGCTTCTGATATTAATTTCATTAATAAGTTCTGCCAGTGTCACCACCAAACTCTGATTGCAATCTAGAAATAGATTAAACTGAGGTCATTTCAGGTTTTAAAATGATTAGTTTCTAGCAAATGGGCGGCACGGTGGCACAGTGGTTAGCACTGCTGCCTCACAGCGCCTGAGATCCAGGTTCAATTCCCGACTCAGGTGACTGACTGTGTGGAGTTTGCATGTTCTCCCTGTGTCTGTGTGGGTTTCCTCCCACAGTCTAAAGATGTGCAGGTCAGGTGAATTGGCCATGCTAAATTGCCCGTAGTGTTTGGTAAGGGGTATGGGTGGGTTGCGCTTCGGTGGGTCGGTGTGGACTTGTTGGGCCGAAGGGCCTATTTCCACACTGTAAGTAATCTAATCAAATAATTTGACATTGTTTTGGCTTGCGAGGTAACTTCTCAGAACTGTATGTACAGTGGTACAGAATCTGACTGAATGCGATCTATTGCAATACAATAATAATAGCTACTTGATATGATCCATTTATCATTCAGTTCAACAGCCAGTGTAATGATGGTTAGGTCAATAAGCACATGCACATTTTCTGCACTTTAGTTGTGGATGATGGGTTCCAATCCTCCTACTTCTTGATTTTATAATCTGGAGTATGTAGATCATGAAAACATTAATCTAAGAGAGTACAGGCACCATAGACTGTCTCCAAATGAATCACAGAATCCCTACAATGTGGAAGCAGGCCATTTGGCCCATTCAGTTCACACCAACCCTCTGAACAGCATCCCACCCAGATATCACCCCCCTTCACCCCATCCCTATAATCCTGCATTTCCCAGGCCTCATCGACCTTGCCTGCACATCCCTAGACAATTTCCCATGGCCAATTCACCTAACATGCACATTTCTGGACTGTGGGAGGAAACCGAAGCACCTGGAGGAATCCACACAGAACTGGAAGAACATGCAAACTCCACATGGACTGTCACCCGATTCTGCAAACGAACCCAGGCCCCTGGCACTGGGAGGCAGAAGTGTAAACTGCTGAGCCAACATGCTGCCCAACAAAGAATCACCAGTGGTACCCACTACTGGTTGCAAGCCAGTGACTCCCACTGAAAAGTGCATTATATGGATTAGACAAAGACACAGACAGTAATGTCTCTAAGTTTGCTGACAACGCTAGATGGAAACGAAACTTGAAGGACAGAAACAAAGAATCTGTAAAGGGATACAAATAAGCTATTTGGACAGCAAGATCCCAGATGGAGTACAATGTGGGTAAGTATGAAGTTATTTACTTCGGTTGTAAGAACAGAAGAACAAGATTTTTTTTTAGAAAGACTTGAAATTTGGAAACGTTTATATTCTAAGAGACTGTTTGTGTCCTTCCCAGAAATTACATTTCCACCTAGCTTTGCCAGCAAACGTAGAAACATTGCTCTCTGCCTCTTTGTCTCATCTGTGCAATGCACTTTTCAATAGGAATCGCTGGGATGCAGCCAGCCGTGGGTATTATTAGTGATTCTTTTCTTCACTCTTCATTTTGGGACAAGTTATGATGCCTACACTACCAATACAAATAACTCTGAAGGTTAGCATGTTGGTATCACCAGTAACTAACGAGGCAACGGCTTGTTTGGCTTTATTGTAAGGGATTTAGAGTACTAGTTTGAAGAAATCTTTGCTACACGTACACAGGTCTTCTGTGACAACACACCTAGACTATTGAGTGCAGTTTTGATCTCTGTATTTAAGGATGAATACACTTGCATTGAAAGTAATTCAGTAAATGTGCACTAGATTGGTCTCAGGGATGAAAGTACTGTTCTACAAGGAGAAGCTGATTTTGGATTTATGTTCTCTGGACTGAAGAATGAGAGACGATCTCATTGAAACCTACAAGAATTTGAAGGGGTTAGACAGACACCAAAAGGTTGTTTCCCTGGATGGTGCATGTAGAATACAGGGAGCACAGTCTTGTAGGTAAAAACAATGACTGCAGATGTTGGAAACTAGATTCTGGATTAGTGGTGCTGGAAGAGCACAACAGTTCAGGCAGCATCCGAGGAGCAGTAAAATCGACATTTCGGGCAAAAGCCATTCATCAGGAATGCAGGCAGAGAGCCTGAGGGGTGGAGAGATAAGTGAGAGGAGGGTGGGGATGGGGAGAAAGTAGCATAGAGTACAATAGGTGAGTGGGGAAGGGGATGAAGGTAATAGTTCGGGGTGGGGGGGGAGGGTGGAGTGGATAGGTTGATTTTACTGCTCCTTGGATGCTGCCTGAACTACTGTGCTCTTCCAGTACCACTAATCCAGAAGCGCAGTCTTGTGGCTAACTGGTGTTACAACCTCAGCAATAAACACTACTGAGGTGATGTCCCCTTGATTTGTCTTTCAATTCTGGAGGAGGCAATGGTTACCCTGGCAGCAGACCCTTACTTGATCCTGAGGGACATTAACAAAAATAGACAAACACCTGGTAGATGAATTTCGATGGAGAGAAATGTGAGGTAATGCATTTTGGTAGAAGAAACATAGGGGAGACAATACAGGGTCAAAGGCACAACCCTGAGGGAAGTACAGGAGCACAGGGACCTTGGCGTTCACATGCATAATTCTCTGAACATGGACAGGCAAGAATCCTTGAGTTTATAAATAAAGGCATGAAGTGAAAAAGCAAGGAAGACATGCTACATCTGTACTAAACATTGATTATGCCACATTTGGAGTGTTGTGTTCAGTCCTGGGCATCTTATTTAAGAATGATGTTAAAGTCCTGAAGAGAATGAAAATGAGATTTTCTCAAATGATAGCAGGAATGAGATATTTTAGATTCAAGGAAAGCTTGGAGAAATTGGATTTATTCTGCGTGGAGCAGAGAAGATTAAAAGATGACCTTATTGGGAAGTTCAAATTCAAGAACAATTTTGACAGGGTAAAGAAAGATATTCTGTTTTTACTCGGTATGTCAGTAACTAGGGGTCACAATTTCAAATAAAAACTGAAAGTGCTGTGGATAGTGTAAACCAAAAACAAAAACAGAAAATGCTGGAAATGTTCAGCAGGTCTTGCAGCCTCTGTGGAGGGAAATCAAAGTTAAACTTTTGGGTCCAGTAACCTTTCCGCAGAACTGAGGTTCTGAGGAAAGGTCACCAGACCTGAAACGTTAACTCTGATTTCTCTTCACAGATGTTGCCAGACCTGCTGAGTTTTTCCAGCAATTTCTATTTTTGTCACAATTTCAAGATTGTCAGTGAGAGAGCTAGGCGTGAGATGCAGAGAAACATTGAGCGTTATTGGGAAAGTAATTAACTTAGAGCCCTGCGAAGATAGTGTTGGAGAGTGGGAGTAGCTGGGTTGGTCTTTTGGGAGCTAGTATAGATGTGATGGGTCGAATGGCTTCCTTCTGAACTTAGAATTCTACGATCCTATGATTCCTCATGTCCCAAAGCCGGCCAAACTGGGGTTGCCTGCATTCACAACATCTAGGGTGGGACTTCTGCCATCTCCAGAAAGTTCATCTTTTGGCTTTTGGAACCAGGAAGATGGACTAAAATATCAGATCATCGGATCATAACAAATTAGAACAGGAATAGCTATTAAGTAATTTGATTCTCTTTTTCACTCAATCAGGTGATGGCTGATCGTCCACTCTCCATCTGCTCTCCATTTCTCCATATTATCTTTATATCCCATGATTCTGATAGTATTCAGAATTTATTCATCATTACCTTCATTATTTCTCCTGGTTCTGAAGCCATTACCCCTTAGTTCTAGACTACCCAACCAGGGAAACATCATCCTAGCATCTGCCGTGTAAAATTCACTTAAAAACTTTATGTTTCAATATGGTGTCAGTTTATTCTTCTAAATTCGAGAAAATATAGGCCCAGTCTACTCAATCCCTCGTCAGAAGAGAATCCCTTTACCCAGGAATCAGTCTAGCGGACATTCATTACATCTCCTCTAATACTATTATATCCTTCCCTCATTAAGAAGATGAATATGCTATTTCTTGGTTCTATACCTTGTATGTGCTTCATGATTTGAAAGCAAAAATCATATATTTCTTCAGGCTATGAACAGATTTCTGAAATAGATGCAATACTAAGTTTCACAGAAATTGATTGAAGAAAATTTATATCTTTGTAGCATTGATGCCTGATTAAATGGCATAAATTCCTGAAGTAGTTAACAGGCAATAAATACTGTGGCACTTAATTTTTATAGAGTCAGGCTGACTTTAGAGGATTGTAAAAATGACAGCGGGGCCCAATTTCAGGCCTTGATTCCTGGCATCAGCAATTTTCACTGCACAGAATGAGGGCACAGGTAGTGAGTCAACAGTCCACATTTCTGCCCTGGACATCTCAATTGTGAGGGTAGACATCTCAATTGTGAGGGTAGACATCTCATAACACCACATGCCATCTCCCCACCCCCTCAATTTTCATGGGATCCAGCCAACTTCTTAAGGACTCATGGTTCACAACTCCACTGGAGTCGCTAATAGGACCATAAGACACAGGAGCAGAATTAGGCCATTGGGCCCATTGAATCTGCTCCACCAGTTGATCATGGCTAATATGTTTCTCAATCCCATTTTCTTACCGTCTCCCTTTAACCCTTGATCTACTGACCAATCAAGAAATTATCTATCTCTGACTTAAGTACACTCAATGACTTGGCTTCCACAGCCTTCTGAGGCAATGAGTCCCACAGACTCACCACTCTCTAGTTGAAAAAATTCCTCCTCATCTCAGTTCTAAAGGACCATCCCTTCATTCTGAGAATGTGCCTTTGGAACCTAGTCTCTTCTACTATTAGAAATATTTTCTCCATGTCACTCTGTCCAAGCCTCTCAGTATTCTGTAAGTTTCAATCAGATCCTCACTCATCTTTCTAAACTCCACTGAGTACAGACAGAGTCCTCAACCATTCTTCATATGACAAGCCCTTCAGCCCCAGCATCATTCTAGTACACCTCCTCTAGTCCCCTCCAATACCAGCACATCCTTTCTTAGATACAGGGCCCAAAACCACTCATAATATTCCAAATGTGGTCTGACCAGAGCTTATGCAGCCTCAGCAGTACATCTCTGTTCTTGTATTCCAACCCTCTTGAATTAATGTTCATGTTACATTTGTCTTCCCAACTGCCAAATGTTAACCTTAAGAGAATCTTGAACTAGCACTCCCAAGTCCCTTTGTGCTTCGGACGTCTGAAGTCCTTCTCCCTTGAGAAAATAGAATATCTCTCTATTCTTGCTACCAAAGTACACAATCTCACGCTTTCCCACATTATCACTTCTTTACCCACTCTCCTAAACTGTCCAAATCCTTCTGCAGCCTCCACACTTCAATACTAGATGGCCCACAATCTATTGCTGTGTCATCTGCAAACTTATTCATATTATGGATTTGAAAACATACTGTAAGTTTAAAAATTCTTACTCAGGTATCCTTACATGCCCTACGCCCCATGTGCCCTCTATGTACCTTCATATCCCTATATATTTTCCTTGTCACCTATGTCCTTCAAGCTTATTCATATATATATATATACTGATTGCAGAAACAATGAGGTAATAATAACGGCAAGTCCTGAAACACTCAGGAAAAAAATACCCTACCAGTTTGCAACTTTATAAACACATCATTCAGGTACTTCATAATGTCAATAACTGAAGCTTTACCCAACTTGATTACTCATAATGTTCAAGATAAACATATATTGGAGAAACAGACAAAAGAAAAATGTTCTATAACCTCATAAAGGTGTCCATCAAACAAAACTAACATATCACTTCAGGCTGTGTAGACAGACCCCTGCTGAGTTGTTCCCAGTAGGAAGCCTTGGAAGACAGCCAAGTATTCATTAATAGGCCACCTGGAGAAACAGATATCTAGCCATATGTTTCTGTTGATTTCTTGCCACTCAGGGAAGCTGTCTGCCAGAAACTAAAATAATGAGTGCAGGAGGTATTTATGTGGAGACCCGTCTGCTGAATTAACTTTCATTTCATGAAAGCAAAAGTCAATATCCATATTTCAAAACACATTAAACAACTTCTCTATATCTCTTGGAATTGGTAATTGCATTGAATGAGTACATAGAACAATGTGAGTTACTATTATCAGAAAATAATGTACAGTTGGAATTTCAATGTTATAAAATCAAGAATTCTGAAATGCAAGTTATTCATTCAAAATACCAAACTATTTAAGATACTTTAAGTAAATATACATCTTTCAACATCTGACAAGTTATTTTTGTACCATATTGCTGTTGTAGGTAAAGCAAATAATAATCATTTACTAAATCAATAACGAATATATGTCAGAAGACAAGGCCCATTGAAACTCAAGTCTCTCAGATTGATTTTCCTAACACATCAACATCACACCACCAACATTAATTGTGAACAGCATGAATGTTTTTGCTTCCATTACCTTATTGGTGTATAATTCCAAATCCAATTACCACTTGAGTAAAGGTGTTCATTATGCTGCTCATTTAACATTTCCTTTGTCTCATTTGCACTTGTACACCACTTTCTTGAAACAGTTTTAATTGGGTTGACAGATGAATACACATAAAACTCTTCCATTATCCCACCTGCCTTTTTGAGGTATGTCTACTGACATATTTGCATGTACTGGCATGTCTTTTTGATGTTAAATACAGAACCACTCAGCCAATTACATTCAAGGTAGGCATTGTAAAGGTTGCTAGGCTCTATAATAACTTCTCAATGGGCTGTTTCACAACATTGTATATAATCGTTGACAGCAACAGAAGATTATGAACAATTATAATTGTTCAACACACGCACACACACTCACATACCTGTGGACCACTCCTGCCCGGTGTAGATGTTCCACTGCTAGAGTAAGCTGCTTGATGTATCGACATACCTCCGCTTCTTCCAATATTTTTCTGTCATATATTTTGTGCATCAAGTTGCCTCCCGTGCATAGCTCCATCACCAAATAGTAGCTGTTCTCTGTTTCTAATATGTCCAAAAGCTGTGTAATATTTGGATGCCTAATCATTTGGTGAATCTGACCTTCTCGCCGTAGATTCTTTGTTACGTAGGAGTCTTTCTTGGCTTTCTTCTTATCAATGACTTTTACAGCCACCTAACAATTTACAGAAGCTATGATTAATGTTCAACATGAATAGCACTGCAGTCTATCTATGTAGATAACTGACTAGTTAAGTTATTTTAGAAAGATGATGGCTCAGAATTCCTGATCAAAATTGGAAATCCAATTTCTGACCCTGGGCAGATAAAAAAAATACACATTTACCAATGGAGAAGGTTAGCCAGGAGTTAGAGATGGTTATAATTCCTGTAACTTTCCCCGATTAACCATGTTGGGGGAGGCCATGGCACAGTAGTATTGTCACTGGGCTACCACTCCTGCGAGGAGAAAGTGAGGTCTGCAGATGCTGGAGATCAGAGCTCAAAATGTGTTGCTGGAAAAGCGCAGCAGGTCAGGCAGCATCCAAGGAACAGGAGATTCGACGTTTCGGGCATAAGCCCTTCTTCAGATTCCTGAAGAAGGGCTCATGCCTGAAACGTCGAATCTCCTGTTCCTTGGATGTTGCCTGACCTGCTGCGCTTTTCCAGCAACACATTTTCAGCTACCACTCCAGCGACCCACATAAAACACTTGAGCATCTAGATTTGAATCCTAATACGGCAGATTGTGCAATTTGAATTTTAACAAAATATGAAATTAAAAGTCTAATGATGATGTCAAATAATTGTCTTAAAAATGTATCAGGTTCACTAATACCCACTAAGAAGGAAATTGGCTGGCCTACACATGACCTCAGACCCACAGCAATGTTGTTGACTATTAACAGCTCTCTGAAATAGTGACATCTACCTGGCAACGTGGAAAAATGCCCAGGTGTATGCTATACACAAAAAGCAGGATAAACCCAACCCAGCTAATTACTGCCCCTAATCTACACTCGATTATCAGTAAAATGCTGGAAGGGGGTCATTACCAGTGCTATGAAGCAGCACTTACTCAGCAATAACCTTCTCGCTGACTCTCAATTGGAAACACAGTAACAGAAGTAGGCTATTCAGCTCCTTAAGTCTGTTTCACCATTCAATGAGATCTTGACTCATGACTAACTTGATATACCTGCCTTTTACCCATACCTCTTACCTATTTTTCTTAATCAACCTGTTTAAATATGTTATTGCACACCTCCGAAGCAGATGGGACTGGTTCACTTGGGCCTACCAGTCCAGGGACAGGGGCACTACCATTGTTCCACAAGATGGCTCTACCAATATCCTTTAATATCTTTGCTTAACAAAAATTTAGCAGATTTAAAATTAACAACTGATCTAGCATCAACTACTATTTGTGGAAGAGTACCAAATTCCCCACTCAGAGAGACTGACTGCCAGGAACTAAAATAATGTGTGCAAGGGGTACTTGTATGGAGACACGTCTGCTGAGTTAACTTCTCCCATCCTTTGTATGTCAAAGAGCTTCCTAAAATCTCTTCTGAACAGTCTGGCCCTAATTCTCAGATTATGCCTCCTAGTTCCAGAATCACCAGTGTAAATGATTTACCTTTATCTACCCTATTAATATCTTGAAGACTTCAATCAGATCACTCCTTGGCCATCTACATTCTAGACAATACAGGCCTAATTTGTATAATCTCCCTCTATAACTTAATCCCTGAAGTCCAGGTATCATTCTTAAATCTATGTTTTGCTCCTTCCCAAGCCAATATATCTTATTTAAAGCGTTGTGTCCAGACCTGCTTACATTACTCCAAGCAGGTCTAACTGGGATTTTGTATAACTGCAGCATAACTTCTACATCCTTAAACTCCAGTTCTCTAGTTATAAAGGCCAGCATCCACTAACTTTCTTGATTATTTTCTGCACCAGTTTGTGACATTTCCAAAAACCATGCACCTGAACTCCAAGTCTCTTTGGACGTCCACTGTATTTAACACCATACCATCTAAACAGTACCGTGATCCATCCTTTCTCAGTCCAAGATGGATAACCTCACACTTGCTTTCATTGAAGTCCATATGCCACAGTTTTGCCTATTCACTATACCTTTGTAATTTTATGCTATCATCTATACCATCGACAATGCTGCTTTAACTTGGTGTCATGAGAAATTTGTATATATGATGGCAAGGCTTCTCATTACAGCCTTGGTTCAAGCATTGACTGAAGAGATGACTTGCACATGTGAGAAGAGAGTGACTGCCCTTAACATCACGACCACATCAAACTGATTGTGGTTTTAAGGAGCACTGACACAATGGGAATCAATGGGAGTCAGGGAAACATTCTCTCCTAGTCGCACAAAGAAAAGTAGTTGTGTTTGTTGGAGGTCAGTCAGCTCAGCTCTATGATATCACTGCAGAGCTGTTTTGATCACAGTATTCCAAATTGTGCATTGACTGAGGCTCAATGTAGCTCAAGTATGATTTCTATCATCATGTATTCTACTATTCCATATGAAGACTTACATTCCGTAAGCTTTTTAATGCTTTTCTGTGTCAGTTCATAATATTTTAATCTATGGGTCTTCAACTAACATTGAACGGCCACTTTCTAACTTTGCACCACTTAAAAAGTTCAGTCTTTTTAGGTCTAAAGTGGATGACCTTGTAAATGCCTGCATTAATGTCATAGCTTTGCCCATTCCTTTTCCATTTATTGAAAATGCTTTGTAGATTTATGCTTCCATCTACACTGCTTACAATGTCATCTATCTTTGAGGCATTGACAAATTTGCATAGAAAGCATTCTATCTGTTATCTAAGTCATAAATGATTACAATAAATTATAATGGCTTCAACTCAAATCCTTGCTCGATATCACTCATCACATCCAACCAATGAGAGCACACGCCTATTGTCCCTACTCTCTGCCTCCTGTCACTCAGCCAATTTCCCAACCAAGCCATTTATTTGCCTTCATTTCCATGAATTTCAACTTTAGCCAATAGTCTCATATGAAGGACCTTGTCAATTGCCTTCTGGAAATCCATGTATTTGCATAATTCTATGCTCACTGAGAAGGTACATGTGTGTGTTGCTATCGATGACTTTGGTTTATCTCATTGTGTCTTAATTTGAAAATAAGTTAGAATCAATTCCAAGAGGGTCCCACATTTAACATAAATTGCTGGAAAAACTCAGCAGGTCTGGTAGCATCTGTGGAGAGAAATCAGAGTTAATCTTTCGGATCCAGTTCTGAATTGAATTTTCATGGCTTTATTATTTTTCAATGAATTATTTATGCGGCCATGATTATACCTGCATGAATCCATTCTAACTCTAATTTAAATTCACATTTGATGGATTCTGAAGATGGGAGGATAAAAGAAGAAACTGTCAGAATGCTGTTCCAACATTCCAAGGTTGTACACTTGTGGAAGGGCTGACAGCAATTTACTAAAGCTCATGATCATGGATTCAGTCACTAACAATCGTTTTGCATTACTTTGCATCTACGTTCAGAATAGAGAAGGATGACATTGAGACGGAAATCTGGGCAAGGTGCGGTGCTATACTTGAACAAGTTAGCATCAAGAGGGATGAGGTATTAAAGGTTTTAGCAGGCTTAAAAATGGATAAATCTCCAAGCCCAGATGAGGTGTATCCCCAGGCTGTTGTAAGAATACAAGGGAGGAGATAACACAGACTCTTACATTCATTTTCAAGTCCTCACTGGTCACAGGAAAGGTGGTACTATTGTTCAGAAAAGTAGGGATAGACCAGGAAACAATGGGACAATGAGTCTAACATCAGTGGTAGAGAAACGATCAGAAAGAATTAACCTCCACTTACAGAATGATAAGTTAGCATGCCTCTGGCAGGGGCAGATCGTATCGAACATATCTGGTTAATTTTTTGTGGAGTGTGGTTGATGTACTTGACATGGACGTCAGTAAGGCATTTGATAATGTCTCACATGGGAGACTGGTCAAGAGGAAAGAGCCCAAGGGATCGAGGTTAACTTGCAAATTGATCCAAAATTGGCTTAGTGCCAGATGGTGATGTTGAATGTTGCTTTTATGAACGAGTGCCTGTGTCAAGTGGCGTTCCACAGGATTCAGTGCTGGATCTCTTGCTGATTGGAGTATACAGTAATGATTGAGACATGAACAGAGGAGGTATGATCAGTACCATTATAAATAACTTGGAAAATGGTGGTGTGTTAAAAATCAAAAAGAATGCCTTAGGCTAAAGAATGATATAGATGGCTGGTCAGGTGGGCATAACCATGACAAATGGAATTTAATCTGGAGAAGTGTAAGGTGTTGCATCTTGGGAAGATTAACAGTGTAAGTAAATATCTAATATGTTGCAAGATTCTAGGAAGTGCAGTGATCGGACGAACCTTGGTGTACATGTCCTTCAATCCTTTAAGGCAGCAGGACAGATTGATAAGGTGGCTAAAAAGGAATATGGGAGATTTGCCTTTATTAGTCAAGGCACTGAATTCAAGAGGAGGAAGGTTTGGATGGAGTCGTATAAAACTTTAGTTAGGCCATACTGAAGCACTTCATACAGTTCTGGTCACCTTGCTATGAGAAGGATGTGATTGCACTAGACATGGCACAGAGGAAATTCACTGAATGATATCTGGGATGCAGTGTTTCAGCTACGAAGACAGATTAGAAAGTTGGACAAGGCTGAGGGGGAAACTGTTTGAGGTGTGCAAAATTATGAGGGCCATAGATAGGGTATACAGTGTAGGACAATTTCCCCCTAGTAAGGAGTCAATAACCAGGGCACATAGGTTTAAGGTAAGGGGCATTAAGGAAATCTGAGGAATTTTATTTTCACCCATAGGGTGGGGCTATCTGGAACTCACTGACTGAAAGGGGAAGAAACAGGAACCATCACAACATTTAGCAATTTATATAAAACCTTGAAATGCTGTAGCAAACAAGACCGTGGGCCAAGACCTGGAAAATAACATTGGAGTAGAGAGGTGTTTTATGACCAGTGTGATATGATAGGCAGAAATTCTCTCTTCAAGCTGTAAAACTCTGTGTCCAAATATACTTCAACACACAATTGGGAACATAGCTGCTAATGTTATAGCTTTCCAAGGAGTAAAAGTAGCATAAGATACTACGAAGAGTTGCTGAACGTCTTTGACAATTAAACCTCAGACTAATAAAAGTCTTGAAAGAGGAAGATTTACTAGATAGGTTCAGTATCTGGGTAAACCATGGATAGTTCAATTATGACTTATGTGGATTCATAGAGAAAAGTGACTTCAAATCAGAATTCATAAGAGACAATTGATGTGGGAATTGCTGATGAATCTTTGTCAGATTTATTGCAGCCAAAGGAAGACCTGACTCCAGAGAAAGCTATTCAGATGATAAGTGAAGCAGAACTCCAGAAGCAACACTGATCAATCCTATGAGAAGATTATCAATTTTAATACAGGAGATGAGTTGAGTCCATTTAATTTTTAAGGTACAAAAGCACACATAATATACATGACAAATCAGCACAGCAAGTAAGACAGACACCAGATACTAAAACATGGAGCAAAGAAAATTCAAAAGCGCAGATAGTGCCTGATTATTAAAAGTGAATGCTTTATCTGCCATATGATAGATTACTTTTAGAAAACATGCATAAGTGGACCATTGTTTCAGAAAAGCAAGAAAAAAGTAGTGACTAATACAGAGAGGTTAATGATGTAGAGTAGTCTGTGATAGAAGAAAGAACAAAAGTGTTCCTGGAGGAAACAGGTGATCCAGATCTTAAATTTTGGCAAGCTGATATATATATATATCAATTGTAAATTAAAAATGAGGTTGGGAGGGAGGGATTATGCCACTATATTATAAGATAGTTAAACACTACCTACAATTGCAAACAGTGCAACTATTGGGTTCAAGGTATGCTACAAGCAGCCCTCCAATATAGAGGATGCCAAATGATACAAAAATGTATGCCTACTTCATGATCAGGAACTCTCAATCATGTGAGAAGTCATGTCTTGACCTCAGTCTTCTTCAAATATGTGTTAAGGAACTACTGGTCAAGAAACAACTGGCCAGAAGACAGCTGACAGAGGATTTCAGATGGGTCCCTAAATTCATGATTGTACTGAATCAAAAAACTGATTGGTTATGTTGACATAAGAAACTTATTTCATTTTGTAACAAGATGGGAACCTGTAACTAAACTGGGTTGGCTTAAAAAGCTGGAAATCACAGACGTTTGATGAAAATCAAAAACAACAGTCCTTCACGTAGCAAAACTACTAGTTTTCTGGGAGAACAGCCAAATCTCCAGATCACTTGAATTTGTACAGTCAAAAGCTTATGAGAAACGGGGCAGTAGTAAATGTAAATATATACACTATCTTACAATATCAATAATGGATGAACCAACACGAATGATGTGTATGTCTGAAAGAGTTAATACTGCAGATTGCCATAAGCACAACCCACTACAATGGTATCATACAGACCTATGAGCAGAACAGCTTAGGATCGCAAAAGAGTAATGTCATGCCCTCAAAGTCTTGGTAACAATATTCATGCTATAAAAGTAACCTGTACCTAGTTACCAACATGCAACAAATTATATCTTCAATACACGCACTAGAAACCCGACACAATGATACTGTTCAAAGGAGAATATGCTGACTTTGAAAATGCAGTAATCTGAATGACTCAAGTACCCTTAGAAGTGCAGTATTGTGGTAATTTCAAAGTGTAACGTTCTGCACAGCATCGTGGGTTGAAGGGCCCATTCCTGTGCTATACAGTTCTATCTTTTAAGTAACTTGCATGTTTGAACACTCTACTTTGGTCAAATGAGCTGGTCGTCTTATGGAAATGCTTATGATTGATCAGTGATTGATGGTTGTGAGTGAAACCAAGTGTTGGCTGAAGGTTGGTTAACAGCAGAACAATGTTGCTACACTATTGGATTCAGTGCCAAGAGTCGTCTAATGATTAATCAGAGCAGAAAATGTGACAACTGTGGCCCATTCAGCTATTTCTTGATATGTGTATCATGCCAACCCTTTCACCTCCGGTTTTTCATGCCAACTCCAGAACCCTTGATCCCCAGATTCAACCACTCTTCTCTAATCATCTCCACACATCCTCCCTATCCAACCATCACTAAATTTCAGCCTCATCTTTAACCAATGTTATGTTTCCCCCTCATTACCACTTTCAACAAATGCTTTCCCGTCTTTCAAATAACACATGTCATTACTTTAATAAGGAAATAAGAACAAGAGAAATAGGAATAGCAGTAGGCCACTTGGCCTCTTTGCTCTACCATTCAGGAAGATCATTGCTGATCTGATTGTGCCTTTAACTCCACTTTCCTGCCTGCCCCTTGACTCCCTTGTAGATCAAAAATCTGTCTAACTCAGGCATGAATATATTCCATATCAGTTCCTTGTAAAAGAGAATTGCAAAGATTAATGACTTACTAAGAGGAGAAATTCTTCCTCATCTCAGTCTTAAATGAAAATTCGATTATTCTGATACTCGACTCCCTAGTTCTAGTTTCCCCCATAAAAGGAAATGTCTTCTCAGTATCTACCCTGTCAAGCTCTTTCAATATCTAATACATTAATAAGATCACCTCTCATTCTTCTGAACAAATTAAAACTAGACATCCTCGGAATCAATGTGGTGAACATTCTCTGATTTGCCTCACACGCAAGAATCTCCCTGCTTAAATAAGAAGTACAACCTCATCAACTCCCTGCACAGTATAGGAAGATGTCCTTATTGTTATACTCCATTCTCTTGCAAGAAAGGTCATTGTTTCATTTGTCTTCTGATTTATTTGATGGTGATTTTGTTTCAATTCATGTGTGGAGCACTCAAATCCTTTGAAACCCAGCATTCTACAGTTTCTCTCCATTTAAACAATATTCTACTTAACTATTATTCCTGCCTAAGTGAACAAGCTACATCTACTGGACAATACATCCACTGGTACCCCATGCTGCTTATTACATTCTCAAAAGATTTTTTTTGCAAACATTTCGTCCCCTTTCTAGGTGACATCTTCAGTGCTTCAGAAAGGGGATGAAACGTTTGCAAGAAAAACTCCCAGCTCGGCGAACAGAACCACAACAACGAGCACCCGAGCTACAAATCTTCTCACAAACTTTGAATTCTCAAAAGAAGATAGTAAAACATGAACTCCCTTTCATAATACAATGTTGACTCTGCTTGATTATATTATTATTTTTTGAAATTTCCAACTACTACTTCCTTAATAATTGATCCCAGTATTTTCCAATGACAAAGATAAACAAACTTACCTATAGTTTCCTGATCTCTTCCTTCTGTCCTTATTGTGGTGTAGAGAACACCAGGAAGGTGGCGGCACGGTGGCACAGTGGTTAGCACTGCTGCCTCACAGCGCCTGTAGACCCGGGTTCAATTCCCGACTCAGGCGACTGACTGTGTGGAGTTTGCACGTTCTCCCCGTGTCTGCGTGGGTTTCCTCCGGGTGCTCCGGTTTCCTCCCACAGTCACAAAGATGTGTGGGTCAGGTGAATTGGCCAAGCTAAATTGCCCGTAGTGTTAGGTAAGGGGTAAATGTAGGGGTATGGGTGGGTTGCGCTTCGGCGGGTCGGTGTGGACTTGTTGGGCCGAAGGGCCTGTTTCCACACTGTAAGTCTAATCTAAAGGTGCAGAGATGATCCTACTGATAACTACAGAGAAGGTTCTGGACATAGGCAGGTGGTGATGTGCCTAGTCATTGGAGCTGGGAACATGAAGTCTCTCAGCTACATGTATATAGAATTAAATATCACACAATCACATGGCATACAGCTCTCACTCATGTTGACCTGATGTCAGCAAAGAGGGAAATATTATTAAAACAAGCTTCTTCTTACTTTGACAAATCTAATTCCTGTCTTTACTCTCTCACAGGCCCTTCAAGAGTGTGACAGGGGATGATGCTAGAGGGCAATATCTACTCCTCCTCAAGGGTGCACTGTATCGGAGCTCATTAGGACCATACACTAACTTAGATACTCACATGTCAGTGCCAGATAGTTTGGGATTCACCTGCTGCTTCATCCTTCACAAATGAATTAGGACAGAAGGTTAGGGAGGTGGAGGAGAGGAATAGCAAGGGAGAGTCTTCAACAGATTCCATTCATTGACCAGAAACTGAACTGACTAACTATATAAATATTCTGGATACAAAAGCAAGTCAGGGACTAGGAAACCCGCCATGAGTAACTCACCTCCTAATTCCCCAAAGCCTGGTCATCACCTATAAAGCTCAGGTCAGGAGTGTGATGGAATATTCCCCACTTGTGTGGATGAGTGCAGCTTTTTCCAACATTCAAGAAACTTGACATCATCCAGGAAACTGCAGCCTGGTCATTTGGCACCACATTCTGAAATATACACTCCCCCATCACCAATATTTAGTGGCAGCACTGTGAGTCATCTACCAGATGCACTGCAGAAATTCACCAAAACACCTGTAACAGCACTTTCCACCTGCAAGCTCTCTTCCAAGATACTTAGCAACCTGGCTTGGAAATCTACTGCTGTTCGTTCACTGTTACTACATTAAAGTCCTTGACCTCCCTCCCTAACAGCACTGTGTGAGCACATACACCAAATGACTGCAGCAGTTCCAGAAGGCAGTTCACTACCACCCTCTCAGGGGTAATTAGAGAAGGGCAATAAATGTTTGCCCATCCAGCAATGCCCATATCCCCGAATGAATTCAAAAAATAACTGTAACAAAAGCTGCTGCATGTTTTCTATTTTAATAGAAAAGTGTCCCTGTTTTCTTTCCTCTATAATCAATTGTATACTTTGCCATCCTTGTTCATCAGAAGAGTAGATTAGGCCATTGTGCAGTTGCGCAATTGTGCATTCTAGTGAATACCCATTGTCTGATACGTCAGGGACATGTACTTAGACCGCAGGGATCATTTCCCACATTGGTTTGACTCTCCATTTACAGCGCCAAGCTGACTAAAAAAATCTGGTGAAGTTCACCAGGATAATCAGGATGATGTTAGCTGAGTTGAAGTTTTTAGTTAAGTTAGAATAATTCTTTGGATTTTGCACAAAATGCATATTTTGAATTGAACACTTATTATAACTTTAGCTCATCTAGACTTCAGCTAAAAATATACAGAACTATATATATCCCAAATGAAAGAAGGAGATTGAATGGCGTTGAATTAAGTGGATTCGTGAAGAGGTTATCTGCAAACCCATATAATCATTGGCATTCTTTGTTTTAAGTTAAACAAACAGAATTCATAGAAAGATATGTGCAATGACAATCGCCACAAACTCACTTACAAACATTGTTTTGAGTTTCATTCAGTGCAGATTCTGCTAAAAAAAAACCCAGAAAATGTATTGAAAGTGTCAACTGCCCTTTCACTGTAGTTCCGTTTGTCTAATCTATTTCCAGGTCGCTGACCAAGGCTCCTCATCACTGCTTAATACACTGCTGACCAAAGGTGTAACTCAAAGGGGAAGACCCCACTGAGAATAGTTCTTCCTGACATGGTAACACGTCTCTGATCACGTATCCATCACATAACTTTGGGCCAAGGGTATCCATCAAGGATTAGGAAGCATTTGAGCAGTGGTGCACACCAGAGGTTGAATTTACCGCCTTCTTCCCAGATGCCTGGTGTGCATCCCCAACGCAATGTGGACCGGGGGAATTATTGAAATGCACTATCATTGTGATGCATCTGAAAACACCGGCGATCCTGCTTATTATGTGTAAAAGTATTCACAATTTTGGGGGGGTATATAAACGTTACAGTATTCCAGCCAACTGACACGCGTGAAGGTAAAATTCAAAAGCAGAAGCGAGCCGGAGGGAACTTACCTTCTCCCCGGTCAGGACATGTAACCCTTCCCGAACTTTGGCGAAAGATCCCTCGCCTAACTTCCTCCCAATCAGGTAACTTCCAACCCGCTTGGTGTGGTGGAAATTCCGGATCGCCTCTCGGGAGACGCGGGCGACGGCAAGTGGAAGGTGAAGGGCCGAGGTGGACGTGTGCAGGTCTCCCAGGGAGGGATTGTCCAAGCTCTCCCCCGCAGGGGCTGGCATTGCCTCGGGCTGCTGCTGCTCACAGGGATACCTCTCCCGGGAGCTCGGTCCGCACTGACAGACCCCAAGTCAATCAGCTCCCCTCCGGCCACTCACTAATACAGCATTGCAGTGAACAATGCAACCTTCGAGGCAACTTTCACTGACAAAAATCCAGGGGGAAAAAAAATGCAATTCCGTCAGCCGAATTCCTTTCTTTCTTTGTTTTATTTTCCCACATTGTTTGTTTCTCAGCTCATGTCAAACGCAAATCTCCAATCCGTCAGTATTTCCTGTGAGCCGGGGCTGTGTGAACTTTCCATTCAATCAACCCAACTGCAACTTTTTACATTATTTTCTTTTCCAACGACAGATAGCCCTCTCCCTCCTCTTCAGCTTCTTCGGGCCTCCGTTCGATGTCAGCAATGGGTCCTGTCCACTCGGCTCCGGGGGGGGCTTAATACAAAAAGGACACTTTTCCCACCCCCTTCCACCTCCCCGCCAGCTCGGTTCAGCTGCGGCGCTGTAATGTTCTGCTGGGATTTTGTGGTGTTTCAGCCCGTGGAGCGCTGTGCGCGCACACAGACACTCACTGAGCCGCAGGAAGAAAAACCCACTGCTGATTTCATCTTTCAAACTTCTCAGATTTCCAGAAGGCGGGAGCGGTGTTGGCCTCTTCCTTTTGTAAACCAGGAGGAATGATTCGTCTCTGGAGTTTATGCTGGTGGCAAATCCCCCTCCCGCCCCCCATCCTGCCTTATTCTTTCCTCGACCTTTTTAGTTTCAGGGTCTCATCTGCTTCTTTTAAAATCGTTTGATTTTTCATCCAGTAAACTGTTTTCCTCCTGTTTTCTCCTTCATTGCCCCCCTGACCTGATTGATCCGTTTGGTGGCTGCGTCCCCAAGTTTGTGGAGCAGGAATAAGTTTTACTTTTTTTCCAGCATCTGTCCCCTTCGCGGGCTTTAACTCAAGGAGAGCCCACATTGGACACGGAAAGTTGACTCTGTTTCTCTCTCCACTGATGCTGCAGGACGTGCTGAGCTTCTCCAGCACCTTCTGTTTTATTTCAGATTTCCAGCCCCTGCAGAATTTCACATTGGCCTCTCTTCATGTTTGCTTTGTCTCCGTCCCCATGTCCTCCTCAGACAAAAAGTGTGTGCTGGAAAAACACAGTCGGTCGCGTAGCATCTGAGGAGCAGGAGAGTGGACGTTTCCAGCATAAGCTCTTCAATCTTTCTCCCTGTCCTCTTGATGTGTTGCAGTTTCTGGCTGTCATCTCTGATACTCTTTCTTGGTTCTTTCTCACTGTCCATGCTCTCTAATTTTCAGCCTTAATTTCTCTCTTCCCTCCCGCTCCCTTATTTATTCTCCTAACCTTCCCTTGTTAACTCTTTTTCTTCTGCATTACTCCCTTCGATGTATTACTTCACTCCCATTTTGTTTTAAGCTGCTTATTCCAAATTGTTCCATTTTACTTCAGCCTCCTTCGATTTATGCAGATCTCATCTTCGCCTTCTTTTAAATACTTCATCCTAATGCCACTTGCTCCAAACTCTTATAAGTAGGGCACACTGACCAAAAGCTAATTCTAGATCCCATTGGATTAAACGTTTGACTCTATATAAATGGGTAGTGTCCAGAAGTTCTAGATTCAAGACTCATTCCAGGACTTGATGGTCAAGGAAGATGCATTCATAACACAGCAAAACAGATTACATACCAACAAATCCTTCCAATAAACACGAATGACAAGTAGTGAGATTGGAAGAAATCTCTGGAAAGAGATGGAAAGATATTTTCAGTTTCTTCAAACACTGTCCATAGAATACAAACACATAGGAAAGTACAGATTGCCACAGCAAATGGGACTCCCTGAGTGAATTGTAACACTATCCAAATGACACTTCATTGTCAGCATCGGCAAAAGTGGCACCACCTAATTATTCTTTCTTATGTTCTGAAGATGCTAAATGCTATTATCTGTGAACAAATAAAATTACATTTCTGTGATGACAATATTACTGTATCACTTAGTACCTGTATTGGCAAAAGTAAAAAGTGCAATATATTTCATCATAATGGGAGCTTTTTCTGAACCCATCTTCCTAGTTAAGTTGGTTTTAGCAGTGCTGGATCCTTTTGCAAAACTCCCGACCATCTAAGGCCATATAATCATATAATTCTTTATCATTTTCTGTTTCTGCTTTACTGATTTAGTGGGGGAGGTGTGCATTGGTCTGCAGAATTGCAGTCAAGATGTTTACATATTCAAAGCACATCCACCCGCATGGTGTTAAAATCCAGCCTGACCCTTTTTGAAAGAGAAGACAATACTTATGAAGAGTCAGCTTCATTCAGCTGTTAACACCTCTGAATCAGCATTTTGCAGGTTCAGTGCTCTCCAGCACCATAATGAAAGGACTGCTGCACCTTCGAAGGTGCTATCCTTCATACCAAGCTCACTATACAGTATTCATGTGAATGTTTAAAATTTCATGGTGGCATTTGAAAAAAACAACAAGGAATTTTCTTAGTGTCTGAGACAACATTCCTTCCTCAGCTGAGACCACTAAGTGCTAATGAAATGTTTATTCATTCATTTATTGTAATTTGGGAGATCATATTGTGTGCAGAAGAGATGCATTTGCCTATGCAACATATAATTGATTATAATTGCACGTTGAAAAGTTTCTGTCTCTTGCAAGTGGGTATAACTGCGTATTGGTTACTAGACTAGTCCAGAAGAGGACCAGACTAATGAACTGGAGGCAGTTTAAATCTGCCATGGCATTTTGGGAATTTGAGTCCAATTAATTAAATATATATGGATTGAATATCTACTATTAGTAACAGGGAATGTGAAACTAACAGACTGTTGTTAAAACCTCATTTGCTTCACTTACCTGCTCTGGTCTATTTATAACTCCAGACCCACAGCTATGTGGTTGACTCTTAACTACTCTCTGCAATGGCACTCAATTATATTAAAGAAGGCAGATCATCACTATCTTCTCAAGGGTAATTGGAAGTGAGCAATATACGCTGGCATTACCAACAACATCAACATCCTGTGGATGAATTAAAAGCATTTGAAGACAGTTGTGTTTTGTGCAAAATGTTTTAACCAGAAAGCAGTTTGGGAAATACTGATTGACAAAATGTATTAAGACTTTCTGTTTCAGCAATGGCAATGAACATAGACCACTTTTTGATATTGAGGATATGTTTTATTTGGACATTCAATATGCTGGAGGGCTGATGTTTAGTGATGCCTCTTGTCAGACGCGATACAACAGCTGGAATTAATCAGCTGTAGTTTCAGTCAGGCAACTTCTTTTGTGAACTCCACTCATTTTAGGTCTGTATTGGGGAGTGTCTTCCTGCTGAACATTTACACTTCCAACTTCTAGAGTGTTTTTAGATGCATATATATAACAAAAAACGAAATTCTCAACATATAAGCTTTTCCATATTGCATAAGCATAAAGCTATGTTTATTCTCTAATGTTAAATGATTGTGTGTTGAACACATTAAGCTATTCAAGTTGCACTAACTTTCATATAAAAGGAAGAATGTTCAGTTTCAGTGTTTAAAATTTATGTATCTGAGTGGCAACAAATGTATTACCCACTTTATCTTCAAGTTATGTCCTTTAGGTTCTGAAAGGAAAATAACCTTGAGCAAGTTCGGCTCTTGCAGTTGCACTCTTGCCATTATTCTGTTCTGTATTGTCTATTGCCAAACTATGTAGGTTGATGATGAAATTCTATGTATGAAAACAGGGTGGTTTCATTGCAAACGCCTTTAAAAAAAGCTGTTTCAAAAACACAGATTGTTGAGCATGCTGCTTACAATGACACTGCTGTGCTAAAGTCCATGAAACTGTCCTCTACACAGCAGCATGATTAAATTCAGCAAAATATCTTTAGGCTCTTTACATTCAAGGAAAGCCGGTAGATTTTCTGACACAAAGGCACTAAATGCATATTTACTGCATTGATATTTTGTGTTAAAGTAGCCCCTTTATTCTGGTTGTTCTGAGCAGAATTATGATTAATCATATGAAACATATCCTTAAACTAAATTTTAATGAGTATTACAAGTTTAATATTTTCAGCCTCTAAACATTAGCTTCTGTGTGTAAATATGTCCCCTTGATCTGCAGTAATAAAATGTAGACCCCCAATACTTTTCTTAGATACTACATTATCCATTAACTTGGTGTGTGTGCCTAATGGTTTCTTGGCTGAGGTTGACAATTTGCTAATTAATTCATGCTTAATAATGAAACAAATTGGATAGGTTGTTAAAGTCTCAAGTTTAAAAATTCCAGTTGATTAAAATGAATTTACTCAAGTAAAATAGATGAGCAAGATGGTGAATTTGGGATACGAATGAAGTCACCAGGTCCTTGCTCCAGCAGTGTACCCATTGTATAATAGTACCTGTTGTCCATTAAATATTCTTGCTGTTACTGTGAAATCATAAGATTCGTTAGATTGTTAACCAATGTGCAAGATTGCAGTATTTGTGATCTTAACCATTGAGGTGATCACAGCATTTCTAATTAAACAACAGCTATATGGCAGCTTTGGGGGAAGCACAGTGGTTCAGTGATTAGCACTGCTGCCTCACAGCACCAGGTCCCAGGTTCAGTTCCAGATTTGGGCGACTGACTGTGTGGAGTTTGCACGTTCTCCCCGTGTCTGTGTGGGTTCCCTCTGGGTGCTCTGGTTTCCGCCAACAGTTCAAAGATGTGCAAGTCAGGTGAATTGGTCATCCTAAATTGTCCACAGTGTTAGGTGCATTAATCAGAGAGGAAATGGGTCTAGGTGGGTTACTCTTCAGAGGGTCGGTGTGGACTGGTTGGGCCAAAGGGCCTGTTTCCACACTGTAGGGAATCTAATCTAATCTTCAATTCATATGTGCATGGCAAAAGATTTCTTAATCCTGGATTCTTACAAATTGTTAATTTGCAATTGTTTGCATTTTTTAAAAGAATTGCATTTGTGTATAATCCATTTCTTGATTTGCTAGATGAAACAGATAGGAAAGTCACAATGGAACATAAATGCATGCTTACATCTTTCACGACCTCATGCTCATCTTAGCAGAAATGGCAGAGCTACCTGGAATGTTTGAGAAGAACTGTACTTGGAGACTAAGGTTTAGTTGAGAGGTAGCTATGTAGAGGTGTGCCATTTAATACAAACAGACCTACATTTATTCTCAATTACAGTGAAAGCACGATTAGTAACATGTTAGGTCAATATTGCCTGGTGTTTTCTGGTCTCCACAGGAGCCATCTGCAGTCTAAGCCAAATTTTATTGCACAGATAGATCAAACAAATCACTGAAGCATTGTTCAACAGGACAAACTTGTTTAACATTTTCCCACCTGAATTGATTAATAGCATGCAGAATAGTGAATATATTTTAATTTGTTACATTGTTGGATTCAATGAAAATTATTGATGAGATCCAAACAGCTATCTTGGGCCCTCCATGTAAATCTTCTAACTAGAAAAAAAAGTGTTGATTTCCATTGACTCTATTAGTCTGCGATTATCTAGATCAATACTTGCAGTTAACGCTTCTCATCTGTCACCATTATGTGAAGACAAATGACAAGAGAGCTCCTCAGAGACCACAGATTACCCTCTTCAGGCATGATAACTTGCATCAAGCACAGAAACAAGATGGCCATAGGAGAGAAGGGAGGCAATCTCAAATCAAGGATTCAGTCAAAGTTCCTATAGAACCTCTGATGTTGCCAGAAGTAATAAACTTCAAACTCTTAATCAGTGACTGTGCTGAGATCATTCCTTAGCAAAAATTGTAAACATGTTATGTGGGGATTCAGGTGTCCATGACATTTGCTATACCATAAGATGGACATGTGCCACATTCATGAAATATTTGAATGGTCTTAACCAATTTCTGACACATCTACTGTCATTTATTTAGTATTAAATGTGATAGTTTGATGTATTTTATTCCAATTGTCTCAGAACAGCCTCTTCTGGCTAGGGTGTCATAGCTGTGGATTTTTCAGTGTATATAATGGTGTGGTGTGAGAGAAAATCTGGTCACCAATGTTGTTAGTGAAAATAAAGTTCTTTCAAATTCATTCTTTGTTCTTGATGTTGGATGTTGTAGATTGGAGCCTAAAGCAATATAGCAGCAGTTAAAGCATTGATTTTCCAACTGGCCCTGGTACTTGGCTCACTGGAGGTTGTGAGTAGATACCCCTGGACCTGTTTTGTGAACCACAGTGAAGAGCAGGACTAAGAACTCTTGTTGTCCCTCTATATACATCCACCTAATACATTGCTGATCATTTGCAATCAGATTTTGTAGGGACTTGTATGTTGCCTCAAATTATTTGTGATAAGTCGTCCTGCCTTTTATAAGCAGTTTCTGTGTAGTCCACATCTTGAGGGGTGCAGAGCTGCAAAAAGCCACAAGCTGAACCTCTCGATAGAAAGTTTCTGCATCCTTACTTGCTTCTTCTCAGACTATTCCATATTTTACCTGATGCATCCTTCCCAAGTGGACAATCTAAATCACCAAACTAGGCTTCAGAAACAATGACTGATTAATGTAGGGTTTTGTCACAGACATTCCTGAAACTGATAACATCCCCACAGTAATAATGAAAGGGAAGTTGCGTGCTCGCAAGATCCCCTTTCAGATAACCTACTCAGGAGTCAATACCATGTGGCATACTATTATGCTTCAGTGCTAGCAAATAGGTAAGTGAGCAAATAGGAAGTGAAGGACAGAATGAAGAGAAGCTTAGTTACATTACTGAAGATTTACCTTCACCCATTTTACCTTTGCATTTGATTATTCCAATATACTCATGAAAGGCCTTCAGTCCTCAGGCTTACATAAATTTGAGGTCATTCAAACTTTTCAGTTTGTATAATGGTCTGGTATGCTCTTATCCCTACCGAGAGCCATTCTCCCAACACTTGTGTGCTCACTGATTCCCGGTTAGACAATTTTAAAAAAAGTACTTCTTTTGAAAAAAATAGATTTTTAAATATTACAACAAATACAAAACAATATGATTCAAAACAGTACAAAAAAGGAAAAAAAAGGTTTTTTAAAAACCAACCCGCAGTCAGATAATTTTAACATTTTCAGCATTGCCTTCCAATCTATTCGTGGGTTTGCCCACTCTTCTCTCTGTAATCTGCTCTGATCCCAGAACCTCCCAAAATAACTGTGGTCATCTAATCTATATTTTTCAGCATGTTTGATTGGAGTTGTTTCACTATTGATAGTTACTCCATCAACTGTCTAGATCCAAATCCTAGAGCTCTTGACTTAAACCTCTTCATCTTTCTAGCTCTCTTTCCTCCTTTAAAATGCTCTTAAAGAACATTTGTTAAAATTGTTGCATTAATTTCTCTTTATGTAGACTGGAGTCAGATTTTGTTTTAAATTATTGCTAGTAGTATTTTACATTGAGGTGTTTCATTACATTTAAAGGCATTATGTAAAGAGAAACCTATTGTTGGTCCCTTTTCTGATTACATCTATGACTCTATGACTCTATTTGAGGCTGAGCTGCAAAGTAATGACCTCCCAAAATATTAGGCCTTCCTCCAGTGCAAATTTGTTCCCATCCATTGTGAGCCCACTGAGAGGTAATGATGAAATGTTGTAAATGTATATTGTACACTGTACCATAAAATATATAACAGATCACAACCACCTACTGCAGGCAATCCGTCACATTCACCCGAGCATGAAATTTGTCTCCCTATAGCATGTTCCTACAAACCAGTTTTTTGGGTTCTTTTCCTTAATGACCTCTGTAATGACCTCTATTTTCAGAACATGGAAACGACCCTTTTGACAGGCCCTGAAGAGCAACATTGACTAAAAGTTAATGTTGATGTTAATGATAGTTGAATAATTAATATGTTCACATAGCCTTCCTGTCTGCAGTTTTATGCAGATAATAATTGGTTTGTTTTAAATGGTTAACACCATTCAACAGTGTTATTCAAATACATTAACAGTTCATTCACTATTATTACTAGCTCTAATTTGTAGTTGCATGCAATTTAAGACTTTAAGAAAAACTGTTTGAAGAACACAACAGTCTGACCAACACCTAAAAGGATAAATTACAGGTTAGTGGTGTGGGTGTGAGCCTACATCAAAGATCTTGATCAAGCGATCGAGGAGTCTCATTTGGCTAGAAGCTCAACAAACACAACCAAAGCAGTGCAGCAATTAAAAAGCTAGTAGCATGTGGAACTGTATAGCCAAAACAACAAGCAATGGTGAAGGATTACGCCGAATGTTAAGTGCTGCCGTAGTCTCAGGAGGGTTTCAGACAAAGGAAAGTGGAATAACAGGCAAGAGACATGTGTTAGGATGCAGAACTCCAGGCCTCAGGGCTGGAGATGGAAGGGAGGAGAAACGTCAAGTTTCCACTGGGATCCCGGAGGCTGTCAAGACACAGCCTGAGATTGAAATGGGAGCAGGTAGCTAAGTGATTCCATTCCAAGTCTGATCTTGCAGACTTCACTGTATTCCATGAAAAAGCTCAATGACTTCATAGAGGTGGTCAGGGTCAGGAGATGCATCACTAAACAATATCTCATACCAGCTGGTCAAAGGATCACATCTCAATCACTTGTCCATTAGCAATCAGAATGCATGCCTGATATGCAGACACTTAAACTCTTCATAGATTGCGGCTCTCTGCCTTTATTCCTGATGAAGGGCTTTTGCCCGAAATGTCGATTTTACTGCTCCTCGGATGCTGCCTGAAATGCTGTGCTCTTCCAGCACCACTAATCCAAAATCTGGTTTCCAGCATTTGCAATCATTGTTTTTAACCACATACCTACCCATTGATGCTTCTACTATTAAATTATTTTAGGTTACTTACAGTGTGGAAACAGGCCCTTCGGCCCAATAAGTCAACACCGACCCACCAAAGCGCAACCCACCCAGACCAATTCCCCTACATTTACCCCTTCACCTAACACAATGGGCAATTTAGCATGGCCAATTCACCTAACTTGCACATTTTTGGACTGTGGGAGGAAACCGGAGCACCAGGAGGAAACCCACGCAGACATGGGGAGAATGTGCCTGAGGCAGGAATTGAACCTGTGTCTCTAGCTCTGTGAGGCAGCAATGCTTGCCACCGGTCAGCCCATGTATTTTACATTGAGGTGTTTCATTACATTTAAAGGCACTATATAAAGAGAAACCTATTCTTGGTCCCGTTCCTGATTACATCTATGACTCTATGACTCTATTTGAGGCTGAGCTGCAAAGTAATGATCTCCCAAAATATTAGATTAGCTATTCAGCCAAAGCAGATACATCAACCAAACACATTGCAACATAATTTTTCTTCTCTCTTGCATGATAGATTGGCCCATAACATTAAGGGGCAGTAGAGAACCAGCATTACCTGAGCTTTCTGGAGGAGATGGTTTGCTATGTTGTGGAGCAGTTGTGACTGAGGTTATTGCATCCGGTGACACTAAAAACGTTCAGGATCACCTCTGGCTTCTTAAGTTCCTCTTCAGCCTCATCCTCCATTGGAAACAATATACTGAGTTATTTCCCACCCCACCCTATTCCCTCATGCCAACCTTTCACTTTTGTACGTCTGTTTTCAAATACGTATGATTTTCTGCCTAGTCAGTCAATCTGTCGCTCAATCTGATGGCCGCAGTTACCAAATTAGCTATTGCCAATGAAAGAACCTTAGAGGTTAATAGAATCAAGCTGCAATGACAAGTCAGAGGCTAGGAATCCTGAAGCAAGTAGCTCACTCCCTGGCTGTTCTTTGCCGGTATACCATTTTCAAAGCACATTTCAGGAGTGTGTTGCAATATTCTTATCTGGATGAATGCAGCCCCAGCAACATTCAGGAAGCTCACCATCAACAATACTTGCAGTATCAAGTTACTTGCTTTTAACAAGTGCAGCAAGCCTTGCCTTTTAAGGCAGTCATTTATCAATTTCAGTCCACAATCAAAAATGTTAAAAACTGTCTTTAAAGGAGTCTGAGGAGGTCAAGTTATGGGAGGGTATTTTCCCTAAGGGGTATTAAGAAACCAGATGAGGTTTTACAACAATTGATGGAAGTTTTATGGTCATCATTGCTAAGACAAACTCTATACTCTGGATTTATTAATTGAATTTAAATTTCACCAGCAGCTCTGGTGAGATTTGGACACATGCTCCTACAAATTTAGTCAGGGTCTTTGGATTATTAGTCAAGTGACATTACTACTACACCATCATCTTCTGCTTTGTATCTTTCATGACGGGCAAATTGTGTGGCTGGGCAGCAGACAGGAATCATGACCCATGTTTGGAGTAAGTCTTCTCACCTAGAATCCAATCTATGAATCTTTGTGGAGATCTTTAGCAGGTATGACTATCTGAGACAGAACAAAATTTAGAGAGGTTATTGTCAGCGCAAATTTCCAATCATAATCTTCTAATCATGGCTGCACATTAACGGAGCACAATGCAATGCCCGTTCTTGCAGCGTAAAACATCTCCCTATTAATATGGAGATCCATGTGGTTAGTCTTCCAGCCAGTGAGATGATTATGAAGACCGTTCTCATGCACAAAACCACTCTCACCACCCTGAAATAGAGATGGAAGGCAAGATGTTGGATGTTGTCAATGCTGCCACTTGGTGGGATTATTGAAATTTAGGGCCTGGACATGGTGACAACCACTGGTCACACTGTATTCATATTCTGTGCTGTAGCAGATGGTGGCACAGTTTAATCAACACCTCCTTGATAAAACCCATGCATTGAGCACACTGGCTGAGTAAGTGAGGAGCAGGGGGAAAGTGGTTCTAGATTTTATTGAAAGTCTTTCTCCTTTTCTTCCCTCTATGTCCAGCTTTCCCTCTCTGTTGCCTTTAGTCAATATCAAAGCCAAATTCCCACAAAACACTGACAACTATTGTTCTTTCATTCAATTGTGTACTTTTGCCATCCTTGTCAAATATTAACTTCCAAAATGTTTGCACAGCTCTTTACGGACAATCAGTACTATGGAATGAATCCAATATGTTTTTGGCTAAGTCCGAGTACCATCAAAGTTCTTAGAAGATTATTTTTATGTGGGCTAGCGAGCTTACTTACCTTATCTTATTAAACTTCCACTTCAACTGTATACACCCCCCCGCTATCTCTTACATCCAATTTCAATACCATCTCAGCACATGCCATCCCAAAACAATTCACCACTCAGCAAACATGTGCCAAAATTCCAGCATCCCCTTTGGCTACACCATATTTAAAAGGCCGCAGTGTACCTGGATGAGCACTGTTTTTCTGAAGCTACCTGCTAGGTCAAGGGCAGAGTCTGAAGATGTCAGGGAAGCAGAGGATGGTACCATGATCCTTTGGCAGGGACCTAGAGATCCCGATGGATGAGGTGGTCCAGAAGACAGGTGTCCATTTCCCGGAGGATCGGCAGAAGAGGCCACACCATGAGAGTTTACCATAAAAGCATTGTCTGAGGTCAGTGTCAAGCCAAGAGTCTAAAGGAATGACCATCAGTGAAGAAGCAAAGAAACAGCCCAAGCTGCTGGCACATGGAGGACTGAAGGAGATCAGGCACCAGCTCAGCTCCAGACAGGACATGACCCTGTAATATTGACAATCAGGAACATCATCCAAATACATGGGAGGACCAGCAGCAATAGACAGGTATCAGGGACACAGTGGTCCTCATCATTCAGGAACTGCAACATTACAGCAAACCATGCGAGTACCTGTCTGCCTCCATGTCAGTTCCAAAGAAGATCCATATCAGACTTGAAATGTTACCTCTGATTCTCTCTCTCTCCACAAATGCTGCAAGACCTGCTGATTTTCTCCAACATTCTCTGTGTTTGCTTCAGATTTCCAGCATCTACAGTATTTTGCTTTTATTTAAAGAGTGAATAGAATGTTTTTCTAGAGCAAGTCGGATTGGAGAAATAATAATGGAAAATAAGGAAATTGGAAATGGATTAAACAAGTATTTTGCATTCAGTCTCCCCTATAGAAAAGGGAAGTAATATCCTAGATTACAGTGATAAGACAAGAAATGGAAGGGTGGGAAGGAACTCAGAAAATTGAAGCTTTGGGCTGACAAACATCCATGTCCTGATGATCTTTATCCTAGCGTCTTAATAAAAATGGCTACTGAGATACTTAATGCACTCAATTGATAATTGATGATTAATTTTCTAAATATCTCTTGATTCCTGATCAGTATCATTAAACTGAAAGAGTGTGAATGTTGTCCTTTATTCAAAAAGGGAGGGAGACATAAAGTAGAAAACTGTAGGCCAGCTAGTTTACCATTTGACATACTGAAAATGTTAGAAGAAATGTTAGGCCAACTAATACATTCAAGGTAAGCAGACAGAATTAACATGGTTTTATCATAGAGTCATAGAGTTATAGAGATGTACAGCACGGAAATGGACCCTCTGGTCCAACTCGTCCATGCCGACCAGATATCCCAACTCAATCTAGACCCACCTGCCAGCACATGGCCCATATCCGTCCAAAGCCTTTCTATTCATATACCCATCCAGATACCTTTTAAATGTTGCAATTATACTAGCCTCCACCACTTTCTCAGGCAGCTCATTCCATACACGTACCACCTTTTGAGTGAAAAAGTTGCCTCTTAGGTATCTTTTATATCTTTCCCTTCTCACCCTGAACCTATGCCTCTAGTTCTGGACTTCCCCACCACAGGGAAAAGATTTTGTTTATTTATCCTATCCATGCCCCTCATGATTTTATAAACCTCTATAAGGTCACCCCTCAACCTCCAACACTCCAGGGAAAATGGCTCTATCCTATTCAATTCTCCAATCTTGGCAACATCCTTGTAAATCTTTTCTGAACCATTTCAAGTTTCACAACATCTTTCCGATAGAAAGGAGACCAGAATTGCACACAATATTCCAACAGTGGCCTAACCAATGCCCTGTACAGCCACAATATGACCTCCCAACTCCTGTACTCAGTACTCTGACTAATAAAGGAAAGCATACCAAACGCCTTCTTCACTATCCTATCTACCTGCGACTCCATTTTCAAGGAGCTATGAACCTGCACTCTAAGGTTTGTTTGTTCATCAACACTCCCTAGGACCTTACCATTAAATGTATAAGTCCTGCTAAGATTTGTTTTCCCAAAATGCAGCACCTCATATTTATCTAAATTAAACTCTATCTGCCACTTCTCAGCCCATTGCCCATCTGATCAAGATCCCGTTGTAATCTGAGGTAACCTTCTTCGCTGTCCACTAAATCATATTTGACCAAGTATTGCAGGGTCTGATGGTGTGGCTTCTTCTGTTGAACCTCTGAAAAGCAGACAGCTCTTTTCTGGACCATCCCATCCACCAGCATTTCCAGATCCCATCAAAGAATCACAGTGCCATCCTCCCTTTCTCTAATATCGTCATACTCTGTCCTTGACCAAGGAGGGCACATTCAAAATGACATTGCTCATCCAGCTACACAGAGGATTTTTAAAGAATTTGTAGTCTTTGGGGATGCTGAGCATTTTGTGTGTTGGAATTCTTTGAAGATGTAACATGTGCTGCGGACAAAGGGGAATTGGTGAATGTACGGTACTTAGATTTCCAGAAGGCCACATAAAAGATTATTGGGGGAAGTAAAAGTTCATGGTGTAGGAGGTTGCATTTGGGCATGAATAGAAGATTGGCTGGCTAACAGGAAGCAGGATCTGCGAATAAACCAATCATTTTCAGGTTGGCCAAAATGTAATGGGTGGTGTACCATAGGAATCATTGCTGGAACCTCAATTGATTACAATATATATAAATGACTTGCAAGAAGGAGTGGAAAGTGCAGTTGTTGATGATGCTGGGAAAGTGAGTTGAGAAGAGGCCAAAAGGAAACTACAAAAAGTTATCAAGAGGGTAAACATGGAAACAAAGGAAATAGGAGCAGGAGTACACCATGTGATTCTTAGCATCCAAGTTAAAATCCAGCCTCTGGAATCTGCTGCACCATTCAATCTGATCATGGTTGATCCTCTATCTCAATGCCACATCCCCACTTTCTCCCGAAACACCTGATGCCTTTAACATCGAAAACAAATCTCTTTCCTAAATATATTCAGTGTTTTGGCCTCGACAGTCTTCTGTGCTATTGAATTACTGTACTTTGAGTGAAGAACCTTTCTTCATCTCAGTCCTAAATGGTATGCTGAGATTATGTCCCTAGTTCTAAACTCCCCAGCCAGGGAAAACATCCTCCCAGCATCCAGTCTGTTGGCCCTGTTGGAATTGTATATGTTTCAATCAGATTCCCCTCCCATCCTCCTAAAAGATAATGACTAACATCCGAGTCGAACCAATCTTGCTGCATAAGAGAGTTCTGCGATTCCTGCTATTAGCCAAGTGAAGCTCTGCTGCACTTCCTTTATGGCAAGTATATCCTTTCTTAGGTAGGAAGACCAAAACTGCATGCAATAATCCAGATGTGGCCTTACTAAAGTTCTGAATAATGATGGTAATATGTTCCTACCACTGAATTCCAATCCTCTCGCAATGAAGGCCCATATATCAATTGCCTTCCAAACTGCACACTGAACCTGCCTGTCTACTTTCTTTGACTAGTCACAAAGACACCCAGATACTTTCATGCATCCAAACTTCCCAAATATCACCATTTAAATAATACTCAGCATTTCTGTTTCTCACACTAAAGTATTTAACTTCACATTTAACCACTGTATCTGCAAAATGCTTGCCCACTCACTCATCTTGTCGAAATCACTTGAAGCCTCTTTATATATCCTGGCAACTCACAATTTGACCCAGTTTTGTGTTGCTAATAAGCTTAGAAATTTGTATCTGGTTCCCTCTTCCAGGTCATTTATTTGGATCACGAATAGCCCAAATATTAATTCTTGTGGCACCCTACTAATCACTGCCTGTCACTCTGAAAAAGACATTTATTCCCACTTTCTGCTTTCAGTCTATTTACCAATTCTTGACACATGCCAATATATTACCCCCATCCCACATGCTTTAACTTTGCCTACGGACATCTTATGAAGGATATTATCAAAAGTATTCTGAAAATCCAAATATATCCACTAGTTCTCCTTTATCTACTGCCCCAGTTATATCCTGAAAAAGCTCTAGTATCTGCATAATCCAAGCATCCCTTCATTCCCTCAGTATGAATGGTGACTTCTATCTTCAATATCCTCAGTGACTGTGCATCTGAGGTTAAGGACTGGAATGATTGACATCTCTTTTCAGTTCTAAATGGCTGACCCTTTAGACTGTGATCCTGTGCCCTAGCCGATGCAGCATTCTCTCAGTATCTAACCTGGCAAATGTATTTGAAATTTTATATGTTTGGATTAAGATGATCTCTCATTCTTCTAAATGTTAGAAATTTAGGCTAGTCTTCTCAGCCTTTTTTCATCCAGGGAGCCAGTCTAGCAAATTTGCAAAGCACTGCAGATCAGATTTCAGCTATGAGTGGAAGCAACTTGGTTATTTCTGTCCCCATCACAACTCTTCCATCTTTTAAAACAAGTTCCAGCACTTTAAAAGCTACTTTCCCCTTTGAACGTTGCACATTGCAATCCTTCGAGATATATGCAGCCAGCCAAGGTCTCTGAATCAGCTTCACTTGCCTGCATTTTATTCAAGACTGGTGACCTGTGACCAGTGGAGTGCCACAAGGATTAGTGCTGGATCCATTACTTTTTGTTATTGGAAGTATAATTAGTAAGTTTGCAGATGACACCCCAATTGGAGGTATAGTGGACACACCTCAGATTACAACGGGAACTTGATCAGCTGGTTCAATGGGCTAAGGAGTGGGAGATGGAGTTTACTTTAGATAAGTGTGAGGTGTTGTATCTTGGAGGAGAAAGTGAGGACTGCAGGACTTATACATTTAATGGTAAGGTCCTAGGGAGTGTTGCTGAACATAGAGATCTTGGAGTGCAGGTTTATAGCTCCTTGAAAGTAGAGTCGCAAGTAGATTGGATAGTGAAGAAGGCATTTGGTATGCTTTCCTTTACTGGTCAGAGTATTGAGTACAGGAGTTGGGAGGTCATATTGTGGCTGTACAGAACGTTGGTTAGGCCACTGTTGGAATATTGCATGCAATTCTGTTCCTTCCTATCGGAAAGATGTTGCAAAACTTGAAAGGGTTCAGAAAAGATTTACAAGGATGTTGCCAGGGTTGGAGGATTTGAGCTACAGGGAGAGGCTGAACACGCTGGGGCTGTTTCCCTGGAGCGTCGGAGGCTGAGGTGTGACCTTATAGAGGTTTATAAAATCATGAGAGGCATGGATAGGAAAACTAGACAAAGTGATTTCCCTGTGGTGGGGGAGCCCAGAACTAGAGGGCATAGGTTTAGGTTGAGAGGGGAATGATATAAAAGAGATGCAAGGCGCAACTTTTTCACACAGAGGGTGGTACGTGTATGGAATGGGCTGCCAGAGGAAGTGGTGGAGACTGGTACAATTACAGCATTTAAAAGACATCTGGATGGGTTAGTGAATAGGAAGGGTTTGGAGGAATATGGGCCAAGTGGTGGCAAATGGGAGTAGATTAGTTCAGGACAAATGATCGGCATGGTCAATTTGGACCAAAGGGTCTGTTTCTGTGCTGTACGTTTCTATGACTCTGCGACTCTAAATAGGAAAGCTGGGCTTACTTCCTTAAGTTTGACATTGTAGCATTGTACTTGTCCTCAACTGGACTTTAGTCTAACTTAAGACCACTATTTAGGAAAGCAAAATCACAGATTCTTTGACAGCCTCTAATGATCCATTGGAACCTTCTATTGTACTAATTACAGAAAAGTTAAAGATTTTAAAGTAAATTTAGGAATGTAACATCCTCGATTCCATTGACTAGATCAAAATACTTCCAATGGTCACACATCTCTTGTCTATTTTCCTAAGTGATAGGCTAAATGGCCTCCCCCGGACTGTATCAATCTATAAAGTCACTGAAAAATCAAACTGCAAGTTTGTATCATAATCAAAATATCAGAGTAAACTGTGAAGAATAATTGACTTGTTAGCATCTTTTCATAAATTAAGATTATCTGTTCTTTGAAACATTGATCTCCAATTCTACGTTCAAATTTTTGTCATTCTTTTTCACATAGCATACGTCAGTGTTTCATTATAATGTAAGTAAAATACAATTTTCCCATCTGTTAAATAATATCCTTAATATATTTGTTTCTTGACCTTGAGAGGCTCTGCACCTTACAATGTTAAACATCTCCAGACCCACTAATGATGTGTTGTCTGGTGTATGACCCTCCTGACCAAACTGACTTGCAGCTATGCTGAAGTGAATAAACTTCATCTGAACATTGGCCAGCTGTTTTGTTGCTTTCCATTGGAAGCTGAGCTCTTGCCAAGTAAATGGTATGTAAATTGAAGATGTCACCCAAACGAGTAAAATATCAGGTTAAAGTCAGGCTTAGATAAAGTTCGAAGATAAAGAACAACTTAACTTCAGCGAATTTGTTGTTTAGTGTGACGTTAGTAAAAGGATAGCAGTTCTGCAGTCATTACTATATCTCATCTGTGAACCGCTTCTGGCATATTTTTCTTAAACCTGATTTGATTACTTACAGGCAAAGAATTGGAAAGACATCAATGGATTCTGGCACCAATTGTGGCATACTTAATTAAAGGTAAGGTTGCCATAGTCTTACCAAACCATAGGCCTGGCCTCTCTGCAAGGAAAAACAACTGGTGGTGGTTTTATCCCAAGTGTTACCACACCTCAGACTAGGGAAGCAATTCAGTCCTTCATGGTAACTTCAGCCAGTGTGGAATATGACTGCTAATATATCATAACAGTGCATTAAGTTCAGGCTGGGTATTTTCCCCCTACTTTTCCAGTTCTCTCCTTCATTTCTTTGTGGTTATTTTTACTTCTCTCCTCCCAACTCAACTGTGCACCATTTGTCTTGCTCAGAGGCTGAATGCACAACCTGTTCCCTACTGCGTAACTGGCTGAAAGAATTGTGCATGTGTTGATTGATTTGCTCCTTCCCTGTGGGGAAATTCTTTGATTCTGGTGTGCTCCCTGATTTTCCCAGATGGCCAAGTGGAAGTTTTGTGAAAGAATGGCAGACATTGATCTCTGCTACTGTGTGGTGAAGCCTGTTAATGTATCTGTTCACAGCACTCCCCAAAATGCCTTTGGCCTCACATGACCATCTCTCTTATGTTTAATGAGTGTGACCTAGTTGTACAGTTCAAATGATCTTATTTGCAGTAAGGCAGCAATTGAAAACTAATTTAGAAATTAATTCTTGAAGTTAATCTGTAGTATTTTGTAAATTTGCTATAAATCCATAGAACACCTAATTAGGCTTTCTCAAGCTAGATGTTAGTGTTGCTAATCTAATGGAAGAAATGCTTATTGTATTTATGTAACTCTCCAACTGTTATTATTCCAGAGTCATTTAGAAGAAACTATGGAAGATCAGTGTTACAATATCAGTGATAGCTTATAAACATGTATTTTGTGGCCACCTATTAATGTTGTCACCATTGGTTTTTACTCGATGTACATTTTAAAATTATGAAATTAAGTCCTATCTCAGTAGCACTGTAACTGAATGTAGAGCACTTAATGTTTCAATGGTTGAGACCAACTCCAGCACAACTCAGCAATCAAAGACAGGGCCATTCCTGATAGTTAAGATTCTATCACTCTGAGCAGTGTAGTATCTGACTAAACTTCCAGTGACATTCTTCACAAAGATCATTTTTAATTTTTCCAAGTCAGCCCATGTGGATTATAAATGTACTTATCCCAAATACTTTGGGGTTTGTTTTTTCAAGCGTTGACTGTAATCCGGGCAATGTGGTTTGACAGACATATTTTCATCATGGCATTCCTGCACCCAAAATACAGTTACTCAGTGTGAACCTTTTACAGGGTGTTTAGATCCAATGTCAAGAAGAACAAAGAAACAGCCACATGCAATTTCAAATAAGGAGTAAACCTTTCAAAGCCTCCTTTAACAGTTGCTGTAAAGGTACATTTCATACAATGTAATCCTAGATGACTTTCTATTAGTTTTTTCCAAGCATTACATGCAGCACTGAATAGGATTACATAGAAGCCGAATTCCACAGATGCCTTGCTTTGCAGTTTTTGAAACCCAAACTGTTGTAAAAGTCAAAATTGATGGCATTTGATGAATCACCTTTACCCTATGGTTAGTGCCATGAGTAAATCAAATCATTTTACTATATCAGTTACTACCCAAAGCTTTAAACTGTCAGCAGGGAGAAAAAAGAAAAACGAGGAAGTTGTTGGTACTCTCTTTACACTAAGTTTTCATTGTAAAATGAACCAGAATTGGGCTTATTTGAATCTGCTCCCACTGGACATAATGTGGATTTTCTAATCAGTTGTGCAAGGACAGAGAAGAAGCACTGGGCTGAGAAAATTGGGTCATCAGTTTTTAAGTATGGTTTACACCAGATTAATTCTAATACATGATTTTCTACCTAATTGTAAATACGTTTTTTAACTTTTCTTGTGCCACCAGAGGCAATTTTAATTTCTACTGCCCAGAGGAAATTTAAGTTGTTGTGATTCTGTTCGCCGAGCTGGGAATTTGTGTTGCAGATGTTTCGTCCCCTGTCTAGGTGACATCCTCAGTGCTTGGGAGCCTCCTGTGAAGCGCTTCTGTGATGTTTCCTCCAGCATTTATAGTGGTTTGTCTCTGCCGCTTCCGATTGTCAGTTCCAGCTGTCCGCTGCAGTGGCCGGTATATTGGGTTCAGGTCGATGTGCTTATTGATTGAATCAGTGGATGAGTGTCATGCCGCTAGGAATTCCCTGGCAGTTCTCTGTTTGGCTTGTCCTATAATAGTAGTGTTGTCCCAGTCGAACTCATGTTGCTTGTCATCTGCGTGTGTGGCTACTAAGAATAGCTGGTCGTGTCATTTCATGGCTAGTTGGTGTTCATGGATGCGGATCGTTAGCTGTCTTCGTGTTTGTCCTATGCAGTGTTTTGTGCAGTCCTTGCATGGGATTTTGTACATTACATCGGTTTTGCTCTTGCTGGGTATCGGGTCCTTCGTTCTGGTGAGTTATTGTCTGAAAATGGCTGTTAGTTTACAGAAAAGCCTTCAAGTGAAAGAAATTACGGCATTGTTAAGATACCACAGAATTTCAAAACTTGGAAGTAAGAAGAGTAAATAATTGCATCAGAAAGACATAGCAGGAGAAATAATACCATAAAGAGTGCAAATTGAAGGTAGACCAAAAAGAACACAGAATTAAATATCTTGAAGAAAACAGTTTATAAGATACAGAATTGCTTCAAACTTAAATATTAAATCATAAACTGACCAAATAAATACATTATTACATTCAATAGGACCTAGAACTGATGATGTTATGAATTAGTGAAACAAAAAGGCACAGATACTTTTGAAGATGTTCTAGAAACTTTTGACGACTTTAAATTACAACAAATAATACCTTAAAAGAGTAAGAGTTAACAGAAGAGGTCAGCATACAGGGAAATTCAGATAATTTATTTTAGGAATTCCACAGGTTGGCAGAAAACTGTGACTATGGAACTTTGAAATTAGAATTTGTAAGGGGTAGATCTGCTCTTGGAATTATTGATGAATTTTAGCAGATCTGTTACTATCTGAAGAAGATTTGACTTTGGAAACTACTATGCCAGAAGCATTAATCAAGAAAATTGCAGCAAAATCCTCAATGGGAAGGATAACTTTATCACAGGAGAGACTAGAACTTATCAGGTGACAAGGTAATGCAAAGAGTTAAACAGCAAACATGAGACACTTTCAATATGCTGGAATGAAAAGAAGCCTGACAGTTTAAAATTAATTTCAAACTTGATACAGGTACAAGTGTCACTGCCTCATTATACTGAATACCACAACAGACATTACAGCCTACAGAAATGAGAATACTCTCCAGCTTGCATAACTTTCAAGATTAAACGTATTCTACAAACAGTGCTGCAACAAAAGAGTTTAAAAGTGTTGAGAATGTATATGTGTTTTGCAATGAACTCTTATCACCTCAGGCCCACATGCATCTCATAATCTCAACATCCTTGAGGTAGCTGAAGGAGTTCAATTACTTACAAGGGAAAGCGAGCAGGTCAAGAGAAACAAAGCTATATTAAAAAGGCTAAGTGAATTCGCAATAGAACACAAAAGAAAGATTCTACTAAGATTACCTTTGATAGAATAAACAAAGTGTTTCATATGGCCGCAAAGAACCAGTGGAGACTAAGCCAAAAGAGACTCAAGTAAGTTTGACAAGAATAATGGTGCTAGCATTCACTGGCATTGTGTTGAAAGTTGGCTAGAGCAAAAGTCCAATAAATTGGTCAAGTGCTCATTTTTGAGAAATGATTGCAAACGATCATAGCTGACTTACTTGTATGTGGTAGAAGACTTGTTATTCCAGCTTCCTTTTGGAAGCATGTCTTAGAAATAATACACTGGCAAATACACTATGTGATGCTAGACATACACCCAGGGCTCAGTCAGCAATGTGGTGGCCAATGCTTGAAGATCCCATAAGTCATTGTGAAATCAGTGATTGTCCCAGATTGTCAGGTCTTGAAAACATTCCGAACATTCCGGTCAGCAAAGTTTGCATGAAGAAGCAAATACTGCAAAGAAGAATGTTGAGAACTCTTTAACTGAAGTTCATCATACAGCAAAGCTATCTGCAGAACAATTGCTATAATAGTCTCAAAAGTGATTTCAGATGCTACGATGACACAAGTGTGATAGGATCATTTCAATTTTTTCATTTTCCAAGGAAGTATTGTCAGTATCAGCAAATATTGTCAGTACCAGCAAATCATCAGCAATCCTCAAGTAACATGACTGAACACAGAACATAGAAGAGTATAGCAAAGGAACAGGCCCTTCAGCCCACTATGTTGTTGCCAACCATGATGCCATTGTAAACTAATCCCATTTTCTTGCACATGGTCCGTATCCCACTATTGCCTATCTGTTCATATGTCTGTCTAAATGCCTCTTAAATGGTGTTATTTGTGTCTAGATCCATTACTTCCAGACACCTACCACCTTCTGTGTAAAATAACTTGCCTTGCACATCTCCTTTAAACTTTCCCATCTCACCTTAAACCTATGTTCCCTAGTATTTGACATTCCACCCTGGGAAAAAGACTTTGACCCTTCATCCTATCTATGCCTCTCATAATTTTATGTACTTTGCCCCTTGCCCTCTGATGCTCTAGCAAAAACAATCCAAGTTTGTCTGACCTCTCTTTATAGCTAATGCACTCCAATCTAGAGGACATCTGATAAACCTGTTCTGCACCCTCTCCAAAGTCTTCACATCCTTCCAGTATTCCAAATGTAGCCTAACTGAAGTTGTAACATGATTTGCCAACTTTTATACTCAGTGTCCTAACCAATGAAGGCAAGCATGCCATATGCTTCCTTTACCATCATATCCACTTATGTTCCCACTTTCATGGAGCTATGGATTTGAACTCCAAGATCCCTTTCTATAAGAGTCTGGCCATTTAGAGTATACTTTCCTCTTCCATTTGACCTCTCAAAATGCATTACCAAACACTTCTCCAGATTAAATTCCATCTATAATTTCTCCACTCAACTTTCTGAGTGAGTTATAGCCTGCTGTATCCTTTGACAACCTTCCTCACTTTCCACAACTCCACCATTTTTGTGTTGTCTGTAAACTTGCTTATTAGACCATCTATATTTTCATCCAAATCATTTATTTATATACATATTTTTTTTAAAAAAGCAAATGTCCCAACACTGATTGTGGACCACCACTGGTCACAGACGTCTGGTCAGAAAAGCACCCCTCTATAACTATCCTCTGTCTTCAATGACCAAGCTAATGTTGTATCCAACTTACCAACTCACCTTGGATCTCATGCTAAGTAATCATCTAGACCAACTTACCATGAGGGATCTTGTCAAATGCTTTAGTAAAGTCCATATACCCACCATCTGTGGCCCCATCCTCGTCAACCATCTTGATCACATCCTCAAAATTCACAATCAAATTTGTAAGACAAGAGCTCCCCCATTGATTCTTTCCAAATGTGGGCCCATTCTTTCCAAATGTGAGTAAATCCTTTCCTAAGAATCTTGTCCTATGATTTCCCTTTCACTGCTGTTAGGCCCATCAGCCTATCATTTCATGGATTATCGCCATTGCCCTTCTTGAATAAAGAAACAACATTGTCTGTTCTCCAGTCATCTGGGACCTCATCTGTGACAAAAGAGGATACAAAGATCTCTGTGAAGTCCTCTGAAATCACCTTGCTTGCCTCCCACAGTATCTTGTGATCGCATTAAGTCCTAGACTTATCCATCTTAATCTTTTTCATGACACTTGACTACTTCTCCTTAATAGTGAATTGCCCTAGAATGTCAACATATCCCTCCATATTCTTACCATCATCCATTTTCTTCTCCTTGGTGAATGAATTGCAAAGTACTCATTAAACAGCTCACCCACGTCTCCTGGCTCTACTTATAAATTCTCTCCTTTGTCCTAGAGTCAACCCATCATTTTCCTAGTTACTCTCTTGCTCCTAATATATGTATAAAATGTTATATGATTCTCCTTAATCCTATTCCCCAAGGACAGTTCATGGCCCCTTTTAGGCTTCATTATCCCTTGTTTAGGTTCTTTCTTACTTCCTTTATATTCTTCAATGGCCTTGTCTGATTTCAGTTTTCTTAATCTTACGTTTGCCACCTTTTTCTTGTTGACAAAACTTTCAATATCTCTTATCAACCAGGGTTTTGAAATATTATCATCCTTACTTTTCATCTTCACAGCAGTATGTTGGTCCTGAATTCTGATCTTTAAAAAAACTCCCATATATCAGATGTGAATTTACCCTCAAACAATCCCAATTCTAATTTTTCTAGTTCCTTTTAATGTGGTTGTAATTGGTCTTCCCCCAACTGAGATCTTTCACCTGTGGACCAGACTTATCCTTATCCATAACTATCTTAAAACTTACAGGATTATGATCACTGTTCCCAAAATAGTTCCTCACTGAAACTTTGGTTACCTGGCCAGGTTCATTCCCCAACATAAGGTCAAGTATGGCCCCTTCCCTAGTTGGAAAATCTATATTTCAATAAAGCTTCCTGGATGCATTTAACAAGTTCTGCCCCTTCTAAGCTCTAGCACCAAAGAAATCCCAGACAATATGGGGGAAATTAAGATCACCCACTACAACAACCATGCTGTGTTTACTACCTGTTCCTTTATGGGAAGGCCTATTGTCTAACCCCTTCATAATCATCATAGAATCCCTACAGTGTGGAAACAGGCCATTTGGCCCAACAACTCTCCACCGACCCTCTGAAGAATAACCCACCCAGACCCATTCCCCTACCAACCTACACATCGCAGAACACTCTGAACAATTTAGTATGGCCAATTCACCTAACCTACACATCTTTTGTGATTGAGGGAGGAAACCCACACAGACACAGGGAAAAATATGCAAACACCACACAGACAGTCGCCCAAGGCTGGAATTGAACCCAGGTCCCCGGCACTGTGAGGCAGCAGTGCTGACCACTGAGCCACCATGGCACTCTGTCTTATTTCTGAGTTCTACTCTTACAGCCTTGCTGGATGAGCCCTCCAAGATGTCCTCTCTTAGTGCAGTGTGACATTCTCCTTAATCAATAAATAAACTCCCCATCTCTTTTGCATCGCTCTCTGTCATACCTGATATGCGAATGAGTTGGGTTCACCAGTAAGATAATCACAGAGGGCAAATGAAGATGTTCAACATAATATACAGGTGAAATAAAGGGTTTACTTAGTTCAACACAATTCTACCAGCAGGTTGAAAATAAATATTTGCTTAAAGATTGAAAACGGGCTGCATACTACTCCCAACAGTGAACTGGGACCAACCAGTGTTCACAATATCAGATACAGAGATCTAGGATACAGTCAAGAAGAATTTGCCTGAATTAGAAATCAAGGCTAATGCAAAAAATAAAACACTTGGCTCAACAAAGCAGCTGCATTTGACAAAAATTCATGAGGACATCAAGGACCTTCCAGATAATGTCATGATTGACTATCTGGTTCAGCAGGAACAAAATCCTCAGTGAACGAAATGCAAGATCCTCCAGTGCAGAGAGACCTTGCGATCCACACAAGTTTAAAAACAGAACAAGGGCTTAAGCAAAAGACCTACTAACCATCTAGGTCTGAAAAAAGTGTCCTGGGAGAATTGTGAAACTGCCTGAATTTGTAAAATCAGTGTCTTAATGGGAGATGCTGTGTAAGCTAATTGTTCTGAGAGCTTTAATGTTGGAGATTGCACTGAGCTCTAGTCAATCTAATGATAGTGTATCTGTTTAGGTTTAATTAAGACAGATCAGATTAGGATCTCATGCAGTGAAGACATATCCATAGATATTCTCGTGGACATTTGAACTAATTTGTTCAAATGTGTCATGACTTCTGGGGCAGGTAGGTCTGGAATCCAAGACTTCTAAACCAGAAGTAGGTACATGCCAACAGCCTTCAGCTAGTTTGCTCAGCAGAGCAAAATATATCAAACTAGCTAAATAGCTTGTACTTAATTGCAATAAACTAAGAGAAGAGCCACCTCTAGTTTAGACTCAATATATTTGATTATACATTAAATATACCCAGTCAAGAAAAGAGGATTGGTGACAACATCCTTCTACACACAAATACCACGAAGGTCAATGAAGGATTTCTAAGGACTTAATGCAAATCATACCACCCATCTCTGACTATTCAGTGTATCCCACCTCCATCACTCACCCCAAAGCATAATATCCACATTCTCTTACTCTCTGAGCAAGGTTCACCATGGAAGTCCTTATCAGAATCCCTTGATTATAATTGACCTTGCCATCCGGTGAGCTTATACTCCAATCTTTTGCTGTGGCCTGACTGTATGGCTGGAATGGTAGCTCTTGCAATTTCTACTTTTCTCCCTATTGATGAAGGGAACCAACACCATTGGGAATATTACTATCCAGTCAAATATGTAGCTCACGTAACCTCCTACCCTTTCCTTGGAAACAATTTATTAGCCAGCCCTACCTTCTAATGTAGGTCTCCTGAAAGAAAGTTGCAGTAGTTATTGTCTATGAGTGTACGCTTAGCCTGCCATAACTGAAAGTCAGATATTTTTGAAAGCGACAGTGAAAGATAGGTACGAAGCTGACATCGATAGAAACAAACAACAAGATTCACAGCTGGCCTTGGAGAAACCTGTGTGGGGGAGCTCACTGCAGGGGAGCAGCTCAGTGGATACTTTTAAAGTGTAACCTTCCTGTTTTTTTAAAAAATCCACAACAGTGAATAGAGTGGGTTCATTTTTTGTTATTAGTTTTTACTGAGATCTGTCTCTTGAGTAAACATTAAAAATATAAAACATAAGTATTAAGCTAGCCTGGAGCAATGTTTCTTAGAGCAGTTAGATGTTTATTTTCTGGGATGATACATTGTTAAAGTGCAAAGATGGCCTTTAGTAGAGTAATGTGCTCTTCCGGTCAGATGTGGAAGATTAGGGAGAGTTTCCATGTTATTGATGATTATGTCTGCAGGAAGTGTGTTCAGCTGTGAATCTTATCGGATCGCATGGATCGGTTGGAGTGGCAGTTAGAGGCAATAAAGAATTTACAGGAACTACAGGGTATGATGAATGGCAGTTGCAAGGAGGGAAATAAACTGAAGATACACTCAGGTAGGTGGGTTATCTCCAGGAAAGGTAGGAGAGGGAGGCAGGTAGTGCAGGAGTCTCTTGTGGCTCTCCACATCTCAAACAAGTATGCTGTTTTAGAGAATATAAGGGCTGGTGGACTCCCAAGAGAATGTAGCACAAACAACTAGGTTTTCAGTACCAAGGCTGGCCCTAATGTAGCAAGGGGTACGTCAGGTTCCAAGTGATCAATTGTGATAGTGGACGCTCTGGTCACAGGCACAGACAGACCTTTCTAGCTGACAGCAAGACATCAGAATGGTATGTGGCCTCCCTGGAACCAGGATCAAAGACATCTCAGAGAGGGTCCGAAATATTCTCAAAGGGGAGAAGGGCCAGCAGGATGTCTTTCTTTTTAAAGATAACAACATCAAATTACTTCATAGAGGTGTACAGTATGGAAACAGTCCCTTCAATCTAACTTGTCCATTCCAACCAGATATCCTAATCTAGATCATAGAATTCCTACATTGTGATAACAGGTCCATCGGCCCAACAAGTCCACACCGACCCTTTGAGCAGTATCCCACTCAAACCCATTCCCCTACCTATTACTGTATATTTATCCCTAACTAACACAACCCTGAACACTATGGGCATTTTAGCATGGCCAATTCACCTAATCAGCACATCTTGAAATTGTGGCAGAAAACTAGAGCATCCAGAGGAAACTCACACAGATACGAGGAGAATGTGCAAACTCCACACAGTTGCGTGAGGCTGGAATCAAACCCAGGTCCCTGGCACTGTGAGGCAGCAGTGCTAACCACTGAGCCACTGTGCCACCCCAAATGTGTTATTGTGCACATGGGAACTAATGACACAGGAAGTGAAAAGATGAAATTATGAGGCGAGAATATAGTATGTTAGTCAAGAAGTTAAAAAGTAGACCCTCGAGGGTAGTAATATTTGGATTATTCCCGATGCTACAAGCTTGTGAGGATAGGAGTAGGAGGATAGAGCAGATGAATGTGTGGTTGAGGAACTGGTGCAAGGGAGAAGGGTCCATATTTTTGGATCATTGGAATCTCTTCTGGGGTAGATTTGACCTGTACAGGAAGGATAGATTGCACCTGAATTGGAAGGGAACAAATATACGGGCAGGGAGATTTGCTAGAGTTGCTTGGGAGGATTTAAACTAGGAAGGTGGGGAGAAGGGTTTGGGACCCAGGGAGTTAGTGAGGAAAGAGATCAGTTGGAGACTGATACAGTTGGGAAAATGAATAAGTCAACAGTTAGGGCAGGCAGGAACAAAGCAAAGAACAAGGTGGGACTGATAAATTAAACTTCATTTATTTCAATGCAAGAGGCCTAACAGGTAAGGCAGATGAACTCAGGAAATAGCTGGGAATATGGGACTGGGATATCATGGCAATTACAGAGATGTGGCTCAGGGATGGGCAAGACTGACAGGTTAATGTTTAAGGGTATAGATGGCATTAGAAGGATCGAAAGGGGGACAAGAGGAGAAGTGGTGTTTTTGATTAGGGATAACATTACGTCTGTAACATAGGAAGGATATTCCTGGAAATATGTCCAGGGATGTTATTTGGGCAGAACTGAGAAATAAGAAAGGGATTATCATCTTCTTGGGATTGCACTATACACCTCCCAGTCGTCAGTGGAAAATTGAGAAACAAATTTGTAAGGAGGTCTCAGTTATCTGTAAAAATAATAGGGTGGTTATGGTACAGGATTTTAAATTTCGAAACATAGACTGGGACTGCCATATGTTAAGGGATTGGATGTGGATAAATTTGTTACGTGTGTACAAGAAAACTTTCTGATTCAATATTTGGATGTATCTACTAGAGAAGATGCAAAACTTGACCTACTCTTGGGAAATTAGGCAGGGCAGGTGGCTGAAGTCTCCATGGGGGAACACTTTAGGACCAGTGACCATAATTCTACTGATTTTAAAATAGTGATAGAAAAGGAGAGACTGGATCAAAAAGTTGAAGCTCTAAATTGGAGAAAGGCCAATTTTAATGACATTAGGTAATAACTTTCAAAAGTTGTTTGGGAGTGGATGTTCACAGGTAAAGGGACAGCTGGAAAATGGGAAGTCTTCAAAACTAAGATAACACGAGTCCAAAGACAGTATGTTCCTATTAGGGTGAAGGGCAAGGCTGGTAAGTGTAGGGAATGCAGAATGCAAGAGAAACTGAGGGTTTTGGTTAAGATAAAGAAGAAAGCATATGTCAGGTTTAAACAGCAGAAATCGAAATGAATCCCTAGAAGATTATAAATGCAGTCAGAGTATAATTAACAGGGAAATAAGGAAGTCAAAAAGGGGACTTGAGATAGTTTTGGCAAATAGGATTAAGGACAATCCAAAGGGATTCTACAAATATTTAAGGACAAAAGGGTAACAAGGGAGAGAATAAGACCCGTTAAAATGAGCAAAGTGGCCTATGTGTGGAACTACAGAAGATGGGGGAGATACTAAACAACTATTTTGAATTAGTGTCTACTGTGGAGAAGAATGTGCAATACAGAGAACATAGGGAAATAAATAAAAACATCTTGACAAAATATCCATTTTACAGAGGAGGAGGTGCTGGATGTCTTAAAATACATAAAGGTGGATAAATGCCCGTGACCCCCTGATCAGGTGTACATAAGAACTCTGTGGGAATCTAGGGAAGTGATTGCTGGGCCCCTTGCTGAGATATTTGTATCATCGATAGTCACAGGAGAGGTGCCAGAAGACTGGAGGTTAGCTAACATGGTGCCACTGGTTAAGAAAGATGGTAAGGATAAACCATGGAACAATAGATCGGTGAGCCTGACATCAATGGTGGGTAAGTTGGTGGAGGGAATCCTGAGGGACAGGATTTGAATGTATTTGGAAAGGCAAGGTCTGATTAGGGATAGTCAACATGGCTTTGTGTATGGGAATTCATGTCTTACTAACTTGATTGAGTTTTTTGGAGAAATAACAAAGAGGATTGATGAGGGCAGAGCAGCAGATGTGAACCTACATGGACTTCTGTAAGGCATTCAACAAAGGTCCTCATGGGAGACTGGCTAGTAAGGTTAGATCACACAGAATACAGGGAGAACTAGCCATTTGCACACAGAACTGGCTCAAAGGTAGAAGACTGTAGTGGCGAAGGGTTGCTTTTCAGACTGGAGACCTATGACCAGTGGTGTGTCACAAGGATTGGTGCTGGGTCCACTGCTTTTCATCATTTATATAAATGATTTGAATGTGAACATAGGAAATATAGTTATTAAGTTTGCAGATGACACCCAAATTGGCGGTGTAGTGGACAGCGAGGAAGGTTACCTTAGAGTCAATGAGATCTTGATCAGATGAGTCAATGGGACAAAAAGCTGCAGATATCGTTTAATTCAAATAAATGTGAGGTGCTGCATTTTGAAAAGGTAAATCAGGGCAGGACGTATACATTTAATAGTATTAAGTCCTGTGGAGTGTTGCTGAACAAAGAGACATTGGAGGGCAGGTTCATAGTTCCTGGAAAATGAAGTTGCAGGTAGTTAGGATAATGAAGAAGGCATTTAGAATGCTTTCCTTGATTGGTCAGTGCTTTGAGTATCAGAGTTAGGAAGTCATGTTGAGGCAGTACTGCACATTTGTTAGGCCACTATTGAAATACTATGGGAAATTCTGGTCTCCTTCCTATTGGAAAGTTGTTGTGAAATTTGAAAGGGTTCAGAAAAGATTTACAAGAATGTTGCCAGGGTTGGAGGATTTTAGCCAAAGGGAAAGGCAGAATAGGCTGGGGCTGTTTTCCTTGGAGTGTTGGAGGCTGAGGGGTGACCTTATAGAGGTTGATAAAATCATGAGGCGTATGATTAGGGTAAATAGACAAAGTCTTTTCCCCAGAGAGTCCAAAATTAGAGGGCACAGGTCTAAGGTGAGAGAGGAAAGATGTTAAAGGGAACTAAGGGGCAGCTTTTTCACGCAGAGACTGGTGCATATATAGAATAAGCTGCCAGAAGAAGTGATGGAGGCTGGTACAATTACAACATTTAAAGGCATTGGGCTGGGTATATGAATAGGAAGGGTTTAGAGGGATATGAGCCAAATTCTGACAAATGGTACTAGATTTATTTAGGATACCTGGTTGGCATGGACAAGTTGGACTGAAGGGTCTGTTTCTCTGCTGTACATCTCTATGTACAAGGCTGTAGTATATGAATATGAGACACGAGCCCTGTGTGATAGTGTGTAGTGCACCAAGTCTCACACAAACCAGTGGTTTTCTGTATATGTTACATGACGATGCGTTTAGTGGCCTTGACCATCCATGTGAAGTCATTAAACATCTTGTAGTATTGCTTCCAGGTCCTTGGGGTCTGACATTGTGCACTGCCCTTCCTTATTCACTAATTCTGCAAAGTGCACAAAGTGCTGTCAGTCTCAAGTAGAATATAAACAAACAAGGAAAGCAAGTAGTTCGCTTGGCCCTTTGATCCTGCTCCACTACTCAATAAAGCTATGGCTAATCTCATTTTAATCTCAACTGTACATTCTCGCCAATCCCTGCTTATCTTTCAACCCCTTGATAATCATTAATCTATCTGTATCTGCCTTAAAAGTATATAAAGATTCTGCATCCACTACTTTTGAGGAAGGAAATTCCAAAGACTTACAGCCCTTTGAGAGAAAGAAAATGTTTCCTCATCTCTGTCTTAAATAGGTGACATGTTATTTTTAAACTATGATCCCTAGTTCTGGATTTTCTCACAAGAGGAAATATCCTTTTAACTTTCACCCGGTCAAGTCATAGAGTAATAGAGATGTACAGCATGGAAACAGGCCCTTCGGTCCAACCTGTCCATGTTGACCAGATATCCCAACCCAATCTAATCCCACCTGCCAGCACCCGGCCCATATCCCTCCAAACCCTTCCTATTCATATACCCATCCAAATACCTCTTAATGTTGCAATTGTACAAGCCTCCACCACATTTCTGGCAGCTCATTCCATACATGTACCACCCTCTGTGTGAAAAACTTGCCCCTTAGGTCTCTTTTATATCTTTCCCCTCTCACCCTAAACCTATGCCCTCTAGTTCTGGACTCCCTGACCCCAGGGAAAAAACTTCGTCTATTTATCGCATCCATGCCCCTCATAATTTTGTAAACCTCTATAAGGCCACCCCTCAGCCTCCGACCCTCCAGGGAAAACAGCCCCAGCCTGTTCAGCCTCTCCCTATAGCTCAGATCCTCCAACCCTGGCAACATCCTTGTAAATCTTTTCTGAACCCTTTCAAGTTTCACAATATCTTTCGAATAGGAAGGACATCAGAATTGCACGCAATATTCCAACAGTGGCCTAACCAATGTCCTGTACAGCCACAACATGACGTCCCAACTCCTGTACTCAATACTCTGACCAATAAAGGAAATCTTACCAAACGCCTTCTTCACTATCCTATCTACCGGTGACTCCACTTCCAAAGAGCTATGAACCTGCACTCCAAGGTCTCTTTGTTCAGCAACACTCCCTAGGACCTTACCATTAAGTGTATAAGTCCTGCTAAGATTTGCTTTCCCAAAATGCAGCACCTCGCATTTATCTGAATTAAACTCCATCTGCCACTTCTTAGCCCATTGGCCCATCTGGTCCAGATCCTGTTGTAATCTGAGGTAACCCTCTTTGCTGTCTACTATACCTCCAATTTTGGTGTCATCTGCAAACTTACTAACTGTACCTCTTATACTCGCATCCAAATCATTTATGTAAAGTCCTGTCAGGATCTTATGTATTTCAATAAAGTCACTTCTGACTCTTCTAAATTCCAGGTCTGTGTGGGTAACAAATGCTGACTCCTATGCTCAAAAAATGTTGCAGGCAGATTTTTTAGCCCAGGATGATTAACTAAAAGCAACAGAAACTACAACACAAAAGCAAAAAGATAATTACATGAAACAAAACAAATGCAGTTTCACTTTCAACTCCAACATTAAAATGAAATCATTTAGTCAAAACGGCAGAACAATATCTGCTTAGATTTTATAAGGTCGTGATGTAGAGAGAAGCAAATTAAATTTTCGGAGGTGTTTAATAGATGCTGTATTCTATTATTTGGCTAGGAGATGTCATTTTCGATGAATAGTTTGAGTGAAATCCATAAAAATGTTTCATAAATGTTATTCTGTGCTAAATTTCTCAAAGCTAATCTTATATCTGTTTTATATTGTTCTTGAATCAAAGGAAATAAACAACTGTAATGTGTGAACAAAAGGCAATGAAGCCACAGCACCATGCTACACTAGCAACAGTGTTTTTTGGAAATCACTAGCTTAACTCTCACATTTGCTTTATATTGATATATTTTTGGAGACAGGACTGGCAGAAATTCGTGCAGGCTGTGGCATTATCCTTCTAGTTCTGCCTCATGCCTAGATGCCAACATCAAAGGTAGCAGGTGCAGAAACTACCAATCATCAGGACACCTGCAACTGCACAAACAGGATGAAGACTGACAAATAACCAGTCCTGCATCAACCTCTGCTGCTCAATGGCCCCAAGCAAACCCAGGGAGTGCCACAATAGTCACAGATATCTGGGCACATTTCAGGTCCAATGGAGGCTCCAGCATTAATCTCTAGCATTAATCTCATTCTCATCCAGATACTGACAGACTTTCCACACTTCGCCAGCATTTTCAGATTTAGCATTCTACATCCTCCTTTAAGCATGTTAGGGATAGTCAACATTGCTTCGCGAGTGGAAAATCATGTCTCACTAATGTGTGTTTTGAGAAGTAAGGAAGACAATTGATAAAGCCAGAGTGGTGATCATGATCTATATGGAATTCAGTAAGGTGTTCAACAGGGTTCTTCATGTTAGACTAGTTAGCAAAGATCACACAGAATACAGGGAGAGATAATCATTTGGGTACAGAACTGACTCAATGGTAGAAGTCAGAGGATGGTGGTGGAGGGTTGCTTTTCAGACTGGACCAGTGAAGCGCCACAAGAATCGGTGCTGGGTCCACTGCTTTTCATCATTTATACAAATGATTGGCATGTGAACATAGGAGGTATAGTTACTAAGTTTGCAGATGACACCAAAATTGTAGGTGGAGTGGACAATGAAGCAGGTTACCTCAGATTACAACAGGTTCTTGATCAGAATGGGCCAATGGGCAAATGGAGTTCAATTTAGATAAATGTGAGGTGATGCATTTTGGGAAAGCAAATCTTAGCAGGACTTATACACTTAATGATAAGGCCTGGGCAGTGTTGCTAAACAAAGACCTTGGAGTGCAGGTTCATAGCTCCTTGACAGTGAAGTTGCAGCTAGAGAGAATAGTGAAGGTGGCATTTGGTATGCTTTCCTTTATTGATCAGACTATTGAGGAAAGAAAAAGAGTTCAGAAAAGATTTACAAGGATGTTGCCAAGGTTGGAAGATTTAAGCTATATGGAGAGGTTGAATAGGCTGGGGCTGCTTTTCCTTAAGCATTGGATGCTGAGGGGTGACCTTATAGAGGTTTACAAAATCATGAGGGGCATGGATAGGGTAAGTAGCCAAACTCTTTTTCATGGGGTGGGGGAGTCCAGAACTAGAGGGCATGGCTTTAGGGGGAGGGGAGAAAAATTTAAAAGGGACCTAAGGGGCAACATTTTCATGCAAAAGGTGTTGCATGTATGGAACGAGCTGCCAGAGGAAGAGATGGAGGCTGGTACAATTACTTCATTTAAAAGGTATCTGGATGGGTATCCAATAAGCAGGGTTTAGAGGGATATGGGCCAATTGCAGGCAAATCGGACTAGGTTAGGGTGGGATATCTGGTCAGTGGGGACGATTTGGACCAAAGCGTCTGTTTCCGTGCTGTACATCTCAATGACTCTATAGGGTGGAGATGATTTCTGGTCATGTGATGTTCAAATTCTTATTGCCTATAGGCTTCTATAGAATTGACTATTTTGGGAAGGTACAAAGTGTTAATTAATCCATTTTATGAGTGTAAACTAGATGAAAGTGCATTTACCTATAAAATGAAAGATGCATTAGCTGACAATCACCTCCTAAATACACACACAACAGAGCGGAGACAGAAGCAACCCAAGAAGGGTAATCATAGGTCTTCACTACATTAGTTCTACCCAGTTTTATCAAATTATCCCCAGGATAGATTGCTCAATCTTACTTTTTAAAATTCATTCACAGGAGGTGGGCATCACTGGCTGGGCTAGGAGTTATTGCCCAGAGTGCATTTAAGAGTCAACCACATTGCTGTGGGTCTGAAGTCACATGTAGGCCAGACCAGATCAGATAAAGGTGGTAGTCCCCTTCTGTAAAGAGCCTGAGTGAACCAGATGGGTTTTTCCAACACTTAACAACAGCCATCATTTATTGAATTCAAATTCCACCATCTGTCATGGCAGGATTTGAACCAGAGTCCCCAGAACATTACCTGGGTCCCTGGATTAACAATCCATTGATAATAGCACTAGGCCATCACCTCCCTTGGCCGATCTCTATAAGTCTAAAGAATACAAATTTCTTAATTTAGTAGGGATAAGGTAACTGTATACCTGTTCAGCAATTTTAGAAAAGGTTAATAAAAAGTGGTATTGCACCACTTTTTACAGATTGCTAGAAATGTATATCAAATCAGTTACCTTCCTACTGAATTATTATTATCAAAAATTTCAGTCGTGATGTTATGAAGTATCATCAAAATGTCAGTTGGTTTTGGCTGCTTTCTCCAAAGAATTCTCCAATCAATTTGGTTGGATAGGTGGCCAAAAATCTGCAAGTTGTCTTCCCGATCTTGCCTCCAACAGAATTTCAAAATTGGAACTAGTGTCAATGAGGTCACTATTTGCAGTACCTTTTTACCTATTGCTATTCATGAACTAGTCACTTGCAAGGCAACCTAAACACACGGTCTCCAAGTGTGTAAACCATAATATATTCTATTAATGTAGTTATGATGAGGTATTATAGACCAATATATCTTGAGACTGTGCAGAAGTTCTTTTGGATAATGTTTTGGACCCAACAATCTTCAACTATTTAATCAATGATGTATCCTCCAACACAAGGTCAGAAGTTAAGATGGTTGCATATGACTGCACTGCATTTAACATAATTAACTATCGCTGGGTAATCCAAGATGGAGGACCGGAAAAATTTCTGACTGTAAGAGCTGCTCCTTTTTTTGAGACATTTTAGGTGTTGGAGGTGATTTCCTTAGGTCTCTTTTACATCTTTCCCCTCTCACCCTAAACCTATGCCCTCTAGTTCTGGATTCCCCGACCCCAGAGAAAAGTCTTTGCCTATTTATCCTATTATGCCCCTCAATTTTGTAAACCTCTAGAAAGGTCACCCCTCAGCCTCCGACGCTCCAGGAAAAACAGCCTCAGCTTGTTCAGCCTCTCCCTGTAGCTCAGATCCTCCAATCCTAGCAACATCTTTGTAAATCTTTTCTGATCCCTTTCAAGTTTCACAACATCTTTCCGATAGGAAGGAGACCAGAATTGCACGCAATATTCCAACAGTGGCCTAACCAATGTCCTGTACAGCCGCAACATGGCGTCCCAACTCCTGTACTCAATACATTGGCCAATAAAGGAAAGCATACCAAACGCCTTCTTCACTATCCTATCGACCTGCGACTCCACTTTCAAGGAGCTATGAACCTGCACTCCAAGGTCTCTTTGTTCATCAACACTCCCTAGGACTTTAACATTAAATGTAAAAGTCCTGCTAAGATTTGCTTTCCCAAAATGCAGTGCCTAGCATTTATCCAAATTAAATTCCATCAGCCACTTCTCAGCCCATTGGCCCATCTGGTCCACATCCTGTTGTAATCTGAGGTAATTCTCTTCGCTGTCCACTACACCTCCAATTTTGGTGTCATCTGCAAACTTACTAACTGTGCCTCTTATGCTCGTATCCAAATCATTTATGTAAATGACAAAAATGAGAGGGCCCAGCACCGCTCCTTGTGGCACTCCACTGGTCACAGGCCTCCAGTCTGAAAAACAACCCTCCACCACCACCCTCTGTCTTCTACCTTTGAGCCAGTTCTGTGTCCAAATGGCTAGTTCTCCCTGTATTCCATGATATCTAACTTCGCTAATCAGTCTCCCATGGGGAACCTTGTCGTACACCTTACTGAAGTCCATATAGATCACATCTACTGCTCTGCTCTCATCAATCCTCTTTGTTAATTCTTCAAAAAACTCAATCAAGTTTGTGAGACATGATTTCCCATGTACACAACCATGTTGACTATCCCAACAAAAGCAACCTGCCTGACTGGCACACCATCCATCACCATACACATTGACCTATAGATGGTGCATGCTGCTGGCATTATGTGGCGGTTATGGAAGGAGTCATTCTGTAATAACGAGTGTTTCGTCAATTCACTGTAATGCGATTGACAAATTGGGGACGTTGATTCTAAAGCGCAGACTTTTAAAACCTGTGTTGGCTGTAACACAATTACATTGCCAACATCTTAAGTGCTGTGCCTAAAGCATGATTTTTCTATACAGCAGGATTATACAGGAACGCAACCATCTCGTTATAAAAGAACTGACTGTATTAAATGAACTGCAGCAACTCGCAGAGGTTCCTTCATCACCTTCCAAACCTGCAACTCCTGCCCCCAGAAAAACAATGAAAGCACATGCAAGGGCAGCCAAATTTATAGATGACATTAAAATAGGTGGGAAAATAAGTTGCAATGGAGAAAAAAAATTACAGGCAAATATGATCAGAACATAGAACATTACAGCAGAGTACTGGCACTTTTGTTCCATAGGTCAGCACAACATCGAGGGCCAATCTGAAGCCCATCTAAAGTCTGGTTGAAGATTTGTAGCTCGGGTGTCCGTTGTTGTGGTACTGTTCGCCGAGCTGGAAGTTTTTGCTGCAAACGTTTCGTTCCCTGGCTAGGGAACATCATCAGTGCTATTGGAGCCTCCTGTGAAGCGCTGCTTTGATGTTTCTTCCGGTATTTATAGTGGTTTGTTCTTGCCGCTTCGGGTGTCAGTTTCAGCTGTAGTAGTTTGTATGTGGGGTCCAGGTCGATGTGTCTGTTGATGGATTTTCTTGCCGCTTCCGGGTGTCAGTTTCAGCTGTAGTGGTTTGTATATGGGGTCCAGGTCCATGTGTCTGTTAATGGAGTTTGTGGATGAATGCCATGCCTCTATGAATTCCCTGGCTGTTCTCTGTCTGGCTTGTCCTATGATGGTAGTGTTTTCCCAGTCAAATTCATGTTCCTGGTTGTCTGAGTGTATGGCTACTAGGGATAGCTGGTCGTGTCGTTTTGTGGCTAGCTGATGTTCATGGATGCGGATTGTTAGCTGTCTTCCTGTTTGTCCTATATAGTGTTTTGTGCAGTCCTTGCCAAATATGATCAGAACATAGAACATTACAGCAGAGTACTGGCACTTTTGTTCCATAGGTCAGCACAACATCGAGGGCCAATCTGAAGCCCATCTAAAGTCTGGTTGAAGATTTGTAGCTCGGGTGTCCGTTGTTGTGGTACTGTTCGCCGAGCTGGAAGTTTTTGCTGCAAACGTTTCGTTCCCTGGCTAGGGAACATCATCAGTGCTATTGGAGCCTCCTGTGAAGCGCTGCTTTGATGTTTCTTCCGGTATTTATAGTGGTTTGTTCTTGCCGCTTCCGGGTGTCAGTTTCAGCTGTAGTAGTTTGTATGTGGGGTCCAGGTCGATGTGTCTGTTGATGGATTTTCTTGCCGCTTCCGGGTGTCAGTTTCAGCTGTACGTTAGTTTGGCTCGTGCTGGCTATTGGGTCCTTTGTTCTAGTGAGTTGTTGTCTGAGTGTGGAAGTTGGCTTGTGTGCTGTTATGAGTCCTAAGGGTTGCAGTAGTCTGGCTGTCCGTTCTGAGACGCTCCTGACGTATGGTAGTGTGGCTAGTCCTTTTGGTTGTGGCATGTCCTCGTTCCGTGGTCTATCTCTTAGGCATCTGGTGATAAAGTTGCATGGGTATCCGTTTTTGGCGAACACCTTGTATAGGTGTTCCTCTTCCTCTTTTCGCAGTTCTGGTGTACTGCAGTGTGTTGTGGCTGTTTTGAATAGTGTCCTGATGCAGCTTCGTTTGTGTGTGTTGGGGTGATTACTTTCATAGTTTAGGACTTGGTCTGTGTGCGTTGGTTTCCTGTGTACCCTTGTGGTGAATTCTCCATTGGGTGTTCTCTCTACTAACACGTCTAGGAATGGGAGTTGGCTATCCTTTTCCTCTTCTCTCGTGAATCGTATTCCTGTGAGTGTGGTGTTGGTGATTCGGTGTGTTTTTTCTATTTCTGTGTTTTTGATGATTACAAAAGGTGTCATCGAAGTATCTGATCCAGAGTTTGGATTGGATTTGTGGTAGGGCTGTATGTTCTAACCTTTGCATAACTGCCTCTGCTATGAGTCCCGAGATTGGTGATCCCATGGGTGTTCCGTTGATTTGTTCGTATATCTGATTGTTGAATGTAAAGTGTGTGGTAAGGCACAGGTCTAGTAGTTTAAGTATGCCGTCCTTGTTGATAGGTTCGGCCTCTTGTGTTCTGTTATGTATGTCCAGTAGGTTGGCTATTGTTTCTCTGGCTAGGAACGAAACGTTTGCAGCAAAAACTTCCAGCTCGACGAACAGAACACAACAATGAAGCCCATCTAACCTACAATATTCCATTTTCCTCCATGTGTTTATCCAATGGCCATTTAAATGCCCTTAGAGTTGGCGAGTCTACTATTGTTGCAGTCAGGGCATTCCACGGTCCCCACTACTGAGTAAAGAAACTACCTCTGGCATCTGTCCTATGTCTATCACCCCTGAATTTAAAGTTATGTCCCCTCGTGCTAACCATCATCATCATCATCATCGGAGGAAAAACATTCTCACTGTCCACCGATCTAACCCACTGATTATCTGTTACATCTCAATTAAATCACCTCTCAACCTTCTCTCTAACGAAAATAGCCTCAAGTCCCTCAGCCTTTCCTCATAAGACCTTTCCACCATACCAGGCAACATCACAGTAAATCTTCTCGGAACCCTTTCCAAAGCTTCCACATCCTTCCTTTCATGTAGTGACCAGAACTGTGCCAGTGAATTTGGCAGAATTAAGTTTAACCTAAGTGTGAAGTTATCCATTTTGTCAAAAATCACATGACACCAAGATATAGTCTGAAAGTTAGCATTTTTAAATAAATCTGTTGGACGATAACCTGGTGTCGTGAGATTTTTGACCTTGTCCACCCAGTCCAACAGTGGTACCTCCACCTCATGGTTATCGATTTTGGTCAGAAGAATTGAAAGACAGCTTATTACCCAAGTTATAGTGCTTCAATGCGGAGGTGTCTTTGTTCATTAAATGCAGAAAATGAGTATACGGATACAGCAGATTATTAAAAAGACAAATGGATACTTAGCATTTATTAGTGAAGTAAGGGTATTATAGTATTGCTTATCATGTTGGTCCCCTTATTTGGAGGAGGAACATAGTTGTGTTGGAGGCAGTTTAGGGAAGGTTCATGAGATTGATTCCAGAGATTAGGGACTTGCCTACGAAGAGAGATTGAGCAGTTTAGGCCTATATTCTCACTGGAGTTTTAAAAGAGAGTAGACCTAACTGAGATATCTAAGTTAGCTATTAAAAGGGGATTGACAATGTAGATGCAGAGCACATGTTTCCTGTTGTGGAACAATCAAGAATGAGAGGTCATAGTTTTAGGATAAGAGGTAGCAGATTTAAAAAAGGTAAATTATGAATCTGTGGAATTCATTATGCCAAAAAGTGTGCTGGATGCCAGGACACCGTGTAAATTTAAGAAGGAGATAGATTTTTAGTTAGAAATGTGTTGAATAGACTGAGTAGGCAAATAGAATTGAGATCAGCCATGATCATTAAGTGGCAGAGCAAGCTCAAAGGGCTGAATTGTCTACTCCTAGTTCTAACTTTCTACTAAGTACACACGAAGACCATCACCGACAAATTTCACTTCAAGTCATGTAAACTTCCTGACTTGGAACTATATCATAATTCCTTCATCACTGAAAATCCCTCCCCAACGGTACAATGATATATTTAAACCCCAAGGACTGTTCAAGCCAGCCACTTCTCCAGGGCAACAAATACTGGCCATTGCAATGACACTCCCAACTCAGGATTGAATTTTTAAAATCCATCATTTAAAAAAAATGATACTTTATGACACAAAAGGTGGTCTCTTCTTATTTCCAGGTTCTGGGTTTTAAAAATTGTAACTAGAAGTCTATTCATTAGGCCTTTCTTTTAAAAAAAAGCTCAGCTGAGGAAATGGGGTTGTGCACTAGTTGGAAAGGGAACTGTTGGAAGTGAACAGAAGTTCTCCTGGAGAGAATCAGAAGCCTGGTAGATTTTTATTGATGAGACTCAGTTGAATCTGGTCAGTCAGAAAGCAGGAGCTTTCTGACAGCACAACCATGTGACGTTGAGCATCTTTTAACAAGACACTTGGTCAGCAGTAAGGTCATGCTGGGTGGGAGTGGGAGAGGTGGGGTTGGAACAATTCTGGTTCTTCAAACCACTTGAAAAGTTTGTTTTCGAAGTTATTTCTGCAGTACTCACTACACTTGCCCCTCTCTTTCTCACCCCACAAACAAGGAACAAATAGCTATTCATTTGACAGGCAAGGCTTAGGTGTCAGTTTAGACCCATTTGGGTCCTACAGGTACACATCCAGTCAGGCAGCATCCGAGGAGCAGGAGAATTGATGTTTCAAGCATAAGCCCTTCATCAGAGTCAGTTCATTCCTGATGAAGAGCTTATGCTCAAAATGTCAATTCTCCTGCTTCTTGGACAGGAAGACCGGCTGTGCTTTTCCATCACCACACTCTTACAGTCAGATCTCCAGCATTTGCAGTCCTCACTTTCTCCTATGGGTGCACCACGGAATACAGTCATAGACTCAGAGATGTATATCATGGAAACAGACCCTTTGGTCCAATTCGTCCATGCTGACCAGATATCCCAACCTAATCTAGTCCCACTTGCTAGTACCAAGCCCATAACTCTCCACACCCTTCCTATTCACTTACCCATCCAGATGGCCTTTAACAGCAGAGAATGTTGAATAATGTTTAATAATTGGCAGGAACCTGAACTGTCCATAAAATGTGCAACAGATTAAAACCAGGTATAGAGCAAAAACAAAAATGCAGCAGTTCCATTTTAACTTCTCTCTGCACTGTTCACATTGAGTAGGAAGGTTAAACTTATCCTGATTCTGTAGAACACTGAAAAACAACAGCCTTTTGTACAATTACCTGAAATTCGCATTAATGGCATTGTTGCAATGAAAAAGATTGATTTCACTTCTCCTAACTTCAAAGGTATTCCAAAGTGCTTTAGCAGTTAACAAAGCTCTTTTGAAGCATAGTAATTATGATCTCAACTGATGTAATACTGACAAAAGAAATCCTAGAATGAAACTCACCTTGACAGACATCGACACTTAAAAAAGTCATGAGGTTAATTACTTAAAACATTGACAAGACTCTGCCAGTGTACTTCCAAAGAATAAAATACTTACTAAACAAAAGCATTAACTGCATTCCATTGGATAAAAGGGTTGAAAGCTTTCATTACAAATGCCAGAAAAGGATTCAAACTCACTTCCTTTCGTTTCAGCAATATCCTCACAAACATCAGACCCGAGTGAAGATTTACCAGATTCGCTACACCAAATCATCTTGCTCAGACTGGTGAATGGCAAAGTGGGCAGTTTCAAAAAACAGAGCTGACACTTAGCCCAAGTCCAAGAATAGCACATGCAGCAACCAGTTTCCTTTTGGATGATTTTTTTGATATCTCAACTAAATACTTGTTGTTCAGTTGGCTTTTCTTCCAAGAGACCCAAACAAAACTGCAAACTAAATTTGCTATTTCTTTATTGGTAGTAAAACAGTTTCCTAAATTCAATTCCAGCAGTCTTGCAGGACTCTCTAGACCATACATTCATTGATGGACTCCATTCTGGATTTTTGGGCTGTGTCCCTCAACTCCTTTAAGTAGCAAAGGATACTTTTTCCTAACTTTTGCTCAATGCACTAAACTACTAATCCTCATCTCTTTAATTCAAGCTTGTAAAACCTCACTAAAAAATGTACACAGAGTAGTCTCCAGACTCCTCTGCACCAAATCACAAAAAACTCAAAAATACTGTTGGAATATTGCGTGCAATTCTGGTCTCCTTCCTATTGGAAAGGTATTGTGAAACTTGAAAGGGTTCAGAAAAGATTTCCAAGGATTTGAGCTATTGGAAGAGGCTGAACAGGCTGGGGCTGTTTTCCCTGGGGCGTCGGAGGCTGAGGGGTGACCTTATAGAGATTTACAAAATTATGAGGGGCATGAATAGGGTAAATAGGCAAAGCCTTTTCCCTGGGGTGGGAAGTCCAGAACTAGAGGGCATAGGTTTAGGGTGAGATGGGAAAGATATAAAGAGACCTAAGGGGCAACTTTTTCACGCAGAGGGTGGTACGTGTATGGGATGAGCTGCCAGAGGAAGTGGTGGAGGCTGGTACAATTGCAACATTTAAGAGGCATTTGGATGGGTATATGAATAGGAAGGGTTTGGAAGGATAAGGGCCGGGTGCTGGCAGGTGGGACTAGATTGGGTTGGGATATCTGCTCGGCATGGACAGGTTGGATCGAAGGGTCTGTTTCCATACTGTACATCTCTATGACTCTAAAAGCTAAACCATGCCTCAATCTCCTTAACACAAAATATAAAAGCAAACTTCATTTAAACAATTACTAGGAATAATGTATAAGTGGAAGGAAGCAAGGGCATAAAACAAATATGGCCACAAGGAACAATAAGTAAAATAAGTGTGCAAGTATATGTTTAGCATTTTGGATAATTCTATTGAATAAACTTGCCTTTTAATGTAATTTGTGATGTAGATAAAATATAATTCTGGTTTTGATTCTTTCAGACCTATTTTTCCTCAAAATGGGAGACAGCACTATTACACAAGAATGATCTATTAACACAGATGTTTTATTGGCCACTTCAAGTAGACTACTATAATCAGATTGGACAAAATGAATTTTCTATAATATCAGGACAAGCAGATCAGAAAACAAAGTAACATATAACTAAAACATACAAAAGCAGAATAAACTTGCCCAATTAATGATCTTAGGCCAATAATTTAAGCCTTAGTAAAAACCAAAAGAACTGCGGATAGATGCTGTAAATCAGACAAAAAAAAAAGCCAGGAATTGCTGGAAAAGCTGAGCTGGTCTGGCAGCATCTGTGGAGAGAAATCAGAGTTAATGGAACTGCTGAGGAAGGGGTCACTCAACCTGAAATATTAACTCTGATTTCTCTGTGACAGATGCTGCCAAACCAGCTCAGCTTTTTCAATTTAAGCCTTGAATCTGATCAAGTAAAATAGCATGTTATTTGTAAATTCATGAGCCCTGATGAAATCACAAGACATGAAAAAGGAAGAAATCAGAATGACTCAGTTTATTACATTCAGTAAGTAACACAGCTTGATATCTAAGTAGGAAAAGTTATTGACTTTTAGTAACAGTGAAATAATTAACATTTCAGCCAGGTACCATTCAATAGATCAGTAAATCCAAAAGGTGAAAAAAGCACATGAGACGTTGCTGCAGAAATAATGCCACTTATAATTTTTACTGTAATTTTATTTCACTGATTCTAGAGTATAAAATCTTTGAATCTCCACTTATCCTGTACTGAAAATAAATAATTTCCACTTTGCCCATTGCAATTTTTTTTTATATATCAATACAAACTGTGTCTCTAATGTTGCTCGAAAAAAGGACATCACATCTAAATATAAAGGAAACATTCTTTGAGAAACACATTAGCATTTTAGTCAAAAATTGACTTCGACTTTCAAAGTTATTGTTATAAAAAGATAGTTCACATGCTTTTAAAAAAAATGACAAACATATGATATATAAAAAAATTCTGTAACGATGGCACAATTGATTGCAACTGAAGTCTGCACCAAGGCAGAATGTACACCACAATCAAAGACTTTTAATGAATGGCTGAGATATGACTCTTTTTACCGTAGCCTTTCAATGAATACAGCTCAAAATCTGTTGCTCATTTTCTGTTCAGGATGTCATTAAAAACTGGTTTTGTAAACTCCAATGGCAGCTGAAAAGGTAGTTAACCAAAAGATAACACTGTACATACTTTTATGGAGCTCAATTGTGTACACTGTTTAAAAGTGATCAAATTATTCTGGAAACAATTCTAACACAAAGAACAAAAAAAATGATTATATAGTCACTGTGTTAAGCTCAATGTTGCACGTATCTTCAATATTTTACAGAAGAAAATTAAAAATCTTCTAATTTTAGGTTAAACGGGGGCATTCCTGATTGTCTGAATTAATGGACCCAGTCTTTGGGATTCCTCAGGACCTCCATAATTTCTGCCTCGCTCGTGCCCTTGGCTGGACTATGCATGTATTCCCACCTGCAAGACAGAAGCAAACATGGACCATGAATTAATCCTAACATTGAAAAAGAATCTCAGCAATATAATCAAACTTTGTGCCTTCATTGTATCAATGTACATAGGTATGGTTGAACCAGCAGTTACTCACGACCCAGAACTCATACAGCTAGTGAAAGAACCTGCCAGGGTTAAACCCTCCCCAGTTGTTTGATCACAAGTTGTTGTCTCAAATGACAAGATGCTGAAAGTGAGATATGGCAACACCCCTGCAGGTGTGCCTTTTTATTCAGATTGAAGGATTATGAAATGGACTGTATCTAGTCTGGACGAGGAAACAGTATGAAATCGATTCCAAATCAGGTGCATCAAGAAAAATTAATAGATAAGAGATGAAATTGGACTAAGTTGGGAAAAAAAATGACAAGTTAACTACCATTATTTCAGCAGGGATTTTAAAACCAATATTGCAAAAAAAAAGTGTGACAAATGGGATTAAAAGTACAATTTCTTGCTCTTAGATTGTGACTGAATCTCTCTCTGTTAATGGTGGCTTAAATGCTAAATCAAAACATACGAAATCTTGATCCTTGCATTCTTTTATTTTCTTACTATTAAAGTATCCAAAATGGCACCAAGATCATGGCAAAATTGAAAATGCTTTTCAGTGTTCTTGTTGTAAGATACAGGTGATAATCAAATCGTTCATAAATCATTCATTCACATGTTCTTTTGATTTTCTGGATTTGTTTTTGATTCCTTGCCTGGCCTACATATCACACTGAAATTCAATTGCAGTTTGCTTTCCAATTAGAAATCAGATATCCATCGGAGACCTTATTTGTCTGGCCCCTCCACTGACAAAAACAGCATATTACTGTCATATCAGCAAAGCTGGAGAACACGAGTTAACCATTAGATAAAAGCAACTTGAAGTCCTCAATGCAAAGAGGACATGAGGGAAAGTACCAAAAAGTGAAAAAAAAAGAGAGGCTACATGGCATTGCTAGCAAAAGGAAACCTATTTGGACTATATTATTGGATGTATTTTGAAGAATGGGATTTCAGAGTTAGAAATGTAAAGACCATATTTCACTTGAGCCTATCAAATAGAATAGTGGTTACACATGTTTATGGACTAGGCCAGACCCCCTCAAAACATTAAGTAGGCAAGACCCTGACTTTGCTAGCTGTTTTAAGCAGGTGCAGAGCGGATATTCCCGAAGAGATGCAGCTGGTCAACCACTTTGTTTTAAACAAAACTGAATTTATTTGCAAGATTACTGAAAGAAACACAAGCAAAAGAGAACAGCATACTAAATAACTCAGCCTGTCCGAAAATCCAGTAGATTATCCCAACGTAATGATGCTATTCTGGATGTAGGTTTGATCACCGAGCTGGAAGGTTCATTTTCGGATGCTTTGTCACCACACTAGGTAATGTCTTCAGCGAGCCTCCTGAGGCTCAGTGAAGATGTTACCTGGTATGGTGATGAAATCTCCGAAAATGAACCTCCCAGCTCAGCGAGCAAACCTACACCCAGAACCTCAACCTGAGCTACAAATCTTCTCAAATCTCGTCAATGATGCTGTTCCAAATAATTACAACAATCCCCATACACCGCTTGGCACAAAAGATACAATCAAACCCAGGGTCTTACAGGAGAGATGTCAGAGAGAGGGAGAATCAGCCTGGACCTGCTTCTCTGGGTCCAGCAGCTTTACAACTTTCAGTGAACAGACAGACTGCTAAAAAAAAAATCAAATCAAACCAGAGGAAAGCTGCACTGGGAGAACTGTCCCCTCCCCTTTCATTCTATAAGTGTTTTTTTTTCCCCAAAAACTTGAAAGCCTTTTTTCCTGAGGCAGTATCTGTGAGCTATAATCAAATTGGCCCTAAACCCATCCAAGCCCAGACTTTTCAGAACCTGTGTTTTTTTTTTGCTACCCTCTGAAATAAAAACCAAGGACAACATAACTTTGTTAAAGGGGCAGCTTTGTCCCAGACTGTAGGGAATAATAGCAATGCTGGTATACATTTGTTTAATATCGTAGCTAATAATTCAAAATAATTATTTCTAAGAATTTAATATAAATTATGCTATGATGATTAATTAAATACTGTATAACTTCACTTAATCCATCAGTATCACTCAAACCACTTAGCTTAATTAATGTCACATTTCAGTATAAAACCAAAAAGTAAATGCACAGATAATGGTGAAACTGTGAGATTATCTTGCTGGCCCCTTACCTAGCAGTCAGTGGGAGAGACATCAGAATACTTTCTATCCTAGATCCTGGAGTTGCAAGACCAAATTTTGTTCCTCGATCGTAAACTAAATTGAACTCTACATATCTGAAAGAGAAATCACAAAGAAATAAAAGAGAGCCCACACTGTTAGCAAGGACGGCTGAACAGCTAGTATCATTTACGTCATGGTCAGGAGAACAGAAAGTGTAGGAAATACTCAGCAGGTCTGGAAACATCAGACAGAGAAACAGAGTTAATGTTTCAGATGAAGGAGCCCTGACTGAAAACATTAACTGTTTCAGTCCACAGATGTTGTCTGATCTGTTGCATATTTCCAACATTTTGTTTTAACGTTAAATTTCCAGCATCCGAAATATTTTGCTTTTATGTGTCATGGTAATGCCAGATTGCAGCAAAATGTAAAACTAGTTTTATCTTGGCGTAAATGTAACAGAACCAGAATCTATGATAATGCATGGTAAATCTATAACAAGTGTGCTGAAAATAAACAAGCATTAGTTTGAACTATTTCTTTCTGCCTCTCTGCTTTCACTGCAGATAGATGAGACTAAGATTTGAAACAATCCTATTATTAGAGTTCCAGATTAAGTAATGAGTTGAGTAAATTCAAACTGTCTGTGGATCTTGGAAAATAGCAATGTGAAACTTTGCTTAAATGATTGACAAATAGTGCCACCTATTGGAATATTTTGTAGCTTTCCCTTTAGGACTGAATATAATAGAACAACTGTGCACAAGACAGAAAAGATCTACAGTATTATGAAGAAAAACAGAGAAGGCATAGAGAGGAGGGTTATGTGCCACAGAGCACATTGTAGACCATGGTCAGGTTGGATTGTGCCAAACAAAATGCTTTTCAGCAGAGATTAAACTGGCTTTTGCAACAATGTCCCCGCTTCCAAAAACAGGAATTGCTGGACAAACTCAGCAGGTCTGGCAGCATCTGTGGGAAAAGAGCAGAGTTAACATTTTGAATTCTAACAAAGGGTCACTGGTCTCAAAATGCAAACTCTGCTTTCTCTCCACAGATGCTATTGGATCTGCTGAGTTTCTCCACCCATTCCTTTTTATGATTCAAATCTCCAGCATCTGCAGATCTTTGCTTTATTTTGATGTTCTTTCTATGATTGCTGCATGGCAGCTTAAGATACATGCAGGCTGTTCATAAGTTGTTCCTTTTAAAATAGGACTTGTATTTGTATAACGCCTTCCATCACAACCAGGTGTCTCAAAGCTCTTTTCCCTCAAGTACATTTTGAAGGTGCAGTCACTGTGGAAAAGCAGGAAATATGGCAGACAACAATGTCCTATCATTATCAACGTGATAATGACCAGGTAATTGATGGTGACTGAAGACTAAATATTATCCAGGATACTGGGGATAACACCCCAGCATCTCTTTAAAATACTGCCATGGAATACTCTATCAACCAGAGAGACCAGGTAGAACTTGGTACTTCTGCAGCATTCCCTGAGGTACCACATATTTGGATTAATTTGATTCTTGCTCCAAAGCAAGTTTACAGAGGTCAACGTTTTCACGTCTTGTTGGTTGTTTACACTGAAATAACCCTAATCACCACCAAATTCCAGGATTAATGCACTGTTTCTCTATGGAGGAGATGCATAAAGTTGCAAACAGGACATTCTCTTCACACCCATCTTGAGCAGGTGCTTGTTTTACCAGCTATCAAGTAGCACTGGATACTTATGATTCAACCACACCCACACCCTCCCCAACGAATCGGTCTTGTTTTTTTTTCATCCTAGCTTTTGTTTCATTTTTATCTGCCATTGTTCCTTCTCACACATTTGAAATCCATTTGGAAACACTATTAAAATAACTAAAACCTATACGTGCCACCAGAAGCAACCACTTATAATCAAGTGCTCATCCCTTTAAATATGGCCTGGGGCAGACTTTGCAACGTTCTCCAAATGGCTGCTTTCTGATTAGTAGGTAATCATGTAAATTGCATGATTGTTTAGTTTTATACCAGCATGAGAAGGAATAGACTAAAACTTTGTAGAAGCACAGAAGTCAGTCCTTATTATGCAAGAACTGTTTAAAATTAATGTCAATTAAACTTCAAGGCTGCTGATGGGACTCAATGAATTGTAAACAGAAATGGAATATTAACTCCTTACATTATGGGAAATGGCACATATTATCAACCACTAAAAAAACTTTGGAAAGCTCTCACAATCAGCAATTTATTTTTGAACTGCTAACACATTTCCAAAAGGATAAAATGTTCATTATTAACTAGGCCTCAACTATTGGCCAGATGTAGTTCAAGTCACATTAAACTTCTGCACAATACATTTACCAGAGATTGAGCAGTTAACTAGGAAGATTAATGGAATTTTGCCCTTACTTTCAACAGGGTGAAAGAATAAGAGCAGTGAAGTCTTATTGGTGAGACCACATCTGGAGTACAGTGAGTAGTTTTAGTCCCTTTATTTAAGGAAATATCTCATTTCACTGGAGGCAGTTCAGAGAAGGTTTTTTTCAGGGAGGAGAGATATCCTGGTATGGAGAGATTGTCTTATGAGCTAAGGTTAAACAAGTTGGGACTCTACTCACTGGAGTTTAGCTGAATGACTGAGAGATGGTCTTATTGGAGCATATGAGATTCTTAAGAGGCATACAAATTAAAAACAGAAAAAGGTTATTTGACCCCTCAAACCCACTCCACTGTTTAATACGGTCGTGGCTGATTGGTTTGTGTTATGAATTCCACATTCCATCTGTCCTGAAATCATTTGATTTCCCTGCCCAACAAGAAGTTATCGACCTTTCCCCTTAAAAATATTCAATAAACACACCTTCATGGATTTCTCTGGCCGAGCTCCAAAGTCACACAATCCTCAAACAAAATCTCCTTATCTGGCCTAAAAGGGTAACTCCATTTTTAAACACTTGTGGAAACTGTTTAACCTTTCCTCAAACAACCTCCTCTGAAACGCCTCCAACGCATTAACATTTTCCCTCAGATACGGAGACCAACGAGACACACTACAGGGAAGTGTGACCCCACCACTTCCCTGTATAACTGAAGCACAAAGTTTTAAAAACAAATCACACACCTGGTCATAGTCCAACAGGTTTATTTGGAAGCACAAGTTTTCGGAGCACCACTCCTTCAACCAATTGAAGAAGGAGCAGAACTCCGAAAGCTAGTGCTTCTAAATAAACCTGTTGGACTATAATCTGGTGTTGAAAAATGTATTGCTGGAAAAGCGCAGAAGGTCAGGCAGCATCCAAGGAGCAGGAGAATCGACGTTTCGGGCATAAGCCCTTCTTCAGGAATGAGGAGGGTGTGCCAAGCAGGCTAAGATAAAATGGTAGGGAGGAGGGACTTGGGGGGGAGGGGCACTGGGAATGCGATAGGTGGAAGGAGGTTAAGGTGAGGGTGACAGGCCAGAGAGGGGGTGGGGGCGGAGAGGTCGGGAAGAAGATTGCAGGTCAGGAAGGCGGTGCTGAGTCAGAGGGTTGGGACTGAGATAAGGTGGTGGGGGGAGAAATGAGAAAGCTGGAGAAATCTGTATTCATCCCTTGTGGTTGGAGGGTTCCTAGGTGGAAGATGAGGCTCTCTTCCTCCTCGTGTTGCCATGGTCTGGCGATGGAGGAGGCCAAGGACATGAATGTTCTTGGCGGAGTGGGAGAGGGAGTTAAAGTGTTCAGCCATGGGGCGGTTGGGTTGGTTGGTCCGGGTGTCCCAGAGGTGTTCTCTGAAACGCTCCGCAAGGAGGTGGCCTGTCTCCCCAATGGAGAGGAGGCCACATCGGGTGCAGCAGATGCAGTAAACGATGTGTGTGGAGGTGCAGGTGAATTTGTAATGGATATGGAAGGATCCCTTGGGGTCTTGGAGGGAAGTGGGGGGGGGTGGCGGGGGGGGAATATATACTTGGTGGGGTCTGTTTGGAGGTGGCGAAAATGACGAGGGATGATACGATGTATCAGGAGGTTGGCGAGGACCAGTAGGGTTCTGTCCTAGTGGCGATTGGAGGGGCGGGGTTCAAGGGCAGAGGAGATGCAGTGGAGAGCATTTTCAACCACGTCTGAGGTGAAATTGCGGTCTTTGAAGAAGGCTATCTGGGTTGTTCGGTATTGGAATTAGTCCTCCTGGGAGCAGATGCGGCGGAGGCGAAGGAATTGGGAATATGGGATGGCGTTTTTACAGGGGGCAGGATGGTAGGATGTGTTGTCTAGGTAGCTGTGGGAGTTGGTCGGTTTATACTAAGTGTCCATGTTGAGTCGGTCGCCCGAGAAAGAAATGAAGAGGTCAAGGAAGGGGAGGGAGGAGTCAGAGACGGTCCAGGTAAATTTGAGGTCGGGGTGGAAGGTGTTAGTAAAACGGATGAACTGTTCAACCTCCTCGTGGGAGCACGAGGTAGCACCGATACAGTCAGTCAGTCATCGATGTTGCGGAGGAAAAGGTAGGGGATGGTGCCAGTGTAGCTGTGGAAGATGGACTGTTCCACATATCCGACAAAGAGGCAGGCATAGCTGGAGCCCATGTGGGTGCCCATGGCTACTCCTTTGGTTTGGAGGAAGTGGGAGGATTGGAAAGAGAAGTTGTTCAGAGTGAGGACCAGTTCAGTCAGTCGAAGGAGGGTATCAGTGGAAGGGTACTGGTTGGGTCGGCGGGAAAGGAAGAAGCGGACGGCTTTGAGGCCTTCGTGATGGGGGATGGAGGTGGATAGGGATTGGATGTCCATGGTGAAGATAAGGTATTGGGGGCCAGGGAAGCAAAAATCATGGAGGAGGTGGAGGGCACGGGTGGTGTCCTGAACGTAGGTGAGGAGTTCTTGGACTAAGGGGGACAGGACAGTGTCGAGGTATGCAGATTTCAGTGGAGCAGGAGCAGGCTGAGACGATGGGTTGACCGGGACAGTCAGGTTTGTGGATTTTGGGCAGGAGGTAGAAACGGGCGGTGCGTGGTTATGGGACTATGAGGTTGGAGGCAGTGGATGGGAGATCACGTGAGGTGATGAGGTTATAGATGGTCTGGGAGATGATGGTTTGGTGGTGGGAGGTGGGGTCATGGTCAAGGAGGCAGTAGGAGGAGGTGTCCATGAGCTGGCATTTAACCTCAGCCTCAAAGCCCTCCACTTCCTTCCTTTCCTGCCACGAAGGCCTCAAAGCCCTCTGCTTCTTCCTTTCCCGCCAAACCAACCAGTGCCCTTCCATTGACACCCTCCTTCGACTGACTGAACTGGTTTTCACTCTGAACAACTTCTCTTTCCAATTCTCCAACTTCCTCCAAATTCACCTGCACCTCCACACACATAATTTACTGCATCCACTGCACCCAATGTGTCCTCCTCTACATTGGGGAGACAGGCTGCCTACTTGCGAATGTTTCAGAGAACACCTCTGGGACACCCGCACCAACCAACCCAACCACCCCTCCCACTCCCCAAGGATATGCAGGTCCTTGGCCTCCTCCATTGCTAGACCATGGCAACACAACACCTGGAGGAAGAGCACCTCATCTTCCACCTAGGAACCCCCCAACCACAAGGGATGAACGCAGATTTCTCCAGCTTCCTCATTTCCCCTTCCCCCCACCATATCTCAGTCCCAACCCTCGGACTCAGCACCACCTTCTTGACCTGCAATCTTCTTCCCGACCTCTCCGCCCCCACCTCCTCTCCAGCCTATCACCCTCACCTTATCCTCCTTCCACCTATCACATTCCCAACGCCCCTCCCCCAAGTCCCTCCTCCCTATCTTTTATCTTAGCCTGCTTGGCACACCTTCCTCATTCCTGAAGAAGGGCTTATGCCCGAAATGTTGATTCTCCTGCTCCTTGGATGCCTGACCTGCTGCGCTTTTCCATCAATACATTTTTCAGCTCTGATCTCTAGCATCTGCAGTCCTCACTTTCTCCTATAATCTGGTGTTGTGCGATTTTTAACTTTGTACACCCCAATCCAATATTGGCACCTCCAAATCATTGCTGAAGCACAACATTCTTACTTGTATATTCAATTCCTCTCATAACAAAGGATAGTATTCCATTAACCTTCAGAATCCGGAGGGTCAGAACCAATCCCATGAGGGATTTTTAAAAACTATGATAAGGGAAATATGTTAAGTAGAAAGCTGTTTCTCACACTATTTTGTCAAGTATTCCGGAAGATGCCACATGCCATTATGTTAGAACACATTTTGGTAATATTTATACTAGATGTTGGTTTGTGAAGTAACTGTGAAGACATAGCATTGGTCCAGTGGAGGCGGACTGGTTTGCAGAAACAGGGCTGTAGGGGCAGTCAGGCAGCCAAAGTGCTAGGGGCTCTGGGAAATTGGTAAAAGTATGACTGAAAGACTCGGCATTCTGCCCGCATTGCTGGACAGGATACAAAGTGATTCTTCTGTTCAGTAAGACAAGTAAGATAATGGAAAAAGAGTGTGCTTGTTCAACAGGTATGTACGAAAAAAATAAATTAACAACATGAGAATTCAACAAAGATATGAAAAAAACAGAGCTATGATGAAGGGTACTAGAAGAATGGAATTGAAGACACTGGCAGTGCCACATTTGTCTGGCTGACTGTTAGATGACAATATGCGATACAACTGTGCCAATGCCTCTCTTGTAAATCATGACTCGTGAATAACTTTGGGTGAATGGCTGTCTTACCTCAGAAGAATCTAAGTGGAAAGGCTTGTACCAAAAGATCTGCCTTATGTTTAAAAAAAACTCACATCAAAAGTTCTAATTGTACAGTAGAACCTCACCGTGCATATTTGTCATGCCCCTTGGCTCCCTATAGCAAGCATTTTCATTCCCTTCTCAAACCTGGAATTGACACTGGGTGAGACATGAATAGAGAAACTAGTAACTCTCCCTATTTTAACCTTGCTTCCTCTTGCTCTATCTTCAGGCTCAAGGGACTAAAATAAACATTAATGGTTCTACTCTCTAAAAGACTTTTCATTTTCCTATTTGGATTTGAGCTTGAATGTGAAACTTAGCAATACTCAGCAGCTTCCTTGCATAGAAGCTTTTGATGAAGCTGCATGAGGAGTTGGTTTCACATTGAAAGAAGAAAGTATGAGGTTTAATTTTCCTGTCAAAAAAAAAATTGGTAACTGTAGACTTGTTACTAAAGATTCTACTGAAATAATTATTGAGGGAATTTAAAACATATTCATAGCATTTCCTTTACTTATGTAGTAGTTGCTTGGACAATAGTTCTCGGTGGCTGTAAAAGATACAAAATTTGGAAGGACAATTTAATTTTTTTTTTAAATCTTCCAGCATACCAGTGGAGAATAAACTCATTCTTAAATTAGCATGAAGTAAACTGATTATTTTCTTTTGGATTTCATTCAACTCACCGGCCTCTCCGAAGTTGCTGCCAGGCTTTTTCTTCTGCTGTATATGAATCATGGAGATGCTTCCGCACAATAGGAATATAGCAAGGAACCACAGCCTTAGCACAGCTTTGGACAAATTCGAACAGCCCTTCTGCTGAGGGTGAATTCAAATCATCAAAAAATATGCCTCCCACTCCTCTCCGCTCCCCACGATGTTTGATGACAAAATAATCATCGCACCTTTATTTGGGAGAATGGAAGGAATATATAAATAAAAATGTTAAAATATATATTAATGTAAATTTCTAAATTTTCCTTAAAAATGTCATAGCATCAATTTAGAGCACAATCTGATGATGTTTACATTAACTCTGAAGAATTTAAGATCTAGCACCAAAATTGAACACATTGTATGAGCTTTATCCTCAAAATATGTTCTCAGGTCAGGCTGATCATTATTTCTGTCCTTGCCCCTCATAGAGCACTAAACATATTTTCACACAGAGACTAAGCTTTGAAGATATCTATTTGCATATAGGTCGTACAGGGATGTTTCCCAAAACTTTTAATGCTGTGATACCATATCAAAGCCTGAACGTTGTGGTAATCTCTCAAAGAACTATGGATGAGTGTGTGTGCGCAAGAGTGGTGAGTGGTGGGTGGTAGTGGTAGTGTCTGTTCCAACTTGGTCAAAGCCCCGCAGTAGCATGGCTGTCTTAAAACTTGGGACCTCAACATTTCAGTTCATCATCCGTCTACTTTGGGAAGCCCAGTTCTACAATTCCTCACATACATCTAAGAAAGGAAAGTATCATGGTGTGAAGCGGACTTAAACATAACATACCTCTTGTTAAAATTATGGTTACATAAAACTTTACAACAGATAAATTTGAAGATCTGAAACCTGAATACAGGTTAAGGCGACTAGTTGTTGTCAGGGGCAAGCACTTAAACTGACAATTATGCTAAAGTTGCATACAATGGCTTTTAAGTTACTAACTGCTAATTCTGCTGTATCTGCACAAGTGACTAACCACTGTCTGCTTCAATGGAGATTAGCAGACAATACACCCTTTAAAACATAGAAATAACTCAACTAGATAAGACATTGCTAGCCATCCTGACTGACTTTCGGGTGCAGGTGCAATGGCTCGGTTAGTGAGATAAAGGTGGCCTAAGTGTTGGAAAATCAAATTGGTTCCCAGGAAATATCATTGGACTGAGTAACTGTCACATAAAGCAATATTGTGTATTGATTGGTAATTGTCTGAATGTACTGTGTGATCATGGCCTGTAACCTTCTTTAAGTATGAAAAATGTCTTTGTTTTAAACCATGTGGGCAGCTCCTCCGAGGAATACAGAAGTACACAACCTGTGTGTTTCCAGACGCTCTTTACCCATCTGTATTAAGAATGAAGTCTTAAAGAACCAGACTGTTTGGTCAATAAACACTCACAATCATGGAACAGAGATACCTCCCACCACACCTTCCCCGACCCCCCCACTCCAGGGGTCCAGATCTTCAAATGGTCTTTCCTATCCACACAGAACAATGCTCCAGTGTCTTCTCACATTACTCATATCATCCTATTCCTTGTCCGCTCATGTACTTATTGAGCTTGCCCCCAACCATTCCACATGGTGATGTGTTCCACTTTGTGTGTAAAATCAATTCTCTTAAAGTATGTTGCATCAATGGGGAATTTAAGTTTATAGCACTGAAGCTATTGTGCCCATGTTTTGGTTGAAAAACTATAGTGTGAAGTTTGTTACAAGTGGATCTAAGTTGCTAAGTTTGTAGATGACACAAGATAGGTGGAGGGGCAGGCAGTGATTAGGAAGAGGAAAGGCTGCAGAAGGACTTGGACAGGCTAGAGAATGGGCAAAGAAGCGGTAGATGGAATACAATGTGGGATGGGATGAGGATATGCACTTTGTTAGGAAGAAAGAGGCACAGACTATTTTCCAAAAAGGGAAAGGCTTCAGAAATCTAACACACAAAACGACTTAGGAATCCTAATTCACGATTATTTTAACATTAATACGCAGATTCAGTTGCAGTTAGGAAGGCAAATGCAATGATAGCATTCATTGCAAGAGGGCTAGAACACAAGAGCACAGATGCCCTGCTTAGGCTGTTTAAGGCACTAGTCAGACTGCATTTGGAATACTGAGAGCAGTTTTGGGCCCTGTTTCTAAAGGAGGATGCACTGGCCCCAGAGGAGATTCACAAGAATGATGCTGGAAATTAATGTTTCGTCATGAGGAACAATTGAAGGCTCTGGGTCTGTTCTAAATGGAGTTCAGAAGGATGAGGAGGAATCCACTGAAACCTATAGAATAGCAAGAGGCCTGGATATAGCGATATGCACAAGATGTCTCCACTAGAGACTAGGACCTGAGGGCAAAACCTCAGAGCGAAGCGTTGACCCTTTAGAACTGAGATAAGTTGGAATTTTGTCAACCGGAACGTGGTAAATCTGCAGAACTTGGCCTCCACAGCCTTCTGCAGCAACAAGTCACTGAGTGTCTTCAAGACAGAGGTAGATAGGTTCTTGATTGCTAAGAGGTCAAGGGTTATGGGAAGAAGACAGGAAAATGGGGTTGAGAAACAGACAGCCATAATCAAATGGTGGTGCATACTCAATGGGCTGAATGGCATAACTCTGCCGATTTCTCTTGTGGTTATATAACCATAATATAAAATACTTCACAACCACAGTCTCTTTAATAAAAATGCCAACCTGTGTATTTCTGCCTGTTTTAGTGCAAGGACAGTCCCATATATTCCCAGCATTGGCTGACCAGATTCTCAACCCACTCTTACTGCTATTCAGCTAAGTCAAAAAATACAAAGATACACAGATGTTTCCAATAGGAAAGCTACTGCAATCTCTCCTAAAATAGTTTGGGACAAAAGTACCAAATCAACAGCAAATTTCACAAAGGCAGTTATTATTGCAATTGTAACAATCAGAGGCAAGTCAAACTAGGGATAGGCTCTTAAACTGCTTTCCATTATCATCTTAGTAGCTTTCTTATACAAAAAAAGGGAAGAAACACTGCTGCAAAAAAAAAAAATGGAAATTGTAGAAAATGGCACACTGGGCAATAGATCTGATTTACTTGCATGGAATTCCCCAGCATTTATTATGTGTTTTCCTGCAGCCATCAGTAATGACAGTAGAATTTGGAGAAAACACAGTAGAGAGCAGAGGCTTGACAGTATGAAACTCTGAGGTACTCTTGTCAACTTTTCCAGTTGGATGACACAATCTTGACTTTGGAGTATACTCCAGGTTTTGAAAACAATGGGATGCACAAAAAAAAAATCATCCAACAGATTTGTCACTGGTTATTGTAAGCCAGGTTTGGACTGAGTGAACACACCCACTCCACAATGACAAGTATTTGACAAAAATGCCGGGAATCACACTATAATTCCTTTGTGTACCCTTGATAAGAACTCCTCAGTCCAAAGTCACTACGATCTGGTTTCACACACAAAGTTCAGGCATAATCTTACAAGTCACAAAAATGATCAGTCATTCAACTGACTCTTATCAGTGTGTCCAGCTGCAACTTCCAGCGAGGTTAGCCAAACCTTTCCCAGTGTGCAATCATAGAAAAACAGCAGCTTTTTTAGGAAACAAAGCAAAAATAATCAGAAAACAGTAGCCTGGATAGACCGATAGAAAGAATGGTCAAGAATGCTCATAGTTTTAAAAATTGTAAATCTAACAGAACTTTCAAACAAGTGCAGTGAAACACAAAGTGGAAAACCTTTTCTTTTCAGCTTTAACAGGGTGACTCAGTTTGAAACATAACATGACCAAGTCAAAGAAAATTTAAATATTTGTCTGAAGATCAAAAAGCTGTCAAACATATACCCTTAAGGCACTTGTACTCTAACCAAATAACTGTAGCGCCTTTTCTTCCCTCCACAATGGGTTTCTATTTTCCTCACGTTTACCTACCAGTTTCTAAGATTTTTTTGACCCTCCCACCCTTAGCACTGGTAGAGATATCCAGTTTGTTGGTATGTGCCATTGGGCAGCATGGTGGCTCAGTGCTTAGCACTGCTGCTACACACAGACCTGTGTTCAACTCCATCCTTAGGCGACTGTGTGGAGTTTGCACATTCGCTCTGTGTTTTTCCTCGGAATGCGCCGGTTTCCTGCCAATGTGCAGGCTCGGTGGATTGGCCATGCTAAATTGCCTATGGTGTCCAGGCTTGGTGGATGAACCATGGGAAATCCAGGGTCATTGGGATAGGTACCGGGGGGGTCTAGTTGGGATGCTCTTCAGAAGGTCGGTGTGAACTTAATGAGCCAAGTGGCCTGCTTCCACACTGTAGGGACTCTATGAACCTCTATTAATTCTATGCCTTTCTGTCTTTTCCACCTTTGTAAAAACTCAAATGACTCTATTTTCAACATTCTTGCTTAATGCAATCCCCCACAGTCACTCCACTATGTTACACCAAATTCTGGTTAACCGCAGAGTACAGGAGTATAGACCATCCCATGAGTAACAAATAAAAAACCTGCAAGGTGCTATAATAGAAATTGCCCATCTATTGTGAAGGACAGCACAATCCAACATGTCCTGTCAATTAAAGAGGAGGAAGAAAATCAGGATCAAAATTAGCATCTGCAGTACCCACTTATGCCTGGAAGAAAATCAGGCTCGAGGCTGATCTCGGAAGTGCATGGATGGATTGTATTCTCTTGCACATGGCCAACTTTATATAGGTTTTGTTAATAATGTATATATACTCACAGCACTTGATAATGTCGCACATTAGTAATTAGACATTTTCAATGGATTTGAATGAGATTCTAAAAAAAATCAATCCTTAAAACAAAATCAATGAAACAGCTTCTGCATTCCATTCAACTCACCATTTTTTAAAAGTTGGATAATAACTTTTATCATGCTTGTCACAGGCCTCCTTGAGGGTCTTGTGAAAATGGACAGCATCGTCCTTATTCAGGTATGTCGGAGTAAGGTCTGTGCCCCCACCAAACCACCATGATTTCTGACCTATTAAACAAGAATGTTTAACTCAACAACAACAACATTTATTTCATATTTACAATACTATTCAATTCACAAGATGACTTTGACGCAGAGGTAATTTTTGTATCACTAAGATAAAAGATCAAAGGTCTGAGTCCCATAATGGATAGCCTCAGAGAATAGAGACTAGAATTTGGTGAATAAATACTGCAGTGACATCAAGTGGGCAGTCACTTCATGACAGAAGATGCAGTATTTCCACCTCCCAGTCCGAAAGGTTAAGGTTAAACCCACACTATGCAGTGCTGGAGAGAGAACACTGCAGCACTGTTGACAATGGGAAGCAGTTGTGACAACCACGCAGCAGTGGAGATAGGGTCATTGAAGAGAGTTAAGATGGAGTTAGATTGATTTCCTTGTCAATTCAGAGTCAAAGATTATAGGCTGTGGACAGGAAAGTAAAGTTGACGCCACAATCCAATCTCATCAAATGGCACAGCAGTCTTGAAGAACCAAACGGCCTACTCTTGTTTCCAATACATATGTTAGTATAAAAAGCTTAGAATTACATGTTAGCTTTTGTTTTGAGGGCAAGGAGGTGGTGGTTATTTTAACCCCATGGTGAGGAATGACGTAGCAGTAAATCAGTCTGCCCGATACACAATGTGTGATTTGAACCATTTTAGAGCGGAACCATACTTTTCCCTGTTCCCAGGTTACATATAATATCATCTGTGCTTTACTGATCTTCACATTCCTAAATGCAACTGTGCCAATGATGCTCAACAATGGGTTTAGAAAAAAATCTCGAGCAATAATTGATGGGAATAATTTACTGCTACCATCCTCTCCATGAAGTTCACTGGGGCAGTCTTTCAGTCAGTCAGAGTAGGGGATGCTCTATAGTTAAACGTACCCATCTCGGAGATCTGTGGTAATGGATATTGGTGTCCTGATGTCCTCATTAAATCCTGCCTCCTACATTTCATGTCTTGCTACTCTTGCCCCAATCTACAGCCATAAATGCAACCCATTAATTCAAAATTGACAGAACCATATCACTGAAGAGGTCATGGGTGTCTCGTTGGCATATATTAATTGCCTCCTCCAGTTATCCTTCAGAACATGGGAGTGAGCTGCCTTCTTGAACTGCTGCAGTCAAACCCACAATAGCCTTTGGGAGGGAATTCCATTATTTTGAGCCAGCAATAGTGAAGGAACATTGATATAGTTCTAAGTCAGGATGTGAGTGACTTGGGAGGGAACTTACAGGTGGTGTGCCCAAGTATCTGCTACCCTAATCCTCCTGGATGGAAGTGGTTGTGGCCCTGGAAGGTGCTGTCAAAGGATCTTTGGTGAATCTCCGCAGTGCATTTTGTAGATCACACACACTGCTGCTACTGAATGTCGGTGCTGGAGGAAATGGGTGCTTGTGAATGTCGTGCCAATCAATGTCCCGGATGGTGTCAAGTTTCTTGCAAGTGAAAAGTCTATCACATTCCTGACTTGAAGCTGGTGGACGGACTCTGGGGAGTCAGGTGGTGAGTAATTTGCCACAGAATTCTTAGCCACTGTATTTATAAAGGGAAGTCCAGTTACGTTTCTGGACAGTGATAACCCCAGTTATAATTTGTAATGAGGGATTCTGTGACCACTGAATGTTGTGAGTGATGGTTAGATAGTATCTTATGGGAGCTGGTCATTGCCTGGGTTTTGTGTAGTGCGAGTGTCACTTGTCACTTATCAGCCCAAGCCTGGATATTGTCCAGATCTTGTTGCACTTGAACATGGACTGCTTTGGCCTTACGATGGTACAAAAAGTGATTGATGAAGCAGCTAAAGATGATTGCGTCTAGGACACTACCCTGAGGAACTCCTGCAGGCATGGCCTGGGGTGGAGATGACTGACTTGCAACAACCACAACCATTTTCCTATATGTCGGGTGTGACTCCCACCAGCGAAGGACCTGCCCCCTAATACTCATTGAATCAAAGTTTTGCTAGGATTCCTTAATGTTACATACAGCAGAACATGGCCTTGATGTCAAGGGCTTGTCACTCTCACCTCACCTCTGGAATCCAGCTCTTTTGTCCATGTGTGAACCAAGGCTACAATAAGGTCAGGAGTGGAGCTATCCTGGTAGAACACAAACTGGGTGTCACTGAGCGTGTGCTGCTTGACAGCACTGTTGATGACACCTTCCATAACTTTACTGATGATCAGACAGGTGACAGTAGACTAATGGGACAGTAAGTCCCTGGTTTGGCTTTAGATTAAATCGGATTTTATTGTCACATGTACCCGTGTTCAAGAGTACTTTGTGTGTACAGGGCATACCTGGATAATTTTCGATATTGTCAGACAGATGCCAGCGTTGTAACTGTACTGGAACAGTTTGGCAAGTTCTGGAGCACATATCTTCAATACTATTGCCAGAATGTAATCAGGGCCCATAGCTTTTGCATTATCCAGTGACTCCAATCATTTCCTGATTCTTTGTGGAATGAATTGGATTAACTGAACATCTGTGATGCCGAGGGCCACTGAAGGAAGCCCGGATTAATCATCCACTCAGCACTTCTGACTGAAGATTGCTGCGAATGCTTCTGCCCTCTCTTTTGCGCTGATGTGCTGGGCTCTTCTATCATTGGGGATAATCACAGAATCTCCTCCTCCAGTGAGGTGATTAAATGTTAAAACCATTCATGACTGGATGTGGCAGGACATAAAAGATAAGTTAACAGTGAATATATAAAATATTTTAAAATGGACACTTACCATCTGCTTCTTCAATTTCAAAGTATCTGTAGTTGAAATGGATGGTTGGAATGTGGGGATTCTTGGGATGGATCACAGAACTCACTCCCATGGCACAAAAAGGCAGTTTCCCTGCATCCAAAATAACACAACACACTCAAATGACAGGGCTACATTCATATCGTTTCTTTAAGGGTTGCTTCATAGCCTGCAGCAAAGTTAAGGCTAGGAGTCTAAGGAGGCCTGTGACCAGTGGAGTGCCACAAGGTTCAGTGCTGGGTCCACTACTTTTTGTCATTTATATAAATGATTTGGATGGGAGCGTAAGAGGTATAGTTACTAAGTTTGCAGAAGACACCAAAATTGGAGGTGTGGTGGACAGCAAAGAAGGTTACCTCAGATTACAACGGGATCTTGATCAGATGGGCCAATGGGCTGAGGAGTGGCAGGTGGAGTTTCATTCAAATAAATGTGAGGCGCTGCATTTTGGGAAAGCAAATCTCAGCAGGACTTATACACTTAATGGAAAGGTCCTAGGCAGTGTTGCTGAACAAAGAGACCTTGGAGTGCAGGTTCCAAGGTACCCTTGAAAGTAGAGTCGCAGGTAGATAGGATAGTGAAGAAGCAGTTTGGTATGCTTTCATTTATTGGTCAGAGGACTGAGTACAGGAGTTGGGGGGGGTCATGTTGCGGCTGTACAAGACATTGGTTAGACCACTGTTGGAATATTGTGTGCAATCCTGGTCTCCTTCCTATTGGAAGGATACTGTGAAACTTTAAAAGGATTCAGAAAAGATTTACAAGGATGTTGCCAGGGTTGGAGGATTTGAGCTATAGAGAAAGGTTAGATAGGTTGGGGCTGTTTTGCCTGGAGCATCACAGACTGAGGGAGTGACCTTATAGAAGTTTATAAAAATCATGAGGGGCATGGATAGGAATAGCTAGACAAACTCTTTTCCCTGGGGTAGGAGAGTCCAGAACTAGAGGGCATAGGTTCAGGGTGAGAGAGGAAAGATATAGAGACCTAAGGGGCAAGTTTTTCATGCAGAGGGTGGTATGTGTTTGGAATGAGCTGCCAGAGGAAGTGGTAGAAGCTAGTACAATTGCAACATTTAAAAGCATCTGGATGGGTATATGAATAGGAAGGGTTTGGAGGGATATGGGCCGGGTGTTGGCAAGTGGGACTAGATTAGATCGTAAAATCTGGTTGGCATGGACGGGTTGGACCACAGGGTCTGTTTCCATGCTGTATATCACTATGACTAAGGTATCCTTTCTAGTACAGAACCCTCTCAACTAGAGGCAGATGTGGGAACTGCAGAATTAATCTTGTTTAAACTGTAGAATAGTTTGCACAGTGCAAACCAGCAGTAATTTGGAAATACTGCACATGCTCAAATTTATTTTTATGGAATTGTTTGAAAGTTGTCAGTGTGACAGAGCATGCACAAGCCAGTGATAGAAAAATCCCACTGACAATCTGCACAGCTAACATAAGTGATCATGGTCAGAAAAAGTGGCAGCATTTGGCAACTGACGTAACAGGTTAACAGCATCCTTCAATGTAGTTTCTTCCTCCTCAGATACCAAGCCATTCCTATTATTGTTCTGGCATTGAAATAGGGTCTGCTAACAAACTCAGCACCTCAATTTACACATATTAGCTTTAAAAAACACCAAGGGTAAGGAGGGTAAACACAAGGAATGGGTGCACGCAAGAGAGCGCAATTATAAATGAGAAGGTGGTTGTGTTGGGGAAGATGGCAACAAGCACCACCAAATAAGATTCATCCCAAAAGGTTAAGTACATCTCTATGACTCTATTACCTAGATGAAGTGAGTCTTGAAATTCTTTGGGCTAATACTGACTGAGTTTGGTGTCAAACAGGAAATACTAATTCAGTCTTGGTTCAGCCTTCCTACTTGCGCCTTGTGACTGAAAGGTGAATGCAAGGCATATAGAAACATTGAACATTACAGCGCAGTACAGGCCCTTCGGCCCTCGATGTTGCGCCGACCTGTCATATTAATCTGAAGCCCATCCCACCTACACTATTCCATGTACGTCCATATGCCTGTCCAATGACGACTTAAACTTAGCGAATCTACTACCGTTGCAGGCAAGGCATTCCATACCCTTACTACTCTCTCAGTAAAGAAACTACCTCTACATCTGTCTTATACCTATCTCCCCTCACTTTTAAAGTGTGTCCCCTTGTGTTTGCCATTCCCATACTTGGAAAAAGGGTGGGCAGGGAGAGCCTATCTAACCCTCTGATTATCTTGTATGTCTTTATTAAGTCACCTCCATAAGACCATAAGATATAGGAATGGAAGTAGGGCCATTCGGCCCATCGAGTTCACTCCGCCATTCAATCATGGCTGATGGGCATTTCAACTCCACTTATCAGCGTTCTCCCCGTAGCCCTTAATTCCTCGAGACAACAAGAATCTATCAATCTCGGCCTTGAAGACATTTAGCGTCCCCGGCCTCCATTGCACTCCATGGCAATGAATTCCACAGGCCCACCACCCTCTGGCTGAAGAAATGTCTCCGCATTTCTGTTCTGAATTGACCCCCTCTAATTCTAAGGCTGTGTCCACGGGTCCTAGTCTCCTCGCCTAATGGAAACAATTTCCTAGCGTCCACCCTTTCCAAGCCATGTATTATCTTGTACGTCTCTATTAAGTCTCCCCTTAATCTTCTAAACTCCAGTGAATATAATCCCAGGATTCTCAGCCGTACCTCATATGTTAGACCTGCCATTCCAGGGATCATCCATGTGAATCTCCGCTGGATACGTTCCAGTGCCAGTATGTCCTTAACCAGCTTCTCGCTAACAAGAACAGCCTCAAGGCCCTCAGCCTTTCCTCATAAGACATTCTTTCCATACCAGGCAACATCCTAGTAAATCTCCTCTGCACCCTTTCCAAAGCTTCCACATTCTTCTTATAATGCAGTGACCAGAACTGTACTCAATACTCCAAGTGTGGCCACACCAGCAGCATAACCTCCTGGCTCCAGAACTCAATCCCCCTATTAATAAAGGCCCAAACACTGTATGCCTTCTGAACAACCCTGTCAATCTATTAAATTCTATTAAAGCTCGAAGTTCGAACTGATGAGAACTTGAGGAAATATAGTGATTAGCTGCTCTAAAGCACTTTGCACATTGCCACATTGATTCAACTCCAATTTCACTAAGATTCATGTGTTCCACTTGGCTGCAGAACATGAATTTAAGAACGTAAATGTTTAGGACCAAACTCGCAGTCTGGGGTCTAAAGTCCAAATTCACATACGAACAATGTATAAATCAGTAAGTGGATAAAAATTTTAAATTCTTATGTGGAAATCCTGTCTAAGGCCATCTGCAGGACAAAGCTTCGGGAACAATGATATTGCTTAGATGATACTCTTGAGGATCCACGGGCTCATCCGTCGTGGGTTTTTGGACATGCATTATGGTTGGTTTTATTCACACAGCCAAAAACAAATCAGTCCATTAAAATGGTCAAATCTGAATTGAAACCAACAATTATTGGGTGTCTGTTTACAAAGAAAACAGAAACTGATTAATGCCACATCACTCAAAATGCTCTTAAAAATCTTAAAATCCAAGGTAATGAAACAGAATGTAATTTATTCAATTCACGTGAAAGGAGCAGTTTGATAATTTGCTTTTATTCAAGACTATTTACACTTTGTGGCTGGGAGGAGGAGACTGAATTCTACTTTTGTGATGTTTTTCAGCTTTTCCAATTGTTGTAGGTTGACATACAAGGGAAAATTAGAAACCAAAAAATGTGTTGCTGGAAAAGCGCAGCATGTCAGGCAGCATCAAAGGAGAAGGAGAATCGACGTTTCGGGCATAAGCCCTTCTTCCCACCCCGTGGCTGAACACTTTAACTCCCCCTCCCACTCCGCCAAGGACATGCAGGTCCTTGGCCTCCTCCAGTGCCAGACCCTGGCAACATGATGCCTGGAGGAAGAGCGACTCATCTTCCGCTTAGGAACCGTCCAACCACAAGGGATGAATGCAGATTTCTCCAGCTTCCTCATTTCCCCTCCCCCCACCTTGTCTCAGTCCCAACCCTCGAACTCAGCATCGCCTTCTTCCCACCCCCTCTCCGACCTATCACCCTCACTTAACCTCCTTCCATCTATCGCATTCCCGATGCCCCTCCCCCAAGTCCCTCCTCCCTACCTTTTATCTTAGCCTGCTTGGCACACCCTCCTCATTCATGAAGAAGGGCTTATGCCCGAAATGTCGACTCTCCTGTTCCTTTGATGCTGCCTTACCTGCTGCGCTTTTCCAGCAACACATTTTTAAGCTCTGATCCCCAGCATCTGCAGACCTCACTTTCTCAAAATTAGAAGCCAACAAAAAGCTTGTATTTCAGAGTGCAGGAGACAGAGAGAGACAGAGAGAGACAGAGAGAGACAGAGAGAGACAGAGAGAGACAGAGAGAGACAGAGAGAGACAGAGAGAGACAGAGAGAGACAGAGAGAGACAGAGAGAGACAGAGAGAGACAGAGAGAGACACCAGTTTGAAAGGACAGAAAGAAAGAAAAGTTTCTATAATATGAGAAAGGCAAATGCTGGGAATTATAAACCAACAGATTTCAAATCAAAAATTCCTCCTTACCACCTTTAGTTTTCAACGACTTTCCTCTGCTTCGCATCTGCTTAGCAGCTTCCTCCGAAAGGTTGCCAAATACAACAGAAACATTCACCCCGGCTTTCTCAAACACTTTGCTATCTTGAAGTACGCAGCTTATCCCACCGCCACCTGGAATAATAAGTGTGTAACTCAAATGTCAATCAAACCAGACCAGCGTTGCCCATTAGAGAGCAAAATACTTGCACAGAAGGTCTTAGTCAAGCACACCTGACACAGGTGTGTGCAAAACTATTCAATTTTTGTCTTCCTTTAAATGAACCGTAGGGGGAATAAAGAAAAGGTGCAGATCTGCTCTAATTCCAATCCACTGTAACTTGTTAAGAATTCATTAACGATTTTAAACTAAAGAAATATAAAATAAAGAGGAGAAAGTTCTATTACAACTATACAGAGCCCTCATTGGATCTCAGTTGGAGTACTGTGTATGTTGGGGGAAAGGGATTCAATGGCATTGGTACAGAGAAAAGATGTTAACATTTCAGGTGTAGGCTCTGTTGTCTAACAAGGAGTCGACATCTAAATTGTTCACTCTTCTGTTTTCTCTCCACAGCTGAGTGACCTGCTGAGTTCTTTTGTTTCTCAAAATATATTTTCATAACTATAGGCCATTGCCTCTAGTATCATCCTGGTGAATCTACTCAGTGTTTATTTCTGATAATAGGTCGTCAAAAACAAGGAATATTCCAATTTCAGACTGAGATATATTATAAATTCAACAAAGCCTTCATGATCTTTTATAACGTTTTTAAAGATTCAAAACTAAATATATTGCTTTATTTATCCATCCTAGCACATTTAATGATTTGCATATCTGTAGCTCTTTCCCAACTTATTTAAAATGCAAAATGTTTTTTCCATGTTGAACTACACTTGCTGTCTATAGGCATCTTATTTATTTTAGCTGGTACTGTTAACTTTCACAATTTGGTACAATCTCCAAACAGGTGTCATCAGAAAATGTTAATGCAAATTCTAAACCCAGACTTATTAGATGCATACAGATTGCTGGTGGAACATCACTCAACATAACTAATTTACCATTCTGGGAAACTTCCTTACATACTGACCTTTACATTTAACCCTCCAAACAACTCATTAGCCTTGTATCCAATTTCCCCTTAGTTCCATGATCCGTCAAGTTTATCACAAATCTCTTTCAGGTACCTTATCAAACACTTTTTGCAACTTATTACAATATCCATTACATCTAGTTTTGCTGCTGTAGAGAATTCTACTTGACTGGTTAAAATAAAGCTGCCTTTGGAAAATCTATGCTGACTGCACTCGTTAGCTGATGGTTCTCCAACTGCTTAAGAATTCAACCCGATATAAAAAACTAGAAAGTAGAACACACCCTGAATTGTTACATGCTCGTACTGGCAAAATTGATTAGATGAGGTCAACTAATTTAAAAGGAATTGCAAAAAAAAACCAGGCTCCAAATGAACATAATCTCACCCCATCAACATGAATTACAAGTTTTTTCCTTAAGTGTTTACCTAGAGTCCCCTTAAATATACAGTATCCATGATATTCTCCTGAACTACTCACTGTGACAATGAGTTCTATATATCCTAACACTCTGGGATTTCAAAAGAAATATATAGGTCTTTAACCAATAAATGTATTAGTCATTACCTTGCATTTATGAGCCCTTATTTTGGTTAATACCAGCTCCATCACTCACCACCTTTGAAACCTCTATCTTTTCATAATCATGAAAATTTCTATCACATTATATTTCTCTTCTGAAAATAGCCCCAAACACTTGGATCTTTCCCTACAAGTCTGCATTCTCGGGGATAAGATCACCAGTGTGAAACTTTCTTACATCTTTCCCAGTGCCTCTGCATCAATTTTAAAGGACTCGCTTGTTTTTTCCAATTCCACTCCACTATAAATTAAGTCCAATACTGTGTTACTGTGTTAGCTTTTTTAAAAAAAATAGCCTGATTAACATGTGAACTACTCAGATCTCTCTGCACATCCGCTCCTGCTCCTATAGAATCCTCTTTACAAAAGATCTCCGGTTTCCAAGACAGCCTATCAAAATGTCTCGTTACTGATGAAGGGCTTTTGCCCGAAACGTCGACCCTCCTGATCCTCGGAAGCTGCCTGATCTGCTGTGCTTTTCCAGCACTACTCTAACCTCCAGCATCTGCAATCCTCAAAAAACAGACCACCACGCACTTTGCTATACTAAAAAATATTTACCAACTGCCCATACTTTTCTCCAAGTTTATTAATTAGACGTGGTGTTTTGTTACAATCAATCTCAGTATTGCCTACATTTTCTAATTTGGTATTTGAACATTTTGATCTGGTAATTCTGATTTCCTATTCAAAATTATTTATGCCACGATGAATAACAGTAATCTCGCAACTTACCTTTGTGGACAGCCATCTTCCACTTTCTCACGGGCAAAGTAACTATATCACCAACTCTCTGCTCTCTGTTTTGTAGCCAGCGTGCTATGTATTCTGTTATCTGCCTTCCCCAATTCCAAATGTCCCAAAGTACAAACAGAAAATGCTGGAAATGCTCAGCAGATCTGGCATTATCTGTGTCGACTGAAGCAGTGAGCCATGAACTTTCATCTGAATTAAAGTTACAAATGTTATTGTTTTTATGGAAGCAAATGTGGAGAGAGTAAGGGAAAAAGGAAAGTTGACAGTAGGTTAGAAAGCGAAGACAATACATTACAAAAAAAAGTGTTGATGGGAACAGCCAAAAAAGGACAAGTTAAGAAGTCCAAGGTGGATGGCAAACCTTGTCCACTCCAGTCCCACATCCGCACCTCCAAGAGATAGGTTGAGAAATAGTTGTGAATGATAGAGAAATTAATACTGCTGTTTGAAACAATACAAGAAAAATGAGATTAAGGCCAAAACATGCAAACAAAAGGAAACAAAATGGTGGAGCAGGGAAAACAATCTGAACTTGTTCAACTTAATGTTAGTTCAAAAGGTTGCCAACTATTTAATCAAAAGACAAGTTGCTGTTCCTCAAATTTGCTTTGAGCTTCACTGGAACACTGCAGGAAGCCAAAGTCAGCAAGATCAGCTTCAGAGCAATGTGCAACATTAAGATGGCCAGTCACCCAGAGTGCCAAATGTTCCAATCTTAGTCACAAGCCTATGACTTGTCATTTCAAAACCCTTTCCAAAATAAGAATACATTGCATCTACTGCATTCCTTAATACACCCTGTTACTTCCTCAAAAGAATGCAATAAATTCAGTTAAGCCAGAACTTCCCATTTTGAAATCTTTGCTAACTACTCTTCATAATGTTTTCCACTTTTAGACTTATTTTCTATTACTTCCTGGAGTATCACACAACACCAGGTTATAGTCCAACAGATTTAATTGGAAGCACTGGCTTTCGGAGCGATGCTCCTTCATCAGGTGGTTGTGGACCAGATCACATATCACTCCTGTTGGACTACAACCTGGTGTTGTGTGATTTTTAAGACTTTGTACACGCCAGTTCTACACCGGCATCTCCAAATCATTCCTGGAATATGAAATTTCATTTCCTTCCTACCACCAACAGTCTAAATGGATTCATTCCTACTATCTCCCACTTTAAATATAAGAATCCTGTCAGCTGTCTACCAATCCTCCTAGACTTCCCTTTTGATACATAATGTGTGTAATCTTTATAATAATGACCCTGTTCTATCTTGCTACCCATTTTTTAAAAAAGTCTATACACATGCACAATTCCCTCGAGGGATTCTATCCTCTCCAAATCGGATTAGTTTATCAAAAGAGAAAATGCTGGAAAATCTCAGCAGATCTGGCAGCATCTGTAAGGAGAGAAAAGAGCTGATGTTTCGAGTCTAACTGACCCTTTGTCAAAGTTAAAAAAAGGGAGGAATAGGGAGGTTTTTATACTAGACTGAGAGAAGGTGAGTCATGGCTCCAGAAGCAATAAAGAGATGATAATGACAGTGCATAGAGAGATTATAGGGAGATTAGGAGCTGTGAATGACCAAAGCTGAAGCCAGTGCTATGTGACAAAATATGTGGGGGATGTGGGAATTGGGTGAAGCAGAGGGAAAATGGAAAACAGGGGAGAAGGGTAGCAAAGGGGGAAGAGGAGAGGAAAAAGGTGGTGAAAGAGTGGGGAGCGAGAGAAAGAGAAACAAGAAATAAGAGGTACAGAACACTGAAAAAAAATTTAAAAGGATAAATAAAATAAATTAAATAAAATTATCTGAAGTTGTTGAATTCAATGTTGAGACCGTCAGGCTGTAACGTGCCTAATCGGAAGACGAGATGCTGTTCCTCCAGTTTGCGTTGAGCTTCACTGGAACATTGCAGCAGGCCAAGGACAGACATGTGGGCAAGGACAGACATGTGGGCATGGGAGCAGGATTGTGTGCTGAAGTGGCAAGCCACAGGAAGGTCCAGGACCTGATTGCGTACAGACTGAAGGTGCTGACCATACATTGGACAGCAAAGCAGTTTATTCCACCCCATTCACACCATTACGACAGTTTCACTGACAGTTGGTATTTCCCAATAACATCTGCCTCTCCAGAAGCATGTGCATTTGCACGTAGACATACATTCAGAAATGTTTACCTTCCTTACGGTGCCATCGGTCGACTTTGAAGGTCTGACCACCGTCAACTTCAGCCAAGGCTTTGCAAACATCAGCCTGAACATCCATGATCAGTAACTCCATCTTAGTCCTCATGTTCTCCTTATTTTCCAGCAACTGGTCGATGTTGGTCACCGGATCCGACATGAAGTGTTTGCATTTCTGCAACATTTCCTCCCGCGCCAGCTGGTCCCGCTCGGTCCCTCCGCGCCAGCGTTCCGCTGCCATCACGGCCCGCTGACGGCTGAGCCCAAAGCCGACGGCGGTGACCCCGACCAGCACGGCGCCACCGACCAGCAGCCCCGTGCAAACACCGTCCCCCAGGCCGATCTTCCGAACGCCGTGCCGGCTGAGCCATCGCACGCCGCAGAGGCGCCGGCTGACGGCGGTTCCGCCGGCTCGCTGGTGCGCTGCGACGGGGGCGAGGGCGGACCTGGCGCAGATTCCGCAGCGAGCCAGCGCGATCAGCTGGGACATGGTTACAATGCGGGGCGCGCGCTCCGCTGGACGACACAACGTTCCAATCCCAGATACTCTTTTATGAATGGCCCCGCGCTGCCTTCCAAATGTTACACTAGGATGGGATGACAAGCTCGCGAGCCGGCTTCCGAATGTTACACCGCAAGGGAACTCCCTGTTACTAGCGCTCCTGCCTATGAGCTAGGACACCCAAGTTAATGTCCCACCAGCTCCACAGATGGTGCGCAATGACATCTCTAAATAGGTCGTTTTAAGAAAATATCTATACCAGAAGGGCGGGGCGCCCCAAGTCGTAAATTACACCGGAGAGGCGGAGCGATTAGCACATAACCCAACTGTCTGCTGGGATTTGTAGTTTTTAGTGGGACTTGTTTTGATATTTACATAAAGGATCTTTACCCTACAAAAAAAATTAAAAACCTTCCTCCTAAAATGTCCTTAGTTCCTACAGGAAAATTCTCTGCACCTTACAAACTGACCACACTTTCTCCATGGTGCACTTCCGGGTTGACTGCAACTTTGGTGACGTTCCGGGGCTTTCCACCTTCTACGGTCAATCTGGACAGTTCTCAAGCCTCTCTTGAAATTTGGCCAGCGGAGATGTGGTCACATGCAGCCCACGCCGAGCACAGGAAACGGATCAGATGTGTCTATCCAAGTCAGAACATCATCCATGATTGGACTCAAAATGCTAACTGTGTTTCTCTCTCGCCTATGCTGCCAGACTTTCCGCTTTAGTTTCAGATAATCAGGATGCACAGTATTTTGCTTTTGTCCTTTTACTGAACTTCTGCCAAGTGATTCATTCATGTATCATTCCCATTCACGTGTAACTGTTGAATGAATTGTTGACTTCCACAAAGAATATAACTGCGCCACCTTAAGGAAATGTGAAGCCAACTTGCACGTTCTCCTACCTTCCTTGGACCACAGTACCAGCCCTGAACATAAAACTATCATTTCCCAAACTCTCATCAACTTAATCTCCTCTGGAGATTTTACTCCAATTGCCCCTCATTGAATTTATTCCACATTGCCTTTTCTGCTCCCTTTCCAAGAACAACAAATAGGAATAGCCACATCCACTATTCCAACCTGTTGTTGCTCTACATAACTTACTGCTTTCTCTTCTAACTTTATCTTTTCTTGTCTTTTCCAGTCTCTTCCAATCACTGATAAGTGATTATTTGGATGCCGGCTGCAATGTTAAGTGTTAAAAAATCCATATCTTCTTTATTATTGGATGTCTAGTCCGTGTACACCTCCAGTCTCACCAGGATGGGCAAGTGGGTGTTATGCCTCTTCCTTGAACAGAGATCTGATCAATGCTAGGATCAACACCTTGTCTACCTGGCAAATTTTTTTTTCTTATATTGGAAAACTTTTCTGTTCAATTTCTCCAAGTAAAATCTTTTGCTATTGGAAGTCATATGAGTCCTAACAATACTTGCCTTTGGATATAGTTTTGCTCACTGAGCTGGAAGGTTCAATTTCAGATGTTTCATCACTATACTAGGTAACATCATCAGTGAGCCTCTGGATGAAGCTCTGGTGGTTTGGCCCACTTTCTATTTATGCGTTTAGGGTTCCTTGAGTTAGCAATGTCATTTCCTGTGGTGACACCATTTCCTATGATGATGTGATTTCTGGTTCTTTTTCTCAGGAAGTGTTAAATGGGATCCACATCAATGTGTTTGTTGACTGAGTTCCCGTTAGAATGCCATGCTTGTAGGAATTCTCATGCATATTTCTGTTTGGCTTGTTCTGGGATGGATGTGTTCTCCAGTCGAAGTGTTGTCCTTTCTCATCTGTATGTAAGGATAATAGTGAGAGTGGGTCATGTCTTTTTGTGACTAGTTGATTTCGTGTATCCTGGTGGCTAGTTTTCTGCCTGTTTGTCCAATGTAGTGTTTGTTCCAGTTCTTCCCAGATATTTTGTAAATTATATTCGTTTTGCTTGTTGTCTGTATAGGGTCTTTAAGTTCATTAGTTGCTGTTTTAGTGTGTTGGTGGGTTTGTGGGCAACCATGATGCCAAGTGGTCTCAGTAGTCTGGCAGTCATTTCCGATTATGCTATCTAGTATGGCGACGAAACGTCTGAAAACGAACCTTCCAGCTCAGCGAACAAATCTACACCTAGAACCTCAACCTGAGCTACAAATCATCTCAAACACTAGCTAACACCTATGGGTGCAATCTGCTAAAACAGGCCTGAAAATGGGAAGCCAATGCCATCTGACAGAGCGCCACCTGAGAACAGCTGTACTTCCTGCACAAATGCCTAAGGAAATAGGTACTACCTGAATGTCTTAAATTCAAACCTCTCCTTAACACCCACTAGCCAAAAGAATAGCAGAACAAAACAGCCACAGAATACTGAGAGAAATGATTAATGATGCCCACAACAGACTCTGTATATACAACTGGGAAATTTCGTGTCAAAAGTCTCTACTCAGTAATGCAACAGATCATGAAATAACAGAAGCTGTACAACAAGCCCATAAACATTAGACAGTGACAAACACAGAAAATGAAAAGAATTATCATGCAAAAAAAACTAGACAAACTTACACGAAATAACAACACAGACAACACAGAGGTAGGGATAAAAATCTTATCTGATCGACCCTTAACAGACACTGAAAAAGCCGTCTTAGCAAGAAGATGGAATGACAACTTCCAGGATGTGAACAAGAAAGATTTATTAGCAGCATTAGAAACAACACTGAAAGACCACCAACTCACAGAAGAAATCCAGCAAACCATCAGACAGACAGGCCATCAACATTAAGCAGGAAAAGGGAAGGAAACACAATCCACAAGAATGAATTGCACTAGAAAGATTTTAAAAAATTGTTATCTTACCTGCAGACAGAGGACGCTTGACAGTCATTTTAAATCAAAGATACTACAGTGAGAAAACGAATGCACTACTTGCAGATACTAACGCTTACCAATAAGTGGCAATAGACCCAACCCCACAACTAGTGAATTGCATCACAGCCCTACTCAATAAACTTCAGAAATCTGGAGAAATAAATAAGATCGATTCCAAAAAATGGAACCAGTTGGATCCAACACACCACACTTCTACAGATTACCCAAAATTCACAAACCAGGAGTCCCCCCTCAGACCCATGGTCTTGCTACCTGGAACACCAAATTACAGATTTGCCAAGGAGCTACACTAAAGACTAAAATACTCAGTAGAAGACTCACACCACTCCATCCACTCCACCCAAGAATTCCTGAAGACCAATGATACCAAGATATAATGAAATAATGGTCTCCTTTGACATAATAGCCCTGTTCACATCCAACAATATCAACTTGGCAAGGAAACACTGACTACACTATTAGAAGAACCAAATGCACATACACCAAACACCAAACTTCACCAACAAGGGCAGTATCATCAAGCTAGAGGATCTATGGCTTGCCACCCACTTCACCTTCAACAACAAACCTATAAACAAACCAACGGAACATCCATGGGGTCTCTGATATCAGGGTTCTTAGAAGCGGCAGTAATGCAGAGACTCGAACAAACAGCTCTGCCAACCATCCAACCCAAACTTTGGGTCCACTACGTGGCTGACATCTTTGCCATCACCAAATGAAACAAATTAATGGAAACCTTAAAGATCATCAATAATACCCTTACTGGCATAAAATTCACTAAAGATGAGGCAAACAACAACAAACTGTCATTCCTAGATGGCGCAGTAGAGCGAACTGCCAATGGGGAAATTCAAACCACTGTCTACAGGACAACAACACATATTGACCAAATACTGAACTACAGAAGCAATCATCCCAACATCCACAAATGAAGCTGCATTAGAACATTATTTCATTGAGCAACCAAACACTACAGCACAGAGGAACTACAAAGACCAGAGGAAACTCACCTATACAGTGTATTCAAAAGGAACGGGTACCCAATGAACACAGTCCGCTGATTTCTCAGCAACAAATCCAGACAAGCAGACAAAACACATCCAGAAACCCTAGCCACTCTCCACTACATCAAAGACTTATTGGAAATGACTTCCAGACAACTCAGAACTCTTGACATCATGGTAGCCCACAAACCCATCAAAAGCAGCAGCTAATGAAGTTGAAAGACCCTAAACAGATAACAAACAAAACTAATGTCATTTACAAAATACCTTGCAAGAACTGTAAGAAACACTATATTGAACAAACAGGTGGAAAACTAGCCACCAGGATAAATGAGCATCAACTAGTCACAAAAAGACATGACCCACTCTCACTAGTATCCTTACATACAGATGAGGAAGGACAACACTTCGGCTGGACAACACATCCATCCTAGAACAAGCCAAACAGAAACATGTATGAGAATTCCGAGAAGCATGGCATTCCAACTGGAACTCTACCATCAAACACATTGACTTGGATCCCATTTACCACTCCGTGGGAAAAAGAACCAGAAATGACATTGTGACAGGAAATGACATCAGCACAGGAAATGATATAACCAATACAAGGAAACCTAAACACATAAATAGAAAGCAGGCCATACCACCAGTGTGTCATCCGGAGGCTCACTGATGATGTTACCTAGAATGGTGACAAAACGTCTGAAAACAAACCTTCCAGCTCAGTGAGCAAACTTACATCCAGACCCTCAACCTGAGCTACACATGTTCTCAAAACTTGCTATACCTGCCTTTCATGGAGTCTGTAAAACAATCTTCATTCCAGCCCTGCTCAGATCCAATATCTAAAACTAAATTGCAGCAAATCCAAACTGGAACATTTCAACAAATATAATTCAAGTTTCCTTTGTCACCTTCACATGTTTTAATGGTTTGGTTGTGTATTCTTAATCAATATTCATAATGATTTGTACACGGCACTTCATTCATCTTCGTTCTATCATTATATTAAATAAATAAACCTGGGATCTCACATTGATATGAGGGTAATAAATTGTGGTTGTGGTATTTTTGCATCATGAAATTGAATAAATGGAAATGATTGTTTACAGAGGTCTTGTTCCATTTGAATTTCTAGGTTGGCACTAATTTCCATATTTTCTGACGAACTCTCAACAGCCAAATGGCTTGATCCAGGGGCCTGAATTCCCATGTTTGTGATTTGAATCAAAGTAGCTGCTGCATTTAATAGCTGCTGCAGAGTTAGTGGTCCAAATCTGGTAAACGACAAACACAACTCACTTTTAGGAATCAATACGTGAAACCGGGAGATGACTGTACAATTCAGTGATGTTGCAATAATGATAATGTTAGTAAAGCTGGCCTGTCTGGGCCTCCAAAGTATTATCAAAAGAGAAGAGCAGTGTACAATTCCTGTGAGGACGATACTGTTTAAAGTACTTGTTAAAGAAAGATTATAGGCTACAAGGGAAGACAAATATGTGACAAAGCTGCTTCTTTAACAAGGTTATGTTGTCCTTGTTTTTTTTTATCAGAAAGGCTGTAAAAGACACAAACTCTGAAAAATCTAAGTTGAAGGATTTTAGGGCCAGTTTGATTATAGCTAACAGATACTGCATCAGGCATCAGGTTTTCAAGTTTATGGAAGGAAAACTCGTATAATGAAAGGGGAGTGGCCAGTTCTCCCAGATCAGCTTTTCTCTGGTTTGGTTTGGTTTGGTTTTTAGCTCCTCGGATGCTGCCTGACATGCTGTCTTTTCTAGCACTACACTTTTCGACTTTGGTCTCCATCATCTGCAGTCCTCATTTTCTCCTTGGTTTTTAGCAGTAGTATTGAAAAGTTGTTGGATCCAAAGAAGCAGGTTGAGGGTGGAACTCTCTCTCTCTCTCTCTCTCTCTGACTTCTCTCCTGTAAGACCCTGTGTTTGATTTTACCTTTTGTGCAAAAGGGTATTTATGGGAATTGTTGCAAGTATTTGGAATCATTTGGTATCATTATCTGTTGGGTTTTCAGATAGGTTATTCTGTATTCTGTTCTCTTTTGTTTGTGTTTCATTCAATAATCTTGTTAATAAATTCTGGTTTGTTTAAAATGAGGGGTTTGACCAGCTGCATTTCTCCTGGAATCTCTCCTGTACACCTACTTAAACAGGTAGCAAAGTTAGGGTCTGGACTACTTTCTTGAAATCTTTTGAGTGGGCTCAGCCTGGTCCATAACAAATATTATCCATCCCTTATTACAGCAACAACTTGCAATTATATACCACCTTTATAGTAAAACAAAGATGCACTTTAAAGAGGCAAAAATATAAATAAATAGATACTAAGCCAAAAAGAGATATTAACCCTGATGGCCAAAAGCTTATTCAAAGAAATAGGTAAAGAAACTACAAGTGGATGAGTAAGATAAATAGGCAGAGAATTCAAGAAAGTGGACCATTAAATCGAAGTGTGAATAGAGAAAAGCTAAGTAAATAAATTTTGAAGGTTGGATTTGGCTGTGGAAAGGGTTTTTTTTGTAAATGAAGGGAGTTATAGTGATATATAAAAATGTATTTCAATAGTGAACTCTGGACGTTGGCAAGATCAACAGACAGATAGATAAGTGGATAGAAAGATAGACAGATAGGTAGGTAGTTAGGTAGGTAGATGGATAGATAGATAAACAGACAAAAAGCCAGATGTATAAAATACATTAGTTAATGCGATATCCGAAATTTTCAAATCTCTCAACTTGTAATAGCTAGGTATGATTTTAAATCCAGCAAAAGGATTGTCTAAAATGATTACATGCTGTGCCAGTTGTAAAGCTGAACTAAACTAAAGGATGAAGAGTCAGTGATGTAGTAGTAATGTTACTAGACTAGTAATACAGGGACTCAAGGTAATACTCTGATGATAGGGCTTGATTCCTGCCATGGAAGATTTGAAATCAAAGGGTCTTGTGATGTGACTACTTCCAAACCAAAAGATTGACATTGCAATTGTTCTGCAGGTACATCATAACATATTCAAGTATGTTTAACTCCAAATCCTTTGGTGCTCTTGTGGAACAGTGGTCCTTTTCTTTATCTCTAAAAAGGTCTAGGTTCAAATCCCACTACACCCCAGGCATATGTCATAACATGTCTAAACACATGGACTCGAAGGATATGTTTTTCAGGCAATGGTGTCATAGTGGTAATGTCACTGGATGAATAATCCAATGGTCTAGGCTAATACTATGTATAAATGGTTCAAATCCCAACAGAGCAGCTGGAAGAATTGAAAAAAAATTGTTCAAGTCCCACCTATGCCAGAGGTATATAATATGGCAGGTTGTTTAAAAATATACAAATCAGATTAAAGGTATGACATTATTCCCCAGTAAGCCTCTTTAATGCTCCTGTCAGCAATTACAATGATTCAGGCAAAGCCACCTGAAAATCTGATTGAAAATATTTCAGCATACATGGATAGTTGAAGTAGGATAAAAATTGTTAACTTCCATATTTTGGTAATATGACAAATTATCCCCTGTTTTCAGTTCATTATAGGATATTTCATATAGATTTCATAGAAAAAGGGCTCCATTGGCTACATTATCTTTTGCGATACATATTTTTATATTGTTGACTGCAGTATTTGGCATACTGTGTATTGCGAAGAAGTATTCACTCAAATAACATTGAAATTGTAGTGCCTTGCACTGAGTTGATGCATTCAAGGCTAATTCAACTGAAGTTTCATGAAATATGAACATCATATTTTGGATTCAAAGGATGAGTTGTAGATTCTCATGTAAAATAAAAGAGGGTGTGATAATTAATGGTAGTTAAAATACAGAATACAAGGGAGCAAACAGTTACTTGATGTTTTGGAGAAATATGATACAAATACTTGATACAATGCCACACCACAGAACTGTGAACAAAGTTACAGCTCATAGAAGAAAAGGACAGTAACAATATGGATACTACATTGGCTGAGTGACACAAAACAGAGAGCAGTGGTTAATGGAAATTCTTTGAACTGGCAGAAGATTTGTCTGGACGTTCCAAGGGATCAGTGTTGCTTGGTTATCCTGACATTTATTGGTGATCTTGATCTTGGTGTACATAGGATAATTTCAAAATTTGTGTATGACATAAAATTTGAAAGCACTATAACTGTGAAGAGGACGGTGTAGAAATTCAAAGGGCCCTAGATAAGTTTTGAGAATATAGATGGACACCAGATGAAGTCTGATATGGAGAAATGTGAAGTGATTCATTTTGTTATGAAGACTGCAGAAACTTAATATAAAATAAAATCTGCAATTATAAAGAGGGTGCAGGAGCAGAGGGATTTGAATGTATATGTGCTTAAGTCATTGAAGTTGACAGGACAGGTTGAGAGAGGACAGTTAAATTATGTACAGTATCCTCAGCTTTGTTAAAAGGGCCATGGAGTACAAGAGCAAGGAGATTAATTGTATAAGACACCAGTTTGACCTTTGCTGGACTACTTTGTCCAGTTCAGGGCACTGTACTTTAGAACGGCTAAGAAGGCATAGGGAAAGTGCAAACAAAACCCCGATAAGAATAGTTTCAGGGATGAGGAACTCTAGTTAGGATAGGTTGAACAGGTTGGAAGTATTTTCTTTGGAAAAAGAAATGTTGAAAAGTGATTAGATACAAGTATGCAAAATGAGAAGTGGACGGAATAGATAGAGACTGTTCCCACTCATGAATAGATTGAACCACAGGGCACAGATTCAAAATAACTAACAGAAGAAGCAAACGTGATATGAGAAAGCAAACGTTTTTTTACAGAACCAGTCCTGAGGATCAGGAATGCATTGCCTGAGAGGGTGATGGAAGCGGTCTAAAAGGAATTAGTTTTTTCATTGAAAAGGAAGAATTTGGGGGGGGGGGTAGGTTGGGAAAGGGGACAGCAGTGGGGGAGACGGAGGAGTGGCTTGAAAGGAATTGCCAGCAGAAATAATGGGTCGAATGGCCTCCTTCCGCGCTGGAGCAATGCTGCGATTCTGAGATTTCGTATTTTTCAGTTAATTCGGACTCAAGTTCCACCAGAGGGAGCGCGCTGCACTACAATGGGACTTCTTCACAGAGTGCACAGTAACAGTTAATATTTACTCTAATACCTGAAACATGTTACATCAGTCAGTGTGCACCAGCCGTGCGCATGGGGGGGCAGGTAGAAAACCGGGGAATACCTCCTTTTGAATGCCCTTGACATAGAGGAAGCTGCATTGAAAATATTTTTCAAAAGGTCAATGCTGACATCCAGTTGTCTAAGGTGCATTGAAAGCCGAGTACTCTGCACTTTAAAGCTACTGAGCTCAGAAACAAAACAACCCAGTAGACGTCACAGGTGCGTAGTTTTCCTTGTTGATGTGGGGAATTAGTCAAAGCAGCAGGAACCTCTTGCCAACTTTCTTGCCTTGGCACCGCGTTTTTACTGCTGCGCGCTATATTTTTATGTACCCCGCAGTCCTATAGCTGCGGTAAGGATATAGCACTTTTGGAATGTACATCAGCTATATGATCTATCCAGCACACATCAAGCTGCCTTGTGTGAGACTCTGAACCAACTTCTTAGATTATGCTCATGTCCTTGATCCACAAGGGGGTTGGGGAGAGAAAAAGTTTGAAGCCTCCATTAGTTTCGGGCTGGCGAGGGGAGCAGCATTTGCAACACGTTCCGCCCACACTTCGTGACGCTTCATGTTGTCAATTCAACCACCAAAACACTGGCGGCTGTTTTCATTATTTCTCACCCAAAGGTCAGAAAGCCAATCGGACGTGTTTCACATTGAGACATGCCATTGGCGAGCCCCGTGCGGGGAAAGTCTGACACAGAAACAGGTGAAGTGGGAAAGGGAATCGGCGCGAGCTTTTGACTTGAGGGTGACACGGGACCGTGTATGGTCGCCGATTGGGGATTACCTGAAGCCGAGGTGGGGATAGAGCGTGTCAGGAGAGGGAGGCAAACCGGGGAGGGCCCGCAGGCTGAGAGAGTCACACTCTCTCCAGCCATGGGGACGGGACAGAAGCTCAACAGTTTCAGAGCTCAGTCAGCCTGACTCCTCCCGCGTTCTTCCACTTGGGAAAACAAGGGTCACCGGGAGGAGGAGCAGGGTGGATAAATGATGGAAAACCTAGCACTGTTGGAAAATAGCCCTCAAATTGGGAATTGATGCTGCAACTTCTCTAGTAAAAGGACCTGAGGAGGGTTTACTCCACAAGGGGACAAGATACAACTGAAGACTTTCCTACCTCCAAGAGATTTTAAACATGATTACACTCAGCGGCCAATATGCTTAATTTTCTCGAACTCAATCATTGAACAAACGCACCTGAATTGCGCGATGAGGAAGTGCTTTTAAAAGAAAAATAATTGAGGTTTGCACCTTTTTAAAGGAGCCGACCCTAGTGAGCTAGGGATGACAGTCCAGTGGAGAGCCCCTGGTACAGTCTGGTGGTGAAGAGACAGACGACACTATCTGTGTGTGGAGCGCTTACTGGAACTGCAAGTTTACAAATCAATGCCAACTCCACTGGACTGGAAATTTAAACCGATTCGGGACGGCACTGCCAACAAGCATTGGCAAGCGAACAGGACGGCGCGGTGAGGAAAACTGTTCGCTCCGTAGCGCAGTTTTTGGATGTGCGCTGGTAGTGGACACACGCGGGGACAGAGAGCGTCTGCACTATACTGTACACCAAGAGACAGCAACCGACATCGAGTGGTGCACGCTGGCAGTTCGAGACAAGAACGCATCCAGAACTGGAGGCAAAACAGCTCAGTCAAACTGGTGGTAATATAACGCGGAAACTCGGAGCACTGGCGCACAGCCAGAACTGGGCGCGCCGGCCTCAGTGATTCAACTCTCGCACCCTTTCAGGTATTGGGTTCTATACTGTCACCCTGCCCCTCAGGTGGAGTTTCTATAATGTCCCCCTGCTTCTCAGGTGGGGTGTCTGTACTGAACCCCTGCTCCTAGGTAAGGTTTCTATACTGTCTCCCTGTCCCTCAGGGGTTTCTATACTGTCTCCATATCCCTCAGGTGGGGTGTATATACTGTCCTCCTGCTCCTTAGGTGGGGTTTCCATACTATCCCCCTGCCCTCAGGTGTGGTTTCTATACTGTCCCCAATCTCCTCAGGTGGGTTTTCTATATTGTCCCTCTGCCCCTCAGGTGGGTTTTCTATACTGACCCCAATATCCTCAGGTGTGGTTTCTATACTGTCCCCAATCTCCTCTGGTGGGGTTTCCATACTATCACCCTGCTCCTCAGGTTGGGTTTCTATACTGTCACCCTGCTCCTCAGGTGGGGTTTCTATACTGTCCCCTCCCCGTCAGGTGGCGTTTCTATCCTGTCCCTGTGCTCCTCAGGTGGGGTTCCTATACTGAGCCCCTATCCCTCAGGTTGCGTTTCTATACTGTTTCCTTGCTTCTCAGTCAGGATCTCTATATTATCCCCCTGCTCCTCAGCTGGCATTTCTGTCCTGTCCCTGTGCTCCTCAGATGGTTTTCTGGACTGTCGTCAGGCCCTTTAGGTGGTGTTTCTATACTGTCACCATTCCCCTCAGGTGGGGTTTCTATCCTGTCCCCCTGTCCTCAGGTGGGGTTTCTATACTGTTCTCCTGTTCCTCAGGTGAGGTTTCTGTACATCCTCATGTCCCTCAGGTGTGGATCTATACTGTCCTTATGTTCCACATATGGCCATTCAATACTGTTCTCATCACTTTTAAATTGGATTTCTACACAGTCCTCGTGTTCCTCAAGTGGATTTTTATGCTGAGCTCATGTTCCAAACACTGCATTTCTAAACTATCTCTGCATGTTGCTCAAATGGGTGCCTATACTGTCGTCATACTCCCACTTGAGTGTCTGTGCTGTCCTCACAAATCTTGGGTGCTGTGCTGTGCACTTTTCTTTGTGTCTATCACACACCTCAGGTAAGTGTACCTGTGAGATTTTGTGTTGCATTATTTACTTGGGGCAACTTGGTGACAACTGCTCTTTTTCCGGCTGTCCAGGGCCTGTGACCTACACACCTGAGAAGGACGTCACCTGGAGATGGGTGGTCAGAGAAAAATTTAAAAAGATGTGAACTGCTAGTTGTCAATACACGATGCACCTGCTTGATGGATGTCATAGGAGACAGATACCAGTGCTTCTCAGTGTGATCTATGTTATACTTATTTGGACCAAAGAGATGGGCGCTTCAGGTATTTTTTCAGGTAAGGGAACATTTTATTTAAAAAACACTCTACTGAGTAGTCAATAATGCGATCAAGAGTTAAAGTGTTTGTAAATGTCTGTTTTAGTTTAATTTGACACGTTATCGCCGTGTACGTCAAGCACTTCACTGATTATTATTGTTAATGTGAGGATTATGGAATGACATTGTGCATCCAGTCAGTGAATGTTGACTGTGTTTAATACTTTTCTGTTGAATAAATTGTTTGAAGATTAAAGCTGAACTTGAAGTTGTATCCTGAAACACACAGAATGGGACAATATGTGAGAGAGAGGAGCCTTGAACCTTCTTATTGCAAATCTGACTCTGAGTTTGTCATTACCAATAAATTCAAAGATGGCAAATAGTGGTGAATGGGGCTGTTCATCATTGTGTTCCTTTTAATCTCAGCTTTAAATAATAAATATTGTAATCAACTTTTCAGTCTCTTCAATTAGCTAACATTGATTAATATTTAAGCATGGGTGTTTCTAAAATTTGAATTGCAGAAAATTTTGTAAAATGTTTACTTGTGAGTAGATACAAATAGAGATATAATTATGAGTATTTGTCCTGCGCATTAAGTAAATGATGATGATAATGTTGACATTGTGAACTTTCTTTTGCTAGTTATGCCAACTATTGAAATGTCTAGTTAAGTATATCAGTACAATAGAATTTGCCTCAGTCGACTGCTGCTTTGTTCCTTAATGGTGGGAACTTTCTTTTGTAGCAATAATCTTTTTATTTATAAAATTCACTTTGTTTAAATAATCCGAGGTTTCCCTTTGGGCAGCACATACTAGCAAATGAACAAAGGTCAATCTACTCCCACACCTTCACTGTTTTAGTTTATGGCATGTGGGCATTGCTGGTTAAGTCAAATGTAAAGTTAAAAACACCAGGTTATTGTCCAACAAGTATAATTGGAAGCACTAGCTTTCGGAGTGCTGTTCCTTAATCAGGTAGCTGTGGAGCAGGACCATAAGACACAGAATTTATAGCAAACAGTTACAGTGTCATGCAACTGAACTGATAGTTGTATGACACTGTAATCATTGTAATCTATCTTCCAGAACCGCAGCAGTCCATGTGGTATAAATACCATCATTTTTGAAAGAGGGGTCCAATCTTTGACGCATGAAAGTAATGTAACAATGATTATTTTCCAAGTCAGGATGTGTGTGACTTGGTGGGATACTTTCAGGTGGTAGTATTCCTATGCTTCTGCTGCATTGGTCCATTTATGTGATAGAGATCATGTGTTTGGAAGGTGCTGTCAAGGGAGTTTTGGCAAGTTACTGCAATGTATCTTGTAGGTAATAATCCTTTGTACCAAGGGGTTGGGGGAATGCTAAGTGGAGAACAAGGAATCAATCTTGTATTGACCCAACTCCAAATATGGTGCAAACAGAAATCCTTGCATCTTGTGATTGGCATGAGGCTATTTATACATAGTTATTTTACATGCACCTTGTAGCTGCTACACTGTTGGCAGAGGGACAAATATTTAAGGTGATGGATGAGGCATTGATCAAGTAGCCTGCTTTATCCTGAATTGTCTTATAGCTTCTTGCATTTTGTGGGAGGTCTCTTATCTAGCCAAATGGAGACTATTACAGTAAAATCAAGGCTTGGGCCTTGTAGATGGTGAACAGACTTTGGGGGCAGGAGAAAGTGTGGTCAGGAAATGAGTCACTCATTGCAGAGTTTTCAGCCTTGGACCTGCTCTTTAATTTCAGTATGTCATCCTAACCAAGGCTAAAGTAACAATTTTACTACTGTATTACTTTCAGGTTAATGCAAAACAATTTTGTGTGTGCCTCTGTGCAAGAGCTGCATTGTAACTAAAGAAGGGGATAGTATTGAAGCAAAATGTTGTAATAGGACTATAGAAGCTGTTCTTCTGTTACATTTAAAATTGCCTAACCACAACCCAATATGAAGTCACGTTCGAAGTGTCTCAGAACCCTGTTGCATCTCATAAAACTTGTACTCTTGGCTTAAAATGTTAAAATATATGCCATAGGCTAATTTTCAATGACAAAATAGAGCAAGCTGATGATGGGTGGAGCAATTGCACTACTCACTTGTTGACAATAGCCAGCGGACTGAATTATTTTCATGGTTAAGACCCAATTGCATGTTTACCAGAGCTGTAAGTATTTAATGAGCCCTGAGGGCTCTTGTGCTGTAATGGTAGTATCCCTGTCTTGTAGCCCAGATCAATTTGGCTTCAATTTCCAACTACTGTGGAGATGTGTCTATACAAGTTGATTAAATGAGTACTGAGAGGGAGCTTGTCAATACAGAACAGTGTAAATCTGGCAGGCACTTTGGTTGTGAGTTCCAAGTTTAATTTTAATGGGTACAGGGGGAGATCATTATGGGGTCATGCATGGAACTTAGTACTTTTGGTATCAGGAGCAGATAAAGAGACTAATATCGTAACTTTGATGTGTTATGCAGCAGTACCGTTAGGACCTCAGATCAGCTAAAATTATATGGTGCCACTGAGTAGCACACAAGTGATACATGCGGCTGCCAGTGACATTTGAAAATGAAATTGTTGGCGCATTAAAATCCTCTCCTTCCCCATGTCTTTATATTCCCCTTGTGTTAAAAGTTTGCCACTTTGGAGAGATGATTGTATAAATTCAACCAAATATGCACCAGCTGATTGCTTTTCCATTAGGACAACAACATAGTGCAGCAAGTGTTTAAGTTGAGTCTTTTAGCAGCACACAGTACTATGACTATAGCATAGCAACAGCTGAGATCAGTCTTTGAATAGTTCTGTTTCCAAGTTATTCAGTAAGAAAGTGTTCAAGCACCACTCCCACATGGAGATAGGGAGTTCAGATACATGGAAGCTAACAATCATGAGCCCATATCCCATGACTCTAACATATTGTTTCATTCATTTCTGTTTAACTGCTCTTTTGAAATGAATACTGACAGTGCGGTTACTTTTCAATTTATATGGAAGATGAGATGAGTTGAGGAAACAAAGCATGCTATTAAAATTGTGGATGTGGATTTGGATGTGGATTAAAATGGTATTGTCAGTTAGTGAGTTTTGAGAAGATTTGTAGCTCAGTTGGAGGTTCTGGATGTAGGTTTGCTCACTGAGCTGGAAGGTTCATTTTCAGACATTTCATCACCATACTAGGTAACATCTTCACTGAGCCTCCGGATGAAGCACTGGTGATGTAGCCACTTCCTATTTATGTGTTGGATTTCCCTGAGTTGGTGATGTCATTTCCTGTGATGTCAGTTCGTATGGCAATGTCGCTTCTTGTTCTGTTTGTCAAGGGGTGGTAAATGGGATCTGAGTCAATATGTTTGTTGATAAAGTTCTGGTTGAAATGCCATCCTTCTAGGAATTCTTGTGTGTATCTCTGTTTGGCTTGTCCTAGGATGGATATGCTGTCCGAGTTGAAGTGGTCTCCTTCCTCATCCATATATTTTTGGATTCGATTAGATTCCCTATAGTGTGGAAACAGGCCCTTCAGCCCAACAAGTCCATACCAACCCTCCGAAGAGTAACCCACCCAGACCCATTTCCCTTTGACTAATGCACCTAACACAATGAGCGATTTAGCATGGCCAATTCACCTGTCCTGCACATCTTTGGACTGTGGGAGGAAACTGGAGCAAACCCACGCAGACACAGGGAGAATGTGCAAACTCCACACAGACAATCGCCCAAGACTGGAATTGAGCCTGGGTCCCTGGTGCTGTGAGGCAGCAGTGCTAACCACTGAGCCACTCTCACTAGTATCCTTACATACAGATGAGGAAAGACAAATCTTCGACTCAGACAACACATCCATCTGAGGATAAACCAAACAGAGACACCCACGAGAATTTCTAGAAGCATGACATTCCAACTGGAATTCTGTCAACAAACACATTGACTTGGATCCCATTTAACACCCCCTGAGAAAAAGAACAGGAAATGACGTCGCCGTATGAAATGATGTCACCACAGGAAATGACATCACCAACCCAAGGAAACCCAAACACATAAATAGAAAGTGGGCTACACCACCAGAGCTTCATCCGGAAGCTCACTGATGATGTTACTTAGTTTGGTGATAAAATGCTGAAAATGAATCTTCCAGCTTAGTGAGCAAACCTACATCTGGTATTGTCAATTGTTAAAAATGGTAATTGTGGTAAAGAAAGTTGTAGGACCCTTTGTTCTGTGGTACTGTTCCCATACTAAACAAACCAGTACATTTTAAGGATAGAAATAATATTGTTTCCAGAGATCTAAATTTCTGATTTATGCTTAACTACTTTCTCTGTGGATTGAACATCTTACTGCCTGTACTTCTCATAAATTGTCTGAAAATAAATATGTAAATGTGGCATTAATTAGCTGAGTGAATATCATTGTTTTCTGAATTAAGGCTAGCTATTTTTCATAGTTACTTTGCTCAGGAAGATGACACATTATGCAGTGGATCTCATGAAATATGTTACACCGGTAGGCAATTGTTGAGCTACTTCATCCATATTAAAGGCCCATGGAATTTTGAGGTAACAAAGAATATGGTTAGTCCTGTATCAAACCAAATCAAGGAGTATTGTGAAAATAGAAGTAATGGAGTTTTGTGTTTCGCATGAGCCTATTTACACATAAAATAAGCAAGGGCTAGAAATGTCATACTTTTTTCCTGTTTTAATTGCAGTAAATTCTCGATCTTGATTACATTAAGTGTGGCATCAGGACTGTGGAAATATAATTGTGAAAGAATGTTCATACTTTCACTTAATAATGTATTTTCAACATTATTCCCTTGGTTTGAGATGTTCTTTAACTAACCTTTCCCAAGTGTACAAAGTGACAAGGCCACTTTTGGGACTGTAAGAAATGCAAGCAATGAGTCATAGCCATTGTTAGAACCGTGGATATGACTACTTCCTGAATTTCAGAAGGCAGTTATCTACCTCAACAACTGAATTTTCTTGCATGCAGAAACTAAGTCTTCTTGTGATTTCAAGAAAAAGTTGAAAGTAAAATGAAACTTCAAGAAAAAAACATTATTAAATATCATCCTGGAGATTGTATTAATTTTAATACAACATATTTTCATTTGCCATTTAATTCATGTCAAAATCAATTTACATTTTTGTTGTTCCTGTAACAGATGCATGCATCAAAGTAGGAGATATTGGAAGAACTGGAAGCTTGGTCAAAGGCATAGGTCAGCAAGTCAGTACAGTTTGTAGCTGAGAGGGAAACTGGCAGCTGGTGTTTTCCCGAATACCATATGCCCTTGTCCCTCTCATTTGCAGAGTTTACCACCCACAGCACTTTAGTGCCAGAGAAGACACATGTTCAAATTAGTGAATGAGTTCCTGATCATACAGAATGTGGGTATTTTTTATTGAGGCCAGAATTCTGGGGAGGTGCATTGATTATTGATGCACTGGCCAAACCCCGAGAAATGTAAGAAGGAGGGATGAGCAAGATGGAAAATACCTTCAGAATGAAAACGCATGGCCTCAGGCCTACATCATTGTCATCAGTTGACTATTATCACGGTTCCTGTAAACGTATTCATCCTATTTTATTCACCATGCATGATCATAACTCTTCAGGGGGGATTTTCTATGTTATATGAGTTAAGTATTTTACTGACATGTAGGTTTGCTCACTGAGCTGCAAGGTTCATTTCCAGACATTTTGTTATCCTACTAGGTAACATCTTCAGTGGGCCTCAGGCGAAGCAATACTGAAAATTCCTGCTTTCTATTTATATGTTTGGGTTTCTTTGGGTTGGTGATGTCATTTCCACAGGAAAGATGTTACTGAAGATGTTATATAGTAGGGTAACAAAACGTCTGGAAATGAACCTTGCAGCACAGCGAGCAAACCTACATCCAAAACCTCAACCTGAGCTACAAATCTTCTCAAAACTCACTCATTTTACTGTCATGTTTTATGCTTCTCAATGTTGCTTTTTTAAATGAACGAACTCACAGATATTGGTTAATTCACCTTTTGACAGTCTTTCTTTCACTGGAATTCCACTACCCTCCCCAAAAGGCTCATTCACCTCTGTTGTGTGTTTTTTGGATGTGGCCAGGTATATTAAACTACTGTCTGACCTACAGGGTTAATCTGTCACTGGCAGTATCATTTACTGTCTGTATGGCAGAAGGATCTAATAACTGACTTAACTTATTGAGTTTACATAGGCATGATCTGCCCTGATGGTAAATATAAGACAGGGAGATGATGAGACTTGAGCCCCCCCCCCCCCCCCCCCCATCAATGTACTTGGCAAACTGGATAATAAGAGTATTGAAACATAGGCCTGCTCCAAAGTCACTTTATAGTTGGCTTTAATGAAAGGTGCAGAAGTAGAATGTAGTGACTCTGCCTTTATCTCTATAGGCAGAGAAATAACTATCCTAGAACTTTGTGGGAAAACTAGGGAAGAGATTGCTGGGCCCGTTGCAGAGATATCTGTAATATCATTAGCCACAGTCAAGGTGCTGGAAGACTGGAGATTGGCGATTGAACACAAGCATCATGTACCTGGAGTAGGCTGCAAGGGTGCATTCATGATTCCCAGATGAATTCTCCATTATTTAAGCAATGTGGTAAGGAAAAGCCAGGGAACTATAGACCAGTGAGCTTGACATTGGTGGTGGGCAAGTTGTTGGAGGGAATCCTAAGGGAATGGATTTACATGTATTTCGAAAGGCAGGGACTAATTAGGATTAGTCAACATGGCTTTGTGCATGGGAAATCATGTCTCACGAACTGAATTGAGTTTTTTGAAGAAGTAACAGAGAAGATTGATGAGGGCAGAGTGGTGGATGTAATCTATATAGACTTCAGTAAAATGTTTGACAAGGTTCCTAATGGGAAACTGATTAGCAACATTGGATATCATGGAATAGCGGGCAAACTAGCCATTTGGATACAGAACTGGTTCAAAGGTAGAAAACAGAGGGTGGTGGTGGAGGATTGCTTTTCAGACTGGAGGCCCGTGACCATCAGTGTGCCACAAGGATTGGTGCTGAATCCGTTGTTTTTCATCATGTATATAATGATTTGGATGTGAACATAGGAGATATGTTTAGTAAGTTTTCAGCTGACTCTAAAATTGGAGGTGTGGTGGACTGGAAGGAGATTCCCTCAGAGTGCACCAGGATCTTGATCAGATGGACCAATGGGCTGAGGAGTAGAAGATGAAGTTTAATTTAGATAAATGTGAAGTGCTGCATTTTGGAAAGGCAAATCAGAGCAGGACTTAATACACTTAATGATAAGGTCCTGGAGAAGGTTGCTGAACAAAGAGACCTTGGAGTGCAGGTCTTGGAGTGGAGTTCATAGTTCCTTGAAAGTGGATTCACAGGTAGATGGGTTAGTGAACAAGGTGTTTGGAATGTTTTCCTTTATTGGTCAGAGTATCAAGTATAGGAGTTGGGAGGTCATGTTGTGGCTGTACAGGACACTGTTTATGCCAATATTGGAACACTGTTGTGAAACTTGAAAGAGTTCACAGAAGATTTACAAGGGTGATTTACGAGGAGGATTTAAGCCATAAGGAGAGGGTTGAATAGACTGGGGCTGTTTTCCCTGGAGGTTTGGAGGCTGAGGGGTGACCTTATAGAGGTTTATAAAATCATGAGGAGCATAGATAGGGTAAATAGACAAGGTCTTTTCCCTCGGGTGGGGGAGCCCAGAATGAGAGGGCATAGGTTTATGGTGAGAGGAGAAAGATTTAAAAGGGACCTAAAAGGCAACCTTTTCACACACAAGGTGGTGTGTGTATGGAATGAGCTGTCAGAGGAAGTGATGGAGGCTAGTACAATTACAACATTTAAAAGGCATCTGGATGGGTATATGAATAGGAAGAGTTCAGAAGGATACGGGCCAAATGCTGGTAAATGCAACTAGATTTATTTAGGATACCTGGTTGGGATGGAGTTTGACAGAAAAGTCTATTTCCATGCTGTACATCTCAATGAGTCTTATCACTCTCCGCACCTGCTAGAAATGCAGTTCCTCAATCTAAAAGTGGAGAATTCATCTGGGAATCATGAATGCACCCTTGCAGCCTACTCCAGGTACATGATGCTTGTGTTCATTTTTTAAAAAATCTATACCTGCTTTTAAATTATCAAGAAAATGCACTTTACCTGTGACTGATGTAATCGGAAAGTATTCTATATAATATTCTAGATTTGTGAAATAAAACCTGATAATCACTATTATGTGGTTTTATATGGTTACATGTAGATATTAATATCTATATTAAGTAGTCTTATTTCTATAAAATAGTTTTCAGTTGTGTATAGTCCATACTGATATCGTAAATAAACATAAATATTTACTCAATATGGATGTCGTTCGATGAAAAGTTACTTCCATGTGTTTGGTGTTCCATATTGATTATTGAGAATAGGATGGGTTGGTTGTGCAGAATACAACTAATTACCAGTTTTATACGAAGCTGCTTCTCTATTCACAACAATTGTCCTTGTCACACTTTTATTTGTTTGTAGCACACTAAGAGTAAGTTACACTGTAGTAGTGTACATTAAATGATGAAAATCCTAACAACAACGAGAATGTACCCAGATCTTGGGCTGTAATGGCTCAAAAAAGCAGCTCACCACCATCTTTTCAAGAGCTGTTAGAAAAAGGCAACAATTACTGGCCCGACCAGTGCCATTCACATCTTATGAAAGAATAAAAGGGAAATAGTGATGCCATAGATATCAAGAGCTGCCAGGCATAACCAGGAAGCTGAGCTCCTAATCCGCTGCTTGGGGAACTTAAAACTGTCTCCTGCCACCTGCAGGATCCTGGAGGCTGATTAAAAAATCTAAATTGGCCTCCTTTAAAATGATCTGGGAGTAGACCGTATTAAACTGTGTCAGCTGCCCAACACATAGTGAGCTATGGCCATAATAGAAGCATGTGGTTAACTGCTCCCTGAACTTCACAAGTGACGGACAATTATTTACCACAACTTGCATATTTTTTGGGAGAAGGAACAGGTTATTCATGCTTTCAAGGGAAAGATGAAAACAAAGGAAAATTCAATTAATAATATTATTAAGTTCCTTTTTAATGTTTATTTCTCTTAAAATGACATGAAAGATGGGACTAGGAATTAGCACTCTGGCCATATTTTAACTCCTATGTGCCTCTAATACTGACCACAGTGGGATATAAAAGCCTAGTCCATGATAACATGCAGATGCTGGAGAGTCAGAGTCGAAAAGTGTTGTGCTGGAAAAGCACAGCAGGTCAGACAGCAGGAATGTCGATGTCCCGGGCATTAACCTTTCATCAGGAGTGTGGAGGGGAAAGGGGGCTGAGAGATAAATAGAAGGGTGGGATTGGGGCGGGGGGGGGGTAGGTAGGTGGGAAGGCAATTGCTGAATGCAGGTGGGAGTTAATTGTGATAGGTCAGTGGAGAAGGTGGAGTGGATAGATGGGAGGGAAGTTGAACAGGTAGGACCAAGAAGGCAGTGCTGATTTGGCGGGTTGGATCTGGGATGAGATGGGGGGGAGGGGAGATTTGGAAACTGGTGAATTCGATTTTGATGGTGTATGGTTGGAGGGTCCCAAGATGGAAGGCATTCTTCCTCCAGTTGGCAGATGGGTTTGATTTATCGGTGGAGGAGGCCCAGGACTTGCATGTCCTTGGGGGACTGGGAGGGGGTGTTGAAGTGATTGGCACAGCTTGGTGGGGTTGGTTGGTGCGTGCGTCCCAGAGATGTTCCCTGAACCGCTCTGCAAGTTGGTGTCCGGTCTCTCTGATGTAGAAGGGACCACATCGAGAACAACAGACACAGTGGACGAGGTGCAGAAAATCTCTGCCAGATTTGAAATTATCCTTTAAGATGTTGGACGGAGGTGAGGGGGGAGGTACGTGTGCAGGTTTTACACTTCTTGCAGCAACACGGAATGGTGCTGGGTATAGAGGGTGAGTTGATATGGGGCATGCGCAGCACCTTCCCTTGCAGCTGCAAGAGGTGGAAAACCTGCTCCCATACCTCCCCGCTCACCTCCATCCAAGCTCCTAGAGGATAATTTCAAGACCAAATAGAGATTTTCCTGCACATCCACTCACCTCAGCTACTGCGTCCGTTGCTCTCGATCCGGTTTCCTCTACATTGGGGAAACAGGATGCCAGTTTGCAGAACAATTCAAGGAACATCTCCTGGATGTACGCACCAATCAACCCACAACGCTGTGGCCAATTTCTTCAATTCCCCCTCCCACTCCCCCTCAAGGACATTCAAGACCTGTGCCTCCTCCACTGCCAAATCAAACCCACGCACCGACTGGAGGAAGAATGCCTCATCTTCCAAGTTGGGACCATCCAATCACACGGCATCAATATCGACTTCACGAGTTTTCAAATTTCCCCTCCCCCCACCTCATCTCAGATCCAACCTTCCAACTCAGCACAGCTCTCTTGACCTGTCCTACCTTTCCATCTTCCCTCCCATCTATCCGCTCCACCCTCCCCACCATTAGATAAATAACATAATTGCCTATTGCCTTCCCACCTACCTTCCTCCCAGCTCCACGCCACCCCTTATTTATTTCTTAATCCCCTTCCCCCTCCACATACCTAATGAAGGGCTTATGCCCAAAACGTCGACTATCCTGCTTCTCGGATCCTGCCCGACCTGTTGTGCTTTTCCAGCACCACACTTTTCGACTCCATCTCTGTTGTTCACACACCGGAACCCACTCATTGACCTTGTGTTCTGTTTTCATGCTTCAAACTGCAACAATATTTTCCAGTGTGGCTCCCCTTCAAAAAGGATGACTGCCAGGCTTGCTGTTTCATGTGCCATTAGCACAACATTGTCCAGTCTTCTACTGAGTCAGAAGTAGCTGCCAGCAAGGTGGATGCTCAACCACTGTGCCACAATTATAGTAATGAGGTGGGGGTACCACATTTTTGTGCTGCTTACCTCTAATGTTACCAATGTAGACAGATTATGAAGCATGACCCCTGCATCTGAAATCCATGGCAAACCACCTTTTAACCATTAGTTTTCCTGTGTTTAGTATCATGGGTGAAATGGACTGGGAAAGCAGATATTATTCCCTCTTCTGATTAATATTCAGTCAGTTCTATTTATGTATTGTGAACTTAAAGTGAAAATTTGTTTTAGCCATAGCATTTTTCGTACTTGAGTAATGCTAATGTTTGCTGTCCAGATACTGCTACTTGTGAGAAGGATTTGGTCACTCATGATACCAATACCAAATCAGTGCCATTAACAGATGAATAATGACTAAGGGCAATGATCAATAGCATCAATCAAACACAGGTTTGATTGTTTAATTCTTCACTTCAGATCAAAATTGTAATGTCCATGAAACTGCATGGATATAAATTAAAAGACTTAGTAATGAAGTTACTGTGGGGAGATAGAAACTGCAACTACAGCGTGCGTCCGTGTAGAAAGAAAGGTCACATTAACATAGTTAGACAGTGGTTTATTGTATAGAGTTACAATGACTCTTGATTTTTATAAGATATAATAAATTGTTAAAAGTGATTACGAGGCAGTAATTGAAATTTTCAGATGGTATTGACTATAATCCCCACTTGAATAATTGGTTTATTTGACCACCAAAATAGAGTGTATGATAATATGACAGGAGTTCTGAGAAATTATTTTTCAATGGGAGGTGGTGCTTATGTGATAAATGGATTTAGATTGTCAAGAATTGTGATTTCAGTGGCAATCTATGAGATTACTGGCATCTGGAGTGATTTTTTAATATATTTATTTCACATTCATTTCTACAAAATTTTTTAAATTAACTCTCATGATTAGTGCATTGCAGCAAGTCCAGAATTTATTACCATCATTTATCATCTTTAAGAAGGTGGTAAAATTAACTTGTGTGAAAGGCGATTTAGAAAGTGGGTTTAAGTCCAGATTGATGTGGAGCTAATGTAAATATAGAGTAGGTTTTTTTTAAACTAAAGGACATTTGTGAATCTGTTCAGTTTTTAATAGCAATTGAACAATATTGTAGTATTTTTTTACTGGTATTGGCTTTTTAATTATAGATTTTTAAATCAACTTTTATCATTCTTTTGGATACTGAGGGAATTGCAGAGTCTTTCTTGAGATTAGTGCATAAAATCATGTGAAAGTGTACCCAGTTTGAAGTAAACCCCTATTGCAGAATGATCACTGATTAAAGTGGCGGCATCTCTGTAAAAGTTTGCATCCCTTCTGGTATTAGCTTTTGCATCTTCCTTCAATGGGTAGAACTTACATTGAGTGCTCAGGTCATAGAAGAATAATAGCTGCATTGCAATAATCTCAATAACAACAACAGGTAATGTGAAGTGTGAATAGTATGCATTGCAAGTTAAGTCATAGGAGAATAAGTCAATATTCTCCTGATTTTTATGCACCCATTTATCTCCAATGGGATTGCTCCCATGCATCAGAACATATATGCTGTAATTTCCAAATTTGGAGCAAATGTGAAATTCAGGTAGAAATATTTCACCCAATGTTACTAGGCATATAAAATAAATAGGAGAGCGTATAGCTTGAGATTTAATGAGAGTGTTTAGCCATTAATAATTGTTCCAAAATGTATCCCTATCTAAAAGAAAACTCCTGTACTTAGAAATATTGTAGGCAGGAGTTAAGCCTGTTAAGCCGGTTACCCTTTTGTCAGACAGAATTGTAACTTAATGAACGTTTAATTAACACTTTACATGTTGCTATTTTAAAAAATATATTTCATGCTGCCAGTTCTTACCTAATTAAAGTCTTTAGGGAATCAACTTGAAAAAAGAACCGTAAAGACATAATAGGATTTCTTTAGGTTGTTTTGTATTAAACTTGGCCTATTTGAGTTGAGCTCTTGAAAAGTTACATTAGTGTTTTTCACAAGCACTCCAGTGACTTATGGTTTTGTAAAATACATTTATAAGCTCTGTTAGCTGAGGTCAGTGAAGGTCCAATGCATTCAATTTATTTATAGACCTTTGCTATTGTTCTAATTCGGCTGATGATTAACTACTTTTTTGTTTTATATGGCCAAAGAACAAAATGTGCTGTACCTTATGTGGTACTTTAGCTGTTTCTTCTTCCACCAATGTAAGACTTCTGCTTGACTTTTTCAGATGGAGTTCCATAAACAACCTCCTAAGTTTATACACCGGATATTATATATACAAAAATTCATTTTTGTTTCTTCACAATGTTGTGCATCCCTTAGGAAGAGTTGAGCAATTTTCCTGTATTTTTGTTTACTCATCTCAGTATGTTATTACTACTTTGTCTGTAGTGATTGCAACTACAACTGTCTATGAGCTCTGTTTTCATTTCAGAATTATTGTTGTAATAAATAGCAGTCATGCTTCTTAGGACTCTTAGGCACAGACGGCCAAACATTATTTATAATGCATTGTTACAGACATTGTCATGTGTGTCACAATGTAGTTAATAGTTTACAAAGGGAATCAAAACCTTGCCTCACTATTGTTAGCAGGACAAGATCATTCCATTTTGGCTAGTGATGTTTAGATTAGATTACTTACAGTGTGGAAACAGGCCCTTCGACCCAACAAGTCCACACCGACCCTCCGAAGAGCAACCCACCCAGACCCATTCCCCTACATTTACCCCTTCACCTAACACTACGGGCAACTTTACATAATCAATTCAACTAACCTGCACATCTTTGGACTGTGGGAGGAAAGCAGAGCACCAAGAGGAAACCCATGCAGACACGGGGAGAATGTGCAAACATTCCACAGAGGCAGTTGCCTGAGGCAGGAATTGAACCCGGGTCTCTGGCTCTGTGAGGCAGCAGTGCTAACCACTGTGCCACTGTCCTGCCCATGACGAAAACTGCTAATAACAATCTAATAATCTCTTTTCTACTGAGCTCCCCTTTCTGGAGGCCAGATTGATTAGATTACTTACAGTGTGGAAACAGGCCCTTCGGCCCAACAAGTCCATACTGACCCTGTGAAGAGCAACCCACCCAAACCCATTCCCCTACATTTACCCCTTCACTTAACACTACGGGAAATTTAGCATGGCCAATTCACCTAACCTGCGCATTTTTTTTTGGACTGTGGGAGGAAACCAGAGCACCCGGAGGAAGCCCACTCAGACACGGGGAGAATGTGCAAACTCGACACAGACAGTTGCCTGAGACAGGGATTGAACCCGGGTCTCTGGCGCTGTGAGGCAGCAATGCTAACCACTGTGTTCCAAGTCATCCCTCAATTTTCACAACTGGTTACTATTGGACACTTCACCTATCTAGCTTTGCACTAATTCTTTTTTAACTTGGCTCAGAGAAGAACATTGGTTGAAACTACATGGCATGGCTTCCAGGCAAATAATTAACTTATAATTCTGATACTCGGAAACTGTAGATAATTTTTAAAGTTGCTTTTTATCAAAAGATCTATCAGTCATGTTTTTCCTGGTCCTTTTTTTTTGAAAATTAGCATTTTAATTTTGCTACTTAAGATTTGGAAAAATTAACCAGAACATTTGGAAAAAGCCAATCTAGTGCTCTGTGACCTGATAATGCTTGATATAAGTGACAGATTTACCAATGAGGCATGAAGTGTTTCCAAACCTGATAAAACCACCCATCATTCCATTGCTGATCTATTTACTAGCCAATTTGTCCTTCTAACTTTGTTGAATTAAGATTGCCATATTATAACTAATTATGGGAGATTTGAGACCAATTTATATTGAACATATGCACTGGAAGTTGAATTATGAATCCCCAAATAGAGAAAACAGAATTTAAATTTAAACTGAAAGGGCTGTGGAAGCTGTAAATATCATTTAATGCCCTCTTGAATACCTTGTTTAGAACTGCCCAGTACACATCCAAGCAGTGCATTTCACATCTGACCCTCACACTGTCTGAAAAATATTTTTTCTCAAATCATGGTTACTTCTTCTGCAAATTACTTTAAATCTGTGCCCTATTGTTCTAGATCCTTTGACAAGCAGGAATAATGTCTCCCTGTCCAATGTCCAAAACCCCATGTTGAAATCTTTAGTAAGATCTCCTCTTTAGCTTCTTTCCAAATAAAATACTCCCAACTCCCCCAATCTGTCTTAATTATGCGTGGCGGCTCAGTAACTAGCACTGCTGCCTCTGAGCACCAGGGACCCAGGTTCAATTCTAGCCTCACGTGACTGTCTGTGTGGAATTTGCACATTCTCCCCCTGTCCGCATGGGTTTCCTCCGGGTGTTCCAGTTTCCTCCCACGATCCAAAGATGTGCAGGTCTGGTGAATGGGCCATGCTAAATTGCCCATAGTATTAGGTGCATTAGTCAGAGGGAAATGGATCTGGGTGGGTTACTCTTTGGACAGTTGGTGTGGACTTGTTAGGCCAAATGGTCTGTTTCCACACAGTAGGAAATCTATTCTAATCTAATATAAAACAGAAACAAAAATTGAGGTTGCTGCAAAAGTTCAGCAGGTCTGGCAGCATCAGTGAAGAGAAATCAGAACTAATGTTTCTGAGTCCAGTGACCCTTCCTCAGAACTGATGATGGCTAGGAAAATGTCGGTTTATATGAAGAAGATAGGGTAAGGGGTAGGGGAGTAAACGATAGGTGGGGATAGAGCCCAAAGAGAGTGAAGAACAGTTGGACAGACAAAGGAGGGGATAATCATCTGGCTGGGAGGGTGAATTGCGGTTGATGGTGACTGTTAGTGGTTAACAATAGGCAGTGTGTCAGCTATTGTTAGCTACTAACAGTCACCACCTACAGCTGTTCATCCTCCCAGCAGGATCATTATCCCTTCCTTTGTCTGTCCAACTGTTCTTCTCTCTCTTTGGGCTCTATCCCCATCCATCTTTTACTCCCCCACCCTCTACTCTATCTTCTTCATACAAACCGACAATTTCCGAGCCACCATCAGCTCTGAGGAAAAGTCACCAGACATCAATTCTGATTCCCCTTTACAGATGGTGCCAGACCTGCTGAGCTTTTCCGCTAACTTCTGTTTTTATTTCAAATTTAAATTTGCCTTATTATGTTGTTATAGAAACAATAGAGCTCCCAGTGATAGAAGAGTTTATTTATTGGATTTTATTTAAATTAATATAGCTGTAATTAGATTGATCATGATATTATCTGAAATGGGTGTCTGTTGACTTGCTCCACAATCTGACAGTCATAAGAGATCAGAGTTCAGAATGTGGTACTGGAAAAGCACAACAGGTCAGGCAGCATCCTAGGAGCAGGAGAATTGATGTTTTGTGCATAAGCCCTTCATCAGGAAGGCTTATGCCTGAAACGTCGATTCTCCTGCTCCTCGAATGCTACTTGACCTGCTGTGCTTTTCCAACGCCACACTCTCAGCTCTGATCTCCAGCATCTGCAGTCCTCACTTTCTCCTAGTCATAAGAAATAAGCCATTATCATCGGTAGTTGTTCAGAGGATCAATCACAGGAGCCAGAAATAGAGGTGGAAGAAAAGGAGGGCAGGCAGACAAAGCATCAGTGTGTCCAAGATTAACAGCCCACACCTGACTGCTGTTTAATTGAAGAAACCTTTTCACAGAAATGCTTCATCATCAGACTTGGACTACAACTTAACATCCATCAATAAGTCCACAATTTACATTCAACAGCTTCCTTGTGAAGCCCACAATGAAAATAATTATCAACTTTGCTACCACCAATTTAAATTACGTTTAACCTGTGGCAAATGATTGAAATATGAAATGCCAAATTGATTTTTTAAAAACAAACTTGTGGGACTGTTTGGGTCAGTAGTGATTGCCCATTCCTTGCTTCCTTTCAGAAGTTGGCAGTGAGCTGCCTTCTTGAACCGCTGCAATGCTGTAGTTTGGCCCACAATGCTGTTAGGGAGGGAATTCCAGGAGTTTGGCCCAATTACACTGAAGGAACAGTGATCTATTTCCAAGTCAGGAAGGTGAATGACTTGGAGGCACAATTGTAAATGATGGTGTTTCCATGGTATCTTCTGTCCTTATCCTTCTGGGTGGAAGTGGCTGTGGGCTTGGAAATTACTGTCTTAAGGAGCCTTGGTGAATTTCTGCATTGTTTCTTATAGGTAAGTATACATCACTGTTACTAAGTGTTGATGGTGGACGAAATGAATGTTTGTGGATGTGGTGCCAGTATTATCACTGGCTTGTTAATCTAACGACCCAGGTAATGTTCGAGGTACCCAGGTTCAAATCCTGTCATAGCAGATCGTGGAAATTGAATTCAATAAAAAATAAATCTGGATTTAAGGGTCTAATATTGACCATGAAACTGTTGTCAATCATCAGGAAAACCTATCCAGTTCACTAATGTCCTTTAGGGAAGGAAACAGCTGTCCTTACCTGGTCCAACGTCCATGTGACTCCAGACTCACAGCATTGTGGCTGCCTGGCTAATTAGGAATGGGTAATAATTGCTGATCTGGTCAGCAATGCTTACATCCCATGAATGAGTAAAAAAAAATCATGTGAGCTGCTTTGTTCTTGATGATGTCAGGCTCTTGAGTGTTGTTGGAGCTGCACTCACCCAGGTAAGCAGAGTATTCCATCACACTCCTGACATGTGCCTTAAAAATGGTGGACAGGCTTTGAGGGGTCAGGAGATGAAGTTGCTTGCTGCAGGATTCCCATCCTTTGAGCTCCTCTTGTAACCAATGTATTTATAAGGCAAGTATAGTTCAATTTTTAGTCAAGGTAACACCCACGATGTATTAGCTTAGCCATCGTGGATATTCTTTAAGGAGCAAGACAATATTGAAAGATGTTAGAAGAATGAATGAACTAGGATCCCTGGTTTACACTGCTAATCTGTGACCTGTTGGAAAATGAGAGTTTTGATGTCAAATATTGTCAAACATTCTCGTGATATTCATTATTTTGGATCGTATCAGTATCTACTTGGGTGAGATCCAATAGAACAGCAGAAATTATTGCATCCAGGACTGATAAGGAGGAAAGGAGAGATAGTAAGGTATTGTGTTTGAATAGTTTTAAAGTGGCTGTGTTGATAGCAAATTTGACACGGTTGAGATAAGAACTATTACGAGCTGTTAAGCAAAGTAATCACAATAGTGCTGCATGTTTCTGATTTGAATCTTGTAGGACTTGTAATTTGTAATCCATTTTTATAACATGATAAAAGGCCTTTGAAACATAACTTGTTTCTCCCTTGTATCTGAATATTGTGACAGAAATTTCACAAAAGTATTAAAGGTGAGTTACAGATCAAAGAAGGAATTAGAGTCACAGAGTCATAGAGATGTACAGCATGGAACAGACCCTTTAGTCCAACCCATCCATGCCGACCAGATTTCCCAACCAATCTAGTCCCACCTGCTAGCACCCAGCCCATTTCCCTCCAAACCCCTCCTATTCATATACCAATCCAAGTGCCTCTTAAATGTTGCAATTGTACCAGCCTCCACCACATCCTCTGGCAGCTCATTCCGTACATGTACTATCCTCTGCATGAAAAATTTGCCCCTTAGGTCTCTTTTATCTTTCCCCTCTCACCCTAAACCTAGACCCACTAGTTCTGGACTCACTCACCCAAGGGAAAAGACTTGATCTATTTATCTTATCCATTCCCCTCATGATTTTATAAACCTCTATAAGGTCACCCCTCTGCCTCCGACATTCCAGGGAAAACAGCCCCAGCCTCTTCAAATATCCCCTTCCTATAACCCAAATGCTCCAACCCTGGCAACATCCTTGTAAATCTTTCTGAAACCTTTCAAGTTTCACAACATTCTTCCGATAGGAAGGAGACCAGAATTGCATGCAATATTCCAACACTGGCCTAACCAATGTCCTGTACAGCCACACCATGACCTCCCAACTCATGAACTCAATACTCTGACAATAAAAGAAAGCATATCAAACACCTTCTTCACTATCCTATCTACATGCAACTCCAATTTCAAGGAGCTAGGAACCTGCACTCCAAGGTCTCTTTGTTCAGCAACACTCCATAGGACCTTACCATTAAGTGTATAAGTCCTGCTAAAATTTGCTTTCCCACAATGCAGCACCTCACATTTACCTGAATTAAACTCCATCTACCACTTCTCAGCCCATTGGCCCATCTCATCAAGATTCCATTGTGATCTGAGGTAACCTTCTTCGCGGTCCACTACACCTCCAATTTGGGTGTCATCTGCAAAGTTAATAACTATTCCTCTCATGCTCACATCCAAATCATTTATATAAATGACGAAAAGTAGTGGATCCAGCACCGACCCTTGTGGAATTCCACTGGTTACAGGCCTTCAGTCTGAAAAACAACCCTCCATCACCACCCTCTGTCTTCTACCTTTGAGCCAGTTCTGTATCCAAATGGCTAGTTCTCCTTGTGTTCCGTGAGATCTAACCTTGCTAACCAGTCTACCATGGGGAACCTTGTCGAACGCCTTACTAAAGCCCATATAGATCATGTCCACTGCTCTGCCCTCATCAATCTTCTTTGTTACTTCTTCAAAAAACTCAAGTCAAATTCATGAGACATGATTTCCCAAGCCCAAAGCCACATTGACTATCCCTAATCAGTCCTTGCTTTTCCAAATACATGTACATCCTGTCCCTCAAGATTCCCTCCAACAATTTGCCCACCATTGATGTCAGGCTCACTGATCTATACTTCCCTGGCTTGTTCTTAGCACCCTTAAACAGTGGCACCATGTTAGCCAACCTCCAGTCTTCCGGCATCTCACCCGTCAGTATCGATGACACAAATATCTCCGCAAGAGGCCCAGCAATCACTTCCCTAGCTTCCCACAGAGTTCTAGGGTACACCTGGTCAGGTCCTGGGTATTTCTGCACTTTTATGTGTTTCACGTCATTCAGCATTTCCTCCTCTGTAATATGGATATTTTCTAAGATGTCACCATCTATTTCCTTACATTCCGTATGTTCCATTTCCTTTTCCAGAGTAAACACTGATGTAAAATACTCGTTTAGTATCTCCCCCATTTTCTGTGGCTCCACACAAAAGCTGTCTTGCTGATCTTTGAGATGCCCTATTCTCTCCCTAATTACCCTTTTGTCCTTAATGTATTTGTAAAAACCCTTTATATTCTCCTCAACTCTATTTACCAAAGCCACCTCATGTCCCCTTTTTGCCCTCCTGATTTCCCTCTCAAGTATAATCCTACTGTCTTTATACTCTTCTAAGGATTCACTCGATCTTTCCTGTCTGCACCTTACATATGCTTCCTTTTTCTTAACCAAACCCTCAATTTCTTTACTACTTGGTAGTGTGGATGAGCAGAGGGATGTTGGTGTCCATATACACAGATCCCTGAAAGTTGCCACCCAGGTAAATAGTGCTGTGAAGAAGGCATATGGTGTACTGGGCTTTATTGGTAGAGGAATTGAGTTCCAGAGTCCTGAGGTCATGTGCAGTTGTATAAGACTCTGGTGCGGCCTCATCTGGAGTATTGTGTGCAGTTTTGGTCGCCATACTATCGGAAGGATGTGGAGGCACTGGAACGGGTGCAGAGGAGGTTTACCAGGATGTTGCCTGGCATGGTAGGAAGATCGTATGAGGAAAGGCTGAGGCACTTAGGGCTATTCTCATTGGAGAAAAGAAGGTTTAGGGGAGATTTGATAGAGGTGTACAAGATGATTAGGGGTTTAGATAGGGTTGACAGTGAGAACCTTTTTCCGCGTATGGAGTCAGCTGTTACTAGGGGACACAGCTTTAAATTAAGGGGAGGTTGGTATAGGACAGATGTTAGGGGTCGATTCTTTACTCAGCGAGTTGTGAGTTCATGGAATGCCCTGCCAGTAGCAGTGGTGGACTCTCCCTCTTTATGATCATTTAAGCGGGCATTGGATAAGCATATGGAGGTTATTGGGCTAGTGTAGGTTAGGTAGGCTTCAGTCAGCTCAACATCGAGGGCTGAAGGGCCTGTACTGCGCTGTATTTTCTATGTTCTATGTTCTATGTTTAGTTATGCAGCCTTCCCTACACCTAACAGCTGTTCCTTTCACCCTTACAGGAATATACTATCTCTGGACTCTCGTTATCTCATTTCTGAAGACTTCCTATTTTCCAGCTGTTGCATTACCTGTGAACATCTTCCCCCAATCAGCTTTTGAAAGTTCTTGCCTAATAACATTAAAATTAGCCTTCCGCCAATTTAGAACTTCAGTTTTTAGATCTGGTCTATCCTTTTCCATCACTATTTTAGAACTAATAGAATTACAGTCACTGGCCCCAAAGTGCTCCCCCACTGACACCTCAGTCACCTGCCCTGCCTTATTTCCCAAAAGTAGGTCAAGTTCTGCACCTTCTCTCGTAGGTACATCCACATATTAAAATCAGAAAATTCTCTTGTACACTTTTACCAAATTCCTCTCCACCTAAACCCTTAATACTATGGCAGTCCCTCGTCTATGTTTGGAAAATTAAAATTCCCTCCCGTAACTACTCTATTATTTTTACAGATAACTGAGATTACTTTGCAAATTTGTTTCTGAATTTCCCCTGACTATTAGGGGGTCCATAATACATCCCAATAAGGTGATCATTCCTTTCTTATTCCTTAGTTCCACCCAAATAACTTTCCTGGATGTGTTTCCAGTAATATTCTCCCTCAGTACAGCTGTAATGCTATCCCTTATCAAAAATGCCACTTCCCCATCTCTCTTACTTCCCTTTCTGTCCTTCCTGTAGCCTTTGTTTCCTGGAACATTAAGCTGCCAGTCCTGTCCATCCTGAGACATGTTTCTGTCAATTGCTATGATAGCCCAGTCCCATGTTCCTAACCATGCCCTGAGTTCATCTGCCTTCCCTCTTGCATTGAAATAAATGCAGTTTAATTTATCAGTCCTCCTTGTTCTCTACTTTGTCCCTGCCTGCCCTGACTGTTTGACTCGCTTCTGTCCTCAACTGTACCAGTCTCAGATTGAAATCTTTCCTCACTATCTCCCTGGGTCCGCTCCGCCCCCCCCCCACTAGTTAACTATTTTAAATCCTCCTGAGCAGCTTGAGCAAATTTCCCTGCCAGTATATTAGTCCCCTTCCAATTCAGGTGCAATCTGTCCTTCTTGTACAGGTCACTTCTACCCCAGGAGAGATTCCAGTGATCCAAAAACATGAATCCTTCTCTCATACACCATCTCCTCAGCCATGCATTCATCTGCTCTATCCTCCTATTCCTGTCCTCATTAGCTCACAACACCAGGAGTAATCCAGATATTACTACTCTCGAAGACCTTTTTAAATTCCGGCCCACCTCTCTATATTCTCCCTTCAGGATCTCATCCTTTTCCCTTCCTATGTCATTGGTTGCAATGTGTACAATGATCTTCTGCTGGTCCCTCTCTCCCTTGAGAACATTCTGCACACTCTCTGAGACATCCTTGATCCTGGCACCAGGGAGGCAACACACCATTCTGATGTTTCACTGCTGGCCACCGAAATGTCTGTCTAGGCCTTGGAGTAGAGAGTGCCCAAACACAATTGATCTCTTGGAACCTGACATACCCCTCATTGCATCAGAGATAGCCTCGATACCAGAAACTTGTCTGTTCATGCTACATTCCCCTGAGAATCCATCATCCCCTTTATTTTCCCAAACAGCATACTTGTTTGAAGTGGGGAAAGCCACAGAAGACTCTTGCATTACCTGCCTACCTCTTTTACTTTTCCTGGAGTTAACCCATCCATGTGACTATATCTGCAACTTTTCTCCCTTCGTATACCTGCCATCCATCACATCCCCGTGCTCTTGTAAATTCCTCATTACCTTTAACTGTCTCTCCAACTGATCCATTTCGATCTGATAGGATTTGTAACGAACGGTATTTATTGCAGATATAATCCTCAGTAACACATAAACTCTCTCTAAACTGCCACATTCGACAAGAACAGCATATCACTCTACTAAAAGCCATTTTTGCTTCTTTCAATCTACAGACCCAGACAATTGCACTGTCTTAGTCCTCTACAAAACACTGCTCCAGGCTAACTTAATACTTACAGCTTATATTTTTAATTTTAATCAAGAGACATAGCTCAATGTAACTTATAATCAAGAAAGAACCCACTCCACTCACTACTGCAGACTTAGTTTAAGGCCACACTTAAAATCCACTTATCAGTTTCTGTGCTGTGATCTCTCCCAAACAGGTTCCTCCAAGATCAGTTGTGAATTTCACTGTTCGTTACTTTTCCTAGATACACTCTGATGTCCAGTGATACATGAATTCAGAGGCAGTAACTGCACAGGTTCAATGCTGTGTCAGTTAGCATTACCCCAGGCTGTTTTTATAAAATTCTTTCAGAGCCTTACCGTAAAGGCTTTAGAGAACTTTATGGTTAGAGATGAGGTAAGGCACAAGAACAGGAATGGTAGGATATTTTCAAAAGTAAAGCAGCCTTAAGGTTCATCATTAGGTCGGTGTATACTCCTTGTATTTAATTCTGTATTACAGGATGTATACTAAAATTATTTGTCATTGCATTTTTTTTATATAAATGCTAGTTGATTATGCTTCATAAGGATCACCTATCTTGCAGAAGTGTCTTGGAAGATTAAAAAAAATTCAAACTTGATCTAATGCTGTATATCACACCTGATAGTGCATCTAGTCCATCATGAAAATGCACTAGAATTTTGTTTATGAAAATATCGTGCGATATAATTCTATATCATGTAATTGCACAAGGTAGAGTTTAAGAGTAAGTGCATTTTTCCTCAAAGTGAGGGACTGTTGATGATGCTGTCACTGCCAACACACTGTACCAGCTGGAATGCAGCAGTTCAAGAATTTGCACCACCTTCTCAAAAGCAGTTCTCAGTGGGTAGCAAATTCTGGGCTTGTCAATCATGCTGACATCCTACTGAAAAAAAATCCCACCAATTCTAGTGAGGATGCTTGAATTTGCAAATTGAAGACTGGAATCTTACCAGCATTGCAGCTTTTTCTACGTTGGCAAAAAAATGCCAGTCCCAACTTCAAGCATATAAAACCTGAAAGTACTGGTGAATTCAGCAGGTCTGCCAGCATTTGTGGGGAGAGAAAAACAGAGTAAAGATTTTCAGTCAGATATGACTTCTCCTTTGGAACTGGAAGCTACCAGCTTCAGTGATGTGAGCTGGGCGTAGGATGTTGCAATCTTACAGAAAGTAACCAATTAAGAATACCCTTCCTTAATTGAGGACAATGGACAGACTGCCCAGGTGGGAGGCCCATTCAGAGAGCTAAAAGCTGTGGAAGCCGGCAGCCTCACCAAAGGAGATGGATGCTACTCAGAGAGGCAAGGCTCCATGACAGCACCTCAAACTGGAAATGCTTTTGACAGCTTTCAAAAAATGCGAAAAACATTGGGGGACACAAATGCCAGACTGGCTTTGTGGAGTGGTGGCAGGAGCCAAAACTGTAGCCCTGTTCTTCTAGGGTCAGCATACCTAGGGTATTAATTCATGGCCTCAATGGTGTTCTGGCTTGCTCCTAGGAGTTTCCACCTTTCATATGTCAGACTCCAGCTTCATTTGAGGAGCCGACTATTGTGGCAAGATCCCCAATATGCTGCAACCATTCCCTTTTTTGATTTCTTAAAGGGCCCACTTGGCTATCTGCTACTGCAGAGCAGGTAGCTGTTGCTGCATTGACCCTGATCCAGCAAGATTGACTCATTCCTACACTGGAGCAATCTGATTCTCAAGTTTCCTCCTGATCCTGCCTCCCTGTGTGGTTCCAGGAAAAGTTCACTAAAGGTGTTATTCATTGTTAGGTTTCCAGATATTTTCTCTTTCAATCTGTTCAGAGAAGGTAGAATTTGAACGTAGTCCACTGCATCACAACACCAGTTTCACGTTAGTCTTCTTGTCGTGATTGTAATGAGGTCAGCCAGGTGGACCTCATAGACTATGAGTGCCCTGACTTAGCTTGGGGAGCACAAATTGAGTGAAGGCAATTGCATTACCTCATTCAGGACATATCCTGATCTGAGGGACTTCAGGTCAGTCCACAGGAAAACCCCAAAACAAAGCCAACCCTCAGCCAAACAGTTAATATTTTCTTCAGGATCCGGATTGGCAAGCCATTGTAGTTGCTGCTGGCATGTGGACCTGAGAGAGCAAAACGGTCCCACTGGATCTGAATGGAGTAAGAGTATGAGTTCATAGGCTTGTATCCAGGAGACTACATACCCTGGAAAGTCCACCTCCAGCTGTTTTGGAAGACTTAAATTGCTTAGTAATATCCAGATCAGAACCAATCAAAATAAGCATTCTGTTAAATGGTCACCCAATACTAATGGAGGCTGATACTGGAACGGCCATTTCACTGATCACAGAACCAATGTTTAACAAAGCTTGCTCTGGACTACAACTCTTAATTCTGTGCAAAACCTCGGTGAGACCAAGAATCTGCACTGGAGAACCTTTACAGACTAAAGGTACAACTTCAATTCTGGTCTCTAATGAGAAACAGCTGGTTCAGTTACCACCGATTGTAATAAAAGGCTTAGACCTAAGCTTGATTGGTGAAATTAGTTGAGAAAGATTCACCGATATTGGTCCAACATTTTTTGATTAGAAAATGGCTGCCAGGTTCTACCCCAGGTGGCCATTTATCTAGATTATATGCTAATAACATGGAAGACCAATAAGAAACACTTACTGAACTTGGACAAAGTCCTCAGATATTTTTCCCAAGTCAGGGTATGACCTACCTGGGTTACAGAGTCGACAAGACTGGGTTACCCATTGGAAGAAGAAGTGAGGACGATCAATGGTGCCCTGGCTCCCACGGCCATGCCAGAGTTTAGGTCTTTCCTTGGATTGGTGAATTAATACAGAAAGTTCATACATAACCTGGCCTCCATCCTGTCACTTTTCTATCAATTCTTAAAAAAGGGTCAGCCTTGAAATGGTCACATATCCAAGCCAAAGTCTTCATGGAATTGAAGAAACAGCAATCATGCTTTAAGGTGTTGGCACACTATGATCCCAAGAAAGGTCTGGTATTGACATGCAATGCCTCTTCATATAGGCATCAGGATAGTATTAGGTCAAAGGTGGCCCAAAGGAGAGGAATATCAGGTCGCATATGCCTCCAGGGCTTTGGATAATGCAGGGGTACATATGCCCAGATGGAAAACAAAGGTTTGGCCGTCATATTTGGAGGCAGGATCTTCCACCAATACCTATATGGACATAAATTTGTAATAATAATGGACCACAAACCTCATAAAGAGGACAAGGCAGTGCTGCCCATAGCTTCAGGCCGAATTCAGCTCTAATGCTGAGTGCCTATTATTATAAGTTGGAATGGCATCTGGGAGCCCATAAAGCAGGTGCATTGAGCTGCCTTTCACTGACAGATTAACCACAGGTAGTAGTGCCACTGGAAGAGTCCGTGATGGTTTTAAATTTTCTGGACATATTTTCAGCCACAGCTGACGATATCAGACTTTGGGCACAGAAAAATCCAGTCCTGGCAAAACTTAAAACAGCTGGTGGTGATGGGGGAAGTCATCACAACTCGAATTGAAATCTTTCTGGACCTGAGAGACCAGATCACAGTGGAGGATGGAATGTTATTGTAGGGAGAAAGAGTGATTGTCCCAAACAACGGTCACCAGCAGATATTGGCTGAACTTCACCAGAGTCATCCAGAGTTTTCCAGAATGAAGATGTTGGTGTGAAGTCGTGTCTGGTGGCCAGGATTTGATGCAGACATAGCTGTGTTGGTGGGGTAGAGTCCAGAGTGCCAACAAAGACAAACATTACCACCAGCATCTCTCCCACATTCATGTGAATAGCTGGGGAAACCTCGGACTCAGTTACACGTCGACTATGCAGGCCCTTTCATAGGCTCAATGTTCTTAGTCATCTTGGATATTGACTCAAAATGGCTGGACATGCACAGAGTTCATTCGTTAAACACTGGTACAATGAAAGAAAAATTGCGCGCATCCTCTGTAATACGTGGACTCCTGGAAATATTAGTCAGAGATAATGGGCCATTGTTTATCAGCAGGGAAGTTGCACATTTCCTAAAATTGTACGGTATTTGTCATATAATGAAAGCTCCATACCATCCATCATCCAATGATCTGGCAGAAAGAGCAATCCAAACTTTGAAGGTTGGCTTAAAGAAACAGTCTGCAGCTTCACTAGATACCAAACTGTCCTGGTTCCTATTTGTTAACAGGACGACCCCTCATGTAACTGCAGGGATAACGCCAGCAGAGTCTCTAATGGGGAGAAGACTCCGCACCAGGTTAAATCTGATCTTCCCGGACCTGGCAGTGAGGGTGAAATGATATCAGGAACATCAACCCAGACACAAAACTCCGCTAAGTGAGAGAGATAGTTTACTTCAGGTAATGAAATTTGGTGTAGAAACCATGGGAATAGCCCTGCACGGGTAAAAGGCATGATTGACGCAAGGTCAGGTCCAGTGATGTATAAAGTTCGGATAGGGGCAATGGTGCAAAACAAGCATGTGGACCATATAAAAGCTGTTCCTGATTCTCCATAGATAAATAAATAGTAACACAGCGAAGGGAATCTGCCCTCTGTGAAGTTATTTCACTTCTAATTTGTAAGTATTTAATTGCAACTGTTTAATCCTCATCGTCAATAAGGACACTTCATGATATCTTTGGTGTTTGGTAGTGTGTTCCATCCAACTTTAAAAATATCTGCAGACAGAACACAAGTGCTGGTCTCCTTCCTATTGTAATGATGTTGTGAAACTTGAAAGGGTTCAGGAAAGATTTACAAGAATGTTGCCAGGGTTGGAGGATTTGAGCTTTAGGGAACGTTTGAGGAGGCTGGGGCTGTTTTCCCTGGAGCGTCGGAGGCTGGGGGGTGACTGTATAGAGGTTTATAAAATCATGAGGGGAACGGAAAAGATAAATAGATCAAGTCTTTCCCTGGGGTGAGTGAGTCCAGAACTAGTGGGTCTAGGTTTAGGGTGAGAGGGGAAAGATAAAAGAGACCTAAGGGGCAAATTTTTCACACAAAGAGTGGTAGTGTATGGAATGAGCTGCCAGAGGAAGTGGTGGAGGCTAGGACAATTGCAATATTTAAAAGGCATTTGGATGAATATGTGAATAGGAAGGGTTTAGAGGGATGTGGGCCGGGTGCTGGCAGGTAGGACTAGATTGGGTTGGATATCTGGATGGGTTGGACCAAAGGGTCTGTTTCCATGCTGTACATCTCTATGACCTGGTCACACTGTATAAGCAGAATGTTCATACTTGCTTATTTGATTTGTTTGCAGTATTAAAAATGGCCAAGACATCATTTTTTATAACAATGCAAATAAAACAAAATGGTTTGCATGATGGTTTAATCAAATAATACTGTACTTAACAAGTTGGGCTTAATGATATCCAGTGGCCTGTGCTGCGTTATGCTTGTAGGGTGAGCTAAAATTGGACAGAATTATGATGTTCTCCACTGCTAAATAATCTGTCAACACTTCCTATTCAGAATTGCATATGAAAAGTGGTTGCTTTGGTGATGTACCAGAAGGTTGCCAACACTTGTCCTGGATGGAAAAACACGTATGAGATGGATTTAAGTCACTCTGCATCACAACAGTGTAAATTAATGAGTCTTATGTAACAAAACCGTATTCATGTTGCCTATGTATATTAGAGCAAATGTTTTCAAATATTTTTTAAATTCGATTTCCACTTCCACAAATAGAAATGTAACACAGCAACTTAAAAGTAATCAGACTGTGGGTAATAAGATGGTAATTGTGCCTTGTGGAAAACTAGTGTTTGGAACCTGTGTTCACTGACCCAGAAATCATTGGGAAGTCAAGCCATTAGAGTATTCTATTAATGTTGAGTGCCAATATTCATTCATAAAAAATCCACAAGATTTGCAGAATAAAAGACATATGCTATGATTTCTGATCCTTAGCAAATGGCTGGAGGATTTCATTAGTATCAACAAAGTCAATAAAAGTTTCTTCTTGCCCTAATTTTAATGGAAAGTATGAAATTGATGCAATTAGGACAATATTACAAATTATTCCCATTGTAGCCGTTGAAGGCTGATAATTACTGCGCCCTGGGAAAGTGATAATATTTTCATCCTCACATGATGCTGAATATTGTCAACCATAAAAGACCAATGAACTGGATGTTTCAAGCAACATGTCGTAAATGATTGGTAGAGAATATTTACTTTTTAAAAAATCTGTTTGGTCAGTCTTTATATGCCAGTCTTGATGTCCACACACACACTGTCACTGACACAAAGCAAACATTTTTAGTATACAAAGCCCATTGGCACACCGAAAAGGGCGTACATTGAAATGCAAATCAGATTATTTCAGAAAATAAAATTCTAGAAAACATTATTCGAGCACTTTGAGACAAAGCATGTGGTGAGTGCAGTGAATCTGAGAACAAACAGTGACATTGTTTCCAGTGCTCACCACCACTGGAATTTTATTTTTGGGTCTGTAGTAGACTAATTGATATGGATTGATGCAGTGATTAGTCAGTAATTCCACTATATTTGTTTCTAACAAGTAGAGGATGTTGAATCTTGTCATTTTTTTTTCTTTTAACCAGCCTAATATCTATTAAAACAATGCATGCCATTCCCATTGGGTACTTCACTCTTCCTAATGAGATGTACAGAGCTGCTGATTCTATATTTTATAGGTCAGGAATGTTAGTATATGTTGCACATCTACTGTGCTACTCACTCATTAATTTCTCATGGAACAATGCACCAATTCATAGAACAGAATGACATACAATGTCTTTTTTTGTTGTTGGTACTTCTTAAAAATTTTTCTGTTTCCTTCTTTGTCGTTGTCTTCATTTTTCACTGAAGGCTGAATTTAATGCTCCCTGAGGAATAGAATAAGAGGCAGAAAGGGGGAATATAATGGGGCAGGAAGGCACCGTTGCCTCCCTAATTGAACCCAGTTGTGTCCAGGGCAGGCACGGTAAAGAATGAACTCTAACCAAGCTGGCACTTTGAGGGCCTCATCCTGCCACTGGAAATCAACCAGCTCATACCGTGTGAGGAAACCTTCATACTGTAGCCTTGTGGAGGAGAACTACTTCCTTCTTGGGCGATAGGAGACCTCACCATTGCCAAGTGAGGGATTATTGGAAAGCCATTTCCCCTCACTTGATAACAAAACCCCTCTTGCCCTCCCTAGGGTTTTCTTCACTGGGCCTGGGGTTCTCAGCCATCTTAGCTATGTCCTGAGGCTCCAGTGACCTTTGATCAACTGTCAGGTCTTGGAATGCTGCAGGAAAGTGTCCCTGCAGAAACTGTGAACCCCAACAACAGACAACGCACAATCTGATTGAGATTTCATTCTGACAGCACTTCCAAAAATGACCAGAGTGGATTGGCCCACCCCCTATGATCATTAAATTTTATCAAAATTTTTCTGGGATGAAAATTCTTGGAGTGTTTATGGAAACTTTGTCATTTGTGAAATGGCAATGGATCTTTTTAGTAAAATCATCTCCAGGAGAGGTTAGTGAATAAAATGCTAAGATGATGGCTGGGGGTAGTCCGTCCAAAACTTAAGGAAGCCTAAGCTATTTAACATTTTCAAACTGATATCCTTTGAAGAAGAAAGAATATTTGTTTTTGTAACTTTAAAGGTAAGGAAATAACAGAAGTTTATCTTGTTACGTACATTGCTACGAGTCAAAGCAGTATAAATCCATGTGTTTTGTCTGTAACATATTAGCCTTATTGTGTGGGCAAATTTTTAACAAATATGCTATATCTCTATTGTTTAAAAACACCTATGCATCATTGCACGTCATTTACGTCCTGTTTTGCAAAAGGTCTGTTTATATTCTTTTAGCTCAAGATTCCTGGGGCTAGAGAAGGAAATTGAAGCTAATTCCCTTTTCAATATATGCATTTGGAATCCTACTTTCCAAGATCCATCTTATTGGCAATCTTGTGAATGGGGCCCTAACTATCTGCTCATCACATAAGCTTGACGCTGAGAAATGGTGTGACAAAATGATCCCATAATAGCTACTGTAGGAACTGCAGACTCATGAAGGAGTCTGTATCCACCTCTTGGCTCTGAACAGTACCCTGTCTGCTGCAGAGCGAAGGTGTCTCAATAGCTGAAGCCAGCTTTCACATATTATTACTTTGCAGTATACCCTGAGGGATTTTCTTCACTGTTATAGGGAGGATATTATTAAGCTTGCAAGGGTTAAAAGAAGATTTACCAAGATGTTGGTGGGAATGGTGGGTTTGAGTTATAAGGAGAAGCTGGAACGCCTGGTACCGTTTTCACTGGAATATACAAGGTTGACGAGTAACCTTATGAAGATTTTTTGAATCATGAGGGATAAAGATAAGATGAATGGCAGGTGTCTCTTCCCTAGGTTGGGGATTTCAAGACTAAGAGGTATATTTTGAAAGTGAGAGGAGAAAAATTTAAAAAAAGACATGAGGGGCAACATCGTTACAGAGTGGTTTGTATGTGGAATGAACTTCCAGAGGAAGTAATGGATACAGTTACAATGTTTAAAAGGCATTTCGATAAGTACACGAATAAGAAATGTTTGGAGGGATATGGGCCAAGCAAAAGCAGCTGGGCCTAGTTAGTTTGGGACTGTGGTTGGCATAGACTGGTTTGACCGAAGGGTCTGTGACTGACTAATAGGATGCTGCCATAAGGGCAGAAAAATATTTTGCCTAACACAAAAATGAATAATAGGTCATATGCACGTCAATGCTAGGTTTATAGACCATACTTCCTACTGACTGGCAGAGTGTATCAAACAACATGTCCTGTTGACCATTTACAGCAAACAGCATGCTAAACATCTCAACCAGCCTGTGTTTACAAACCTCGAAACACCATGAGCAACATTAGATGCTGGAAATCAGATACAAAAATAGAAATTGCTGAAAAAGTTCAGTAGATCTGGCAGCATCTGTGGAGAGAAATCAGACTTAATGTTTCAGGTCCAGTAACCCTTCTTCAGAACTGATGATAGCTATCATAAGTTCTGGATGTAGGTTTGCTCACTGAGCTGGAAGGTTCGTTTTCAGAAGTTTCATCACCATTCCAGATAACATCATCAGTGAGCCTCCGGATGAAGTGTTGGTGGCATGGCCCACTTTCTATTTATGTGTTTAGGCTTCCTTGGGTTAGTGATGTCATTTCCTGTGGTGACATTATTCCCCGAACTGCAGAAGCAATCGTCCTAACACCCACAAATGAAGCTGCATTAAAACATTATTTCAATGATCCACCACACACTGCAGCACAGAGGAATTACACAGAGCAAAGGAAAATCACCTACACCGTGTATTCAAAAAGAACGGGTACCCAATGAACACAGCCCACCAATTTCTCAGCAACGAACCCCAACAAGCAGACAAAACATGTCCCTAGCCACTCTTCCGAGATGCCTTTGATGTAGGGGAATGACTGCTGGACTACTCAGATCACTTGGCATCATGGTAGCCCACAAACCCACCAACACATTAAAACAGCAGCTAATGAACTTGAAAGACGCTATACAGACAACAAGCAAAACTAATGATATTTACAAAATACTATGCAAGGACTGTAACAAATACTACCTTGGACAAACAGGCAGAAAACTAGCCACCAGGATACATGAACATCAACTAGCCACAAAAAGACATGACCTAGTCTCACTAGTATCCTTACATACAGACGAGGAAGGACACCACTTCAACTGGGACAACAGATCCATCCTAGCACAAGCCAAGCAGAAACATGCATGAGAACTCTTAGAAGCATGGCATTCCAACTAGAAATCTATCAACAAACACATTGACTTGGATCCCATTTACCACCTCCTGAGAAAAAGAACAGGAAATTACATCACCACTGGAAATGACATCACCAACCCAAAGAAACCTAAACACATAAATAGAAAGCGGGCCATGTCACCATCAACACTGATGACATTACCTTGTATGGTGACGAAACATTTGAAATCGAACCTTCCAGCTCAGCGAGCAAACCTACATCCAGAACCTCAACCCGAGCTACAAATCTTCTCAAAACTCACTAGCTCTCATCAGTTTTGAGAAAAGATCACTGTAGCCAAAACATTAACTCTGATTTCTCTCCACAGATGCTGCCAGACCTGCTGAGCTTTTCCAGCAATTTCTGTTTTTGTGCTACATTAGATGTGATTCTGCTGATGGACCACATTTATTAAATTATCTGCACTAAGAATTATATCAGAAACCACTGTTAAGTTTATCAGTCCAGCTTGTGCTACAATCTATGTATTTTAACACGTAGGATCCTGCTTTATGTAGGCAGAAGAAATTTGTATGGGCATTACAACATTTCATTTCAAAAAGAGTCGTCGAGACTGCCAATCTTTGCTGTGTTGCCATGGCAATGCCCTGACTAATTAGAATTGACTAACCTGATCTGAGAACTAAGCTTGACAATTAACTATTCTTGCTGCATCTTCATACCAGCACTGATCCAGTCAGCACCCCCTTTGCATATTATATGAATTGGTGTTTATTTTCCACGTCTGGTTACTTGTGTTCTCGTCCTATTGATTGCGTGACAAAAAGTTTCAACATTGTGTCACCTCTCAGCAATGTTTAAGCTCTGTACTACCAAGCAACTATCAAGATTATTTTGTCTATATCCTGACATATTATACTTCACAAGGATTAGGTTCTGTGCATAGAGGTTAAATGGCTCTCTTTGAGACAAAGGTGATTTTATTTCCGAGGTCCTATTGTTGCAAGTTGAAGTTTAATCTTTGAAAGGCAATCAGGACAGATATGGGCAGTGTACCATGGCTATACAGATTGATTTTCCAGTATTTGATTTGGGGAGCCCAGGCTATGGTTGGGAGAGAGGGGGTTCGACAGCATCTCATTTGTATTGGTGGTGAGGATGCCAGGAACTTTGGGACCTGTTTTGATTTAAATTAAGCTTTAATTTTCCTCATATCATTAAGTAACATCAGTGGAAGAATGTTAAAGCTCTTTATCAACAGAAGTTTTCTCTCGTGCCCTTATTCAGGTTGACCATTCCCATTTCCATCAGCATTTCTTCCGAAATATGATTTCCCATTATTCTGTTTTTTGGTCAGACTTGCTATCGGTCATGAAACACATCAACCATTGCACTTACTTTGAGCAAAGCCAAGTAATTTACATTACATCATCTAACAGATGATTAAAGAGAATTCTTATCAGTGGCACTCAAACTATCAAATACTGGAGCTGTACTTGGCACATTTGCAGCCTACAGAAAATACTGTAGATGAGTAATGTAGTCTTATTTTACTTCTGTGAATTTTCTTGGCCATGTTTAATCGTCTTCCTGTGCTGACAATTTCACCAGTAGAGGAGAACAATGTGGGAAGCAAGCTCACAATCTATACCTGTAACCCAGCCAATTCTATTGCGGGGGCACACATTTCTCTTCCTCCTGTAATCTTTCCTGAATTCTGGCCAGTTTCTTGAGTACTCTTAGATTACAGACCCATAGGGGAGTCTGGATTCATGAGCCTTTTAAAAAATAAGTTTACAAGTTCCTATCCATTTCCCCTCATATTGCCCATGGTTCTTCTCTGTAATTTTTATTACACTCATGCTCACTTTACATTCCTCATTCCCCATCCTTGTCCTCTTCACCTTCTTGCCCACTCACCTAGTATACACTACATACAGAACTATGAATCAGACAGTAACAACGACAAACTTTGATTCAAAATAAAGCTGTTAAGAAATCTACTTTGAAAAGCAACTGCTGCTCTTGCAAAATTGTAAATCAAACATTGCCATCCATAATTTGAGGAGCATAAACGTTTCCCCACTTCATACTTTTAATCTTGTCCAAATAAAAATCCACTCATTGGCTGGGATTTTTTTCTCTGGAGTATAGGAGGCTGAGGGTGACCTTATAGAAATCATGACAGCAAAGATAAGGTAAATAGCCAAGGTCTTTTCCTAAGACTAGGGGAGTCCAAAACTAGACAGCATAAATTTAAGGTGAGAGGGGAAAGATTTAAAAGGGACCTGAGGAGCAACGTTTTCCACACAGAGGGTGGTGCATGTATGGAACAAGTTGCCAAAGCAAGTGGTAGATCGGAGTACAATTACAACATTTAAAAGATATTTGGATAGGTACGTGGAAAGGAAGATTTATAGAGATATGGGCCAAATGCAGGCAAATGGGACTAGTTCAGTTTTAGAAACCTGCTCAGCATGGTCGTGTTGGGCCAAAGGGGCTGTTTCTGTACTGTATGACTCTATAACTCAAGTTCTAAAAAAAAGTAAAAAGCATTTTATTAATGAATGCTAACACTCCACTACAGTATGTGTCAACAAACCCCTGTACAACAATTCCAAAAATTCAAATTCATTGGTCATTCATAGAGATAAGCGAGGTATTTATCATGGAAAAAGAGAAGTCTGGCTATATGTCTCCATTGCTTGATATTGAAGCACTAATTACAGGGGCCTGTGTATCATGATAAGTCTTAGGCCCAAAGTCTGGGGCTCATTAGGTCTTCCCAGTTGAATGCAGATTGTTAGTGTTTTAAAAAACAGTTTTGTGATTAATTTCCATGGCAGGTGGGACTTGAACCTAGATCCTTTGTCCCAGAGGTATGGACACTACCATTGTGCTACAAGACCACTAATGCTTGACAACTTTATCTAATTAATTTTCCTAATCAACCTGTTCAGAGATGTGGATCTTCAGCTCGTCTCACTTCAGAGATAGGGTCTCTACCATTGTGCCAAAACAGGGCCCCAAGCTTGGCAATTTAAAAAAACGTATTTTTCAACTTTTGTCCATTTCAGTTAAGGGGTAGTAATTTGACCATTGTCTACAAGAGGGGCCCAAGCTTGGTCATTGTTTTTTGTTTAACCTATTTTTCTAATCAACTGTTCAGAGATTTTATTACTCACCTCCAGAGTTGGTGGGACCTGAACCTCCTGGTCTAGTGGTAGGAACTCTACTCCAGTGCCACAAGAGGGCACCAAGCTGGACAATATTGTAATGGAAAGATGATTGGAAATAGGTGTGGAACATTGAATTACTAGCTTAAAAAGTAAGGTTAATTTCAGCTGTTGTAAAATGCAAGTTTTTAGATGTAAAAGGAAAGGTTTGTGGGACTTGGGTGTTGCTAACAGAACTATTTTTTTTCCGGACAAGTTCTCTTCATGGTTATCATGGAGTTACATCACTATTCTTTCAAACATGACTTTGGACATTAATCCAGCAAAAGCAGCTGGAAGGATAACATATACGGTTATTAAAGTCAAAGGTAAATTTAATATGATAGTTTAAATTCAGTACTAAGTTGATGCTAATGTTAAAAAAGACTTAGCAAGGAGATTGAGTCAATGCTTTTTTCAACATTCTCCTTCAAATGGGGTACAAGAGACAGAATCTGGGCAATGTAAATGTCACATTGTGAAAATACAGGATTATCTGTGTGATTAAAGTACATTAGGTTTATGCAAGAAGGCTCTGCATTATATCTGTCCTAACTTTCTCATGTTGCAAAATGTGTTTGATGCAACTGTCTGCGAATGGAAATATTGTTAACAATATTTGTTCATGAATTATACTTGTTCGTGAAAATTTCCAGCATGATCCCAGGCTAATTACATAACACTTGAAAAACAAACTCATAATTATATTTGCATGAAGTGTTTAAATTGAATTTAATACCACATTTTTAAACTTTTAGAAATATTTTGTAAATAGAGAAAATGTAAATATGCAAGACCCATTTTATAGTTGGGAGAATATTCATAGGAGAATGTGGTGGTTATGTACAGTGGTAATGCTGCTGTAAACCTGTATTAAGAATTTAGATCATAATTTAATTATTTCTGAAAGTATTTTGATTATTATGCAGAAGAACATTTATAAAGGCAATAGCAATGAAGTACAAGATTGTATTAAGTAAATGTGTTGCTGGTTAAAGCACAGCAGATCAGGCAGCATCCAAGGAACAGGAAATTCGACGTTTCGGGCAAAAGCCCTTCATCAGGAATCCTGATGAAGGGCTTTTGCCTGAAACGTCGAATTTCCTGTTCCTTGGATGCTGCCTGACTTGCTGCGCTTTAACCAGCAACACCTTTCCAGCTCTGATCGCCAGCATCTGCAGACCTCACTTTTTACTTGTATTAAGTAAATCAAAATCATGTTTTAAAAATCTAAAATATGCCTGATAACCACCCATCCCCTTTTGGAAAGAAAATGCCCAAGAAATACCCAAATAAAATTGCTGGAAGTGCAAGCTGAAAATGTGCAGTTACAGCAGCAGAGTTTCTGGAGTTTTGACAAACAATGGGATAACGGTAGATTGAGATATAATGAGAAGAACATCAGAAGTCACAAGTCATCAGGTTATTGTGCAACAGGTTTATTTGAAATCGCAAGCTTTCAAGCACTGCTCCTTCATCAGGTGAAGTGATGAAGGAACTACACTCCAAAAGCTTGTGCTTTCAAATAAACCTGTTGGAGTGTGAGTTATGACTTTATCCACCTAGGTCCAATATTGGCACCTCCACATAATGAGAAGAACGGCTGAGCTAGGAGTGAATTATTGTGGGAAAATTCAACATACAATAATGTACTGAAGATTTAATGGCCTGGATATTCATATCAAGGTGGGTGGTTGAGTTAAGAAAATTCCTCACTTTGTGCATGTGCCTTTGGAGAAAAGGTCTGGTGCAGGATGCAGTTAGCCCAGCTGACCTGGGAAGGAAGTCAAAGGTAGTCACATGGTTATTGCGTGCTGGGATGACCTCTTTAAAAGGCCAGCTTTGGTGTCGCTGGACTTCATCCAAGTTAAAACAAAATAAGGAAGAATCCCTAGCCTTTACCCCTCATTCTATCTCAGGCCCACACAATCCCAATGTCTCCTCCATGCTTCCTCATGCATCCTGTGTCCCTCCAGTTAACCCCTGATGCTCATAAGCTAAGCTATGGGACATCCTCACCCATTGGCTACAAACTTCACAGAACAAATGAACTTTAAAATAACAATAGGATGTCTAAGGAAAGTCTCAAAGAAGTCATTCATTTATTACTTTCTATTATGTTAAATAAAACCTTCCTATTAAAGAGTAATTAAAAGTATGAATCATGCAGGCTGTTGAGCATCAATCACCTTGCGTAAGTAAACATTGGGCAATTGGAAGCAGATATTGGAGAGATGGAGCTGTCAATCAAGCAATACTTTCCCTTGGGCTCAACTGTTTCAATAGATTAATGGATTTCTGGGCTCTCAGCCAAGTCAGATTCTGCATTTACTTATCGGATGATTAATGTACTATACTACAGAGAGCTATCCCTTCCTTAAATTCTTAATACAAGCTAAAACCCCATGCTGTAAGACCAGAGATCATAAGATCTAGGTAGGTGCAGATGCAGGCTATTCAGCCCATTGAGTTTTCCACTATAATGAGATCATGTTTGATCGATTAATCTTCAGTTTCACTCTTTTGCCTTTTCCCCATAATCCTTGATTCCTTTACAATTAACGATCTGTCTATTTCAGCCTTGAATATACAGCTGCTACAGTCTTAAGTGACAAATAATTCCACCGATTCACTACCATCTGAGAGAAAAAAACTCTTCCTAATCTGATTTAAAAAGGCAAACCTTGTTCTGAGACTAAGCCCTCTGGTCCTAGACTGTCTCACAAGGGGGAACAACCTTTTCACATTAACCCTGCCAAGTATCCTAAGAATTGTCTGTATCCGTGGAGGACTGAGATGAGGAAGAATGTCTTCACTCAGAGAGTAGTGGAATTCTCTATCACAGGAAGCTGTTGGGGCCAGTTTGTTAGCTATATTCATGAGGGAGGCGACATGGTCCTTGCTCCTAAAGGAATCAAGGGTATGGAGAGAAAATAGGAGTGGGATTGCATGATCAGCCACGGATCATCTTGAAAAGTGGTGCAGACTCGAAGAACCGGATGGCCTACTCCTGCACCTACTTTCTGTTTTATATGTTTCTATGTTTTAATAATGTTGCCTCACATTCTTCCAAACTCCAATGAGTAAAGGCCCAATTACTCCATCTCTCTTCATAAAACTGTCCTTCCTTTCCTGGGATCAGCCTAGTAAAGCTTTTCTGGACTCCCTCCAATGCTAATATATCTTTCTTTAGATAAGATTCCAGCTGTGATTTAACTGGTGCTTTGTATGGTTTTAGTGAGGCTTCCCTATTTTTATACTACATTCTGTTTGAAATAAAGGCCAACATTCCATTTGCCTTCCCTGTTTCCTGCTGAAAGGTTATGCTATCTTTTTGAGATTTATTCACAAGATCTCACAAATCCCAGCTCCCTGCAGTCTTTTTCCATTTACATAACACTCAGCTCCTTCAATCCTTCTGAAAAGTGCATAACCTTATGTTTTCCCACATTGTATTCCATCTGCCATGTTTTTAACCACACTCTTAACCTGTACGTATTCCTTCTTTGTGTCATCCTCACCACTTTCCTACCTACTTCTGTGTCATCCACCAACTGGTCTATAGTCCATTCACTTTCCTCATCCAAGTGATTAATATATATAAAATAAATGAATCCTCAGCACTGATCCCTGTGACACTTCACCAGTCACAGGCTGCCAGCCTGATAATGTGCCCTTTATCCCAACTCTCTGTCTTCCAGTAGTTAGCCAATCCTCTATCTATGCTAATATAATACCTCAAACACCACACGTTCTTATGTTATTTACTACCCTAACATGTGGTACCTTATCAAATGCTTTCAGAAAATCCAAATATGTTATATTTGCTGTTTCTCCTTTACATAGCCTACTTGTTACCTCCTCAAAGAATTCAAGTAAATTTCTCAGGCATGAAGGTGCCCTTCATGAAGCCACAATGACTCTTTTTGGTCATACCATATATTCCTAAGTGCTCTACTATTATATCCTTTATAATAGACTAACATTTTCCCAATAACAGACATTAAACTAACTGGCTTGTTGTTATCTCCTTCCCTTTTCAAATAAAGGTGTTACATTGGTAGTTTTCTAATCCTATGGGAATTTTGCAGAATCTAAGGATCCTTGGAAGAATCATGCTATGTGTGCATACATTATGTACACTTTTTATTCAATTGTATTTACAGCAGTAGGTCTGAAGTGACTGCCATGTGCAACATGTTCGCTTCTCATTGTATCATAACAGCCAGTGTCAATAGAAAAACAATGTCCTCAGTTTTCTGAGAATTTTCAAACTGATGTTGGGCAGCAAGGCACACACGGGTGATTCTTTTTTCTGATGACACTAGGGCAAATGTTGCTGATTTGCAATTCTTGATGTATTTCTTCCATGCTCCAAAGATGTTTGCTAACTTTCACAATAAATAGTCTTCTAAATACAGTCTGGCCCATTATCCCTCACTGACATATTCAGCAAACAGTGAAAATACCACAGGTGGTATTGTTGGGATCTGATACCTTTTTAAAATGATTTGTTTGGTATTCTTCTGTAGATACAGTCACAGAGTCATAGAGATTATAGCACGGAAACAGACCCTTTGGTCCAATTTGTCCATGCCAACTAGATATCCCAACCCAATCTAGTCCCACCTGCCAGCATCTGGCCCATTGCCCTCCAAACCCTTCCTATTCATGTACCCATCCAGGTGGCTCTTAAATGTTGCAATTGTATCAGCCTCCACCACTTCCACTGGCAGCTCATCCATACACTTACCACCCTATGCCCTCTGGTTCTGTACTCCCTGACCCCAGGGAAAAGACTTTGTCAGTTTACCCTATCCATGTCCCTCTTGATTTTATAAACCTCTATAAGGTCACCCCTCAGCCTCCGATGGAAAACAGGGAAAACAGCCCTAGTCTGTTCACCCTCTCCATTTAGTTCAAATCCTCCAACCCTGGCAACATCCTTGTAAATCTTTTCTGAACCCTTCCAGGTTTCACAACATCTTTCCGATAGGAAGGAGACCAGAATTGCATGCAATATTCCAAAAGTGGCCTAACCAATGTCCTATACAACCTCAACATGACCTCCCAATTCCTGTACTCAATACTCTGACCAATAAAGGAAAGCATACCAAACAGCTTCTTCACTTTCCTATCTACCTGCAACTCTACTTTCAAGGAGCTATGAACCTGCACTGCAAGGTCTGTTTGTTCAGCAACACTCCCTAGGGCCTTATCACTACATGTACAAGTCCTGCTAAGATTTGCTTTCACACAATGCAGCACCTCGCATTTACCTAAATTAAACTCCATTTCAGTCCATTGGTCCATCTGATCAAGATCCTGTAGTAATCTGAGATAACCTTCTTCGCTGTCCACTGCACCTCCAATTTTGGTGTCATGAAAAACAGTCTGAAAAACAAACCTCCAGCACCATCTTCTGTCTTTTATCTTTGAGCAAGTTCTGTATCCAACTGGCTAGTTCTTCCTGTATTCCATGAGATCTAACCTTGCTAATCAGTTTCTCATGAGGAACCTTGTCAAATGCCTTACTAAAGTCCATATAGATCATGCTCACTGCTCTGCCCTCACCAATCCTTTTTGTTATTTCTTCAGAAAACTCAATCAGGTTTGTGAGACATGATTTCCCATGTACAAAGGCATGTTGACTATCCCTAATCAGTCGTTGCTTTTCCAAATACATGTACATCCTGTCCCGCAGGATTCCCTCCAACAACTTGACCACCACCAACATCAGGCTCACTGGTGTATGGTTCCCTGGCTTGTCCTTACCACCCTTCTTAAACAGTGGCACCACATTAGTCAACCTCCAGTCTTCCGGCACCTCACCTGTGATTATCGATGATACAAATATCTCAGCAAGACACCCAGCAATCACTTCCTTAGCTTCCCACAGATTTCTAGAGTACAGCTGATCAGGTGTTAGGGATTTATCCACTTTTATGCATTTCAGGGTATCCAGCACTTCCTCCTCTGTAATATGGATATTTTGCAAGATGTCACCATCATTTCCCTCCATTCTATATCTTCCATGTCCTTTTCCACTGTAAACACTGATGCAAAATACTTGTTTAGTATCTCCCCCATCTCCTGTGGCTGATCTTTGCAGCGCCCTATTCTCTCTCTAGTTACCCTTTTGTCCTTAATGTATTTGTAAAAACCCTTTGGATTCTCCTTAACTCTGTTTGCCAAAGCTGTCTCATGTCCTCTTTTCGCCTCCTGATTTGCATCTTAAGTATACTCCTACTGCCTTTACACTGTTCTAAGGATTCACTCGATCTATCCTGTCTGTACCTGACAAATGCACTATGGTAGTCCCAGTCTCTGTTTGGAAAGTTAAAATCCCCAACCATAGCCACCCTATTATTCTTACAAATAACTGAGATCTCCTTATTAATTTGTTTAGGCAGAAATGAGTACTGCAGATGCTGGAGATTAGAGTCAAGAGTGTGGGGAATGAATCAGGAATAAAGGACTTTAGCCTGAAACATTGATTTTCCTGCTCCTTGGATGCTGCCTGACCTGCTGTGTTTTTCCAGCACCACACTCCTTTCAAACTTGTTTCCCAATTTCCTGTTGATTATTAGGGAGTCTATAATACAATCCCAATAAGGTGATCATCCCTTTCTTATTTCTCAGTTGAACCCAAATATCTTCCATGGATGTATTTCCAGGAATATCCTCCCTCAGTACAGCTGTAATGCTATCCCTTATCAAAAATGCCACTCCCCCTCCTTTCTTGCCTCCCTTTCTGTCCTTCCGGTACCATTTGTGTCCTGGAACATTACGCTGCCAGTCTTGTCCATTCCTGAACCATGTTTCTATTACTGCTACGATATCCCAGCCCCTGTTTCTAACCATGCCCTGAGTTCATCTGCCTTCCAGTTCGGCCTCTTTCATTGAAATAAAAGCAGTTTAATTTATCAGTCCTATCTTGTTCTCTGCTTTGTCCCTGCCTACCCTGACTATTTGACTCACTTCTTTTCTCAACTGTACCAATCACAGAAATTTATAATCACTATGCCAGCTATCGAGAAACAGTGAGCAAAATACTGAGGGATGTACAAATCCATACCTGTTCTTGGCATTTCTACAATATTCAATTTTGGATCATACTAAAAATAACAAAACTAAGAATACTGTAATTGAGATTTATCTGCAGTTCATGAGTTGACAGGCACTTAATCTGTATGTGCATTGTATGTTAGATAGCATCTATTTAGCAAAGATGGATTTTAATTATGATGATTTTTTGCGTGGTGTCTACTTTAATTCATGCCAGACGTAGCGTGTGATTTTTGATTGTAATTAGTACTGAAGTAATTTACACACACCGATGATACTGATGGTGAACAATGCATATAGAATTTAAAGTAACCTGATAAATGAAGTATGGTATTTTGTATGAATGAACAACACGCTGTTAGAGAGCATTTTAGCTACAATTGTATCAATGGCCAAAATCTTATAGGGGTGTGAACCATGTGAGAAATAGGGCAGAACCACGTGAGAGGTCCAGTGAGCCCTACTTTAACTTCATGAACAACTTGCTTCATCACAGAGAGAGACTCTCTGTGAAACCCAACAACACTTAAACCAAATAAAAGTTCGATGCATACCAAAACATTTGTATCAAATATTCTGTGTAACTTCTCCATACTCAAACTACGTTTACTAATTTATGAAAATTATGTTGCAAGATCCTAGCTCCTTCGAACAAATCACCATTTTATTAATTGAACTTTTCATGTTTTGGCTGCATTTCAGAACTTACTGACTGAAACTGGATCCTAACTGCAACATTGTTACACTTAAATTCCCTATCTTTCTGAGATTTATTACACATTAAAACTTCTACATTAAATGGTACATATTTGCAACTTTCGCTGAGCCTTGTATGTAATGCACTGGCTAGAATTTATATAGCTCTCTACTTTCTATATCTGTTTCTCTTTTGGACACATTTTACTAAAAAGTAAAAAGTAAAGAAGTGAAAAGTAAAAGTCCAAGGGATTCAGGATAATATGTCAAATTGGATCCAAAGTTGGCTTAGCAACAAGAAACAAAGGGAAATGGTCAATGGCTGCCTTTGTGAATGGAAAACTGTTTCAAGTGGTATTCTGCGAGGTTTGGTGCTTGGACTTCTTTGTTTTATATATTAAAGATTTGAACTTGAATGTGGGGAGACACAATTTGGAAAACTTGCAGATGACACAAAAATTGGCTGTGTCATGGATAGCATAAATGAAAGCTGTAAACTCCAAACTTCTGGAGATGGGTTGCTGGAGTGGGCAGGAAAGGGGCAGATGGAGTTCAGCTCTGATAAGTGTGAGATAATGCATTTAGTGAGGTCAGACACTAAAAGGAACACTCAATAAATGGGAATATACTGAGAGAGGACAATGAAGTCAGAGGTTTTGGTGTGCAACTGTTCAGGTCCCTAAAGGTAGCAGTGCAGGTAGATAATGTTGTAAAGAATGTATATGGAATGCTCTCCTTCGCTGGCAGAGGTATAGAATACAAAAGTAAGAATGTAATGATAAAACTGTATAAGACATTACTGACATCCCAACTGGAATACTGTGTGCAGTTCTGGTCACCACATTACAGGAAGAAGTTAATTGCTTTGGAGAGGATGCAGAGAGAAGTTATTCAAATGTTGCCAGGGCTGGAGAATTATAGCTACGAGGAGAGATTGGAAAGGTTGGAGTTGTTTTGCTTGGAACAGAGAAGCCGAGGGGTGACATGATTGGTATATAAAACTGTGAGGGATGGAGATAGAGTAGATAGGAAGAACCTGTTTCCCTTAGCTGAGAGTTCAAACACCAAAAGTCATAGATTCAAGCTAAGTGGCAGAGGGATTAGACAGAATATGAGAAAAAATATTTTTACATAGAATGGTGGATGCCTGGAATCCGCTGCCTGGGTTAATGGTGTAGACAGAGATCCTGAACTCTTTAAAAAGTACCTGGATCTGTACTGTTAGTGCTGTAAGCTGCAGGGCTATGTGCCGTGTGCAGGAAGATAGGATTAAAAAGGGCATCTGAGGGTCTTTAGGTTGGCATAGACAACATGGACTGAATGGTCCCATCTGTGCTGTATTATTTCTATGCTTCTATGGTACATGATTTATGTCAGGTCAGGCGAGTCGTGAACTAACTGGGAACGATTTCCTGGAGTCAGGAATCTTCTGATAGCTATGTTTGAAAAATGTTGTCAGCATCATATATCAGATGTTACGTGATTATTTAATTATGTTTGTAATGCAGTGATTTATGATTGGTCATTGTTCTTAAAAGGTAGGTGACCATTAAATTAACTTGCATTGTGAAAGTGTTCAGATACATTAGAGTACTTTATATAGAAGCTAAAGGATTCTTTTTCATTGAAAACAATTGAGATTCAGATTTTATTCTATCAATTGGTATCAATTGTGTTTTGACATTTATTTTCCTTTGCAGTCCAGTCACCTGTTGAGGGAAGGGTGGAGTAGTGAGTACTGAGGGCTAATGTGCTTAACAATCACGTGTAGAACAGGTTCAATGTCCCAGTGAATAAAGGCTTTTTTACCCAACTGCCTCTGCACCTGCCTCAGAAGTATCTGAGTGGGTGTCACCCAATACCAACCTGACTCTGTCATTCACCACAAAAACTTTATGGATGGGCACTGCTAGACAAAATGTGGGATCACAATGTCATGAATTCTTTCAACTCACAATTTCTACCTCAAAGGGACAAATGCTTCCCATTTACTTGAATACTATTTACTATCCCATGGCTCTGTCAGGATAGCCAAAATAATTGGTGCACTATGAGTAAAACATAATCCACCCCTTTACTCTGAGAGTGAGTAGGAAAGCACAGGATAGAAATAGTGTTCCCTTCTTGGTCCTCAGATTAAATCAGATGCAGAGAGGCAGATGAGAATAGCTTGCTCACCTGGAGGCCAATTAAAATCCTTAAATGGCCACTTAAAACATCACCCTGCTGTTGCTGGTGTTCAGCCATGCTACATAAGGAGAGAACACCACCGTGGCAATTAAGTTTAGCTATATTAGCGGGCATTTCCCTCATTGGAATAGAAGGGGAGGTGGGAATTAAATGGATATTGTTGGTAAATGTCCCAGCAATCATGTCAATAAAGTATTTCAACGTCAACATTCTGGAAGCAAGATCTGACAAAAACAAAGTTTGATATGTGCTGCAAATTCAAAACAATACTCATATAGGTCATTTTTACCTACTTTGGTCTTATCTGACCACTTTCTAACTGCAGCTGTGAAATGTTAGCCAGGCCCTGAAAACCATTTATTGTTTTTTAACAAATAATGAAAATAATAAAGATCGTGGTTGGACGAATTGCTGGTTTATTTTACTTTTCACAGATCTTGACACAGTCTGTGAGTAATGATAAGATATATATATAGATGAGGGAATAGATAAGATGAATGGCAGGTGCCCTTACCCTAAGGTAGAGGATTTCAGACTAGAGGGCACTTTTTAAAGTGAGAGAAGAAAGATTTAATAAGACATGAGCAGCAACGTTTTTTACACAGCAAGTGGTTTGTATGTGGAATGAACTTGCAGAGGAAGTGGTGGATGTGGGTATAGTTACAATGTTTAAAAGACATTTGGATAAGTACATAAATAAGAAATATTTGGAGGGATGTGGGCTAGGCGGTTGGGACTCGTTTACTTTAGGATTGTGATCGACATGGACTGGTTGGACCGAACAGTCTGTTTCTGTGCTGTCAGACTGTAATGAGAATAGTGCAGGATCAAATTGTAAATGTGATTTCTTTAAACTAAAGTTGAAGCAAAATGTGTTGATTGACAATAATGCAAGTTCTTTCTTATTTGTGCTTGTCGAGAGTGAATGCAGCAATCATGAGATTGCTACAATTTCACTAATATTATTGTGTGTGAGTGCAAGATCAAATTCATGAATCTCATCTTCTCACATCAAATTGCATTTTGATGTTATAGTATATTTTATTTTGTTTGACTCTTAATGTTTTATATTTGATATTAAGTCTAACAAAGCTAAATTCTACTTAACAATCAAGTTTTAGTCATGGATTTTTAAGCCTCATTTTATGCTACATTGATAGTGATGACAGAACTTTTTAAATCACATGTTGCCAGCCCAGGTAAACATCATGGCTCAGAGATTTCAATCAGGGTTGGAAACCCTATTTTCACCCTTACCTGCTTACCTTTAGGTCATTTCTTGGACAGGGGCCTTCTGTTGCGAAACAGTGGAGACCGATCCAAAAAACCTCCGAGTGAGCAAAGAGAATCATTGTGGAAACCATGATCCATTTGCAACAATAACTGTGCTGTGCTCTAAAGTTTAAATGCCAGCAGCGGAACAATCCATTTTGACAGTTAATGTATGTGTGGGAGCAGGGAGGATGGGAGGGGGAAAGATGGACTGTGGGCGACTTGAATTGTGTGCAAGATGAATGAAATAGATAGGGTGCATGGTGGGTGAATAGTTCAAGTAGAATAACAGGTGAGTGAGTGACTGGTAGGGTGCCGTGTGTGAGTGTGTTAGGTACACATATTTGGATGAATGTGGGTTCAGCAAAGTTTTGGGCTTAGAGGCCATTGCAGTGTGTGTGTGTGTGTGTCTGTGTGTGTGTGTGTGTGTGTGTGTGTGTGTGTGTGTGTGTGTGTGTGTGTGTGTGTGTGTGTGTTCCAGTAGAAAGGCTGTCTGATATGGCAGAGACTTGGTGATGGCTTTAGGTCTGGCATTGGGAATGGAGTGGTATTGGGTCCAGCATGGGTTAGGGGCAATGGGGGTTGGTGTCTCGAATCCAGTGATGATTGTATCAAGAATGCCAAAGGGGTGACTGGCCAGTCCAGAATGAGGGATCTGCTGGGTCTGGTGGTGTTGATTGTTAGGTCAGAATAGGGGTGTGAGGTATAAGGTCAGGGAAGCTTTTTGTTCTGCAGAGATATGGGTATCAGATCTGGGTATGTCAGGAGTTGGTAACTCTAGTTGGTGGGATCAGTGGTAAGTTGAGATTTCAGGTTTATAGTTCCCCAGAGTTTCAGTAGGTTTTTAGTCCTCTAACCTTTCCTGGGTAATTATTGAACTTGGATTATTTTTCATCAGTAAAGTGATAGAAGATGTCATCAACAGTGGTATCAAGCAGCACCTGTTCAACAATAACCTGCTCAGTGATGCCCAGTTTGGGTTCCATCAGGGCAATTCAGCTCCTTACTTCACTTCAGCCTTTGTCCAAACATGAACAAAAGAGCTGAATTCCAGAGGTGAGGTGAGAGTGACAGCTCTTGAAAATCAAGGCTGTTTTCGACCGAGTGTGGCATCAAGGAGCCTTAGCAAAACTAAAATCAATGGGTATCAGGAGGCAAATTTTCCACATACCTGGCACATAGAAGGATGGTTGTGATTGTTGGAAGTCAGTCATCTCAGCTTCAGCACATCTCTGCAGGAGTTCCTCAGGGTGGTGTCCTCGGCCCAATCATCTTCAGATGCTTAATCAATGACCTTCCTTCCGTCATAAAGTCAGAAGCAGGGATGTTTGTCGATGATTGCACAATGTTCATCACTATTTGCAATGCCTCAGATACTGAAGCAGTCCATGTTCAAATGCAACAAAATCTGGACAATATCAAGGCTTGGGCTGACAAGTGGCAAGTAACATTTGCGCCACACAAATGTCAGGCAATGCCATCATCAAAAAGAGAGAATCTCATCACCATCACTTGACATTGAATGGTGTGACCATCACTGAATCCCACCACAACCAACATCCTGGGGGTTACCAATGACCAGAAACTCAAGTGGATTCACTACATAAACGCAGTGGCTGCAAAGGTAGGTCAGGAGCTAGGAATCCTGCGGTGAGTAACTCACCTGTTGACCCCTCCAAAGACTGTCCACTGTCGATAAGGCACCAAGTCAAGTGTTTGACAGAATACTCCCCCTTGTCCAGTTGGGTGCGGCTCCATCAATACTCAAGAAGCTTGACACCATCCAGGACAACGTATCATGCTTGATTGGCACCAAATCCACAAGCATCCACTCCCTCCACCACCGATGCTCAGCAGCAGTAGTATGTACTATCCACAAGATGCATTGCAGAAATACACCAAAGATCCTCAGACAGCATCTTCCAAACCCATGACCACTTCCATCTAGAAGGACTAGTGCAGCAGACGAATGGGCACACCTCCACCTTTAAATTTCCCTCCAAGCCACTCACCATCCTAACCTGAACGTATATTGCTGTTCCTTTGCTGTCGCTGGGTCAAAATCCTGGAATTCCCTCCCTCAGGGCGTTGTGAGCCAACTCACAGCAAGTGGACTGCAGTGGTCCAAGGAGGCAGCTCATCGCTACCTTTTCAAGGGCAATTAGGGACAGGCAATAAATACTGGCCGGTCAGCAACACCCATTTCATACAAAAATGATTTTTAAAAAAGTTGAAATCCTCTGAAGTTTCAGACATTTAGCAACATTTCTTGAGGGTTCAGATGCAGGGAAATTGTTGATTGATTTTTTTTCTGTTTCTCAAGCAAATCCCTTAGGCTTTCACATGATGCTGACCCATAACTCCAGTCTAGGCTGCAGAAACTGCAACCTGGTCATTGGAGTGTCTGTTTTCTTCAGCTATATGGCATGCCATATGAACCAAATGAAATAAAGTTCTTGACATATATGAATTATGTAACGTATGCACATGCTGCATGGAGAGAATTAAGTATAGACTAATAAAACTTACAAGGTAACTCTTTCCTTAAATTGACCTTAATTTCCTGTTACAGTGTATATACTCTGTATGCGTGTGGATTATAACAATGGGCTCAGAGCTTTATTTTAATTTTGAAGGGAGCGTTTGTTATATTCAAAATGTGAATGCATTATCAACAGCACTGTTGACTCTGGCTCTGGGAAGCTTAGGAAATCTCATGAAAGTAACTTTAATCATATTGAGGTAAAGTGTCTCAGATCCTTTTGAACTGATTGTAGCCTGTGGTAAGAACTATTGAATTGTCAATAGGAAAATTCGAAGAGCGAATTAATACAAGGTGAGAAAAAAAATGATGATTCACCTTACTTCAAAACTTACAGCTAGGATTTCGTTTTCCAGTTGGGGGTTCATCAACTATGTGTTAAAGTTTGTTTGTTTTAAATCCTTTTAATTGCACATAATCAAAATATTATTTCAATAATGTCATATTATTTGCAGATAAGATTGGAACAGTTTAAGGGCAAATCCAGAAATAAGTTACACCAAACATGGATATTTTTAATTTGTGCTGAAATAGTGAAGCATGCAGAATGTTTGCAGCACTCCCCAAAACTACTTTCAAATACTCAACTCATTTTCAGGTTTGAACTTCACCTTTATTTCAAGTAAAGAGAAGTTCATTTTCACGTTAGAAAATTTGAGATGTTGCTTGGATCAGAATAACACTACACCTTGACCAGGTGTGCATCTAACTAGGCTTTACTTAATAATCACAGTTTAATCTTGTTAATCTGTTATCATGCATGAACGCAACTGTTGTCTCTGTTGCTTTGTGGTGCAGGCATTACATTTAAGCATTCATGAAACTGTATTAATGGGGGTAGATAGTATCAGTTGCAGTATATTACAGCAATTAAGATGACATAGTTAATGCAGATCATTTTGTTGAAGGCTGGCCTAAAGCAAGTTATTGCATAGTCTGTTCCAGGAAGCATCTCACATTATAACAACCATCATTGTAATTTGATATGTTGGAAAATCCATCTCTTTAATGTTACTTTCCTACAAAGAGATGGATTGAACTGAGAAATTACAACCCAAGGGAACTCATTGTCGACTATTAGACAATAAGCCTCGGCAAAGGAACTTCAAAGAAAAATACTCTGGTGGAAAGGAACGTCCTAAACAGTAAAACACCCATATTTTCCATAACTAGAATTTCATTTCCTTTAGGGAATCACCAGTTGAAATATTTGTGTAAAAGTTTCGAGTGTAGTATTTTCACAAAATGGTAAGTGTGTAACCAGTTTCATTTATATTCTACCTCAGCTCCCTGACAAAGATTTAACAGCTTTCAATAGTGTATTGGTTTTTCCGTTTTTTCCCATGGCATATTTACAGATGTAAAATGTCTTGATGGAGTTGATTCTAATCGTCTCTACGTGGCACGGCTCTCTCTGTAACATTAGTGTTTTGACAAGGGCCTTCAGAAGAATAAGGCAACTGCCCACCCAAAACATGCAGGAATCTCTTTAAAGTATTTAAATCAGGGTCATATGGAGTTCAGAGAATGCAGTGTTATGTTCATTAGGAAAATTGGAAGTCATGCTCAACATTGGACTTGAACGCTACTGAGGCACAGGCAGGAAATGGCTTTGGGGAGTCCCCTTTAAAGAGCCACTCACCCGCAAAGTACTCGGGTCATTGGAATCTGCTTTGCCCAGTTGGATATTTTGTAGAACTTTTGATCTTGGAAATCACTGTATTTATGCTTTTAGTCAGCTTAAAAGTCTTCAAAACACTGAAGGAAATCCAAAACACAATACTCTTCCATCCTCCTTATATGCTTCCACCACCACTGTCCCCATTCCCTCCCATACATACTGCACACATAAATGCGCAAAAACACAGAGGCTGACTGTTTGCAGAAAAAGGCTTTCTTATTATGCCTGACTCATGACAATATCTATGTAACATCTGCTCACTGACTGCAAGTTGATAGAACCTGAGCTGTGGACCATTTGTAGTTACCCTGGGTAACTCCTTGGATTACCAAACCTGGTTTGAGGGATATCATGTATTGTTTAGATCATCCTGCATTATAGTTCTCTGCTATGTTTTACACAAATTTGCTGTGGAATTGAGTCTTCTAAGTTGAGGTTTCATTGCAAGAAGATCTTTTATAATTTGATAATAAAGACCTCAACAATATCAGAAGCAAAAGTGTTAGCCTGCAGCTGGAGTTCCTTGCTGCTAGTCGAATAATCGATATTCCTGCTAAGTAGTTGCAAATTCAAATTAATCTCTACACCATCTTTACCAGCCCAACCCCATATTAAAGTACTTCCAACCTTTGAACACAATTGGCACTACATGCTAAAGACTGTTTAGCCAATACAGGATCACATTACAGACAAAATTTACATATTCTAATACTTTGATATTGTGTTACCTGATGCATTTGCTGTCAAATATTACGTTTGTCTATGAGTTAGTGATAGAATTTTGTTTAAGTGATTTTTTTTGTTTATTTTTGCAACTTACAAAGTGCTATCCCAATAGTTGCCTGGTGATGGAAGGTTGCTGACCTCAGGAGCTTAGAGCTGTGAGGGCCAGCTGCTTAATTCAAGTTGAGTTTTACCGGATCCATTTGTCTCAAAATCCAGATTCAAGTGTATTCATTCACCAGGAACTGAATATTGCTTTAGGTTCACACCAAATATAATATCTGTTGTTACTATTTGCGAAGTACTTTTGATTATGGGTACCAGACTGAGTTTATTCCATAGATGATGCTGAAATTGCAGTTCCTCATCACCTTCACTTTAATCAGTCTCTCACCTCAGCTATAACCACAGTGTTGGTTGTCATTATTTCATGTTACCTATTGTCAGCGGAACGAGCTCAAATTCCAAGTTTCAAAGGTTGAGTAGCAGTTTACATCACTGAAGTGCACCCACAAAACCTGAGAACCACAGGGATGTGCTCCCCCAGCACAACTGTTATTCACTCATAAAAATTCTGTCAATGAAAGCAAAAATCCCATTATACACGAGGAACTCTCTCTTTCATATTGTTTTTAGAAAGAAATCACCATAGCTACAGAAATGCTTACAAGTTAACCATTCAATCCCCTCAGACACAGACAAAAATGTGCATGCCAACAGTATATACTCTAAAATAAATGATATTATCTCTAGATAAATCACACGACTTACATCACAGTATTGACTTCTGTGTTCCCACTGTCTGTAGCATTCTGCTGTACTGTCAGTGCTGATTCAATTAAAAGTTCACTAATGATTTCATGCTGACTGTCCTGCTTAATTCTAAAAGCAGTGTTTGGTGTTTGCCTCAAGTCTTGCTGACAGTTATCCTCTCAGGATTCTTCCGTTGTATTGGGGATAGGAAGCATTTCCTGTAAACCAGTGGAACCTGTGGCTTCTCACTGCTGGTAGTGTGAAAGAAATTTTGATCTCCAAAATAAGTGATTTCCATTGGCTAAAGCCTCTTAGCCATTAATCTTGTCAAAGCCTTTCTTGTTAAAATATTTTTTGTTTTAGAAAATTATTTAGAGCTTTAAAATACTGTAATTTTGTAATATCTTTCTAATAACACTTTTGAAATTATTTTCAAATTTCAATGATTGATTATACATTCTGTTAAGAGCTTTTACTCCCTGTTTTAGGAATTTGAATCAGAATTCCTTTTTTTTGCTTCTTCTTGGGAAATTTCTCACTTTTATAAACAAAATGGAGGGCTTGTACACTATCTCTTTCATATTGGGGCGATTTGTGGCTTCAAACAATGACAGAATGATGTATTTTAATTCTTTCCACAATTAAAATATCCTGATTTTCAAATAAAATGTGTTTTGTCTCTGAACTGCTTTTCTCAATGTAATTTTCTTTTGCAGTGGATTTGAGACATATAGATTTGTTCCTGACATTCCCAACTTCAGTATTTAGTTATAGCCCTGTTTTAATTTTTGCAGCTGTCTCCTATTTGTGTCTTTTCACAACTGCAACAATGCCTGTTTATCAGTAAATACTCCAGCTTTATTTTTTCAGCCTCTCAGTCTGGATTTTGTGCTGGATTCAGGAAGGTTTATTCCCTTCTGGATCCAAAATGTTGCTAGAGTTTTGTCCGCCATTCACATCTCAGTCAGTTCCAAACAGATCGGCTCCCTTAGCGCAAAGTGCGACTATCGATACCTTATGCTGTTTTTTTTTTGAAATTTTTTTTAATGAACCTGTTCAGTAATGTTATTGCACACCTCTTGAGCAGATGGTACTTGAATCTGGGCCTCATTCCTCAGTGGTAGGGGCACTACCACTGGTGAAAGTGAGGACTGCAGATGCTGGGGATCAGAGTCTAGATTAGAGTGGTGCTGGAAAAGCACAGCAGGTCAGGCAGCGTATGAGGAGCAGGAAAATCATGTTTCGATTCCTGATGAAGGGCTTTTGCCCGTAATGTCGATTTTCCTGCTCCTCAGATACTGCCTGGCCTGCTGTGCTTTTCTAGCACCACTCTGATCTAGACTACCACTGTCATGTCTAGCTGCCTTTTCACTTCAGAGTGCAGCTGCTTACTGGTATAGCTAGCACGAGCCTGTGTTGACTGACATCCATTTTAAATACTTCCAGCTGCTGACTAACATGTTAAGCCTTTCCTAAAAGGAGCCATGCTTTTAAAATATTAACTCCCTTGTCTGCAAAGCGTTTTTTTTTTCTCTTTCCTTTAGGTTCTACATGTTTTCCACCCCTTCTGATGGTGGTCAGATCTACAGCACTGCTACCATGTTCTAACAGTGATGAGAAGATCTAGACCCAACCATTTGTGGTGGGGGTAGAGCACTGCTGCCATTTCTTCTTCTTATGCTAGTATAGGGGCTTTCTCATAGTCTGTGGTGAAGAATATACTGTGGACAAATCTCAAAAGAGGTTCTTGTCTTAGGTGCGAGAGTGTAGTAGTTCAAAGCACCTGTTGGACCTCGGCTGAGGTATTGTGCCCTGTTCTGGACAGCATATTATACGGAAGATATGAATGCATTGGAAAGAATACAGAAACAAAGAAAATGTGTTAAAGAAATTGGAACTGTTCTACTTGGACAGAACAAGTCTGGGAGGGGATTTGAAAAAGGTTTTCAAATCATGAGTGGACTAGGTAGAGTATATAAGGAGAAGCTGTTCCCGCTCATGAAAAGAAACAAGAATGATAAGGTGCCTATTTAAAATAATGTGCAAAAGAAGCAAGGGGATTCAAGAAAGAGGTTTTCACACGGCGATTAGTTTGATATGGAATGCACTGCCTGGAAGTGTGGTGGAGCCAGGTTCAACTGAGGCATTAGATGATCATTTGAATAGAAGTGGCATACAGGGATAATGGGGAATAGGCAGGAAGTTGGCACAAGGTAGTAGATCTAGTGTAGACACAATGGGCCAGATAGCCTGCTTCTGTACCATAACAATTCTGTGATTCTGATATATCTCTTAGATCATAACTCTTAGACTTATCAGCTATTATTAACAAGACATGTGTGTCTCCATGAGATTGTGCCAAACTCTTAATGCTATATGCTCCAACTTCCCAAGACTGCCTGATGCTGCACTCAGTTGTTTTGGGTCATATAGCAAAATAGGCAGATGATCAACAAAGCTCAGACTAACGGTTTCATATCCATTACCTTATACAACACTTTACAAAACACTTAGCCTGAACTCCTACTGTAAGCACCATGTTTAGAAAGGATGAGAAACTAATAGCAAGTAACAACTAATAACAGAGGTGAGAGGTTTCAGTTACATGGATAGGTCGGAACACCTGGCATTGTTAGAGAACGTTGGGAGGAGATTTGAAAACCATGAGCAGTTTAGATGGAATAGGAAAGGACATATTTGACTGAATCTTCCCAGCCACTGAATGAGTGGGTGATGGCCAGAATGTTGGGAAAATTGGGTGAGATACCTAGCAAGGAGCTTCACAACTCCTTGACAGACACAAGTCCGATTTTCCAGAGAAATGTTGAAAAGAAAGATGAGTTTCTCATTTGTGAGTGGGAAGAGTCCTATTTACATGCATTAACATCTCCTTCTTATTTAATCCTAACCCTATCACAGTTATCCTCACCTTAACAGAGTCATAGAGATGTACAGCATGGAAACAGACTCTTCGGTTCAACCCATCCATGCCAACCAGATATCCCAAACCAATCTAGTCCCACCTGCCAGCACTCGGCCCATATCCCTCCAAACCCTTCCTATTCATATACCCATCCAAATGCCTCTTAAATGTTGCAGTTGTACCAGCCTTCACTACTTCCTGTGGCAGCTCATCCCATACTCATACCAGTCTCTATGTGAAAAGGTTGCCCTGTAGGTCTCTTTTATATCTTTCCCCTCTCACCCTAAACCTATGCCTTCTAGTTCTGGACTCCCCAGCCCCAGGGAAAAGACTTTGTCTATTTATCCTATCCATGCCCCTCATAATTTTGTAAACCTCTATAAAGTCACCCTTCAGCCTCCGACGCTTCAGGGAAAACAACCCCAGCCTGTTCAGCCTCTCTCTGTAGTTCAGATCCTCCAACCCTGGCAACATCCTTGCAAATCTTTTCTGAACCCTATCAAGTTTTACAACATCTTTTCAATAGGATGGAGACCAGAATTGCACGCAATATTCTAACAGTGGCCTAACCAATGTCCTGTACAGCCGCAACATGACCTCCCAACTCCTGTACACAATACTCTGACCAATAAAGGAAAGCATACCAAACGCCTTCCTCAATATCCTATCCACCTGCGACTCCACTTTCAAGGAGCTATGAATCTACACTCCAAGGTCTCTTTGTTCAGCAACACTCCCTAGTACCTTACCATTAAGTGTTTAAGTCCTGCTAAGATTTGCTTTCCCAAAATGCAGCACCTAGCATTTATCTGAATTAAACTCCATCTGCCACTTCTCAGCCCACTGGCCCATCTGTCCAGATCCTGTTATAATCTGAGGTAACCCTCTTCGCTGTCCACTACCCCTCCAATTTTGGTGTCATCTGCAAACTTACTAACTATATCTCTTATTCTCGCATCCAAATCATTTATGTAAATGACAAAAAGTAGAGGGCCCAGCACCGATCCTTGTGGTACTCCACTGGTCACAGGCCTCCAGTCTGAAAAACAACTCTCCACCAACACCCTCTGTCTTCTACCTTTGAACCAGTTCTGAATCCGAATGGCTAGTTCTCCCTGTATTCCGTGAGATCTAACCTTGCAAATCAGTCTCCCATGGGGAACCTTACTGAACGCCTTACTGAAGTCCATACAGATCACATCTACTGCTCTGCTCTCATCAATCTTCTTTGTTACTTCTTCAAAAAACTCAATCAAGTTTGTGAGACATGATTTCCCAAAGCCATGTTGACTATCCCGAATCAGTCCTTGCTTTTCCAAGTACATGTACATCCTGTCCCTCAGGATTCCCTCCAACAACTTGCCCACTACCGAGGTCAGGCTCACCGGTCTATAGTTCCCTGGCTTATTTTTACCACCCTTCTTAAACAGTGGCACCACGTTTGCCAACCTCCAGTCTTCTGGCGCCTCACCTGTGACTATCGATGATACAAATATCTCAGCAAGAGGCCCAGCAATCATTTCTCTAGCTTCCCACTGAGTTCTCGGGTACACCTGATCAGGTCCTGGGGATTTATCAACCTTTAACCATTTCAAGACATCCAGCACTTTCTCCTCTATAATTGGGACATTTTGGAAGATGTTACCATCTATTTCCCTACATCTATATCTTCCATATCCCTTTCCACAGTAAATAATGATGCAAAATATTCATTTAATATTGCCCCCATTTTCTGTGGCTCCACACAAAGTCCACCTTGCTGATCTTTGAGGGGCCCTATTCTCTTCCCAGTTACCCATTTGGCCTTAATATATTTGTAAAAACCCTTTGGATTCTCCTTAATTCTATTTGTTAAAGCTATCTCATGTCCCCATTTTGCTCTCCTGATCTCCCTCTTAAGTATACTCCTACTGCCTTTATACTCTTCTAAGGATTCACTCGATCTATCCTGTCTATACCTGACATATGCTTCCTTCTTTTTCTTAACCAAACCCTCGATTTCTTTAGTTATCCAGCATTCCCTATACCTACCAGCCTTCCCTTTCACCCTGACAGGAATATACTTTCTCTGGATTCTTGTTATTTCATTTCTGAAGGCTTCCCATTTTCCAGCCGTCCCTTTACCTGCGAACATTTGCCTCCAACCAGCTTTCGAAAGTTCTTGCCTAATACCGTCAAAATTGGCCTTTCTTCAATTTAGAACTTCAACTTTTAGATCTGGTCTATCCTTTTCCATCACTATTTTCAAACGATTAGAATTATGGTCACTGGCCCCAAAGTGCTCCCCCACTGACACCACAGTCACCTGTGTTGCCTTATTTCCCAAGAATAGGTCAAGTTTTGCACCTTCTCTAGTAGGTACATCCACATACTGAATCAGAAAATTGTCTTGTACACACTTAAGAAATTCTTCTCCGTCTAAACCTTTAACACTATGGCAGTCCCAGTCGATGTTTGGAGAGTTAAAATTCCCTACCATACCTACTCTATTATTCTTACAGATAGCTGAGATCTCCTTACAAGTTTGTTTCTCAATTTCCCTCTGACTATTGGGGGGTCTATAATACAGTGTAAAAAGTGAGGTCTGCAGATGCTGGAGATCAGAGCTGAAAATGTGTTGCTGGTTAAAGCACAGCAGGTTAGGCAGCATCCAAGGAACAGGAAATTCGACGTTTCGGGGCTCTGGCCCGAAATGTCGAATTTCCTGTTCCTTGGATGCTGCCTAACCTGCTGTGCTTTAACCAGCAACACATTTTCGGGTCTATAATACAATCCGAATAAGGTGATCATCCCTTTCTTATTTCTCAATTCCACCCAAGTAACTTCCCTGGGTGTATTTCTGGGAATATCCTCCCTCAGCACAGCTGTAAAGCTATCCCTTATCAAAAATGCCACTTCCCCTCATCTCTTGCCTCCCTTTCTATCTTTCCTGTAGCAGTTGTATCCTGGAACATTAAGCTGCCGGTCCTGCCCATCCTTGAGCCATGTTTCTGTAATTGCAATGATATCCCAGTCCCATGTTCCTAACCATGCCCTGAGTTCCTCTGCCTTCCCTGTTAGGCCTCTTGCATTGAAATAAATGCAGTTTAATGTATTAGTCCTACCTTGTCCCTGCCTGCCCTGACTGTTTGACTCACTTCTGTTCTCAGCTGTACCCGTCTCAGATCGATCTCTTTCCTCACTATCTCCCTGGGTCCCACCCCCACCTCCCCCCCACCTTATTAGTTTAAATCCTCTCAAGCAGTTGTAGCAAATATCCCTGACAGTGTATTAGTCCCCTTCCAATTTAGTGCAATCCATCCTTCTTGTACAGGTCATTCTACCCCAAAAGAGATTCCAATGATCCAAAAATGTGAATTCTTCTCCCATACACCAGCTCCTCCTCCATGCATTCATCTGCTCTATCCTCCTATTCCTGCTCTCACTAGCTCGTAGCACTGGGAGTAATCCAGATATTATTACCCTTGAGGACCTCCATTTTAAATTTCTGCCTAACTCTCTGTAATCTCCCTTCAGAATCTCAAACTTTTTCCTTCCTATGTCATTGGTTCCAATGTGGACAATGACCTCCTGCTGGCCCCTCTCCCCTGTGAGAACATTCTGCACCCTCTCTGAGACATCCTTGATCCTGGCACCAGGGAAACAACACACCATTCTGCTTTTTCTCTGCTGGCCACAGAAACATCTGTCTGTACCTCTGACTACAGAATCCACTAACACAATTGATCTCTTGGAAGCTGACGTACCCCTCGTTGCATTAGAGCCAGTCTCGATACTGGAAACTTGGCTATGTTATGCAATTTCCCATTCTTATAGCAACTGATGAGAAACTAGGTGCTGAGACTTCCTGACATGAAAATCGGAGCAATTATTTGGCAACTCCAGTTTGCCTCTTGGTCCACTAGACTGACAGTCCCCAGGACCACGGCCTCAGCAGGATAGGAAAGGGTGAGATTGGAGCACGATCATGGTTAGGACTAAACTGTAGGTATGGGGCCAAGGACATAATGCTAAGAGTTGTAGGCATAATTCTAGATGGTGGGTGGGAACGTGTAGGCAATCAGTAGTGTTTGGCTGTTTAGGGAGTGCTAGGAAGAAAGGGATATGGAACTTTGAATGCTATTTCCTCCAAGCGACCAAGGCACAGGGTTGGTACTGACTTTGGATGTCCTAGGACGCTGAAAGATGCCAGCTGCTGGCTTGGCAACTACGAGCTGAAGGTATGGTAGACAGCATATCCTGGCTGGCCATCAGAGCTGGCTACTTCCAAAGATCCATGGTGGCAAGTGTTGGATCTATTAATCATCCGTCTATAAATTTACCAATGCTCCGACCAGAGCCAGTAATACCAGATCACAACATTTCACTTTGACTCCCCATGACAAAGTCATTGTTACAGCACAGTAGGATTTGGCAACATAGTTGGCTTCTGTCAGGTGCAAGGTGTGATAGACCGTACAGACACCACATGAAGAGAGCCATATCACAACTCTGTTAAGTCCATTCCATCACTGCACGTTTTATCTTTAATCATTGGTACTGGATCTTGGAATTCTGTACCAGGTTCCCTTGGAGCAGCCATGATATCTATATCCTTGTAAGCAGTTATATTCCTACCGCACTTGAGGGGCCAGAGGTCTTACAAGTATGGTTATAGGGCGGCACTGTACTTTGTAAACATAACTCTGTTATGTAAACCCTGACTGAAGTAGAGCATGGATACAATGCAACCTGTTCTTCAGCCAGGACCATTATGAGGCAGATGATAGGCCTCCTGAAGATCAGCTTCTGTTGCCTAGATCAGTCTATGGGACCTTACGGTATGGTCTTGTAGAGTGCACTGCGTCATCCTCGCTAACTGTGCCCTGCACACCTGGAGTAGGCAAAGTGAGTAAAGATGGAGGCTGATGAGTCAGGAGAGTGGGAGCAGTTTTCTGAGGAGGAAGATGAGGACATTGAACAAGAGAAACATCACCTGCTACATGACAAGAGGCAAGCAAGAGGCTGGAAGCACACCAAGCCAGGCAGCATCAGGAGGGGAGAAGTCAACATTTTGGGTGCAACCCTTCTTCAGGACTGGTGGTGGGTGTAAGGTGAGCTACAGATAAAGTGGGATGGCAGGGCAGGCTGGTGAGGTGGGGTTAGGTGGAGACAGGCAGAGAGTATGACCTGGTTGGTCAATGTAGGAATGAATTCAGTTGGTGGCTAAGAGGAATGGAAGAGAGGGGGAGGATCTGGGAAGGGAGTCAGGGATTGGGAAGGGAGGCTAATTGAAACTGGAGAAATCAGTGTTGAGTCAGGCTGTAGGCTGCCCAGGTGGGAAGATGAGATGTTGTTCATTGAATTTGTGGTCTGATTCGCTGTGGCAATGATGGAAACCAAAGATGGTCATGTTGGAAAGGGAGTGGGAAGGGAAATTAAAATGGTTGGTGATTGGGAGGTCCGGTCGGCCCCTGTGGGCCCGGCTGAGATTCTCAGTGAAACATTCTCTTAGTTTACGTTCTGTCTCCTCGATGTAGAGAAGACCATATCAGGAGCACCTGATACAATAAACTAGTGTGGAGGAGAATTAGGTGAACCTATCTCACCTGGAAGGACTGTTTGGGGCTCTGGATGGTGATGAGGGGTGTGGTGTGCTGGCATGTTTTGCATCCTTTCCAGTTGTAGGGAAAGGTATCTGGGGGTTCGGGGGGGCTCGGCGAGGAGAGTGGCGCAAACCAAGGACTGTCGAAGGGAGCGGTCCTTGAGGAAGGCAGAGAGGGGTGGGGAGGGGAAGACATTCTTGGTGATGGGGTCTAGTTGGAATTGGTGGAAGTATTTAAGGTTGGTTTGTTGGATACGGTAACTGGTGGGGTAGTAGGTGAGAACAAGGGTCACTCTCTCTTTATTGTTTATAGAGTGGGGGTGTTTAGAGCAGTGGGACAGGGAATGGAGGTGGTGCAGTGGAGGGCTGTCTGGGAGATAAAGCACATTTGTTACTCCAATTGGATGTCTCTAACAAGGCAGAAGGCAACAGCATCTGGCTCTACAAGCCAGATAGTAATTAATTGGCAGCCAATTCCAGTAGATTAATTTTAAAACTGTTGGTGATCAAAAGGCAAGTGATCTATTTATGTTGAGACAGGGAAATCCATATTTTGTTTACATAGAACGTAGAACATAGAAAAATACAGCGCAGTACAGGCCCTTCGGCCCTTGATTTTGCGCCGACTGAAGCCTACCTAACCTACACTAGCTCAATAACCTCCATATGCTTATCCAATGCCCGCTTGAATGACCATAAAGAGGGAGAGTCCACCACTGATACTGGCAGGGCATTCCATGAACTCACAACTCGCTGAGTAAAGAATCTACCCCTAACATCTGTCCTATAACAACCTCCCCTTAGTTTAAAGCTGTGTCCCCTAGTAACAGCTGACTCCATACGTGGAAAAAGGTTCTCACTGTCAACCCTATCTAAACCCCTAATCATCTTGTACACCTCTATCAAATCACCCCTAAATCTTCTTTTCTCCAATGAGAACAGCCCCAATTGCCTCAGCCTTTCCTCATACGATCTTCCTACCATGCCAGGCAACATCCTGGTAAACCTCCTCTGCACCCGTTCCAGTGCCTTCACATCCTTCCTATAGTATGGCGACAAAAACTGCACACAATACTCCAGATGAGGCCGCACCAGAGTCTTATACAACTGCAACATGACCTCAGGACTCCGGAACTCAATTCCTCTACCAATAAAGCCCAATACACCATATGCCTTCTTCACAGCACAATTTACCTGGGTGGCAACTTTCAGAGATCTATGTACATGGACACCAAGATCCCTCTGCTCATCCACACTACCAAGTAGCCTACCATTAGCCCTGTAATCCATCTTCTTGTTACTCTTACCAAAGTGAATGACTTCACACTTAGCTACATTAAACTCCATTTGCCACCTTTCTGCCCAGCTCTGCAACTTATCTATATCCCGCTGTAACCTGCCACATCCTTCTTTGCTGTCCACAACTCTACCGACTTTCGTATCATCCGCAAACTTGCTCACTTGTTTGTTTGTGCTTTGATCACTTTTTGCTGTTAGTGAATAAAAATGAATGGTTTGAATCATTTGAAGGCCCGTCCTATGTAAGTAGTCTAACTAGATCACAGGGCTGCTCTCTGTCATAGACCTAAGGATTACCATACTTCAGACAAAAGGAGAGGTTGAGAAGGAGAGTCCTTCACAGTAACCTCATTGATAGTCCTACAGTGAACATGATAAAATGCCAGTGGACACCAGAGAAAAAGTCACATGATAATAGCATGAGAAAACCCATGAGGTCTCACAGCCTGTTGTTCACATGTAGGGAAGGATCGAGAACCAGACTCGTCCTAATGAGATTTGTGTAAGTCATGATGATATAACTGATGATATGACTCTGATGTCAGTAAGAGAAGATGCCAGGAACAAGCATGTGAAGAGAGAAGTCTTGGACACCACATTAGAGAGCTTGTGCTGATAACTTGTTTTGTACAGATGTAAATATAGAAGTATAACGGTGCATGAGGATTAAAGAACCTTAGTTAGAGTTAAGGAAAAGTAGCTTCAAGGACTGTTTATATGCAGACACCTAGAGATACTCCAGAGCAGGATCTCAACGTGCAGTTAGCAGTATTATCTCAAAGCACAAAGAGCACCAATTTAAAACAAATGACAAAAATCAAAGGCAACATGAAGAACCTCTTTAACAATGGTTATTACCTTTAATACACTGCCTAAGTGTGTGGTGGAAACAGATTCAATTCTGGATTTCAAAAGGGAATCAGGGAATTACCTGAACAGAAAAAAAACATGCAGGGCTATCAGAAAAAGAGAAGAGCATGAGACAAGCTGAGTTCTGAAGAAGGGTTACGGGCCCGAAACATTAACTGTGATTTCTCTCCACAGATGCTGCCAGACCTGCAGTTTCTATTTTTGTTTGATTTCCAGCATCTGCAGTTCTTTCAGTTTTTACTTAGACTAGCTGAGTTGATGTTGTAGACAGCAACAATGGATTCAATGGGCTGAATGGTCTTCTATGCTGAAATCATTCTGTGATTCCATATCAAGCAGCACAGCCTGCTGATGTTTTTATCAGATCGCACCATTTTTAACTTCCTTTGATCATGATCCGTTGTAACATCATTATGAGATTTATGCTTCAGTAAGAATGTACTACAAGTTATTCCAGATAATTCATAACTGTTTGTTTGAACCTGCGCACCCTTCATGATTATTTATTGGCCTTGGCTAACTTGACATTGTGGAACTGCAATGTCAGAATTTCAGAATGTTCCAGTTTTGTCAGTGAATTTTTCTTACTTGGAGATAAATAATCACGAACAACCAGCATGGCAAAGCAGTGAAACATGTCTTATTTAAGGGAGGTTGGCGTGGAAACATCCCGCTGGAGTTTGTTATCTGAAATGAAATGCCATGGATTCCTCCTACATGATGTGAGCATTCTAATATGAGCTAGTATATATATCTATTAACTGGCATGATTGGGATATATATTTTTAATCTCAGGGAGATATTTTTAAACATTCATTATCAGGCACTTGTCAGATTTCGAAGTCAGATTCCATTAGACCTTACTGCTGTTATTTTAATGACGATAATAAGCGCTGTTTGATTAATCAGACTGTGCTCTATGTCTTACTGTTTTTTTCTACCATACTGGACTTTTACAGTATAATGCTGAAAAGATTCAGTAGGCTGCTACAATATGGTGTGTAGATAATTATGCTTCAAAGTTAACAATTGGCTGACCATACAAGAATTACCAGATGAAAAATGATGGAGTCTTACATAATTCTAAACTTGAAAATAGATTCCACTTGTTATGTAAGCCAAATTTATAGAAGTGTAATTAGGAAGAATTTCCATGAGAGTTTTCCTATTCTTCTGCAGTAACTTTGATGGACGAACTGTGGACATCCTGGAAAAACGAACCACCAAAATGACCCCCTGATTGTGGGTCATTTTGGTGGTAAGGGTCTGGAAACCTCTGAAAATGGAATGGAACCCAGTCATGCCATTTGGAATGTAGCAAAAGAAGTGATGATTAATAATAAAAAGTTGACTTGTCTTAAATGAAAAAGAAAGCAGTGCAACAAAAAGTGATATTAGGTGATCATGTGCCAAATGGTGCTACGTAGTCTGTAGAGATACTAGATGTGCTTTTAGTTTCAGTTTTTACCAAGTGGGAGTCAAGTAACTTAATTGATCTGAAAAGGGAGATGGGAATTATTATAGAGGGATCTAATAAATTTATTCATATTACTACTAGCTTGGAACATGACGCAGGTATTAGAAGGACAATGAAGAATTGTAAGGTAGAAGTTTTGGATCTTTATTTGTCTAATTTTGTACCAATGATGGCGCCATTTTTGGCAACATTGTACACATTTCACTGTACTCCTATACTTTCGTACTTGAGTACATGTGACAATGAAACCTAGTTCAAATTCTGATGTACAGGAATCCCACAGATCAGATCAGTTGCATCAGTGAAAGCATAGGAAGTGAAAGGAGGAAATTACAGGGACTCTGACACATTTACCAGAGAATACTGAACATTACATGGTGACCACGAGCATGGCAGCTATTACTTCTATATTTTTCAGAAAAGTTAGCAAATTCAACCCCAGAAAACAGCAGACTGCTGACAGGTGGGACTAGATTGAGTAGGGATATCTGGTCGGCATGGACGGTTTGGACCGAAGGGTCTGTCTCCATGCTGTACATCTCTTATGACTCTATGACTCTAAATTCAATTGGTTTCTTACTTAAGTATGGAGAGCAACATTGTGGACAGCATTTTAGATCAATGTCTTGGACAACTATAATGAAACTTCTCTATTTTTATAATGCTTTTCCCTTTAAATAAATGACAATGTTCAATTTGCCTTCCTAACACTTATTGTACTTACACATCAACCTATTGTGATTTGTGTACCAGGACTCTCAGTTGACACTATATCGCAAACTTCTGCAATCTTTTTCTTTTTAAATAATGGTTTCCTGATTTTCCGGGAAAAGTGAACAAGTTTATATTTTCTCACATTATACTCGTACATTACGAAAAGCCTGTCTCTTTTTCTGCTGAAGCCATTGGGGTAACCGTGAGGAATTAAAAGGAAATGACTTCTACCAAAGCTAAGAATCGCCTGTTGCATCTCTGTGGCTACAGACATTCCAGCCTATCAAGTACTTGGCTCCCTCACTTCCTGCTGGTCTTGCTCATGTTTTAATCTGGCAAAATCCAGTTAATCCAGGAAACTAGGGCTGACAGTTACTGCCAGAGTCTGTGATGAAAGGTGTAGTTAATTGACGTTTTGCATGTGTTAATAATAGCCTGGTCCATCCTATGGGAATATCCTCTGTATTCATTTACTCGCTCAAATTAAATGCAGAAGCTGATGGGTTCCTGCCAACTTCTCAACTTGCCTGCACTTTCTTGATGTTTGAATTTCCTGCAGTCACAAACCCTCTCTGACACTGGCAAGCTAACATTTACCCATGCAAGAGTTCAGAGCATGGCAGCAATTTAATAAGCTGTCCCTTATCTGCCATGCATTAGCATTGTACTCTGTTTATAAGGAACAGATTGCTATAGGATTTCTTTTGAGTCTTGGCAACTAGCTCAACCTTCTCAAAAAGTATATATATGTGCATACCATTCGGTCTCTCTATTCCTATCATGTTGTCCAAATTAATGCTGTGTCATTATTTCATATTCACTACCTCCTTGTTGCCTCCAAAAAAGTTTAATTTTTAAAGATTTACTGATAACAACGGTAAAATATAGGTCCAGACTTATTTAGAAAGTGGTAGTGCACAGCAATGAAGATTCTACCTTATGCCTTGATAGTCTTTTCTTGCATCCTGTTGTAATCGGTTCTTAACCTGTTTAGTAGATTGAACTGGGATAATTTATCATTTATTCTCATGCCGTAACACTAATTAAAGTAATTTTTCTGTAATTGATTGCTGAGGATTTATTGTAACCAAAGAGTTTCTGGCTGTTAGTCTTGGGGCTAAATACAAGACTTGATTTTGCCGTGATAATGTTGACGAATGGGTGAATTAATTAAATGGATGAAAAGCCATACTGTAAATAGAATATCTCGGTGTCTGACTGCCTTACTAACATTCTCACTATTAATCTGTCAGTTAAATTATTCCTAAACAAAAGGATTGGTAATATGATACTGCTCACATGTATGTGAAACCAAAGATAACTACTGTTATTGTTTTGCTATTACATAACCTATTATTGATATTATAATACAGTAGCTAGATTACATCAAAGCTCAACAATTTGGTTCATGCTGATTGCTTCTGCTTTTACGTGGCACAGAATGCAGTTAACACCCAAAAATGAATGGTTTAGAGCTCGTGGCAGTTAAAAATTGTAAAATATCTGAACCCTAGCCCCAACCCACCACCAACACCCTCCATTTCCATTGAAGGGAGGCCAGGAGCACCATCATTTTAAAAGACAAAGCTGTGTGTCTCCTTTCTATCCCCAGAAGCCCAACTTTCCTGCGTCTTGGAAAACCAAGGAATTGGACAAGGTGTGTGAAGTTGGATCTAGGAATTCAAGTGCCATTCTCTGCATTCATACAGCCTCCATTAAAACTCTCACCCCATAGCCTTCAAGTTGCAACCACCCACACACCACCCAGGCCTCCCACGCCATTAGTTCTTGCCGGAGCCCTCCAAGACCCCTTACCAACCTCTGTGAGTGCAGTAGAACACCTCTCCCTACTGCCAACAATTCCAGGATCCACTCCAATGACTGGGGTGGAGCCTTCCCCACCAGTTTGGACTCAGACTTAGTCCTTCAGCCTCTCCTCTGGTGTTTCGGGCCCTACAACACCAAACTAGATCAGGTTGGCTTCTTGCTGGTACATGTGTTAGTGATGTCACACACATGCTGTCAGTTTCCACAGTGTGCAAGTTAACATTGACTTACTGGATTCCTTTTTGTTTTTCCTATGTACTCCCAATAGGTTAAAAGGTTTTTCTAACATAAAAAACTCTTCCCGCAGAGTGTTCTTTATATACTCCATATGTTTCTCCTGTTCCTATAGATTACTTATCCAAAGTTTTGCGTCGTCATACAGAGCAAGCTTGTGATGGTGGCCACCTAAACCTATATTGCCCTCGAGGTACAACAATAAGTATACAGTCAGCATTCTATGGACGTAAAGTGCCAAGTTCCCTCTTGTGCCCTGGTTCACATCCCGGAAGTAGAGCGGAAGAAAATCTAAACTGCACAGCACCAACCACTTTACAGGTACAGCAAGAATTTTATTTTTTTTTACTATCCTAAAAATAGAATGTAAAATGACAGTAAGAATAACAATTGTGCAATTTTATCGTTAGGTGATGTTAATAGTGGTCATCGTTTCCCAATTATACTCTTCTTGAATCATACAATTTTAGCACCTGCTATAACTATTAGAATAGATGCATTTCAGCTGAGTCAAAATTCATAAGCCATCAAAGGTTTGTCTGGAAATTGCAAAGTTTATTGATTTTTTAAACTAATTTTTAGTTTGCTCCACAAATCTGATGCAGATACAATGGTTTAGCAAAGGACTATCCTTTCTAACATGCAGTTCCAACTTTAGGCTTCAGTATATTTTATCATATCATATTGACAATTGCCAGTTTCTTTAGTCCATGGTAATTGTCTGAAATGTGGTACCTTTTAATAATAATAAATGAATATCTTCCAGTACTTGAAAGTGCCTAAGATATTTTACTAGTCCAAAAGAGGCCGAACCTAATAATGCAGCAATTGCAACTAAATTATAGAAACCTACCTCTGAGCAAAGAAGCCTGGGTTTAAATTCCACCTGCTCCAGAAATGTATAATGTCATCTCTGAACAGGTTGATTGGGAAAATATGAACATCCGATGTTTTATGAAGCTGTTCATCTGTGTTCGATTGAAGAACTATCATGGTATACAAAAGCAAAACCAAGAACTGTGGATGCTGGAATCTGAAACAAAAACAGAAGTTGCTGTAGAAACTCGGCAGGTCTGGCAGCATCTGTGGAGAGAAAGCAGAAAGAACACAGCTTCTGAAGAAGGGTCACTTGCCTTGAAATGTTAACTCTGAGTTTGTCTAACAATTTCTATTTGTGTATCATTATATACAGTCGATCTCCAGAAAAATTGACTTGCAACAGAGATTCAGTGTGATATTGCCAGAGATAATACATCACAGTTCTGAAAACAAACCTGAAAACTATTTTTTCTGCAGCTGTGGTGGTTGATAGAGATCTTCAAAACTATTTTGAGATATGTTAAGATAAATGTTGAACAAAAGGTGCATTTCACCTCAGAGTCTGTGTTCGTGCCTCATGACGGTTGCAAACATTTTACCATCTCTCAAAGAATGAAGGGAATCTGGATTGGTGGGTATAAGTCATAAAGGGTATGGGTATGCACAAACTCAAATCTGCATAAAATGCAGTTTTTCTATCTCTCTAATTCTCCTATGAATGCACACTTTTCAAAAATTATTTCATGGAATGTGGCAACATTGACAAGTCCATCATTTATTATTTATCCCGAATTGTCCTTGATAAGATAAGTCACCTTCTTCAATTGCTGCAATGTGATAGGTACACCCACAATATTGGTGAGGATGGAGTTCCAAAATTTTGGCTCATTGACAGATCAGGAACGATGATAGTTCCAAGTCAGGATGTTGTGTGACTTGGTGGGGAACATGGAGGCTGGATACTCAAGCATCAGGTGCCATTGTATTTCTAGACGGTAGAGACTGAGGCTTTGCAAGGTGCTGTTGGAGGAGCTTTGGCAAGTTACTGGGATGCGTCATTATTGATGGTACACACTGCTGCCATTGTGCTTCAAAGTGAAGGGGCCAAATGTTGAAGATGGTGAATGGGGTCTCAATCAAATGAGCTACCCTGTCGTGAGTGGATTGATCATCTTAATGATATGCAGATGTTCAAACAGAAGTGAAGAGTTAGATTTCACTGCAGTTTCAGGACTGTACAGAAACAAAAATTGCAAAAAAAATTTACAATGAGCAGAAAATGTGCAATTTTCATCTCTGTTTCTGTCTCTATTTTCATCACATTAGGAAAGGTATCAATTGGGAATTCCACATGCTGCTTCTTCAAAGCTGCTGGAATCATTCTGACAGTAAACATTTCAGAACTTAATTTTCAGTGAGATGGCCATAGTTTGGAAACCATACAGTATCATATCTACGGGGTAGATTAGAGACAGAAAGAATTTCAAATGTGAGTACAAGTCATGTTGCCCCTTTTGTAGTTTATCATGAAACGATGTTTATTAAAATGAGTAATGATAGTGCTGTGATTAGAAAGAATAAATGGCCACTAAGTGATGTCTTTTGCCGAGTTACTCCTAGCGGTCAGTTAGCTTAGCTTGCTGGATGGCTGGTTTGCAATGCACAGTGATGCCAGCAGTGAGGGTTTGATTCAAGTACCAGCTGAAGTTACCAAGAAGATTCTGCCTTCTCAACCTTACCACTTGCCTGAGATGTGGTGACCCTCAAGTTAAAGTCGCCTCCCTCTAATGCGACAGTAGCCCTGCGGGACGATAGCAACTTCTGACAACTGGAAAAGTTGTCAAGTAGGAGAACAACACTGTAAAAGCAGAAGAGTCTTCAGATGCATTAAAATAAATTTCCACTGGATAAAGTATTATTCTGCATTGTAAAATATTAAAAGGCTAACCTAGTTTGAGAGGAATAACAACTTGTTTTAATTATGCTATTAGCTATTACTAAATCCTGTGTGACTATTTGAAAATATTGTCAGATGCCTGAGCTTTCATTCACTTTGTGCAGAATGACTTAACCATCTGTTTGGCTGTTTGCAAATTGTGACGGAAGTAACAGTTCTTGGCTTCCTTCAAAGTGATAATGGATTCTGTACTGCAAGGTTTATTTCTGAAATTTTCCAGGTTAAGGTGAGTTTTAATTGACAGCTTGGCTGCCAACCAAAGCACTACTGAACATTATATATGTACTTGTACTGGGAATATGAATTTGATGCTTCTGACACATTTCTGACTCTTTTTAAATAATTAATGAAAAGTATGCATTGCTGGCCATATCAACTATTATTGCCCAACCCTAGTTGCCCTTACGAAGGTAGTGGTGAGCTGCCGTCTTGTACTGCTGCATAATTTGTTTAGTGAAGGTACATCCATTGTGTGGCTAGGGAGACATTCCAGGATTTTGACCCAGGCACACTGAAGCAAACAATTGTTCAAGGACAATAAAGGGTTCCAAGTTATTTCTCAAGATAGTTATTTATTTTGACAGATTTATGAGATTTTTAAAGTAGACAAAATTTTAATGCCTATAAAACTGTTGGTTGTTTGTTTTAACAGATTTAGGAGCTTTTCAAAGATTTCTGTATGTTCTTGAGGACCTGTGAATCATCTATAACATGGTTATGGTGTGAAGGATATGCAGAGGGGGTATAAAACAGCTTTCCTGCTAACTTTCTTTTCTTCTGCGTGGACCTCCAAGGTTGGACACAGCAACCACTTCTGGGACAGGAAGTCAGTGCTGTGATTGGTGTTGATATGGCAATCACTGTGCACAGATCCTTGAAGTAGCTGCACTTGCATAGCGTTTAGAACGAAGGTTAATGAAAAGTGAGTGGATTGGGGTGAAAAGAGTGACAGGGTCGAAGTTGAGGGGCACAGAAATGAAAGGAGGGAAGGGGTAGGGATAAGGGGTGAGAAGATGCTTTGCATCAATTGGATGAACTGGGCCAATGTTTCTGTGGATGGAGGCTGGCCTTATAAGGGAACTGCCTTAGCATCAGCCTCCTCTGTCTCAAGGAGAGGCAATGGCCTACTGGTGTTACAGCTGGAATGTTAATCTAGAGACATATGTAATGTTCTGGGGAACTCGGTTCGAATTCTGCCACGGCAGGTAATGGAATTTGAATTCAGTAAGCTCTAGAATTCTATCTAACGATGACCATGATGGTTGATGGGAAAAGCCTATTGGTTCACTAATGTCCTTTAGAGAAGGAAACTGCCACCCTTATCAGGTTTGGCCCTAGTGTGACTCCAGACCGACTTCAACGTGATGCTTCACTAACACCTGGGTTATTTGGGATGTGCCATAAATACTGCCCAAGTTAGCGACGCCCTCATCCTGAGAATGGTTTTTTAAAAAACTGTTGGGTAATGACATTGAGAAAATCCTGACTTCCAGATTCCTGCCTCCATGTTGAAAATCCATGTCATGAGTGCATGTTTACATTAATTTTTCTTTAAAAATATTATGTGGTAGAAATCACTGGTGTCACCTTTCATAAAGATCTACCTTTTATGGTTTTTATTCTCATGCCAGAGCTTGGGGAGGAATTCATCTGTAAAGTGAAGTAGAGCAGAAATTTATATACCACCAATCTCATGCTCCCTGGCATTGAGATGAACAGGAATTGGCAAGTAGATAAAACTTAGTCTTGGGCTAATAGCTGTTGTCTGGGAGAACTCAGTGAGAAGCCAGTGACCACATTCCATTCCATTCAGTGTTGCATAGCTGGGAAAATGTTAGTTTATGTTGGGGAGCGAGAGAGAGAGAGAGAGAGAGAGACTGGATACTAAAAGAGCCAAGGAAAGCAAAAGCAAATTAGAGAAGCAAGAGGGTATGTGTTAGACATGAACAGTGAATCCAGATCAGATTTGTTTTGAACTGATAACGGCTTAGTCAAATAGAGACACCAAACGGATTCAGCTACTTGGAGGAAAATAGATATTTGGAACAAATGAAGGATGGAGGCTGAGCAGGAGAATATTAAAGTCAAACCAAAGAGGAAGTTAAAATCATGACTACCATATGTAATTTTAATGATGTTCCTCTTTTCTTCAATGTAAATATAGTAATCACACTCAAGAAACAACAATGTGAGATCTTAATTTGAAGTTAAGACCATCTGCAGGTATTATTCACTTGGAGGCCAAGATTATACCTCTGATTTCTTCTCCACCTATTTGCAGACTGATTACAAATCATGCAGCAAATATTCCATCCTGTCATGGTGGTAACTATGGATAGCAATTTAAGATATGATCCCTTAATGGTATATCATATCACAGCAGCTTCATAGGGACCTAAATAATCCATAGCACCTGAATTTGCTTGGAACAATTGACAGTATTACAGACATTTTGCCATCTTGCAGAGTTACATCTGTTCCTAAAATGACTTTTTGATTTGTACCTGGACTTTCTTTGAGTTAATTTTGTTGCAAGCATTAAGTTTTAACATATTTGGTAAAAATGCTGGTCAACCAAAGCGATGTCTAGCCATCATAATTATTGCCAAAGTACAATCTCTAGAATATTGTCTAATGTTGACTGCAGATTCTAAGCATTTCTGTTCTTTGTTCAAAAGTTTTTAAAAAGTTCTTAATGCATTTGGTTTTTAAAGCTATTTAGATCACACTTTCAATCTAATAGTGTTTCATGGGCTTGTGCTTTCAGATAATTCTCTTTATTCCTGAACTCTGTCTCTTTGCTTTCATTCTTGCCAGAAAATACTGGATGAATGCCAGGATCAGCAATCCTGCCAGCTTCTTGTCAATAGACGTGTTTTTGGACTTGACCCTTGTCCAGGCACCAGCAAATACCTCCTTGTGTCCTACAAATGCAAGCCGAGTAAGTAATACATCCACACTTAATGAATGCATATTTTCTGGATCAAGCTCTCTGTTTGAGTTACATAGGGTGGCTAGCAAAAATTGTATAATTAGGTATAAATATTTGATGTGATCTACCTTATAATGATAACAAAATCATATCTTATTCATAGAGTAAAAAATGAGGTCTGCAGATGCTGGAGATCACAGCTGCAAATGTGTTGCTGGTCAAAGCACAGCAGGTTAGGCAGCATCTCAGGAATAGAGAATTCGACGTTTCGAGCATAAGCCCTTCATCAGGAATAAGAGAGAGAGAGCCAAGCAGGCTGAGATAAAAGGTAGGGAGGAGGGACTAGGGGGAGGGGCGATGGAGGTGGGATAGGTGGAAGGAGGCATAGCCAATTTGTACAAATCCATCTAATTTGACCCTTGACATCACTTCGTAATTCAGATTTAACTATTATTAATATCTGTGAGCCAATACAATGACATCTGTTTTCATTTGTTAATTCACTTCCATTTTGTCTTGTTCCAATGGAAGTCCGAAAGAAAGGACACTGGTCAGCAACTTAGCACTAAAGTGTTATAGTCTTTTCTCCCACTGTGTTCCCATTCCAAATGCATGTCTCAACCTGTTCTCAGTGGGGAGGTGGAAAGGTTTGGAATGTGGCCCTCGCCACAGCAGTAGCATCCAAGAGCAGATGGTAGAAAGAGTGATTCAAATAGAAAGAGTTTAGTCAGTCAACATCAGTTTTCCATTTCAGCAGGATAGCATTTGTATTCCTAAATGTGACAAGCATAGCTGCCAGTTTTTAATGATTGTAGGCAAAATAAGACATTATGTCCAATGATTTTTTTTCTCTTGTTTTAGCTTCTGAACTATTAGTTCTGAAAAATAGAACATATTTCCATTTTGGTCAGCAGAAAAGTAGTCTGACATTAGGTATTACATCCCTCCTGGCCTACCCGACAAATTGCACCAGTTTCAGCCTCAGAAGTATACTACTTAATGCACTGATGTCTCATTTTCTGGATTAAACGCTATTCAAATTATGATGACTCTAAATAACTGTTAATGGAGATTGTTAGTAGCTAACAACAGATAGTGTGATAACAAGGCCTGGTGTGTGGGCTAGGGGTAGGGACATGGGAGAGCTCAAGCCCGAAAGTTGCTGAACTCGATACTGGGTCCGAAAGGCTGCAGGGTCCTGGGGGAAAATGAAGAGATGATTGAGTCTGCTTCAAATGTACAGATCACTCAAGACCTCTAAAGTAGGTTAATCATGAATCAGTGTGAGTTACATTTGTGTCCAAGAAATAAAGGTACACTAAACTACCCAGAATTTTTAATCTAAAGCTGTCAATGACCAGCAGCCTCTTGAATCAGAAAAATATGAATGAAGAGCAGAAGTGAGCCACTCAGCCCTTTCAGCCTGTTCCCCAACTCAGTACGATCCTTGGCTGATCTGATTTCAACCTCAATTCCTTCTTACCCTGATCATCTTTCACTCACTTGCTTATCAAACATCTCTCTACTTCTGCTGTAAAAATATTCAACTACTCTATTTCCACTGCTTTTTGAGGAAAGTGTTCCAAAGACTCATGACACTGTGAAAAAAAATTCTCCTTATCTCTGTTAAAGAGCCAAATTCTTAAACACGAGTTCTAGTTTCACCCACCAGAGGAAACATCCTTTTCACACCCACCCTTCCACCCCAGGGTTTTGTTCAATCACGTTGCCTCTTACTCTTCAGGCTTCCAGTGTTTAACTATTGCTCATAAGACAACCCACTAATTCTGGTGATTAGTCAAGGTAAAGCTTCTTTAACTATTTCTAACACTTTTCCATTGTTCTTTAAATAAGGAGATCGATACTGTATACTACGCTAAATGTGGTCCCACCAATTCCCTGCAAAACGGAAGCATTACCTCTCTACTTTTGTTTTTAAATTGCCCTGGGAATAAATGATAAAATTCTATTAGCTTTCCTAATTACTTGCCGTATCTGCAGACTAACGTTTTTCAATTCTTCCACTAGAATACCCAGATCTCTCTGCATCTCCAAGTTTTTCAATCTCTCCCAATTAGATAATACACTTCTGGCTTATTGTTTCAGCCAAAATGGATAATTTCACATGCTCTTTCACTGTGTTCCGTTTGCCAGACATTTGCCTAATTACTTAATCCATCTAATATCCCCTTGTATCCTCCTTTTGTCCTCTTCACAACTTATTTTCTTTCCTATCTTTACATCATCAGCGAATTTAGCAACCATACCTTCAGTTCTTCCATGCAAGTCATTTATATAAATAATTAAATGTTGAGAACAATGGTATTAATCCCTATGGTATACCATTTGTTACCTCTTGCCAGTCTGAAAAAGACACATTTATGCTTACTCTCTGGTTCCTGCTTGCTATCCTATCTTCTATCTATGCCAATATATTACCCCATATGCCATGAGCATGTACTTCCTGCAATAATCTTTAATATGGTACCTTATCAAGTGCCATTTTAAAAATTAACCATACCTCCTCCATCCCTTTTCCTCAGCACATATTACTTCAAACTAATTTTGACAGTAGAATGATGGAACAGAAAGCACGATTTACAAATAAAACATTCAGGACTAATTTCAGAATGTTCTTAACACAAAGATTAATCAACAAACAGCAGACCACCTTTCAGTATGGTAGTGGAAGTCAAAACTGTGAAAGCATTTCAGAAGCTATTCGATGACCTGATGTTGACGAAGGGCGGGAGTTTAAAAAATCTAAATTAATGACTTAAGACAGGATGAAAAGCATTTCTATCCTGGCAACAAATATCGGAGCAGTCAATGACCATTGAAATGTTAGTGAAAAGTTCCACTTTGAATTTTGTTATTGGATGGTGAAAGGAGAAGCTGCGAAGTTTACATGAAACTTTTCTTTAAAAGTAGAACTGACAGTTTCATGCATTAAAGAAAATTACATTTGTTGCAGTCAACTAGACATGTTGCAATTTATTTACAATAATCTAATTCTGCTTTTTCTTACAGATGAGTACAAAAGCAAAGTCGCCTGTGAGGGGAAAGCACTTAAACTGCGCTGTAAAAACTCTACATTGATCAACATCTATTCTGCAACATATGGCAGAATGATGAATGGAAACAAGGCTTGCCCTTCTAACCTTAAACTGCCTGATATAGGTATGTTGAGTATAGGGGTTGTAACATCATCTTGCGGCTGTTCAGGACATCGGTGAGGCCGCGTTGCGAATACTGTGTTCAGTTCTGGTCTCCCTGCTATAGGAAAGATGTTGTTAAACTCAAAAGGTTCAGAAAGGATTTACAAGGATGTTGCTGGGATTGGAGGGTTTGAACTATTGGGAGAGGCTGAATAGGCTGGGGCATCAAAGGCTGAGGGGGTGACCTTATTGAGGTTTGTAAAATCATGAGGGGCGTAGATAGGTAGGGTGAATAGCTACGGTCTTTTTCCCAGGGTAGGGTCGTCCAAATCTAGAGGGTGTAGGTTTAAGGTGAGAGGGATAAGGGACCTGAGGGACAACTTTTTCACGCAGAGGGTGGTGTGTGCATAACACTATCTGCCAGAGGAGGTGGTGGATGCAGATACGATTACAACATTTAAAGGCATCTGAATGGGTATATGAAAAGGAAGGATTCAGAGGGTTTTGGGCAATATGCTGACAAATGGGACCAGATCAGTTTAGGATTTTTGGTTGACGCAGATGAGTTGGACTGAAGCGTGTGTCTCCATGCTGTATCACTCTATTGCTCTAGGTAATATGGAGCCCATTACGACCATGGTTTGGTTCTTAATGGCTGCACACTGTGTGAACACTGAGGATAGAGTTTGAGAGTATAAGTATAAAACTTGAAAAACTCTCTTCTTTGAAATTGATGTATTAATTCAGAATTATCCATGAACTTCAGCTGAAATCTAGACTTTATGAGAGGATTATTTCCTTAGTTGAAAGATAGACAGAAATTAGTTTTGTTATAAATGAAAATAATGGTGATGTGATGATCTTATGTAATTAATAATCCACAGAAATCAGTTCAAATTCCACCCTGGCCAGCTTGAGAAATTGGATTCAGTTTTTCAAAAAGTCTGAAAATGAAAAGCTTGTATAAAACAAAAGGTTGTCAAAACATTGTCTGAAAGTGCTAAATTCCTGGTTCACAATGGACCTTTTTGGAAGGAATCCTTTTTGGGGCTGGTCTGTATGTTACTCCAGTTCACCTAAATGTTTGATACTCGAACCATCCACTGGCATCATCCAGGTACTAAATGCTGGCCTTGCCACTGATACCCACAGCCCAAGAATGAAATCTATGTAAGAAATCTTGATTATGTGATATGTATTGTTACAGCGGCAATACCACACAATCCTAGCTACGTTAACAAGGTGGCAATGACATCTCTGAGTCAAATTCTTTGATCCCTATTATTTTAAGGGATTGAATCTATCAAATCACTATCCAAAATGCCAAAAGCACTATCAACATCTATGTCCCCATTTTGTGTGGCATGGTGGCTCAGTGGCTAACACCAGGGACCCAAGTCCGATTCCTGCCTCAGGTGACTGTGTGGAGTTTGCACATTCTCCCTGTGTCTGTGTAGGTTTCCTCTAGGTGCTCTGGTTTCCTCCCACAATCCAAAGATGTGCAGGTCAGGTGAATTGGCCATGCTAAATTGTGCATAGTGTTCAGGGATGTGTAGGTTAGGGGTGTTAGTCAAGGGTAAATATGGGGTAGGGGAATGAGGCTGGGTGGATTACTCTTCGGAGGATTGGTATGGACTTGTTGGGACAAATGGTCTGTTTCACCTAGGTAATCTAATCTAATTGTTTTAATAAACATCAGGATCTTTCGGTGCCAGTAAGTTGATGTTAAGTATTCTATTGGGTCCTGATGCTGGTGAAGCACATACGACAATCATCTCATAAGGCTGCCTGCAGGACCATTACAGGGTTTACTGCCAGCCTAATTAGGATAGAACTGTTGAGCTGTGGTGCTGTTTGCTGCTTTAGGTGTATTCCACCATTCATTGACCTCTGAGGGATTCAATGGGATCAGCATTCTGCTCCTTCTGGTTGTACGATAAGGTGGGTAAAAAAATTACCGTTGTGTGGCAGTTTCTAACAACCCCTTTAAAGGTTACCTGTTGACTGTGAAATGCCTACAGCTCAATGCACAATACATCTGGCACAGAATGAATGCCGATCCATTGAAGTTTTGTGGCGCATAATGTTATGTCTGTTCACAGGCGCAGATGTATGCTACTGTTGTGCAGGGTATGATACAGAGGAGATGCTGATGTATTGGTAATGTCAATGGACTAATAAGCAGATCTCCAGGTTAATGTACTGGGGACATGTCATTGAATCCTATCCCTGCACATAGTGAAATTTGAATTCACTAAAAATCTTGAAGAAGAAAGCTTGCATTATGGTGTTTAATAACGTGAAAACCAAACTGATTTGCTGTTATCCTTTAGAGAAGGAAATCTGCAGTCTTTCCCTAGTCTGGCCTATGTGTGACTCCAGACACATAGCAATGTAGTTCACTCCTAATTGTTCACTCCAGTTGGTGGTGAAAAATAAATGCTGGCCCAGTCAACGATGCCCACATCCATAAAATAAACTTTAAAAAGGTAGTGCCAGTATTACATCCTCCAGATTCTATTCATACTTTCCAAATCAAGCTATTTCTCAAGACTAGTCAAGCCCTTGGTAGGGTATTTGCTTTCATGAAGACTTTTTGCCAAGACTACCATTCTAGTAGTTTTACCTAGTCTCTTGAATTCAGAATCAGTAACTGGATAAGTGCATTTGATTTGGCAGTGTTCAGTTGGATTTCATTTTAAAGTTACTTCCACATGTGGTAACTGAATTGTTTTGTTTGTGTTCGTAGTTTAAATGAATTTCTGAGATTTGAACATGGCAAAATCTAAATAATTTTCCAAAGTACTCTGATTTCACCTTGCAAAGGTTTTATTTTAAAGCTAACACAGTATGTGTGCTTAAAATTTATCTGATATATTATTCACTGAATGCATAATAGACCTATTCAAAAAGTAAAATGGATTTGTTTACAGAATTTGTTACAAGGGAGCTGTTGATTTTGTTGAGATAATATTATATGGCACCCGACCATAAAATGATCCGGCTTGTATGAACATGAGTTCCAGGAGTTTCATCATCAGACAATCCATAACTGAATAGCCTAACTCTCATGGTTAGAGGAAACTGCAGCAATGAGAGTAAATGGCCCATACAGAATTAAAAGTTGGAAACAATATATAATTTAATCAAAAGAACAGAAGCCAAGATGGCCTGCCAAGGAACTAAGTGTGAATGTTTGGGCAACAGTTTTACAGTTACCTAGGAGTTACAGCAGGTTTCAATCTCTCTCACTTTGCCTGGGTAGCTATTAAGATAAGTAAGTCAGACCCAATGAGTGCCTGATTTTACTCAGAATTGGGAATATTTTGAAGGGGATCTCCTGATGCAAGGTAGCTGCGTATCAGAAGTTTAAATGTTCTGGGGAATCTCCACACAGTTAGCACATCAGGACTTCCGAAGGTATGTCTGGTCTCACATGATCTTGTGAATGAAAGATTTGGATTAGTTTGTCTTTATGAACATCAAGGGCACATTTGTATTGTAGTTACTGGTACAAGATCAATAGCTATAAGCATTAGTTTTTAACCAAGCAGCACCGCATTTACAGGGCTAGATTTGCAGTCAGTGGTGAAATAATGTCAATCAATGCTAACCTCGAAGAAAACTGCCCACAAGGATCCAAAAGCCTCTGCACGTAGACTTCCACTGTCTCAATGGCAGTTTAAATTCAAGTTAAAGGGATCTTCACCTATCCAGTAGCAACAACGTCAGCCAACAGGATAAGCAGAAAGGTGTAGTGCTGGAAAAGCACAGCTGGTCAGGCAACATCCAAGGAGCAGGAAGATCCATGTTTCCAGCAAAAGCTCTTCATCATTCCTGATGAAAAGCTTTTGCTCAAAACGTCGATCCTCCTGCTCCTCGGATGCTGCCTGACCGGCTGTGCTTCTTCAGCACCACAAACTTGACTCCAATCTCCAGCATCTTGCAATCCTCACTTTCCCCAAGGATAAGCAGCAAATCGCATTGACGTAATGGCACAGACAGCAAATCTGAAAATAAACATCACTGGTTATCATTTTTAATTATTATTTCACAAGTTGCTGTGGAATATTGAATTGTGTATGGGCTTTCTCTGATTAGTTAAATTTTTGGAACATTTTAGCCCAATGTTATCTTGTGGAATACAGCTTTTATATATCATGAAATGATGGACAATCTCATGGTGGATGAGTCAAACCATATCACAGACAGGATTTGGATGTTTGATGGAACCTATTTAAAGCTGCAGTCATTCATAGAATCACAGAATCCCTACAGTATGGAAACAGGCCTTCGGCCCAACAAGTCCACACCGACCCTCCAAAGAGTAACTCACACAGACCGATTCCCCTACCCTATTATCCTATAATTTCCCCTGACTAATGCGCCAAACCTACACGTCCCTGAACACTCTGGGCAATGTAGCATGGCCAATTCACCTAACCTGGAAAAAGTGAGGACTGCAGATGCTGGAGATCAAGTATGTGGTGCAAGAAAAGCACAACAGGTCAGGTGGCATCTGAAAAGTAGGAGAATCGACATTTTGGGCATAAGCCCTTCATCAATTCACCTAACCTGCACATCTTTGGACTGTGGGAGAAAACTGGAAGAAATCCATGCAGACATAGGGATAATGTGAAAACTCCACACAGATAGTTGCCCAAGGCTGGAATCGAACCCAGGTCCCCAGTGCTGTGAGGCAGCAGTGCTAATCAATGAGCCACTGTGCTTGTGAAGTCAAGTCTTTGCTGACGTTCCTGTCCTGATAAAATGTATCCTTCGAATTGTGTGAATGGTACATTCTTTAGGTTTGTCCAGAAGCTCCTTTTAGAAATATTTGATGAGTGTAGAGAAATGATGAATTCCACAAATATTTCAGCTAAGTTAGCTTCAGTGAAATCACATTCTGTACCTTAGGCTGGTGTCAATGCTATGAATTAGTGGGGCTATTGTCAGTATGACATGAACTCAAGCCTATCTTTCCTGAAATAGACCTGAACTTCAAATTGATCTTCACAAATCCAAAACAATATTCTAGATCTGTACATTCATTGTCAGAACTGCCAAACAGTTTTATCCTTCTCAGTCCTCCAGTGCCCAAAAGGAAAAGTTTGACTGTCTGTTATCCTTTGTCAGTTATCTGTTGATCCATAAAGATCCTTAAAGTAAAATTCCTTCTTCAAATAACTGAAGTTCTGACAGAAGATTAATCGTATGCCAGAGAATTGTTGTGTGTTTTCTTTTCAATTCCATTGTGCCTTTTATGCTCTTTAAAATGTCAGTGTAAGAATCTGTATAGTAATTTAATGCTTTTCTGTGACTTGGTGTTGGCTTCTCTGCTTTCTTCGATATTACACTTTGCTGCCACTTCAATTGCAAGTGCGTAGTAGCAGCTTTTTTTGCCAGTAGGAAACATTTATACCAAAAATAGGAGTGTTTTGTTTATTTTCATGCTAATTTGGGAGAAGATGGGGATGGAATTGACTGATGTCTGGATCCAGGTAAATCTTTTTTGAACACACAAATTAGGAGCAAAAGTTATTGCATTTGTCGGGGGGAGGAACCATATCTTTGGTCTTATTTAAGGAAGGATATAATTGCAGTGGAGGCAATTCAGAGGAGGTTTACTGGATTGAAACTTAAATTGAATGTAATGTTCATGCATTGAAAGGGCTACCAAGCTTATTTTTAACTAATTTTTAGGATGTCAGCAAGTCTGGAAAGTCAAGGATTTATTGTCAAATCCTAATGTTCAAATCAATCGAATGAGATGTTAGACCATTTTAGGATGAACTACAATAGTATGAAGCTAAAGATGCATATGACCAAACTGAGCAAAGACGTTTTAGTCAGGTAAACCAGGGCAGGACTTATACAATTAGTGGTAGTACTCTAGGGAGTGTTGCTTAACAAAGAGACTTGGCATGCAGGTGCATATAATCTTGAAAGTGGAGTCACAGGTAAATAGGGTGATGAAGAGGGTGTTTGACATGCGTGCCTTCATTGGTCAGAACATTGAGTATATGAGTTGGGCTGTCATGTTCTGGCTGTACAGGACATTGATGAAGCCACTTTTAGAATTTGTGGGCAGCACGGTGCACAGTGGGTGGAACGGTGGCACAGTGGGCGGCACGGTGGCACAGTGGTTAGCACTGCTGCCTCACAGCGCCAGAGACCCAGGTTCAATTCCCGACTCAAGCGACTGACTGTGTGGAGTTTGCACATTCTCCCCGTGTCTGCGGGGTTTCCTCCGGGTGCTCCGGTTTCCTCCCACAGTCCAAAGATGTGCAGGTCAGGTGAATTGGCCATCCTAAAATTGCCCGTAGTGTTAAGTAAAGGGGTAAATGTAGGGGTATGGGTGGGTTGCGCTTTGGCGGGTCGGTGTGGACTTGTTGGGCCGAAGGGCCTGTTTCCACACTGTAAGTAATCTTAAAAAAAATCAAATCTAATCTAAAAAAAAATCTGCACAAAATTCTAGTTGCCCTTCTATTTGAAGGATGTTGTTAAACCTGAGATGGTGCAGAAAAGATTTACAAGAATGTTGCTAGGACTGGAAGGTTTGAGTTATGGGGAGAGGCTGAATAAGTTGGGACGTTTTTCCCTGGGAGGGAAGGGTGACCTTACAGAGGTTTATAAAATCATGAGGGGCATGGATAGGGTGAATAACTATGTTCTTTTTCCTAAGGTCGGGGAGTCCAAACTGGAGAACATAGGTTTAAGGCGGGAGGGGCAAGATTTAAAAAGAATCTGAGGGGTAACTGTTAGACATAGAGATGGTGCATGTATGGAATGACCCACCAGAGGAAGTGGTGGAGGCAGATACAATTACAACATTAAAAAGGCATCTGGATGGGTATATGAATAGGAAGGGTTTAGAGAGATATGGGCCATAAGCTGACAAATGAGACGAGGTCAGATTGGGATGTCTGGACAGTATGGACGGGTTGGACCAAAAGGTCTGTTTCCATGCTGTAGATCTCTATGTCTCTAAGGCATCTCTCCTGTATGGACATTTGCGAACCAATTGGATTTTTAACAATTACCTGACACCTTCATGGTCACTGTTACCAAAAGCAGCTAATTGAGGCAACAGAAACAGTTAAAGTCAAACCACTGCTTTAAACCTGTACTGCAGGCAAGCAAGCAAAGGGATAAACTTGGAGAAAACAAGTTCAAGACTAATGTTGGGAAACATGTATATACGTGTATGAAATTACAGTGTCTGTAATATCTCCCAGGCAGAATAATAGATCTCAGATTTCAACACAAAAATGATGTAGTTAGGTCAAATCATTTCTTTCATCCAAATGTATCATTATAATTTATTGTAAGATACTTTTAGAGCTGTGCATTCTGAAATCCAATTGTATCTGCTGTTCTTAGATAATGTGGAGGTCAGGTATAGTACTAAATAAATATGATAGCCTAAACCAAATTTCACTCCATCATTGTTAGAATTGTTTTGTTAAAGCTAAATTTGTTATTTCCAGTCACAGATATACAGTGCTAATCTAGCAATGAAAATAAGCACAATTTTAGGGAGGAATTCATGGTTCGTGGTTATCAAAGCTTTCTCTTATTTATTTGCAAACGGCTCAACATTGAAATGTTGAAAACAGCCTTTGAATCAATAACAGTCATTGAATGGGTATCATTGTTTTTAAAAAAGAGCAGTTCCATTTTCTATATATGTTGCCAGAATAGCGTCGCATTAATGAAAAAAGTGGCCTTAGCTACATATTGTTTTGTTCTTGTCATTATTTAAAACCTAATAAATTTACCTATTTATTTTCGGAGTGATAGTGATTAAGAATGGAATAGTTGTGGGGCCTCTTCCTACCTATTCATCAATGAATGTGTCTGGAAGCAGCAGAATTGCAGAGTTCAGATCTGATCTGTTGGTTACAGGATTGTCTAGCTTGGTCTATCACATGTAGCCTGGTCTTGTGGCTTCACTAAGTAGATAGCTCATTATTACCTATTTCTGCTCCTGGCATTTTCTTCATTGAACCATTATTGATCCTCTGGCTTGATAATAATGGTAGAGTGAAGTATGTACTGGTTAATCAGACACCAGTGGCTTCTGAGTCTAAGGCTTGCTGATTGAGGCCTAATGTTTGGGGGAATCCAATAGTGAGGAGGTAAGACATTTTTATCTTCTTGCTGTGCATTGGGGTTTTGAGGAAGGAAAGGTCTGGGGGGAGAAGGTGGTCAGAAACAGACAAGGTGGTGATGGCTTTCGAAGGTCATCCCCTTGCCTCAATCCATGCGTCTGATTACCCCCAGTTTGGGATAAGTGGAGGCTCCTCTCTAAGCAAGCAGGATGCCATAGTTTTGTCATCAGGAACGAGCAAACTTTTTGTGCACCAGGGAGGCATGTGATTGAGGAGCTAGTGAGTTAAGGCCCTTAAGTGACCATTAGCTGACAACTGAAGACCTGAGAAAGTCCCTATGGTATGTTGTTGCCCAGTATTTAGTTACTGAGTTGGTGAGAAGAGGGTGAGTATGTGTCCAGAATCAAATTGCTGCACTATTTCCCCTTCTTGCCACTTCCCTCACCACCTGTTGGGAGGGGAAAGTTCAGTCCAATGTCATCTCTGCTTGATCCCACAATGTGCTGTTTTGAGAAATTGTCTTAAACAAGTTTCAGACCTTATCCAACTAACACTGCTGTCAATTTGATTTATCTGGTGTATTTTCGATATTTGACCTTATTTCAGATTTACAGCTTCTGAAGTATAAATAGTCTTGAATCTCAGATTCAAAACAAGAAGAAGACACTAGATAAAAGTTTCATTCTATCGCTATGCATTGAAGTAGTAAAAATGCTCAGAAGGTTTCTTCTGGGAAAATGTTCATGATTTCAATCAAGATAAACCACACTTAGCAACTAGAGGAGTTCTTACTTTGTCATATCAGTTCAATGTAATGGAGCTTCATGTCCCATTGTTCTGGAAGTTTAGTGCGGAGAATACTGCTTCAGTAAACAGCCAATTTTAAAGTATAAAATAATATCATAGAAGCTACAGATGTGAATCAAAGCTTCAACTAATTGTAGAATTTCTACAGTGCAAAAGCAGGTCATTCAACTCATAGGGGCTGCAGTGACCTTCCAAAGAGCATCCCACCCAAACTCATTCTCCCCCAATTTTATTCCCTGTAACCCGCATTTACCATGGCTAATCCCCCTAACCTACACAATCCTGGATACTATGGACAATTTAGCATGCTCAATCCACCTAGCCTGCACATCTTTGTACTGTGGCAGGAAACCAGAATACCCAGAAGAAACCCATGCAGGCACAGGGACAACATGCACACTCCACACAGACAGTTGCCCAAGGGTGGAATTGAACCTGGGTCCCTGACACTGTGAGTCAGCAGTGCTAACCACTGGGCTATTGTGCCACCCTAGCAACTGTGCCACCCCTTGCTTCGGTCCATGCATCTGATTGACCCCAGACTGGGGCAAGTAGAGGCTCCTGCCTAAGCAAACAGGTTACTACGGTTTCACAGACAGGAAACTAGCCCAAGTAATGGTCTTGCACTTGTCTCCAGAGGTCAAACGACCTCTCCCTTAAAAACGTATGGACCTGACTCACTTTTTTTTATTAACCAACAGTGTGGAGGAATATTAGCACATGAAAACTAGTTTACTCATAAATATGGTTTTCTAAAATAATGTTATGTTTCTGCGTGCACCAAACCTTGGCAATTGCTGGGAGGATAATAGCTATTTGTTAATTGCCTGTCTCCAAGAGACCATAAATGGATAACAAAATATAGTGCACTCAATAGTATTGAGGCATTGTTGACCTAGATTTTGCTCGAGTCAGGTATCCTGCAGAGTAACCTATTGATTAGACTTTCCAGCACACTTTTCAAACTTCCCAAGTAATCATCTTGTGTAAATTGTCAGAAATAAGACTTGATAACAGTATGGTGAGGTCAACCAAACTCCTTGTACCTTTATGAACAAGGGGGGCCAACAATCACTCAGAAGTAGCTTTTTGTCACATGTTCTCAAATGTGTACAGTGAAAAGTTTACAAGTTGTCACTTATGATGCCATCTTAGGTACAAAGGTGCCAAAGTATAGATTCTTCAGTATAAATTCTTAGTGAAAATAATAATGAAATAAAAAGGCCAGCATTAGGAATAAATTAAAAAATAAAAAGTTCAGAATAACAATCCTTCCAACCCAGTCCACTCAAGCACCTAGCCTCTAATCCATGCCAGGCCCTGAATCCAGACCACACCGGGCTTTACCTCAAGGCTGGGAGACTGCTCTGGAATCATGTTGAGGCTAAAAATCCACACTGAGGCCACACTAGGCCAGAAGACCGCCACACTGGGCCGCCAAGAGACTGCTACGCATTAACTAATATCAGATAGAATTGAGAAAGAAAACAGAGAAATGATTGAATAGAGAACAGAATCAAGTTAGGTGCAGAAAGGGGCGTATTGAGGACCAGAAAAAAATAACATTGGAAGAAAAATCTTCAATAAAGTTTAAAAATCTCCAACAACAATTTACTGTCTGTAGGAATGTTTTTTTTTCTTGATAGGCTGGAGGTTTTAGGTAGGGTCGCAAAAAATTTTAAATTTTCAAATTTAAAAGGCTACTTAAGTTATTAAGTAGCAGCACTCATTTCTGGGATAAATTCAATTGGCGGGTAATACAGAAATGTGACAGTCTCCTGAAACCCAACATTGAGGGCAATTTACTGTTTCGCATGACCAAAAGTGAAATAGTACAAATTCTTCAGCAACTCATGAAATTCACAGTTCATGAGTATCTTGTATATTCTGGTGAGAAGGAAGGACTGTAAAGAGGAGGGATAATCTGCCATGGGTGTCTAAGGAAATAAGGGAGGCCATCAAAATGAAAGAGAAGGCATACAAAGTGGCCAAAAACAGCAGGAATCTAGAAGATTGGGAAAACTTCAAAGGTCAACAGAAAGCCTCAAAAGTATGAGAGAAAACTAGCACAGAATGCTAAGACAGATAGCAAATGTTTCTATAAATATATAAAATGATGAAGAGTGGCTAAAGTAAATGTTGATCCTTTAGAGGATGAGAAGGAGCAGTTAGTTTTGGGATATGATGAAATAGCTGAGGCACTGAACAGGTGCTTTGCATCGGTCTTCACAGCGGGGGACACTGATAACATGCCAGTAAGTGATAAAGAGACGAAGGTAAGTGTGGACCTGGAAACAATTATTATTATGGAAGAGCTAGTGTTGGGTAAGCTCATGGAGCTAAGGATAGATAAGTCTCCTAGCCCTGATGGAATGTATCCCAGGATACGAAAATCAATGGCATGAGAAATAGCTGGTAGTAATTTTCCAAATGAACTCTGGGGCAATCCCAGCAGATTGGAAAATAGCAGATGTGATGCCACTGTTTAAAAAGGGAAGTAGACAAAAGATGGGGAATTATAGACCAGTGAGCTTAACCTCTGTAGTGGGGAAGATGCTTGAATCTATTATCAAGAAAGAGATAGCAGGGCCTCTCCAAAGAAATTGTCCCATTGTACAGAGACAGCATGGGTTCACGAAAGGCAGGTCATGCATCACAAATCTTTTGGAATTCTATGAAGGCATTTCAAGCATGGTGGACAATGGGAGCCCAGTGGATGTTGGTGTACCTAGATTTCCAAAAGACCTTTGACAAGGCGCTACACGTGAGGCTGCTGCATAAAATAAGGAGGTATGGTGTTAGGGCTAGAGTATTAGCTTGGATACAGGATTGGTTGACTAATAGGAAGCAGAGAGTAGGGATAAATGAGTGCTATTCTGACTGGCAATCAGTGCCTAGTGATGTGCCTCAGGGATCGGTGTTGGGACCACAATTATTTACAATTAATATCAATGATTTGGAGTTGGGGACCATGTGTATGGTGTCAAATTTTGCCGATGACACTAAGATGAGTGGCAGAGCAAAGTGTGCCGAGGACTGTGAAACTTTGCAGAGGAACACAGATACATTGAGTGAGTGGGCAAAGGTCTGGCAGATGGAATACAGTGTTAGTAAATGTGAATTCATACATTTTGGTAGCAGTAACAGCAAAATAGATTATTACTTGAATGGTAAAAACTTGCAGCATGCTGATTTGCACAGGCTTCCTGGTGCCCTTGTGCGTGAATCACAGAAGGTTGGTCTGCAGGTACAACAGTAAATAGCAAGGCAAATGGAATTTTGTCCTTCATTCCTAAAGGGATTGAGTTTAAAAGCAGAGAGGTAATGTTACAGCTGTATAAGGTGCTGGTGAGGCCATACCTGGAGTACTACGTGCAGATTTGGTCTCCTTACTTAAGAAAGAATGAACTGGCATTGGAGTGGGTGCAGAGGAGGTTTGCTATGTTGATGCCAGAGTTGAGGGGATTGGCTTGTGAGGAGAGACTGAGTGGATTAGGATTATATTCATTGGAATTCAGAAGAATGAAGGGGGATCTTATAGAAACATATAAAATTATGAAGGGAATTGATAAAATTGAAATAGATAGGATGTTTCCACTGGTAGGTGAGACTAGGACAAGAGGGCATGGCCTCAAGATTAGAGGAAGCAGGTTTAAAACTGAACTGAGAAGGAACTTCTTCACCTAGAGGGTTGTTAATCTATGGAATTCCTTGCCCAGGGAAGTAGTTGATGCTACATCAGTAATCGCTTTTAAAGCTAAAGTAGACACTTTTTTGAAAAATAAAGGAATTAAGGGACATGGTGAAAATGAGGGTAAGTGGAGCTGAGTTCTCGAAAAGATTAGCCATGGTCTTACTGAATGGTGGAGCAGGTTCAAAGGGGATGACCTACTCCTGCTCCAAGTTCATCTGTTCTTATGTTTTATCTTGTCAATGCCACAGATAGCTGGATAACTTGCACACTGATAATGACAATTGCTATTGAACTTGTTGCTGTTTCAGCAGCAAAGGTTTTGTCATGTCACCATGCACGTTTCTTTGATTTTATGAAATCTGCCAATGTTCTTTTTACTCATTAGGAGCAATGTTTTCTTACATTTGGTTTCAACAAGCTGCTGATTCTGTATCTAGTTCTGCTTATTTTAAATGCATTAGTATTTAGAGAAGAGAAATTATTTATCATAAGATATGTCAATCAACACAATTTGCTCCTTTGAAATCGTTGAAGCAGGATTAGATGTCCAATACCTCTGAAATGAGGTGGGATGATACTTGAGCATCAAAAACATTAGCTGAGCATAATATCTTGGAATAGTTTATTAATCTTATTAAATTAGAACAGAAATTGATTACTTGAACTTGGAAAGGTAATATTCTGTATCTGAGAAGGGTGTGGTTGAAATGTGGCAAGTTAGCATGTATCTTTTGTTGGGGTTTTGAGGAATTATCAGTAATCTCGTATGTCTAATCAATGGCACTACAAAAATGTTCAGTTAAAGGATTCACATAGTTAATCCGTAATATACTTTGTCAATGATATTTTTATTCCACACTAAATCTCCAACAGTGGTTCAGGCATTATTACACAAATGCTAAATACTAATGTATGTATACGAAAACATGCCGGCATCTTCAGAAATTTTCAGAATTTTTGGAGACTTCTGTCATGGGAATGTTATTAAATCTACTGAATTTTTTTTAGCTCTTTTAATGCGTTGCTTATTCCGGTACATCCCAGATTCTTAAGAGCAAAGCCATTATCCCCAGTAGTTATTAAGATATTTTATAAACAGCCAGTTCAGAGATGTTATTACATACCTCTGAACCAGATAGGTCTTGAAAACAGGAGTCCTAGCTCAGAGGTAGCGACAGTACTACTGTGCCACAAGAACAGATACAGAGGAACCTCGATTATCCGAAGGTCATGGGAGTATTTTGTTTGGTTAATTAAATTCTGGATAATTGAATGCTGGATAACATAGTTTAGCCAAGCATTGGGACCTTGTGATCTTGTCAGATAATCTGTTCCTCTGTAGTTGTTAAAAGTTCTATTTTTAATTAACCTTACCAGTTCCAATCCAATTTTTGACTACTGTATATACTCAAGTAATAGTTGATCTCATGTAAAACCCCCTATTTTTGGCCAAATAACCAGGAATTTTCCAATTATCACATGTAAACATCGACCCTAGTTCTTCACAGATAACAGATCAACATTTATGAGTCAGTGCGCCGGCCGTCACCTCCTGCTCCAGCTTTCCAGTATACCAGGTAAAAACAAGGACTGCAGATGCTGGAAACCAGAGTCTAGATTAGAGTGGTGCTGGAAAAGCTCAGCAGGTCAGGCAGCATCTGAGGAGCAGGAAAATCATCAGGAAGGGCTTTTCTTTCCAGTGTACCAGTTGTTTTACTCCTTTCCTGGTATTCCAGTCAGCTGGCTGTTGTGTTCTGCTCTGCATTTTCAGAGTTACCATAATTCATTTTTTGTCCTTTATTCATTTAGAGATCAGTTGGGCTTCTGCTATTAACGCGGTATGAACTTTGACGGGCATGAGTTTCAGCCCCTCAAAAGTAGTATCCATGTTATAGTCGACCCCATAAATTTAACCTTAAAAAATAGTCATAGACATTCAGCTATTACTCGAGTCTGTACGGTAATAATTGAATCGTTTCAGATATTGATGCAGAAAATCTAAGCACCACTCAACATTGCATAGTATTTTTTTGCGATTGATGTACAATGGGCTTTACTTTAGTTAAAATAAACTTTATCACTTAGGCCAGAAGTTTTTTATTTACTATTTTTGCTAATTGGCATTTGCAAATTCTACTCTAAACCTCACATCATCCTGACGTGAAATTATATCACCATTCCTTCACTATCATTGTGTCAATAACATGGAATTCTTTCCTAACGACCCTGTAAGTTTACATACGTAAGATGGAATTCAACAGTTCAATTAGGCAGCCCTTTGATACTGTAGTTAGGTGTTTATCTTTCTGTCTAAGCTCACACAACAATGTCAGGATCTTCCATCCTTTATGAACATCGAGCTAAAACTGGGGAGGACAGTTGTGGAAAATTAGATGGGCTTAAAAATGTGTTGCTAGAAAAGTGCAGCAGGTCAGGCAGCATCAAAGGAGCAGGAGAATTGACATTTCGGGCATAAGCCCTTCTTCAGGAATGAGGAGGGTGTGCCAAGCAGGCTAAGATAAAAGGTAGGGAGGAGGGACTTGGGGGAGGGGCGTTAGGAATGCGATATGTGGAAGGAGGTTAAGGTGAGGGTGATAGGCCGGAGAGGGGGTGGGGGCGGAGAGGTCGGGAAGAAGATTGCAGGTCAAGAAGGTGGTGCTGAGTCTGAGGGTTGGGACTAGAAAAGGTGGGAGGAGGGAAATGAGGAAGGTGGAGAAATCTGCATTCATCCCTTGTGGTTGGAGGGTTCCTAGGCAGAATCTGCATTAATCCCTTGTGGTTGAAGGGTTCCGAGGCGGATATCTGCATTCATCCCTTGTGGTTGGAGTGTTCCTAGGCGGAATATAGCTTCTTCCCGACCTCTCCGCCCCCACACCCTCTCTGGCCTATCACCCTCACCTTAACCTCCTTCCACCTATCACATTCCCAACGCCCTTCCCCGAAGTCCCTCCTCCCTATCTTTTATCTTAGCCTGCTTGGCACACCCTCCTCATTCCTGAAGAAGGGCTTATGCCCGAAATGCTGATTCTCCTGCTCCTTTGATGCTGCCTGACCTGCTGCGCTTTTCCAGCAACACATTTTTAAGCTCTGATCCCCAGCATCTGCAGTCCTCACTTTCTCCTAGAAAATTAGATGGGGCCAATCCTGTGTGGTGTCCTTGCCCCTTTTCCCATCAGTGCCATCCGTTTGAGCAGTCATGTTGGGATGATCTTAAAATGCTAGAAATGCTGATATATTTTTTCCATGATTTCATTTGTAGCCAAATCGGGCATAATTCTGGTATGCAGCATTGGAACAGATGACAAACATTTAAACGATTTACTTTCTGAGCAGTCAAATGCACAGGCACAGACACAGCATTTCTTCCATCAAAATAAAATGCTGTTTTTGAATTTAGGCTGAAGAATCTCTGAGCTGCTGGAAGACAGCTTCCACTCACTCCTAGCAGATTTTGAAAAGCCCACTGAAATCATACAATTGTTTTCTTGGGCCAACATCAGCCAGGGTCAGGAATGCAGTTTTATAATGGGTGAAAGTTCCATCTGCAGTGGAAATGCATCTCATTTGTACCTTTGTAAGAAATTGAGGCTTGAATAATTGCAGACTATTCACCCATAATGAGAATCATAGCTGGAATACATCATGCTCCTGTTTATTGATGTATCACATTTTGAAAAGGCTCACAGGGAACATTCATAATCAATAACTCTGTTTGATTAATTCTTTCTCGTAGAAAGGTGGTAAGACAAAAATTAATGCATTGCCAAAACTAACTCAGAATAGTCTTGCAATTCAATCTCGTCTTTATCCCACATGACTCATTTTCAGATTGGACAGCAGACTTTTTGAAAGAGCTATCAAAGGATTATTTGAGCTTAAAATATTTAAAAATTTCTTTTTAAAAGGAAACCCCTGCTACTTAGATTAAGGGCTATGTTGTCTTTTTCAATCCCAAAATATAAAGAAAATACCAAACAAGACTACCACAATGTTTTTGAAAAAGTTCCTACTGTTTCTTTATGAAAGCAAGGAACTTGAAGCTGTATCCTGCTGTCTTTATTCTCCTTATACAATTGGCTGTCACTCACCCGAGTACAAGGCTTTTATTTCTCTCTGAGAAGTCAGTAGTTCAGTTTTCTTGGAATTCAGTGCTGGTAAGCATGTTACTAATATCTTTGTAGTTGACAGGAAAGCATTTGTTTATGCAAAATATTTCTGGCACTAATCGAAATCTCAACTAGAATGTTCTTCAAAATTTGCTGAAAATTTGCAAATTATGAAGTCATATTTTTCAGGTACAAGTTTAAAATGATGTACATTTGCCAATTTATTTAATGTTAATGTTTATAGAGCATCATTAGTTTAATGGAATTTTGACTGGCCAAATCATTGCAGTTTAACTCTGGAGAGGAAGTAAGATCAACGTAGATATCCAATCTTGCTTGCAGTTATTTTCCATTATTTAGTTGTGAATAACACACGGCAAAACTAACCTTATATACTTCAAAAATTTTTGTTTTCCTTGTTATCGTTGTGTTCCTTGCATGTTGTGAAATATTCCAGTTAGGCATTAAACTAATGGCATAAACAAATAAATTCCTGTCGGAAGTGCATATTTTATGAAGGAACTACAGAACTTGCAGCCATGGCTGTTCGCCAATACATAGCATGGTTAACATTGACTATGATATCTGATTCTCAAACTGACTTTCACAGTGTGAGCTAACCTGGAGATCCTTCTCTCTCATTAAAGCTAAACAAGTCTTCCAGCTTTGTTTAAACTTTCAAAACCTTGATCTCTTCAGTCTGGGCATGAGTTCCAACACTCATTTTACATGCTGCGCATTAGAGACTGAGGGTGGAATCTTCTTTGCCTGTAACCAACATGGGCAATGTCAGTTGGGAAAATATGACAAGATCAAAAAATGAGATTTTCGACATTGAAACTGAAAGTTTGATTTTCCATTCACTAAGAATCTCACTAGAGATGAACGGAGGCTTATTTGTATGCATTAATATCTCATTAATACCTAATAATGAGAACTCCTCCCCCAAGGTCAACATGGGTGTACCTACAGCACGTGCACTGCAGCAGTTCAAAAGGTAGCTCTCCACCACCTTCTGAAGGGGTATTAGGGATGGAAAATAAACACTAGCCCAGTCAGTAATACCCATGCACCATTATCAAATTTTGAAAGAAATCTCGCCTCATTTATATGCAGTTTGCTATTTTTCCAGGAGCAAAACTAGATGGCGAGCAGTTCCTAACATGAAATTCTGAGCAGGTGTCTAGCAATACAGCTTGCTGCCTGCTTCAATGGACCTCCAACTTAGCTAGCAGTCCCCAAAAGTCCAGAAGGTTGAAACAGCCTAAACAATCTTTCCAGGTGCAGCAGCGTTTCACTCGTACCTCCTCCAATCATGTGTATTTTATTCGCTGCACCCAATATGGCTCACTCTTCATTGGACGGCTTTGCAGAACACCTCCAGTCCATGCACAAGCATGCTCCCAGCTTTCTCCGGGCAGGTCATTTCAACATAATGCCTTCCTCACGTGCCCATTTGTCTGTCTGCTTCAGTGAATCAAATTGCAAACTGGAAGAACAGCATTTCATCTTCAGATTAGGTACCTTACAACCTTCTGGACTTAATATTGAGTTCAACACCTTCAAATTGTGTATCTACCCTCATTCTGTCCCTTTCTTTTAGCTTCACTTGTTGCATTCTGTCTTCATGTCCTCTCTCCCCTCTGAGGAGAAAGTGAGGACTGCAGATGCTGGAGATCAGAGTCAAAAAGTGTGGCGCTGGACAAGCACAGCCAGTCAGGTAGCATCCAAGGAGCAGTAGAGTGAATGTTTCGGGCCTCTCTCCCATCCCCCCACTCCAGCGGGACTGTCTGTTCATTCCAGTCTAGCCAGGCAGGAGGCTGGGAGAACACAGCAGACCAGGCAGAATCAGGAAGTGTAGAAGTCAACGTTTCAAGTGTAAACCTTCTTCAGAGCTGAAATGTTGACTCCTCCACCTTCTGACGTTGCCTGGCCTGCTGTGTTCTTCTAGCATCCTGCCTGTCTATTTTGGATTCCAGCATCTGCAGGTTTTTTTTGTCTTTAACCTTGTTCTTTCCAGTCTAGAAGTTAGATACACCATTGGTTTGCCATTCTCACATTCTGATCACTTAATTTGAACTATCAACACTTTTCTCCCTCAGCATTCCGACCTCCCCTCCACTATCGCATAAATCCTGCCGTTCAGTAATCCACATCAGCTCTAATGAAGATTCATGTAGATATGAAATGTTAGCTTGCTTTCTCTCTGTGGATGCTGTGATCTCCGCGGTTTTTGTTTTCAGTGCAGATTCCAGCATCTGCAGTAATTTACTCCTATTTGATGGCATGATTTGTTGCCTCAATATTAATACAGGTCGTCCTGCTAATGTGATTCGCTGTAACGTGACTGACAAATTAGGACTTTCTAAAGAGCAAACTTTTAAAATACATGTTGGTTGTGACATGATTTTGTCACCAACACGTTTAAGCACTGTTTCTAAAGCATGATTTTTCTATTATGTGAGGTTGCACAAGAAAGCAACCATTGCATTATCGAGAACTACCTGTATGGGAAAGGGAAACAAAAATCAAAATGCTAACAGTTGAAGTCTTTCCTAAACAATCAAAAGAATTGTAACAGCAGCAGCAATTATCTACACTCCAATGCCCCTTGACAAACAAATTATGCCTTTATCAGACTTTAATGATATAATTGGGAACATAGTCCAATGGCCATGCATACACACCATTTACAGGCATTCACTGCCCTAAGACTGCCTTAAATAAGCAATTGGAATAAGCTAATGATGCGTAGCCTCACTTAAAATTTACGTACTGGCCAACTTTATCAATTAGTCTTAAGACATTAATTTTGAATCTTTGATTAGCTATTTGCTAACTATATTTTTATGTAAAATCTATGGTATTTATCAATTGATAGTTATCAGTAGGATATGATTAAGTGTTGATAGTTCTCTGGAGTAGGAAGTTCCAATAATTCGTAAACATCAGAGTCAGTCCTAACTTCAGAGCCTATCCTGAGACTGTAACCCCAAGTTCTACACCCTCTACAAGGGCAAACAGCCTTTCAGTCTGTAAAACACTTTATCAAGCAAGCCTATTACAAAACTCCTGCCGACAAACTAGTAAGGTGGTGGGGGTGAGACCCAGGGAGATAGTGAGGGAAGATTTCAAACTGAGACATGAGCATTTGAGAACAAAGGCGAGTTAAACAGTCAGGGCAGGCAGGGACAAAACAGAGAACAAGGTAGGACTGATAAATTAAACTGCATTTATTTCAATGCAAGACACCTAACAGGGAAGGCAGATGAGCTCAGGGCATGGTTACGAACATGGGACTGGGATATCATAGCAATTACGGAAACATGACTCAGGGATGGGCAGGACTGGTAGCTTAATGTTCCAGGAAGGACAGAAATGGAGGCAAGAGAAGAGGGTGAGTGGCGTTTTTGATAAGGGATAGCATCAGAGCTGTTCTCAGGGAGGATATTCCTGGAAATACATCCAGGGAAGTTCTTTGGGTGGAACTGAGAAATAAGAAAGGGATGATCACCTTATTGGGATGTATTATAGACCCCCTAATCGTCAGAGGGAAATTGAGAAACAAATTTGTAAGGCGATCTCAGTTATCTGTAAGAATAATAGGGTATTTATGGTAGGGGATTTTAACTTTCCAAACATACACTGGGACTGCCATAGTGTTAAGGGTTTAGATGGAGAGGAATTTATTAAGTGCATACAAGACAATTTTCTGATTCAGTATGTGGATGTACCTACCAAAGAAGGTGCAAAATTTGACTTCCTCTTGGGAAGTAAAGCAGGGCAGGTGACTGAAGTGTCAGTGGGAGAGCACTTTAGGGCCAGTGACCATAATTCTATTAGTTTTAAAATAGTGATGGAAAAAGTTCGACCAGATCTAAAAGTTGAAAATCTAAATTGGAGGAAGGCCAATTTTGATGGTATTAGGCAAGAACATTCAAAAGCTGATTGGGTGCAGATGTTCGCAGGTAAAGGGAAAAGGGGAAGCCGTCAGAAATGAGATAATGAGAGTTCAGGAAAGTATATTCCTGTTAGGGTGAAAGGAAAGGCTGGTAGGTATAGGGAATGTTGGATGACTGAAGAAATTGAGGGTTGGTTTCAGAAAAAGAAGGAGGCATATGCCAGGTATAGACAGGATAGATCTAGTGAATCCTTAGAAGGCAGTAGGAGTATACTTAAGAGAGAAATCAGGAGAGTGCAAAAAGGGGACATGAGACAGCTTTGGCAAATAGAGTTAAGGACAATCCAAAGAGTTTTTAATGAATAAATTAAGGACAAAAGTGTAACTAGGGAGAAAATAAGGCCCCGGGGCTGAAAATGTGTTGCTGGAAAAGCGCAGTAGGTCTGGCAGCATCCAAGGAAAAGGAAATTCGACGTTTTGGGCATAAGCCCTTCATCAGAAAATAAGGCCCCTCAAAGTTCAGCAAGGCGGTCATTGTGGGGAGCCGCAGGAGATGGGGCAGATACTAAACAAATATTTTGCATCAGTATTTACTGGGGAAAAGCACATGGAAGATATAGAATGTAAAGAAATAGATGATGACATCTTGCAAAATGTCCATATTACAAAGGAGGAAGTGCTGGATGCCATGAAAAGCATAAAAGTGGATAAATCCCCAGGACTCTGATCAGGTGTACCCTAGAACTCTGTGGGAAGCTAAGGATGTGATTGCTGGGCCTCTTACTGAGCTATTTATATCATCGATAGTCAAAAGTGAGATGCTGGAAGACTGGAGGTTGGCTAACATGGTGCCACTGTTAAGGACAAGCCAGGGAACTATAGACCAGTGAGCCTGACATCGGTAGTCAGCAAGTTGTTGGAGGGAATCCTGAGGGACAGGATGTACATGTACTTGGAAAGGCAAGTACTGATTCGGGATAGTCAACATGGCTTTGTGCATGGGAAATCATGTCTCACAAACTTGATTGAGTTTTTTGAAAAAGTAACAAAGAAGATTGATGAGGGCAGAGCAGTAGATGTGATCTATATGGACTTCCGTAAGGCGTTTGACAAGGTTCCTCATGGGAGACAAGGTTAGGTCCCATTGAATACAGGGAGAACTAGCCATTTGGATACAGAACTGGCTCAAAAGTAGAAGACAGAGGGTGGTGGTGGAAGATTGTCTCTCAGACTGGAGGCCTGTGACCAGTGGAGTGCCACAAGGATCGGTGCTGGGTCCACTACTTTTCATCATTTATATAAATGATTTGGCTGTGAGCATAAGAAGTTTAGTTAGTAAGTTTATCGTTAACACCAAAATAGGAGGTGTGGTGGACAGTGAAGAAGGTTACCTCAGATTACAACGGGATCTTGATCAGATGGGCCAATGGGCTGAGAAGTGGCAGATGAAGTTTAATTTAGATAAATATGAGATGCTGCATTTTGGAAAAGCAAATCTTAGCAGGACTTATACACTTAATGATAAGGTCCTCGGGAGTGTTGTTGATCAAAGAGACCTTGGAGGGCAGGTTCATAGCTCCTTAAAAGTGGAGTTGCAGGTAGATAGGATAGTGAAGAAGGCATTTGGTATGCTTTCCTTTATTGGTCAGAGTATTGAATACAGGAGTTGGGAGGTTGAGTTGTGGCTCTAAAGGACATTGGTTAGGCCACTGTGGTAATATTGTATGCAATTCTGGTCTTCCTATTGGAAAGATGTTGTGAAACTTGAAAGGGTTCAGAAAAGATTTACAAGGATGTTGCCAGGGTTGGAGGAATTGAGCTGTAGGGAGAGGTTGAATAGGCTATGGCTGTTTTCCCTGGAGCGTCAGAGGCAGAAGGGTGACCTTATAGAGGTTTGTAAAATCATGAGGGGCATGAATAGGATAAATAGACAAATTCCCTGGGGTTGGGGAGTCCAGAACTGGAGACAATAGGTTTAGGGTGAGAGGGGAAAGATATTAAAAGGGACCTAAGGGGCAACTTTTTCACGCAGAGGGTGGTACGTGTATGGAATGAGCTGCCAGAGGAAGTTGTGGTGGCTGGTACAATTGCAACATTTAAGAGGCATTTGGATGAATGTATGAATAGGAAGGGTTTGGAGGGATATGGGCCAGGTGCTGGCTGGTGGACTAGATTGGGTTGGGAAATCTAGTCGGCATGGGCAGGTTGGACTAAAGGGTCTGTGTCTGTGCTATAAATCTCTATGACTCTAAGTAAGGCATTGAATTCCCCTTGCCTGCCATGACCAGAGCAAATGCCAGCACCAATGCAGGGCAGCTCTGGATTGACGGTGCTTGTCCAGGTACACAATAAGATTATAAAGAAGGCACAGGCACAAGGGGTGTTGGCGAATTCCAAGGTATCTGTTGAGTACTGCATTGTTCCAGGAATGGTACGTGGTAAAATTGGCTAGAAGTCAAATGTGAGAGATACCATTATGGCCTGTTGGCTAATTATTGCAATGGGAGTAAGAGAGTGTGTTAAATATCGCAGCAATAAGTCCTCCAAAAAGCTTGACAAACCATTCAGCCCCCTATATGCAGCCCACAGCTGACTTACTGGCAGGTAGAGTCGTGATATTGTGTATTTTCAGAACAGGAGTCCTTGAAGTTGAACCTTCTTAAGAGTAAGATATACATACTGTATTTCACTCTCCATTTCCAACAGACCATCTCAAAAAATTCCTATGAAAGACTGGGTGCTGATGTAGCTCAGCCTCAGCCAATTGTTCCATCATTCCAGCACATTCCCACCAGAGATACAGCAGGAGTGTATTAAAAATAGTTCTCAGCACTAAAGTGTATTTGCAAAGGCAACAGGGGGTACATGATTATCGGTCATTATTAGACATCAACTTCAGAATGCCATTGAGAAGTATTCATTGCTATTCACAACGAATTTGCAATTAAGCGGTTAACCTACCTAGAGAAAATATTTCTTATAAGTATTACCTAATGGTTCAAATAACTTTTCCATTTACACAACAGAATACTAACTGGAGGTTGATTAAAAGGGCTGGTTACGCATTTTAACATTATCTCAGAGCTTTGCAATTTTAAAATTAATGTATGCCATAAAAATGCAGGAGAACCTGATTTAATTTACTTAGATGGGTTGGTGAGTCTCACAGCAGTAATCAGCAAGCTCCTGGTAACAGTACTGAAAGTGATAAGCACATGTTACACACTCACTCTATGGCCAAGTGAACATGAAAGCCAATATTCATGATGAGGTTTAGTGGATATGATTTATGTCATGATTAGGCTTAGGCAAGGTCTGGGATAGTGCATCCAAATGGTAATCAAGGTTTTAATGCTACCAAAACATAAATAAAACAGTCAATTTTTAATATCATCTTGAAGTTTTAAAATATTTGTTTTACATTGGTTGCAGTAATAATATAGCTTATGTATAGTAGAAGCAGAAGTAGTTTCACACTGTTTTAAGCTGAAATGAGCTGAAGTTGCTGTAGTTATTCTTAGATTTATGGGCAGCAGCATGATTGGGATACTCAAATCCTTGCTGTGTAATGTGTACGTATCACATATTAGAGGAAGCAAAGATGCTACTTAAAGCTTTATAAACTAACCATGGATCTATGTGTTGTAAAACAGGATGACTTTCAATGAAGGAATCCAAGGCTGGGACGATTTTTGCTAAGGACAGCAGGATAATTTCAGATGGCTAACAAATGTTCCTAATTATTCAAGGCTAAAGATGTTTGCTCTGAAACGTAGGCTTTATGAGAATGGTAATCTGAGGTGAATTCAGTAACTCCAAGCGAAGAATTCAGGATCATTGTAACAACTTTGTTTAAAATTGTGGTGTTGAAGTATCACTGTCAATGTCAAAATGACGATGTGAAAAGCCCTTGACTTTGGTTAGAAGTCAGATCTGATAGATGTTGGATGAATTCCTGAGGAAATAGCAGCTTTTAATTAACAAAGTGATGGAAAATCTGATGTGCCTTGAGGCAGAAAAAAATCTCTAATTTGTTTGCTTCTGTTTCCGGACAATAGATTTCAGGGTCAAATATAATCTGGAGTACAGATTCAATCTGGCATTAAAAAGCGGGAAAGCATTGTGATTATACAGATGCCAGAACTTTGGAGTATTATATTTTATAAACAAAATTACAGTCGGATTAGATGTTGAACTTAAAATTCAAAAGTACCTAACAGTTACAGCTATGTTTGCCATTTGCCATTAACAAATACAGCAGGGACGTAATGTCCTCATAATAGATTCAAGCTGTTTTTCAATGAGCATTCATTACTTATAGTGGCTGAAAGCATTGATTTTAGCAGCAACCCAGAGGCTGGACAATGCTTAAGATCAATCTTATTCACTGTCATTAGATATGACAGGATTTAGGGGCGCCAGTGTTGGACTGGGGTATACAAAGTTAAAAATCACACAATACCAGGTTATAGTCCAACAGGTTTATTTGTAAGCCCTAGCTTGGTGAAGGAGCAGCGCTCAGAAAACTAGAAAGCCTTTTGGCCCCCCCAAGACCTATCCCACCATTTGACCAGATCATGGATGATCTACTCCAGGTTTCAACTCTATTTTTCATAGCCAATGGCCCCCCAGTACTTCAAATAATCTATGTTCTCTTTAAATGTTTTTTGTTATCTCACCTCCACAACTCTCTAGAGTAGAGAATTCAAGGCAACCCCTACCTCTGGGAAAAGAATTTATTTGGAACTATGTTCAAAATGAGTGTCATCTTATTCTGGAATTATGTGCTTTAGCTCCCCCATGAATTAAAGTATCTTCTCAAAATCTATCCTCCCCCCCCCCCCTTCCAAATCATGTCTGTTTCAATAAGTTAACCCTTCATTCTCCAAACTCTAATGAATACAGGCTAAACCTGTTTAGCTGTTCTTGATAAGGGGCCTAGATTAGAGTGGTGCTGGAAAAGCACAGCAGTTCAGGCAGCATCCGAGGAGCAGGAAAATCGACATTTCGGGCACAAGCCCTTCATCAGGAACAGAGGCAGATTGCCTGCAGAGTGAAGAGTTATTTGAGAGGAGGTTGGGGGTGGAGAGAAAGTAGCATAGAGTACACGTCAACCCCTTCATTCTAGGAATCAATCTAATGAATCTCTGTTGAACCTTCTCCAATGTCAATATACCCTTTCTTAAAAAGGGGAAAACTACACAGTATTCCACACATAGCCTCATCACACTCTGTACAGTTGTAACAAGACTTCACCACAGTTCAACTGTTGATCCCTCCATTTCATTTGCAACCATGACATTCCCTATTTTGCCAACTGAATTTGTGAAGGCCACAACGATGTGGGCTATTCTTTAACGGTGGCACAGTAGCTTAGTGGTTAGCACAGCTGCCTCACAGAACCAGGGACCTGGGTTCAATTCCTGCTTCGGGTGTCCGTCTGTGTGGAGTTTGTACATTCTCCCCTGTGTCTGTCTGCGTTTCCTCTGGGTGCTCTGGTTTCCTCCCACAATCCAAAAATGAGCAGATTATGTGAACTGGCCATGCTAATGCCTGTAGTGTAGGTTATTAGTTAGGGGTAAATATAGGGTAAGGGAATGGGTCTGGGTGGGTTACTGTTTGGAGGGTCAGTGTGGACTTGTTGGGCCAAAGGGCCTGTTTTCACACTGTAGGGATTCTAATTCTTTCTGGGTGATACTGCAAGGCTCAAGAGAGATCCAAACATTGGCACCTTATCCTAAAGAGGTTTATGGTCTGCTCTTCTGTGGCCCTAGTGGACGTCTCCATACAATGTGTTTTTGTTCTGTGTAATTTTTGGTTTTCATAAAGATGGCTTGAGCCATGTTGTATGGGATAGCCTTTGTTTCCTGGCAACCATCCTTGTGTGGTCTGAGACCTTAAAGGAGGAGAAACTTGATCGGAATGACAATGCCATTCTTCTGTAACAAGCTTTGTCACTTGTGCATTCCACAATCAAGGTTTTCCTGCTATATTGGAGGAGTAGATTTCTACCAGTAAGCCAACCTGGTAACCCTTCCCTCTGAGGAGAAGGTGATCTTCCACATTGTAGCTTGTGAACTTGTATAAACCTACAGTTCAGTGTGTGATTGTGGCAGAGATGAGTTGTCATCTTCCAATTCTATTTATGGAATGCTCAGATGATGCTTTTGAGGGAGCTAGGGCTTTTCTCATTGGAGCGAAGAAGGATGAGAGGCGACTTGAGAGAGGTGTACAAGGTGTTGAGAGGCATAGATAGAGTAGATAGCTAGAAACCTTTACCCATGGCTAAAATGTCTATCACGCGGAGGCATAATTTTAAGGTCATTGAAGGAAGGTTTAGGGGAGATGTCAGAGGTAAGTTCTTTATACAGAGAGTGATGGGTGTGTGGAATGCACTGCTGGCAGTGGTAGTAGAGTCAGATACATTAGGGACATTTAAGCGACTCTTGGATAGGCACATAGAAGGTAGTATAATGAAGGGTATGTAGGTTGGTCTGATCTTAGAGAAGATAAAAAGCTGACACAACATCGACGGCTGAAGGGCCTGCACTGTGCTCTATTGTTCTATACTTTATGTTGTTGGCTGGTTACATTTGCTTAGCTGACATGACAAGGAGATAACTAGCATGCACAGCTGATTGGACATGATTGTTTGAGGCCATAATTTTTAATGCTACTATGGGGCAAAGTATAAGTTGGAGAATGAATGGCCTGCTGATGAAATGAAATTTTGAAACCAGATGGACACATTTACTGAATCTGTGCAGGCGTGATTACTGCAAGTGCCCCAAACAGGGTCTTAATTCCAAAAGATTTTCCACCACCCTGAAGGAAACAAACAGAAGCTCACTCAGCTCATTTGACAAAAGGTGCCCATGATTATGTGCAACCATTGTGCAGACTGGCTTTTGAATGGTTTCACCTGAAACATTGACTTCTCCACCTCCTGAAGCTGCCTGGCTTGCTGTGTTCTCCCAGCCTCCTGCTTGTCTACCTTTTGATCAGATATGGCAATGTTCCAATTTTGTTTTCTTTTGAATGAGTTGCAGGCTCCACCTCCATGTCCCCTTGAGACAGCACCACCAACTTGGCAAACTGCTGTGCAGTTGATGATCCTACACCCTCCTCTTTGAGAAGCCAGAGTGATGGTAACCCAGGGGGAAAAAAACCTCCCCTGGAGCTACCAGTCCCCTGCTATGATCTATGAGAATTGCACACTTGCATTGTAATCATTCCCTCAGTGACCCAGTAAGATGAACCCAAATCCAACACACGAATTGCATGATTTTCCCAGAACTCCGTAAGATTATCCCCTGGTAGCTCACTGCCTGTTATTGAATAAACCCCCAGGACAGATCATGTGCCCCCAACCGCTCTTCCCCAGACTGACTTGACAGGACGGCCCTAATCAAGCACATCCTGGATTGGTGTCTCCTTGGCACCATGACTGACCTACCTATGATTCCCAGACGAGTTCCTTGTGAGCTACAGGACTGACTCTGACTCAGTCCCAAGAGTGCAAGTTCATAACTGCCTAGATTCTGGTAGGAAAAGGATAAGATGGGGGGAGGGGAAATGAGGAAGCTGGAGAAATCTGCATTCATTCCTTGTGGTTGGAAGGTTCCTAGGCGGAAGATGAGGCGCTCTTCCTCCAGGTGTCGTGTTGCCATGGTCTGGCGATGGAGGATGCCAAAGACCTGTATGTCCTTGGCGGAGTGGGAGGGGGAGTTAAAGTGTTCAGCCACGGGGCGGCTGGTTTGGTTGGTGTGGGTGTCCCAGAGGTGTTCTCTGAAACGTTCTGCAAGTAGGCCGCCTGTCTCCCCAATATAGAGGAGGCCACATCGGGTGCAGCAGATGCAGTAAATGATGTGTGTGGAGGTGCAGGTGAATTTCTGACGGATATGGAAGGATCCCTTGGGGCCTTGGAGGGAAGTGAGGGGGGAGGTGTGGGCGCAAGTTTTGCATTTCTTGCGGGTGCAGGAGAAGATGCTGGGGGTGGAGGTTGGATTGGTGGGGAGTGTGGACCTGATGAGGAAGTCGCGGAGGGAGTGGTCTTTCCGGAATGCTGATAGGAGAGGGGAGGGAAATATATCCTTGGTGGTGGGGTCTGTTTGGAAGTGGCGGAAATGACGAAGGATGATACGATATATCTGGAGGTTGGTGGGGTGGTAGGTGAGGACCAGTGGGGTTCTGTCCTGGTGGCAATTGGAAGGGCGGGATTCAAGGGCGGAGGAGCGGGAAGTGGAGGAGATGCGGTGGAGAGCATTGTCAGCCACATCTGAGGGGAAGTTGCAGTCTTTGAAGAAGGAGGCCATCCGGGTTGTTCTGTATTGGAATTGGTCCTCCTGGGAGCAGATGCTCCTGAACACTTTAACTCCCTCTCCCACTCCGCCAAGGACATACAGGTCCTTGGCATCCTCCATCGCCAGACCATGGCAACACGACACCTGGAGGAAGAGCGCCTCATCTTCCGCCTAGGAATCCTCCAACCTCAAGGGATGAATGCAGATTTCTCCAGCTTCCTCATTTCCCCTCCCCCCATCTTATCTCAGTCCCAACCCTCGGACTCAGCACCGCCTTCTTAACCTGCAATCTTCTTCCTGACCTCTCCGCTCCCCCCACCCCCTCTCCAGCCTATCACAATCACCTTAACCTCCTTCAACTATCGCATTCCCAATGCCCCTTCCCCCAAGTCCCTCCTCCCTACCTTTTATCTTAGCCTGCTTGGCACACCCTCCTCATTCCTGAAGGACTTATGCCCGAAACGTCGATTCTCCTGCTCCTTGGATGCTGCCTGACCTGCTGCGCTTTTCTAGCAACACATTTTTCAGCTCTGATCTCCAGCATCTGCAGTCCTCACTTTCTCCTAGATTCTGGTAGGACCAACATCTTGACTGACAATGGCCAACCCCCTATTCCATAATGTAAAGAGACAGTCTGTTGACTACTTGTGGCAGTACCTCCTGACTAGCTCTGTTCCCCTTTGACCCCTACTGTTCCTTGATATTCATACATGGCCATTTGCTTGATGCTCAAGCAATGACTTTACTAACTAAGCCGCTGACACCTGTTGCAGGTGTGACAGTGGTGTAGACCAGTATTGTCCAGTAGCATGTCCACCCCCTTGACCGTTCATTGCTCACCACTGAGACAAGCTGCCTGCTTCTCCCTCTGTGCTAGAAGGCAATGCAAGCTGCAGTGATTGGGAGCCTGTAATTTACCTGCATGCTTAAAAGCGTTACAACTCATGTAACACCCAAATAAACATGGAGTGAGTGAGCACTGAAAAAACAAGCTAATAGCCTTCAGATATCATTCTTGGCAAATGTATCAAATATGTGCGTGTCACTGTGTGCAACTCGACCTGGCAGAAGCATGCACATTGTAGGTATCCCTCATCTCCAAAGGAAAATCATTTAAGAGCTGAAGAGGTGAATGAGTTGATCCAAGAGCAGGCATAATGATGTGGTGATGCTGGTGGCTTACAGCTGCTCATCTGCGTGGACCAAGAGTCGGGCTGGATGTTGGCCTTGGATCTGTGGAGATATTGTCCTGCAGATGCAGTTAAATAATGGCCGAGGCAAGCAGTTGATTAGATTAGATTCCCTACAGTTGGAAACAGGTTCTTCGGCCCAACAAGTCCACACCAAACCTCTGAAAAGCAACCCACCCAGATCCATTCCTCCACTTTTACCCCTGACTAATCCATCTAACACTTTAGCACGGCCAATTCACCTAACTTGCACGTCTTTAGAATGTGGGTGGAAACCCACGCAGACACCATGAGAATGTGCAAAGTCCACACAGACAGTTGCCCAAGGTGGGAATTGAACCCAGGCCCCTGGCACTGTGAGGCAGCAGTACTAGCCACTGACCCACCGTGCCACCAGCAATCTGTAGTTGCATACACAAAACAGAAATTGCCAGAAAAGCTCAGCAGGCCTGGCAGCATCTGTGCAAAGAAAGCAGAGTTAATATTTCAACCCTTCTGAAGAAGGTCACTGGATCCAAAACATCAACTCTGCTTTCTCGCCACAGATGCTATCAGATCCACTGAGTTTTTCAAGCAATTTCTGTTTTTGTATCTGCAGTTCTTTGGTTTCATTATTGCCAATTATATGTTAGGAATTGGTGCCATCCAGTTTTTTTTGGAGAAGGAGAGTAGAATTGGAAATGGCTTATAAATAAGGGCTATTATTGAGTTGCAAATAAAGTAAAGTAAAAGTTGCCACCATCTTACCAGATCATAGGGCTTCTCTCTCGTCAGGGAGCAATGACTGGTGGTACTTTAACCTGAGGATCACCTCGCGCTTCAGATAAGGAGAGAGCATGAGAAGAGGGTTCCTTCATGGTGATCTCAGTAGTGTGGAAAGTGAACCCATGCTGTTGCTACTACTCCACATCAAAATAAAATCAACTGCCTAGCCAACTGAGCTAACCAACCTCTGGAAATAATGGTAGCTGCCAGTCAATCGTGACATTCTGAAGATGCGATTTAAAGGTTAAGGAAAACATTGGAAAACATTTTCTCAATGTTGAAAGACTGCTTTTCTTTCATTTTCATCATACTTTCACAACGTTCTCACCATTGCCCAAATCACACCAGGGAGAGAAAAATTATGCATGTTTTTCTCATCTCAAAAAGCAGTGGGTACAAAAGTTTAGGAAATAAGAATGTATTATCAGAAACTTAACTAGTTTCGGTTTCTTTTCTCCATCGAATAGTGGTGACATTGATAAGACAACTTGCATTACCGATAGTTAGTTAGACAATTGAGTGACTGTTTGAATGTGCATTAAGGTCTAGTGCAGATGAGTCAGGTGGAGGTCAGATTAAGTTGGTAAATCATACTTTGGTTTCTGAAAGATATTATTAAAACAGTTCAATTTTTACCTCAAAATGGCAACTTTATTTTTTGTCTAGCACTGGTGCATGATTTACCAAATGTATTGATTTCATGTACGGATTTAAATGCACCTCTAGGTTCTATTTTTGTAAACTATCATATCTGTGTGGTTAATGTGCGTTTTAACATATATCCTTTTCCTCTGTGTTGCAGAATGTTTATCGCACACTGCCCTGGAAGTTGTATCTACAAACTGTTATGGTAAACAAAACTGTAAAATTATTGCTAGCAGCCACTATTTTGGAGACCCTTGTTTTCCTGGAACACGGAAATATCTCAGTGTCATCTATGTATGTGGTAAGAGTAAATCATTTTGACATTCAATTATTTATTTTCAAAGAGAAATGGGTTTGAACTTCTTTTCAGGAGAGATTTCGTTATTTTTCTTTTCATGGCATACCAGAACCCTTTATCACAAGCATCAAGATTGAAACGGTCACACTCCAGTACATTCCAGCCTATCAACAAATACATCTTCTTCTGGAAGTATTGCTGCTTTAAAAAGAAATCTGTCTTAAGAATTTATTCCTATCAGCTAAAAGGCATTATCAAAGGTTTCAGCATATGATAGTTGCATATGCAAAACACAGTCGCATTTGGCCATATTTTACCATGGGTTTCTGGGCCATGGCATGGGAATAAAAGATGCCTCTGAGTCTGCATTTCCCGGCAGTGGGACCAGCTTAGTCATAAAATCGCTCCAGTATAGAAACAGGCACTTTGACCCAACAAGTCCACACCGACCCTCTGAAGAGTAACGCACCCAGACCCATTCCCCTACTATACATTTACGTCTATCTAATGCACCTAACCTACACATCGCTGAACACTATGGGCAATTTAGCATGGCCAATTCACGTAACCTGCACATCTTTTTTTGGATTGTGGGAGGAATCCAGAGCAGCCGGAGGAAACCCACTCAGACATGGGGAGAATGTGCAAACTCCACGCAGACAGTCGCCCAAGCCTGGAATCGAATCCAGGTCCCTGGCGCTGTGAGGCAGCCATGCTAACCACTGAGCTACCCAGTCATTTTACAGAAAGCAAGTTCCTAATTGGTCTACCATCCTCTCAAAGGATTAGCAGTTCTGAGGCCTTAGCTAAGGCACTATGAGAGGTGGGCACTGCTGAGACTGGTCAGAAGCTGAGGGAGGCCTCAATATGGAGGGATGCCTCAGATAAAAAAAAGTCAACTTTATAATTCAGGATAACTGATATCGTTAGGCCATGCCATTTGCAGACCGAATCACTCCAGGGGACGTTTTGGGTCCACAGCCTCCATTAAGGAGTGGAGCACCTCTGACCCCAATGTAACCACATCCCCCTACCCCCAAAGGACTGTCGCAGATGGGGGGGCCTTTCTGTCTTCATCAACATGCTGAGAGTTCTATAGAATGGGCAATCAATCTGCCTCACAGACCATGGGAGCAGCAATAGTCATCCCTTCTGACACAGGCTCCACATTATTTTATAGCACTCTCCTACCCCATTCCCACCACCTGAAGTCTAGTAAAATTCATTGTCTCAAAAGAGAGGAAACTGAAAAATCTCCTTAGTGATCCCTCCTCTGATCCCCCTTCCTGTATAACTGAACCGTAATTGAAGGAATAAAACAGTAGTTGATTTGTTTTAATTAGAAGGTCATTCTATTTCAGAGCCTACTTCCCCACTGATTATTTGCACCACAGAATCATGGGTCACAAGTTTAATCCCACAATTCCCCATGCCAGTGAAGTCTTAATCTTCAGCGGCAGTGAGAGCTTTGATGTTATGTCGCCTGTGTGTGATGGCTGATAAAGAAAGTACAGTATTTCGTGATGCAGAATCCCGTGGGGCCTAGACGGTGAATCATAGGAGCCTTCATTACCCTTTCTACATTAGAAATTGTAGTCCACAGCTGCTTGTTAATGCTTTTTTTCAAGCCAAGTCTCTGTTGATATCCATGTGATCTTAGTTACAAGGACACCAGAAATATGATTCATTCTTCTCTGTGTAGAGATAACTAGAAGATTAAAGATTCTAGATACAAACTGTTATTTGATATGATTCAAGTGAAAGATATATTTATTATAAAGCTCAGTGGCATCAGTTATTTTCATAGGAGACTTGGGGAACTGCACAGTGTTGTATTAGAGTGCCCTTATTGTTGACAAGTTGGTGATAGTCCTGAGATGAATTTTACTGATCACCCACCCTCCTGAGTTAAAAGTCAGTCTGCACCTCTCCATCATCAAAATCTGACTTCCCTTAAAATTGGAGACATCATTAACTGGTGAAAAGTAGTGAATCTACTCTTCAGGGACTGGATGTCCCAGCCCAGAGAACTGCTGGCTAATTTGATCGGCATTTCGATAGTCCCAGCAGCCAGTTGTGCCAGAGGGATGACTAACTATTGCTGTGGCTACAAGCAGTCCTTTGTAAGAAGTGACCATTTCTCCTCAATTTCAGGTAGGTCTAGAGATCTTGGATGGGCACAGTTGGGAGACTGCAATGAGGGCATGAGGTAAACAAGTCAAGAGTGGTAAGGTGAAAGAGGTCAGGCGAGGATATGAAAGAGGAGCACTGTTTTGGTATGTGTGCTCCTAATGTGCACATGGAATCTCCCCACAACCCCTCAAATAAGGTAGTCTCCCTCTTTGCCCACCACTAACCATTAAGCGAAAATGCTGAGCTGTTCACCATGAACATGCCTTCTCACCCGCACTTATATTGTGGCAGATCAGTGGCAGTCGATTGTCCACTTAAGGGCCAGAATAAACTTCAGAGTGGGTCATCTACCTGATTCTTTCCCCAGTCTCCTAATGTGGGGTCAAGTTGAAGTTGGGTGGGAAGGCAGTAGGCTGGCATCCAACTTTATTTCATATGTTCTCATTGCCTTCAAATATATCAGCAAAAAGCAGTAATATTAAACTTCCCCTCCCCCAATGCCAGAAGGTTGAAATGTCTGGCCAATGAGACACATTGGTCTAACTCATCCTCTTCCTTCAAAATAGATACCCAGTCTGACCAGCCCTTTCAGCTTTTCTTGTTTTCTTGTGGGACATATGTGTTGCTGGCTAGCTAGCATTTATTGCCTGTCCCTAGTTGCCCTTGAGAAGGTGGTGGTGAGCTGCCTTCTTGAACCACAGCAGTCCATGTGCCGTGGGTTGACCCACAATGCCCTTTGGGGGGTAGTTTTGGGATTTTGACCCAGTGACAGTGAAGAATAGCAGTGTATTTCCAACTCAGGATGGTGAGTGGCTTGAAGGGAAACTTGGGTGGTGGAATTCCCATCAAGTATTATTGTTATTTTACCAGCTTTTCTCTCTCAGTCTCCTACCTTTCTTTCTTCCAGTTTGCCCATAGGAACAGGTTAATTGTGAAATATGAATCATATTGAAGCTGAAATCTTGAATTAGTGCTTGTCTACCCATTTCCACTTTTCAAGTGAACCTAGATCTGAGTGACCATTGCCAAATCTCATATTCGTCGGATGTGTGTATTACATGTAAATACTTACTCTTACACCAATCTTCTAAACAGTTATTATCTATTTTAATATGAAATGTTGCCATTTATCGATTTGATGCAATGAATGACACTATTTGGCTTTGTACCAATCAGTTCTAAAAATCATCACCTATACTATTCAGCAAGAGGTATTTATTCTCTGTTTACAAGTATGATGGTCAAGTTTGAATGACAAATAATTAGAAATCTATGTAAAAGCATGAGAAAATTTGTTCATATAATGGAATCTTTCAAACTGTGTATGTAAGCAATGATTGATAAAAGTTATAAAGTTCACATTGAAATATTTAACAATTTGCCTGCATCTGGCAAATTATAAACAGATATCAGAAATCGACGAGTTTTGAGAAGATTTGTAGCTCAGGTTGAGGTTCTGGGTGTAGGTTTGCTCGCTGAGCTGGAAGGTTCATTTTCAGACATTTTGTCACCATAATAGGTAATATCTTCTGTGAGCCTCCAGACGAAGCACTGCTGATGATTCTTGCTTTCTATTTATATGTTTGGGTTTCTTTGGGTTGGGGATGTCATTTCCTGTGGTGATGTCATTTCCTATGGTGATGTCATTTGTGTTTTTTCTCAGGGGTCGTAAATGGGATCCAAGTCAATATGTTTGTTGATAGAATTCTGGTTAGAATGACATGCTTCTAGGAATTCTCATGCATATCTCTGTTTGGCTTGTCCTAGGATGATGTGTTGTCCCAGACAATGTAAGGATACCAGTGAGAGTGGGTCATGTCGTTTTGTGGCTAGTTGATGTCCATGTATCCTGGTAGCTAGTTTTCTGCCTGTTTGTCCAAAGTAGTGTTTGTTATAGTTCTTGCACGGTATTTTGTAAATAGCATTAGTTTTGCTTGTCTGTATAGGATCTTTCAAGTTCATTAGCTGCTGTTTTAGTCTGTTAGAGGGTTTGTGGGCTACCATGATGCCAAGGGGTCTGAGTAGTCTGGCAATCATTTCCAAGATGTCTTTGATGTAGGGAGAGTGGCTGGGTTTCTGGATGTGTTTTGTCTGCATGTTGGGGTCTGTTGCTGAAAAATCAGCGGACAGTAATCATTGGGTACCCTTTCTTTTTGAATACACTGTATAGGTATACAGGAAATGACATCAGCAACCCAAAGAAACCCAAATATATAAATAGAAACCCGGAATCATCAGCAGTGTCTCGTCTGGAGGCTCACTGAAGATATTACCAAGTATGGTGACAAAATGGCTGAAAATGAACCTTCCAGCTTAATGAGCAAACCTACACCTAGATATCAGAAATATTTTACTGTTACTTCCAAAATTTGTCACACATTTAAGATAAAGTGGACTGTTAGCATTGGAAGCTCATTTTTATTATTAGCATGGGGTTATCTTAGTACCAAATATCAGTAGTTTTCAAACTTTTATTAAATAGTGACCTATTTCAAATTATGTATACATCACTGTGGCAAATATTATGTGTTCAGTGGATACAGGAAACATTAAGTGTGTTTGCCACTGTAAAATTATTGACAATTCCTGATACATGTGAATTTAAATTTGAAATAATTTATACATTTAATTACAAATAGTTTACATCATATAAAACATTAGATCTCATTTTATGGTGTAACCTGACAATTAATGCTGTTGAGGCCCAATTGCTCACATAAGGAAATGCTATAGATTGACATATGAAAAATTACAAAGTAAAATTATTGTTCCTATTTTTCTATTTCTATGGAATGAATATAGGGAGAAGGTTAGAGAATGGTACTGGGTGAAGTGACAAGTAGGAGAACCAGGGCAAGCAGTATGGACTGAACAACCTCTTTCTGCACAGTAATAATTCTGTGGGAGTTTCTGTAAATGAAAATTTAGTATAAACTTTTTTTGTCAACACTGGAAATTTTACCAATAATGTAAAGATCTAGAATAAACTTTTGTTTGAAGCACTGTTAAAGTAGCTTTTGCAAATCAAGCCAGACCAATTGTATTAACATGTACATGGCTATATATAAATGGTCTTCAATCATAAGATCAAAATACTGTCAGGTATGATGGCTACACAAATATGATGTCTTATATTTGTGATCAACTTTATAAATACGTGCATTTACGTTTCTATATATTTGTGTGAGATATTTGTCAGGTTCACCGGTCATTCTCAAAAAGTGACCTCATTCTGTACAATCCAGTTTCTGTACAATATCTAAATGTATGATAGCATGACCAAACAATTGAAGCTGAGAATCTATACTCTGTAGATTAGTTACCAGAATGTACCATTCTCCTCCCTTTGTGAACAATGAACAAGATAAAAACGCTTACCTCGATAAAATAATTTCTCACAGCTTCAACACTACTAATTGTATTACAAACATTGAGGAGGTTCACCCACTGTATTTTTGTCATGATTTTATTTGCTACATCTTGTTAAATTTGTGTCAGTTTTGTTTGTTTTCACTAATGTCCACAATAATGTACTCCAGTGGTAGCTTGGGACAAAATAACCTTGGTGAAGCTTTATGTAGGAATATGGGAACGAGGAACAGGAATAGCCCATTCAGCCCTTCAAGTCTGTTCTGTTATTCAACAAGATCATGGCTGATCTATGGCCTAAGTTCATATACCTGCCTTTGGCACATATCCCTTAATATCTTTGCTGAATAAAACTTAATCTATCTCAGATTTAAAATTAAGAATTGATCCACTGCTATTATGGAAGAGAGCTCCAGTCATTTATCACCCTTTGTGTGTGGAAGTGCTTCCAAACATCTCTCCTCAATAGTCTAGCACTAATGTTTAGATATGCCTCCAACTCTAGAATCCCTAAACATTGGAGATAATTTATCTGTATCTATCTAGTCTTATCTTTTTTAAATCCAGAGAAAGTATATTCCTGTCAGGGTGAAAGGGAAGGCTGGTAGGTATAGGGAATGCTGGATGACTAAAGAAGTTGAGGGTTTGGTTAAGAAAAAGAAGGAAGCATGTGTCAGGTACAGACAGGATAGATCGAGTGAATCCTTAGAAGAGTATAAAGAAAGTAGGAGTATACTTAAGAGAGAAATCAGGAGGGCAAAACGGGGCATGAGGTAGCTTTGGCAAATAGAATTGAGGAGAATCCAAAGAGTTTTTACAAATATATTAAGGACAAAAGGGTAACTAGAGAGAAAATAGCACCCCTCAAAGGTCAGCAAGGTGGCCTTTGTGTGGAGCCACAGAAAATGGGGGAGATTCTAAATGAATATGTTGCATCATTATTTACTGTGGAAAAGGATATGGAAGATATAGACTGTAGGGAAATAGATGGTGACATCTCGCAAAATGTCCATTTTACAGAGGAGGAAGTGCTGGATGTCTTGAAACGGTTTAAGGTGGATAAATCCCCAGGGCCTGATTAGGTGTACCTGAGAACTCTGTGGGAAGCTAGAGAAGTGATTGCTAGGCCTCTTGCTGAGATACTTGTATCATTGATAGTCACAGGTGAGGTGCCGGAAGACTAATGTGGTGCCACTGTTTAAGAAGGGCGATAAAGGCAAGCCAGGGAACTATAGACTGGTGAGACTGACCTGAGTGGTGGGCAAATTGTTGGAGGGAATCCTGAGGGACAGGATGGACATGTATTTGGAAAGGCAAGTGCTGATTCGGGATAGTCAACATGGCTTTGTGCGTGGGAAATCATGCCTCACAAGCTTGATTGAGTTTTTTGAAGAAGTAACAAAGAAGATTGATGAGGGCAGAGCAGTAGATGTGATCTATATGGACTTCAGTAAGGCGTTCGATAAGGTTCTCAATGGGAGACTGATTAGCAAGGTTAGATCTCATGGAATACGGGGAGAACTAGTCATTTGGATACAGAACTGGCTCAAAGGTAGAAGACAGAGGATGGTGGCAGAGGGTTGTTTTTCAGACTGGAGGCCTGTGACCAGTGGAGTACCACAAGGATCGGTGCTGGGCCTGCTACTTTTTGTCATTTACATAAATGATTGGATGCGAGCATAAGAGGTACAGTTAGTAAGTTTGCAGATGACACCAAAATTGGAGGCGTACTGGACAATGAAGAGGGTTATCTCAAATTAAACAGGATCTGGACCAGATGGGCTGAGAAGTAGCAGATGGAGTTTAGTTCAGATAAATGCGAGTTGCTGCATTTTGGGAAAGCAAATCTTAGCAGGACTTATACACTTAATGGTAAGGTCCTGGGGAGTGTTGCTGAACAAAGAGACCTTGGAGTGCAGGTTCATAGCTCCTTGAAAGTGGAGTCGCAGGTAGATAGGATAGTGAAAAATGCTTTCGTTTATTGGTCAGAATATTGAGTACAGAGTTGGGAGGTCATGTTGTGGCTGTACAGGAGATTGGTTAGGCCACAATTGGAATATTGTGTGCAATTCTAGTCTCCTTCCTATCGGAAAGATGTTGTGAAACTTGAAAGGGTTCAGAAAAGATTTACAAGGATGTTGCCAGGGTTGGAGGATCTGAGCTACAGGGAGAGGCTGAACAAGCTGGGGCTGTTTTCCCTGGAGCGTCGGAGGCTGAGGGGTAACTTTATAGAGGTTTACAAATTATGAGGGCATGGATGCGATAAATAGACAAAGTCTTTTCCCTGGGATTGGGGAGTCCAGAATGCAAGGACATAGGTTTAGGGTAAGAGGGGAAAGATATAAAACAGACCTACGGGGCAACCTTTTCACATAGAGAGTGGTATGTGTATAGAATGAGCTGCCAGAGGAAGTGGTGGAGGCTGGTACAACTGCAACATTTAAGAGGCATTTGGATGGGTATATGAATAAGAAGGCTTTGGAGGGATATGAGCCGGGTGCTGGCAGGTGGGACTAGATTGGGTTGGGCTATCTGGTCGGAATGGACGGGTTGGACCGAAGGGTCTGTTTCCATACTGTACATCTCTATGACTCTATCTTGCAAACTTTGATAACATCACTCTTCAACCTTCTAGATTCTACAGAAATCAGGACTATTTGTATTATTTCATCTCATAACTTATCGTCTGAAGTCTAGGTATTATTCTTGTTAACTCTTCTGATTGTTAAAGTTTTCGCAGTAATGTTTTCTTATACTGCTGAACGTGCTTCCATCTTGAACAGTGCAGTTTAGGAGTATAACTTCCAAAATCTAATAATTCATTCATAGCTCTTTACTAATAGCATTCATTTCTATAATAACATTTCCATACCTCTTCACCTCCTGTACTTTTAAATTAAAAGCAAAATATCACTCTTTATAAAATTTAAGACTTCTGTCCTTCATGCACCTGTGTTTCAAAGGAACTGAAGAAAAAGCAGCGTAGATATTGTAAAGATATTAAGCACTTTATGTCTCTCCAATAACAACCCACCCAGCATGCAAAAAAGATACACAAATAAGAGAAGCACAAAACAGATATGGTAAACGAAATACAGAAGGGAGAGAGAGAGAGAGAGAGCTGCATCATTAAAACAGCAGACATAGTCAACAAGATTAAGCTTCTAAGAATTATAATATTTGATTATCTGCTGCTGATTCCAAATTTCAAAAATATTTGGCTTTGTTGTTTCCCAACAACTTATCAAAGCACATATCTGACACAGAAGTATTTCCAGACCCTTTGAAGGTACTTACAACAACATAATGTCCAATTTGCAGGAGGCAATGCAAATGGGGACGAGCAAATTATAGAACAAGCTATCTATGTGTTTTTTTATTGCAGTAATGAGCTATCTGTTCAAATGGATGTACTGTTGGTGCTTGCATGCAGGAGATGATTCTTTTAAACTTTGCTGGTTGTGTGGGTGTGATGAATACTGTGTAGCAACACCATAGGTTGAAGCTAGGACAGCTTTGAAAATTGACTGGAAAATCAATGAAACACCGTTTCATTGCAGGATTGATTTTTTTTTAACGGCAAACAAAATATATTTGTTACACTTAACATTTTAAATAATTCATAACTCTAAAGTTGGTCGGGGACAGTTAGCTTAGTGGACAAGGCAGCTGGTGAGAGGTTGAGAATTGTCCCAGCGCCACAGGATTCAATCTGGGTTTCAGGTGCAGAAGAGCTGCACCTACCAGCTTCACCTATCATTTAGTAAAATTATGGCACTAGCTCAGGTATGGCTGCCCTCAAATAATTGAGGGCGCTACCTAAAATGGTAATCCGAAAACTGTAGCATCACCACTCCCATAGTAAGCAACTCAACTGTGGCAGGGTAACTGTTTTCAGGAAAAGGAATGAGAAATGAAATAATATCCTTCATTTGAGGGTTTGCTTTGTTATGGTCATTAAACATAGTTCTATTAAGTTGTTACATACCTATGAAGAATGAGCACCATTTAACATACTTTGATGAAAATAGTTTTCTCTAAATATGCCAATGAGTAAAGCCTGCAATAGCAGCATATGATGTGGTGATTAGCTGCTGCACTAAGTATGAAACAGTGTGAGATGTGTGTGATTTAGACAGTGATGGGCTTGACAAATTGATGTGGATTATACAAGGTCTTGATCTTGTTCTCGTAATCATACTTACTTCAGAGAGTGAAATCGGTGATTACTTGGAATTTTTGCATGCCATGCATCACTCAACAAGACACAAAGGACAAAATTTTTGAAATTCCATGGCATCGAGGGAGGCTGTTTTGATGGGAGTTTCCAGTGGATACACAGTGTTCTTCTCAGCCATCAGGAAATAAACATGCAAATTCTTAGTGATATCCTTATAGGGATAATGCTTGCATGAAAACAATCTGATCAAGTTTTCTTATAATTTGTTTAGAGATACAATGCAATCATATTAAAATTCGGCATTGCATCATTTGGTTTGGGCATCATAATGAAAACAGTGCACAACTAAGACTGCCCTTGGTAGCTGAAGCAGCATTTTACATCCAATTTGAAAGACAGAGGATTCAATCCAAGTCTAGTATTTTAAATGCAAGTAAGGACAATTCTGTGGACATGAAAGCTGAGCTAGCTGAAGTGACCTAGCATACTAGGTTGGAAGATAGATGAGTAGAAATGTAGTGGCAGACGTATAAGGAGTTGGTTCAGACTTTTCAGAATTTCCACTATACTAAAGGGAGGGCCCACCATCCATGGTTAACTGAAGAATTCAAGGAAAACATTAAACTTAAGAAAAAAATCATTTAACTGCATAAAGATAAATGGCAGAGAATGACTGAAAGGTTAATCATGTGAAAGAAATTAGTGTGTGAGTGGAAGCTAACTAGGAATGCAAAAAAAAACACAAAAGTTCCTACAGGTATTTAACAAGGAAAAGAGTAACTAAAGTGAGTGTTGGTCCTCTAGAGGGTGAGAATGGGACGTTAGTAGTAAATAATAAGGGAGTGACAGATGCAATGAACAAATATTTTGCTGTCTTGGTCATAGAGGATACCAAAATCATATCAGTAATACTTAAATCAAGATGTGGAAGGAAAGAACAAAGTTACAATCACAAAGGAAGTAATACTAAGCACACTGATGGATTTGCAGGCCTATTAGTTTTTGATACACTGTAATTTATAATTTGCTTAAAGAGAAATCAACTGTTTTTAAGTTCTATAATCGGAATCTTTTGAGCAGGCTTATGTTCAAGTGGTGTATTGGGAAAGCAGTCTAATTAAGAACTGACTGAAACTGGCACCTCATTTATTGAGTTAGATAGGTACTTTGTTTTCAGAACATTATAAGTATCCATCCCAGTGTGACTGAGCATTTGAGCGTGACTTACAATCAAGTGCAGGAGTTCAGTCTCTCAAGGAGATCAGTGAAGGAGGGAAGAGAGATGTGTAGTTGATTTTTGCCTCAACAGCTGATTGTTGAGAATTCCAATCTTTAAAGTGAAAATAAGGCATGCAGTTTGTGTTCAGGTGTCCGGTCTTTCATTCCTCTTTTTTTAAAAAAATAGCCTTTAGAATAGAATATCCCTTATTGTCATGTGTTCTGAAGGACAGACGTACAGGAGAACAGTAAAAAGTTTTACAATATCACGACTAATTGCAGCATGTTAGGCATAAGTACCCAAGTATAAATCTTAATATTTTACAGAAATAGGACATTGTTAAAAGGATAGGCATTACTGTCATATAAACAAATTATATATAAGCATTACATTGCAGTAGCTGAACTCAGAGGCTTCCACACATGGTCTGACCGCCCATGCCAGACCCCAGTCCAAAAACTGTCACACTCTGCATTAAGCCTCCAATCCGTTCCGCACTGGCTCTCAGCTGCTACAAAGTAAGTTTTCTCCAGGACCGCTTCCCCACATTGGCCTCTACTCTGGGACTTGATTCCACTCGATTATTAGGTTTAAGATTGTTACTAGAGCATTATAAAAGGGAAACAATACAATAAAGTGCAGAGATGCTGTGGTGATTTTAATTACTCTCTTAATTAACTATGATGTGGTGGTGCTGGTATTGGACTTGGGTGGATAAAATTAAAAATCACACAATGCCAGATTATAGTCCAACAAGTTTACTTGGAGGTACAAGCTTTTGGAGCACTGCTCCTTCATCAAATACCTACCTGATGCAGGAGCAGTGGTCCGAAAGCTAGTGCTTCCAAATAAACCTGTTGGACTATAATCTGGCGTTGTGTGATTTTTAACTTGATTACTGTGACCGAGATGTTAGTTTGGATGATGCAACATATGAGAGCTGCTGAGCACCAAGGTGATCACGTTAGTAGTAAGAGTTTGCAGCTCAAGCGCTTTTGGATCAGAGTTTGGGGATCTGGAATCTGAGCTGCGGAATGTGTACTCTGTCAGGAAGGGATAAGTTACCTTGATACTTTGGGCCAGGAGGCAACCATACACCTTAAATTAGGTAATTCAGTTAGTCTCTGATCAGTGATAGGGAAGTGTAATTATAAGTGAGGCAGGTATGAGGCTCAAAGGGCTGTCCTTGAGAAACCTCTGTCCTTCAATAATGCAACAGTAGCAAGGTTCTTGCAAGGTATGTGGATGAGAGCTGGGATTGTAGGGAGGATGAGCAATCTGACCATGACATTGTGGTAAAGGGAGCTATTCAAGTGGAGGGAGGAAATAAGAATGTAGTAGTGATAGGAAACAAAACAGTAATGGGTAGATACTGTTTTCTGGAGCTATGAGCATAGATTGTAGTGTCTACCTGGTACCAGGCTTAAAGGCATCACCTCAGGGCTAGAAATGAACTTGCATTGGGAGGGGAGAGATCCAGGTGTTTTCATCCACTTTGATACCGACAACATTGATGGGACTGAAATGGTAGTTTAGCTGAAAGACTTTGAACAGTTAGGAACTAAACTCAAATGCAAGATCTCCAAACTCATAATCAGAGGATTGTTACCTGCCCCACTGCAAAGTTGGCACTGGATAAATAAATTAAAGGACTTAAGTGTGTGGTTTAACGATTGGTGTGGGATTAATGGGTTTCAGTTCCTGAGACACTCCTGATGAAGGGCTTATGCCCGAAACATCAACTCTCCTACTCCTCGGATGCCTCCTAACTTGCTGTGCTTTTCCAGCATCACACACTTGATTCTGATCTCCAGCATCTGCAGTACTTACTTTTTCCTTTGGATAGAAAGGAGCTGTTCCTGTTTGACAGCTTTACTTAATCTGTATTGCGACCAGTGTCCTAGTGAATCAAACAACTAGGACTGTAGAGAGAGCTTTTAATTAATTTGGGGGTGGGAGTGTTCAGGAGGAGGAAATCTAGGCTTGCAAATCAAAAAGACAAGGCAGTATTGCAGGGCAACTATTTTAACAATGCTATCCTGAGGGGGCAAGAAGGGAATAATATACCAGTATAAAACAAAGCAGCAAACAGGGACAAAGAGGGAACAAAAGATAATTAGGAAAAAAATAGTGGCTGTTTACTTGAATGCAAATAGTATTCAGAATAAAATAAATGAATTATTGGCACAAATCCAGGTAAATAAATATGGTCTTATTACCATTACAGATGCAAAATTGCGAACTAAACGATCATGGGTATGAGACCTTTTGAAAAGCCATGCTGGAATTGAAGAGTGGTGGGCTCGCTTTGTTAGTCCAAGATGGAATTAATACATTAACAAGAAATTATCTTGGATTGGATGGTGTAGGATCTTTGTGGATGGTGCAAGCATTAAAAAGGGGAAGAAGACATTGGTGTGAGTAATGATCTATAAGATCCCAAACAGTAGCCATTCTGTAGGATTCAGACTACCTGAGGAAATAATGAGGACAAGTTAAGAAGGCAACATATTAATAATTGATCTCTTTAATCTTCATATGGATTGGAAAATAAAATTAGCAGAAGCAGGCATGAAGATGAATTCATAGCATATATTTGGAATAGATTTCTGGAATGATATGTTGTAGATCTAATGAGGGATCAGGCAAATTTGGACCGTATAACGCATAATGAGGCAGGTGTAATAAATAATCCAAAGTAAAAGGTTTCTGAGGGAACAGTAACCATAATGTGGTAGAATTTAGCGTTAGGTTTGAGTGAGAAATTTGAGTAGTACTAAACTTGGATAAAGGTAATTACATTGAAATGACACTTGAGTTGGGTGGAGTGGACTGAGAAAGGGTTTAACTGAAAGTATGATTGGTGAACAACACTAGATATTTTAAAAAATTCTTGGCAAAGATATAAACCAATCAGGAAGAAGGATTCTAGGAAGGGGATAAACCAACTGGGAAGTTAAGGATGTATCAAATCAAAATTTAAAAACAAACATGATAAAGATTAGTGCTAAATCAGATGGTTGGGAAGATCTTAAAACCAACAAATGATGTCCAAAAGAAGTGATTGACAAAATAAATAATGAATGCAAGCTAGCAACTAACATAAAAATAGACTGTTAGAGCTTCTTCAACTATATATAAAGGAAAAGAGAGGAAACATTGAACAAAAGCAAATTACTGTGGATGCTGGAATCTGAAACCAAAAGAGAAAATGCTGGAAAAACTCAGCAGGTGGCAGCATCTGTGGAGAAAAATCAAGAGTTAACACTTCAGGTTGAGTGACCCCTTTTTCAGAATTGACTATAGGCCATTTATCTGAACAGGTGTTTTTGGTTAAATGTTCGAGCCTGCTGTAATACTACTATAATCTGATAAAGTATTATACGTTAATCTCTTCTCATCTCACTATAATCCTACAACAGCAGACCACATGTGGGTTGGAAACCCACATTTTCATCGGAGTCAATATGGCTTCATGGAGGGGAAATGAGGAAGCTGGAGAAATCTACATTCATCCCGTGTGGTTGGAGAGTTCCCAGGCGGAAGATGAGGCTCTCTTCCTCCAGGTGTCATGTGGCCAGGGTCTGGCGATGGAGGAGGCCAAAGACCTGCATGTCCTTGGCGGAGTTAAAGGGGGAGTTAAAGTGTTCAGCCACGGGGCGGTTGGGTTGGTTGGTGTGGGTGTCCCAGAGGTGTTCCCTGAAACGTTTCACAAGTAGGCAGCCTGTCTCCCCACATCGGGTGCAGCGGATACAGTAAATGATGTGTGTGGAGGTGCAGGTGAATTTGCAGCAGATATGGAAGGATCCATTGGGGCCTTGGAGGGAGGTGAGGGGGGAGGTGTGGGTGCATATAGACAGGTTAAGTTAGTAGACAAAAAATCTTGTCGTTTCGAATGCCAAGTGGGCAAATATGATGCAATGCACTTTGGCAGGGAGAATAAAATAGCTGAATATTATTTAAATGGGGAAACAATGCGGAAAGTTGGAGCTCTGAGTGATTTGGGGTTCCAATGCATGAATCACAAAAAGCTAGCATATAAGTTCAGCAATTAATAAGGAAGGTAAATAGAACATTGGCCTTTATGGCAAAGGGAATGGAGTATAAAAGTAGGGAGGTATAGCTAGAAATATGCAAGGCTCTGGTCAGAGTACATCCAGAATGCTGCGAACAGTTCTAGTCAATTTATCTAAGGGAAGATATACTAGCATTGGAGGAATCTAGATAAGGGTCATTAAATTGATCCCGAGTAGAGAGGAATTTCCTTGCAAAAGAATGGTTGCTTAGGTCGGACTTATATTCATTGGCGTTTAGGAGAATGAGAGGACACCTTATTGAAATGTACAAGACTCTTAGTAGGCTTAAAATGGTAGATGTGGAGAGATTGCTTCCTCTTTTTGGTGAGTCTAGCACCAAAGGACATAATCTCAGTATAAGGAGTTGTCTATTTAAGACAGAGATAGGTGGAATTTTTTTCTCTCCAAAGGTGGTCAATCTGTGGAATTCTTTGCTGCAGACGGCTTTCAAAGCTGGTTAGATATTCAAGGCTGAGATGATTCTCTGAAAGAGAATCAAGGGTTTTGGCGAAAAAGCATCAAAGTGGTGATGGGATTATCATGTAAACTATAAAGTTTTTGAGTAGCAAAGCAGACTAGATGGATTGAATGACCAACTTCTGTTCCTACATCTTGTGGTTTTATGGATCCAGATGGATTTCTTTCATTCATTCATATTTCCCATAACTAGTTGCCATTGGGAAGGTGATGGACACTACTTTTTTTTGAACCATTGCAGTCCATCTGATGTGAGTTGACCCATAATACCATTAGGGCAGGAATTCCAGGACTTTGATCCAGCAACAGTGAAGTAATGGTGGGTGACTTTGAGAGAGCTGCAGATGCTGCTATTCCCATGTATTTGTTCCCTTTCATCCTTCTAGATGGCTGCAGTCCTGGGTTTGGAATGTGCTATCTAAGGAACATTGTGAATTTCATCCTTGGGTCATAAAAGAAGGTTAAAATCTTCTAGGAGAAAGTGAGGACTGCAGATGCTGGAGATCAGAGCTGAATCAGAGCAGATTCCTGAAGAAGGGCTCATGCCCGAAACGTCGACTCTCCTGCTCCTTGGATGCTGCCTGACCTGCTGCGCTTTTCCAGCAACACATTTTCAGCTCATAAAAGAAGGTGGCTAATGAAGTGGGAGATAAATTCATGTTAAATTTCCAAACTTCCCTAGGGTCCATTGGATTCAAATGTAGCAAATATAATTCCATATTCAAGAAGGGAGGGAGGCAGAAAACAAGAAATTAGAGGCCTCTTCATTTGTTATTTGTTGTGGGGAAGGTGTTGGAATTAATCATCAAAAAGATTACAGCTGCACACTTAGAAAACTCAAGGTAATCAGGAAGAGTCAGCATGGTTTCATCAAAGGGAAAACATGTTTACCCAATTTATTGGAGTACCTTAAAAGTGTTCATGTGCTGTAGATAAATGGGAGCAAGCAGATGTATTCTACTTGGATTTCCTGAAGGCATTTGATATGATGCCACCTGGAAAACAATGGAGGAAAATGAAAGTTCAAGGTTAAGTGATAACATATTAGCATGGATAGAAGATTAACAGTTGGCAGAAAGCAGACAGTATGCATAAATAGATCTTTTTTGATTAGCAGAATATGATGAGTAAAATGTGTGGGCTACACAGCGTATGTGATGAGGTCACAAGATTTGTACAATTTACATCAACCATTTCGATGTGGGGCATGAAGGCATGATAGCTAAATACCCTTCATAATAAACTATAACATTCATGTTAGCTTTCCTAATTACATTGGACAGTACAGCAGAGAACAGGCCTTTTGGTCCAACAGGTCTACACCTACCCTCCAAAGAGTAACCCACTCAATCCCTTTTCCCTCTGATTGATGCACCTAATTGACAATTTAAGCATGGCCATTTCACCTAACCTGCACATCTTTGGACTATGAGAGGAAACCGGAGCAAACCCACACAGACACAGGGAGAACGTGTAAACTCCACACATACAGTTACCTGAGGTTGGAATCAAACCCGGGACCCTGGTGTTGTGAGGCAGCAGTGCTAACCACTGAGTCACCATGCCACCCTGGCCAAGATTGTGCCGAGACTTAATCCAATTGTAAAATATAGTAACTCACTGTTATCCATGTGCATGTCCAGCAGTTGCTTAAATGTCCCCATTGACTTCGCTTCCACCACCACAGCTGGCAATGCATTCCATGCATTCACAACTCTCTGCATAAAGAACCTACCACTGACATCCCCTTTATACATTCCGCCTAATATCTTCAAAATATGACTTCTCGTGCCAGTCCATCCTGCCCTGGGGAAAAGTCTCTGGCTATTGACTCTATCTATTCCTCTCATTATTTTGTACACCTCGATCATGTCTCCTCTCTTCCTCCTTCTCTCCAGAGTGAAAAGTCCGTGCTTATTCAACCGTTCTTCATAAGGCAATCCCTTCAGTCCAGGAAATATCCTGGTAAACCTTCTTTGCATCCTCTCCAAAGCCTCTGTATCTTTCCCATAGTAGGGCAACCAGAACTGTACATAATATTCCAAGTGTGGTCTCACCAGGGACTTGTAGAGCTGCAGCAAAACCTCGCAGCTCTTAAACTTGATCCCCCTGTTAATGAAAGCCAAAACACCATATGCTTTCTGAACAACCCTATCCACTTGGGTGGCAACTCTGAGGGATCTATGTACTTGCACACCCAGATCCCTTTGTTCCTCCACACTACCAAGAATCCTGTCTTTAATCCTGTATTCAGCATTCGAGTTCGACCTTCCAAAATGCATCACTTCACATTTACCTAGGTTGAACTCTATCTGCCAATTCTCAGCCCTGCTCTGCATCCTGTCTATGTCATGCTGCAGCCTGCAGTAGCCCTCTATACTCTCAACGACACCTCCAACCTTTGTGTCATCTGCAAATTTACTAACCCACCCCATAACCTCCTCACCCAAGTCATACCAAATGTGCATATTAAGCTTTTATGTTCATGCAGTAGCTCACCCAGATTCCTCTGCATCTCAGGGCTCTGCAACCTCTCACTATTTCGATAATACGCTCCTTGATTCTCCCTGCAAAAATAGATATTTTTACATTTCCTTACAGTATATTCCATTTGCTAGAACTTTGCCCACTGACTTCACCTATTTTTATTTCTTTCCAGCCTCCTTATGTCCTCCTCGCAACTTACTTTCTTTGCTTGCCTTTGCATCCTCAGCAACTCTAACAATCTTACCTTCAGGCCCTTTATCCAAGTAATTTATATAAATTGTGTACAGTTGTGGTCCCAGCATGGCTTTCCATGACAGATCAATCTTGCAACTTACCAACCAGAAAATGACATGTTCATGCCTACTGTCTGTTTCCTGTTAGTGAGCCAATCCACTGTTGACATCAGAATATTGCCCCAATATCATGAACTTTTACTTTTTGCAACAATCTTTGATGTAGCACCTTATCAAACATCTTCTGTAAATCTCAGTACAATACATTAACCCGTTTCCATTTATCTAAGAAACACATTGTTTCTTCAAAGAACTTCAAATATTTAGTTAAACATGATTTCACTCTCACAAAACTATATTTACCCAGCCAGATTGATTTGAATATTTCTAAGTACTTTGCTATAATGTCATTAGTAGTATCTTTTAACATCTTCCCTCTGATGGATGTCAAGCTGACTGACTGTATTTACCTACTCTTGTCACCCTCTATTTTTGAATAAAGGAGCTACATTTGCCATTTTACAATCTAATGGAACCTTCTCCAAATGTTGTGAATTTGTGAAATTAAAATATCATACCATCATTTCACTAGCCACTTCTTATAACAACCTACAGTCAACACAGGGAAAATGTGCAAACTCCACACAGTCACCTGAGGTTGGAATCAAACCCAGGACCCTGGTGCTGTGAGGGAGCAGTGCTAACCACTGAGTTACCATGCCACTCTGGCCAAGATTGTGCCAAGACTTAATCCAATTGTAAAATATAGTAACTCACTGCTATCCATGTGCATGTCCAGCAGTTGCTTAAATGTCCCCAATGACTCTGCTTCCACCACCACAGCTGGCAACGCATTCCATGCATTCACAACTCTCTGCATAAAGAACCTACCTCTGACATCCCCTTTATACATTCCTCCTAATATCTTCAAAATATGACTTCTTGTACCAGTCCATCCTGCCCTGGGGAAAAGTCTCTGGCTATTGACTCTATCTATTCCTCTCATTATTTTGTACACCTCGATCATGTCTCCTCTCTTCCTCCTTCTCTCCAGAGAGAAAAGTCCGTGCTTATTCAACCTTTCTTCATAAGGCAATCCCTTCAGTCCAGGCAGTATCCTGGTAAACCTTCTTTGCACCCTCTCCAAACCTCTGTATCTTTCCTATCGTAGGGTGACCAGAACTGTACACAATATTCCAAGTGTGGTCTCACCAGGGACTTGTAGAGCTGCAGCAAAACCTCGCGGCTCTTAAACTTGATCCCCCTATTAATGAAAGCCAAAACACCATATGCTTTCTGAACAACCCTATCCACTTGGGTGGCAACTCTGAGGGATCTATGTACTTGCACACCCAGATCCCTTTGTTCCTCCACACTGCCAAGAATCCTGTCTTTAATCCTGTATTCAGCATTCGAGTTCGACCTTCCAAAATGCATCACTTCGTATTTATCCAGGTTGAACTCTATCTGCCATTTCTCAGCCCTGCTCTGCATCCTGTCTATGTCATGCTGCAGCCTGCAGTAGCCCTCTATACTCTCAACGACACCTCCAACCTTTGTGTCATCCGCAAATTTCCTCTTCCTTGGTGATTTTGTAATATTCTTGAGTTCCTTTTCTTTCCATTTCTTTATTTATAGCTATATCCAGGATATTACTTATATCCTCTATAGTGAAGATCAATATAAATACCTGTTCAATTCATTGTCCAACTCCTTTTTCAGAATGAAAAGGAGAATGTTTTTTCTCTCAGTGGGTTGTAACTCTTTGGAACTCTCTTCCTCAAAACATGGGGTGAACAGAGGTTTTGAATATTTTTAAGACAGAAATAAACAGGTTCTTGTTAATTAATGGGGTGAAAGGTTATCACAGGTAGGCAAGAATATTGAATAATCATTTAGCCATGACCTTCTTGACCAGATTGAGGGCCGGAGTGTTCCTGCTCCTAATCTGCCTATTCACTTCTGAAATGATGGAGGGAGGCTGTTGTTCAGCAGCTGAAGATCCTTGGGCCTAGGGCACTGTGCCAACTAACTCCTGAAAGGCAAAGATCATTGGATGCCAACAATCACAACCATCTACCAGTGCCAGAGTTTCTCCCTGATCCTCAATGACTTGAGTTTTTTTAGGGCTCCATGATGCCACACTCAGTCAAATGTGCCTTGATGTCAATCTCACCTTTGGAATTATCTCTTTTGTCAATGTTTGGACTAAAGTTGTGCTGAGGTTTGAAGCTATGTGGGCTTGGTGGAATTCAATTGATGATGAATGAGAAGGTTTCTGGTGATGAGGTGCCACTTAGCAGTGCTGTCCAGAACACCTTCAGTTACTTTGGTGATTTTTGAGAACAAAATAAGGAGGTGGTAATTGATTATATAGGATTATTCCCACTTTTTGTGGACAGGACACATCTGATCAATTTTATATGGGTAAATTTGTCCTAGTTTTCGTGGACAAAAGAAAACTGAACAATTTTTTGTCAGGTGCATGCCATTATTGTATCTGCAGTGGGACAACTGGATTGGATATTTTGGAACACTAGCTAGAACTACAGGCCTGGGCACCCATTCAATGTGACTGGCATCATCAGTGGCAAATTTGACAAGATCGCCTATCCTAACAAATAGGCAAAAGTGAGGACTTCAGATGTTGGAAATCAGAGTCTAGATTAGAGTGGTGCTGAAAAAGCACAGCCGCTCAGGCAGCATCCGAGGAGCAAGAAAATGGACATTTCAGGCAAAAGCCCTTCATCAGGGTTTCTATCCTAAAAATAGCTCACCAGTCCTGGTGGGCACTTGACAGCGAGCTCCAGAAAATATCTCCAGCAGAGTTCTTGAAGGAGCAGAAGGAAAGAAGTTCAGGGCAGTGATCATTCCGAAAGTATGGCCTGTAATCAGTATTATTTGTTCCAGCCGATTACAATTATCTGCCACCATCTGATGCCAAACCCTGACTATCACAAGGTTTATCCTACTTGGTTAGTATGGACCCCTGTAAGCTGTACCTCTGAATTCATCCCCGTCTCCTTTGGAACAGTAGGTCCATGCAGAGGCAGCTGTTGTCACTTCTGCTGGTGTACACCCTGCCACATTTTTCTGTATCTAATGCTGTTAATGCTGCTGGTCATCTTGATCCCCATCCAAGTTGTAAATTAAAACCATATGAGCAGTGTACTTCAGTATACCCTCATGAGTTTCAGTTACATGCAGAAGTCACAATTTGGAGCCAATTTCCAACATGCAATCAATTTCACACTTTTAACTCCCAGCTTCTCCCAAACTCCCACACTCTTACTGTTAAAACTCACCCTAAAGCAAGAGAGAGTTCATAGAAAAGGAACATAGTTTGAGAGGGGATTGCAGAGATTTTCAGGATGATGCTGTTCTGGCTGGTGGTGATGATTTTTAATGATGATGGTGGTAATGGTGATGAAAGTTTTAAATTGGAGGTTTTGGAGACCAAAGAGAAGATTGGGATCTTCACAGGAGTATAGGATGAGTTGAAGCTCATTGGGAAAGAGGCTGGAAAACTAGCCAAGGTAATATTGGGATCATTGAGTCTGGAGATAACAACGGAATGGATAAAGTTTTCATCAGTGAATGGACTAAGTTTGGAACAGGTGACAATAACATTTTATTACATTTTTAATAGGTCTTAATCTGCTGTCTTTGAAATTGAAGCTATATTTAGGAGTATAATGAATGTGTGCACTGATTATTTTTTTCTTAGCAATGTAAATAGGAAAACTGAATCCTGTCACTGTAACAAACTGTATATTGTTTGTTCATTTATTTTATGTAATCTAAGCTGATTGCACATTTGAAATTATGCCTTGTGTTGGAGGAATGTTTTTCAGTCTGCCAATGGCAGTGTATTCAGTAGCTGATATATGTAGCAAAGCTATCATCCCTCAGTCCTGCACTTGCTTAACTAGATATTGGAGTGTAAAAAAGTCACCATGGTTCATGAGGGATATGGGAACCATTTATGGGAGAGACTACTAATGCAGAACTTGAAAGAAGAACATCTTATTTGCATCTGAAATAAAAGACCATCTACAGTAACATGTGGTCTGAGAATAATGTCTGCTTTATAAGCTACAAGACTTGCCAAAGACTGTAATTGCTGGTTTTTCATTTAACTGAAGCTTCTTTTTAAAATCTTTTTCAGTTTCCAAACTGTTACTACAGGAAGCTGATCCAAATTTCTCTGGTCTTACACCTTCATGGGTTTATAATGAAAATGGTAGGTTTACTGTCTATTGCTGCTTCTATTACAGCCTAATCACTGTCAACACTACTACAGAGGAACCTTGATTATCCAAAAGAGATGGGCGGACACTATTTCGTTCGGATAATTGATTATTCGGTGAATTGATTCAATGCCTCTCCTCTCGGTGTTGGTGTTTTCTGAAGCTTCCTTTTTCCTTGCTCTGCCTGTCTTGCTCCCTCTCTCTGTCTCAGGGTTTGTTTCTGAGCAGACACACACTTGTGTGTAAGGGACCAACAGTATTGCTGAAGTCCCCCCGCCCCAATCAGTTCAATAGGATTGACGCAGTGAGCACTTGCTAAGTCCGCTCCCCATTCAGGAGATAGGCAGCAGCACACCATGTGCAAAGGGGGGAGGGTTTAGGGTACACCCATGTATAGAACTCCAGGGAAATTGTGGGGAGAGAGCGAGAACGCGCAGGTGGCCAGTCATTTGGAGACGGTGCCTGGGCTCCCATTGATGTCCAGGACTGTTCTTGGCAGCATTTTCATTTGCGGGTTCATTTTAATCATTGTAAACAAAAGATGTGAACAGTATTGAAACACATTTTTGATATAATTAGGACCTTGAGATCTTCTTCGGATAATCCGAAATATGGATAATTGATATTCGGATAATCAAGGTTCCTCTGGATTTGAAACACTTGCTAACATTAGTTGACGCATTGTTTATATATAGCTGACCAACAACAAAAAGCACGTACGCAACAGACACCATTTCAAGGCATGGGTGAAATTAAATCTAGCCCCTCGAAAGAGGAAACATGGTGGCCAAGCCCACTTAATCACTGCAGAGGCTGTGTGTCAGTCCGCCAGTGGTGGGAAAACCACCCACAGTGGAGTGGGGAGGTGGGAAAGGGCTGATGCAAAAAGTAAGCCCTGTGCCTTTGCATTGGTGGTAGCTTGGAGATTAAGTAGAATTTGCATGGCTGTCCTGTGTTTCCAGAAGAAGGCAAAGCAAGCCCTGTTGAACTGGGAAGCAGTGTACTCAATAGAAAGGTCCCTCTTTGTCAGCCATATAGTGCTCAATTGAGAAACTCAACACTTGGAAAGACAGGGGGCTGTTGAAAGCAGCCCATTGTTTATTTGGGTCTGAAACAATCTGAGAAAGGTTAATACTAACTAGCACTACCCATTGCGATAGCATCACAAGGATTTTGAAAGACCGGGTCCTCCCAACAGTCTCTGAAATAATATATACCATATTAGATTAGATTCTTTACTGTGTGGAAACAGGCCCTTCAGCCCAACAAGTCCACACCGACCTTCCAAAGAGTGCCCCACCCAGACCCATTTCCCTCTGACTAATGCACCTAACACTATGGGTAATTTAGCACGGCCAATTCACCTGACCTGCACATCTTTGGACTGTGGGAGAAAACACGGGGAAAATGTGCAAACTCCACACCAACAGTCACCCAGGGTTGGGATTGAACCTGGGACCATGAGGCTACAGTGCTAACCACTGAGCCGCCATGCCACCCATATCCTTGTAGCATGTACTGTAAATGCTTGCAGAGATGCAATAAACGATATGCTGTTTACTACAAGATACTCATGTAGTTAGACCAGAAGTGGCAATCCTCATTTATACTAGACCATATGGACTGCAGAGAGACATATAACTAGAAAGTATTGATGGCAGTGTCTACAATATGGTGAGCTATGAAGCTGACTTGAAGATTTGCTTTAGCTTCATTTTAAAAAGTAATCACCAATGGATAGTACCTGAAGACTGATTGACATGCACATGCCCCACAGTGAGTGTGAAGATCATCGGTGGATACCTGAAATTCTAATGAATCAGAAAAAGAAAATCTTGCAGCAACTCATCTCTGATGCACACTTCAAAGGACAACTGCAAGCATTTTTGGAATGATAAGAGGTGCACCGCTACAGAGGGGGAAACCTTAAATAGTGCAACAATTCAAGCTGAACAGTCGAGAATTTAAATAAGCTGAGTTAGAGTTCAGAGCTGAAAATGTGTTGCTGGAAAAGCGCAGCAGGTCAGGCAGCATCCAAGGAGCAGGAGAGTCGACGTTTTGGGCATGAGCCCTTCTTCAGGAACTGACACTGCCAAAGTGCACAAAAAAAACAGAAGTAGCAGGTACAAGACAGAAACTCACAAACTGGAATCAGAGAGTCAGGGCTATCACAAATTTACCAATTAAAATTGCATAAGCACTGGGTAAATTAAATATTTAAGCAGTCCTGATCTAACAGGGAAATCTCTTGGATGATAAAGGGAAAATCCCCATTTTAGCCACAAAATGCAGGAAAATCCTCCATTACACGAAAGCACAGATGAACCAGCTTCACTGCAAATTAAGATAAAGATGCAACCACATTCGGGAACGTGCCCTCAGAAAAAAAAGTATTGCCTGGAAGATTTAATTTCAGAAATGAGCCAAATAGTGCACAACATTGGGTATCCTAGAGAAAGCAATTCTTGAAGTATAATAATGATTTTGAAACAGATGCTCTCAGGAGCTGACCAAGTAAGTAGACTTTTGCGCGGAATGGAGTGTAGCAGATGTTATAACTCAGTGGAGTGTAAAAGAATCAACAGATAAAATTGAAGAAATATCAAAAGGTTTTGGCAATCATTTCAACCACTGACATAGTAAAATTCCTGAATGAGAAGATTCGCAGCATCCAGAGGATTCCACCAGTGATTTTGTTAATGGTTTCCACAAACTAGTGGAGAAATGTGAATATAGTGATTTATATCCTGAATTCATAAAGAGCCAAACTGTGATAGGCATTGATGATAACTTGTCAGATCTATAACAGCCCAAAAATTATTCAAATAGTGAGTAAAGCAGACGTCCTGAATCAATTCTAAGAGAAGATCAAATTTGGCACAGGAGCTCATCAGAAAGGTACAGAAGTAAATTTGATAAGCCATACATGTATGGGACAGTACAGAACTTGAGTTGTGCTGGAAACAAGTTATATTTTAATCAAAGCTTTACATCTTGCATTCATCAAGAAAATTCATAATACATCAATTCAAAGCGAAAATCAATATTGATGCTGCATGAGAGATAAGTGCTGGTTGGTTAGCAAGTAGACTCTGATTGGTCAATGTGTTGGAAATTATCTTGATGAGTACAAGACAAAAAGCTTTGACAAAATTTGTCTTTTCAGCAATACATTGACAGTCCTTGTGAATGCTATGGAACAAAAAAAATCTCACTGGCTCAAACTATTCCCAGCTATTAATGTTCTTTTATTATAACACTTTTGCTATAAAAACAACTTTCAGAAAATATCTCAAAGCAGGACACAGCCTCTGAAAAACAAAAGATGAAAGAGTTATCTGCACAAAGATAGAACAATAGAACAATTACTAGAAGATAGAAAGTTTCTTATGGGAAATAGGTGATCCAGACCTGACATTTCTGGATATGCCATGGCATCTTGTGAATTTCAAATTAGACACTGGAGCAAATGTCATCGTATTATTGGATGGTGAAACTTGATTTGAAAATTACACTCTCAGGCTGACAGAAATGCAACCAACTGGTCCAATAGATGTAACACTTTAATACTAATATGTATGCTACAAACAACTCCCTGACACATTGGACACAAAATAAGAGAAGACCTAAAAGTACTTCACAACCTAGAATTCTCGCTTGAGTTGAAATCTATATATAGTCATCAATTTCATTCAACAGATGGAAGAGGTTAAAGTATAAAACATCAAAAAACAGCTGGTAAATATTTTACACAGCTAGATAGCTCATGGCAGAACATAATCATAAAGCAGAATTCCCTGAGTTAATTGCATTGGGATAAGAGATTTAGTTAATTAATATCAATGGCATGGAAAGCTGGGACTGTACTGCCTGAGTGGAAATGTGTTTCGCTGCTGTCAGTGCTCAACAGTGTTCAGACTCCCAAGATCCAACAAGGCTTGCAAGGAAACACAAATAACGAGACAACTAATGAACCATATATCCCACTTGAGATAACTTAAAAATCTATAACTGAAGTAACTCAAATTGCAACATTGCTTAGTGAACAACTTGTTATGAAAAGAGTCAAATATAACCTTAGAAGCCAAAGTGACTTGGAAGAAACAAGTTCGAGCAGAATATCTGACCTCCTTGTCTTCCACAGGAGAACCCTAGTACAGTAATGGCGATCATACCAAGCAAGAATGTACTCTTCAAGTAAAAGAACTGAGGAAGTGAACAAACTGGTTTCACCAATAATTCAATTGCTGAGGGTGAACAAGAAATTCCAAATTATTTAATAAATTGAAGTAATAGTTCTACCTCCTCCAGCACAGAATTGTAGGCTGATTAAGACTGACAGAGATTGACAATGTGATATATTCAGCTCCATAAGAGTCGCCACTAAGAAGGGACTACCAATGTCCACAAGTTCAAGGTACTGCAAAGAAAAAAAACTGCCTGGTTGAACAAGGCCCACATCCTCCATGAAAGAAATTCGACAGATTAAAAATCCTTCCGTCCGAGAGAACTACAAGCCTCAGACCATCAGAAAGACAGTCAAAGGCACCAAATTACCATACTTCCAAGTTTGTGGAGAACATGGTCAGGGAGAACAATCACTCCTCCAAGTCATCTGACTTTGGATAAACAAAGATTGGAGAGAGTCAGGTTGTGATTAATGTAATTATACAAACTTACTGGCTATACTGCCTGAGTGGAAATGTTTTTCACTGCTGTCAACTCTCAACAGTGTTCAGATTCCCAAGATCCAGCAAGGCTTGCAAGGAAACACAAACAAAGAGACAGCTATAACCATATATCCATAAATTTATATGATGTAATTATATAAATGAGTAGAAGTGATGTAATAAAACAAGCATGAAGCATTATAAAGGCAGTAGGAATATACTTAAGAGAGAAATCAGGAGGGCAAAAAAGGGGACATGAGATAGCTTTGGCAAATAGAGTTAAGGAGAATCCAAAAGGTTTTTAATTAAGGACAAAAGGGTAACTTGGGAGAGAATAGGGCCCCTCAAAGATCAGCAAGGCAGCCTTTTTGTGGAGCTGCAGGAGATGGGGGTGAAACTAAACGAGTATTTTGCGTCAGTATTTACTGTGGAAAAGGACATGGAAGATATAGAATGTAGGGAAATAGATGGTGACATCTTGAAAAATGTCCATATTACAGCGGAGGAAGTGCTGGATGTTTTGAAACGCATAAAAGTCCCCAGGATGTGATCAGGTGTACCCTTGAACTCTGTGGAAAGCTAAGGAAATGATTGCTGGGCCTTTTACTGAGATATTTGTATCATTTTTAGTCACAGGTGAGCTGCCGGATGACTGGAGGTTGACGAACATAGTGCCATTGTTTATGAAGGACAAACCAGGAAACTATAGACCAGTGGGGCCTGACGTCGGTGGTGGGCAAGTTGTTGGAGGGAATCCTCAGGGATAGGATGTACATATATTGGAAAGACAATGACTGATTAGGGATAGTCAGCATGGCTTTGTGCGTGGGAAATCATGTCTCACAAACTTGATTGAGTTTTTTGAATTATTAAAGGGGACTGATGAGGGCAGACCGGTAGATATGATTTATATGGACTTCAGTAAGGCATTCCACAAGGTTCCCTTGGGAGACTGGTTAGCAAGGTTAGATCTTATGGAAAATAGGGAGAACTAGCTATTTGGATACAGAACTGGCTCAAAGGTAGAAGACAGAGGGTGGTGGTGGAGGGTTGTTTTTCAGACTGGAGGCCTGTGACCAGTGGAGTGCCACAAGGATCGGTGCTAGGTTCTCTACTTTTTGTAATTTACATAAATGATTTGGATGTGAAAATAAGAGGTATAGTTAGTAAGTTTGCAGATGACACCAAAATTGGAGGGGTAGTGGACAGCGAAGAGGGTTACCTCAGATTACAACGGGATATTGATCAGATGGGCTAATGGGCTGAGAAGTGGCAGATGAAGTTTAATTTAGATAAATGTGAGATGCTGCATTTTGGAAAAGCAAATCCCTGTGATTCAACTAAAGATCTTTTAACATTATTCAAAGAAGTGTAAGTAGCTTTCCATAACTCAACGTCACCAGTAACACCACTACAAAAAACATTAACTGGAGATTTAGCTGTCTGTGGAATCTTGCTATGTACTTTGTTTTTGACGTAAGTAATTAATTGTATGTAAAGATTTGCATGAAGCAAAATTTATAAATTTTGAAAATCTTTTTGTATTTATAGCCAACAAATCCTTGCGTCCTCAAGAATCCAGCTTTTCTTTGAAAGAAGGCAAAATTGTTATCAGCACCCTGGTTACATTTGCTTACATCAAAAGTAGGTATACAGTATTTTGGTGAATATTAGTTGGTATTGATGGAAGAGTATATTTCATGGCAATTCAGTTCCTCCTTATTTACTCGATCAGGGCATTTTATGTGCAAATGCTCAAAGAAGACACAATTTGTCAAAGCTTTTCACTCATTTTGGATTAAAAAGTTTTGATTTGAAGACCATAGGAAATAGGAACAGGAATAGTCCTTTCAGTCCATCAAGCCTGTTTCACGATTCAATAGGATCATGGCTAATCCGATATTCCTCGCATCCATTTTCCTGAGTTTTCCCCAATACCTTTGATTCCCATATGGATCAAGAATCTATCACAGCCTTTACAAAATATGTATTTTTAAAACATTATTCAAGTTCTGTGTGACCAAATGAACATTTATCCATCTTAGTATCCCCTCAACCCAATATACTTGCAGTTTTGAACTTTTGAATTGATCTGGTCCCAACAGCCATAAAGGCAAGTTTCAAACTTCCATGAGACTTTGTGTGAAGGAACATTTTCTGACTTCACTTGGACGAGTTTAGTTCTAGTTTTAAGAATATGGATGTCCCCTCCATCCCATTAGTTTTATCTGACCACCTATCAAATCAGATCATTAACTTAAACATGTCAATTAGATCACTTTTTAATTTTCTACAGTCCAGAGAATGTACATAGAAGCAAATGTTTTAAGTAGTAAATCATTCACCTACTTAAACATGCTCTGCTATTCATTAAACTCATGGTTGATGTGTTTGTCCCATTCCCCCTACCCTTAATATATTTTGATTCCCTTGCCCAAAGGAATAAGGTGTTTCTCTGTGCAAGCTCTAATGTGTTTTCTCATGTAATTCTCCGTTACACATCTCACTATGTATGCACTGTGCCTATATGGCACTACACTCACGCTACCACCAGCACTTGAAGTACCCACCAGTGCTAGGAACTTCCAGGTCTTCTGTCACTGGCGTTATATTTAAAGTTTAGCTGTGCACCAGATCAAGGGCTGCAGGCCACAATTAGTCCTTCACAACATACATACTGCAAGAGAAATGCAAATGAACAGTATATAAATGACATGGGTGACACTTCTTTGGAAATAGAAGCTCACATTCATAAATATATTGCTACTTTACATTGTCGCCTGTCTGATCAACTGTCATATTAACTGCAGTTACACATGGTACCCATCTTTAGCACCGTACCATGTTAGAACTCTCTCCCTTTGCTACTGTTTCCCTTATGCTCAACATAATGTAACATCTTGTCATTTTTCAATGGGGGGAGGGGGTGGGGGCAGCCATCCCACGTTGGAAAGCCTACAAACAGTTGAAAATGTTAACTTATAATTGTACAATACAAAAGCAAAAAAAACACAAGCAATCTACGTTCCCTTCTGGGCATGCTCTTCTTTTGAGCAACAACAAGCTTGCAGTCAATGAATGATTACTTCATCCAAAGGTATATTGGAAACCAGTGTCAATTAAATTCTGTTCAACTCATTGTACCTGATGCTGCAGTGCTGTAAAATAGTAGTGGTGAGGTTCCTCTTGATGTCCTCATCATCTTCCTCAGAAGTGCTTCCACTTTCCCAGTTGTTTGGCATCCATCAGAACCCTTCCTTTGCAACTTCGGTTGTCCAGAACACAGCATACAAAGGTTTTGCTGCACACTATGTATTGTATTACAAGCCTCCATCCCCAGATAAATCCCAACACCAGTCCTATCGTCTGCCTCAAAGGGCCCTGATGGAAGGATGAGCAGTATTATATCTCATCTTTGGTCAGGAGTAACTGAGTCATCAGGTTGCAAAGGGTGGCTCTTGTCTCCTAGTAACCACCCTTATAAGACATCTGGCCCTTGAAATGAAGCAAAAACACGAAAGTTCTCATTGGCATCAGGAGAGCTTCCTTTTGGCACTAGCCCCAGGTGTTATTAAGGGGAGCTTTGCAAATTTGTCAGGGCTGAGTTTGCCTTTGTGATTTCGATGCCAGAGGACTACTTAGTCTGTTCCTGTCTTTCAATTTTGTAATGGCTCTTATAACTGTGTGACTTGCTAGTCATTTCAGAGGGCAGTTAAGAGACAACCATATTGTGATAGTCTGGAGTCACATATAAGACAGCAGTTACCCTCCCGATGGAGAACCAGATGAGCTTTTACGACACCTGACAGTGATGTCATGGTTGTCTTTAGTCCGTTAATTCCAGATTTTTATCAATTTCAAATGCCATCCTCTGCCATGAATATTAAATGAGTCTCTGGATTAGTTATCCAGCAACAGTATCACTAGAGCATCACTCCCTCCATGGTTCTCAGCCATGTTCTTTGGAATTGTGCAGCAACACTCTGTGAAGGGCTATTCCTGACTGCCATTTTTGACCTGGTGCTGGACTTTAAATGTATCACCAGCAGCAGGCAAGCCAGAAGGTTCTGGCTGTGGTGAGCACGTCCACCTCTGGTGGATGCAAGGTAGCAGGAGCACATACCTTAGGGACATGATGCATGGGAAATCAGGTGGAGAATGGCATGAGATAACTTGTTAGAACTCCTGGGAAGACACCCTTCATGAAACTCCCCGCGAAATTAACACAATTGATTCTTAGTACATTTCAGCCCATCATTATCAAGACTGTCAGGAATGTAAAGCTGGTTTTAGCAATCTGTATTCATAATTTAATATTTTTAATCCTGGGTCAATTCTTGTGAGTCTACGCTATTCCTTCAGCAAATTCAATCTATCCTTCCTGAACTGTTCCTGTATATATATTTCAATATAAGGCTTCTCTTGGTTGTTCTGAATTCGTATCATCACTTTACAGGTTTCTGAATTAAATTTTATATCTAATGTTTAAAACCTCTTCATTATATGGAACAATATTTTCAGATTTTTGAAGAATATATTGTGTTTTTTTTGTGCAAGATCAAGGATGTTTATAAAACGTGTTTGCATAATGTTTCTGTGTTGCAGATAATCCAGAAATGGTCGGTTTGTTGTTTGTATCCAGTGTCTGCATTGGCTTGATCTTCACATTGTGCGTGTTAGTGATTCGAGTGTCCTGTCGACCAGATCTACAAAAGTTTTGCAACAAGAACTCTAATGATAGGAAAATGGATTGTTGTCAGGATGAGAATGAAGATGAGGGTAACAGTAATGATGATGAAGATGAAAGCAGTGATGATAATGAAGAAAGTTCCTTGGACTTCACCTTTGAAGGATTAACAAAACTCTACAGGATAACAGGATCTAACATCAATGAAGCAGCAGAGATTGCTGAACGCATAGAACGTCGAGATAGGATTATACAAGAAATCTGGATGAATGGAGGTTCAGAACTGCCTGTGATTAGGAATCTTAACCAGTATTATTGATAACTAAAGATATGAAAATCATCGGTGTAGAGGAATTTGGCAGTATGTTATTGTGGACATGTCACAGCATAGCCTTTATTATAACTGCAAACACTTTGTTTTAATTTCTATTGATCACTTTAGTTACGGTTCCTTCTATGAAGGAAATTAATTATTGTAAAATGTGTTAAGTAAAGTTACAAATGAATATTTTTAACAGGGTGACATCTTTTAGCCAGACCTCAACTTCCAAGAAAGCACTGTGAACAATTCATTTAGTTTACTGTAAGTTTAAAAGTTTCAAACACTGTGCAATCCAGGCATCTCAATATTGAATCAGGTTAGTTTTGCATCATTGCCATTCTAAAGCTGATTTATTCCATCTTTGATAAAATCAGATCAGATTCCTTAGATTTAGTGATGCAAATGTTACTCATAGTCTGAATAACAGCAACAAAAAGCTAAAGGATTAGTGAATAGTTTCAGTGTACCATATCCTTACAATCAATTTGAGCTTTTTGCTAAAAATATTGTTTTGATCATAAGAAATCATCTTTGAATATTTTCAATGTATCTAATTCCTAAAGGCAGCAATGTAAATATTGATACTTCCAATCTACTTCTTTTGTAAAGAAATGCCACTTTTCTTTTCACTGGTTGAGTGATAATATTTTGATTGAGGAGGTAAAACACCTATTGATGTTTAAGTATCATTAATCCACAATGTGTATGTCGTGTTGAATTATACAAGGTGCAGATGCTGCTACAAGTGGTTTAAAAGAATATATTTATAGCCAAAACTTATATTTTGTTCTTTTTGTAAAATAATCATCTAACAAATTGAGAGTATTATGTACCAAATGGTATATGGAAAAAATCTATCCACCATATTTCTTTTGTATTATCCAATTCTTGCAAAGATATGAATTGAGAGCAGAAATATCCATTTGATCCCTCAAAGCCACTCTACCATCAGTAAGACTGTGACTGATCTGTTTTGCTTCATATTCCACATTCCCTCTATTATTGATAACCTTGTATCTCTCTGACAAACAAAAACCCATTAATCTCCACTTGAAAAATACACAATGACTCCACCTCCAACACCGGTAGAGGCAGCGAGTTCCAAAGTTGGACAACTTTTAAAAGAAAAGAAATTCTCCTCACCTCTCTACCAGAAGAGTGACTCTTTTCAAATGCTGTCCCCTAATCTAGAGTCATGCACATCAGGAAATATCCTTTCCAAATCCATCTTCTCAAGATGGTTCAGAATCTTGTATACTTAAACCACATCTCCTCTCATCCTTCTAATCTCCAGCAGATACGAGTCGAGAGTGTAGTGCTGGAAAAACACACAGGTCAAGCAGCATCCGAGGAGCAGGAGAATTGACGTTTTGGGCATAAGCCCTTCATCTTCAATGCCCAAAATGTTGGTACTCCTGCTCCTCAGCTGCTGCCTGTCCTGCTGTGCTTTTCTCGCACCACACTCTCAATTCTAATCTCCAGCATCTGCAGTCCTCACTCTCTTCCAGCCATCAATCTAATACATAAAGGAAAGTACCACAGATGCTGGAGATGTGAAATGAAAAATGGAACATGCTTTAAAAACTCAGCATGACTAGCAGCATCAGTGAATAGTGGAACAGTGAATACTTCAAGTCCAGCACAAATTTTGGTGAGAACTGAAGTGGGCTGTACAATGATGATTTTTTTTTAACTGTTGAAAAAGAATGGGGAAAGGGGTGATGGTGGGGAGTGTGTAGAACAGATGGTACGATTGGCCTTTATTTCAAAGGAAATGGTGTATAAAAATAGGGACTTTGATGAAGAGTTATCTAGACTTAAAATGTTAGCTTGCTTTCTCTCTATGGATGCTGCCTGACCTGCTGTGATTTCCAGCATGTTTTGTTTTCAGTACAGATTCCAGTATCTGCAGTAATTTGCTCATATAAGAATAGGGAGATCTTGCAAAACCTGTAGAAGGTACTAATCAAACCACTTTTGGAATACTGTGAACAGTTTTGGTTCACGTTAGCTAAGGAAAGCTATACTGGCATTGTAGGTAGGCCAGAGAAATTTTACTGGACTGATGCCAGATATGAAGAAGTTTTCTTATGAGGAGAGGTTGAGTAGGTTGCTTATATTCATTAGAGTTTTAAAGAATGAGAGGAAACTTACCGAAACAAATAAGATTCAGGGAGGGGCGCCTGACAACATCAATGCAGTAATGTTTTCTTCTTGGGAATGGTTTGTTACAGACTTGGGGACAAACAAGCATCACTTCTGGATAATCATGTATATTGAACAACAGAAAAAAATAGTTGGTTCCATAAATTTGACACGTTATTTTCCAAGAAATTGTTGAATGCATAAAATTATAAGGAGGAAAGGCAATTATAATTGTTCGAATCTAATTCTGCACATAATCAATTTAAGTAGAACCTGAAAGTTAACAACCAATACATTATTTTTAATAACATTTTATTGAAGAATTAATGAAATTGGTATAGCAAACCAATAGATTATTGGGCTTGAAATTGAGACAGGCATTGACTCTATTTGTAACTTCATGAAGCAAATACTTTAGTACGAGATGTTCAAGGGGATGATTACAATATCCTTCCAAATTGTCAACATCGTTTAAAGTTGTTTTTAAAAAACAGTGAATAATGTGAAAACCCTTGCTTTAAACTCCAGTTATACACTCAGTGATATCCATTGGGCTTCATCAAGTAAGCTTAATTTTCTCATAATCGGATTTTGGAGAATTTAAGATTCTGCAAGAGGGCCAAATTCATTCTCCAACTTTTGTAGGAGATTATTTCAAATGAATATGACACAGGGTGAAATATACCCATTTTGCATTCTACTTCTGTTGTGTTTGGCCAAATGAAAGCATCTCCATGAAATCTCTCATCTTAAATTTCACTCCTCAATTTTTAAGATTTCCCACTGTCCCAATTTGATTGCTGTTTAGTGTCCTTCTACATGCAGGATGTATCTCAGACTAGATAACTTTAAATGAAAACTGGATAGACTTGTCAAAGCTTGCATCAAGCGGACATCTGCTAGCATTTATGGTCAAAACTCATATATGAAGATTGGACATTTCAATAAAGTACTGTAAGATGATCAGTCCCCATAAAATAAGCGAAGAGTGGCTGCTTTCAAAGTTGAAAGAAAGAGTATGGAAACAATTGCTTACGTAAAGTGTATCCAGAGCTAAATTATAATTCACTTCTCCAGATCAGAGTTGTTCAGTTTTGGCACATACCAAAAATATTTCGAATACATATATACGTTTCAAAGATAGTGCATGAAAATACGACCAAGAGTTCCTATTCAGCCCTTCAAGTAATTTTCCCACTCAAGGAGCTTCTAGAGGATCTGTACCTCAACTCCATTTAACTACTTTTAATTGCATGATCTCTTAATGCAATATTCATTGTCAGCTTCCTTACTCTTGCCAAGAATTAGATGCAATAGTGCAGTAGTCACTTCTGCTATAAGTCTCATTTTTGCATTACGGTTTTACTACTAGCAATGGAATGACAGTAAACTCCCAAACGTACACAGTCCAAAGCCAGAAGCTCGCTTCTTCAGAAGAGTACTGTGAAGATGTCACCATTTTTTGGGGACTGCCTGTTGATGTCTGTCTGCCTGAGAGCTACGATCCTCTCGCTCTGGCTCTTCCATTATGCCTGACTTTGCATATATAGACAGGCATGAGACAAAGCTGATGATACTCTCCTCTAGATTAAATGATTACCTGATGTGAGGTATTAGAGCATTTCCATTGGTGTATATTACCAGCTGCTTGGAGGAATAAATGAGAACCAAAGACATTGTGGAAGATAAATGAACCTTGACCACATTTAACACTAGAGTGTGAGGCTTTCAGTGACTTAGAGGTAGTAATATTGTCACAGAGATGTAAAATTTACCTTTTGATGTCATTACCTAATGAAGGTCAATGGCTCTCAGTTTTGGCATTTTCAATTGGTCTGACCACAAGAGTTTCTTGAGTGGGGAGTTCCACACTTCTTCTCCTTTATATCATCTAATACTTTTGGTCTATATTAATCAGAATAATCTGTGTAACAACTCTTCTGGGGCAAGATGGATTACACTGCAATACGCAGAACTAAATGCAGTACACCAGATGCAGTCTAACTAAGCTGTGTAAACTCTGTCCTTACAACTAAGTACCATTCATGAGCCTTGCACTTGAGGTGTAAATGGTTGCTGAAAAATGTTAATGAGCCTTTCGAGATATAGGAAACTATTATCACAGAGTTCCCCAGACCTCAAAAGAAGAAGTTGATTCTGGTTCTGGGTTCCTTTGGTACCTGAACCTGCAGGGTACCACAGGAAGTTTATATAGTCACCCTCTATGCTGCAGTCATGAGAAGGAGAAGCACACCAACTCTCCTACTGATATTACAATATGATTCTGTCACCAGTGATCATTAAAATAGGCTTAAATTAAATAGAAATATTCTTAGCTCATTCCTTGTCCAACTTATTACCCTCTGAGGATTGAAATCCAGTTGACATTGAGCTCATTAGATAGCCGCCATGACCCTCCATATTTCAGTCAGTGCTCACACATTGAGTTGACTGCCATGCCTGAATCTTTCATGATGTGGCAAAGTTTTTCAGATACAAAAGCAGTTGTTGTGCCCTGCAATAATTTAAACCAAAATTAATCAGTTGCCTTGGTTTAAAATGAAAATTCCAAATCCATTCACAGGCAGACCTTGTGACCAAAGTAGTGGTCACATTACTTTTGTTGGCCTTAGCAGAGGAAGCACAACACAGATCCAAAAATCTCGCCTCTGTGAGAGCCTAATCTAACATGTGGGGCGTGATATCTGATCTGTTGAGAATTTTCAGTCTTCTTTGGTTGTTATTTCAGATTCAAGATTAGAGTGGTGCTGGAAAAGCACAGCAGGTCAGGCAGAATCCGAGGAGCAGGAAAATCGATGTTTCAGGCAAAAGCCCTTCATCAGAAATCTGTTATTTCAGATTTCCAGCTTCGACAACATTTTGGCATTGTATTGTGTCATGGGTAAATGCTCCATGTGATGATGTTGAACCAAATAGACCAAAAGTTACATGTCCAACGGTGTTGTTTATTTGAATACATAGTGATCACAAATTATTAGTCAGCAAAAAAAAGGTCCATTCTACAGTATTTTGCAGTAATTCTTGTTATAAATAATGTATGTTTGAACATCTGTGAAATGATTTCATCTCATCAATCAATCTGGCCTGATAAATGAATTTGCAGAGATTGTGTCTGGCTGCTAGTTCTAGAGAAATGATAAATTCAACACATTTTGCCCAGAAATCCTGATCAGAGGAAATGTTTAATGTCCAAACATTTCAGTTTGAGAAGAATGATGAATACGCGATTGTGCTCAACTGCAGCACTTTCCATTGTTGCACAGTTTCCCAACAATCACTATTTGATCAACACATCATTACTGAGTTGCTGTAGGCTTCCAGATCTTCAGTAAGTTGTCTAAGTAGACCCCAATGATTTGCAGAAGAACCTGATTCAGTGAAACTATTTTGAGAACTTCAAGCCCAATTTCAGGCTCCATAAATATAACTCCTCTCCTGCCACCAATCATCAGGAACAATTAGTCAGTACTTTCATCGAATTACTTTTACAAGTGGAGTAATATGTCATGATAAGGGACATGTATTGATATTTAACAAGGATGTGGCCGGATATGGCAATTGTGCAGCGTTTTGTAAATATTTTACCGATGAATGTATTACCTGACAATGGGAAGAATTGGTTTTCTATCTCAATCAGGACCAATTCTTTTCTCATAGAATCATGCAACACGTTGACTATCAAGAAAGTGATAAAATTATCAGGGGAGGTGCTAGATAATCTCAACAATATAATGCGACACTATGTTGTGAAAGAGGATTCTCCAGAAAAGTTCATATGAAGGAATTCATAATAATCCATACATAGTTCTCTCCAATGAAAATCAACTACAAATTGTGGGTGTAATTCTTCAGTTAAAAGATTGGATATTATATCAAATAACAGTTTAACCAAACTCTTGGCACTATCCTTCATAAAGGCCTGAAAGAACAGCAAATTAAGCATTCATGGTTGCATTAAGCTGATATTGTTATGGCAATTTGCATTATTTAAGTATTTATTTGCACTTAAACCTGATGTCTTAAGTTAAATTTTATTCCAAAGATTTATTTTACTGGGCTTGGGCAACGGTAATGGTGGCATATATGATTTAGCTACAAATTTTCCAAACATAACGCCAAATTTTCAAACAGTAATCTATTATTGTCAATTTTATTTTAGTGAGAAAAACAGTAAAGTACAGTGAAATGCTTTTCCACTGTCGCCAGGAACCTGCACCATTTAAATAGTTTTAAAAATAAGCAAATAAAGAACAATATAACTTAAAGAGATTCCATCAATCCTGAGCCAGCTCAACAGCAATGATGCCTGTTCCACCAACCTGCCTCCAGTGCCTTGCTGCTGTTTTCACCGGACCCAATCAACATTGAAGTCCCCACTCTTTAGACACTATCTTTCGCCACTGGATCAATTCTTATATCTACTGGTTCCCCTTTTTTCTATCCTGTTTGGTATCTCCTCAAAGAATTCTACTAAGTTTTCAGGCATGATTTCCCCTTCATAGTCATACTGACTCTGCTTGATTATTATATATTTCTAAATGATCTGCTGATACATCCTTTATGATAGACTTTGAAGATTGCTACCAATGCATTCATTACCTCTACAGTTACTTTCTTTGATATCCCAGCAGGCAACCCATTAGGTTGAGGGGACATATCTGCCTTTAGACCATTAGTTTTCCTAGTGCCTCTTTTCTCTCATGATAGTTATTGTATATATTTTCTCTCCTACTGTTCTCTCTTGATTACTTAGTATTTTTTTTCTGCTGTGACTATTGATGGAAAGAATTTGTTCAATTCCTCTGCCACTTGCTGGTTCCACATTATATTTTCCTTAGCCTCATTCTCTAAGGTGCTTATGTTCACATTGACCTCTCTTCAAATATTTAAATATGTTCTTGTTCATTTTGATATTACTTGCTAGTTTATTCATAAAGTTTATTTTCTCCCTTCTTTGTTAGTTTTCAAGATTTTCCCAATCCTCTGGCTTATCACTAATCTTTGCCACATTGTATGTGTTTCCTTTTAATCTGACATTCTCCTTAATTCCCTTGATTAACCAGAGTTGGTTTATCCCTTCTCTAGAATCATTCTTCTTCATTGGGATGTTACAAGAGTTGAACTATTTTCTTAAACTTTTAAACCAATTAAGGCATCTTGGCACAAACCTTGGCATGGTCATCTCAGGAGATCCCTGGCATGATGTATTCCAACTTTTAAAAAAATCATTAAGGGGATGTGGGTGTTGCTGACTGGGCCAGCATTTACTGACTGTTTAAACAATCCTGAGATAAGCACATGGATGATGATGGGATAGTGTAGGGGGACGAGCTGAGAATAGTTCACACATTGGCGCAACATCGAGGGCCGAAGGGCCTGTTCTGCGCTGTATTGTTCTATGTTCTATATTTCAAAATCTCCTGAGAAATGGTGGAGAACTGTCTCCTTGAACTTCTGTAGGTGCACTCACAATTCTGTTAGAAAGAGAGTTCCAAGATTTTGATGCAGCCCTGATGTAGGAATGGCAATATAGCGCCAACCCAGGATAACATTGATTATTTCAGCTTCCTACTGTCTTTGCAACTTAAAATAATATGCACATTAAAATGTCAAGTTGTTTTTTACTTATTGCTATTAACAAAAAGACATAGGTTTCCAGAAAATTGGACAGCACTGAGTGTATAGTTCCAGTACTTCTGAATAAAACACATTGGGTAGAGACTCAGTTTTGGTGATAAAGTTTCCTGCTTTTCAGTCGAATGCAGTTCCAACATTGTGGCAACAGAAATGTGGATTTTGGTTTGACAAAGGGAGGAAAAGTGTCACTTCCTAATAATGATGTTGATGTAATATATTCCACTCTATAAGGCTCCATTCTATCTGGGACTTTATGTTCTTGGCTGAAAAGCAGGCGAGAAGTGGGTGGAAATAAAATAAGTGCTTTTGTGTTCATAAGCAATCATAAATGATGCACAAGGTAAACGTCAGGGCATAGATCATTTCCTTACAGTCTCTGTTGATAAAAATGAGTCATAGGAAATTAATGTAGTTTCCAATAAATATACTGTACTTACTAAATTCTGGCAACTTGTATTGATGTGAATCCATAAAGTAGCATTCTACAATTCTTTCCAGAGGAAGGAAAAGGCAAAGGTTCTATCAGATAAGAAAGTCAAGATTGATTTGTTTTGTAGTGCACTACAATTTTTTGGGACTAAGAATTTTCCCAAATATGTTAAATAATGTCAGAAGCATCACAGAAATTTGTTTTTTTCTGAAATTCAGTGATTAACATAATAGCCAAAAATGTTTTCAATACTGTGTGCAAATATGCTGAACTGAAGATTTTTTTAAAAAAGGACTTAAAATTATAGAACTATACAATAATGGCCAAAAGAAAAATACAATCCCGTAGTGCAGAACAATAAAAGATTTTAAAAAACCAATTTGGGAATCCAGGCTATGAGCTGTCAAGCTTGAATCTTGAAAATCTCATGATTGAAGAGAATGGAGACTGAGGAAAAGAAGTCTTTTCGCATTTTGAGATAAAATTTCAACTGCTTGAAACACTCAGCAAGTCTGACAGCATAAGCAAGAAAAGTCTTGATGTTTTAAGTGTAATTATTGAAACTGTATTTACAACATCTGCAGTGTTTTAATTCCTCAAAATCCTTCTTTGCAGAGGGATCTGTGTGTCTTTGTGTAGAGTCACAGAAAGTTAGTATGCAGACACAACAGGATTAAGGAGGTCAAGAAAGATTTTTGACATTTATTGCTAAAGGAATGGTGTATAATGGCCAGGAAATGTTGTAACAGTACAAGACATTGGCTAGGCCACCTCTGGAATACCGGAGACAGCTTTGGTCCCCTTACTTGAGGAAGGATGTAACTGTTTTGGAGGCAGGTTAGAGAAGGTTCACTGGATTAATTCCAGAAATGAAAGGCTTCTCTTGTGAGGAAAGATTGAGCAGTTTAGGCCTGTACTGACTAGAGTTTAGAAAAATGTGAGGTCTAATTTGATAAGGAGCAGCATGGTGGTCCAGTGATTAGCACTGCTGCCTCGCAGCACTAGGGACCCAGGTTCGATTTCAGTCTCGGGCGACTGTCTGTGTGGAGCTTGCACATTCTCCCTGTGTCTGTGTGGGTTTCCTCCGGGTGCTCTGGTTTCATCCCACAGTCCAAAGATATGCAGATTAGGTGAATTGGCCATGCTAAATTGCCCATAGCGTACATCATTCAGAGGTAAATATAGAGTATTTGGGATTAGATTTGGGTGGGTCAGTGTGGACTTGTTGGGCCTGTTTCCATACTGTGGAGATTCAAATTGAGGTATACAGGATGCTAAAGGGGATTAACAAAGTAGATGTCGAGTGGGTATTCTACCTCGTGTTCAACCTACAACTAGAGGTCATAGTTTTAGGTTAAGGGATGGCAGATTTAACACAGAGATGAGGAGAAATCATTTGTCTACAAGGATCAGGGTATCTGTGGAATTCATTACCCCAGAATGTGGTTGATGTTGGGAAACTGAATATACTTATGGTGAAGTTAGACAGTTTTTAATTTACAATGGATTCAAGAGTTAGGGGGAGCAGGCAGGATAGTGTAGTTGAGCCCTAGGTGAGATCAGCCATGATCACATTGAATGGTGGAGCAGGTTCAAGAGGTTGAATTGCCCACTAGGAATTGTCATTCCTAGTGCATACGCTCTTATATTTATCACTCCCAAGCTGTAGGAAATGTTCTCACATTTATCACAAGAAATCTAAATCTCAAGAACTTAATGTAGAATACGAAGATTTTGTTCACAACATAGCACATATTAATGGATTCCATACCATATCAATGTCAAGTCTATAGAGGGAGTACAATTATAATCACAGGTGCTCTGCTCAGGGTGAGGAAATTCAAATACAGAGAAAGTCTTGAAAAACTCTGTCATTTTTGTTCAAATAATGTGAATTGTATAGTGATTTAATTGTATGTTTAACATTATGAAAAGATGGGTCTGATTACATAGAAAAGTACAGCACAGGTACAAATCATTTGCCTCACCATCTCTGTCCTGCCCATGATGCCATTCTAAAAAAATCCCATCTGCCTGCATGTGGTACAGTCTTTTTTGATGCTGTTACTGACCAGCAGCATGCAGTAAGAAGTACAAAAGGAACAAGGCTAGCATGTCATAAAGTTATTGAGATATACAGCATGGAAACAGACCCTTCGGTCTAACTCGTCCATGCTGACCAGATATCCCAACCTAAGCTAGTCCCATTTGCCAGCGCTTGGCCCATATCCCTCTAAACCCTTCCTATTCATATATCCATCCAGATGCCTTTTAAATAATGCAATTAAAGAAGAATAAGAGAATCCATTGCAGCTGATGCTCTGGCTGTAGAAAGAATGAAACCAAGTGAGTGCAATGTTTTGTGGTAAGCATAAATTGTACAAGAGAGATGGTTTGCACCTTGATAGGTTGGGGACCAGCATTCTGGCAGGCAGGTTTTCTACTGCAACACAGCTGCATTTAAACTAAGTAGGGGGGGGGGGGGGGGGGAGGCAAACTGGATGTTTAAGAAGGAAATTGAAGGGAAAGTTAGAACAAGGGAAGTCAAGAAAGATAACTATATCAATGAAGCAGAAAACTCAAAAAGGGATCGTGCTGTAAGGTTGAGTGAAATAGGAGTTGATGAGAAGGGTGAGGGCAGTAACAAATTAAAAATACTATATATGAATGCACGAAGCATTAGAAATAAGATGGATGATCTTGAGGCTCTTTTGGAAATTGGCAGATACGATATTGTGGGGATAACTGAGACGTGGCTTCAAGTGGACAGGGCCTGGGAAATGAATATTTAAGGCTACACGTGCTATCGTAAGGACAGACTGACGGGCAGAGGGGGTAGGGTGGCCATGTTGGTAAGGGATAATATTCAGTCCCTTGCGCGGGAGGACCTAGAATCAGGGGATGTATAGTCAGTATGGATAGAGCAGAGAAATTCTAAGGGTAAAAGGACCCTCTTGGGAGTTATCTACAAGCCCCCAAACAGTAGTCTGGATGTCGGATGTAAGTTGAATCAGGAGCTGAAATTGGCCTGTCGCAAAGATGTTGCTACAGTTGTTATGGGGGATTTCAACATGCAGGTTGACTGGAAGAATCAGGATGGTATTGCACCTCAAGAAAGAGACTTTGTGGAGTGCCTCCAAGATGGATTCGGTGACTTTTACTTTAGTGATGGAGAGGGATAAGTGTGCACTGCAGGGCATGAGTTATAGCTGGGGGCAGGGAAATTATGATGCGGTGGGGCATGACTTAGGATGTGTGGATTGGAAAAACAGGCTTCGAGAGAAGAATACTAATGATATGTGGAGATTGTTCAAGGAACAGCTACTGAGTGTCCTTGATAAGTATGTACCAGTCAGGCATGGAGTTAAGGGTCTTGTGAGGGAGCCGTGGTTTAATAAGGAATTGGAATCCCTTGTGAAAGGGAAGAAGGCGGCATATGTAAAGATGAGGCGTGAAGGTTCAGTTGGGGCGATTGAGAGTTATAAGGTAGCCAGGAAGGATCTAAAGAGAGAGCTAAGAGCAGCGAGAAGGGGACATGAAAAGTCCTTAGCTGGTAGGATTAGGGAAAATCCAAAGGCTTTCTATAGGTATGTCAGGAATAAAAGGATGACTAGGGTAGGTATCGGTCCAGTCAAGGATAGTAGTGGGAAGTTGTGCGTGGAGGCGGAGGAGATTGGAGAGACACTAAATCAATACTTTTCGTCAGTATTCACTCAGGAACAGGACACTGTTGCTGGTGTGAATATTGAGTCACAAGTGATTAGAATGGATGGCATTGAAGTATGTAGGGAAGAGGTTTTGGGAATACTGGAAAGGATGAAAATAGATAAGTCTCCTGGGCCTGATGGCATTTATCCTAGGATCATCTGGGAAGCTAGGGAGGAGATAGCAGAGCCATTGGCCTGTATTTTTATGTTGTCATTGTCAACGGGAATAGTACCAGAAGACTGGAGGATGGTGAATGTGGTCCCCTTGTTCAAGAAGGGGAGTAGGGATAGCCCGAGTAACTATAGGCCAGTGAGTCTGACTTCTGTGGTGGGCAAAGTCTTAGAGAGAATTGTAAGGGATAAGATTTATGAACATCTGGATAGGAATAACGTGATCAAGGATAGTCAGCATGGTTTTGTGAAGGGCAGGTCGTGCCTCACAAACCTTATTGAGTTCTTTGAGCAGGTGACTAAGGAGGTGGACGAGGGTAAAGCAGTAGATGTTGTGTATATGGATTTTAGTAAGGCGTTCGATAAGGTACCCCATGGTAGGCTAATGCAAAAACTACGGAGGTATGGCATTGAGGGTGCATTAGAGGTTTGGATTAGAAATTGGCTGGCTGGAAGGAGACAGAGGGTAGTAGTTGATGGTATAGGTTCATCTTGGAGTGCAGTTACTAGTGGTGTACCTCAAGGATCTGTTTTGGGACCACTGCTTTTTGTTATCTTTATAAATGATCTAGAGGAGGGGCTTGAAAGCTGGGTGAGTAAGTTTGCGGATGACACAAAAGTCGGTGGAGTTGTGGATAGTGAGGAAGGATGTGGCAGGTTACAGCGGGATATAGACAAGTTGCAAAGCTGGGCAGAAAGGTGGCAAATGGAATTCAATGTAGCTAAGTGTGAAGTCATTCACTTTGGTAGGAGTAACAAGAAGATGGATTACTGGGCTAATGGTAGGCTACTTGGTAGTGTGGATGAGCAGAGGGATCTTGGTGTCCATGTACACAGATCTCTGAAAGTTGCCACCCAGGTAAATAGTGCTGTGAGGAAGGCATATGGTGTACTGGGCTTTATTGGCAGAGGAATTGAGTTCCGGAGTCCTGAGGTCATGTTGCAGTTGTATAAGACTCTGGTGCGGCCTCATCTGGAGTATTGTGTGCAGTTTTGGTCGCCATACTATAGGAAGGATGTGGAGGCATTGGAACGAGTGCAGAGGAGGTTTACCAGGATGTTGCCTGGTATGGTAGGAAAATCGTATGAGGAAAGACTGAGGCACTTGGGGCTGTTCTCATTGGAGAAAAGAAGGTTTAGGGGAGATTTGATAGAGGTGTACAAGATGATTAGGGGTTTAGATAGGGTAGACACTGAGAACCTTTTACCGCTAATGGAGTCAGCTGTTACAAGGGGACACAGCTTTAAATTAAGGGGTGGAAGGTATAGGACAGATGTTAGGGGTAGATTCTTTACACAGCGGGTTGTGAGTTCATGGAATGCCCTGCCAGTAGCAGTGGTGAACTCTCCCTCTTTATGGTCATTTAAGCGGGCATTGGATAGGCATTTGGAAGTTATTGGGCTAGTGTAGGTTAGGTAGGATTCAGTCGGCGCAACATTGAGGGCCGAAGGGCCTGTACTGCGCTGTATTTTTCTATGTTCTATGTTCTAACAGCTGGTGCTGGAGCCTACCAGGGAGAAAGCAATTCTGGATCTGGTATTGTGCAACGAACCAGAATTGATCAGGGACCTCGAAGTGAAGGAGCCATTAGGAAGTAGTGACCATAATACAATGAGCTTCAATCTGCAATTTGAAAGGGAGAGGGTACAATCAGAAGTGATAATATTCAGTTGAATAAAGGGAACTATGGAGCTATGAGGGAGGAGCTGGCCAAAGTTCAATGGTGCAATACCTTAGCAGGGATGACAGTGGATGAACAATGACAGATATTTCTGTGTATAGTGCAGAAGATGCAGGATCATTTCATTCCAAAATGGAAGAAAGATCCTAGGAGGAGGCATGGGTGGCCATGACTGACGAGGGAAGTTAAGAAACGTATAAAGTTAAAAGAGAAAAAGTATAACATAGCAAAGATAATTGGGAAAACGGAGGACTTGGAAGCTTTTAAAGAACAACAGAGGATTATTAAGAAGGAAATATACAGAGAAAAAATGAGGTACGAAGGTAAACTGGCCAAAAATATTAAGGAGGATAGTAAAAGCTTTTTTAGGTATGTGAAAGGCAAAAAAATGGTTAAGACTAAAATTGGGCCCTTGAACACAGAAACAAGGAAATGTATGGGGAACAAAGAAATGGCAGAAGAATTGAATTGGTACTTCAGATCTGTGTTCACTGGGGAAGACACGAACAATCTCCCTGTGGTAACAGTGGCTGAAGGACCTGAACTGAAGGGAATTTATATTTGCCAGGAATTGGTGTTGGAGAGACTGTTAGGTCTGAAGGTTGATAAGTCCCCGGGTCCTGATGGTCTACATCCCAGGGTACTGAAGGAGGTGGTTCGAGAAATTGTGGATGCGTTGGTGATTATTTTCCAGAGTTCGATAGATTCGGGATCGGTTCCTGCGGATTGGAGGGTGGCTAATGTTGTACCACTTTTTAAGAAAGGTGGGAGAGAGAAAGCAGGAAATTATAGACCAGTTAGTCTGACCTCAGTGGTGGGAAAGATGCTGGAGTCTATTATAAAGGATGAAACTACAACACATCTGGATAGAAGTAACAGGATAGGTCAGAGTCAGCATGGATTTATGAAGGGGAAATCATGCTTGACTAATCTTCTGGAATTTTTTGAGGATATAACTCTGAAGATGGTCGAGGGTACCTGGACTTTCAGAAAGCTTTTGATAAAGTCTCACATAGGAGATTAGTGAGCAAAATTAGGGCGCATGGTATTGGGGGCAAAGTATTAACTTGGATTGAAAGTTGGTTGGCTGACAGGAAACAAAGAGTAGTGATAAACGACTCCAGTTCAGAATGGCAGCAGTGACCAGTGGGGTACCGCAGATGAGTGGTCAGATGCATGGCAGATGCAGTTTAATGTGGATAAATGTATGGTTATCCACTTTGTTGGCAAGAACAGGAAGGCATTGAAATCAATGGTATAAATTGATTCCTTTGATACCTAAATGGAATCAATTTAGGTAAAGGGGCAGTACAAAGAGATCTGAGTGTTCTTGTACACCAGTCAATGAAAGTAAGCATGCAGGTACAGCAGGTAGTGAAGATGGCTAATAGCATGCTGGCCTTCATAACAAGAGGGACTGAGTATAGAAGCAAAGAGGTTCTTCTGCAACTGTACAGGGCCCTGGTGAGACCACACCTGGAGTCTGGTGTGCAGTTCTGGTCTCCACATTTGAGGAAAGACATTCTGGCTATTGAGGGAGTATAGCATAGGTTCCCGAGGTCAATTCCTGGAATGGCGGGACTACCTTACACTGAAAGACAGGAGTGACTGAGCTTGTATACCCTTGAGTTTAGAAGACTGAGAGGGGATCTGATTGAGACATATGAGATTATTAAAGGATTGGACACTCTGGAGGCAGGAAACATGTTTCTGCTGATGGGTGAGTGCCGAACCAGAGGACACAGCTTAAAAAAAGGGGTAGACCATTTAGGACAGAGATGAGGAGAAGCTTCTTCACCCAGAGAGTGGTGGCTGTGTGGAATGCTCTGCCCCAGAGGGCATTGGAGGCCCTGTCTCTGGATTCATTTAAGAAAGAGTTGGATAGAGCTCTCAAGGATAGTGGAATCAAGGGTTATGGAGATAAGGCAGGAACAGGATACTGATTAAGGATGATCAGCCATGATCATGTTGAATGGTGGTGCAGGCTCGAAGGGCAGAATGGCCTACTCCTGCACCTATTGTCTATTGTCTATTACAATAGAACCCAGTGAGGAGAATCGTATTGTCAACTGAGTCAGACATTGAGATAGGTTGAGAAGAATGAAAAGAACGTTTTCTTTCTCACAGTAGAATAGTATGTCATTTATGTATTTGATAAGATTAGGTTTAGTTTGATCATTGTAATCCTGATTTTAACATGATAAACAATATTTGCATGCTTGGTGGTCTGTCTAAGTAGAAACGACCTTGTTTCTTTAAAAACAAAACATTTAGAAATGTGGTTGTTGCTGACAAAATCTGCATTTGTTATCCATTCCCTAACTGCCCTTAAGGAGATGGTGTTAAGTAACCCCCTGGAACTACTGTAATCCATGTGGTGAAGTTACTTTCACAGTGCTATTAGTTACATGGTTCCAGAATTTGGACCCAGCTATGACAAGGCAATGCTGACATAGTTCTGAGTCAGGGTGGTGTGCGACATAGAAGGGAATTTGCAGGAGCTGGTGCGTCCTGTTCCCATGTGCTATCTCTTTGTCTCCAATCCTAACTTCCTTCATGTTTGTGAGGTGATGCTAACTGGGAAGGACATATGAAGGACCTGGGACCTATCTTGACGAATTAGGTTTTGCAACATCCTGGAATCAGGTGATCGTCATCCAACAAGGATAACTACCTTTTGTAGCAGTTATTGACTGGACATCTTTATTTCTGTCAAACGGTTCACGCAGCAATTAAAGTGGCCTTTTCAACAATGACATTAGCAAGTTAATTGACAGAAAAAGCCCATAGACTTTCTTCCTTTTTTTGCTTGAAGAGGGTGGTACTAATTATGAGTTTAAAAAGAGACTATTTTAAGTGTACTAGTAATTAACAGAAACATAATTCTATCCCCTTAGAAAACAACCTGACTAGACATGCCTCTAATTGAAAAGCAGGTCACTTTTGACCATCAGCTACTTAAAATTGAGGTTGGCTACAAAAACCTTTGTGAGGTAATTCTCCCCAAGGAGTTCAAAGATTTCATATCCTTTCCAATCAGGACTTGTGTCAACGAGCAGCGGGTAGCAGGGTTCAGAGAGTTGGCCATTCTGTCTGATAGCTGTGAGTTAACACATTGATCTCTAAACTCAGTGAGAGACTGGGGTCTGGAAGCATTCATAGAACAGAGACAAGTAAAGGAGAGACAATGATTCCTCAGGCAAGCTGGAGATAAAACGGAAAGCCATCCCAGAAGAGGGCTGTGGGCTTCGAGACCAGTGTCTACAGTATTAAAGCTGGGCATTGTCTGCTCATGCATAACTGTTGACCAGGATAGTTATCAGGGATTTGTGTTTGAAGGAGTAGTGACAACTGACTGATTTACATGGTAAAAGAGAAAAATTCTCAGTCTCCAACATGCCAGGTTCTCATAAACATTTAGTAGGAAAATGAGAGACCTTCTACCATAATGCAACTTAAAATCCTGTGTCCTGACAAAAGGGCTCATGTGAAAGAGGTGCCACTGGTTAATGCTGACTGGGAAAGTGAACTTGTTCTGGGTATAGTAAAGTGGGGTAGTCCCAAGCTTGCCATTGTCTGGAATAAATATCTTATTGGGGGACAACCTTGCTCGCAACAAAATATCCCCCTCAAAACGTAAAAGTTAGGTCAGAGAGCCTGGAAGGACTAGAGAAAGCCAATAGTGAGCAACAGAGAAGCTAGGAATTGAGAAATATTCAGAAACTTTATAGGGGGCATTGAGGCTATGAGGGTTGGAGTGACTCAAGCATGGGCAGTTGAATTAAGCAACACTTAAGTCACGCCAACAGTGCCAGAAAGCTCAGGATAGAATCCAAAGGAGTTAAAGGGGCCACAATTAGACCAACGGCCATCAAAGAAGTCACAAAAGTGAGGAAAGGTTAAAGATGACAACACAGAGGTAGAGATCGGGAACATGATGGCTATCGTTCTTCAGGGCCAATCATTCAGGTTAGAGGAAAGCTCATTCCTGAAACAAATTTTAATGTTCAGAAAGGATACCTCCTACAGAGGTAAAAACAAGGACTGCAGATGCTGGAAACCAGAGTCTAGATTGGAGTAGTGCTGGAAAAGCACAGCAGGTCAAGCAGCATCCGAGGAGCAGGAAAATGCTCCTCGGATGCTGCCCGACCTGCTGTGCTTTTCCAGCACCACTCTAATCTCGACTCTCATACCTCCTACAGACACCACTTATGGAGGTCCCAGTGAGGTGAAAACTTTTGAGGGATTAAATGAACAAAACCAAGTTTTAAACCCAGTTCAATCAGGTTGATGTATTGTTCAATGAGAGTTAGGCACGGGACGCAAATCAGACATCTCCAGGAGGCAAACATCAAATTACTGTCCACTAACACTCTGAGAAATCAAAGCACTCTAAGCCGTATGTTCATTCTATCTTGACTTTGTACTGGATACTACTACTTTGACATTGTACCTGTGTGTGTGTGTTTATGCTTAAAATTGCATGTTTATTATTCTTCACAGTGTTAGCAGATATTAAACTCGCTCATTCTTTCACTCAAGAAAGCCTTATAATAAGCTTCTTATTATTTTTGATGAAAGCTTTGGGAGGAGTGCACTCAAAGTCAGGACCCATGTGCCAAGAGACACATGAATAGTCTAAATGTCTTATTCAATCACCAAAAATCATCAATTTGTTTCTCTTGATTACCATTAACTAGAACAAAGTGACTTTCCCCATGTTTTTCAATAAATTCAAAAGACAAGCTTACTCTTCAAATAATTGGTAACTAAACTGCTATTTAAGTTATCTATATTTTCCCCTAATCGCCAACATACGCACATTCATATGTGGACAGGACAAAGACCTACTTGAATCTGCAGAACCTTTATTGGTAGAAGAAATAACTAGGTATCCGGAATAAGGTGGGTGAATATGCAGCATGGTTTTGATACTGCAACTTTGATATTGTTGCCACTTTGGAGACATGGATAGAGCAGGTTCCAGGATTTAGATATTTCAGTAAGAACAGAGAAGATGGTAAAAGAAGGGGAGGTGTGGTATTGTTAGTCAAAGACAGTATTACAGTAGCAGAAAGAATGTTTGAGGACTTGTCTACTGAGGTAGTATGGGCTGAGGTTAGAAACAGGAAAGAGAAGGTCACCCTGTTGGGAATTTTCTACATGCCTCTGAATAGTTCTAGAGATGTACAGGAAAGGATAGCAAAGCTGATTTTGGGTAGGAGCGAGAGTAACAAGGGGGTTGTTGTGAGCAACTTTAACTTTCCAAATGTTGACTGGAAGTACTATAATTTGAGTGCTTTAGGTGGGTAAGTTTTTGTCCAAGGTGTGCAGGAGGGCTTCCTGACATAGTATATAGACAGGCCAACAAGAGGCAAGGCCAATTTGGATTTGTTACTGGATAATGAACCCAGCCAGGTGTTAGATTTGGAGGTAGGTGAACACTCTGGCGATGTGACTACAATTCGGTTACTTTTACTTTAGCGATGGAAAGGAATAGATATTTTCCACAGGGCAAGAGTTATAGCTGGGGGAAAGGAAATTATGATACGATTAGGCGGGATTTAGGATGCATGGGAGGGGAAAGGATGTTGCAGGGAATGGGCACAATTGAAATGTGGAGCTTATTCAAGGCACAGCTACTGTGTGTCCTTGATAAATATGTACCTGTCAGGCAGGGAGGAAGTGGTCGAGCCTGGGAGCTGTAGTTTACTAAAAAAATTGAATCTCTTGTCAAGAGAAAGAAGAAGGCTTATGTTAGGATGAGATGTGAAGGCTCAGTTAGAGCACTTGAGAGTTACAAGTTAGCCAGGAAAGACTTAAAGAGAGAGCCAAGAAGATCCAGGAGGGACATGAGATGTCAATGGCAGATAGAATCAAGGAAAACCCTAAAGCTTTCTATAGGTATATCAGGAATAAAAAGTGACTTGAGAAAGATTAGGGTCAATCAAGGATGGCAGTGGGAAGTTGTGCATGGAGTTCAAGGAGATAGGGGAAGTGCTAAATGAATATTTTTCGTTAGTATTCACACTGGAAAAAGACAATGTTGTCACAGAGAGAATGCTGAGATACAGGCTACTGAACTAGATGGGATTGAGGTTAACAAGGAGGAGGTGTTAGCAAAGCTGGAAAGTGTGAAAATAGATTAATCCCCTGGGCTGGATGGGATTTGTCCAAGAATTCTCTGGGAAGCCTGGGAGGAGATTGCAGAGCCTTTGGCTTTGATATTTATGTCATTATTGTCTATGAGAATAGTGCCAGAAGACTGGAGGATAGTAAATGTCTCCTTGTTCAAGAAGGAGACCCTGGTAATTATAGATCAGTGAGCCTTACTTTGGTTGTGGGTAAAGTGTTGGAAAGGGTTATAAGTGATAGGATTTATAATCATCTAGAAAGGAATAAGTTGATTAGGGATAATCAACACAGTTTTGTGAAGGGTAGGTCACGCATCACAAACCTTATTGAGTTCTTTGAGATGGTGACCAAATAGGTGGATGAGGGTAAAGCAGTTGATGTGGTGTATATGGATTTCAGTAAGATGTTTGATAAGGTTCCCCAAGGTAGGCTATTGCACAAAATATGAAGGCATGGGATTGAGGGTGATTTAATGATTTGGATCAGAAATTGGCCAGCTGAAAGAAGACAGAGAGTGGTTTTGATGGGAAATGTTCATCCTGCAGTTCAGTTACTAGCAGAAATGACCTGGATGAGGGCATAGAAGGATGGGTTAATAAATTTGCAGATGACACTAAGTCGGCAGAGTTGTGGATAATGCTGAAGGATGTTGCAGGATACAGAGGGACTTAAATACACTGCAAAGCTGGGCTAAGAGATGGCAAATGGAATTTAATGCGGAAAAGTGGAAGATGATTCACTTTGGAAGGAGCAACAGGTATAAAGAGTACTGGGCTAATGGTAAGATTCTTGGTAGTGTAGATGAGCAGGGAGATCTTGGTATCCATATACATAGATTCCTGTAAGTTGCCACACAAGTTGATAGAGTTGTTAAGAAAGCATACGGTGTGTTAGCTTTCATTGGTAGGGGGATTGGGTTTCGGAGACAGGGAGTCATGTTGCAACTGCACAAAACTCTGGTGAGGCCGCACTTGGGGAATTGCATACTGTATTGCATTAGTGGAAGGATGTGGAAGCATTGGAAAGAGTGCAGAGGAGGTTTATTAGGATGTTGCCTGGTATGGAGGGAAGGCCTTAAGAAGGAAGGTTGAGGGACTTGAGGCTGTTTTCATTAGAGAGAAGAAGATTGAGAGGTGACTTAATTGAGTCAAGAGTGTGTTGCTAGGAAAGCACAGCAGGTCAAGCAGCATCCAAGGAGCAGGAGAATGGATGTTTCGGGCATAAGCCCTTCATTAGGAATGAGGCTTGTGGGCCAGAGCTGAGAGATAAATGTGAGGGGTTGGGGTTGGGGTGAAGGTAGCAATAGGTAGATGAAGGTGAGGGAGAAGGTGAAAGGTCAGTGATGGAAGGATCTGGAGGCTGGTGCCAATTTGGAGACTTGGGACTGGGATAATGTGGGGTCAGGGGAAATGAGGCATCTAATGAAATCCACATCCTGTGTGGTTGCAGGGTCCCAAGACGGAATACGAGGCATTCTTCCGCAAGGTTTGGGTGGTAATAGTTTGGCGGTGGAGGAGGCCCAGGACTTGCATGTCCTTGTCTGACTGGGAGGGGGAAATTGAAGTGTTCAACCATGGGGCGGTGGAGTTGGTGGGTGAAAGTGTCTCATAGATGTTCTCTGAAATGATCTACAAGAAGGCATCCTGCCTCCCTGATGATTTGGAGACATTTGATTATTGATTTACATTGATTTGAACTGATGAGTACAAAGTTAAAAATCACACAACACCAGGTTCTAGTCCAACAGGTTTAATTGGAAGCACTCGCTTTCATTGCACTACTCCTTCATCAGGCTGTTGTAGAGAATAAGATTGTAAGACACAGAATTTATAGCAAAAGTTTACAATATGAGGTATTTGAAATTATATATTGAAAAAGACCCGGATTGTTTGTTAAGTCTCTCATCTTTTAGAATGACCATGTTGGTTTCTGTGCTTCCATATGTAAATGACAAAACTTTTTTTAAAAAGTTACATTCTCAAATGCACTTTAACAATTGGGGTCATGTCAGCCCAGATAAGGTATTAAAGGTGTTAACTCCCTGTGAGACTGTCTGTGCCACAATGGTCAGACTGAATCTAATCTAAAAAAAAGGATTTACAGAATCTTACATGGATTCATGCAGTTTTTGAGCAAAGTAAAATGTAATTCTGCAAGTACAAATTCATCCCACAAACGTATGTATGTATGTATGCATGAGGGTGTGTGGGGGGGTGGTGGGGGATTGGAGGTTACAAGTATCTGTGAGAGGGCGTGTGTATGTGTGTGTGAGTGTAAAGAGGTTTAAGCCTGTGAGAGGGTGTATGTATGGGAGTGTACATGTGAGTGTATGAGAGATAGTCTGTGTGTTCATGCGTGTATGTGTCTGTCTGTGTGTCCGTCTGTTTGTGTGTGTGTATATTGTAATGAGGTCACCTGTAGTGTGACATGAACCCACGGTCCTGATTGAGGCCATCCTCATGGGTAGTGAACTTGGCTGTCAGCCTCTGCTTGGCCACTTTTCACTGCTGCCTGTCCCAAATTCTGCCTTGGAGAATGGTCACCCAAAGGTCTGAGGTTGAATGTCCCAGACCGCTGCACTGTTCTCTGACTGGGAGGGAACACTCCTGTCTGGTGATTGTTGTGTGGTGCCCATTCATCCATTGCCTCTTTTGGTCTCACCAATATACCATGCCTCAGGGCATCCTTGCCTGCAGTATATGAGATAGATAATGTTGGCCGAGTCACATGAGTACCTGCTATGTACATGGTGGGAGGTGTCCCCACATGTAATAGTGGTATCCGTGTTGACATTCTGCCACGTCTTGCAGTATCTACTGTGATAAGGTTGTGTGGTATTGTCCTGAAAGCTGGGCAGTTTGCTACAAACAAATGATTTGTTTGAGGTTTGGTGGTTGTTTAAAGGTGAGAAGTGGAGGTGTGGAGAAAGTCTTGGTGAGGTGCTCATCCTCATTGATAATGTGTTACAGGCCGCGAAGAACATGGTGTAGTTTTTCAGCTCCTGGGAAGTACTGGACAACGAGGGGTAACCTGTTGGTTGCAGCTCATGTCTGTCTCCTGAGGAGGTCATTATGGTTCCTCGCTGTGGCACGTCAGAACTGGCGGTGGATGAGTTGAGCATCATACCCTGTTCTTATAAGGGCATCCCTGAGTACTTCCAGGTGCCCGTCACGTTCCTCCTCATCTGAACAGATCCTGTGTATGCGTAAGGCTTGTCCATAGGGGATGGCTTTTTAAATATGTTTTGGGTGGAAGCTGGAGAAGTGTAGCATCACTTGGAAAGGTGCCAGGAGTGGGGTGTGAGTTGGTGAGGGGCGTTGACCTGACCAGGGAGTCACAGAGGAAATGGTCTCTCCGGAACGCTGATAGGGATAGGGAGGGAAGAATATCTTAAGTGGTGGCTCCAGTTGGAGTTGGCGAAAGTGCAGAGGATGGTGTGATGTATACGGGGGTTGGTGGGGTGGAAGATGAGGACTGAGAGTTCTGTCCTTGTAGCGTTGGAAGAGGTGGGGTTCAAAGTCGGTGGTGCATGAAGTGGAGGAGATGTGCTGGAGGCCACCAATTCCACCTCAGAAATTCCGAGATCGTCTCCTTTATCTATGATCACAACTTCCCTTCCCATATGGTAGATGATATCCTCCAGTCCAGCCCATCTCCTCCACTTCACGTACCATTGCCCTTGAATGCTAGCCCCCCCCCCCCCACCCCCCACCACCACCACCACCACCATCACCACCACCACCACCAATGCAACAAGGACAGAAACCCATCAGTCATCACCTTCTACCTCACCAAGCTCTGCATACGTTGCATCATCCTTCGCCACTTCTGCCACCTACAAAGGGACCCCACCACCAAAGATATATTTCCCTCCCCACCCTTATCAGTGTTCCAGAGAGACTATTCCCTCCACAACTCCCTCGTCAGGTTCACAACCCCCACCAGCCCACAGCCCACTCCTGACACCTCTCACTGTCACCGCAGGAAGTGCAAGACCTGTGCCCACACCACTCCCTTCACCTCCATCCAAGGCCCCAAAGGATCCTTCCACATCCGTCAGAAATTTACCTGCACCTCTACCAATGTCATCTACTGCATCCGTTGCACCTGGTGTGGTCTCCTCTGCATCAGGAAGACAGGATGTCTACTTGCGGATCATTTCAGAGAACATCTCTGGGAAGCCTGCACCCACCAACCCCACCACCCCGTGGCTGAACACTTCAACTCCCCCTCCCACTCCATCAAGGACATTCAGGTCCTGGGCCTCCTCCACTGCCAAAACATTACTACCCGACGCCCGGAGGAGGAATGCCTCATTTTCTGCCTTGGGACCCTACAACCACACATAATAAATGTGAATTTCAACAGCTTCCTCATTTCCACCACGTTATCCCAGTCCCAAGCCTCCAAATTGGCACCAAACTCCAGATCTGTCCATCATTTCTCCATCTGACCTATCACCTTCGCCCTCACCTTCATCCACCTATCGCTTTCTCAGCTACCTTCTCCCTAACCCCAACCCCCTCCCATTTATCTCTCAGCCCCAGCCCACAAGCCTCAATCCTGATGAAGGGCTTATACCCAAAACGTCGATTCTCCTGCTCCTCAGATGCTGCCTGATCTGCTGTGCTTTCCCAGCACCACACTCTCGACTCTGATTTCCAGCGTCAGCAGTCCACACTGTCTCCTAGGTGACTTAATTGAGAGATATATGATAATCAGAGGCTAGATAGAGTGGACTGTGAGAGCATTTTTCTTTGGATGGTGATGACTAGCCAGAGTCATAGCTTGAAATTGAAGGGTGATTGATAGAGGACAGATATTAGAGGTAGTTTCTTTACTCAGAGAGGAGTAGGAGTGTGGAACGGTCTGCAACAGTAGTTGGCCCAGCAACTTTAAAGGTCATTGGATAAACATATCGATGAAAATGATATAATATAAGATAGACAGGCTTCAGATTGGTTCCACAGGTCAGTGCAACATTGAGGGCTGAAGGGCCTGTAATGTTCTATGTTCTAAAATGTGGGGAAGAAAAGCACCAGTGTAGGTTAAAGGGCAAAGTCAGGTGACAAAAACAGATTGGTTTCTCACAATTGCTTTGAATTCCCATTGACGGGATCTGATCATTCTAAGTTTCAGACTAGATTCCGAAATCAGCTGAAAAACAGCTTGGAGTCCTGATTTTTTAAAAGATTATCAAGTTTTCTTTCAAATTACTTCACTGAGAGATATAGGAAATGCTGCTTTCAATTCCAAAGTTTGATTCTTACTGACTCAGTGAAATACTGCTGCAACCTTGCAAATGTCTCCAGCAACTTCCTATAGCTTCTGAAAAACACCCATTGCTCACTCAAGAGGCTTGTTCTTGGCGATGGCATGATAGATCCATTAAGATTTTCCTAGTCTGTTTACTTAACAATTAAAATAATTAAGCTCCACCCTTATCTGTCTTTAAAATCCTTGCTGTATACTGCCTTCCCAAGTACTTCTATTTTGTAAACAGCAAATAGAATCATAATGTTATTTAACTTTATGACCTTTTAGTTTCAAACAATCACATGATAAACTTGGACTGATCCCTCCTGCCTGGAAGAGATTCCAATGATTTGAATATCTGAATCCCTCCCTCCGACACCAGCTCTTTGGTCATGCTTTTACCTGTAGTATCTGGCGTCACTGGCGTGTGGCACAGGGAGGAGTCCTGAGATTACAACCCTAGAGGTTCCTACTTCTCTCAATTTCCCACCCAGCTCCCTAAATTCCCATTGCAGGACCTCATCTCTATGCCTATGTCATTTGTATCAATAAGGACCGTGACCTTTGGCTGCTCATCCTTCCCCTTCAGAATATCCTGTGCCGACTCAGAGACTTAAGTGTCCTTGATTCTCCATACACTGCAGGAGGAGCACAGGACACACACACAAGACTGAGTTCTGCTGACATTGTGAATCTTGCCAACTACAGACAATAAACTGGGAACCAATTACACAACCTGACACACCACTCACTAAAATCAGATTTCACACTCTTGTTCTCTATTGCTAAAACAATACAAAAATAAGGACTTTATTGTTTTTCTCTCTCTAGGCACTACTCACTCAGGTTCTAATCCCATGTAACCTTTTAAACCCTGACTACCCCTCCACAGCTCCACCTCGATTAGCTCTGTTCCACTCTGCTCCCACCAACACTCTGACTGATCTTGAACCAGTGTTCCAGTAACCAAGGGTAAACTACGATAAAAATGGTTCTAGAGTCACAGCGTTGTACAACAGGAAAACAGATCCGATGGTCCATCTCGTCTGCGCCAACTAGATATCCTAAATTAATCTGGTCCCATTCGCCAGCCTTTCTCTTCCTATTCATGTACCCATCCAGATGCTGTTTAAATATTGTAATTGTACCAGCCTCCACCACTTCATTGGCAGCTCATTCCCTACATGCACCACCCTCTGTGTGAAAAAGTTGCCCCTTAGATCCCTTTTAAGTCTTTCCCCTCTCAACTTAACCTATGAGTTCAAGTTTTGAACGCCACTACTCTTGTCTATTCACCCAATCCAGGCCCTTATGATTTTATAAACCTCTATAAGGTCACTGCTCAGCCTCCGAGACTCCAGGGAAAATAGACCAGTCCATTCAGCCTTTCCCTTTAGCTCAGATCCTCCAACCCTGGCAACATCCTTGTAAATCTTTTCTATACCTTTCAAGTTTCACAACATCTTTCCTGTAGGAGGAAGACTAGAATTGAACGTAATATTCCAAAAGTGGCCTTAACAATATCATGTACAAATGCAGCATGACATCCCAACTCCTATATTCAATGTACTGACCAATAAAGGCAAGTGCACCAAACGCCTTCTTTGCTACTCTATTTACCTGTGACTCCACTTTCAAGGAACTATGAACCTGCACCCCAATGCTTGGCAGTGCTCCCCAGGATCCTACCATTAAGTGTATAAGTCCTGCCCCTGATTTGCCTTTCCAAAATGTAACGCCTCACATTTATCTAAATTAAACTTAATCTGCCATTCTTCGGCTCATCAGTCCATCTCATCAAGGTGCTGCTGTACTCTGAGATGACTTTCTTCACTATCCACTACACCACCAATTTTGATGTCATCTGCAAACTTACTAACCGTTCCTCCTGGGTTCACAGTCCAATCAGTTATATAAATGAAAAAATGATCTTTTCCTTTAAAAAGTTACAAGAAATTCTGCCTGTGTATGTCTTTTGCAGTCACAATATTTAAACAGATAAAAGCTTGCTGAATTGTTTCTTTTTGTGGTCAACCTCACCTGGTTGAAACAGGAGGAAATGTCAACTTCTCTGATTTTCATCTACAAAGCAAACAAATGTCTTTATTCATGAAAAGTTAGCACTCCTTCATACTTTAAACAATCACGCCTTACCAGAAACAGCACAAGCTTTCTTTGTATTGAAAGGTAGAATCCCATGGGTTGGATTGATGTGGGCTATATGGCAAAAGACATGAGACAATCGGCCAAAAAGATGGGATTGGAATCACTTGTGGAAGACATCGTACAGCTACAGCAGGTGATTAATGTGGTGAGTGAACTCATAGGGTCTCATGGCAAAAAATCCTCCAAAATCCAACATGCAACCTGACTAAGCAAATAAAAATGTAAGATCCAGCCTAAAGTCTTTTTTTTCACAGTAATAGCAGAATGTAGGCATTTGATTGCCAAATAGAGCACAACCATTGTAACCCTTTTATCATCACCAGCTAGGTCACCGTGGACTCTTGCACTCATGCTGTTAAGCATGTGAGAAAGTGAAAATGTGCCCAATTTGGCATTAAATCAATTCTAGAAAATGTCCGGCTTCTGTTTTAAAAGCAATAGCAAAGTTATTCTAAGGGAATTAGAAATAAATTCATGTGACAGCACACGTTTGTAATAAATCAGCATTAAACATGCCTGTGGCAAATTGTCAGTGGTCTACATCATTATCAAGTGTTTTATTGCTTTGTCCTGTGATGTGGGATTGAGTGCCTCATTTGGGCGGTTGTGAAGTGAAGGATGGATATGCAGGCTGGATTAATGAGAGGCATTGCTGCTAAGCCTAGGACCTGGGCCTTACTGACGGTGAAAAGTGAGAGCTGCATTCTGTGGCAGTGACAGGGGTCAGCCTTTGCACCTCATGACATGCCTTACAGAAGTTTAAAAACATGGGGAATTTCCAGAAATACAACCTCCGTAACTACTCTACAGCACTTCATAAGAAAAGTGCTGTGCAGCGCAGGGATAGGCAAGAAGCTTTGGACTGTTGCTTCTCCAAAAACAATTGTTTCTTTCTGATGTCTTGTGCGCATAACACAAATTAAATGAACCTTCGATCGTTGCTCGTTATCGAACATAAGCGTTTGCGCATGATTCAGCAAAATTTCAATGAATCTTTCTTTATTTTTTAAATGGGCTCAATAGGATTGATTTATTCAAACAGTGCTTCTTCTGTCACATTGTCTGTCAGTACATGCTGCTCACTGGAATTGGAATACCACCCAGTTTTATATCAAGTTTATTTTTCTTGCACTTATAGAAGCCGCAGTAAGCCAGTTAAGTTTACTTGCATTCAATTTCTGTCACCAGGAAGTGGAGTCTCTTGCTATGCTTGGATCAGTTTTCTCTGGCAATAATTCAAGAGCTTTATTGCAGGCTGCTTCCGTCATTCAAATATTTTTCTCCTTTTGCTTTCATTCATCTTTTCATCCTCACTCCATTATATCATATTCATTTCCAAAATCAAAAGGATAGTTATCAAATATGCTTCTATATTTCTGTCAATGCTACTCTGTAACCAAATGCTGATGAGAACGACCTTGGTTGAATTACTTCCTAGATTTTCCTGCCTTTGTATAAGAAAGTGACTCACCTGCATCAATGCCTTGCCTGAATAAGGTAGTTAGCCTGGAACTCCATGTAAGAGTACAAATTGAACACTTTGTATGCATCCAGTAATTACAGTGTTTTAGTGTGTTATTAATACCAAACAAAATAGTTCAATGACATAGTGCAGCAGCAATCTGAGTGACTGGCATTGGATCCTATTTATGATAATCGTTTAAATTCACACGTATTTCTTTGTGATTTTCTGTCAATCCTAAACTGAGCCAACGGTAATATATTTAATTCACTGTGCGGGCCGCAGTTTCATGAATTAGACCCTGCAAGTGACTCTGGAGATTTAGTACACCATTGAAAGAGATGCGCCGAGATATACTTCATCAATGTTCTGGGTCAATGAATACACCTTAGCTGAATATCAAAGTGAAATTCTATTTACAAGCACAAACAGCACCTCTACTGTATTTCCAGAGATGGATGACAAAAATAGCCCCCAAAATTGGTCCAGGGATCAGGATGCATGTTCTTTCTTTGTTCTTTCAGGGATGTGGGTATCATTGGAATGGCTAGGATGTGTGAAGGTGGTGATGAATTGCCCTCCTGAAACGTTGCAATCCATGTGTGCAGAAATCCCATGTCATTATGGAGGTATTTTCAGGATTGTGAAGGAACAGCAATAAATTTCCATGTCAGGCTTGTGTGTGAGTTGGAGAGGAATTTGTAGGTAGTGGTGTTCCCATATATCAGCTGCTCTTCTCCTTCAAAGTGATACTGGTGGGTTTGGAAGGTGCGGTTTCAGGATTCTTGGTGTGTTCTTGCAGTGCATCTTGTGGACGGTGCACACTGCTGCTATTGTGTGTTGTTGTGGAGAGTCTGAATGTTTATGGATGTGATACCTAGCAGGCAAGTTGCATCATCCTGATGGTGTTAAGCTTCTGAAGTGTGTTTGGAGCTGCATTCATCCAGCCAAATGCAGAGTATTCCATCACACTCCTGATTTGTGCCTAGTAGATGGTGGAACAGTCTTAGGGGAGTCAGGAGGTGAGTTGATTATTGCATGTGCTCTTGTGGCCACAGTACTGATATGACTATTACAGTTCAGTGTGTGGTCAGTTGTAACCTCAGGACGTTGATAGAATGGTTACTTCTGTCACTTCTGATGCGGGAAATATGTAAACATATTATCATTTGTTTATTGACATGCTTGCATTTTGAGTCCAAAATTAAATGAACATTTGATCAACTCCTTACCCTGGTTGGGTGCTCAAATTAGGCCCAGCCTAACACACCTAAAACCAAAGTTAACACATACCTTTTGAAGGGATGATGCATTCCATTTGGAGTAGGTACAGGGAGTGGCTGGGGATAAGTACTTGAATTGAAAGCGATGGGACTTTTGGATTGAAATCTCGCTCCAAGTTTCTCAAATGCTGTCTTGAAGGTTTTGGTGCTGGAGATGGGGAGGAGGTAAGGGATTTCCCTTAATGCAAGAGTCTTGAGTCTTGCCAGACAAATGTGATGGTGGTGGGCCAAGTGCTGTCATGGTCAGTGTAGTCCTGAGCACCTGGACCTTGTGCCACAAAGAGTTTAATTATCCACACAAATCGTTAAAGTCAGTGAATGCATATTCAAAGCCCATAATCTACTAAGTCCCCAGCCTTCACACATCAGTCAATACTTCACACCTGAGGACAAGGGATAACATAGCATTGGTGGCAGCATCCCAGAGGGCAAAGTCACACATAGGGTCTGCTGCCCAGATGAGGACATCAGTGGGTGGATTACAGACAGAGACTGATGGACATGAACAGTGAAATTCTTGGCTGATTGGAAAGATAACCAGAAAGCCTGTGATAAATATCAACTTAGTGCTGGGCTTTGTGCAGCCCAACCCTAAAAAGCATCCATTCCAGTGTGGCAGTAGCGACTAACATCAAGCGAACACTTATAGACACAGTTAGGATGCATCTTTTCAGGTCCCAGCTTCCATTGCAGCACAAAGTGAAGATACCTAGCAGCTGCGTGCCGCACTGGAAATTCAGGCTGACACCATCGTCGTAACTGTGGGCATGCATCCAAAGGGACATGGGGGTACTCTCATAGCAATCTGCAAATCTGTCCTCCAGCACATAAGATAATTTCCCATTCCAGGTGTCTATCAAGTGAACCTTCACTAACTGCTCCAATGCATTTGCATCCTTTCTTAAATAAAGAGACCAAAACTGTACTCAGTACTCCAGATATAGTCTCATCAATACTCTGTATGACTGTATCAAAACATCCCTACTTAAATAATACAGTTCCTTTGCTATAAATATCATACAGGCAATATTGACTCAAGTTTTGCAACTATGGTTTCCATGGGTATTTCAAAAGGCAACTTGAACAAAATTATTAACTGTTACTTTTCAGTTCTTCGGGCATAATGCAGTTGTTCTACCTCCAGGAGCTGTTTCACTTGCTATGCATTTCTATTAATGTTAAATCAAACTTTTTCTAGTAGCTGGAGGTGAGAGTCAGCTTGCTAAGAGAGACCAACTCAGCAGATTTGCTTTTGTTGGCCTTAGAGTAAAAAGTGAGGTCTGCAGATGCTGGAGATCAGAGCTGAAAATGTGTTGCTGGTTAAAGCACAGCAGGTCAGGCAGCATCCAAGGAACAGAAAATTCGACGTTTCGGGCACAAGCCCTTCATCAGGAATGAGGAAAGTGTGTCCAGCAGGCTAAAATAAAAGGTAGGGAGGAGGGACTTGGGGGAGGGGCGCTGGAGATGTGATAGGTAGAAGGAGGTCAAGGCGAGGGTGATAGGCCAGAGTGGGGTGGGGGCGGAGAGGTCAGGAAGAAAATTGCAGGTTAGGAGGGCTGTGCTGAGTTCGAGGGAATCGACTGAGACAAGGAGGGGGGAGGGGAAATGAGGAAACTGGAGAAATCTGAGTTCATCCCTTGTGGTTGGAGGGTTCCCAACACATTTTCAGTTTTGTTGGCCTTAGCACACCTTCCCAGACATTGGAGTAAATGCATTGTTTGAAACAGAATTATAAATCAAAGCCAATTTTCTGTTATAATATCTGCTGTGAGATCTACCCTACCATAAACAGGGTTTCTGATACAAAACCTTATATGGGAACTGATGTTACAAGCCCTGTATTCCAAAGCAGCTTCTTACCAACACATTTTCTTTGTGTCAGTTGGTCCTTCCAACCTTGCTGAAATATAACTTCTCAAGTATTATGTTTCTAAAAGAGCAAAGCCATGAAAAGCTTATTGCTCAAACTGTGATATCCCTTGGCCAAAAAGTTACAGACAGATGGTTTTCTGACAGATAAGTAACTCAAACCATCTTAATCTCCCATCTTCCTGTTTTGTTAGTAAGGTAAGATTAGATTTGTGCACTCTATCTTTGGGTTTATTCCAATGATCTTCAGCTCAATGCACTGAGATATAATAATAACGCTTAGTCCGTTGGAACTTTTTCTTGATGTGAAATGGAAAGATCTTGCACACTAACATAAACTTCTCCAGCCTAATGAACAATCGAGATAATTACAGAAATCATATAACTTCTCTGATAGGTCTGGTAGCTTTCACTCTCCATATGAATCAGTTCCTTCAGTTAAAGTGTATTACGTGAATTGAGATGTTTTGCCTCATCATTGCCTCACTCCAAGTGTCCAACGTTGATTCCTCTTGGTGTAATTGTGCTTTGATGCAATTAAGTGGCTCAGTGGTTAGCACTGAGTGGGGACCTGCATTCAATCCCACTCTTCGGTGACTGTCTGTGTGGAGTTTGCATATTCACCCAATGTCAGTGTGCATTTCCTCCCGAGGTCCAAAGATGTGCAGGTTTGGTGGGTTGGCCATGCTAAATTGTCCAGGGCTGTGCAGACTAGGTGGATTAACCATGGGAAATATAAGGTGGGGAGGTGGGTCTGGGTGGGATGCCCTTCAGGGAGTTGGTGTGGCCTTGATGGGCCAAATGGCCTGCTTCCGCACTGTAGGGTTTCTGTGATTCTATCTTCGGCTGTACCGTGGCAGCATTGTCTTTTTTGATGCTCCCTCATTTCATTTCTAAAGAAGTCTGTTCATACTGAAAAAGCAGCTAAATTCTGAAGGATGTGCTGCTTCATGTATTTCTTCCCACGTTAGAAAGGGTAACATGATCCTGCCTCCTACAGATGTTGACTGGTTAGGAGGATCAAGCAGGTACTGCTATCCTGAGGCCCAGCAGCCTGTGGGAACATGCCACTCGGAAGTAGCTCAGTGAGACAATTCTTGGCAAGAAAGCTGAGCAAATGGCACCAGAATGAACACAGAAGTCTGAAAAGAATCATCTATCTCTAACAATCCCACGCTGCCTCTCTTCCAATGGAGGGCTGTTAGGTCTAGTCTGCCATGTTTGAACAAATTGGTTGAGAGAACATGTATTAACTGCAGTGAAACTGATCTGATCAACCAGAAACAAAGGGTGAAATCTTCCCAGGCCCCAAACAATGTGGGCAGTGAGAGCCAGTTCAGAAAATATGGCAAGATCTGAAAAATGAGATTTTCGATGGCAAGAAACTAATCCAATTTTCCACCCTAGAATTTAATGCCGAGATGGCACTCTCATGAGTGAATGGTGAGACCCGTTTTTGCATGCGTTCACACCTCACTATTACCTTATCTTGTCCAACAGCCTGTAAGTTCTGAATGAGGTAGCAATATGCAAAGAAACAAGGCAGGGGGTGCTGTGATCATCCAAGCAGGCACAAAGTGCTACAAACCCTGAGATGCACCCAACTCAGATGATTGACCATTGTGCAAAGTGGCCTAGCATTAGAACATAACGTGGGTTTGGAGGCAACATACAAGAATGCATGCAGAAACAATTTATAAGAGTGGGAGATGATAAAGCATTGTAGGGCATGTGTTATTGCATGAGGAAAGATGATTGAAGGTCCATCTACGATGGGGCAACAGTGCATAACAATGATTGGCATCAATGTTCCATTAGGCTGCCACCATACGGTCACTTAGAAGGTCCATCCATGTCAACTAGCTTCCTGATACAGTAAACGGCTTCCACTTCTGGAAAAAGCTACCACACACACACCTCAGAGATTCATGCAGCAGCAGCTTGCATAATGGAAATGATAAATGGCTGCCATCACTGAAAGTGGACAGAATAAATTTTATTTTGCTCTGAGGGAGTGGGCCCTACTTGTAGGCAATTTTTCTTCTTATTCACTCATGCATTCAGTAGTCATCCTTAGTCGTCCTTGAGAAGGTCGTGATGAGCTACCTTCTTCAACAGCTGCAATTTTTCTGATGTAGATAAACCCACAATGCTCTAAGGGAGGGAGCTCCAGGATTTTGAGTCAATGCCAAGTTGTCAATTCAGTTTCATTTCTTTTCCCCTTTCTAGAAGTTGATGCAATTTAATGGTGTGCTAGGCTATTACAAAGGGAAGTGAAGAGTCAATCACATTAGTGCAGTTCTAAAGATGGCACGACGGCACAGTGGTTAGCACTGCTGCCTCACAGTGCCAGGGACCCAGGTTCAATTCCCACCTTAGGTAACTATCTGTGTGGAGTTTGCACATTCTCCCCATGTCTTTGTGGGTTTCGTCAAAATGGTTTCCTCCCACACACCAAAGATGTGCAGGGTAGGTTAATTGGCCATTCTAAATTGCCCATAGTGTTAGGTGCATTAGTCAGAGGGAAGTGGGTTTCTCTTTGGAGGGTCAGGTTGGGCTGAAGGGCCTGTTTCCACACTGTAGGGAATCTAATCTAATCTAAAGTCACATGTAGACCAGACCAGGTAAGGACAACAGTTTTCCTTCCTAAAAGGATGTTAGTGAGCTAGATAGATTTTTACAAAAGTCAACAAGAGTTGTCAGGAGAGTTTTAATTCCAGATTTTTATTGAATCCATGGTAGGATTTAAACCCAGGCCCCCAGAACATTACTTACATCTCTAGATTGCTAGTCCATCAATGATACCACTTGAGCAACACCTCCTCAAGGGACCTTTAATCAAGACTCTTACACAATACAATTTAGCCACATGCAGTAACTGATTACGTTGAATGCAAATCCTGGCCACTAGCAATCTTGACCCACCATTGGTATTCTATATTAACCATCAGTAACCTCTATGAAGCAGAAGTAATAACAGGTGATCTTTGAAGTGGCAGCTATAGGCCACAATGCACAGAGACAGTCCAAGGGTTCACTGGCTGCAAAAGGCCACAGAGCTGCTTTCCTCTTACTTTAAACTGTAAGTATATGACAATACTGCATTTACGGTTGATGTAGGGATGAGGTGGAGGAGGCAAGGTTTCAATGCAGTTATTGCACTTACAACCTCCTGCCCTACTTGTGCAACATGTCTTTTGCTGCATATGTCAGAACAAGATCCATTGTATACAAGTTTCATTGACAACGCCAAATGGCTAATTTCATCAATAGAAAAGGGTCTCATTCAATCATGTGCAAGACAACTGTGATCAACTGGACCACATCTTAGAAACTGTCCTGATACCTAAATCATATCCATTTCAAGAGCTGGATATCTTACAAGAATGGTTACCAGGAGACAAGAGCTGCCCTCTGTGACCATGACTGCTGACTCTGTTATGCAACACCTTGACCGAGGCTGAGTGTTGATACAATGCAACCCATTCCTCCACCAACACCATCCTGACACCAGCAGACAATATGTTTCTTGAGGATAAGGTTTCAATAGTTCAGATGGTTCTGGTGTGCCTCGCAGTATATACCTGACATTGTGCTAGTCTGAAGAATTGGAAGAGTGGCAGCGATCTTCCAAGGAGGAAAATGATGACATTGAGTAGGAGGAACATTGCCTTCATCATGATAGAGCAGTTTAGCTTTGGGTGCTACATGCCAGACCAAATTTAATTGGACTTCACTTTCAGCAGATATGAGTTGAGTGAAGACATCGTTCATTGCCTATAAATTTACTGTTGCTCAAAACGCAAGCAACTCCTGATGCAGGTTAATAGTTCCGTGAAAGAGGAGTCATAGGTAGACAGGGTAATGAAGAAGGCATTTATTGGTTAGTGCATTGAGTATAGGAGTTGGGAGGTCATGTAGTGGCTATACAGGACAGTTGTTAGGCCGCTATTAGAATATTACATCCAATTCTGCTCTCCCAGCCATAGGAAAAATGCTTTGAAACTTGAAAGGGTTTAGAAAAGATTTACAAGGATATTGCTGGAGTTGGAGGGTTTGAGCTATTGGGAGAGGCTGAATAGGCTGGGGTTGCTTTCCCGGGAGTGTTGGAAGCTGAGGGGTGACCTTATAGACAGATATAAAATCATGAGGGGCATGGACAGGGTGAATCATCAAGATCTTTTCTCCAGGTTAGGGGAATTCAGATCTAGAGAACATAGGTCTAAGGTGAGAAGGGAAAGATTTAAAAGGGACCTAAGTGGCAACTTTTTCATGCAGAGATGGTGCATGTATGGAATGAGCTGCCAGAGGAAGTGCAACGGCTGGTACAATTACAACATTTAAAAGGCATTTGGGCGGGTACATGAATGGGAAGAGTTTAGAGGGATATGGGCCAAATGTTGGAAAATGGGATTTGACTAATTTAGGACATCTGGTCAGCATAGACGAGTTGGACCGAAGGGTCTGTTTCCATGGTTTATGTTCTCTATGATTCTAGTCCCAGAAGTGAATGCAGCATTTTTTTTATTGTTCTTTTCTACTTTTCCCATTGTTTAATAAAAATACTGTTAGCAGCTGAAGACTTTAGGCCATCTGATGTTTCCACATTCAATAACAGTAGGATTTTATGCTACGATGGATATTAGGGAAAGAATAGTAGTGTTGAAGAAAGATAATCTCTGTTGCTTCATTCTTGTAGTTGCAGTTAAAGCATCCATCCAGCAGACAGATAATGGCTTAAAGTCCCAATACATTTATGAATGTAAATTTCTATCTATAATGAAGTGTCACTCCAGCCACCAACATGTCTTTTGAAGCTTTTTTTTTTAATTTCCCTCCCAGTATGTCTACTGTGAACAGCTAGTCCTCCTGGCCAGCAGTGTTTGTCCTGATGCAAAGCTGGGTATTAAAGTTGATGTTGATGATGAGCATGAGATAATGTGAAAATGGTGCTGTAAGATGAGGTACATAATGAGTCAGTGACAATTACATGAGAAACATTTTAGATTAGATTAGATTACTTACAGTGTGAAAACAGGTCCTTTGGCCCAATGAGTCCACACCGAACCGCCGAAGCGCAACCCACCCAGACCCATTCCCCTACATTCACCCCTTCACCTAACACTACAGGCAATTTAGCACGGTCAATTCACCTAACCTGCACATTTTTGGACTGTGGGAGGAAATCGGAGCACCCGGAGGAAACCCACGCAGACACGGGGAGAATGTGCAAACTCCACATAGTCAGTCGCCTGAGGCAGGAATTGAACCCAGGTCTCTTGCTCGAACGTATGGAGAGAAATCCTCCATGAAACTCGGCAAGACCGATAGCCAAGTTTCTTGGGAAAATTTATTCCATAGTTTCTAAATAAAACTGAATAACATCTCTTAATTACATTATCAGCCTAATACTATCATTCTGATATATTTAAAAATAAAAGGCACACTATGGCTCCAACAAGGAATCAATGAATAGAAATTCATAACTACCATCCTTAACTAGAAAAATGAACAGATTCATAACTTATATAATGCTTTATAGGAACATTAATAATTGGCAAGCCAAGACACAGTTTGGAAAATGAGATTATTTAACAGAGAGTAAAAAGTGAGGTCTGCAGATGCTGGAGATCACAGCTGCAAATGTGTTGCTGGTCAAAGCACAGCAGGCCAGGCAGCATCTCAGGAATAGAGAATTCGACGTTTCGAGCATAAGCCCTTCATCAGGAATAAGAGAGAGAGAGAGCCAAGCAGGCTAAGATAAAGGGTAGGGAGGAGGGACTGGGGGGAGGGGCGATGGAGGTGAGATAGGTGGAAGGAGGTCAAGGTGAGGGTGATAGGTCGGAGTGGGGTGGGGGCGGAGAGGTCAGGAAGAGGATTGCAGGTTAGGAGGGCGGTGCTGAGTTGAGGGAACCGACTGAGACAAGGTGGGGGGAGGGGAAATGAGGAAACTGGAGAAATCTGAATTCATACCTTGTGGTTGGAGGGTTCCCAGGCGGAAGATGAGGCGCTCCTCCTCCATCCGTCGTGTTGTTGTGTATCATGTTGTTAGCGAGGTGATGTATTATCTAATGTTTTCATTTACTCATTATTTTCAAAAAAGCACCCAGATATAACATGTTATTATGTCAAATACCTGCTGTACACACTCATTACAACATATCATTAAAATACCACGCTCAGTTTATCTCAGTCAGACATCTAATGTTAACATGTAAGCGAGTGAAATACTATTCAATGCTTCTCAAATTACTTTTAATTTTTCATCTTATACAATTGAGTGAAAAGTTATTGACATGAAGGATTGCATCCAATTTTATTTTTATTGCAAGCCTACAGTCTACAGTACATTCATTGGTGGTCAGCATATAATGTGATATTTTTAATAATATGAATGCTGCTCAATTATATAAACTAAAGTATTATCCAATAATCCACAGTGGTGACATTGCAGTTGTTCAACAATTTAGACTGTTAATCCTAGAGTGGCAAATGTATGCTATAATTTTCTGCAGAACTCATTGGAATATGTCACAGCAAGTAAGACAATTGAGTGAGAAGCAGAGCAACCATTGCCTGATACTGATCCAAGGTTCTGAGGATTTTTCCCACATTTCTAAGTACTTGCTTTAGGGAAACTGGCATAGCATCTTGGGGATCATGTTAGTTGCTTATGGTTGTTGACATGCCTTCTCGTGATAAAAGCTCAATTTCAATTCCTCGTATAGTCCTCATAAATAACATTTAATCACAATCACAAAAGCACCAGAACTATTCCAACTTGGATAAGCTTAAAAGTAAAATGAGTTTCTAACTGCATCAGGCATTCTCTTTTGCAGATGTTATGGTTTCTTCATATTCTCCAGATGTACAATTTAACTTTGGCTGACGTTGTTACTTAGCAATTTTAAACACATGAAGCCTTGTGAATTTATCACTACAAACAAAGGCTTACATATATTTAGTGCTTTATGAAGTCTCTCAGAAATATGTCCTGGTTTTAAATTTGATTTATGAGGCTGAGTCTGGGGATTCTCTTTGGATTGTGTGCTCTGTGGATGATGAGACATCAAAACCAGCCATCTTGAATAAACAGACAAATCAAATTACTCTATAACGCACTCTTATGTTGTCAGTCTATGTGGAAGAGGTATGAGCAGTGCTTTAGATGAAGTACAAAATCCAGAGAATAGTAACATTTGGTGGAATGTTCCCATGTACAGTTTGAGCGTTTTGTCAGTTAGGATTCATGGCTTTCAGTCTACCATGGCACACAGTGACATTTCTCACCCGATCTTCTACTCTTTACCTCATTAATTATGCAGCCAAAATCTCCAGTGTCCATTCTGTGTGTTCACACAGCAGGACACGTGGAAGTGCTGTCCACTGCTAGCACCTTCCAGTGTTCATGCTGTTGGTACCATATTTCATGCCCAGCTCCTTATCACTTCAGACAAGAACCACCCCTCATACTGTGCTGCTGGACCACTTTGGCAAAGAAAGAAAGCTCCACACGTTTTGTGGAGAAGCTGCTGGATAACGAGCTAGAGAGGAGGGCAGTCCTTTCTCCAGCCGATTACCACAGGCAGCCATGACACAAGAATTTAATGCAAGATGATACATGTGGGCAGGACAAACAAGACAAGGGGATACAGGATAAATGGTAGGACCCTGAGAAACACATGGAGCTGAGGAACATTGGTGTCTGTGAAATACTCCACAGAGACTGGTAAACTGTCACCAAGTCACCCTTTATTTGCACATGGAGAGTCCTTAACCCTAATCCAGTTCCTTCAGAGCCAGCTCTCAGAGTTAACAGATGT